>NC_138357.1:13573221-16073221 GCF_046562875.1 Panthera onca | reverse complement strand
AGCAGGCTCTGCAGGGTTAGTGCAGAGCCCAACACGGGGCTTGACCTCATGAAACTGTGAGATCATGACCTAAACCAAAATCAAGAGTCGGACACTCAACTGACTGAGCCACCCAGGCGTCCCCCCATCTGCTTTATAAGGGTCTCTGAGCACCACTGAATACATGACTCTGTCCTAAGACATTAGATGGGAAATCACAGAAATTAAATTTTTAAAGGTGGAAAGCATCTCTTTTAAAATACATTCTTTTTCTGTCTGAAACGAGCCGTGGTCTATTTGTCTTCAGGGTGCGGTTCCCCCCAAAAATACATTTCTCAGATTCATTTCCTTGATGCTAATTTTGTCAGCTGTTGAATGATGAGTGTGTATGTAACACAGTAAGTACTCGCCTCTTTTGTGGTCAGAACCATACAAGTGTAGTTTCGTGGGCTTGAAATACTTGCACAAACAAGGCTGGATAAATCCCCATGATGCTGCGCTGCTTGGAGTGGTGTCTAAGAGGTAGTAGCTCCCCAGTGCCTCCACCCCTGTGTCCAAACAAGAATAAAATATCACACGGCTCACCAGACAAATGCTTTGTCATGATCCACGTAAGTCTTCACCCGCTGTGTCACCTCAGTCACCACAGAGGACAAATAGAAATGGAGAGAGAATGCCAGGTAGGGGAGTCCCAGCTGGGACATACAGAAAAAATACCATTTTTCCCTCGCCCTCAAAACCTTGTGGATGTCTTGGTTGGTTCTATGGTTTAGTCAGTGTTTCGAGTGTCCACTGGGAAGCAGAGAGGAACATGATAGTAAGTATGGAGTGTGTGGGGGTCGGTGTCCAGGTGTTTCTGTGCTGAAGGGGTCATGAGATTTGTAGATTAACTGCCCTTGGAAACGCAGAGGCACGCAAACCTCTGTGTACTGGTGTGAAAGGAAGTACACCTGTACTCCAAGATTCTTGCATTGTGTATGTTTTGGTACATGCTGAGAGGAAGATTTATTTAGTTTGAAGACCAGGAAGGACAGGAAAGGACCAAAACCCAGAATCTAAACTGTGTTCTTCACAAATCATGGAACCATGGAACATCCATGCTGCAGAGGGCTTTTGAGATTCTCTAAGCCTCACGCCGTGTACGTGAAGAAATCCAGGCCCTCAGAGGGGAAGGGACTTGTCCAACTTAGTCCACGTCAGAGCTGAGATGAACCAGATCACCTAACTGCCCTGCTGCTGACTGTACCACATTACGAATCCTTATCCAATTTGTTTTTGGAAGCTATTTTAGAAGAGGCCCGCTTGCTGTGTTAGTTTTCTCTTCTAGCCAGTCAGGCCTACCGTGGGTTTTTTCTACTTTATTTTGCTAGTGTTCTCAGAACATAGTAGCACCTTTGAAAATGCCAGTTACTTTTGGGACCCATAACAACTCCCAAAGATAGTGATGTCGATGTGATGTTTTCTACTTAAGATGCAATTCGCATTGTGGGTGTAAGTCTTTCAGATTTAGGGATGAATTATTCCACATTGATTTTTTTAAATGACGGTAGACTCCTAACTCAGCAGGCAGCCTCGAGTAATAGAGGTGTTGAGAAAAATTTCCATTTCATATTCCAAAGCTGCAATATGCAAGCTAGTAAATTTCTGATGTTACCCATGATAGAGAGTATCTTCTATGAAGTAGGCTATATTTCCAAGTCTACAAAGAAATGACTCTAAATAAATGTGTCTTTTATCTTGGTGTATGGATTGATTTCTTTATTATCTGTTTGCAGGGCATTCCGGAAAATGAAAGAAGAACCACCAAAGCAGAGAGTGCCTGGCTTTTCCGGATATGGTACAACTTTGATCATAAGTATCCTTAACTGAGGAGGAAAAATGGTAATGTGAACGTGGCCAGTTACAATTTAATGGAACAACTGTTGTGACTCTTCCCTTCCGGAAGTGGAATACAAAACCCACGTTTGGGCTTCCCTTTCCCCTTCAGTGGAGCGGATGGAGAAAGCTATTAAAGGAAACCCACACAAATGAATTGCCCTGAAAACCCACGAAATCAGTAGGGACTGGTTAGTGCAGAGGCTGGCTGTGAGAGGGGGGACTCAGGAGCCCTTACAATAGACTCTGTCCCATATATTGGTTTACTTATTGAGCAGTCGTGGTCTTTTACCTAATTTAGTGAATCTTGCAAAAGGTGTTTGTTGGTCTTTGTCAGTGCACTTGCTCTAGGGTCAAAGAGGAAAGGCTGCCTTAGGGAAAAGCATACGGATGAGATGGAAAACACAGAAATACTAGATACCTCAGTAGTCAGAGACAGGCCTGTTTTCTCTGACCTTTCAGAAGACTGGAAGATTCTCCTCTCCACTAAGGGTGCCAGTGTTTCCCTGTTTGCCAAATCTCTTTCTTCTCCTATCACAGTCGTCTTCTTCATACCTCTGCTTTGGATTGTGTTACGTCCTATGACCTGTTTAAATCATGCCTTTCAAAAAATATTTTATCTCTTACTATTTATTAAAATTAATTTCTTACTTGAAAATTGAACTAGAAAAAGGGACCACGGAGTTCTTTCAAGCTGAAGCTTATTAGTAAATGAATCAAAACCTGGTTCATGTTCTACTGAAGGCAATTTGGGACAACCATGTAAAAACTTTTCCCTTCCTTTTGACTTTCTGATGAAAGCCTTGAATATTTGAGAAAAATGCAGTTGGGGGGCCCTGGATGGCTCAGTTGGTTAAGCGTCTGACTCAATTTCGGATCAGGTCATGATCTTATGGTTCGTGAATTTGAGTCCCGTGTCAGACTCCGTGCTGACAGTGTGGAGCCTGCTTGGGATTCTCTCTCCCCCTCTCTCTCTCTGCCCCCCATCTTAAAAATAAATAAATAAACTTAAAGAAAAATGCACTTGGCACTTTTCGTTAGAAGCTACTACTTACTATATTCTGTTGGCTGGATTTTTATAATCACTTTTTGCAAGTACTCAAAATTAAATTGCTATATGGAAACAAGAATGCAATCATGTCTCTTGTATTAAGACTCCCAGTAGGAGATCCTGGCTCTTTAAAATTGTTTAATGATTATGTCACTACTTTTGGCTCCGTTTTCAGCATTTTGGGTATAAGCCACTCCCATATCTCTTGGGGCTTTTTCATCCCTCTAATTTAACAAAAATTGTTTAATATTTCCTGAATAAAATGTTTTATACATTTTCTGCATAATATACGTATAAAACAATCCTAATGTAGAGAAAGTGTAGAATGATAGTTTATTTTTCTGTGTATTCTTACAGAAGTAAACACCAAGATTTGACTCAGTACTACCCTTTTAAGCACTACTGGACTAAGACCCAGTAATTTTCATACCTAGTGCCCTAGTAAAATTAATCATTCACACTCTAGATCTCAGTTCCATTGTATAGCCAGATTATTTGTTGTAATGGAGATATATATACCTTAAATAATATATCCAAATCTTAAGCTTGTGACCTATGTATATGCCTCTGTGCTTGCTACCCATCTGAAGATATAGGGGCACCTGGGTGGCCCTCAGTTGGTTAAATGCCCAACTCTTGGTTTCGGCTCAGGTCATGATCTCACAGCTCATGGGTTTGAGCCCCACATTGGGCTTCCGTGCTGACAGCATAGAGCCTGCTTGAGATTCTCTCTATCCCTCTCTCTCTACCCCTTTCCTGCTTGTGATCACGCGCTGTCTCTCTCTCTCACATAAATAAACTTAAAAAAAAATTAAAGATATATAGAAGATCTCCAGCACCCCAGAAACTGGCCTGTGTTCCCTTAGTGTCAGTAGTGCCTTCCCTGCCCCCCTCAAAGGGCAGCCACTCTTCTGATTTCTAGCAACATGGGTTTTCATCTTCAACTAAATGAAATCCTGTATTACATATTATTTTATGTCTTGCTTCTTTTCACTTAACAACGTGTAATTTATCCATATTGTTGCCAGTGCCAGTAATTCATTCTTGTTCATTGCTATGTGGTGTTCCACAGTGTGAATATACTACAGGGTTGTTTTTTGTTTTGTTTTTTCTCCAGCCGTTCCACTGTTGATAAACATCTGAGTCATTTCCCAGTTTGGGCTATTACAAAGTTAAACATCTATGTATGCATCCTTTGGTGAACACCAGCACTCCTTTCTGTTGAGTACATACCCAGGAGAAAAATTTAGGGCAAGTGTATTGTTGAGCTGGACTCGATCCTGGCAGCCAGTTTTCCAGAGTGGCTGTAACTGGTTGACGCTCCCACCAGTGACTTAAGGGAGTGCCAGTTGTCCCACACCTCCCCCAAAACTCGATCTTTAATCCACCTTTTAAATGTGAGCCATTTCAGTGGGTGTGTAGTGCTACCATATGTGGCTTAATTTGCAGTTCTCTGACGGCCAGTGAGGCCAGACATCCCTTCATATATTTGTTGGCTACTTGGATGTCATTTTTTTTTTTTTTATGAAGCAGGGTCTGTTTAGTTCTTTTGCCCATTATTTGAGGCATCTTATCTTTTCCTTATTAACTTGTAGTTCTTTGTTACTGAATTGGGTTCTGTGTTGATTATACACACGATGACTATCTTCTCCCAGTCTGTAGCTCACCTTTTCATTTTCTTAATCCTATGTTGTGAAGGACAGAAATTCTTCATTTTAATGAGGTTTACTTTATTACTCTTTTCTTTTGGTTAGTGCTTTCATGTCTTGATAAATCTTTTATATCCCAAGGTCCTATGTTTTCTTCTAAAAGTGTGATTATCTTAGCTGTCACATTTAAGTCTTCGATCCGCCACAAGTCAATTTTTGTGTATGGTGTGAGGTATGGGTCAAGACCTACTTTTCTCCCATATGAGAATTCAGTTGACCCAGCACCATTTATTGAAAATGCTGTCCTTAACCTTCTTAATTGCTCTGGAGCCTTTGTTGTAAACCACTTGGCCATATAAGTGGAGGTCTGCCTCTGGACTTTCTTTTCTATTTGTCGTTTTTTTCACATTAATACCACACTCTATTAGTTATTACACTTTGTAATAAATCTTGCTGTCCAATAAGGGAAAGCCTACAGGTTTGTTATTCCTTAGTATTGCCTTGGCTATTTTAGGCTCGCTGCAGTTTCATCTAAATTTTAGAAACAGCTTGCCACTTTCCATACATACACACACACACACACCAAGAAAACCTGCTGGCAATTCTTTGGGGTTTGTATTAAATCAGTAGATGAATTTGGAGAGAACTGACATCTTAACAGTATTGAGTTTCGAATCCATGAACAGAGTATATCCCTCCATTTCTTTAGATCTTTAGTTTCTCTCATTAATGTTTTATAGTTTTAAGTGCCAAGTCTTGCACATCTTTCATTATGTTACCCCTAAGTATTTGATGCTGTTGCAAATGGTACTTTATTTTCTACTCATTTACTCTTAATACGTAGATATGTAATTGGGATTTTTATATGTTGACTTTGTATCCAGCAATCTTGTTAAGTTCACTTATTATTGAAGAGTTTATAGATTCTTTTTGATTTATTGTTCATAAAATCAAGTGAATAATAGTGTCTTATCTATTTTATTTCTTTTCTAATTCCTTATATTTTCTTTTTTTACATCTTACTACACTGTCTGGACCTTTCCAGTACAAGGTTGAATATAAGTGGACATTTTGTCTTATTCCTGACCTCAGGAAGAAAATTTTCAATATTTCACCATTAAGTATGATATTAGCTGTAGGTTTTTGAGATAGCCTTTGTCAAATTAAGAATATCCGCTTCTATTTCTAGTTTGCCAAGAGTTTTTATCATGAACAGGTATTGAATATTATCAGATGAGTTTTCTGCATCAAATGAGATGATCATGTATTTGTTTTTTCTCCTTTAATCCATCTTTGTGCTGATTTTCACTGATTGTGTTTTTTTTATGTTTATTCATTTTTGAGAGAGACAGGCAGACAGAGCATTAGTAGGGAGGGACAGAGAGAGAGGGAGACACAGAATAAGAAGCAGGCTCCAGGCTCTGAGGTGTCGGCACAGATTCTGATGTGGGGCTCGAACCCACAAACTGTGAGATCCTGACCTGAGCCAAAGTCGATGCCCAACTGACTGAGCCACTCAGGTGCCCCACTGATTGTTTGAATATTAAACCAGTCTTGCATTGCTGGAACAAATCTCACTTGGTCATGATATGTTATCCCATGTATGTACCATTGGATTTAGTTTACTAATCCTTTGTGTCTGATTTTTGTGTCTGTTTTCATGAGTGATACTGACTGGCTTGTGGGGTTTTTTTGTTTGTTTGTTTGTTTGTTTTTTTGTCATAATGCCCCTGTCAGGTATCGTTAACAAGATAACATGTTGGATTAACAAAATGAAGGGGGTAGAATTTTTCTCTTTTACTATTTTCTGGAGGATTGGTGGGGTTTTTTTTCCCTTAAATGCTGGGAAGATTTTACCGGTGAGGTCACCTGGGCCTGGAGTGTTTTGTCTGAGAAGGTTATTAATTTCTTTAATAGATACAGGACTATTCCTCATGTTTAAAATTTTTATTTCTTTATTTTGAGAGAGAGGATGATCAAGGGAGGGGCAGAGAGAGAGAGGGAGAGAAAGAATCCCAGGCAGGCTCTATGCTGTCAGTGCAGAGCCCCATGTGGGGCTTGATCTCACAAACTCTGAGATCATGACCTGAGCCGAAGTCAAGAGTCAGATGCCTAACTGACTGAGCTACCCAGGTGCCCAGACTATTCCTCATTTTTAATGTATATGTGTATGTGTCTTTCTCCCATTCTCTCTACTTTTTCTTATGATTCCCTCTTGCTTTCTTCTGAGTATCACATATGTTACCATGTCTGTTTTTAGTTTTTGAAGATGAATGAATACTGAAATGAGGGTCTATGATAGAGGAACTCAACGATACATCATTTTTTAAACGTTTTTAGAATTGCGTTTCCTTTGATACTAAGTTTCAACTCATTCGGGAGGCCAGCTGAACTCACAGTAAATGATTAAAACCATTTTTGTCACTATATTCTGCAACCGAATATTTCATCTTTTTTCTCCTCTTACCACTCTTTACTTTCTTCCATATCTCCTTTGGTGCTAAATCAAGAGTGATTTTGTCTTCCGTTTGGCTTTAGTAAAATCAGAAAGGCACTAGGACGCCGTGGAAATGGCACTTGGAATCAAACCCGTCTGGGTTTGTGTATTGGTCCTTCCCTTTGCTTCATTGTGTGACTTCGGGCAGATCACTGATTTCTCTGAGCCTCGCTTTCCATTTCTGCGAAACAGAGGTCATCACAAACTCTCCCTTGGCTATCTCACGGGCGTATAACATGGTGACAAAATGAGCGACATAAATGAAAGCCCTTTGCTCTCCTCCGAAGTGGCAGGTACGCAGCGAGGGCGGTTGTGATCAAAGGGGTGGCTCTTTTGAATTTGTGAAGAACGGAACCCGGCTCTTCCTTAACCAGCACAGCTACCTGAAGCCTCTGCTGACGCACAGCGGGCCTCCCCTCACCACCACGCTCCCCGCCTGCTGCGGGCCCATCGCGCGATGCCTGACCAGCCCCCAAGCTTATGAGGTAAGTTGTTTTTAATCCACAAGCGAAGTTCTTCATGAAGTGAAATTCTTCCGCTCTGTGGACGGGTTGCTGGTTTGATTTTGCTTTGCTTGCCTCTGACGTACAGAATCCACAAGAGGGACTAGAAGTATAGTTTGCTCAGCCAGAAAATACACTGAAATCCGCAGCTACCATTCACAGTCTTTGAAACGTCATTTGAAAACAGATACGGCGCGTTCCCTCACCTTACTGTCCGTGATTTTAGTACATGGTTCTGGTCCCGTGCCGGTTTTCATGTATTTGCGGTATGTGGCCTGAGCTCGGTGTCACCTCTGAGCTAGAGGTGTCCTGTTTTCCCCTATGAACTAGAGCGGCCGCAGACGTGTTGAGAGGACTGACGCGGCAAACTTTGATATCCCTGCAGCGCGCCAGATGGTCTCGTACTTGAAACCTGCCAGCGTTTGAGGATCAGCGAGCATTTATCTACCCGTGTTCCACATTGCTAGGATATGCCAGCATATCTACATATAATCGAGATTCCAGATATTTTTCCTTAGCTACCGACACATGATTGGTGGTGCGGCAAGTGCTGCAACACGGAAAGAAATGGCCAGTGCTGACCAGCCTTTATTTGGAAATACGAACCTCTTATTTTTCGAGTTCTTTTTTTTTTTTTTAATTTGCTTCTAACCCAACCCTTCAGAAATAATCTGTGGCATCGCATAAAGTGCCCACATTAACGAAACCCACCAGCTTGACCACTGTGATGCAACACCATGAGTAGAGAGGCCAGGCAGCGGTGAAGCAGTGTAGACCCGCAGCCTTCCGTTCCCTACGGCCTCCTCTGTGGCACGTGAGAGCAGACCCCCCAGGGAATGGACCGGAAGAGGAGTCTTGAGGGGGGTGGCACCAGCAGGGAGGGCTGCCCCACAGCTTTGTGTTCCGCTGAGTCCGTGTACATTTCTGACAGACTGTGCCTCGTGCGGCGGGGACACGCGTGTTGTCTCGCCTCTCTCCCCCGCATCTCCCGGGCTCCCTTTCAAGAGGCCTCCTTCCCCTCTGTGCCCTGTCAGTCCACGAGGCCCTGTGCAGAGGGGACAGCCAGCTTCGTCAGTCCAGTCAGGGAGCATCGGCTCGTGGATTCCAGAGACCTGCTCACTGTCACCAGAAGCCACGAGTTCCCCAACAACCGCGTGCCCTGTGGAATATAGCTAAACACAACATGATCGTGTTCGTTTCCCGGGGCTGCCATAACAAAGTACCGCAAACCGCATGGTTCACCAGAAATGTATTGTCTCATAGTTCTGGAGGCTTGATGTCTGAGGTCAAAGTGTGGGCAGTGTTGGCTTCTTCTGAGGGCTGGGAGGAAGAGCCTGCTCCAGGCCTCTCCCCAGCTTCTGCTGGTTTGCCGGCAGTCTTTGGTGTTCCTTACTTACAGATGCACCGCATGGATCTCTGTCTTCATCTTTTTTAAAAATATTTTTTACGTCGATTCATTTTTGAGAGAGACAGAGCGTGAGCAGGGGAGGGGCAGAGAGAGAGGGAGACACAGAATCCAAAGCAGGCTCCAGGCTCTGAGCCATCAGCACAGAGCCCGACGTGGGGCTCGAACCCACGAACTGTGAGATCATGACCTGAGCTGAAGTCAGATGCTTAACTGACTGAGCCACCCAGGCGCCCCTCTGTCTTCGTCTTCACACGACGTTCTGTGTGTGTGTGTGTGTGTGGCCAAATTTCCCCATTTTTAAGGACACCCACCAGTCCTATGGGATCAGGGCCCACACTAATGACCTCATCTTAATTTGATTATCTGAAAAGACCCTATTTCCATATAATGTCACATTCACAGGGACTCAAGGTTAGGATTTCAACATCTTTTGCGGGGGGATATAATGTAACCCATAACAACCATAAAGCTTGACTTTTAATGTTATTTTTCATTGTCCTCAACTACTTTTTTAGTTATAAAAGTTAACATACTGTGGCCAAGGGGCGCCTGGGTGGCTCAGTCGGTTAAGCATTCGACTTCGGCTCAGGTCATGATCTTGTGTGGTTCATGGGTTCGAGCCCCACATTGGGCTCTGTGCTGCCGGCTCAGAGCCTGGAGCCTGCTTTGGGTTCTGTGCCTCCCTCTCTCTCTGCCCCTGCCCCACTCGTAATCTGTCTCTCTCAAAAATAAACGTAAAAAAAAAACATACTTATGGCCAAATAGTGTGGAATAGACAATACAAAATATCAAAGTCCCCTCCTCCCACATACGTCTCCCCCGCAGAGGCAGTCTTTACGAAGGATTTATTGTGTGTACTTCCTAATCTGTTTTATCCACATAAACTTATACATGTGTGTATAGCTTTGTTACTGGCTTACACAAATGAGATCACAACTGCATCGTCCTGCTACTTGGGTTGTTCACTTACTGATACATCGTGGCCACCTTTTGAGGAGTCCATGAGAACCCATTGCCTTCTCTTTATTCATGGCTGCATAGTGCTTGCACCAACATTGACTTAATCATCCGCCTTTGGCTAGACCTTTAAGTTGTTTCCTTTTCTTTCTTTGTTATTACAAGTAATGTTTATAGTAGAAGGCAGGGGCGTTTATTCCTTCCTGCCTCTCCTGGTATGGTAAACGTTCTTGTTACATATGAATTTATCCAAGTACATGTAAAGGTATATAAAATAGATCTTAAAGGTTAAATTGCTGGGGCAAAAAGCATATACATTTTAAAATTTGGTAGACATTGGCCCAAACCTCAACCTTAATGAAGACCTTAGAAGGTGCTCAAGAGCCCCACTGACGCGTGAAGGCGCCACAACTTCGTTGGAAGTATTGCTCAGTGAGGGGGTAGACGCTGCTCAGACTTAGCCTTTGAACTTGTATCGGGCAGAAGGGGATTATGGTCGGTTGGTGGAGCGGGCTTGTTTGGGTTTTGATTCACGTATCTTCGAGTGGGCAAATTTCCACTTGAAAATTAAAGTTGTAAATTTAAAAAAAAGTTAAAAATTTTTTTAAAAAATTAAAGATGTTTTAAATTTGCGTCTAACAGCCTCCTCAGTCTATGTTAGACAAATTTTAAGATTTTTAAACACACAGCTTAGAAGAGCTGGATGTAAGCCGCTTCTATCAGCCTGTGCACACGTACATTTTTTTCATTGACCAAAATGGCATTATATGTATGCTTGATTTTTCCCCCTTTTGTAGAATGTTATTTAATTATACTTTTGTGGCCACAAAGTCTCCGTTACAACCGAGGCTTATTGAGCTGGTAGACAAATACGCAGAGAGGGTTTAACACATTTGGGGGTATTCTTTTATTAGGCATTGTTAATACAGAAGTTAAAAGCTTCACTTATATAAACCCATTCAGTAATCCATTAAACTAACATTTGGGGAATACTTTCTGTGTGCCCCGAACCGTCAGGTGGCTGGATCAGGGCAGAGAAGGGGCTCAGAGGCTGGTGTGGGATATGCCGAGCAGACCAGTGCACGCGCGGTTCTGGTACACGGGTAAAGGCCGCTGCAGGGAGAGGGCGAAGTACAGGATGCTAGGAGAGAACACAGGAGGCACACCTAAGCCCACTTGGCAAGGTCAAGGAAGACTCCTAGCAGAAAGGGACTTTATTTTAAGCTGAGACCTCAGTGATAGGCTCTAGTCACAGGAAGGAAGGCGGGGGAGACGGGAGATAAGGGAAAGCGTGAGCGATTGGGCCACCTGTCAGCGGTTCAGATGGCAGGCACACGGTGGGGTGGTTGGAGTGGGTGAGGCAGTTGCAGCAGAAGGTGAAGGGTCTGGGTCACGAGGAGTCATTAAGGTAAGGACTGTAGGCCTTCTGAAGGCAGCAGGCTGGTGCTGGAGAGTTTTAAATAGGGAATCCTTGAAAAGTCTTCCATTGGAAATGTTTCTTGAGTCGCACAGCAATTCTTAAGACTTATTTTATTTGCATTTAGAACCAGGAGCAGTTGAAAGACGATGACTCCGATCTCATTCTCAATGATGGCGACATTAGTTTGACGTATGGGGATTCTACTGTGAACACCGAATCAGGAACATCCGGTGCCCCTAGGAGGTTTATGGGAAATAGTTCAGAAGATGCCTTGGATCGGGAGCTCTCATTTGGGGACCACGAACTGGTCATTCGGGGAACACGCTTGGTTCTTCCCATGGATGATTCTGAACCCCCATTAAATTTGTTAGATAATACGAGACACAGTCCGGCCTAAGCTTACTAATACTCACTTAGTGATTTGTAAAATTTGCACATGTGATTGTGAAGAAATTTGTACTACCTAAAAAGTCCCAGTGCATGTCTCTGAATGTTTAAGCTATATAAATGCTCTTTATATGGCATCGAGAGAATATAAATATCCTGTACAAGGCAGATTGTGAACAAACTATTCCTTTATGTTTCATTGGCTGCACTATGTAGATTGGATCTGTTTTAGAAAAAAGTTATTTTCACAGTGATGTTGTGTGTTCCGTTAGCTTTATGTCTCAGTTAAAGTATAAAAAGTGACACATGTACTCTTTCTTACACTTACCCGATACTTAACCAGAGTACCAAGTTCTTGTGCTGTGAATTAATTTTGTTTTGTGGGAGGGGAGGGAGAGGAAAGAGGGCGTGTTATTTCTGGGGAAGCCCAGGGAGGAGAGAAACAAGCACGTGTTCATTGCTCCTGCCTTGGATGTGACCTTTTTCTTTCTTTTTTCTCCGGTGGCCTGTTGTGGCATTAGAGGCTGAGGGTGTTCAGATCTTGCCCCGCTGGGCTTGGGAGTGAAATGGGCGAGGTGGGGGGCGCTTTCCCCCCTCACCGTGAAAGAACAGATTCATTGACACTGGTGTTCGGAAAAGACATCCAAGACTTCGTTACTTTTCTCCCAGACCAAGACCGTAGGAAGGCGTCGCGTTATCCGGCCAGCTTAGCCAAAAGTACGGGTGTTCATAGTTCAGGGCACGTGGTTTCCGTTGGCAGGGGCAGGGGCAGAGCGCACGAAGGGAGTAAAGGGGTGGGGGGTGGTCTTTCGGAGATCTCTCTTCCCAAATGTGTAAATATTCAATACCAGATAAGTTTAAATAAGAAACTCAGTTGCTGCTTACTTTTTGATTATAAACTTGATCTGTATAGCAAGCTTTGTGGTCAAATGTTTTTATATCAATTTAAATTGCTGCTCTTTAGCAGCCAAACAGGAGCAAAATGTAAAATTTTTGAACTTACTGTGTCTAATTGTCAGTCGTTAGTCTGCAGTTGATGTTAAAAGTTAATTTATGACTCCATGATCGTTGCCACACTACATCAAAGTCCGTCGTAAAGAACCGCGCTGCCCTGGAGCTTATCATAAGGGCAGTGGCTTCTTTATGTGCACCGGCGGTAGTTGTCTTAGTTTTCATGCGACTTTTTAATATGAAATGCCCAAGCTGCCATGTGTGGGTGTGTGTGTGGTGTGGTGGGTTTTGTTTTTGTTTTTGTTTTTGTTTTTTCAAGGAAGAGTACATAGCAACTTCCCATTTCCTACTGAGACAATGAAAGATTCTACTTTGTAATGCTGAAAACACCTGCAGGTGCGTTGAACGCTTAGAAGGGGGTTAGTCTCTGATGTCGATCCTGACCTGTTAAGGTTTCAGAAGAAAAATACGAGCTCTTGTGGGTCTTTCCCCCCTCGGGTCTGAGTAGCATTGCCTTAAATCTTCCCCAATTCGCAAAATTGATTTGTTTACATGATACTAAAATTTTCCAGCCAAAAATCTCTTTTCCGAGCAAAATATTCTCCCCCAGGTAGCTGTACTGTTGCAAACACTCCTGGAGATTTTAAGGGAATTCCCCCGTTGTACCCTTGAGTGGCAGCTCTAACTGTTGGCATAGATAGCCATTTGTTATGTGGTGGTACCGACTTTCCTGCTATGCAGGAACCCCGCGAAGTGTGCATTTTATATAATGTGTGCCTCTTCATGCAGTCTCTGATTCTTGCTAATGTGTGTTTGAGGGGCTTTGAACTTCAGCATCATTTACCCACGCAGTTATTCAAGTTGTAAAAGGTCATACAAAAAATGAACAACTACCTTTTATATTCTGTCAGGTTACTGAGCTCACTTCATGAAAATGGCTGTAAATACTTAGCATGACAAATTCAGTAACTCGTCTCTTTCAGCATGCATAAGACTTTTTCTTAGGGAAACCGATACAGCTTGAGTCAACTGAATCTGCCTTCGTGCTGTATCAGAGGGGAACCAAGCCTTCTGTGCTTACGTCAGCATCTGGAAGATTCTCCTCTCCTCTGATCTGTGTGCGCATCTCCAAGCAAAGAAGAAAACACAAACTGTGCTCTCATACCCACTGGTTTTAGACACCTGAGTGAACTTGAATGAAGGACAGTCTGAGTTACCATCACGCACAAGTAGAGCTGCTCTCGGACTTGCTGTTCTGTTCTTTGTGAACCCTACACGTTTGAATGACTCAAACATTGCATCTTTTAAAGTTATTTTGTAAGGTTCCTTGGCATCTATCCTCCTTGTCTGTGTTTGGCAATGTGCTGTTAAAGAAATAGACTTAATCTGTATGTATTTTTTGTTTTCCCTTGCAGTACTTGGACAGATGTTATAGTGGTTTCTTTTAGGAAAATCTGTCATTAAAAAAAATTATAGCCTTGCAAATAACCAGTCACCGTATTTGAGTCCCAGTTTATTCTAGCGAGAAAGCAGTAAAGAGTACTGACTTCATTTATTTTTCTACCTATACACCTACTGAGAAAGCAGGAAAGACTGATGTTTAATAAAAGAACAAACAGAAACCTACCAGAACGTAACGTATGGGGTTGCCAATTGGGGGGGGGGGGCCTTATGGGTAAGGCTGGACATATTTGCTTATGGTCACGATTGAACCATTTAACAAATGGCAGTCAAATTAACAATTCGACTCAGGGCAGTCGAATTCTGTCACATTGGTTTGTAGCCTGTTAGCTTGGTAATGGATGATGTCACGAAAATGTTCATTGCGTTATTTGGCAAGAGTAGATTCTGTATCTGCTTAGGTAGAAAGGCAGTTCCAAGTCTGGTGGAAAGCATGATCATGCAAATAATCCTTTTTGCAAGTTAAAGATAGGTCTTTCTTTTTGTACCTGAGCAGTTTTAGAGGTTAGATTGTTATTGACAGCAACTTTGTCTAGTAAAGGCACCAACCACACTGGTTCTGTGTTTTGCTGCCAGCTTTCTTGTTCGTGATCCAGTGAGAGACACAGGTGGCCTACACACCACACCTCTTCTGGAACAAACCCATGTTTTCTTTAAAAAAAATTTTTTTTAATGTCTTATTTATTTCTGAGAGAGCAAGCACAAGCTGGGGAGAGGCTGAGAGAGAGGGAGACACAGAATCCACAGCAGGCTCCAGGCTCTGAGCCATCAGCACAGAACCCGACGCGAGGCTGGAACCCACGAGCCGTGAGATCGTGACCTGAGCCGAAGTCAAGACGCCCAACCGACTGAGCCCCCCAGGCGCCCCACAAACGTATGTTTTCTAATTCACAGGTGAAACCCAACATTTGATTTGAGCAGGTACATTTGTTAACCTGACCCAATGCAGCATTGTAAAGAGATGAAAGTATAGATGTTTTGAACTTCATCGGGACATCCTTGATAGGAAGCCCCCCATATGGATTATGCAGTATAAGGTATGAGGCTTGGAATAAATTGGAAGTCATAATAATAGTAGGTCCCATTTTTTGCACCCCTCTCTGATACAGGCTGTGTGTATACACGGTCTTTTTTCAAATTTACATTTTAATTTAATCTTTTTTTTTTTTTTTTTTTTTTGAGAGAGAGAGAGAGAGAGAGCAAGCGTGAGAGGGGGAGGGACCAAGGGAGAAGGAGAGATTGAATCCCAAGCAGGCCCCACTCCCAGTGCGGACCCCAACACAGGGCTCTATCCCACGACTGTGAGATCATGACCTGAACCAAAATCAAAGGTCGGATGCCTAACTGAGCCACCCAAGCGTCCCCTCATTTTAATTTAATCTTAATCATGCTGTGAGGGTACGTTTTATTATTCTCATTTCACAGATGTGAAAACTGAGGTGCAGGAAAAGTTGTTGCACTGCTAGTAAGTGACAGGCAGGCCTCAAATCCAGTCTGGATCCAAAGTCTAGATTGTTAACCGCTGCTCTGGGTGGCTCCAGTGGTGGGCTATGGGCTAATCCATCTCGAGAACTAGAAGGATGATGCAGGGAATTGCAGACTTCTGCCCTGTTGGCCACCACTCGCTTGACATCAGGCCAGGGTAGGGCATGAAGTCTCAGCTGTGTCCCTCCATTTGCTGCACTGTTGGCTGCTGGACATGAGTTATCGTGGTTGGGAAGTTTCTCGAATTCTTAGCAAACTGCCCTCCTGGGTCTCTTTGAGCCCACAGCCGAGTCAACCTGCCTAGCATCATGCCTTTCCATTCTGCCTTCCGCCATTTTCACCAGGGGGGCCCATCTTTTACGGCGGAGTGTGTGGTCCTAAACAGCGGCTCTGCGCTCACATAGTTCGGTGTCGTAGGAAAAAACCCAGGCTTCGGAGTTACGCACACCTGGTTTCAAATCCAGTCTCTGCTCTTTGCTCACTGTGTCCTGCCGGCTGGTTACTTGACTTTGCTGGGCCTTTCCACTTGCTTAGCTGTAGAGTTAATTCGCTCAACAAATATTTGAGTGCTTCCGCTTACTGTGTGGATACACTAGGGAACAACTCCACAGCGATCCTTGCTCTCACAGAGCATGTTCTACAGGAGATGCCAATAGCTGTTTCATGGGGTTGTTAGGAATCATTCATGCAAGAAGGACTGATTGCCTCCTGGCAGAGGAGTAGCTGTCTTAAACAATCAGCAGGTCGCATGAGCTACACTAGCCATAAAGGCTATGATGGCAGAGTACGGGAGGCCAGGAGGGGGGCTGGTGGTAGGGGGATAGGGAAGCTTTTACGGACGAGGTGGAATTTAAGCTAAGACCTCGAAGGTAAACAAGGGCTCCGCCAGACGATGGGAGGTGAGAACGCAGAGCATCCCAGGCAGAGTGAACAGTGACAACTCGCCAGCTATACTTGATCGTCCACACAACATACATCCAATCAAATAGCTATTGAGTGACAGACATACGATGTACTGTGCTACATACAGATAGTGGGGAATGAAGTAAACGCGGGCTACCCTCCTTGCACTTCCTTATCAGTGGGGAAGACAGTACCCGACAATTGTCACGAGGGGCACCTTGAAGCCAAACCTGCCCCTGGGACTTTCTCCCCTTCAGCCCTTCCCTGCTGCACCTGCAAGGCGGGTCCGTGGCCTCTGTTGACTTGTAGCCTTTAGACATTTGAAAAGAGGAACGGGTATGTCTTCTGGGTCTTTTTGCCCCCAGGCTAACAGCCCCACTGTCTTCCTATCTTCTGGACATGTACCAAGAGTCTACGGTTCTAGACTTTGTTTATGAATGGGCCCAAGACCACACTGGCTTTCTGTTTCCGTGGCCACATGTCCCCCCATCTTACGAGAAAGTCGAGCCGGCTCCCTGCCCTCACAGAGCTTATGTTCCAGTCGGGGAAGGCCAAGCAGAAATAAACAAATCCATAAAATAGAGATTGTGCTAAGTGACAAGGAGGGAATGTGGCAGGTGGCAGGGGAAGAGTGTGGGAGGACTCCAGAGATAACATGAAAACCAAGGCTTGAAGGAACCAGCCAGGCAGACATCGGGGGAAGAGTGGTAGAAAGGTCTGGTTTAGGGTGGACACTCAACAAATGTGTGTTGAAAAGGAGCCAAATGTCCTCCTGACCTTTACTGAGTCGGATTTGGAAGGCCTCTGTGGTGGGATAGAAGTGGTAGGCCACAGGCCCGGCCCCACCAGCCGCTGGGCGCTCTTAGGAAGCCACTTAAACCTCTCTGAGCCCGTTTCTTCTTTTACAAAACGACAACAGTTCACTGATGCAGCAAACATTTATTTAGCTACTGTCCCGTGCCAGCACCGTGGTAGGTGCTGGATTGTGCTTCCAGCCCCAAGTAGCTGCCAGCCCTGTTGAGAGGATCAGACGAAGTGAGGTACATTGTAACGGTTTGACCAGGATTCAGAAGGCTCTGGAAACAGGTTGAGTAGTCTGTAAGGTTTCGCTGATGAGGTGCCATATGAGTAAAATACGGAAAGCACTTTCCAGACCATGATTCTACCCCGGGCTCCTTTCCTCTGAAATCTCCAGTTCAGCAGGTTGGAGGTGTCCCAAGCGGTTGCCACGGTGAAGACTGAACTCCGGGAACCGGCTTGGCTGGGGCTGTCGTGGCTGGAGCCGGAACTCCCTGAGACCTGACGGTTTCTGGACAATTCTGTCTGCCTAGTCAAAGAGCTGCTCTCCTTTTCCCTGCACCATACTGCGCCTATATCCTGGGAGTCCTGCCCTTGGCATCCGCTTGGGCACCAGGTCTACTCGTTTTCCACTTGATGCTGTCTGGTGGGCGCTGGGTCCCACCAAAGAGACACAGCTTAGTTGTGCCACTTATCTCTTTTGCAGTGATGCAATCAAATGCACCAAAGGCTCAGTGAGCACTTCTTGGAAACGAAGTTTGATTTCTCCAGATTTGTTGGAACTGAAGTGGCTCACTGTGTGCTTAAATACTAATCTTACAAAAATTGCTTGAGAAGTATTCAATTCTCAGTTGCTTTGGGAGTCACGAGGCTTTATTGCATGATTTTTTTTTTTTTCGTGTGTTCATTTGAATTTCCTATACAGCTGTGTTCCCGTGTAGACTAGGCAAAAAGCATGTGAGCTGTTTTTTTTCATCTGAAAAATCTGGAAGACTTCTGTCAAATAGTGGGAGATGCCCGTGTTTTGTTTATGTTTTTTAACCGTAGAGCTGGTTTAGTGTGAGAAAGCAAGAGAATGGCAGTTGGACACCTGATTGTGCTACAAAATTGGTTTTTTTTTTTTTTAACACTTTCTGGAAACCTTGACAATCACAACCCCGCCTTCTAAGGGGAACCAAGAGGTTGATATTTAAACATTCCAGCCGACCGATAATTCACTTCCTCACTTCCAGTCAGCGAACACTGAACATGGCATATGGGCTGAGCCCTGGGCCAGGCACTGGCGACACAGGGCGGACTCAGTCACGGTTTTGATCTACAGGCGACTGTGGCCAATTAGGTGAAAGCGTTGCAGTTGTGTGAAAAGCAGTAGCAAGGGAATTCAGATGGCATCCCCTCCCCCATTGCTGCTTACGCGGGCAGACCAATGGTCCCTAAAGACATCCGCAGGACATCCGGGAACCTGTGGATATGTGAGGTTACGTGGCAAAGAGAATCAAGGTTGTAAGTGGAATGAGAGTTGCTAACCAGCTGATCTTGAGACAGGGAGGTTATCCTGGGCCCAACCTAATCACACAGGCTCACAAAACTAGAGAACCTTTCCTGGCTGTGTTCAGGGAAAGAGATGTGACAACAGAAGCAGGGTCAGAGAGATGCTACGTGCCTGGCTTCGAAAAGAAAGGCAGGAAGTCTCCGGAAGCTGGAAAAGGCAAGGAATTGGATTGTCCCATACAGCCTCCGGAAAGAATGCAGCCTGCAGACACCTTGATTTTAGCCCAGTGAAATCATGTCAGACTTCTGACCTACCGAACCCTAAGATGGCAAGTGGGCATTGTGTTAAGCCACCAAGTCGATGGCAATCTGTTCTGGCAGCAATAAATAGGTCACGGACACGCTGCCTTCGAGGGAGAGAGTGTGGTCTCTGTTACTATTGAGTTTTGCGTGTCTGCTCTGTGCTAGGCCACCATGCCCGCTACGTTACCAGGGAGTGGCAGTGTGGGGGAGGCACGATCACATTTGGGTTCTAAGGGGCGCCTGGGTGGCTCAGTTGGTAGAGCATCCAACTCTTGCTTTCGGCTCAAGTCGTGATCCTGGGGTCGGGGGATGGAGCCCTGTGTCAGGTTCTGCACTGAGCCTGGAGCCTGCTTCAGATTCTCTCTCTCCCCTGCCCCTCTCCCCACCTCTCCCTCTCTCTTTCCGCCCCCCCCCCCTCTCTAATTAAAAAAAAATTTATAGAAAAAATATTTGGGTTCTAGAAAGGTCCCTCTTGTAACTGCAATGGGAAGGACGGATTATCCAGACAGGAGCAAAAGCAGCCAAAGGAATAATGGTCAGAACACTTGGCCAGGTGAGAGAGCTGGCCTGGACTAGAGAACTATTGGTGGGGTGGAGAGGAGAGAACAGATGCAGGAGACATTTAGTCGGTAGACTCAGCAGGACTCGGAGACTAAAGTGTAGCGAATGACTGGGGAGGGGGGCGGTTACAGTGATTCCCAGCAGCCTGGGTTGGGCAAATGGGTGGGCGGAATGGCAGTGACTGCAATTTTAGAAAATACTTTCATGACGAAGAAGTGAAGAGACGTAGCCGGCAAGGTACAGATCTAAGTTTGCCTCTGGATCACTTAAGCAAAGATGGAGCCCAATGGGGAAGGGGGTGGGAGACGGGGACTGAGGGCCCCAACTGAGAAAGTTGGGAGAGGACGCCAAGTTTGAAAACAGCGCCAGGACTTGTAATCCATTCTCCCATTGTAACCCAGGAACATCTGGAGTTTTCTGCTGTGGGTGGTGTCTGGGGAAAATAATTGCTTTAACCAAAGTACAATAGATGGAGGAAAAAATAAATTATTTTCCCTCCTTACAAAAAGCGGAAAGCTTCCGAAGTTCTCAGGGAATGATGGGTGGTGTTATTAGGGAATTAAAAAGTGCGTCACTCTGGATTTCGGTGTATCCTCCACCGGTCTGGCCAGAAGAATGAAAATATATGTTGTGGGCTCTCTAAAATGCAGTTCTTAGCATTTTCCGGAGGGTCAAGGGCCAAGGAATGAACACTGGATCTGGAAAGGAAGCCACGGCTAGCTGGCCAGACCCTTTCTGGTTCTGTGGAGGCTTACGTGCAAACAAGGAGACCGCTTCATTTTGTGCTTTTCCCCAAAGGCCGTTATAAGAGTTCTCTAGCAAATCCAGAGCTCTCGGCTATGCTGTTCTCAAGCACTTTGTCTTTGTGGAAGTTTGAGCCAAATAGCGACTATTGGGACAGAGTTCACCGAATATGCAGGAGGGATTCAAACTTTGTAAAAATTGATTTTTGCCTCAGTAGAAGGAAATCAGCAATGGACAGTGTAACGGACAAAAGAAAGCATAGAGGCCTATATTAAAGTGAAGGAAACATCTGGTTTTTGTTTTCTTAACTTTTATTAATTCATCTGAGGTGTGAGTCACCAGCTCCCCCAGCCAATGTTTCCAAAATGGAGTCTTCGTTGCCTCCAGACTTGGGAAAAGTCACTTGAGAACTACCTTGAAGGAAAGATGATCCTCGGAGAGGTGTCCCTTTTTTAAAAAATGTAACGTGGGTCCTGATAAGTATTTCCTAAAATTGCGTTTATGGTAAGTCGTGACTATAGTCCTTCCTCAGCAAGATGTTAGTCCTCCACCCAGAAATTGTAGCTCGAATGTGCTTTCCTGAAAGTGTTCACTGAACTCCGAATCTCACAACGTATGCCCTTCGCACTATAAAGGCAGCTTTATGGGCTCACCTTAGTCTTTCCTAGTGGAGAGTGGGTTAGATGTGTAGCCCCTAGAGACACTAAAGGAGAAAAGTCTCTCCGTCTCTCCAAGGTTTCCTTGAACCGACACACCAACCCCACCCCACAAAGGGAGCTCAGGTGGAGATACTGAGGAGAGAGGAAGATTACTTGCTAGGGCTAGACCCTACCACCCTTTGGGCTAGTGACTCTGTGTTCTCATCCCCTCCTCTTGGTGACCAACCTTACATTTTCAAGATGGCCGGTCAGAGTTCAAAGTTGGCCTGTGGTCACTGTCCAGGACAAGCTGATCTGTGTCATGGCGGAGCCTGCAACTTTGCCCTCGTTACTCCGTACTCTCTCCGGCCGAGCTCTACTTTTTCTGACCCATTGGTAGTGATGCCAGTAATGGGAGTCAAACGTCTACCTTTCATAGGTGATTACTTGGTTCTACTAACCACTCATTTATTTATTCAGCAAACATTGCCTGAGTGCCTAGGCTACGTCCTGGGAACTGAAAGGTGAATGAGGCAAGGGTCGTGCCCTCAAGGAGCTCACAGAATAGTGGTAGAGACAGACCTGTATTTAGATGGGGCTGAATTAAGCCTTAAAGGATAAGTTAGATCTATGAGCCCGAAGTACAGGAGAGAGAGATCTAGGCTTTGGATGTGGATGGGATCACCAAAAGACAGTGTATGATAGAGGGAGTCCTAGAAAAAAAAATATGAAATAAGCCAAAACGAAACCAGAACAAACGAAACCAGTGACATTTAAAGGGTAAGTAGGGGGGCCTGGGTGGCTCAGTCAATTGAGCGTCCAACTCTTGCTTTTGGCTCAGGTCATGATCTCACAGTTCGTGACTTCAAGCCCAGTGTCGGGCTCAGCGCTGACAGCACAGAGCCTGCTTGGGATTCTCTCTCTACCTCTCTCTGCCCCACCCCAGCTCACACATGTGTGCGTGTGCTCTCTCTCTCTCTTTCTCTCTCTCTCTCTGTGAAAAGAAATAAACACTTTTTAAAAATAAAGGGAAAATAGAATAAAAGACTGGAAGGGAATAATTTGAGAAGTTGGTGGCAAACAAGAAGAGAGTGGGGTTACAGATATCAAGGGAGAAAAAAGAAGTTTCATAAGGAGGGGATGGCCAGTAATGCCAAAGTCAGCAAAGAGATCAAGTAATACAAAGACAGAGGATCGTCCACTGGGTCCAGGAATATGGAGGCATCGCTGACCAACGGTGACAGTAAGGGAATAGCGAAGGCAGGTTTAGGAGAGACATACTGACTGCTTGGACATGGGAGGTGAGGAAAAGTACATCTGGGATAACTGCCAGGTTATCGGCCCAAGTGACTGATGGCGAGTGGTGTTTCCATTCCCTACGACGTGGAACTGAGGAAGGGCAGATCGGGGGAGGGGGAGAGGGAAGGGGTTCAGGTTTGGACACACTGAGTATGAGGTACCTGTGGGTGTCCAGGCGAGGATGGCCACTATCCTAGTTTGTAAATAAAGTAGACTGACACGGCCAGTTGTCTTCTGCAGAAACTCCATGCCACCTTTTCGTCATGCCCTTTGCCAGGATCAATTGCTTAGATACTTCCTAATTCTCGGTATCTCTCTGTGATTTCTCGACTGATTTCATTTGAACCCAAAGCGTCCGTATGTGTGGTTTCTGTACCATGCATTTGGAGCCACTTGTAAGGAAAAACAGAAGAATTTACAGGCGAATTAAAAACTAGCGGGGACAGCTCTTTTCTCTGTACTGAGCCAGTTACCCACCTTTCCGTATCATTGATGTATCATAGAACTTTCTCGTTGGGAACCTAAGGGCAGCTTCGGATTCTGTCTCAAGTACACAGCATCCAGTGTCAGTAATTATGGACAGTGATCTGATTCTATATTAAATAAAGCACAAAGCAGTCACAAGTATTTAAAGCACATGACTGAATTCGACAGCGTCTACCCTGGGCATTCAGAACATGAAATGTAGCGCCTATCCCTGTGCCATAGAGACAGTAGTCCCTCAGACTTTATGTGTGAGGGAGGGTCCATATTCCTCTTTCCTTCCACAGATAAGCCTCAGCCTCACATAGTTTCCTACTCTACGATAGTCTTTATGTCATGTCCCTTGCAGTAAGTGAAAACTCCAATCTTCATAAACGATGTCACCGGCTTGCCCTTTTCTCGATTCCTCCATCTGATTGAATTTAGATACGATGCTGGCAAGAGCAGCAGTATAAATGATCAATTTGTGATGCATCTGGTCCAACTGTACAAGCCACGTTTCCAATAAAACGTTTTATTAGGTGTTGTCACAGATGTAAATGTTTCATAAAGACATCACTCCAGTTGTAAATCATATACTTGAATTCATACTAAATTCACCTCATTAAATACCAAGAAAAACTATATCTTTCACATAAATCCTGGTTGCAAGTGACTTTAAAAAAAAAAAAAAGGAGCAAAGAACAAAAAATAAAACTCAAGCCCTGGCCATCCAAGGCTAAACTTGGAGAGACTGACAGGCAGAGGAAAATTTTCTTTGTTTCTTTAATCCTTCTTTTGAAATCACGTATTCCAAAATTCTCATTATCTTCCTAGGTTTGTCGGAGGAATAATAGAACTGTTGTCCAGGAATAATAGAACTGGAGAAATGGTCTAGACTCTAACTTAAAAAAAATAACTGATTTATTAAGGAACGATCTGTATACAGTAAAATTTATCCTTTTTCGTGTTCAGTTTGGCGAGTGTTGAGAAACACACAGTCATGTAACTATCAGCACAATAAAGATACAGAACATTTTTAATCACTCCAAAGAATTCCCTTGTGTCCCCACCCCAGGCACCTGGCAACCACTGAACTGTTTTCTGTCCCTATAGTTTTGCCTTTTCCAGAGCATCATATAAACAGAGTCATACAGCAGGTAGCCTTTTGCTGGCTCTTTACTTATGAAATCAACATTATTTTTCCAATAATAAAAGTCTGATGCTCTACCAACTGAGCTCCCCAGGCATCCCGATAATAAAGATTAATACATGTTCAGTGTGGGAAAACGTAAATGTTTAACAAGAAACAGGAAGATACAAAAATGCTTCCCAAAGATAACCGTCATTAACATTTTGATGTGTTTCCTTCTGGTCCTTTTACTGTATGTGTCTCTGTACTCCCACATACAGAAACAAAGTGTCTAAAATTGAAATCCCAGTGTATACAGGATCTTGCATTTGTAAAAAATGCTTATTTATTTATTTTGATAGAGAGAGAGTGTGCAAGCAGGGGTGGGGCAGAGAGAGAGAGAGAGAGAGAGAGAGAATCCCAAGTAGGCTCCACTCTGTCAGTGCAGAGCCCAATGCGGGGCTCGATCCCACAAACAAAGCGGGATCGTGACCTGAGCCCAAACCAAGAGACACTTAACCGACTGAGCCACCCAGGTGCCCCGGATTTTGTATTTTTATTGTGTATTTTGTAACTTCAAATTGTGAGCATTTTCTTTTTTTTTTTTTTTAAGTTTACTTATTTATTTTGAGACAGAGCATGCGTGAGCAGGGGAGGGACAGAGAGAGAGGGAGAGAGAGAGAATCCCAAGCAGGCTTCGCACTCAGCACAGAGCCCAACGCGGGGCTCAATCTCACAACCCTGAGATCATGACCTGACCTGAAATTAAGAGTCGGGTGCTTAACTGACTGAGCCACCCAGGCGCCCGTGTGGGCATCTTCTTAAGGATTAACTCTTCCTTGTGGGTTGGGGGCAGGAGCCTAATTGGCAGCCTCGGGGGTGGACGGGAAAGAAAGCCAGAACCACCATGACCCAGAGGAAGAAAGCTCCAGAGCTGCCTTTGCAGGTGGCGCACCTGCTGCATTTGGTTTCCTGGGCTGCTGAATCCCACTTGTTTTCAGCAAAGCCTGTGTTTTGTCATTGCCGCCGGCTTTTTCTGGGACTAAAACAAACACACCCCCAGATGAGTTCGGCTCCCGTTCCTCTGGGGCCCGACGGTGCCCGGAACTCCTCTGCTGCAGAGAACTTTTCACTGCACATTGGAAGTGTTCGTTTATTTTGCTCGGCTCCCCCACTAGACGGTGCACCCCTCAGGCACAGAGCCCGATGTGGGGCTCGAACTCGAGAACCGTGAAATCATGACCTGATCTAAAGTTGGATACTTAACCAACTGAGCCGCCCAGGCGCCCCGGCCTTGGCATTTCTGATTCACAGCTACACATTGCCTCACGCGTTGCCCTGTGGAGGCCAAGGTCACGTTGTCAAGGGGATGTGAAATGCAGAAAACAGACCCGGCCCGGAGGAAGGAAGAGACAGTCTGCTCAGAGTTGCCATTGATGGGCACCTAGACCGACGAGTGATTAGTCTGCCCTCCCGGGGGGTCGGGAGAGAGTTGAAATGGTCTGTGTCTCAGGTAAGGTGAGAAGACGGAGGGTGAGGGAGGGCAGAAGTCAAACAGAGTCAAGGCTGTTCTCATTTTCCCCTTTGACCCTAATCGTTTGAGGTTTTTCACGTGGAATAATAATAGCGATCGTGGCCACTTACGGCGTGCCTGATAGGGGCTAGGGACATGGTTGAGGCCTTCACACACGTCACCTCGATGAGTCCTCAAGACAGCCCTCTGAGCTAAGCACTCCCATTCTCCCTCTTTACACATAAGCAACAAATTGAGGCCCAGAGAGGTTCGGTGAATGTCCCAGGTCACACAGCTACTTAGTAGAGTGCCTGGGCTACCGTGAACACTCTGTCAGTGGTAGCTGTTATGGATATTATCACTATTATGGGCTCAAAGGCCCAAAGCAGGCTCTGAGATGCAGACACGCTTAGGCTTCCTGGAGCTCACAGAGGCCGGCTCAGTGGGCCCCCAGGCTCCCTGACAACCCCCCCCCCCCCACTTTCTGCCTCTTTAGGACTTGGGAAGGTGGCTCCTTGGGTGGTGGGGAAAAATGATGCCATGCTTGTGTTTGGCTCCTTCTTGGTTCCCACAAATGCCCTGGACATTTTCCATTTTCTGAGCACTTTTGTGAAACGGCTATGATGTGGTTGACGGTATTTGTAGTCGGAGCCAAGTCAAGCCTTCCTCTGGAGGGAAGGCTGGAAGCCTCTAAGGGTCTCGTCGGTGCTCGCGTAGCCCACGGGCCCCTTGCCAGTGTCTCCGGAGGCCGAGGCTTATCCAAGCGGGACGCTGCTGAGACAGGGCGCCCAGTGACCCCCACGCTGCCTCTCTGGGTGGAAAACCAGCACCGTATCAGGCCCACCTTGGCCTTGCGGGGGCCTTTCCCCAGTAAGCCCTTTGCTGGGGCCTCTGATCCTCTCATGATTCTCTTTGTGGCTCAGGGACGGCTGCAGACGGCTCAAGATGATCTCCCTTCCCGTGTTTTCTGCCGTGTTTTTTTTTTTTTTTTTTTTCCTGGACCCGGGAGGAACTTTGAAACTTAAAATGACCCTCGTGCCAGGAATCCCCACAGCCTCCTCCTGAGGGGTAGATGAGCACCAGATGCTGTTTATATAAAATAAATGGCTTCCCCCCATGAAGCACACGGGCCTGAGTCACTGGCTAACCCGTCTTTTACCTTAGCAGCTGGAGCACACAGTCCTCTGGAAGAGGGCGCGTCTGCAGAGAGCAGTTTGGCTCGAAAAAGCCCCAGTGTGTTTGTGTGGGAGCCGTGTCGTCCAGGGAGGCCGGCGGTGGGCAGGCCGGCAGCCCCTGTGGGACCAGAAGGCGGGTGGTGCCGCACGGTGATCTTCTTGCCCCCCCCACCCCCCGATCCCCGCGAACGTCTTGAGCCCTAGAGGTGAGGGAGAAAGGGTGTTTTTCTTGGACTTCAAATACCAGAGGACTTGGCCTGGGCAATAGCTGCTCGTTCGTTCGTTCGTTCGTTCATTCGCTCATTCATTCATTCAACGCACTATCCGTGGGGGTCTACTGTGTGCCAGGCAATGTGCTAGGCACTTGGCTCATCAGGAGGGAGAGCCCCAGCTCAAATCCAAGGGAATTTCAGATTTCAGCTAACAGGTGTTGAGTGCCAAAAACTGTACTCACCGTTGTCCATGCCTTATCTTTGTGAATCCTCATTCCACAGCTGGCAGGCTGGTCCTGACAGATGGGGAAACTAAGGCTCAGAGATTCCGTGGACTTGCTCAAGGCCACCTAAGCAAAACGTGGCAGAAGTAAGCTTGGAAAACCCAAGTGAGTCCAAAGGCCCAAGGCTGCTGGCCCGCCGCCTGTTCTTTTTAAATTTATTTTCAGAGAGACAGAGAGACAGCATGCAAGCTGGAGACAGGCAGAGAGAGAGGGAGAGAGGATCCCAAGCAGGCTCCGTGCTGTCAGCTCAGAGCCCGACATGGGGCTCGAAGTCACGAACCGTGAGATCGTGACCTGAGCCGAAATCACGTCGGACACTTAACCGACTGAGCCTCCCAGGTGCCCCACTGCCTGTTTTTATACTGGCAAGAGCAAAGCATGGCTGTTACGTTTCCAAATGCTTAAAAAGAATCAAAACAATATTTCTTGAAGTGAAAATTACATGAGACTCAAAGGTCAGTGTCTATCAATAAAGTTTTATCGAGGCACAGCCATACCTATTCGGTTACACACGGTCTAAGCCATTTCCACGGCAACAGCAGAGTTGAGGAATTGTGACCGAGGCCACATGGCCCACAAAGTTAGCTCATTACAGGGAGAGTTTGCCAACTCCTCCCCCACATCACCTCACAGGTCACCAGCAGAAAAAAAAAAAAGCAGGTGTCAGCCCGTGTCTGAACTCAGGTGACGTCCAGAGCCCTGTCCTCCTATCCCACCCTCTTCCTCAGCGTGTCCAAGATGGCTGCCTCTGAGTTCTTTTCAGCACTTCTGTCAAGAGTCTTTGAGGCCTGAGATGTTTAGGGTGGTATTAGGTTTTCCCTCAAATGTTTAGATGAAAATGTAGATAGCAGCTCTAGGATTATTTGTGAACACAGCCCTGAAAGCAATCCTGTTGTTCTCTGCCGAGAGGTGCCAAATTATCTCAGGCTCCACTGGGAGCTGCCTGCAGGGCCTTATATGGGCATAATCTCCTAACCCGGGCTCGCCTCGCTCTGCAGTATGGTCAGATCCACTTTTAAGGTTATGTGTGCCCGTTTCTGGTCTTTCCATTTGCTCAAGCTGTGAGAGATTTAGCTTCCGCGGCACTTGAGGGAAATAGGAATGCCATCAACTCTGCACGCGTCTTATTTGGACATGAAAGATGACAACTGATCTCTTTTTTTGGCTATCATCTCCCTTTATGTTTGCCTGTAGGTGAAGGAAAGCATTTTTGTAAGTGCTGGCGTGGGGGAAATGTAGCTTCATTATCCTGGTTGTTTCCTGGGATTTGTGTGATGGAAGAGATGTTGATAAAGAAAACATTTACAGTGAGCCTACAGGCAGTGGGTACCGCGTGAGGCGTTCCGGATGTGTTGTGTTGCTCAGACTTCATACCGTTCACTCAACAGATATCTCTCGAATGCCTACGAAATGCCAAGTGCTGTGCTAGGCCAAGGTTGCAACAGTGAAGGAGATGGGTGGGCCCTCTCCTCATGGAGCTAACCCTCTAGTAGGAGAAGCAGACCTTAAGCCAGTAAAGAGATACTATCAATCCTTACAGATTGTGATGAGTGGGAGAAAGCAAAAAGAACGTGTGCCATGGCAAAGTGATGGAGAGACCAACCCATGACCGGAGTGTCAGGGACAGCCTCTCAGAAGAGGAGACCCTGAAGATGAGCCCCTGGAGGATAAGAAGGAGCTGGCTGGGAGACTCCCAGTAACAGGACTGGAAGTCTTGGTGTATATGAGTTCAGTTAAAGCTAATGGAAGAGGGGCGCCTGGGTGGCTCAGTCGGGTGAGCGTCCGACTCTCGATGTCGGCTCAGGTCATGATCTCAGGGTCGTGGGACCTGAGCTGAGCGCAGTGCCTTCTTGAGATTCCCTCTCTCTCTCTCTCTCTCTCTCTCCCCCTCTGCCCCTCCACCACTTGCTCACACTTTCTCTCTTTATGTCTCTCTCAAAAAAAAAAAGTTAAGAGAAGAGCTATGCCAGTGACTCAGTTGCCGGGAGCCTCGTGCCCAGGAAGCCAAGGCTAAAGGTGGTTGTGTTGTAGAGACCTTAACTTGGAGCCCTAACTCAGGCTAGCCCTGGCAAATACAGCTTTTGTTCAAAAGACAACAGCTGGACACGCAAGGTGTCCGCATGATTGGACATCTACTGGCACAAAGGTTTATGGTATTCTTCCTGTGAGCCAATGCCCTCTATGCTCTGGGGATCCAGAGACAAATCAGACAGCAAGGAACTCACGCTCTACTGGAAGAAATCAGTCGTATATTCAATTAAATGACCAGACAGTGTGGTAAGTGCAACAGGAGAAATATGTGTAAGACCTCAGGGTAGCACAGAAGAACACATCTGGGGGGGCAAGGAATAGCCAAAGGGGGCTGAAGTTTGAAGGGTGAGAAGGGCCTTCCAGGACAAGGAACCCCAATGAGAAAGAGGCTCAGAGGCAGGAAGCCACATACCTCTGGGCGTCTGGGGAACTAGAAGCCGTTGTGTCATATATTTTTGAGCGTGGATACAGGGCAGAGAGCGATGGGCACTGAGGTTCCGGCAGGGGCAGGTCACGGGAGAGCTGTGCGGATAAGTGTTCTGGATTTGAGCTGCACTGAAGGTATGTAAACACAAGAGCCAGATCTCCCCGGTGATCTGCCTTGATAATACCCCTCTTGTTACCTAATCCCGCTGGTTTAGACTCGGTTTTCTAGGAAGCTATGGTATTTCAAAGAAACTGCCTGATCCTTTTCTAGACAAATGTCATGCTTTTGTATATAGCTTCACCCCCCCCCCCAAGTAATTTATACTTTTCTTACAACTTTTCAAAGCATCTACCATATGGTATTTCTCCCAAGTGGGAGATTATTACCCCTTTATTTGGGGGGGGGGGGAGTCGAAATGAAGTCATCTGCCCACTAGAGTGACAGCTGCAAGCAGAGATGTGCTCTCTCCGGGCAGCAGGCCTGCCATCTGAGCCCGGACCAGCGCGCCTCCTCCATGGGAGTGGCTGTCCCCACGCAGCCACCCCTTGCGGCCTTCCCTTTGTCCTGACTTCCCATTATATAAGAGCATTTTTGCAGAGATGAGCTCTGGGCTTGTTCTGAGTATTTTAGGTGTCAAACATCCTGTTTTTCTCTGAGTAATGTGACCCCGTCAATGACCCACTGCATTGCAGCATGACATCATGGGATTCAACGGAGAAGGGTTGAAGACAAGTGATCACGGGAGCCTAGGGACCAAACTTGCGCCTTTACCTTTCAGCAAGTTGTTTGGAGATGTTAAACAAGAAGTCTGCAAGTGAGTGTTCGCTCCGCAGAGAGCCGAGGTCACAACACCACAGCCCGCGGACCAAATTCAGCCCACAGAGCAAGTCCCAGCCGGCTGTTTCTGCAAATAAAGTTTTATTGGCACACAGCCATGCTCATTGGTCGGCACATTGTATGTAGCTGCTGTTGCACTACAGAGACAGAGTTCAGCCCAGGCGACAGAGCCCACATGGCCCACGAAGCTGCAAAGATCTGCTATCTGGCCCTTGCAGAAAACGTTTGCCAGGCCCTGCACTGAAGCCACTGCCCCTCTCCCCCCAGCCCCCAGAAGAGAGCGTGTGAATTTAGTGGCAGCCCCCGTTTCCTTCCCCTCCTCCCCAAACACATGGCGTACAAAAGAGAGAGATTGATTTTTAACAAGCATATCAAAGCTTTCCTATTTGTTCAATGACATCAGAACTTTTGCATTTAGTAAACGCGCGTTGTCCTTCCAAGACGCCCCCTTGGGAGATTGCACATTTATTCCAGGGCTGCTGCCAGGATGCTGGACATCTCAGGGGCTGCTCTTCAGAGCCATGTTACGTGACACCTGAGAATAATCCGCTCCACCCTCCCTTTGGACCCAAAGTAGCGTGGCCTTGTTGGCACATTGGCCCAGCGGCCCTGGATCAGATGTTGGCCAATTAAAAACCAAAATCAATTTAGCACCGAGGCTATCCCAAGGAATTGGCTGCAGGTTCCGAAGGCAGTTCCCTAAAAAGCACTCCCCAGAAGATTTTTCAGAAAAAAAAGGGATGTCAGCCACACCCCAGGGATCGGGAGTCCAGGGTTGTATTTCAGAAACACCTTTAGGGATTCTGTGTATGTTGCCGGCATTTGGGTCATTTGATTCCTCGCCAAATGAAACACCCAGTGTGGGGCTTTCCCCTCCCTATTTAGAGACTGCCGCGGGAGGGCTGGGCTTGCTGGCGGACAGGGGAGGCAGTGGGCAGGTCAACATTTCGTGGTCCCTCCTGTCTCACGGACCGGACCGCTGTGTGCTCTGGACTGCTGAGGCAGAGGGTGTCTGCCGTTTGATGGTTTCTGGAAACCACGAGATGCAGGAGCGCCTGGGTGGCTCAGTCAGTTAGTCAAGTGACCGACTCTTGATTTCAGCTCAGGTTGTGATCTCCCAGTTCGTGGGATCGAGCCCTGAGTCAGGCTCTGCCCTGTCAGTTCGGAGCCTGCTTGGAATTTTCTGTCCCTCTCTCTCTGCCCCTCCCTCATTTGCTCTCTCTTGCTGTCTCTCAAACACACACACACACACACACACACACACACACACAAACATGAGATCCCTACTCTCTGCCCCACATCTCCGCTTTCTCACTTCCCTTCCACTCATTCAGCAATGGGGATATTGTGTGGCCAGCCCTGAAGCGAAGAGATAACCAGTTCCGCCAACTTGCTTTTTTGTGTGTCCTCTCTTTCTTTTTTTGTCTCTCACACAAAATGTCTGCATTTCCTGAGCTCACTGGTTTCTTCTGGGCCTCCGGGAGGGGGGGGGGGCGGGGGCGGAAGTCACTCAGATCTGAGTTTGTGCTTATACTTCCCATGTGCTGGCATGAAGAAGTCCGATCTGGTGGATCACCAGAAAGCAAGGAAGACTAGAACTGGAGCCATGAGTGTACGTTCCTCCCCAGTGCTCCTGGGTTCGCACCCCACCCTGGCTCTGAGGAGTGGGGGGGAGGGGGGAGGCTGGTGCCTTCTTTTTTAAATTTTTTTTAAAGTGTATTTATTTGGAGAGAGAAAGAGAGACAGAGAGCAGGGGAGGGGCAGAGAGAGAGGATCCCAAGCAGGCTCCACACTGTCAGTGCAGAGCCTGATGCGGGGCTGGAACCCTGCAAGATCATGACCTGAGCCCAAATCAAGACTCTGATGCTTAATGGACTGAGCCACCCAGGCGCCCGGGAGAATGTGCTTCCCAAGTGACTTTTAGTTAACAAAGAATGGAAGTCTAACAAAGATAGGTTTCAGTTGGGAAGCTCTTTTGCTCTGCCGAGATTTTCTTGTTCCAGGGACCAGATCTCAAACTTGAGCTGTTATCTACAGCCCTGGGTGAGGGGTGGTCCTCGAGTTCTGGAGCCAGGTGTTTTATGTCCTGGGGCCCCAAGGACACGGAGAACCTCTGACCACTCCCCAGAGGTGGTGCAGAGAATACTGGTCACCCCGTATGTATCTGTACTGCACGATTCTTCATTGTCACGTGTGTCCGTCCCGAATTCATCGATCTGGCCCCACTAGACTCTTTCAGGGGTAGGAATTATGTCTTCGATTATTCGGGCAGCACCACATAGGCTCTCTTGAACCAGGGGCACATAAATGAGCTGAATTGTCTATGGTGGTATGTGAAATAGAGGACAAATGGGATTTGGGGCATTTGGTTTTATATTTTGAGTTTGCTGTCCATTCTGCTAGTACTTAATAATCCAGAGGCCTTTGGGTGTGAATCTTCCAAGGGTCGGATCCCACAGGACTTCGATCCATCAGGCAGCATTTGAGGGAATTTGCACTCTGTTCATAAAAAGCCTGGCATAAAAAGTCTGGTCCTTGGGAGATGTCCAAACGGGCATGGCTCTCCACCAAAGGGAGAGGTAGGGGAGAGGCTTTTTTCAAGAGAGCTCTTTACTTTGCAGTTTCAACAAAAGAAAGGGGGTGCCTTCAGAGATGTTTGTTGGAAAGCTCAGAACCTCAATTTTGATGCAGAGCAAGGAAGCAGTTATATTGGCAAGGGCTCCGTTTGGGTTCCCTACTTAGTATTCACAAGAGCAAAGAACTCGTGTTTAGTAGGTTGGACACGTTCCTGTGGGCAGAACTTCTAGAGATGGAATGACTTTCTGTTCCTGCTGGTGGTGGTGTGGGGGTGGGGAATGGGGGGGTGGGGGTGGGAACGTGGGAGCCCTGAAGACGGAGGCAGGGCAGCGAGGGAATGCGGGCATTGTCTGCCAATATTCCTCTCCACTGCTCTCCAGAAAAGCTGGGACTGTTCTAAAAGGCCACTAAGTCCTGCCCTGGGTCTTGTCACTAGCCAGCAGCATGCTGGTTCTCATGAGTGTTCGTGGGACATCTATGCCCCAGGCCTTACCTATTACCAATTAACTGGTCTCCAGAACCCCAATGAAAGTTTTGAGAAGCCACTCTGCCAGCCCCTTTTTTTCAGCCAGCCACAGGGCGGGGCTATGTTTTCTTCTTTCCGTATCAAGGGTCTGTCCCATTTGGAAATTTAAAAAAAAAAAGGGGGTTATCTGAGTGTCTCAGTCGGTTAAGCATCTGACTCTTCAGTTCAGGTCATGATCTCATGGTTCGTGAGCTTGAGCCCTGCATTGGGCTCTGTACTGACCACTCAGAGTCTGCTTGGGATAGCGCCTCTCTCTCTCTCTCTTTCTCTCTCTCAATAAAAAAAAACAAAAACAAAAACAAAAACAAAAACAAAAACAAAAACAAACATGAGAACTTATTTAGGAGATGGTCCTAGGAAGCAGGAAAAAACAGCCCTTAGGGAACCACTGGTGACCCATCCTAGGCCCGAGCCAAGACTTTCCAGGCTCGTCACTTAGTTTACTGCTCCCACGTGAGGACTGCTGCTCTCCTCTGAGGGTTACATTTGATTCATTTCATTTATACATTGGTTCATTCATTCAATTCATCCATCGTGTATTCATCCAACATTCATCCCACGATGTGCCAAGCTTTAACCCAGGCACCATGGTACGGCGTGGGGCAAAACCAGACAAGGTCCCTGTTCCCACGGAGTGTACATTTCTGCTTGAAAAGGTAGACAATAAACAAAGAAAAGAAACACAGACAAGTAAAAGATCCAAGAGTGGTAAGTGCCACACAGTGAATGAAATTGGCGAGGGCGGGCACCTGGGTGGCTCAGTCGGGTAAGCCTCTGACTTCGGCTCAGGTCATGGTCTCACGGTCCATGAGTTCGAGCCCCACGTCAGGCTCCGCGTCTGGCTCTGTGCTGACAGCTCAGAACCTAGAACCTGCTTCAGATTCTGTGTCTTCCCTCTCTCTCTCTGTCCCTCCCCCGCTCGTGCTCTCTCTCTCTCAAAAATAAATAAATATTTTAAAAAAATTTTAAAAGAAAGTGGGGGAATGGAGTAGAATGACTGGGTGGGCAGGGACAGCATCCTGACCACGAACCTGAGATGCAAAGGACGAGCCAGACTTTCAAAGATGAGGGTATAAGCCTGGGCTGAAGCAAAGAGCTGACTATGAGCTAGACACATGGCATAAAGAAGGGAACACATGAGGAGATGTCTCTGGCCTCCAGAGCTTCTAATCTAGGTGGAGAGACAGAAAAGAGGCAGCTACAATTCAGTTAAATCAAGGCTAGGACAGGAAGAATATGTGGAGAGCTCTGGAAACACAGAGCAAGGGCCCTGAAACCTGAGTGCAAGGGCCAAAGTAGGCTTTCTGGAGGAAGTGACATTTAAGCTGTGACTTGAAGGATGAGAAGTCAACCAGGTCCACGGGGTGAAGGCGAAGTGAAGGGACAATAAACTTGAAGGGCCGGTGCTCACAGTGCATAGGCATGTCTGAGGGACTAAGAAAAGTTCACAGAGCATGAGGAAGGGGATGGAGTCCTGGGAGGGGAGAAGGGAGGTGTAGACACAGTCACGTTATGGATTTGGGATTCATATTTTGATGACAATGGAGAAACCATCAAACAGTTTTAAGTGGGGGAGAGACATAACCCAATCTATGTTTTGTAAAGACCATTGTTCTGGCTTCTATGGGGAACCTGGGCTGTAGGGGAGCGAGAGTGGAGGCAGGAAGTCAGTTGGGAGATGACTCTCGTTATCCAGGTGAGAGAGGATGTTGGCTTAGATCAGGGCGGTGGATGGAGACGAAGATTAGTCAGCAGATTCACGAGATATTTAACATGCTCCTGTGTCTCCTCTATTTTTTTTTTTTTTTTTTTGGATATTGGTGATTGAATCTAGAGGCTTAAACAGATTTGATTTTTTGTTTTGTTTTGTCTTTGCTTTTAGCAAGACCACTTCGTTGGTGATGGTGTGTGCTTCCATCGGGAAGTATGAAAACGTGATCATGTCTGTGCGATGTTAGCAGCTCTTGCTAATATGGCTCATCTCAGGCATAGATTTCCACTGAGGATTGCAAAGTGGTGATATTAGAATTCTACCATCCCATCTTCAGTTATCAGCTGGAAATACTTGTTCTTTTATTTTTTTAATGTTTATTTGTTTTTAAGAGAGAAGAGAGAGACAGAGTGCGAGCAGGGGAGGAGCAGAGAGAAGGAGTCACAGAATCCGAAGCAGGCTCCAGGCTCTGAGCTGAGCTGTCAGCACAGAGCCCGACGCGGGGCTCGAACTCACGGACCGCGAGATCGTGACCTGAGCTGAAGTCGGAGGCTTAACCGACTGAGCCACCCACGTGCCCCTGGAAATACTTCTACAGATAGAAATGACCCTTCATCTACTATATGGTTTTATAGTGGTACCATTTGTATAGAAAGGCAGAAAGGATGCTTGATTCTTTCCCTCTATTTACCAGTTCTTATGAGTTGGATTCTTAGCACCCTCCAAAAGTGACCAATGCATGTTCTCTCCATCTCAGGCCAGTCAAGCTTTCACCCCATCATCCCACCCAAATGGCTCTGTTCCAGGTCATCAGTGATCTTCATGATGCTAAAGCCAATGATAGAACCTCAACCTAGGTTAAGTCTCAACAGAATTTGACACGGTCCTGTTGAAACACTTTTTTTCTCTTTTCTTCCAGAACAATCCACTCTCCTCGTTTTCTACCCACTTCACTGACTGCTCCTTTGTTGATTCCTCCTCCTCCCTCTGACTTCCTTGTTTTTTATTAATTTTTAAGTAATCTCTACACCCAACGGGGGGCTTGAACTCATGACCCCAAGATCAAGAGTCCCATGCTCTACTGACTGAGCCAGCCAGGAGCCCCCTCTGACTTCTTTTTTTTTTTTTTAATTGAGATATAATTCACGTACCATTAAATTTACCCTTTTGTAATGTACAATTAAGTGGGTTTTAGTGTACTCACAGAGTTGGTAATCATCACAATGATCTAATTCCAGAACATTTGCATCACTGTAAAAAGAACCCTTATTTATGAACAGTCATTCTCTGTCCCCACCCGCAGCCAACCATGAATCTACTTCCATCTCTTTGGATTTACCTATTCTTTTTTCTAACTTCCTAGCTCAACCGACTGAGCCACCCAGGCGCCCCTTGGCCACAGTATGTTAACTTTTATAACTAAAAAAGTAGTTGAGAACAATGAAAAATAAGATTAAAAGTTAAGCTTTATGGTTGTTATGGGTTACATTATATCCCCCCGCAAAAGATGTTGAAATTCTAACCTTGAGTCCCTGTGAATGTGACATTATATGGAAATAGGGTCTTTTCAGATAATCAAATTAAGATGAGGTCATTAGTGTGGGCCCTGATCCCATAGGACTGGTGGGTGTCCTTAAAAATGGGGAAATTTGGCCACACACACACACACACACAGAACGTCGTGTGAAGACGAAGACAGAGGGGCGCCTGGGTGGCTCAGTCAGTTAAGCATCTGACTTCAGCTCAGGTCATGATCTCACAGTTCGTGGGTTCGAGCCCCACGTCGGGCTCTGTGCTGATGGCTCAGAGCCTGGAGCCTGCTTTGGATTCTGTGTCTCCCTCTCTCTCTGCCCCTCCCCTGCTCACGCTCTGTCTCTCTCAAAAATGAATCGACGTAAAAAATATTTTTAAAAAAGATGAAGACAGAGATCCATGCGGTGCATCTGTAAGTAAGGAACACCAAAGACTGCCGGCAAACCAGCAGAAGCTGGGGAGAGGCCTGGAGCAGGCTCTTCCTCCCAGCCCTCAGAAGAAGCCTCCTCGTTATCTATCCTTACTCCTTGGTGATCTCATCCAGTTCTGTGGATTTAAATACAATCCGTATACTGGTACCACCGTCATGGGCCTCTCCCCTGAATTCTAGATGTGGATATCCACCTCCCTACTTAACCTGCCCACGTGGATGTCTAGTAGACCTGTCAAATATAATGTGGCCAAAACAAGTTGCTGACCACCTAGAATCTGCTCTACCTGTAGTCTTCATCTCAGATTATGACAATCCCATCTTTCCAGTGGCTCAGGCACCAAAACCCTGAGGTCATCTTTGACTCGTCTCTTCCACTCACACCCAACATCCACTACATCAGGAAATCCTGCTGGCTCTGACACCGAAATATATCCAGAATCCAACCGTGTCCCACAATCTCCGCTGCTGTTTCTCTTGTCCACGCCACCATCATTTCTCACCTGATTATTTCAATAATCTCCCTGTTGCCACCCTTGTGCCTTCTATAGTTTCCAACCCAGAAAAGGATGATTCTTTTTTTTAAGATTTTATTTTTTTTTAATGTTTATCTATTTTGAGAGAGAGAGAGAGAGAGAGAAAGACACCTAGCAGGGCAGAGAGAGGAGGAGAGAGAGAATCCCAAGCTGGTTCCATGCTGTCAGCACAGAGCCTGGCAAAGGGCTCAATCCCACAAACTGTGAGATCATGACCTGAACTGAGAGTCAGACGCTTAACCAACTGAGCCACCCAGGCGCCCCAGAAAAGGATGATTCTTTAAATTTTTTTTAACGTCTGTTTATTTTTGAGACAGAGAGAGACAGAGAATGAGCAGGGGAGGGGCAGAGAGAGAGGGAGACACAGAATCTGAAGCAGGTTCCAGGCTCTGAGCTGTCAGCACAGAGCCCGACGTGGGGCTCGAACTCGTCAAATGCAAGATCGTGACCTGAGCCAAAGTCAGACGCTCAACTGACTGAGCCACCCAGACGCCCCAAGGATGATTCCTTAAATATCTAAGTTTGATGGTAAGGAAGGCATTACATAATAATACCTATTACATACATAGCACCTGCTAGATGCCAGGCACTGCAAGGTCTCCTGTGCTCTGGCCCCGTACTTCTCTGATTTCATTTTCTACTACTTCCCCACCCCCATCATTCATACAACTCCACATGGCCTCCCCGCTGTTCTGAACACCCTCTTCCCGCTTCTGTTTCAAGGCTGTTGCGTTGCAGTTCCCTCTGTCTGCAACAGACCGCCTGGACGTCGTATGGCTCATAGCCCACGGCTCCTTCATTCGCTTCCTGCAGGCATCTGCTCCCATGCCATCATCTTAGGCAACCACACCATGAAAACATGCAACCCCACACTCAATCCCCACACTCCTCATTCTCCTTCCCCTGCCATGGTGTACTCTATGGAAATTATTGCCTTCTCACAACCTGCAGGTTTTACTTGGTTTTTTTTGGTTACTGTTTGTTTCCCTTCAGTAGGTTTAAGATCTTCTAGAGAAGGGATTTTGGTTTCTTTATTCATATGCTGTGTTCTCAGCACCTAGAACAGTGCTTGGAAAATAGGTATTCAGTAAATATTCATTAAATGACTGAATAACTGGGGCGCCTGGGGGGCTCAGTTGGTTAAGCGTCCCCAACTCTTGATTTCAGCTCAGGTCATGACCTCATGGTTCGTGAGTTCGAGCCCCACATCGGGCTCTGCACTGATGGCATGGAGCCTGCTTGGGATGCTCTCTCTCCCTCTCTGCCTTTCCCCTGTGTGCTCTGTCTCTCTCTCTCTTTCTCAAAATAAATAAATACACTTTTTCGAAAGACTGAATAATTATACGAGGTGATACCAATTAACAGACACAAACCGTGTGACTAGACACCTGACATTTATGACATCACCTAATTTTCATAACAACCCTAAGAAGTTGTATTACCTCCATATTTTGCAGCTGAGGAAACTGAAGAGCTAAGTGAATTACTGAAACCCACACATCTGGTAAATGCTAGAATTCCAAATCAAGCATCCATAGGGTCACCGTGTAGCTGCTTTTGCCTCCTCTCAAGGTACCTTGTCACAAAAAGGTATCGTTCTATGTGTATCTCTGGACTCTGTCAATGCAAACGTGTACATGGGACCCAAATGGTGACATTTACATGTAAGAAGTTGTCCAAAAGCAAGCTGTGCTTTGTGGGTTTATTTTTCTTTCGTGCTTTTGCATCTTTGGAGATACAGCCACAAACGACAACCTTGGTCCTCAGACACCAGAGATGACGGAACCGACACACGCATCAGTGAGAAAGAACAATGTGATGGGAGTAGAAATGAATTATTTTCTTGAGTGAAAATTGTGGACAGCAGAGGCAATTTATCATGTCATATCATCGCTGAAATTATCTCCCTGCTGCCTGCCAGCCCATCAGAAGCTTTGCTTCAGTGGCTTCCTTAGTGTTATTTAAGCAAATGAAATATGCTTGCTTCTAGCTTTGTTTATGCAATTTTTTGTACTGCTTTAGTGAGAGAATGTATTTTAATAACTTTATGTACTTTATAGATAGTCAGGGATACTTGTGACAATATTTTTGCAGCCATATATTAAAACAAGCATCGCATTCTGGACGGGGTCAGATTGCCCAACACTTGCTGGCAGAATCCTTTGTATTTGATGCCAGCTCGGCTAAATTAAATACAGTTAAAGCAAAATCACTTTCTTATGAACATGAAGATCTTGGAGGGGCAGTGGGAGTGTGGCTGGAGAGGATGTTTTTGAAAGGGTTATATACTAAGGTGTTTTTTATGCCGCTTGACAGAAGCAAGATTTGGAAACTGGTGGCCCCATAAATGGACTGGAGAGTCTGAACAACACTTGGATGGCCTCTCTGTTCTACAAACATTATGCTGGTGGTTGATACGAGCTCCATTTTGCAGAGGTGAGTCGAGGAAGCTGCAACAAAGCTCTCCTTCTATTTCTGGTCCATTTCTAGTTTTAAAATGTTTGGTGCTTTACCTGTAGAGCCCCCCCCCCCCCGGACCACCTTTAAGAGATTGCAAATGGATAGTGGTAATGGGGCACAGGTATCAGCATGAGTCCTTCCTCATCATCTTTGCGATCGCTCCTTCCTTCCCCTTGGTGCCATTGTTTGCTTCTTCACATCTGGAAAGAGGCTCTGTGAAGCAGGGTCCTCTGAGCACTAGCCAGCTTGTGGTCTTTGAGGGACCGAATAAACTCACCCATGATGGCCACCTCCTCTTCCTTTCTCAGGGCCCCAGACATTAGGCGGTTCCTTCTTTAAAAAAAAAAAGAAATTGTTTGTTTATTTTTGAGAGAGAGAGAGACAGAGCGTGAGCAGGGGAGGGGCAGAGAGAGAGGGTGACAGAGACTCTGAAGCAGGCTCGAGGCTCGGAGCTGTCAGCACAGAGCCCAATGTGGGGCTTGAACTCATCAACCACGAGATCATGACCTGAACCGAAGTTGGATACTTAACCAGCTGAGCCACCCAGGTGCCCATAGGCAGTTCCTTCTTAATACAGAACACAGGCAAGCTTTCCCATCACACCTCCCTGCAGGTTTAGCTCTGCCCTTGGGAATGAACAGCTATTCCCTCTTGCATAAACTAGCCCTTCCAATATTCAAAATGAAAAAAAAAAAAAAACCTTCCATATCCCTCCTTAGGTTTTTATCCCAAGCTCCTCCGTATATGGCAGGGTTACTACCCATTGTCCTCCTATTGGCCTCTGGACCCTCTTAAATTTGTCAAGAACTTTCCAGCAGCATTGCATTTGGTCTCTAAATCTAAGCCCAGGCATAAAGAAAACAACTCATTGGACTCTTGCTCGACATTAAAAATGGTTGTCTCAATTAGGATGAGAGTTCCAAGTCTTTATTTTCCTAGCCAGGAGTTCTTTTTACAACCCCATTCTGTCCTACATGACAAAATGAAGATCCAAAGAGATTTGAAAATGATGGGCCAGAACCAACAAGATGAAATATAACAGAAGCTTTTGCATTTGCTAAAGCAGCTTAAATTACACGCGCTTTTAAAATTGCCACGTCATGTGGCTGACTCATACAGAACTTGTGGTTAACTGAAGCCCCCAAGTTTTTCTCCACGCTGCCAGTTAGGCCTTCCTCATACACTACTTTAAAATTGTTAGACATTTTACTCATTATACTCATTATTCTGGCCTGTCTGGACCTTCTTATTATTTAAAAAAAATTTTATTAAGGTATAATTTAAGTAAAGTGTATAGATCTTAAGTGCACAGCTTGACTGATCTCTCTGTCTCTCTGTCTCTCTCCCTCTCCCACACACACACACACACACACACACACACACACACTTTTAGTCATCACACAGATCAAGAAACAGAACGTTACCAGCACCCAGAAGGCTTCCGGTCAAATAACTCCCACCCCAAGGTGGGATTTCTAACACCGTAGATTAGTTTTGCATGTTTTTGAACTTCATATGAATGGAATCATACAAAATGTACTCATTTGTGAATGGTTTGTTTTGCTTAACTATTACTGTCGTGAGATTCATCTATACCCTTGTATATAGCAGTAGATGGTTCTTTTCCATTGCTAAGTAGTAGTCCATTATGTGGATGTATCACAATTTATTTATCCATTCTTCTGTTGATGGAAATTTGTGTTGTTTCCAATTTCAGGCTAATACAAATAATGTTGTTATCAACATTCTTATACATGACTTTTGGTGGATACGTGAATTTATATTAGGTATAAACCTAGAAGGATACTTGCTGGTTCATAGAGTACATGTATGCTTAGCTTTAGTATATGCTGTCGAACAGTTTTAAAAGGTGACTGTGGTAATTTACAGTCTGTCATGGCCAGTTTTATGTGTCCTACAGTCCCCAGTTATTCAACCAAACATTTATCTATGTGTTGCTATGAAAGTATTTTGTACATGTGATGAAAGCCCATAATCAGTTGAATTTTAGGGACATTATCCTAGATAATTTGGGTGGGACTGATTCAATCAGGCAAAAGGTCTTAAGAGCAGAGCTGAGGTTTCCCTGGCAGAGAAATCCTGCCTTTGGACAGCATCTTCAGCTCATGACCAAGAATTCCCGATTGCCCTTCCTGTTGGTCTATTCTGTGGATTTCAAACTTGCCTAGCTAGCTCCCACAATTTCATATGCCAATTTCTTCCAATAAATTTCAATATATATTTCAAACTGGTTTTATTTCTCTGGTCGAAACCTGACTGATGCAGATTTTGTACCAGGAGGGTGCTGCTACAACAAATTCCTAAACATGTGGAAGTGACTTTGGAATTGGGTAATGGGTAGAGGCTGGGAGAATTTTGAAAAGTATGATAGAAAAATCCTATGTTAGTTTGGACAGGCTGTTGATAGAAATATAGATGTTAAAGATTCTGCCAGGGAGGGCTCAGGGGGAAGTCAGGAGCATGGTAAAGAAAGCCTACATCATCTTAGACAATTCATATGTCATCACAAAAAGAATTTTGGTAGGATTTTTTTTACTCTTCATTTTTCAAATATACATAAATCAAAATGTAATTCTAAAAAATGTTTAAGTGATCCACAGGAAGGCAGGAAAAGGAAACAGAGAGAACAAAGAGAAAAAAAATAATGAAATGGTAAACTTAAATCCTAACATATCAGTAACTATATTAAATGTAAATGGCTTAAATATATCAATTAAAAGAAGAAAATGTCAGAGTGAATTAAAAAGCATAACCCAACTCTACAAGAAATCCACTTCAAACATAACAATATAAGGAGATTGAAAGAAAAAGTATAGGAAAAGATATATTGTACAAACATTAATTTTTAAAAAGTAATAGTGGCTATATTAATATCATATAGAGTAGACTTCAGACCAAAACCGTAAACTACCAGGTGAAAGGGGGAAATTACATAATGATAAAAGGATCAATCTACCACTAAGACACGGCGATTCTAAATGTTCATCAAACAACAGAGCTTCAAAATACATAAAGCAAAAACTTCCTGAAAAAGCTGAAAAAAGGAATGGAAAATCCACAGTTATACCTGGAGACTTCAACACCTTACTCTCAGCAATTGGTAGAACAATTAGAAAGAAAATCAGCAAGGATATTGGAGAACTCAATTACACCTCTAACCAACAGTATCCAATCAATGTCTGTAGAACACTCCACCCAATAAAAGTAGAATACATGTTATTTTCAAGTGCCCATGGAACATTCACCAAGAACATTCAGAAATTTGAGAGACTTCAAATCATACAGTGTGTGTTCTCCAACCACAATGGAATCAAACCACAAACCAACTAGAAAGGAAGAACACAAAGATAAAAGGAAAATCCCCAGTGCTTGGAAACTAAGTAACACACTTCTAACTAATCTATGGGCCAAGAGGCTCAAGGAAACAAAATGATACATTCCAAGAAATGACAATGAGAGTACAACACATCCAAATTTGTGGGACACGACTACAGCAGTGCCGAAGGACGATTCACAGCACTAAGTTCACACATTAGAAAAGAGGAAATGTCCCAAGTCAATAATAAAAGTGCCCACTCAAATTGAAATGTGCATCCAACGGAAGATGCACTGTATGCCCGTCGTAATCAAGACAGCGTGGTAATTGCTGGAGAGATAGACACACAGACTGGTGTCTAGCTGGAGTGGAGCAGATATTGTCAAAAAGGTTTTCTGTTCTTGTGGGCCACCCTTCTTCTAGTCCTTTGGGTAGAAAGGGCAGGCCCTTCTTGGAGAGTTTTTCATCTATACCTGTTGGTTGTTCCAGGTTGCAGGCTTCTCCAGTGCCCATTCCAGATGTATGGGCAGCAAAGGGAAACCCAGAGAACTCACTGCCGTGTCATTCCTGAGGTGTTGAGGTCCCTGGCCAAGTCTGCCTTCTTCTCTACACCTTTTAGAGTCTTCATATGTTTGTTTGTTCTGTTGTGTCCAGGGCTTTTTAGTTGCAATAGCTATCTTATTGGGCCGGGAAGTCAGATTTCTTTTCAGGTTGGTTTTTTTTTTTTTTTCCCCCTAAGATTTTATTTATTTATTTATTTATTTATTTATTTTTTTTTTTTGAGAGAGAGAGAAAGAGAAAGATACATAACATAAGCAGGGGGCGGGAGGGCACAGAGAGAGGGAGACACAAAATCCGAAGCAGGCTCCAGGCTCTGAGCTGTTCACACAGAGCCCAACGCGGGGCTTGACCCGTGAACCATGAGATCATGACCTGAGCTGAAGTCAGATGCTTAACTAACTGAGCCATCCAGGTGCCCCTAAGATTTTATTTTTAAGTAATCGCCAAACCCAACATGGGGCTCAAACTCACAACCCCGGGATCAAAAGTCGCATGCTCTCCTGACTGAGCCAGCCTGGTGCCCCTCAGGTCTTTCTGAAACCTGATTCTGTCATGCAAGGTATTTAACCATCCCTTGCAAGGTGTATGCTGCCTCCATATACAATTAATTTTCCCTCTAGTCTGAATTCCAGTTACTGATTAGAAATGTTGAGCAGGACAAGAGGATATGGAGTCTGCCCCATGTTTTCTTTCCCTTGTGGTTTATTCCCAGTCATCTCTGGCCTCTTCCAGTTTCCTGGCTGGTATCCCCAATTATATATATTGGCCTCAATTTGTTCCATGATTATTCCATTTCTGTCAATTTATTCCTGGTGCACCAAAAACATCCCTGCCAAGAACCCCTATTTACAGGGAAAGTATATGAAAGATCCCTTCTTTACATGAACATAATCTGGCTACATATATTCACATATGGGAATACATTTGACCTAGAAGATTTTTGTCTTCCTTCTCACCCCTTTCTTCTCTGAAGTCCGGTTAGACCTGGAGCACGGAAGCAGCCCAGACTGCCGAAGAATACTCATCATTGGGATGTATTTTTTTTATTGATTTTCTTTCCCAAATGCTGTCACTTGTGATGGATTACCGAATGCCAGACACCGTGCTAAGAACTTTGCATGTACTCTCTCTAATCCTCATTGTAGTGCTGGGAAGCAGAAACCAAATCTGAAACAATTCTGCAGAGAAGAAAACTAAGGCAGAGAGGAGATAAGTAACTTTTCCAAAGTAACACGGGCAGGATTTGAACCCAGGTCTCTGTAAGTGGAGATCCCAAACTGTTAGCCCTGATGTTATATTGCCTACCCTGACCACTCTGCTATAAAGGAATTTATCCTTGACTTGGCATAGCCAACCGACCTAACTGGCTGTACCGATTCATACTAAGGCATTGCCTCCCACTGCTACGCTAGCAAGAATTCTTTTTTCGAGTTAGGCCAAACATGGGGCAGGGCCATAGGGAACAAGGAGAAGGTTTGGGGAATCGATTATGAGGACCCAGGGAGGTTGGTGCCACCGGGCTAGGAAAAGCCCGGACTATGATCCACAGTCCTGGGGGTGGTAGGCTCTATAGGGACAAGTGCAGACTAGGGATAAGCATGGGAAGAGGAATGAGCAGGGGTGAGCGGAGCTCAGTTTTCATCTCAGCTGTCAATAACAAGCTGTTTGACTCAGGGAGAATTGTTTGGCCTCTCCGAATCTCAAATTTGTTTTCTGTCATTGAGATGGTTGGAGTATCACAGGGTACATACACACAAAGCAGCAGATGTGTTGTGTTTGGGGAGCTCAGTATTATTAAAAAAAAGGGGGGGGGCACCTGGGTGGCTCAGTCTGTTAAGCATCTGAATCTTGGTGTCAGCTCAGGTCATGATCTCGCAGTTCGTGAGTTCGAGCCATGTGTCGGGCTCCACACTGACAGTGCAGAGCCTGCTTGGGATTTTCTCTCTCCCTCTCTCTCTGCCCATCCCCTGCTCAGGCTCTCTATCTCTCTCTGTCTCAAAATAAGTAAATAAACATTTTTAAAAAATTATTTTAAACACCTTTAGGCAAGATATGTTTTTTTCCAGATCAACGCAGGCTCCGTTCTGCTGTCTGTCTCACCCCCAGGCAGGGCTCTCTTTGTTCACCTGCCAACTCCTGAAGGCGTTTTGGGTCTTGACCACTGGCCTGGCTCCTCCATTTGACTTCCTGAAGAGATGGGCAGCCTTAATCTTCCATGGATGTTACATTCATTGCAAAGTAAACTAAGTCTACCCTAGCAGTCCAAGTCTGGTAACATGGAACAAATACCGGCCTAGGAATCAGAAGGGTTCAAGAACTCCATCTAACACAACTGAGTGATCTCAGGATGGTCAGCTAACTTCTCTGCCTATGTTTGCTCATCTCTGACATAACATGCTCTGCTACGCTCACAGAGTCATTGAGGAAACCAAATAGTGTAAGTAATGTGAAAGAAAACTCTGAAGACCAAGAAACTTCTGGAACGGGATGGATTAGTGACCAGTTACTACTGATTATGCCCATTCGGATGGGTTGGTACCTGCATCAGACCAGTTGTTAAATATTTTGAGTGTCGCCCCAGTGGTTGTCTGGAGTGATGGACAAGCACACGGTTGTCGAAATACAAACCTATTGGATTTACTTTATGATACTTCAATGCAAGAATTCACACACACCTGATATTACCGTTTTGCTTCCTCCTTTGTAGGATCTGAGGCATTTGAGAAAGACTGAGATTCAGGAGGAGTGTGGGGGCCCAACTGTGGTCGGGATGGTCATTGGAGGACTATGAATCTCTTAATGTCATGTCACCAGCTGTAGCGGGTTGAATGGTGCCCCCCCCAAAAAAAGATATGTCTACCTTCTAACTTTTAGAACCTGTGAGTGTGACCATATTTGGAAAAAAGGCCTTCACAGATGTAATAAGTTAAGGGTTCCGAGACGAGATCATCCTGGATTATCCAGGTGGACCCTGAATCCCATGACAAGTGTTTAAGACAGATGAGAAGCCACCAGAAACGATGAGGCCAACCAGGACTCTCCCCCTAGAGACTTTGGCCCTGCCCGCCATCTTGGTATTGGACTCCCGGCCTCCAGAACAGAATAAATTTCAGTTCTCGTAGACCACCAAGTTTGTGGTCATTTGTCAAGGTAAGAACACCATGGCATCACGCTCCTGGTGTTTCTTGTACTTCTAAGTTTTAAACGGTATGCCGTGCCCTTTTTTATTTTTAACTGTTCAAGCTATGCGAATGTTTCATTTCACTCCCCGAGTCAGGCCGTGGCATTATTCAGTACTGCTTTTCGGCTATAAGGATACATCCTGCAATCAGACGGACCCAAGTGCTGTTCCCTCCTGTCCTACCTATTATCTTAGTGACCTTTGGCAAATCACGTAGACTTACTTGCTTCATGTGTACAATTGGGTTAACACCCCCTCCCTGGCAGGGTTATTGTGAGCATTAAAGATAATAAGCCCATGGCAGAGGTGAAGTAAACAACGGCTCTTAATACTCACGAAATGTTATTCTGTGTTGGGTGCTGAACATGCGTGAAGCTCCCTGTCTTCCCTAGTCCGTGACCTTTATTTTTTTTAATGTTTATTAATTTATTCTGTGTGAGAGAGAGAGAGAGAGAGAGAGTGTGTGTGTGTGTGTGTGTGTGTGTGTGTGTAAGCAGGGAAGGGGAGGAGAGAGAGGGGGAGAGAAAGAGAGAGAGAATCCCAAGACAATCCTCGTTGTCAGCGCAGAGCCCAACGTGGGGCCTGAACTCATGAACCAGGAGATCATGACCTGAGCTGAAATCAAGAATCAGACGCTTAACCGGCTGACCCACCCGGGCGCCCCAATCTTCTTTACTTTTGAAGGTTGTCCAACTCAAAGGCTCAGCAATGCCTCCCACCACCCTCCTTACTCATACTGCTCCAGCCACGCTGACTTCCACACTGTTCCTCAAAAATGCCCAACACATTCTATTCTCATGGCCTCTGTGCTTGCTGTTCCCTCTGTCTAGAACACTCCAGGTACCTGCATGGCTTGGTCCCTTCCTTCCTTCAGTCCTCTGCCCAAACGTACCATCTTACCCAAGAGGCCTTTCCTCACCGCCCTCAACAGCACACCTCCCCGCCCCTCCCTATCGCCTTGACTTGATTTCTTTTTGTTTAAAGTCCTTATCATCACCTGATATATGTATTTGTCTAGAGTGTGTCTCCCTCCATGAGAATGTAAGCTCCAAGGAAGCAGAAGCAGAACGTGTGCCTTTTGTGTTAACTGCTGTATCCCTGGTGCCTAGAACAGCAGGTGCTCAACAAATATTTGAGGAAATGAATAAATATATGAATAAGTGAATGAATGAGTACCTGGTCTAGCTGGGTAGACGAGTAAACATTCAGTCACAGTAGGGTGTAATCAGTGCGATGACATGTTTGCATAGAGTGTGGTGGGGGGCCCCTCGTCAGGCTGGGGGGGGCGGTGGACTGGGGGTAAGAATTATTAATGGAAGCTCCTTGGAGTATATGTCATCTCAGCGGAATCCTGCAGAAGGAATAGGAGTTTCCAGTCTAGAAGGTAGGAAAAGGATCGCCCAGGAAGGTAAAACGGTGTTGCAAAGTCCCACAGACCGGAGATTTCAGAAATTTCAGATAGTTCAGTGTGGCAGAAAGAAAGAAATGAGGGAGAGAAGAAGGGACCGAAGGAGAGAGGGAGGAGAGAAGGGAGGAAGGAAGGAGGCCTATGCTTTTAAGGAGCTCACAATTTAGTACTAGGGAATAATAAACGCAATTAAAATGCAGTTTAATAAGACCGGTGGTAGAGATATCTTCAGGAGACTGTGGGAACCCATAAGAAGAGGTCCTCCCTCTGTGAAGGAGGCAGGAGCTGTGGAGAGAAGGAAAAGGCTTACCAAACTATCGCTCCCCAGGCGGAGGGGCGGAGGCCCCATTGAAGAAGTACAAAAATGACTTGCAAAGACGTAGAGCTGGGAGAGAGAACAGATTGTGGGACGGCTGGGTTGCAGGGCGCACGTAGAAAAGAGTGCTGTTCAGAGGCTTGTAGGCATAAAGACCGATGGTGCCGCAGTATGGGATCTAGGTTGCATTCTAAGAACGCTGGGCGCTCCTGGGAAAATATAAGTGGAGAGAGACAAAGAGAATGTTACAGACCCAGGATTCACGGTAGTGAGATCGAGCCCTGTGTCGGGCTCTGCGCTGACAGTGTGGAGCCTGCTGGGGATTCTCTCTCTCTCTCTGCCCCTTCCCCACTCGCTCGTGTCTCTCCCCCTCTCTCTTTCTCTCCCTCCCTCCCTCTCTCTCTCTCTCTCTCTCACTCAAAATGGATAAATAAGCTTTAAAAAAAATGGGGAAGCATTCATTGTCCAAGACTAAACAAGGATGGACAGGAGAGTGTAGGTATGAGACAGCTATGAAGGTAGAAGTGACAGAATTTAGCATCAGATGTAGTGATCCCTTTTAAATTAATTCATTTCTCCATCTGCTGACATTTCCCCCTTTTCCATCAGCTAAGGCTCCAAGTGACCGCACACTCTCCTGGATTGGGTCCCCACCACAGCTGAGAAGCTGGCCTTCATTTTGGGTTTGGAGTTGTCTGTGGACAGAAAGTTGGTTTCTTTCCAGGAGTCACAGCAGATGGCCTCTTATGCAGCTCAAAATCAATAAAATGTAAGACAGAGCAGTGAAGGATAATCCCACACTTTTTTTTTGTTGTTTTTGCCACAGCAGATTTAGACTCCAGCTGTTTCAATAATTTCTTTAAATCTCCTCAAAGACAACAGTTGACTTTCATTTAAAAGCACTGGAGGGGAGGGAGGAATTGAATTACCTTGAGAAGTTTTGAAAGGGAAAATGTGATCTCTTTATTCCCGTGGCAAAGCACAAAAGGCATCCTTGCTTTCATTGTGGACACGTATGTGAAAGTCAGGAGGTCATGGGCTCTACCAGTGCTGTTGAAAATGTGGGGAATGGTGAGTGGGTTGATGTGGGCATCGTTAAATAACAGAGGATCCAGAGAAGGTCCTTCCCCATGAATAATAATTCCCACGTGTTATTTTTAGAAGGAAACTGACTTCACCCATGAGTCAATATGTTTATTCCTGTTAGATTGGGATGACAGTCACTTCAGCTGCTGACCTCTTGTTTCTCAGTCCTTTAGAAACTCCAAGGAAAGCTGTCAATGAAAAAACAAAACGAAACAAAACAAAGAGTGGCCGCCATTAGACCATGGTAGAAAAGCATGGGACTCCTTACTGAGTAATTTTGTGTGAGGGGGAACTTATTCAGACACTTAATCAGCAAATACTTGTTGAATGCCTCCCAAGTTCAAGGCATTGTGCTAAAAGGGCTCTTCGCTGCAATCAACAGAAACTGACTCTGGTTCACGGAAGGAAAAAAGGAATTTACTGGCAGGAAATCAGGTAGCAAACAGAACTGACAGGAAAACCAGTGAACCAGGCTTGGAAACAATCTGGGACTGAGGGGTCAGAGGCTCAGCCAAGCTCACACCACAAAAACAGCCTGGTTAGGTGCCTCTGGACTGGACACCAAATGCTGACACTGTCACCGCCAACCGCTGCCGGGGACCGCTTTGATGCCACAGCTGCTGCCATCAGGACAAATTCGAAATTGTCTCTTGCTTCTTTGTAACACTGGCTCCAGATTCAAAGTCCCCGACGGGAGTCCTAGGGCAGCTGAGCCTCGCTCACACATCCGGGCCCCGGCTGCGGGGGGTCAGAGAAAGTGAGTGTCTGGCAATTTCAGTTTCCCCAGTGGAAGTCAGGGCCTGCCTCCCGACACACCGATGCCCCCAAACGTTTGTCTTCCCCCCCCCCCAATTTCTGTTTCTAGCCAACATGTGTACTGAGCTCCAGATTCGTGTGTCTGCATGCCTGTGTGATGTTTCCATTCGAATGCCTAGTCGACAATTCCAATTTATCATGGCGAACAAGATATTCTTGACTTTATTATATATAAACCATGAGCTATTGACCATTAAACCAAGGTATGAGCAGGCTAAAGAAAACAACCAAAAGGTCTGAAGCACCAGCAACCAGCACAGGAGCTTCGGCAACACAGCCACGGCCAGGACCTGGTTGAGGAAGAAAGGAAATGGGGCAAGAAGAGTGACAATGAGGACCCCGATGTCTCCTCTCCACCATCTGATCTCCTGCCAGTGCCTGCCATTGGCCAAACTCAACAAGAAACCGGCCAGCAAAGGAGCCCTGAAGATTCTATCTACGGGGTTCAGCGTTCAGGGTCAGAGAAGGCAGAGAAGGTAACGGGGTAAGAGGTAAAGAGGTTAAGGGGAAAAACCAGTGCAGCTTCTGACTGGCCACTTTGCTTCCACTCTTCCCAACTGACTCTCCACAGAGCGGCCAAAGCGATCCTTCGTTATGTAAGGCAGACCGTGGGCCTGTTTGGACCCCTCCAATGGCTTCTCATCCCACACAAAACAAACTCCAAGCTCTCCACCATGACCCTACGGTTCCAGCCCGGCCTCTTTGATGTCCTCTCCCACCACTTCTCCCTTGTTCACTAAGTTCCAGGCACGTGGCCAGATCATTTCTGTCTTAGAGTCTTTGCATTTGCTTTCCCTCTGTCTGGAACATTCTTTCCTCAGCTCACTGCATGGCTTCCTAATTACCCAAACTAAAATAATCCCTTGTCCAGTCATCCTCCATCACATGACCTTATTTTATTCTCTTCATGGTGTCAAAGGATTTTGAGACTACCATTCAATACCCGAGTTCCATTTGAGATGCCTACGTAATCATCCAAGCAGTGATGCCAATTGAATCGTTGGATAAAAGAAGTGTTTTTGTTGCTGTTTCAGGCTCTGGGGCTTTATTTTTAATTTTAATTGCATTTTAATTTATACTTTTAATTAAATTTTAAGTATACATTTGCAAAAATTCATTAATCTTAAGTTCAGTGAGCCTAGACAATTATAAACCTCTGTGTAACCAACACCCCAATCAAGCCATAAAACATCTCTATCACGAGCACTGAATAAAGTATAGAATTGTCAAATCGCGATATTGTACCCTTGAAACTAATATAACACCGCATGTTAGCTATATTGGAATTAAAATGAAAAACTTAATGAAAAAAATCAATAAAACATCTCCATCACTCTAGAAAGTTCTTTCATGCCCCTTACCCCCACCTATAGATTAGTTCTGTTTGTTCCTGTACTTCATATAAATAAACTCATAATGGTATACACTCTTATGTCTGGCTTCTTTTGTTCAACATTGTATTTTTGAGATTCATCCGTGCTGTTGCATGTATCAGTAGTTTGTTCTTTTTCCCGGTGACTAATACTCCAGGATATTGATTTTCCACCGTTTGCCCTTTCTCCTGTGGATGTACATACGTTTTGGTCCTCTACTCCTGGTTTTCGACTACATGACTAAGGCCACTGGGAGTCTTCTTATGTGAGCCTTTTTGTGGCCATAAGCTTACATTTGTTTGGGATAGATGCCAGGTGTGGAAGTGTTAGGTCACAGGCAAGATGTATGTTTCACTTTATAAGGATCTGCTCGACAGGTTTTCAAAATGGTTTACCATTTTATATTCCCCCTAACATCGTGTGGGGTTTCCCGTTGCTCCACAACTTTGCTAACATTTTATGCTGTCAGTCTTTTTTATTTTAGCCATTCTAAAGAGTGTGAAGAGGTATTTCGCTGCAGCTCTAGTGTGCATTGCCCTGATGACCAATAGTGTCAAGAACCTTCTCATAAATTTATTGTGTTTCTTTTCTTTTTTTTTAAGTTTTATTTATTTAAGTAATCTCTACACCTAACATGGGGCTTGATCTCACAACCCTGAGATCAAGAGTCAGATGCTCTTCTGCCAGAGCCAGCCAGGTGCCCCTATTGTGTGTATTTTCATCTATCTTCTTTTGTCAAGTGTCGGTTTAAGCCTTTTGCCCATGTTCCTATTGGGGTTTTTGTCTTCAGTCCTTTGTCAGTAATGTGTATGGTGAAATTTTTTTTTCCCAATCTGTGACTTGATTGTCCATTTTCTTACTGGTGTCTTTTGATGAAAAGAAATTTTTAATTTTGATTAAAATTTGATTTGTCTTTGTTTTTATTTATGTCAGTGATTTCTTTTTTTAAAAAAATGTTTGTAACTTTTTTTCCTTTTATTTATTTCTTTTCTCTTTATTCTTCCTTTTAAAGGAATCTCTATACCCAACATGGGGCTCAAACTCACAACCCCAAGATCAAGAGTTGCACGCTCTACTGACTGAGCCAACCAGGCACCCCGTGTCAGGGCTTTCTATATCTTGTGTAAGAAACTGTTGCCTTTCCCCGGTTCATGCAAATATTCTTCTAAAAGTTTTATAGTTTTAACTATACCTAACTGCATTTAGGTACATTATGCATCTGAGATTACTTTTTTTTTTAATGTTTATTTATTTTTGAGAGAGAGTGAGACAGAGTGTGAGCGGGGGGAGGGCCAGAGAGAGGGAGACACAGAATCCGAAGCAGGCTCCAGGCTCCGAGCTGTCAGCACAGAGACCATCGCAGGGCTTGAACTCACAGACCACGAGATCATGACCTGGGCCGAAGTCGGATGCTCAACCGACTGAGCCACCCAGGCGCCCCCTGAGATTACTTTTTAAGTAAGCAGTGAGGGGGTGGCAATGTTCATTTTTTTTCCATAAGAATATCTAGCTGTTCCAAGTACCATTTGCTGAAAAGGCTATCTTTTCCCCATCTAATTGCCTTTGCACCTTTGTTGAAAACCAATTGAATATATATTTTTGGACTCCCTACATTTTCTATTTACCTGTCTGTTTTTATGCCAGTATCACACATTATTAGCTTTAGAATTAAGCATTAATTCAGATACTGTGCAACATCCACGGTTTTTCGTTTTTAAGTATGGTTTGGGGCGCCTGAGTGGCTCAGTCGGTTGAGCGTCTGACTTCGGCCCAGGTCATGATCTCGCGGTCTGTGAGTTCGAGCCCCGCGATGGGCGCTGTGCTGACAGCTCGGAGCCTGGAGCCTGCTTCGGATTCTGTGTCTCTCTCTCTCTCTGCCCCTCCCCAGCTCTCAATCTGCTTCCCTCTCTCTCTCTCAAATATGAACATTTAAAACAAAAGTTTTTAAAAAAAGATTGTTTGGGCCAGATCTTTTGCATTTTCATATAAATTTTATAATCATCTTGTTAATCTCTACAAGAGGAATTTGCTGGGATTACAAATGGGACTGCAATAAATCCATAGATCTATCTGGGGAGAACTGACATCCTACCCTTATTGATACTTCCAGCCCATCAACATGATGTATCTCTCCATTTATTTAGGTCTGTTTTAATTTCTTTTGGCAATGTGTTTTATTTTTCAATCTAGAGATCTTGAATGTCTTTTATTAGATTTTTTCTGGGTTTTGAAGGCTTTTTTTGATGCTATCACAAACAATAATGTGTTTTGATTTTTTATTTCCCGATTTCTCATTGCCAGTATATAGAAACACAATGAATTTGTATATTGATCTTATACCTGTGACCTTGCTTAATGTGCTTATTACCGTAGTTGTTTTATTTTTGTAGATTCCTTAAATTTTTTTTCTATACACAATTATGGTATCTGAATAAAACTAACTTTTTTCCTCCCCAATTTGTATGCCTTCATTTCTTTTTCTTGACTCATTGCACTGGCTAGAACCTCCAGGATGGTGTTGAATAAAAGTGACAAGAGTAGGGGCTCCTGGCTGGCTCAGTCAGAAGAACATGCGACTCTCGTTCTCGGGTTGTGAGTTCGAGCCCCACATGGCACGTAGAGATCATTTAAATAAATAAAACTTTTTAATTTTTTTATTTTTTAGGTTTATTTATTTTGAGAGAGTGAGAGCAAGTGAGGGAGGGGCAGAGAGAGAAGGAGAGAGAGAATACCCAGAAGGCTCCACATGTGGGGCTTGAACTTACACTGTGAGATCATGACCTGAGCTGAAGTCTGACACTTAGCAGACTGAGCCACCCAGGGGCCCCAATAAAACTTTTTTTTTTTGACGAATACACTTATCATGATAACCGCTGAGTAATGTATAGAATTGTTGAATCACTATATTGTACACTCAAAAGTAATATAACACTGTATGTTAACAATACTGGGGTTTAAAAAAAGTGACCAGAGTAGACATTCTTGGGGCTCCTGGCTGGCTTAGTTAGTAGAGCAGGAGACTCTTGATCTCGGGGTCGTGAGTTCAAGCCCCATACTGGGCACAGAGTTTATTTTAAAAAAAGAGCAGATATTGTTGCCTTGTTACCAATCTTAGTTACTCAATATATCCACCAGTGAATATGATGATCTATAAGTCTCAAAAAGAATACTCTGGAGGTGCCCGGGTGGTTCAGTCATTTAAGGGTCTGACTCTTGATTTCGGCTCAGGTCATGATCTCACAGTTGGAAGGTCGAGCCCCACTTCAGGCTCTTGGCTGTCGGCACGGATCCCACTTCAGAGGCCGCTGGAGACTGTCTCTCCCTCCCACTCGGCCCTTCCCCTACTTGCATGCGCATGCTTGCTTTCTCTCTCTCTCTCTCTCTCTCTCTGTCAAAAAATATTCTGGCTACTGTGTGAAAAAAGGGCTCAGTGGATAAGAAAGGCTAGAATTGGAAATTTGTGATTCATAATTAGGTGATGGCATTTAAAGCATGAGTCCTGAGGAACAACAAAATTCAGAGGTTGGATAATAACTTAAAATAAGCATAAATCAATAGCAGGACTGGAAAAATGAAACAGATGACACAGGAACACTAGAAATAATAACACGTACCATTTATTGAGTGTTTACTATTTACCATGAACTTTTCTAAACACTTTCCGTGCATTAGCGTATTAACTCTTTGCAAGAGCAGAGGAAGAGGGGGATTTAGCAAAAGGCACTGAAGGAGAAACGTGATGAAAGCCAAGAAGTGGGATGCCACCAAAACCAAGAAAAGAGATAGTCCTAGGAAAGAAGGATTGACGTCTGGATATTGCTGAGAGGCTACATAATAGGACAGAAGAATGTTCCTTTGCTTTGCCAGCGTGTAAATCGGCTGCCTCAGCAAGAGTGGTTTCAGTCAAGTAGAGAGTGAGGAAGACAGATCAAAGTGAGTTGAGGAGTGGATGGGGGCTGGGGACGAAGAGGCGGTGTGAGGAGACGAATCTTTGGAGAAGTTGCGCTGTGAGGCAGGCAGAAAAGGAGAGTATCCGAGGGAGAAGGCTGTGGGGTCAACAGGGGAATTTCCTGAACCCGGCATTCCTGCTGCAGTCTCCTTCCCTTAGCTCTCCCAAACGTGCCTCTGTCCATGCTGTTCTTTTCACGTGCCAAGTTCTGTCCCCACCCTCCTCTACCCAAGACACTCTTGTCCCTTAAGATCCATCCCAAATGTCCCCTCCTCTCCGAGGACTTCAGTAAGTCAAAGTAAGGTGAACCCCTTTCTCCACCGCGTATCTGGGCACCTCGTGCACACTTCTATCGGGGCCCTCAGCACATGGATGATAATGACACGGTTTTGCATTTTTGCTTGTCATCTGTCTCCTCTACTAGACTATGCTTTTCTCCAGTGCAGAGGATAGGTCTTGCCTATTTTTTTTTTTTTTTTTTTTGCGCATTTCTCGTTAAAAATCCTCCATCGGAGGGGTGCCTGGGTGGCTCAGTCGGTTAAGCGTCCGGTTCTCGACTTGAGCTCAGGTCATGATCTGACAGTGCGTGAGTTCGAGCCCCACGTCAGGCTCTGGGCTGGCCGTGTGGGACCTGCTTGGAATTCTCTCTCTCTCTCCCTCTTGCTGCCCCTCTCCCACTCACACTTTCTGTCTCTCTCAAAAGAAATAAATAAACTTAAAAAAAAATCTTCCGTTGGAAATGGCTAACTGGTTAGGCAGGTGTGGTCAGCTTGTGAAAATTCACCAAGCTATACACTTACACTCAACAAAAAAGTTGGTTTTTAAGGCAAAAAAAAAAAAAAACAGGAAAATAATAACTCTTTCCCCACCCTAGCATCTTCGGGTTAAGATCCGATTACTGACTACCTACTATGTTCTCAGCACGGTGCAGGACTCTTAGATGATCCCAGAAAGCACCTTCTGGCCTTTCTGTCCCTCTCCAGCTCTTAGTCTGTGCTGGCTGGAGTCTGGAGAGATCATAAAATGTCCTGGTCGAGGACTGTGGGCTCCAGAATGGTCAAATCCTTGCTTGGCCGTGTAGAATACTTTACAAGGAGTGCGTAAATGCCAGATAAACAAAAAGGATGAATTTACGAACGTTTTGGTCTGCCTGTTATTCTTCTGTTAATGTATTCTGGACAATAACAAGGTCTTTTGCAATAATATCCTCATATTTCACATTGTGCTCTTGAGTGATTATCTATACATCCCCGTTGGACCAACGTGATGGTACTTTTTTGAAGTTCAAAATAAAATGTTTGTATGCGTCTCCAAAAATGAAGAAGCAAACATCTTCTTTTTTTCATTTATAGCTTTGGAGTGTATTAGTCACAGCTAATCTGTGCTTAGCCATCTGACATGGGGCCTTAAGGGCGTTTGAATTCCTGGAGCCCTTTCACATTTCCGGACTTCAATTGAGTGAGATGTGCACACTACAGGAGTAGCCATCTGTAAACAGGGAGAAATCAACCCATATTAAGCAATTCGAATCAGAATATGGCTTGGGTAACAGTCCAGTTTTGAAGTCTAGCCCTGGCCAGATGTCTGCCTTCAGCTAAATTGTTCAGTTTCCCTGCTCTTAGGTTCTCCATCTTATCAAGTGGAACTAATACTGTAATCCTTAAGATTAGCAATTAGAAGGAATATGCTAACAATTATAGAGCTGTTTGCTAGGAGAAAGTATGATTACCCACGTGAATCACTTTATCTGAAGGAAAGATAATGCTTTCCCCCGATTCCAAAACCTCCTTAGGTGTTCTTATGTAGAAGCCTTGCAGAAGACCCAGGGACACAGGCAAATGTCACACGTAACACAGGTGAATTTGAGGGCGCCTGGGTGGCTCAGTCGGTTAAGCATCCGACTCTCGATTTCGACTCAGGTCATGATCTCCTGGTTCATGAGATTGAGCCCTGCGTTGGGCTCTGTGCTGATAGCTCAGAGCCTAGAGCCTGCTTCAGATTCTGTGTCTCCCTCTGTCTCTGCCCCTCCTCCGCTCATGCTTTCTCTCTCTCTTTCAAAATAAATAAATACACTTCAAAAGAAAAAAGAACCCAGGGGAATTTGAGGGCTCCTGGCTGGCTTGGTCAATAGAGTGTGCAAATCTTGATCTTGGGGTTGTGAGCTCCAGCCCCATGTTGGGTGCAGATATTACGTAAAAAAATAAAATCTTAAAAAAAAAAAAAAAGGAGTGAGGGGCGCCTGGGTGGCTCAGTGGGTTAATTAATGTCTGACTTCAGCTCAGCTCCTGATCACATGGTTTGTGGGTTCGAGCCCCATATGCTGCACAGTCAGCGCAGAGCCTGCTTGGGATGCTCTCTCTCTCTCTGCCCCTCCCCCACTTGTGCTTTCTCTCTCTAAATACATAAACTTTAAAAACTAACATAAAATTTTAAAAAACAGGTGAATTTTGCGGTATGTAAATGATACCTCAATAAAGTTGCTTTAAAAAAAAAAAAAACAACAGAGGTGAACCTGAGCACAGTGTCCCCAGTCTAGAAGGACCCATGAGAGACATTTCTCTTAGGCTTCCATACCAGGAAAAGCTGCACTTATCTTGAGCAAAACTGTGGTTTACCTTATAGACATTATGAATTTGGTCTTGCTTCCTTCTTTTATTTGTCTACCAGACAGCCCGTATCTAGGTTTGTGAACCACTTGTAGAATTCCAGCAAACTGTTTTGACTTTCTTCCCGGTTTCATGCTTTTTTCCTACCCATATTTCCCCTTGGTCATGAACTTTATCTATTGATCACTTTTGATCCTGTGGTATTACATGGATTTATGCGACCCACTTCATATCCCCTTTGGAAGGAGGCAGTATGTTACTGACCAAACTGCTACTTCAGTTACTTATTAAGGGAGGAAAACGGTATGAACATAACAAATATCACTGCGTGTTAGAAACACTGTCCTTGCTAGCCATTTTATTAAGTTTATTTTTATTTATTTTGAGAGAGAGAAAACAGGCATGAGTACTGGGGTGGGGGCAAAGAGAGCTCTCTACACTTGTCAGCACAGAGCCCAACGCGGGGCTCAAACCCACGAACCGTGGGATCATGACCTGAGCCGAAACCAAGAGTCGGCCGCTCAATGACTGAGCCACCCAGGCCCCCCACCCCTGCTAGACATTTTAAAGAAGGTGAAGGGGGAAGAGACTCAAGCTTCACTTGGCTTACCAGGTTGCTGGCCATAATGGTCTACAAGGATCGGTCTGCATATAGCCACTGTCTTTGAATATTCACTTGGATATCTATGGGCTGTTAAAGGCCAAGGCTAGCTTAGTCTGCTTTCAAACATTTCACATTTCTCACTGACAACCTGTGCCACCTGCCCCGTGAAAGTTTACAGAGAAAGAGCCAGTCTGGAACAGAAGGCCAAGGAACGGTACGCTATAAGCGGCTTTTTCATTTTCTCAGTGCAGTTTGAACAAGAACCCCACTCCTCACTGCGGGCTGGAGCCGGTCTTTGTGTAACTCTCCAACCTTGTTTCTTCCAGTCTGCCTTTTGTTCGCTAGGCCACACTGGTCTCCTTTCTGAAAATGACCTGCTTTCCCCCATCTTAAAGACTTCCAATTTTCTGTTCCCGCTGCTTGGAATGTTCTTTCCTCAGCTCTGGGCTCGTTGGTTCCTTCTCCCCCACGAGGCCTCAGCTGAATTAGCACCCCCTGGGAGAGACCTTCTCTGACCACCCTTTGTTTCTTTGTTTGTTTCTTTTGTCATAACCCGCAATTAGTTCTTTTTTTTTTTTTTTTTTTTTTTTTTTTGGTCTACTTGTTTTTAGTCTGTCTCCCTCGCTAGACTGAAAAGTTCTCGGGGCAAGGCCGTCATAACCAAAAGGAAAATGTTGAACCTCCGTAATAGTCCCCCCCCCACCACCGGTGACTCTTACCATACCTCCCTGTTTATGTCCGCCATAGCTCTGCTCACACCCTGAAATGCTCTCCCTTTGTTTTCTTGTTTCAGGTCTGTCTCTCCCTACTAGACTGTGAGCGTGATGAGGGCAGGGAAGAGACCTCCCTTGTCCACTCCCATAGCCCCAGGACCCAGCACAGGCCCCAACACTGGATGAATGACAGAACCTCAGCATTTAGGACAAAACACCACACTCACCTCTTCTTGAGCAAACCCTTCCTGCTTTGAACTGTCTAGTCTAGAATGGCGATGGTGTTGGCTCCCGGTTCCCAAGATGCCTTGGTCCGTTTGGGCTGCTAGAACAAAAGACCACAGACTGGGTGGCTCTATGAACAGTAGAAATGTATTACTCACAGTTCTGGAGGCCGGAAGTCCAAGAGCAAGGTGTTGACAGATTCAGTGTCTGGCGAGAGCCCACTTCCTGGTTCACAGACAGCCATCTTCTTGCTGTGTCCTCATATGGTGGAAAGGGTGAGGGAGCTCTCTGCGGTCTCTTTTATAAGGTCACTAAAGCCATCGTGGGGGCTCCACCTCATGACCTCATCACCTCCCAGAGGCCCACCTCGTAATACATCACATTGGGGGTTAGGCTCAAACATAAGAATGGAAGGGGGCACATTCGGTCTATCGCAAAAAGGAATCAGAATAAATGGGAAATGATGTTTCCTGTTCCTATTGTGCACCTAAATCGTGGGGGACTTCAGCAGAACTTTTGAATGGTATCATGGGAATGCAGAGGCACATAAGCAAACATTTAGGAGACTGGGAACCTGGCTGCGTTACTTAGCAGCTGCAATGTTGAGAGACATGTTTTAATGCCTTGTGCCCATGGTGAAAATACAAACGGTCTCTCATTCTTGAGCATTCTCCCAACTTCTAATTTTAAAAATATTTTTCAGGGGCATCTGGGTGGCTCAGTCGGTTAAGCGTCCGACTTCGACTCAGGTCATGATCTCACGGTTCGTGAGTTCGAGCCCCACATCAGGCTCTGTGCTGACCGCTCGGAGCCTGGAGCCTGCTTCGGATTCTGTGTCTCCTTCTTTCTCTCTCTACCCCTCCCACTCACTCTCTCTCAAAAATAAATAAACATTAAAAAAATTGTTTCAATTATTAAAAAAATATTTTTCATATTCTAAAAGTAGCAATGAACCCAAACCATATAATACAAGCTGCATCGACTAGCTTAGAAATTCCAGAGGTTAACAGGACTTAGCAGGGTTAACTGCTACAAGTTAGAGCAAACTGGGACGATCCCAAGTTTCAAGGGTGAAATTCTTTGAGGTGGAACAGCCCCTCAGGGTTGGGGCAGAGTGGACCTGGCTGGGATATTGAGAAATCGATGAGGGCAAGGGGGGAGGGAGGGATGGAAACCAAGTGCAGTCCGCACCCCACACCCCAAAGCCACTGTCATGATTCTCGTCTTCCTCCCCTGTAGCTGGCTTCTTGCCTCGGTAACTTGTCTTTGTGCAGCGAACAGATATTGTTTAGTCTGTAGATACACTATCATGACACACTCAAATAATCAGACCCTAAACTTAAATGTCTAGGGATTTGCAGCCACCACACTTGCTGAATTCACTTAATCTATAACCTGCCTGGCGATTGCTCAGATGGCAGGGCTTACGTACAATCTAACCGTGCTGGCGTCTTTTACCATCGAAACCTCTGCTTTGAAGGGAAATCTTCAGAGTTCCAAGAGGACTCGGGAGGAGGGCTTGCAGACTAAATATACACTCGGTTGTGTGCAACCATGGGGTAACCAACATCTCTGTTTCTTATTTTTTAATACTTCTATGCAGAGTTCCTTGGGCACTGCTTCTAGACGGTTGTATAACTCGATAGAATACTTCTCAGGCACTTAGCCTCTTGAACCATGGCTTTCTCAAATTCCAGGAAAGCTTGTGGGGCTCCTCTACACAATTCTATGAAAACACCCTGTTTGAAAATATCTGGATCTTCAATTCTGCATTTGATCAGAATCTATTTGCTGAAGATAAAGAGAATGGAATCTTGGGAAGCCTCCAGCTCTTGGGGGCAAATAGAACAAGGGTTATGCACCCTTGCCTGTAACCTTCTACCTGCGAGCACACACATCGGCGTTACAGTTCTCTGCGCTCCTGAAGCCAGCTGTCACCCTGCTTTCTGTCAGATGAAATGGCTCCACCCTCTTCGGTCTTTTCTTGGGATAGGAGAGACGAGAGAGAGAACGTTGTAATGAGACTCCTGACAGAAGAAGGTCTGGATGAATGTGAATTGAACAAATCTGGTTGAACATTTGCTTGCCTAACCAGCCTAGTTCGGGCCCTTAATATCTCTCTCTCTCTCTTTTTTTTTTTTTTACATTTATTTATTTTTCAGAGACAGAGAGACAGAGCACTGGTTGGGGAGGGATCTTGAGAGAGGGAGACGGAATCCGAAGCAGGCTCCAGGCTCTGAGCTGTCAGCACATAGCCCGACATGGGGCTCGAACCCACCAACCCTGAGATCATGACCTGAGCCGAAGTCAGACGCTTAACTGACTGAGCCACCCAGGCGCCCCAGGCCCTTAGTATCTCTTGTCATGACTTTCATACTATCCTTCTCATTAGGTTTCAACCATCTCCAGGTGAAACTTCATAGCAGATCCACAGTTAGATTTTTTTTTATAAACACATCATTTAAAATATCTGTTAATATATGAATACTACAAAAAATTAATTCAGAATCAAATATCACACAATGAAAAGCCACAGTTCCCCTACTCACCTTTTATCACACCCTAGTTCTGTTCCACAGAAGCAACCACTTAAATACCTTCTGCTCCTCCTTCTAGTAATTATGACCACATTTCTTTACCGTATGATTTTGTTGGTATTTCTGAGTTCATAGGTTTCAGACATCATCTATTGATTTCTTGTTATGCTACGAGAGGACTACGTAGATGAAATCTAACAATATTACACTATCTAGTTGTAAGTAATTATACTTTAAAATAAAACAAGTGTTGGGGCGCCTGGGTGGCTCAGTCAGTTGAGCATCCAACCTCAGCTCAGTTGAGCAACCCAACCTCATGAGATCAGGTCATGATCTCATGGTTTGTGAGTTCGAGCCCCGCATGGGGCTCGCTGCTGTCAGTGTGGAGCCTGCTTGGGATCCTCTGTCCCCTCCCTCTCTGCACCTCCCTTGCTCGCTCGCTCTCTCTCTCTCAAAAATAAATAAAACATTAAAAAATAAATACAAAATAAAATCAAATAAGTGTCGGTGGCTCCCCAACAACGTAAAATAAACAACATAAAAAAACATAAAAAACATTAAAAAACAACATAAAATAAAATAAAATAAAAAATAAAATAAAATGAAAAAGTGTTTATACCATTACAACTATGTTAATATCGTTTACTGTGGAGTCAAGTAATATGATTTTTTTGTCTTGTAATGTATTTTTTCCTGGAACTTCTAATTACCTTTTGCTTCATTTTCTTTTACCTTATATATCATCCACATACCCTAAATTCCTCCTCTTGCAGATCCACCCGTAGCTTCAGAGAAAGATACATGAGAGACAAACTATGCCTACTGTTCTGACCGTTGAGCTTCGTCTGTGCTGTGCCTGGTGTCGGGTCACAAGCCTCTCTAGTTCACTTGCTCAGATCTCTTGCTGGAGGACAAGATGTGCAGTTGATAATGTGTGATTCAGGATGAGGGTGAGGGTGATTCAGGCTGGGGTGCAGGTAGTGTGGGGGGCAAGGGTAACCCCCCTGCTCAAAAGCCTTTGTGTTTCTCTCTTGCCCAGTGAGGCAAGTCCAAACCCGTGAGCGTGGCATTCGATGCTCTCCAGGATATGACCCAACCCGCCTGTGCTGCCTTAGGGTGTCACTACATCCCAGGTCTTACCTCCAGGTCGACTGGGATGCTTGACATCTCTTAAACACAATAGGCGCTTCTCATTTCCACTATTCCTGCCGTGTGTTGCTACCCCCATCCGTGCCTCACCACCCCACACACAGATAGAATGCCTCTCCCACTGAACTATACCTGTCAAAATGCCACTACCCTTCAATACCCCAAGTGATACCTCCAGTAAGAATTTATCTTGGGGTGCCTAGGTGGCTCAGTCGGTTAAGCGTCTGACTTGATTTTTGGCTCAGGTCATGATCTCACAGACTGTGGGATCAAGCCCCACGTCGGGCTCCCCACTGACAGCACGGAGCCTGGTTGGGATTCTCTCTCTTCCTCTTTCTCTCTCTCTCTCTCTCTCTCTCTCGGCCCCTGCCCCACTTGTGCGCACACTCTCTCTCTCAAAATAAACAAACTTAAAAAGGTTTTATAAATAAACTCAATAAACTCTTTATTTATTTTAATTTATTTTGAGAGAGAGAGAGAGAGAGAGAGAGAGAGAACGAAGGACGGGCAGAGAGAGAGAGGGAGAGAGAGAATCCCAAGCAGGCTTCGTGCTGCCAGCATGGAGCCCAGTGTGGGGCTCGATCCCACAAACTGTGAGATGGTGACCTGAGCCGAAAATCAAGAGTCAGACGCTTAGCCGACTGAGCCACCCAGGTGCCCTTAATTAAATAAACTTAAAAAAAAAAAAAAAAAAGAATGTATCTTACCCTCATCATAGCTTTTGGTATCTCTTTGGTTCAGTCTCCACTTTCTTCAATGCATTATAGTCACTGATGCCCACACATCCTGTACTGAAAGCTCTTTGAGACAGTCCAGATGTAAAATCTAGCTTTTTGCCTCGAAAGGCACCTCGCACAATGCAGGGCATATAGTAGGTGCTCCATCGATGTTTGTGAAATAAGTCTGTGATTTCTGTAGATGCGGCAGATTTTCATGTTTTAATGGCTTTATTGGGATATAACCCACATACCAAGCAATTTGCCCAGTTAAAGTGTATACAGTTCGGTGGTTTTTTGTATAATCACGGAGTTGTGCAATCGTCACCACAATCAGTTTTAGAACATTGTCATCACCACAAAAAAGAACGCTGCAGCCATTAGTAGATGCTCCCTATTCCCACCCCCCCCCCCAAACCCGCGCTCTAGGCAAACATTAATCTACCGTCTGTCTCTATAGATCAGCCTATTCTGGACATTTCATACTAATGGAACCGAAAGTGTGAAAATACCACCTTTTACTTATCCATTCTGCACTTGAATAACGTTTAGTTTGTTTCCGCATTTGACTGTTATGAACAATGTTGCTATGAACATTTTTATGGAGAAACACACGTTCTCGTTTCTCTTGGCTAGGTCCCTAGGGGTGAAATCGCTGGGACATATGATAACGCCACGTTTAATTTTTTGAGGAGCCGCCAACCTGTTTTCCAAAGTGGTTGCACCATTTTACAGCGCATCAGTAACACACGAAGGTTCCAGTTCCTCCGCACCCTCGTGAATACTAGCTATTGTCTGTCTTTTTTATTATAGCTATCATAGTAGGTGTGAAGTGGCATGTTTTTATGGTTGGCTTTTTTTTTTTTAAGTAAGCCCTGTGCCCAATGTGTGGCTTGACCTCACAACCCTGAGATCAAGACTCACATGTTCTACCAACCAAGCCAGCCAGGCGCCCCCAGGTCATTATGGTCTTGGTCCCCATTTCCCCAGTGGATGTTATTGGCCATTTGTATATCTTATTGCCATTTGTATATCTTCTTTGGAGAAATGTCTATTCAGATCCTTTGCCAATTTAAAAAAAATTGTTTCTAATTGTGTAAAATACACATAACAGAAAATTGGCCATCTTAACCACTTTTTAAAAAGCTTTTTTAATGTTTTTATTCACTCTTTGAGAGACAGAGAGATGTTAGGCTTTTTTGTGACTGGCTTATATCGCTTAGCATAATATCCTCAAGATTCATCCAGGTTGTACATGTATCACAATTTTGTTTTGAAGGCTGAGTAATATTCCATTGTATGTATGCACAGCATTTCACTTACCCATTCATCCACCAACGGGCACTTGGATTGCTTCCATCTCTTGGCTATTGTGGCTAAAGCTGCTATGAACATACGTGTACAAGTATCTTTTCCAGAGCCCGCTTTGAATTCTTTTGGGTGTATACTTAGAAATGGAAACACTGGATCATATGGTAATTTTACATTTAATTTTTTGAGAAATTGTCTCTCTTCCACAGTGGTTACATCACTTTTTACATTCCCACCAACTGTGTACAAGGTTTCTAATTTCTCCATATCCTTCTCTAGCATTTGTTATTTTCTTTTTTAGATGATTTTTCACTTTATTTTTTCCAGTTATCTTCAGATATAGTTGACATATAACATTGTATTCGTTTAAGGCATATGACATAATGCTTTGATATATGTACACATTGCAAAATGATTAGCACAATGGGTTTAGTTGACATCCATTACCTCATGTAGTAACAATTTTTTTCCCTTGTGATGGGAATTTTTTTTAAGTTTATTTATTTAAGCAATCTCTACACCCAACATGGGACTCAAACTCATGACCTCAAGATCAAGAGCCACATGTTCTACCGACTGAGCAAGCCAGGCGCCCCAAGATGGAAATGTTTATGATCTCCCCTTTCATTGTGGTTTTGATTTGCATTCTCTTAATAATTAGTGATTATGAGCATCTTTTTATGTGCTTATTGGCCATCTGTATGCCTTCTTTGGAGAAATGTCTATTCAAGTACTTTGTCAACTTTTTATTTGGATTGCCTTTTTATTATTGAGTTGTCAGTGTTCTTTATATGTTCTGTATACAAGCACCTTCTGAAGTATATGATTTGCAAATGTGTTCTTACATTTTGTTGGGTTGTTTTTCACTTCCTTGTTGGTGCCCTTTTGAAATACAAAAGTTGTTAGTTTTGATGAAGTCCAATATCTATTTTTTCTTGTCACTTGTGCCTTTGGTGTCATATTTAAGAAGGTTTTGCCTAATCCAAAGTCACCAAGATTTACTGCTATATTTTCTCCCAAGAGTTTTATAGTTTAGCTCTTATGTTTAGGTCTCTAATCCATTCTGAGTTAATATTTATATATGGTGTGAGGTAGGGGTCCAACTTCATCCTTTTGCATGTAGATATCCAGCAAAATCGTGGCTTCACCACCATTTGTTGAACAGACTATTCTTTCTCCACTGAATAACCTTGGCACCCTTGTAGAATATCAATCGATCATAGATGTATAGGTTAGTTTCTTAACACTCAATTTCATTTTGTTAGTCTACATGTCTACCCTTATGCCAGTACCCCACTGTTTCTGTTGCTAGAACTTTGTAGTAAATTTTGATATTAGGAAGTGTTAGTATTCCAACTGTATTTTTTTTCAGTATTTTTTAAACTATTCAGGACCCCTGTGATTACATATGGATTTAAGAATGGGCTTTGCCATTTTTGCAAAAGAAAAAAAAAAGACTGTTGAAATTTTTTTTAATGCTTATTTTTGAGAGACAGTGAGAGAGACAGAGTGTGAGTGGGGGAGGGGCAGAGAGAGAGAGGGAGACACAGAATCCGAAAAAGGCTCCAGACTCTGAGCTGTCAACACAGAGCCCAATGTGGGGCTTGAACCCATGAACCATGAGATCATGACCTGAGCTGAAGTTGGATGCTTAACTGTCCAAGCGACCCAGCTGCCCCAAGACTGTTGGGATTTTGATAGGGATTGCATTGAATTTGTAGATAAGTTGGGGCATGTTACCACTTAACAATATTAAATCTTCTCCTTCCATGAATGTGGGATATCTTTCATTTATTTAGGTCTTCTTTAATTTGTACAGTGCTTTGTACTTTTCAGAGTACAAGTTTTATACCTCTTTTGTTAAATTTATTCCTAAGTATTTCATTCCTTTTGATGCTATTTTAAATGGGATTTTTCTTTTTTAAATGATTTTTAAAAGTAGGCTTCTTGCCCAGCGTGGAGCCCAAGGCAGGGCTTGAACGCACAACCTCAAGGTCAAGACCTGAGCTGAGATCAAGAGTTGGATGCTCAACCAGCTGAGCCACCCAGGCACCCTGTAAATGGATTTTTTCTTAATTTTATTTTCAAATTGTTACTGTCACATTTTTAACTTCTAATTTTAATTCCAGTATAGTTAACATACAGTGTTATGTTAGTTTCAAGTGGACAATATAGTGATTTCAACACTTCCATACATCACCCAGGGCTCATCATGACAAGTGCACTCTTTAATCCCCATCATCTATTTCACCCATTCCCCACCCACCTCCCCTCTGGTAACCATCAGTTTGTTTTCTACAGTTAAGAGTCTGTTTCTTGGTTTGCCTCTCTCTCTCTCTCTCTCTCTCTCTTTTCTTTGCTCATTTGTTTCTTAAGTTCCACATATGAATGAAATCCTATCGTATTTGTCTTTCTTTGACATTTTGCTTAGCATAATACTCTCTAGCTCCATCCACTTCACTGTAAATGGCAAGATTTCACTATTTTTGATGACTGAGTAATATTCCATTATATATCTATATATATCTATATATATCTATATATATAGATATATATAGATATATCTCACATCTTCTCTATCCATTCATCAGTTTATGGACCCTTGGGCCACTTCCATACATTGCCTATTGTAAATAATGCTGCAATAGACATAGGGGTGCATGTATTGTTTCAAATTAATGTTTTTGTATTTGGGGGGTAAATACCCAGTAGTGCAATTACTGGATTATAGCGTAGTTCTATTTTTAACTTTTTGAGGAACCTACATACTGTTTTCCTCTGTACCAGTTGGCATTTCCACCAGCAATGCACAAGAGTTCCTTTTTTTCCACATCTTCATCAATACTTGTTGTTTCTGTTACTGTAACATTGTGAATAATGGGTTAAAAAATCACCACAATCAACCTCTAAGTTTAAAATCAAAGGTTGGTAATATGTTTAGGTTGCTGTTTTCAGGGGTCCCAATGTTTTTCAATAGTCTGCTGAGTAATAAAACTTTTTAAATTATCCTCTTAATGTGTTTCGGTAATAGGGAAACAATTGACTTCACTAATGGATTTAATATTATAAAAATTCTAAGCCAACCCCATCTTATCTGAGAAAAGTTAATGTGAAACTGCTTATTTGGTTCTTCTAGAAAGTTGTACGGTGATAGTTATTTAGTATACTTCTCAGACGAGTGGGTATTTCTATATCATTCTTCTAGAGGACATGGAAAATTCCTGGGTGCTGGTATTAATCTCCTCCTTTCTTTAATGAACTGAGAATCTGATCCAATGTGATTACAATTTTCTCAAAGACCAAGATCAAGACTCTGCAATTAAAGTTTTGGATAAATTTTGGGTTTTGCACCAAACATAAATTTACACCAGCCTTTCACCTACCGAGCCTGGTCCCCATTTCTTCTTCATCTTGGCTTTAAGACATCTCAACTACTTTGTTTTCTTCTTTCGATCTAAAAAAAAAAAAAAAAAAGGTTCCTATGCTAATCAGGGTTTTAAGATGTTTACCCAGATTATGTGTCTTTAAAAAAGAAATTTCATGGGCTGGAGGCATTTGAGAAGTTGGAAGGAACTTTAGAAAGCCAGGGCAGGAGACCGTGAGCCAAGTTCAGCCTGTAGACATGTTTTATTTGGCCCCTGTGGTATTTTAAAACTATTTAGATTAGTTGCCAACATTGAAAAATCAAGCAGTTTCACCTAAAAAGCTGGATTTCTGGCTTTTCTTGAAAACAAACAAACAAACAAACAAACAAACAAAGGGGGAAAACCTGGCCGTGTCAGGCCTACACTGCTGCATGCATATACGGGGCCGCAACTCCAATTTGCTGGAGGGGCGTCCCTGCAGGAGCTGCCTGTCCCCCACCGCCACCGCCCCCCCCCCCCCCACAGCAGGCCTTTGAGTCTGACTGTTGAGCACATTCAATCCTCTCCTGAGGTTTGGAGCAATCATCACTGCTCGAAATTAGCCAATAACTGATTAGTTTTCAATTTCTCAATTTGTTTTGACTCAAGTGCCAGACGTATTATTTATAAAACAGGGCTAATTATCCTAAAATTTCAAAAGCTTTTTTTTTGTTCCATGGCATCCCCCTGATGTCTTTAGGCTTTTTAAATATGATTAACTGACAGAGGAGCCACAGATAATCACATCGAAAAACAATAAAATGCGCTCTGAGTCGTCATTTTTTAAAACCTATCTCCCAGTTGAACTCTGACCTCCTCTTTATTGTTTTATTTTTTTTATTTTTTAAAGTTTATTTGAGAGAGAGAGAGTGCGCGGGAGCAGTGGAGAAGGGCTGGAGGAGGGAGAGAGAGAGAGAGAGAGGTTGAATCTCAAGCAGACTCCACTCTCAGCATGGAGCCCAACATGGGCCTCGGTCCACACGACCCTGGCATCATGACCTGAGCCGAAATCAAGAGTCTGATGCTCAACCCACTGAGCCACCCAGGTGCCCCTCTGACCTCCTATTTAAAATTTTCTTTCGTTTCTCTCCTTTTCTTCAGAACCCCTGTGATTTACTTACATATCTGGGTAACAAGCAAGTTAGCACTTTATCATTCAGTCATTCAATCAATGTTTATTTGAGCACTTGCTACATGCCAGGTGCTGTTCTAGGTACTTGGGATAGCACAGAGAACAAAAGAGACAAAAATCCCTTGTGCAGCTCACATTCTCGTGGGAGAAAGAGACAATAAGCAAACGTTCAAGTCCACTTCCCATCGTTACAGACTCTGTGAAGATATAAAAGCAAGATCTGTGACAGTGACCTGGGGGTGGGTGCTATTGAGATAGGGTGGTTAGAGGAGACTTGATGGCAAGGAATCAGCCACATGAGATTGTGGAGGAAGATGGTTCTGGGCAGAGAGAAAAGCCAGCGCAAATGCCCTGAGGCAGAGATAAGCTGAGTGTGTTCAGTGAAGGAAAGGCCAGTGTAGCTGGAGCCCAGGAAGACGGGGAGGCTGGTAGGTGCTGTAATGGGGAAGGGAGGGAAGGGCCAGGCATGCAAGGCCTTATAGGTCATGGCAGGAGGTTCAGATTTTATTCTGGTCTAGAAGCCAGTGGAGGGCTTTCCACTACATAGTCCTGCCTTAATTTCCTCTGAGTCTTTTGCAGCAGATTGCACAGTGCTAGGCATACAGTAGTAAATAAATACTAATTCATTGCCCAATTAATTATAATAATATTACAATATCGTGTAGTGACTATACTTATCGGGTGAGGATTGAGGAATGCATAGAATTGATGAATCACGATGTTGCACACCTGAAACACTGTATGCCAGGCTATGGTCAAAAATTCCCCCGAAATGATGACGTAAGTCAATGGCAAATCATGATTCAACACCTCTAAAACACATTATACACGATGGCGAGGAACACGAAAATGAAAAGAAGTCTATGCCAGCACAGCGGAGTCAGAGAGCCCAGCCTTGAATATTCAAAACCCCTCTTTTTTAATTTTTTTTTAATGTTTATTTATTTTTGAGACTGAGACAGACTGTGAGTGGGGGAGGGGCAGAGAGAGAAGGAGACACAGAATCTGAAGCAGGCTGCAGGCTCCGAGCTGTCAGCACAGTGCCTGATGCGGGGCTCGAACTGACAAACTGTGAGATCATGACCTGAGCCGAGGTCGGACGCTTAACTGACTGAGCCACCCAGGCGCCCCTCAAAACCCCTTAATGACTGTGTGACCCTTGGAAACTTGTTTAACTTCTCTGAACCCCCAGTTTCATCATCTATGAAATAGGATAATATAGTACCTCCTTCATAGGATTACTGTAAAGTTTCAATGAGATTATACATGTAAAGTTCTTAAAACGATGCCAGACACAGGGGTGCCTGAGTGGTTCAGTCGGTTAAGCATTGGATTCTCTTTTTTTTTTTTTTAACATTTATTTATTTTTGAGAGACACAGAGAGACAGAGCATGAGTGGGGGAGGGGCAGAGGGAGAGGGAGACACAGAATCCAAAGCAGGCTCCAGGCTCTGAGCTGTCAGCAGAGCCTGACGCGGGGCTCAAACTCACGGACCGGGAGATCATGACCTGAGCCGAAGTCGGACACTCAACCGACTGAGCCACCCAGGCGCCCCAAGCATTGGATTCTTGATGTCATGGTTCGACAGGTCGAGCCCCACGTCGGGCTCTGCGCTCACAGTGCGGACCCTGCTTGGGATTCTCTCTCTGCCTCTCTCTATCTCTCTCTCTCTCTCAAGATAAATAAATAAACAAACATTTTAAAAAAATGCCAGAGTAGTCAACAAACACAAACTATTTTTATTTCTTTATTTCTGCCATGTTTAAAAAAAACATAGAATTAAGACAGTTTCCATTTGTACTGAATTCACAGCAATTAACGATGTGCTGTCTGAGCAAGATATTGGGGGCGGGGGACCCAGAAAAGACAAAATATGACCCAAACTAACGGTAACTTCAGTCACTGGCTTCCCCTTTGTGGCTGTCCTCGCGGTGAGCTTCACAGAGAATCACTTCTTACCCAATTCCCAAATATAGGCCTAATCTCGACCAAGAATGGCTCTCACTCCTAAACTATGCCAGTCTAGAAAACAAGTCAAGAATTCACTTGCCCGCATGTTCGTCCAATGTCGCCAAAACCGTAAATCAATACCCAACATAAATTACCTGGCTCTTTGGGATTCAGCTGCTTCATATTCAGCTGACTTGAAGCTTGGGGAGCCCAGGCCAGGGGTGCACATATTCGTACCATAAGCATACATGGTAGAGTCTGGACTAAGAAAACAATTACACTGACGTGATTTAACCCCAGACAGAACAACCCTCCCAAGCCTAAGTTGGCTCTGCCTCAGTAGGTCTCTCTGGCTCCCCTTTGCCCTCAGCAATTCTAAAAAGGGAACATTAGCCTCTGATGTGGGTGAGATCACATTTTGGGGGGAAAGAAGTGCAGTTATCAGTGGCTTCCTGTTCTGAAATGGCAGAAAAATGGTTGACTCTTGCATTTAACTATTCTGAATAGGCATGCGCTTTTGGTTTGAATTGCTTTTTGCACGATATTGTTGGTGCTTAAACAGTGAACAACTGAAATATTAATGGCTGAAAAGTAATGTTTAATTAACTTGCTTTTATCAGACACTATGTCCACTGCTATATTTAGCAACTGAACTAATGCAGAAGGCTGCTGCAGAATTAGTCAGCGCATCAGCCTGTTAAATATCAAAGAGCAGAGGAGGCCTTTTGTCTCAGCATTGAACCAGAGACTGAAAATGCATCCAATTTTAGCATTTCCAGAGAAGGATAAAAAGACGTGAAACACAACAATCAGGAAAAATGTCACGCACAGCGTCAGTAGACATCGGTCAGCCAAGAAACGTTGGGAGGGTGGCCACAGAAGTAAGAGGTCTGCCCGGAAGCCAGAATTCACATCAGCAGTGAATTCCTTAAAATAATTTACCATTAAAAAAAAAGTCAAGATCCCATCTACATAAGAGGTCCTGGGGAGTAATACAGAGTACTGAGTAGGTGGCAGGGTTTTTTGTGTTTTTGTTTTTGTTTTACAAAAAAAAAAAAATTCATGTGGTCCACTTTAGCATTTAAGGGCTCCTGGGCATCCAATGGGAGGATTTAAGGAATAAAGGAAAAGCTTTTCTTCTCGGGGTGAGTTTTTACTTTTTATAGAAATGCTTTGCTTTTTTTTAAAGCTCATTTATTTTGAGAGAGAGACAGAGACAGAGACAGAGTGCAAGTGGGGAAGAGGCAGAGAGAGAGAGAGAGGGAGGAAGAAAGAGAATCCCAAGCAGGCTCTGTACCACCAGTAGAGAGCCCGATGAGGAGCTCGAACCCACAAACCGCGTGATCATGACCTGAGCCGAAGTCGGACACCTAACCAGCTGAGCGACCCAGGTGCCCCTCTATAGAAATTCTTCTTATTTTGAGAGTGTATATCCAGGTAGAGGTGAGGGAGGAGGAGGCGGGTGAGGTGAGCACTCCTTCAAGAGATCCTAGCAATCCTAACATATTTGAAAGGTTTATTGGGTTATGAAGGCAAAGTGCACATTTTTTAATAAACAAAGCATAAAGAGAAAAAAAAAGTGAGCTTTGATTACCTATGATAGTTTCAATATACTCTGGTGTCCCAAGAATCCGGACCTGTTCCTGGCACATAGTGGGTCTCAATAAAGGTTCATCGAATCAATGAATGAATCGTTTCATGTCAAGATGGTGAAGCAAACATGCAAAATTCTCCCCGTGCTATTTCAAACACACGGGAATGATCCATAACGTCTTTAAAGGGGCATTCAGAAGTACATAAAGAGCAAATGTGAGAGGAAAATTGGCATGGACCAAAACAGAGAAAGAAACTACAGTGGTGAGCCATGAGCAGTCGGGACCGGGGCTTCAAGTCCATGGGGCAATGGAGCCAAACTTGCTGAGTATGTGCTCCAGGGCTGGGACTGGGGTCCCGCTGTGAGGCCAAGGCCTAGAACTGTGCTTTCTCCCCGACACCAAAGGCTGGAAGAATTCTGCCTACCCACCAGGATGGGGCCAGTATCTCCTGCCTGCTTTAGGCAACCGCTGAATAGAAAACTCTAACATGGCCCCTACGTCTGGGTTTGTGCCATGTGGGCATGGGCGTTAGCACTGTGAAATCTTGCAGGAAGAACCCTTGAGCTGAGCTGCCGCTAACTTGAGGGGCCAGACCTGAGGCCACTGAGAAACCACCCTCACAGGGATGGGCATACAAGAAGAAAATCCCCACAGATAATTAGCTCCAAAACCAAATTTGTGGGAAGATGGGCACCCTGGCAAGTGGTCAGCAAACCCAGTAACTGAAAAATGAAGACAGAAGGACAATCTAAAGAGGACTTTAAAGCAACCTTGTATTATGTCTTCATAGACTGTATTGTGTTTGCAGGATGCAAAATACTATATACAGTATGCTACCTTTTGTCTAACAAAAGGGAAATACATATGTATGTATCTGCTAATATCTGCAAAATACATTTTGCAGGAAAGATAAACCAGAAATTAAGAAAAGTGATTCCCTGAAGGAAGTAGATGCAAATGAAATGCAAGAGAGGCTCCTGGGTGGCTCAGTCTGTTAAGTGTCTGACTCTTGTTTTTGACTCAGGTCATGAGCTCACAGATCATGGGTTCGAGCCCCGCATCGGGCTCTGCACTGCCAGTGAGGAACCTGCTTGGGATTTTCTCTCTCTCTCCTTCTCTCTCTGCCTGTCCCCTGCCTCTCAAAAAATAAATACATAAATACATAACTTTTTAAAAAAGGAAACAAATGGAATGCAAGAAAGGGCAATGGGACTTTTGGGAGTATGTGTTTGTATGTTTTCTGTTTTATATTTATATATAAATTTTTATGTATTCCAAAAATTGAATTAATGTGAGGAAAAAGCTAAAATTCAACACAAACAAATAAATCAGCCTAACTGCACACCACATTGAAAATATAGCTACACAGCAGAATAAAACACAATTTAGTCCAATAACTTTTTTTTTGTTAGTCCAATAACTTTTTGACACTCTCACTGTCCACGTTCAGTGGGATACTTTATACAAAGTTCAAATATAGCTGTAAAGTAATCTTGGAGATTTTCAGTAAGTTTATTATTGGCAATATATTGCTGTAACAATTCTGAAGCCATTTTGTGTGTGCCGTTAGATGGAGCAAATAATTCAATACGTTGTAAATGAGTACATACATTGGGAGTTAGGGTTCTCACCGTGAGTAAAAGTAAACACAAACTGTATTATGGGGAAAGGAAAGGAAGAACCATGTGATGCGGGATTGAACATAGCTACTAGCGTGAACTCATGACTTAAAAATCCATATCTGTCTACTAAAAGGGGCTAGAAGCAATGATATCCCAGTTGCAATGAGCACACAGCACCGAGATCTTGGATGCTAAGTACCACGCACCTCAGGTTGGGTTCCCTGGAAACAATGCTGGGATGGAGTTTGAAGTCCAAGATATTTACTAGGGATCGGCAATGTATAAAGATGAAGGAGGAAGCAGGATTGAGAAGAGAAAGGAGATTCGGAGCTGAGAAAGCTTCCGTCATCCCAGCAGGGAGCTCTGGAGCTGCATTTTGCCCTAACGGAGTGTCCTGCATCGGGTTGAAAAGCTGGGCCTTCCTACCCCTGTCTCCCTCAGTCATTGGATGTGGGTTGCCCCAGGGAAGGCGTGCACCTAGCTGAGGTGGTTCTGCATCTGAGGCAGACCCAGGAGGAGCTGACAGCTGGGGGTTGCTCACTGACCACACTCCCGGCAGCTGCACCGCAAGTCCTTTCCCAAAGGGTGATCTGGACGTCTCCGCGTCTACCCCACTACCTCCTTGGAGAACAGACTCATTCTATGTCCAGGGTGAGGAAAGAATGATGTGAAAATATCTACTTATGTCAGAAAGCGAGGAGATGCTCACTCTATCCACTGAGAGACTATGTACGAAAAAAAAAAAAAGACACAGGAGGCAGCTAGAAGGGGGCCTCACTAGACATATTTGGGATCATTTGAGCCTCAAAATGAATAAGGATAGGGAGGTATTGTGACACACTGAATAATGATAAATAAAGGGCCCATGAGTCCATACAGATACTGAAACAAGTTCAAACACAGTCGGAGGAGAAGGGAGAGCTCTTATTTATAGGAGAGTTCTAGCTCAGAAATGTGGAAGAAAGGACAGAAATAAAAAATCGTCATTTTGTAATCACCACCATAAGTGATTCAAGTGAATTCATCAATGGGTGCTGAAACTATCAAGTGAAAGCATGTTGAGGAATAGGGTGTTCACGTGCATTCTCCAAATATCACTTCACAGATTCCTTACTAATTACAAGGGGGAAAGGAACCCTTACAATGGAGAAGTCTGCTGGAAACCACTGGAACCAAGTGATCAGACCTCACATGACTACGGGACAAGCTGACATCGTGTGCCTTGTGATATGGTGCACTAAGAAGGACACATGTACTTGCCCATATATAATCCAAATTGAAGGACTTTCTAGAAGAATAAGTGATTTGGACTCCTCAAAATGCCAACATCAGGAAAGCAAAAAAAAAAAAAAAAAAAGGCTGGGGAATTATTCTAGATCAAAGCAGACTAAAGAGACACTACATGCAATGCTTAATTCTCAATTGGATTCTGATTTAAAAACAGCACCTACCTGGTTCAGTAAAGCATGTGACTCTTGATCTCAGGGTTGTAAGTTAGAGCCCCACATTGGATGTAGAGATTACTGAAAAATAAAATCTTTAAAAAAAAAAATAAAAACAACTCTAAAGGATATTATTGGGAAAACTGGGGAAATGTGATTATGGATGCAAATTCAATGATTTAATATTAATGTTAAATTTCCCAAGTGTGATTATCATACTGAGGTTATGCAAGCATATGCCCTAGTTTCTAGGAAATGCATATTTATGGGTGAAGTGCCATTTCATCTGCAACTATAACTCGCAAATGGTTCAGATAGAGAAATAGATAGGACGGTATAGATATAGACTTCCATACACAGGTAAAGCAAATGTGGAAAGATATTAACAAGAGATGAATGTACGTGAAGGGTAGATGGGTTTTCATGATGCCATTCTTGCAATTTTTCTAGAGGTTTGAAATATTTCAAAATAAAAAGTTGAGGAAAACAAAAATATAAACAAAAACACATAAATTTTCCAAAGATAAAGAAGGAAAATTAACGCATAAAATGTTAATCGATTATGAGGTAGGTATGTACAATAAGAAATCAATTGAAAAAAAAAAGAAGAAACCAATTGGATACAGAAGAGAAAAACAATACAGCCAAATAAAAAGTCGTTTCTTTGAAAATATCAATAAAATTCACAAGCCTTCTGTGAGACTGACCAACAGGAAAAGAGAGAAAACTCAATTTACTAAAATGAGAAAAGAAACAAGGCACATTACTATTGATTTTATAGAAATTACAAGGAATAAGTGAGTACTGCTAACACATATATACCAATAAATTAGATAATATAAATGAAATAGAAAAATTCCTAGAAAGATACAAACTACTGAAACTGACTCAAGAAAAAAATAGGAAATCTGAACGGAGCTCTAACAAATAAAAAGATTGAATTAGTAATTTTTAAATTTTGCGCAAAGAAAAGCCCAGGACCAGATGGCTTCACTGGTGAATTTGTTCAAACATTTAAAGAAGAATTAATATCAATTCTTCACAAACTCTTCCAAAAACAGACCAGGAAACTCTCCCTAACTCATCTATCAGGCCAGTGTACTGATACTGATGCCAAAGCCAAACAAAGACACCACAAGAAAACTATAATCAATATCGCTTATGAATGTAGGTGCAAAAATCCTCAGCATGATATGAGCAAACTGAATCTGACAACATATAAACATATAAGAAGCATTATGCATCTGGGCAAGTGGGATTGATCCCAGGAATGCAAAGGTGATTTAACAACAGAAAAGCAACGTACTACAACATATCAATCGAACTGATGTAGAATATCTATATCAATAGAATAAAGGACACACGGTCATGTCAATACACGCAGAAAAAGCATTTGACAAAATCCAGCATCCCTTCATGATAAAAACACTCCAGTGAGTAATAGAGAGGATCTGCCTGTACAAAAATCCACAGCTAACCTTAAACTTAATGGTGAAAACCTGAAAGCTTTCCCTCTAAGTTCAGATATAGGACGAGGATGTCCATTCTTACCGCTTTCACTCCACATTGCTCTGGAGGTTCTAGCTAGTGTATCAGGCAAGGAAAAGAAATAAAAGACATCCCGATTAGGAAGAAAGAAGTAAAAGTATCTCTACTTGTGAATGACAGGATCTTGTAATACTAATAAATGAGGTCAACAAAGTTGCAGGTACAAGATCAATATGTAAAAATCGATTGTAATTCTACACACTAATAATGAACAATCTGCTGTTGAAATTAAGAAAACAATTCCATTTATAACAGCATCAAAAGAATAAAGCACTCGGGAATAAATTTAACCAAAAAAGGTGTAAAACCTATGCTCTGGAAACTGAAAAAAATTGTTTAAAGAAGGCCTATGAAGCACCTGGGTGGCTCATTCGGTTAAGAGTCTGATTCTTGATCTCAGCTCAGGTCTTAATCTCAAGGTCGTGAGTTCAAGCCCCATGTTGGGCTATGTGCCAGGTGTGAAGCTTACTTAAAATAGGAAGAAAGAAAGAAAGAAAGAAAGAAAGAAAGAAAAGAAACAGAGAGAAAGAATGAAAGAAAGAAGAAAGAAAGAAGAAATAAAGAAACAGAGACAGAGAAAGAAAGAATGAAAGAAAGAAGGCCTAAATACACTGAAAGACATCCCAAGTTTATGCATTAGAAGACTTAATTTGTAAGATGACAATATTCCCCAAATTGATCTACAAATTCAATGCAATCCCTATCAAAATCCCAGCTGGCTTTTTTGCAGAAACTGACAAATATCATTAGTCATGGGGGGGGGGGGCGGGGAATGCAAAATCTACAATGAAATACCACTTCACACATACCAGCATGATTATCCTAAAAAAGACAGGCAGTAACAAGTGTTGATGAAGATGTGGAGAAATTGGAACCCTTATACATTTCTGTTGGGAGTGTAAAATAGTGCAGCCCCTTTGGAAAACAATTTGGCAGTTCCCCAAAAGCCTAAACATATAGTTACCATTGGACCCAGCAATTCTGCTCCTAGGTATGTATTTGTTAACTTTAAGAATAAAACTGCCAATTATTTTACCAGCAAACATAGGTGTATTCAGGAACAGCACAGAGTTGCAATTCAGAACAAACAAGTTATGGCAAAACCATAAGCAAGTTTGGAAAACAAAGGACAGATACTCTCTTTAACAGAGAAAGAGCGGCAGTTGGGAGCGCGGTTGTAAACAAGAGGTCCGTTGGAGTAAACTGGGAGTTCCAGGTATAGTGGCTTCTCATTGGCTGAGCTGTGACTGTCTCTCATTGGCTGGGCTGTTTCCCGGGAGAGGAGGAAGCCTTCCTTCCTCAGGCTGGGGTAGTAAAGTACTATCCATGTGCAGGGTCCTTCTCTTCTTGTTGGGTCTGCAACTGACAATAACAAATGACTCCATTCCAAACAAGGTTTCCATTATTAATTGTCACATACCCAAGAGCGCTGAAACATGTCCATACAAAAAATTATACACACATATTCATAGCAACATTTTGCATGATAGCTAAAATGTGGAAACAACTCAAATGTCCTTCAACTGGTACATCGACAAACAACATTTCCATACAATGGCCTGTTATTCAGCAATATAAAGGATGAACCTTGAAAATATTATGCTCAGTGAAAGAAGCCAGACAGAAAAGGCCACATACTGCATAATCTCATTTATATGAAACATCCAGAATAGGCAAATTCATGGGGAAAGAAAGTAGATGAATGGTTGCTGGGGCGAGGGCAGGGGGTGGGGGATTGGAAATGGTGGAGAGACTGACTGCTAGCGGGGTTTCTTTTGGATGATAAATGTCCTGGAATTAGATAGTGGTGATGGTTGCAAAACTCTGTAAATACACTAAAAACCAATCAACTATACACTTAAGGGTGAATTTTATGGTAGGTGAATTGTTTCTCAATTTAAAAACAAATAGACATTTGCTAAGGCTACACTGGCCATCGTGTTGCAATATATGAATGTATTAAATCAACATGTCGTACAAAAACAGAACAAAGAACTGGAACGAAAATCACAAACAACAAAAACACCAAAGCTGGGGTGGGGCAGGGGGGAGGGCAGAAATTAGGAGAAGGATAGAGATACGGATTACATTGGACTAAATGATATAAATAGAATGTATAACTTCTAAAATGATGACGGTGGGGTAGAAGGAGAGGAATGTATAAAGCCACCCACGATATTGAGTCAACTAGACAAACAAAAATAAGTTGCAGAATGAAATATACTAATGATACCACTAATGTACATTAATCATAAAATCATAAAACAAAAGCAACTCATAATAGTGGTTGACGTAAGAGAGAGAAGGGGGTAGGACTGACATCAGTGGTCAATATTAAATATTTACCTATAATATTTAATTCCTTTGTGTCTCAAAAGAGAGACTTAGAGTAAATATAAACTGTTATCAGCTGTTAACTCTGAGTAATGGAAGCAGGAGTGTTCGCTATACTATTCTCTGTATTTTTCTTTTTAAAACTGTCTGAAACTTAAAAATAATACACCGGGAAATATCCTGAATTGGATTTTCAGCCCACTTTTATTGATTTCATGTGTCATCTTGGCCACATGACATTTTTTAAACACACTTTCCAGGCTGTAAAAAAAAATGATTATCAGTTGTACTTGTGTAAAAATGGGCATGTCAGGGTGTAAGGGTGGGGAAGGAACCTAGTATTTGCTAAATATCTACTGTGTGTCTGACATTGTGCTACGTGCTATACATGTGGTGTGTCATTTAATTCCTTCCTCATATTAATCCTGTGATTTAGGTAACGCCAGTCCCAAATTGCAGATGTGGAAACTGGGATGAGGTCAAATAAGTCAAACTAGGTTGCGAATATCAACGGGCATACATGAAGAATTGCCCGAAGCCCCTGGGCACGTTCAGTTGTAAAGAAATCAATTTCTGGACTCGCAACTTCCTAAAATTGATCTCCTGAGAATACCGACTCTGCCAGGTGGATTCTCTTTCTCACCTCCTCTGGCCCAACAGCCTTTCTCCCATTTTACAAAAGAAAGACAATCATGCACCCACCCCCACCCCCACTCCCCTCTGTCACTAATCTGACTTTGGTCCATAGCCCCCCCCCCCCCCCGGGGGTGGAGGGGGGGAGGCAGAAACCTCTGGGTACAATGAGACCAGCCAAAATCAGAGTGTTGGTGTGGAAAAGTGAATGACCCTAATCACCGCTTAACAAGACCTTTTGCAACACAGGTGGTTTCTAATTCTTTGTTTTCAACAAAACTGCCGAAGGCGCTAATGGAATTGTCAGCTAATAAATCATTAAAATTAACTTCTGATGATAGATCGCAATGGGATTTTTTGTACATAACTCAGAAGAAATGCAGAGAATTGTGTGACAATGCTGTGAGAAAAATTTTCATTTCATTCTACCTATTTCTGTTGAACAAAGCTTCTTAGCGTTTACATTTTTAAAAAGTAAAAAAAAAAAAAAAAAGGATCAAAATCAAATTGATACTGAATTCTGTCTCATTCTAGCAATGTTTATCCACAAATGCATGAACTAATTGAAAAACACCTTATCCATCTCTGGAGATACACTTTCAAAGATATTTGTTCCATTGTATATTTAAATTATTTTTCAAATCTTATAAAATATTTATGTTCTTTTGATCAATTGTGCACTAAGGATAATTCTATCCAGAAAACTTTCTATTTTTAGTACATAGAGCTTTATGGTCATAGGAAACTTTGAAAATTAATTTCAACTGCCCTGGCTGTATTGATGAGAATGTAAATTGGTGCAGCCACTACAGAAAACAGAATGAAGTTTCCTCAAAAATATTAAAAATAGAATTACCTTCTGATTCAGTAATTCCACTTGTGGGTATTTAAATGAAAACACTAACTTGAAAAGATATCTGCACTGCCACGTTCATTGCAACATTATTCACAATAGTGAAGACATGGAAACAAGCTAAGTGTCCATCAGCGGATGAATGGACAAAGAAAATGCGGTATAAAATGGAATATATGGAATAAAATGAAATATCATTTGGCTATAAAAAAAAAAGGATGAAATCTTGCCATTTGTGACAACACAGATGGACCTTGAGGGCATTATGCTAAGTGAATAGGACAGAGAAAGACAAATACTGTATGATCTCTTTTACATGCAGAATCTAAACAAACAAAAAACACCTCAAGCCCATAGATACAGAGAACTGATTGGTGGTTGCCAGAGGTGGGGGTGGGGGAGTGGTGGAGATTTTAATTAATGGTCACATTTTTGTTGCCGAGAAGTATGTAGAGTGATCAAAATTAGACTTATAAGCAAAGAACAATACACTGATAAGCATAAAATATATTACATTAGGACAACATTCTGTGGGAGAAGTGGAAAGGAGAAAAAGGGAACGATGTAAAATTTTCAAGATCTTGATCATGTATTTTTAAAATAGCTGATGGTGGGTATGAAGTGGCTATTGTATTCAGATTCAGTTGGACAAGCTCAAAAAAGTAATGTAACCATTTTATTTTAAGATGTCGATATTTACCATATACTGAAAATAACTTCCTTTGTGACTAAACGTGGGATGAAAACTTTGCGATACCAATTTACAGTATGTGAGGGGATTAACAGGTTTTCAAAATTATTTTAGGGAACATGAAAGCAAAATGTTTTTTTGGGTTTTTTTGTTTTGTTATTTTCCTTTTTACTATAGTCACCAGAAAAAACTTTGAAGACCTCTGAATTTGTAACTCGCTCTGGGCCACACAACCATTAGGTGGCCAAGCTCGAACTTGAACCCGTGTCTGCAAGATTCCAAAGCGTGTGGTCCTTTCACTGTACTCGAGGGAGACAAAGGATTCTATGAATGTTGGTCTTAATTAAAGTCCATTCAGTGTAGAAATAATTTATTTGGTTGTTTAACGTGAGCAAGGTGCTGTCCTTGGTGCCACTAGATACACAATAGTGATTAAGGTATATTACTTAACTCATGGAGCTGAAAAAGTTACAGAAAGAGATAAGCTGTCTTCACAAAATCCTTAATACAAGATTAAATGTAATAAGAGCAACAGATATTTTGAAAAATGTTATGAGGCAAGAGAGAGATTACTTTTAGCTGGGAGAGCTTGAATAGATTCTGGCATCAGATAGATGAGTCTTTGTAAAATGGATAGAATTTGGACTAGTGAAGACGTGTTAGTGAGAGAAGGTAGGGAGGATTCATTCATTCGTTCATTCATTCATTCATTCATTCATCCAAGAACCATTAACTACACACATCAATCAAATATAATAAATGAAGCTTTAAAAATGTCCTGGGTGGGGGGGTGCCTGGGTGGCTCAGTTGGTTGAGCGGCTGACTCTTGATTTTGGCTTGGGTCATGATCTCACAGTTCATGAGATCGAGCCTTGGGCTGGGCTCTGCGCTAACAGTGTAGAGCCTGCTTGGGATTCTCTCTCTCTCTCTCTCTCTCTCTCTCTCTCTCTGCCCCTCCCCCCCCAAAAATAAATAAATAAATAAACATTAAAAAAATGTCGTGGTTGGAATAAATAAACTGTAAAACACATTTGGGAGACAGGTGGGGAATTCTGAATCTTGACTAGGTATTTATTGATAGTAAGGAATTTTAGTTCATTGCTTTGAGGTGTGATAATCATGTTGCACGTATGTTAAAAAACAAAGGAAGAAAGTTGGGGAGGCTGGCTGGCTCAGTGAGTGGAGCATGTGAGTCTTGATCTTGGGGTTATAAGTTTGAACCCTACGTTGGATGTAGAGATTACTTAAAAATAAAACCTTAAAAAGAAAAGAAGACAGTCTCTGTCTTTTTTTTTTTTAATTTTTTTTAACGTTTATTTTTGAGACAGAGAGAGACAGAGCATGAACGGGGGAGGGGCAGAGAAAGAGGGAGACACAGAATCGGAAGCAGGCTCCAGGCTCCGAGCCACCAGCCCAGAGCCCGACGCGGGGCTCGAACTCACGGACCGCGAGATCATGGCCTGAGCTGAAGTCGGACGCTTAACCGACTGCGCCACCCAGGCGCCCCGACAGTCTCCGTCTTTTAGCAATGAATACTAAATTATTTCTGGATGGAATATGATGTGTTGCATTTGCTTTAAAATAGCCCACTGTGTGTGTGCTTTGGAGGGAATAGGTGGGGAATGTAAATGAAACCAAACTGGTTATGTGTTGACGATTGTTAAAGCTGGGCGCTGCGTACCTGTAAGTTCATTACACTATTTTCTCTATTTGGTACATGTCTTCATTTTGTCATAATGAAATGATTTTTAAAATTAATATTAATTTAATGCCTACTGTGTTCCAAGAAACTGGAAGTATAAACAAGAAAGATACATTGTCTGCCCTCAAGATGTCTATGATCTGTTGGGGGAAACAGACCCCTTGAAAGCATCAGGACTGTACATGATTCCCTGCTATACTAACAGTATAAATCAATTCTGCCCGACCTCACAGTTTGTGAGATCCCACGTAGGGCTCTGTGCTGACAGCGCAGAGCCTGCTTAGGATTCTCTCTCTCCCTCTCTCTGCCTCTCCCCCGCTTGCATGTGCCCCCACTCTCTCAAAATAAATACATAAACATTAAAAAAAAAAAGACTGTTCTCTAGGGGCGCCTGGGTGGCTCAGTCAGTTAAGCGTCCGATGTCGGCTCAGGTCATGATCTCACAGTCCGTGAGTTCGAGCCCCGCGTTGGGCTCTGTGCTGACGGCTCAGAGCCTGGAGCCTGCTTCAGATTCTGTGTCTCCCTCTCTCTGCCCCTCCTCTGCTCCTGCTCTGTCTCTCTCTGTCTCAAAAATAAATTTAAAAAAACATTAAAAAATTAAAAAAAAAAGACTGTTCTCGACAAAGGAACTGCAGTCAAGTTTTCCAGAGGGGAGTGCACAGAATGTCTTTCAAGTTCCCCCTAGACCCCAGGCTGATGGTCCATAGAGTCTGAGAGGGAAGAAGTGGGAGGCGAGGCTGGCCAGAGAGGTAGATGTGCTCCCTGGGAGACAGATGCACCAGATTCCACCGTTGCCACCGTGTGTGATGACCACAAAAGGGGGCAATTGTCTGTCAGCTTGAGGCCCCTGTGGAAGAAGATATTTGAACTTCATGGCTTCCACTGATAGGAAAAAATCACTGAGATGAAGGACTAGGCAGCACTTTGGAAACAAGAATCACTCACCAGAAAGAATTGGCCACTTTGGATGACCATAGTAAAGGTGATTAACTCTCTCCTCTTTCGTTGTTTTGGAAGTGGAGTATACTGGCTTGGACTGGGGGCTCTGGAGCCATGCTGCTCGGTGTTAAATCCTGGCTCCAGAGTTGCTTAACCTCTTTGAGCCTCAGTCTTCTCATCTGTACAGTGGGGATGAGAATCTAACGTAAAGACTAAATGAAATGATGCATATAAACTGTCCCGCATAATACCATGCTGGTACACCAATACACTCTCAGTAACTTTGCAATCGTGCTTTTGGAAGAGAAAGCAAAGGACTTGATTATTTTGTGTGCTGATACTCGCTTCATATTTCCTTCTAAAGGTGTTTTAAATTCTGTTGAAACCTAAGACTCTTCCCCTCATGCCTATATTTCCTTACTGAAACAGAAATGAAAAAGATCCGATCTGAGATCATACCATCTGATTTTAGTCCGTTTAATTTATTGTTGCTTCTTAATGCTGAAAACATTACCAGAATGTAGCGCATGAGTTCACAATGTGGGCAGCCTTTTTCGTTTTATCCGTTTTGCTTATTCTGCAACACAGTCCCCCCACATATTTTAAGCGGAACAATGTGTTTCCATGACCCACAGACGTTGAGTTCAAATCCGAGGAGATGAAGTGTTAAGAGGCAGACAGGACTGGCCTTGCGTGTAGACCAAGCTGGAGCAATGTGGGAGATCGGTGCCTCGTACCCGCTAGGAATATCTGTGGAAGGGAGGAAGGGCGGAAGGAAGCGGTGGAGGTGGGGAAAGAAGGGGGAGCAGGAAGGGAGGGGAAGGAAAGAAGAAAAGATGGAGAAAAGAAGGGGGTGGAGAAAGGGGGCTTCTGAGAAATGAACCACAAATAACGCTGACTGAGCGCCGAAGAATGACCAGGAGGTTCCAGGGAGAGGGCCCTTCATTCAGAGCCTTCCGTATTTGGGAGCCTCTTGGCTACTTTGGGGCTGGACGCTGGGCTGGTATTTTACTAGGGGAGTTAGTTGCCTGTTTATCAGAGGCTTCTGGGATCAGGGTAGGGCAGATCGGCTTCTTTTTCTAGCGAGTGTAAAGCCAGTCTCTTCTGCCATCCACAAAGACGAAACTTCAGTGCTTCTGAGGGCGTGGAGTGGGAAAAGGGAAGGCCCAAGGCCACTGGTGCCAGGAAGAGAGAAGGGAACTTTGCAAGGACTTATGGTCACTCCAGAGGGAGGCCAGCACCCATTTTGTGCACCTCGAGAGAAAAGAGAAGTCATCAGACTGGATTGGCTTGATCTATACACACAGCCAGCTACCCCCACCTGGCACCCTGATCAGCATGTACATCCATGGTCTTACAGTGGAGAATGCCTTTTAGCAGGTGGAGGGCCCAACCTCTGCGTGAAATCGAGCTCTCATTTCATCTTGCCTAGGCAGGGACGTAAGGAGGCCTTTCTCTCTCATCAGCTAATCCTCCCTCCTGCTTATTCCTAAACATGCTCTCATCTCTCAAAATTCAAAAGAGAGGAGGGAACCTTCTCTTCTCCCTTCTTGTCCCTCTCATTCCACTCGACTTCAGTTGCCCTGTACAGTGAAAGGTCTCAAAACAATTGTCCACGCTATACTGTCTCTACTCCAATTCCAATTTCCTCTTCAAATCTGTTCCATCAAATCCCAAGCCAAGCGATCTTTAAAAATATATATCAGATGGGGGTGCCTGGGTGGCTCAGTTGGTTAAGTGGCCGACGGCATCTCAGGTCATGATGTCACAGTTCGTGAGTTCAAGCCCCACATCGGGCTCTCTGCTGTCAGCACAGAGCCTGCTTCGGATTCTCTGTCTCCCTCTCTCTCTGCCCCTCCCCTTGTCACTCTCTCTCTCTCTCTCAAAAATAAATAAGCATTAAATATATATATATACATATATTTATACAAGTATTTATATGTATATATACATATATTTATACAAATATATATAAATATATTTATATAAATATAAATATATATATAAATACATAAATGTATATATATATATCTCAGACCCAGAATACTACTCAGCAATAAAAAAGAACTATGGATACACACAACAATTTGGATGTAGCTCAAGGGAATTAAGCTGAGGGCAAAAAGCCAATCCCCAAAGGCTACATACTGTATGATTCATTTACACAATATTCTGAAAAAAAAAATTATAGAAATGAAGGGCAGATTAATGGCTGTCAGTGGCCAAGGACCCGGCGGACTAGGGCAGTGGGTGTGGCTATAAAAGAGCAACAGGCCGGATCCTTGTAATGATGGAACTATTTTGTATTTTGATTGTGGTGGTGGCTACATGAGCTTAGACGTGTGATCAAATCTTATAGAATTAAACACACACACGAGTACAAGTAAAACCAGCCAAATCTGAATAAGATTGGTCAGTATTTTGTGGTCTTGGGCTATAGTTCTGCAGTGGGATAAGCTGGGTAAGGGGTACATAACCCCTCCCTGTATTAGTTCTTACAGATGTATGTGAATTTACAATTATTCCAAAGAAAAACAAATGTAAAAGAAATATAAATGAGATCATGCCATGCCCTGGGAGAAAGCCATTCATTCAATGGCCTCCCTTTGTTTTTGGAATAAAACGGTCTGCCCATCGCCTACGATGTAGTATGAGATCCGGTTCCTGCCAACCTGTCCAGCTTTATATTATGCTCTGCACCCGACCCCAGGCCCTGCTGGTGCCAAACACAATCACCACCTCTTAATTCCAAGGCATCAAGAGTTGCCTCCTCTTTCTGGCCTTCGTACATCTGCTCCCTCTTTCTGGAATGCTTTTCCTTGGCTCTTTCCACGGTTGCTTCTGGCGTTAACTTTCAGGGCTCGGCTTAAATGTCACCTCCTCCTCTCCTAACCACACAATTTGCACACTCTTCTTTTCCTGCACTGGCATTATCCCAAATTTGATTATTTTCTCACTTCTTTATCATCTGTCTCCTCCACTAGATTGAAAGCTCCCAGGGAAGGGTGGATGGTGATCCGCATGACTCCGCACTCTATCCCTAGCACCTGGCACGGTGCTTGGCACGTGGTGAGGGCTCAGTAAACCAAATGTTGAGTGAATGAATGAGTAGCCACGTGCCGCTTTGCCATCATTGCTCTCCTGAGTGATGTAAAGCCCTCTGCATGGTGGTATTGGGATTACGGATAGAGCTTCTTTCGCTCTCTCCGGCTTGCTACCAAGGGGAAGGGTCGCCGGTGGGTCCTTCGGCAGCGTTCCGGCCCACGGGGTTCCGCAGTCGAGACCGAAACCCGGCGCACCCCGGGGCCCCTGCCGCTTTGCAGGGAGTGCGCAGGTTAGCGGAGGCCCCTGGTGAGGCCACCTTCGCTCGCTCGACTCTCTTTGTTGCTCCCACCCCCTGCCCCGGCCGCGGCTGCCTGCAGTGACTCGTGACTCCCCGCCGGCTTCGAGGGCTGCAGCACTGGGGGGGGGGGGGGGGCGGGCGCCCCCAGCCCTCCCTCCCTTCGGTCTCCTGGCCAGAGCCGCCCCTCCCGGGGAGCCCTCGCCCCCGCCTCCCCGCGGCCACCTTCCCCGCGCACCCGCGCCGCGTCGGCAGCAGGGCCGCTCCCGAAGCGGGGGGCACGTGGCCGCGCTGGGTGCGTGACACCCCCGCCCCCGCGCCGGGCCGGCTCCCGCGCGCGCGCCGCGCCCCGCAGCCCCCGCGGGCAGAGCCCGGGCAGCGCGCGCCGCGCCCCGCCCCCGCGCGCGCGCCCGCCCCCTCCCCGCCTCCCCCGCGCGCCCCTCCCCTCGCGCCCCTCCCGCGCCCTACATCCAGCGCCCGGCCCAGGGGGCTCAGTCCGCAGCCACCGCCGCCGCCACCGCTGCCGCCGCCGCCGCCGCGCCTCGGCCTCGGTGCAGGCAGCGGCCGCCGCCGAGACAGCTGCGCGGGCGAGCATCGCCAGGCAGTAAGCCCGCTTTCTCTCCGCGTGTGCGTGCGTGTGCGCCTCCCGCCCGCCGGCCCCGCGGCCCGGGGGAGCGGCCGCCCTCCTGCCCCGCCGCCGCCGCCGCCCCGGCCGCCCGGCCTGCCGCGGTCGGTACCTGCGGCCTCGGGCCTCGGCGGGCCGGCCGGCCGGGGTAGGGGCCGCGGGGTCCCCGCGGGTGCGTGCCTCGGCCGCCCCGGGCTCGCGCCACCGGGGGTGGCGGGCGTGGGGGCGGGGGAGCGGGCGTGCCCAGGGGGCTCCCGGTGCGTCCTCCGCGGAATGGTGGGGAGCGGGGGGTGGGGAAGGGGGAAGGGGCCCCTGATTTTCCCACCGAGGCTGGAGGGCGGTGGGGGCGGGGCGAGGTGGGGGCACCTCTGGGCGTTCTCGGCCGGGGTGGCTGTGGGGCGCGGGCGGGTGAGGCTGGGGGCCCTCCTCGGCGCGCTCCTCCGGGGTGGCGGGGATGGGAAGGCGGCGAGGGGGGGAACCTGCCCGGTTTCGCACAACGGAGAGGGCGGGGGTGGGGACGCGCGGGCGTGGAGGTGAGCGGGCTCGCCGGGCTTTCTCGACGGGGATGCGGGGGGGGCGTTTGGAGGAGTTGGGGGTGGGGTGCAGAGGGAGTGAGGTGGGCCGGGAGGGCCCGCAGCGGTTCTTCCCTCTTGGGGGGATGGCGGGGGGGGGGTGGCGAATGGGGGTGGGGACAGTGGGGATTTCAGCTCCAGCGTGGAACGTGGAACCTGGAGAAGCCGGAGGAAGGTTCTGTCACGTGGGGTGAGCCTTAGAAGGTGGATTTTCAAAACTGCAGGGTGTGACCTTTCCGTCTCAAAAAGCGTGAAATCTCTCCAAGGTGCTGTCTGTTCTAGGTGCTGGAAGAGAGGTTTCTGCTTTCGAAGTTTCTGGTTCTCTTCCATTCCTTCTCTTTCTTTTCCATTCCTTCTCTTTCTCTTCCATTCCTCGCGGCCTCTTCTCAGCCGTCCAGGACTAGGTAGAGGTTTGAAAATCAGCAAGGGAAGACTGTGTGTGGTTCGTGTTCAGTGCTAGATCATTTTCTGCGTTGGGAACCGTGCGAGTTCCTCAGGTTTGTTTGGATTGCCCTTTACTATAAAACCCTGTGCCAGGGAGGCCCCTTGGGGAAAGAAGGGACCAAGGTTTATAAAGGGGACTCCAGGTTTGGTTTTTTAATTTCCTGAAGGGCAAGGGATACGTCGTTGTAGCATTTAGTTTGGCTTTTAGAAGAGGGAGAAATAGAAAAAACGTATGCCTTTGCTGGAAGTTCCCTATATTCGTTTCAATGATCCCATCGGGATTATCTGAGCCCCCTTTGATTTGAATTTGGAATGGATCCAGTTTTCCTAATTGGAGCCATCATTTTGTAATTGCCTGTAATTCTTCCCTGGGTTATCAAATCTATGGCAAGCTTATAGAGCAGTAGGAATAATTTTTTTTTTTTAGTTATCTTGATTAAGACGGTTTTAATGTAAATTTGATGTTGTTCCTTGGAAATGCGAACCTTTGCAGAATAGCAAACGTTTAAATTATGAGTCCCTTGGAATTTTGTAAAGTCTTTCCCTCCCCAGCTCATCTTCTCTAGGAACAGAACCCTCCCCCACTCTTCACACTGAAGAAGCAAGGGCTTCTGGGATGGTAGCTTTGCCTTTGGAAACTCATGCTCATATTTGCTTGAAGAAGAATACATACTAGAAAGGCATATGCCTTTAATGTGGCGAGGCTATATGTGTTTTCCCATTTCGGTTACATAAGGTTCCAATCTACTTTTTACCTTCAGTCTTTAAAAATGGTTATTTAACATTTTTAAGAGCAAATATAATCTTTACGCAACAGGAAATTGGTTAGATAGGCCATGATTTGTACAAACCGCCTCACAATAAGTATATAGTCTAAGGCTCCCATATAGGTTCTGTAACCATATATGGTTTTTGAAATTCTATGCTACCATTCCCATATTGAATTTTTGGAGAAGAAAAGCTGTTTTTTCCGACCAAGTCTGGATTTTTGAGTGAAAGTTGAAAAGAAAATTTCGTATAAGATTTAAACTGGTAAAATTCCTCTTGGAGGATACCAATGCATTGGAGCTAATTTAATGTCTACCAAAGGAATGGACCACTTAAATAATTACTTTATTTATTTACTGGAAATACTAAACTGGAAATGTTTAAGTGAAAATAGAGATTTTTGGTCTCAGGCAAAAATGCATTTAAGTAAGCACTGTTCTGTGCAGCGTTTCTATGTTACTCCGATATACATCCTGTATGCCGGCGACAAAGAATCTAAAACGCGTGCATTTAGGAATACAATTTAAGTCTGATTGTTTTTTCTCTTATGAATAGACTGTTAGGAGTGGTCAAATCTTACAGAGGGAAATGTGTTGATGGGTAGTGGGGACTTAAGTTCCTGTAGACAAAAGGAGTAAATGGGTGTCTTTGCCCAGCTTTTGGAGAACGTGTTGTCTGCCCCACGGGACTGGTGGGGGCGGGGGGAGGGAAGATGAAGAGGTTTGAGCAATTAACAAAAATGGTCAAGTATGTTTCTGAGCATTCTTGAAGATTTTGCTTATAGCCATTTGAAGAATGAAGCCTTTGTGGAAGAAATTGACCCTCACTCCTAAAGTTTTGACATTAAAAGGAATACCAGTTTGTTGAGGGAGTGGAGGCTGACCTACCGAAGCTGAGCCCTGTTTCCCTGCTTTCCACCTCCGGGTTCCCTTCTGCCCTGAACCCCTCCCTTTCCCCCTTCGGTGCCAGCAGCATTGGGAGTTGAACAAATGTTTGTGCTTGCTTGAACTTTAGGCCTTATCTATTTGGCTGCTTTCCCCAACTTTTGCCTACAAACTTTTTTTGGTTCATTGGACTATCCAGTTGTTTGGATTTGGGGTAAAAGGGAGTAGACTGTAATTATTTTCTCTTGGAAGATCTTTTCTTTCAGCTCCTGTTGGGACAGGAGCAAAATAAAAAAAAAAAGTGGGTATTTTTTTTGGTTCTGTTTTGTTTTTGTCAACGGAGTACTTAATTAAGCAGAATATACGGCCATCCATTTATTCAGCCAACATTTACTGAGTTACCGCTTGTGCCAGAGGCTCTGTGCTAGGTTCATACACAGTAGGTAAGAAATGGCTTCCACCTTCTGGGGGCAGTTACTAAAACAGAGAATAGACAGTGAATTTGTGGTACATAATCAGGAGGTGGCCAGAGTCTTGGACATTAATATAGCACTTTGTATACATTAAACGTGCTTTGACCACGCACACAGTGGAGTCGTTTCTTGCCAGGGCATTTATTCATTGTCTACACAGTACCTCCTCTTGCCAACTAAGATGCACTTTTTTCATTTTGGGTAATATGGTTTGTAATTCGTCTTCAGGATCTTAAGGTCTATGGCCTTTTTAAAGAAGATACGTTTTACGTGAAGTGCATAGGACACAGCGGACTTCTTGATATTTAAGTTGGGCATTTTATAGCACTGTGCAGAGTAGTGAGGACGCAGCGGCCGGGCCAGCAGTCCGTCCTGTGACTTAAAAGCATCTTCTGACGGCAAATGGGGCCAAACAAAATTACTGTTCTGTGGTCACCTTTGAATTATGGATGACGGATGATGAAGTCCAGAAGAGTGTGAATGATACTGAATAGTAGCTGGAGTAAACCCTGGCCCTCCTGCAGGGTTACCTCCTGAGATCTTTGCACATCCCTCTGTTTGTGGATCGTGCCCGCCCAGTGGTTTTTAACTAGGGCAGTTTTGTCCCCCACGGGGCATTGAACAATGTCTGGAGACATTTTTGGCTGTCATGAATTGGGATGCGGCGTGCTGCTGGTGTGTAGCGGGTGGAGGCCACGGATTCTGCTTAAACATTCTCTCCACCACAGGCGGCAGGCCCCTGCAACAAAGAACGATCTGCCCCGAAATGTCAGTAGTGCTGAGGTTGACGTAATTCCCTCTACAAGATGCAGTAAAACGTAACCTCCGGAGACTAGAAAACAGGAACGGTGTCTTGATGTGATATTTCACGTTGGCTGAGCTCACTCGACTGGTCTACAAACAGATGAGTCCATTGACCTGAATAGTTAAAGACCAGCGAGAGCTACCATCTACGGGCCCTACTCTAATGCCAGGCACTGGTATACGTTCAGTATTCCCTTCATTTTATAAACGAGGAACCAGGCGCAGAGAGGCAATGTGACTTCTCGAGGCCTTACAGCTGGTCCGGGTTGGAGGCAGACATCAAAATTAAGATCATCTTACTCCTCAGAAGTTCATGGGTTTTGAGCACACCGTCATACTGTCTCCCTTGTGGCAGGCTCCATTCAAAGTCTTACTTAACAAAATTAAAATTACTACATGTCCTATATACCATTGAGCTTGCTTGAGAGTAATTAAAGCCATGAACGTTAAATCTGATCATACTTGGAAGTAAGTGGCCAGGAGTAGGGGGAGAAAGGGAACTGACATTACTCGAAGGCCTGCTGTAGTTCTAGAAAATACACTAGTTGGACTCACAGCCGTTATGTAATTGGATCCTCACAGCAGCTCTGCAAAGTAACGGCGCACATCTCGCAGATGAGGTTAGCAAAGTAACCTGAGGTTGCACAACTAAGTGGCCGAGTTGAGATTTGAACGTAAGTCCCATCACGAAGCCGGTGTCCCTTGCTGCTTTCTCTAAATTTTGGGGTTGGTGAAGGATGTGGGGCGGGCGGGAGTTGAGCAGGCTGCAAAAAGGTGAGTAACGGGTCCTGGATAACAAGTGATTTCAGAGGTCACATGTCACAGATGATGGGTTATACTCAGGTAGACAATGGGGAGGTGAATCCCTGTACTTTCTTCCAGTGGGGAGAGCTGAGCTCGACTGAGAACTTGTGCTAGAGATCTCCCCAAACTAAGCCCTGTAGTGGTCATTTTGGAGAACTTCCTTTTCTGTCTTTCTTGAATTTTTCCAGACACTGTTTTGATAACCATGAAATGGGAGGTTACCGAACTGTGTTTATATCTTTCTGCGTCTCATCCTTCTACCTTTCTTAGGACTTACTTAGTCCTAAGCTTAGTACTGACAGCATTCAGTTTTGTCACCTCCTTAAACAATTTAGACATTTGTTTTTGCTGTGGAAATTGTTTTTAAATAAATGTCATCAAACTTATACTTGTGTTTTCCATATGGGGGTGTGTTTTGTTTCGACAGCTAAATATTTATTTTAACTTTTGACGTGTTGTATTTTTGAGCATAACAAGAGGAAAAATAAAAACCAGCCCAATAGCAATCATATTTTGTCTGGCAAGCAATTTTGTGTGTGTGTGTGTGTGGGTAGAAGGAGGACTTCATGTTTCATTTCATTTACTTTAAATTGGAAAGGAATTTTAACCATGATTCTCAAGGGCCAGGATGCTAGGGGAAAAAAAAAAGAAATGTTATTTAGATAAAATGCATGTTTTGATTTCCACATAGGTCTGGGAGCCATAGATTCTGAGTATAATAATTATGTCATGACTCCGCAGCAGTCAGCCCCTCGGGTGATCAACCACTGGGTACGGGCACGCATTGTGATACTGATTTTGTACCCTCCCCCCCAAATGATTTTAGAGTAGAACTGAGAGATCTGATGAAACTTGCAAGAATGCACTAATCCTTTCAAAAATCCAAGCTTTTAATGATAATAGCGGTACTTTCACATTGTTGGGGAAACTCAGAAAATACAGCAAAGCCTAAAGAATATAAAAATCAGCTGTAACCCACCACCCAGAAATTGGTGACAGTGTTCTGTATCTCTTTTTAAAATGTAGTGTTGGTTTTTTGTTTTTTTTTTTTCCAATGGCGGACTCAAGTCCATTGCAAAATCTCCAGCTTCTAAATGTAGTCTAAGTTGTTTTTGTTTTTTTAACTTTACCAAAAGAGTTTCTGAATAATCATTGCATCTCTAGAGAGAAGTCCTGGTCATAGAAATGAAATGGGAATAGTGCCGGGGAGTTAGAGAACTATCTGGTGGCCTCATCATGTGAGCTCTTTAACATGTCTCCTTCTCCAACTTGAGTAATAGAATTTCCACGCCAGAGGAGCACCTGGGTGACTCAGTCAGTTGAGAGTCCAACTTTGGTTCGGATCACGATCTCTATGGTTCGTGGGTTTGAGCGCCCACATCAGACTCACTGCTGTCAATGCAGAGCCCGCTTCGGAGCCTCTGTCCCACTTTCTGCCCCCTCCCCCAAAATCGATGAACATTAAAAAAATTTCCACACTAAAAGGGCTGTCAGGACCCACCCCCCTTCATTTTATGAGGCTCAAAGAGTTCAAGCATCTGCCCCTCAGGTCATATAATGTGTTAATGTTGGAGTTGCAGTTTGAAGCGTTAGGTCCTACATACGTAGGCAAGTTTTTATTTCCTAATTAAAAACCCTTCACAGTCACGAACTTTTTGTTGGTCTGTCCCTCAAACGAACAGACTTTTGGGGGCACCTGGGTGGCTTGGTCGTTTAAGCGTCTGACTTCGGCTCAAGTCATGATCTCCCGGTTCTTGAGTTCGAGCCCTGCATCAGGCTCTGTGCTGTCAGCACAGAGGCCCCTTGGGATCCTCGGTCTCCCTCTGTCTCCAACTCTCCCCTGTTCACACTCTCTCTCTCCCTTCCGCCCCTCTCAAAAATAAACATTTAAAAAATAGAGAACAGACTTTTATGGTGGAAGTATATTTACTATTCTAAAGGATACCAAAAAAGGCCAAGTATTTCCTAATTTCATATCAAAACAGTTGAGAGAAAGGGGCGCCTAGCTGGCTCAGTCGGCGGAGCATGTGACTCTTGATCTTGGGGTTGTAAGTTTGAGCCCCCCACAGAGTAGAGAGATTACTTAAAAAAATAAAATCTTTAAAAAATAACCAGCTGGGAGTAGTACAGGAATTTGTCATCTCGTTTGCTTTATTGAAATTGAGCGTCAGTGGTGGGGAACGTCTTGCGTGCATCTAGCCCTCAGTTTAATTTCCCCTGGCCTGTGGGGCAAGTGGCAAGGCGTGTCAGACTGCCTGTGGTCACAGACACGAACAGTGGCTTTATAAGAGTCTTTCCAAATGCTCGTCTGGAAGACCATGATCACAGCTATTTTTGCATATGAGTATTTTTTACTTCACAGACTGGGATACCTGTTAAAGTTTGGGGAAGGAAGTTTTAAAGACTGCATCTGCTTCCAAACTTCGGTAGGAAGTAAGCAAATTGTAGCAAATGCTGGCAGTATGGCGTCATTAAAACAAAACACGCACACACGGTCATTCTCACCTGGCACCATTCGATAAATTCTTAAGCTTGCTTTCTCTCCGTGCCCTTGTTCATTTCTTCATTCCTCGTTTCTTTGTGTGTCCGTTGCCTGTGTGTCTGTGTCACTGGCAGGGTCACTCTTCTCAGTCCAGTTGACTCTGCCCACATTCCTTTTTCTGGGCTCTGCATGTATCCACATCATCAGGTGCATCCGCCACGGTGTCTTCCCCTTACGCGGTTGGCCAGTGTTAGGGTTACCCCAGCCTGGACCGGGCCAGGTCTTTTCTGCCTGGCATAGGCAGGGAGGCTCCTTTCCAGAGCCCGTGTGGGGTATGGAGAGCTGGTGTTACTCGATAGAGAAAGGCCACCGGTAGAACAGAATTAAACAAGATAGGTTCAGAGACCACGTGGGCTGCATAGACGCGTAAACCGTGAACACGACATCGTCCCTTCCCTACAGCCAAGGCCCCAGCAAAGCTAAAGCTACGTGAAACAATGAATATGGATACGCATTGCCAAGGGCTTACCATCTGAACAAATGAGAAAATTGTATCCTTGCCTAGGGGTGTGTTCTTAAGTAGTCTTTGCTCCTGTTTCTTATTATCGCCTGCTAATGTCAGACAGCGGCCAGCTCTTCCTGGCTTCCTGCAGTACTCTGTCTCCCGAAAACCGGGCCTCCTGTGGATTTAAACTGGTGAGATTTGCTTGCACTTCATTTTTGAGCTAGTAGAGATATAAAATGCACAGAAGGTACACATGTACTGGTTTTTAAACGCAGCGAGACCTAGAAAAAGAACCATCAAAATAAGTCTTTGTTGTCAGTGCTTCCCTGCTGTAGAAAGAATTCATGTTTTACGGGGGCGCCTGGGGGGCTCAGTCGGGTGAGCGTCTGACTCTCGATTTCGGCTCACGTCATGATCTCACGGTTTGTGGGATTAAGCCCTGTGCCGGGCTCTGTGCTGAAAGTGTGGAGCCTGCTTGGGATTCTCTCTCTCTCTCTCTCTCTCTCTCTCTCTCTCTCTCTCTTTGCCCTTCCTCCGCTTGTGCTCTCTCTTTCTCTCAAGATACGTAAATAAACTTAAAAAAAAAAAGAATTCATGTTTTATTTACCCACATAAAAACACTCCGAATCACACATATATATATAAACATTTATATATATGTTCATATATATATATATATATATATATATATATATATATATATATAAATAAATAAACATTTAAAAAGTCCTTCTGGATATTACAAATTCTTGTGATGCCTGTGTAACATTTCATGTCTTGGAATATATATATATATATATTTTTTTTTTTTTTAATGTTTATTTATTTTTGAGAGAGAGAGCACGAGTCGGGGAGGGGCAGAGAGAGAGGGAGGCACAGAATCCGAAGCAGGCTCCAGGCTCCGAGCTGTCCACACAGAGCCTGATGTGGGGCTCGAACCCATAAATCGTGAAATCATGACCTGAGCCAAAGTCGGATGCTCAACTGACTGAGCCACCCGGCCGCCCCTGTAATATCCATGAGGTTTTAAATTTACTTTTCAATACTAAGAAAATGATAGCTGGGCACACACAGGTTTTATCGTCAAGGTAATTTTGACGAGGATAGTACAAAACTAAATTTCTGTATTTGATCAATTAAGTCTTGTTATTCAGTTTCAGTTTTAGAGTGTGGATAAGATCGCTTGACTCCTGTCAAATTTGAAACGTGTGATTTATTAGGAAGACATCAAGGATTGGTTTTTCAGTGCATCTCTGCCAGGTCTAGTTTTACACATCAGTCTTGTTCGTGAATCTGATTGCTCGTGTCTGCCTGGGCATAATCAGTCATCTGCACTTTCAGGTGTCTAGGTGAAGGGAAGTAATAGGTGTCCCCCCGCCCACCCCCACCCCCCCGCCAGGTTTCTTAGAGACTACAGAGCACACACGGGCACACACATACAAATCATGAAGTCCAAACATTTCTGTATCCCTGAGCTATAGTGGTGGATTTAGGCATTTGAATTAACACAATTTTATATTTTTCAACAGTTTCTAAGAAATAGCCTGTAAATAACTAGTTTCAAATAATTAAAATGATAAGTTCCTCAGCAAATAGCTTCTGGAAGCTAAGGAGCCTTTTTAAACTCCTTGTCGACGATTCTACATCTCCACATGCCAAGGCTCAATTCAAATTTTCAAATTCTAGGCCCTTTCCTTCTAGGCCACAAGAAACTCTGCCTCTTTTTTTTTTTTTTTTTAGTGTTTATTTTTGAGAGAGAGAAAGAGAGGTAGAGAGCAAGCAGGGGAGGGACAGAGAGAGAGGGAGACAGAATCCCAAGCAGGCTCCACACTGTCAGCATGGAGCCTGATGTGGGGCTCGATCTCACAAACCGTGAGGTTATGACCTGAGCTGAAACCAAGAGTTGGATGCTTAACTGACTGAGCCACCCAGGTGCCGCGAGAAGCTCTGCCTCCTTTAAGGAAGGAATTGGGAAGGAATTCTACAGTGTAGTAAGCACACGTAACCACACTAAGGGAAGAAACCGAGCAGCCAAACTAATAGGAGGTGAAAGTTTATACCCGCATCTACAGATAAAGCAGTGTGCCTTTGTTAGACCCCCTTTTTTTTAGCTAGAGCCCCCTTTTTAATATCCAAACTTTTCCTATTTTATTAAGGAATCATTAACAAATATAACTGTGAATGTTTAAAGAGTACAACATGATAATGTGATATACATGTGCATTGTGGGATGATCAAGATAATTTAAAATCCACTTCATTAAAATCCACTGTATTGAGAGGCACCTGGGTGGCTTAGTCGGTTAAGCATCCGACTTCAGTTCAGGTCATAATCTCGCAGTTTGCGGGTTCAAGCCCCACATAGGGCTCTGTGCTGACCACTCAGAGCCTGGAGCCTGCTTCGGATTCTGTGTCTCCCTCTCTCTCTGCTCCTCCCCTGCTCATGCTCTGTGTCTCTCTGTCTCTCAATAATAAATAAACGTTTAAAAAATTTAAAATGAAATAAAATCCACTTTATTGAATATCATTTATATACGATAAATTGCATCCACTCAAGGCATATGGTTTGAGGAGTTTGGGCAGATGTACATGCCCATGGAACCACTGCCACCAGCAGGATGTAGGATATCGTTATCACTCCCCCCGAGTTTCCTCATGCCCCTTTTACTGTACATTCTTCCCTGTGCCCCCATCCTCAGGCAACCACTGGTCTGCTTTGCACGAGAGCCACTTGGCAAGCTGACATTTGCAAGCTGGTGGATCCTTCTCTACCCAGAGACCAGATGTATATCTGAAACACAGTTTTCTTCTCATTTAAGATAAAATAATATTACAGAGCGATTCCAGGTCTGAGGTCTTAGAATGTTTTCCCAATTTCCTAAAAATGAGCACTTAAGAATTTTGCCTGCAAGTGAACGACAGCATCCTTATTAAATAGACTCCTTACACGTTTGGGTCAAAGGGAGATTCCAGCTAAGAGAGAAAGGATTCTGATGAAACAAATGATTCTCATGAACGGAAAAATGATTCTGGTGTTCTCCTGAAGTAGTTACAGTGAGATGTCAAATCCTCCAAGAACAGGACGCATCAAATCATTTGAGTTTTGCTTCACACTTATTCATAAAGTAAAAATGAAAAAAATGAGAGTATTTTGCATCTCACCATATTTATGCCTCTAGCTAGTGGGTGTATCTAATCATTGTACAGGAGCAAAACCCTATCCCCTGAGCCTTCCAAAAGATTTGAAACAGGTTTCAGAGGGAATTTCCTGGGGGTGGAAGGTGTGCCATCTTTACACGCTTATGTGCAAAGCAAGCTTTCCATATGCAAAATGGTGCTTTCCCGTTGACACGTTGAGTTGGAAGAATCATTCGGCAACTTAAGGGTCACGGTACTGAGATGGAATTTGGCCCTTCCTCACTTAGCCCCTCATCAAAAGTCCAGCTCACTTTTCTCTTACGTGTAGCTGGCTGTCCATTGCAGTCGCTCTGTCCATTTGGTCTCCGCGTGCCACTCGTGATTGTGACGGTGCCTGCCCTGCCCCGTCTTCCTTTTCCTGATTTTCTCCTTCCTTGTCTTTTCTGTCTCCTGATGCTGCTTCTCTCACGCCGCTCTGCTTTCTCATGGCCACGCTGCTTTTGTAAACCTCTCCAGTCTGAGTTGTCTGCAGACCGACCAATTGCAACATGTCAGGTGTCTTTTTGGAGGTTGTTTTTCTTATTTTTCGCTTTGCGGTCCAGCAGTTTCTTCAGACCCCTTTCAAGGTGGGAGGCGTGCTGGAGGTTTGAGAGTCACGAACGGTTGGTTTGCAGGTGATCAAAGTTGAATATGTTTGTGGGCTGTGAGGGAGCCGGTCTTTGAAACCAAGAATCATTAAAAACGATTTACATTATAATCCTACGAAACTTCCTTTTACAAAGCTAAAGCAGTTCGAATTGTCTTTTTTCTTAATTTAAAAAAGGAAATTTTTAATGTTTATTTATTTTTGAGAGACAGAGAGAGGGACAGAGCGCGAGCGGGTGAAGGACAGAGCGGGAGACACAGAATCCGAAGCAGGCTCCAAGCTCTGAGCTGTCAGCGCAGAGACCGATGCAGGGCTTGAACTCATGAACCGTGAGATCATGACCTGAGCCAAAGTTGGACGTTCAACTGACTGAGCCACCCAGGCACCCCCAAAAGAAACCCATCTTTTTTTTAAAATTTTTTTAATGTTTTTATTTTTGAGACAGAGAGAGGCAGAGCATGAGCAGGGGAGGGGCAGAGAGAGAAGGAGACACAGAATCCGAAGCAGGCTCCAGGCTCTGCGCTGTCAGCACAGAGCCCGACGCGGGGCTTGAACGCACAGACAGTGAGACCATGACCTGAGCCCCAGTCGGACGCTCAACCGACTGAGCCACCCGGGTGCCCCAAACAGGCTTCAGGCTCTGAGCTGTCAGTGCAGAGCCAGACGCGGGGCTCGAACTCACAAACCATGAGATCATGACCTGAGCTGAAGTCAGACGCTCAACCGACTGAGCCACCCAGGCGCCCCCTAGAATTGTCTTGAGGTAAGGTAACTTATTGCTCTTCAGCACGTACTGTAAAGGGGGAAAACCTTGGACGTTTGTTAAAATCTCCGCAACACAGAGTGAACCCTGATGTGAACTGTGGACTTGAGTGAATAATAACTTATGAATATTGGCTCCTCCATCGTAACAAATGTACTGCAGTGACCCAAGGTGTTCATAGAGGAAATCTGGAGGGGGATGTTGAGGAGGTATGTGGAAAATGTACCTTCTCATCAGTTTCTCTGCAAACCCCAAATTGCCAAAAAATCCATTTAAAAACCCTTTAGGATTCAGAAACGTAAAGGATACATCAGGCACTTTTTATGACTTACTTGCAGATAAAAGTGCAGCGTTTGTTGTTAAGCACTGGTGAAATAAGAGAAGTGCTCTCCTTGAATGATGTAACTGGTACCCCGGGCCCCCTGAAAAGTGAAAGGGTGAGCTTCCGAGAGAGGCCCAGCTCTGCTAACCAATGTCTGGTTGCACAATAGTTACCGGACAGGTCTGTGTGGGCATTGGGTTGGGGCTTTATTTATCTGCCACCGTTGGGGGGGGGGGGGCATGCCATCTTTGTGGTGGAGTGGGGCCCCAGCCTTGATAAATCCCCAGCCCTATAACCCAGTGATACCTTGTGTTTATGGTGTCACTAGCAACAGTGACAGTTGGCGAGCTGATACCAAGTCTTTGAGCCAGTACCCAGGTCAGAGTTTGATTGCTTTGGCCCAAAGGCTACTGCATGGCTCGTAGTAGCATAGACCTAACAGCGGAACCTCCGTGCAGTTATTCACTGTGGCCAGCTCTTCGGTAAACCCATGTGAAAAGATCAGGCTTTTTAAGGTCTGACTGTAATTTGTTTGTATACATTGAAACTGGGTGATTATTATGAGCGACTGGAAGCATGTGTTGCTTTCTTGAGCTGGCTGTAAAAACAGAACATTCTAGGGGCGCCTGGCTGACTCAGTTGGTAGAGCGTGTGACTCTTGATCTCAGGGTCATGAGTTCGAGCCCCACGTTGAGGGTAGAGTTTACTTAAAAAAGAAAAAAAACTCAAAACATTCTACGGTAGATGGTAGTAAGCAGAGGTGAGGGGATGGGTTCTGAGAGGGGCATTGTGACTGAGGGAGACAAAAAGAGAAAGAGAGACCAGAAGAGAAAAAAACAGGTAAGACATCAAGGATTAGAACATAAATGAAGGTGATCACCCAAGGAATGGGTGCCTTGGGGGATATGGTAGTTCACAGGATGTGTCCCCTCGAGTCTGTGATTAGACCCAGGGTGAAAAACTCCAGAGTTACCTGAAAAAGTATGAATAAAGGGGGAGAGTTGGTTATAGAACTCACCTATTTAAAACTTACTTATTTTGTATATCAGAAGGAATTTTTATGTATGGGTCTGTTACGGGTAGTCATCATTACACCTGTTACTAGATAAACCGTTACACGTTTTTTTCTTGATTTCACTACTTAGTTTCACTGATCGACTATACCTGTGGTCCTACCTCTGCCAGAAATGGCAGATTTTAACAAGGGGGAGGGGACGGAAATAACCTCTCCCTTGAGTCACAGTCCATGTGGAGGCTTGGGGATTCCAGTTCAGTTGCTAAGATCACAGGGTACCCTCTGCCAGTGGCGAACTGGATGGAGGCACAGCCAACGCATTCCTTGTGGTCACCGTCCCAGTTGATACCGAGTTCTGCAGCTGACTCGATTGTACAGAAATCTCTGTCCATCGTAGAGATGGCAGAAGTAACCATCTGACCGCATCATAATGTATTTGCATCATAGGTATAGACAGGCTTGGTCAGCCGCGAGGCTAGTCTTGCTCCCCCTGCTCAAGCTGCTGGAAATAGCTGGAAGGCCTGGAAAGGCGTAGGTGGCGATGGCATGCGGGGCAGGTATGTGACATCCTCTTGCCCCTTACTGCTTACCCAGGTGCTTCTCACAGCCTGTTGGCACTCCTTCTTCTTCTTCCTCTCTGTTTCCTCTTTGCCCTTAAGTCAGTTACTTGTGAATTTTCCCTTAAGTAACAAGGCGGATGTCAGCACAAAAAAAAGTTGGGGGACTGTTGGCCTAAGCATTCAAACTACGAGAGCAATGTACTTTAGACTACCCTATCTGCCAGGTTTTTACTGCCGCAGTGATTTGTTAGGTATAATAATGGAACTTCGAGGGACTTTGTGAATGTTTTCTGACATACAAGTTGAAAGCTGAATTGTGGCACCTTATAAAGTTATCCGTCCACTTTCAAAGCCCCTATGATTTTTCTTTGTGTGTTCATTCTTGTCCCTGTAGCAGATTCCAGCAGAGTGCGTGCTGATGCGAAGGATTTACTCTGTGGCCAATTGATTGGAGCCAGGCTGCCCGGTTGCCCACGTGTGAGGAGATCGTTCACGGAGTGCCAGACACGGCTTAGAAAGTAGGAGTCATAAAATGAAATCAACAAACGTTTATTGAGTGCTTACTCTATGTGCGAGGCACTTTGCTAGGCTTGCTAGATGCCATGGGGGGTTATTAAAAACAAAAGGCGATCTCTTCAAGCAACGAACTTCCATTCTAATTGGAGAAGCTATTAAAGACACAGGAAGGGTGTGGTGGAGAGGCCTGAAGTGAGGGGGAGGAGGAGAGAGTTGGGAGTCTCGAATCCTAGCCCAAGTTTGCCTATAACCATCTGATCCCTTGGATAAATCACTTTCCCTCTTGGGGTCTCGGTTCGAAAAAGAGAACCAGACTAGATAATCTCTAAGACAGTCTGTGGATTGGCTCATAAACAAATGTGTTAAAAAGTTGAACAAACAGTACAGAGCAATAGTAGAAGAGATTCCGGAAGATGGTACATTCCCTTTCGCTAAATGAAGTGTACGTATGACGGTTACTGTTGTATGTATACAGTACATATCTGTACCATATAATTATACTAATTCTAACTCTTGACCAGTGTTTCTCAAAGTGGGATCCTTGGGCCTGTAGCATCAGCATCACCTGGGAGCGTGTTAGAAATGCAGATTCCTGGGCCTGCCCCAGACCTACTGAATCAGAAACCTTGGGGGTGGGGCCCAGCACCTCATGTTTTAACAACTCCCGCTCTCCCAGGAGATTCTGATGCCCACTAAACTTTCACAGCCATGGACCGTAGGAATTTGGGGCAGTGGTTCTCAAATTTAGTTGTACGTTAGATTCATCGTACGGAATTGGTTGTGGGGGGACACCCAGACGTCACTAGTGGTTCTGGGTCTGCAGGTGCAGCCAGAGTTTGAGAATCACTGGTTTAGGGGAGAGTGGCATGAGCCGAAGCACCTGTTCTCCGGTGGTGACAAAGCCCGGAGGCCGGGAGTCAGCCAAAGCCAGAGTTGGGTATGGGGGAGGGTGAAACGTGGGTCTGATGGGAAGGCCTTGGATGTCGTGCTAGAAACTTGGTCTGTAGATTGCAGTGGAGGAAGGTTTAGGGAAAAGGGAGTGATGCATTCAAGGTGGCACATTTGAAAAATTAATCTGAGGGGAGCGTGTGTGATGAAGTAATCTAGGTGTGAAGTGATAATGGGTGAGATTGGGATCGCAAAAATGAGATCGTAAGGAAGAGAAGGTCTGGAGGCTCTTTTGCGGGACAAACGGACAGGATTTGGTGATGGTTTATGGGAGTGAGGGCAGTATTAGAATGTCTTTGGCCCAGTACTGCCTCTCAAACTTCTGAGACAGCCAGCGTGCTCTAGATGCTTCTGTCGGACTTGTCACATTCTCTGGATCTGTTCATCCTCTGTCCCTCATCACTTTGACTTAGGGAGCGGGTATTCCCCAGTGAGTTATGTAAAAATATACAGAACTGTAGTCACCCAGAAAGCTACCCACGGTCATCCTGGCAGGGGAAACAAATCCCGTTTCTTAACGAAAGAATGCTTGGAGTTGTGGGAAAGTTGTAAACTTGGCAATGACTAATTCGAGCCTATCAGTCAATTAAGTGGATTTTTATTTTATCATTTGTTTTAGTTGGGAGCTGTTGTACTAGTCATTGAAAGGACATCCATCTTCATATTTTTAAAACACAACAAAAATACCATTGAACATTAGGGCAAAGGACAAGAATTTTAAGGTTTTACCTTTTGACTTTAGCAAATATTTGCCACTCCATTTTTCTTGCTGGATTTCGCCATTTGTTTTGTTTTGTGTTGTTCCCATTTGTTCCTAATGCCTGATAATTTTAGTTTCCTCTACACTGTTACTGATGGCTTTTTTTTTTTTGTTCTTAGGTATTCTTAAAGTTTTATTATGTTGTTTTTGTTTTCTACTTTATTCTCATAAAGCTCTTTTACCAGCAATTATGCAATGATATACATGGAAAAATAGCTCTAGTCTTTGTTTTTTTGTTTTTTAACCTTTCGACCCCCTTCCTTCCACCCCTGACCCTCTGCCTCTGGCAACCACCACTCTGTTCTCTGTATCTATGAGCTTTTTCTGTTTGTTTGTTTAAGATTCCGCATATAAGTGAGATTGTTTGGTATTTGTCTTTCTCTGTCTGACTTATTTCACTCAGCATAATGCCCTCTGGGGCCATCCATGTCATTGCAAATGGCAAGATTCTATTCTTTTTAATGGCTGAATAATATTTCACAGCACGTATAATAGCATCTCTTCTTTATGAATTCATCAGTCAGTGGACACTTAGGTGGTTTCCATGACTTGGCTATTGTAAATAATGCTGTGGTGAACATGGGTGTGTATGGGGGGGGTGTATTGTGTGTTCAAGCTAGTGGTTTCCTTTTCTTTGGATAGATACCCAGAAGTGGGATTGCTGGATCATATGATAGTTCCATTTTTAATTTTTTGAGGAACCTCTGTACTGTTTTCCATAGCAGCCGCACCAGTTTACATCCCTACCCATAGTGCACAGGGGTGCCCTTTTCTCACATCCTCACCAACTCTCGTGTTCTCTTGTCTTTTTCATGATGGCCATTCCGACTGCTGTGAGGTAGAAACTCACTGTGGTCTTGATTTGCATTTCCCTGATGATGAATGACATTGAGCATCTTTTCACGTACCTGCTGGCCACCTGTAATGTCTTCTTTGGGAAAATGTCCGTTGAGATCTTCTGCCCATCTCTTAATTAGATTGTTTGGTTTTGGCCATGGAGTTGTATGAGGGCTTTGTATATTGGATACTAGCCCTGTCGGATATATGATCTGCAGATATTTTCTCCCCATCCAGTAGGCTGCCTTTTCATTTTGTTGATGGTTTCCTTTGCCGTGCTCAAGCATTTTATAGTATGATGTAGTCCCACTTATTTATGTTTGTTGTTGTTGCAAAAGTATTCTTAACGTTTTACTACTCCAGCGAAAACATTTGTCAAGAGTAGTTTGACTCCTCCACGCTGCCAGCGCAGAGCCCGATGCGGGGCTCAAACTCCCAACCATGAGATCATGACCTGAGCCCAAGTCGGACGCCTAACAGACTGAGCCACCCTGGCGCCCCTCATCTGTATTTATTTTTACCAGTAAATTATTTTGCTGAACGAGAGCCAGTTTATCAGTTCTGCTAAAAGTACGGAGATGGTGGCCAGCTCATCTGTATTTATCACATCTATGGTAACATTTAAAATGCGTTTTGAACGGTACATATGCCAATGTTTCTGACTACCATAGTAGTGTGAGCACTTGAATAAAAATAGGAAAAATGAGACTTGTGAGCCGCCCGTTGCCATCCTAAGTGTACCTAATTAAGATATTTGGGGTTCATAGGGGCGCCTGGGTGGCTCAGTCGGTTAAGTGTCCAACTTTGGCTCAGGTCATGATCTCGAGGTTCGTGGGTTCGAGCCCTGCATTGGGCTCTGTGCTGACAGCTCGGAGCGTGGAGCCTGCTTCAGATTCTGTGTCTCATTCTCTCTGTGCCCCTCCCCTGCCCATGCTTGCCCTCTCTCTCTCTCTCTCTCTCTCTCTCTCTCTCTCTCAAATGAAGAAATGTTAAAGAAAATTAAAATAAAAGATATTTGGGGTTCAGTACTCTTTGGTTTCTTAGGTTGGAAAAGAATATTCTGAAGGAAAAGAGTATCTTACTGAAGGAAAGAAGAATATCTTTTCTGAAGGAAAAGCATGATAAAGGAATGGTTACCATGACGATCACATTTCAGAGAATTTAGAGAAGACTGAATCTGTGGGGTTCATCCATTTTGATTGATTCAACTGGTCTTTTAGTTTCATTCAGACAGCAGCTGTCTCTCGATTTTATTTTTCCACATAATTCACCCAATCGATCGGTGACTTGGGGGTCGTGTAAGCTTGGCTGTCAGTAGTGTGACAGGGTCACCAGTGTCTGTGGCCACGATACTGTTGCCAAACCCGAAGGAGGATGATTGTGTACGTTAAACGTCGCTAGATCGTAGCTCCTGGCTTCTTCTGCAGTCACACAAAAGGTTTGTCTAATTTGACTTATTCTGTCAGGGTGTGGTAAGATTCACATGATTTAGTTTCAAGCATGGCTGACCCTAAAGTGTTTGGGTTTTACTTGGCTGTCCTCACATTTTACCCAGTGTGTTTGGCTGCCGTTCGGTTTTTATATTCTGACTTGTGCAAAATCGTCGACACGGTTTGTGCCCCGCGTGGTCAGAGGCGCGGTTCCACGTGCACACGTGTACCTGCACGAGTGTCTTCTTCCTCCCGGCCCCCACTGAGTGTGACGCGGGACGCCCTGGCACCAACAGTGAAGTGGAGCTACAGGTGCTGTGGTGAAATCTCGCTGCACGTTTTTATCACTCTTGGTGGTCTAGTCCTTGACAGTGAAAGCACGAACTGTGGAGCTGACCTTGGCGGGGCTCCGGGTCGGACCCCCGTGTGTGAGCTCCGCCCGCTCAGCCTTCGGGCCTTTCTCTCTTCTGCCCTCTGGAGGGTGTCTGGGGACATGACATGCAAGGGTTTCCTACGAAAAGGAGAGCCCCAAGGGTCTCGGTTTTGGCTACTAGAAGACCGGCCTCTTGCCCCTCCGCCCCAGCCCCTCGAAGCCTGAACTCGCAGAGGTGGGGAGCAGACAGGGAAGGCACGGAAGGCACTGGCAGGGTTGGGGCGTCAAGGGGGCTGCGATCCCGGTTCTTTAAGTACAGAACTGATTCCTTCAAGTAGAGCCCGGTGCGTGCTGAACCCCATCTCCGGGAAAAATGATTTCCAGAAGGGGGAGCGAAGTGAAATAGCACGTTAAGGCTAGCGTGTGGCGGATTCAGGTTTGAAGGTTAAGCTGGACTGAATCTAAACGGGTGTGTTTGGTGCCAGAGATTTGTGGCGGCACGCGAGCCCCTCCTCCGAGTGTGAGAACACTCCCGCTCTGCGCCTGCTGGGGTAATGGTGATCGCTGTCTCTCTCTCCCATCTGGGGAGTACCTGCTGCATGTGGGGCACTGTGAAGCGCTCTGTATGCGCCGCCCCCTTGTCACCTCACAGCCTGTCTGTGAAGTCGCTTACCATTGTGAGGCTCAGCTGGCATAAGGCAGGGCCGGTGTTCGAACCCAGGCAGTCTGACTCTTGCTGTGAACATCTGTGCCGTGCCGCATTCTCACCACGGTTGCACGCCAGGGTGTGGCACCTTCTAGAAACAGTGAGTTCCGTGTGAATGGGTTGTGGGTAGTGGGAAAAGAGACCGGGCGAAACCTTTCATGTATACGTGCTGTGCTGAGTACTGTGAGGAAAGAAAGGCGGGATTTCCGTCCCTGCCACCCAGACAAAGACACTTTAAGTTCTGTGGAACAAACGAGACGTAGCATGAAACCAGTAATGTGTATTCGTAGGGCAGAACGTGAAAATATTATCTCTAGTTAAATAGAGGTGGGAAGAGGACGAGAAGGTGTTTCTTTGAAGTCCGTCACTTTCAGACGTTTGCCTTTGAAAGCTAGCTCTTCGCTGCTGGCACGGAGTCCCCTCCTCCGGGCTTTTGATCTGGCAGACAAGAACCTGTCTGTCCCTGTAGTCAGCACACTTGTCCATTTTGAGTTCGGGAGAGTTGTCTTGAACGTGACAGTTGTCATTAAGATCTCTAAACAGATGAACCCATTAGCCTATTGAGCTAACCGGACCAGCGATTTATTTTCCAGCACGTTAATATTTAAAAAAAATCTCTAACCCCTGCTTGTTAGGCGATCAGCCCGGAAATGGTTGCTTGGGGGCGGAAGAGGGGCAGTTATGAGCCTGGTTAGAACCCATGGTTTAGGTTTGCCCTGCTTCACTCCATAGATACTTCTCGAGAGGCTCCTGTGTGGCAGTCAGGCACTGTTCTGGGCACGGGGATAGAGCAGTGAACAGAACAGATGGGGGCCCTCCTCACAGGGAGCGATCTTTCCCTCAGATTTCATTTGCTCGTGTACATTTCACAGCTGATATAAAAGTGCTCTTGGTATGAGTTTCAGGATTTCACACGCCTCCTTTCTCCCAGCCAGCCCTTTGAATGGGGGGGGGGGGTGGGGATGGGTAAGGCAGTGAGATGCCTCTGGGGAGGCCTCAAGGGCTCGAGGAGGGCCGCCTGTCAGGGGACTGTCTTTGCTTGGGTGATGGGAACAGCACAGAGCACACCTGTTTCCTGGTGATGCTGAGCCCTCCGCCCCGGGCAGGGATGAGCCTGCCCACCAGCCTGCATCCTGATGCTGTTGTTGATTGGAGATAACTTCAGTGGTCACACGGCACCTCGTCTCCATGGAAACACCTCTAAATATTCCTCTGGTGACTTGTGCTCTACATTCTGCCTGGATCTGAGCCCTCCTGTGGCAAAATATTCTAAAGATGTTAAAAGAGAGGGAAAAAAAGGCTCAACTAATAAATCTATTCTAAACGACTGAGTCATTTGTTTTGATTACCCGGGTGATTGCCAAATGTTAATTTAAAACTGAAATAGGCCATGAGCTCACTGTGCTAACAATGCTGAGTGTTTGAGCTAAGGCAGCCTGATGATGAGGGGCTAGACCCGGTGCCGGCACAAATGTTGTAGGATAAACAGACACTGGGGAAGTATGTGGAACATCCGGGCGGTTTAACTTTTAAGGGTTGTAAATATAAAGTAGAATGTGTTACCGTGAGGCATTTCGAAGGAAGTAGGCTTTGGGTGGTTTTTGTTTTTTTTTTTTTTGGAATTTCTAACTTCTTTTCTGAAAAGGTAACTTTGCGTCTCGCTTCTCGTTTTTTCCTAACTTAGGCACGTTGGAAGTTGTTGTCCACCGTGTCCAGCCCTTGCTGAATACATCCCAGTCACCACACATCCAGCGTGAGGTAAGTTTGACTGACGGCCACAAGTTCGTACACCGACCTTCAGCCTTCCAATTAGTGGTGTTGGGGTTGACACTGTGGAAAAAAAAAAGCTTTAGTTGTACAGTAGACTGAACAGGATTCATTTTAATTGACCCAGCAAATATCCCTGCTTATCCTAAATATCCGCTTTCTGGGGACTGGCTTTTCAAGGGGAAAAACCAATCTCATTTACTTTTAATTTGGGGGCATGAAAAGTGAAGGTGCCAAGCACAACAGAACCGTTAGAAGGTCTGCCTGAAGATAAAGATGTGCTCATGCCCCAGCGTGAACAGTAGGGAGCAGGAAAGCTACGCCGAGCAGTACTGGCATCGAGCAGGGAGACTGCGGGAGAAGGCGGGGCTGACCCAATCAGCTGTCGGGGAGGGATCTTTGTGCAAGATCTGGGGTAGGAACTCCAGAGAGGGCTTCCGTTGGGTTATGCCAGCGAGGGCCAGCCCGTCGTTTTCAGCTCAGAATCGAAGTTCAGAGCGTGGCTGCCCCCGTGTGAACAGCCAGATCGAGCAACCCTTTCATTTAGCGCACATTGCACAGACGTCCTCGGTCGTCATTTAGCCACAGGGCTTATATACACTCCGTGATGAAGATTCAGGGTCACTCAGTGCTCTCCTTGAGAGACGGGACATTCAGCTTCGCACATCTCAGAGAGGGTTCATCCAGGCCCCGCGTAAGGGGCCCCAGTCTTGCTGCTCTCTGTGCCCCGCCATGCACACGTTTGCGGGAGGGGAGGTGACATTTGCCAGCGGCAGACCAGTCAGGATTCGCACTTCTGTCCGTCAGAAGCTTGCTGCGTTTTGGTGTATGCCCCGCCCCCCGCCCTCTGCCTCTGCTCGGTCTCGCTTTCGATGAGGGTCATTGCTTTCCGTTAGGGCAGATGCTCACTTAGCTGGCCAAAGTTGTCTCCGGTATCCCTGCTTGCTGCCACCTTCTTCACACATTTTAAAATACATATATTGACACCGTAAAGAATTTAAAAAAAAGGACAGACTTTTAGAAGTGTTTACTTGGAATTTTGTCAGTTTCCTCAATGACATGGAAGCTGGAAGGTCTCCCCAGGGCCTGGGGCTTCGGACCGGCCCAGAGACCAAAGCCTCGGCCATTTGTCAGCTGTGAGAGATGCACCCTGCTGGCTCGGTCTGGGCCCTGCCGTGGCTGTCATCCATAGCCTTTACCTAAAATGGTTGTTTTCAAACTTTTATTCGTTAACGATAGAAACCTGTCTTCAAATCAAATCTTAGGTCGTCCCCCACCAGAGCAGAACTATGACTCTCACTGTCCTCTGAGGAACCCGAGGGCGGCTTGCCTTTGTTTTCCCACAGCAACAGAGACTAGATGGTGGAAGGAGGTCCACAGAAGGGCATAGCCCGTCAGCCTGGTTAGAAACACTGGCCGGGGGTGGGGGGACCTGGCTTGGGTTGCCTGTAGCCATCTGCAACCTTGGTACGCTTCATCGTAGAAAACTTCGACGGAAGCTATGTGTATTCTTATAAATGAAACATTCTAATGGAAGGTTTTTGAATACATATCTGAAGTGATTTTGTGATATTAAACCACTCCGGTGACATCTTTAATTTGACCCAAACTTAGCATCTTTGAGTTTCCTTTTAACATTTTTTCTAGGGGCGTCTGAGTGGCTCAGTCGGTTGAGCCTCCGACTTCGGCTCAGGTCATGATCTCGCGGTCTGTGGGTTCGAGCCCCGAGTCGGGCTCTGTGCTGACAGCTCAGAGCCTGGAGCCTGTTTCGGATTCTGTGTCTCCCTCTCTCTGCCCCTCCCCCGCTCATGCTCTGTCTCTCTTTGTCTCTCAAAGATGAATAAACGTTAAAAAAATTTTTTTAATAAATAAAAAAATAAAAATTTTTTTAGTGTTCGCTTCAGCAGCACATACACTAAAATTGGAATGATTACAGAGATTAGCACAGCCCCTGCCTAAGGATGGCACACAAATTCGTGAGGCATTCCATATTTAAAAAAAAATAAATACAATAAGTTTTTTTAAGTTTATTTATTTTGAAAGACAGAGCAAAGGAGGGGAAAGAGAGAGGGAGAGAGAGAATCCCAGGCAGGCTCTGTGCTGTCAGCGCAGAGCCCGGTGTGGGGCCCAAACTCACAAACTGTGATATCATGACCTGAGCCGAAGCCGAGAGTCGGACGCTTAACCGACTGAGCCACCCAGGTGCCCCATTTGGGTTTCCTTTTAGAGCAGTGAGTTTCTCAACTTGATCAAATCTTTTTTTCTTTTTTAATTTTTTTTGATGTTTATTTTTGAGACAGAGAGAGACAGAATGCGAGTGGGGGAGGGGCAGAGAGAGAGGTAGACACAGAATCCGAAGCAGGCTCCAGGCTCCGAGCCGTCAGCACAGAGCCCAACGCGGGGCTCGAACCCACAAACCGTGAGATCATGACCTGAGCCGAAGTCGGACGCTCAACCGACTGAGCCACCCAGGCGCCCCACAACTTGATCAGATCTGTTAAATTCTGTGACTTAATCAAATCTGTTAAATTCCGTTGCACTGTGATAGAAATCTATAGGATTGATGTGAAGCAGTTCCAGTCACAGTGTAGTTGTATCTTGTGATCTTTCTTCGCTTTTCTTATTGATGTCTTCATTAATTCAGCCCTACTACGTAGTAAGCCGGGAATGTAGGCGTGAACAAAAGAAAAAGGATAATACGTTTTCATCTTGATCTTCTTCAACTGTGGGACATCCCTGGATGATTTTCCTTTTTGCAGATGGGGAAACTGAAAGTTGATTTTCCTTTTTTTTTTCTTTTAATTTTTTAATCTTTATTTTTGAGAGAGAGACAGAGTGCAAGCAGGGGAGGAACAGAGAGAGAGGGAGACACAGAATCCGAAGCAGGCTCCAGGCTCTGAGCTGTCAGCACAGAGCCCGACGTGGGGCTGGAACTCACAAACCACGAGATCATGACCTGAGTCGAAGTTGGATGCTTAACCGACTGAGCCACCCAGGTGCCCCCGATTTTCCTTTTTAAATTAAATTGCCCAGTATTGAGTAGGCCTGGATGGGTTCAGGGGTGCAGTTCAAAGTCCCTGTCTCCAGTCTGCTCTCTGAGACTGTGATGTCTGGCACCTCCAGGCAGGAACGCACAAGTAATGAAGTATACGGGTGTTGCTGGGGCGCACCTGTGCCCGGAACCCAAGCGCCCCAAAGTGAAAGCAAATGTAAATTGTGTGTTTTGTACACACAAATTATACACAAATTTGGTAAATTTGCTTAAAACACTTGAACACTTTAGGAAAGTAGTAAACTTTATCACAGGTAAACTTTATTTTCAAGAACCTGAAATTATTCCACTTGGCCACCTTTTCATTATAGAATTGTATGGAACAAAAACTTTTTTTAATGTTTGTTTATTTTTCTGAGACAGAGGGACAGAGTGTGAGCAGGGAAGGGGAAAAGAGAGAGAGGGAGAGGGAGACACAGAATCTGAAGGAGGCTCCAGGCTCTGAGCTGTCAGCACAGAGCCCGATGTGGGGTTCAAACTCACAAACCATGAGATTATGACCTGAGCCGAAGTCCGATGCTTAACCGACCGAGCCACCCTGGTGCCCTGGAACAAAAACTTGAACCCCACATAATTCTTTTTTTACTCTTTTTAAAGTTTTCATTCATTCAAGTAACCTCTACACCCAACGTGGGGCTCAAACTCACGACCCTGAGATCAAGAGTGGCACACTTCTCTGACTGAGCCTGCCAGGAGCCCTGAACCCAACATAATTCTTAACATACACATGAGCTGGGTACTCTTTGTATTTGTTTCTGTAGGAATGACAGTGTTGTTAATTAAGAATTAAACATGTATTTCACATCTAGGAAATATTTGTATCACTGACATATGGTCACTTTAATTATTGATTTGGCAGTTTTTAATATTCACAAAACACAAATTTAAAATGTGGTAGTCATAGTGATTTGGTTTGTACCATTTATATCAATGTGACCTCTCTTCTTCGTGTACCAGCAAGAGAGCACGAGATTTAGCACAGATGGCTTCCACAAGCTTAAAGAATTTGGAAACCATCAGTCCAGAGCCAAGGTCTCAAACTGGTGGGCTGAATCTGGCACACAGAGGTGTTCTTTTAAAATTTTAAGTGAATTGCCAGCATTTAAAATTTGAGAGATTTCACATGTTTCAAAAATCCAGATTTTCAGCTTCTCTTGAAATATCAGAAGATCTGGCAACATTGAGCCTGTATTCCTTTTGGGCAACACTAGGCTGAACAGCCGGATAGCTGCCGTGCCTTTGGCTGGAGCGTGAACTCTGAAATTTGCCAGGGTCCCTACCACCCTCTCACCTCCTTGATACAAAGGACAGAGGTCCTTTATCTCAGTGTTTAATGTGGCCATTATCTGAATGTTTTACTCGTTTTTAAGACCTGCAGGGCTCTTTCAGGCAAGTGAGTTTTCAAGAAAGCTCATGTCCGGATGAAATTGAGGCTATAGACTGAGAGCCATCCTTTCTCTGAAAATACTAGCTTGTAATTTTCAGGTACATGATGTTTGGTGATACTCATTTTAATTTAAGGGCATGCATTAAAAGGGTTGAGAGTGCCTGGCTGGTTCAGTCAGTAGAGCATTCGACTCTTGATCTTGGGGTCGTGAGTTCGAGCCCCATATTGGGTGTAGAGGTTACTTTTTTAAGAAAGGGTTGGGGACAAACATTTGAGGAAAGAGATACCTTCTGATGGTGTCTGATTAAGAGAAGGAGCATCGGCAGAATTTGGCAGGTTCCTGTGGTCTACCCCAGTGTTTCCTCAAACTTTCACTTGTGGATCCTAACACAGGAGGTCTGGGGTAGGGCCTGAGATTACACAACTCCAGTAAGCCCCAGATTGTACCACTGCTAGTCCGAGGACCTATGTCCCTTTGAGTAGCAAGGGGACTTGACCCTAAAGCAATCCTACGAAAAAGCAGTCATGCAGTGATGTTTTGACAAATCTTTTTCTTTGGCCTAAGAAAGAGAAAGAGATCTTAGGCAGGCTATTTGTGGTCAGATCTTCATAGATAAACCTGAGTTCACTTCTCATTGTGGTAGGATAACGTTTAAAAGCCAATTTAATTTTTTTTTAATTTTTGAGAGAGAGAGAAACAGGATGTGAGTGGGAGAGGGGAGAGAGAGAGAGGGAAACACAGAATCCAAAGCAGGCTCCAGGCTCTGAGCTGTCAACACAGAGCCCAATATGGGGCTTGAACTCATGAACCGTGAGATCGTGACCTGAACTGAAGTCAGACGCTTAACCGACTGAGCCACCCAGGCTCCCTAAAGCAAGTTTTAAAATAAAAATTAAACTTCTCTTTTACACGGGCTATGTTGTATTAAAAATAATGGACTTTTGGGGGACGCCTGGGTGGCTCTCTCTCTGCCCCACCCCTGCTTGTGCTCTGTGTCTCTTTCTCAAAAATAAATAAACATTAAAAAAAAAAAACCCTTGCTTTAAGTTAAGTACTTGTAGTAAAAAAGCCACATGTGGTAAAGCTCGGGAATCATGAAGTAGGGATTAGGGCTGTTAATTTTGTAATTATCAGAGAATATATTTATGAGACGCTTGGAAAACTTATGAATGAGACCATAGAAAATGGGACAGTTAGTTATCCAGTCCCTGGATAAATGATAACCTGTAAGCTATAAAATGATAGAAGTAGTCAAGAAGAGATCAACGGACTCCAATCCATAAAAAGTTCCTGAGGGAGCAGACCTTCAGTGCTCTCACCACCCACACAGAAACGGGACGTCTCAGGTGGTGGGTGTGTTACCTAACTTGATTGTGGTAATGAACTCACAGAACGTACGTGTGTCAGATCATCCCGGATACCTTCGATGTGTACGATTTTCGTTAATTCAACCTCAGTAAAGCTGAGGAAAAAAATAATGAGAACGTGCCAGGAAAGTTTGTGGCGGAGGTGATAAAATCATTCATTTCTATCTTACGCACAGAGCCCGCGTGGGTTGTGAGGCCTGGCACGTGCCTGGCCTGTGGTAGGCGCTCCATAGCCGCTGGCTGAATGAGTTCTCCGGTGGGTGGAGAGGCAAAAGACATGCGCGTCCTGTCAGAGTGAATAAATGCATATGGCAAAATGCGCAGCCTCAGTGGCATGCAACAGCAAGAAGGTATATTTTTTGCCTTTTAAGCCGACACAACAGAAAACACGTAGTGCTCATATGGTTGGTTACCTTGAAACTGAGAAGCGCTTACTGCTGGGAGCTCTGCAAGTTGGTCATAAGCCTTTTAGAACATTTTGTGGCACCTTGTGGTCCAAGTCACAGATCGGTACCCCTTGATCCAGTAGTCCTATTTCGGGACGTGCGCTCCAAGAAGCAAATTGTTCTACGAGAAGAAAAGAAAAGCCGCATGTTGCGGGTATTCGTCACAGTGGTATTTGTAGGGACAGAAAGTTAGGATCTAAACATTCGTGTGCTCAAGCAAGATTCTTGGTTAAGTAAGTAGGATACGTGCATGCAGGAGAATTCCATGAATCTGTTCAAAATGATAACCTTGATGCTTGCAGACCAATATGGGAGAATTTGTCTAATACGGCCGTTGTCTATGTGCTGTGATGATAGCCTCGTAAAGTGCCAGCGTGCGTGTGGACGAGAGCTAGAAGTAACACTTCATTTGAGGTTTTATTCATATTACTTGTCCTGTTGTTTGCACATTTTACCCGAAGTCTACGGCTCGCTTAGAGGTCGAGACTCCTCAGCTTCTACCTTCTCGACCCCATGCCACAAGCCATTGGTGTTGTGTAAACGACCGTGGCTCGTGATGAGGACTCCCGCCTAGAGCCTAGACACGGGGCTGTCATGCTAGAACTCCTCCCTGCTGCTTCGTTCCATCACCCTGACCTCTCGGTTTTCTTCCTTTTTTCCTCTCTTTGCCCATGTTTCGTCTGTTCTCTGCGGTTGGTCGAGAGGCCCCTTGGTGTCCCACGTGTTAAAGTATAACCATTTGTCTCCGAGCTTTTCACTGCTGTGCGGCCAGGGAGCGACTCTTGATGTCTCAAGGCTCCCTGTCCACTTAAGCAGAACCTTCGCAGAGCCGTAGTGCAAGGGCAGTACCTGTTTTCCCTTCTGGTGGCATTTAGCTAAGTGACAAAAATCCCCTCCAGCGTCCCGAGCCTTCGTCCAGCATCCCCTCCCCTCCGGCTGTGCTCCCCGGGTCACATATACTTGTTTCCCTGCTGGAAGTGTGCGTTTCTCCTTTAATTAGGTCAGTTACTTCATGTCTGTTTTTCTTTTTTGACATGGTTTCCTCTGGCTTTAGCACCACATATTTTCCCCATATGTCATTGCCTCTGGAGCTCCATGTTGCAATCGCTTTTCAAGGGGAACAGAGAGCGCATTACTAAGGGGGGTAGCTCTTGACTCCTTGCCTGCCCTTTGCCTGCATGAGCATTCCTATTTCTTTTGGGCCTAGTTCTGTTTGGTTTTGTCGTCTTCATCGTCAGTTATGTTTGGACTGAAAGATACTTAAGTAAAAATAATGGTAAGTCAGAGATATGTCTGGCAAAGGTGCAGCACATTTGTTAAGGTTACTGGTTTATTTATCTCCCCTGTCTCTATGGTGACTAAATCCGGGGCTGGGATTTAATGGACTTAATTTTGACCTCTTGTACATCTCCTAACTTTCCCAGCCTCCGAGATAGAAGGAATTCATTTTCACTGGAGGAGAGAAACTGCCTCACTTAGAGGAAGGGTCCTAACTGCACTCTCGGAAAGTGGAATTCCAGAGTCTGGGCTTCTTTCGGTCGTCTTCTATCAGAGTTCATATAGCACTTGGAGAGAAAGCTGGCAAGTCTTTTGCAGAAACACACACATGCACACCACATTACTGATGGCCCCAGGAAATCATTTTCTTTTCAGTGAAATAAAGTATTGTGTAGTTAATGTGAATGAACTGTCTATAAGAAATTCTTATGAGGGAGCCATTTGTAAGAATATTACATCAGTGGGAACACTGATTGGATATTGCACATTTTTTTTATTTTTAAAAAGTATCTTCGTCACAGGATTATAAGTTGGCACGCATATAAATGTCTAAACCATATTTCATATTTGAGCATATTAAGCTGTGCCATGGAGGTCATAATAAAGGTTGGGTTTGATGAGGATTCCCATGGAAAAAGCCAGATTGTGGCACTGAAATGGAAGTCTAGCTTTCCACCTGTACCCGCTGGATGTGAAATGAAGACATGGGCTACCTGATCTCTAAGGTAGCTCGAGTCAAACCATCTGGGACTTCAGTTGGTTCAAATGACCCTTTAAAACTTTTTATCCTCTTCCATATGCTGCTTTGAGACTTGGAAGGACACTCGGGTTTCAGAAAGTTTAATGATGTATCCAAAATCGAGTCCGAGTGCTTGACTTTATTTAAGGCTTGTGTATCCTGTGTTAGTTTTTCATGGAGAATTCACCTGTTGGCAAGTTCCTTCATCTTCTCTAGGGGCAGACTCATATATGTGAATTCTCTTTGAAACCACATCAGAGGAGGCGTTCTTGGGTGGCTCAGCTGGTTGAGGGTCCGACTCGATTCCAGCTCAGGTCATGATCTCACGGTTGTGGGATCAAGCCCCGGCATCGGGCTCTGCACTGGCAGCACGGAGCCTGCTTGCGATTCCCTCTCTCCCTCTCTCTCTCTGCCCCTCCCTCCCGTTCTGTCCCTCAAAATAAATAAATAAATTTTAAAACCAAAGCAAAGGAGCCCATCAGTGATTAACAAGCATCGCACAGAGGCCGAGGAGAGAGGGGGACATGAGTGCGGCTGCACCCTTATTCACCAGTGAAATAACAGGGTTCGTTTCTGTTATCAAGTTTGGCTCAAGTCAAATAGGAACTTGTGAATACGTAATGTTTTTATGAAGTTCTTGTAACGTCATAAAACTCTGTGGATATGGAAGTCGTTTTACGGCTTTCTCTATCATCACCTTGTCTATTAATAGGACAGAGACTTGAGAAGCCAACAGATGCTCGCCTGTAAAGAGATCCATCCTTGAGAGATGAATGTTGGATAGTCACTGAGTCCTGGGTTTGAAACTTACTAGATTCAAGTCACAGCTTCACAGTGGAATCGTGTCCGTTTTATCACGGTCCGTACAACAGGCACAGCTGAGGTCCCAGCTTTTGCAGACATCCAACCATGAAGGCTGAAGCCCTTGACAATGCTTTCGAGAAAGAGTAGCACCCGCATCCTCCTTATGATCATCGTCACCATCATTATCCTATCGTTATGGGAGAGCTGTGCTAATACTGGCCATAATTCATTTGATTTTTTTCTTTAATTGTTAATATCTGCATTTTGTTTAAACAACTCTAGGCATCAAATCAATTCAACTAAAAAGGATGAAATCTGCGAAATGTATTTAGAACAGCGGCCCCCTTCCCCTATCCTATCAGCCAGATCAGCTTCACACTTGATACAGATACAGCATCTCTCACTGAGAGGTTAAAGAAAAAAATCAAATACATTTCCGTACCACTTCTTCACCTACGTAGTAAAGCAGTGGCCCTTAGGTAGTTGGATGAGAATTTGTGGTCTTTGCGAGTCTGTCGACACCTCTCAAACCACGCGATACGCGTACGTGACGGGACCGTTTATATACGTTCTTCAGGACTATGAATTAGTAATTTACTTAAGACATCCCAAGTGTCTCTTTTCCAGAACCAGTGGAGATTTTTCTGTGGATTCTGGTGATGGGTTTGTGCACGTGGTTGTCGGCGTGTGTGTGCATGTGTGTGGTAGGGCATTCACAGTCAGTGGTGCCTTTTGCTCACTAAAGGGGTTCAGATGCTCACTGGTTGGAGAAGGTGAGTTCCACTCTTGGCTCGGGGCTCACGTGACAGGTTTGAACCCGGAGACAATACAACGTGTTCCGTCACTCTCAGCCCTTCCTTTAACGTTCCAAGCTGTGCCCTCTGTATCCTCAGTCCTTACAGATGTTCCACAGGCTCTTGGGCCAACTCCTTCGGTCCTCTCCAGGGTGTTTTCTGTTTTTATTACTGGGACAGTCGGAGGCACAGAGAGAGTCAAGCGTGTGGTTGGGGCCCCTGTCTTTTTTTTTTTTTTTTTTTTTTTTTTTTTTAAATTTTTTTTTCAACGTTTTTTATTTATTTTTGGGACAGAGAGAGACAGAGCATGAACGGGGGAGGGGCAGAGAGAGAGGGAGACACAGAATCGGAAACAGGCTCCAGGCTCCGAGCCATCAGCCCAGAGCCTGACGCGGGGCTCGAACTCACAGACCGCGAGATCGTGACCTGGCTGAAGTCGGACGCTTAACCGACTGCGCCACCCAGGCGCCCCGGGGCCCCTGTCTTAAACTGGACAGTAGTTCCCCGTTACCTGTGCTTTCGCGTTCTGGGGTTTCTGTCACTGGTCAGCCATGGTCTGGAAGCGGGTGGTCCTCCCGGTGTAGCGTCAAGATCAGAAGCCGCCTGATGCTGCGTCACAGTGCCTGCGTCATTCACCTCCCTGCGCCTCATCACGTAGGCATTTTACCTCACATCATCGTTGCGAGAAGGAAGAGCGCGTACACTAAGATATTGTGGGAGAGAGAGAGAGAGACCACACTCACATAACCTTCTAACAGGACGTTGTTATACTGGGTCTATTCTGCTAGTAGTTACTGTTGCTCATCTCCTGCGCCTGACCTATACGTTAAACTTTATCATAGGTGTGTGTGTAGAGGAAAAACCATAGTCTCTTGCAGGGTTCGGTGCTATCTGTGGCTTCAGGCATCTGCTGGGGGTCTTGGGACAGACCTGCGGGGGGAAACAGACCTGTGGGGGAGGGGGCACGACCGCACTCTGCTTCCGCCGGGAAACTGGAACCTGTTTCGGAGCGGGAATACCGATGTTTTCTGTGACGTCCTCCACATCGGTTACTAGTTAGTGGCAGCGGCTTTGCAAGCATTTACTAGAGAAACAGTTCATTGAACGAGAGGCATTTTATGAATTGGAAACCACAGATAGCATTACTGTGGTATTACCCAGGACTATCTGAGGATCTTTATCTGACTCCCTGTTCCTCTAACACCGGTGTTCCTGACATCATTGGAGCATATTCTTGAACACAACAGGCCCTCCCGCCTCATTGCGGTACGGCATCGTGGTTTTGTAAGCATTGCATTATGCACGTTTCAGATAGGCAGAAAAGTTGAAGTTATGCAGTCAGTACTCACATCCCCACCACCCAGGTTCTACACTTAAACATTTCACCGCGTTTGCCGCATCACGTATCCGTCCGTGCGTTAGTCTACCTTCATTTTTGGATGCATTTCAAAGTAAACCGCCAGCATCCGTATACGTCACCCCCCCAAACACTTGAGTGTGCACATCCTTCTGTGGTTTCAATTTTGACATTCTTAGAGCTGTTTTCAGATTTTTAAGGTTCTCGCATTTGTTTTGATGATGCCTAAGAAGAGATGGTAAGTTGAATGTGAAATGAGCTCCCTTCTCAGACTCTGGGGTGTTTGGTTTTCTAACTACAGCAAGCGTACAAACACGCACACATCACCGTCCTCTCTCCCCCATGTTACACGGTCACCCCACGTGTATTGTTGAGATTTGGAAGGCCAGCCAAGGACACAGAGTTGAGGGTCTTATTTATTTGAGGAAAACTGGCGAATTGGGGTTGAGGCTAGGAGGGCAAAAGGTTAGAGCTACGTGTGGTAAGGGATGTGGAAAGCGGTTCAGAACCAGGAGGTTATGAGTGTGCTACCACTTACCCAAGGTCTGGGGAAGGTTTAGTGGCTGTTTATATTACCCAGGGGGAGGGGAGAGAGGGTCATAGATTTAATAAACACTAACAGTACAAATGCAGGGTCCTTCCATTTTTTTTTTCTTTTTCCAAGATTTTAATTTTAAGTAATCTCTGCACTCAATGTGGGGCTCAAACTCATGACCCCGAGATCAAGAGTCATGCGCCCCACCCACTGAGCCAGCCAGGTGGCCCATGGGTCCTTCCATTCTAATGGTTTTTCCATTATATTGTGGGGAACCCTAGAATTCATAAAAATGTTGCAGAGCCTTCAACATTTGAATTAGGTTTTTCAGAGTGTGTTGAACTACTTGAGAAACTGACAAAAACCAATGGACACACTCCACTGTGTTTTGTGGTCAATTGTAACACACTGGACAACACTTAGTGATTGACTTGGAAATAAGTAAAGGTTATTAATGTCAACTCAAAATAAAATTTTGGATGACACCTATCTGTCATCCATCAAAGCCAGGGTAATATTCCTGTTATGGGAATAAAGACAAAAGGTCTTCAGCAAGACCGTTCCACTAAACCCATGGTGTTAAGGTATCAGCCTGAGAAAGCTGAAGTTACAGTTTGGTTTTCAGTTACCGTGAGCGCTTAGCCATCTGTTATATTTAGATTTTTTTTTTCTGGTACCTTTAGGAATCTGGAAACAGATGAGTATATGCTTTCCACTCGAAACTGCCATAAAAGGGGAAAGGTAGTTCAGGGGTTGGAGGCTGGCTCCTAGGGTCATCTCTCAGTTGGGGCCATGTCAATGGACTAGGGAACCTTCTAAAAGGTCTCTCTCTTGGCCCATAGCTCACACTGCTCACCCGAAGTCTGAAGACATATGTGGGCAATATTGCAGTTCGTTAGGAGATTTTTCGGGACTTCTTTGATTATGCCTGAGAAGCTTTACAATGGCTTTGGCAGATCTCTTTCAGATGGAGGCCGCGGTTCCTCACTTTCGTTCTGGATTGTACCACATTCTGTGTTCAGAGTCTAAAATGCCTTTTGGAAGCCAGCACCTGCTTGTGTGTGGCTTCAGTTTGTGTTTTAAAATGTTTGCTTAGCTATATTTTATTTTCCCCCAACATCTTATGATGAAGATTGTTAAAGTGGAAATGATTCCGTGGGGGAACACCTGTATACCCGTCATCTAGAGTCCGTCATTAACATGTTATTTACCGTATCTGTTTGATCACCAGATCTACCCATCTCTCTATCCATAATTCCATATTATTTTTGGATGCATTTCAAACTAAATGCAGTAGATTTCACCAGTTAGGTAGCTTTATATATTTTACGCACTCGGAGTCTGGCTTTTTGAGCACCACACAAATGTGCAGGAATTGGCATAGAGTCCTATGCAAAATGTAAAATAAATGCTCAGTTTTACTGGGGGGAAAAATTTGGAAGCCTTATTTTAAAAGTAACAGATTTTCTGGAATTCTGGCATGGAGTTGGAAAAGAATACTGGTGTATTTTTAAATCTGAACTTACTCGTGACTCAGACGATGCTGACCCCTAATAAGGGGGGCGGGGGGTATCCTTGTAGGTTTTGTTTTCAGTTGTTGAGACAGGAGCCAAATAACTTCCACTTCTCATGGAGAGGCAGGCTCATCTTTAGAAGTGTTATATAAACAGCAAGTGTTGGTCACTCCAACAAAATCTATTTTATTTGGAAAGCAGGGAGGAGCAGTTAACTGAGGACCAAATTGGTCTCTGCTGGATCCGATCCCGAACCGTGGTGTCAAGGTGTTAAGTGCAAATTATTAAAAAAAAAAAAAAAAAAAAAAAAAGACACCCTCGTTACAATTGGAACAGCGAGAGCGGGATGGAGGTGAAAGAGGTTAGTGCATGGCTTTTGACCCTCGTTGTACGGAAAGCGCTCTCTACCTTCTTGCAAAGCTGTGTTGTTGTTCCCTTCCTTCTCAATCCCCAGAATCATGTGCAAACACTCTCCCTTGGCCCAGGGGGTTGGCTGGGTATATTTCCTTCTGGAAGTCTTCACTTGTACTCTTGAGTTAGCTGGCAGATCCCTTAAAAGCCTTTCCAAGCAGCTTCTCCCCTTCCCCAGAGGGTAGAAGCAGGTCTCTGCCGTGTTCCCCATCTCCAACCTTCCAAGAGAACGTACTACGGAAGACCAAAGAGTGAGGGCAGACGTCTTTGGGAAAGGGAGTAGGTGTGGGATGTGGGGTGAACCGGGTGGTTACATTTTAAATGTGTCCACAGAACACGACGACAACAAAATTCTGGAACACAACGACGTTACGCACAGGGAGTTGTAGAAACTTTACCAGCCTCCTCAGATAGACGCGCTACCCTTTCAACCCCATAAAAAGTCCTCGGCACCCTCGAACTGTGTGTACTTTGGTCCTAGAAGAGACCGTTGGGTCGCAGAGGTCTTGATTCCTCTCTACCGCCGACTTGCTCTTTGATCTCAGAATGTGACTGGCCTGTTCCGTGACGGTGGCATAAGCACCAATAATACAGCTGATTAACTGCCTGTGGTCTGATAGGGCAGGTGAAAACTGTATCTGGCTTCCGTTACAACTCAAGTGGTTGAGTTATTTCACTAACATTTAGGTATTACCATCAATCAGATTTAATTTTTGAAAAGAGGTGTTTTGCGTACACGAATACTTTATATTCCATAGCCTGTATGTCTGGCACCGCCCGTAACTAAGTATTTCCGTCGGTCCGCTTAGAAGATTCGTTCTCTCCCTGCAACACGTATGTTTAAAACACACAGAAATTGATTAGACTGTGTACTTATTGTTGGCAGGAAGGTGGACAGTTGTCTAGATTTATGGTCAGGACAGGTGACAGGACTTGCGTTTCTATTCTTAGTTTGACCTCGCCCCCCTCTCTTAAGGCGAGACACTTAATCTTTTTTAATGTCTCAGTTTATCCGTCTGGAACACCTGTAGCCTTCTTTCATGAAGATGGTACCTGGTTTATGTCTTGATGGCATTTGAGGATGTGCCACAGAACGTGGCAGGGGGGTTCAAATGACTGTGTAGAAACTATGTGAATGTCGAACGATGATCTTGACAAATTACTAATTACTACATTTAGAAAGTTACAGCTCTGGAGGGAATTGATATTTGATATTGTTGTCCTGTGTGTTCTAAGTTACCATCATAACAGTAGGAAAATAAACCCTGTCTTGGCTATGTTACAAAGGGATTAACTCACTTCTTCAAGTTGTTACTAAATCTCCAGCCCTTCCCACAACAGAAATAAAAAGTGCTCCTTGTTTTCTTTAGTTTTTCTGGGATAGAAGTCTTCAAACTACTCTTGGCTTCAGGTTTTCTTCTGTTGGGTGTTTTCCAAACTATTCTCTTTGTGGAGACTGAAGGGTAAACTGTCAGTTAACTTAAAGCAACTAAAATTGCCCTCTACCCGTGTGCAGAGGAGTATGCTTTTGATTTGTAGATCAAAGCGAAGAACCAAGAGTATGTGGGGCTTGCCTATTATACATTTGTCCCCAGCTCCTTGTGTCTCTGCAGAGAAATAGTAATGAAATACAAGAGGATTAAAGACCTAGACCCTAAGTAAAAGCGAAAGACCCATATGACTGTTTCTAAATTCTCTCTCCTGGAACGTGTGGGCTGATGAGAGAGAGAATCCCCGTCATGGAGGTTGTCCGTCTTTTGCCAATGATCCGCTCCTAGATTTTATGGTGCATGATAAATGGGCATATGTTTTTTGTGAAAATCGTGGGGTGTGAGTCATGCGAAGACTTGAAAAACGAGGACACCCTACCTGCTTCGGTACAAAGCCTGATATATGTATGTATTTTTCTCTTCTTTTAGAAATCTTTATTTTGATATTACTTTTCAGTTCATACAGTACCTGGGCACATGTGACTTAATGTAGTTCCTAAAACAATCTGACAAGGAAAGCAGGGCAGGTATTAATGTCCCCATTGTATCGACGGGGAAGGAAAATGAACCAACAGAGCCCGGGACTCTTCGCTGGCATTTCTGACTCCATGTCTATTGCTCGTTCCTTGAGTTACGAAACAACAAAGTCGTCAAAACATTCCTGGTCTTTGCATTAAATGAAAGCTTACAATTAATTTTTTTTTGTTTAATTTTTTTTAACATTGATTTATTATTGAGAGACAGAGACAGGCCGTGAGCAGGGGAGGGGCAGAGAGAGAGGGAGACACAGAATCCGAAGCAGGCTCCAGGCTCTGAGCTGTCAGCACAGAGCCCGACGCGGGACTTGAACTCACGAACCGCGAGATCATGACCTGACCCGATGTCAGACGCTTAACCGACTGAGCCACCCAGGCGCCCCAAGCTTACAGTTAATTTAACTTGTATAGTGTTTTCTCCATTTTGACAAAGTTAGGTCATAATTGGCTTTGAACTTGCTAAGCTCCTGAACTAATCTCTTCTCTGCTCGCTTCCTTGTCCACTGTGATCATTTATGTAGGCTTCAGCATTTATTTGTGAGGTTAAATGAGTAGACAGTTTGAAGTGAATTAAAATTAATGTGGTTTTGCGATATTTATAACGCTGCTGGTTTGCCACACTGAATCGCCACAACACTGTGATGGGGATCTCTGTTTTAACGTCGAACAAAAACAGCTGGTAGCCATACTTCCCATTCGATTTGCATATATGACGCCGAATTATAAACATCAGCCCCTTTTCCTGAAATCCAAAGAGTTGACTTTTGAAGTGTCTGCCGTGAGATGGGAGTGCGGTGCTGGTGACCTTTCTTTTTCTCGTTAGTCCATAGAAGCAGGGAGGTGCGATCTAAGTTGGTAAGTCAGTGATGAATAGAACACGAGCCACCTGGCCTCGGTTAGTTACGTGACCTCGGAAAAACCAGTGCCCATTTCAGAAAAGACCGACTTCTGAGACCGCAGATGACCAGCTACTCTTCTGCTGTCAAAAAGAAACACTCACAGGGTTAATGGACAACCCTGACACAGACAGAGTCGAGAAACCCCTAGCAGGTTTCTGTAAGGAAGGAAGATGGTGTTTTGTTTTCCCGGCAGGCCGTTTGAAGGTCAGACCTATGACTCAGAGCCGGGCACTTTGGTGGTGGCATGCATCAGTGACCTGTTGCCAGTCTAAGATCATCCAGCAGGGCTTGTGCCCAGGGCTTGTGCCCCTCCATTATAACCTCTAGCCAAGGCGCCACCTTTCGTCTTCAAAAATAGATAAAAAGGAGCACAGGAACATCTGAAAATCAGATACCATGTGGACCTTGCAGCTTTTCAGCCTGCAGACTCGACGAACACTAAGTGCCTCCTTAATGTTGGGGCGTAGATCGTCCCTCGCCGCCAGTCTGTCACGGCGCGGCGCCGTGTGAACCTATATGCACGTCGTCCGGATAAGTGTCTTACTCAGTTTCTTGTTTTGTAATTAATCGCGAGGCATTGTGGTTTGGTGCAAGGAGCACTAGACTTGGAATCAAAAGCCACTTCCTCCCTGGGTGGCTCATTGATGGAGGGTAGCCTTAGCATAGTTGGCACGGGATTTCCACGTGGTCTGCTCTCTGCCTGGACAAAACAAATGTGCCATTTCAGTGAGCTTTGGTGGGTGCTTGCCTGGGCCGCTTGAGATCCCTTCGTCCCTTTCCTTTTCCTCTCTCCCTTCTCCTGGGAGTCACGACTCTTTCATGCATCTGACCCTGCTGCCTGTCAGAGGAAGGCAATCTGATTAAATTAACTTACGGCTTTTACTAGTTGGTTCATTCCCTGGTTTTGAACTTTGCATATTTCTCACAGCGTTGTTTGTAATAACAGACTGGAAACAAATGTCTGTCGATAAGGGACTGATTAAGAAAATTGTAGTGCATCGGGGGGCGCCTGGGTGGCTCAGTCAGTTAAGCATCTGACTTCGGCTCAGGTCATGATCTCGCGGTTCGTGAGTTTGGGCCCTGCATCGGGCTCTGTGCTGACAGCTCAGAGCCTGGAGCCTGCTTCGGATTCTGTGTCTCCCTCTCTCTCTGCCCTTCCCCTGCTTGCTCGCTCCCTCTGTCTCTCTCAAAAATAAACATTAAAAAAAATTACATATAAAAAAATTGTGGTATATCTACACAGTTGAATACCATATACGTCATAAAAGTGGATGCTCTTTCGGCACTAACAGGCAGAATTCGCTAAAATACACAGAATAGAAAAGGCAAAGTATAGGAGAGTACGTGTAGCACGTCACCATCATGTTTTTAAAAAGGGAGAAAGAAAAAATATATACAGCTACATATTTTTCATATGCCCAGTGTCTCTGGAACCATAAGAAGACACTGGGATCATTGGTAACTAATGGAGAAGGGAAGTGCATGTTTGGGGACAGGCAGGAGAGGAAGACTTTTCAGTAAGTAATCTTTTGTACCTTTAGAAAAAAACATTTTAATATTCTTTCAATGTTCATTTATTTTTGAGAGAGAGACAGAGTGGGGGGGGGGGGGGGAGGGCCAGAGAGAGAGGAAGACGCAGAATCTGAAGCAGGTTCCAGGCTCTGAGCTGTCAGCACAGAGCCGGATGCGGGGCTCAAAGCCACAAACCACGAAATCATGACCTGAGCCGAAGTCGGACGCTTAACTGACTGAGCCACCCAGGCACCCCAAAAACATTTTAATATTCAAAAAATAAAAGAAATCCATACACAAAAAAGAATGTTCAATAGTAGCATCATTCATAATGGCTAAAACGAAGAAACAGCTCGTGTCCGTCAGCAGGTGAGTGAACAAACACGGGGTGTATCCGTACGATGGAATACTGTTGGGCAGTAAAATACAATGAAGTGCTGATTTATGCTACAGCATGGATGAAACTTGAAAACATGAGGCTTAATGAAAGAGGCCAGACACAAAAGATCACACATATTGTATGATCCCCTTTATACAGAAGTGTCCAGAATGGGCAGACCCACAGACAGAAAGTAGATTAGTGGTTGCCGGGAGCCTGGAGGAAAGGGAGGGTCTAGGGAGTGACCGCTGACGGCCACAGGGTGTCTTTCTTTGTGAAGAAAATGTTATGGAATCAGATGAGAGTGATGATTGCTCAACTTGATGCATATGCTAAAAATCACTGGAGTGTGCGCTTTGAAAGGGTAAATTTTATGGCGTGTTAAGTTGTGTCTTAATACATAAAATGAAAAAACAACTCGGAGTCAGGAACATGGAAACATGTTTTAAGAATCACTGTGAACACAGAAAACAATAACCTTACGTTTTCACCCATGAAATGTTTCCATTGGAAGATAGTTTACATAGGCTCACCGACAACACCAGAGTCCTTCATACCCTCTTAGCTACTTCCACAAACACGCGCCAGCGATCTTCCCATTTTATCGGGGGATACTCTTAACCCAAAAGAAGGAAGCCTGGGTTGATAGAATGTTCAGTATGTGCGATTGAGATGCCGTGGCTGTGGGCCTTTCCCAGTCCATGGCACTGGGAGAGACGGGTATGGTGGGTTTGGCCAGAGCCTCAGAGAATCCTTTGGACCGGCCCTTTCTCTCCTTGGAACTGGCCCCAGAGGGACCCCTGCCCCGGCACTGCCTGCCTACTCCCGGGAGCTGCCCCCATTCCCTTTCTTTTGTTTTCCTGGGTTGAGCTGAGTCACAGGGTTTCAGGAGCCCTTCCTGAAAGGAGGGAGACCGGTGGGCCTGACGGACAGACACAGTTCCTCTTCCAGGACTGCGTCACTGGCACATCGCAGGTGCCGTGGCCCCGTGAGCTGTCATCCAGCAGGACGGTTACCACCGTAGCATCCGGCCTGTCCGTGGGCTGGTCAGGTGACTGTTCTGTCAGTTCTCCCAACTCGGGTGCTTTAACCCGAATTCATCTAGGTGGACGTGGGGGGATGACCACAGTGTGCTTTTGGGCAGCAGTGGGATAGACGATGCAGCTTTCAGTTGTGCCGCCCCTGAGACCTGACGCCTTCCTGTGCTTCACTTAAGTCCAGTGTCCCCACAGGCAGTCTTCCCTCACGTCAGCTGCTGAGCCCTTCCTCTGCATGGCCTAGAAAGAGAGCTCTTTGAGATCCACGTCCTTGGCATTCATTCAGAATTAACTCACGTCAGGGGCGCCTCAGTGGCTCAGTTGGTTAAGCGTCCGACTTCTGCTCAGATCATGATCTCACGGTGCGTGGGTTGGAGCCCCGCGTCGGGCTCTGTGCTGACTGTTTGGAGCCTGGAGCCTGCTTCGGATTCTGTGTCTCCCTCTCTTCCCGCCCCTCCCCTGCTCGCACTCTGTCTCTCTCTCTCTCAAAAATAAGAAACATTAGAGATAGTCGCTAAATTCTTAGTGTAGTCTAATGCTTAACCAACATGTAAAAACAACTCCCGTCATACATACAGAAGTAACCTACGCTCTGGCCAGAGCTACTGTTTCTGATGCTATAGGTAGTCTCTTTTCGTCGGTAGCCTTCTTGGGCCAAGTTGAGATCAGAGAGGCGGTCCACGGGTGGCCTGTCTCATTAAGGGCTTTCACCCAAGCAAGCCTTCATTTGTTGTGTTGGAAAGTGTAATCATCCGTTGGGCTCACTGGGACCTTACTTGGTAGGAGGGATGTAGGAAAACTCCTTTCTCACCCCAAGTCTGAGCAGGTGACCTACACCTAGTGGGTCTTTTATTTTCACTAGAGGATCAAGAGAGCAGCCTTGTCTTTCCAAGGTGTCCCATCACCTGTCCCTAAACCGTCTACATCCATGTAGGATGTACAGCCGTCTTCTGGGCTGTTGTGCCTGCCAGAGGCTGATTCCTCTGAGGCCCTGGGACATGTCAGATTGTCCTCCTGTTGACGCATCAGGCTCATAACCCTCACAGTTGGGCTGTTACCTGTTTTTCCCGTGTGCCCTGTGAACTGGTAAATTCGAAAAGAAATTTTTCTTTTGCAGGAGTCTGCTGCTTGGGAATCCTCATTTTTAAAGCATAATTGAATAAATAGCAAAATGTGCCCACTGGGTGCCAGCCACCGTTGTGCAAGGGTTTAGCGCTTTATTTCTCACAGCAGCCCTATAAACCTAGGCACTCCTGTTATCCCCATTCTGCAGATGAGCAAATTGAGTCACAGAGACGTAAGTAGAATTGGCTTGCACGCAACCAGTAAGTGGTGGAGACCGGATTCGATGTGAGACGCTCTGGCTCCAGGGCTCGGGCCCTTTGCCGCTACGGAATTCCCTTGAAACCGTATAAAATAGATCCACCCGTGTTAAACTCTGAGCACGCTCCACGTTGCTTGTCTTAGAACAGTGTTCGTTGTTCTGCCGATCGCCTATAAAATTAAGACTTGACTTTCTTCCACGGAAGCCCTCCAAGATGGCCAGGGGCCCGGTGGACGCCACTTTGTCTGAATTCCACCGAATGCAGCGGAGCAGTCGGCCGCCCATTCCACACCTGGGACGGGCCGGTCTTCCTTATACGCGGTACATATTTACGTGTGTGTTCTCTTCGACCGTCACGCTGCTTGAAAAAGAACAAGAAAGGTTGGGATTTGAGATAAATGTGATGTCCTCTTTCCGAGTGCGTGACCTTTGGTGGCTTCGGCCACTCTAGCTGCAGACTGCTTCTCGTGTTCTATTTGCTGGACTTCGTGTTCCTGTCATTCTATTCATGTACCCGCTGCCTGGCACGGCGCGCGTACTGCTTGACTTCCAGAGCTTTGGAACCGTTTGCTCGGGCTCCTTGAGCGTCAGCTGTTGTGGGAGGACCCTCTACCCCTCCATCAACCTGGACCTCCCCTGCCTTGCTCTGCGGCAGCTGCTGCGGCCCCACTGCCTCAGCTGAAGTAGATGGTATCTGAGGAGACTCTCGCCGTAGCAGGAGAGAATCTAGAGTGTTTTACCCTAGTGTTGAGGTCTGTGACCTGGACACCGAGCCTCTGCCTATTACTCTCTAAAGTCAAGGGACCATAGAGCACGGTCCCGACTTGTACGCTGCCGTGAGTCAAGAGCCGTCGCTGGAAGCAGCTTGATGTGGCACAAGGGACGGGACACTGGGGGTCCGGACACTCTGGTTCTAGATCTGGAGCTGCCGGTAATGCAGCGAAGCCGGTCATGTCCCGTCTCTGGGCTTTAGTCTTCCCGTCTATGAAATGGGGTGGCCGGGCCGCTTGGTACCTAAGGTCGTTTGCAACTCTGCGTGACGACAGATGGGAAAACTAAAGCAGTCTTTGTGAAGGTGGCATCGCGCGTGGACCCCACCCGTTCTCCTCTGTCCCCACTGTGCACGGGTGGACAACACAAGCTACTGGTTGGGGCGGTCACGTCATGGTAGGCCACCCACAAGATCACACTGGCCTTTACTCTGGTCTTCCTGTGGCGTTTTCACGGTATGACGCCCGTCCTTGCCAACAGAGTAGCTGTTCCCACAGAGAGCCATTCGCATTCGCGCTCTCAGACACGACTCCCTGGGGACCACCACCCTCCTGGTCTGCCTGTGAGTGTGTGCCTCGAATCTGGCTCGTGACACTGCTCAGGCAGACAAATGATGGCCCTCGGAGCAACTTGGCAGGTGGGGACCGAGCGAGGCTTTCACCTTAATGCCGTTTCAATCCTCCAGAACCCTGGATTGCCCCCTCTCGGTCAGTCAGCCTATCGCCTAACAAAATGGAGACTTCCTGAGTGACCCCCAGACCACTGCTTTGTCCCCTTCCTCCTGTGCCCCCACTGCCAGCCTGCGCCCCACTCAACAAGGGTTTCTGACCTTTGCCCTGAATTCCACGGCCGAGCAGGGGCATAATAAGGCAGGGTATTAATTACGGTCTTTTGGTAAATGGAGACAGATTATATGTTACGAGGTGAGATCCCCCATCAGGAAGCAGGGCTCACGAGGCATTATGATGATGCCTCTGGTCAAGGCAGTCGACCCGTTAACAGCCTTAAGAATAAAGACTAGGGTCATGGAATGTTTAGCCCTCGAACATCTATCAGAGGCTTGAAATGTCCATAACAGGTGGGCTTGGTGAATGCCAGGACTTAGCATGATTGAAAGGGTGTTTTGAGTCACGGCACATGGCAACATGGAAATAAAACAGATCTATCACAAGTGGATGGTAGAAATAGACTGGAAGAGAATTCTAACACCTAAAATATGACAAAGATTTATCCCTACTAGCTTCTCGGTTTCATGAAACATTTATTTTCCTCTGATTGGAGATTCTGCATTTTATTATATGTTTCCTTCTGAAACTCTTCCTGGTTTCTGTTTCTTTGTTCCTATCATTTTTTTCTTTATTTTCTCTTTTTTAAGTGCCATTTCAGTTTTTTTTTTTTTTAAATCTGAGATCACCATGGTGGCTTACTTTGAAAATCATTTGTTCAGCATTGTCCGCACTGGTGATTTCTGGTTAGAGGCTCAAAGATATCTATATATAGCATGTGACTGGGATCATTCCCCCATCTTGGTGAGAGTCTAGGAACAGTATAAGAGGGGGCAGACTTTGGGGACAGGAGACCTTTAAAACTATTCCTGGGGTGCCTGGCTGCCTTGCTCAGTGGACCATGTGACTCTTGATCTCAGGGTTGTGAGTTTGAGCCCCACGTTGGGTGTTGAGATTACTTAAAATCTTTAGGGGTGACTGGGTGGCTCAGTCGGTTAAACATCGGGCTTTGGCTCAGGTCCTGACCTCACGGTTCATGGGATCTGTGCTGACAGCGCAGGAGCCTGCTTGGGATTCTCTCTCCCTCTCTCTGTGCCCCTCCCCACTCTCTCCCTCTTTCTCTCTGTCAAAATAAGTAAACTTCTAAAAAAACAAAAGCCAATGGGGGCGCCTGGGTGGCTCAGTCGGTTGAGCGTCCGACTTTGGCTCGGGTCATGATCTCACGGTCCATGAGTTCGAGCCCCACGTCGGGCTCTGTGCTGTCAGCTCAGAGCCCGGAGCCTGCTTCGGGTTCTGTGTCTCCCTCTCTCTCTGCCCCTCCCCCACTCATGCTCTGTCTCTATCAAAAAATGAATAAACATTAAAATTTTTTTTTTAAAAAGCCAAAATCTTTAAGAAAATTTAAAAAACTATTCCTAATCACACAAGGACATTTTCCAAGATCCAATGGTAGAGGCCAAGGCACGTGTTTGAATTCTTAATCTAGGAGTATTACAAGGAACCCATCCAAGGTTAATCGTGAGATGCTGGTCTTCTCTGGAGTGAATTAGCATTTTCAAGGCACTTGACTGTTTGCGGGGCCCTCCATTTCCTGCATGTTCCCTCACTGGTGGCAGGCCCTCCCCTTTCTTGGGGCCCCTTTCCTTTGCTCTGCAATCCAGACACCCTCTGGGGAGGCACACTTCTGGGGGCTCGCTTTCCTTTGGATCTTGCGCGATGAAATCGCCCCGCATGTGGTTCTAGGGGGGCTCCCTCAGCTGACTCCCTGACAGATACGCCCTGAATTGTGACATTTAAGCCGTGACTTTGCACAATTTGCCTTGTCAGGAAGCAGAAGTACTCTTCCCACCCTAAAGATTAACAGGAACATGAGATGGGCTGAAGCTGCACTGGCCGAGAAGTGCTCTGGAGAGCCCGACATGGACTCCCAGCATATCAGGGTGCATGACCGGGTGCCTTCCTCCCGCCGCTGGGGTCACTCAGTAAGATCCCTGGCCGGAGGGACGAGTAGCCGGGCAGAGTTCTGTTGAGGGGAAAAACCCTGCTGAGTGTATGACTTAGTGGCAGGCGTGAGGAGGGGGAGGAGGGTGGAGCGTGACCAAGATGAACCACAGGTGGGCCCACAGAGACTCCGTGGCACGTGCCCGTCAGGCCCTTGCCCCTGGCCGTGACTAATGGCAGTAACTGAATAAGTTCGCAGCCATTTGGAAATTTCTTTGGTGAAAGAAAACTATGGGAAAGGGAGGAGGGTGACCACAAGCCAGGTGGCCGGGGCCGAGGAACCCCCGGGCGTGGGCCAACTGGGTCACGGAACTTGCCGTGTCTGCCTCGTGCGTGAAGTGTGATCCTCCCGTGGGGTGCTCCTGAAGTAGAGCGTCCGGGATTGGGTTGCGGTGTGCAAGTGCCTGCACACGTGACTCCCCGCGGCCCTCGCAGTTTTGCCTGGTTCTCTCCCGACGCGACAGCCCAGGGCCGTCCCGTGAGACGGGGCGAGCCGCTGACACCTCAGCAGAAGCTCCTCGTAACGGGCCACATAAAGTTCCCCGTCATCGCCCCGGTCGCCCAGATCCCCGACATCCAAGGGCCCGGCGGCTCCGTCCCCTCCGGTCCCTCCCCGCGGTGACCCTCGTGGCGCTAGCCGCCACCTGCGATCATTTGTTCGGCCTCATCTGACGCCGGCAGGACCCTCGCGGGCTGTCTCCTGGCCCCCCAGACCCCCTTCCTCCGAGAGGTGCCCCGCTTACCGCCCAGCGGCCGTCCTTGTGGTGGCGTGCCCTTCCCTCCCGGTGTCACGTGTCCTGCTTCCCGCTCCCGGGCTCCCGCCCCCGCCGGGCCACGTGCCGCTTTGCTCACACCGCGCCTTTCCTCGGAAGGCCCCTCTTACCCGGCCTTCAGGGACCCGAGAGGTCACGTGTCATCACATCCGGCAGGTCTCACCAGCGCCCCCGGGCACACCCCTGCCTGCGATAAGGCTGGGTGCCACCTTCCGTCTGCTGCGGTGACGGGTCATCTGTATATTGCTGCTGAGCCACTTGGAAGACGGAACCATATGGTACTCTGGACCATATGGTACCAGAAAAACCCCTTGCACCGCATAGTAGGACATCCGCCGTTTACCTTATAAAGTAAACGACGGCAGGGGATGGGGTCACGTACAGGTGGAGCCTACAAGCCGACTGCGGAATAGCTGCAAGACAAAAGCGGGTAGAGAGCCTCGGAAGCGAACGGTTCTCGGAGAGTGGCGTGCCAGAGGCAGCTTCGGGTTTTTGATGCCCGACACTCGCTGAAAAACCATCCTGACGCACGCCGCGCAGCGTGAGAGAATAGAAGGCCTGGAACGTGGCCCTCAGACAGTAGAGAGACCGGTTCGCCGAACAGCGGCCAGCCACGGCCACGGTAGATGAAGGCGCTCTGTAAACAGCACAGTGATTCTTGAGGAAACCACGAAACATCACGCTGTTACCGTGTAACGAACTTGGCTCAGACGCTCACGAGAGCCGCGGCTGCTGGGGCGTCTGCTAAACGACCGCCAGGGTTTCTGGGCCGCCGACCCCGGGCGGGGCCGGGTCACCGGCTCTCTTCGCGAGGGACCGTGTCTCACCTCACCCGGGGCCCCTTCTGCTCTGGTTTTCCGCAAGCTGCAGCTCTGGCACTCGAGGCCGTGGGCGGCGGGGGGACGCGTGTCAGAGCAGGCCGGAGTCAAGCCTCCCGAGGTTCGAGAAGGAAGGCGGGGCCGACCTGGGGTGGAGGTGCCGTCAGCCGCAGGCAGACTCGCCCGTGCTAGTCCTACACTTGCAGATCAGAAAGGAGTTCTCTGGGTTGTGTATTTTCTCCCGTGTTTCGGGCAAAATAGGTTTGTTGGCCAGCTGGATGAGGCCATCACTGTGTCCATATTCTGTTGGGACGTTTCCAGATGCTAACTACTGCGCCTGCTGAGGGAACGCGCCCTCTCGTGCGGGGCTTGAAGCCAGAACTGGCTTCCTGGAGGAAGGCTCTACCTCGAAACGCACCTCGCTAAAATCTCGTTTCCGGTTCGTAACGGTCCATCATCTCCCGCAAGACGCACATATCTGCCAGGAGACACATTGACCTTTATTTCAGGGGTGCGGCCGTTTCCCAAGTGGCCGGGCTCCCCGCAGCATTTCGCCAGGCCGCTGAGACAGGGGCCGGAGCGGGCTGGGGGGCACAGTGCCACCCCCCACTTCTTGTCCCCGACCGACTCCTGGACCCAACACGTGATAAATTTGCCTGTAACATCCCGGCTTTTATTGTTCTGTCATTTTCCAGCTAACGAGAAGTTACAAGTTCAGCTGTTGGAATAACTGTTTCATTAAACGTTTGGAGAAGTAAGAATCGTAAAACTCGGCGCCTGCGTGGCTCGGTCGGTTAAACGTCTGACTTTGGCTCAGCTCACGGTCTCGCGGTTCATGAATGTGAGCCCTGCATCGGTTCTGATCCTCTGTCCTCCTCTCTCTCTCTGCCCCTCCCCCGCTCGTGGCGTGCGTGTGTGTGTGTGTGTGTGTGTGTGTGTGTGTGTGTATCTGTGTGTGTGTGTCTCTCTCTCAAAAATAAACATTTTTAAAAAGAATTGTAAAACTCAGCCATTCAGATGCCTGCCTTGATGTTCAGTGGCCAAAGGCACTTTTGAGTTCCAGGTGGGACCGTGTTGAGGTTTGATGGGCACGTTTTGCTTCTTTTAATTCATTTTTCCACAGTTACTGTGGAGAATAAATCGAGGAAGGGGGTGGAGACAGGGGACAGGGAGCATGGTTGCAATTTGAAATAGGTCCAATGAGAGGCCACTGAAAGTGACTTGGAGCAAAAGCCTGGAAGGAGGTAGACGAGCAACTGTGAGAGGGCTCTGTGCGGGGGGGGGGGGGGGGGTTGGGGGGGCGGGGGGGGCAGGGGACTGTGTCGGGGCCGAGGACAGTGTCGGGGCCGAGGCCGGGCGCGTCTGGAGGGTGTGGAGGCCGGCGAGGAGGCCAGCGTGAGGCTGGAGCGAAGGGCGCAGGGAGGGTGCCGGGGATGAGGCCAGGCAGGGAACGGGCGTGGGGTCACAGAGGGACTTACAGGCCATCCTCCAGCTGTTACAACACGTTAGGTTGCCCTCTTCCTTTTCATCCGTGTTTTGACTTTTGTTGTCCCTGATGCCGAAAAGCAGATTTCATTTGTGGGACAAAAGTATCCTCCTCGTGCACTTGGCGGCTGTATATGTGTATGTCTCTCATCTGACACGAAGGAGATGTGTGGCTAGAATACCTTCAGATGTGTGGCTAGAATACCTTCAGGATTCTGCTGGTCTCTGGTACATACCAAGGAGGACGTAGACGGGGCCCCTGACCTCTCTATTCCTAGTGTCCAACGCCTTTTAATGACACCGGTTAATATAAGTCTGTCTCTTACGGTTATTTCTGTCATTAGCAGCACAAAACACTTCTTCGTAGGGCCCAAAGGAAGCTGTTTAGGCATATAAAGTGGATTAATAAGGGTGGCTCAGCGTTAAGCTATGCCAGAGCTGAGTCCAAATTTTATTCCGGTACAGGGATGACTTTCTATGTGGCCTCTCTGGCTCTGGAGCTAATTTGGATGCTGAGTAGCTCCACAGGTATTTATATGTAGTGTTTGGTATTTTTACTGGGTCCTATTCTTCTCCCTCGGATCACCTAAAATGGTTAAGAATTTTCTAGTGGGATTAAGGTTGTGATCTCTGGGGAGGGGTGGGCCATCTGCTCTCGGTTATTTTTGTGTTAGCCGCTTCCCCTTAAATGTATGTTCACAAATGAGCCACAGCCTTATCAGCTGAGGTCGAGGGAAGACTGGTCTAGGTGCCGCTCCTGAACTTGGTCTCTGAGCCATGGCTTCCCATAGACACTCAGGTAAAGCTTCATACTCTTTATCTTCCATCGGACACGGTTGTGTTAGGGCAGGGAATCCATCACTCGACTAAAAGATAGTTTTTGATGAACTGATTTTAGCCTTGTCTACATAATAAGTCCTGGCTGGTCTCTGCTCTGTCGCTGCCTTCTGCTGCTGTCTCCAACACTAAAGGCAGGTCGAGTGGCTTGTTCTTTAAAAATAGAAACTTATTACCATAGTTTACATGTTTTAGGACATCTTAGGAAACTGTAAAAGATAGTGTGAGGAACAATTGGGGGGGGCGGTTAGCAATTTTTATTATTTATAACATACAGATGTTCGTCGCGACTGCTTTAAATCGAATTTCAAGTGTTTAGAAAAGGTCAATTGAATATAGAGCTGAAGGGAGAAATACTGACAACTGAGAAAGTCCATAGTGACTTACCACCTCTTTCCTTTTCTGAATGATGTGCTTAGTCTTTCTGAAGAGAAGCAGCTATGATCCTTTGGATGTGACAAGTAGGGTGGTCATTGTTCTTATCAGAAAAAGGGGCAACGTTTCCGAACCTCTAGCCCGTCCTTAGCGTGAGAGTCGTCTTCTTGTTTTGTAACCTGGCACAAAGGAAGCCCTTCGGCCATGGACAGACACCCAGGGAACGGGCTGAAGGACTGAAGGACGGGCCGTCTCCCCAGAAAGCCCGGCTCTCTGAGGTCACCCGGCTGCCGGTCCCTCTTCCGAAGCCAGGAATGTCGCTGTGGCTCCTTTGCCCTCTGCCTTAGGAACGCTCCCCTTTCTTAGAGACAGGCACTGTGTCCTGTCTCCGGGCTTTCAGATTATAGGACAAGTTAATTTTGGGTGGCAGGAAAAACTCATTTTGAGAGCTCGTAATTGCCCATCAGAATTTAAATAATGAGAATACTTTTAGAAAGTCTTCTTGGGTGTTTAAACACAAACGCACTGCAATGGCATTCCCTGCTTTGGTGAATTAATATGCAGTGTTTTTCTTGTTCCCAAATGTTGAAGAGCAGTTTTGCCCCCCACCCCCCCAGGAGCCATTTTACAAACATGGCGCCACATGCCTGAGATTGTGGTAATTGGCCACCACGTCCGTTCTCCGGGTGCAGGCCGGCTATTCAGCTGTACTGGTTGTTCCAATGGGCCTTGAATGCATGTCAACTGGTAGAGTAACTCCCCATTTTATTTACTTATTAAGTGACAGAATAGGAAAATACATTTAAAAGGTGACCTATTTACAGCACACCCAAGCCTCCAATTTTAAGTTGCACAAAATCCTGACAGTATTCTTGCTTATATAAATATGGAGGCTATAACAGTGACTAAATGAGACAGATTATTGACACCTTTTAGGTGTTTTTTTAATGTTTATTTTTGAGAGAGAGGGGGAGAGAGAGAGAGAGAGAGAGAGAGAGAGAGAGAGAGCGCGCATGAATGGCAGAGGGGCAGAGAAAGAGGGAGCCACAGAATCCAAAGCAGTCTGCAGGTTCTGAGCTTTCAGCACAGAGCCCGACGCGGGGCTGGAACTCAAGGACCGTGAGATCGTGACCTGAGCTGAAGTCAGACCCTTAACCGACTGAGCCACCCAGGCCTCCCCCACAAACAGTTTTTAAAACCAGGGACTATCATTTTGTATTGCATTTGATTTATAGGCCTGTGAAAGCAGAGAAGAGAGAGGTCCTCACGAAAAGAAAATCCACGTTGCCCCGAGATGGGCTTCGTATAGACAAATTAGAGGCTCAGGTAATTGGGTCAGAATCCATTTTCAGTGGCCATCCATATACTGAGAGGACATTTTGGGGACAGGAATTTATATTTTTGTTATTGAACACTTTCAGTCTGCAAAGTTATGTAGATCAGTGCCTTTACCCTTGGCCTTTCGAGTTGAGGACCAGGCTGGGGGTGGGCGGGGGGGTGGTGTGGACAGGGAGGGAAGTAAGGCCATCTGCCATATTATACAGCCACTAGTTCCCTTCACCGGCCACTGCCCAGTGGGTTATACGTACTGCCCCAGGAGTCTTTTCTTGGGGCAGGGATGGAAAATGAAATGGTGGTGTGAGCGAGTAATCAAACTGGGTTGGCTTCTTAAAATAACTGAAAATGGCAGCCAGAAGATTTGGTCAAGGGTGAAACTTGAACGTTGCATACTTGTCGTGACCACCAAACGACCGCCTGCTGCTCCCCCACCGCTAGGAAAACTGAAAACGCACGTCCTGCTGCTGCCAGGTCGGAAGCACTCGTTTTCTGATACGCAAGCTGGAAGGTGCCCACATAACACGCCCAACATTAAGAAAAGCTTCGTATATGGACAGAGTAATACTCGCATAGAATCTAGCCTGGTGGAAATCCAGGGGCACCTAGTTTTTGTTTAATAATCTCTATCCAACCCTCCTGTACCGGGTATAATCTAAAACTGTTTATCAGTGACCCAAAGGAGATTTATGAGTTTTTCTCTGAATGTAGCGTACAAGTGAGGTTGCACATAGCATTGAATCGTTCCGTACGTGTTCTGTTTTTAAGGGAAAGAAACACTTTCTGATTTTCTATGAGATTCTATGAAAGACTGCTTTTCAGCCATGACTCATGAACTCCGTCTCATTGCAGCCAGTCAGGTATTTACTCCCAAACGTCTGACAACACCTCCAGGTGCGTTAGTGTGTCTGCCACACAAGCGTCCTATTCATCGGCCAAGGCTTCGCTCCATTTGTCAAACGTTCTCAGGAAAGCGATATATCCTTTCTTTAGAAGCCAGTATTTATACGCAGAGTGACTAACGGACTGGTGTGTTGGACTTAGCAATTGACAGACCAGAAATAGCCCCAATTTTTTTCTTCCATCCGGGTTGCTGTTCGTTGTTTACACTGTGCACCATACTCCTCCGGGAGAGCACATCGAAGAATGTCGCTTTGCTCGAAGATTCACGGTTTCCTTAAATCTTCCTATTTCGAACCACTCGGGCAGGAGGGGAACGATGGGTATTAGCAAGAAATACATGAGAAAATACACCTAAAAACACAAGCAAGATTATTAAGTGTGAACTGAATCTTCTCTCATGAGAGGTTCATAGTTCTAGAAATGTCGCACCATCACGTTTCTCCTTCAGTGTGCACACGAGGGAACCGAAAGCCAACGCTTTTTTATTGAGACACTGAGGTTTATGTAGGCACCTCTTAGCATGTTGGCTGTAGTTCAGGAATTTTCTGGAAGAGGAAGCTTGTTGATTAAGGGAAGGACGATGTGTCTTTTTGAAGCAGGCACAGCAAGAAAGGCTACCACCTTGGAATAAGTATCTAAAATGGGATCACCCGGTCACGACTCCGATGCATTCGCACCCGCTGTGTCCGTAAAGGACTGTGGGTCAGACATCAGCACCTTAGGGTGGCAAGAGCTGTGCCCTGATTTTTAAAAACAAATATTTGTTATAAAATGCTTTTGATAAAAGAGCTTTGGAGGAGCTTAGTGGCGGTGACTTCTCTCCCCCACCCGTCCATCCACAGGCACATACTTACTGTATGACTGGTGTACTCAGGGCCTGCGATTAGGTCCGCGGGACTCCTAGTACTTTGGAACCTTCTTCTGTGATAGAGAAGCCTCGGCCCTGCCCTGCATATGCGCCCGGCTCACACCTCCAGGTTAAGATCCGTCAGAGAGCTGCCAGAGGGCAAACGCGTGGTGACAAGGACGACAAGGACGGGCGGGAAGGGAGGGAGCATTGTCATTCTGTGTATCCACTATTACCAGTGATGACCCACGATGCCCTTTCCCAGATAACGTCAGGGGGTCCGGGGAGACAGCTCGGGATGCTAGGGAAGGGGAAGGTTAGGCGGCTTCATACTTCGCGGTCTGGGAAATGGCTAAGGGGACTAAACACCGTATTCCCTATGAGATAAACGCCTTAAGTATATGCAATTCAGGAAGATTAAAGTGAGCCTCAAAGACCAGTTAAAACGCTACCTTCATCCCCCCCCCGCCCCGTTATTTCTGACATCGGGGAAGGAAGGAAGGCGCCCAGCTTTTCCCGCCCCGCGAAGTCGAGACTGCGCTGCGGCTTGTTTCGGTGGCGCCACGAACCCGGGCGCTCGCGGTCTTTTAGGAACCCGTGTGTGTGTCGGCGCTGTCGCCTGTACGCTGTTGTCTTAGAATCGGTAACTGCTCTGAAGATGAGTGGTAGCCACATCCCTCCCCGTTGCACACGTTCACATTTGACACAGAGTTACGACCTGGTACGTATCTCGTCGGCCGGAATCTAGTACTCCGACTTCCTCCTGGGCATGCTACGTGAAGGCTTGCCATAGTCTGGGACCAAATAATCCTAAATTGAGAAAAACACGAGGTAAGCTAATTCAGGTTGCCCGGAGTTCCACTTGATTGGAATTATTGCAAAAAAAAAAAAAAAAAAGAACTAAAGTTCATGGGCTTGACATCGGCATTGCTAACATGCTTTAAGTATTTCCAGCCTGTTTACTTATTAGGCAATAAAGCCAACGCTCCCGGAAGTGCCTATTTTATCTTGACGAATACGTGTTTCCGCACACACGAAAAAGGCCCGAGTCCACTGTGGAAATCAGTTCTGAGAGGATATGCCCTTTGAAATATGTCCACATGGGCGCAGCCTCTCTGGGTTTAAGTGTACGGGGGCGGGGAATGTAAGCTGACCCTGGGCTTCTCCTACGACAGGAAGGAAAACAAATAATAATGCCTAAAAGCCAGGACTCGAAAACACTAAGAAGTGGGACTCTGCATAGAGGCACCATTAACTTGGGGCGAGCTATTTCACGTTCCCTTTGCTTGGTTCAAGACCCTCTGCTATAGGGCCGATAGCGTGGCGTGCAGCCGTGCGGACACGACTCCCATTTCTGACACGCTCTGGTACCTTCCACGATCCGTGGTGAGCCATGGCTTATGTCATCGGCTGGATGCCTCGAAAGTGTGAGCCAGTCGTGTTCTAGAACTATGAAAGTGAGCAGTGAAGAACTTGGCATTGGTAAGATGACAGGTTCTCAAAGTATGTGGTTTTGAAGTGAGAAAGGCTTGGCAGGTATGCTCTCCCTGGTACCGTGACCCATAGTGGTTTCCCTTCTCTCCAAACCTCGGGCTGCCTGAACAGGACTCACTGTGTCGCCTGGTGTCTGTTTGCCGTGTGACGCCGGCGCCTTGATGTTTAGCTTAAAGCTAGGGCTCCGACATACCACGAGCCGGGGCTCCCGTCGGGAGGGACTCTATATGGGACTTAACGCTTAGAAGTATTTGGAGGTCATCTCCTTTTTGAAAGACATCGGAAGAGTGACAGGAAAATGAGCGCGGCCCAGAGTTGTCTTCTAAATAGAGACTTCGGTGAGGGAGGAGGAGGAGGGATGTTCAAATATGGTCCAGGAAGATAGTCTCCGAAGGGCTAACCCAGCCATGACTGCTCGCCGCGCAGGAAGCCAGTGCTGTCTAATCTTACAAATTCTAATTTCCTGCCAAATGGTATTTAGGAGCCACTGATAATTTAATTTCCTGGCATTACTGTTACTGGAGATTTATTTAGTTTCTCTGCTCAGCTCTTAACAAGAAAGTAAATCTTTGTCGGGTGCAAGGTTTCAGTATAGAAGAGCTAACGAGACAGGGGTTTTAGGGGACAGGTGAAGGGCCAGCAGGAATGAACGGAGGGTGACTGCCAGCGTGCGATCACTGTGACGGGCACTTTGTTTGCACGGAGGCCGATGGCAGTTTAAAAGCTACCTTACGTAAACGGTGCGCACTTCAAGGAGACAGACCTTGGTTTCACTTGTGCCTCTACTTTTCGTTTCTAACCCAGTTTACGTAAGGGAACGTCCTGGTTTTCTTTGGGGGACAAGGTGCCAGTAAGAGCCATCCTCCGGTCCCGAGAAACCTCTGAACCGTGGCACAGCGGGCTCAAGCAACTGTCTTTGCCCCAGAATGCCTCCCGCTGGCGGCAGCGGCTCATTCCCAGGAGGCGAGGGGGTGTGTCTGAGGGTCGCTGGGGGGGGGGGGGGGGCCGAAGCCGGCCCCGAGCCCCCCCCCCCCCCCCCCCGCCCCCGGGCCCTGTGCCTCCCGGGCCAGCCGCGCGCTCCGCTTGTTTGGCAGCCTGGCTTCCGAAACGCACCCAGTTGTGAGTGAGAGTTCAGCAGCCTTCCGGAGGCGGCTCCGAGACGCAGGGTGTGGTTTCCTTAGCTCACTCTCTGCTATTTGGTTGCCGGTGGCAACAGGATCCAAACAACTCGGACATGTGTTTGTATAAAAAAACCTGGGACCGGGCCGCACAGTGGGAGTCTGGGGCCGCCGGGCCAGTGGAAGAGCTGCGGTGAGTACCGGGGCCTCCCGGCCGTCTTCCCTCACTCGTCTCCAGATGGCACTCTGCAGATGACACGGGGGCATTTGCGAGCACGGGAACCGCGCTTATGGGGAGCTGGGAACAGCGTCTCCGTTCTGGTGTTTCCTGTGCGATTACATAACTGCTGTCTACGGAACCCACGTTCGTTCGGGCGGAGGGGGGAGACCGGCATATGTTTAAAGAAGTCGGGAGCTAATAGAAACCCCCGTTTGGTACCTTTCTGCTGGCGGGACGAACAGAGCGCCTCGGCAGTGCCGCAAGCTTCGGTGGGGGGGGGGGGGGGGCGCTGGGGGACTCGGGTGGCTGTTCCTGTGAAGGCAGTGGGAGGGGTTCTTCGAATGATCGGCTTAACACTTTTTTTTAAGCCTGCCCCCCCCCCACCCACCGTAGATCCTATTTTAAAGTTGCAGTTTTTAAAACAAATGTCCTAAGTCACAAACTTGCTTGAACCAAGGGGGGACTTGATGTGGGCATGCCCCAAACTGGCAGGTCACTGTGCCGAGTGTCCACAGTCGTAGACTTCGCCGGTCCGGACGGACGGAGAACGCCGTTGTGAGAAGTCCGCTCTGGGGCCCCGGCTCGGGCCCCGGGGCCGTGAACTGCGGCGGACGGAACTCCTCGGGGTCCCTTCAGGGATTTAAAAGTGTTCTGGCGGATCTAAAGGAGGGAGCGAGGCCTCGGAGGCTGGCGAGGGAGGGCCTGGCGCGCCGCGGGCACCGCTGCCAAGCAGCCCGCCTCCGGGATGCGGCCCGTATCCCCTCTTGTCCCCCCCACCCCCGCCCCATCCGGCCCCCTCCTCCCGCCGGCAGGGCTCTCTCCCAGGGCCCCGGGGGCCTGTCTCTTCCCGGGTCCTAGTGAAGAGTGTGGGGTCGCGGCACCGCGCGCACCGTCCTCCCGGGGCTCATTTGCCCGGCCCGTTGCCCCCGCAGGTCCCTCCAGCTACAAGGTGGGCACCATGACTGAGAAGTTCGACTGCCACTACTGCAGGGACAACCTGCAGGGGAAGAAGTACGTGCAGAAGGACGGCCACCACTGCTGCCTCAAGTGCTTCGACAAGTTCTGCGCCAACACCTGTGTGGACTGCCGGAAGCCCATCGGCGCCGACTCCAAGGTAACGGTGGCCCCGGCGGCGTGTGGGGGTTGGGGGGGGGGGGCCCGGGACGGCAGTCCGAGGCGGGGCCTGCTCGTATTTCACGAACTCCTGGGCGCCCCTCGTGTTACTCACAGGGTTACTCACAGGAACGTTGGCCTCGGCCTGTCCCAGTCTCGGTGGGGGGCCACCGCCCCTGACACCCCCCCGCCCCACCCCCGGGCCCCAGCACCACTCACGGCAGCCACCCCATCTGCTCGGTCCCCAGGAGGTGCACTATAAGAACCGCTACTGGCACGACACCTGCTTCCGCTGTGCCAAGTGCCTTCACCCCTTGGCCAACGAGACCTTTGTGGCCAAGGACAACAAGATCTTCTGCAACAAGTGCACCACTCGGGAGGACAACCCCAAGTGCAAGGGGTGCTTCAAGCCAATCGTGGCAGGTAGCGCCCCCTCTCCCTCCCCGGCAGCCAGGGAGGAGGCCCCGAGGGCGGAGATGATGCCGGGTGCTCGCGGTGGTGGGGTGATGCTGCTGCGAGCCGCGCTTAGATTTTAGCGTATATATGCACGCATATATATACACGTATATCTGCGTACACATATATGCTCGCACACACGCACACACTCGGCAACTAAAGAACACTGGAGAGAGCCGTCTGTGGCAAGAGAAAGAAGTGAAAAGTATGTAGCGCTTTCTCATTTGGGTAGAGTAAGTGATCAAAGCATGCGCCCTCCTGGGTGGAATTCTGGGCCAGCTGCCCCCTCCGCCCCTCCCCCCAGCGAGTCTCCGAGTCTCCAGGTCCAGTCCGCAAAGGCCGGCCGTGGGGGTGGGGCGGGGATTCAGCCCCTCCCCCCATCCTGAAACACCGCTGCCGGGGTCCCCTTCCCCCTCGACCACGGGAGTCTGGGTCTGCACAACCCCAGCAGGACGGAGGGGAGAAGCCCTCCCCTCACCCCACCCCCCCACCCCCCGCCCCCCCCCCCACCTCCCGCCGTGGATAGCACAGCTGGGGGCGAGCGGGAGGCCGGTAACTGTGCAGGGCCTGTGTGCCCTCCCCTCTGGAGGCCCGGGGGGGGGGGGGGGGGGGGGGTGGCGCGCGGGCTGAGCGGAAGCAGCCCCCTGCAGGGCCCTGTCAGCCGGGCTGTGGATGGCTTTCCCCGCAGGAGATCAGAACGTGGAGTACAAGAAGACCGTGTGGCACAAAGACTGCTTCACCTGCAGCAACTGCAAGCAAGTGATCGGGACCGGAAGCTTCTTCCCCAAAGGGGAGGACTTCTACTGCGTGACCTGCCACGAGACCAAATTCGCCAAGCACTGCGTGAAGTGCAACAAGGTACGCTGTCGAGGGAGCTCCGCGTTGACTCGTTTCTGGAAGTGTTTGACAGTTGGCAGAGCACTTGCACACACACTATCCCATTCCATCGTCACGACGGCCCTGCGACGTGGGAATTATTATTCCCGTGTTGCAGACGGGGACGCCGTGGCGGTAGAAAGCGGCGCCCGGGGCCAAGTCGGGCTGTCCGCGGGCGCCCTGGGGAGGCGCGGCGGCCCCGGCTCTAGAGGGCCCGCCTCCACCCCCTAATCGCCGCGTCGCCCCACGCAGGGGCCCGCCTTCTCTGAGCCTCGGTGTCTTCGTCTGTAGCTCGGGGGTAATAATCGCACCTGCCTCCCATGGCCGCTGTGGCGATCAAATGAGATACTGTCTACCAGAGCGCCCAGCACAGTGCCTGGCACGTAGTAGGCATTCAACAAAATGGTTGTTGAATCTGAATCCGGTGCTACACTCCCTGGTCTAGGCCATCACATCTGGAGGAATCACTTACCAGGATCAGCCCTGGCATGCCGAGTGCTTTGTGTGTGTTACCTGCTCTAAGAAGCTGGCTGGGCAGCGTTTCACCGCTGTGGAGGACCAGTATTACTGCGTGGATTGCTACAAGAACTTTGTGGCCAAGAAGTGTGCTGGATGCAAGAACCCCATCACTGGTAGGCTAAAGAGTCCTTGCTAAGTCTGCCAGGCTAGGTCTTGCGCATGGTAACCATCTCTCATTTTCCTACGCCGTCGGTTTCATCCACAAAGGCCCCACAGAATGTCCTGTCCCCCTGCCATTGTGGTCCCGAAGGCCCCCCCCCCACCCCGAATAGTTTGGATTCTCCCCCAGGCCAGCTTAGCCTTTGCAATACAGAACACCTCCTGACTACTGCTGACTAACGACGCTGCCGGAGTTCACGAGCCTGAGACCCACGGCCATGGCCACGGGCAGGCAGGCACCGCGTGTGGCGGTGGGAGCGGCGGTGGGAGCGGGGTGGGGGGGTGGGGGGAGTCCGGCGGGGAAGGGAGAGGAAAGGGGGGCGGATGAGGCCGGCGGGAGTTGGGGGGGGGGGGGGGAGGCTGCGAGCGGCAGGCGGGGATTAGAGCACCCCTAGCGGCAGGCTAGCTCAGAGGTGGCTGCGGGCAGCTGTTTGGCGATCAGAAGCAGAGCTGATCACTTCATTCCTCCTCACGCGGCCGCGATCCACGTGCCCCGGGCCCTTTCCCCGCCTCCAATTTTCCCATCTCCCCGGGGAGCCTTGAAATGTACATTTGAGAAGACTTTTGCCATCCTCAGGGAAAAGGACTGTGTCAAGAGTGAGCCACCCAGTCTCTAAAGCTAGGAAGCCCCCAGTGTGCCACGGGAAACGCTTGCCTCTCACCCTGTTTCCCAGCGCCAACCTCCGGGGCAGGCATCCGGGTGGAGAGAGGACTTGTCCCTCGTGGGTGGTGGTTCTTTGTAGAAAAAATCGAAGCTTAGCAGCTCCTCGAGGCCCGGTAAGTGCACACCCCGCGAACAGCCCAAGTTTGCCTCCTGGTGGCCACTTTGATGCCATGGCCCTAAATCAAAGAAACTGGTTATGCTGGGAGGTCGGTGCGTGTCACAGGGCGATAGCGGTGGCGTGGGAGTGCGGGTTCGCGGCTGAGCTCTGGCATCTCCTCAGGTCCTCGCGAGCCGTAGCAGGGTGGCGGCGACGCGGGGGTCGGTGCGCGGCGGAGGGCGGCCGGGGGCCGGGCAGACGCTGCCCCCGCGTGCTTGTCGGCTCCGTGAACGGGCAAGGCGGCGCTCGGCCTCCCGCCTGTGCCCACTCAGCGGCCTCCTTTGTTTTCTCTTGTCGTTTCCCCAGGGTTTGGTAAAGGCTCCAGTGTGGTGGCCTATGAAGGACAATCCTGGCACGACTACTGCTTCCACTGCAAAAAATGCTCCATGAATCTGGCCAACAAGCGCTTTGTTTTCCACCAGGAGCAAGTGTATTGCCCCGACTGTGCCAAAAAGCTGTAAAGCGACAGGGGCTCCTGTCCTGTAAAATGGAATCGAGTCTTGTTCTTGTGTCCTCGCCCTCTGCCCTGCACCACCCGGAGGGCCAGAGCGGCCTCTCACCTCTAAAGTTGCTTCCTCTGTCTTTGCTCCCATTTTACAGTATTACTCAGATACGGGCACGCAGTGGTCACACTAGGATGTAGCGGCGCGGCCACTTCTCCGCAGCTGCGGTGAAAACACAAACACGTAGATAGGTTGACTCTTCTGCATGTTTATCATAGAGCAGAAACGTGCTCACCATTTAGCTGCTTAGTGACGTGAGCGAGAAGCGTAACACATAAAGCCCCCGCTGAGATGCGTCTCGTGGCTCAGCTGGGACCCACCGTGTCCTCAGGACACGCAAGAGTTGCGGCGGCTGCTCCAACTCGGCTGCTCACCTGTCTGTGAGCAGAGAGCGAACTTAACAAATTGCATGGTTGAACCTCCTCCTCGAAATCTTCCTGCTGTTCTTTTGTGCTCTCAAACGACTAATACGAATTTCCAGAAAGTTAACATTTGAACTTGGCTGTAACTCTAAACTGACCTTTCCCCCGTACTAACCTTCGATTTCCCCGTGTGGCGTGTTTTCTGAACGTTCCCACTTTCAAGCGGGGAACGGGCAGGTGATTTGGAAAGTGTAGGCAGACCTGAGAAAACGAGCCTGTTTCACAGGAACATCGTCACGGCGACTACTTCTGGAGGCTTAACAAAACTAACCCAGCTGCCCTTTTTCTTTTTCTTTTTTAATACTCTCGTTTTAATTCATAGTAACGTAGTTTATGGGTTTGGAGACTTGCATGTCGATATTTTAGCCCCTTCGAACGTTCCTGCGGTTTTGAAATTCATCCTGCCGAAGTAACCGTGACACTCTAGCGGGGGGTAGCTGAGCAGGCGCCAGGACTGTCATTGACACGGATAGGACATTTCCAAACAGCGGCTAGAGTGGAGTCCCTTGTAGCATAGTAGTTGTCTGCTCTTTGTCTGTGTGCTCAAGAGGCCCGCCAAGTCCCTTTTCTTGTGATTTTTAGGACTGTCCCTCAAGAGCTCAGCTGGATCTCTGGGGGAGCGGCTGCCACCCTCACAGGCACAAGCGGATTCCCACGCAGTGCTTACCTGAGATGCAGGCTCACCTAACTTACCGTATTCTTATCAACATTGTTCTATTACATAGTATAATGAGACAGTATCAAAAGTAAACATGTAATGACAGTGCATATTAACATTCTCGTAGGAGTGGTTAGACAAGCCAATGCCTCATTTCTACATTTTGTCATTAGCTGTTATCCTAAAGTTTCAGTGTACCCTTACGGAAATAAAGCAGCATATAAATAAATAACGCCTCGTCTTTTAATTCTGCCCATGGACTTGCTGTAAGGGGACACCATTGCTCTCAGACCCTCGATGACCGCTTTCCTTCGAGCGCGTACTCTGTTCAGAGCAGTCGCACAGAACAGAGGAATTTAGAAGCAGACCGGAGCCCGCAGCAGCACTCGGGTCCGGCCAAAAACCACCACGCCCCACGCTGACCCAGAAGCAGCATCTCCCAGATGTTCACATCCCTTAAAAAGGGCCCTGTTTTCTTGGGCCAGGAGCAGGTGGGGTGAGAAGAGAACGACAGCCGAAGGGCTGCTGGGCTGTTCACAGCCCCCGTTCTGTTGGCCCCCCTCTCCGTGTGCCCTCTGGAGCACGGATCCACGTGGAACACTCCCAATCCCTGCTCCCTCCACCCTTGTGGGAGAAACCCGCTCCCCCTTGTGGCCATGGCTGAGCCAGCGGGGAGAGGGCATCGGGGCCTCAGTAATTAAAGCAAAGGGCGGGACCCCTGTGGAGCTACCCGGACCTTGTTAGCAGGGAATCCAAACCCGCCAGCAGGAAACCACGGGCGTTTTTATGAACAGGTGACAGTCCCCTGTGTCTGTTCCCCTGGAGAAATCGGCAGTTAAAACCACGAAGAGAGTGGTTGTCTGGGGCCCCGAGGGAGCAGGGGTGGGGTGGGGAACTCACACACCACCCCTGGAAGCAGGCTGGGTTACTGAGATTGCGGCAAGGGACAGGGCCCAGAGGGGACGAGCCTGGGATGGAGAGGGGACTCCACTCAGGACTCCTCCTCGGGGAGAGACCACAGCACACTTCAGTGCCCTCCCCCCCCAGCGGACTGTGGGCCTTTGGGCACCGTGGCTGCTCTCCTCTTCCCCTGCCACCCCAGATTCTGTGCTTGCCCTCCATCCTGTCACCCTTTGGCCTTCCTATCCCACTCGGCCTGCAAAACCCCAGCCCACGCCAGGGCCGAGCTCTGCCTTAAAACAAACAAACAAACAAAAAAGCACCGCTAGCTGCAGCCACCAGCACAAGAACTCCAGCCTCCACCCTGGCCGGCTTGGCTTTGCCTTCCCTAGGCCAGACTCCCCGCCCCGGATACCTAATCCTCACAGTCAACACTGGCACTATCGTCCCCATTTCCCAGATGAGAGACGTTCAGAGAAGTCAAGAGGTCTACCTGAGGTCACACGGCTAACGAGTGACAGATCTCCAGCCTATCACTTATGACCGGACATTGCCATAGAAATGGTGAGCCCCCCAGGGTAGGGGCAGCGTCTGATGCATCACAGTGAGGAAACTATCCGGTTTCTGGGTTTCTGCTCGGTATTTCATCTGAAGACTGACCCATTAAGACTCAGGAGGAAGGAGGGGAGATTCCTAGTTGACAACTTTTAATCAGAAAACGCTCTTCTCCCTCATAACCAGGGGGATCAGCATCTCCAGAACGCACCTACTTGTGGTTAACGGGGTGGGTTCTGGAGCAGACTGCCTGGGTTCAAATCCCAGCTGCTCTGCCATTTTCTATGCCACTGAGACCACAGGCAAGTTCACCTAACCTCACTCAGCTCCTTTCCTTGCCTATAAAATGAGACCGAATTCCTACCTTCCAGAATCACACGCAGATTATACGGTAATAATACAAATGCTTAATAGGGCGATGGACACCTGGTCAAAGCACTCAAATAACGTTAGCAATTATTTTCATCTCCGGCACCAAACGGCGTATTACCTGCCATACGAACCACAAGACCCTCCCCACTCGCGAAGCAGGATGAGGTGTCGCCTCTACAATCAGCCTTGAATTTGGGCCTCAGCTCTGCCTCTTCCTAGTCGTACGACATTGAACAAGTACCAATCTCCACAAGTCTGTGTCCTCCTGGGTAAAAATGGATACCCACCTTCACAGGGTTTTAAAAAGATGCCTAATAAAGTACCTGGCATCATGGCACGCGTAAACGTAACTGCAGTTATTACGAGACTTGGGGAACCCTTGGATATACCCATCCAGGAACCCTGGAACTGGATCAGTGGAGAGGGAGACCAGTGGCAAGGTGGCCTCTCCAGGGCCTGCTTCAATGAGCCAGGCCTGCAGGGCCCGGGGCACCCAGCGGGCCACAGGGCACAGACCCCTGATGAAATGTGGCGGCCGGCCTGCCTCCAGGCTTCTGCTTCTCGGCACTGGCTCCTGCTCCTGTTCCTGCCTCGCCTCCTGATCCTCTGCCTCTTGCCCCAAGGCGTGATTCCACAGGACTAAAAGGGCACTCGGAGACCGCAGCACAAAGTCACGTGAAAATGCACGCGAAGTCACACAGCAAGCTCACAGCCACCTCAGCTAAGACGCAGGACTTCGGGTCCATCTGCCACCCTCTGCAGCATCCCATACTGCACCGCGGTGGCTGCCAGGGGTCAGAGCTGTTCGAAGGCTTCGTACCTGTGCAAGATGACACGGGCGTAGGAGACGTGCTCATACGTAGAACCCGCTGGCAGAAGTTAGGGACCTGTCTGTCAGGGGGAGAGACGCCAAGAGACTACCCGGAGAGGAAAGGAAACTTGAAGCAACCCTGTCCCCTAACAGGCCCGGGCACCAGCCCACGGCAAGGGGGTAAGGCTATGCCGGCGGCCACCACCTTGGAGCTGTAGACAGGGAGCTTTGGCCACGTTTCGGGTTGTGTGTACACCACACGACATCCTGCTTCAACAGCTCCGATGTGGAGCCCAACAATACGGAACGGGAAGTGGGGGTGGCTGCCACCATCTCCTAAGCGCCAGACCCCACAGACTGTAAACAAGGACCTCGCCCGATCAAAAAACCTAAGAGACCAGAACGCGTTTCAAGATTGAAAACTAAACACTTACAGGCAGATCCAAACATCCGTTTTAGCTGTGCACAGGAACAGCAAGGTCACGAACAGATGTGTAGAGAAGCACAATCACTGCCCGCCTGTGCACGCACTCAAAGATGTAAAGTGTTCCCCGCCATGGCAGGCACCAAAAGCGATGCCCCGAAGGGGCTGGGGGAGAGGGGTGGGGAGTGAATGCTTAAAGGGTACAGGTTTTCTGAGGAGGAGATAAACGTTCTAGAACCAGGTACAGGTGGTGGTTGCACAACACCGTGCATGCACTAAATGCCACCAGACTGGGACATGTTGTGAATTTCACCACAGTAAACAGATGGTTGGTAACTACTGGCCTCAAGTAGAAGAGCCACCACTGGCCAGAGTAACGAGCCCTGGAAATAGGTGCAGAATTTGAAAATTCATATCTAATGTCCCAGGGGTGGAGCTCTACCAAGTCACCACGTGGCTGAAAGGGAGCATCAGAGGATTTGCTTACCTTTTATTGAACTGCCTCTTGCCCGTGTTCAAAGCTTGGTTAACAATTGGGGTCACCTTTACACCACGCAACAGTATTTTTTTGTTATTATAATGAAAAGAAGACTTGCTTTATTTGCAAAGTTTATTTCACAGAGCACACACATGAACAGAAGAATAACGGAGTGTTCCAACATGTGACATTTGTGCAGAAAAATACCAGAAACTCATTTGTTAGGATGATTGTCTCTGCCTTCTTCATGAAAGAGCTAGTGTATAAAAATAGTTTTCAAATCTAAGGCACCAGGCTCTATCTGTAACACTGGTACAGTACACTGAATGGCAAAGAACTAAGGAACTGGAAAGAATAATTCTTTCCTTTAACTAATCCAAGACGGGTGGCTAGAAAGGAACATGGGCCTGCTTGAAACTGTGATTCACTACAAAACTCATCAGCAGTGGGACAACTATTGTGCATTCAAGTTTTAGTTGCTGGTTTAAGCAGAATTTGATGGATTTCAGGAAGCTATCCCAGTGTGCGTGTGTGTGCGCACATGCATGCAAACGTGTGTGCAAATGTGTACGTGTGTGTGTGCGCACGCGCGCCTATCTATCACGGCGACCAAAGGAAGAATGGCCCTGCTCTTGTACTCACTTGCAGCCAGTGGTTAGAGAAGGCCGAGCAAGTCCGGCTCCACATGCCAAGGCTGAGCGCAGACCGAAGGCAGGACTGGAGAGCACGAGGAGAAAAAGACGGCGCGCCAAAATCCACTGGGGGGGGATGACACGTGCCCCACCACACAACAGCCACATAGTGCTGTAGGCACAATAAAAACAGTGCACGTTTTTGGAAATAAACCCCCCCGTGCACTTCAAAAGGTAAGACTGATGATAAGCACGAAAGGTGCTAAACTGTCCCAAGACGACACTTTCTAGGACCCCTGGCATTTGGGAGTGCCGGGGCCTGTGCACTCCGGTGATGGCAGAGCTAAAAACATACATAACGGTAACATGGGACTTATAACTATATTTTGCAACCTCCCGTTCATTATAAACAATCTAGTAAAGCTCTTGTGAGCAATCCTGAGTTCCTCGCACCCCCCATCAAGTCGTCTATGAGATCAAATGTCAGCTTTGAATTGTTAAAGTAATGTAACTGTTAAACAGAATAAGCATTATTTTAAGAGAGAAAATTACTCCTTGGTTTAGAAACTCAAGAGTTACCACTTGATAAAAAGGCACCCTTGGTGTATACACTTACACATACCGGCTGGAAAACAAGAACAAGACAGCGGAGGTTTCTACAGACAAACAAAAACAGGTCTTTACTCAAAACCCTTGCTGTGGGCAAGAATCAAGGTGGTATGCGCATCTTTTGAGACACGTGTTAAGGTGACTGATGTTTTTCTCCTTCTTGGATGGTCATTTTCTTGGCCAGGTTCAAGTCAGAGGCAGAGAAATGTGGGGAGATGGGCCTAGCAATTGAAATCCAGAGCGGAGGATGAATCTTCCTCTGGGCTGCACGAGGTTTACATATCTGACCAGAGGGAAAAAGAAAAGAAAGATTAGTAGAGAAGATGCTGGTCTCACAGCCACTGGGCCTCAGCCTCCCTTCGGGGTAGGCCCCGGGACCCTTGGCAACCCCCTCCCCAATCCAAGTTGCTGACACACTGGTGCCCTTGTACTAAATATTCCCCATGACTCCAACTCCCAAATAGGCCCAAGCTGCCTCTCAATTTCAAAGACAGCTTCTTAAGGAAAGAAAAGCAAAGGCCTTTTGGTTTTGGAAATTCAGGGTGAGAGAGAGACTAATTCCAAAGGCCTCACTAACCTCTGCCCTAAATGATTACCTGTATGCTGTAAAGCAGCTTGTGGACTGGGGGCTGAAAAGAACCTATTTTATACGTCTGATAGGAAATTCAGGGCATAAAAACTAAAATCAAGTTATCTACCCTCTCAAAACCAACGTTTTAAGTTTTTAAGTGTATTTATTTATTTTGAGAGAGAGAAAAAGTGCAAGTGGGGTAGGGGCAGAGAGAAAGAGAGTGGGAGAGAGGATCCCAAGCAGGCTCTATACTATCAGTGCAGAACCTGACATGGGGCTCGAACCCACAAACCGTGAGATCATGACCTAAGCCGAAGTCCGATGCTTAACCGACTGAGGCACCCAGGCGCCCCATCTCTCAAAACCAACTTAATGGAAGCTCTTTGAGATCAACCTAGTGTTTGGATCCACCACAGTCTCCCGTCTCACCTCCGAAGTTACAAGGTGCCAAGAAAGCCCTGGAAAAGCCAAAGCAGGAGGGTTCACGGCCAACTGCCTTTCAAACAATGTGAAGACAGGATGAGGCCTTACCCAATAGAAGAGGTACACATTTGTTTTTCTTGTCATCTAAAGGCATCTGGGGACTTTGATGGAATGTGATGGAACCTTTCAGGTGGTATTTTCGGCTATCAGGAGGGATACTGGACATGAGTGACTCTGCCTCATCTCTGATGTCAACAGTCTTGTCACAGATCCACTCCTGTGCCTCTGGATGTACACTTTTGTTAGGTCCCACGGTGTTGCTGGTTTCACTTGCCTTTCTGGTTTTTGTTGCTCGGCTGCTCATTCTTTTGCTGGACGGTCTGGAAAGAGAGGTTTGGGTTAGAATCCTGACTGTCCCAGAACCAAGGCTGTGTCCTGAAAGAAGCTTTATCCTTTAATTAACTTCTAAGAAATGCCTTGGAAGTAACTTAACCTTCAGAATCCTGGAATAGGAAGGCTGGAAGGGACCCTGGAGATCACAGACCACACTGGTTTCCAAATTGTGTCCTGCAAAGTCCTAGGGTTCAGCAAACACTAAGCAGGGCAAAGAGCAGCTGCGTGTGCAGGGATGCAGAAGCCCATCCCTACTTCACTCTGACCTGAGACACAACTATGCAGTGCAGTGAGGACGAACGTGGCTCTCCTAGCTCCAGCGCTCATGCTGGCCCAACACTGCGCCTCTCAGCCCATCGTGTTCCCACGGGTCCTGAAGGTTCAGTGTCTCTTTAGGGAATCCCCAGGGAGCCTTCCCTTCCAAGAATCTGTTCCCACTCTTCCAACCAAACTTCTGACCCTCAGTTTCCCCATATGTAAAATGACATCAATACTGAACTCAGAGTCACAATGAGAATTAAAATAAGCAGCAAAAGATGCCTGGTATGCAGCAGTCACTCAGTGCCCCCCCTTCCCTGATTTTATGAGAAAATGCTAACCAGTGTGCACAAAAGCACAGCTTAGAGTCAGATGTATCTAGTTTGAATGTGGGCTCTGCCCTTTAACGGTGGGATGTTGGGCAACTAAGACCTGTAATCTCTCCGTGCCTCAGTTTCCTCATCTGTAAAAGTGAAGATGATAACCCTTGCCTAGCAAGGCTGCTGTGGGGATTACTTTGTTTCTGGAAGTGCTTGACACCGTGCTTGGTACAAACTAAGACCTCAGTCACTAATCTCATGTAGGACTCCCACCGAGTGTATTCTGATAGGCTCACTGGACTCACCTGGTACCCTTCGCCTGAGTCAAAGGGTTTTTCGCACTTTTTTGTCTGAAGGTTTTCATGTCGCCATTAAAAAATGTTTTTGTCTCTCTATGGACTTGGCCAGAAGTGGCGTCTAAAAACACCAGCTTGGGAGTGTTCTTCTTCATGTTTTTAAAATGTGTTTTGAATTTTGTGGATGAATCCATGCCATTTATAAAGGCTTGGAAAAAGAAAGGAAGAAGATTAAAACTGGAGTTTCAACAATGCAGACAACAAGAGGCAAAGGCCATGATCCTGCCGGGCCGGAGTACGGCCGGCCACATAAAGGCAGGAGGAAGAGCCATGCAGCAGTATTCTGGGGTGTAAGCCGCCACCCGGCACACAGGCCCACTCTGGCCTCAAAGAACAAAGGGGCCACCTCTAAGGAACTTGCCCTCTTTCCTCTGCCGGGCAAGACAGGCCAGAGGGCAGAGGGCAGCAGGCAGCATGCTTCTTACCCCTCCTCCTGACTGCCCACCTCGCCAACCCCGCCTGTTCTTTTAGTCTTGATGCCGGGGCTCCCTCTACCTTCAGCTTTCCTCAGCGCCCTGAGCCGACCCTACACCTGGCCCTGCTCCTACTGCTCACCGTATTCGGGCCGGCCAGCTTGTGGCAGGGTCACCGTCTGCTCCTACGTCTGTCTCCCCACAGGCTCTCCTGGGGCCACACCTCCTCCTGTCTGTATCCCTGGTACCCAGAACACCTGACTCGCGTGTTCATATCCACTTGTGGGGTAAAACGTGGACAACAGTGTTCTCTCAAGTTCCTAGTACTGCTGCCATAAAGTGGTTCCTACTCAGAAGGGAATCAGCCATACATTTCAGAGAACACTCAGATCACGACAGGAATCCTATTTTTCTCAGTGAGGTGGAAAGTGGCATTCCACCTGTCATCAGTCATGGATGCCATGTGAGGCCCTGAGCTGTGACATGCTCATAATCCTCACATTCAGTTACGAGCTACCACCTACACTGTAATGGCACAACCTGCAAAACAAGAACAGCCGCTGCTGTAGCAGCCTTTATCGAGAGTTTCCTATGTGTCAGGTGCTCTTAGCACTACATGGATTATCCCATTGCAGTCTCATGCTACACTAGGAAGAGAACATTCGCTTCCCCTTTTTCAGGTAGGAAAACTGAGTACAGAGAGGTTCAGTAAGTTGCCCAAAGCCACACAGCTCAGAAGCAAAGGAGCCCCTGGATGAACCCAGGCAGTTTAACTCTTAAATGGTGACGAACAGAACTCAAAAGGCAAGCAAACCTGATGGATGTAGGTCATTGAAGGAGTCATCGTCGCTTTCTGACTCGTCCTCATCATCTGCCTCGTCCTCCTCATATGTGTTGTCACTGAATGTTTCTGCAGCCTACGATGAGAAAAGAAGTCATGGTTACATCTAATCTTCCATTATCCTGACTTGGTTATTTCAAAGAAAACAGCTTTCATGCCGGCTGCTGCCTAATTTTAATTAAGAGATAAAAAATCTAAACTCTTTGGCCCCAAAGACTCTACAGGGGATAGAACAGGTGGCCCTAGTTGTGTCTTTCAGTTAGGGAAAGACACTCAAGAGTGGGAGCCAAGGAACAATGCTTTGGGCTGGCATGTGGCCTCTCTGTGTGCTCTGAGCCCTAACTAAGCCAAGGAAGGGACAATTGATAAATAGCTAAAAAAAGTTCTTGGCTGCTGCTTGAGCCAGTGGGCTAAATGATCTTTCAGATGGTGACTCCCTGCACTTTCCAGAAATGACATTTCTATTCTGAATTTTCAGGATATGGATGACCATGCTGGGGAACTGTAAACAACCAAGATATCAATCTTGTTGCACAAAGGGTAAAGGGCACAGACTCTGGAGGAAAGGGGTCTTAGATGCATCAAAAGACAGGATGCTGGGGTATGGAGATAGACTCCCAAAAAGCATACCATAAATGAAAAAAATTACCATAAATGAAAAAAAAAAAAAACCACTGAATCTGAGCTCACTAAAATGAACTTCTGTTCAGCAAAAGGCATTCTGAGAGTATGAGGCGAACTATAGCAATACCTACACATTGACAGGGCTCATAACTCGAGCAGGTAAAAACTCCTACACATCAGTAGGAAAGAGGCTAGCCGCCAAACAGAAACATGGGCAAGGGACTTGATAAGGCGCTTCACCAAAGCAGATCTTCAAATGGCCAAAAAGCAGATGAAAAGGCACTCGACTCCATTAATCATCAAAAAATATTAATAGATTCAATAATGTGCAAATTAAGAACTTCTATCCAATAGAAGACAGCATTAAGACATGCCACAAATAAACTGGGAGAAGATATATGCAGTCCATATAAGCAAGAAAGTAGTGGCATCCACATTTTAAGAACTACAAGTGAGAAAAAGACAAATCAACCCAAAAGTTTTGGGCAGAGACCTGAATAAGCATCTCACACAAGAAAAAACATGACAGCTAACTAAAGATAGGAGAACATGCTCAACCTCTTTAATATTTAATCAGAGACATGCGAGTGTGATACTTTAATTACCACCAGACTGGCAAGAATGAAAAAGTCGGCAAGAAGGTGAAGCAACAGGAATTCTTAGGCACCGCTGGCAGGAACGCATAGACTACCTGTGAGGTATTTGAATATGTCTTTCTTGTCCGCTTCATAATTTCCTCAATTCTCTATTTAAAGGAAAATAAAAATTCAAACACGAAAACAGATTAAAAACAAAACAGTGGTCCTGAAGAAGTTGATTACTTCTGTTTTCCATAAGTGGACAGTGTCAGTTGACTGCTCCCAAGCCACAGACTTAGCAGACAAGAGACCCTACGGCGGCCACCAGAATCCTTCCAATCCCAGTTTCAGTCGGTCCAGAAAATGTCTTGAGTGGGTACTAGCTATCCTAACACACAGATCCAATGACTTCTCACTCCGAAGTTCAGACTTAGACACCCATTACTTAAACTAAGCATGTACTGCTGCAAACCAGTGAGGACTTTTTAACGTACTTTAGTCGAATAGACCATGAGTGAAGCAGATATTAATGAAAAGACTGCACCCCACTGATGCGACACTATCAGAACTTTCTTGCTGGAAAGAGCACACACCCAGGAGGGAAATTTCTCCCCGGTGCACACTTCCTTCCCTGAAGGTGAGGAGAACTATAGCTCTCTGGCCTCCTCAGGGCGACCTCCATCTCTCAACAGAGGCCTTGCAGCCTGGGCCGGGGCCTTCTCTGCTCCCAGACGAGCCAATTAAGTTGGACAAAGGGAGGCCCTACCTTACAAACAGCCTGTGTGTTGGCCTTTCAGAGAAGCCTGCACCCTTCTGCTTCCTTTGCTCAAGCTGCTGCAATTTCCAGCCTAGTTTAGAAGACACTAACTTCCGTCAACCCCTCCCAATGACTGGAGTGATTCTATTCAAACGAACTCCGTTTCCAGAGGTCGGCGAATATGGAGGTGTCACTGTAATGGTCACCAGTGGTCCATGATGGAGAGGTATGGTAAGAGAAGACCCTTCTATGCAGGAAGGGTGAGATCCTTGGATTAGAGAGTTCTAGTGGGAAAACCATCAGAGGCTAGCGTACCACTTATTTGTGATTTTTGAAGAACACGTTTTGATATCATGTGCCCAACATTTTTCCAAAAAGAACCAAACTCCCAAAACAGAAAGAGTACCTTTTTTCTTTCTAATCTCTCCTGCAAATTCTGTAACATAATTCTCTCGTGCTCCTTCTTGCGTTTGTCAGCCTCTTCATCAGCTTTTATTTTGGTGTCCCCCTTCTAGAAAATTTGTATAAAAATACCATTTTGATCTCAATATATGAGTGATAACCAAGAACATCAGTTGAAAAAGTTAAATAGTAAAATGTTATCTGGCATAAAAGAATGTAACCTTTTGGCTGACAGTACCTATATGCACAACATTCATGAATTACCAATTTTCAAAGCATTAGCTAAAATGCACAAAACTAGGCTATTATCTTGAGGATTTAGAAGCCATTGTCAGTCCCCTCCAGGACCCCAGGGTTATCATTAGTGGTTACCAGGCCACTATAGTTTGAAAGTATGTGATTATGTAGCTATCCATGAACACAGCAACAGGAGCTGAAAAGTCTTACACCTTTCAAAAACACCGAGAGGATCCTTAAAGGTAGTTCTTGAGGAATGCGAATGCACACAATCATTTATGTAACAAATACCTGATTTTACTAAGGGATAGGCTAAAAATGGAATATAAAGTGGGCTATGTTAATAATTCAAACTGAGTACAGTCTGAGCTCAGTTTGTGGATTTATTTACCTAGTGATTCGAATTTGCATGGGTGAGACATTATTGGAGAATTGGAGGACTTTATTCTTTTCTAAATTTTGTTACAGTTTATTTTGAGAGAGAGCATGCACTTGAGTGGGGGAGGGGCAGAGAGCCAGGGAGTGAGAAAATCCCAAGCAGCCTCCTCACTGTCAGTGTAGAGACCGACACGAGGCTCAATCCCATGAACCGTGAGATCAGGACCTGAGCTGAAATCAAGAGTTGGACATTTAACCCACTGAGCCACACAGGCGCCCCATGGAGGGCTTTGAACTTTTAGAGGTATTCGTACTTTTTATCGTCTCTGCTGGAAGCGTGTCTGGAGTGCGGCTGTGAGTGTTGCCACAGAATGCAGGGTCAGAAAAACTCACTTAGGACATTTAATCTGTGAGCAATTTGATTTTCTGAAGCCAAGCTGCAATGTTGTTTATGTAGACAAAATAAAACACTACTAATCTATAATTTGCTGCTTTCTGCTTCGGTTGCACTTGGAGAATCTTCTAGGATTGTGCCAAGGGTGGCTGAGAATGACCTGCAGCAGCACCAAGCAATGGCTAGACTGTGCTGGAAATATGCAGCCAGAGAAGCCTGGATCTGGTCCTCCCTTTTCTTGGACAAAGGCTGCCTCGGGCTTCCACTGAATTTTAGAACCTGGTCACCCGCCGATAGAGTGGATACAGCAAACCTGTAGCAGCACTTTCTGGTCTTCCGGATCTGTACATCCTTTCTTCATTTCATCGCGTCTTTGTCCATCTTCGAGTTTTGAGAACTCTTCTCCTTGGGTATCAACTCCTTTCTCTGCCATTTCCTTCACCTTCCTAATGACACAATATTTAAACAATTCTTAGTATTGGTCTCGGTCTCTACCACATAAGAGGTTGCAGCAGTACATGCTTTTCAGTCACCTCTGTACCCAACGTAGGGCTTGAAATGACCCTGAAATTAAGAGTCACATGCTCCACCGAGTCAGCCAGGTGACCCTGGACGTGCACTTTTATAGTGGAACTGCTTGTGTATAGGAACACAACTTACATTTTTACACCAGATTCGTTACATTTTCTGTGTTGTTACTGTACAAAATTTGCACAATTTCACCCTTTTTAAATGTGGGAAACCAGCTCTTGGGAGTAGAAAGATTTCTATCAAATAATGGGCCACTCTGCATTCTAAAATGAGAGAAAGAAAAACATTCCTTAACTATTTTAGACACATGGGACCCTCCAAAAGGCCTTATTTACACATATGTAATTTAAAGGAGGGTCTGGTGGTGCCCAGGGGAAAGCCCCATCCACAATGACGGGTACGCAGGGGTTTTAAAACGTTAAATTAGCTGTTTACATGAAGTGATGAATGATGGCCTTCCAGTTAACAGTTTTTGCTATTCACAACATCCCCTTCTCCTTTCTTCCAAACTCATTTAAAGTACACTGAAAGCATGTGACTGCATTTCAAATACTTACCACTTAAAAAACAACTCAGGACTGTAGTTATTCTTCGCAGGCAGTAGGCAGGTTTATATCCCAGAGCCCTAAATCAAGTGAGCTTCAAGAGTGAGGGTTGGGGTGCCTGGGTGGCTCAGTTGGTTGAGCATCTGACTCTTGCTTTTGGCTCAGGTCATGATCCCAGGGTCACGGGATCGAGCCCCACATCAGGCTCCACGCTGAGTATGGAGCCTGCTTAAGATTCTCTCCCTCTCTCTCCCTCTCTCTCTCTCCCTCCCTCCCTCTGCCCTTCCCCCTCTTGCGCTCTAAGACTGAGGGTAAAGAAACCTTGAGATGGAATCAGAATGAACACAACTGTACATGAGGTTTGCTGCTCACAGGAAAGCCTTCCAGCAATGACTGAGGAGATTCAGGCATCACAAAGGTCCCTGGAAAGCACCTCTAGCAAAACATGAGGAAGTATACTTTCCAGGCTTACAAATTCTAAAGTTACAAAAGAGTTTTGAAACAAAGGGGTGGTCTCCAATGAATGCCAACCGAAACAGTCTGGCGTGATCACCCAGGTGTTCCTGCCGAGATATGGGACCCCGACACAAGTTCTGGTCTCAAGCATCTTTACAGTACAACTTAATGACACATGATGCACAGATACTAAGGACAACTATACCATCTACCTACACACCAGTATCCTCTCTGCTAGACAGGCTTCCCACATTTGTTCTGAAGGCAAGGAGTCACTTCTGATTCACAGTATAGAAAAAGTCAGTTACTCGTTGATTTTTCATATTATTTATAATACATTTAACCTGAGGGTACCTACCTTTCCTCTTCCTTTTGTAGTCTTTCTTCTTTTTCTCTTTGTTCACGAGCAAGGCGCCGTTTCTCTGCCAAAATTTTTGTTGCCTCCTCAGCATTCATAGTCCCTGGTGTGCTTTTACTACTAGGCTCTAGTTGAAATCAACACAACATGCAAAACAGTTAGCTTAGGGAACTTCATACCTGTAAGCCCAATAAAGAGGTGCGAGACAACCAACAATATTAAAAACTCAATGTGTACATGATCCAAATTTTATCAATAACATGCAGTCTGTAAGTAAGTGATTAAAAGAACAGATTTTGTTCAAAACCCCAATCCCGTTCCCAATAACAGAAGTAGCAGTCTGTTTCTTTTTAACATCCCCTTGCTCCAAAATGAAATAATGTACTCCCACTTTGGTTTAGCTGTTTTGAGAGCGACCTGACTAAAATGACCCTATGGGAAAAAAGATTAAGACGCACTGAACACAGAGGAAGACAAACTTATGCTCAGTCTATATGAAGTATACAAATACTTGACTAGACAAGAACATACCCAGCATACATTGTGAAATTTGTGCATAATTTTCACTAAATAACTACTGTTTAAATGAATGTTGGTAATAGTGAATTATTATATTTGATTGGTCATAAAGTGGCTAACTACATAACCAAAGAAACCAAGACTATCAGTAAAATAAGGTGACCACATGGGGGCATGCTGTAAGGTTTCAGTCCATGTGATGACTATTTTTTTTTAATTTTTTTAATGTTTTTATTTATTTTTGAAGGAGAGAGAGAGAGACAGAGCATGAGCGGGGGAGGAGCAGAGAGAGGGGGAGACACAGAATCGGAAGCAGGCTCCGAGCTGTCAGCACAGAGCCCGACGTGGGGCTCGAACCCACAAACTGTGAGATCATGACCTGAGCCGAAGCTGGACGCTCAACCAACTGAGCCACCCAGGTGCCCCATGTGATGACTATTTTATTTTATTTTTTTTTCTTTAAAATTTTTTTTTAACGTTTATTCATTTTTGAGAGAGAGAGAGACAGAGCACGAACAGGGGAGGAGCAGAGAGAGAGGGAGACACAGAATCTGGAACAGGCTCCAGGCTCTGAGCTGTCAGCACAGAGCCGGACGCGGGGCTCGAACTCACGGACCGTGAGACCATGACCTGAGCCAAAGTCGGACGTTTAACCGACCAAGCCACCCAGGCGCCCCGTCTATTTTAAATAAATCACATATTGGGGTGTGCCTGGATGGATCAGTCAGTTAAGCATCTGACTCTTGATTTCAGCTCAGGTCAAGATCTCATGGTTCATGAGTTCAAGCCCCACATTGGGGCTTCTCTCGAATCCCCACATTGGGATTCTCTCTTTCTCCTTCTCTTTCTGCCCCTCCCAAGCGCTCTCTCTCAAAATAAATCACTTTAAAAATAAATAAGTAAATAACATATGAAAATGAGGATCTTAAGACATCAGGAATGAATAAGTTGCAATAAAATTATTATTCCTGTCATAAAGAAATCACTGTGGAATTCCTTCAAAAAGCAAAATTTACTTGTGTACTTAAAATTAATGTCAAAAAAACAAAGTAAAATAAAATAAAATAAAATAAAGTAATATCTATGGACATTAAGAACATGTCACAGGCAAAATGCCAATATGGGACTTTTAGGAACCCACATACTGCTCAGACACGTTATGGTGTATGTGTGGAAACGGACCTTCAGCTCCCGATGGAAATCCACTCAGCCACATATGGCCAGATGTGCTCTCCCCAAAGATGGACAATACCTTAGGGCCATTCACAGAACCATCCACTATCAGAGCTGGAAGGGACCCCTAGGGATCACCTACAGCAATGCACTCATCTAATCAGTACTTTTAACATTAGTTCCAAAAATGGATTTTCCGCAACAAGGGGGTGAGGGGAAGAAGCTCTGGCAAGGAAAAGTAAGCAGTGTGCCAATGATTGGCTAAATTCTCTTCATCAAAAGAAAGCTTACACCCTAAAGTTCTCAGAATTGGGGAATAAAACAAAGGTGACCGTTTCTGAACTACCTTAAGACTTCCCGTGTTGCCAAAATAAACTTCTCAGTGAAGGAACTTACCTTCACAGACCGTCTGCTTTTGGCTCACAGCTTCAGAGCTGCTAGTGGTTTTAGAAACTGCTTCTCTTTTCTTTCCAAGAGTACCTAACACATTTTGCGCAAGTAGGTTACGCTGAACAGGAATTACTTTGTAACAAAGAGAAGGTTGTGACTGTTTTGACCTGACAGGTGAAGGGGACGGGGGGCGATTCTTCTGCATTTGCCTGCTGAGAAAAAGTAACCATTAATGGGGGAAGTTGGATACGGTTTTGTAGTAGATATGTGTACATATAAAGTAAACACATTAGTTTATAATGTGCCATTTCATAAAATATAATGTCTTGGTACTAGGAGATATTTTCTAACAGAAGTCAGTCCATTTTTGAAGATTTTTTCCTATTTACAATGCATACTACCATTATTTCCTTTATGAAACACTGATGTGACATTTATCCTGGTAAAACACCTATCAGGAACAGTTGCAATTAAGCTACTTACTTAACACTGATGGGAGAGGGTGGGCGCCACCCACTTGCAGGAGAAGATGGCCATTTATAACATGGTATTTGTGACGATGGGCGCTTCTTTGTACCAGGGTTGTTGGCCTGTTTGTCCATTTCTGGTTTCTGAACAGAGCCAATACAGTCAGATTAAGAGATCAGCATTTACCTTTCTGCAGCTGGCTTGCCTTTTTAAGACCAACATACCCTGAACATATAATACAATTTTAGCTCCTTAAAAGGAGCAAGCATGAGAATTAGACACAGATATGTTCTTCTAGACTAACAATTCAGATTACGAATTTCAAGAAGTTCACAGAAATAATTAAAAACAAATCTTTCCCTTCAAAACCTGATTCTATTTCTAAATCCTAATTAAAGGTTTGTATTATTTCTTCTTGAACTTTTCTTCAGTTTAGAAATAGTTCCTGTAACAGTTATACTTCCTCCTTTCTACTAAAAACTAATATTCCAGCTTTGAGGGGAAACTGGTACGAGTATCATCATTTTAAATCATTAAAGTGGCCTATCCTATGTAACTGATTTTATTGCAGAATACTATCTAAGAACTTGTTTATGTTGTGAAACTTGACCTATCATGACCTACACAACTAAATACACAGATTTTAACAGAAAATTGGACAATAAAAGGCACTTAATAAACCTGTGGAAAATCTCTCACTTTCACCTTGGAAGATGTTTCCACGCTCACCTCCAGGAAGGCCTCGGGGGATGCTTCCACACTCTCTTCGGGGAGCGTTTCCACACTAGCCTTGGGGGACGCTGCCATACCAGCCTTGGTAGATGCCTCCACGCTTGCTTCAGAGGACACTTGCATGCTCCCATCAGGGGACGCATCCGTGCTCATCTCGAGAGACGAGTCCATGCTCACCTCGGGGGATGGGTCCACGCTCACCTCGAGGGACATGTCCACGCTCACTTCCGGGGATGTTTCCACGCTATCAGGGAGTGCTTCCGCACCTGCTTGAGCTGATGCTTCCACACTCCCTTCAGGGGACCCTTCCATGCTTGCCTGGGGGGTTGCTTCATTCACCTCGGGGGCCGCCTCCATGTTCGCCTCGGGGTCCACTTCCACACTCACCTTGGGGATCGCTCCCACGTTCACATTGGAGGCCACTTCCATACTCGTGCTCGCCTTGGGGGGCGCTTCCACCTTCGCCTTGGGGAGCGCTCCCACTTTCTCCTGGGGAGGCACGGCCATTGCTGACTTGCGAAGCACTATGGTATTCTTCAATTCATCACTGCTATGGCCACGCAGGGGCGTGGTCACATACTGTAGTACGGGATAGCGGTTGCCTGTGGGTGAATGAGGACAGAATGAAATTCTCTACACTTAGCAACCTGACAACAAGGCAGAAACACACCTTGTTAACAGTAGAAGAACAGGAAAAGAGAAAAGAGACCGTGTTTATTAGGAAACTGCAGGGATTACGCCCAACACAGAAGCGTTTAGTGAAACGGATCACAGACACAGGACAAAAGTATCACAAAGTTGGTACTTCAGAAGTGCCACCATCAAGAGGCGTCGTGAAAGCAACAGTCTACTATAGATGAAGAGGACGTGTCTCCCAAGTTGATGTTTGCAATAAGCTATCTTTTTTTTTTTTTTAAGTTTGAGAGCGAGAGCAAGAGTGAGAGCATGCGCGTGAGCAAGGGAGGGCCAGAGAGAGAGAAACCCAAGCAGGCTACATGCTATTAGCGTGGAGTCAGACGCGATGTTGGAACCCACGAACCGTGAGATCACGACCTGAACTGAAATCAAGAGTAGGATGCTTAACTGACTGAGCCACCCAGGCTCCCTGCCATTTCTCATTTAATCATACTACGGTTGAGTGATTTTCATAAAACATTACAAGATGTTCAACACTTTTTAAAAGTAATCTAAAACAACTTAACCAGGGCCAGGGATCTTACGATTACAAGTGATTATGCAAGAAATTCTATATATGGCTATTTTGGAATATAATATAAAAAGAGCATTTTCTCACCCATAATAAAAACTATAATAACACATTAATCAGAACGGGCTGGATTTTCAAGGTCTCTTCCAGCTTTCACAATCTAAATATTTTCTGCCTAATAAATGGATAAAAATGGTAATACTCGGTACCAGCAAAGAAGGTGGAAAGTGGTAACAGCAACGTTGGGAAAGAGGCAGCCCCACACTGCTGGTGAGGTCGTGGATTTGCACATGTTCCTGGTAGGGGGGATTGGGGCAATAATGTATCAAAAGCCATTACAAAGTACATAGTCTTTGTTGCCACAATTTCACTTCTAGGTCTATCCTTATGAAAAAAAATCAGATATGAAAATGTATGCAATAAGGGTTACTTATTACAGCATTATTGATAATACTGAAACAATGAGAACTATAATCTAAATATTCAACAGGAAATTTAGATAATACTGACAGTCATTCAGAGTATTAATATACAATTTCTGGACATAGAAAAGGATATATATCCAGATTAAACAAAAGCAGATTATAACCCTATCTTGTGAAGAAAATATATAAACAAATATTCAGTCATGAGTGGGCTATTGGGATAATAGTAAATTATATTTAAAATTTTCTCTACACTAAATATGCATTGCTTGTATAATAAAGTAAATATTGTTTTTAAATTTTTTAGTTTTATTTATTTATTTTGAAAGAGAGAGAGAGAGAGAGAGAGAGAGAGAGAGAGAGAGCACGCGCGCGCATGAGCAGGGAAGGGGCAGAGAGAGGGAAAGAGAGAGAATCCCAAGTGGGGCTCAAAATTACAAACCGTGAGATGATGACCTGAGCTGAAATCAAGAGTCAGATGCTTCAACCAACTGAGCTGCCCAGGCGCCCGCGCCCCGAAAAGTAACTGTTTTTTAAAAAGTATTTGGTGATAGCTTTCTTAAGACTTGGTAAATCTGTCACTTCCTCTGTAAACTTTTACATGATCTCATCAAATAACCAAAATAGAACAAATTACCAAAGACTGACGACTCATGAATAAAAAATGTGACTAAGTTAAATGTTTTTAGGCCCTCATTTTGGTGGAAAAAGTATTATATTTACATATTGTGTGTACCTAAACAGTCACGTGATTTAACATTGACAGTTTGCACTAAGAAAATATATAAAATGTAATAACTAGATTTCTATTAGCTATAGAAATTTAAGATAAGATACTGCATTTTCAATGGAAGTAAAATATTAAACAAAAATAAAAGCAATAAAAGAAATATCTTACAGTAGACTGGAGGGAGACTGGCAGAAAATAATCTGACATCCTATAATGAGGCATAAACAAATTCAGAAATTGGAACCAAAAGAAGTAAAGCTGCACTACCAGAAAGTCTGTGACAGCATTCTGATTTATTTTACTAATCATATGAATAACAACAGAAGAAAAAAACAAAGGTGCTGGGATAAATTCTGGGAAAAAAAAGTGGAGGAAAAAAGAAAGAAAAGAATGATGGGAACAGTGCATTTTACCCCCCACAGGCATGTCTGACACTTTACGTGACCTACAAGTGAGAAAATCCACCTAAGCCTGAAGACTGTTCTTACTTTACCAACAATCTTTATGTCCTTAATTAAAAGCTAAAGAGCAGATCAGTGTTACTCTTTCATATTTTAGGAAAAAAAGTTGGGTGAGGTAGAAAACTTTCTCCCTCTAAATCGTAAGTTTCCAGATACTTTTAACATCCAGTACTTCTTACAGTGCTGTGACACATTTAAGCACAGGTTGAGAAACCCACAGAGCTTTTAAAAACTTAGGGGTGCCTGGCTGGCTCAGTTGGAAGAGCATGCCACCCTCGATCTCGGGGTTCTAAGTTCGAGCCCCCTATGTTGGGTGTAAAGATTACTTTAAAAAATCTTTTAAAAAATCATGTAAAAGTGTAACAACCACCATAATTACCTATCTCATCCTATAAATTACCCATTACCCAGATAACTAATCTACCAGGCTAGAAGGCATAAAATAAACATGCAACATAAAACTGTTGGGTAAAATCAGTCATTTGGAAACCACTGATTCAAATTATTTTTATGCCTTACTGCAACCAATTAAATGATACGACCTGCTTTTTAAGTGCAAATACTAACACTTTCAGGCTTTCTGCCCTATGCCTATTACCTGGGGTTTCTTTTCCAGGGACCGACAATGAAGCAGCACTTTTGCTCCTGGCTATTGAAGCTTTTGTTGGGACCAGCAGGCGGCTGATTAAATTATTCTCCCGAAGACTGGTATGCTGGTGTCGAGCTGAATGAGGAGAACAGACGTAGTTGAGGTCTCACAAATAAATGCAAAGCAACAAAGAGCAATGTGAACTGCTGCAAATGAGAACTTGCCCAGCCTGGAAGTAGAGGCAACGAGAGCAACACATCCAGAACGGGAATGAACACTGCCACCAGAGACGGCCTTGCTGGGGAAGAGAGCACTGAGTAAGGAAGCAAAGGCCCCAGCATACATAATAACCCCAGTGAAGAAATCTACGTAGCATACTTAACAGAGTCCTAGCCAACATATGGAGTCTCTGCAGAGGAGCTCGCATATGTCTATCACGCAAAACGCCTTTGACATGGATTCCTACACATATCTGCCACTGACAATCCTACTCTGGTCAGATTCATTGCCAAAAGCTCCAAGGGACTGACTGAATTCTTCTGTTAAAAGTGCATCTTCTAAATATCTTGCTCCAATAAATTTTTATGTTCATAAATATCCCTGTGACAATGGCATTTGTTATAACGGGATTTGACCCTAATCAACAAACTGGAGAGCATTCTGTAAGTGAATGGTTTGGTAGAAACAAAAAGCAACAATTGTGTTTGACAGAGAAAAGGAGAGGAAAGGTATTAGAAAGAAACTTTAAATAAAGAAGTACTTCAGTAACAAGTATGAATTTTTTCGTATAATAATCAGCAGTTCAAACATGTGCAAAGGTTAGATGTGAGTAATGCCATGAAGCAACAGAGCAAAGCTTTTAAGTTCAAATTATGGCCAATACTTAGAACTTCTAAACGCAAACTCATGAAGTATTTGAAGAGCATCAACTCCTCCGACACAAATCTATACCTACACCAACACTCTGTGATCTAGTCTCTCAGCTTCATTACAGACCTCCTGCTCAAATGATGGCAGAATTACATATTTCATTTAAAGACAGACTCTTGGCTTCAGCCAAATGTTAAGGGATATTTTGGCTTCCAGTTTTAGGAACAACTCCTCAAGCAACGAAATGTTGACATAAACAGATCTCTTTTAAGCCACTATTTAAGACTAGTACTTGGGAGCACCTGGGTGGCTCAGTCGGTTAAGTGTCTGACTTCGGCTCAGGTCATGATCTCATGGTTGGTGAGTTCAAGCCTCACGTCGGGCTCTGTGCTGACAGCTCAGAGCCTGGAGCCTGCTTCGGATTCTGTCTCTCTGTCTCTGCCCCTTCCCTCCTCGTGCTCTGTCTCTCTCTCTCAGAAACAAATATTAAAAAAAAATTAAAAACAAAATAACTAACCACCTGGTTTTTCTTCTACTTTTTCTGTTTCCATAGGTGACTGCAGTTTGTTAGATCTTCTATTCAAAGACGAACTTCTCTTTTCTGTTGTTTCTGGAGATCAAGGGCAAAGGATAATTATTTTTTACAAATTATTTAACTGTGTTATTTTAGGAGTCAACTCCTCTTTTCAAACATTTTTTATCTTCTTTACTCTTGCTTATAAGAATTTATTTAAATTTCAAATCTTATGTAGAGATTCTACATCCCCAACCTTAAAACTAATTTACTCTAAGTTATCTGAAATAAAAGTATTTAGAAAAAAAAAAACAGTAAAAATTAAGAAGAAAATGTCTAATACTACCTGACAAGATCAATATTCCCAAATTAGAAACATTCATTTTAAATTTTAGACACAATCCATGACCTCTGTTACTAAAGTAATGTATACTTTAGTTATAATGATTATGGCTTTAAACTTTTTAAAAATGATCGTTAACATTTGGCATAGATGTCGCGATTTTAGCAACCTAATGAAAAACATGCTTTGTGTAGACACTTTTCCATTTCACTTGAAATGTTCTGGCTCAGAATACTGAGGAGTGTCTGTTTAAAGAATAACTTCTTGGGTCTCCTGGGTGGCTCAGTCAGTTAACCATCTGACTCTTGGTTTTGGCTCAGGTCATGATCTCACGGTTTGTGGGTTCAAGCCCCACATGGGGCTCTGTGCTGACAGCTCAGAACCTGGAGCCTGCTTCGGATTCTGGGTCTCTCTCTCTCTCTGCCCCTTCCCTGTTGGTGCTCTGTCTCTCTCTCAGAAATAAACATTTAAAAAATTTTAAGAATAACTTCTCTTTTGGGAACCTGTAAACTAAATTGGGGACCTGTACATATTGACAACGTAGCATCATTTGAAAATCCGTGAACTGATAATGTAACTGAACAGCACGATCCAGAGGTATAATCGATTCAATCGTGTGATTAAATCACATATCCTTTACCATCATATCGCAAGAAATGACAAGATAAGTGTGAACAGTTACTGAGTCAGCAAGTGGCAGAAGAAAAACAGACAATTTGAGTCAGCCAAGCTTTAAAACAGGGCTATTTAAAACATTACAGGTTATTAGAGTATGAACTTAATTTGAGTTTGAAATGTTCATCTCTCTGGATCAAACAGATTTCATTCCAATCTGAAGAGATTTTTACAAAGGTAAGCCACCGCCAATACTGGCTTTATTTTCCCTGGCATCATTAATCACAACATTCATCATCTCAGAGTGTGCAATATACTGTACCTTTTTAAGTAAGTTATTTCACAAAAGTATCTTCCACACACACCTTCTTGTATTAAAAACTAGTAAAGAAATCATCTAAAAAGTTACTTGGAATTGCTCCTTCAGTGCGATTTAACTAATTATTACCTTGAAAGTCATCACCTGTTCCTCCTCATTACAAGTCTCATTGATATATCAAGTAAACCTATTAATGAAAGCATACTAGTGTTTGCACATATTAAAAATGTCATACGTGTCTGTGGAAGAAATATTTGCTAACTCCTCAGAGCAATTAGATAGTAAAACAGAGTCAATGCTTGTGAAACAATCAAGATATATTAAAATGAAAGTATATGACACTGCAATGATTGAACTAAGGAATAATAAATTTAGTATATGACAAAGAAGGTACTAGAGAAAACCTTCCCACGTTAATCTACGAATGAACCCAGGCTACACACAAGTGCTCTGGGAAAGCCTATCAAGAGTTAGGGTGTTAAGTGGATCAACTTTTGTTAGACCATTATGACAGAAAATATGATAACCACAGACTGACAAACAACAAAAGACATCTCAAGCTCATGGTTAGAAATTAGGAGTCCTCAAAGTATAAATAACGTAATGTAAGTTTGAACAAAACAAAAATCCTTTTCAACATTTTAAAACTGTAATATCTGGATAAAAATGGAAATCTTTTCCACTAGGTTAACTACTGCTACAATTAATTATACTTTAATGAGATCCAGAATCTTTTTGCTGTACTGGAATTTTATAGCATTGCTCAAAAATAGGTCAAGGTATCTAATAAAAGAAAGATTTTTGAATTCAGACCATAATTATGCATTTTTTAAATTCATAAGGCACAAAAGTGGGAAGATGGAATATGTTTGCCATGTCTTTTTCCTGCCAAAGTCACTTCTGTTTCTGTCACTGGAAAGGATTTTTTTTTGATTGATGGGTATGGCTGCCTAATCCATTTCAATTATCAGTGAGGAGCACCATGTGCAACAAGCCAGAAATGGTCACTGACACACACTCAGGTAAGATTTTTTTGAAAGGAAAACACGAGAAGCAAAAGGTATTTGAAGTAGTCATACTAGATAACTTTGTTTTCTTTTAAAGAACACCACCTTAGCACTGCGAAGAGTTGTAAAGTGGAGCTTAGCAATGTTTCTCCCCTGAAACATGGGTATCACTTTATTTGCTTTGGAGGAAAACATGAGCTTATTATTGAAATGTACAATTTCAACATCATGATCCATCTATCAAAAGACCAAAATATAAACCATAAACAAGCATGATAGAGTGAAAAGCACTGAATTTCCTGGGGTATTAATTATAAAACCAGGAAGGTAATTATACTTGCCTGTCAAGTTTACAAGGTTGTCATGCATAACAAATATATGTGAAGCAGATCAACCTGTCTGTTGGAGTATATATGCTAACATTTTCCTTACACGAGGTGATATTCATGAAACTTAATGGAAAATGAATAACTAGTTTAGCTACTCTCTAGGAAAAACAATTTCATTTACTGGTTTGGCAGAATATGAATTACTTTTATAACAAATTATTGTGCCACTTACCGGCAATGTCTTTTAGTCAAAATATGTTGCAGTTTGGGCTACCTGAGACCAACAAAGCCATCTGACAATTCATACGTAAATCATGAAATAAGGATTAATACTGATGAAAATCCAAAACTGTAATGACCATCGCTATCTACTGTAAAACAAGGTGGTGTTCTTCTGAAATAAATTTAAATGTTCTACAGTCTAAAGGATAAGTAGTACTGTAAAAAAATACATAAAGAATTGATTTCATTGGTTTAAAATTCTGTGGAACACGTGAAATAACTACTTACTCTTGGCAACAGAATTCTGAACACCTGCAGATGACATAGGCACTTGTTTGTGTAAACCGGAAATCTCTTGTTCAAGTTTTTCAGTAGATACAGAACGTTTATTAGCTGAGAAAAGATATAATATTTACTGTACTCAGATTTAAAAGAAGCATCATTAGCTGAAACAAAGTGAATTCATGATGTAGTTCTATCGAGTATAGACGTGCATTAATTAGGTGCACAATATTCATGGTCATTCCTTATAAATGATAGAAATTTAAGTTTTATGAAACTAAAATTATGCCCATTTTTAGGAAAATTTACAGTACCCTCAATAGTAAATGGGGCAATTTACTTTTAAAATATGCATTGGATAAAGTTGTATAAAGCTTTATTATTAATCATTTTTCCAGAGATAACAAATTTAAGTGGTAAGATTTTAGATATAATGGATAAAATGATAATGAAATTTCTTTTGCAATCTTACAATATAAATTTATTGTGCACACCAAAGAGTACACGGCAGTATTTTCATTTGGGATACAAAGTTCAAAATCTTGTTGTAAAGCCACCTTGTAGCAATAGCCAGTATCCAAATATGAACCTGAATGAACTTCAAGTTTAACAGCTGTATTAATTACCATTTTTAGTCTCAGGGTTCATGGTTGTAGAGCCTTCCCACGACCATCTTTTTTGACGATGATCAACACGGTTGCTCCGTTCCAGTGTACGGTAGACAACGGCTTTGAATCTCTCCTATTTAAAATAAACACCAACAATTTTTTACGTATTATAAAACCATCCCATCACCAAATTTTTCTATCAAGCAAAATTTTAGGGGACATCAGGTAAAAGTTAAAAATATTGGGAGGGGCACCTAGGTGGCTTAGTCGGTTAAGCATCCAACTCTTGATTTGGGCTCAGGTCATGATCTCACCGTCCCTGGGACTGAGCCCCACGTTGGTTTCTGTGCTGGCAAACCAGAACCTGCTTAGGATTCTCTCCCCCCCCCCCCCCCCGGCCCCCCGCCCCGACTCGTGCATACACACACACTCTCTCAAAATGAATAAACTTAATTTAAAATGTATATATAACCTTAAATTCTTTGTACAATGAGGCAGAAAAAAAAATCAACTAATATACATATAAGTGAAATCTATGCCAGAGTCATCTATCATACCCACATTTCTAAGATCTTCAATTCTAGTGTTAATCAATAGGTTTTTTTTTAAGTTTATTTATTTTGAGAGAGCAAGGGAAAGGCAGAGAGAGAGGGAGAGAGAGGATCCCAAGCAGGCTCCGCACTGTCAGCACAGAGCCTGACGTGGTGCTTGAACTCACGAACCTTGAGATCATGACCTGAGCCAAAATCAAGAGTCGGATGCTTAACTGACTGAGCCACCCAGGCATCCCTCAATAAAGTTAAAAAAAGATAATCAAGGGGTTTGTCTGGACCTCAACTTTATTTTTCTTTATTTGAGTAATCTCTACACCCAATGTGGAGCTCATGCTCTTATGACTGAGCCAGCCAGGTGCCCCTTGACCTCAACTTTAATCCAGCTGCTCAGGAGAACAGCTTTTCAAATGTAAACACCACACTGTGACAAAACAACCCCACAGCCATGCATGGTTTTCCTTTCTCAGATAATTTTGTGCTGTAACAAACCATGGATTGTACTCAGGTAAACAAATCAACTGCAGGGCCAGGAGGCTTTGTATTATTCCCTGACAACAACCGTTTCATAGCAACATCATTCTTATAATGCCCCCACCATTTCTCTGAGGGAAAAGACCAACATACTAAGAAAATGGAGACTCACCCATATCCCCTGAGGAGAAAAGCAATTGCAATTCTTAAAATGAAATGTATCTAGTGGCAATATTTTAAAATGATATTTTCTAACAGAAAATTGCCTCAAATTACCAGAAACCCAGAAAGTGTAATAAACACTAAAAACCATAATCCGTCTTGTATTATTCAAACATCACTGATTGTTGAGAATTCTATCCCCTGCTTCCAAACGGACTAGCTCTCTATGCTTTCAGGTTCCAGTTGCATCTGTGGCTCCTACTTAAGCTCCTGCCCTGGCTCCTATGTCTGTCCACACTTACCCCTCCTCAGCACCATGGAGTCTGGGTTTTCTCCCTGCTCTAAGGAATTATTCTCTTTTTCTACCTTCAGGCTGCTCACAGTGTCCAAGGGTTCCTTCTTGCTCTGTTCACGGGAACTGCCTCGCCACCCACACCCCAACTAGTTTTGTGAGGTTGATTCTCTTTTGTCCCTTTTCTCCTGGTCCTTCCTCCTGTTTCCTCCTGCCACAGCTCTGGCTTCCTCCCCCTCTGCAGTGCCATTATGTTACATTCTCTTTTCTCTGGGATCTCTCTGAGGTTCCTCTTTCTCTAAGATGATCTTTTTTTTCTCTAAGTCCCTGGGAGTCTGTCTCCTCCAGGGACCCTCCCCCACTCTGCAGTTTTCTATTCTACCTTCTTTCAGTCTCTTAGCTCAGATCTATCCCTGTCCTTCCTTTTCTTTACCACAGAAGCAAATTAAGGAGCTCTTTCACAGAGGAAGATGGAGAGTGATAGAAATTCTGAAGGAGAATTCATCAAATACTCTGGAATATGGAAAAAAGAGCATAAACAACCACAGAAAACAGTTCAGAAGACAGAGAAGTGGTAGTGAGTGGACCATTGATGGGGAAGAAATGGCACGGGAACAGTCCTAGAATAAGGAAGGTCCACAGATGGGGCAGGGGCTGAGGCATGTGAGAGCAACCTTGTGCTTGACAAGGAGGGAAAGTGAGCACTACAGAGAAGAAGCCTCATGGGGACAAATGGAACCAAAAAGAAAGGACAGAAAAAGAAAACTTTAAATTAGAGCAACAGAAGAAAAGAGGGGGAGATAAAAACACACATATTGAGAGAATAGGCAGAAAGCTCAAAGACAGGGAGAGAAAAAGAGAGAAAAGCTAAGACAAAGAAAGAGGAAAGAAAAGTGAGGCACCTCAGGCAGAAAAAGGTCAGATGGAGAACCAGAAGACAGACTAAGATTTAGGGACACTTGAGAATCACTGGAATAAAGAAAAAGAGAGAATGCCAGCAAGAAAAAGAATGGTTTCCCAGAGAACATGCCAGATTCACAAGAAGTCAAGGATCCTCAGAGTAAAGCAGTGGAGTGACCCTCCAGGAGAAAAATCTGATGTCAGAGAGAATCAGGCAGAACAAGACAGGTAGCCAGATGCCCAAGTACGGACAATAAAAGACAAATTGACTGAAGTGGGACAGAAGGGGAAATAGAGGGCATTACTAAGGCAATGACTCATACCCACAGGGTGCCAGACACCAAGAGTCCAGAAAGGTAAAGAGAGCAGCAGGACTACAGAATGGCAGGGGAAAGAGTGGGACTGCGGGGGACGCGTGGTGAGGAAGGGGGGGGGGGGGCACACAGGAGAAAAGACAGGGGAGGCCGGATGGGAAGTGTGCTCCCCTCTGACTGGCCTGCACTCAAGCAGTCAGAGGAGCCGCCATGAGAAGTACGATGGGGAGCCTATCAGGGCAAATTCCAGAGGCTCAGTGGAAGGGTCAGTCAGGGAGAGTGGAAGGGCTCTCTTCCCGGGCCTGCAAGGCTCCTCTTTTACATCAGCTAGTGGTTCTAAACTCAGGGGTCTGACACGACAGGGACAAGAGGCTCTACCACTGAAGGGAAGCAGCGAGAACTGGAGATGGTTCCTTTGGCAGGGGAGGGGGCAGTAAAGGCAGAAAGGCTAAGAAAAAAGTGGTCCGGTGCTGGGCAACACAGTGTGTCATCTGATTAACAGGCTACAAAAATACATACCCTTTCCTCCTGTAATTTTTGTTTCCTTTTTTCTTCTGCGGATATTCTCCGCTGTTCATCCTTTTCTTTCTGTTCTTTCAGCTTTCGTTGTTTTTCTTCCATCAGTTTTTCATACTGGATCCTGGACTTCCTTTCTTTCTCAAGCAGTTGTGTTTCTTTGTTGGCTGAAATATTCCAAACACATTTTCAAGGTGTAAGAGCCAAGCAAATATTTAACTTTTCCACATTATACACAAGAAAGAAAAAGGTAATATATCTCCTTCTCTTAAAAATAACATAACCTATGCTAATAACAAAAGATCATGTGAGTGTAAGAGAATGGCCACTAAAGTATTTGCCCTGGGTGTTCATTTAACTCCAGAGAACTGAGATGGCTTAGATGACCACTCATATCCTGTCCAAACTAAGATTCCAAATTAAAAACAAATATTTTCTTTCATGTGGTATTTCTGCTGATTTGAGCCAAGGTTAAACCCCACCAGATTAACCTGCTATATACATTAAAATAAGAAATAAAAAGAAAACACATAGGCAGAATGTTTTTGTTCATTCTCTTAGGAAACTGCTTTCAAAGGCCTCATCTATGCAGACCACACTCCAGCATGCCAGTTCTACAATCATGGATTTAGTCATGTACCACATTATGAACAGCATGATGTTTTCCTACTTCAAATTTCCCATCTCTAAAGCCTGGAGAGCATCTATGCAGTTCTAAAATACTCTTCTGAAGAGCTACAGGAAGAAACCGCTCCTCATTAAAACAAAGACAAATGATATCCATTTGAATGAAGCTGAGCACAAGTTTTGTCAGGGGATTTCAAAGATCAGAGAAAAATGCAGTTGAAAAAGCAGTCCCTTAAGTTGTAGAAGGATATTCTTTTAGATTCTAATTTACACTTAAGAAGTGTATGTTAGGATTATTAGCAACTTCATTTTCCTTTTTAGAGTCATTTTTATTGAAATCCCATTCCTCTGGTTTCTACAAATGTTGAAATTTTCATATTTTAGTTTTCAGAAAATTGGAGGTAACAGAATTTACTACTTCAAAAATTAAACAATTTAATCAAATATTTTTCTTGGGCCTTCTTTATCTTACTTAGTATAATCATTGAATCCAATATAATACATCCTAGGAAAAATGTAATCTATGATATAAACTGATCAGGAAAAGTAAGCAAAACCACTCTGGAAATACATAACCTTACAAGAAAATTCACTCATTCTGATTATTTTTTAAAAATCTAAAATATACCATCTTGTTGTCTTTTCTTTTCTTCTCGGCGCTCCTTCGCCAACCTCTGCCTGGTGTCACTTTTAAGGACAGATCCATCTATGACTAAAAACAAAAAAAAAAAGAGAGAAAAAAGTAAGACATTAATAGGATATCAAATTTTAATGACATGACACTTTGACATCTATCACAAAGCATTCTAGAAATTATACCTGGCTTGAATGATGATTTTATATTTGAGGATTGAGATGCAGAGCTAAAACCACTCTGATTCCGTCTTTCTTCGGCCATGGCGTGAGCAGCCGCAACTAGAACACAGGAACATAAAGGGAAGGGATTAGATAATAAGAATACGGTTAATACAGGGGGAGGCAAACAAAGCACAGGCCGTCGTCTTTGATGATAAAGGATAGCATCTCATCTATAAGGCAAAATCATGATAGATTAATCCAGGTCAACAATACAGACATACTGAGTACCTATGACGTTCAACAACAGTTTAAGAATTAAAGCTGTTTACTGTGGATGTGCTGGCATACCAGTGGACATAAGGAGAGAGCTGTGAGTGGGAGTGGCAGCACAAGCTTGTGGATGAGTAGGAACTAATGATTAATAGCTTTCAAAAATGCATCAGGCAAGACATTACAGCAAGTACTAGAAAAAGTGAGCTGGCAAGGAATTGGAAAAACTGTTTTGCCATAAATTGGGAATTTAGAAAAGAGTTGGCATTTATGGATCTGAATTTAGAAGCAGAAGTGTCAACAGTGAGATCCTCAAAGATTGGGCCAATATTAAAGAAGTAAATTTATAAATTACCTACATGTGGGCTTTTCTACTGTGGCTGCACACTAGGGTTACCTAAGTTGCTTTAAAAATACATTAGCAATGGGGGCACCTGGGTGGCTGAGTCAGTTAAGTGTTCGACTTCAGCTCAGGTCATGATCTCAGGGTTCGTGGGTTCGAGCCCCGTGTCAGGCTCTGTGCTGATAGTGCAGAGCCTGGAGCCTGCTTCAGATTCCGTGTCTCCCTCTCTCTTTCTTCCCCTCCCCCGCTCACGTGCGCTCTCTCTTGCCCTCAAAAAGTAAATAAACATTAAAAAAAAATTTTTAAATACATTAAGCAATGTATTAGCAATGACTGCTTCTCCCCACCCCCAGTCTCTGGGGTGGGGGCCTAGGCATTATCAGTTGCTAAAAGGTCTATTCTAATGCACAGTGAAGGTGGAGAAGCACTGGAGGAATTTCCATTGAGATAGTATTATTCTAGGTAGAAAAGTGTCAGGCAAAGATAAATTTACACATGCCTTGTAAAACAGGCCCAAAAGTAGTAAATAACTTCAATAAAGGTGAAATACAAGGTTAGGGGAGCACAATTTGAGGAGAGTAAGAAAAACTAAAATTCTAGGATGATACACCAATTACTATAGGGGATACCCTGAACCCTTTAATTCCACGTATGGCCATATCTAAAATGCCCCACAATGCTGGGCATCTTCAGGAAGGATCTGGAGATTAACACTGAAAACTCTCTTCTACCCTTGTAAAAGCCTAGGAAATATGTCCCTGCGATACTGCGTACAATTGTTTTCTACATATCAGGAAAAAATAGAACAGTGGAAGATGGACAGTTAAAATAATTAAAGGAATAGAGTGGCTGTCATTGCCCTCATAGAAAGAAGGGACTCTGAGATGTTCCTTGCCACTGAGGAAAGATATCCAGGAATCATTTTACAGAGTAACCTTGAACGTGATGTCACAATTGCAGTCATAGGGCTATTTCAAAAGGGAAAAAGGATTTTTTTTTTTTACCCCAGAGACCTAACTCTGATAATCCATGATTTAGGTAAATTTGAAGATTAGACTCTTCTCAGCTTCCTTCCTAGTTCAACAACTAGCAATTTTATGTACCAGAAGTTATCCTCTGAATTTAAGTACTACAGTGCATTAAGAAAAATTCTTAAATATAGTGTATAAATTAATTAAACCCTCCTATACACTCCCTCCTATTTGTAACATGTCTATGTGAGCATAGAAAAAACAACAGTTGGTTCTGCACATTCGGCTTTCCTGCTTAGAAGTAACAAAGTCCATATTTTGGCACAATTTAGCTGACCATAAGGGCAATTTCTCTCAAAATATACAATTTTACCAGACATAAAGACCTCATTAAACAGTAGTAACTTCAGAATTAGCTGTGGTGGGAATAATGAACTAAACCATTTAAAGGTCAGTGTGGAAATAATATCGTCTGATTTTTAGAACTTTATATCCAAATTCTTACCAGCAAGAAATACATTTACCAAGAGGACAGGTTCTAGAAACCACTTAAAATGTTCAGGCAATGGGACAAAGGCTTTAGTCTGAGCTTAACAGAGTATTTTACTAAACTCTGTTGAATGAGGAAATTCACTTACCATTCATTTTAAGGTTACAGCAAGGTGCAGTTTAAGTCCTATACTAATTCTGAATCCCAAATTAAAGTTAAAAGTTACCTTTTGCCTGGAGATTAAGAAAATGTGTAGAGTTTATTAAAACTGAAATATGAACCTTAATCTATATTTATGGTACTTAACTAAAAATTGCTATAATAATGTATATTACCTCACCATTTACTTAATGGTGTGTCTCCCTCTCTCTCTCTGCCTCCCCCTGCTCATGCTCTGTCTCTGTCTCTCAAAAAAATGAATGCTAAAAAACTTTTAAGAAAAAAAAAAAGAAAATACAGCAATGGTGGGGCACTTGGGTGGCTCAGTTGATTAAGCATCTGACTCTTGGTTTAGGCCTAGGTCATGATCTCACGGTTCATGAGTTCGAGCCCCCCATCAGAGCCTGCTTGGGACTGTCTCTCTATCCCTCTCTCTCTGCCCCTTCCCCAGTGGCTCTCTCAAAATAAATAAACTTAAAAACTAAAAAAGAAAATAAGCAATGGAAATATTTTAAAATAAAGCACTTAACTATTTTTCTAAAAGAAAGCACTATTATGCTTTGCTAAGAAAGGCCTGAATTTAGAAAAAACTTGTCAAAGACATTAGAAGAAAACCATTCTTGGGGCACCCGGGTGGCTCAGTCGGTTAAGCATCCCACTTGGGCTCAGCTCACAATCTCAGGATTGGTGAGTTTTGAGTCCCACCTCAGGGCTCTCTGGCTGTCAGCTTGGTGCCCGCTTTGGATCCTCTCTCTCCCTCTCTCTTTGCCTGTCCCTCAAAAACAAACATTTTTTATAAATCGGGGGGGGGGGCGGGGGGGGGGGGAAGAAAACCATTCTCCTCCCATAAGGGAAAACTTACAAACTCAATCATCCTGGATATCAAGCCCAGTAAAAGCCTCAGAATGCACTGAACCAAAAATAGCCACTACTAAGGATATCAAAGTTAAAGAATGCTTTAGATTTAATAGATTTTTTAAAGCTGTCATTGAAATTTTGAAGCCTCTTTTGGATATAAAGCGTTTTAGCTCATTACCAACTTCAATATAGTGGAAAGTTCCAGCTTCTCTTTGCCTGCCCCCCAGACACACAGGATCTGTGTCACTAGGGCAAACTAAATACAAGAAAGGAAGAATACTTTTCTGTGACAACTAGTTCAAGAATGGTAATAATCTTCCAAATGCTTAATCCCATGAGATGCCAATGATAAAATACTCATCCCAATACTTATTCGGCAATTCTAAATTGTCTGCCACAGTTGCTGCTCTTGATATCACTCTCCGAATTCAACATAAAATCTGTAGCCCCTCCCCACCATGATCCTTCTTCCCCCAAATCCTTTCTTCTGTACTCATTAGAAATATTAGATCACATACACTACTATTTTTATTAGGTAGCAAAGGGATAGATTGTAAAAAATGATTGAAAGGTTTTTTAATAAAAAAGGCTATGAGTGTGGCAGAGAACCACCATACTGTGAAACTAATTGTTACAGATTAACAGATTTAGTGTTACTCACTGTTATTTGGAAAAGAGAATAAAACAACGTAATTGCCACCAAGTCCTATCATGGGCTCCTGCTGGACGTAGTGCACTAGGGGGTCTAGCAGTAGACAGTTCCAGCAGCTCAATCAATACCTGACCACTCCCACAGCTGCTGGCCCTGTGCCGGTCCCACTACTACCCTGCACCTGAAGAAGTTATTTGTTTAGTACAATGTTTTAACTTTGGGAGCCAGGTTCCCAGCAGGAAATGAAATTGGCCAGATTAACAGATTTAGTGCTATTCAGTGTTGTTTGGGTAACAGAATAAAAAGTAACTGTCACAGTAGCATTTCATTTCACAAAGTAGCAAAACATTTCAAAGACTCCTTGTCCCTTTCAGGAAATCCATCAGGGCAAATCTAGTTAAGCTGGTACCCTGTGAAACTCTAACATGTAACATGTGATATTTTCAATTCCTCATATGAAATGGGCAGCAAGGTCAACTGCCGTTCTGGGTTAAGTCCTTTTTGCATGGCTTAGTTTTTGGTTTGAAATATACTGTGAATTCAAGCAACTGTCTCATTCAAAAATTTAAAGTACTTCACAACATTCAATATCCTTTCCAAAAATGCTTTTCTTTTGGGGGGGGGGCAGCGGTTTATCCAGAATGCTGGTTAATTTGAATCACTGCAATAAACCAATGGCAGAGAGCCTTAGGTGTCAACAAGCAATGAAACAATCCGAACTTAACTGCAAACTCTCTAGGTGAAGCAGAATAAGCTAGAGACAGAAGGGGTTGACTTCCCAAGGAAAGGGTACTTGCTACTGATGCATTAGGGAGTTGATTCAAAGTATTCCGAAGAAAGGTAATTTAATTTTTCAAATGCAAATGAAAATATCCCTAAGGATTTCAATAAAATTAATTAAGATGGTTTTATTCAAGCTCATATAACAGGAAGCTGGCCTGAGAACAGCAAGCAACCTCCCACAAGCAAGAAATACCATTTCGCTCAGCTAGCGGAAGCAGCCTCCTGGGCTAAGCAACGCGCTGCCAAATTTGAGAAAATTAGCGATTTTAGGCGCGCGGGGCGGGGGGACATTTTGGCGACGGGACCGTTTTAGGAGAAAGCGCTCTGAAGTGCTGCTTCCCCTTCGCTGCAGCCTAGGGTCGGGCAAGATGTCCCACGGAAGGTGACATCTTGGCGAAGTCATGTGCTACAGCAGGCAAATCAGGAGCAGAGACGCAAGTTTCTTCCCAACTTTCAAAGCAACAGCCCCCCAAGGCTCCGTCCCCACCGGACCCTGACAGGGAGGGAGCGGGGCATTAAGCACCTCTGGAGAAGCGAGGACTGCGACCGTGGGAGGCGATCGGAGCGCGAGCGCCGCGGCCAGAGGGAAAACTCCCGGCTCAGGGCTGCCCCGGCGCACGGGGTCCCGGCCGGCGCTCGCACATCCCGGGCCGCGGCGCGTCCGTCGCCCCCCAACGGCAGGCGGAGCCCGGGACCGTCCGCGGGGTCCGGGGTCCCAGCGCGCCTCCCCCCATCCCCCGCCGCCCGCGCCCGTTAGTTCCCTCGCGCCCCGCCCGCGGGGCTCGACCGTTAGCCGCGGCAGTTGGGCCGCTGGCCACGGGACTTCGGCCGTCAGCGGTGCCGGCCGGCCGGCCGTCTCCTCACCCCGCCCCCGTCCCCCAACGGTTCCGCGTCCCGTCCTAGGGAACTCCCGGGCGGGTGAGGGGAGGACCGGACGGCGCGAGGCCACCTCAGAGAAAAGTTTTTGGCGACCGGCGCGCCACTCCAACGGTCCTCGGGGCCGCGAGCAGCCCGCCTCCCGCACGGGCCCAGACTCCCCCCGGAGCCGCCAGGCCGCTCACCCATCCGTTCGCGCAGTCCCCTGAGGGATGTGCCGCCGCCGGTACCGGCACGCTCCGCCATCTTCCGAGCCTCTGAGGTGGGAACCGCTGGCGGCGCTGGGGGCCCAGTGCGCAGTCTCCGACGCCGCCGTCTCGCCTGCCTTGGCCGCGACGCCAGGGGGCGTGGTGAGGCGGGGCGGGGCCAGAAGGAGCCGCCGCGCCCACCTCGGATCCGCAAACTCTGCCGCGCCGCTCCCCACGCACCACGTCCCGACCTGTTGAGCCGCGACCTACTGGTCTAAAGAAACCCTCTCCTCTGTTGCGTGGGCCAGCCAATCATTGGCCGGGTGGGCCATCCAACATTCTTTTTTTACTTTCATCTAGTCTACCTAGCAACGCAGTAACATTCCTTCATTCATTCGTTCCTTTAGGGAGCATTATACCGAGTGCCTCATTGGTGTGCTCGCATCCGGAGTTTGCTCATCTTTGAAACACTACAGAAAGAAAGGCCCAAGTGGAGGAAAGAGGCCCAGAGACAGGCTGGGAGAGAGGTTCCTGTTAGGTCTCGATGTTGCATGAATTGTCTTTAGGGTGTTTGTGGGTCTTTACAGCGAAGGAGAGGACTTAACTGACATTAATCTCTCTAGGTTTTGGAGGCGGCCCTTCAAGATCGCCTCCTGAAGCCAAGACTACACTGTATGTTAACACACTTGAGAATAAATTAAAAAAAAAAAAAAGCAAAAATGATTGCGGAATGTTTTTCCCATTCACAAAGAAAAAACTTAATTCACCTCGTACACCATTGAGGGGCAGGCATCACTTCCTGCGTGATTGCCTGTACGAGGTCGAGGTCAAGTCACCCCTGTGATTACTGTAGTGTGGCACATGGTTGTAGGGAAGGGGTTTGTGATGCGGCCACAGGTAGGGGTCAGGAGATCACTTGTGGGATGTGCACTTTGATGAGCCCACTGTATCTCAAAATTACATGGGAGCTATAAAAAGGAAGAAGCTAATAACAGCAAATATTTATTGACTCTTACTATGTGCCATGCACTGTTCTAACTGCGTTACATATATTAATTCATTTAATCCCCCTACTACCCGATAAAGTAGGTACCATTATCATTCCCATCTCATAGATAAGAAAAGGAAAGCAGAGAGAAATTCAATTATTCACAGTCACAGTTACTAACAGAACTGGAATTTGAACCCAAAATGTCTGACCAGTCTCCATGTGCTTAGTCGTCAGCGATACTGTTTCATGAGAGTGGAGATTTATAGATATACATATAGTTCATAAATTAGCATCAAGAATGCATAAAGATCTAAAAATATATAAGAAAAAGACAACCTCCACAAAGTGAGCAAAAGGCATACACGGGTCTTTCACAGGAGAAAAATCACAAGTGATCAATAAACATAAGATGCTCAAACTCTAGCAGTCAGGAGAATACAAACAAAAACTGAAAGATATCATGTTACACCTACAGATCTAGCAAATTTAAAGAATGGACAATAAGTGTCGGTGAGGTTGTAGCTTAACACTGGATATGGAGAAGAAAATGCTGGTAGGGGAATAGGCGGGGTGCAGTGGGAGTCGGGGATGGGGTGGGGTGGGGGAAGTTTGGCATTATAAAGTACCCAAAGCCGTGCTCCTCCGTATATGCAGACCAATGTTTTGCATGGTGCACATGATGGTAGCCATGATTATTAGTAAGACACGCATGTGATTAAGGCACGAGCAAGGCACATACACACAAATTCAGCTTTGAGGACTTTACCTAGAACTTCACAGACAGACAATCTAGAAAAATGCAATACCACCTTTGTAGTTTCTTGCAAAAATGTTCAAAATGTTGAACCCGTTATTAGATATTGAAACCCATCTAACCATCAGGAAACATTCAGATAAATCCAGACTGTGGATATATTCTACAAAACAACGGGCCTGGATGCTTCAAAATGTTAATAATGTCAGGAAAGATTAAAGACAAACATCAGGGAAGTGTTCCAGATCAGAGGAGACTACAGAGAGCAAATGTGAAACACAATGTGAAACACGGTCCTTGATTAGAAACAAGATTGAAAAAAAATAACTTTAAAGAGCATTCATTACTGGGCAACTGGATACATTTGAGTATGAACGTGTGTGTATTGGATAATATCGTATCAAGGTCAGGTTTCATGGGCGCGAGAACCATATTGTGGTCACGTAGGAAAATGGCTTTTTTCAGAAAAAATAATTGCTGCAGAATTTAGGGAAAAATCATTATAACGTCTGAAACAGCAAACATCACCAAATGTTAAAAATTGGTGACTCTAGATGGGCCTATAGATGTTTGTTTTTTTGTTCTTTCAATTCTTCTGCGGGTGTGAAACTTTTCAAAATACAAAAACGGGAGAATTTTTAAAATCTAGAATGTGTGTCTTCAGCTGTCTTGTAAACACCACCACTTTGAATAAAAACAAAATTTGATTTGAAATCACATACTGGGGAAGAACCCTCCCTAATCTTTCGAGCATTGTAGAGCCTTTAAAGGCCTTAATCCTGCCCAGGTGTGGAGGGGGGGGGGGGAGGAGGTTTACCAAAAATCAAACACAGGCAGGGTTTGCTGGGAGCTGGGTGAGTAATTAAAGTGTGTTCCAAGAGCTCAGAGGGATGAGAGTCAGATGCCTAACTGAGCCATCCAGGCGTGCCTGGAAATCTGGATTTTAATGTAAAATCTCTTAGATGACGGCATTCAAAGTTTTGAAAAACATGGTGCAGGGCAAATAAAATGATCTGCTACCTCATCAGTGTTCAGTTTTCTCAACTGTCTTATTTTTTATGTTTGAATAAAAATCCAAACAAGGCGGGGGGGGGGGGGCACCTGGGTGGCTCAGTCGGGTAAGCATCTGACGTTGGCTCAGGTCACACTCTCATGGTTTGTGAGGTTCGTGAGTTTGAGCCCCACATGGGGCTCTGCACTCTCAGCACGGAGCTTGCTTCGGATCCTCTGTCTCCCTCTCTCTCTCTGCCCCTCCCTCACTGGTGATGAGCTCTCTCTCTCTCAAAAATCAACATTTAAAAAAAGTCCAAACAAGGTTCACACACGGCACGGTTATACCTTTTAAGTCTCTTTTAATCTATAGATAACCCTTCTTTCTGTTTGATAGACCACCGTGAAGTTTAGCATGCATTCATTAATTCCAAAGGCGGAGTCACTCAAACTTCTTGGCCACCCACTCTGAGCCTGGCAGATTGGGGAGAAAGAGGCAGGGAAGGAGCCCTGCCCCCCAATGATTCTATGCTGATTATGAGACATCAGGCCCCCTCCCCCCCTTGGAGGTTTCCTTGCAGCTAGAGCAGCTCCCTGAGAAGCCCCCACGAAACTGTGTATCTCTCCGAAAAATATTGGAAGTAAAGACTGCCAGCTTGGGTAGAATGAGTCTATTCCTCTGGAGCCAACCCAGACTCATCTGGGAAAGAACCCAGGCAGCTCCTCTCCTCCTGTGTTTGGAAAGCATACGTTCCCCAGTGAGCAAAAAAGAACTGGAATCCTGCTCCCTTTTTTTCCCACTTGGCTATATTTTTCCCTTAGACCTGACACCAGCAGGAAGAACATTCAGAAACCACAGCCACAATAGGTCTCGGATTTGTCACCTTTTTTTTTTTCTATTAAGCGGTAAATTTTTTTAAAACTGAGTTCACATGTCATACAAACACTCGGTGGACTCACCACGTCCAACACATTTGCATCAAAACTGCCACGACCACGGCACTGAGCTGTGACTTTGAAGCTTCACAGCCCTGAGCTGGTTCTTCCTGTCCATCCCGGAACTACCTGGCAGATTCAGCCAATCGAGCACACGGTGGAGGCAGGGATCTGGTTTTGAGTTCCTTCGCCTCTCATTTCTGACTCTTCCCTCCCATCTGCTGCAGCCCGGCTGTGCTGCAGGGGGAAGAGTGAGGTTTCATTCTGGACTCACGCCTTGCCAAATCTACTCACATTTTCCTTTCTTTCCCCAAATCTGCACTTTTCTTCCCTCCTACGTTACAGGCTTACCTCAGGCTCTGGTAATTTCTCAAAGCTTTGCCAGCTCTGGAATTCCTACCCCAGCAGTCTCCACCCCCTTCCCGCCCCCCCACCTCCATGCTAAAACCCTTCACACCCACCCCCCACCCCTTCCCCACCTCGTCTTTGCTTGGAGAACCAGGGTGGCCTTGTTCTCTGTGCCCTCTCTTTTTAGGGACTCCCTGGCTTCCTGGGGTGGTCTGGGGGCTGATCGTCTTGGCCTGAGCTTACCACAGTGGGGACAGTGAGCTTTTGAGGAAAGGAAGAAAAGACCACCACCACTGGTTTGGGCGGGGGGGGGGGGGCGGGGGGGGGATATTTCCCTCCAAACTGGAAATTCGGACAAACCTCAGAGGGGAAGGGTGTGTGGTGGCCGCAGTGGCCATCTGTTGGGAGTAGTAGGTACATCTTGGACACTTAGGGCAGATAGTAAGAGGTGCTATTTGTCCAGTGCCTACCCAATGGCAGGTGCAGTGCAAGAAGCTTTGCATGGATTATTTCACAGGATCCTCACCACAATTTTATGAGGTAGCTTCTGTTCTTATCCTCATTTTACAGATGAGGCAACAGGCACGGGGAGGTTGCCTAACCTGTCCATGGTTAGCACAGCTAGGAAGTGGCAGGGCCTGGACTCAAGCCCACGTATCTGTGTCTAATAATCCTTCCACTGTGTCTCCCAGTTTACCAGCTGGCAATCTCCAGTCCACTCTTAACTCCTAACCCGTGGCTTCCGTTTTTTCATTGATCCAGTCCCCACACAGGCTACTGAGCCTTCTCAAGCTGCACTTTCTATAATGGTAAAGTCTTCCTACAACTATATCACCCAACCCCAAGTGTCTGTAGCTGTCTCTTAAGCCTTTAATAGAACTGACTCAAAGTGTTGAATAAGAAACCATTGGAAATGCGTGTTTAATATATGACTTGCAGTGGAGATAAATATGATTCCTCTTAAGCAGCTTTCTTCTAGAAAGGCTGAGCCGAATCAATCAATGCTGAGTACTCAGGACTGAGTTCAACATGCAAATGTCAAGGAAAAAGTGTCACCTCTATTGCATGCAAGGCATGTTTGTTGAATGAATGAGAGAGAGTACTACCAGCCTCTACAGTACTGAAGGAGGAAGAAATGAAAATATTTTGGGTGGCCACTGGGGGGTTGAAAAGGTCTAGACTGAAAATTATTGTTAAAGGGCAAGAAAATGTCCTCATTTTTTCCCTCTTGACTTTAAATAAAGTAGAGCAAACACGGGCTGGGCCTTCTCATTCGAAATACAGGTCTGTAATATAAAGGAAGCTTCAGAGGATACCAAAAGCATAAAATATCAAGAAGTGCCCTTTACAGACACTTTGGAATTTCTAACAGAGCTAAAACTTGGTGAAATCCAGATGGGAGAAAATGAGGAGAAAAGAGGAGTCGGGATTGTTTGTTAAAATGCAGATTGCTGGGCCCCATTCCCACAGTTTCTGATTCTATAAGTGTTATTAGTTGTATAACATATATCTCATATATATGCTTTGATGGTGATAAATATGAAAATTCTTATATAGATCTAGTGTTTAGTACTTCCTGATACTTAACACTCTTTTTGTTACTAAGGGCAGGCAGCTGCTTTACCCTACTAGGGTGGATTGAAAGCCAAGGCATCAAGGTGTCGCCTGGGAGCATCACACACAGGAAAGGGCATCACAGAGGAGGGAGGGCATCACACTCAGGGAGGTGCAGCAGGGGAGCCTGAAAGCATTTTGTACCACAGTTTCCCATGCCAGAGTCTGATACGACACACAACATACTTGGTTTTCCTTCTCTTTCCCTCCACCACACACAGGCACCTACATTTTCAAAGGAGATAGTTGGATGATCTGAGGGGGAAACTTCCAGATCGCACACAGGAAGTGCAATGCGAAAGAAACTCCTCTCCTGGGGAGAGACAGACAGACAGTCGGAGGGGCAGAGACATTTCCCAGGGAGCTGTGGTCAGATTTAGGGTAGATCCTGTCCCTTTCTTTACCTATTACACTCAGCCTCTAGTTTATCATATGGTAAACTGAGCCCTCTGCAGCAGAAGGAACGGGTTGTTGCTTTGGGGTTGGTCTAGATGTTCGAAGGCTGTGTAGATGGATGGCATCTGATCCATTTTTATATAGTGCACTTCATGAATCATCAAGTTCTATCTGGGACCACGTACGGTTCTAAAAACTCTTAGGTCTTTAAAACGTTGAGACATGGGGCGCCTGGCAGGCTCAGTCAGTAGAGGATGTGACTATAGATCACAGGGTTGTGGGTTCAAGCCCCACGTTGGGTGTAGAAATTACTTTAAAATTTTAAAAATCTAAAGAAAAAAAGAATTTCCTCTTGCAAAACTTAATTGTTTGTCAATGGGCTGATACAGTTGTAGTCGAAAGCCTGCACTATAAACCCCATTGTTCCTTCAGGGCCAACTGGCAGATCTATTTAGAGAATGTGTACTTTCAGGAAAGAAAAAAAGGGCCCCAGAGTACAAGGGGACCTGTGTGTATACTCCCCAGGGCACGTGGGTCTAGAGGAATGCACACTTGGGCAGCCAAGAGCCTAAGCAAGTTTTGCCAATGGGTTCTCATCCCTGTGTGCGGCCAGGGTGAAGGACTCAGCAACACAGAGCAAAACTTCCCACAGTCAGATTCGCCCAAGAGCCAGCTCCTCCGGGCCCCGGAGGAGTGTTTTCAGATAAGACTCTTGGGGTGGATGGGCGGAGAAGAAAAAAAGCACAGGTTATTCCTGACACCAGTGGGAAAATAGACGATAGATCTCTGCTCCTGTGAAAGACACATACCCTTGGCTTTGCTTTTCTTCAGATTCTAGATATTACTGAGACAATCACAGAAGGTGAGAGCTAGGAGTGACTGTCAAGGCCACGAACTTTAGTCCTTCATTTTGACTCACGTTCCCACAGCTGGAACCCCACCTAATGCTCTTTTCTCTGCACACACGTGAAAGACTGTCCAAATCGTCTTTTGGAAGAAAAAGAAGTGAGCATTGCTGATGGGGTGCTGGGAACCGTTATGTAATCCAGCTGGAATTTGACCCATATCCTCCCAATGAAACGGAAAAGGGAGATGGGAGGGAAATAGATTGCGATACGGCCACATTGGCAAAGGCATGCTTAAAAGATGTTAAACAACCATGATTTTTGCGAGGGGTCCAACGAGTTGGCCCCTCTCTGACTCAATTCTCATTACCTCCTCCGGGAACGCTTTTCTGCGGGCGCAAAACCAGGCAAACGCCTTGGTTCCTGCGTGCCGCTTTACTCCTCCCCACCACACAGAGGCAGGATTCAAGTTCAGAGGCAGGATAAACTGAGTCCAGAGTTCTGGAGCTTCCCAGAGAGGTTCGAGGAGCCAGAGCAAGTGAGGGCCGCTAAAAACAGTGCATGGCAGCCTACACCAAGGGTAAGAAGAGTAGCAAAATCCCAATTGCTATTTGAATCTGGGGGTGGGTGTGGGAATGGGGGAAGTGACCAAGCAGCAGCGTAACCCGAGAGGCTTCCTGGAAGAAGCAGCTCTTACCACCCGGCTGCATAAACGGTTGCTATTTATCGGATGGTAAATTTTCACACGTGTTATCCTCAGAACTCCGCACGGTGTTCCGTAGCGGGTTTGTGTTGTTGGTGGTGATATTTATTATTATGCCTGGGGATGATTAACTCAACTGAAACATACCCAGGAGGAACTGTTCAGTCTCCTGGAACTAACCAGTTCTTTTTTTCTGGGAGGAGGAGGGTGTGTGTGCCAAATTCTGGTTCCTTCTGGATGTGTGTACAGTGGGATACTGCAGATGAGTCTGACTTCAGAAGGAAGGTGTGACAAATAAAACACTGATTTCAATTTTAGTTCTGTAGAAATATTTGGGAAGCCTGCTCGGCGGCGTTTGCATGATTAAAAATGACCCAGTGCGCGCACTTGACAGGAACATGGGCCACAGCAGGCCTGACATCTCCATATGTCATTTATATCTTAATCCACAGCCTGCTGGGGAAACTCTGGGTAAGATTGCACTTTGGGGACCACTGTCAGTTAGTCTCATGCTATTTTCTTCACCTATGGCATTCACACATCCTCCACTATGAGCTGGCATTTGGCCCCAGGCCTGTGGCATTGCCATAGGGCTGACTGCAGGGGAAAGAAAATTCAAAATGTGAAATGACTTTGTTCAAATGTGAGTCAGGGATGTGCGCAGCCTGTTTATAGAAGGAGGAAATGACATTTGAAGAAAATCGGTGCCGGGAGAAATGCTGTCATTACATAAGCTTTCAAAATTTAGTAACTAACTGGCTAGGAGAGTAACAGATTGGCTAACTTGTTGAGTCCCCAAACATTCCCCTTTACCCATTATGGTGTGGTGGCCTGGGTCCCAGTCCTGCCACTTAAATGCTATTCGATACTGACCCTAAGTTTCCTCGTCTGTAAAATGAGCATAATAACAGTTGCTTAAAACTGTTTTGTTGATGGGGCGCCTGGGTGGCTCAATCAGTTAAGGGTCCAGCTTCAGCTCAGGTCATGATCTCGCGGCAAGTTCGAGCCCCATGTCGGGCTCTGTGCCGACAGCTCGGAGCCTGGAGCCTGCTTCGGATTCTGTGTCTCCCTCTCTCTCTGCCCCTCCTCCACTTACACTCTGTCTCTCAAAAATTAATAAACATTAAAAAAATAAAATACTACCTATTAAAAAAACCTGTTTTGTTGATATAAAGGATCAGGTTCCATTCTCAATATACACTGAGTTACATGCTTTTTTCACACTGTCTCACTTATGCTTGCCAATTACGCCATGAGGCCAGTAGAATTATCCCCTAAAATGCCGAATGCTATTAACAATGATAACGTAGCACAGGGTGCAGATTGGAATAGGTAATTCGACGCTTTCGTCATATGAAGAAAATTGGTGCTGGGAGAAATGCTGTCATTATATAAGTTTTCTTTCTTTCGTTTGTGGCCAGAGGGCTAGAGATGTTTCACAAGGTGATAGGATAATAAAGACGAGGAGACCAAGAGAATAAGCATTTTGGAGCTTAGATGCTGGAAGAGGGGTTTGCAGTCAGAGACAAGAGATCAAGTTTTCATGCAAAGAATAATAATTGTGCTTAACTGTCTAACAAAGAGGCTTGTTTGGGGGGAGACGAACACAGGAATCATTCATACACTTGAAATCTTGTAAACCAGAATACTGAAGCCTCACAGAATCACTACGCTTTGTGTCGCTGCTCCCCACCCTCCTTTCTTCTCTGCTTCCCCCCTGCTGTACGGGAGGAGAAGGCCTGTTTCAGAAGGGGACAGGGTAGGGTCTGTTCCCTCTTGCAGTCACAGACCCTGTCCCCTGCCTGCAGGCACATGTCCTCCTAGGGAAGGCACAAGGCAGGAGTAGCTATAGCCCAAACATAGATTGTAGCCAGTAGGATGCTCACACTCTCCTCATTTCTTGCAAATGGACACGGCCTTATTAGATCTTGCAAGAAGAAAATGGTTCTCTCTTTTTTTTCTTAATATTTATTTTGAGAGAGAGAGGAAAAGCGTGGGTGGGGGAGGGGCAAAGAGAGAGGGAGAGAGAGAATCCCAAGCAGGCTCAGCGCTGTCAATGTAGAGCCTGACGCGGGGCTTGATCTCACCCCCAGCGTGCTCTCTCTCTCTCAAAATAAACTTAAAAAAATAGGTACCGCATTAAAAAAAAAAAAAAAAAAAAAAAAAAGAGTCAGATGCTTAACCAACTGAACCGCCCAGGTGCCCTGAAGAGAACAGTTCTCTTAGGAGAAAGACAAGGGCCTTGAAGAACCTCAGGTCTGTTGGGGCTAACCCAGGTCACGTGGCTCAACACTGCACTCCACCCAGCCCCGAAGGACAGCTCGCACTTAGGGGACATAGTTCCTCCACCATAAGGTTGTTTGAACGCTAACTGAAACCAAAGCAGATTCAAGTTTCCCTTCAGCCTTGGGGATGTCACAGCACAGAATTTCAACATTTTTCACTTACACTATCTGTGCATGGTTCCAAATTCTTTCTCAGTACATTTCCCACTCCCCGTCATCTCTGCCAATTCTCTGGGTGTGGTAGAAAGGAAGCACTTTCAGTATGGTCTCCAAAATTCATGGAACTATGAATGATAGTAACATAATATTTTGAATTGTGTATTGTTTTAAAATAGGAAAAGTCAGTTATATTTTTCTCCGGTGGCATTTTGCACCATACCTTTCAAAACAAGCTAAGGAATACTTTGGAGTGAGCATGCTGAGCTGGGATTCTCAGAAGCACCAAAGAGAGAAAAACTCAAAACTGTGACTTATTTGAGAGCTCAAAGACACTTGATTTTGAGAGGGTGAGATTTAAAACTTAGCTTCCGGGGTGCCTGGGTGGCTCAGTTGGTTGAGCATCTGACTCCTGATTTCCACTCAGGTCATGATCTCACGGTTCACGGGGTCTGGGCTGAGAGTTTGAGCCTGCTTGGGAATCTCTCTCTCCGCTCTGCTCCTTCCCTGCATGTGCGCATGTGTTCTCTCTCTCCCAAAAATAAAGAAAATAAAATAAACATTTAAAAAGTAATAAAAAAGGGGGCACCTGGTTGGCTCAGTTGGTTAAGCATGCAACTCTTGGTTTCGGCTCAGGCGATGATCTCACAGCCTGAGGCTGGCAGCGCAGAGCCTGCTTGGGATTCTCTCTCCCTCCCTCTCTCTCTGCCCCTCCCTCACTTGCACTGTCTTTGTCTCTCTCAAAATAAATAAACTTCGAAAGCAGTAATTTAAAAAATGCCATCATAACACAATCCGGATGAGAATCCTGGCACGGGGCGGGGCAATGTTGTGTGTGGAAATTGACAAGATGATTAGTTGCCAGGAAGATCAAACCAGACAAGGTCTATAAAGTGGCAAGAGCTATACACAACTGGATGAACACGTTCTAGCCACTAAACATTCTCCTTCCTTTATATTCACGTCCATGTTATACTTCAGGTTTACATAGTTGTAACATTTGTGTCCATACCACATTGTCATCTCCTTTTTTCACTTAACACAGACCCAGTACTTACCCTTTTACTGCCCAAAGAACATTCCATCTGGTCAGTAGACTCTACTTCTTTTTTAGGTACTTTGCCATTATTGAACACGAGGGTTGTTTTCAGTTTGTCACCATTATACACAGTGGGGCTTGGAAAATCTTCCATAGCTTACCACCCTCCCACCCTCACACCCCTTTTGGGGTGGTTTCCTTGGAATATGTTCTCAAAAATGGAAGGAAACACAGAAAGAGCTCTCAAACCAGACTGCTTTCCAGAGAAATACCACCAGTTGACTGTGTTTGTGTGTCCCCAGTGATGAGAGGCTATATCATTGGGAAAATAAGTGTTTAAGTGTTCTGTCGAGGCATAGAAGAGGAACTTGGGACTCTTGCCTGAAACTTCCTTTCCCACCCCTTGCCAGTGCTAGACTTTTCCTGGCCCTTTTCTGACTTCCTCCTCCTACTCAGTGTCTTGGAGCAGAAGTGACCATGAAAATACAGAACAGGACGAACAGTTTCTGTGTTAAAATCTAACAAAGCCTCACATGGGGTGTGACTGTCCCAAGCACTTCACCAAATAAAATGCTGGGGCTTCACTTGTGAATTTCCCATCATGAACAAAAAGGCGATTTGGGCTTTGAAGAAAAGCCTGCCATTTCACAAAGAAAAATCTAACTGTAGATCTATGTGTCTGCGTGCTTGAATTTGAACATTTGGCCCACTGGGCTTGGGGTGCCTGTTCTGATTTCTGTCACCAACAAACTGTCACTGATTGAAGAAAGATAAGGGACATTTTTGACTCAAGACCCTTTGCCTCCATGCATCATGCATCATCTCATTTAATCCTCACAACAACCCTTGAAGTGGACACTGTTATCATCCCCATTTTGTGGGTGAGGAAGTTGGGGCTTAGAAATATTTTTATCTTAAAAAAAAAAAAAGAGATATTTTTATCTTGCCCAGAGGCACACAGCGATATGAATTCGTGTGTGTTTGATTTCAATGATCTTTGTGCTTGATCTTGTCCTGCCTCTCATACTCTCATTTATGATATGGTAACTTATCTGCCACACTGACTCCAGTGTTGTTTCCAGGATCAAATGAGACCACAATCCCAAAGTGCTTTGTGAAGAGTAGACAAAACATTGTATAAACGTGTAGACACTTTATCAACATCGGGCATTATCATCGTTTGGATTTAATTTAGCTCCAGTCACTCTCTAGGACTCTAACAGGCCACACATGACCCAGCCCGGCCCTAGGCTCTCTGGAGAGACTCAATAGTGTGTATCCTAAGAACAATTTCACTATATTTACAAATGCAGTGCTCTCGCCCCCAATCAATGGCGCTGGAAGGAGAAAGTTGAGGCTTACCTGTGTTGATGTCCTCGGATCTGATAGTCTTCTGCATGTTTCAAATGGAGTCGGATGAACTAGATTGGGTGTGGTACTCAGAGATTCGTCTTGTGAGCAAGCCCCTGCGCCACTGTCGCAGGTCTTACCGTTGTCTTACCGTAGCGGGTGAGTGATGGAGGTGAAGGTAATAACCGAAGCAGCAGCCGCCTCGTCCTTCTTTCCCTATGGGAGAGACTGGAGTTAGACACAGTTCACCTCCATACCGGAATCAGAGACTGTTGGGAGACGGTTAGCTTTGAAAGAGGCCTTGAATATCCTCTCCCATTCCTGATTTCCTGAGGCTAGCTTTATTGCTTTATGTTAAAAAACGCATGCACTGGGGCACCTGGGTGGCTCAGTCCGGTCGGTTAAGTGTCCGACTTCGGCTCAGGTCATGATCTTGCGGTTTGTGAGTTCGAGCCCCGCGTCGGGCTCTGTGCTGACAGCTCGGAGCCTGGAGCATGCTTCGGATTCTGTGTCTCCCTGTCTCTCTGACCCTCCCCTGCTCACACTCTGTCTCTCTCCCACTCAAAAATAAACATTAATTTTTTTTTTAAATGCATGCACTGCCCTGTGTGGGGAGAAGGAAAACTGTGTACATAGTGTGTTGTATCAGGCTCCGCTGTGGGAAATTGTGGAACAAAATGTCTTCAGGCATACCTGTGTGTGACACACCTGCCTGTGATACATCTCCCTGAGTGTGACGTGCTTCTCTGTCCCTTCCACACATGGTCTGTAATTCCTTTTTTTAAATTTCCTTATGTAATCTCTACACCCAACTTGTGGCTTCAACTCACAACCCTGAGATCAACAGCCACATGCTCCACCGACTGAGGCAGCCAGGCACTCCGGGTCCCTAATTCTTGTAAAATCCTAGGAAGTAGATACTATTATTACGGCCTTATTACAGATGAGGAACTCCTTCCAGGTCCAGAGAGGTTCACCAATCTGCCTCAGGGCGTACAGTTGCTAAATGAAACCATTGGGCATATTTACCTCCCCAAAGAAGGAGCGTGGAAGAGATTGGGATTGAGACTTAAGTGACCGGAGTTCTAGTTCCTAGTCTGCCACTTCACCTACCTGTATGACCTTGGCCAGAGCTGTTTCACCCTGTACAAATTAAAGGGTCCTACTCAGTTACCGCTTTGGTTCTTTTCTGGCTTTCCTCCTGAAATCGGTCCCATTATTTTCAATTACTAGCTGTTCAGGAAAATACAAACAGAAATCGAAACGAAAGGCGTGGGGATGCTCCCCAATCAAACATTAGACGATTGAGCTAGTCATACAAGGGACAACGGACCCTTTTTCTATTGGGCAAAGCTAAGTGTTGCTGCCACCTAGTGAGGAAAGGGAGCATGGCCTCTGGGCAAGGTCTGGTCCCTCTGTGGAGGCCTAGGGAAAAAGTACCAGAAATCATGTTAGTGATCAGATAATATATGGGATTTCACAGATACGTTAAATCTTGCGATGTTTCTGCAGGCCAATCTCTCCCTTTGCCTAAAATGAGGTTAGGAGAACAGCTTCTCTGGGCAGTATTATTAAGTACACGTGAGCCATCTCGGGCCTCCTTCAAATGGTGCCTGTGCATGTCCTTTTCCACGCTCTCCCCTCCCCGACTGGAAGCCTAGAACCCTGGAAGGTCTCAGCAGGAAGGAACCAGCCTCAGAGAATTTCTAGGGCACCCATTATAGTACAGAGGACCAGTGTTTTGACCAAGGTCACACAGGTAGTTAACGTAGGCAGCGGTGACAGTAGACGGGTCCCAGAATTCCGAAAGCTGGTCTGATAAAGTCCACCCAGAATGGATGAGGTTACATTATTTGCAAAATCACCTTCCGAAGAGAATAGCTCCCAGGCCGGGAGCAAGGTTTGGAGATGTAATGAACGATATTTACAAATTTAAAGGAAGCCTGAGTAATTCCGGTGGGGAAGAGAGGGTGGTCTGACCGGAAACCGGGAGGAGCGGACGCTTACCCGCTTCCCGGAGCTTTAAGCGCTACAGGGTGCTCCGTGCTGAATGAAGTGCTCATCGGGACCCCCTGAGGCTCCCAGCGAGGGAATCTCAATTTCCGGAGAGACATTCCCACCCTTGGGGGCGTGCCGGGGCTCCCAGGGCACCAGGTGTAATCTTACCTTTTCCTCTGCCGGCCAGGGTTATCAGAATGAGAATGAAAGCAAAGGTTATTGCGGGGTAACCTGCATCTGCTAGAATGTGTTTTCAACAATCAGAAGTTTTTAGTACGATTATAATAAATCACCTGCAGCAAGCTCACAGCTCCTAGTTGAGGGGATCCATTTACTCTTGTAATAATTGTTCTTGGCACAGTCAATAATAATAATGATAATGATAATGATAAAATGGCTGACGTCACCAGGGGCTTTGCATTATCTCATTCACGTCTGACAAAAGGTCAATGAGGTATTCATTGTGATCCCCATTCACAACTAAGTAAGCTGAGGCTCAGGGAGCAGTTTACCCAGAGTCCCACAGCTCCCCCTGACTTTCCCAGCCCTTGATCACTACCCGGTCCCGCCTCCTCCCTTGGCCTCCCGGATGCGCCAGTACCGGAAGCAGGAGGTGCGCGGGTGCACGCTGGCCAGTGGACGTGCCCATTTCCAGCTAGAGGAAGAGTCGCTCCTCGCCAGCCCCCCACCGACCCCGCCCGAAACGAGTGTGGGAGCCTCTCCTCGGGGAACTGATCGAACAGTTTGGTAGGCTAGTTGCCTGTAGGGGGAGAGATTACCCCGGGAAAACATTTTCCCTGGTTCACAACAAAAAACGTTTGCTGGGCGCGGGCGGAGGGGGAGACAGACTGTAGGAGGACAGGTGACTAATTAAGGAGAAGAATTTTTGATTATCTGTTGTTTCAGCTTATCAGAGCAATTGCTTCCCTCTGTTAACATGGATAATTAAGAACTGACTGTGTAGGTAAGTGATTCAAACCTTCCTCGCTCACATGAAATTCTCTTCAGTAATACACAAGCATGCACAGAATTATTCACTGGAAGGGATGGACATCCTTCCAGTGTTTGCTGTCAAATATGATCTCGTCCAACTTCCATTAAATTATCGACTAGGTGGAGAGCTCCCTTAAACAAGAGCATCTATCTGTCATCGATCTCTCATCTGTTAGGTACATAGTTCTGTAAGTTGAACAAAATATTCACAATAGTAATGTTACTCTTGCCCCACCTCTCCCCACCCTTTTGACTTCTTTAGGTTCTTTAGGCTAAGAATACAGGCTAAGGCTTATATAACATTTTATGCTGTCTCCCTGTAGTTCTTGATAAGGCAGAGAATAAGAAACAGGGCCGTTTGGAAAATGTGGACAGGAAATAGTTAAACACAAGCACAGAATGCTGTTACAATGAGGAAGTGAGTCGGGGACTAAAGGAAACTTTGTGTTCAGAGGGTCATCAAAAAAAGAAAAAGGCCTATTTTTTTTTTTTTTTTTTTTTTTTTTTTAAGGAGCCTTGCTTCATGCCTCGGCCCCATGTACCAAGCGTGGACGACCAGCAGAATTTTCCGCTGCTTCCTGAAGTAAGCCCAAGGTATACTGACCACAGGTTGCCCTCCTGGGGTTGAGATTAGGTCCATATTTCATGAAATCCCCCCCCAGCTGTCTAGCCTAGTTTTAGCATGTTTTAGATACTCAATAAATATTGAGTGAGTCAAAATGTAATCAGGTTCCAGGCTTCAAGAATCAAGTTGCTTTTTTCTTGTTAAACAGCAAAAGAAATGAGAAACTATAGAGACTTGATTTCAGAGTGTGAAGGGAGGCTGTAAAGATAGTAAATGTTCTCATCTCATTTGATATGAATCATAACTGTAATAACGCAGCCAGCCCGGCATGGGCAGTTCTGGTTACAAGCCACCTTCCAATCCAGCTGACGGAAACAACTGTTTAATTAAAAAGAGAAAACTGCGCGCGCGTGTGCGTGTGTGCGTGTGCGTGTGTGTGTGTGTGTGTGTTTAATCCAGAGAAGCTAGAATTGGGAAGAATTTTTAGTACTGAAAAGAACTTTTAGAATTAGGACAGTTCTTACTACCAGCAGTCTGTGCTCCCGTACAAGGTGTGGTGTTTGAGAACTTTCAGAGACACCCCTTTGTCTCCCTGGCTCCCCAAGGCCTTCCTCCTACAGCACGTGACAGCTACTTAAAACCCCCAGCGGGGAGGTAAGATCTGGTCTCTGGATGGCCTCTGTTAAAAATCGCGCATTTGGGAAGAAGAGGGTAGAAACCACCTGAAATCTTGGCAGGTAGCAATTATTATGTGTCAGGCATAATGCTGGTAAATACGCATATGAAAAGATGCTTGACCCCATTAGTCATGAGGGAAATGCAAATTAAAGCCACAGTGAGATACCACCGCATACCGAATCGGGATGGTTCAAATAGAAACAAAGCAAAAACAAAACTGATACTATCAAAATGCTGGCAAGGATGCAGGCTATTTGCACCTCTCCTACATTGCTGGTGAGGAGAAATCTTCAAGGACAGCAGGATGAAAATGTGTACTAATTTGGTCTTTTGTCTAGAATGGACTTTTTCTTGTCCAGGGTGAAAGAAAGTATTGTTATAAGCAGGGTCCTGACCGGGGCAATAGCTAAAAACAGTAGTGACCACGTGTCATGTAGTGACTAAATCATTCCAGAATGAAATGAACTCTGGAGAAACACTTAAGTTCCTGGTCTCAGCCTGAAGCCTGGTCCAAAGGTGGGGAGTTTATTTGACATTCTTTCTATTAGAATTACATACTTTAGAAACCTACTTTTTTTTTTTTTTAAAGATTTTATTTTTAAGTAATCTCTACACAGAACAAGGGGCTCAAACCCACAACCCCTGAGATTAAGAGTCGCATGCTGTACCAACTGAGCCCGCCAGGTGCCCCTCGGGAGAATACACGTCTCCTTTCAATTTTAAGAAATTGATCACTTTTGTAGATTGTTTTTAGTAGGGAGGAGTTTGTGAAATTGGCGGGGCAGGGGTGGGGGAGGAAGAGGGAGAGAGAGACAGAGGGAGAGACCTTGTGACCATTTGGTGTAATTCTCCTTTTGCAGAGCCTCTGGGAGCCAGGTCGAATTCAATGGTCCCTCTAATGACTGCATCATGCAGCCTTTTAGTCCTCAGGTTTATGTACAGATTTACCGAGTTCCAAATTAGTCACGACAATCTGAGCTTCCTGGGATTGGTGACCCTTGGAAACCATCTCCTGATAAGGGGATGCACATGGTCCCAGGATTTACTGTACCTTTCTCAATCAATACTAATTACTTCCCCACATTAATGGCTTCTGCTTTCAGCAAGAATAGGGCACCTCCCCAGTTCTGCCATTTCCCTGACAACTATGAATTACAGTCAAGGTTACGCTCTTATCTCCACCTGACTCAAATCACCCTCCTGGCTCGTGAGCTCTGGGCAGCTTTCTAGACAGAGGTTGCCATGGTTCTGTTTGCCTAACTATCTGCCAATTTGGTTAATGTAGGTAAATAAACTTCTGCTGTCTTTTACCTCTAGAGGGGACCTGTCTGGAGTTAATTGAAATAGAGAACACCAAATAATCTGAATAAATATACATTGTGTTACACAGGGCAACTAAATCAAGCTGAAGGGTAATCCAAAGCGATGACTACTGTACATAAGCAAGAGTCTGTGTTGTTATTACATGCCTGAATTGCTCATGTGAAGGTCATTTTTTTGGACTAGAAAAATGACCGATGATTGTACAATCAATGGGATTGCCAGCTGGTTGATTTCATTCCGGTTAGTTTGGCCGAATACCATCGACCAGAAAACAATCCATCTGACTGGGATCATTTCTAATTGCTCTGACAGAATTGATTGATTGAGGACTTTTTCGCCCATGGAAACAGACTTGTTTTTGTATGGTTTTGATATTTAGGAACTTGGAGCCCTTTCCCTCTATAAATGATTCGAAGGTTCCATTCTGTTTCTTAGATGAGACACACATCTGCCCAAAGGCTGCAAGTTGATAATATGTCACCTATTACTTATATAATTAAATCAGTAAACACTCTGGAGATGACCTTCCTCTTTGTTCCAAGTCCTGCATCATCTTGAGGGTGACTTTCATATCTATATCTCTCTCCATCTAGAACACTCTGACTCCCAGCATCTCCCAGCACTTACAGGGGCCTATTCAGATGAAGAGCCCTAAAGTTGACCCGAAGCTTCATGAGCTGCTTCACCTTTATGGTAAAAAGGTGAGCACCTTTTTAGGAGCACCTATCTTAGTTTGGAGTTGTTAAATCATTAACATGTCTATTTTATTAATATCTTCCTCCCCTAGTAGACTGTGTTCTGTGAGATCAGCGACCATGTCTAACTTTGCCAATCATGAAATCTTTAGTGTTTAGTGTGGTGCCCGAGATGGAATAGGTGCTCGATAAATATTTCTTTGCCTAGCACAGTGCCTGACAGGGTTCAGTGTTGGGCTGAATGGAACAGATAGAAGCCCTACCCTTCCCTCACTTTCTGTAGGCAGAATGCCAACCTCCAAATAGTCAATGTAAGCAAAGCTGTCTGGGATAACTTATGAAAGGAAGGAATGGAGAAGGAAGCAAATGGTTTGCTTAGGGTGGGCCTAGACTGGCTTAGACTGGGAAGCTGGGGGTGTTAGTGTGAGTGGTGCTGGAACTGCCATACTTTAGTGCCTCCCATTCCCCCTCTAAGCCTCATGGGGGATGGGCAGGAGGCTGTGCGTAACAGCAAACTGAAGGGAAAAGGTGCAGGAAATCAGAAAGCAGTCAGCGAACATCATTAGAATGAGCCAGTAATAATCATAATAACAGTCATTTACCACGTTTTAGGCCCCGAGCTCCATACTTTCCCGTACATTATCTCATATCTTGCTTATAATGAGTGTGTGAGAGAGATATCTCCATTTCATGCTGTGGAAGCTAGGACTCACGTTGGTACAGAACTTGGCAGTGTTCCCATGGAAGTCCAAGGCACTCCAACCCTGCTCTTTCTGAGTTCTGAGCCAGAATTCCCTTTCAACCTGTGTACTATTAGCTGGAAGAAGAGTCTAGAAACAGGCAGAGCCTCCTGTGAGTGGGGGTCAAAGCAGCTTCCAGGGTGCACCTTGGTCAGTTGCTAGAGAGCCAGACAGAAGAAGGGATTTATTGGCCACTGGGCAGGGGACCTGTGGGAGCAGGATTTGGCTTGAGCCATGACTAGGTTGGAAGTAGGGTGGGACCAGGAAGGATGAGACCAATGACAATGAAAGGTGAACATCCAGCACCTAGGAGAGCTCCAGGTTCGCTTCTCCTGGGTGGGGCAAAGCTGGACCTGGCAATGCTATTGGCCTTCTCTTTTGCCCACGGAGCTCCCCCAGGTCAAGCCATCTATTCATCGATGTGACTGGGTGGCACGCACTGCCTGGGGCAGCTCACAACACTTGTGAGCTTCGTGTTAAGCAGAGGAGATGTATGCCAGACTTCTAGGTTGTAGCCCAGCTACGTCCCAGAACCCAGACCCTGCCCTGAATTCTTGAGCAGTGGAAACAGCAGTGACAGCTGTGAAAACAAGCAGCCTTGCTCATCTTGGCATTGAGTTATAGAGCACATCACCATTATAGAGGGAATCAGTAACATCTGTCTTTCCTGGCCCTTATTTAACTTATTCTACTTAGGAAGCCTCTCCCTGTTCCCACTCTGTAACTACTGTAAATGATGCAAAAGAGCAGCAAGAGACAGAGACAGAAAGAGTGAGGGAGAATTAATTTACCACTGGGTGAAATGAAAATGTACTGAAGTGTAATGGAATTTCATTAACTTCGGAAATGATGATGAATGCTGTCCAAATAATTCTTACTAATGCATAATTCACAGCTGAAAATAGAGCCAAACTCTCCTAAAAAGCACATCCATTTATGCCCCCAAATTAATTTGGTGTGTTATTCAGGATGGTTGACAGGATAAAAGATCTACTATGAAATGTAATCATCTATTAAGATTGGGAATCTATGAGTCTTTCTAGTTTAGTAGATGAGGGTAGCTGATAACAAGTGGCATCTTGAGAGGCAGACACCCACAGTCCTCATTCTCATAATTTGAATCTCCCCAAAGACATAATTTCAGACATAACCACGGAGAAGTTAGGATGAGCTTTGAGATCTCCATAGCAACCACGACCCAGTTCATATATATATCCCAAAAGGAAATTAAAATCCCTTTCAACAGATTCAAATGGGGTCAGGAAAAGACCCATACCTTTTCTGACTGGCAATGTTTTTACATTATATGTTTATATAATATATAAATTATATAGATCATATATTATATACATTTACATATAATTAGGTGGAAAGGTTTAAAAATTACTTTCCCATTTTGTGCAATACTGTCTTTCCTATTCCACAAACTCTCAGCGACATTTATCACTTAATGTCTCAAGATATAATAATCCCTTCATTAAAACCCACTTAGGCTTTTTGTATACTCAGGGGAGTGGTAATGGGGGAGAGACCTTTTCACCTTTAGATCTGACACAAACCCCCACTGTGGTTGGCAGAGAGACTCTATTATTAAGTAGGAGGGTAGCTATTGGCTCAGCTTGTACCAATGGAAATATGTAATCAGAGGCCAGTCAACACCCTACAGTGGAGGCATCCTGGCTCTTACCCCTGATTGGTCCCTTCAGCCAATTAGAGAGAACCTTGGTCATACATGTGAATAGTAATGTTAGGGATGACTTCAGGAATCCTCTGAATTCCTTCCCCAGGGTGGATTGTACTGTGTGGAGGTGGAGGTGTCATGGGGGGAGCATTGCCTTCCAAGGCGACCTCTATTTGTCTAAATGGCCAGACCTTATGATTTGAGGTGCTGGGGTGGTAAACAAGCACACTGGCTGCTGATACAGGGGATATGATGCAGGGGGAGGCAGCCCTTGGGAAGAATCCACCAATGGGAAGCCTTGGTTGCAGGACCATCAACACCCAACAATGGAGGCATCATGGCTCCTCCCCACCATGGATCCTTCCGCCACTCAGAGAGTACCCTGTTGCTGACATATGAATAGTGATATCAGGGATGACAAATGCTACCCGTGCAGGTCTTTCACCAAAGATGAGGTCTAGTTGGTGGAAATGGGACTACTACCTTCCAAGACCACCCCTATTCCTCCTAATGGCTTGACCCTATGATTTGGAAAGCATCTGGTGGTGAGGAGCACATTGGTTGCTGATAGTGTTGGTGACAAAGTAGAAGGGCAGCCAATAGGCCAGCTTCCACCAATGGTAGACCTTAGTTTTCTCGGTCATCAGCACGTCACAAAGGAGGCATCATGGCTCCACACCCCCTCCCCTGTGGCACCAAGAGCCCCTCAGGGAGCACCTTGTGCTCACCTGTGAATAGTGATGTCAGGGATGACTTCTGCCACCCTGCATTGCCTCCCCTAGAGCAGGATTCAGTGTGTGAGTTCTCTGTGATAGGGGGAACCCTACCTTCCAGGGCCATCCTGACCCTTTAACAGTCCTGCCCTGTACTGTGGGTGCTGATGTGACAAGCCAGCACATTGGCTGCTTCTATTGAGGATGTGATTGAGAAGGAGGCAGCCATTGGCCAGCTTCCACCAATGGGAGCCCTTCATTTCCTAGGTCATCAACACATCACAAAGGAGGTATCATGGCTCCTCCCCACCCCTCCCCTTGGGTCCCTGAACCACTCAGGGAGCACTTTGTGCTGACGTGTGCATAGTGCTATCAGGGATGACTTCCGCCACACTGCATTGCTTCCCTAAGAGCAGGATTTAGTGTTTGCGTTTGAAATGTTATACAGGGAACACTATTTTGAGGGCCATCCAGATTACTCTTAAGAGTCCTCCCCTGTACTATGGGTGCTGAGGTGGGAATCAAGCACATTGGCTGCTTCTGCTGAGGATGTGATTGAGAAGGAGGCAGCCATTGGCCAACTTCCACCAATGGGAGTCCTTCATTTCCTAGGTCATCAACACATCACAAAAGAGGCATCATGGCTCCCCCCCTGCCCCATGAGCCACTCAGGGAGCACCTTGTGCTGACGTGTGAATAGTGATGTCAGGGATTTCTGCCACCCTGTATTGCTTCCCCTAGAGTAGGATTTAGTGTGTGAGTTCGAAATGTTATACAGGGAACAATATTTCGAGGGCCATCCAGATTCCTCTTAACTGTCCTGCCCTATACTATGGGTGCTGTGGTGAGAATCAAGCACACTGGGTGCTTCTACTGAGGATGTGATTGAGAAGGAGGCAGCCATTGGCCAACTTCCACCAATGGGAGTCCTTAGTTTCCTAAGGCATCAACACGTCACAAAGGAAGTATCATGGCTCCACCGCCCCCCTCCCCTGTGTGTCCCAGAGCCCCTCAATGAGCACCTTGTGCTGATGTTTGAATAGTGATGTCAGGGATTTCTGCCACCCTGCATTGCCTCCCCTAGAGCAAGATTCAGTGTGTGAGTTCTCTGTGATAGGGGGAACCCTACCTTCCAGGGCCATCCTGACCCTTTAACAGTCCTGCCCTGTACTGTGGGTGCTGATGTGACAAGCCAGCACATTAGCTGCTTCTACTGAGGATCTGATTAAGAAGGAGGCAGCCATTGGCCAGCTTCCACCAATGGGAGTCCTTAGTTTCCTAGGTCATCAACACGTCACAAAGGAGGCATCATAGTTCCACCCCTGCCCCCTCCACCCCCCCCCCCCCGTGGCTCCGTGAGCCACTCAGGGAGCACTTTGTGCTGATGTGTGAATAGTGATGTCAGGGATGACTTCTGCCACCCTGCATTGCCTCCCCTAGAGCAGGATTCAGTGTGTGAGCTCTCTGTGGTAGGGGGAACCCTACCTTCTAGGGCCATCCCGATCCTCTTAACAGTCCTGCCCTGTACTATGGGTGCTGATGTGACAAGCCAGCACATTGGCTGCTTCTATTGAGGATGTGATTGAGAAGGAGGCAGCCATTGGCCAGCTTCCACCAATGGGAGTCCCTAGTTTTCTAGGTCATCAAGACGTCACAAAGGAGGCATCATGGCTCCTCCCCACCCTTCCCCTTGGGTCCCTGAACCACTCAGGAAGCACTTTGTGCTGATGTGTGCATAGTGCTATCAGGGATGACTTCTGCCACCCTACGTTGCATCCCCCAGAGCAGGATTTAGTATTGGAGTTCGAAATGTTTTACAAAGAACACTATTTCGAGGGCCATCCAGACTCCTCTTAATCGTCCTCCCCTATACTGTGGGTGCCGAGGTGGGAATCAAGCACATTGGCTCTTGTACCGAGGATGTGTTAAGAAGGAGGCAGCCATTGGCCAGCTTCCACCAATGGGAGTCCTTAGTTTGTTAGGTCATCAATGCCTCACAGTGAAAGCATCATGGCTCCTTCCTCCCATGGGTTCCTGATCCACTCTGAGAATACCTTGTGCTGACACATGAATGTAATGTCGGGGAACATATCTCTCCCTCTGAAAACCTTCCCTGGTGGCACAGGTGCAAATAAAAAGGGCCATTATTAACTAGGAGCTTCCTGAAGTCTTTCTTGCCCTGGTACCTCCGTGTAGTGTCCTTTTTCCTATTCTGTGGTGTCACAGACTTCTTACATCACAGTAACCAGGTAACCCTTGTTAAAGACACTTATCTCTGTTTGTTCCCATACCTAGGGATTTAGATGTAGTCACATTGAGATGCATCACTTACCTTATTATTCAACACATTTTCTAAGGCATATCTCAGCTTTTCACACTTTAGGGCCTGTGTAAACTGCTGAGCCTTTGCAATGGAGCCCAGTCCTGCTCCTTTGGGGGCGTTCAGGACCCCATGTGGCTTGCTAAGTCCCCTCCAGCCCCATTCAATCCCCAAGGCTCCTCCCCACCATGTGTGCTCTAGGCACAAAGGTATCAGTGCTCACCCTGGCCCGAAATATTGTTAGTTCATCCCCCCTCATACAAGTGCTACTTTCCCTTCCAAGCCCAGGCCCACCGTCTCGTTTGAAACCCTCTCTCCCCTAGTTTAAATGCTCCCTTTTGCTGCTAGTTTGTCCTGAGACCCAGTGTCAGAACTGGATCTTTACCTGGCTTCTGGACTAGCTTAACTGCTCAGTACCCTTATCCGTTGGCCCTCTATGTATTTCTTTAAGATTCTTTTAGATTACTATATTGAATGAGTCCTTGTAAGCTATCTCCAGTTCATTTTGGAACAAATAGGCTAAATGAATAAAGAGATAGTAAAGAAATAGTCTTCTTCAGAGAGTTTCACCTCTAAGCCCTAGCTCGGTGATCACTCTTACTTGTTCTGTGTGTCTCATCCACCCCACCTCCCATTACCTTGTTCTTCTGACCGGACTGCTTGCGTGGTGGGTGAATGGACGTTGGTAATTCTCTGGATCGGAGCCTCGCCACGAAGGTGGGTTTCCGATGTCTTCATCTAGGCTCTTCTTTGGTGTCTGAGCTGTCCCAGGCGGTAAGCCTGTATGTATACCCAGGCCCCACCCAGACTGCCCTATTGTGTGCTCATCAACCCACTATGACCCGGCCTGAACTATGACATAGGTAGACCAGGACTAGGTGATACATGAATATATTTCAATGATCAAATATTTTTCAAGGTAGAAGAAACATATTTATGTATAAGCACAAAGACCTACATAACAACGTTATCACAAAATTGTTCAGAATTCTAGATTCACAATCCCACCTCTCCTTTTGTTCATAAAAAGCATGACCAGGCCCCCCGGGGTCCTGCTTTACGAGCTCCTCCTCCGAGACCCTCATCAGAGGCCCATTGCTTATTTCGGTCTTTCGTCAGACCCAGCAGCCACGCCTGCTTTAACATCCCCCTGGTTTAAGAGCTGTAACAGCAGCAGGTAAACATGTGGAAACTTCAGCGAGGCTAGTTCTAACTAAATTTCAGAGCTCTTCATGCTTTGTATTAAAAAAAAATGCTCACCACCTTTTAGCTTGTTACCTACCTCTCGTAAGGTTGCTGCAACGCTATGAACCCGGCCTCCTTCCTTTGCCTGAGAAAGGAAACCCCATAACTGTTGGCTTCTGTTAAACAAGCAAACAAAAAACAACAGCAAGCACCTATCCATACGCTGCACAGACCTTGTAGAGACTCCCTTGAGGAACGCTGATTCAACTACGTTTGTTAATTGTTCATCCGTGAGAAACAAAAACCCAAACTGACAAGCTGGATATGCTCTCACAGGCTTAAATTTACTCTTAAAATAGAAACTTATCACAGAAATTAAATCAACTCAGATGGCCTCATTGGTCATCTGTGCCTAGATTTACCAAATGCCAAAAGATAAAGGTGTCAAAACGTGCCATACCAGCTAACAGCACCATCTTGGTTAAACTGTCAAGTGGGTCATTGACACGATCCAAAGCCTGGAGGGCCCTTTGAACACCTCCAAATAGGCTTTATACAAATGTCTCCTCAATGGGCTATAAATATGCCTGGTTATTGTTTGTTTTCAGGGTGGGTTAAAGCGTTTCCTCTCAGAGAGTGCAGCCCTGTATTAGTGGGCTAGGGCTGCTGTGATGGAGTACCACAGACTGGGTAGCTTGGATGACAGAAATGGGTTGGTCTCATGGCTGTAGAGGCAAGACGTCCAAAATCAAGATGAAGGCAGGGTTGGTTTCTTCTTCTTCTTTACTTACTTATTGATTGATTGATTGATTGATTGATTGATTTAAGGAAGCTCTATGCCCAACATGGGGCTCGAACCCACCACCCTGAGATCAAGGGTGTCGGGCTCTACTCACTGAGGCAGCCTGGTACCCCAGGTTGCTTTCTTCTGAAGCTGTAAGGGAAGGGTCTGTTCCAGGCCTCTCTCCTTGACTTGTAGATGGCTGCCTTTCCCTGTGTTTCTTCGCATTAGTTTCCCTGTCTGTGTCTGAATTTCTCCTTTTTGTAAGGACACTATAGTCATATTGGATTAGGGCCTACCCTGATGACCTCATCTTAACTGAACCAATTGTATCTGCAAAGGTCCTGTCTCCAAAGAAAATCACATTCTGAGGTCCTGGGGGGTGAGGACTTCAACATATGAATTTTGGGGGCACACGATTCAACATATAACAGGCCCTAAATGTGGCAAAAATACAATCTTGATTTCATTTTTTTTCCCAGTCTGGGGCATTCCAACTTATCTCTCTAGCGACAGAGAAACTCATTTACCAGCACTGTTATTAAGGAGCTCTGTAAACGTCTCTCTTTTACCCAGAACACTGTCCTTATCATCCAGAGTCCTCATGAAAAGTAAAGAGAATAAATGGAACTCCGATTGTATAACTAACAAAGCTCTCGGAAACCTTAAAACTTTCTATAGCTTAAAGTATTACCGCTAGCTTTCATGTCTATAAGGTCAACCCCTCTCAGTCTGGCGAGTTATCTCATGAATTAGTAAGGATTAATGAGGGGGCGCCCTGGTGGCTCAGTCGGTTAAGCATCTGACTGTTGGTTTCAGCTCAGGTCATGATCTCAAGGTTCATGAGTTTGAGCCCCGTGTCAGGCTCTCCGCTGACTGTGGAGCCTGCTTGGGATCCTGTCTCTCCCTCTCTCTCTCTGCTCCTTCCCCGCCTGCTCGCTATCTCAAAAATAAAGAAATAAACTTTAAAAAGTGATTAGTGAAATAATAAGCCCTGAGTGTTTGGGAAATTCACCCCTTGCCACCCCCCCCCCCCAGCCTTAGATTCTACCCTTATTATAAGCAGGTATGATTAGCTCATGCGAGACATTCATACCATCCCTCCGGCTTTATCGCCAACAGGTGCAAGCCACATTTCCAAATATCTACCCAAACCGCCTCTGCATGCTCTGCAAGCTGGGTATTTTGTCTTCTGGAAAAGGCTGGAGAAAAACTGCTCTTGAGCCTTCACAGAAGGGACCTTATCGGCTACCGTTAACAGCTGTCATAGCAGTAGAGCTCCGAGGTATTGATCCCTGAGTTCATGATTTCCACCTTAAAAGATGTATGTCACTTCATCCTGATTCGCAGACATCCATTCCACCTGGAGATCGTAAGCCTGGGATTCTTAGGAATCCTCCAGAAGCTGCTGACTTCAGAGGTGGGCAGCTTCTGCCCAAGACGACAGAACAAGATTAATTTTCTGATTCTTCAGCACTCATTTTGTTCCTTCATTCTTCTACGCGTCTTGCTTATTATTCTATTTTGATGCCCTCTAGAACACTAATGTGACATCCCTCGTCTCCATCCGATTATTTTTGCCTCCTCAGGTCTCCTTCTACCTCTTAAGAAAAACACCAAACCCTCTTATGTGTTTTTTTCTGTAACCACTGCCCTGAATTGAACTGACTGCTGGCTCTGTTACCCCCTACCTATCCCTGCTGACAAAAATTGAATAGCTGTTCTTTTCAACACCTCAGGAGGTAGATTCCCTTTTACAGGTCCCTTCTGGTACTTGTTTCCTTCCCAGTGTTAACCCCGACCGGCAGTCTTATAAAAATTGGACCTTGGCCTCACATCAACAAAATGCTGCTGCTGAAGCCCTTATCAGCAAGTCCTAGTCGATCAAGAGTGGGCCCTGATATTGAGGATCTTCTGGTTGCAATGGTCTGTCCTCTTCAACCTGCTTTGCACGGACTGTTTAACTCCACTAAAGGGATTTGTCTATCTCGAGAGACACAAATTGGCTTATTCCTATAGTGGTAAATAATAGTTTTATTGCTAATATAATCTGTGCTTCACTAGAGTACTACTTCTTATGCAGTTATCAGCCTTATACCTTGAGAAAGACACCCAGAAGCCTCCCAAACGAGGCAAAGATAGGTTATTCAAGAGAACTCGCAAGAGGGATAATTGATTCCCTTGTTCCGCCTACACGTGGAGCTGCAGTTCCATAATGGGGGTAACGCAGCCAGACAGGTGGCCCCAAACTTGTCTCTGCCACTAGTAGAAGTCATAAATGACACACTTCTGCTCTGGAAGCCCAACAAAGTCGTCTAGATTCATTAGCTAGTGTTGTCACAGACAGTTGCCTAGCCCTTGATTTCCTCCTAGCCAGCCAAGGGAGAGTTTGTGCTACAGCAAATATTACTTGTTACACTTATGTCAATAATAATACAGAGCAAGCAGAAGAGTTTGCGACTAAGCTAAAGGAAAAAGCCACCTGCTTGTCTAGAACAGACTTGATTGGATCCTGGGACATGATTTTGTTCGCTGGGTTTCATAGTCTAGGCCCCTGACTTTAAGACCTGCTACTGATACTTGTTTCTGGTAATGGCTTGTGTTACATTGGCCGATGCAAACCTCCCCGTCTTTCTATATTGACCTCTTCCTGTGCGGTCACTTGCATATCAGAGAATGCAACAGTTTATCCTGCAGCAAGCAGGAGGGACTAACCCCCGCCCGGCTACAGACTGTGCTTTCTAAACAACCATCTTGATGGGTAGTAGGGAAATCTGGGTATCATGGAGTAATGTCCTGTAGCTGGACTTCATGTGTCCTTGGCCAAAAGAGAAAGAAAGGAAGCAGCCCCTGTCACCCAGGAAGTGGTCTGAGGCTCGCAGCTGAGCCGGAGTACAAGCTGGCTTGGTACCCACAGGTAGACTCCGTTATTCTCCTGTTGGGCATGAACAATCTTACAGAACATCAGTGTTTGCCAAGGTTACTCTAAGACCGGGATGAGTAAGATCGAAGAAGGCTGCTTCATAATTTTGTCTAAGTGCAGACAAAACCAAGATCACGGTGCAACCCACAAAATGCCAAACATCTCCCTCTCCTGGCTACTGTGAGTGACTGCTGCCTCTCTATGAATCACAGTACCGGTGTCTCTCCTCATCCTCAGTTCTGCTTCCCACAGTTTGTTACCCATGGTCAACTACAGTCTAGAGGCACGTGATCCCTCCTGACGAATCCTGACAAGATCAGTAGCCCCCAACACCGGGTAGCAACGCCTACATCGTTTACCTCACTGCGTCTCATCACTAGGCATTTAATTATCTCACGTCATCACAAGAAGAAGGGTGAGGGGCCCCTGGGTGGCTCAGTCGGTCGAACGTCCGCCTCCTGATTGCAGCTCAGGTCATGATCTCACGGTATGCGGGTTTGAGCCCCGCGTCGGACTCTGTGCTGGCAGCACGGAACCTGCTCGGGATTCCCTCTCTCTTCCCCTCTCTCTGCTCCTCCCCCACTTGTGCTCGCTCGCTCTCTCAAAACAAAGAAATAAACATTTCTAAAAAAAAATTATAAAAGATTTGGTGGCCACTTAGGGAAAGGGTATAGTCTTACAGATGCCCCCAAACTCAACTGAGTTGTATCTTTTCGTTAACTAAGCCTGTCTCCCACTTCCCTGTGCCCCAGGCTCCTTTGAATTCTGGCCTACCTATATCCCCGGGGTGGTCTGAGCAAGCCTCGGCTCTCCTGGAAACCCTACTACCACTGTTAAGTCCCAAGGATTCCAGCACTGGGCCTCTACTTACATCAACTTGTATCAGGGGCCAATCATTACCCTTGATACATTAGGACACAAAGAACCTGAAAAGGGGACTTTTATCTCTCCTAGGAGTCCAGAAAGGTGGCCGAAGGAGAGTAACGCTGGTGCCACAATGGCCCGAGTGATAATTTCTACCCAGGATGGGATGCAAGGAGAAGGGATGGCTCAGGGAAGACTTCCCAGAAGAAAAACATAGCTGTGTTGACTCTTGAAGGACAAGTAGGAAATTTTTAGGTGGCCAAGGGGTGCAGGAGGGACAGGCTGCGAAAAGGATATTCTAGGCACAGGGTGCCTGGGTGGCTTAGCCAGTTAAGCATCTGACTCTTGATTTCAGCTCAGGTCATGAGTTCAAGCCCCGCATCAGGCTGTGAGCTGATGGCGTGGAGCTTGCTTGGGATTCTCTCTCTCTCCCTCTATCTCTGCCCCTCCCCTGCTCATGCTTTCTCTCTCTCTCTTTCAAAATTAATAAACCAAACATTAAAAAAAGAATCCTCTAAGGGCCCCTCGGTGGCTCAGCCAGTTGAGCATCTGACTTCGGCTCAGGTCATGATCTCACGGTTTGTGGGTTCGAGCTCCAAGTCCATCTCTGTGCTGACAGCTCAGAACCTGGAGCCTGCTTCCGATTCTGTGTCTCCACCGCGCCCCCCCCCCCAAAAATACATAAATAAACATCGAAAACAGAATATTCTAAGCAAAAGGAACAACATTCACTAAAGCACAGAAGAATAAAAGAGAATGGAATATTTGGGGGAACTGTAGAAATTTCGCTATGGGCAAAGTGTAGGATTTGAGGAAGGAGAGCAGTGGGGGATGGAGCGGGAGAAGTCCGCAAGGACCAGGCTAGAGAAGGGCTTTCTTTGCAATGCCATGTTTTGTTTTGTTTTGTTTTGTTTTTTCATTGCGGTACGGTCAATAGAATTCAAAGGAACCAAAGTTTGTATGTCAAAATCCTAACCCTCAGTGTGATGGTACTTGGAGGTGAGGCCTTTGGGAGATCACTAGAGTGAAGCTTTCCTGCGTGGGATTAGGAGAGCTTATGAAACAGATCCCCGAGGCCTTCCTCATTCCTCCTGCCATGGAAGGAGAAGTTGGCCATCTATGAACCATAAGGTGGGCCGTCACCAGACATTGAACTGGCCGGTGTCTTCATCTTGGACTTCCCAGTTTCTCGAACTGTGATAAACAAATGTCTGTTGTTTATAAGTCACCCAGTCTGTGGTATTTTGTTACAGCAGCCCCAAAAGAAGGAAGGACGGGATATTTACACAGACTCTAAGCATTTTTCCACACATCACTTACGAATTACAAGTGGAGAAATTATAAGTTTCCAGTGGAGGAAACTGGCAAATGCCATCTTAATCAAGTTATCAAAGTTAACATTCTCAATAATGGGACAGAGTGACATCCTGTGTGTCCTGACGGGATGTCCCTCGGACACAACAGCACTTCTGTGCTGTTCCTGCCAAAGATACGTAGCCTGAACTCTGAGGAAAGATTAGACAAACCCAAATTGAAGGATATTCAGTGAAATAGCAGGCGCATACACTTCAAAAAAATGTCAATGTAATGAAAGTCAACGTAAGGCTGAGGAATCTTTCCAGATTAAAGGAGACTAAAAAATAATGGCAGCGAAAGCAGCTTGTCATCCTAGATTGCTCCCGGATCAGAGGGGGAGACCATGAAAGATGGCATTAGTGAGACGGTTGGCTAAATGTGAACGTGGACCGTATAGGAGGTAGTATTACCTCAAGGTAAATTGCCCAATTTTGATAATTATACCGTGGTTATGTAAGAAGCTATTCTTGCTCTCAGGAAAATGCCAGCCGAGGTGTTCAGGGTAAAGGGGCACCATGGCTGCAATTTACTCTTAAGTATTTCAGAAATAAACGTAAAAAGGGATGTGGCAAATGTGGCAAAATGTTAACAACCGATTTTTCTGACAACTCTTCTGCTAGGTTGATGTTATTTTGAAGTCACAAGTTTTGAAACACTCTGCACGGGTTGCCTCCCCATTTCTCCAGGGTAAAGCCAAAGTTCTGGAAATGGCCCACCAGAGCGTGTGTGATTTGGCCCTCCATTATGTCTCTTGCTTCTTTGCTCTTTGTTGTCCCCTTGGCTTGCTCTGCTCCTGGCACGCTGACCACAGCGCTGTTGCTGGAACACCTGCACGTCAACTTTGTGAGGAGGGACAGGTTATCTGTTTGGGTCACTGCTGAAGCCCCAGCGTCTTACAACCGCCAAGCGTTCTTGACGAAACGAATACTGTTGAGCTTGAAAAGCAAGGTGCAGAAGAACAGCAAATAAGAGCCAATACTTATAAATTTATTGTGTACCATGCAGTGCTCTAAGTGCTTTACAGATATTATCTCATCTATACCATAAAAACACTAGACATGGACACCATCGTCATCGTCATCATCACCATGTTGCCCACACATGTGGCGAATGTACGAAGGTAGGGTGGGAATAAGAGCCAGCAGGGAGTCAGCTGGATGGTAGCGTGTAAGGTGGCAAGCGGACCTAATCAAAGTTGTACTTGAAAATCTCTTAGCAAGTCCCCAACACAGATGATTTCTTCCCCGAGCATCGGATCCTTTCACTGTGTCTACAGTTGAGACCTGAACTCAATAGCTGGTTTGTGGGTGGGGGCCATGTTGTATGGAAATTTCCAGAGAAATTTCCAGTTGAGAAATTGGCCTGGTGGGATGCTCACCCCAGGAAGGGAAGAGGGGATGATGACAACGGGGACCTTCACCGGAGTAAAGGTCTCTTCTAGTGACAGAAACAGGGACAGAGTCTCATAAGCTCAGCCATCTCTCTCTGTGGGAGGACAAGTAAATCAGTAAAGCCATATGAGCTGTCTAGACCTTTGAGTTTCTGGGTATGGATGGCTCATCACATCTTGTGACAGCCTTTTCTGGTGTTTATCAACTCCTATCAGCAGTAACTAGTTCTTTATGTTTAACTCACACCTCCCACTGCAATTTCAGTCCGTTTCCTATTTCTCTCTGTACATTCAGAGAACAGATCCTCAACTTTCTCCTTCTAATCTTCCAGAGGATGGAAGATACCCACTGAAAGCCTCCCTCCTCAGGTGACATTTTTTTTTCTCAACCAAAGGGCTCCAGCCTCTTCATTTTTCTGCACGTTTCATTTTCCAGTCAATCATTTCAGTTGCACTACATCAGATTTTTTTTTTCAGTGAGCTCTACTCCCAACATGCAGCTCGAATTCACAACCCCAAGATCAAGAGTCGCATGCTCTACTGACTGAGCCAGCCAGGTGCCCTGCACCATGTTGGATTTAAAAAATAAATAAATAAACGCAGTATTTTTTTTTTTTGAAAAAGTAACACTTGCAAATGATGAAAGTTTGAACAGAAGAAAAGCATATCCAGAGAAATGTAAGTTTCTCTCCCATCCAAGACCTCTCAGTCTCCTTTTCTAGAATCAACCCTTCTCACCAGGGTCTCCTTCCGGAGAAATTTTTTAAGTCTATTAATTTATTTTGAGAGAGAGAGAGAGCAAGCAAGTGGTGGAGGAGCAGAGAGAGAATCCCGTACAGGCTCCATGCTGCCAGAGCAGAGCCCGACATAGGGCTCAGCCCCACGAACCTCGAGATCACATCCTGAGCCACAATCCAGACTTGGACGCTCAACCGACTGAGCCACCCAGGCACCCCCGGAGAATTTTCTTACCATATCCAAGTACATAAGAATAAGTTTTCCTCTAAATTCTTTTTCAGTTTCAACAAATGTGCACGAAGCATCTACTAAGTGCCGGGCGCTGTGCCAACTCCCGGGGCAGGGCACGAGGAGAACAGAGATGTGATTCCCTGTCCCCCAGGAAGCACACGCTTGAGTAGGGGAGAAAGGCATAGTCACGCATTCAGTTATCTATCACATATTGAATGAGCGCCCTCTACGTGCCAGGCAGTGTGTGAGCCACTGAGTAACACGGAGTTACTGTCCTTCCAGAGCTCATCGGGTTACGGGGGTAGGGGGGAGGCAGACCGATGAGCGGGCCCGAAGTGAAAGAGAAGTCAGTGCCAAGGAAGTGCTAAGATGACACTTGACAATTGCCCCACGCTCCCTTGTAAGCCGTGTGGACCGTGTGGGGAGCAGGCCACAAAAGCTTAGCCTTGTGCGCGGTGGGAAGAGAAGACGGTGGCATTCTAGGTAGGAGCAGGGGCACCGGGATCCCTGCCAGGCTCTGGGCTAAGCCCTTTGCACCGAATGTCCTACGTAATCTTCACAGGGATATGAGGTGAGCGGTATTAGCCACCTTTTACAAACGAGGACACTTTTTGGCTCCAGAGATGTTAAGAACCTGGCTGTCTGTCACACAACTGAGGATCAAACACTCGTCTATCTTTCAGGAAAGCCTGGGCTCTCGTCCGCCGTACCACGAACAGTTTCCGGGCTTGGGGGTGAGTGACGGATAATTCTGATCACTGCCTCCTTCCCCGTTCCCCTGCGGAGAGCCACTGGCCTGAAGATAGCGGGTTGACTCAGTCCGTTAGCAAACTGAATTCTTCCATTTAAGGTGTGAGAGGGAGAGGACCGCGCATTGGCCTGGGAACCAGGAGCCCTCCGTCGTCGTGACTCCTGCTCCGCCTCTCATCCTCCCTATGACTTTGAGCAAGTCATTGTGTCATTGTACCCTCTGAACTTAGGGCCCTGACCTTGGAAGTGCAGAGCCTGGCGGGGATCATCCCTGGATGCTTGATGGGATTTGCTGGTATTTCCGTCATTCCAAAGCACTGTAATGACACCTTCTGGAGCACAAAACTACACCCCTCTCTTGAGAAGGCCACGGAACCAGTTCTGCGCATCTCTTTTCTTTTTTTTTTTTTTTTTTTTTTTTATTTATTTTTGCGACAGAGAGAGACAGAGCATGAACGGGGGAGGGGCAGAGAGAGAGAGGGAGACACAGAATCGGAAACAGGCTCCAGGCTCCGAGCCGTCAGCCCAGAGCCCGACGCGGGGCTCGAACTCACGGACCGCGAGATCGCGACCTGGCTGAAGTCGGACGCTTGACCGACTGCGCCACCCAGGCGCCCCTGCGCATCTCTTTTCAAAGCACTTTGAAGAATGGATCTGTGGTGAGGGTAAAAAGCTGGCCCCGTCGTCCTGACGGGGTGAGATGTGAACATGTTAATCCTTGCCTGGCCTCTGATTTCTGCTCACCGGTCTGAACACCATCCCCCACCCCCAAGTTCTCAATAAAGTGAAATGAGCCTTAGTTAAGTGAGCAAATGCCGGTTTAATATATCCAACTTAATTAAAGTGATAATCAACTAGCAACTGAAGATAATCCTTGGTGAGCACTGGGAAAGGGCCCTCGCATTAATGGGTAATTGCAGGTATGTAATAACCTGAGAACTTTGCTCGGGCTGATTTCATGCTCGGGAAAGCAGCCCCATGACGTACTGCAAGCCACAGAAAGAGGATCTGCCCTGGTCAGTAAGCCCCATAAAGCTAAGAGCAGAGAGGCTGAGTTGATCTAGAAAGAAAAAAAAAAAAGGTGACTGAGGCATGGCCAGCAGATAATGAGCCTTCGTGCATTTTGCTCTTTCCATTTCACATCAGACGTAGGGATTTGGAGACCAGATCTGGTCATTCGTGAAGCAAATTCTCCTTCTGGACCCCACAGTGACACGGGGTGGGAAGTTGGAGGAATCCAGCTCTCAGGTAAGCGTCTTTCTTCCTTTCTTCCACCCTCCCTTCCTTCTGCCCTACCTCCCTCTTTCCTTCCTTCTCTCCCTCCTTTCTTCCTGCCTTTAAATTTCTTTTAAATGATGAAAACAACATCTATTAAGCACAAAAGAACCACATTGCATGTAATTGTAAGAGGCATAAAACACAGGTCCTTAATCTCTACCCTCTCTCTCTTTCTCTCTTTCTCTTCTTTTCCTCCTTCCCATCTTTCTTTCCATTTTGTAAAATTATACGAGACAGGCAGGCTCAGTATAAAATACTCAAACAGTACAGAATGGTATTAGGCATAGAGGAAACCTACTTAGTATCCATTCTTCCTTCCTATCTTGTCTTCTTCCTCTCTCCCTCCCTCCCTTCCTGTCTCCTTTCCTTCAATTGTAAAAGTACATAGGTAATGTATGATGATCGTAGAAAAGCCGAGCAGCACAGAATTGCATTGTATATAAAGGAAAGTCCTCAGGGCCCATCCCGTATCCCCACCCACCTTTTCATACCTGACAGACAGACTTACCTGACTCCTTTTAATGGCTGCATAGTATTCTGTACTGTGTCCCATGATTTATTTATTGGGTGCCAGGTAAGTTTCTGAAACATACATTGGAAATGTTATAAAAGTTTAGAGGAAATGCAAGAAAGATATAAATTGGATTGTTTGCTACTGAAAATTCCATTTTATAGATAGCAATCATATCCATTTCTATAGCACTTTATACTTTGAAAATTGCCTTTGAAATATCACCTTATTTGATCCTCTTGTATAGCAGCTCTGGGAAATAGGCAGATTATTATCTCCATTTTTACAGATAAGGAAACTGAGGCCCAGGGAAATGAAGGAACAGAAATACGGGCCCACAGCTAGTTATGGATTCTCAGTCTGGTCCTCCTTACAGCGCTGTGAATTTAAGCTGCATTTCATCTCACAAGTCGTAAGAGATTTAGACATTCCCCCACTTCTAAGTTTGTGGTGTAGAAAATCCATCCGAGTCATACAAATTCCCTTCTTATTCGCACTTAGAAGGGGAAAGAAATACAATATGTTGCATTATCCTATAGGAAAAGAAATGTTTAAATCTGTAAGTCATTCAGAAGTTCATTTTATTTAAAATCAGAAAAGGCCCATCAGCACCCTACTGCCAAACTTCTGTAATATGTTCTGTAAGGTTTGTAGTTTTAACACTGTTTTGGCTGGAGAAGGGGGCTTTCCAGGGTATTCCCCAAATAAGCAGCTTTAATTACACTTTTTTTTTTTTTAAGGAGAAAAGCTGGGTGAATGAAGGAGGTGATCAGGTCTCTCTAAACAGATCTGTTCTAAAAATAGAAATGATTTCAGGAGTTACCTTGGCCATTTCTTCCAAATGTTTCGGATCGTTACAACTGCAAGTCGTTGGGTTGAAGATGTGTGCATTAAGGTTGAGTGCAGCCCCATTTTGTAATTAACGCATTCGATGTGTGTCTTCCCCTCTGGGCTAACTTGTCTTCCCGGCACTGTTATTCCCAGCGTGTAACACAGGCTCTGGCACATGTAGGCACTCGGTACAATTTGTTGGAAGGATATGCAAATAAACCAATCAGTGAGGTTTCAGCCAGGCTGCATAACTCAGGCAAGCGTCTATACTGCGGCTGGCAGACATGGCTTTAAGCAATAGGAAAAAGCCTTGCATTGGACGGGAGGGAGAAGTATGGTCACATACACTTGGAAATAAACCTTTTTTTTTTTTTTTTTTTTTTTTTTTTTTGGAAATAAACCTTTTGTTCTGAATCTCAGCTGGGCATATTTCTGACTTTTTGAACACAGGTTTACACAATGAAAGAACACATCATATGTCAGAAGTTTTATGGATTGATTCTCATGTTGAGCGGTACCTTTCTCTCAGGTAAGAAAATGTACTTTTGTGATTTCTTTCAATGTCTTATATACAGTAGGTGAGATGAACCATTTGCAAAGTTGTGGGGCTGCCTCTCAACGGCTTCCTTTGGGTCAATATGGCTGCAGGACAAGTTGAAACTTCAGTAAATGCATCCATTCACTCAGGATTGTGTAAGACTGATAGAAAACTGGCTTCAAGTACCCAGTAGTTTGGATGATTGTCTTTGACATTTCATTTTCTTTTTTTTCCTAAATAAAGTAGCCTCCACACCCAACATGGGGCTTGAACTCACAACTCTGAGGTCAAAAGTTGTGTGTTCTACCAACTGAGCCAGTCAGGCGCTGTCTTTGACATTTCTTAATGCAGCTCTGAAATGCCATTTGACGGCTAATGCACACTTAAAAGAAGCTTTCAGTTTTCTTTTGGGCTGTTTTCTCTCATGCAAAATGCTGTATTTAAAGTTCCCTGCAGCATGATAATATCATCTTTCTTTCTTTTAAGATATGTATTTTAGGGGCGCCTGGGTGGCTCAGTCGGTTAAGCATCTGACTTTGGCTCAGGTCATGATCTCACGGTTTGTGGGTTCGAGTCACGCACCAGGCTCTGTGCTGACAGCTCAGAGCCTGGGGCCTGCTTCGGATTCTGTGCCTCCCTCTCTCTCTGCCCCTTCCCCACTTATATTCTGTCTCTCTAAAATAAGTAACATTAAAAAATTTTTTAAAAATACAATATGTATTTTAAATCCAACAGTTTTTAAAATTGTTTTATACGGTCATTATTCTTTTCTTTTACTTTATTTTATTATGTATATATTATGTATTTATTTATTTTATTTTATTATGATATCACCTTTATCTCCTTTACATGGCAACAATCAATCATAGAATGTAGATGGGGAAACTGAGGTGTGCCAAAAGCTGGTCACTGATCCACGGTGACAGACAGGCATCTGTTCTGGGGTGGCCCAGACCTTGCCTAGGCTCCGTGGCAGGACTGGAGATAGATTCTGTCTTTGTTTTTATTCTGCAGTGAATAGATGATTGAGACAATTGAACTGAAGTAGCTGGTAATTTGGAGACTTCAGGAAAAGGTTGTCTTGGAAGGCTGCAACTTTGTCCACATTAAGTAAATTCAGTTGATAGCATTGTTCACTTAGCACATCAGTCTTTAGCTAAAAGGTCATGCGTGCCAGTGAGTGACAATTCTTGATGAAATAGACCTGGGGTTTAATTTGAATAGCCCTCAGATTGAGTGCTAATCTTCTGGAAAAACACCAAATCATCATCACCATCAACAACAAACACTGACTGGCTTCTTGCTGTGTTCAGGGCCTGATGGGAAACCATGTTTCTCATAATAAAGCTTGAAATGGGACCTATGGGGCACAGCGGCGACTCTGTCACCTGGCCTTGACTACCTGCTAAGATGTTGATTTATCTTTCCCTGCCTGTTTCCTCAAAGGCCAGAAGCTGTTTTCTCCATTTCTCTGTCCAAAACATACAGCACAGGACTTGACCCACAGGTTAGGCATTAGGTACCTATTTGCTGATTCACTAAGTTTGTTTTATTTAATAAATTAATGCAACTTGAAATCACACATTTTTGAACTCCTGTTTGGTGATGCTATATGTGACACAGACTCTACGTGGGTTTTTTTTTGAGGGGTCACGGGGCATGAAATAGAGGGATCTAGGAACAGAGGGATCTGGAAGTCTTTACTGTAGTCATGAAAGAAAAAGTGGAAGAATGTGTTGTCCTGGAAAATGAGAATGAGTTTGTGAGGAATGTCACTGGTCAATGGAAATTATGATGGGTAGGCAGATTTTCAACCTGAAGAAGTCATTTTAAAGCATTCACAAGGTTTTCCAGACTAAGTCTCAAAACCATGGGTCAAGACAATGATTTTTTTTTTGAGGTTATCAAATAATTAATTCTAATTGTTCTTCAATTGGCGAGAAGCTCATCGTTTTCTTCCTGGGGGGTGGGGGAGGATTCTGTCCTTGAAACAATGGCATAACTAAGGTTCGGTTCCCTTCGGGCTCCAGATGAGTCACCAGCTTCCCAACTGTGAGGGTCATCGTAGGATAGAGCGCTAAGGGCAACACTGGGCACAAGACTCAGATGCTCTAAATGGACGGAGCCAGAGTGTGGAAAAAAGCCATGTTCCTGGAAGAACACCAAAGGTCAAAAAGAAGAAACCAAGTCTGTCCTAAGGTCTAAGGGTTGAGAGCCGAGCCAGCAAGAATGGATGAAGACAGGTCAGGGACTGAATAGTTGCAGAATGGAGCAGCAGATGAGGAATAAACCTGAAATAGACTCCTCACTGGTCTTCCTGCTTCTACTCGTGCTCTGCTATAGCCCGTTCTCCACACCACGGCCAGAGCAATCCTTTAACGTGTCAAGTCAGAGCGTGTCACTTTTTTTTTTTTTTACTCAAAACCTGCTAATACATTTCCATGACAATTAGAATACAATCGCAATTCTTTTTTAAAGATAAACTGCAGATCCTTTTATGTAAGTTTATGTATTCATTTTGCGAGAGGAAGAGAGAGAAGCAGGGGAGGGGCAGGGGGAGAGGGAGACAGAGAGAATCCCAAGCAGGCTCCGCTCTGTTAAGCGAGGAGCCCGATGTGGGGCTCGAACTCACGAGCCATGAGATCATGACCTGAGCTGAGATCAAGAGCTGGATGCTCAACCAACGGAGCCACCCAGGTACCCCAGTCCAAATTCTTTAATAAGACGTAAAAAGCACTGTGTGATCTGGTCTCCCACTGCTTCTTGGGCCTCATTTCCTACCATGCTGCCTCTCTCACTCCACCCCAGACGTGCTGGCTTCCTTCCTATTCCTTGAACATGTCAAGCACAGTCTTACTTCAGGGCCTTTATATATGCTATTACCCATGTCTGGGTCACTCTTACTCCACATCTTTGTAGCCCTGGCTGTTTTTAGTCTCCTAGAACTGGGTGGAAACGACTCTTCTCTCAGAGGGGTCTTCCTAAACTATCCTGTCTAATGTAGATATTCCCATTCGCCTTATCCCCATTAGCTAACTCATCAGCTTATTAATTTCCTTCAGAGCACTTTTCACAATTTGTAATTCTTTTTTTTTAAGATTTTATTTTTAAGTAATCTCTACACCCAACATGGGGCTCAAACTCACAACCCCGAGATCAAGAGCACAAGTTCTACCGACTGAGCCAGCCAGGCACCCCACAAGTTGTAATTTTTTTTTTCTTTTTTAAATGTAATTTGTTGTCAAGTTAGCTAACATACAGAGTATATGGTGTGCTCTTGGCTTCGGGAGTAGATTCCCATGATTCATTGCTAATTTGTAATTCTTATATTTACTTGTTTATTGACTACCTCTCTCTCTGGAATGTAAGCTGATTAGGGCCAAGGACTGAGGTGAATATGAGTTCACTCTAGCACTGATACATAGTTGAGTAGATGAATTCTCCAGGGTTCTTCTGGCTTTCTGAGTAAAGACATCCATTTTGTTGGGTAAGACATGGGCCTTGGACCCAAAATTTGAAGGAACAATCACATTACCTATGTGGGGGTGATTCTTCTGCTTCCTATTTTGAGAAGAATTCTTGACAGGCCTCATATGTGGTCAGCGTCCTGTGGCCTGGAAGAGCAGGTGTGTTGGAAAACTCTGTGGTTAGTGACTGGTGACAGAAACGAGGCTCAAAGGTGGATGCTTTTACATATGACAGATCTGGCTTATCCACAGGTTAGCCGGTTACTCACAAGACCGGCGGGAAGTGTAGGCAGTGGGTATCAGGCAGTAACTCCCATTCTCTATGGCTGTTCACGTGATGACCATGGTGTTGTGGGTAATGGAGCTCCCCAGTATCAAGCATCTATCCACAGATCAACTCAGACAGCCACGGATCTGCTAGGACTCAGACCTGGTCTACGAGAGTTTTCCACGCTCCTGAACATTCATTTGCGAGAGTTTGTGATACTCAGAGCCAGAAGGCCCTTTGTGCAGGTATAGGTTTCACATACTATGGAAATGAGGGTCCGCCCACTCCCCTTTTAGGAGCGAGTGCTGACATTTCCCAGTTGAGGCAGGCATGGTGTACCCTTGTGGAATGCCCGTCCTCAGGGTGGCCAGATTTTCCAGGGTATAAAAGCAGCCGAGGCCTCTGGTGGGTCCCTTCCCTAAAATTTGCTCTGCCTTGTCTCCCCCTTCTGATAGGAGGTATTTCCAGGTGGTTAGCTGGGCCTTGAGCCTTATGCAGTATTATGAATTGAATTGTGTCCCCCCCAAATTCATATGTTGAGGTCCTCTCCCTCAGCACCTCAGAATGTAATCACATTTGGGAGTAGGGTCAATGCAAACGTAATTAGTTAAGTAAAGTTGGGGTCATACTGGAGTAGGGTGGGCCCCTAATCTGAGATGACTGGTGTCCTTATAAAAGGAGAAAATTTGCACACAGACACGCATACAGGGAGAGGTGGAGGTTGGGGAGATCAAAAGAAGTCACAAAACACCAAATGTTGCCAGCAAACCAGAATCTAGGAGAGAGACAAGGCACAGGTTTTCCCCCTCAGAGCCCTTAGAAGGAAAGGACGCTGCCGACACTTTGATCTCAGCTGGTAGCCGCCAGAGCTGTGGGACAATAAATGTCAGTGGTTTAACGCACTGGTCTGTGGTACTTTGTTACAGCACCCAAACGACTGCTCAGTAAGGCTCTCTGGATTGGAAATCTTGAGTAAAATAGAGGAGAGCAGGTCACCTCACCGGGGGAGAAACAGAGACCAGGCCATGCCTATGGTGCCAGACTGTGATGAGCTTCATTCGTCCACTCCCCCTAAGATGGTTCAAGGCAGTGTATCTAGAATCTCAGGCCCCTAAGTTTTGAAACACTTTAACATTTCAAGGAGAAACTTGGCCTAGAGAGGACAGAGAAACAAATACAGGATATATCTGATGATTGCTTAATGCTGTCTGCAGAAAATTAAGGGGTTGTGCAGAAAAAGAATCATTTGGATTGCTTGTCTCTTAGAATTCTAAGCCTTTTACTCCGTGACTTTTAAAATGAATGTATTTGTGACTTTTGGGGTCCGATAGGAAGAGGAAACTTTACAGTTCAGAACTTCTCATTCTATGTCAGATACTTCGCTCACATCTCTGATGCCTTTGCACAAGGAACGGCCCTCTATCTGCCATCCATTAGACTCCAACTCAGTGCCCTAATAGTGGGCAAACCATTGATCAGAAAATAGCTATAAAGGACCTAATAGGTACCAGCCATGATGCTGGGCACTGGAAACTGGCAGTAGAGGGCCAAGACTCTGGTTAAGCCACTGCCCTGGAAAATCAGTCAATACAAGAGTTGGAGCATTCTGGGAAAAACTGGCGTTATTTCATGCTCAGTGAATTCAGTTCTGCTTCAAAATTGTGTAAACATGGCATCACCAGGCAGAGCAGCTTTGGAACTTAGCAAAAAGCAAAGTAAAATTACATACTGAGTAATCATTATAGCAAGAGTTTTATTTTCCCCCCAGGATCTGCCAGAGACAGACCTGGGACACAATCTTTTGCTCTATCAATCTTTTTTTTAAAGATTTAAAAAATTGTTAAGGCATCTCTACATCCAACATGAGGCTTGAACCCACAACCCCAAGACCAAAGTCGCATGCTCTTCTGACTGAGCCAGCCAGGTGCCTCTGAAAATTTCTTTTTTTTTTTTTTTTAAGTAAGCTTTACATCTAATATGGGTCTTTAACTCACGACTCTGAGATTAAGAGTCTCATGCTCTACCCATTGAGCCAGCCAGGTTCCCCTAGACACAAAAATTCTTAACAAAATACTAGCAGACTGAATCCAGCAATATATTGAGAGGATTATATACCTTGACCAAGTGGAATTTATCCCACGAATGAATGCAAAGGTGGTTCGACATGTAAAAATTGATCAATTAACGTAATACAACACATTTCTAGCCTGAAGGGGGGAAAACCACAGGATCGTCTCAATTGATGCAGGAAAAAAGTTTGACAAAAATCCAACACCTTTTCATGACTAAAACACTTGCCACACTAGAAATGGAAGGGAACCTCCTCCACCTGATAAGACCATCTAGCTAAGGCCCACAGTAAACATTATACTTAATGATGAAGAGCTGAAAACTTTCCCCTAAGATCGGGAACAAGACCAGAATACCCACTTTTACCACTTGTATTCAACATTACCGGAAGTTCTAGCCAGAGAACTTGGGCAAGAAAAAGATATAAAAGGCATCCAAACTGGAAAGAAAAAGTAAAACCATCTCTATTTGCAGATGATTACATGTTCTTACATATAGAACGCCCTACAGAATCTGCAAAAAAAAAAAAAAAAACATTTAAGTTAATAAACACATTCAGCCAAGTTGCAAGACACAAGATCCACACAAAAATTTAGTGGTATTTCTATGTACTAGTAAGGCGCAATCTGAAACAAAGTTACAAAAATAATTTCATTTACAATAGCATATAAAAGAATAACATACCTATGGGGCAGCTGGGTGGCTCAGTCGGTTAAGTGTCCGACTTCAGCTCAGGTCATAATCTTGTGGCTTGTGGGTTCCGGCCCCGCGGCCGGCTCTGTGCTGACAGCTCAGAGCCTGGAGCCTGCTTTAGATTCTGTGTCTCCCTCTCTCTCTCTCTATCCCTCTTCCACTCACGCTCTTTCTCTCTCTCTCTCTAAAAAATAAACATTTTTAAAAATTAAAAAAAAGAATAAAATACCTAGGAATAAATTTAACCAAGTAGTTGAAAGACTTCTACATTCAAACTGCAAACATTGCTGAAAGAAATTAAAGGAGACCTAAATAAATGGAAAAGATCCCACGTTCACGGATTTAATATTAAGGTAACATGATTTAGGGGTGCCTGGCTGGCTCGGTCGGTAGAGCTATTTGACTCTTGATCTTGGGTTTATTGGGCATACAGCTTACTTTAAAAAAAGATAACAGGATTTAATATTAAAATGTCAATATTCCCCGAAGATATCTACAAATTAATTGCAAATCTTATCAAAATCCAAGGGCTTATTTTTTTTTTAACAGATAAGGAAAAGATGATTGTGCAATTCATATGGAATTGCAAGGGACCCTGAATAGCCAAAACGATCTTGAAAAAGAACAAAGTTGGAGAATTCACACATCCCAGTTTCAAAACTTACTACAAGGTTATGGTAATCAAAACAGTATGTTATTGGCATCAGAACAGATATAGGTTAATGGCACAGAATGGAAAGTCCAGAAAGAAACCCATGCATATATGTATGGTCAGTTAATTTTTCACAAGGGGGCCAAGAGCATTCAATGGGGAAAAATAGTCTCTTCAACAAATGGTGCTAGCCCAACTGGACATGTAAACTTATACATATACATATAAACACATAAAAAGAATGAATGAAGTTGGACTCCCTCTTCACACCATGTACAAAAATTAAGTCAAAGTAGATGAAAGACCAAACGTAAGAACAACTATAAAAAACGGAAGAAATCTTCATGACCTTGGTTTTGGCAATAGAGTCTTAGAACCGACACCAAAAGAATGAGCAGTGGGGCGCCTGGGTGGCTCAGTCAGTTAAGCATCTGACTCTTGATTTTAGCTCAGGTCGTGATCTCATGGTTCGTACATTCGAGCCCTGTGTCAGGCTCCTTGCTGACGGTGCGGAGCCTGCTTGGGATTCTTTCTCTCTCTCTCTCTCTCTCTCTGCCCCTGCCCTGCTCTCTCTCTCTCAAAATAAATAAACAACAACAACAAAAGAATAAGCAGGAAAAGAAAAAATGGATAAATTGGATTTCATCTGAATTAAAGATTTACGCATCAAAGGACACTATCAAGAAACTGAGAAAACAAACTAGAGAATGGGAGAAAATGTTTTCCAGTCACACATCTCATAAGGTCCTAGGATCTAGAATATATATCGGGGCACCTGGGTGACTCAGTCCATCGAGCGTCCAACTTTGGCTCCGGTCATCTTGCGGTTTGTGAGTTTGAGCCCCCGCATCGGGCTCACTGCTGTCAGCTTTGGATCCTCTGTCCCTGTCTCTCTACCTGTTCTCCAGTCGTGCTCTGTCTCTTTCAAAAATAAATAATAAAACATTTTTTAAAAAATAGAACAGGGGCGCCTGGGTGGCTCAGTTGGTTGGGTGACCGACTTTGGCTCAGGTCATGATCTGACAGTTTGTGAGTTCGAGCCCCACGTTGGGCTCTGTGCTGACAGCTCACAGCCTGGAGCCTGCTTCGGATTCTGCCTCTCTCTACCCCTCCCCTGCTCATGCTCTGTGTCCCTCTGTTTCTCAATAATGAATAGTCATTAAAAAATTTAAAAAAATAGAACATATAAAGAGTGCTTACAATTCAACAACAAAAAGACAAATGACACAACTTAAAAATGGGCAAAGGGCTTGAATAGACATTTCTCCAAAGAAGATATGCACATGGCCAACAAGCACATGAAAAGATGCTCAATGTCATTAGTCCTTAGGGAAATGTAAACCAAAACCATGGGGAGACACCACTCCACACCCTCTGTGATGGTTATAACACTAATTTAAAGAAATGGAAAATAGCAAATGTTGGTGACGAAGTAGAGAAATTAGAACCCTTATAAACTGCTGGAGGGAATATGAAGTGGCTGCTGTGGAAACCAGTGGCTGTTACTCAGTAAGTTAAACACAGAATTACTACATGACCCATCCTAGATATGTACCCAAAAGCAACGAAGGCATGTTCACACAAAACAAATGACATGAGTGTCCACAGAGGCACTGTTCATAATAGTTAAAAGGTAGAAACAACCCAAAAGTCCGTTAACAGATGAGTCAGTAAACAAAATGTAGTATATCCCTACAATGGAATGTCATTCCACCATCAAAAATAACGATGTATTGGGGCGCCTGGCTGGTTCGGTTGGAAATGCGTGTGACTCTTGATCTCAGAGTTATGAGTTCGAGCCCCACGTTGCGTGTAGAGATTACTTAAAAAAAATAAGATCTTAAAAAAAAATAATGATGTACTGATGCGTGCTGAAACATGGATGGATTTGGAAACGTTGTGCGAAGTGCAAGAAACTAGAAACTAGAAAGGTCACTTGGATGTTTCTATTTATATGAAATGTCCAGAATGGTCAAATCCATACAGACAGAAAGTAGATTAGTGGTTGCCAGCAGGACGGAGGAGGGAAGGGTCATTGACTGCTTGACGGATATGGGGTTTCCTTTTGGGAGGCTGAGGATGTTCTAGAACTAGATAATGGTGATGGTCATATCCCATCACGAATGTACTGACTGCCACTGAACTGTACACTTTAAAATGATTCATATGGTGAATTTTGTAGTATGTGAATTTTCTCAATGTAAATAAAATGGTGCCTGGCACTCCCAGGGCTGTAACAGAGCCATTTAAACGAGGCTCGTAAGTTTTTCCTAACATGGGAGATACTTATGTCATCATGTTACGTGAGAAAAGCAGGGTACCAAATTTTCCACACAATATGATCTCAGCCACGTAGAAATAAACAAAACTCGTGCACGGAAGAAAAGGAACGCCAAAGGAAACTTGCCAAAATGTTGTCTCCGGGTGGTAGGGCTCTGGCTGACTTTGTTCTCATCTTTTTACTTTTCTAATGCTTTCCATTTTTTCTTTTAAAAAGCATGCACAGTATCACTTCTATAATGGAAGAAACAGGGTTTTTCTTTTAAGTGAGGAAAACAATAAATGTAATTGAAAATAAAAGGAAACAGGATAGGGGCGAGGAGACACAGAGGAGCCAAATCAAGAGGGAACACGCTTCGGGGGAGCAATCATGCAATTTGGGCTTGAAAATTGCCAGGGAACAGATGGCAGCGTCCAAGCAGACATCTGCAATGGATAGTTAAATCATATGCAAAGGCACAAGTGGCCTTTGAAGCAGGCCCTGGAGAGGCCCAGCTGAGAACGCTGCTCGCCAGTCCAAACAGAAGGGCAAAGCCCTTGTCCCGCCTCGGCACAGCCTGGTCCCCTCTGAGCCCCAGCTGGGGGCCCGGGGGCTGCAGCAGGGCTCCGTGCAGACGCTCTTGCCTGTGTGAGGGTACAAAAGAGGTTTGGGAGAAGAAAGAGACTTCTAATAATGACAGTGGTGAACATGGCAGCTGACATTCACACGGGGCTTCACAGTTTATAAACATTTCATACATAAAACCTAAATGGCACTTATTACCGCGCCATCTCTCATAACGGCCCTGTGAGGACGGTAATTATTATTCCTATCTTACCATGGAGGAATGAGACACAAAGAAGTGACGTAGGTGTATTTAACATTCATACAGTGCTCACTAAATGCCACTGTCCTAAAAGCTTTCTCGTGCGTTAATTGTCCACGTTCATGCAGTGAGTAAGGGGCAGACCTAGGACTCAGAGCTGGTTCTTTGGACTCCATTACACCAACTTCTGCTCATATCCAGGTAGACCTTACCTCTGCCCCCAGAAACACAGAGTCTCAAGTATGGCCACAAGTGGTTCTATCGATCGATCCATCCATCCATCCATCCATCCATCTTTATTTTTCTGATTATAAATTTAACACATGATTGTATAAAAAGTGCAAATATCGGGGCACGTCGGTGGCTTAGTCCATTAAGTGTCTGAGTTTGGCTCAGGTCGTGATCTCACCATTTGTGAGTTTGAGCCCCGCATCGGACTCTCTGCTGACAGCACAGAGCCCGCTTTGGTTCCTCTGTTCCCCTCTCTGCCCCTCTCTTTCTCACACACTCTCTCTCAAAAAAAAAAAAAAAAAAATTAAGGGGCCCCTGGGTGGCTCAGTTGTTTAAGCGTCATGATCTCATGGCTCGTGAGTTCAAGCCCCATGTCAGGCTCTATGCTGACAGCTCAGAGCCTTGGAGCCCGCTTCGGATTCTGTGTCTCCCTCTCTCTCTGCCCCTCCCCCACGCACGCTCTGTCTCCTTCTCTCTATCAAAAAATAAATAAAATTTTGAAAAATTCTATAAAAAGTAAACATTAAAAACAAAAAAATAAAAAGTGCAAATATTACTGAAATAAGTAACACAGAAAGTAAAACTCCCCCTAAATCTCACACCTAAAGATACTCATTCTTAACTGCTTGGTGTGTGTTTTTCTGGCTTTTTTTCTATGCTAAGGCACATATTTTTCTCTTATTTTAAACAGTAGGATAATATTCTGTCTATACTTATGTAACTCACATTTCATATAATGTGGAGCCTTGGAAATCTCTCCATGATTGTATTGATCTACCTTGTTTGCTTTAATTGTCCATTATACAGAGGTAACAGTTGCTTAACTAGTCACTTATGGACTGACATACAAATATTCTTACTTTTTCTCAACTACAAACAATACCGCAATAAATATCCTGGTACTTGCATTATTGTATACATGTACATTTGTCTAGAATAAATTGATAGAAATGGAATTGATGGGTCAAAAGTATATACACAGCTATACACAATGAAAGTGTTCATAGATATTGGCAAATTGCCCATCAGAAAAAAAGACTGTCTTGGGGAGCCTGGCTGGCTCAGTCAGCAGAGCTATGTAACTCTTGATCTCCAGATCATGAGTTCCAGCCCCAAGTTGAGAGTAGAGTTTACAAAAAAAAAAAAAAAAAAAAAAAAGACTGAATTATTGTGCTGGTTGAACATCTTTGTGAATATGCTAAAAAACATTGATCCTCCTCCAGGAGCCTTCTTTTTCTTTTTAAAGATTTTTAAAAAAATGTTTGTTTATTTTTGAGAGAGAGAGCAAGTATGAGCAAGGGAGGGGCAGAGAGAGAGGGAGGCAGAGGAGCTGAAGCAGGTTCTGTGCTGACAGCAGAGAGCCTGATGTGGGGCTCGAACTCATGAACCATGAGATCATGACCTCAGCCAAAGTCAGACACTTAGCTGAGCCACCCAGGTGCCCCTAAAGATTTTATTTATTTTTATTTTTAAAAAATTTTTAATGTTTATTAATTTTTTGAGAGACAGAGAAAGACAGAGCGAGAGTGGGGGAGGTGCAGAGAGAGAGGGAGACCCAGGATCCGAAGCAGGCTCCAGGCTCTGAGCTGGCAGCACAGAGCCCGATGCGGGGCTCGAGCTCACAAACCGTGAGATCATGACCTGAGCCGAAGCTGGACACTTAACTGACTGAGCCACCCAGGCGCCCCAAGATTTAATTTTTTTTTTTTTTTTTTTTTAAATTTTTTTTTTTTCAACGTTTATTTATTTTTGGGACAGAGAGAGACAGAGCATGAACGGGGGAGGGACAGAGAGAGAGGGAGACACAGAATCGGAAACAGGCTCCAGGCTCTGAGCCATCAGCCCAGAGCCTGACGCGGGGCTCGAACTCACGGACCGTGAGATCGTGACCTGGCTGAAGTCGGATGCTTAACCGACTGCGCCACCCAGGCGCCCCAAGATTTAATTTTTTTAAAGTAATCTCTGTACCCAATGTGTTGCTCGAACTTATAAATAACCCTAAGATCAAGAGCCACATGCTTGGGACGCCTGGCGGGCTCAGTCAGTGGAACATGCAACTCTTGATCTCAGGGTTGTGAGTTGGAGCCCCACGTTGGATGTAGAGATTACCAAAAAATAAATAAACTTAAAGAAATAGATCGTACTAATTGGTGCTCCCACGACAGTGTATTAAAATGACATGTTTCCTCACAAGCTTGTCAATGCTGGCTATTCTCAGTCTAAAGTGCTATCATTTCAAAAGGTAAAAATGGTTATCTCCTTGTTGTAACTTGTGTTTCAAAAATAGCGAGGGGCCATCTTTTTATATTTCTGATGCAGTTATGTTGCATGTTTGTGTCCTTTGGCAACTGGCTTTGTATGAGTATATTGCAGAGAGGAGGGGCCCTGTAGATAATATGGGATTATGATACATTCTCCTTTAAAGGACAAATGAGCCTTGGAGATTTATGCTCATCATAAAACCTGTTCTTAAACGTTGTATTTGACGTCATTTTGGGGGGTTGAACAGAAAAGCAGTTAACCAACCATAATCGAGATTTGGGTTTCATAGTGATTATCGCCTTGTGGGATGACCTCTAGATTTATTAGCCACATGAAAGATGATAAGATAATATAATCACATAAGCCAGGGATAGAAATAAACATTTGCTCATCCACCATGGACAGTTCAGAAATAGCTCACTGGCAGGTGGATGGTATGGGTTCCGGCACATGGCGGGAGGCGGGGGGTGGGGGGTGGGGTGTGTGTGCCCGTGTGTGCGCATGCGTGCGTGTGGGCAGGCACGTACTTGTTTGCCTTTGAAAGACATCAGTGGAGGAATGGAGGGCGAGAGAATATTGTAGGGCTGGAGAATACCTAGAAGCTTTCATCTGGGGACACCTTCCAGAAGCAGGGAAGCGGTCACTTCCTGCCAGCCTTTGTAGTGTGCTGTTCTGGCAGGACTCTGTCAGTTGTAGAGTGGCGGTCCCAGTGTCACATCCCTAATGCAGAGAGAGGTTGGAATTCTGTTCTGTCATAAAGCTCTTTTTGGTTTGTCAGGTACCGTGCTGGGGCTGGAATTAGGTTGATATTTGCCAATTCTCAGATATTTGCCTCGTGGCCTGGGGTGTGAGGTTTGTAACGCTGATACTGTCACCATTCACCAATGGCTTCCTGTGAAGCAAAGGGCATGCTCAAGTTTAAATTTTCATAGATATTGCCAGATCGACCACGAAATGACTGTACCGATGGCCGTGTTCTTCAGCAATGTTTGAGAGGGCTCGGCATGCATCATCTCACTTAATCTTCAAGCTTGTAAGGTCACTAGATAGGGGTATTATCTGGTGTAGATTATAATGTGAATGGTGGGCCCGAGTTGTGCCTGCATACTGGGGCCCTGACTCCCCATTTTATTGAGGCAAACGTTGAGGCATGGGGAGGTTAAGGTACTTGTTCAAAGTTACACAGCTGATGAATGTCAGAGCTGAGATTCCAACCCAGGCTCGTTGACTCCAGAGCCAGTGGTAACTGGGTCCATGGCCCCCTGGAACCTCTTAAAGATACGCAGCTCCCTTGGTGAGGAGCTGGAAGGGGGGAATTGGGGTACATTCAAGGCAGTGCCATTTATCTTATTTCTGAGTGCAGACAGAAGCCTTGAAGCTTCGGTATTGTCCGCCTGGTCACCCTCCGGGCCCCTGTCGGTGCCTTCAGCGAGACGCAGTCTCCAGAGACAGAATAAATCAAGTAATTTGGCTCAGGAAAAGGCATTGCAGAAATAAATTGCTGTTGCACCATGAATATAATAAGGCAGTTAGGTAGATGGAAATAGCTATCTTTTGATTACACGAGCGAAGATTATGTGCAGCAAATTTTAAGTCCAAGCTGCCTTTTCTTTGGCCTCTTCCCTGCCAACTACTTACATACTTCTAGCTGCCTCCCCGAAATGTCCAGCTGGTGTGTGCTCTGGGAACACTAATCTGACTTTTCATATTAGCGCAGGCAAAATATAATTAGGAGGAAACTCTTCTGCCAAAAAATGTCACATGCCAATGTCAAACAGAGATGATTTGTGTATCTCCATTATTTGGGCTGTTTTGCAGCAGTATTGACTCATAATGGTATTGTGTAACCTGGATATGACTATGTGGCCAAAGATGATAAAATTGAGTTTTTGTTACTGAAATTTCATTTGCTTTCTCTTTCCCCTATCCCCAAATTTGGACAGATGCACTTTCACTGAAAGGAAAAAGACTGGATTTTTATGGAAGAGCTGACACGTACGTGAGCCTGACCAACACGGTTCCTGAACTCAGTCGATTCACAGCATGCATTGACCTGGTATTCGTGGATGACAAATCAAGCGATTGGATGGCCTTCTCCTACGTGGGCAGAGAAGACATAGACCTTGGACTTGCAGGAGACCATCAGCAGCTAATACTGTACAACTTGGGGAGGACTTTTTATATCCGTTACCAACTGACTCCGTTTCAGTGGCATACAATCTGCTTGATATGGGATGGTGTGAAGGGCAGGTTAGAGCTCTTCCTGAATACAGAAAGGATACTGGTAGTGATGGATCAACCACAAAGCCTGACACCTAATGGGACTCTGATTCTAGGACATTTTCTCAAGAACTGGGACAGCCAGGTTAAAAGCCCACTGCCTGGCTTCGCTGGCAGCTTGTACTACTTTCAACTCTGGGACCACGTCCTGGAAAATGAGGACTTTATGAAGTGTTTGGGTGGAAACGTAGTTAGTTGGGAAGAAGATGTTTGGCTCATCAACAAGGTCATCCCAACTGTTGACATGAGACTGCGCTGCTGTGAGTAACTTCTGAATTGTCCTCCTAGGCAAGGGTTGTGCTGATGCAGTCGTCTGCTTGCTGCTCTGGATGACCCACTCTTGGCCAAGGCTCTGTTTTCTTCAGAGGGGCCCACGGTTGCCACCATTTTGTCATCTTTTTTTTTTAATGTAGGACAAATACTATTTTCTTTCCTTTTTTGTGTGTGTTTTATTTTGATATGATTTCAAGCTTGCAGAAAAATTACAACAGGACAGAGAACTTCAATATGTTCTTTACCCACATTCACTGTTACATTTTCCCCATGTTTTATTCTTCTTTTTCCTTCTCTTTCTTCCTCCATTCACACACACACACACACACACACGCACACACACACTATCTGTTTCTTAATCATTTGAGAGTAAGTTGCAGACATAATGCCTCATTACCCCTAAATGTCTCAAAATATCTCAGTGTGTACTTCTTTAGAATAAGGACATTCTCTTTGTGGAACACCGATACAGCACGAATATCTAATTCATACTCCATATTCAAATTTAACCAATTATCCTACTAATTTCTTTTATAGCTATTTTTTGATTGGTCCAGGATCCAATTCAAGATCATGCATTGCAGTTAGTTACCACGTCTTGTTAGATGAATCTGGAACAGATCCTTAGTCCTTTCCTGTCTTTCATGATGCCAATTTTTCCCATTACTGGCGATGATCATTTGATTCTGACGATGATTCTAGATTTCTCCACTGTGCAGTTGCTATTTTCCCCTTTGTAATTAACTAATTTCCGGGGGGAATATCTGGAAGCTATGTAAACATCCCATTATTATCAAACTTTCACCCAGTAGTTTTACATCTATTGATGATTCTTGCCTCAGTGACTTGTTTGCATAGTGATGATTTTTAAAACTCCATTATTTTTCAACATGTATTAGTTCGTATTTTATTGTAAGGGAGAGTGTTTTCTTCTTCCACATTTACTTATATATTCCTTCCGTTGTTTATGTGTTTATACCAACACGAACTCATGGATTCTTCCCTTATTCGATGGGTTACAATCTGTTGCTATCATTTATTTTGATGTTCAAATTGGCCCTCTTTTGGCCAGTGGGAGTCCTTCCATCTGGCTCTTGTGTCCTTTTGACACATTCCCAGCTTTTTTTTTTTTTTTTTTTTTTTTGAGTATTTCCTTAGTTTCAGCACAACAGGATGTTATAGGCTCATCTTGTACTTTTTCTGCTAAGCGCAAGAATCAGCCATTTTACCAAGGAGTCCTGGGTCCTTTTTAGCAAGCAATGGGATTTATAAACCAATTCATTTTTCTTTTGTGAGCAATGATGATGTTAGAGAACTGTTTGGGATGGAGTTCTTGTAAGAAAACTGGCTTTTTGGAATGACGCATGTTATTTTTCTCCTTCTTTCCAATTTCGATGAGAAAATATAGGGTTGCTTTTCTCTGTACAACCCCATTCTCCCCTCAAATCCAATCTTTTCCACCCTCAGCAGTAGCAGGTCCTGAGCGTGGGTAAAGTCAGTGATAACAACATCCAGATGGGATTTTTTTTTCTCATTTCCTGAAATGTTCACTCATTTTTAGGTTTTATTGACGATTCTTATGGATTTGGGGGAGAGGTATCAAGGGAATGAGGGCTAGACCCATGCTTAATAGGCTCTCACAGATTATATAGATATGTTTTCACCAGTGGTCTGGGTACTGTTTGAATTAAGGGCAGAGGCGCATTCCAGAGGGTTTCTGTGTTTCTTGGAGATCAGACTAAAGCAAAGGAACAGGAATGCTATTCCTTTGGGTGACTACCTGAAGGCATTTGGTTTTTCTCTTTTCTGAAGCCTTGGAAATAAAAGAGAATAGTCCTAGCTGGCTCTGATTACAAAAAGGAGCTAAGGACTAGCAGGTTAAGCCTGAACAGCTCACCCAAAGCAGTTTAAAGTAACTTTATCTTTGATCTAAAGAACCGGAAGTATGGCTCTATTAAATCCATATGCTCAGGAGTGGTTTTTGAAAACCTAATCTGGCTAGTGAATTGCCATGACCTTTTCTACCACTTTGCTGGTAAATTGCTAAATCTAACTGATGCGTTAAAGTGCTAGACAACCCCCATTTACTTTGCTCTGTTGTACACTCTTTAATGTACAATGTATCTTCTTGGTCTGATTGAGTCCTGATAGGCATAATACACAAATCATCCAACACAACAAAAAGGAAAAGAAAACACGATCTGAAATGACAACCAGCAAAAGGAGTAGAAAAGATTATTTCTACTATTCAGGTTTCTTCAAATGTTCTTTCTAAACCTTAGACCAGGGGTCCAGAGGTCCAGAATGGCCTCGATGGGTGGGCAAAGCCCTTGAAATTGCACGCAACATACTAAAAATGCAAGATGGATTCTTTTTTCCTGAGGACGAAGTCTATAGTTTCCATCATATTCAAAAGTATTTTGATACGTTGCTACATTTTACAAAGTTCTTTCGCTGTACCAGGCATGTTACAGATGAGGAAAGAGAGGCTCAACGAGGTCAGGTAAGTTGCTTGATGTCACCAATTAAATTAGTGGAGCTGAGATGTGAGCAAAGATTTGTCCTGTTGCAAAGCTCGTGTTCTTTCACCCCCGCACCGTGCAGGACTATGTCTAGGGGTCTGTGGCCCCCAAAAGATTATGACCACTGTTTTACAAGCTTCCTTTGAAGGGATTTGCTGGTGCTAATAACCCACCTGGGGCAATTCGGCTACTGGCTGCAGCTCACCACAGAAGGAGCTGTAACACCACAGAATTTCTACCTCCGTCCTGGCCACATGACATATGGGGAAAAGGGGGCAATTACATGAATAAATAGGAGTGATTACAACATGCCTAGCTTCAGCTTTTGCCTAATAAACTGGTATTTATGGTCCATAGAAGGATGATGACCTTTAACAAGTAAATTTTAATGAGCACATTGCTAGGTTACAAATCTCAATAAATCTATTGACACATAAATTATATATGTATATATTTATATATTCATGAGAACAAGGCTTTTGGGGAACATTTCCTGAAAACCACGAACCCTACCTGGACTTAATAAGCAAGTATTCACTATAGTTGGAGATGTCTCTGGAATATTTAGACAACACAGTGATAAATAATAACAACAGCAAGTTGCCAGTCATTAGTAATTTAATTTTGGAGTTGTTTTTAAGCATCTTTTCTTCGGTTTTAGAAATTACAAATGCAGGTGGTGCCTGGCTGGCTCAGTTGGTAGAGCATGTGACTCTTGATCTCAGGGTTGTGAGTTCAATCCCCATGTTGGGCATGGAGCCTACTTCGAAGAAGAAAAAAATAGGGGTGCCTGGGTGGCTTAGTCGGTTAAGCGTCTGACTTCAGCTTAGGTCATGATCTCAGTTTGTTAAGTTCGAACCCACTTTGGGTGAGCCCCACTTCTCTCTCCCCCGCCAACCCTCTTTCTCCCTCCCTCTCTCTACCCCTTGTGGGATTCTCTCTCTCCCTCTCTATGCCCCTCGCTCACTTGAGCCCTCTCTCTCTCTCAAAAAAAAAAAAAAAAAGAAAACAAAGAAAAACTTAAAAAAATTACAAATGCAATACATTATGGTTGTTTATTATATGGAGTTTACTATAATATAAACTCAAACAAGACAAAGTACATGAATATAAAGTAAAACCTACCCCACACCCTCTCCACAGAGGTATCTATTCTTTTAGATTTTTTTTCTATAGATTTATAATGTGTGCTTGTGCGTGTGTGTTTTGTTTTAAAAAAAAACCCAAAAATAATATATGCGTACATACATATTATTTTATCATTTGATGTATTTTTAACTTAATATTATCATGGATGTATCAGTACATTTAGATCAACCTCATCTGTTTTTAGGGCTGCATTTATCCATTGTATAGATGTACTATGATTTATTCAACTCACTACTGATGGGCATTTAAGTTGCTTCCAATTTTTTGCAGTTACAAATAATGCTGTAATAAATTTCCTTGTACGTACATCTAGGTATACGTGGGCTAGCAATTTCATAGGGCACATTAGTAAAAGTAGAATTGCAAGGGAAAAGAACATAAGCTTTAACAATTTAAATTGATTTACCATTTTTACTAGCTATTTTATTAATTTAACTATTCATTAAGATGGGTTTCTTTTGGGGCACCTGGGTGGCTCAGTCGGTTGGGCGTCCGGCTTCGGCTCAGGTCATGATCTCATAGTCCGTGAGTTCGAGCCCCGTGTCGGGCTCTGTGCTGACAGTGCAGAGCCTGGAGCCTGCTTCGGATTCTGTGTCTCCTTCTCTCTCTGCCCCTCCCCTGCTCATGCTCTGCCTCTCTCTGTCTCAAAAATAAAAACATTAAAAAAAATTTAAAAAAAAGATGGGTTTCTTTTGGGGGTGCCTGGGTGGCTCAGTCAGTTAAACGTCCAACTTTGGCTCAGGTCATGATCTCATGGTTCATGAGTTCGAGCCCTGCATCGGTCTCTGTGCTGACAGCTCAGAGCCTGGAGCCTGCTTCGGATTCTGGGTCTCCCTCTCTCTCTGCCCCTCTGCCACTCGTGTTTTGTCTCTCTCAAAAAGAAATAAACATTACAAAATTTTTTAATTTTTATTTTATTTTTTTATTAAGTAGCAAAAATTCTTTTTTATTTTTTTTCATTTTATTTTTTATTTTTTAAAATTTACATCCAAAAAAAAATTTACATCCAAATTAGTTAGCATCTATCTAGTGCAACAATGATTTCAGGAGTAGATTCCTTAGTGCTCCTTACGCATTTAGCCCATCCCCCCTCCCACAACCCCTCCAGCAACCCCCAGTTTGCTCTCCACATCTATGAGTCTCCTCTGTTTTGTCCCCCTCCCTGTCCCCATATCATTTTTGCTTCCCTTCCCTTATGCCCGTCTTCCCTGTCTCCCAAAGTCCTCATATGAGTGAAGTCATATCATCTCCGTCTTTCTCTAACTTCACTCAGCACAATACCCTCCAGTTCCATCCACATAGTTGCAAACGGCAAGATTTCCTTCCCTTTGATTGCCGAGTAATACTCCATTGTATATATATATACCACATTTTCTGTATCCATTCATCCATTGATGGACATTTGGGCTCTTTCCATACTTTGGCCATTGTTGATAGTGCTGCTATAAACATGGGGGTGCCTGTGTCCCTTCGAAACAGCACACCTGTATCCTGTGGATAAATGCCTAGTAGTGCAATTGCTGGGTCGTAGGGTAGTTCTATTTTTAGTTTTTTGAGGAACCTTCATACTGTTTTCCAGAGTGGCTGCACCAGCTTGCATTCCCACAAAATTTTTTTAAAAGATGGATTTATTTTTTAAAGTAAAAGCAATAGATACACTGGTAAAAATTCAAACAGTGAGTAAGGACATAAATTAAAAGTAAAAGCCTCCCTCTGGGCTGATGGCTCAGAGCCTGGAGCCTGCTTCCGATTCTGTGTCTCCCTCTCTCTCTGCCCCTCCCCCGTTCATGCTCTGTCTCTGTCCCAAAAATAAATAAACGTTAAAAAAAAATTTAAAAAAAATTAAAAAAAAAGTAAAAGCCTCCTTTCTCGTCAATCTCTTGCCTTAAGTGCCTCTCCCTGAAAGTGATGAATGTTAACAATGTCTTATGTATCCTTGCAGACACAATGTAAAGCTTGGTTTACCTGTAAATAGTCTTTGTTTTTCTTTTTGACAGTTGGGATCATCATTATGTGCATAGTCTTCGTATCTGTTTTAAAAATCCATTTAATCATATATTTTGGAGGCATTCCCATATCAGAAAATATAGAACATAGAGCTGCCTGATTATTTGGGAGGAGGGTGTGGGTTAGTATGAGAGAGTAAAGGTCTCCTATAATTTATTCGACGACCTCTCTTTGAAGGACTTTGAAGTTATTTCCAGGTTTCAGCTGTGACAAAGTCTACAGTGTTTTAAAAAGGAATGGTTGGGGGCGCCTGGGTGGCTCAGTCGGTTGGGCGGCCGACTTCAGCTCAGGTCATGATCTCGCGGTCCGTGAGTTCGAGCCCCACGTCGGGCTCTGGGCTGATGGCTCAGAGCCTGGAGCCTGCTTCCGATTCTGTGTCTCCCTCTCTCTCTGCCCCTCCCCCGTTCATGCTCTGTCTCTCTCTGTCTCAAAAATAAATTAAAAAAAAACGTTAAGAAAAAAAAAGGAATGGTTGGTGACAGTAATTTCTTGAGGTGACCATTAGGGACTGAGCACAACCTGAATTTCCTCTCCAGGTTATGTTGAGTATAATCGCCTAATCTTAGCTCAGACACATGATCCGGCAAAGGATTTGTTCTGAGTTGTGAATGTACGAAGACGAAGAGTCTTCCCAAAGGCGCTCAGACGAAATGAGCCCCTGGTTATGGAGTTGAGAAATCCCCTTGGAAAAGAGTGGAATAACATGAACCAAGCCCATCCCGGGAAGGCTGCACTGTATCGAAACTCAGAGCCCCTGTATCGGTGGAGCTATTGATTTGCTCAGGTTTATTAAGAGATCTAATGCTCCAGCTGCTTTAGAATTACTATGAACTAACCATTCTTAGAATATGCAGAGATTGATGCTACCATTCATGCACTTTCTGAGGCCTTTGTTTGGCCCACTATTAAGCCCGTTAAGCAATTATCAGCTCTGATAGGAAAGGTTCCATAGCGATGGGTTCTACTAGCTAAAAGGCAATTTGGTTTGGCCCTTGTATATCAAGTCTCTGGGCTATCCTCGTTTTTTATCACGAAAGGTAAGCAGAGGCTGTTTGTAGTTTCCTTGAACTTCCTTATTTGTATTCCCCTGCACAGGGTGACGTTCTCCTATAGATTCAGAGATAGACGGTTTCACCTGTCTCTCTCCCTGTCTCAGGATTCATTTTTCATGTCCTTTCCTGGAAACTGAATACAGACACCATTTTGAAACATGTATATTTTGGTCATTATCTTAAAGATGCTCGTTTTGTATTTCTTCTGCCCCATGGGCAGATCTGTCTGTAGCAGTTTCTGGTCACTATTATCTCTCACAAATCTAATAAACACATTCTGAATTATATTTCCAAAGGTCGTGATTGGAAGAAAAAGCCAGATGCAATATGTAGGCTAGAAAACCACAAAGACTTAATATGAGGTGATATACCCAAATCATAAGCAGAATTTGGTACCTTAGCAAATGTTCTACTTAATATTCTGTTGGCAGGTACACCTGCAACAAAATGCCTCATAAATATTCAGCTACTCTATACCTCTGTTCTCTAGCTCCCAATGATTACAATAATACAATTTTGTCTAGAGTGAAGGAGCAAATGGCAATTAAGCCCACAGGCCCCTGTGAATTAGCGTGGATTATCCCCACTTTAATACAGAAATACAAAAGTTCATGCAAATCATTTGTGCAAATGATCACTTGTTCACAAGTGGAAACAGAATGAATGTGGCAAAACATGTTTGCAAGCCCTTCAAAGATGGAGGCCAGACTCCATGGCTTCTGTGGTCCTTCCAGTAGGAATGGACGTTCAGTTATCACTCAACTACCTGCACGGTGTGGGCTTTTGCATTTGCCTTTTTTTTTTTTTCAATTGAGATACCTGTAGAGTCACATGCAGCTGGAGATCCCTTGTACAATTTGCTCTGTTTTCCCCAAGAGTAACCTTTTACAAAGCTATAGCATAACGACCAGAATATGGATGTCGATACAACTCGCTAACCGTATTCAGATTTCTCTAGTTTAATACTTGTACCCATTTGCGTGTATTAAGTTCTACATAATTCTATCCCCTGTGTTGATTTGTGCATCTAGCACCACAGTCAAGGCAGGGAACACTTTCAATACTGCAGGGATCCCTCCTGTTGTCCTTTATAAACACAACCACTTCTCTCCTGCCTTTCTCCCCGCTTCCCTCTGCTCCCCACCTCCCTAACCCTTGAAAACCCCTCATCTGTCCACCATTTCTAAAAGTTTGTCATTTCAAAAATGTTAATAAATGGAATCAGACAGTGTGTAACCTTTTGGCATCGGCTCTGCCCCCCCCCCCCCCCATCAGCATTATTCCCTTGAGTTTCCTCCAGGTTGTGTGTATCCATAGTTTGTTCCTTTCTATTGCTGGGTAGGATTCCATGGTATGGATTTTCCACAGTTTGTTTAGACATTCACCCATTAAAGGGCATTTGGACTGATTCCAGGTTTTGGCTATAGCCACCCCTCAAAAAACCCCCACCACACCCTGCTACAGTCTTTGTGTACAGGTTTTTGTGTAAACACAAATTTTCCTTTCTCTGGGACAAATGCCCAGTAGCGTCATTGCTGAGCCGTATGGTAGTTGCACGTTTAGTTTTCTATGAAACTGTCAGGCTGTTTTCCAAAGTGTCAGTACCTTCTTATATTCCTACCAGCAATGGATGAGTTATGCATTTTCTCTCCATACTTGCCAGCATTTGGTGTTGTCACTGTTTATTATTTTAGCCATTCTGGTAGTGTGTAGTGATGTTTCGTTATGGTTTTAATTTACATTTCCCTGGTGCCTTATGATGTTGAACACCTTTTTCTATGGTTATTTGCCATCTGTACATCCTCTTCAGTGAGCTATTCATGTCTTTTGCCTAGTTTTAAAAATTGGATTTGTTTTACTGTTGAGTCTTGAGAATTCTTTATATATTCTAGTCCTTAGTTGGATATATGTTTTGCAAATATTTTCTCCTAGTCTGTAGATTGCTTTTTAAGATCCTTTTTACACGGGCTTTCATGGAGCAAAAGCTTCTAGTTTTGATGAAGTCCAATTTATCAGTTTTTCTTTTTGTGGATCATGCTTTTGGTGTCAAGTCTAAGAACTCTTGGCTTAGTGCTCATTTTGTACCATCCAGCCTTGCTGAACTCACTTCTAAGTTTCAAGAGTTTTTTGTTTTTGTTTTTTTTAAAGATTCCTTGGGATTTTCAACATGGACAATCATGTAATCTTCAATGACTTAATTTTTTTTATTAAGTAAACTCTACCCCCCAACATGGGGCTCAAACTCACAACCCTGAGATTAAGAGTTGCATGCTCTACTGAGTCAGCCAGGCGTTCCTGCAATGCCTTTTATTTCTTTCTCTTCTTACTGGAATGTCTCTGCTTCCAATAGTATGTTGACTAGAAGTGGTGAGAGCAGACATTCTTGCCTTGTTCCCAGTCTTGGAGGGAAGACGTTCAGTCTTTCACCATTATGGTTGATTTTATATGTAAGTTTCTTGGTTATGTTCTTTATCAGGTTGATATAAATGCTGTCCGTTCCTAACTTGCCAAGGGATTTTTCATGGATGGATGTGAGATTTTGTCAAATGCTTTTTCTGTATCAGTTGAACATCTCTGCTGACCCACTGTAATTGATTGGCAGACTTGGGGTTTGAAATAATCTTTAATTCCTATAAATCTTGGTTAAAAAGCTATTGACGTTTGATTGGATTGCCTTTATTTGGAATATGAATGATTCTTCAAGGCAGGTATTGTTTCAGGGCATGGCTATAATTTGGGACCCCCATTGAGTTTCAATGCCCAGGCCTGCAAGGGCACCTTTCTGTTTTGGTTTAGCACAGTGATACTCTCTTCTAAGGTTTATGTCTCATTATTTTGGATGATTGCTTATTCTTGAGCTATTCAGCATGTGCAGAACTTGGCTTTTATTATCTAAGTTTGTCTTTCCTTGTTTTTTTTTTAAGGTAGAGTCTCTTCATTCTCCTAGGTTTGTGGTGGTTCTGTGTAAATTGAGGGCATGAACTTATGGGTACTAGATAATTGAAACACTGACATGTACTGTCTTACTTCTCTACCTTTTCCATCTGTGGAAATCTCATCCTGTCAGCACTGTACCTCTCTGGGCCTAATATCTAAATGAAGTGGTTGAATACAGTCTCCAAGACTTAGTTCTAGGATTGTGTGATTTGGAGGTGCCTGGGTGGCTCAGTCAGTTAAGCATCTGACTCTTCATATCAGCTCAGGTCAGGATCTTGCGGTGACGTGATCAAGCCCCGAGTGGGGCTCCGTGCCGAGTGTGGAGCTTGCTCTGGATTCTGTCTCTGAATCCCTCTCTGCCCCTCCCCTGCTCACGTGCTCTCTCTCAAAATATATGAACATTAAAAAAAAAGATTCTGTGATTTTAATTAAGGAAGACTTGAGTATTTGTTAATAAAGACACTAGAGGAAAAACTTGGTACACTAATCCCTCTGGGAAAAAACTCTCATCTCAAAGATTCAAAGATGGGAGGTTTGCTGAAATATAAATCCAGGCTTCGGATTCAAGTGAAGTGATGTAAGTTGCATTATCTTCCAAGAGATACCTGGTACTTAAAATGCCACCTGCTTGACAATTTTGTTCAATTCATCTGTTTTTCCTTTTCTAAGTTTTATGCTTCTTTTGAGACGCTTACTGGCAGTGTTAATAACAATTAACATCTATAGCTCAGCCCTCTTCAGATAAAAATATCATACCTAACTCCCATCCTCTGTGTTCTGAAAGAGTTTCCTGTTACTCATCAGGACTCCTGTAACAGTGCTTTTTGAATATTGCATCAAAGAAGATAACTTGGACTTTTGCGGTATTCAGTATTTTATTGTTTTCCTAAAAAGTAAATGCAGCTCCATCATGAATCATTTGTAAAGAACTGGAAATTGTGTACTCTTTCTCAACAATTAGTGTATTCATAGAGAGTGATTCAGGCTCTGGGATGCCACACTCCTCAAATGTGATATAAGTGACACTTTAACAGCTTTGCTAAGCCAGTTGGCTGTGGTAAAGCCATCTGCAAAAATGGAAACCAAAAAACCCTGACAATTCTCCCTCTGCTTGTAGTTATGGACAAATTTGAAGGCAGAAAGCTTGAAATAAATATTGTGCTGTAGAAGTGTAGCAGTTTCTCGACGGGGCCTAACAGAATGCGAATCTCTGATCATCGAAACAATGTTGGAAAATTAAGTGGGAGAGTACTTTTTATATAACGTAGACTTTTCCCCTTATACATGTGTGTGGTGACCTTATACATGTGTGCTTTTGTCAACTCTGACTGTACAGTCAGTTGCAGACTTCTGATTGCCATTCATTCTACTTGCTAATGACCACAAAATCCTAAAGAACATCCTACACACATCTCAGAATTTCTATATATGCAAATTAAAGGTAATTTTAATGCTCAAGACAGTGAGACAAGTTAGTAGATTGTCTACCCCACCATAATTATTTCTACATCATAAGTAATAGGCTTCCCAGGTGGATAAATTCAAAATGCTAACTTCCCAATGGTAAATATGCATGATTTCATTCTGGGTGATCTGAACCAGAGAAAAATTATGACTCAGTCTTGAATTTTACTATGCACCATTTTCACGTGGATGTTCTTCACCCCAAATTCCACTTATCCAAGTCAGAACTGCATATTTTTCTTCTGAGAGAGGCTGCCTTCCCAATTTTCCTATTTTCTATGAGTATCACTGCTATTCTCCAAGTTGCCCAAAAGCAAAATTTGGGTTCTCTGAGATTTCCGTCCTCTTCATCTCGTAAGCTTCTTCATTACTCTAACCTGTCAATTCTTCCTTTAGGAATCCCAACATGACTCTTATTTCATTCCAACCCCTCGTCATCCACTTGTTCAGTTAGCCTGCAAATATTTACTGGACACCTACCATGTGACAGGCCCTATGCCAGGCACTAAGGTTACACTGGTGAGCAAAGAAAGAGGCGGTCCTTGCCCACATGGTGTAGTGGGGAAGACAGACAGTAGTGATAAGCACACACCAGTGTAAAACTGCAGATGTGACAACTACTGTGAAAAAGAAGTATGGGCTGTCATAAGAGCCTAGAATAGATTGGTTTGATCCAGTCGTGGAGGCGAAGGGAGGTAGCAGTCTTCCCTGAGGAAGCGATGCATGAGCTTGGATCTGAAGGATGAGGAGAAGTTAATCGAATGAAGAAGGATGGGAAGAACATTCCAAGTACAGGGAGCAGCACAGGGGGTGGTCTTGTGGTGGGAAAGAGCATGCCAAATACTGGAGGACTAAAACGAGGCTGGTGGGCCGAAGCCCAAGAAACAAAGGAGAAACGTCCTGCAAAGTGAGGCTGGACAGGTAGGTAGGGGCCAAACTGTGTATAGCTTTATAAGCTCTATTAAGAAACACATTTGTTTTTAATCCTAGGAGTCATGGAAGGCCACTAAAGGGAGCTAAATGTGTGTGTGTGTGTGTGTGTGTGTGTGAGAGAGAGAGAGAGAGAGAGAGATGATCAAATCTGCATTTCAAAAAAGATCACCCTGATTTTCTTATGGAAGAGACTGGAGGGGCACCAAGAGCAGAAGCAGAGATCAGGTGGGAGGCTGTGCAGCAGTCCAGGTGAGAGGCCAATGGGGGTTTGGTCAGGGTGGTAAGTGATAGAGATGGAGATAAACAGATGGAGTCAAGAGCTATTTGGGAGATAAGAGTTATAGGACAAAATTATGGGTTGGCTATGGCAGACGAGAGAGAAAAAGGAGACAGAGGGAGAGGATTTTGCCTTGTGCAATTGAACGCATGATGATGCCATTCACTGAGGGAGTCCTGACGGAGGACCCAGTTTGGAGAGAAGACCGAGTTCAAATTGGGGCATATTGAGTTGGAAGGGTTAATGAGATAGCCAACAGATGTCAAGTAAGCAATTGGGTATACAGATGTGGAGCTCAGAATAGAGATCCGGTCGAGAGATAGAACTTTGTCATTCATCTGTGTATAGGTGTAAACTGGAATATGGAGGTGTGTGAAGAAACCATAGGGTGAGGGGGCGCCTGGGTGGTTCAGTCGGTTGGGCGTCTGACTTCAGCTCAGGTCACGATCTCGCAGTTTGTGAGTTCGAGCCCCACGTCGGGCTTCGTGCTGACCGCTCGGGGCCTGGAGCCAGCTTCGGATTCTGCGTCTCCCTCTCTCTCTCTGCCCCTCCACAGCTCACGCTCTGTCTCTCTCTCTCAAAAATAAATAAATATTTTTAAAAAAAGAAACAAAGAAACCACAGGGTGAGAAGAGAAGAGGTGCTTGGACCAAGCTTTGAGGAACTCTAATATTTAATGACTGGGTTAAATAGGATGGGTCTGCGAAAGAGATAGAAAAGGAGTGGCCAGAGAAGAAGGAGAAAGCCCAAGAGCATGTTATGTCACGGAAATCAATGAAAGGAGTATTTTAAGAAGAAGGGAGTGGTCAACATTGTCCAAAACTGTTGAGAGGTAAAGTAAGATGAAGACTGAAAAAGTATCCATAGTATTTGTCCTTATGGAAGCCATTGGTGGCCTTAGTGGGTGTTGTGCAGTGGAATGATGACAAAAAACCCAGTTCAGTGTGGGCTAAAGAAAGGAGCCGGGGAGGGTGGAGACAGCCAGTATAGATAAACTTTCTTTAAAGTGGGTGTGATGGGGAAGAAGGAGACAGGGCAGTACCTGTAGAGGGATGTGGGGCTTTTATTGTTTTTAATGTTTATTTATTTATTTCGAGAGACAGATGGAGAGAGAGGGAGAGACAGAGAGAGGGAGGAAGGGGAAGAGGGAGAGGGAGAGAGAGAATCCCAGGTAGGCTCCTCGCTGTTAGTGCAGAGCCCGATGCGGGGCTCGATCCCACGAACTGTGAGATCATGACCTGAGCCGAAATCAAGAGTCGAACACTTAACCGACTGAACTACCCGGGCGCCCCAGATGTAGGGCTTTTATTTTGTATTACAAGAGACTGGAGTATGTTTTAAATCAGGAAGGAAAGGCTCCTTAAGAAAAGGAGCCATACTTGCCGGTGAGGGATAACTGAGACAGTAGCACGGCTGAGTTTCTGATCACTTCAATTATTCTGTCCCATGAAGTAAGGGGCACAGTTACGGAATAAACACAGGGCGAGGGGGCAGAGTTTGGTAATGAGGAAGGCTTCAAATAGTTATTGTAGAGAGTAGTAGCAAAAATTGAGCAGAGAAAATAGTAGGGTGGCTGGGCAGTGTGAGAGGCTTATTTGGGGTTGGTGATCAGGAATTTATAGAAACACTAATTCATCCCCTTGTGTGACCACGGCCAGCAGTGCTTGACCTCTCAAGTGCAAGTATGGGGGCGATGGATAGTCGGGTTGGCTCAGAGTTGATGGGAGTGAGGTGAGGAATAGGACTCTACCAGCCTCCTAAAGAATCTCCTTGCTTTCAGTGCCTTCCTGTTCCTACCCATCCTGTACACTGCCACGAAAGTCATTTGCTTTAAAGACTACTTTTATTCATTTCGTGCTCCTCACTCAAGAATCTACATCCTTTCCAAGGGTGGAGTGCTTAAGAGCATGGATGACAGACCTTGGTCTGAACTGTGAACTTGAGCAATTCGTGTAAAGTTGCCAATACTCTGTTTCTTCACCTCTAAAGTGGGAGTAGTGGTAATATCCACCTTATAAGGTTGTTAGGTGTATTCAACGAGATAGCATGGGGTGCCTGGCTGGCTCCTTTGGAAGAGCACACAACTCTTGATCTCGGGGTCATGAGTTTGAGCCCCACGCTGGATGTAGAGATTACTAAGAAAAATAAATAAACTTAAGAAAACTACTAAAAAAGAAATGGGATAGCATTTAGTACAGTGCTTGGCTCATAGTGAGTGTGTGGAAGCTGCTACATTATCTTCTGTTACCCGTTTCTCCACCCTCCCCTTCAAGTTACATCCTAGTCTGACATTCTTTCCCAGCCCTACCCAACATACTCCTTCCCAGCTAGACTGATCTTCCACTGCCTCCACATTCATCGCCACGAGCCTTTGATTCTCCACCCAAACCCCATCATTTCTCAAAGGCCAACATCTTCTAGAAGAAAGCTTCCTCATTAGTTTGAAGCCTGTGTTGATCTCTCACTGCACTGATCTCCCACTGCAATTCAGAGACATTTGGAACCTGGTTGTATTCCATTGTTCACTTTTTTTATTTATTTACTAAAATTTTTTCCCCATTTATTTATTTTTGAGAGATGCAGAGAGACAGAACATGAGTTGGGGAGGAACAGAGAGAGGGAGACACAGGATCTGAAACAGGCTCCAGGCTCCGAGCTGTCAGCACAGCCTGACACGGGGCTCGAACTCACAATCTGTGAGATCATGACCTGAGCTGAAGTCGGATTTTTAACCGACCGAGCCACCCAGGCACACTTTATTTATTTATTTTTAAAGTAGGCTTCACGCCCAGTGCAAAACCCAACACGGGACTTGAACTCACGACCCTAAGATCAAGACCTGAGCTGAGATCAAGAGTTGGACACTTAACTGACTGAGCCACCCAGGCGCCCCAAATTGTTCACTTTATTATACACTGTACTATTATTTTTTATTGTTTTCAGTGTTTTGTTTAAGAATGTTATGTTATATTTTTGTCTAAAAACATTTCAGTAATATAAGACTTTTCTAATGTAAGTGTGAGCGCTTTGAGGGAAGGAATCATGCTGTGAGAGCTATATGCTTCTTTCTCACACGACCCAGAATGGCATTCACAATACTTGTTAAATTTAATTCACTTGAATTGAGATAAAATCTAGGCCCCGGTGGTCTTCAAAGTGAGGTACACAATTCTAGGGGGGCACACAGACAGTACATCAGAGTGCAGGAAGAAGATATTATAAAACTTCTATTTCTATTTATTTTTATCATATCCTTTTGACATTTCTATTTTTGTGTATGCTTGTAATGTACATAATACAAATTTATTATATATATGTACATACATTATTGACAAATATGTGTGTGTGTGTGTGTGTGTGTAGTGCATGTTCAAGAAGTTTAAGCTTGAGGTTCCAGATGAAAACATCTTTAATCTATAGAGCTTAGAAGAGTAATAGAAATTTGACCAAGTCTGAAACTTTCCTTTATGGCAGTTAAATTTCTTTTTGAGCACTTACCGTGTGCCAGGTGCTATACTAAGTGTTTTATATGCATTAGCTCATTTCTCAAAAACAATTTTATAAGGTAGGTGTTATTTTTTTCACATTAGAGAGGAGGAAATTGCAGCACAGAGAGGTTAGGCAATTAGTTCAGGGTTACATAATGAAAAATGATGGCACCAGGATTTAAAACTACATCTATTTGAATCCAAAGCTGTCCCTCCTTTTGGGAAGACTTTTAACTACACAGTACAACTTCTTTGATAGATACGGGACTATTCAAGTTACCTATTTCTTCTTAAGTGAGCCTTGATCACTTGTGTCTTTCAAGAAATTGGTGCATTTCCCAGCGCTAAACCTCTTAATCAGTACATGACTCTAGCATTCATCCCTCCTTTAGCGGTGCCTCCAATTTTTAATGGAGACACTATGAAATGGATGTCCTTCTACTTGTTACTTAACCAGGGCATTTTGAGAACAATATAGAGATTTTAGAAAGTAGAAAATTATCTTAAGAAAAACCAAGTAGTCAAGTGGTTTGATTATATCAGTTATTTATCTCCTCTTAAAAATACAAGAAAAAATTATAGAGCTCTTTCTAACAGAATTGTCTCTGATTTCCAAAGCCGAATCCAAAGTAACACATGCTTTCTCATTTTTCAGTTGTCTATGAAAATATAACAACTCAGGAAATGAGTACGACTCTTCCTCAACAAGTAGATGTGACAACTCCATCCCAAGTTACTGGACTAAAACCGCAAGAGACAGTATATTCTTCTACAATGATGTTTAAAAGCATGCCTGTATTTGCAACTGATTATGCAACCGTATCATATTCCAATACAACGTCTCTACTTCTGGAAACAGTGACTGCCCCCAAATTATTAAAGACATCCGTAGCGGGGACTGCTAGATTCACGGCAGACAGTTTGTCAACTTCAGCAGCCATCACTCTGCCTACCAAGGGTACCTCCACAGGCACTACCACCAATTCCATGAAAATAACTAAATCCCCATCTTCAGAGAGCACCGGGACAACAAAAATGGCTGAAGCCATTGCTACCGAGACATTTCCTCAAACTGCAGCTACTGATTTTCCGTACACATCTGGATTTACCAAGGATTCAATTAGACCCAAAACTTCAGTGACTGGATCTCAGTCGGCCATTATGAAGACAACATCCGTATTCTCATCTGTTGAGTCAACACCCATATCTGCAACATCTCGGCCCAAGCAGAAATCCACAGGTATTGAGGCACTTGCTATCTTCACAGCTAGCCAGGAGTTTCTTACATCTACAGATGCTGGAACAGTGCCTCGGTCCACGGTGGAACAGACTTCGGCTACAGCTACTCATGTTGGGACTGTATCCGCATTCCCACCCGGGTCTGTGCTCATCTCCACAGTTGCTCCAGTGCATTCCGTATTTCCTAGAAATCAGACAGCATCGACACTGGCAATAACTGACACAGAAATAACATCTACAGTTCATTCAAAACCACTCCCAACGAGGCCCGTTGAGATGATGCCTGTGCTAAGAACAGCTGAGGCAGAACTGACATCTGTAGATTTCCAGGACGTCTCTTCACCCAGAATGGAGGATACGATATCTACTTTCATACCAGAAAAGGCCTCTTCTATGGCCCTTTCTTTCAGGACATCCTCTCCATTCACCGGAGCTCAGGATGTACAGACAGTTCGTGATGCTGAGACTACACGTCCAGCCTCGACTCCTGGAGTCACACCTGCCACCACGGTGGCTGAAACTGTGCTCCCCCCGACAACAGCTGGGCCGACACATACCCAGAATACACCCACAGATGGTGGAAACATGCCCTCTTTGAATTCTACTAGATCAGCTTCCACAGCCAAGGCATATGAGTCTGGTCCCACATCCATAACTGATGGTGGCGCCCAACTACTCTCCACCGGTGAAGCCACTTGGGCTTCCAGGCCAGACCAGACCCTGCTGACACCAGCATTCCATGGGAGTGCTTCTAATGCAGAACATTCGTCCACAACTAGTCCTATTGGTATCCCACCAGAAGCACCCTCAGAAAGTGAGGCTACCCCTGTCGCCGATGCTATTATTACCGCTGATGGTACTACAGACAGATACACAACAGCTCTATCCAACTCGACAGCTTCGTGGTTGTTTGCTAACTTCTCCACAGTCTCAAGACCCGCGTCTGTAACCACACTGCCTGAGTTTAAACTTACCACCTTCCTACTAAAAACTACCCCTATGTCTACAGCAGCTGGAAGTGAGGTTCTTTCAACGCCAAGGGAGACAGTTGCTCCCCCAGTAGATGCATCTACCGTTGCTGACACTGACCCCAATTTTTCTCCTGAGGAGAGCGCTTCTGAGACCATCCTAACAGAGACAAGTGGTACGAGTGCATGTGGAGGGACAACGGCCCCCGTAGCAGAGTCTGCAAAAACACAAAGATATGAGGCTACTGTGACAAGGAAAGAAACAACTGCCCGTTGTCTTGAGGGAAAATCAGCTATAGCAGCGACAACTGAGCGTTCTCCATCTGCAACAATGCTGGAAGCAACGGATGAATCTGCACAAAGGGTAACAGCTTCTGTCGCCATTTCCCCTTTTCCCGATATAGAAAAGTTGACTACCCCATTGGAGAATAGAACTGCAACTACTGAGGTGAGAGGAAGTTGGCTTTCTACAAAATCGATGAAAGCCACACCTAAGAGTTCATATGATGGAGCCACAGAAATCTTTAATCCCACCCACACCTACACAGCACATTGGACTTCAGAGGCTCCGCCTGAGGGGAATCCAACCCCATCTCCCATTTCTGGGAGCGCACAGACATTCCCTGAACCCTTGGGCGCTTCCACCAGAAGGATTCTGGGGACCAGTTTTGCCACTATCCCTACAGACACGACAGCTATGTCCTTGCCTGCTGGCATCTTGCCTCCGCAGCCTACGGCTACCCATTCCTCAGCAACCCCTGTGCCATCAGCTCCTGCGACCACAGCATCAGTGTCACCTTTGGGTCAGACTGCTTCGGCAACCAGCCACGGCATGCCTACACACAGACGCTCGATTCACGCCACTTCCGAAGCCACAGTGATCTCCGTCAGTAAAACACCCGCGACAGTCCTCTCTCTGACAGAACGTCCAGTCCCCTCGTGGAGACCTCCCACTCCCGTGGCAACTAAGGCTGAGACCACCCATCGCCTCACCTCGGCTGACACAGTAACCCCATTTACAGCCACTCTTGTCTGCTCTAAGTCTGTCTCTGACAACATTCCTGTCGCGTCCTCCACCCGTGTGATCTCAACTCGGTTTACACCGGTGACGACCCGACCTGTATCTCAAGTGGAGGAGACTTCCACCCACGCTCTCAGCTTTCTGCACACTCTCGGCAGTAGTGGGGATGTTGTTAGCTTGGCGACCAGCACCACAGAAACCTCTGTTGTTGATGAGACCATGTCCTCAGACACCTCTGCCCCTAAGGCTAGTACTTCAGTAGATGATCACGTTTCTCAATCTTCAGCGCATCTTGGAAACACACTGGTCCCCACCCTGTTAGTGACCGACGTTTCTACCTTGCCTTCTGACAAAGAGCAGATGACCACATCCCTGGGAAGCACCTCTAGAACTATGGAGGTGACAGAAATGTCCCCAGCAGAGAATCCTTTTATTTCAGACTCCCAGAGTACTTCATCCTTGGAAATGACAGATACAGGAGCTGCTGAGAGCACAGCAATTTCCACCCATCAAACACGTTCACCTTCAGACTTCCCACTTGCAACCCCACCTGACGGGATGTCAGCTTCACCTCCCGCTTCTGGGAGTATACAGACTACATCTACCTCCCTCTCAAGCCACACAGGAGATGCTCACATTCCAGAAATGTCTACCGTCACTTCCGGGACAACCAGGGTATCGGATCCTGTAGACATCAACACATCTCTTTCAAACTTGCTTCCCCCTAAGACTCAAACGGAGCTGACTTCAGGCGCCTCTCCCATTTCTGAAAGCACACAGACCTCCCCTGACTTCCCGTCTCTTTCTACAACTGGACCATCTGGTGCCACTTTTACAGTCGTCTCTGCTGATGGGGTCACTACAGCCCTTTCTGCTCCAAATGTACCAACGGTGCTTCTTGGGAAAACCTCTATGGCAACGTCCATTCCTATCTACCAGATGTCCTCACTGCCAGTTGGCGTCACTGCCTTTGCCTCCAAGAGAGTTTCTGAAACTCCCGCAACACTAGTAACTAACTCTTCTAAAACGACACACCCAGATTGCCCGAAGAGTCCCTCCACAGCCACTTTTGCGCCTATGTCTGAGATGTCCTCAGTGTCAGTGAGTGGCTCTGCTTTCTCACCTCCAGCTGCCTCTTTTGACACTTCCGCAGCAGCCGGGTCATTCTCTTCATTATTGTCTTCATTCATGACCGTACCGGCATCTACACTGGATGTCGCACCTAGGCCTGCTTCAAAAAGCACGCTGTTTTCCTCTGCTTTCATTACTTCAGAAGTGACAGAGGTGTCCTCCAGGATCACACCTACATCCTCTTCCTCTCCGACAGAGTCAACTTTTCCCTCCGTGAAAACCATCCCAACCACTATCATGGCGGGGATAGCACCTCCATCCGTAGGCACCACTGCCTCCTCTCTACTCAGTTCTAGGAACACGGAAGCGATTTCTTCCATTCCAAAGACCACATTTTCGCCCTTTCTAGCAACAACCCATCAGTCGTCACAAAATGAGACGGCAACTCTGGGCATATTACCTGGGACTACCAAGGACTCCCTGTCTCCCGTAAGCAGTAGTACAGTAACAGCTCTCACAAATACTTCTTCTGGAACTGATGCCCTGGAAAGTGTGTTTTCATCTACTCCGTCAGGTCATCCCCATACTTCCTCGAGTATTCAGGGGTCCCCGTCTTTGACTAGCTTTAAGAGCACTCCTGGACACACAAAAAGGGTCAAAGCCACCACTTACCTTTCTTCAGATACAGAGAAGAAGACTTCCTGGTCAGAAAATACTTCAACAGCTGAACCAGCAAAAGGTGCCACATCCGTGAAGACCCCATCCATTGCAACTCCACCCTCTTTGACATCACTTCTTTTTTCACCTCATCGTACGGAAGCCAAATTCTCCACTCCAAAGGCTTTTCTTCCTCTTACATCCCAAATGGTTGAATTTCCAGTTCTGGGAACAAGAACCACACCTAGTAACACCCAACCTCTGCTTATGACTTCCTGGGACGCACCCACAGCTAAAGGTTCTCGATTTCCAATGTTTACCAGTACTCATGTACCTACACCCCACAAGATGGAAACGGAGATTCCATACCTTGTTCCTGGATCTTTGTCAACATTCGCAGCCCCTCAGACTGGTCTTATATCTGGAGATGTTATGGCAAAGCCATCAATTTCCACGTCAGGATTTCTTCCCACCTTGGGGATGCCTGACAGCCCTTCATCGATATCTTCAAGATCTATCCCTATCACTTTGGCTGATATTAAGCACACGTTTGAGAAAACAGCGACATCCGTAACTCTTGGGACCACACTCCCATCGAATCATTCTGGTGCTACTTCAGGATCCATACTTTCAAAGGCTACTAGTTCACCCACGCTGGCTTGGATTTTATCCACTCCCCCTTCGGGTTCTCCACTGTCAACTGTATCCAGTACCCCTCACATTGTAACTTCTTCTACAGTAAAGCTGTCAGAGTCCACATCTCTGACTTCTGACAGGACATCGACACGCTCGTTCACTAACTTTACAACACCATCCTTTGCTACTGTACGCACCGCACTCACCGAAACCACCCCTACACCTGCAGTGGGCAGCATCAGCACTGGCTTCCCAACTTCTCTCCCTGTGTCTGTTAAACTCACAGATAACAGCCTATACGTTTCCAAATCCCCTGAGGCATCTTCCAGAACCACTGGGACTGCCAACTCCAAGACTGTGTCTCAACCTCTACCCTCTAGCAAAATGAGTGGCTCACCTCCCGCGACTGACCACACCCGATCTATTAGTTCCATGCTTCTGCCCGGCCACGCCGTGACATCTGCCTGGAGCGGAATCCCAGCTGTATCAGCATCCTCTACACTGGACTCCCTTCCAGATATAACTGCCAATACATCTACTGCTACTGGAGGCTCACTTCCACTCACATCCACTGGAGTAACACCCCTTCCTCCAGCAACTGTGCCTTCACTACTCTCTTCCTCTCCTGAGACAATCTGGCTAGACTCCACACCTTCTTTTAGGTCTATGGAAACCTCGACTTCACTTGTTGCCACTGAGTCCACAGGTCTGTTCTAGAATATGTGCAGCGTATCGCTGACAGAATGCATGGGCACTGGGTCATGTGTCCTCTAAGGTGGCCGTTCCCTGAAGGCAGAAAAGGATAAAGAAGGGTACAGGTGTTTCTGCTCTCCTTCAGACAGTGGGTGCGGGGGGCAGCTGGCTGGCTCGGTCGGTAGAGCACGTGACTCTTGATCTCAGGGTTGTGAGTTCGAACCCCACACTGGGTGTGGAAATTACTATAAAAAGACAGTGGGTACATGGTACCTGGTCCAAACAGAATTCTCTAGCCATCTCGCTTACCTTTGCTTTATTGAAATATAGTGCAAATGTATCTTTTCATTCGGTAGGACCTCTCTAAGCACGCTTTCCATCCATTCTGTTCCTGATACTCTGTCTCTGCCAATGTGAACATCGATCAGGAACTTCACCTTCTCCCAGTGTAGAATTATATGGCCTTAGGTCTGACATGATGACTGCAAACCATCCAATTCCAGGAGATATTCTAGCCTGCCTTTTTAAATTCCTCTTATATAGGCCTCAGCTTCTCCACTCTCCACCTCCAGCCGGCTTGGAATGCTTATCTATGGCCAGGGAGTATTTGGCTTCCATATCATGCAAATCTGGAATGTCCCTTCAACTTTTAACGCTCAAAAATTGAAATTTGAAAGGACAGACAAGAGAAAGAGGGATACAGAGACAAATCTGAAGTAGAAAGAAAAGTATAGGGAGAAATAAATATTTTCTCGGTGCAAATGATCTTGTGAGATAATGTTCAGCTTGACCATTAAATGGACTGGAAATGTGTTGGCTACAGAAAATTGAGGATTTCGAGGATTTGCAGAGTGTCCATCAACTGTATAGCAATCGGGAAACTGCCGAAATAATTAAAACAAAAATGTGATGGTACATCTGTTTTGCTTTTGGATATGGAGCCCAAGTGTTGGCTCTTGACCTTGGAGTTAAATTAAGCAAAATTTAAGAACGAGACTTCATTGTTGGTCTCTCTAAAATGACAAGCAATGTTGACCAAATTTATGGAAGTTAAATTTCTTGAGCTAAATGAGTGAAATTAATCTCGTTTTTAATTACAGTCTCCTTCTACAATATTGAAATGAGTTTCTCTGTCTTTGATGAAGACCCAAGGATCCCGGTTATCAGTGTTGTCAAAGAATTTGCAGAAAATTGGGTAAAATAATCTTTTAAATATTTATGGTACATATAAAATCTGTGAATATATGTATGTGCATATATATACGATGGACGGAGTAGCTTAAAAGTAGGCTTTAACTTCTTTCTACCCATAATACATTTCACAGCTAATTGGTTTTGATTTTTTGCTGCAAATTTATCTACTGTGTGAGTAACACTGTAAGGACGTACGGTGTCAATGCTGAAAGCTTTTATGGGATGTCATTATTTTAATTTGTTTAGAACTTTTCCTTCGCCGACACAAATTCTGGGCTTCTGCCAAATTTTCCTAATTGGAGAAAGTGGGGAGGCAGCGATAACAAAGCCTATGCTATTGTATTTAAATATGTTTATTTTCTGCAGTTTTATTTTTTCTCTCCTACACGATGTTTTCTTTATCCTCACATTTTTTTCTGAAAATAAAAGTAATACATTCTCTCTGTAAAAACAAATCCAGAGACTGAAATCCGAGCCCCAGAAAGTAAATGTCTTTCTCATACTGCTTGTATTGAATCCTCTTAACAGTCTGGGGTATATTCATTGAGGGTTTTTTTTTTTTTCTCCCTATACCCGTGGTAACACTGATGCATGTATGTTCTTTTACAAAAATAATTGGAACCATACAATTATCCTATTCTGCAGCTTGCTTTTTCTCACTTAACCATATATCTTTGAGCATATTCATATTGCAAATGTACATCTACCTCATATGCTTTAACAGATACAAAGGATTTCACTGGATGGTTGTAATATAGTATTTTTTTTTTTGAATTCAGACACCCAGCGGTGGACATTTAGGTCACTTTTATTTTTTTCTCTATTTGGAAACAATGCTGACGATATGCCCTTGCAATAAATTTGGGGGGCACTTGAGGTTTTCTAGAGGATAAATTCCCAGAGCTGGAATTGCTGGATCAAAGCACATGAACATTGAACATTAAAAAAAAATAAGTTTATTTATTTATTCTGAGACAGAGAGAGAGAGAGAGAGAGCGTGCTTAGAAGTGGGGGAGAAGCAGAGTGAGGGAGAGACAGCACACAAGTAGGAGAGGAAGAGAGAGAGAATCCCAAGCAGGCCCGGTACTGACAGCACAGAGCTCGATGCAGGCCTGCAACTCACAAACGGTCAGGTCATGACCTGAGTCAAAATCAAGAGTCGGTTAACCGACTGAGCCCCGCTTGGGCCCCACATTTCACATTCTAACATAAAGCTAGGTGGCCTCCCAGACAGGCGATATCCGTTTGCACCCCACCAACAGTAAATGATCATGTCTGTTTCCTCTCTTTCCCCAAATATAGTCACATGAGGGAGTTAGGACTTCAACGTATCGATTGGAGGGGACGCTATTCAGCCCCTGGCAGTAGGTAAAATGTAAATTGAAGAACTGAGTGGAGCAGATGGAAATGTTGATCTCACTGGAATAATAAATGCAGCTTAATGATGACATTGTCTCAGGTAACTTCCCTGGCTTGATAGAGGAGTGGGAATACTAAAATCGATCTGTTTTGTCTCTTACAGTTGAATTCTATATTTCAGGACAGTGAATTTGCGGTTGCTAATCTGGCCATTCAAATTAAAAGCAGGTATGGGGGTATCATCTATTGTGGGTCGAAGGCAGTTTGGGGGCATTCTGGGTATGTTCCTATCCCGGGGGCGGGGGAGGGCGGATTTCATTTTGTTTTTTTCCGTCTGAGATTTAGGGTCGGCATTTTGAGTTACATCTTCCCTTCTGAGTGTAGGTTCTCTTTGGAATACGAGAAAAATGTGTATTATCACTGTAGGGTGTAAAGCCAATGAGAGAACAAAACAGAGGAATATAAATCAGGGAAACAGTGGAATTAGATTCAGTTGCCTTTATTGTCCCTTTTGGCTTTAAAATACTCTGTGACTTTGAGGGGAAAAATCATGCCTTAAACGGATGAAAGGCTAGGGATGGCCAATGCATGAAGATTTATAAGACTCTATTTTCTGATTAACGCACTTTCAGGAGGTAGAATATTCCAAAGGGAACCTGAAATGTGTAAGGCGAGGAGTGCTGACTAGTCTAAGACTTGCCTGGGGTGCAGATTTGGGGAGGTGATGACAGTGCAATGGGCAGGTGCTGAGAAGTATTGAGGAGCCGAGATCAAAGAGAAAACCCGCCTTTCCCCACCCTCTCCAATACCTGGTTTGCAGCTTATTTTCTACATACTCCTAGATTTGGGGCCATACGTTTATTAAGAGAACGGGATTCTACTCTACGTGCTGTTTTACACCTTTCTTTTCTTGCTTCAAAATACATCATGTACATCTTAGCGGGCCAACACATACAGATTTAGCTTCTTCATTTTAATGACTGCATGGGATCCTTTTGCATGGGTGTGCAATGGTGTATTTATCCGATTACCTAGTGATGGACATTTCAGTTATTTCCACTCTTGTACGTATATCTGTATGCACCCTTGTTGGTACTGTTATGGGACAGATTCCTGGGAGTGGGGTTGCTCAAAGACTTACCACCATTTGGGTACTCAGATAATGACCAAGCTCTTTTGAAGTGTCTCCTTAGAGCCCTAGTGTTTGAATTCCAAGCTGGGAGATTCTACTGTTCTGCCTCACAGTTGTCTTTCTCCTGAACTTGAGTCCTCATGTATTGGACACTATATTTCATTTACATGTGTGTGTGTGTGTGTGTGTGTGTGTATATATATATATATATATATATATATATATATATTTATGCTTTTGATACAGAGACACTTCTGAGGGAGAAATAACCATGGATCAAACTGCAGTAAGTAATTTTTCAAAATGACTTGTAACTCATCCTGTACCTGAGTAGATATAAGTAAATTAGTGCTTCTACCCAAGTGTATGTCAAGCAAAGCTCAATTATGGCCGTTGAGGGTCAAATTACATTACTTTCTTTGGCATCTGCACAGCGACCCAGTTGGAAGACCATCCTCTGCTTTTCTGAACTCTCTGTGGGGCAGTTTTTTTGAGGTACCTTTTGTGTGGGCTATGGGAGCATGGAAGGACTTGGGGATTGTAAATAATAAATCTGCCTTTTATGTGTATAGGTTTGAAGTCAGAGTGTGACAAAACTACCTCCCATCCTCCTTGCCCCGATTCTCAGTACTTATCCCGGTGCCTCAAAATTTTACCACGTCAGACTCCAAAAGGATTAGTACGCAATGCAGCTCGTAAGGTTTTTAAACATGAGAGAAATATTTTGCTTATACAAAATAAAATCAAGCCTGCAGTGCCATCCAAATGATCTGCCGTCATTTATTTTTTAAACTTAAAGATTGTTTATTTTTGAGAAAGAGAGAGAGAGAGAGCAAGCACACGAGTGAACGGAGAAGAGCAGACAGGGAGAGAGAGAACCCCAAGCAGGCTCTGTGTTGTCAGTGCAGAGTCTGATGCGGGGCTCGAACCTTGAGATCATGAAACTGTGAGGTCATGACCTGAGCTGAAATCAAGAGTTGGATGCTTGGGGCACCTGGGTGGCTCAGCTGGTTAAGCATCTGACTTTGGCTCAGATCATGATCTCACGGTTCGTGGGTTCGAGCCCAGCATCATCTCTCCTCTCTCTCTCTGCTCCTCCCTGACTTGTGCTTTCTCTCTCAAAATAAATACATAAACTGGAAAAAAAAAAGAAATACTTAAAAAAAAAAAGACACTTAATTGACTGAGCCACCCGGGGGCTTCCTATCTGTCATCATTTAAAATACTTTCTGTAAAGAACAGAGTCTGAATTTTTTAATTTAATAGATAACATAACCTAAGTGAAATTGCTCTCAAATAATAGGTGTAAAAAGCCTTTTGGCGACACTGTGGTCCCCAGAGCAGGCTGCCTGGGTTAGAACCCCTGATCTTGCACTTCCTGAATGGGAGACCTTGGACAACCTAATTGAATGCTCTATGCCTCAGTTTCCTCATCTGTAAAATGGGGATAACCATACTACCATTCCCCACAGGGATGTTTTGGAATGGGATGATTCATGTAAAGTGCTTAGCACAGGACATAGTAAATGCTTGGTAGTGTTTACCCTTGTCATCACCATGTCAGGATCTAGATCCGGAAGTCTCAGCTTCTGCTCCCGGTGCTGTGATTCATCAGCTGTGTGACATTGGGCAGATCACTTACCTTCTCTGAGACCTAGCTTTCTCATCTAGAAAATGGGGTGACTTTCCCTGCGTTGTCCACACCACAGGGATGATACGAGGACTAGATGCATTGACTTTTTTGAGACTGATTTGCAAATGGCAATGGGTTACATAAATGTAAAGCATAATGATGATTGCTGTTGTCAATAAACCCTGTGCTCGATTGTAACATTTGTGTAAAGATTTCGGAGACAATGTACTTTTCTTTTGCATTATTTTGAAACAGAGGGAAGGGCAAGGAATGGCTACAATTTCCTATGTACCATACAGGTAAGAACTGAGTTTATTCGTAGCTGGTACATTTAGTTCTGATTTTCCTTCCATTTAATTCTGTATTTGCAGCCTCTGGGTCGGAGTTGTCAGAAGGAGATCAAAGTACCCGGTGGTTATTTTACAGATGCTGTAATTGGGCTCTTGCCTTCATGAAATAAGTTGTTTCGGTTGGTCATGGCACAGCCTAGCAAAGAGCCTGCTGCCTCTTTGTAGTGAAAAGAAAATGGGGTCCAAAGTGGTCATAATTTGGAGATGGGGGAATAAAGCGTTTGTTGCTGTCAAGAAAAGTCCACAGAATACTCAGCAGGGAAGTGGAACATACTAGGTATTTGTGACCTTGGCTAAGTCTCAGTTCCCTCATCTGTGGAATGGGGCTAATAGTAGCACTATTTGTGAGGCCGTTGTGAAGATAACATGAGTAGCAAGACCAGGGGAGCAAGAGTGCTGCAAATGTTAGCTACTATCATTATCATTATCTCCATTATTACTATTGCAGAAATAGGCCTTCCGCACAACACATCTTTACAGACTAATTGAGCGTGTGCCATTTGCCTCATTGCAGTAATGATGGATAAATTGGAGACCAGAAGGATAAAAGGTTTTCTCCCGAGTAATAAATCCTGAGTACTCCCTCTTCTCTATTAATTAGCACAAACTCCCAGCGAACGCATGGCTAGTTGATTTTAATAGAATGCGAATGTTTCTGACTGTTCTTTTGCAAATGGGCTTTGAGTTGTTTATTTGGCAGACGAGAAAATTTATCAGAAGATTTCGATGGGCCGTCTTCCATCATGTCGTAAGGCTTGCCACTTGACGTAAAATGTTGGGTGTTTATGGGCTCTCAATTAAACCACCTGTGTAAAATCTCAGCGCCGCGGGCCAAGTTGTACCCTGTTGACATAACTGTGACATTGTTCTTTTGTCTCTGCTTTTTAGCTGTGTTTGTCAGGTCATCCTAAAAGCCAACTCTTCTTTAGCAGCCAGCGAATTGATTAGCAGGATCGAAAGGAAAATACATGGCAACCTCACACATGGAAACTTCACACAAGGTCAACTGATGTTGTTAGTTGCATCGGAACACATTGCAGTGGAAAAACTAGGTAATTTGGGGTGGGGGGTATTCCATATGCATCCATTCCCCTTATTATATTCCCCATATATATATATATATAATTTATTGTCCACTTGGTTTCTACACAACACCCAGTGCTCATCCCAACAGGTGCCCTCCTCGATGCCCATCAGCCACTTTCCTCTCATTCCCCTTATTATAAAGCTCATAATGCACGCATAGGAAGACGTCCTGAGTTCTGAAGGGGAGAGGAGTTGTCTTCACGTCCCTTTCCTCATCCACAGTGCTCACTCACCCTGAGAATCTTTCTGCCTGTAAGAGCTTATAAACAATACAGGGGGACTACCGGAGACCATTGGTCAGCTCTGGACATCAGCAGTGGCCTGTCCATCAACGGAGCGGGAGAATTGTCTTTCTTGCATAAATACCCGGAGGGTGGGGGAGCTTCCTCGTCCCACACTAGAGCTGCCCGATAGATGCTTGCTGATTTATTGATTGATATAGCCAGGCTGTTCATCTTGGAAAGTGATCTGGGAACAGTCGGGCCTTTCTCTCATGGGCATTTCTTCCCTTACTCCCTGCCATTGCTGCTATAGCTCTCTTACTTTTCCCCAATAGACTGCGGCAAAATAGATAGCGGGCTAACCCGGATACCACACATCCGCGTTAGAACACACAGTCCTCGGCGACAAACTAATCAGGTAGCAGAGGGCGGGCTGTGGTCCCAAGTGACAGATGAGTGGCAGGCAGAGAAGGGTAGAAGCCACAGGCAGAGCTTACAGGAGACTGGGATGGCCGGACCATTCTATCAACACACGAGGGGGAAGATTTCTGGAACCAGGGTCATGAGCCCAGTGGGTGGTCAGTGAAAACAGGGGACTGACCACGCACACTTAGCCTGGGTCACTTCTCCCTTAATGTGACCACACTTGGCAGCAAAACCTTGCCCTCAGCATCGATATCAGAGCAGGGCTCCCGTGTCTAATACTGGCGACGGTCGGTACGTGGAGTTGACTAAAACCAAATCCACCCCAGAACCCCTGAAGAAGGGAGGAAGCATCCAGAAGGAGAAGTCAGTCTTTAGTCTCCCATCATTGACAGTGGGTACCTCTGAAGGAGGGCAACCGGCAGGTGAGGGCTTGTGGTTTTTGTGTGGGTGGCTTGAACTATTAGTCAATGCAAATGTAACACTTTTAAACACCAAGACAAAAAGCTGTCCTGTCAATTTGTGCTTTTAATGAAAAGGACTAAATGTGAGGTTTTGCTGGGAGGCTTAATTTAAGAAAGGGCTGCATTTCACATATTTTCCGTGAAGCCTGCTTTAAAGGGCCTGGTAGAAAAAGTTTCCTCTTTTATTTGCTGGTGTTTACAGGCAGGATAATAATGATGGGTCACAATGGCTGTTCATGATTCTTCTAAGTGCCTTTTGCCCTTTAAAATGTGCATACATTTTCTCTGTAGAGCCTGGAAGGTGTGAAGCCCAAGAAACAGTCTCTAAATACAAAGGGACCTATAAGTGGCTCTTAACCAACCCTACCGAGACAGCCCAAACTAGATGCATAAAGAATAGGGATGGAAACGCCACTAGAGTCTGGTATGTATTGGCCAAGTTCTAACTGCCAGTTCAGATACTCAAAGGTCCGCTTAACTGGGGCCACGCTTCTGAGCAGGCTCCCTCCCTCCCCTTCCACCCTTGTCTTGCCTTCTTTTACCCTTCGGACCTACTTAAGCACGCGCGTGCAACATAATCACGTTCCAAAAGAATGTTCAAGAAGACAAAAGGGAAAACATCACCCATAATCCCACCATCGGAACACAGCTGTTTTTTAGGCTGGTGTGTTTTTTCATCTCGCTGTTCCCGGTGTGCCTTTAAGTTTTATGTAGCTTTTTTTTTGTAGTGGCAATCACCACCCTCCTATCAGCAATGTGATTTTTACCTTTTCACTCAATAGTTGATCAAACATTTTCTGTGGTTTACATTCTTCTTAATGACCATTTCGAAAAATTGCCTCCAAAGCTACCTCGTTGATGGGCCATAATAATTTACTAAATCACCCTCCTATTGTTGCCTTATCATTTTCCTCCTTTACATCATCAGCCCCTCTTCTCTGACTCTCTGCTGTTAATGGTTTATGCCATTAACTTAAGTAGGCAGCCCAGAAGGGCAGCAGGGTTTGACAGAGGCTTAAAAGCTTTTTTTTGGAAGGCAACATCTTAGACTGGGTCCTACTCTGTTCATACATCTAATCAGGTTATCAAATCATGCTGGTTTTGTGATCACAATCAGAGCTCACATGAAGCCTTTGCTTTCGGACTCCACCACCGCGACCCCCGTGCAGGTCCTTACCATTGTCCCTCAGCTACTATTAAAGCAGTCCCCTTGCCTTCCCCTGCTCTGGTTCCACATTGCCTCGGGTATTAAGTCTGAGCTCTTAAAGACAGTACTCAAGACCTGTGGGCTCCCCTTTTCTTTTTACCACGCATTCCAGCCAAGGAGGGCCATTTGCCACTGTGGACTCGGGTGGGTGCCTTCTCAGGTCTCTTTCTCTGCTTGTGCTATTTTCTCTGCTTCGGGGCAGGGGGGCCCTCCTCCATGTCTGTCCTTTTAGCATCCAGCTCAGCTCAGAGCTTGCAGATAAGCTCTCCTCGCTTGGTGGTTTTGATAGAGTCCGTTTTGTTGATAGAGTTTTTCGTCTCACAACTTGCCTCCTAAACGTAGTTACATTTACAGACTCAAACCACCAAGTTACAACACGCTCCTGCCGGGACCAGACCCTGCTGTGTTTGTCTGCACTATCAGAGGTCCGAGAACACAGTGGGTGCTCAATAAATGTGTCCGCTCATTTGAAATGAACTGTATTGAATAGGGGAGGGTGGACGGTGGGGGCAAAGAGCAGCAGAGGGTGCCATACCAATTGCCTTTGGGGAATGATATGCTGAGACGGGGACAGATTCTAAAATGAATTTCCTTTTAAAATGGGGGTAAGAAAGGAAAGTGAGGGTAAGGAGCCATGTCCAGAGGGGCAAAAATCTGTGCCCCGGCTCTTGCTCTGCGGGACATTGCCATGCTTCATCTCAGACTCTCTTGCCTTTTTATACCTCCTGCATGGGGACCCTAGATTCGCTTGTTCCCCAAGAGCAAAGTTTTCTTCACTTTACAAACACTGGGCTCCTGCCTTTGCTATCTCAGCCAGCAGAGCCCAGTGTTTGTAAGTGGGAGTGGTCAAAAGGAAGAGGCACGCCAAAGATACACCGTGTTCCTTCTTTGTTTGCTTTAAGACTATTCTGGCCTCATCGTCCAACGAGAAAGCTCTTTGTCCCTCTCTCCTCTCTTTCTCAGCTCAATCAACGTGGAGACTGGCAAATCTCAGTGGGAAAAACCGAAGTTAAAACAGTGCAAACTGCTTCAAGGACTTCCTGATAAGATTGTGGATCTCGCTAACATTACTATAAGTGATGGTAAGACTGTTCTGTACACATTAGTGAAATAATGGAACCTCAGTTGGTCTGCTTGACCTGAGACCAGAGAGGGTATAGGCTAGCCCCGTGTGGGAAAATCCACCTTACAACGATCCAATTTCAGAAACTAAGTAGTTCACGTTGGTAGAGGTGGGAGTGAGGTTTGCTAAGCTAGGACTCTCAGTGGGTTTTTTTTGGCTTTATAGTGTTTTTTATTTTATAATTTGTAGCTAATTATTACTTTTCACTTTAAAATAGTTTTAAGGGGTGCCTGGGTAGCTCAGTCGGTTGAACGTCCGACTCTTGATTTCAGCTCAGGTCATGATCCCAGGGTCATGGGATTGAGCCTTGCATCGGACTCTGGATTGGGGGCGCCGAGCCTGCTTGGGACCATCACTCTCCCTTTCTCTTTGCCCCTCCCCCACTTGTGCTCTCTCTCGAGCTCTCTCAAAATAAATAAATAAACTTAAAAAAGTTTTAATAGGTAATTCTTCACATAGTTCAATATTGCAAAAACAGAAAGGCTATACAGTGAAACATCTTCCCACTGCTGACCCCTGCCATTCAATAAATATCCACAGAGATGTTTTATGTATCTACAAGGAAAATTACACACACACACACACACACACACACACACACACCATACATATGCATATATGTGTATATTCTCCCTCCCTCTTTGTACACAAAGTGGAGCATGCTATTTATGCTGTTCTCCGTATTGCTTTTTTCTCTTCACAATATATTGCAGAAATTTATTGTTTTGGTATTTGGAGAGCTTCCTCGTGCTTTTTATCACTGCATTATATTATACCGCATGCACGGGCCATAATTTATTTCTTTCACCTGTTTCCTATGGACGGGCATTTAAGCTGTCAATGACATTTTGTTTTTACGAAACTGTTGTAATGGCTATTGTACATATGTCATTTTGCCTAAGTGGGATATACTTGAAAGATAAATTCCTAAAAGTAGAATTGCCGGGCTACTCATACTTTCGATGGTGTTAAAATGCTGTCTGTAATGGTTGCACCAGTTCGTACTCCCACTTGCAAGATGTGAAAGTGCCTGTCTTGGGGCACCTGGGTGGCTCAGTCAGTTGAGCGGCTGACTTCAGCTCAGGTCATGATCTCGCGGTTCGTGAGTTCGAGCCCCACACTACAGATCCTCTGTCCCCCTCTCCCTCTGCCCCTCCCCTGCTTGTGCTCTCTCAAAAATAAATAAACATTAATGGGGCGCCTGGGTGGCTCAATCGGTTAAGTGTGCGACTTCAGCTCAGGTCATGATCTCGCGTTTCGTGGGTTCCAGCCCCACGTCGGGCTCTGCGCTGACAGCTCGGAGCCTGGAGCCTGTCTTCGGATTCTGTGTCTCCCTTTCTCTCTGCCCCTCCCTGGCTCAATCTCTGTCTTTCTCTCTTTCTCTGTCAAAAAAGAAAAAAATTAAAAAAAAAAAAAAAACCTTTTGAATCTCCAGTCATTTGATAAACAGAAATCGATATCTTGTAGTTGAAAAAAATTTTTATGAAGATATTCACATGTAAAATTTTACACATTTAATGGGTACAATTCCATGGTTTTTAGCATATTCACTAGAGTGTGCAACAGTCACCACTAGTTCCAGAACATTTTGATCATTCCAAAAAGAAACCCCACACACATTAGCAGTCGTTCCCTTCCCTTCATCCTTGCAATGCCTGGAAACCTCTAATCTACTTTCTTTCTTTTTTAAATTTTATTTTATTGTAATAAGAACGCTTAACATGAGATCTACCCTCTTGACAAAAAAAATTTTTTTAAGTAGGCTCCGTGCCCAGCGTGGAGCTCAATGTGGGGCTTGAACTCACGACCCTGAGATCAAGAGTTGGACACTTAACTGACCGGGACACCCAGGCAGTTCCCCCACTTGACAGATTCTTAAATGTATGGTATATTCCTACTGACTATGGGTACAATGTTGTGTAACAGATCTCCAGAACTTACTTGTCTTGCTTAACTGAAACTTTATGCCTGTTGATGAGCAACTCCCCATTTCCCCTCCCCCAGTCCCTGGCCACCACCATTCTACTCTGTGCTCTTGTGACTTCGACTATGTTAGATTCCCCCATATAAATGAGATCATGCTAGTGCCTGGGTGACTCCGTCGGTTAAGCGTCTGACTTCTGCTCAGGTCATCATCTCGCGGTTCGTGGGTTCTAGCCCCGCGTCGGACTCTGTGCTGACAGCTCAGAGCCTGGAGCTTGCTTCCGATGCTGTGTCTCTGTCTCTCTCTGCCGTTCCCCCACTCACTCTCTCTCTCCAAAATAAGTAAACATTAAAAACATTAAAAAAGATAAATGAGCTCATGCAATATTTGCCATTTTGTGTCTGGCTTATTTCACTTAGCCTAATGTCTCCAGGTTTATTATCCGTGTTGTTGCAAATGACAGGATTTCCTTCTTTTTAAAGGTGAATATCATTCCTGTGTGTGTGTGTGTGTGTGTGTGTGTGTGACATTTTCTTTATCCATTCATCTCTAGATGGACACTTGTATTATTTTCATACCTTGACTATTGTGAATAATGTTGTAATGAACACGTTACTGTAGATATCTCTGTGAGATAGTGATTTTCGTTCCTTTGGATATACACACACAAGCGAGATGGCTGGATCATACGGTAGTTCTATTTTTAATTTGTGAGGAACCTCCATACTGTTTTCCATGGTGACTGTGCCAGTTTACATCCCCACCCACAGTGTACCAGGGTACCCTTTTCTCTACACCCTTGACGACACTTGTTGTCTCTTGATTTCTGATAATAGCTACCCTGACAGTTGTGACGTGATGTCTCAGTGTGGTTTTGCTTTCCATTTGTCTGATGGTGATGGATGTTGAATGCCTTTTCATGTATCTATTGACCTTTTTTATGTCTTTTGAGAAGTGTCTATTTGAGTCCTTAGCCCATTTTTAATCAGGTTATTTGTTCACTATTGAGTTATAAAAAGTCTTTTTTTTAATTTATCTTTTAAGGTAGGCTCCATGCTCGCTGTGGGGCTTGAACTCGTGACCCTCAGATCAAGAGTCACATGCTCTACTGACTGAGCCAGCCAGGTACCCCATGAATTGTAGAAATTCTTTGTATATTTTGGAGATTAGCTCCTTATCAAATATGTGGTTTGCAGGTATTTTTTTTTCACCATTTGGTAGGTTGTCTTTTCATTCTGTTGATTATTTCTCTTGTTGTGAGAAACTTTTTATATGTTGCGGTCCCATGTGTTTATTTTTGTTTCTGTTGCCTGTGCTTCTGGTGCCACATCCATGGGATTGTTGCCAAGATCAATGTCATGAAGTTTTCCCGTTATGTTTTCTTCTAGGATTTTTTGAGTTTCAGCTCTTGCATTTAAGTCCTGAATCAGTATGAGTTGATTTTTGTGTACGATGTAATAGAAGGGCCAATTTCATTCTTTTGCATGTGAATTTTCAGTTTTCCCAGCACCGTTTGTAGACGAGATTATCCTTTCCTCCTGTGTGTTTTTTTTCACTCTTGTTGAAGATCAGTTGATGGTATATGTGTGGATTTGTTTCTGGGCTCTCTATTCTGTTCCATTGGTTTATAGGTCTGCCTTTACACAGTACCGTGCTGTTTGATTACTGTAGCTTTGTATTATATTTTGATATCAAGGAGTGTAATGCCTTTGTTCTACTTTCTCAAGATTGATTTGGCTACTTGTGTGTGTGGAGGGGTTCCATATGAATTTTAGAATTTTTTTTCTATTTCTGTAAAAAAAAAATACCATTGGCTCGCTAATTTAGTGAAGTCTTTGTTCCCTGCAGTATATACATCTGATGCTTCTCATTAGAAGATGCAGCCTTAGGCTTGTCCACATTCTCCGTGACTACCAGGGATGACTGGTTCTAGCTGGGTTGTGATTGTTTCTTTTTTTGGTAATGTTTGTCTATTTATTTATTTATTTAGAGAGACAGAGAGCAGGCAGGGGAGGGGCAGAGAGAGAGGGAAACAGAAAATCCCAAGCCAGCTCCGTAGGTGTCAGCACAAGAGCCCGACGCGGGCCTTGAACCCACACACCGTGCCATCCTGACCTGACCCAAAAGCAAGAGTTTTTGTGGGATGATGACTGGGTCCTTCACAAAATGCTTCACCAGGGTTTCCCCTCTGGAGCGGGAGCTGTGCGTGTAATTGACGGGAAGGGGGACTTGTTGCTGGCATTCAGCTGTTGCCGCTGCCCGGCGTGGCTCTTCCGCAGACCGGAGTCAGAAATATGGGAACCGCCAATGCTCGCTGCCTGTCAAATGCCACTCACGATGGCTCTTCTCCCCAGGGACCACTCAGCTGCCTAACTCAATGGAGCCACACGGCAGAGCTGCGGGACATGGCCTCCCACCATACCGACCAAGTGTCCATAGATTTTGTTGATGAAATGCATCTCGATTTGTTGTGAGATCTCTCATCAATCTCCAGAGACCTGGAATGATGGTCTTGGCTAATTTTGACCAGCATAATAGACGTCGCTCTTGGTGAACTTTTCCCCTGCCTCTCCTTACGGTACTATTCTTAAAGCCCTGTCTCTCCTTATCGGGGGTTTTGAGGCATGCACAAGTTTTCCCATCGGCAGAGCTCTACTGTGTGAAGGGGGAGGGGGTGCGTCCCAGAACACCTAGATGAAAATTAAGGCACAGACATCCCAGTGCCTTATAGGGGAGCCAGAGAATTGCCTTGAGGCAGTGAACGCCTCAGACTTGTCTGCCTTGGAAATTTGAGATCCTTGCCAAGGAATATCTAGAAGAGTTAGAATGGTAAACACAGCTCTGATGGTGTCGATGTCTGAAATGGTGAGTCAGGGCAATAGAGAGGGCTGCGGCTTGAAGTGCGTGGGTGGCGAGGTAGGGAGGTTTGTACTTCATGCTGACCTCCCTCCTCTGAGCGGCACATTTTTCTTAGACATGCTAATAGAATTTTCTCCATAGGAGAAAATGTTAAACAACCACAACAATGAGAAAAGCCCTGCATTAAAAAAAGAAAGAAAGAAAGAAAGAAAGAAAGAAAGAAAGAAAGAAAGAAAGAAAGAAAAGCATTGCATTGGGTTGGGATCTTTAGAAAATTAACTGTCAGAAGTCACTTTACTAAAAAAAAAAAACAAACCTGCAGAGGATGAGAAGAGTTGAGTGGTGCTGTAATATATATAAGGGAGAATAAATTATCAAATTTATTAGCTTTGGAGGAATACTTTTCCTTGTAAATGAAGCGCTTCATTAAAAAAAATGAGTACAATGTAAAGGAAAGAAAATGCACTCACGCTGAAATAATGTTTCTTTAGCTTTCTATCTTGCTGACAAGCATTAGATGTCTTGGTTGGAGAAAACCTTGTCAGTTCCCCCCGTTCAATGCTCGTGTCATGTCACCCCTCAATATCACAGAGTTAGAAAAGGTACCGTTATTTCGGAAGTCTGTGGGTTCTTTGCTTGGCCCGGTTTTTGTTACCCCCAAGGTACTGAAGATGTGTCACACTCTAATGAAGTGTGTCCTGTGTGTGCGTCCATCCTCTGTCAGGACAGGATAGTGCGTGGTGGAGAGAGAACAATATAATTCCCAGGATGTCAGAGAGAAGAACTGCAGTGAACAGCTGTTCCAACCCCCAAACCGTGGAGAAGAGGGACAAAGGCGCGGATGCTGTGGTAGAAAGTGATGTTGAAAAGCACTAGCTTTGGAATCAAACAGCACTGGACCAAACTCTGGGTTAGAACTTTGTGTCGTAATGTCTTAATCTGTATACAGGGAATTAGTACCCACCACACAGGGCTGTTGTGAGGATTAAATTGGAAAGCGTATGTCTGATGCCTTGTGGGATCTCGTCTCCAAAATGTCCACCATCGATTCGTTCCCTCCTTGTCAACTGGGAGTTGCTTTGGGACTGCCTTTTTTTTTTTTTTTAATGTTTACTTCTGAGAGAGACAGAGTGAGAGAGGGGGAGGTGCCGACAGAGAGAGAGGGAGACACAGAATCCGAAGCAGGCTCCGGGCTCTGAGCTGTCAGCCTAGAGCCCGACGCGGGGCTCGAACCCACGGACCGCGAGATCATGACCTGAGCCGAAGTTGAATGCTTAACCGACTGAGCCACCCTGGCGCCCCACTTCTGGACTGCCTCGTGACTACTTAGCCCAGCAGAATTTGGCAGTAGTGATGCTGTGCCAATCACAGGACTCGCTTTTAAGGGGACTGGAAATCCCTGCTTCCTTTCTCTTGCACACTGTGATTTGGGATCCGTCCTCTCAGAACCCAGACACCGTGCAGTAAGAAGCCCAAACAGTGGCGTGCTGGAAAACGTGTAACAACCCGCTCTGCCCCAAAAGGTGCTTTGGTAGCGTTCGCCGATTTCCTTGATGTAAATACTCTCTGATGGCTGAATATAAACTGCAACATGCAATTACTGAACACGAAGTTGGTAAGAGATGTGCAACACGGAGACAGTAGGTAAAAATAAACACCGAAGCACAGATTATTGACATGTAGGAAAGTAATTGGGAAGTGATGAGTTTTGAGTATCACCACTGTTTTTAATATGATTGATTTCATAAAAGTTTCTGTAGTTTAATTGTTCATAATGGCTGTGTTTAACCAGCTCACAAAACTCCCGAAAATTTAACAATTAGTTCTGACAAGTTGATACCAGCTGGATCCAGCATACCACTGAGCCTAAGCCACTGGGAGAGGCCGTGTCGGGAACAGCCTCAAGTGACCGCCAAAGGACAAAGCCCCAACTGACCAGTTCAACAGCCCCAACTGGCCAGTCCATGAGAGTGAGCCATCTTGGACTTGCAGTCACGTCCAGTCTCCAGATGACTCTGGTTCCAGCTGTCATCTCATAGCACCCGCATGAGAGCCCCTAAATGAGAACCACTGAGCTGAAACTGGTCAACACACAGAACCATGAGGGATAACGATGAATTGTTTTAAGTCGTTCCATTTGGGGTGGCTTGTAATGCAGTTGCAGACAACAATACCGGCTTGTAGAAATTGCTCAATAAATAACAGATATATTACTGTTTTGATTGCGCAATTACTGTCAGATTAGTTGTAACTACTTCAAGCAAGGGGGGATCCATGTATTTAAAATTTTTTTTTAATTTTTAATGTTTATTTATTTTTGAGAGAGAGAGAGAGAATGAGCGGGGGGAGGGCAGAGAGAGAGGGAGACACAGAATCCGAAGCAGGCTCCAAGCTCTGAGCTGACAGCTCAGAGCCCGACGCAGGGCTCGAACCCACGGTCCGTGAGATCGTGACCTGAGCCGATGTCGGATGCTCAACCGACTGAGCCCCCCAGGCCCCCCAGACCGATTTATTTTACAACAAACAAGGGAGGATTCCTTCCACTGCTTTCGCTCGAGGACTTAGCATTTTTTACGCAAAGAGTGTGATGTGTCCTGCGTTTGACTTAAAAACTGGATGACTCTAGGTGAAAAGCCTGTGATTACTTTCCACAGTGTAGTCAGTCTCCCATTGGCCAGTTGTTTACTTTCCTTCTGTGACAGCAGGGACTGCATGGACTGAAGTCACGCCACTGAGGCCCAAAGAATGACTCTGGGTAGGTGGCGCTGGCTATCCCACTTACAACAAAAGCCTGAAAATTTACTAAGAGCAATAGAAAAATCTGTGAATGAGCACATCGTACGTTTCCCCCATCTCAGTCTTATTATTTTCTCAAGTTTCTTTAACAGACCAGAAGATAGATGTGACAAGGACAAAATATTAATTTAGAAGTAATTACAACCTTGTTCAAGCTCCCCCTTTCTGCCACCTCCATTGTTGGGCAGATTGTGGTAATGGTTAAGGGGGGGGGGCCAGGGTGGAAATTGAGAGAATCTCGGGAAAGATTGCTTAATTTACATTGACAAGGACAGAGAGTTGTTTGCAGAGAGAGAGGGAGAGAGGCAGAGAGAGAAAGAGAGAGAGAGAGAGGGTGGTGTTTTTGCTAATTTGTCTTCCCCAACAGACTTGGTTATTTGCAGTGTAACCTGGGTTAAGCGTTATGAGTGTAAATCTCTCTCCGGACTTCTCTCAAGGGATTGTATGTTTCGATTGTTTTCCATTATATTTTGGTTATTGGACTTAAACGGGAGTTTAAACTAGCAGGGCACCCCAAGGAGCTCAGCTTTATAGAGGTTATATTGAACGAAAATCTAATTTGTGTTGTATTTGTTTAACAAATACTGGCATTATGGTTATGACAAACAGGTCTTTGGTTTTAGAGATGCATACTGAAGTATTTATGGATGCAATGATATTTTTGGGATTTGCTTTAAAATAATCTGGGGTTGAGGAAGGTGGGTGAGAGTGTAGATAAACTAAGATTAGCTCTTCATTGACACTTGTTGAAGCTAGGTGATTCATGAGGTACATGGGGAGTCATTATACTATTCTTTCTACTTTTGTGCGTGTTTGAAAATTTCCATAATAAAAAGTGAAGAAAAAAGTGGGCGAATTAATATCTACTGTTCTTACCCTTTAAAAAAAATCTAAATTAAGTTGCTCTTTACTATATATTGGTCCATAGTTGCTTTTTTCCTGTGCTTGCTGGTTCTTGACAGAAAAAATATCATTGCCATCTTTGATTATGAAAACACAGACTGAGAGTGTTTGCTGATATTTTAGTACAGGTGGGATCTACTTAACTCAATCCAATACTCAAAGTCTTAACTTAATTAGAATCTAATTGCGAGCTAATCTTCAGTGCCAAAAAGGTTTCCCTGGTGTATTTTAAAAAGGATTTAATGAATAAAAACTTGACTTCTGTGCTACTTGCTGGGACTCCGTCTGTTATAGAAATTGAGGTCCAGGCCGCCTGGGTGGCTCAGTCGGTTAAGCGTCCGACTTCGGCTCAGGTCACGATCTCGGGGTCCGTGAGTTCGAGCCCCGCGTGGGGCTCTGTGCTGACTGATCAGAGCCTGGAGCCTGTTTCAGATTCTGTGTCTCCCTCTCTCTCTGACCCTCCCCCGTTCATGCTCTGTCTCTCTCTGTCTCAAAAATAAATAAACGTTAAAAAAAAAAAGAAAGAAATTGAGGTCCAGCATTTTATTGACTGTAAATTTTGCTGCCTTGGTATGTATTTCTATTTCATTGCCTTTACTTTAAAAAAAAAATGTTTATTTTGAGAGAGAGAGCGCATGTGCGCACGCACGAGTGTGGGAGGGGCAGAGAGAGGGGGAGAGAGAAAATCTGAAGCAGGCTCCACGCTGTCAGCACAGAGCCTGACTCAGGGCTCGCACTAACGAACCGTGAGACCATAACCTGGGCTGAAATCAAGAGCTGGACGCGTAACCAACTGAGCCACCACAGGCATCCTCACTGCCTTTACTTTTGAAAGGGAAGGAAGCAGACCGGCATTTCCCAAAACAAAGTGATGCAGGTTTTACATTTCGATTTTCTTTCCCCAGAGAATGCAGGTGATGCTGCACAGCACATTTTAAACTTAATAAATGAATCCCCCACTCTGGATGAAGATGAGACAAAGATTATTGTTTCTAAAGTATCTGACATTTCACAATGTCATGAGATAAGTATGAATCTAACCCAGATGATACTACAAATAATCAGTGCTGTTTTGGGAAAGCAAAACAATTCAGCATCTGATCTGCGTGAAGTGAGAAATGAGTAAGTACTAATATTTCGGTAAAATAAATTCTTGCATGATATTCACAATATTTATAATTCATTCCTTTGTATGCAGTTATCACCAGTTTTCAAGGTCAGGTAGCTATGCATCCAAAGCCGTGTTTGTGTGATGCAAGGGGGTCATCGCACTCACGTCCCAATTGTGAAGGAATGCATGGCAAATTCTAACTCAACTTTAATCGTAGCAGCTTTTCAAATAAATAGCTACCCCAAACCAAGCCTCCAATCTATTTTCCCAGCCCCGGGGCTCCCCCAATTTCTATAAAATGCATCCACCCAGTGCTCAAGCAAAAAGCTTGAGAATAATACCAGTTACCTCCCTCTACCTTATGGCCTATCAGTAACCAAGTCTTGTAGGAGGCACCGTATGTGATGTTTTTAATCCCCCAAATATTCCTGCCGGTGCTTTTATTCAGTAATTCCTAAACAATGTAAAAAACAGAGATTAAAACTGAAGGAAAGGTCTTACACTGAGGAAATCCTGTAAGGAGAATGGGTTTTATATTAAAGAGGTAGTAATGCTCTTCTCTACTTGTGGTTCCTTGCAGAATTCTGAGGATAATTGAGCGTGCTGGTCACAAGATGGAGTTTTTTGGGAGGACAGCAAATCTGACAGCAGCCAGCCTGGCTTTGGCCATCCTGCGGGTAGACCACACATTTGAAGGCATGGCCTTCAGCATTCGCTCCTACAACGAAGGCGCAGACCCTGAGGTGAGTACAGTTCGGGGAACTGAGAGCCAATCAGGCAAGCACTGTTCCAAGTCTTCGTTCATTTACTCCTTGGGAGGGAGAGGGGATCCTTTTTGTCTTTTTTAAAGGTCTTAGTCTTCAGAGGACCTTATGGAAGTACACATATCCCAGGGAAGATTCAGATAGAACCCTTAGTAGATGAATATCTTGGTTGGAACGGTGTCCACGAGATGTGCGATGACGCCATCTTTGGCCCCATGACCCGAAATCATCTCACATGTTATTTTATTATTAGCTACTATTTATGGAGTACTTATTATATGTTGGGGCACTATGCTACTGTCTGTACAGATGAGGAAACAGAGCAGTTAAGTAACTTGCCCAAGGACACACAACCTAATGGCCAAGCCAGGGTTCAAACTTATGTCTGTTTGGCTTTAAATTCTGGGCCCTTTCGGGGCACCTGGGTGGCTCAGTCGGTTAAGCATCCGACTTAGGCTCAGGTCATGATCTCGTGGTTCGTGAGTTCAAGCCCCGCGTCGGGCTCTGTGCTGACAGCTTGGAGCCTGGAGCCTGCTTCGGATTCTGTGTCTCCCTTTCTCTCTGCCCCTCCCCCACTTGCACGCGCGCGCTCTCTCTCTCTCTCTCTCTCTCTCTCTGTCAAAAAATAAATAAACATTAAAAAAAATTTAAAGCCTGGGCCCTTTCCACCACACCACACCACCTCAGGCCACAGGCTGTCAACCCTTGCTCAAGACAATTTGGGAGGGCACCATTTTTAAAAAAATATATACAGGTTGAAAAATTATAAAACTTACTTATGGGGAAATACACAAATTCTAAGTATACATTTGCTGAATTCTAACAGAAGTGTGCATCTGTGTAACTCCAAACCCATATCAAGATATAGAACATTACTGTCATCCCTCAAATTCCCCTCCTGCTCCTTCCCAGTCAATCCCTGTAGCTACTACATCCACTGGCAGCCACCGTTCTGGTATTTTTCCACCCTAGTTTTGCCTGTTCTGGAACTTTATATAAATGGAATCATATAATATGTTTTCTCTTATATAAGACTTCTTTCATATAGCTTTTTTTTTGTTTCTATAGTTTGTCCTTTTTTATTGCTGTATAATGTTCCACTGTATGGACATACCAAACATTGTTCTCCTGTTGATGGATGTTGGGATTGTTTCCAGTTCGGGGCTATTATGAACAATAAATCCTTCATTGAACATTCATGTAAAAGTCTTTGTGTCGACATATGTTTTCATGTATCTAGAGTGAATACCTAGGAGTGATAAGTTTAAATTTGTAAGAACCTATCATGCTGGCTCCTAAGTGGATTGTGGAGTGATTGTTTCATTTTTTAAAAATTGAACGACAGTTGATATGCAGTGTCACACTAGTTTGATTTTTCAATTTTGTATTGGCCATTTGGGTATCTTCTTTGGTGACGTATCTGTTAAAATCGTTTGCCCCTTTTTAACTTGGGTTGTCTGTCTTCTTATTGAGTCGTAAATATTTTTTGTATATTCTGGATACGAGGCATTTATCAGATACATGTCTTGAAAATGTTTTCTCTGTGGCTTGCCTATTCATTTCCTCAGTGATGTCTTTTGATGAGGATAAATTTTAACGTTGATGAGGTATAATTTATCAGTTGTTTTCTTTTATGAGCAACACCCTGTGACTTGTCTAAGAAATCTTTGCCTGCCGGCAGGTCATGAAGATATTCTCCCATGCTTTCCTTTAAGAGATTTATGGTTGTAGCTTTAATGGTTAGGACTATAAACCCCATCGAATTAAGTTTTATGTGTGGTGTGAGAAGGTGTGGTGTAGCATATGGTTTGGAGGTCATTTTGGTCCATATAGATACCCAGTTATTCCATTGCCATTTATTGAAGACTTTTCTTTCCCCATTGGCTTGCTTTGGCATCTTTGACCAAAAAAAAAAAAAAAAAAATCGAATACTCATGCAGATGTGGGTCTATTTCTGAGCGTTCGATTCTGTTCCTTTAATTTTTTTATGGATTCTTATGCCATTATCACACTGTCTTGATTCCTGTAGTCTTGAAATCCTTCAACTTCAAGGTAGTGTGAGTCCTTCAACTTTGTTCTTTTTCAAGATAGCTTTGGTTATTCTAGGCCTTTCCTGTGTCCGTATGAATTTTCGAAGGTGCTTATCAATTTGTACCAAAAAAAAAAAAAAAAGTGTTGAGAGCGACTGAGATGGCCTCGATGCTGTTGATCAATTTTGGGGAGAATTGATTTCTTAATAATATTGAGTCTTCTCATCCAAGAACATTTACTCAGGTCGATTTTAATTTCCCTCAACAATGTTTTGTGGTTTGTTTATTTATTTATTTATTATTTTAAGTTTTTATTTTCATTCCAGTTAGTTAACATACAGTGTCATATTAGGTTCAGGTGTATAATATAGTGATTCAACACTTTCATACAGTATCTGGTGCTCATCACAAGTGCCCTCCTAGATGATAAATAGAGATAGACATAGAATGTCAACTGTTTTTATATACTTGCAGCAAATAATTAGAAAATTAAATTTAAAAAATTCCACTTGCAACAACACCAGAAAACATAAAATATTTAGGAATAAATTTATGCTTTCTAGTTTTAAACAGAGCAGTATCACAATGTTTTATAGTTTTGGTTTTTTGTTTGTTTGTTTGTTTGTTTGTTTGTTTTTTAAGTAGGCTTCATACCCAGCATGGAACCCAACATGGGGCTTGAATTCCTGACCCTGAGATCAAGACCTGAGCTGATATCAAGAGTTGGATGCTTAACCAACTGAGCCACCTAGGTGCCCCAATGTTTTGTATTTTTAAGTGGAGTAGTTTCATATGTCTTTTGTTAGGTTTATTCCTAAATATTTTATGTCTTCTGATGCTGTTGCAAATGGGATTTTTTAAAATTTAATTTTCTAATTATTTGCTGCAAGTATACAAAAATAAAGTTGATACTCTCTGTATCCATCTATCTATCTATCTATCTCTAGTTTTCTATCCTATGAACTTGCTAAACTCACATGTTAGCTGTAGCAGTTGTTTTAGAGATTCCTTTTTTAAAAAGTATTTGTGGGGTTTTTTTTTTTTAAGTTTATTTTGAGAGAGACAGAGAGTGCAAGTCGGGGAGGGGCAGAGAGAGAGGGGGGCACAGAGGATCTGAAGTGGGCTCTGTGCTGACAGCAGACAGCCCAGTGAGGGGCTTGAACTCATGAATTGTAAGATCATGACCTGAGCCACTGTCAGATGCTTGACCATCCAAGCCACCCAGGTGCCTGCTATAGAGATTCCTTAGGACATTCTTTGTAATGTCATCTGGCAATAGAAACAGTTTAATGTTTTCCTTATTGATTTTTATTCCTTTTATTCCTTTCTTTTGATTTTAGTGCTTCCAATAAAATGTTGGATTGAAATGGTTAAATTGACATCCTTGTCTTGTTCCTGATATCAGAAGAAATGTGTTCACTGTTTTACCATTACTCTGATGTTAGCCATGTTTTTGTTTTGTTTTGTTTTTAGATCCCCTTTATTTGATTGAGGAAGTTACCTTCTGTTCCTAGATTGCTGAAAAATTTTATTGTGAATGGTTGTTGAATTTTGTCAAATGTTTTTTCTGTACCTCTTGAAATAATTGTTTGGCTTTTCTCCTTTATTCTTCTAATATGGTGGATTACATTGATTTTAGGATGTTAAACCAATCTCGTATTCCTGGAAGAAAAGCTACTGGTCACAATGTATTATCATTTTTTATATACGGCTGTTTTCAACTTATATTTTAAGTATTTTTGTGTTTATGTTCATGAAGGATGTTGGTCTGGGATTTTTTTCTCATTTTTAAAATAATATTTTATTTCTAATTATTTTTTTATTTTCTAATTTTTTAATTCTATTTTTATTTATTTAGTTAGATTAGGGTTGTGCCAACTTTCTAACAGTGAGTTGGGAAATAGTCCCTGTTCTACTTTTGGAAAGTATTTGTAACGTTGGTGTTATTCCTTCATCAAATGCTTGATAGGGTTCACTAGGAAACTCTATGGATCTGGAATTTCTGTGTGGGAAGTATTTTGATAGCAAACCCAATGAATTTAATGGATATAGAGCCATTTATATGTTTTGATTCATCTTGTGTGTTTTGGTTACTTATATATTTCTAAGAATTTATTTCATCTAACTCGTGAAGCTTGTTGACAATAGTTGTTCATAGTATTTCCTATTTCTTTTTTTAATGTTTATTCATTTTGAGAAAGAGAGAGACAGAGAGAGAGAGAGAAAGGAGAGAGAGAGAGCACGTGCACGAGCAGAAGAGGAACACAGAGAGAGGAGAGATAGAATCCCAAGCTGGCTTTGCACTGTCAGTACAGAGCCCATTGCAAGGCTGGAGCTCACAAACTATGAGTTGAGCTGAACTCACGAACTCATAACCTGAGCTGAAGTCAAGAGTTGGATGCTTAATGGACTGAGCCACCCAGGTTCCCTTTTCCTATTTCTTAATGTCTATAGAATTTATAGGGATGGTTAGCAACGTTTTTCTGTAAAAGGCAGTAAATATTTTAGGCTTTGTAAGTCACAGGTGGTCTCTGATGAAATTTTTATTTTCTTTCTCTCTTTTTCTTCCTCCCTTCCTCCCTTCCTCTCTTTCTCTCTCTCCCCCCTTTCCTTTCCTTTCCTTTCCTTTCCTTTCCTTCCTCACATTCTTTTAAAAATGAAACGTAAAAGCCATTCTTAGCTTGAGATATATGAAAACAAGCCATAGGTAGGATTGACCTGCTGACCAATTTGTCAATCTCTTATCTATAGTAATAATCCCTCTTTAATTCTTGATAGTGTTGATTTCTTTTCTTGTTCTTTTTTTTCTTGGTCAGTATAGCCAGAGATTTTTCAATTTTGTTGATCCTTTTTAAGAACCAACTTTTGGCTTTGTTAATTTTCTTTATTGAGTGTTTTTTATTTTGTTACTGTCTGCTCTTTAGTATTTCCTTTCACGTACTTATTTTGTGTTTATTTTGCTCTCCTTTATCTAGTTTCTTAAGGTGGATCCATAGGCCATTGATTTTAGGTACTTCTTTTCTAGTAAATCATAAAAAGCTATAAATATCTCTCTAAGCACTGTTTAGCTGCAGTCTGCAAATTTTGATGTGTTGTATTTTCATAAGCAGTCAGTTCAAAATATTTCCTACTTTCTTCCTCGATGCGTGGATTATTCAGGAGTGCATTCTTTAAGTCCCAAATTTTTGGGGAACGCCCAACACATATTGTTGTTTTTGATTTCTTGTTTATTTCGTATGGGTCACAGAGTGTACTTGGGATAATTTCAATCCATTTAAATTTGTTGGGACTTGTTTCACACACTTGAAACACTTGGTGTGTTCTACTTGTTGCATATGTTGTACTTTAAATATCAGACCTCAAGGTGGTCGATAATGTTGTTTAGGCCATCTGTGTCTTTACTGATTTTTTTACTAGCTGTTTCCTAATTTAGAGGGGTGTTAAAATCTCTGACTCTGTGAAATTCTCTCTTTCTCCCTTTAGCTGTGTCAAATGTTGCCTTACTTATTTTGGGGCTCTGTTATAATATGACATAAATATAATATCCATTTGTGTTGTTGTGTCTTCCCCATAATAACTCTAATCTTACTTGTTTCTGGTAATGTTCTTTGTCTTATGGTCTATTTTATCTGATTTGAATATAGTCATTGCAGTTTTTTCATGCTTACTATTCCATATACATTTGTTTTTACACCCACTTATTTTCTATTTCTTCATATTCAAAGTGCACTTCAAAAAAAAAAAGTGTGCTTCTTGTTGATAGCATACAGCTTGTGTTTCACGTTTTTTATCCATCCTGAAAATATCTGCCTTTTAAATGGAGTGTGTAGTCCTTTAACATTTAATGTAATGTTTGATCTGGTTGGATCTAGGATTACCATTTTATTTTATTTTCTATCTGTCCCTTTGGTTTTTGATCCTCTTTTCCTGATGCTTTTTTGTTAATTTTTTAATATGTATTACAACTGAATTTTCATTTTTTACTGACTTTTTAGTTATATCTGTTTGCATTATTTTTGTGATGGTTGCTCTAGAAATTACAATATGCATCTTTATATTTTGCAATATACTTAGAGGAGATATTGTACTACTTCATGTAAAACACTTTGACCATCCATATCCATTTACACCTCTGTCTTTTATGTTATAGTTGTCATATATATTATATCTAAGTAGATCAGAAACTCCACAAGACAGTGTTATAATTATTGCTTTAAAGAGTCTTATGCAATCGAGAGAAAAAAATAGTCTTTAATATTTATGTATATATTTATAATTTTCAATGCTCTTCATTCTTACCTGAAGGTCAGAGTTCCATTTGGTAACATTTCCCCTTCAACTTAAGGAAATTTTTTTTTTAATATTTAAAATTTTTTTATAACGTTTATTTATTTTTGAGACAGAGACAGAGCACGAACGGGGGAGGGTCAGAGAGAGGGAGACACAGAATCCGAAACAGGCTCCAGGCTCTGAGCTGTCAGCACAGAGCCCGACGCGGGGCTCGAACTCATGGACCGCGAGATCATGACCTGAGCCGAAGTCGGCCGCCTAAGCGACTGAGCCACCCAGGCACCCCTTTAAGGAAATTTGTTTAGTATTTCTTGTAGTACAGGTCTGATGGTGATGAATTTTCTTGGTTTTAGTTTATCTGAAAATGACTCTATTTTGCCTTTATTCTTGAAGGATATTTTTGTTTACCATAGAATTCTGGATTCCCTTGGCAGCATTTTCCCCCTAGCATTTTGAACATAGTCTACTCTCTTCTGGATTCCACATTTTCTGATCAGAAGTCAGTAATCATTTGAATTTTTGTTTCTCTGTATCTGATGTATAAAAGGTCATTTTTCGCTGGTTGCTTTCAATATTTTCTTTGTTTTTTCACAGTTTGGTCTTATGTGTGTGAGTGTGTTTTTCTTTGCATTTATCCTGCTTGAGGTTTTCTGAGATTCTTGAATCTGTAAATTTATGTCTTGAATCTGTAAATTTATCAAATTTGGGGAAATTTCCATCATTATCTCTTTAAATATTACCTCTTCACTGTTCTCTTTCTCCTCTCCTTTTGGGACTCCAATTACATGTATGTAAGATTTTTGGATGTCACCCCACAGGTCCCTGAGGTTAAGTTCATGTTTTTAATCATTTTACTATCTATTTTTCTGATAGTATAACTTCTGATTTCTCTTCCAGTCCAGTGACCTCTATCATCTTCATGTTACTCTTAAACCCATCCAGTGCAATTAAAACATTTTTGCTATTGTATTTTTGGTTCTAGAGTTTCCATTTTGTCCCTTCTTTTGCTTGTTTCTCTGCTTTTATTTCTTCTTGTTGGATTAATTGCAAGTATATTTTCTTTTAAATACCTGAGCATAGTTACATGAGGTGCTTAAGAATCCTTGTCTCCTGACTCCAACATCTGGGTCATCTCCAGTTTGATCTCCATTGATTGTCTTTTCACTTGAAAATGGGTGATATTTGGGAGCACCTGGGTGGCTCAGTCATTAGAGCATCTGGCACTTGATAGCAGCTCAGGTCTTGATCTCAGGGCCCTGAGTTCAAGCCCCATGTTGGGCTCACACCCAGTGTGGAACCTACTTTAAAAAAAAAGAGAGAGAAAGTGGGTCACATTCATTCTTCCTTCACACGTGGGGTAATTGTGAATTATGTCCTGGGTACTGTGAATGTTATACAATGGAGATTCTGGCTTCTAGTATATTCTTCAGAAAACTATTGACTTTTTTTTATACCAGGCAAATAACTCAGTTGGAATTGAACTGTGGATTCCATCTTTGGGATGGCAGCATAAATCTCAGTTAAGTTCCTTTATTCTTCATTGGAGTCCGTCCTGTACATTAGTGGTTCAGAGGCCAGACAGAGTTTATACTCAGGATTTTGGCTCTTCTTCTCTAGCTTTCTCCTTTCCGTGATTCACCCCAGCCCCCGCCCCGACCTTCCAGTGACAGACTGGGGTTACCCTGGGCTTTGTTTTATGATTCTTCATGCCACCAAGACCGCGAGTTTTCTATCAGAATTTTGAGTGGTGTTCACAGCATTAGTTTCACCTTGCCATCAGGTTAAGAGCTGTAAAAACAGGTAACTAACTCACTTTGTAATGTTACCTTTTTCCACGTGTCTACTCTTGTCCAGAATCTGCCTGCTTTTGTTCATTTTCCAGTGCTTTCGAGTCGTGGTTATTTTGTATAGTTATGTGCAGGGGGGTCGAATCCATTCCGAGCTACTCAGCTACGCCGGAGGCAGATGTTGACTTCCGTTGTATCTGGGCTACATACAGGGCTTTCTATTATAGACTTTGGTGGAGAAACAAATCAACCAACCTCAAGCACATTCTGGGTACCAAACTGCTTACACATTGAAGCTAAATCATAACTTCTCCATGGTACTTCATTGCCCTAGCAGAGTTCATTTGTGCGGGAGAAGAACCGTATGGCTTTGGGGTTCACAAATAATTTTTAGAAATATTATAAACTCTCATGTCCCCATGATACAGCTAGCTAGATAATAGTTCCTTGACAGGCAGCATGGATAATGGGGAAAATGTAGGCCCAAATGACAAATATCTTCATTCAATTACATCCCAGCTGTGTGACCCTAGACAAGTAATTTAATCTCCCTGAACCTCTTGATATCATAATACAACATATATTTCAGAGCTGATAAAGGTATTAAATGAGCAAATTCATGTAAGGGTGCCCATATACCCTAGTTTGCCTGGGATTGTCCAGGTTTACCAATTGTGGTCCCAGTTGATTGGTAAAGGTTCTTTTCACTCTCAAAAATGGTCTAGTACTTATAAAATACTATTACCAAATCAAATCAGCAAATTCTTCTAATAGTGAGCCCCTAGAAGAATTCCTAAGGCCTAATGCCTCACTTCTCTGCCTTGCTTTTTAACAAAAGCATCGCCCAGTGACATTTGGGGCAAGTGCCTAATGCTCCTATTGTGTTGGTTTTTGTTCTGGTTTTTTTTTTTTTCCCTCTCAGAAATGTATGGGCAAAGAGGGCCTGCTTTCAAAGGCTTTCTGATTCTCAGCAATAAATCAGGCAAATCACCTGATTCATCATTCCCCTTTCCACCTCTGTGCATACCCAGGTGGAAGTAGATCAGAAGGAGAGAAAGTCAGAGATAAGTTGGGAAAGAAAAAAGTTGTGTGTGTGTGTGTGTGTGTGTGTCTGTGTGCACCCTGGTCATGTCTTTCCCTGTGATCTGAGAGAGAGAGAGAGAGAGAGAGAGAGAGCTTGTGTGTGTGCTTGTGTCCATGCATAAAAGGATAGCTTGTAGAACTCGTTCCCACCCTTCCGCCTCACAGCGGGGTCCTCCAGGGTTGTGGCTGTGGCTGGGGTGGGAGGTCGGGAGGGCTTCAGGTTCATGAGTGATGATTCCAGTTTCTATTTCTGGCTTGTCTTGGCAGATTTATCTGGGTGAAGTCCCTCTGGGAAGGATTTTGGCTTCCATATATTTGCCTAAATCACTGAGGGAGAGAATTCCTCTTAGCAGCTTACACACCATCTTGTTTAATTTTTTTGGCCAAACTTCACTCTTTAAGGTAAGTTCTTGCCTCTGGTAACTGTCACGAGGTGACATACGGTGACTCATTGTAATTATGAACTCTTGCTATTTTCATGACGTTCTGTTTATTTTAGAATACGCTCTCTGATTTATTCTGTGAGTCTCCTGGCACAAACCCTGGCCCTCAGAATGAATCAACATCTTCTTTAATGATGTTCCACAGTGTTTAATTTTCACAGCCTCTCAGTTTTGGAAGGAACCTTAAGGATTATCTGGTGACCAAACAGAGGCCTCAAGATGTTTTCAAACCAGAAAAGAACAGCAAGTTCTCCTGCTGCAATGCTGCTTCAGCTGGCCTGTGCTTTGCCCCCGAATCTCCCCTGGCTCCTCAAAGCCTCACATGCCCACTCTTTGGGGCCAATTTATTCGCAGCTGAGTGGTGTCCAGCGAGACCCTTGCCTTCAAGCACTTTTTGCTCCTTCCTACCCCCTCCACAGAACCTTTTCTGAGGGCTCCTGTCCCACCCGTCATTAAAACAAAGAGGCAGTACGATGTGGTGGTTATGAGCACAGATTCTGGGGCCAGACCGGCAGAATTTAAAGTCAACTATGCGTTGCTATCATTATTGGCCTGTTTGGGGGGCTCAGTCTAACAACAGGTTCATTTGTTTGGCCCACTCTGCCCCATCTAGCTGTTGGGAAGACAGCACCCAGAGCTGGCACGAAATAGTTGATGATCACTATTAACTGTTAACATTCACACTTTATTATCTCATTTGCTTATGAGAAACCTTGACCCAAAGAGTGCTGTGGTCTGAATGCTGTGTCCCCCAGAATTCATGCGTTAACACCCTAACCCCCAAGATGATGGTATTAGGAGGTGGAGCCTTTGGGAGGGGATGAGGTCCTGAGGGTGCAGCCGTCACAATGGGATCAGTTATCTTATGCAAGAGGCTCCAGAGAGCTTGCTTGACTCTTCCATCATGTGAGGGCCCAGCAAGAAGATGCCATCTAGCAACCAGAAAGCAAGCCTTCACCAGAACTTGACCATGTGGGCACCCTGCTCTTGGACTTCCAATCTCGACAGCTGTGACAAATAAGTTTCTGCTGTTGATAAGCCACTCGGTCTGGTATTTTGTTCTAACAGCTTGGATGGACTAAAACCAAGAGGCTAAGTGATTTTGCTCAAGGTCACACGGCTAGGAAGTGGCATAACTAGTAATCCAATCCAGGCTGTCTGACTCCAAAGTTCAAGTATTTAAGAGATCCATACATTAACAGTCAAGTATGTTTTCATTTCCTAGAGAGGCTATCCAAAGGAATGAATTTATAATGGTCAAATATTCACAGAGTCATTGCAGGGAGATTGTACTGGGCCAGCTTAAATATACCACATACCCATACCACATACCAACTCAAATATAATACATCGTCTCCGGCTACATCTGTAGGGTGTTCTGTTCTCTTGGAATTCTCTAGTGGCTCCCATTTCTTTCTATCTAAATCCTATTTGTTCTTGTGGATTTAGCTCAAATCCCACCCAGAAAGCCTGCCTGGAGTTCGTGAGCCCCTGCTTTCCTCCTCACCCCCTGCTTGCATTCTTGTCTTACACCTCCATCTAGTTTCTGGTCTGGTTTCCCTAAGTAGATTGTGGCATATGTCATGGGTCAGACATGTTTTATTTTCGTGGATCCTAGCACAGGGCTAGGTACCTAACATGTTTTCAGTAGATACATATTTATTAAGGCTTATCTTTAAAAAACAAGGAAAAAAACTGGTTAGGTCTGAGACAAGAGAGTTAATGAACAAAGACTTTAATAAAAATTAAGAATGTGGCTCATAGCACTCCGACCCTTTTGGTAAGCTTGAAATTTCCCTGTATCATCTGACATGCCATTATTTTTGTCTTAATTTCTCTCCTTTCTGTAGAGGGCTGTGTTTGTCTCATAGAACAGAAGATAAATTTATGTTGCATAGATTCCACCCCTAATCAGTAATTTTTATTCACTGACACCTTCCATTGAAGGGGATTAAAGATCTTTGCCAAAATTAGCCGACAGACGTCATGGTGCCATCACTTTCAGAACTGGAAGGGCCCTTGTAACTCACAGTGGCGCATCTCCTTTTACCAATGAGGGTATTGAGGGGAAGGGACCTGCTAGAGATGACACAGTGTATTCATTTGGTCACACAATTATTATTCGGTCAGCAAATATTTATCAAATTCCTACTGTGTGTCTTGTGTGGTGCTGGATGCTGGGGATACAACAGCAAGCAAGACAGACATGGTGCCTGCCCTCATAGAGCTTACAGTCCGATGGGAGAACAGAAGCCTAAAGATTCCAACTTTGAAGGGGATGACCTGAGCCAGGGGCCTGTGCCCCTGATTGTTGGGGGGGCTACTTAGAAGAGATGCCAGCCTCTAGCTCCCTTTCCCCCGGGTCCCGAGTCTCATGGCCTTGCTTTGATGCGGCTTCCTCTAACATCTTTTGATCAAAATCTTAACTGCCATTACACCATATTACTTTAAAAATTGTTGCTAAGATAGGGGCACTTTTACCCCAATGTTTATAGCAGCACTCTCAACAATAGCCAAATGATGGAAAGAGCCTAAATGTCCATCAACTGATGAGTGGATAAAGAAATTGTGGTTTATATACACAATGGAGTACTACGTGGCAATGAGAAAGAATGAAATATGGCCCTTTGTAGCAACGTGGATGGAACTGGAGAGTGTGATTCTAAGTGAAATAAGTCAGTCAGAGAAAGACAGATACCATATGTGTTCCCTCTTACGTGGATCCTGAGAAACTTAACAGGAACCCATGGGGGAGGGGAAGGAAAAAAAAAAAAAGAGGTTAGAGTGGGAGAGAGCCAAAGCATAAGAGACTCTTAAAAACTGAGAACAAACTGAGGGTTGATGGGGGGTGGGAGGGAGGGGAGGGTGGGTGATGGGTATTGAGGAGGGCACCTGTTGGGATGAGCACTGGGTGTTGTATGAAAACCAATTTGACAATAAATTTCATATATTAAAAAAAATTGTTGCTAAGACACCCCTCTTGGAAAACACACACCTCCTCCTCCACTAGTGGCAGTTCTCTAGGAGAAGGACGGAGCATTAGGCAAGTACAATATGGCACAGGGGCTCTGGGAGCATAGAAGAGAACACCTACCCTTGTCTGGGAGATCAGGAAAGGCCTACAGAGGTGTTGGCTGAAACCCGAGGTTGAGTAGAAGCTAGGAGATGAAAGGGGGCAGGGAGAAGGATGGAGGAGCGCTTTGGGCAGAGGGAACAGCTTCTCTAAAAGGTTCAGAAGTGAAACTGGTAAAACTTGAGCCTAGAACCAAAGAGCGGAAGAGTGAGAAATGATTTAGCTCCTTTTCCCGCATGGCCGCCGTTTTGTAGGAAAGGAAAATAAAACCTGAGGACAGGTTAATTAAGTCCTGGGTCTCTGTGTGTTGCCCCTCTTTTGGCATCTCCATTACAGAAAACTGTATGTCTTAGACTAAATTGAGAGGGTTGTTAGGTATCGCCTGGTCCACTTTTCTTCCTGTTACCAGTGTAACAGAGAGGGGAAGAGGCTTTCAAGGAACAAGAGGGCTTGGGCTAGCACTTGGTCTTTTGACTGTCAGCCAGGGCCCTTGCCACCATATTGTGCTGTAGGTCCACCTCTACCTCATGCCGCCCCGGGGGAATTCCTCTGGGAAGGGAGCATTGAACCACTAGGCTGGTTTCGGATGAACACAGCTGGGCAGGAACATGAAATGAGTAGCTTCCTAGCAGAGCCCCAGGCTGTGTTCACAATCAGCCAGTTCTCAGTGGCTTCAGGGCTCAGAAATGTGGCATCTTCTGAAAGTGCCCCAAGTGTCAGGGTTCAGAGAGTTATCAAAGTCGGGAATAGTTTCACTTTGTTCCTAGTGCGCTACTGAGTTGCAGGTAACAACAAAATATTAACAAAGCCAATGCTTTTTTTTTTAATAGATATTTGGGTATGTAGCTGGGATTAGTGAATTGTTTTAGCTGGGTAAAATTGAGACCTTATGTGAAGACAGGAGGTGAGCTAAATGACGTCTAAAAATTTCTTCTCAGGGGCACCCGGCCGGCTCAGTCATTAGAGCACGCGACTCTGGGCCTTGGGGTCGTGAGTTTGAGCCCAATGTTGGGGGCAGAGTTTACTCTGAAAACAAATAAAATCTTTAAAAAATTAAAAAATAAATAAAAAATAAAGATTTCTCCTCAGCTTGTGAATTTCTTTTCTATATTTCTGTACCTAGTGCCATGCATTAATAATTCTGAGTCGATTAACAGGCAAGAAATTGGAAATTTAGGACCTGAACCCCTCTCCCTTATATGTTTCATCTACAGACCAAAAATGTCACTAAAGCATTAACTACCTTTGTGGTGAGTGCCAGCGTTTCACATACATCAGTTCAAAACTTGGCTGACCCAGTGGTTATTTCTCTGCAGCATGTTGGAGGAAACCAGGTAACATACCCATTTTCACCTCGGAATAGAAAGGCCTCAGAACCCCTCGTGAATTTCTTGTTAAACACAATTGGCTACTTAACATATGTGATTCTAAGACTCAATGAAGATCGTCCCATTCCAGATAGTAGAGATGTGTTGTAATGGAGGCCTTCTAGAAATAATGCCATAGCTTCAGGGGATAACTAAGTAATGGAGGCCTTCTAGAAATAATGCCATAGCTTCAGGGGATAACTAAGTAATGGTGGGCTCCTAGCACTATGACAGATCGGCAGAGAGGACTGACTAGGGTGGGTGGGTCTTTCAGTTGTCCCATCACACTAAATGATATTTAATTCCATTTGTTTTTGAGTGAGGCAAGCAATTTAAAATAATTGGACATTTTTATCCTTTTGAATTGCCATGGAGAGCATCAAAATATGTATTAATTATCACCAAAGGATTAAAGCCATAGTCATATGGCATAACATACGGTATATATTACTAAATGATCAAATTTAGCTGTAGTATAAGAATGAACTACTATTCCATTCTTTGATGTTAATGTATGTCCAGTGTGAAGTCTTAATAGTTTCCTTTATTCCCAATCTAGAAGACCATATGGCACAGCATATTTTTCACAGGTCTTAATTCTAGAGGGGAAGAAGGAAGAGTGGGAGAGGGAAGTAATAAAAAACAGATACCAAATGGAACATGTTAGATGGGTAAGAGCTCTCAATTCCAGCAGGGGCCCCAGCTCTCCAGGCATCCACCAATAACCAATTTCTCATTGTCTCCAGTTCCCTGGACATTCTAGGAGCTGGTGAGGCCCCAGCAATGCCCGCTGGGTCTAATAAGCATGCAGCTCAACTTGGTATCCATAAGGCTTGATCTCAGCTGTGAGCTCCAAATTCCAAAGTCCCATCAGGAACACCTACCCCACATCAGACCTGCATTGACCATCCAGAGGCTCCTCCTGGGTCTTGCACCAGGAGAGTGTGACAAATTCTTGTGTTACCATGTATATATATATATATATATATATATATATATATATATATATAGTGTGTGTGTGTGTACATGTTTAGTTTTACTGTAACAAAGCCACTTGTACACTTTTAACAAATTGAGCATCATCGTTCCTTTCCAGTGAAACAAAAAGAAAATTTAAACATCAATAGGAACAAAATTACAATAACGCATGTCAATTCCAAATATGATCCTACAGGTTCTGCTGATTCTCCCGTTGAGTGGCTGGGCTCAAGTCATTATTAGGAGAGAATGTCATTTTATCAAAGTGTCATCTTCAACTGCAAGGATGTCCGTTAAACATCACAACTAAACATGCCAGAGGAGAAGCTATTGTTGTCAGAATGCCCACTTACCCCACCCAAACATCTCAAACCCAACCCTTGGCTGACCTTCTATTTAAAAAAAAAAAAACAAAAACTCTTGATTTTGAGAGATAGAGCATGAGCAGGGAAGGGGAAGAGAGAGAGAGAGGGAGAGAGAGAATCCCAAGCAGGCTCTGCGCTGTCAGTGCAGAGCCCAACACAGGGCTCGATCTCACAAACCATGAGATCACAACCTCAGCCGAAATCAAGAGTCGGACGCTTAACTGACTGAGCCAGCCAGGCGCCCCTGCTGACCTTCTATAACCCCATTTTTTAAAGGTTTTTTGTTTGTTTTAAACAAGATAAAGTGGACAGGTACACGTTGGTAATGCTCACTGTTCATATTCCCATAGGAACACTGCAATCTCTGAGCCCAATATACAGAGAAAGTAGGGAAAAAGCTAGAATTATATGTCCTCCTACCCAGGGGCTAGCACCCTCCGGACTCCAGCGGAACTAGGGGGGCAGAAAGTTTTTCTGTTTTCTCACAGAGCACGGTGGTGTTGACTCCATCAAGTTTTGTTGAGACAGGAAGGGATAAAAGTTCATTTGGAACAGAAAAGGCTAGAGATTATTTTCCCACTGTATGATGCTCAAGGTATTTCCCCCCCACAATAAGTTGAGAACCATGATATAAAAGGGGAGAAAAGAGGCTTCAAAAAACAGGGTGAATGAGCACAAGAGGAGGGGGAAAAGAAAGAGAGCTACTTGCTCTCAGGGACGAGGAAATTTCCCAGAGACAAAGAAAGGTTGGAATCCATGTGTGTTCCATTAGTCAGCTTTTCCTTCCTCCTCCTCCTCTCCTTCCTCCCCCTCATTGTCACGTTCGGCTTCCTCACCTTCATCGTCACCCCCTTCATCAATATCTTCCAATCCTCCTTCATTTTCATCATCATCATCTTCTTCCTCCCCTCCTCCTCCTTCATCATCCGTTTTGGGAACGAAATAGCGCTGTCACAGATCTGGCCAAATACTGTCTTTGGTGACCCCTCCAAACTCATCTGCATCAGAATGGTCAGTAAAGCAGGTGAAGAAGCTCTCTGATGCCTCACGCTGTCTCTTCCTACTGGCTCTATCCTGTGTTTGACTGGAACATTTCATCAGATCCTCTCTGGATTTCCACTTGATTTCAGTGGACTTGGAAGAGGGAATGCCATTCTTGTCCTGATGAAATTCTGTGGAAAGAATTTTATTTTTGAAGTAAGGGTTTTCATCACAGTAAAAATCTATTCTGTAACCTGATTGAATATCTCCAAATTCTGTCACTTCAACTCTTGTCAGATAATGCAGCCCCCCTTCCGGGGCACCTGGGTGGCTCAGTTAAGCGTCCAACTCTTGATCTCAGCTTCAGGTCTTGATCTCCAGGTTGTGAGTTGAAGCCCCATGCTGGGTGTGAAGCCTACTTAAAAACATTAAAAAAAAATAATGCAGGGTCTCCACCCTCCTCCCCAGGCAGTGCAGACACTGTGGATGGTTGACAAATGCTGTTACCCCCAAATCTGGGATCTTGGCGATCAATTCCAACCTTTTCTGAAAAAATGGTTGGCAGAATTTGTTATATTCCTGTTGTACTTTCAAAATGTCCTCACTGGCTCATGCATAAGTCTGTCTATTTCATTTTGTACTTCATCAATATGTTCAGCTCCTTCTTGCTGCTCTTTTTTTTTCCCCCCTTCGGCAAGTGTTGACAAGTTGACGTCTCCTTCAGCTTAGGGGCAGGAGACAGTCTCTTTTTCTTCCTGTGAGGCGGGAGGGAAGACTGGCTTTGAGAGCCATGCTGTGAGGAAGGGCCATGAAATAAGGGCAGATGCACATCTGGAAGAAGCTCTGATTACTCCTCTTTACCAAATATTTTAAAGGGCACACACCAGACCATCGTTCGGTAACATGCCATTTTCTCACTTGTAAACCCCAAGTCACCTGGGGTTAGTCTTAAAACCAACTAGCGAATGATCTAAGTATGTGTGTCTCTACTGTTTGAAAAAAACATGAAGAAGAAACATGTTTCTTGTGTGTAGTTGTCATCATGTGGAGAGTATCACAAGGAAAGATGTTTACCTCCGATTTGTCTTTTTTTTTTTTCTAGAATTATGATCAAGTTCACTGTGCGTTTTGGGACTTTGGGAGTAACGGTAAGTATTTTTCTTAGCAAGCTTTGTTTTCGGCTCTCAGTGTGACTTTGCCCCTGACCATTTTTCTAGTTGGCCGTTGGATGACTTGGAACCGTGCTGTCTTACCAGACCCTACAGAGAACTCTGACGGACCAAGATACGAATATTAGTTTTACACCTAGTTAGGGCATGGGAGGTTAAAAAAAGAAGCCCTTTCTTCTTGATAAGAGACTTATTTGGGGGATTAGAAAAAAATCATATAGCTCGGGAATAAGGAAAATTGGAAGACCGGGTGCAGAGTGGCCTTGAGCTGTTTGAAGCAAGTTGAGAAACGAACACCTGGCTTTTCATCTGTGTTTTCCCATGAAGATTTGCAACATCTACTATCTTCTTTATTCCCCTCATCTCTTCTAGACTGACTGTGTGACCTTGGGTAGTCCATTGACTCTCCTGGGGCCCCAATCTTTTTATCTTTTCATTGAGGGGGTAAGACTTCTTGGGGGGGTCTCAAATGGCCCTTCCTGTTTGGCTAGGTATGAGTCGTTGGGGACAGTAAGAGAAGGAATTGGGCTTGGGGATTGCTAAAGGGCCTCCTCCTAGGCTTGCCTTCTCCCTTGGAATCTCCAGGGATATTGCCAAATCTCAAAGTATTCCCACCCAGAATCCATTTTCCCTGGAATGCCAAGAATGACTATGTGCCCCTCTGCCTGGGAACTTTTCCCTTTTCAGTCTCTCTGAAATTCTGGGAGAAAAAGGAAATTCTCCTCCGGCTTGACTCCCTGGGATGTGGGACTACCAGTCCTTTCCTACAACAGGGATAGCATGTCCTTTCCTGATCTTCTCCAAGTCTCCCAGGATAAGATTCTTGTAAAATGATGAGCCTTGACCCTCACAGCCTCAGTAAGTTAATCCACATGCTCACCAATGCCAGTTGCCAGACTTCTCCCGGGTCACCCTTTGCCCCCCACCCTCCGTCCATGGATCCAGAACCTCTGGAATCTATGGAGTTATCCTGGATGGACAAATTTTAATGACACTTAGCTGCCTATTTTATGATAACCTCTCTGGTCTAGTGCTATACTGGACGTTTTACTCTAGATCTGGCCTAGTATCTGAGATCTACAGGTTATGGAGGTGCGAGGGTTGGTTTTAAAACCCCTAAATAAGCTCAGGAGTGAGAAACTAGGCAAGTGTCAAGTAAACCAGAGACTCTAATTGGCCCTAAGGAGTGACAGACCATGATCTGGCTTGAACTGGTTGTTTCAGATGTCTATTCTGGGGCCACCAAGCAGGCCAAAATGTCAGCCCATATTCCATAGCTCATGTCCTTCAGAAAGTTCTAGATCTACCTGTTTTCTATTTGTGCTACTTAAGAAAACAGTTCTTACTCTGTCACTCCAGCATGGTGGCATAACTGTTGTTCGTGATTAGAGTCTGTCCTCATCTCTGGCAGGAATCTGTAGAAGTTCCTGTGCCAGAACCAGAAGTGAGAGCCAAAGAGGGTATGCCATGCATGAAGTTCCCAAAAAGTCAATTTCACCTATTAGACTTAATTTCATTTCAATGTTCAACTATACCTCTATCTTATTCTCTTAACAAAGAATACTAATTATAACACACGCTCGGAAGGTGCCCATAATGAAAAGTTAAACATTTCTGAGAAAAACAAAATTGCTTTGAAATTCCCTTCTGTCTCCTGCAGATGGGCAAGGTGGATGGAACTCGTCAGGCTGTAAAGTAAAGGAAACAGACGTAAATCACACAATCTGTCAGTGTGACCACCTCACCCATTTTGGAGTCTTAATGGTGAGTTGTCTCTTAATCGCTCCTTGATAGAATTTGGACAACTTTTATTAGATTACAGACCAGAAATATATGTGTGAACTCTTATGGAAAAGTGGCATGCAAGGGGGAGAAAGCCCCCTCTTCGTCCATCCGAAGTAAGGCAGATTGAAATAAATATTTATTTTTTCTCCTTGTAAAAGTAATGTCTGCTTCTCAAAATTCAAACATGACAGAAAAGGTCCCTATAATCCCCCTCCCAAGAGATCACCACCTTTTTTTAAAGTTTATCTATTTATTTTTGAGGGGGGGGAGGGCAGGTGGGGGGAGAGAGAGACAGAGAGACACAGAGACACAGAGACAGAGACAGAGAATCCCAAGTAGGCTCTGTGCTGTCAGCATGGAGCTGGACACAGGGCTTTATCTCATGACTGTGAGATCATGACCTGAACTAAAATCAGGAGCCAGATGCTTAAAAACTGACTGAGCCATTAGGCACCCCAAGATCACCACTTTAACACCTTTATATGCATTCTTTCACATTCCTTTCCTATGTGTATATTAACACGTTGTTATTTTATAAAAATGGGATCAAAGTATTCACCCTCTTTTTGCCACTGGCCTTGCACTAAACAATACAGTGGGACACCTTTCGGGCAAATACATATCCATCTACTTCAATTTTCACAACATCTTTATAGAATTCTCTTGTGTGGATTTAACACAGTGAATTTAACCAGTCCCCAATAGACAGGCGTTTTAGTTGTTGCTGTTTTCCTCCATCATGAGCAATGCTGTAAGACACATTTTTACTCATTTTATCTCCTAACACTGGTGTAACTATTTCTGTAGGATAAATTGATGGCAGTAGAATTGCTGGGTCAAAGGGTATCGTCATTCAAATTTTTAATTGTCAGGCTGCAAGAACAGTATAAGAGCTATCTGACCAATTCACATATTCGGGCTTAGAGCCTCATTAGTTAGTTAACTCTACCATCTCTTTAGTTCCCTATGGCCCTCCCTAACATCAGGACTTGCTGAGGTTTCCTCCAAAATGGCTCTCAAAGGGGCGTCTGGGTGGCTCAGTTGGCATGCCACTCTTGATCTTGGGCTTGTGAGTTTGAGCCCCATGGTGCACGGAGAGTTTACTTAAAAAAAAAAAAAAGGAAGGAAGGAAGACGATGGCTCTAAAATGTATTTCTTCTTCTCGACCCCTTTCTGAGTACTTTCTTAGTTTTCTTAACTTACTTTATTATATATATGATATACTGTTATCTAAATGTGTTGTGCACGAGTTGTTTCTCCTACTAATGGTAGGCTCCTTGAGGGCCGAGTGTCTGTTTTATATTCCTTTTCTTTTCTTTTTTAACCATGTTTATTCAAAAAGGAGAGGCACTCCATTGATACTTACTGAATTGTAGGAATTACGTTGAGTTCTCTCCAAGTTGGTAGGGGGTCAAAAGACCAGGGCTCACATCCCAGCTCTGTCACTAACTACCTATCTGATCTTGATCAGGTTGGTTTACTTGTTTGGACCTTAGATTTGTCTTCTGAAACGTGAAAGGTGGGAGTGGACCGAGATTTCTTAACCTTGGCACTAATGATATTCTGAACCAAAGAATTCTTTACTGTGGGGACTGTTCTCTGCATTGCAGGATGTTGAACAACATCCCTGGCCTCTGCCCACTAAATGCCAGTAGCACCCCCAGTTATGGCAACCAAAATGTTTCCAGACATTGCCAATGTCCCTGGGAGAAGGGCAATATCGCTTCCAGTTGGGAACTACCGGGGGGACCAGTGCTTCTTAACCTTTTATAATTCATAAATCTCTATAAGTATCTGAGGAAAACTGCGGACCTTGTGTCCAGAACAAGGCACACACAGATTCCTATGACTCTGCATGCCATTTCAGGTTTCCTATGGTCCTCAGGTTAAGACATTTCTGGATTATGTGATCCCTAAAGCCCATTTTGTCTCTTAATTTCATGAAAGTTATTTAAAGTCTAAAGAAAAGGAACATTTTTTAATGTTCTGTGTAGTGTTTGGGAACGCTTAGTTCAAATAATGATTCACTTTGCATCCCAAATTCACCTCTATTAGTTTGGTTATATTTTAAGTGTGGAACATGTTAATGACAATAAAACCAAGGACTAAATGTTCTTCCAGTGCTGTTGATGACTCTTCATGACCTGTACACAGTAAGTTGCACTAGGCATACTCAAAAAAACAACATACAGTCTTATCGTATACCCATCCACGTACCCCGGTTTTGTAAGAGCTATAGCTGAGATGCTATATATCCTGAGAACCTGCCGCTAGTGATCCCTGGAAGGCTTTTACCATAAACTTGCTCTGGAAAATGTATCAAACACAGCCTATTGCATTTCCTAGGATTTATCCAGGTCTGCAGTGGATGCAGTGAATGAACGGATATTAGTGCTTATAACATACATTGGATGTGGAATCTCCTCCATTTTCCTGGGAGTTGCAATGGTGACATACATAGCTTTTCAGTAAGTTGATAAAGTCCTGCTCTGAGTAGGTTTAATTTGGTTTGATGAATGCTGTTGTCACTGTAACCATGTTAATTTCGTAAAATGTTCCTATTCATCACAATAAGAAGAGGTCAAATCCATTAGATTATGAAGTGCATAGATGAAAAACTAACAACCCAGGCTCCTCTAAAGAGAGGGGGGGGGGTTGTAATTCGATTTTTAAAAAGCAATACAAAAACACTAAGCATAAAAGGAAAAGTTGATAAACTGGATTTCATTGAATTTAAGAACTTCTTTTATCAAAAGACACCATTGAGGTGCCTGGGTGGCTCAGTTGGTTAAGCGTCCGACTTCGGCTCAGGTCATGATCACATGTCTCCTGGGTTTGAGCACCATATGGGGCTCTGGTGCTGACAGCTCAGGGCCTGGAGCTACTTCAGATTCTTTGTCTCTCTCTTTCTCTTTCTCTCTCTCTCTCTGCCCCTCCCCGACTCACACTCTGTCTCTCTCTCTCTCTCTCTCTCTCTCTCTCAAAAATAAACATTAAAAAAATTTTTTTTAAAAAAAGACACCATTAAGATAGTGAAAAGGCAAACCACAAATTGGGAGAAGATATTTACAATGCATATTGTAATGCATATATCTGACAAAGGACTTTTTTGTAGGATGCATATGAGTGTGTGTATGTATATACACACAAACACACACACACATATATATACACACACACATATATATACATATATATATATATATATATATATATATATATATATATACATACTCCTACAGATGAAAGATAGACAATACAATTAAAAGTAGGCAAAGGTGGCACAAAAACAGACACTCAGATCAATGGAACAGAATAGAGAACCCAGAAATGGACCCACAAACGTATGGCCAACTCATCTTTGACAAAGCAAGAAAGAATATCCAATGGAATAAAGACACTCTTTTCAGGAAGTGGTGCTAAGAAAACTGGACAGTAACATGCAGAAGAATGAACCTGGACCACTTTCTTACACCAGACACAAAAATAAACTCAAAATGGATGAAAGACCGAAACATAAGACAGGAAGCCATCAAAATCCTCAAGCAGAAAGCAGGCAAAAACCTCTTTGATCTTGGCCGCAGCAACTTCTTACTCAACACGTCTCCAGAGGTGAGGGAAACAAACACAAAAATGAACTATTGGGACCTCATCAAAACAAAAAGCTTCTGCACAGCAAAGGAAACAATCAGCAAAACTGAAAGGCAACTGATGGAATGGGAGAAGATATTTGCAAATGACATATCAGATAAAGGGTTAGTATCCAAAATCTCTAAAGAACGTATCAAACTCAACACCCAGAAAACAAATAATCCAGTGAAGAAATGGGAAAAAGACATGAATAGACACTTCTCCAAAGAAGACATCCAGATGGCCAACCGACACATGAAAAAATGCTCAGCATCACTCATCATCAGGGAGATACAAATCAAAACCACAATGAGATACCACCTCACACCTGTCAGAATGGCTAACATTAACAACTCAGGCAACCACAGATGTTGGCAAGGGTGCGGGGAAAGAGGATTTCTTTTTTTTTTTTTTTTTTTTTAACGTTTATTTATTTTTGAGACAGAGAGAGACAGAGCATGAACGGGGGAGGGGCAGAGAGAGAGGGAGACACAGAATCGGAAGCAGGCTCCAGGCTCTGAGCCATCAGCCCAGAGCCCGACGCGGGGCTCGAACTCACGGACCGCGAGATCGTGACCCGAGCTGAAGTCGGACGCTCAACCGACTGAGCCACCCAGGCGCCCCAAGACGATTTCTTTTGTATTGTTGGTGGGAATGCAAGCTGGTGCAGCCACTCTGGAAAACAGTATGGAGGTTCCTCAAAAAACTAAAAATAGAACTACCTTGTGACCCAGTAATTGCACTACTAGGTATTTATCCACGGGATACAGGTGTGCTGTTTTGAAGGGGCACAGGCACCCCCATGTTTATAGCAGCACTATCGACAATAGCCAAAGTATGGAAGGGGCCCAAATGTCCATCGATGGATGAATGGAAAAATAACATGTAGTATATATATATATGTATACACACACATACACACACACACACAATGGAGTATTACTCGGCGATCAAAAAGAATGAAATCTTGCCATTTGCAACTATGCGGGTGGAACTAGAGGGTATCATGGTAAGCAAAATTAATTAGAGAAAGACAAATATCATATGACTTCACTCATATGAGGACTTTAAGAGACAAAACAGATGAACATAAGGGAAGGGAAACAAAAATAATATAAAAACAGGGAGGGAGACAAAACAGAAGAGACTCATAAATATGGAGAATAAACAGAGGGTTACTGGAGGGATTGTGGGAGGGGAGATGGGCTAAATGGGTAAGGGGCATTAAGGAATCTACTCCTGAAATCATTGTTGCACTATGTGCTAACTAACTTGGATGTAAATTAAAAAAATAAAATAAATAAAATAATAAAAATAAATAAAAATTAAAAAATGAAGTACAAATGTTTAATTTAAAAAAAGTAGGCAAAGGACTTGAGCAGGTACCTCACAAAAGAGGATATCCATGTGTAATCCTAACCTTTACTCATATGGCTAATAGCCATGTGACAAGGTTCTCAACATCATTATTCATCAGTGAAATGCTAATTAAAACCACAGTTATATTTCTGTGTACCTACTGGAATGGCTAAAATTAAAAATACTGGCAAGAGCAAGTGCCCAAAAGGGTGTGGAACAGCTGGAACTCTTTTCTAAAAATTTTAAAGATGTTTATTTATTTTGAGAGGGTGAGACAGAGTGAGAGAGAAAGAGAGAGAGTGTGCACAAACCAGGGAGGGGCAGAGAGAGGGAGAGAGAGAATTCCCGGCAGGCTCTGCACTCCACGGGGCTTGATCCCACGAACCATGAAATCATGACCTGAGCTGAAATCAAGAGTCGGACTTAACCAACCGAGCCACCCAAGCGCCCCTCAAATGGAACTCTTATACGTTACTGGTAGGGATGCAAAATGGCACAGATGCTTTAGAAAATTCTTTGGCAATACGTACTGGAGATGAATATATATCTAGCTGTTGACCCGGAAACTTTACTATTCGAGAGAAATGTGGACATGTGTCCACCAAAGGATATATACAAGAATATTCACAGCAGCTTCATTCATAGTGGCCCCAAATTGGAAACAACCCCAATGTACATTAACAGTTGACTGGATGAATAAATTGTGGTATGCTCATAAAACGGAATGCTTCACAGCAGTACAAAAAGAATGAACTGTTTCTGAACAATACAACATAATATCAAACGCTCATAGACACAGAGTTGAGCCAAAAGGAAGCCAGAAAAAAAGGAAAGCATACTGCATGGTTCCATTTACATGAAGTACTAAGTACAGGCCCAACTAAACCTGTGGGGACAAAAGCTAAAATATTGGTTACTTCTACTATGTGTCAGGGGGAGTTGGGGGTTGTTACTGAATGGGAGAAGGAACGAAGGAGCCTTCTGAGATTTGAAAATATTCTACCTCTAGCGTAGATGTTTGCAAATGACATATCTGATAAAGGGTTAGTATCTAAAATATATAAAAAACTGGGGCACTGACTGGCTCAGTCGGAAGTGTGTGTGACTCCTGATCTCAGGGTCGTGAGTTCGAGGCTCACGTTGGGTGTAGAGATTACTAAAAAATAAATAAATAAACTTCTAAAATGTGTACAATACAATGGTTTAAACAATATGTAAGAAAACTGATACAACTGACTACCCCCCAAAAACAAATAATTCGATTAAAAATGGGCCGAAGACATGATCAGACATTTCTCGAAAGAAGACGTCCAGATGGCCAACAGACACACAAAAAGATGCTCCACATCACTCATCATCAGGGAAATGCAGATCAAAACCACAATGAGATACCACCTCACCCCTGTCAGGGTAGCTAAAATCAACAGCACAAGAAGTAACAAGTAGATCAAGCTTTGAGTCTGCTGAAGGAGTGATGATAGAATGGTAGTATTCAGGAAACACCTCCCTCCCCTCTCCCCAAGAGAAAAAGACAAGGAGAAAGTAAAAGAAAAATAAAAGGGGGCTGCTTAGCTGCCTGAGGTTAGTATTATTCCTGTTAGAAAAGGGCACCGTATTTAGGATACTTTGACTACCTGGAAAGAGGGTGGGGAGCTCAATAATCCAGACGTGTAAGGTAGAACGAGCAAGTTCAACAGTCACTTCTTTTGTTCTTTCACTTATTAGGCAGATCAGATGTGGCAATGCTTGATTCAAACCAGAGACCCTACCTAACTAAACACTGTGTCTTTTCTTTTAGCAAACTTCGAAAAGATCATCCTTCCAAAATCCTGATCAACCTGTGCACAGCACTACTGATGCTAAACCTGGCATTTCTGGTCAATTCCTGGTCCGCGTCATTTCAGAAGGCGGGACTGTGTATCACAGCCGCAGGGGCGCTTCATTACTTCCTGCTCGTTTCTTTGACTTGGATGGGCCTGGAGGGGGTCCACATGTATATCTCTCTGGTCCGAGTCTTCAACATCTACGTTCCCAATTATATCCTTAAATTTTGTCTAGTTGGTTGGGGTAAGTGTATCTGCCATTGGCCTCGATGTCTCTGTTTGAAGCCTTGTGCGTATTTCTAATTCAAGCTTCATGAGACGCATTATTCAGGACCAAATTCTGGTATTAGCATCAGTAAGGGATTAAGGATTGGCTCACTGGTGTTTGGCTGTGCGTCTCTCTTTCTGCCTGTATTGCTCTATAAATTCAACTTTTTAAAAAAAAAATTAAGTTTATTTTCTTTGTTTTGAGAGAAAGGGAAAGAGAGAGAGAGAGAGAGAGAGAGAGAGAGAGAATCCCAAGCAGGCTCTGCACTGTCAGCACGAGCCCCATGCAAGGCTCGAACCCACAAATCGTGAGATCATGACCAAAACCAGAGTCAGGTGCGTAACCAACTGAGACCCCCCCCCCCAGGTGCCCCTAAATTCAATTTTTCACCTCTATGGTGAGGAATTGGCCCACAAATATTTATTGAGCACCTGCTGTGTACTGTGCTAAATGGAGGACCTGCCGCGGTGAACCTGTCAGATGCTATCCTTCTCTCTACAGAAGTTAAAACCCAACAAATACTTACTGATGTGATAGCCAACACTTACACGTATGGTAGTACTTCTGTAGGTGGCACTTACACGTGCCAGACACTGTTCTAAGTGTTTTGCAAACTTAGTTAGCACTCCTTATATCTCTGTGAGAAAGATTTCATCATCATAACCACTTACTGGTGAGGACACTGAGGCACAAGGACGTTAGGTGATTTGCCAAAATGCACACAGCTGGTAAGTGGCAGGGCTAGGATCTGGAGCAGGTATCTGGCTCCGGAGTTTGGACATGTAACCTCTGTGACCTAGCCCTGCTGTTGAAGGGACAGAGCGCGTGCAATGTGGGGAGGGGTGCGGGGTCAGACACGCCCCGATTCCCCCTATACCTCCTGGCGGTCACTGCTTCTCTATGGAAAAAGCCAGGAAGGGAACCCAGCATGACTATTCCCTCTTTTAAATGTTATTTAATTGGTTTGCCGCCCTGTATTTCTGACACGGTCAGGCCAGCTCCTGTCCCTTCGCTTTGCCTATTCAAACCAGAGTTTGACTTCAGAGAATGTGTTGGATACACAGAAGATGTATATTAAGTGGGATGCCTCGGATCCATGTGAGGATAGATCTTATCTTCCGCCGCCCTTGTAAAGACAACAGCTTCCCAATTAGCTCCTCCTGCTTTTAATGAGCTCATTAACATAGCACACACACTTTCATTGGATACACAGTGCTGTTATCCATGCTAATGTCGGGGGGCAGAGACAGGCAAATATTAAGCAAAGCATCATCTACGATTGTTTTAGTACATGTTAGAATCCATCAGGAACATGGAGCTAAAAGCAGTCAGTATACTCCTCCTGTGCCTGGAAGTCTTCATCTCAAGTCAACCAAGGGATTGAAAACTGATATGGGAGGGGCTTCATGGATAACCCCCCATGCAGATAACCCACAGATGGCTAACAGTAAACGGGCTGTAAAAAGCGCTTGGTCCCGGCTTTTCTCCTCTCTCGTCGTCATCCTCAGCTTCCTTTTCAGCCCCTTCCGGCTTCACCTGCTCCTTAAGTGTGCTCTCCAGAGCTCACTTCTCTTTCCGATCTTCTCGGCCCACACGCACTTGCTGGTGTACCAGGAGAGGCAGGAAAGGCTAAATAAGACTCGGTACTTGGAGGCAGGATACATTTCGGGAGTGTCAAGTACACACCCAAGCCAAGGCCACGGCCTGACTGGCTCGACCTGTCACGGTGCTAGAAGCTGCTTCCAGATTCAGCTGATCACTTACATAGACGGTGGACGGAAGAGTAGCTAAAGGTGCCAGCTGCCAAGGCCTCGTCCCGCTCGCTATGAAAGAAGGACAAAAGGGAACAGATGGCTACCACACGAGTTGAGGGATTCCCTGTCGCTGAAGAACCAGCTCTGAGCTGAGGCTATGCGGTTCTATATCCTGCAGCTCTGTTCTGAGGGGGCAGGGCGCAAAGCCCCACACCTCCTCCGAACCTGGGAGGGATGAGAAAATGTTTCGTGACAGACCCCACTCAGGAGATAGAGAGGCGGTAGGGGATGGCCTCAGAGCACCTCCTCACAGGCCTGCGCCTGCGGTCTTCTCAAAGTCGTGCGGGCTCACAGGGTGTGCCGCCCAGATTCAGATCGGCTTCCTGCTCTGCAACCTGTTGACAAGGTTTTACTCCTGTATTTAAATCCCTGTCCAGGGCAGCAGATCAGTCCACATTTGTTAACAACCAGTCGGGATCTTTTTGTTTGTTAATCGGTAATTTATTAACTTGTTAATTACCGAAGTGTAAACACAGCTTGGGGACCACCTCCCAACTTCCATCGTGAGCGTGAGAGCTCCCTCCATCCCTCCTTTCTGGCCTCTCACAGATTAAAAACATTTTTTTAATTGCAGTATAGTGGACACTCAATGTCACATGAGTTTCAGGTGTACAACCTAGTGATCGGACGAGTCTACGCCGTGCCTTCCAGCCCTGTGACTTATTCATCCCATAACCGGAAGCCTGTTCTTCCTCGTCTCCTTCCCCCAAGTTGCTCATTCCTCATTCTCTCCCCCCGCCCTGGCAACCATTAGTTTGTTTCTCATATTTACGGGTCTGTTCCTGTGGGTTTTTTTCCCCAACAGGTGTTTTTGTAAATATCTACATCATGCTAGGCACTGCGCTAAGTGTGTGATACACCGATCAAAAGGGACTGTCTCGTTTCTCACAGAATCGGACAGTAGAGGGTTTTTCAAGATGCCTACTTAGCACTCTGGGGTTTAGAACAGCCTTGCAAAGTATCTCACAAAAACCCCTAAAATGTGTGCAGGTGTAATGCTCTTAGTTTAGGAGAAATACATTGTTAGAAATAAAGAGATCATTTAAATTTTGCAAATGTACCTGAAATTGGATTTTTCGATCCTGTGTCTACACTCGGGTCACGTTTGACCACTTTGACTGAACTGATTGCTTTATTATAGTCTGGCAGAATTGACTGGTCGTTAACTGGTCGATCTAGTCAAAATGTCAAATAGTAACGAGTGTGGAAACAGCTCCCCTGTCAGAAAGCACCGAAGGCTGCAGCTGATTGCTTGCACCCTTCCTCCAAGGTGACCTAGACAAAAAGGTCCCGGGAAGTCAGGGGCTCTATGGAAAAGGAGAAAAAATCGGCAGCCCATCATCTGGGAAGAAGTGCTTGATATGAACCTGCATTCCGAACTAGATACTTCTATTGCCAAGTTGATTTTTTGGCGCTTGAGCTATTTTTAATAACCAGTGGGCGTTGTATTGGAGCCTTTGGCATGCTGTTTAGTTTAGCAGATTGGAGAACTCCTAGAAATGTTTAACTTGGAAGACTTCACAAACATTTTGCAAACAATGGTATTTTGATGCCCGCACATCTGTGGCTCATTTAAACAGTGTCTTGGTGTATCAGGGCCCACAGTCCATGATCAGGACCGCTCCTTGCTTCCTAATGGAATGCCTTTGGCTTGCTTCCCCACTCTAGGAATCCCAGGGATCATGGTGGCGATCACACTCAGTGTGAAAAAAGATCTATACGGAACCCTAAGCTCAACGACTCCATTGTAAGTACCAGGCGCTGATGCTCTTGTCCATCAGGGTGTGCGGGGAGGTGTTCTGACCTGCGGCTCAGTCTTGATGCTGGCTTCAGTGGGGGGTGGGAGGGCGGGGGACTCAGCCTCAGCCTTTTTGGCTTAAACTCAGTCATGGGCGCACTCATATAATGGCTAGGTGCCTGCTCTCTGTGTGACCTCCGGCAACTTACTTTACCTCTTCCTTCCATTTCCTCCACTGGAAAATGGGAACAATAATGTTTGCTGTCAATGTAGCGTGCAAATTAAGATGACATCATGTATATAAAGTGCTCAGCATGGGGCCTGTTCCATAGTAAGGGCTACTTAACCTGCAGCAGTTATGATTAGAAAGCTCACAGAACTTGGAAGGAGTTATCGTGGCCACTGTAAGGAAATTTTCCACCTTTCCACAAAGGCCTCCCCTGAAAAACACTCCACTGCTTTCCTTTGTAAATTGGCTCAGATTTGTTGTCCTGTTTTTCTTTTCTTTTCTTTTTTTTTTTAATTATTTATTTATTTATTTATTTATTTATTATTTATTTATTTATTTTGAGTACCGTAGACCCACCACATTACATTAGTTTCAGGTGTACAGCTTAGTGATTTGATGAGTCTATACATCATGCTGTGTTCATCATCTTTTGTTTTCTTCTTACTGTATCAGCCCAATCTCTTTGATGCTCTCATCCACAGCCCCAAGAAGGTAGCCATTTACGTTTCCAGAACCTTCTTTTATAGGCACATAGCTAGTTACCATGTGGTTCTTTAGACTGCATGATTTCATTTCATGCTTCTGATTGGGTTTTTCTTTTTAATGTTTGTTTATTTTTGAAAGAGAGAGAGAGAACACGAGTGGGGAAAGGGCAGAGAGAGAGAGAGGGAGACAGAAGATCTGACACAGGCTCTGTACTGACAGCAAAGAGTCCAGTGTGGGGCTCAAACTCACGAACCATGAGATCATGACCTGAGCCAAAGTCAGACGCTCAACCAACTGAACCAGCCAGGCACTATTGCTTTTTTACTAATGCAGATTCATTGTCTTCATTGTTGCCTCTCAAGTTGGTTTTGTTTTGTTTTTGTTTTTGTTTTTGTTTTTGTTTTTACTACAGATTTCCTCTCCCACTGGACTTGAATCAAACGTAGGAGGTCTGGACCCCCAGACTCCCCCATCTTTCCTATTGAGACGACAGTTTCCAGAGGGTCAGAATTATACTGTCCTCTTCAGCAGATGCCTTCCAGTTCTAATATCTTGTTACCCTTCCTTTCTCTCCCTTTTCCCCTCCCTTCCTTCTCGTCTCCTCCTCTGTCCTTCCTCCATGCCTGTTCCATGGCTTAAAGGGTCCCCAGTGTCTACCTAATGGAGATTCTTCTTCAAAGATCAAAAGCAAAAGCAAAAACCAGAACAAAACCAACTCCACTCATGAAAAGAGCTCTTTCATATGTGAATTGGTTAGTAAGAGGCAGAGTGCTCTGAGAGCTTTGTTTATAATTATATTTTGAAGAAGTAATACATGCACACACTACAAAATTCAAACGTACAAAAGGATAGAGGATGAAAAGTAAGCCCCGCTCCCAACCTCTAGCCACACAGTCTCTGTCCCTTGATGCAACTCTTATTACCAGCAATCAGATCTGTGTAGATATTCTCTTGCACACTCTGTTATGGTAGACGTACTCTGTTTGGTACTTAACAATATGCCTTAGAGATGATTCTGTATCCAAACATGTAGCGCTGCCCCTTTTCAAATGTCTTCGGTAGCCTCATTTAAGGCTGAAGATGATGTTCAGGCAACCCTAAGTATCAGACTCCATTAGGGAAATCAAATGTTTTCTCCCCTCCCTCCCTCCAAACACACACAAACACACACAAACTCACATACATGAAAATATCCACACCAACGCGAACGATATCATCACAAAGGATTTTCCTGGTTCTGGAAAAGAGATCTCGGCTAAGTTGACACACAGTTAAATTAGTAAAGCTTGTCCGTGTTCAACAACCCGAGATTCCGCCTCTAGTAATTGGAAATGTTAATTAGCCGAAGTATCTGTTCTTATGAATCGTCACATATTTCTTCTTTAATAGAAACAGTAGAGCCATTCATTAATCAATCCCAGCGGCCAGTGTTCCCTTTTGTCGACCAAACCTGAGACTGCGGAGAGAGGTTTAACATATACATCACATTTGAAAGCAATGCGACCGGAGCTGCTCTCCTTTTGTTGCATTTTCATTAACACTGATGATCTCGTCATTGTTTGATATAACATTCAGAAAAGCAGTCATTGCTCATGTCCTTTTACTGTGATATTTATCATGCAAAGCAGAATCCATCCTGCAAATAAAAGCTTAGGTGTAAGGTGGAGGGGGAGGGCGCGCGGGGTGGGGTGGTGGTGGAAAGCCACTTTGGAAGAAAATAAGAAATCTGTTTTTCTGCTGCTGAGAAACAGAGTAGCCTCCTGGGGATTCGGACTGAGAAGTTCCTGCAAAGCCTCTAGGATGTCTGGCGCTGGAAACAACCTTGGGCTGGGGGCTCAGGAGGTTGGGGTTCCAGCCCCAGTGTGTCCCCAGTGAGTGAACTCCTGCCAGACCGGTTCCCCTCTCCAGGGGCAGGTGCTCTCAGGTGAAATAAAACCGATGAGGTGATCTTCAGATTCTCACCACAAAATGCAAGTTTGTGCTTCTCTACCTGACAACGGCCCTCTCTTCTTTGTCTCTTACAGTTGTTGGATTAAAGATGATTCTATCTTTTACACCTCAGTTGTGGCCTATTTTTGCCTCATATTTCTAATGAATCTCTCCATGTTCTGCGCTGTTTTCGCTCAACTGAATTCCATGAACCCCCAAAGCCAGAGGACCCGGCGGAAGATAATCCTGCGTGACCTCAAAGGCACAACAAGCCTGACCTTCTTACTTGGCCTCACCTGGGGGTTTGCCTTCTTTGCCTGGGGACCTGTGAGGATCTTTTTCTTATATCTTTTTGCCATTTTCAACACGTTGCAAGGTAACATCTGTTTCTTTGTACTTTCTCTGGCTAGCCAGACCTCCACCAAAGCTTTGCTGGTTGGGAAGATAATCTCACCTTTTGGGGGTTGAAAGGAGGAAAAGAATTGACAGGCAGCCATTGGAAACATTAGCTAGCCATCGGGACTTCATTGAATGAGCTCCCTCCTGCTTGGGGATATAAAGAAAAGCCCAGAGAGCTAATTCAACCCCAGCTAGTTGGCGATGTTTATATCAAACACCGACTGGTAATACTTTCTACAGTCTTCGCTGCATCAACACATTGTGCATAAGTGTACAGACCCACACTTGCATTGACATTCTTAAGTGCGCGATCCAGTTGAATACACCAATTACTGGACAGTAGAAATATTAAACTTTTGACCCCCTAGGCTCTGGCTACATCAGAGATCCTAATCTTGTGGGAAGGAGCCGGGCTAGGAAAGTGGACAGTCACGAAGGAATGCAGGTGAGGTGCAAACAGCAGAGGGCCAAGGTGAGAGGTCAAGGTTCTGGTATTGCTGCACATTGACCTTGAAAAAGTCACCACGACTGGTTGAATTAGATGATCCTAAGCTAGTGTTTCTATAGCTCTTTAATTTCACCCCGATTTTCTGGTGAATGGAGCAAGTGGTAATGAAGTGATTAAATGGGAGGCCAAAACCAGGGATCTGGTTAACATACCCCTGAGTAACTGTTGATGTTCATTTTAACCTGACCTGGCCTATTAAAAATCTTGGGGGCAAGAGGCACGCAGAGCGGTTTCCTGGGACTCTCAAAACTCTGCTCTGTGTTCTTCTTATTCTCAAGTTTGGCCCAGTTCATTTGAGCTACTGGGGCAGCTGTGAGTGAACTTGGGCAGCATGTTGAGTTAGGGTCTCGCCTACTGCTCCTATGTATCTGTTTAATAAGCCCCTTTACCGAACTCCAGTCCGTGGGTGGTCCATAGGATCCTCCAGCAAGAGAAGAGTTCTATGGCCAAAGAAGTTTGGGAAGTGCAGAAAACTATATTCTCCCATTCTTAAAATGGCACAATACATGTTTTTACCTTTACCAAGGTAAAAACTTCTGAGAAATTCTGCTGGGGGGGGGGGGACTTTAAAATTTATTTTAACCTAGCATTTAAATAACTTCGGAACACTTTGTCGTCTGATTCTTAACCCCTGAGGAATCTTCGGAAATATGAATTGGTACGTAGTGGCTCTATGCCAGGCATTTGCAAGGTGCTTCAGGGAGACGGGGGAGCAATCTAGAATAAGGCACAATTTTTGCTCTCACGTCTTACATACAATTCAAGAAACCATCTTCATTTTAGAGCAATGAAGTGTATCAGCTGAGACTTTCTGTCCCACCAGAATCTTCCAAGCACGTTCTGATCGAGACGTAAGAAGACACAAAATGCCTCGGTGTAGAATGTGTACAGAAGTGGGTTAGGAACCAGATGCCGGGGCGGATTTCTCCCTCGGCAATAACCCCACCCACTAGTTCTGAGGAGAGACACACACTCACCGTTTGGAAAGAGGGGTTAACGGGGAAGCTGAGAAAAGAATGAGAAAGCAAAGCAGTTTAGAGCTTAGAAAGGAAGGAGGGGTGTTTTCAAACCAGCAAGTGTTCCATTCCTGCGGTGGAAAGAGAAAGTAGTATCTAAGCAGGAAGTCTCCATGGCTTAGAAGCAGAATCCAACTGGGGATCTCCTGAGGACTAAATCCAAAGTCCCACAGATCCAGCGTCAACAGAGTCAAGCTGTCTCTGTCTGTCAGATACGCTTCATGTCAATCAAGCACCAAGTGTCTCCAGTTCCTAGTCCTGCCTCACAAGATAGAATGTGCCATCTTGCAGAGGAGGGGGTTGCAGAGCCCTGAGTTTCAAATTCAGGTTGCACACACACACGCACGCACGCACATGCACGCACACACACATGCACGCACGCACGCACACACACACACACCCGGAACAAGAATGCAGTGAAACAAGTGAACAAATTAGCCATTTTACAAGACAGATGGCAAGTTTGCAATTCTGGCTGAAGGGGGTTGCCCTGTGGTCCGGCGTGAAAAAATTATGCGCCTGATGAGCCATTTCTGAAGGAGGGATGCACAAATAAAACTGCAGGTGACAAAAACCTGACATCTTCCCTCATGCCTGTGTTCTAGTGAGTAAGCAGATCAATCTGTTATTGGAAAGAAAAGGGAAGGCTGTCAGGCAGAGAGGGAGAGCTGGCAGGCAGCTCATTGGAATTCACATAATAACCTTTAAGTCTGAGAACAAACTAAACGCCACGCAGGAAATCAGAACGGTAATAGGTGCTTCCTGTCACTGTTGCCCCTCGTTTGTGCTGGAGCTGGAGGAGTTTTACCTGCTCCGAGACCGGGCTTTGCTCTCACCAGCTTGCTGCAGCGCCTTCCAGGTGGTTGCTGCTCAGAAAGGGTGAACGCTGCTCGATTCATCACCACCGTTGTTTGGTTACATGGAGATAAAGCCCTCAGGGGAGTTGGTGAGACATGTCTTTCCGTTTAGCCTCCAGATTGCTGCCTCCCACCTGGACTCAGAGAGTCTCAGGGCTGGGGCTGGGGACCCGAGATCTTCCCCATCCAACTTCCCTTTGAGTGACAGGAAGCCACGTGCCTCCCCCTGAAACTTTCCAGGGACCGAGAGCTCACCGTTCCATAAAGCAGAGCCTTCAACTCTTCTCCTTTTTTTAATTGAAATATACTTGACATTTAAAGCTGTGTAAATGTGAGGCGTGCAACATGTTGATTTGATACACTGATATATTGTAATATGATTACCACTGAAGCTTCCGATCGGCTCCACATCTCACCCGGTCGCCCTTTCTTGAGGGTGGTATCCATAGGGCCGTGGTTAAGACCTTGGGCTCTGCAGCCAGACTGCCTTCATTTGGTCTAGACACGGCCACTTCACATTAGCCCTGTGACTGGGTCAAATGTACTAGACTTCTTGGACTGTGGGGTCTCTCATCTGTAAAAACAAGACGAATAGCATAATGGCTATGATTACACTACCTAGTAAAGATTAGCTGGGATGTGCTACTGCGTGCTTGTTCCGTGGCTCCCTCCCACTGCTCCCAGTTCTGACCTGGCCACCACACAGAACACGCCTAATTTGTTCTTTTCGTGATAGCCCCTTCAGATCTGTAGCCATAGCTACCATCTCTCCCTGCCCTGTGTTCCCACTCCAAGACTTCTCTATTCTCGAGTACTTCGATTTGTTGTCATCGTCTCAAAACAAAGCCACCCAAACTGAATACGGTGCTGGTAGGAGAAAGGTCGAAACGAGGGCAAGATGGCAGGAGACCCTCACCCACCTCAGCCAAGATTCTTTTTTTTTTTTTCAGTATATGAAATTTATTGTCAAATTGGTTTCCATACAACACCCAGTGCTCATCCCAAAAGGTGCCCTCCTCAATGCCCATCACCCACCCTCCCCTCCCTCCCACCCCCCATCAACCCTCAGTTTGTTCTCAGTTTTTAAGAGTCTCTTCTGCTTTGGCTCTCTCCCACTCTAACCTCTTTTTATTTTTTCCTTCCCCTCCCTCATGGTCTTCTGTTAAGTTTCTCAGGATCCACATAAGAGTGAAAACATATGGTATCTGTCTTTCTCTGACTGACTTATTTCACATAGCATCACACTCTCCAGTTCCATCCACGTTGCTACAAAGGGCCATATTTCATTCTTTCTCATTGCCACTCTGGAAAACAGTGTGGAGGTTCCTCAAAAAATTAAAAATAGACCTACCCTATGACCCATCAATAGCACTGCTAGGAATTTACCCAAGGGATACAGGAGTGCTGATGCACAGGGGCACTTGTACCCCAATGTTTATAGCAGCACTCTCAACAATAGCCAAATTATGGAAAGAGCCTAAATGTCCATCAACTGATGAATGGATAAAGAAATGGTGGTTTATATACACAATGGAGTACTACGTGGCAATGAGAAAGATTCTTGACTTCCACTAAATGCTATAGCTGAAGCGAGCTTTGGGGGCATTTACCATTGGCTCATGCTCAACTTGCAATGAGTCGAGACAGATTCAATCCGTCACTGATCATTTACTTCAGCACAACTGGCCAGTGAGGGGGCAAGTCAAACCTTGTGTAGCGAACAAAGGGTGACAACCTGCACTTGGGACAAAAGAAAGATTCTGAGGCCCAGGAAGATATTACGAAGGTTGCAGAAAACTGTGAGAGTTTGCGTATCGAGTGCCCTGGAGGCCAAGTCAACAAACTTATCTATCTGCTGGGCTGCCACACATAGTACTGGAGGCAAAGGGAGATGTGATATGAAGATGAAAAGACTTTACAGCTGGGTGGAGAGATAGACAATCCATGGGGAAAGTGGCCACATGTAGCAAACTGTGTAAGAAACAGAGTGTTATGGGAGCTCAGAAATGAAAAGGATGAGTTCCAGTTTGAGGCAGTTGGAGAGGCTTGGTGGATAAAAAGACACTTAGCCTGGGCCACAAATAAACATCAGGCTGACGATGGGAGTTATTTCTGCCAATTCCGCCTCCAAACTTCAGGAAATCCAATTGGCCCTCCAGAGCATTTGCCATCAGGATAATCTCAAGTCCTACTTTTCTCTCCCAAGGAGGTATTTTATTTTATTTTTTTTAACGTTTATTTATTTTTGAGACAGAGAGAGACAGAGCATGAACGGGGGAGGGTCAGAGAGAGAGGGAGACACAGAATCGGAAACAGGCTCCAGGCTCTGAGCAGTCAGCACAGAGCCCGACGCGGGGCTCGAACTCACGGACCACGAGATTGTGACCTGAGCCGAAGTCGGATGCTTAACCGACCGAGCCACCCAGGCGCCCCACAAGGAGGTATTTTAGAGGATGGGGGTGAGAAATTGCCAACACTGCTGGTGGATACCATCAGCTTCTCTCTGTCTATCCCACTTTCAGGGCAAAATCAGGGTTGGCAGTGAAAAATGACGGCATCCAAATGTATGGTTTCCACGTGGTGTAATTGTGCCAAAGAGCATGTGTATTAGTTATTTATCGCTGTGTAACAAAGTGTTCCCAAATTTTAGCAGCCTAAAACAACAGCGCTTATTATCTTACCCAGTTTCTGTGTATCAGGGATTCAGGAGCTGCTTAGCTGGGTGCTTCTGGCTCAGGGACTCACGAAGTTGCAATCAGGCTGTCAGTCAAGGCTGTAGTAACGTGGAGACTTGACTGGCTCTGGAGAATCTGCTTCCAGGAAGCCTCACTCACATGGCTGTGGACTGGAAGCCTCAATTCCTCACTATGTGGGCCTCTCCACAGGACCGCAGGGTGTCCTTAAGACATAACACTGGGATTCCTTTGGAGGGAGTAATCAGAGATCGAAAGAAGCCACAATGCTCAGTCGGTTGAGCGGCCGACTTCGGCTCAGGTCACGATCTTGCGGTCCGTGAGTTCGAGCCCCGCGTCGGGCTCTGTGCCGACAGCTCGGAGCCTGGAGCCTGTTTCGGAGTCTGTGTCTCCCTCTCTCGTGACCCTCCCCTGTTCATGCTCTGTCTCTCTCTGTCTCAAAAATAAATAAATGTTAAAAAAAAAAAAAAAAAAAAGACTGACGAAAGAAGCCACAATGTATTTTATAACCTATTCTTGGAAGTGACATGCCATCACTTCTGCCATATTCTATTGATACAGTGTGGGAAGAGACTACACAAGGATACAGATGCCAGTACGTAGGGATCATTGAGAGCCATCTTGGAGGGTGGCTACCATTGCAGAGCTGATGTCTCAAGCTCTAGGATAGACAGCAGCCCAAGACGAAAACTGTGGTTGATTTGAAGTCTTGATAGAGGCCTTCTTACCATCACTGCCTTTGAAAGGGAAGCTCGAAATATGAGCTCGGAAAGCCAGAATGGCCCTGGGGTTCCTCAGGAGGAATATCTATGGTGACAAGAGTAGACCTGGGTCTGGGTGTTGGTGACAGCTAGTGAAAGAAACTGAAGAAGACTGGCCTTCTTCTTTTGATGTAGGATTCCTCATTTTCGTGTTTTACTGCATGATGAAGGAGAGTGTGCGGGAGCAGTGGCAGACACATCTCTGTTGTGGGTGGTTACGACTGGATAACTCTTCTGGTAAGATGCCCGTTTGGGTAAGGTTTTGAATTTTATAGGTTTTATATAACTGATCCGATTAACTTGTCACCTGACTTGAGTTTATAGAGTATCAGCATCAAAATGGCGGCTATTTCCGTGTCACGAAAATGATTTGTACTTTCGTGCCGAGATGAATGAAGTCAAGCGAAGAATGCGACTTGGACCATATTTTAACTTAGTGAACCTTGTCTTTTGGCCCAGATTCCTTGGATTGCTTGTCCTTGCTGTCACCTCAATCTCAATTCAATTAAAAGAATGTTGATTGCGTGCCCTACTGTGTTCCAGGCCCCGGATCACAGGGGCTCTCTGGCCCATAGCCAACAGTGGGTTGAGTGGATGTGGGAAGCAAGGAGTGATAGTGGAGGCAGGAGAAGCCAGGCTGGGTGGAGCGATGGCCCATCCTGTACAGCGCGACACGTGGTGGACCCTGATGTTGCCTCTGAGAATATCTCCAGTCCAGGACAACTGATTTCCTATGTATCAAAAGGCTCTTCCATCCGATTCAGACAGCTTCTCTCAGTCTCAATGCAAAGCCCAGTGTGTTTCTTTTAGGGAAGGAAAGTGCTTGGACTCAAAGGTTCTGTAAGTAGCAGCACAGAGGTCTCCCTCTTTGTTTTGTTTTTTTTTTTTTAATTTTTTTTTAACGTTTATTTATTTTTGAGACAGAGAGAGACAGAGCATGAACGGGGGAGGGTCAGAGAGAGAGGGAGACACAGAATCCGAAACAGGCTCCAGGCTCTGAGCCGTCAGCACAGAACCCGACGCGGGGCTCGAACTCACGGACCGCGAGATCGTGACCTGAGCCGAAGTCGGACGCTTCACCGACTGAGCCACCCAGGCACCCCTAGGTCTCCCTCTTTGTACTGGGCATGTCAGTAACCTGCTGGTCCCCGTACCGGGCTCTAGGGAAAGCAGGCATCCTTGGCAAGTGAATGGGCCTGCCTGTACCACACATTACAGTATAAACTTACTTCTCACAACTTCATAGAAAAGCTGACTCCTTGAGGTGCCTAGAACAGACACTCTGTGCATTGAACTTTATGTTTTTAAGAGGATTATTGAGGTACAACTTACACACCATAAAATTCACCCATGTTAAGTGTAGAATTTGGTGAGTTTTATGTTTTTAACTTTTCTGGTTTTATTTCAGATGGGGACAGCAGGTGTGGACAGCAGGTTAGGCACAAACAAGAGCGACTGAAGAAAACCTTCCAGCACAAAGTATTTTCACCATCCTTCAAGTCACCTGCAACCAGTTCTACTTTCAAATCTTTAGGCTCCGCACGATGCATTCCTTCAGAAACAAGCTTCCCAAATGGGGAGAGACAAAGGCATGTTGTCTACACTTACATTCCAGAAATACTGAATTAGTGACCACATACATGGTCTTGGGAAATACTTCTTCCTTAAAACTAAAGGCACACGTGCAGGTATATACCTGGGCTTATTCCTGGCTGAGAAAGTGTGTCTAGAAGCACCTAGTGAGGGATGCCTGGGTGGCTCAGTTGGTTGAGCGTCCGACTCTTGAATTCAACCCAGGTTATGATCCCAGGGTCATGGGATTGAACCCTGCATAGGGCTCCACACCGAACGTGGAGCCTGCTCGAGATTCTCTTTCTCACTCTCTCTCTCTCTCTACTCCTCCCCCTCTGCTCATGCTCTCTCTTTCTCTCAGATAAAAAATAAATAAAAAAGGAAGCACTTAGTGAACTTAGTATGTGCAAATCTGGTGGGTTATTAGACTAAGGCGGGAGGGAAGAGACGGAAGGTCAAAACAGATTCATGTGTAATTCAAAACAATTGTCAGAATAGCCCAAGAATGGAAAGAGCCCAAATGGCCATCAACTGGTGAATAAAGAAGATGGGATAGCGCCTCTCTCTCTCTCTCTCTCTCACATACACACACACACACACACACACACACACATACACACACACACACCGGAATATTACTTGGTGATCAAAAAGAATGAAATCTTGCCATTTGCAACAATGTGGATGGTACTGGAAGGTATATAATGTGAAGTGAAATAAGAGAAAGACAAATACACGATTTCACTCATATGTGGAATTTAAGAAACAAAACAGATGAACACAAGGGAAGGGAAGCAAAAATAAGATAAAACCAGAGAGGGAGGCAAACCATAAAAGACTCTTAAATACAGAGAACAAACTGAGGGTTGCTGGAGGGGTGTTGGGTGAGAGGATGGGCTAAATGGGTGAGGGGCGTTAAGGAGGGCACTTGCTGGAATGAGCACGGGGTGTTATAAGTCAGTGATGAACCACTAAATCTATTCCCTAACATCATTATTACATCATATGTTAACTAACTTGGATTAAAAATAATAATAATTGTCAGAGACTATTAAAGCCAGAAGGAACCTTCGACATTGTCTAGTGTGATCCCCTCATTTTCCAGATGAGGAACCTTAAGCAGGGAAAGAAAAATGCCTTATAGACACTCACTCGCCATCAGCAGCAGAACCGGGGCCAGAACTCAGGTCGCCTGGCTCTCAGACTAGTGCACATCGCACACCACCAAGAATGCCCACTGAGCGGCGCTACACTCTTAGATGCTCAGCTTCTTCCCCAGGAAGCCAAATTTCTAGGTCCAGAGAGAGTTTTTGAGGTGGAGACGGGTATTGGGAGGGAAAATGTAGGGAAAGGATCGATCCAGAGGCCCAAAGCGAGGAGAAAGACCAAGGGAGCAAGGACTTAGGTACTCAGGCTGCTGCCGTGACCACTCTGTGCTTCTAGTTGGACAATGGTGCAATGACGTTTGCTTGCCTTCCTTGAGGACCGAAGGAGATGCCAGTTCACATACCCAGAACACCTTTGGAGGCCTGGCCGTAGGCCTCCTCCCACCTTCTCGGTGCTGGTTATAGACCCGCCTGGTCCACTTGCATTTTTCATCGTGTTGGCTCCACACAGCAGATTTATTCCCAGAGGCTAAAGTGAATCTGGAGTCAGTATGGTGGGTAAAAAAATAAATAAATGAAGGCACCAAGGGGTGCCCGGCTGGCTCAGTTGGAAGAACGTGTGAATCTTGATCTCGGGATGGTGAGTTTGAGCCCTGCGTTGGGTATAGAAATCACTTAAACATAAATACATAAATAAATAAATAAATAAATTTGAAAACGTAAAATAAAAACACCAAACTTGGAGTCAAAAGGCTTTCGTTCAAGGCCCAGCTCGGTCACTAACCCTGTGACCTCAGGCACATCCCTCCTCTACTCAGAGCTATATTCTCTCTACCTTAAACACGAGGAGGCTCGGAGAGATAATCTCGAAAGCGCCTACCAGCTTCAGGACTATATGGGGCAGCTTTGTTTTCCAGTTTAGGCCGGTTGACTAGCTAGTGTACAATCTCAGTCTCCATCTCTGTACGAGAAAGTTGGTCATAGGAAGCAACTCTTTCCGTGCTCACAAGGGTCCATCACTCTGGCAAGCTGATGTGCAAATACGTCCCAGGGCTCATATGGAGGCACTGGGGAGCCATAGCATAGAGAGGGCAGGAGCGGTGGAAGCTGCTTAGTAGATAATAGTTGAGGCTGACAGGGAAACATCATTTTTGCAAAAGAGTTAATTAGTATTGGCTCTCCTGCTGTCCCTGGGGGATATTGTTTCATTAGCAAATATATGGCTCAAATGTACATGTCTCTACTGTCCCGCCACGTCCAGGATTTGGGGGTTGTCTTTAATACCATGTCCAGGATCTTAATGTTGTACCAAGCAATAGATCCAGGGAGCCAAGGGGCCTGGAGTTGCAATAGTAACTCATCTGGTGGGGCAGATAGTGTAGCCTCTTGGGCCACGTGTTCTAAATCTGCGGAATGGATGCTGCCATCAGAGCCAGCAGCTTAATTTCCATTAGCACAGAGGGAAATTATGCCTCGGGCTTGAGAAACCGCTAAACCTTCCGGGTAAGAATTTCAGGGGACGTAGGTATGTGTGTGTTACCATTTTATGTTGTCTCTTCCTGAAGACCTTCAAGGTTTGTGCGTGAATTTCCTCCCCCCAGGTTAAGGTTACCATGAAGAACACAGCCTGTTATTCTCAATGCACGACGAACACATGCATTTGTAATTGCCTCAACAGTACTGGCAGGATGAATTATTTTGCCCTGGATCTGTATGAACTATCCAAGGGAAGCACCATTACCTTGACTTCCTTTCTAATTCCTCTGTATGCTCCTTTGTTCGGTAAAAAACGTCTTATGCTTCTACTATGTGCAAAGTTCCCAATGCCATGGCTGAAAATGTTCTTTGTTTCTTTAATGCAGGTGGCTTTGATGAAGATCCCTAGTGTTTCTCTCCCTGGGGTTATGAAGTTGTGTCTAATTATGTGAAAAGAATATTACCTGTGGACGTCCAAATGAATTCCACTCACAAGGATTTCTTCACTAATTCCCAGCAGAGATACCCGCCCCCCCCCTACCCCCAGATTAGGGAAAAATGTTGGGTTTGTGAAGCCATCTGCTCCAACTTTGCTCCAACTCTAAATATTATTTTGGAAGGAGCAGAATCAAATAGCATTTAGTGGATATTAAAGTCAGCATAATTCTCCTATTCATTGTTGTAGCTGTTTCTTTTTCTAGATAAGATTTGAGCCTGTATTTATGACATATTAGGGGAGAAATGTCTACAGCACTGGAGATTTGGTTTCAAAAACTCTAAGTGTCCCATCGTGCAAGAAAAAAAAAAAAATCAAGATCAGGGTCCTTACTGCACTGGGAATGGAACGGTTTCGGGTGGCCAAAGTTCTCTGACACCCAGTTGGCTTGACACCCACAGGGGAAGTAGGAAGAGTCAGACTGGAAAAAATAATATCCTGTTGGCCTGTCATGACAAAGTATCTGAAATCCCCATTATTCAAGTCACTCTTTGATTGAATCCTCTTGTTGAAGTGGAAACGTGTTTTGTGAAAAGGGTGCCTCATCAGTCCACAGACACCCAAGAACTCCTTAGTGGGGATGAGTTTCTCAGCCAAGACAGCCCCTGGGGTGGGGGGTGCATAGCGAGTAGGGTTCTGAGGAACGTAACAGAGCAGAAGCTGTTTGAAGCGGGTGGTTCTCTCTAGTGAGGAGAGGACAAGTTAGGGTGAGTAAGAAAGTACAGGGATGGAGGTGGAGAGAGTCACCCAAAGGCAACAGAGTGAGTACCGAGGATGAATTCTGCCTGCTTTATGCTCTGTGGCTAAGCACGACGTGTGGCCTTTTTAATCCTGTTCCAAATATTGCCACTGGGGCTTCCGAGCCAAGCAGCCTGCTCACATTTGACCTTGGGTAGGAAGGAGTGAAGAGGTGAACATTTTGGAGCGATGCACAGCAGCTGCCATCAGTGGTTGCCCTCAGGAAGGGGAGCCGGGTATTTGGGAAGAAGGAAGACGTACTTTTCACCCTATCCCTCTTTCGAATGTTGTGTTGAGAGACTGTATTACTCTTTAGGCAATAAATGAATGAATACGTAAATAAGGACGACTGGACCTTTCCAATGAGGAAGAAAGATAGACTCCTGGGTTTCAATAGTATAAATCAAGTCCCCCATCATCCTTGGGAATATGTATGGTGTCGCGGGCTGTGGAGACAGCAGAGCTGGGTTCAAATCGCAGCTCTGTTGCTTCCCAGAATCGAGACCCAGGGAAATAACGGCAATAGTACATTCATCATAGAGTTCAAGTGAGAAACGAGATGACGTCTACAAATTTTCTAGCACCCGCATGCCTCTCAGCCCCTCATGGCCCACCCGCCGTATCGGCCCCATTAAAGGCACTACATCGGATCCCGTAAGCAAGAGTTAATGCTGACTGCTACGTAGACTGGAACACTGGTGCCAGTCACCGGTATAAAGCTCCTAGATTTCCCTTTGCCCCCCTTGCCGTCTGAAGTAACGTAAAGATGTAGGTAGGCCCTTAGGCCCCTGCGTACCTGCCTCAGAGTCAGCCCCCTTGCCTTTGGGCTTTTGCTCTTGAGGCAATCCTACAACCATTGTTCTCTATAACTCTTTATGTGTACTTTTTGTAGGGGAAGGCGAGTGTGAGTGTGCGTGCACGTGTGCACGTGCGTGCGAAAGGACTAACATAAACAATGAACGAAATGTCTTGAATGTTGGAAAATATCTTTGAACTGACAATATTGTCAGCTTCATTCAAAAACAAATTTAGGGACAGGACTTGGGTATAATTAGCAAATCTACAAAAATATGCATTCTGCAAATGCTTTGACTTGGGGGATCATTTTGGCTGTGAAAATGCCCATGATTGTTCTGCTGCGGCTGGAGTGATGAATGTACAGCCCATCTCTAATGACCTGATATGCTGTCAAGCAAAAGAAACATTATTTTATAGAAAAGTTCATGATTCCTGGGGCGCCTGGGTGGCTCAGTCAGTTAAGCGCCGGACTTCAGCTCAGGTCATGATCTTGCGGCCCGTGAGTTCGAGCCCCGCGTCGGGCTCTGTGCTGCCAGCTCAGAGCCTGGAGCCTGCTTCGGATTCTGTGTCTCCCTCTCTCTCTGACCCTCCCCCATTCATGCTCTGTCTCTCTCTGTCTCAAAAATAAATAAACGTTAAAAAAAAAGAATTAAAAAAAAAAAAAAGAAAAGTTCATGATTCCTGTCATGGCTCCTCCTACTAATTAGTGAAAATATGGGTTTTCTGCAAATTAGATGACAGCTGGAAATTATGGGGAAAACACCGATTAAACATCTTTCAGGCATCCTTTGGTTTGCTCTTTCTGGGCCCACAAAATGGCTGACCCTCGTGTGAAGGCAGGCCCATGTGATTATGGAAAAGAGGCCCTAGAACCTTTGTGTTGCTTTCAATCAACAACCTACCCCATTGAGCCCTGACATGAAGAGAGAGATTCAGACGTGTCATCCATAGGTCACTACCTCCAACAGCTTACTGTCCACCTGGGGAGACCAGATACACATACTGGAATAGTCAATGGTTTAAGCAGCAAGGGTATGGCGGGAAGAGTCGTGCTTCACAGGCAGGAAATTGCACAGTCTTTGGGCAAGCTGAAGGTGGGATGTTCTAGGTTTGGAGTGGGGCAGCTTGGGTAAGGCAGGATCTCATTTCTCAATACCATAGGCAAATGTTCTTTATGAAGTCCCAAAGGTGACAGTGACCGTCTGTGATGGTCCACCTCCCCTGAACCTAGAAATACGGGAAGGTGGGCTGTTGAAAGGGTAAGAGGAGGTAAGCCTTGTATCTTCCAAAAGTTCAGACCTAAGGTTAATTGATGGTCTTTCTGGTCTTGAATCTCAAGCCTTTAGGGGACATGATGAGTTTGGTGCAATGGAGGAAAGACCTAGTCACATACTTCTGTTGATCAGACAAAACAAATGAAATGGATTAAATTCATTCTTATAATGTCTGGCACCTCATAGGCCCTCCATAAATATTCAACATGTGCATGAATGAATGAATGATCTAAAATACAGAGTCTATGAAAGCAATGGCTGACTTCCTTATCTCAGGTTTCTTAGTGCTGAGTAAACCTATGTTACCCACTAATATGTAAGCTTCATGAGGGCAGAATCGACATCTGTCTTGTTGATTGTTGTACAATCAGTGCCTGGCACAATGTTTCAGTCAAGGTTCTTCGGTTGCCAGCGACAGAAACAAAATGCCTTTAAATTGACAATATTGTCAGTTCTGGTTACCCAAGGAAAAGGGAGTTGGCTAAAAGGGTTTGGGGAACTCAAATAATTAATGGGAGGGTTAAAGAATAGGACTAAAAAAAAAGAGAGACCTACAAACCAGGAACCATAGGGGTAACTTTCTAGCCAGGAAAAGTCTTGAAATGACGTCAATCCTGGGAAAAATAAAGAGCAATTTCTTCTATCCTCATGTTATTAGCTTACGATTCAGAGTCTCATGAGACTGCTTCTGATCAGCCGAGCTTAAATTTTGTGCTGTAATAAGCAGTCAGATAAGGGATATGGCAGAAGAAACCTTCAGGGAGCCTTTTGGTTTTGCTAGTGGTAGCACAGGAGCTTGGATTTACCATCCTGCCGGGAAAACCCACACCAGGAAAGAAGTCATTCTGCAAAAAGAAATGAGACTACTGTTAAGAATGGACAAGTAGGGGGCACCTGGGTGGTTCAGTCAGTTAAGTGTCTGACTCTCGATTTCAGCTCAGGTTGTGGTCTCACGCTTTGCGAGATCAAGCCCCACGTCGGGCTCTGCACTGACAGTATGGAGCCTGCTTGAGATTCTCTCTCTCCCTCTCTCTCTGACCCTCCCACACTCGTGCTCTCTCTCTCTCTCTCTCTCTCTCTCTCTCTCTCAAAATAAATAAATAAATAAACATTGGAAAAAAAAAAAAAGAATGAACAGATAAGCGAGGGGAAAGTCCCACATTTGCCCACAACACACGACGTAGGACTGAATGTATTTTGGTTGAATGAATGGCTAGTTCAGTGACGTACTTCTTCAATGAGGGTGCAACAGTGCTTGGGAGAGGAGGTTCCTCCCATGCCTTATTCACATATTCACTTGTTTTTTAAAGGCTAGGGTATATCAGGACGTGTTGAGAGAGCTGAAGAGTTCCAAATAAGCATCCCCGAATGATGGAGAAGAGTGCTGTTATCAATGATGATTTTGAGATCTTGGGTACACAGGTTGACCTTACTCCAAGGAAAATCAATACATGAAAATGAGCTTAATTGTCTGTGGCTTCCCACATCTGCCCTGAAGACTTCACAACTGATTACAGTCTTTTGTGAAGCTGTTTCACCACACGGCTTTCTAAAAGTTCCCCCAGGGGCGCCTGGGTGGCTCAGTCTGTTGAGTGCCTGGCTTTCGATTTCAGCTCAGGTCATGATCTCATGAACGTGACACTGAGCCCCTCGTCAGATCCTGTGTGGGGCCCTAAGTCAGGCTCTGTGCTGAGCATGGAGCCTGCTTGAGATTCTCTCTCTCTTTCTCTTTCTGCCCCTCCCCCACTCTCTCGTTCTCTCTAAAAAATAAATAAATAAATAAGTAATTTTAAAATGTAAAAGTTCCCCCAAATACCTGAAACTATATTTTCTTTTTTAAAAAATCTTTATTCATTGTTGAGAGACAGAGAGACAGCATGAGCGGGGAAGGGACAGAAAGAGAGGGGGACAGAGAATCCAAAGTGGACTCTGGGTTGATGGCTCTGCACTGGGGCTTGAACATCTGGCTCCAACTCATGAACCATGAGATCATGACCTGAGCCGAAGTTGGACACTCAACTGACTGAGCCACCCACGCTCCCCTGAAAATATATTTTCACCCCAACTTCTAGGACCCTTCAGCTCTGACTCGGAAGGGCTTGGTTGTCTGAGAAGAAAACGAGAAGTAACGCTGCTTACATTCTCCAGTTCACCATGCTATTGGCATGATATTCACAAAGTGAGATTCATAAAAACGGGGGAGGCATATGGCATTCAGGGCCCTGCATTGGAGGACTCTGGTGTGAGTATAAAAAAAAAAGACCCAAAAGAAATTAGTAAGTGATAACTTCGAATATTGAAAAAATTCATCTCATCTAAATATATAAGAAAACTACAGATGTTTCCTTAACATATGCAGTCCTATGCAAATGATTATGTAAATTAAACAAAAAGTTGGGACTGGCAAATTCCCAAGTTTCCAAGATTTACTTATGTTAACCTAGTATTCGTCATAGAAACAAGGTTGAGGATTTTTGCTTACACCCCATAGCACTTACATGGGGCGGGGGAGGCAAGACTGAAGGATATGTTACGTTAACAGGGTTGGATGGATGGGTGGATAGATAGATGGTAGATAGATGATAGATAGATGATAGATAGATATATACATGATTGATAGATGATAGATAAATGATAGATAGATGATAGATAGATAGATAGATAGATGATAGACAAGAGATAGATAGATACATGATAGATAGATAGATGATAGATAGATTGATAGATCGATAGATAGATGATAGTTTTTCCTTTCAAAATGTTAGCCAGCTCATCCATCATGCTTAGTCGGTTGTGGGCAGCAATGGGACTAGAAATGGAAATGAATCTGAGTTGCAGTGAATTTTGATGAAGGCCTGGTTCATGCAAGAAAGATTTGTTAAAAAATCCTCAGCCCACAAATTCCCAGAGGAATGGAAAACTTTAGAGGCAGCTACAGGGGAAGAATGAAGGCCTAGTGTACCAGGCTCCATGAAACCTTCAGGCACTGGCCCTTTCAGGGGTAGAGACATAGGGGAGGACTTTGTAGTGGGTCAGACTTCCCCCGGCCCACATCATCCGGGTCTTTCGCGGACCTAAGAAATCAGGTTGTGAAGACTGACGGGTGAACTGGATTAAACCCCAGCTGTTTCTTCCGTCCAGAAAAGATTCTTCCCAGTTCCTCTCCCCGGTTCTCTCCCCTCTCCCCAGTCTGGGAAGTTCCTCTTCCCAGTTCTCTCCTACCATTAACTGCAAATGGGAGAATGATAGACATACTTTTCTGTGCCTTGACTTCCTTGTTGTTGCTTTACATTTAACAATATACTGGGACTTAAAGAGCTGCCTTTTTTAAAGGCTGCATTGTAGGCCGCTGTATGGCTCTGCCATAGCTTTGTAAACAGATTCCCTAATGATGGTTTCCAAACTTCTGCTCTTTCAAATAAAGGCTGCAACACTTAGCCTTGTACATGTGGGAAAAACTCCCAGAAACCAGGTTGTGGACCTGAGGTTTGGGGGATATTTCCTAGTATCGGGGCCAGTAGCTATGTGGCTAATGACCGGTCAGGAAAGTCAAGTTTTGAGGAAGGCCTGACATTCTTTTAATCTGTTATCTAAGCAAGTACTACACGCTGGGCATTATAGGGCACTTCGTGTGCTCAATTCTATGCCATAGAAGATATGACAGTGAATAAGCCACAGTTCTACCCATAACGAGCTGGGACCATTCTTGGGGTAATAAAACATCCACACCTGCAACAGTTTGTCCACAGTGACATGTGTTACCTCTTCAAATTGTGTGTTGGAGTCCTTTAGGCCTAATAAACAGTAGCCACTTGATTATAAATCTAATTCCACGAATACTTGTTGAGCATCCACTATGATCGGGGTGCCGAACAAGACAGACACAGTCCCTACAGTTGTCTGCGGAGAGAGAAAGTGAAATGTGCGAGCACAACACAGTGTGCGAGAGTATCGTTTTTGTCGCTTCTAATAAAAAATTCAGCATACCTTATGACCCAGCGATTCCACTCCTAGAAAAATGCAGACAATATGACTGCAAAAAGACTTGTACACAAATATTCAGAGCCACTTTACTCAATTACAGCCAAGAAAGGGGAAACAACTGAACTGACTCACCAACAGGTGAATGGACAAATGGTGAAATGCCCGTACAATGCCATGCTACCCGACAGCGACAAAAGAATGAACTCTGGCTACGCACAACATGGATAAATATAAACAATATGTTGAGTCACAGAAGCCAGACACAAAAGAGTACATACTGCACGATTTTATTTGCAAAGGCAAAAATAACCGATGATTACACGAGTCGGAATAGCGCTGGTCTCCGGGGGAGGGCTACGTGCTGGGAAGGAGCAAGGGGGAAACTTCTGGGGTGCTGGAAATGGTGTGTATCTTGATCTGCATGGTGGTGGCACAGGCATGCATGCATAGGAGGGTGCATGCAGCTGCACCCCTGAAATAGTGCACTTTATGCATTTACCGTGCGTATGCTACGTCTCAATGCAAAAGTGGAGGAGGAAAGCCATCCGGTTTTTTTGACAGCGGTATCCGTCAAGCGTAGATGCACATATACGTACCCATTTCCAATGTTCTACCCAGCACAGGAATACAAAGATTTATGGACAAAGGTGGGTGTTTTTGTTTTATTTTTTTATCTCCTCCCCTTTTAATTTTTTTGATTGAATACAGTCAACATACAACGTTATTATGAGTTTCAGGTGTGCAACATAGTGAGTCAACAATTCTATATATTATGCAGGTGTAGTCGCCATCTGTCACCGCACAATGTTATTACAAATTATTCGCTGTATTCCCTCTGTTCCCATCTCCGCGACTCACTTAGTTTATAACTGGAAGTTTGTACCTCTCAATCCCCTTTATCTATTTTGTCCGTGGGCAGTTATTGACTGCAACCCTGGAAGAGTGAAAATTGGGAACAAAGTCCAGCAATATCATAATAGTTAAATAAATGTGGCCCATGCATAATTTGAGATAATATACAGCTAATAAAAGGAGTAAGTTATATCAATATGATTAAAAATGTAAAGATACCCACAGTGTTTTATGCTTCAGAGCAAGTTGCCAAATAGTACATATAGTATAATAAGGTGTGTGTAAAAACAAAACTCTGTTGTATGCCTACCCATATATATGCAGCAAAAGAAGTCTGTAAGGATACTCACCCCCTTGTTTATAGTGGCTTCCCTCTTGCGTGAGTGATTGGTAGGGACTTTCATTTTTTATTTTATATACTTACGGATGGTTCTAATTTTTATAACAAGCATTTCTATCTTTTGTCATTTAAAATGTTCATAATGATCAAAATATATGCAATGCTGTGAGTTTCCCTGGCTTGGGAAATCAAATGGCTGATGATGCCATTAACTCACCGAGACAGTAATAGCGGAGGTGATCAAAGCGGGGGTTGGTGAGAAAGATGATAAATTCAGTCTTGAACATCTGATTTTCAGATGCCTGTGGGACACTCAGGTCGTGACGTCTAGAAGAGAGGTGATGTGTGCTCCCCTGGGGCAGAGGGGAGCGATTAGGGATGGAGATGGAGATTTGGGGATATGGATGGCAATCAAAGCCACTATAGGAATGAATGAGGTTATAAAGGGATAGTATGGAGACGAATAAGGAGAGCATAGAGACCCAGAAATGAGGAACCCCAAGGAGCAGACAGAAGTGGATGGGCCTGGAAAGCATACCTTGGAGGAATGGCTAGAGAGGTAGGAAGAAAAATCAGGAGTATGAAGTGTCACGCAGGCCAAGGGGAGAGAGGTTCGTGACGGACAAAGTACTCCACGGTGACAAATGCCGGGGTGAATGGACATACAATACAGAGAGAAAAGTTTGTCCTGGATTTAGTGACAAGAAAGCTTTGGTGAGACCCAGGAGGTTGTGTGTGAATGGGGGCAAATGTAGCTCTTTCAATAAATTGAGTTGCTAAATTGCGGGAGTTGCTGGTGGGGGTGACGGTCACTGGAAGGGACCGAGGCTGAGAGAGGTTTTTTTACATAACTTTTTAAGATTTTATTTTTAAGCAATGTCTGCGCCCAACGAGGGGCTCAAACTTACAACCCCGAGATCAAGAGTCGCACGCTCTACTGACTGAGCCGGCCAGGCTCCCCGAGAGAGATTTTCAAAATATAGTCTTAAAATCAGGAAGACTTGAACACACGGACACGGTGATGGGAAGTAGCTGGGAGAACCATGGAGACTGAAATATTGAGGGGGAGAGGGAGTAACTTAGCCACCGGAGCAGGGAAGGTGGCGATGGGTTCCACAGGAAGGAAGGAGAGGGTGGGTGTAGGTGCAGGCAAACTGATAGAGTTGGGAAAAGGAATTCAAGGGCGCTCTCATCTGATAGCTACTATTTTCTCTACGAAGTAGGAGGTGATAGAACCTGCTGAGAGTGTGAGGAGAAGTGACAAGATGGAGAAGAGGAGGAGGCCCTGAGGAGGGAAACAGAAGAATGTGTAGGCCTCCTTAAAGCTCCCCTTGTAGTCAAGGACCATGGGCTGCATCATTTGGGGATTGTGGGAGGCCATCTCTGGGGAGTAAGGGGAGAGGTGGAGGGTCAGCACAACGTCAAAATCTCTGACCCACTGGGGTAATGGAGTCACCACGACAGGCCCAGTTCTGATTACTGCCCCAGCTGAAGCTTCCGGCACTCATCCCCCCCTGCCCCCCGCCCCTGCCACCCAAGGCTCTCCCGGTGGCGTGTTGGAGCAAAGGAGACCCCCCAAGGGTAGCGCCTTGGCACTCCGGTCACAGCTCAGAAGCACCCCTTTCTTAGTCATGCCCACATCTATAGTTCTTTTCTAAACTGGAGCGCTCCTTACTGCAGCATTATTTACGGTGACAGCAAAGTCGGAGGTAATCTGGCCTTCGTCACCAAGAGAGTGGAGAGGCAAACTGTGGTGGAGACACAGTTTTGCACGATGAGGACCAGGGGAGTAGACGTACACAGAGCCACGTGGATGGGTTTTTCGAACATAACGCTGAGAAAAAAAAAAAAAATAGCAAGAGACAGAATAATATACATAGTAATATCATTTACAGAAACTGAAAAGGCATTTACTGAAAATGACAATACGCACTTTGTAAGAACACATACAAACAAAACTGTAGCGATCAAACAGAACAGCACGGTTGCCAGTGAGGGAGAGAGAGGAGAATGTGAATGGGGCATAGGGGTGACAGGGAATAAATCAATTAAGCCAGAGACCCATGATGATAAATGCGTCATGAGCTGGCTTTGATTAACTCAACCCTCTGCACCTAAGGCACTAACTAAATGCGGTAAAGAAATGAATTGAGGGGCGCCTGGGAGGCTCAGTCAGTTAATCATCTGACTCTTGATTTTGGCTCAGGTCACGATCTCACTGTTTGTGAGTTCTAGCCCTGCACTGGGGTCTACACCGACAGTGCGGAGCCTGCTTGGGATTCTCTCTCTCCCTCTCTCTCTGCCCCTCCCTTGCTCTCTCTCTCTCTCTCTCTCTCTCTCTCTCAAAATCAATAAATAAACTTTAAGGAAAAAAAAAAGAGATGAATTGAAACACTTCCGAGCCTCTTGAAGATTTTGTTTCAAGCAACACCTTTATCTCCAACCCAGAAGAATGGGCTCACACAGGATCAAGCTGGAGGAGTGCCTGTGCCTCACCCCAGCACTTATTTTAGGGATGTGGCAACTGAGGCCCTGAGAAGAGAAATGACCAAGCCAAAGTCACACGCTCAGTTGCAAAGCTTAGACTAGACCCAGGCCGCCTGTGCCCAGGACTCGCTTCTCCTGACCATGTGTATCCACCGAGGACGGTTCTCCCTTGTTCTGTTGTTGTTTGCTTCTTAAATGCATTCGACTCCATCCCCTGGTTTCTGCTTCCTTCAGGTTTGTTTCTTTAACTTAAAAATAAAAGCAGGGAAAAAAGTGTACTGCCCTGACCTGCCTACATATAAAGCCAGTGAAACTTAGCTAATTGCAAGAGTTCTCAATTATTCTTTTTAAATTTACGGCATACTGTTGAAAACCAGAATTTCTGACAGCATGCTTCAGGGGGTTTCAAAAGTTTACTAAACAAGTCAGTAATAATAACAGTGCGGTCCCTTCTGCATTATAACAATGCCTCACAGGCCCGAGGAGGCATAATGATTTTGATCGAGGTGCTTATCAACACATGTCAACTTTGTGCGACAGTTTGAGTAGAACAGTTTCCTGTCCTGACCACCCTCGCGTATATACCCATGAGGCAAGTGAACAGGAAAACTTTCTGGAGGCCTAGAGTCTACTGTTCTGCAACATTTGTTTGACGTTGTTTCGTGTTGCCTCACGCCTCGTCCCCCTTGCAACAAATTGAATTCGGGTCTATTCTAAACTGCATATAGACCTACTCGACTCAATGTTTCCTGGGACAATCATCATTGTAACATATTGTATGCTCGGTTGTAGCAAAACTCACCTGCTGAGAACCACTGCTCCCGGCTGCAATGAGAGGTAGTGGAAAGGAGGTGTCAAGGGCATGGGCTTTAGTATCAGAGACTCCAGAGTTTAAACACGAGACCTGTGGCTGTGTAACGAGCCTTTGGCAAGATACTTAGGCTTTTTAATTTGATCCAACAGACATTGATGGGTCTGCTCTGTGCAAGGTACTGTTCTAGGTGCTTGAGGGTATGGTAGCAAACCAAACAGATGAAAAGCCCTGCCCTCACGGAGCCGACATTCTAATAGGGGGAGATAGACAACAAGTAAGTCATGTAATACATAAGTAAATTATGTGATGTGGTAGAAAGTGGTAAGTGTCACGGGCTAAAGAAAAAGGTGAGGCGGATACTTGGGCGTTGGGTTGCCAGGGAGAGGGTGCAGGTGGCAATATTAAATAGGGTGATCAGGGTAGGTCTTATAGAGAAGGTGACATCTTAACAAAGAGAACAAGGGAGTTAGCCTCTGTGGTCGGCAGAGGTATCCCTCTCAAGATCAAGGAGCAGGCAGGTAGTATTGGAGGTAGCAGTGAAAAATGATTGAATTCCGGATATATTTTGAACATGGATCCATCCTGTTTCATGACAGATGGGGTACGGTGATCGAGAAAAAGAAAGATGGCAAGAGTGGCCCCAAGGTTTTTGGCCTGGATAACGAGAAGAATGGAGATCCAGCCTACATCTGATAAAGGGTATTGTTTGGAGCAGGTTCTTTTTTCTTACTTTTTCATCAGGAGCAGTGTTTTGGACACTCCCCGGCTTGCGCTCTCCCAAAAGTAAACATTAAAAAAAGAAAACAAAAAGAAATCCTAGTGGAGATGATGTTCGGTAGGAAGTTGGACACACAAGTTCAAGGGGGAAGACTGGGCTAGAGGTATACGTTTGGGAATCACGGCTATAGAGATTACTTTGAGGCTAGATGCGAGCACCCGGGGAGTGAGTGGAAATAAGGGAAGAGCTCCAAGGACAGAGTCCTGAGGCCCCACAGCATACAGAAGTCAGAGGAGGGGCACGACCGGAAAAGGAGACTAAGGCGTATCAGAGAAGTTGGAGGAAAACTAAGACAGTGTGATGTCCTGAAAGCCAAGGGAAGGAAGTGCGTCAAGGAAGAGGGGGTGACCCACTTTCTTAAACACTGCTGATGGACCAAGAAAGATTATGACTGACGGTTGACCCGGGGACTGGAACTGTGCAGGTTATCGGTGACTTAACCAGAGCGGGTTCTGTGGAATAGCGGAGGCACGAACCTAACTGGAGTGACTCTAAGAAAAAAAATTAGAGACAGGGAATAGAGACAACTCTTTAATGATGTGTGCTGTGAATGGGAACAAAGAGATGGGTGGTAGCCGAGAGGACGCCCTAGCATTCTCCTCTGTAAAAAACGGTTAATAGCCTTGCCTGTCTCTCGGTGTTCCTGAAAAAATTGAGATTCGATAAAAAGATTTTGCATACTGAGATCGTATACATAACATATCTATCACACAGTAGGCATTCAATAAATGGTAGCTATTATGTTTATGTTGTCTACACTAGAATCAAAAGCATGCTCTGACACCTTTTAATTTTTTTATATTTGAGAGAGAGAGAGAGAGCATGCATGTGCAAGAGAGAGAGCAGGGGTGGGGCAGAGGGAGGGAGAGAGAAAGAGAGAGAGAGAGAGAGAGAGCGCACACGCATCGTAAGCAGGCTCTGTGCTCAGCGTGGGGCCGACGCAGGGCTGGATCCCACAACCCTGGGATAATGACCTGAGCCAAAATCAAGAGTTGGATGCCCAGCTGACTGAGCCACCCAGGCGCCCCCACCTTTTAGAATAATACAGATTTTAATGTCTCAGACCAATGCCTTAGATGAGTCATTGTGTGAAGGAAACAAAAACAAAAAAAAAATCTCGGAATAAGTTTTGCTGTAATGCACATCAAACCACATCTCACAAGATGACCTCCAAAGAACACATCTGCTAAGTTTTCATCACATTTGTGTTCCCTAGGATATCGTAATTATATGTAACTACCGGAGGCCTTATGAAAAAAAAAAAAAAAAAAAAGCTTCTTTCGAAAACACAATCTTCTCTCAAAATGGGACAAGCATCTCCATTATCGAGCATGTCTTGAGTGTAACAAGGCCGAAGCTACAAGTTATAAAGACTGAGAGTCCTGAAGAGAGTTTAGTCATGAAACAAAGTATAACTGGAGATGAAGTTACCCTGACAAGTATGTATTAGTATACGGAACAGTTAGGGTGCAGTAGGTTAATTAGGACGAACTGGAGAGCTGTTGGCATCAGTGATTCAAATTAGTTATTCGTTTAGACAGCCAAGTCTGATTGCATCTTAACTCTGTTAATTTTCCAGGCACTAAAGTTTCTTTTTTTTTTTTTTAAGTGTATTTATTTATTTGGGGAGGGACAGAGACAGCGCTAGTGGGGGAGGGGCAGAGAAAGGGAGACAATCTCAGGCAGGCTCTGGGCGGCCAGCACCGAGGTCAACTCCTCAGCTCTGGGCTTGAACTCACGAAACTACAAGGTCATGACCTGAGGGGAAATCTAGAGTCCGAGGCTTCACCGACTGAGCCACCCAGGCGCCCCCAGGCACTCATGTTTCTATTGATCATGAGGGTGTGTCCCCAAACACCACATTCTATTGTGTGTGTTTCTTTGTTAATTCCTTCCTGTTTCAAAGAAGAGGAGTTCTTCCTTTCTAACACACACCCCCCCATCCCCTCCTCAGCGACATACCTCCACCTGTGACACAAGTCTGTCCCTCTCTGCTCACAATGCCCAAACCTCTGGCGCACTAAACTTCCTTCCCCAGATCCTGACCCCTCCTCAAGCCACCACCCCATCTTCTTTCTGCCAACACCAAACCCCTCACGGTCTCCCACTCTTCTGTCTCTTGCACCACTGAAACTGCTCTGGCAAAGATCACCAGGGACCTACTGGTCCAGTCTGATGACTTCCTCTCAGACCTTTATCCCCTCCAACCTCTTGTAGCATTCCAAATTAGTGACGACCCGTCCATGTGGCAACTTGGTTCTCCCTCAGCTTCCTTGACACTATTCAGTCCTGGCTTTCAGCTTTTCCCAGGGTCCTCTCCTTTGTTTTGTCCTCTTGCTTTGTGTATTCTCCCTGGGAGAGAGACTTCACTTCCGGGGCTCTTGTTATCAATAACATGCTTGTAACTTTCATGTTTGTGTCTGCATCCCAAAGGTCTCTACTGAACTCCAGCCCTGTATTTCCAACTTTCATCGGCCAACTATACCCAAATGACTCATAGACACCTCAAACTACACGTGTTCACATCCATACTTACTAGCTTCATCCCCTGTGCCCCAGCCTGTGCCATTGCCCAAACTGGAAAGCTGGGAGTCTGTCTCCGTTCTCTCCAATGTCTGGACACCCACATTTAATTTGTTCCCAGGTCTGAAATGACTCTGGAATCCTCACTTCCCTCTTCTCCCCCACCCCGTACCACGGGCTTGGTTCAGGGTCTCTACACCTTTCACATGAAGTCCCTCTTGCCCCTCCCACCGCCCCCAGACTCTACTGACTTGAACTACACTCGACTACATAGCCCTTCCCCGAATGTCTGATGATCTTTTACACTAAGGAGCAGAGTCTAACTTACTTACATTTCTGCAATGTATTTCTTACGCTGTAGAAAATGCCATCTGTGTTCAGCCTACAGTAAATGCAGTCTCCAAGCCAATTATGCTACATAAGTGCATATTCCGTGCAAGGAGGCTCTGCGGCTGGTGGGCTGCAATGTGCTTTGTTGCACTAACAGGGCCCCCCGAGGAGCCAGCCCCTTTGGGTCAGCGGCCCCGGGGACCACCTCCCGGTGCCCCTCCCTGGAAGTATTATGCAGATTATAAAAGAAAGACTAATTACTGGACTTCATTGAGGTGGAGGGGGGGCTGCCTTGTTCTGTGCCATGGACGTGTGTGAAAAGAAAATGCCCATCCTCTCACCCCATGAAAAAGGGAACCCCACGGCGAGCTGGAAAAAGCAGGTCTAATTCCTGACAGCATTCCTTCCCAGTGCCCTCCACTCAAACCATTCGGAGAGAATGATTCTGATTGCGGTTCGCTCAGCTCATTGTTAAGGAGTATTCAGATTTAACAAAGGTGCATTTTAGAAGTGTCTTTGTCTCGCTGTTACATTTTTCTTTCCGGCCCGAGATCGTAGCACAGCACAGTTTTTCTTAGCTCTTTCCCTCGCTTCTCCGGCCATCACCCCGATGGGGATCTTAATTACCACACTCCTGGGCAATTATAAGTTCTCTCCACCTCCCGTGTTTGCCGGGGTCCTCCTTCCAAAGCCATTCGCTCATCTATTCAGTCGGCCTGTCTATTAACAAGGTTAACAAGCACTAATTGAGTAACAGCTGCGCGTTGACCACCCCGCAAGGCCCGGAAATTGGGGAAGGGGAGGGACGTGTCCGTAGAGCAAGTGCCCACAAAAGCTCTAGAGTCCACCGGGGGAGTGAGACACCTCGGCCTGGAGAGACGCCCTTCTCTGCCCGGGCAATCCCTCGTGTTTCTACACCCCACTCAGAGGTCACAGGCAGAGGTATTAGCCGCCCCTCCGTGCTCTCCCAGCGCTTGGTGTCCACTTCACCAGGGTGCTGGTTGCACTGGATTGGACATTCCGTCCTATCTCCGGACAGTGACCTCCTTGAGGACAGGGACTAGGACACGCCGAGCTTCAGACGCGCAGGGCTGAGCGCGCCAGAGATGGCGCAGGCGGCGGCCCAGGCAGCGCCTCAAGAAGTCAAGCCTGTGGGGCACCGGGGGTGGGGGTGGGGGTGGGGGAGCTCAGCCCGTTCGGCTTCCGACTTGGGCTCTGGTCATGATCTCGCGGTTCACGAGTTCGTGTACAACCGGATACAGTTGTGCAGCGATGCGCCGTACCGAGGGACCCAGCCAAGGAGGATAGTGAGGGTTGAAATCTGAACCCTGGCCACCAAGCCCCGCACCCTGGTACCGGCCACCCCTGCCGCCAGGAAGGGGCACTTTTGCTCGTTTCTGTGTCCCACCGAGGCTCCGTGAGCGACGCGCACCCCCAGGACTGCACCCGTAGAAGCAAGCAGCTTCTAATTCATACAAAGATGTCCTATGGTCTAGCGGCCGTGGCCGTGGGCGATGCCCCAGCCCACTGCACCCTTTATCCTTTGCTCCTTTCTGACTGATCGCTCGGGTTGGTGACTCTGTGCACAATCGGCTTTTGCTCTGCCGCTAGGATGTGTGCCCCTGCATTTGTTGGGAGAGGCCTCGGGATGTAAAAGAGCACTGTACTCTCCGTCACAGAACACGGCTCCTTTTTTCACTCACTTCATGACTTCGGGCAGGGCGCATAAACCCTCCGAGCCTTGGTTCCTCATTTATCACAGTGATAACCTAGGGGAAAGCCTTTTGTAAATTGTAAGGTTCTGTACAAATGTTAAGGATTATTACGAAGGGGTTAGGTGGCGAATCTTTAAATCCCTTTGTAATTCTCCCCGCCCGTGGTGGCTTCAGAGCTCACTACTGGTTGACCGACAGCAGGAGCCGGACCGTCTCCACGTTGTTTCTAACGAAGCCCAGCTCACCTTGGCCGATGGCGCTGCGAGCCGACTTGTAAAGCGGCTGCCACTCAGCTCTACAAGTCGGCACGCAGCGCCGTCGGCCAACATCTGGAGCACGGCCCCGGTGGCTTCCCGAGAAGTAGGCAGCAGAGAAGCACCGAGCTAAAGACACCAAGTTCCAAAGAGATGGTTTTAAGGGCAATCTTTCACTGAGAATTTTTTCTCAAATTTGGAAGGTTGACTCACCTGTTTATATGCTAAAAAGAACCCCGTTATTTTGATTTCTGAACACTTTCTCTCTTCGTAGTCAAACTTATTATGGAATAAAACATTTTGATAATTGCTTTTTAATATGATGAAAGGTTGGAACCTTTTCCAATGACAAGGAAACGAGAGAATATAATGGAATGATGTCTTGTAATTTTTATAACTTCCAAATAGCAAATGAGAGAGTCGTTCATTTATTCACTGAAGTTTCCTTCCAGAATCACAGAATTACTCCTACACGGCAATTAGGAGGGGGAGATGAGTAACTTGTCTTTCTGGGGAGGAGGGGATTAGTTTTAAGCTGCTGGCAATGGAGAAAGTTAATGAAGAAATAGAAAATGTTAGTTATTACTTCTCTGTATTCTGAAAAGGTTTTCTAAATGGAGAAATGAAATAAACCATCGCCGTGATTTTTCAAGAGTTTGTTTAAAAACAGAAGCCAAGGTAAATAATCTAAATGTGTGTGTGTGAAATATTCATCTTTGCTTTAAAAATGCGCTTCTTCAGGGGTATGCTTCTTATCTACCACTTGTCAAAGTCCGTGGCTGGGCAGCTCAGTGGGTAGGAAGCGTGATGCCAACAACGTGCGGTCCCTTGTAGGCCTCCTGGCTTCCCCCCAGCCCCCGAGATCACAGCCAACGCTGGCAGTGTGTGTCACAGCCCACAAAGGGCACACTGGCCAAGGTGGGGGAGGGCTTCAAACACAGCCAACCTCACCCTGGGGCTGGGGGGGGTTGTGGTGGGGGGCGGCGGGGAATAGCTCAGAGTGGATGAGTCTCCGTGCCACATTTTCTTTAGACAAGCAGAGATTTGTAGCCCGTTGTGAATTACTGTCTTGATTGCCAGGAAAGGCAGCACAAGTTCAGCTTTTAGTTGCAGTAACTTCCCTCCCTTCAGCCCTGACTCCGTTCCTCCTTTCCTGATGGAGTTGCTGAGTTTTCCTTCTCCTTTAACTGATCCCAGTATATGTTCTCTGTGTGTGTCTGTCTCTGTGTCTGTCTCTGTCTGTCTGTCTGTCTCTCTCTCTCACCACACACACACACAGTAAGCCCCTTCAAATCTTCTTTGGACGTTGGTTTAAGTTGGTTTTGAAGTTAGGTTAGAGCCAGCTGACTCACTCAACAGCATATCCCAGCGGGCAAAGGTTACTCCATCTCCTCGAGTCTTTATTTCTTTCTGACACTTCCCTTCTTCATGGCTACTTGCCATTTGTTTTCTCACCTATGTGCTCTACCAGTTAGCTCTCAGAAAGGAATCACAAAAACTTAATGAAAAGGGCAACGTGTATTCACGTCCTGCCTATCCGAGCGGACCGTGGTGTGCCTCTACCAAGAGCAGAAAATGGGATTCTGAACATGGAGTTTTATTTCTTACTGTTAAAGCAGGAGATTCGTTGTTACAACAAAATCACTCACTTGCTGTCTTCTTCAGCAATGTCCTAATTGGATATTTGTCCTGATCTAAATATACATGATTTGCAAGCTACGTCAAATTCTTTTTTTAAGTTTTTGGCTTTTTTTTTTTTTTATTGATTTATGTTTGAGAGAGGGAGAGACAGAGCAGGAGCAGGGGAGGCGCAGAGAGAGAGGGAGGCACAGAATCGGAAGCAGGCTCCAGGCTCCGAGCTGTCAGCACAGAGCCCGACCTGGGGCTGGAACTCCCAAACCGTGAGATGGTGACCTGAGCTGAAGTCGGACACTTAACTGACTGAGCCACCCAGGCACCCCTATGTCAAATTCTTTTTGGAAGCAAGATGTGTGTAAAGAAAGCAAGTTTGTGTTTTGGGGGGGTTTTTTGGTCTTGTCTGTTGTTTCAGTGTTTTCACACGCCATGGTTTGTCTCCAACACTCATTCATTAGCTCATCATTCAATAGCCTTTCATTCGATAAACATTTAGCAAGAGCCTCACTTTGTGCCAGGTCCTTTGCCAGGCCCTGGGGACACAAAGACAAACAGGATCAAGATGTAAAGTTCCTGCTGGGGCTCCTGGGTGGCTCAGTCATTGGAGCCTCTGACTTCGGCTCCGGTCATGATCTCGCAGTTCGTGAGTTCCAGCCCTGCATCTGGCTGGCTGCTGTCACCTCAGAGCCCGCTTCAGATCCTCTGTCCCCTCCTCTCTCTGCCCCTCCCTCTCTCTCTCTCTCTGTCTCTCTCTCTTAAAAATAAAAATAAAACATTTTTAAAAAGCCCCTGTACTCAAGGAACTGGGTATAAAGGAGAAACAAAGTACCCTTGGGGAGCTTACATATTAGTAAGAGACACAGACATGTTCACAATAACTGCAATATCCCATATGATGTGTATGCTGTGAAGGATACGATTAAAGTTGATGATGGCAGATGCGGGGCAGTGGTGACTAATTCTTAGTTGAGGAGGATGGGGTGGGCTTCACAGAGGAGGCGGCTTTTAAGTAGACTCTTGAAAGATGAACGGGTTTATTTGGACCGAGGTGTGGAAGAAAGGTATTCCAGGTTGAGGGAACAGCCTACGGAAAGCCTAAGAGGTGCCGAAGTGCTTGCTGGGTTCCTGCGGTTAGGCGAGGGGAGGAAGGGGAGGGAGGAGATGGAAAGGAACTTGGAGCACCTAGAATGCCCAACTAAGGTGTTTGTAAGCACTCCTCAGCCCTTGGGGACCTTCTCGATTAGCTTCTGGCCTTCTTTCCATTCTGTTCCGGCTCCCGGGTTCCTCCCCTCTCTGCTGGTGGTCTACAATGACTGCACCCTCTTCCCTAGTCTGATTCTCAGGACCCATTTCAGACTTGTACTTTCTACTCCTGGCCACCTTGGAGAATTCCCTGTCTTAGCTCCCAGCCCTTGGGATCCAAGTCCAACCATTGATCCTCTGCCCACATTCCCAACTTTCCTACTGGCAAGGAGGGACAGAGAGCAACGTGTTCAGACAGGAAGACAAAGAGGTTCAGAGATCCCGCAGATTGAAGCAGGTGTAAGGGTCACTGGTCATCTCTGTTTAGAAGTTCACTACTGTCACTGACACCTGTTAGAGAACAGCCGTTGACCGTCTAGTTCCCATTTATTTCTTTGATATTATCCCCAAGAGATCATCCAGGAGTGATGGATGCCCAAAGATATCAATGATGTGTCCCCAAACTTTCCCCCACCCCCTTTATACCTAAAAAGCTCAGGACAAGTATACTCTGGACTTAAATAGGAATTACCTGTTTCATTGGCCAGAGTTACTTAAGTAACCTCTTAAGGCCCCATAGTTTCAAGGGAGCTGTCACTATACCCCTTGGATTTCTGCACAAAAGGTTGGTTCTCTATTGTATTCTCATCTAAGAGTGCCTGCAGTGACTTTTGTCTGATACAACTGCTTCTCTGTCTTAAGGAAATCAATTTGGCCCAGGTGATTGGTCCCCAGATAAAATTACAGAAACCTCCTAGACTCAAAAATATCCATTTTAAAAATCACAAGCCACTGGTGAGAATGGTGATATAATTATATCTGGCTTTGCAAACTAATGGACAAAAATGTACTGACTCATATAACTATTTTTTACCAACTGACCATATCCCTTTAATTTTCCTCAAGTGAATAATGATTGCAAAGTGACTGACATTCTCTTCTATTCATAAGTAGTGCCGGGCAAGTAGAGAGAAAAGCTTCTTGCAAGATAGAGTGCGACACAGATTTTGCCCCTCCCTCACTCATGTCAATATCCTGAAAAGCACCAAGTACAGAATACATAGTAGTCACGGCTATCTTCTACGGCATCTAGAGTCCCAAAACTACACCGCACGGCTTCCCAGTGGGAAAAGAGGTCTCTCTTCTCTTTTGGTTCTGTTGTTTCAGCCTATCAGAGGGGGACTTAAGTAGAGCTAGTGAGCCCCAAATGCCTTCCAAAGGCTCTCATTGACACATAGATGGTCGCTAAAGCCATGGGGCCGGATAATGTCACACTAGTCAAAGAGTGTACATAGGGAGACAGGGCCTAGGTCCAAACTCTGAGGAACTGCAACATTTAGAGGTTGGGCACTGAGAAAGGATGACCAGTAAGAGAGGAGAGAAAGCAGAAAGTCTGGTTTCACTCACAGACGTCATGAATAGGGAGAGTTTCAAGGAGTGAATAGTCAATGGTCTCAAACACTGCTGGCGGGTCAAGCAACGTGAGGCCTCTAAAGTGCCCATTGAATTTGGGAATGTGAAGATTGTTGCCAAAATTATTCATGGCTGTGTCAGTGGAGTGATGGCAAAAGAAGCCAGGTCGGAGGGAGCTGGGGAGTGGATGGGAGGTCAGGAAGTAGAGACAGCACAACATGTGAAGACAACTCTCAAGGACTCGTAGCACAAAGAGGAGCGGGGAAATCTTGGAGGGGGTGTGGAGTTATATATGCCTCTGAGGAGGCAGAGAATAGAGGATGTTCGAATGCCGAATGGGAATGTTCTACTAGAGATGGAGAGACAGAAGATGTGGACTAGAGTGGGATAGGTAGAGGAACCAAAGCCTTGACGGGGTGGGAAGACTTGAGGTACAGGTCCCACACTTGAGTTTGGTCTTTGTTCGGAAGAGGGAGATGGCTTTCATCATATCAAGAGGAAGGAGGGGGGTTGCAGATTAGAATAGTGGATTCGGTCATGAGGAGACTCAATCATTCAATGAACACATACCAGGTGCTCTTTTAGGCTCTATCTGAGGATGCTGTGAAATAGACAAAGACACTACTCTCAAGTCATGGAGTTTTCATTTGAAGGGAGAAGACATATAATGAAGAATTAAAAACACATAATATGTAACAGAATTTCTGAGAGGGCAGCGCGATGAAGCGCCAGGAAATAGGCCAAGGGAGTTAGTGGGTACTTGTGTGTATGAGGCAGCAAAGCGGTTCTTTCCTCTTTTGTAAAGATGGTTCTACAGTTTATTTTGAGAGACAGCCAGCACGAGTGGAGGAGGGACAGAGAGAGAGGCAGAGAGAATCCCAAATAGGCTCCACACCGCCAGCGCAGAGCCCGACACGGGGCTTGAACCCATGAGGCCGCGAGATCGTGACCTGAGCCAAAACCAAGAGTTGGATGTTTACCCAGCTGAGCCACCCAGGTGCCCAACGTGGTTCTTTTTTAAAGGGGAACCAAAGAAGGCCTCTCTGAGGAGCAGAGACCTAAAACAATATGAGGGAAGAATGGTTCAGGATGGCTTCTATTATCTCAGTGAAATATAAAGTGAGGTCATCAGTTGAGAAGGAGGTGTGTCGGAGGGTTGAGGAGACAGAGGAGAAGATATGACATAATTGTTCTGGAGAGTGAGAACATGAATTTACCAGGGACATGTACGAGGATGGCCCGGTGGTATTAAGTGGTGTTTGATCTTGGTGATCATGACTTTAAAGTGAAGGCAAGCGCCCCGATTCTGTGATTATTTCCAGAATCATCTAGTGGCTCAGGTGCTGAGTTCAATCAGAGTTGGGATTTTGTCGGGTGAATACTATGGTGGCAGGAGAGGAGAGGAGAGGAGAGGAGAGAGAGAGAGAGAGAGAGAGACCAGGGAAGTTGAGAGGAAGATGAACAGTGGATTACAGGTCTCAACGAGGTCAAAGAATGTAGACGTGTCTGAGTCCTCACTTAGATTCAAACCTGAATGACCCCCCCCCCCCCCGCACATGCATCCCGCCGACAGAGCCAGATCCTACCATCTACCCAGCTGATCGGATCCATTGGTGCAGCAATTGATGGTTAAGACATTCCTACAATGGTTGATACAGTGTAATGTTTTACATTCACTGGATAGTTTCACAGCCTCTGGCTTTTCTTTTGCTGTATACCCACAAGTATGAAAGACCTCAAGACCTCCTCAAGTCCATGAAGGGTCAAATTTACTCAGGTTTTGTAATCACGGCTTCCTAATGCCCCACCAAACTTTAGGACATTCACAAAATTGGGCTCTGAATGCTTGCAGTTTTGCTCCTGAAACTGCAAGCCCCCCCCACCCCCCACCCCCACCCCCGTTCCCTGCTTTGCTGTGTAGTCTGTGGAGGAACGAGTTCCTCTAGGATCTGGGCAGAGAGCATTTGACCGAGACCACTTTGGATCACAAATGCATTCTCTGATGACTTCAGACTCAAGATCCAAATCACCGTTAAGTATGTTTTCTCGCTTGCTTTTTTTCTCTTTTCCCTTAGAGTAAATCCTCTGTCATCCTGGGGCATGACCCCACTCCACTAGAGGGAAGGGCATTCTTCACCTTCCTGCTTTAACCCAGAATTTTAATCCTCGTTCGGGAGACTGTCAATTTCTAAACCCTTTTGTGATTTCTCTCAAGAGGCCGGAGATCATTATAGATGGGAATCCTTATGTTCCAGCTGGGCAGCTCAGAGTTTCTGATGTGACTTTGTAGATTACTTGCCGCACTTTTTAAAAGCAATCAAAAGACCAAGCGATTCCTTTTAAGCCAGTTCACTACAACTGTATGTTCGCCAGTTAATTGGTTATAAAGTCCTTACAAGGAAAGCAGCATAACATGAGTGAGTACATGAACTCTGCGAGAAGACAGATCCGGGTTCTGCGTGACCTCTGCTAAGCACCTAACCTCTCCAAGTCTCAGTTTTCTCGTCCATACAGTAGGGCTCATGACTGCTGTGAAGAGTAAAAGAGACAACCCTGGGATGCTGGGGTGGCTCAGCCGGTTAAGCATCCGACTCTTGATTTCAGCTCGTCATGATCTCACAGTTTGTGAGTTTGAGCCCCGCATCGGGGTCTGCACTGATGGGGCGGAGCCTGCTTGGGATTCTCTCTCTCTCTCCTTCTCTCTCTGCCCATGCTCCCTCTCTCAATCTCTCTCTCTCAAATAAATAAACTTAAAAAAAATTTTTTTAAATAAATAAATAAGACGACCCATATAAATGACGTAGCACAATATAAGCCACGGGGTCATTGCTCTACAAGCATTTGTCAGCATCATTATTGCACTCCACTAGAATGTCAGCACCACAAGAACAGGGATTTCTGTTTTGTTCACCGCTGTATCTCCAGTGCCTGAAACACAGTTTGGTACATAGTAGATACTCATTAACTGTTTGTTGAATGAATAACTGTGTGTCTTCTATTGTCTTTTGTAATTGTCAGTGTTAGAGACATGTAAATGTCTCTCTTTTTTTTGTTAATTTTTTAAACGTTTTTATTTATTTTTGAGAGAGAGAGAGAGAGAGAGAGAGAGCAGGAGTGGGGGAGGGGCAGAGAGAGAGGGAGACACAGAATCTGAGGCAGGTTCCAGGCTGTGAGCTGTCAGCACAGAGCCCAAGGGGGGGCTCAAACCCATGAACTGTGAGATCATGACCTGAGCCAAAGTCAGACACTCAACCAACTGAGCCACCCAGGCGCCCCTGTAAATGTTTCTTAAAGCCAAGAATCCTGGGGCGCCTGCGTGGTTCAGTAGGTTAAGAGTCCGACTCTTGGTTTTGACTCAGATCATGATCTCACGGTTTGTGAATTTGAGCCCCACATTAGGCTCTGCGCTGACAGTGTGGAGTCTGCTTGGGATTCTCTCTCTCTCTCTCTCTCTCTCTCTCTCCCCCTCTCTCTGCCCCTCCCACACCCCCCCATCAAAATAAATAAACTTAAAAAAAGAACCAAGAATCCTGGAACAATAATTATGGCTATAAGAACCTGAGAGGTCAAGACCATTTTCATTTTACAGATAAAGAGGACACTGAGGTTCAGGGAGATTGAGTGAGTGGTCCAAAGTCACAGAATCAGTTAAAGGCCATACTGATGGCAAAGAGCCTAGTCTCCAAAGCCAAATGATGTAGGTTCAAATCCCTACGAGCACTCACTAGCTGTGTGATTTGAGCAAGTTACTTCACTTCTCGGCACCTCAGTTCCTCACGGGTGGAGTGGGGGTGCATGGGGAATATAGGCTATAACATTGCAATAATGCTGTTTGGTGACAGATGGGGACTACACTTATTGTGGGGAGCACCCAGCAATGTAGGGGATCGTTGAGTCACTATGTTGTATGCCGGAAACAAATGTAACATTGTATGTTGATTACACTTCGGTTAAAAGAGCCCCGAACTCCTAGGGTTGTTCTGCGCATTGGGTGAGTTCGTATGTGATGTGAGCCTGGCGTAGAATACACGCCGTATGAGTTAGCTATTATTATTATTATTATTATTAGTGGCAGAGTTAAGAGCCTCCCTACTTTCGGTCCCAGGCGCTTCCCAGGACATTGGTCAGTTGAGTCTGTAGTTCTCAACGAATGTAGCTGGAATGAATGACATTTTCCAGGTTTCTAGAAAGTATATAACTGCTTCTGTGAGGGGCAGAGCAGATGAGTCTGCCTCAGATCCCCATCCTCTGTCTGGTGGCTTTTCGCTGTAACATTAAGATTTCAAACGCGGCATTGTTTACTTTGTCATCTGAAATGAGAATATGTACCTCCCTTGGTGCGGAAAGTATGTCTTGAACAAACACCATTCAGGGTCTTTGTCATCTTTTAATTCCTAGTGTCTGGCACGTTTTCGAGTTCGGTTAAATATTCGTTGTTTGTTGAGTGAAATGTACCCTCCTTCGGATCCTTAGTCATAGGATCGTGTAGAAATAGCAGGAGTCAGTGAAGTTTTTCTGTAAAGGGCCAGGTAGCAAATATTTTTGGCTTGTGGACCACGCGGTCTCTGTCACAGCTACTCAGCTCTGCTGTGAAAGCAGCCCCAGACAAAAGTCAATGGTTGTGTCTGTGTTCCCCTAAAACTTTATTTACAAAAACAGGTGACCGGCCCATGCGTGCCTGGGTCCTAGTTGGCCAACTTCTGGTTTATAGAGTGGCAAGAGCCTTAGAGATAAAAATGAATGCAAGCAGTAAATCCAGTTAGGAGCAAGTACTCGAATGCATTTGAAGCATTTAGTTTCCACTAAACTGATGAGCAGAGGTTTGCTCCGTAAACAACTTCGTCTGAGTTCTAAGCTTTTCTGTTGGATGTTGCCTGGCTCTGTTTTACGCACGCTGGTGAATGAGTCGAGCAGCAAAAACCAGAGCAAAATTATCAAGGCACAAATTAGCGTGGGAGCCAAGAGTGCAATGGTTCAAACTTAGGGCTTATTTATTCTTCGGGGTTCTTCTACTCGATTCTTTTCGAGTGCTCGTAGTCGTGATATGACTTAGGATGTAGTTGGTCAGTGGCTCTTAAGGACTGGGAAGCACTCCTGGGGAGTCCCGCCTGCCCTCTGCCTAGTACTTTTACCCCCAAACCGACACAATAGAGTCTCTACTCTTGCTTTTAAAAATGTGGCAGGAAACAACAGGGAGGGGATATTTACCCATTCATCCAACAACTGACTGAACATCTACTCCACGACAACAATGATGGGAGCCTAGAGGAGGAAGCAGAAAGAATGAGAAAATGCACTCATTCCTGCTCTCACAGAGCACACAAGCTAGGAGGGGAGACAGACCAGCAAAACCGGAAACAAGAGGGTGTGATGTTAGTGTCCTAGGAAAGCATGGGCTAGTCCTAGAGTTTTGGAACTCTGTACCCTATTATTTGGATACTGGAGGTTTACACCGGACCTGGAAGAAGTTCACCCCTAGTTTTAGTGTAAGTAAAGTCAATTACGATGATAAGAGTTCATTTTATATGCAGATAGATGTGCTTTCCATCAAATCCCGTCCTTAAAAACAAAACACTCAGGGAAGAAAGAGTTTTTCTCATTTCATTAGCTCATGCAGTAGCCATTAATGATCCCAATTTGTTTGCTATTTGTCTGGAAGGATAACAAACCAAACAGACCTGGGGAAATGCAGAGCCCCTCGTTTTCATGGTCAATACTGGGCTTCACAGAACAGGGTGCAGAAAATAAGGAAGAAATATCACTCGTTATAAATATGTCATGATTAAACCCTATCTGATGTATCTAGCATAGGAGAATAATTGGAAATTCTATTTATGGTGCTATTTACACTTCTATTGTCAAAATTAATGATTCACTATAAGTGAGAGGTTTGGCCTGTATTCATTGCCATCAGGGCCTGCGACTAAATGAAGATATGTTTATATTTTCACAAGCCTTGATTTTCTTTGCAAAGCCCCAGACACAATTTTTATGTGCTAACATTTATGACCAACAGCCTATAGTCTTCCCTACATTAACAAATCCTCACCCTTCAAAAGAGACATTTATTTTTAACAGGCTTTATTAACTACTGAATCGATAGAAATGTATAGCATAGGTATAAGGAATGGAAAACAAACCCGCAAGTATCCACACATGCTTTAAAAGTTAAATTTAGTTTCGTGTAAGTAATGCCTCACGTGGTACAAATTCCAAATTTATAAAAGTTGATACATGGAAAACTCTATCATTTTTCCTGTCCCTGGTCTGTAAAGCACTCCCTTATTCTTTTTAATGGCTGCCAAATATTGTATCGTATGGATGTAACATCAATTTATTTAACCTGTCACTTACTGGTGTATATTTTGGTCGTTTCTAGTATTTTGCTGCTATAAAAAATGCTGCACCTTGTATGTAAATTATATATATATATATATATATATATATATATATATATATATATGTTAGGTTCACTGGATGAGTTCAGTCAAAAGGCGTGTGTATTTTTACATAGAGAAAATTTACATTTCCACCAACAACGCATGAGAGTACTTGTTTCCTCAGAGCTTTGTCAATGAAATGTACCATTACGCGTTGTCAATGTCAGAGCTGAAAATGATACCTTGGTGGAATTTAAATTTCCATTCGTCTTGGGGTGCCTGGGTGGCTCAGTCGAACGGTTCAGCGTCCGACTTCGGCTCAGGTCATGATCTCACGGTGCATGAGTTTGAGCCCCACCTTGGGTTCTGTGCTGACAGCTCAGAGCCTGGAGCCTGCTTGGGATTCTGTGTCTCCCTCCCTCTCTCTTCCCCTCCTCTGCTCATGCTCTCTCTCTCTCTTTCAAAAGTAAATAAAAATAAATAAATAAATAAATAAATAAATAAATAAATAAAAATTTGCATTTGTCTTGTTATTACTGAGGCTGAACACCTTTTCATGTGTCAATAGCCATTTGTATTAGATATTGTGAGCTGTGAGCTTCTGTGAGCTGCCTTCTCATCTTCGCCTATCTTTCTATCAGGATTGTGGGTCTTTTTTCACATTAACTTGTAAAGGCTATTCTTTTGGCGAAATCTGCCCTTTATCTAATATTAACCCCCTCTCCCCCCGGTTTGTTTGTCTTTTTATTTTGTTTAGGTGGTTTTGGCCATGCAGGAAATTCTTTCCTATTGTGTGGTCAAATGCTTCCATTTGTGTGTGTGGGTGTGTGGTTTTGGGTTTTCTGACATATTTAGAAAGGTCTTCTTTACTCTAAGAGTGAAATTCTGGGTTCAGCACTTGCCGGATAAAGATGAAAGAAAAAGAATGTGGGAGATAGGTATGTTTAAAAATATGGGAGTGGGGTGTGTGTGAAGGGGAGAATGGTGTGTAGGGTAAGGGGTATGGAAAAGTGAAGGTTGAAAGTAGACCTAATTGGCCTTTCTCGGCCTCCGTATTGGGTCACTGATGTTCTTGTTAATGTCGAGCAGGGATCAGCCTGCTTCAGATGGAAAGGATCAGATAGTACATATTTTCAGCTTTACAACTCCTTAATTCTGCTTGAACAATGAGAGTCTATGTTCCAACGTAACTTTATTTAAGGACACCGAAATGTGAATTTCTTTAAAAAAAATTTTTTTTTAACGTTTATTTATTTTTGAGACAGAGAGAGACAGAGCATGAACACGGGAGGGTCAGAGAGAGAGGGAGATACAGAATCTGAAACAGGCTCCAAGCTCCGAGCTGTTGGCGCAGAGCCCAACTTGGGGCTCGAACTCACGGACCGTGAGATCATGACCTGAGCTGAAGTCAGACCCTTAACCGACTGAGCCACCCAGGCGCCCCTGAAATGTGAATTTCAATGTAATTTTCATGTGTTGTGAAATACTGCTCTTTTATCTTTAGACAATTTTTCCAAGCATTAAAAAAAATATATTTAAACACACTCTCAGCTTGAAAACCATACAGAAAACAGAGGGCAGGGTCAAGTTTGACCCCTGGGTCATAGTTTACTAACCGCTGATATAAAAGAACCACTGTCAAATTCTGTCCTGGGAGCAAAGTTGATTTTAGAGACACCTATCAATTGTTGAAAGCCTCACAAACAACTCTAAATCCGTCACTTTATTTTTAAGTTTTGCAAGAGGACTCTGGAAGCAGTGAATGGGGAAGCGGTGAATATGTTACCCACTGCTGCTCAGCTAAACACTGCTTTAAGGTGGAAAGAATAGAGTTCTTTGAATCAAATTCACTGATTCCTTCTGTTACACTGCCTTTCACCTAATATTTCGTCAGAGAATCTAGAAACTATGGTGATTGATGCCATAGAAACACACAGCGAGCGAGCAGGGTGATGAGCTTGTGAATTGTGGCATGGCTGAGAGGCAAAAAAGCTTTTTAGCTGCCAATCTAGAGGCAAGGTAATAGAACAAAATGCAATGCAGCTAGCACGCGGCGAACTTTACTGTTTACAGAGCACTTTTCACATAAAAAAAAAGAGCAATTTTCACCTTTAATTTTACTCAACGCGCACAATAACCCTGTGTGGTAGGTATTTTTATGGTTTCACAGATAAGGATCTGACTTTTCTTCCAGCACATTCACACTGCTCTGCGCGTGAGGACCAGATGACCCTCGATGCTAAGGGTGAGACCACGGTCAGTGAATAATGTTGAAGATGATGAGAGTGAAAAACGTGTGAATCACCGGAGGTTGGTTACGTTCCAGACACAGAGCCAGGCACTTGACACATGAGGCTTCATTTTGGCCTCACAACCGCCCAAAGACGGAGTCATGACGGCATCGTGTTTTTGATCACAAGCTTTGGAGTTAGATAGACCTAGACACAAGACTGAGTTCTGCCAATTATAACTCTTGTGATCTGGGGCGAGTTACCGAACTTCTCTGATTTCCAGTTTCCTGATCTGTAAAAGGCAGGTGACGTAATTCTACCTACTTCTTCCAGCTTTGGCGTAGATCAAATGGGATGATGAGCGTAAAATGCTCAGTACAGTGGCTCACCCATACTAAGTGGTCAATAAATCTTTATTATTGCCACACAGAACGTGTAATACCTCTGATCACCCTGCTAAAGATGATTACAGTACTTTGATAGAAACCACACACTTAGAATGCAGACCTTTAAAAAAAACAACCTTTGTTTAAAAATAAATTTAATGTTCATTTTGTTTGTTTGAGAGAGAGAATCAGAGCGTGAACGGGGAGGAGGCAGAGAGAGGGAGACACAGAATCCAAAGCAGGCTCCAGGCTCTGAGCTGCCAGCACAGAGCCCAACATGGGGCTCAAACCCATGGACCGCAAAATCATGACCTGAGCCGAAGTTGGACACTTAACCGACTAAACCACCCAGGTGCCCTTAAAAAAAATGTTTTTAAAAAATGTTTGTTTGTTTGTTTGTTTGTTTTGAGAGAGAGTGTGGGGGGGAGGGGCAGAGAGAGAGAGAAAGAGAGAGAGAGAGAGAGAGAGAGAGAGAGAGAGAATCCCAAGCAGGCTCCACACTGTCAGCACACAGCCCGACACAGGGCTCGATCTCAGGAACCATGAGGTCGTGACCTGAGCTGAAATCAAGAGTTGGATGCTTCACCGACTGAGCCACCCAGGTGCTCCTAAAAAATCCTTTTGCTTTGAAATAATTATAGACTCACAGGAAGTTGCAAAAGCAGCAGAAAGACCTGAGTACCCTGCACCAACTTCCCCCAATGGTGACATCGTATATAGCTGTAGTATAATAGCCAAATCGGAAAATTGATGTTGCTATACTAACATTAACTAGGTTAAAGGCTTCATTCAGTTTTTGCAATTTTTGAACCTGAATTCATTTATGTGTGCATTTTCCCCCAAGTGTAGATTCCCGCAACCACTGCCACAAAGATACAGAACTGTTTCCGTTAACACAAAATAACTCCCTGACGCTTCCTCTTTGGAAGCTTCCTCTCAGCTCATCCCCATCTCTGTCCCATGACAACCACTAGTCTGTTCTCCATCTCTTAAGTTCTGTTTCAAAATGTTATATAAATGGAACCAGACGGAATATAACCTTTTGAGATTGGTTTTTTTTCCACTAAACATAATGCTGCTATATGGATAGGCTAGAATTTGTGCCACCATCACCCCGAAGAACATTTGAACATTTCCAATATTTGGTGATTACAAACAAAGCTGCGATGAATAATAATGCACACTTCGTGGGGAGCCTGGGGGGCTCAGTGGGTTAAGCACCCAACTTCGGCTCAGGTCACCATCTCATGGCGTGTGAGTTCGAGCCCCACGTCGGGCTCTGTGCCGACAGCTCGGAGCCTGGAGCCTGCTTCGGATTCCGTGTCTCCCTCTCTCTCTCACTCTCACACTCTGTCTCTCTCAAACAGAAAATAAAAACGTGAAAAAAAATGCACACTTTGTGTGTGTGTGTGTGTGTGTGTGGGTGTGTGTGTGTAAGGTTCCACTTATTTAGGCCCAGGGGTGTGATTACTGGATCATATGGTTTAAGTGTATGTTTAAATTTATGAGAAATCGATAACCTGTTTTCCAGAGTGTCCGCACCATTTTGCATTTCCACCAGCAGTGCGTGAGTCGTCCGTCCAACTTCTCCACATCCTCACCAGCATTTAGTATTATCACTATTTTTTGTTCACTATTTTTAGGGATAAAAAAATCCTACTAGATGTGTAGTGATAATCCCTTGTGGTTTTAATCTGCGTTTCCCAGGTGGCTAATAATGTTGAACATCTTTTTCCTGTGTTTATTTGCCATATATGTCTCTTCATTGGTGAAATATCTGTTGATGTCTTTTGCCCGTTTTGTAACTGGGTGGATTACGTTTTTACTCTTGAGTTTTGAAAATTCTTTATACATCGTGACTATAAGGCCGTTGTTGAGTGTATGGTTTGTGTTGTGGGCCTAAATGTGTTCCCTGAAAAGATATGTTCAAGTCTTAAACCCCCGATACCTATGAATGTGACCTTATTTGGAAGGAGGGTCTTTGCAGACATAATCAAGTTAAAACGAGGTCATGCTGGATTAGGATGGGCCCAATCAAATAACCGGTGTCCTTATAAGAAAAGGGAAGTTTGGGGGTGCCTGGGTGGCTTAGTCAGTTAAGTGTCCTACTCTCGATCTCAGCTCAGGTCTTGATCTCAGGGTTGTGAGTTCAAGGCCCGCATTGGGCTCTACGCTGGGCATGAGGCCCTACACACGGAGAACATCATGTGACAAAGGAGGCTGGGATTGGAGTGATGTGTCTACAGCCAAGGAGTGCCAGCAACCACCAGAAGCCAGGAAGAGGCAAGGAAGGATCCTTCACTTACAGCCTTCAGAGAAAGTTGCCGGTACCTCTGTCTTGAACGCCTGGCCTCCAGAACCGTAACACGATAAATCTCTGTTGCCTTAAGCCACCAAGTCTGTGGTGATTTGTTGTGGCAACCTTAAGAAAAGAGTCCAGTGTGTGAATATTTTCTCCCAGTCTGTATCTGGTCTTTTCACTCTCTTGACAGGATCTTTCCAGAAAAAAAGGTTTAATTTTGAGGAAGTCCAATTTATTAAGTTTTTTTCTTTTCTGGATCATGCTTTTATCATCATGTCTAAGAACTCTTTGTCTATTAGCCCTAGACCCCAAAGATTTTTCCCCTGCGGTTTCTTCTAAAAATGTTTTTATTGGGGCCCCTGGGTCGCTCAGTTGGTTAAGCATCCGACTTCAGCTCAGGTCATGATCTCGAGGTTTGTGAGTTTGAGCCCCATATTGGGCTCTCTGCTGTCAGTGCAGAGCCCGCTTTGGGTCTTCTGTCCCCCTCTCTCTCTGCCCCTCCCCTGCCTGTGCTCTCTCTCTCTCTCAAAAATAAACCCTAAAAAATGTTTTTATTTATTTTAATTTTTTTTCCTAGAGAAAGAGAGAGAGTGGGGAAAGGGCAGAGGGAGAGAGAGAGAGAGAGAGAGAGAGAGAGAGAGAATCTCAAGCAGGCTCAACTCTCAGCACGGAGCCTGACTCAGGACTCGATCCCACGACCCTGGGATCATGACCTGAGCTACAATCAAGAGTCGGGTGCTCAACTGACTGAGCCACCCAGGCGCTCCTCTTCTAAAAATGTTTGAAGCTTATGTTTTTGGGTTTTTTTTAAATTTTTTTTAATGTTTATTTATTTCTGAGACAGAGAGAGACAGAGCATGAGTGGGGGAGGGGTAGAGAGAGAGGGGGACACAGAATCCAACGCAGGCCCCAGGCTCTGAGCTGTCAGCCCAGAGCCCGGCGCGGGGCTTGAACTCACAGACAGGGAGATCATGACCTGAGCCGAGGCCGGACGCTCAACCGACTGAGCCACCCAGGCGCCCCTTATGTTTTTATCTAAATCTTTAATTTTGAATTAAATTTTGTGTGACATGAGGTTTATGTTGAGATTCATTTCGTTTTTGTCTATGGACTTCCAATTGTTCTAGCACCGTTTATTGAAAATGCTATCCTGTCCCCGTTGGATTGCTTTTGCATCTTTGTAAAAAAAAATCAATTGGTTGTATTGGAGTTCATCTACTCTAGGATCCTTATTCTGTTCCAATTATCTATGTGTCTATTTCTTTGCCGAAGTCCTCCCATGAGGTGGAATGATTCCATCCACTTGATTCTTTTTAATTTATTTTTGGGACAGAGAGAGACAGAGCATGAACGGGGGAGGGGCAGAGAGAGAGGGAGACACAGAATCGGAAACAGGCTCCAGGCTCCGAGCCATCAGCCCAGAGCCTGACGCGGGGCTCGAACTCACGGACCGCGAGATCGTGACCTGGCTGAAGTCGGACGCTTAACCGACTGCGCCACCCAGGCGCCCCCACTTGATTCTTTTTGAGAATGAGTCCAGCTATCCTAGCTCCTTTGCTTCTCCATATAGATTTTTGAAATCATCTTGTCTATATCTACAAAACATCTTGCTGGGCCTTTGATAAGAAATGCATTAAGCCTATAGACCAACTGGGGGAAATTTTACATTTTTACTATGTTGGGTCTCCCAGTCCATGAACAAGGTATGTCTATCTATTTAAATCTTTCATTTCTTATATTAGCACTTCATAATTTTCAGAGCAGAGGTCCTACGCGCATTTATACCTGAGCATTAGCTTTTCTTTGGGGTGACTAAAATGGTATTATATTGTTAATTTTCGTTCCACATGCGTGTTGCTACTATATAAAGGGGTGATGGAATCTTGCGTGTTGTGTCCTGCAACGTTGCTAACTCAACAATTTTACAAGCCTTTTTCATCAATTCCTCGGTGTTTTCTCTAGACTATGACCCAAGTATTTTTCCAATAATCTGTCTTCTGAAGGTGGCAGCGCACATGAGAATTCTTAGTTACAATAACTTACTTTTAAGTTAACATTAACTCTCTGACAGAAAGACAAGAGACCTGCCTCACATGTATGCATTGCTAAACTAGTATATGTCTTAGCAGCTAAGCTCCGTTCCATTGACCAGTGTGGGGAGCCATGTTCATTTCACTCATTCATTCATTCAACAAATAATTACTGAGAACCTACTCTGTGTAAGTCAGTGGAATTGATGCTGTGGACCCAGAAATAAACAAGATAGATATATTCTCAAATGCATTTGCCAAGCAACATCTTGAGCTCAAAGTAGAAATTTTAAAAAAAGTATGTTTGTGCTGCTTCTAATTTCCTGAAGATTGAATTATGCATTCCATTAACCAGTGGATTCCCAAAGTATCTTCTGCTATGGCATTTCCACTGGGAAAAGCATGAGAAAAACCACCGTGGCTAGACTTCTCGTGACACAATGTTCTATCTCACAAGGAAAAGAAAGGAAAGGGAACACCCAACGGTTTGATTAACGTGGTCACTTACCATCCCCCCGACCCCTACTTTTGAAGGTTCTGACTCACTCCCAGGGCTGCAGGACTGCCTTCCTCCTAGGCTATGATAATTTGACCACCAGCTATAGACTTAGCAATATCTGCAGGCCCTAACGTTGATCTTGACCCTTGCTGCATGCTAGGAATCACTGTGAGGTTTTAAAAAATACACCTGCTAGGGATCTAGACCAGACCACTTGGTTCAGGGCTTCTGAGGCTGGGGCCTAGGCATAGGTATCTCTTAAAAGCTCCCCAGGTGATTCTGGGGGCATAGTGAGAACTAAGAACCACTGTAAATCTAGCCCAATCTGCTCATCTTGGTGGTGTAAGTCTACTCTTTGTGGACCAAACTGTATAATTGGATTTTGTTAAGGTTCTACCTTCTACCCGCCAGGCACTGTAGTAAGTACTTTACACACATTGTTATTTTGACTTGTCCAAGATCACACAGCTAGTAGAGCTGAAGCTATTTCTGTCCACCAGCGGCACAAGTGTTGGGACCGTCCTGTCTTAACTGTCACTGTATGCCCAACACCTAGCTCAGCACCTGTACCGGCACATGACAGATGCCCTGGAAGCATGGAAAGCCTGCAAAATCATCCTCTGCCTCTCTGTCCCAAGGTCCAGGCTTTTCTTGTCCCTTGTCCTAGACACTGGACCTAAGCCGGAGGCTGGTGTTCTGCCAGTGACTCTGGGCATCAAGGTCTAACCCAGCTCATCGCCGGGTGTGCTGTTCCCTCCTGCTTAAAGGTATTGGATGTCAAAATACACTACACCAGAGCCAGTGATCTCAAGTAATTCAAAGGTTTATTGTTATATGTAAGTCCCCAGAACCAGTGCTCATGTTCTCTCTCTCTCTCCCCCCCTCCCCACCTCACCCCCAGCTCCACCTAGGGATTCCCCTTGCTCTTGCCTGTTGCTGGGTGAGAAGACCCACTGGTTAGAATACCCTGTGATGTTCAGGCAGAGGAAGAAAGAGTATCTGGCCCTGGGGACACACACACACACACACACACACACACGGGACAGGAGCCTACCTACTGAATAATGCTGGGGCAGTCATTCTGGTGTGGGGCAGGGATGGGGGGCAAATCAACAGAATCAGGTTATCTTATAAGGCTCTTCTTGGGCATAGTGGGTACAGCTGAGCGTTCTGAGTTTCTGACCTGACAGGCACAAATGGTTTGGTGAGATGGCATCTCCTAGGAGTGACTTAGCGCGTTCAACCCACCATTCACCCTTGGAAGTGTGCTTACACGTGCATGGCGCTGGTTTGCCAGGCCTGGCTCAACATGTAAGCCCACCCGTCAGCGGGAGGGACCCCGGAACAAGATGCACGGCCAGCCACCCCAGGGTGCAGGCGTCACCCAGGAGAAAAGGTCCGTGTGAGCTCAAGGCACCTCGCGTGAAATTGTAGTTGTATCGTCAACTGGGGTGGGCGGTGCGTCTGTCAGGCAACGTGTGTGGCCAATTCTGAGGTGGTCGTTACTGAGATTTAGTGGTCGGGGGAGCCTACATTTCTAAGTCTCTGGAACCAGTGCGTCTGCCGGAAGTCCTACAATTTTGGTCCCAGAGCCCTTATTGGTGCCTTACTTCAAAGGGCTTCCTTTGCACTTGCATTAGATAGATTGAGGTATAGGGACAGCCTCGTGGCCACCTGCAACTCTAATCCCTTGAGGGTCCCTTTTCCAGCTGCTGCTTACCTAATTAGGAGAAGCAAGAACCCCGTATTATTCTGCTCAACAGCTGTCTGCCTTCTTCTAATGAGGTCTAGTTAGTAAGGGGACTTGGTACTGAGTACCAACATGGTGGGGTGGGGTGAGCTCTCAGGCCATGAAAACCCCACGTAGGAGAGGGATCGAGAAGGTCCCCCTTTAGGGAACATCGGGTTCTGGATGAGGCCCCTCCCCTGCCCCTTTTTTCTTCTCTCTCTCTCTCTCTCTCTCTGTCTTTTAATTTCAAAGTAATCTTGGACTCATCTGTCGTCATTCTTCGCTCGTCCGGCCTTTTCGTCAAGGCCGACACGTAAAGAAAACACAGATGCTTGCATCAAACGTCTCCAAGTGTCTCCTGCTCCGGACGGTCTCTGGCCTTACCTGCTCCCGCTGTGTCCCCCTCATGGTGCTCCTCGGACCCTCACAGCTCAGGACAGCTAAAGCACACCCAGAGAGTCGGCACACACCAAGCCTTATGAGACTCTCCCACCCCTTCCCCTGCTCCTTGCGACGTCGGCACCAAGTCTGGGAACAGGAAATGTTCCTGAAGAAGCCAGACAGGGAAGGCCCCCTTTAAAGCAGAAAGGCCCCACCCACCCACAGGAGGTCCCTCTCGGCTCGGTGACCAGACCACCAGCCACGCAGCAGCCAACAGGAGCTAAGGCAGACGGCACAGCTACCCTTACCAGGGAAAGTGAGCCACTCTCCTGAGGCGGTCCTCTGGGCCCCTGGGCCCCTGGCAAGGCACCAAAGCCTAATCCTGAACCACAGCCTGTTGTTCTAGGAGGGTCAGCCTCACAGACCTGAAGAGGGAGGAAAGAAGGCAGAGAGGGAAGGAGAGTGGTAGGAAGGGAGAGGGGAGCAAGGAGAGGGAGAGGTCAGCCACGGAACGTGAGGTACCAAGAGGTACCAACCCTTCTATCAGATATAGTCCGTGGAGGCTGGGGTTCTTCCCTGAGAAGAAGAGGCCGAGTACCTCTCATGGAAGGGGGCGGGGCACGGAGCAAACCTGAAGGCAGGAGGGTCCCCAGAGGCTAGTCCCTGAGCCAGATCCCATGGTGCCCCGCGTGAATGCTCCCTTTCCTGCTCCCCAAAGCTTTAACGTGGAGAGAGGCAAGACTGGGTGTGGGGTGAGGTTAGGGAAGGGAGACCTCGCCCCTGGCCCCTAGGCCACACCTCCTTCCAAGTAGGAATAGCTTCATAGTGGGAGCCACCTATCAGAAAGGGTTGGGGGGGTGGGGGAGTAGTGTAGGGGAGGGCAGGGGAGGGTCCTCGCAGGGCTTTCCCCAGCAACCAGAGACTAGGTTCTGAGCAGCGCGGCCCTCTCCCTCTTGATTGGTTTTAGTTTCAGAGACTCTCTGATAAAACGGGACGGGGTGAGAGTGTAGGGAAGCACGGCCACCCCTCCACACGGCCGGCGTCAGAAAGAGTTGTGGCCTCTGTGGGTTCCGGGGAGGCGCGCTTTGAGAAGACTTCTGTGCACCGCGGATCGACCACACCTTCACCGCCTGTCCACACTTGGATTCCACCGCTGCCGATTCAGTCCTGAGCTACACCCTCAAGTATCCCCGGGCTCCTGCCTCCCTTGGGCCCTTTCGAAAGCCTTAGAAGAAGTCATCTGCCAAGCCATCCACTTCCCTTGTGAAGCAACACACAGAAAAGGGCATTAGGTGCTCCAGGGCCCTGCGTCTATAGGGCCAAAACCCAGTTGAGCTGGTAAAATGAGCAAGCTAGGCAGGTGTCGAGTGAGCGGGTCTACTGGCTCGTTAGAAGTCTTCCGGAAAGGAGGCGTTAGTGGGGACAGGGCCACAACTCTTTTTCCAGAGGCCCCTGCACAGGACCAGCCCCCGGCACACCAGCCCCCGAGCTGTCTTGCAGCCCACCGCACAAGGCAAGGATCACTATTGATGCAAATCTTCTACCACACATCACCACCCACACGTATCCCGTCCACACAGCTACCGCTCAAAGATGATAGAAACGCTGTGAGTAATTCCGGGCACCTGCCTCTGTAGAGACAAGAACGCAGCTGCTGCCTCCCAGAAAGGGGGTCTCCGCGCCCGCTGGTCCAAAGCTGAAATGTGTTCTCCGTCGTGCCTACCATACCCTGCACGGCCAATATCAGAGCTCCCTGCATGGATCTTTCCCACTGAGCCCCCCTCTTATGGGGGCAACACCTATGAAGGGGGAGTTAGCGTGCACGGGGCAGTGAATTTGTCTCTGCCCCTCCACCTTTTTTTTTTTCTGGACCGAATCTCCCCATCTGGGTCGTTCAGCCGTCTCCCTCTGGGCTTCCTGTTAGCCGCCTAGCAAGGGGAGGGTGTATCTTGATCCGTCCCCCCCTTAATCAGTGCACAACTGCTTCCGATGGAAATAGATCGGGCTCTGGGAACACGGGAAAGCTGATGGTATTTCCAGTTCACAGCCTCCATAGAGAGTCTAAGGCAACTGTTCAATCTCAGTATCTCTGAGAAGAGAGGGCTGCAGAGACCACAGGCACGTGGCCGCAGAGGCCTATGAGTAAGGTTCTAGACCTCACAGGGCAGCAACATTTCCTCCTTTGCTACTTGCTCTCTCTGGACGAGCTCTCCTTCTGCTTTTCCCTCGGGGCTGCCTTCTGCCCATGAAGCAAGGGGAGGATGACTTTTAAAAAAATTTTTTTTTAATATTTATTTATTTTTGAGAGAGAAAGAGAGACAGAGTGTGAGCAGGGGAGGGGCAGAGAGAGAGAGGGAGACACAGAATGGGAAGCAGGCTCCAGGCTCCGAGCTGCCAGCACAGAGCCCAACGCGGGGCTCGATCTCACGAACTGTGAGATCATGACCTGAGCCGAAGTCGGCCGCTCAACCGACTGAGCCACCCGGGCGCCCCTGGGGAGGATGACTCTTTATCCAGCGCCCTGATGTCAGACTCCCTCCACGGAAAATAGGCCAGGGTCTCGGGAAATGGAAACGTTGCCGGTGTCTCTACTTCCCAGCTTCTGGGAAGACGCAAGTGGCAGCTAAAGAACCCCCGTCCATCCAAGGGAGACCAGGGGTCCGGAGAGCCCGAAGTCTAGACTGAACAGGGCAGAGAGAAAACAGAATGCAGGAGAGTGTGTAGACAGTGTGTTGATCCTTGGGGAAAGAAGATCAGTCAGGTTAGGAGAAGTCTGAATCCTTGATTTCTGGCTTCTGCTTCTCTCCTCCTGAAACTCGTGACCACCTGTCTTTCATGTTGACACTCCATCGAGTCACTGCCAAAGATGCAAAAATTCATCCTGGCTCGTTCATGTTAGAAACCAAGCGAGATAGGGTCCACTTGTCCATAGTCGACTGGGCAGAAAGAGGAAATTGTTACCTAAATCCTTCACTCTAGCTCAGCAAAGCCCCGAACACCACTCCTTTTATTTATATACTCGTGATTGTTGTAATCACAGAATCTTTTTCACAGTCTTCCGAGAGATCATCTTCGAGATGATGTAAGTAACCGCGCATATTGATGTGCACGCCAACGTGTGTATGAGAGGGATTTATAAAACAGTTCATTACCCTCGTACAAAAATTACTAAGGCAGGCTTATTAAGCTCTAGAAGACGGGGAAATTGGAAGTGGGGGGGGTGGTGGGGAGTTGCGTCTTGCCCGGGCAGCCTTTTTCTGACCCCGCCTCTGTTAACCAATCTCGGGTTAATCTGGGGATGTTGGTTGCCCAACCTCGTGTCCACCGTGGACCCCTAGTTAGTTAGCTAAGGGCCGTGAGGCTCAGGTTGGTGATGAAATACAATGCAGCCATGCCGAGGGGCAGCCGGAACGCAGACCGGTCCCATGCCACTTCAAGGAGCGGGCCCGGCCAACTTGAATCCCAACCGGGAAGGAAGAATGAACACTTGGGTCTGCCTCACAAAGCACCCTGGGAAGCCAGGTCCCCGGTGAGGTGGGCTTTGGATGGTAAAGGCCAGGAGAGCGGTGAGCCGCCAGCCTGGCCGAGCCCTCCCTAACCTGCTGGTGCGGGGGGCCGTGCGCTCTCCCCTGGGGATGGGAAGGGGGCCGGGTCCCTTTGCGTTTACACAGCCGAGTGGTACAGAGAAGCTATTTACCACAGCATTCTGCTGGAAAGAAAGTGGATGGCGTGCGATCCGAAGGAATGGCATCTTACAACTAACAAAAGAAAGAAAATGGAAGCATAATTACCAATTCGCAAAGCCAAGCAATTTGATTTGCTTCTCAGGAGTCCGTGGTTCACTGGTGGTTAGGTATGTGCATTCTCCCGAGCTTCAAGCCAGCTTTAGCACTCGCGACTATTATCTCAGCTCATCTACCTGTTTACTTTCCCAGGATTGGTATTTGCTTCTTCTCACGGTACGTGACGTTTTATTATTCAGGTCCTGTGTACCTCTACTCAGCGGTAAAGACACCGTGGGCATCTCGCCTCGATGTCCCTCTTCTGAGACAGGGATGTTCTGGGAGTACACACTGCCCACGGAAGTCTGTTTCTTGCACCTGACTCTCAAGTGGTTCTTGTGGCCCGTGAGAAGGGAATAGCAGATCCTGTCACATTCTTAGACTGTTCCTGGGACCGTGGGCCCCCCCGCGTGCATTCAGTCCCAACCCTCGGTTCACAAGAGCAGTACTGGCTTTGAGGCAAAGCTCCAGGCCAGCGTTCTGGGCTCGGCCTCAAGCTTCTTTTCTCACTGCTGTGGCTCCGCCTTTGCGTTTAATTTAGATGACCCCAGGGGTGCCCGGGTGGCTCAGTCAGTTAAGTGTCCGACGTCGGCTCAGGTCATGATCTCGTGGTCTGTGAGTTCGAGCCCCACGCCGGGCCCTGCGTTGACGGCTCAGAGCCTGGAGCCCGCTTTGGATTCTGTGTCTCCTTCTCTCTCTGTCCTTCCCCCGCTCATGTTCTGCCTCTCTCTCAAAAATAAATAAACATTTAAAAATATAATTTAGATAACCTCAACGTTTCTAAACATGGGACCCAATCCTGCTCTTGATAATTTATCAAGTACCTTTCATTTTCCTTCCTCCATGGGAGTTCTCTTGTTTCTTGGTGGGGGGGTGGAGGTGGGTGAATCATAGGTTTGAAATGTTACTATGAGGTTCTGGAAGAATCCCTGAAATAGCTCTGGATCACCAATCCTCATCCTCCCCCTTTTATGTACCCCATCTTCTCTGAGATACACAACTCTCCTTCCTCCTAGAGTCGCTGAAGAAGCACTCGTTCCTTGTAGCTTTATTATCTACCTGTTTCCCCAATTATGAGCCCAACTCAGAGAAGCCAGGTCAGATACAGCTCTCAAAACTTCCCACAAGGGACTGAGGGTCCCAAGACAGTGCCAAAGGAATGTCAGTTAAAGACCATTCGGGTCACTACTCACAAAGCAGGATCCTAGAGGGGGTGCCTGGATGGCTCAGTCACTTAAGCATCTGACTTCAGCTCAGGTCATAAGCTCATGGTTTGTGAGTTCAAGCCCCGCGTCGGGGTCTGTGCTGACAGCTCAGGGCCTGGAGCCTGCTTCCGATTCTGTGTCTCGCTCTCTCTCTCTCCCTCTGCCCCTTCCCTTCTCATGCTCTGTCTCTCTGTCTCTCACAAACATAAAAAAAAAAATTTTAAAAAGCAGGATCCTAGAGAACCTTTAAACAGCCACACCTGCCCCCACACTGTGCACCAGGTATCTGCCCAGAAAAAGGATGCCTTAGCACAGACACAACTGTTACCAGCCTGCATTCCTTGTACCTGATTTTGTCTCGCTTCCAGCTCATATTTATGCTTCCTCCTTTTCTGCTCGGCCCTGTACACGAGTAAAAAGAAAACAGACCTTTGCGGGCGCCTGGATGGCTCAGTGGGTTAAGCATCCGACTCTTGGTTTTGGCTCAGGTCATGATCTCACAGTTCATGGGTTCGAGCCCTGCATCGGGCTCTGCACGGACGGTGTGGAGCCTGCTTGGGATTCTGTTTGCCCCTCTCCTGCTCTCTCTCTCTCTCTCAAATAAATAAATAAACATTAAAAAAATTAAAAAAAAAAAAAAAAAAGAAAATAGACTTTCATACTAGCAGGCTCTGGATTGGAATTCTGGCTTTTCCACTTACAAATGTGTGTGACCTTAAGCAATTATCTCTACCTTATAAGCCTTAGTTTCTGCACCACTGAAGCAGAAGCATATCATCTACCTCTCAAAGCCGTCTCTGGATCAAAAGGGATAACATATGCGAAGAATACATTGTAGCGCCAAGCATACAGTAGGTGCTTAAGTGCACGGCGGCTGTCATTTCACCTGAGATCAAACCACCTAATGTAAGGCTCGCCGTGGTCAAATAAGAGGACAGAGGAAACGCATATTCTGTTCTTTATATTTTTACCTAGTGACTCTTTTTGTTTTCGCCAGAACACTTTCCTCCACAATTATATGGGTTCTCCCCGCCACCGTCAGCTCCAGCAAATGGGCCTTTCTGTGTTTCAGTGTGGCCTAAGGAACCCCCTTTGAGGTGCCTCCTGACGCCCAGCCCTTCGCTGTACTGCAACAAGCACTGCTTGTGCTGAGTGGACCCAGAAAAAGGGAAACTGGAAACGCAAAACGAGACTACATCTTAAAACCAAGTAAGGCGACAGTGCGGTCAAAGATAAGATGATGCACGGGCAGGTCAAGGTGATGTTCAAAAGTGATGCCAGGGGGGCAGTGGCCGCCTCAGTTGGTAGAGCATGAGACTCTTGATCTCAAAGTCATGAGTTCAAGCCCCACGTTGGGTGTAGAGATTACGGAAAAAAATTAAATCTGAAGAAAAAAAAATAATTCTGGGGACACAACCGGTCTGCCACAGTATACCCCTTAGGTACAGTTCAGTGCACTTAAAAAAAAAAATTAAGTTTATTTATTTTGAGAGAGAGCATGACCAGGGAACAGGCAGAGAGAGAGAGAGAGAGGGAGAGAGAGAATCCCAAGCGGGCTCCACACGGCCAGCGCACAGCCCCACACGGGGGCCATCTCACTCATGCGCCATGGGATCCTGACCTGACACGAAATCAAGAGTCGGACACTTAACTGACTGAGTCACCTAGGTGCCCCCAGTTCAGTGCACTTCTTGAGGGACAAGGTATGCCTTGTATTTTTTTTTAAGGTTTTTTTTTTTTTTAAGTAGTCTCTACATTCAACGTGGACTCGAACCCACAACCCCAAGATCAAGAGTCACATGCTCGGGGCACCTGGGGGGTTCAGCCGGTTACACAGCCGACTCTTGATTTTGGCCTCAGGTTCATGATCTCAGTCTTGTGAGACTGAGCCTCGCTTCAGGCTCTGTGCCGAGTGTGGAGCCTGCTTAAGATTCTCTCTCTCCCAGGGCACCTGGGTGGCTCAGTCTGTTGAGCGTCCGACTTCAGCGCAGGTCATGATCTCGCAGTTTGTGGGTTCGAGCCCCGCATCGGGCTCTGTGCTGACAGCTCAGAGCCTCGAGCCTGCCTCGGGTTCTGTGTCTCCCTCTCTCTCCCATTCCCCACTTGCGCTCTGTCTCTCAAAAGTGAATAAACGCTTAAAAAAAATTTTTTTTTAAAGATTCTCTCTCTCCCTCTCTCTCTCTACACCCCCCATCTCTTTCTCAAATAAATGAAGAAATAAACAAGAAAAAAATCTTTAAATAAAAGAGTCCCGTGCTCTACCTACTGAGCCATCCAGGTGCCCCCACCTTATGTGTTTTTAGAGAAGCCAAGATCGTCCAGATACCCCCTTGAATTTGCCCAACTGCACAGCCCAGCCACAAGTGTAGTGTGGCTGCTGTATCCCTCATTTGCTAACCAAGAATCTACGAGAATGCCCCTGGGTATCTGGTCTGAGATTGTGGAGAGGGCGCCCGAAATACCTTCTTATTGCCTACTGAATGAAGTGCAGCCTCAGCCCACGGCATTCGGGTGTTTCCCACTGGTTAACTTCAACCTGCTTGCCGGGTTTATCCACCCTGCTTTCCCATTCACACCCACATTTCAACCACACTGGACTGTTTACTCCCCGAACCCGCCCCCATGCGCTCCCACGCCGGTGTCTGTGCTGTTTATTTTTAAAGGCCAAGTCTGAGGAAGCAGTGAGTTGGGGTACACTATGACGGCTCTCATCTGAATCTGTCCCCAGCCCAGCCTCCCTGGATGCATGTCCGTGTCCTAGCCAGGCACCTGTTTGCATCCAGGAAGGAGTCTCGTGGTGGCAAAGGGAATGAGATCCTGACTCTTCCTAATACAGCCCGCTTAGGTCCAAAGGCGTTAACGATGTCTAATGGCCTGGGATAGTCTCAAATGAGGCCAAATTCCAGAGAAGGACCAAGGAGGGTCCTCTGAGGGGAGACTTGCCACTGAAAGAGAATGTGGTTGGGTGATCCACACTGGTAATCAGAGTCCAGCTGGGGGTAGTGGTTAGGAACACTGACTCTGGAACCAGGGACCTGGCTTCAACAGCTTGGCTCCTAAGTAGTGGGGATAATTGAATCAGCCAACTGAGAGCTGTAAGTGGCATCACCTTGATGTGGCCGGTTGTGAAGTTCGTCTCTTAGCTGTAAGTGGCATCACCTTGATGTGGCCGGTTGTGAAGTTCGTCTCAAGAGGCAAGATTAAGCTGCCAATAGCCCAGCGGACTGGATTGAACAAATAAAGGACTGATGTGTGCCTACGTGGACGACTGTGGAGATTCTTGGGTCTGTTTAAGGAGGAGAAAATTCTTTCTACCAAAACTGAGTGTGTAGAGAGGGATGTTGAAAGACAAGAGATGTTGTTTTGTTTTTTTTTTTAATTGAGGTGTCATTGACATAGAACATTATATCAGCTTCGGGTGTACAACATAATGATTCAATATTTGTATATATTGAAAAATGATCACCAAAAGAAGCCTAATGGGATCAATAAGTCACAGGGAGTAGGGGTACAGCATAGGGAATATAGTCAATGGTATCGCGATAGTGTTGTATGGTGACAGATGGCAGGTACATTTGTGTGAGCACAGCGTAACACGTAGACTTGTGAAGTCACGATGTTGTACATTTTAAAAAATAAATAAATAAAAGGGGAAAAAGGATTTTAAAAAAGAAAAAAATGTCTAGTTAACATTCGTGACCACAGATAGTTACGAAACACTTTTTCTCCAAAGATTTAAAAGATTTTTAGACTAATCTCTATACCCGGTGTGGGGCTTGAACTCACAAACCATGAGATCATAACCGGAGCCAAAATCAAGAGTCGGAAGCTTGACCGACCGAGCCGCCCAGGCGCCCCAAAACATTTTTTTCTTGTGATGTGAACTTTTAAGATTTAAAGAGACCTTGGGGCGCCTGGGTGGCTCGGTCGGTTAAGCGTCTGGCTTCAGCTCAGGTCACGATCTCACGGTCCGTGAGTTCGAGCCCAGCGTCAGGCTCTGTGCTGACAGCTTGGAGCCTGGAGGCTGCTTCGGATTCTGTGTCTCCTTCTCTCTCTCTGTCCCTCCCCTGCTCATGCTTTCTCTCTCTCTCAAAAATAAATAAACATTAAAAAAAATGTTAAGTTCCATCATGACAAGAATTAGCTTTGACAAGAAATTCCATTTAAAAGAGCCAATTGGAATTTCTATTTTTTGTAGAGCCTAGCAGTGCATAAGTTATGTTTATTCTACCTAGTCTTTGCAAAGTTCCTTCTGAAGAACAGTGTCCCCTTCAAATATGAAACTGGACCAAGAAAGTTTTGAAGCAAGAAATTTTGAGGGAGAACAGAGAACTACGACCACAGGAATCACTATTGCGGAGATCCAAATACATCTACAAGTCAAATTGTGTCCTCTTAAAATGGATCTAGCCCAGTTAATTAATAACAAGGAATTCCATCCTGTTATCCAGCGTAAGACTAGTTTTTAAACTTTTTAAAAAAGCTTAGCCATTTATTTTGAGAAAAAGAGAGAGAGTGTGCATACGGGAGAGGCAGGGAGAGAGGGAGAGAGAGAATCCCAAGTGGGTTTTGTGCTGTTAGCATGGAGCCAGACGAGGGGCTTGATCTCATGACCTGAACTGAAGTCAAGACTCGGATGCTTAACCTGCTGAGCCACCCAGGCGCCCGAGCATAAGACTAGTTTTTAAAAAGGAGTCTCTCTGGGGCGCCTGGGTGGCTCAGTCGGTTAAGCCTCCGACTTCAGCTCAGGTCACGATCTCACGGTCCGTGAGTTCGAGCCCCGCGTCGGGCTCTGTGCTGACGGCTCAGAGCCTGGAGCCTGTTTCAGATTCTGTGTCTCCCTCTCTCTGACCCTCCCCTGTTCATGCTCTGTCTCTCCCTGTCTCAAAAATAAATAAAAATGTTAAAAAAAAAAAAAAAAAAAGGAGTCTCTGTGATTAGAGACTTACAGGCTGAGAATTCTGGTTATTCATGTGTCAGTTCTTAAATACACAAACTGTGCTTGAGTAGTCAGCAAAGAGTTTACCCACTTCATCTTTCTCCCAATGGGAAGAATCACCCCAAGTCCTTTGGGTGACTTGGAAATAGGTAGTCAAGAGCTCAGGAACTCTGGCTTACCAGGGACTGAGAGATCGAGGCAGGATTATTTATTTAAAAAAAATTTTGTTTAAATTTTTTTTAACGTTTTATTTTATTTGTTGAGAAGAGAGAGACAGAGCATGAGCAGAGGAGGAGAGAGAAATAGGGAGACACAGAATCTGAAACAGGCTTCAGGCTCTGAGCTGTCAGCACGGAGTCCAACACGGGGCTGGAACTCACAGACCGTGAGATCATGACCTGAGCTGAAGTCGGATGCTTAACCAACTGAGTCACCCAGGTGCCCCTAAAAACTAATTTTTTTAACGTTTATTTATTTTTGGGAGGCAGAGAGAGAGCACGGGAGGAACAGAGAGAGGGCGAGACACAGACTCCAAAGCAGGCTCCAGGTTCTGAGCTGTCAGCACAGAGCCCGATGCGGGGCTCGAACCCACGAACCGTGAGATCATGACCTGAGCCGAAGTCGGACGCCCCACCAACTGAGTCACCCAGGCGCCCCTATCCAGGCAGGATTTTTGAAGTATTCATCACCTTGCAGATTCCCTTGCCTTTAATGAAGACCCACAGAAATATGTCTCTGACCTCAGTATCAGGAAAAGCCATACTTCTCTTGAACAGCTGGCTTATTCTTGTCCTGCATCAGTGGTTCTGAGAGTGTAGTCCCTGACCAACAGCACCAGTAATCCTCTGGGAACTTGTTAGAAATGCAAATATTCAGGGCGCCTGGCTGTTTCAGTCAGTACAGCATGCAACTCTTGATCTCGGGGTTGTGAGTTTGAGCCCCACGTTGGGTGTGGAGATTACTTAAAAATAAAATCTTAAAAAAATAAAACAAAGAAACACAAATATTCAGGCCCCACCCCAGACTTACCCAAATTAGAATCTCTGGAGGTGAGATCCAGCAATGTGCTTCGATAAGCCTTCCTGGTGATTTTGGACGCAAGACAAAATTTGAAAACCACTGTCCTGCTCGACTGATGCCTGAGAACATCGGAGCCAAAACTGCAGACTATCTCCAGCAACTGTTTTCTAATCCCTCTCCCACCACCTTAGAGGCAGAGAAGAGTTCTGCAGCACCCTTGGATTCCCAGATCCGTGGAGATTTAAAAAAAAAAAAAAAAAAAAAAAAAAGATTTTAGCAACACTAACTGAATTGGGCTGAACCAGGAAACCCCAGCTTCAGAAAACTGGCAACGTGTTTGTTCAATGTCCAACATTTACTTTGAGTTAAAAGGCGACATTAGGATCGGATTGCAGTGGCTTCATCTCCAACAAGTAGCTGGATTTGAAAAACTTGGATGATTATATTGACCAAGTATGCACTAAACACAAACAACAAAGGATTTCGCCCTTTTGTAGAGGCTAAGTGCCCTGCAACTTTAACTAGGAACAATTAATTAGACATTGCCATGGTTGGTGGTTGAACTGTAAGCTACTGAGTGCTTGTGTGACCCCTCGCGTGAGATACTTTTCCCCTCTGAACCTCAATTCTGCTCCTGAGAAAACTAGAGGACTTGATTTCATCAGCGCCAAGGTTGCTCCCGTCTCTGACATCCTGGAATTCTGGAATTCTAGAGATCCAAGAACACCACTGCTCCGGCAGTGCCCCCAACACCACTGCTGTCTCCTAACCTCTCCCGACCAGGAAGAAGAAAGGCACGCTGGTAGCTGAAGCCTCCTGAAAGCACGCCTGAGATGTGTGGAACTCAGATAATTTTGGCAATCACACGCCAAGAGTTTGTTTCTTACTACCCAGTGCCGTGTGGCCATCAGCCGAGGTGTGAATTGGAAGATAGTTTGCTCTTTGCCACATGACACACAGGAATCCCAGAGAGATTCTGTCATTGGCTTGTGAGAACCAGATATGGACCAACTGTATAGAGCCAGCCCAGCGCATGACATTACTTGTGTGTATTCTTAAAAGCTAAGGGGGTTGGGTTTATCCAAACACTTCCCCTCCCCCACTGCCATCAGAAACAGTTATTTGGCTGAGTAAGTCAAGCTGTGGAGGTAATTTCACAAAGGGTGGGGGGATTGGTGTGGTTTGGGGGACCCGAATTAACCAGATGATTGGTTCAATTCATCCGGTTCGCTTTCCCTGTAGGATTTATTGCACGTACTCTGTCAGGTATAAAGAGCAATCCTGACTTGCCCCTCCTGATCACTGGCTAGCCAAATACTTTGCTGTTTTTCATTTCACTTCCCAGACTACCTCTGATATGGGCATATTTATAAAAACCTCACTACACAGAGTTTTCTCGTAGCCAGAGATCATCCTTTGCACTGGATCATTTCAGAGACGATTTCTCAGCAGGTGATATATTAAATGCCTTCAAATGGCTGGCCTCCCACTACCAAACACCCCCCCCCCCATACACACACGGAAATCACATACTTACATTGTCTGCAACGAGGGGCTTTTCTTACTGGTACTAAGGTGATTGCCTTAATTTTCTTCTTCCTCCAGCTGATGGAAACATCATCTACCTGCCTGTCATCTCTGGAGCAACCCACAGCATTCCTACATTTGAAATGAATGACTCTCATTCTTACAAGTCCTTTTGTGTCAGGACCTCTGAGCAGCGTCCTGTATTACTCTGTTTTGCAACAAGGCAGGTTCATTATGACCATTTCTGAAGAGAGAAACCCTCAACAGCATTTACAAACGTATGGGGCATTAAAACAGACAGTCAAACAGCTAAAGCTGTTTGATTAGGACATTTAGAGACAAAGCAACTGGTGGTTTGCCTGGATTTTTCGTCTCTGAAAGGTTGCGTGGATATACTGTGGCACGGCCCCCGTAATGTGCATGGTGGGGAATTACTGTGTGTCAGAGCTGGGCGATAACTAGGGTCGCCTGAATGATTCCTGCTTGCAAATGACATCAGCCCTGTCAAAGTGGGAATGATTTGTTGCTTCAGCGCCTCTCTGATATTAAATCTAGAGGGGTGGATTCAAGTTAGTGCTTCAGAGGACACACATACCTATTTCTCACGTAAAGGAACATGCAGTAGACCATCTTCTGATTGCAGAGAAACGAATGAGCCCGGGGAGAAAACGGACGACGCCCATGTAGATTTTCGTGGCCAGACATGGAAACAAGGTGATTCTAATAAACTATAAGTATTATTTTATAATATCTAATTATTCATAAGATTCCCCAACAGGGAAGAACAAGCAACTGCAGAGCATTTCCCCAACCCCCCTCCTTCTGTCACGGAAACGCCAATAAAACTCCTCCACCTCCCACCCTTCAATGCCAGATCGGTAAGCATTTAGCCAAGCATGCTGGGAGACACAGAACAACTGAAGGAAAGGAGTATCCGGGTGTCTTGGATCTGCTTGCCATTCTGCTCTGTTCTACCATCTCGTTACTAGACGTAGGCATTAGACGTGACAATCAGCCACATTTAAACTGAGCAGAAGAAATATCAAAGGCAGAGCCCTCAGAAGAAATGTCTCAAAGACAGCTTCAGTCACCTAATCAGACTTTAATTCCAATCACAAATGACACAGACTCATCAAGCTCTGTCGTTCCTAATGATACCACAAATAAAGGACGGACCGGAGACAACTCTCCAGGAATAGAAGCTTTGTGTGCTATCTACATCACTTATGCTGTGATCATTTCAGTGGGCATCCTTGGAAATGCTATTCTCATCAAAGTCTTTTTCAAGACTAAATCCATGCAAACAGTTCCAAATATTTTCATCACCAGCCTGGCGTTTGGAGATCTTTTACTTCTGCTAACTTGTGTGCCGGTGGATGCAACACACTACCTTGCGGAAGGATGGCTGTTCGGAAGAATTGGCTGTAAGGTGCTTTCTTTCATCCGGCTCACTTCTGTCGGTGTATCAGTGTTCACGTTAACAATTCTCAGCGCTGACAGGTGGGTTTCTTTTCTCAGTTTTATTTGCTAGGATGTGAAATTAACCAAAAAAAAAAAAAAGAAGAAGAAGAAGAAAAAAGAAAGGAAAGCTTGTACTTAGCATTCACCGGCTACTGTTCTGCTTTTCTTACAGTCTGTAACCTAGATGTAAGATTGGAAAACCGGGGACTGGGGGGGGGGGGGCAATTAAAAAAAAAGTTGGTGTGAGAAGGTTAAAATTCCTGGGTTAGCATCGGAGGAAAGGCTGGAATTGTATGCTTTGGGAATAATTTATTCTCTTTGGAGTGTAATTGTTTGCTTGAAACAATACTGAACCGTGTGTGTTTCCACCCCCCCCCCCATTCAGTTTATTTATTAAGTAAGGCAAATTGTTCCAGGTGGAAAAGAAAAACAATTCATGCTTTATACATTAGTGCAGCCTAGTGGTACAATATGGTCAACATTAAAACATCAGCATAGGTGTGAAATTGACCACATACACATGCATCTAATTTACTTGAAATTCATCAAATTAACCAATGGCAGAAAAATGGTGAGGTTTTCGGCTGCCTGGTAACTTAATGTAATGTCACCACCTAATTGTATTTGTTTTCTCTATAGGCAGTCAATGACATTCTTGTTTCCGGAGAAATAACTTAATCCGGTTGACTTTTAGAGCTCTGTGGATAGAGCGTGTGAGAACCTCCGGCAGTCAGGGTATTCCGGCTCCGTTAGGATATTTTCAGTCTAAGTACTGTGTTTTTCTGTGTTCCTATTGTAGAATAACTGTGAAAGCATGAAAAAAATTTTGAGGCTCCAAATGTTCAGATTCTGGAATCAGAGAAGAGGAAAAGCTTTCCCTGTGTCTTTTATGGATTTTTGCTTTGACTGTTTTTATATCCTATTCAAGTGCAGATTTACTTAAAGGCTGTAGATTTTAAGGCGAATTTGTCAGCATAAAGACATCTTTGCATGGGCACGGGGTGTCCAATTTCACCCTTGCCTTGCTCTAAATTTACCTACAGATCGGCTCGGGCAACAAATAAGCACGTATGAACAGGGGAGAAATTAACCCTCTTCTCTTTACCGCACAAACTCATGGAATTCTTTCCTAGGAAGGTTGATGACTGCTCACTCACGAAGGAAGGAGAATTAGGTTTAACCTCAGTCACTTATACAAAAAGGAAATCTTTTAGAACCCATAAGGTGATACACAGGTAATGAGTTACTCTCAATCATACAAAGAAATCATGCTGAAAAAAATGTATTCGTCCTAAATAGAGGATCTACACACAAAATTATAAAATTGCAAATCTGAAATAGTTCCTCCTAGTGAATAAGAGAAAAGATGATTAGCAGAAACATAAAATCCTGGGGTGTATTGTGTATTAGTTATTGAAATCATAACTCATTCAGTTGCTTAATGTTGACCTGGTTATATACATGTGTATAGGAGGCAGAACTGGATGGCCACTGAGATCACTTTTAGCCCTAAGACTCTGTAGTTTTGATATGTATTTTGACCTTTGCCTATGGTTATTTGTTTCCAGATACAAAGCAGTTGTGAAGCCCCTAGAGCGACAGCCCTCCAATGCCATTCTGAAGACCTGTGCCAAAGCTGGCTGTGTCTGGATCGTGTCCATGATCATTGCTCTACCAGAGGCTATATTTTCAAACGTGTATACTTTTCAAGATCCCAACAAAAATATGTCACTTGAAGCGTGTACCTCCTATCCTGTTTCCGAGAAGCTCATGCAAGAGATACATTCTCTGCTGTGCTTCTTGGTGTTCTACATTATCCCACTCTCAATTATCTCTGTCTATTATTCTCTGATTGCTAGGACCCTTTACAAAAGCACCCTGAACATACCTACTGAGGAACAAAGCCATGCCCGCAAGCAGGTATGTATTAATCAGGACTCATGCATGAATTTAGAAATGAAATTCCTACTTTTGCACCTGCGAGCAATAACTACGATAGCGGGATAGTAATTTTGCTATGATCACGGACTCTGGAGTCTGTCAGACTGTCTGTCATTCTGGCTCTATCACGTACTAGCTGTGCAGTCTTGGGCAAGTGACTTAACCTCTCTGAGCCTCGGTTTCCTTGCCTGTGAAATGAAGATGGGGGCTGGGTGAAGTATACGAAATACTTAGCATAGTTCCCGGTGCATCGTAAGCAGTTGATAAGTGGTGGGATTGCTATTGTTAGACAGGGGACAGCTGAAGTTTGGGAGCCATCAAAATTATTTACACCATCGAGTAGTGATGAACAGCACACAAGGTGAGACTATGAAGTGAAGCATCTTTTGCTTTAGAAAGTGTAACAGAATGACAAAAACACAGGATGATAGAACTGGCAAGGAGCCCTGATATTATTCGATGCAAACCACTTGCAAACCAACCGGCTTATTCAGATGAGCAAGCCGAGGGCTCAAGGGACGAGGTAAGTGCCAGTGGCAAGAGAACACAGTGACTCACAGAAGTTTGATTAAGACCATTGCAAGAGCCAGTGTGCCTCCTTCCATAAAGATGAACAGAATAAAAAGAATGTTGCCAAAACATTGTTCAATTTGATTAAAAACACACCAACAGGATTTCTATTTTTCCTGGGGGGGGGGGGGGGGGGCTATTCTTGACCAGTCCATTCAGTTGGTTCAACAGGGGTGCTCATGAGGCTGAAGTTGCATATTTGGTGCCCGTGTGAACAGTTCTCTTTACTCTGTGACCACAGGGACTTAACCTGGTTCATTTCCTTCATTAACAGGTGTAGGCAGCATACTTTTCACAGGTATAGGTAGGATGACACATTGGTTTTCATTCCTTTGACTGTAGGGTCAGAATTCTTACAGACTACAAATAATTTTTGGCAACTTTCATAAACCCCGGAAGAACACCCTAACCTAGCCAGCCTCTGCTGAGGCAGTGAAAGCAGTTTCGTATAGCATCTCTCTGTTTTTAATTAAATTAAAATTTCAAGAATTCCACAACGCTCCTTGAGATAATCGGAGACGACCTAGAGTATCTCAAAACTGGGGCTGGGAGTCTCTGAATTAGAGCTAATGAGACCAAGATCATGGGTTACCATGCCAATTAACTGGCTGGATTCTATAGGCACGGGCTGCCTTCCCACAGATCCCAACCAACGCGTTATTTCACAAACGCATGCTCAAAGGGATGCCAGCCTGTTAACTGTTCATGTCTATGTAAATCTAGAGCGTGGCTCGTTAAAATCTCTGCCAGCTAAATGATTTTTTTCCCCCCTGTGGTCGTTTTTCTTCCCCCCTACAGATTGAGTCCCGGAAGAGAATTGCCAAAACTGTTTTGGTGCTGGTGGCCCTGTTTGCTCTCTGCTGGTTGCCGAATCACCTCTTGTATCTCTACCACTCATTCACTTATCAAACCTACGTGGACCCCTCTGCCATTCATTTCATTGTCACCATTTTCTCTCGGGTTCTGGCTTTCAGCAATTCCTGTGTAAACCCCTTCGCTCTGTACTGGCTGAGCAAAACCTTCCAGCGGCATTTCAAAGCTCAGTTATTCTGTTGCAAGGCAGGGCTGCCCGACCCTCCTCCTGCCGAGACCCCTCTTAACAACCTGGCAGTGATGGGAAGGGTCCCCGGCGCTACAAGCACGCAGGTGTCTGAAATTAGCGTGACCTTGTTCACTGGGTGTAGTGCGAAGGAGGAAGATGACAGAGTCTAGCTTTTCAATTAAAAATGGTATTTTTCCTCCCAGCATGAGTATCCGACTCTGAGCTGTGAGTAGGTGGATGGTGTCAGGATTTTTGTTGTTTGTGCATTGTGCTGAAATCCTAGGAGTGAGAGATCCTTATAAAGGAAAGGACAAACCATGATATTTTTTTTTCAATGTACAAACGTTAACGTTACCGGGCTTTCTAAATAAAATGAAGCCCCACTAGGTGTCAAAAGACACGTTTGTATGTCGGCAGGTCCTACGGGACCTCGGATGGGAGAGAAGGTGAAATAAACGGGATGACACTGGAAAATCCAACGTGTTCCCGTCACATCTACGCTTCTCATTTCTCGTATACTCCTGTGATTTGCATAACACTGTGTCTGTGTTCAGTATGTGGTGCAAATCTAGAGATTCTGCTTTGTGTATGAAAAGGGGATCAGATAGAAATAAAACGTCTGCAGTTTTCTTGCAAAACAAAGTCCTTAAAAAATAAAGCTTCGCAGGTGTTTTTGACTGCTCTTTTCCATTAATCTCTGTCCCATCGTAACTAAAACTCTGCGATTCCAGTGAAAATGTTTTGGGATCAGTGACTATAACGTACCGAGTAAGGATCTGGGGCAGGGTGTTTGTCTGACTGGGTCAACACTTACTGACTTATTAGTTCCACTTACAACCAGCATCGATCGATAATGGAGCACATGTCTCTCACAAATATTGTGAAGAACTCGCCGTACTCACGGGCAGGATAAGTGGCCACGCTTATTGTCATCGGGAGGCCCCAGAGAAGGACCCCTGTCGAAAACCCCGTGGACCAGCCAGTGTCTGAAATTCTTCCTTTAAGGAAATTCATTTCTCTCTGGTAAGCAGTGCCCTCTTTCTAAAAAATGGAGAAGTACCACGCGAAATCCTTTACATCTGGGCGTGCAGTTGTTCCCAGATCATCTTCCTGCTTGACTTCTTTAAACCCGATGGGTGCCTGAGTCCTGTAAGAGCGTGGCCTGATTAACCTCTGCCCTTGGAAATCAGATAGAAGGTTCTGAATTTCTGTCCTCTGCTCCTACTTGCTAACGCTTTAAGCTTAAGAACTGTTATTTCAAACAAACTGTTGTCAATACATGTGTCAGATTTAGATTTGTGGTTTTAGAAAATGTTTTCTTGGGGCAAATTAAAGGATATGTTTGGCGCTTTAGTTAAATCCGTATCTCCAAAGCCTTGATTGTGGAGTGTGCTTTTGGTAGTTTTGAGCTTTCTGTAAATGGCTCGTGTAGTTGTGAACTTTTGCTGATGATGTGGCTCCAAAAAGGGAACGTGTTATCAACACTAAACTTTACATGTGTGTAACATTGTTTTACTTGGGGGGGGGGGGTGCCCATATTGTGTTAGTGTTAAGTTGGACATCATAATAAGTGGTGGGAAATAAATATCAAATAAAGTTTTAAATGACTCTGTGTAAGTTTATATTTTAAAAACAATAGTTCTCACAGGGGCACGTGGGTGGCTCAGTGAATTAAGCATCCGCCTCTTGATTTCGGCTCAGGTCATGATCTCGCAGTCTGTGAGTGCAAGCCCCATGTCAGGCTCTGTGCTGGCAGTGTGGACCCTACTTGGGATTCTCTCTCTCTCCGTCTCAAATAAACTTAAAAAACAAAATACAAGTAAGAAAAAAACAATAGTTCTGGAGGAATATAACTGAGAACCCATTTTAATCAGAAAATTTAAGTTATTTGCATGTCACAAAACTCCCAGATGTTTTACGATTTCCTCACTCTTGAGTAAAAACTACGTCTTTACTCTTCCAAGCATGGCATTTTAGAAATAACTGATAAAAGTACCAGATAACAAAAGCCAAGAAAGCTGTTTAGCAGTTGGTGAAACTAGAACTCAAAGAACGTTCATTTTCCTCACTCTTAGTAATTCAGGGGTGACTCAGGGATCTGATATAAAATAATTCCCTAAATGCTTTTATAGGGCGTCGCCCCCCATCCAGAGTTGGGGAATTGAGATTAAAATCCATGGCTTTGTTTTGATTTTTTTTTTTGGAGGGGGTGGCCTCCCTCTCTCTCTCCCTCTCCCTCTCTCTCTGTTTCTAACAGATGATCCTTATCAGAGCTAACCTTTTAAGTAGATCCCAATAGCCACAATTTCTTTCACACTGCCTATTGTGGTTCCAGGAATGTTACTATGGAAGACTTCATTTCTCTGGAGAGGGTCCCAAATGGGGAAAAGCTTGGGGTACATGAAAAACAAATTCTGTATACTTCCCAATTTTGCTCAGGGTGTGCCCTGACCCAAGACTTCGAATAAACAACCACAATAATACGCTACAAAGCAGGAAAACAAAGTCACAAACGTAGGTATAACCAAAATGTGCAATGGTAAGTCTTTGTCTTTGACGTTGAAAGTGCCAGAAAACATTTAACACTGGCATACCCACCGAAGGTAGCAAATTTGGGTTAGAAGGATTTCTGCAGTGTCAACCATCTCAGGTCAGGGATCCATCACTCTTTTTGTCAAAAGGAGTTCCTTTTATTTCCACTGTATGTTGAGATTACAGGAAGCAGGGACAGGAAACCTCCTGAAGAGAGCGAGCTTGAAGAGGCCGTTAAAAAATATGGATATAGTTTGGTATAGGCCAGTAATTTTCCAGAGTTCCTGGGCCAGGTAGGAGATTTCTCCGGCTGAGAAGTCTGCTTTTTCAAATTAATGTATTCTTATCCACCAAGAAGGCCATGACCTATTAGGCCAAGAGCGTAGCACAGATCGCCCCTAAAAAGATGAAGAAGACGTTCAGAGAGAAGCTGGCTGTCTGGGTCCTGAGAACTGGCTCAGCTTCCTGGGTCCAGCAGCTTCTTCCTGGTTCCCTCGTGAGACCCGGCTACATTCCCATCCTGGAACTTCAGGAGCTATCCTCCTCCTCATCATAGATAGGTATTTTTTGCTTGTTACCTTGAGTGTTTCTATGACTTGCCAAAAAAGCTTGAAAAAGACAGGTCACAAACACAGAGATGCTTACAGATTCCCTCCGTTACCAGGGAGTCAATTCTACGAGCACACAGGGAACTAAGAACCGGGAACCAGGCCTCATAGAGACAACAGCGTGGTTAAAACGAAACAAGACAACGGTCAGGTCTCGTGGTCGAACAGAAGGCCACTGTAGGTACAAGGGTGCGTGGCTCCCAACACCACTGCTCCACTATCGCGGTCACCCGGTGAGCCTGTGTCACGGCCTCAGCTTCTCCTCCCGCTCCCGGGGAACTTCACAGCAGGCCCCTGTGCCATTACCTTCCCTGTGTGGGCCTCCCGCCCTCCGTGTTACTCTGACCGTGTCCCTGCCCGTTCCGGACTCGTTCCTGTCCCCGGGAGAGGTTGTTATTGGCTCATACGGCCAAATTCGGTCTAGAATGCAGGGCTCCCCTGCCAGGTCACCGGGCAGACTGGGGGCCACGCTGGCTGGGTCACAGGGGACCCAGGCCTAAGGAACCATTTTGGCCACCTGTTCAGAGGGGCCCGTGGATACAGCAGGCATCCAGAGGGTCACGTGCCGTAGCAGGGCTGTGTAGCATATTATCACCTATGCTGTGAACTCAGGAATGAAATCGGACCCCAATAACACATTGCTGAAAACAGGTGTACACTATTTTGGGATCCAGGAAGAAATACTTAGCAACGCTTAAATAAGTGAGCCTAATAAAACTCGTGTTGTCTATATCATAAAAACACAAGCGACTCCAGTTCTCCGATGGTCCCCAACAGCACGAGAACTTCATGAAAAAGAAATGTAACTGGGAAAAAAAACCAAAAACAAAAACCAACCCACCCTAACCCAAGCTACTGTTTAAAAATCACCGTTTATGGCTGAAACCATGTCCTCACAGCTGGTATTTGGGGAGTTAGGATTTTCTAGAGCCCATGCGCAACTGCTATATTTAGAATCAAAAGGTCACTGGAAGAGCAGAAATAATTTCTTCTGGTAAGCTTTTCCCCACCCTCAGGTCTGGTTTATAAAATTTTATGTGTACACATAATGAGTTTATTGCTGTTGTTCTTAAAGGAATTAATAAAAACTTTTAAACGGTTGCTTCTCGTGCAACAAATACTGGTAAGAATCATCTACATAAACAAGCGTGTCTCTCTCGATTCGAGCCTGTCTTGTTGACTGCTGGCTCGCCAGAGCCTAGCAGTCCCTGGTACCTGGTGGCTCAACAAGTATCTGCCCAATAAGAAGAGAGAGAAAGAGAGAGAGAGAGAGAGAGAGCGCGCGCTCTTTATTTTCTACGGTAAATATGTCATTTCTGAGAAAAAACTGTACGGAGGAAAAAACATTCTGTGCTTTTCTAACAGGCAAAAAACAAAACAAAACAAAACAACGAAGTTAGTGGGCCAGTAAAGTTGGTGCTTACACTTGGCCGTTTAAGGTTTGGAGCTGAGCATCTCTGAATCCCGGTGGACAAGGGGCAGGGATCTACTGCCCGCCCTCCCTTTCCATAGAGTCGACCTCCAGCCTGGGAAGGTACCGGAGAGATTAAAGGAGGGGCCTGAGGCGGGGAAAAGAAGGTTGGTCCCCATCCATCGTACGTTCGTACGTTCGTTCGTTCGTTCATTCATTCATTCATTCGCTCACTCATTCAACACGCACTAGACACCACACCCCGTGCTAGGATAGCTTAGGCTACGAAGATGAACCAGAGCCGGCGTCGATCCCGGGGAAATCATAAAGAAACGAGCCAAAGCCACGTTTCCCACGCGGAAGAGGGGAAGGAGGCCCGTCTTCTTGGCAGCAACGCAGAGCCGCCCCGCCCGCCCCATCCACTCTCCCAAGATGGCGCCCGCCGAGGGGGGACGTTCCCACGCCTCCCGCTACCGCCCGCCGCGGCCCCCGCGCAGCCCAAGGTCCCGAGGCGCCGCGGCCCCCCGCAGTCCCCGCGCCGCCGGCCCAGGAGGCCCGGGTGGGCAGCGGGGCGGGACGGCTGCGCGCCACACCAGCGGGCCCCCTGACGCCCCGCCTCCGGGGCCCCTGAGCCGCCTGCCCGCTCGCCCGCCCTCCCGTCCGCGTCGGCGGTTTCTGACGCCACCGGAGGCGTGTCGGCGCGACCCGCGACGTCGCGACGCGCCAACAATGGCGACTGCGTCAGCCTGAGCGGGCCCCAGTCGGCCGGCCAGCTCCAGATCGTGCCGCGCGAGCCGCGGGGGCCGCGAGCGCCTCGGACCGGGTCGGCGGCGAAGGCGGCGGCGGCGCGCGTGCGCGTGCGCGCTCCTGCCACAGCCGGGGTCGAGCCGCGGCGCCGAGGCCCCGCGGAGCGAGCCAGGTGGGCGGCGGCGCGGCCAGGCGGCCAGCGAGCGGCGCGCGCAGCGGGCGGGAGGCGAGGGGGGCGGTGTGGGCGCCGGGCGGCCCCGATCTCCCGGGGGCTGCTGGGGCGCCGCGGGGAGGCGTGCCGGGGGGCGGCGGGCGCGGGCCGAGCGCGGCCGACCCTCCCTTTCTCTGTAGCCTCCGGCAGCATCTGGGCCTCCACGCTCGCCGGGACCGTCCCTTTCCCAAGTCGGCAACATGAGCGGCAACAACTTGGATGGGAACGACGAGTTTGACGAGCAGTTGCGAATGCAAGAACTGTACGGCGATGCCAAGGACGCTGACACCCAGAAGGAACCCGACGGACAGCCCGATTCTTTCGGACAGCAGCCGGCTGACACCCCGTACGAGTGGGACCTGGACAAGAAGGCTTGGTTCCCCAAGGTAGGAGCGTGGCGCGGGCGCCACTGCAGAGCGGGCCCTCCTGGCCAGCCCTCGCGGGGCGTCCCTTTTCCGTTTTCTTTGCTGAGGTCCCGAGTTAGCGCCCCCGCCCCCCCCCCCCTCCGCCACGGGTCGCGACGTTTCTTTTTGTTGTGTCTGTTGCAGAACCGGTGTGTAGAGAAACGTAAATCGGTACGAGATGCCTTAAATGCAATTTAATTCTTAAGGCTTTTCTATGTCTTATGAATTTTGTCTGTGAAGGTCACAGTTGGTTATTGCATCGGTGACTGCTTTTTATTGCAAAGAGGAAACACACCAAGAGCAAATTTAGTACTTGTTAATCTAAGATAGGCAACCTCACTTACCCTAGGAAATTCAGATGTTTGTTCCGCTGATGTACTGTGTGCAAAATGCAGCTTCTTGGTTTTGGGGGGGGGGGGGGGTGGTGGAGAAGTGGCCATTTGTATCTCTTTTTGGAGTCAACTTTGTAACTCTCCTTCCTATTGAATTGTGTCCCTGGGCATGTGTGTTTGAACCGAAGAGCCACAGGAATAGCACTAGAGGGGCAAAGAATAGTTACGGAGATCTGTGTCGATTTGTGTAGAGTGCTTGGAAATTAAGTATCTTATCCCAGCTTGGAAGTAACATAACTGGTGTTAACTTGGTTCTGTAAACTTTTCGGTCGAAGTATCCTGTTAATCAAAGTCTCCTAGGGGTGGAAAAAGATACCAGAAGCAAACGAATCAGCTTGCAGGCTGGTAATATAAACCGTGTCTCCACTGTGTAATTTGACTGTTATTCTTAAAATTACTTATTTCAACTTTTTTATTTTCCATTTTGTATTTGTGTATATATATTCCATTCCCTCAACCTTGTTAAATTTCTCATTTTGCTTGTATTGCGGTGCCAATGCCAGTGCAGATTTGGTTTCTGAGTACTTTTCACAATAGTCTGATCACGGATTCATTTGTGACTCTGTCTCTTTATGTTATGGAAGCCCATACCTCTTCAGACTTGGAGTTTTAAATGTGCATAACATTGATCAGAATGAAGATAGAACTCTCATTTCTTTCGTTGTGCGCCTGTGCTCCCCCCCCCCCCAAAAAAAAAAGCCAGGAGGGTAGATGTGAGCTGAATTTGTTCTTAATTTGGTCTGGCACTAAATGATCGTGTGATTTCATTAGTGAAAGAGTTAAAATAAGCATTTGGTTTTATAATTGTTAACTTTATTCTCTGTGTAGCGAATCAGTCCCATTCTGCGTCCTCTCTGCGCGCAGATACTCAGATATTTGGTGTGCGTACGCTTCTGTGTATCTCTGTAGCAAAAGAAAACTGGATTCCGTTGTTAGATTCTTAGCTGACGGTTGGTTTTTGTTCTGTTTTATTGTTATCTGGTCCTTCCTTTGTTGTATGTACTTTAGCCTTCGGCAAGTAGACCGTAGAGAGGTAGTGATTTATAAATGAAACAACTAGAAACCGGGCCAACATCACTTAAAATGCCAGTAGCGTCTCAGAGTTTCGCGTTGATAACCCAAGTGCCCGTGTCTTTTTTTGTTTGTTTTTTTAATCATTTTAGGCACCTTTTCTGTGTAAGGTGACTCTTCTTGTATTTACACTGTAATCACTACAGCCGTTATCTGCAGAAACACTTCTGGGTCCAGTTGTAGAACCATGTTGCCATTTAACACAATATTAAACTTTTTCTGGGAAGAAAACATTTTTGAATTTCTGTATGTGTGTGTGCTGAATTTTTTGTTTAGATCACTGAAGATTTCATTGCTACGTATCAGGCCAACTATGGCTTTTCTAACGATGGGGCGTCTAGCTCCACTGCAAATGCACAAGAAGCCACTGCCAGGACTGCAGAAGAACCTCCTCAAAGAAAAACCCCTGAACCCAGTGATCCCAAAAAGAGGGGAGAAAAGAGAAAGGCCGAATCAGGCAAGTGGATTTAACTTGCAAAACAGGAATGTGAAAAATTTTGATGTTAGTTATGTGCATATATAGTTACTGTTGGGAGAATAATACCAGCTTGAAGGAGGCATAAAATGAGGGGTTTTTAATACGATTATTTGGGTTCATATATTGGCTCTCGCACTAACTCGTGGGCATTGGGTAGGCCGTTGCAGTTCTGTGCCTCAGTTTCCTCCTCTGCAAACTAGAGCTATTGTTAGGGGATTATCAAAGGTTCTGCTTGTAAGGTAATTTTGTTACACGTTTTGAGTTAAATTGAACTCAAGGCAATTTTGTCTCAGCTTGGCCATGTCTAACACAGAGATTGGAGTCAGAAGCAACTTACACATGCCCCAGCCTAAAGTCAGCTCAAGGATGAGTGTCTTTTTAAGGCAGTATGAGAAGCATAAAGAACCGAGATAACGAGCCATACTTTTTCAGACAGGGTTCTGGAACTGTGTGTCAAAAGATCCAGTACTTTGAAAGCTGGACAGTGATTTGAGTCGGTCTCTCTTGTGCTAAGGATAAGAAAAGAGTCCTGGAAGTTTCAAGAAACTGCCACATTGTCCTGGTTTCATAGTGTGACTCTTACCTTTTCTTGCATGTGTTTTTTTTTTTTTTTTTTTTTCATTTTTAGGATGGTTTCATGTTGAAGAAGACAGAAATACAAATGTGTATGTGTCTGGTACGTATACCCTCAAACAAAGCAAAGAAAATACCTGGTTTTGAGATTTTTTTTTTTTCACAAAGTGCTCTTCAGTTTTCTGCTTTTCTAAAATCTGTTGGTTTTTTATCATTGTGTCACTTTTTTGTTCGACTGCTTGCATTTGTGAGGAATTTGGCTTTTGTTAGTTACAGAGCTGAGAAAAATTAAGTTGTGTGTAACTTTGCATGCTTTGGGTCCGCTTTACGTAACTTAGAACAGTTTGCCCCTTCAGCGATACAAGGCTTAAGCGAACCGTGATTTTAATGTATATTTGAATACATGAAAACATGAAATTTCCTCAATTCTGTAGCTGGGAGATTTTTTACATGCATTTAGAAAATCAAAATTGTGGGGCGTCCGGGTGGCTCAGTCGGTGAAGCTTCTGACTCTTGGTTTCTGCTCAGGTCACGATCCCCAGGGTCATGGGACGGGAGCCCCGCATCGGGCACTGCTGACTATGGAGCCTGCTTGAGACTCTCTCTCTCTTTCCCCCTGTGCCCCTCTCCCTGGCCCACTCTCGCTTTCGCTCTCTCTTTCTAAAAAAAAAAAAAAAAAGGAAATTATGTTCATCTGAGTTATAGATTTCTTTTTTTTTTTTTTTTTGAGTTGTAGATTTCTAGCTGGTGGAATGCTTACATAGCCCTCACTGTCATTGTACATGCCTTTGTAATTTTTTCCCCTCATGTTACAGGTTTGCCTCCAGACATTACAGTGGATGAATTTATACAGCTCATGTCCAAGTTTGGCATTATTATGAGAGATCCTCAAACAGAAGAATTTAAGGTCAAGCTTTACAAAGATAACCAAGGAAATCTTAAAGGAGATGGTCTTTGCTGTTATTTGAAGGTTAGTTATGTGGTCAAGTTTCTCGTCGTTCCATGTGTAACTCAGGAACCAGGCCTGAGAACTATTCAAAACAGGATGCGAAAGAAAACTGAAATTTCAGATTGCGCCTGTGTGTATCGCGTCGGCGAGGTTATTGTTCTTTTAGGAAAGTACGTTACCAGGTCAAGGTGTTACGTAAGTCCTGTGACTGAAGTGCTACTTTTGTCTTGAAAGGATTCTCACTGCAGAGATCTCTCTAGGAGTGTAGGCATAAAGCCTGCTCAGAACACATTTTAAAAATCCACAAAGAAAAGAAAGCCAGTAACATTTTATTTGCCCCCTGGAATGAATTGGACCAAGGTTTGGCAGACTCCAGCCCCACTGCCTGTTTCTGTAAATAAAGTCTTACTGGGACGTGGCCACATTCATTCATTCGTTTCCTCATTTGTCTGTGGCTGCCTTCGGGCTCCAGCGGCAGAGTTGAGTGGTTGAGGCACACAGCACGTGGCCCACAAAGCCTAAAATATCGACCAGCTGGCCCTTTGCAGAAGTTTTCTGAGCCCTGAATTAGACCCTAAAGGAGATGGTGGGGTCCGCTTACTGCTTTGAGATGCATTTTTGATGGGAGCGAAGAGAGGGCGGTATTGATAGAAACTTGCAGAACTTGATGTGTCCGTGGTAGCATAAATTGCACAGGGAAAGCCCCGAGTCAAAGGTAGTCATTGTTGGGGCGCCTGGGTGGCGCAGTCGGTTAAGCGTCCGACTTCAGCCAGGTCACGATCTCGCGGTCCGTGAGTTCGAGCCCCGCGTCAGGCTCTGGGCTGATGGCTCGGAGCCTGGAGCCTGTTTCCGATTCTGTGTCTCCCTCTCTCTGCCCCTCCCCTGTTCATGCTCTGTCTCTCTCTGTCCCAAAAATAAATAAAAAAAAAAAAACGTTGAGAAAAAAAAAAAAAAAAAAAAAAGGTAGTCATTGTTTCTGGAACGCCTCTCACCTTAGGGGCACGCGTTCTACGTGACTGCAGGGTACAGAAGCAGTGGGCACATTGATGACCGGTACCCATGTCACGGAAGGGGAAAAATAATTAACGCAGTAAAATGGTAGTGACCCAACAACAGTATCAACACCACACGTGTGTTGCGAGTGTGCAACATTTCAGCGAAATCAGACGGGGGGGGGAGGGGGAGGGTTAAGCCGACGGCTCTCCGGAAGATAGGTTTTGGGTCTGGTTCTTGAACGTGACGGGGTCATACGTGAGTATGACCATTATAGGCAGTTATGAATTTTCAAATACAAGGAGACCTGAGGGTTTTACGAGTTCTTCAAGGGTTATTAAAAATCTGTAAACAGATTCTTAGAGTTTGATTGGATTTTCTTAAAAAAATTTTTGTTTGTTTATTTCTTTACTTCGAGAGAGACAGAGACAGCACGAGTGGGGGAGGGGCGGGGGGGGGGGCGGAGAGAAAATCCCTCTCTCTGCGCTGGCAGCCCGGAGCCCGACGTGGGGTTCAAAACCACGAAACCGCAAGATCGCGACCTGAGCCGAAACCAACAGTCATAAGCTTAACTGACCGAACCACCCAGGCGACCCAGTTGGATTGGATTTTTCATTTTTTTTTTTTAAAGAGAAAAACGAGGTTTTGAGTAACTTTGTATGTACAGTTTTAGGATCCGTAACAGCGCAAGGTTGGCCAACCAGTAAATTAAGCTCCAAAAAAATCACTGTTCTGGGATCCGCGCTTGATTGTGCGGCTGAGTTCAGTTACTTTTCGTGTCCTCCTCCTCAGGTCCTCAGATCTTGGACTCTGTGTAGGGCCGCCGGCCGCCCCCTTTGCCCAGAACCCGCAAACGTATTCAATGTCCAAGCTGTCAGATAATCACCTTCACACTGTCTCACAGACCTCCTTTTTAACTGGTGAACAAAAAAATTAACGGCTGGCTGTGCTCTTCCCAGTTCTTGAGGCATCTAGCCTTTTAAGGAGGACTGTTTTAGCATTTTAAAACTGGAAGGTACCTTAGAAGTCACGTGGGTCCATTTGCCTCATTGAGACATTGAGACTCCACGGGACAGCACTACTTACTATTCCAATAACGACGTGATTCATCGAGCACCCACTCCATGCCGGTCCCTGTCTCTTAGGTGCATTCTTCCTCTTAATTTTATCAAGCACCCTGCAAAGAAGGCATTTCTCTTCCCATTTTACAGATGAAGAAATTGAATACCTTGCCCAAGTTCACATAGCTGGTTGGGGGACAGCCGCGTCCAGAGTGCAGGTTTCCTCATACGGCATTCTCTCTGCTTCTTTACCTCAAAGGAGGTAGTTAGTGATGAAACCTTGATTGTGTGTGTAGTCCTCATTCACCAAGAAAAGCTCCCAGAGGTTTCGGGTGAGTGTGCAAATTCCTGACTGTCTCATTTTACCTTTATAAAGAGGGAGTCCGTGGATCTCGCATTAAAACTTTTGGATGAAGATGAAATTCGAGGCTACAAGCTACACGTCGAAGTGGCAACGTTTCAGCTGAAGGGGGAATATGATGCCTCAAAGAAGAAGAAGAAGTGCAAAGACTACAAGAAAAAGCTGTCTCTGCAGCAAAAGTTTGTGGTTTTGTTTTCCTTTTTGAAAGATTTCTTGTAAATATCCGAGAGCACGTTTTTGGTAGAGCCACCTAGTTTTCTTCCATCAAATACACCTTTGAATTATTGCTTAATTAGATTGTCAGAGGGCTTCGGTGATCTGTGCGGTAGGATGATCTGGCCGTGTTTTTATCTTCTGGTGTGTTTATCCGTAATACGACGTGAGCTTGAGTGAGACCCTTTGGAAGAAGTTGAACGTCGGATTAAATAAAGCAGTTGAGGTTGCTCTATCAGAGCCAGTAGTTCACTTTTGGTGCGAATGGACATCAGCTACACTAGGAGGTAACGCGGTATGTGTAGGCTGTGGGCTCGTTGATAGGCGTTGGAAATTAGAAACGATGGCTTTTTAAAAAAATTTTTTTAATGTTTATTTTTGAGAGAGACACACAGAGCAGAGGAGGGGCAGAGAGAGAGGGAGACACAGAATCCGAAGCAGGCTCCAGGCTCTGAGCTGTCAGCACAGAGCCCGACACGGGGCTCGAACTCACGAACCGTGAGATCATGACCTGAGCCGAAGTCGGACGCTCAACTGACTGAGCCACCCAGGCGCCCCAGGAAACAATAGCTTTTATCACTATATTTACTGTGTGGTTGTCCGTGGTGTATACGTGATGTCATCAAATTTCTACCACTCCAATTGGCTGGGGAATATGCTTTTTGAAATCTGCTAGTTTTAAGAAGTTAGCCAAAAGGATAAGTGCTTTGTTTTCTCAGAGTGAGTTCTGATAACGCTTCTAACACTACGCTCACACCAGCGGTAAAAGGATCAAGAAAGCATTTAGTTGTGATGTCCTATCGTTTTTACGGGAACGGGTGGACTAAATACCTACCAATTTTATAAAAACTGTCAATAAAATTTAAGGTTGTAACAGATTTTATGTTCACATATTTCAATGCATTTGGTTCTTCGCCATCATAAAACGGCTAAAAACCAATACGATTTGAACACGTTTCTTGCCCTCAGAGCATAGTCGTAAATACTGGATAGTTATAAATAGCCAGCACTTTTTCCAATAGCCAGCACTTTTACAGGAGTCTCCATGGAATGTTTGTGACCAGACAGCAGTTCTGAAAAAAAGATACGTCCTGGGGATTTCAAGACACTGGGTCTGTCTTTGACCCACCCGTTATTTTTACTTTAGACAGTTCTCTGAATAGGACTGTTGTTGTGGAATCACATCTTTAACGTCCTTAAATACGCCGTAGAGGATTACTGTAACAACTCCTCGTCTTCTCTCCCACAAGTATGAAACAAAATTGAGTTTCTCGTACGAAACAAAATTGAGTTTCTTGTTACTGCTTTGTTGCACCAGGCAGCTGGACTGGAGACCCGAGAGAACAGCTGGCCCGTCCCGAATGCGCCACGAACGTGTTGTCATCATCAAGAATATGTTCCATCCAATGGATTTTGAGGTAGGAGGCGGTATTCTCACTGATGGATACGCTGGTTGTGCTGTTCGTCCCCAAGGGAACCCAGAGCTCCCCTCGCCCCGTCTGTCTCGTGCCGCACCCTCTGCGTCCACGCGGTCGGCAAGGTAGGAAGACGGAGCCAAGAGTCCCCCGCGGTGTTCGGATTTTCCCGTGGTTAGCCTAGGGCTCCCTTAGCTGTCTCCCAGGGGGCGCCCACACTGCGGCTGCAGGTGGCAGCTCCCTGCTTACGGGAAATCATTAAAAATATAATCACGGAAAGATTTCCGGGCGCTGCTTGTAGATTCTGAGCGCCGTCCGGCAAGTACGGGCTGCTCTGGGTGGGGCGTCATTTCACACCCAGAAATGAGCACCTGCCTCGCTTTGGTACTGAAAGTCTGATCCTTCAAGAAACGTCAGGTTAAGGAAATACAGCTCCTGGCGTTGACGTAGGGAAGGTTTGTTCTTCCGGACGCAACTCGGACAGAATTGTTCCGTGGCTATCAGGAGGACTTTGCAATACCTAACGCCCGTGTACAATTCTAAGAACCGCAAACAAACATAGCCTCGCCAACCGGGCCGCCTCGTGCCGCGTCCCGCCTCCTGTTCTCGTCGTCTCCTTGCGTAGACCCGTGGGCTCGTTTGTGAAAGAACTTTTCTTCATTCCCTGCCTGGGTTCGGAAATTCACGATAACCAGTTACACATAAGGTAGAGAAAGGTGACAGGTAAAAAGGTAAGCAAACGGAAAGATAACAAGCTACAGAAGAAGAAAAAAAAAACGTTCATAACGTAAAATTCCAGGTTTACAAATGACCCAGTTGCAACCAAAGCCCTTCTGTGCATTTAAACAGAATGGCCCTTTCCTTGTAGCCCCCTCCGAGAGGACCCCGGAATGGTCTGTTGAGCTCCAGCCCAGCCGATAGCGATGTGACGGGGTTCACTGTGCACCTGTGGGGTCTGCGTATCTTTTGAGATCATTCGGGAGACACGTGGGCAATACGTAACGTTCGATGTCTCTTCTGAGTAGAATTCTGGAGAAGCTTGAAATAGAGCAGAACTGCTTCAGGCTTGCAGTGATAATGGCAAATGTTTAAAAACCACACATGTACACGTGCACGCTCTTCGAAACACTCTGCCTAAAAAATACTCTCTGGTATCAGGGTGAACAATGTGAAGACTAAGATATTTAACGTAACTTCAGAGGGTCTCCGGTATTTTATTCAAAGCCTTATTTGTTTATTTATTGGTTTGTTTTTTCCAAAGCCTTATTTAAAAATGCATGTCTGGAGGCACCTGGCTGGCTCAGTCAGAAGAACGTGTGACTCTTGAGCTCCGTGTGGTGGGTTTGAGGCCCCACGTTGGGTGTAGACATTATGGAAAAATAGATAGATAGATAGATAGATAGATAGATAGATAGATAGATAGAGGCACCTGGGCGGCTCCGTTGGTTAAGTGTCTGACTCTTGATTTCAGCCTAGGTCATAACCTCATGGTTCGTGAGTTCGAGCCCCACATCAGGCTCCGTGCTGACAGTGTGGATCCTGCTTGGGATTCTCTATCTCTCTCCTCTCTCTGCCCCTCCCCTGCTCACACACGCTCGCTCACTCTCGCTCTCAAAAAATAAATAAGTAAGTAAATAAATGCCTGGCAAATTTGAATACTAGGAGATGACGAGTCAAAATCTCGATGCAGATGTAAGTTTCTCATTATGTATACCAGCGCTGTCCAATAGAAATAGAATGTGAGCCACATGTGTGATTTAAATTTTTCTGGTAGCCACAGTTAAGATATAACATGAGGGGCGCTTGGGTGGCTCAGTCGGTTGAGCGTCCTGACTTCAGCTCAGGTCATGAACTCGCAGTTTGTGAGTTTGAGCCCCACATCGGGCTCTGTGCTGACAGCTTGGAGCCTGCTTCAGATTCTGTGTCTCCCTCTCTCTCTGCCCCTCCCCTGCTCACGCTCTGTGTCTCTCTGTCTCTCAAAAATAAATAAATGTTAAAAAAAAAGATATAACATGAGATAGGGGAAATTAATTTTAATGATGAATTTATTTAACCCAATATATCCAAAATATTTTTAATTTCAACATGTTATGTAAAATATCAATGGGTTACATTGTGCGGTTTTTTCTTCCCCCTTTAGTGGCAAATCTTCAAAATCTGGTGTTCATTTCAGACTTGGAACACAGCTCAGTTTGAACTAGCCACATTTTAAGTGCTCGGTAGCCACATGTGATTAGTGGCCACCGTCTTGGCCAGTGTAGGTTTAGATTAGAAATATGGTTTATTTCTTCCTGGGAAAACAAAACACCACCCTGGGAAAAAGTTAGGAGAGTCGTGCAGAAGGTTTCAGTGCATCAGTCTGATTTTTTAGTCTCCAGCCCATTGCCTGCCAAGCGTTGTCTTTTGAAAATTTCCATTTTCAGTTCTGTTAAAGAGTTTTCCTACGGGAGGGAACTGTTCTCTTTAAGCTTCAGGATACTACACAGCGGTGAGGATATATTCATTTTTCAAGCTGGTATAAATGAAAAGGGAGATACAGGAAGATTTTGGCTCAAATTTGATATCCTCGTAGGAAAGGCCCGAGACTTTGCTATGGAAATAAAGAAAAGGATGCTACTCCCCCGCTACCCCACCCGTACCCCCAACAGTGGAATCCCACCTAAATGTATTAAATATTTTGAACAGTTTTTGTATGTTTTTACTAGAATCCTGATTTCCCTCGGTCAGTAAAGTAGAGGCATTGGTCCAGCCGTCTTAAAGCTGGGCCGGCCTGAGGTGGCATTTGACTTGTTAGAATTTTGTAGACCTTAGACAAGAATAGCTAATTTTACTCAAAACCTCTTTTTGTTTGTTTGTTTGTTTGTTTGTTTGTTGGCTGGTCAGAGTGAGAAATTCGATTCTCAGCATGTGTACTTACAGAAGGGGGCAAAGCCCATTTTAATCGCGTGTGTTTCCTGCAGGACGATCCACTGGTGCTGAACGAGATCAGAGAAGACCTTCGAGTGGAGTGTGCAAAGTTCGGACAAATTAGGAAGCTCCTTCTCTTTGATGTAAGTCCTTTCTGTTTAGTAAGTTATTCCCAGAGGTCAGCGGGCCCCAAATCTTAGACTCGTGGCTGCCATCTAGTGGTGGTCATCTGTTAGCAATAATTGGATGAGCTTGGATTGCAAGGCAGGGCTTCACTGGATGGTCAGATACTGTCAGATGAAAGAAAGCACGAGAAAGATGTGTGAGACCTGGTGGTTTCCTGTTTGCCCTTATTTCCGCCTCTTTGTGAATCATTCTCCTCCATATTCGAAGAGCAATCCAGCAAAATATTTTTCGGTATGTTCCCCTTGTTACCCGTTTTTTACGTCCAAGAGTGACACAGAATAATGAAAAGAGTCACCATTTATCGATTGCACACGAGTTACGTTACACGTTCCCTCGCCTAATCCCTCATGATCCTTTGCAGTAGATGGGTGATAGGTGCTAGATCGAGCACCTTGCTCAAGGTCACTCAGCTGCTAAGTGGCAGAGCCCCACTGGGACTATTTGACTTGAGAGTCTACACTCGTTAACAGCTCTGCCATCTTGCCTCTCTTTAGACAGAGTTGTCAGTAGAAACATTTCCAAGGACATCCTGCTCGGTTCTTGATAGACAAGATTAAGCTAAAGCAGCCGCTAGCTTCAGGTCACTGGCTGGGGTCCAAAGGAAGAAAGGCTTCGTACAGAAAACGTTTAAGCTCAGGTTATCAGAACACCACCACCACCACTACGCGCCTGTTTTGTCAAATGTGTGCGTTTTATTTTTAATTGTCTCATTCCTTCTCTTGTCTTTCTAGAGACACCCAGATGGTGTGGCCTCCGTGTCCTTCAGAGATCCAGAGGAAGCTGATTATTGTATTCAGACTCTCGATGGAAGGTGGTTTGGCGGCCGTCAGATCACTGCGCAAGCGTGGGATGGGACTACAGATTATCAGGTAAATTCCATAACTGTCAAGGGCACAGCAGTTGTTTCATTACCAACAAATACTGGGCTGGTGGTCCTTTGGGTTCCGTTTAATCTGTTTAATGTAACAGTACTTCTTCTAAATAATACTTTGCATTCAGAGCCTCGAAAGAAAAACGTTTTAGTCTTTCAGTTTAGAAGCCTAAAATTTGGAGGCGTGCTCAGAATAGTGATAAGTAAAGTACAGGCAGAGTTCAAATATTACCGGTTTCGTTGATGAGACCTCTCTGGAGTACTGTGGTGTTGGGCATTTATTCAAGCGATGTTAAAATCAACTCTAGTTAATCAAGACGTTAAAGTTTTGCAAACCGGAGATAGAGGAATGCTCTGATTTCCTAAGAAGAGACGCCTTATAAAATCGGGTACTTGCGTCACTATCAGAAGCATGCAGAGAGATCGTCACTTCTTTTTGCCTAAAACTTATTTTGATGGCAGTTCCCGTTTCTCCACAGGTGGAAGAGACCACAAGAGAAAGGGAGGAAAGGCTGAGAGGATGGGAGGCTTTCCTCAATGCTCCCGAGGCCAACCGAGGCCTTCGGCGTTCAAATTCCATCTGTGCTTCAGAAAGGGCAGGGCCTTCCAGAGTAAGGCATTTTTCAGAGCACCCTAGCACGTCTAAGATGAATGCGCAAGAGGCCACCACTGAAATGGCATTTGAAGAGCCTCTAGATGAAAAGAAGTTTGAAAAAACCGAAGATGGGGGAGAATTTGAAGGAGATGCTTCTGAGAAAGGTGCCAAAGAAAGTGGCCCCGAAAAAGAGGCCGAAGGCTGCCCCCAGAAAGAATCTGAAGAAAGCTGCCTCAAAACAGGGTCTGAGGAAGGCTGTCCCAAGAGAGAGCGTGAGGAAGACTACCCCGAAAGAGAGTCTGGAGAAGGCAGTCCTGAAAAGGAGTTTGAAGAGGGTAGTCCCAAGACAGAGTCTAAAGAGAATGGCCCCGAACGGGAATCCAAAAAGAAGAGGCTCAAAAATGATTACGAAGAGAACGGCCTTGAAAAGGAGTCCGATCAAGATGGCCCCAACAAGGAGGGTGAGGAGGAGGAGAGCCTCCAAAAGGAGTCTGAAGAAGACGACTCCGAAAGGGAATCCGAAGAAGACTGCTCTGAAAAGCAGTTTGAAGATGGCTCCGAAAAAGAATTTGAAGAGAATGGCCTCGAGAAGGATTTCGAAGAGGAGGGCTCCGACAAGGAATTCGGTGAAAACATTCTCGACAGGGAGTTCGAAGACAATGACTCTGACAAATCGGAATTTGGAGATAGCAGCTCTGAAAGAGTGTTCGACGAGGAAGTCTCCGAGAGAGAGTTTGACGAAGAGTCCGATGAAAAGGAAGAAGGGGAAGACACCTATGAGAAGGTCTTTGACGACGAGTCCGACGAAAAAGAGGACGAGGAATATGCCGACGAAAAGGGCCTCGAAGACGCCGACGAGAAGATGTTTGAAGATTCAGACGACAAAGAAGACGAGGAGGGCGTAGAGGTAAAGGAAGATGAAGACGTGGACGAAAAGATGTTCGAAGAGGATGATTCCAACGGGAAACTCTTTGAAGATGAAGATTCCAACGAGAAGCTGTTCGACGATTCTGACGAGAAAGGGACAGCGAGGGGCTTGGGGAACGCAAAGGAGGAGGGGCCCCTGTCCACAGGCAGCAGCTTTGTCCTCAGTAGCGATGACGACGTCGAAGACGACATTTAATCCTTTACACTTGCTTTGTAGGGAGCTTCCCCTGGCTCCATTCTGCCTGTGCTCCAGGGCAGTTGCTAGTAGTGTTACATGCACACGTGCCTCGTGGTAGGATGCCATCAGAGTAATGCAGTGACGTTTTCATCGTACCTGTACTCAATGATTTTAAATCTGTGTTCATTGGCCGTTGAGTTAAAACTTCATAATATAATGCAAGTAAGCTGGGTACTTTGTCCTTTGTCTGATTTGTTAATTGCATGCAGAATAATGTTTTTTAAACTATTCTGATTGAAGTTTGTGATACTCAAAAATAAAAATAAGTTGTTAATATGCTGAAACTGATAAGAGGACTCGGCGTTACATTGCATTTGAAATTCTCGCTGTTGCTTAATTCTTACTAAAGTGTGGTTTTTGTGAGGATTTGAAAAAAGCCCGTAGGAGTCGTCTTGCTTCCCGCTTACGCTAGAACTTACGTCCCCACTTCCCCTCCCTAAACCAGAACATGTTACTAAACTTATAAAGCAGATAACACTCTGGAGTTTTTCCCTGCCCGGTCCTTGCAAGTTACTTTGATAAATGTTTTCGTTTTTCACCCTCTTCCCCCGGAAATTGACTCGTAGATGTGCGAAAATGAACTTCCTGAGGCCCACAGCTTCCATTCATTGGAAATACGGAGGTTAGAAATCTGTGTACTGTTGGGGCCCCTTTAGAAGCTGATTAGAGTTATGAGACCTTTGCCCCAGAAAAATGTATGCACACACTACACGGCTTTTTTTGTATACACTTTTCAGAGGTTTATGGATCCCCTGGAGTTTAAGATCTACTTTTGTCATGCATACTTCGGCTTTTTGTTCTGCATTCATGGTGGCTAGTACTGTGTTCAGTTGTGTAGTTCCAATAAAAATTGGAGTCTTTCTTCACTGTGCTTTCCAGATTCAGTATTGGTGAATTGACTTCTGATGTAGTATTAAGAAGTTACTCTCGTGAATTAGAAGCATTAAAATAAACTGCCTTGGTGCTTTTTCATTATACCGTCTGTAAGTGTAATCATTACCCTCTTGAGACCAAAAAAAAAAAAAAAAAAGTTTCAAGCCAAAGCTGAGAATTTTGTAGTTGATGTCTGGGATTTCTTTTTTTTTTTTTTTTATGTCTGGGATTTCTTAAATCTCAGGATTTTCACCAGGGATAAATCGGTAAAAGAGCTCAAGAAATTTACTGGGGCGCCTGGGGAGCCCAGTCGGTTGAGCATTGGACTCTTGATTTCGCCTCAGGTCATGATCTTGTGGCTCACAGGATCAAGTCCTTCCTCGGGCTCTGTGCTGACACTGGAGCCTGCTTGGGATTCTCTCCCTCCCTCTCTCTGCCCCTCCCCCACTCGTGCTCGCTGGCCCTCTCAAAATAAATAAATACAAATTAGCAACATTTAAAAATAAAAGTAACTTAACAACAAGAGCTAAAGAAACAAGTCTAGAAAAGTTGCAAGCCATAATAGCGTTTCCTTTAAAGGTAAGCCAGAAGCATTTAACACTACATTTACTGGTTTCCTGAACGTCAGGTCACGTTTATCTTCCATACACAATGGTTGGAACGTGGAACCACAACACAGACCAGCTCCAAGGCCATTAGAAGGGGACCATTTTCTTTCTGACTTCTTTTCCCCTGCTCATTAATTTGGCTGATAACAAATATGCTCATTTTCTTTGAACACCCTGGAAGCAAAAGTCACACATAGCTGTAAAATGGGAAGTCATTTGCGAGATGGTGTCGGCAAACACATGAAAAAGCATGAAGCATATGCGCACAGTCGCCTGTTCACTAAGTAGTCGGACCAAGACGGTGGAGTTGATTGTGAGGCAACAACATGTGCTGGTAGCAAAAGAAAAGAACGATATAGGGGTGGGTTTTAAGCACAGTAGTGCTCCACGATTACCTGACAACGTCTAAGCTTAATGTTCCTTAGGACGGCGTAGCTTACGTGAATCTCAAGTGGTGTACTTAACCCTGAATGTGTGAACCAGAAGTGGCTTCGGGGATGCCTTCAAGTCTCTAATAATAAACTTGAAACTCCATGTTAGAAGATAAAGGTACTAGGGGTCTTGGCAATATTCACGAGATACTTGAAATTCTTAACTGCTTTCTGCAGAAGAAACCTGATAAGGGCAAAATCGGAGTAATATGTTCCAGAGGTCTCTTGTTTTCCTCCTCCATTCATGATAACTGTGGGCTCTTCCTGAAGCCCCGAGCGGCCAAATCTGGTCGATTTAGAAGCCACTGCCTCTTCCTTTTAAGAAGGGAATCTATTTTTCTGGTATGAATTATTTGGGAATTCTGAGGCTTGGAGAAGAGGTAGGAGTTAGCTGATTTTCTGAATACGACTTTCCCGATGTGAATCTTATTATTTTTTTATTTTTGGAAAGTAAACTAAACTTTTCAGTGTAATGCTGAGAAGTGCTCTTAATTCATTTGAGCAAAGCCATGGCTTGGATAACAGGAAAAGGCTTATAAATATGTCCCTTGTAAGGATTTGTCAGTATTCTTAGAGATGGTTTTTTCCTTATTGAGTCTCCGATACAAACTACGTGCCTTTTTAAAAGACAGTCACATCATTTAAAATCCGACTGATGATTTTTGCCTCTACCCACACCTCATTTACATGTCTGGCTAATTCATACCCAAATAAAATACTAACCTGACGTAAGAAAAAAAAAAACATTACAATTAGTCCTTTCTAAAATCACAAAGCAGTCACTGCAAATAAATAGGCTAAATTCTTAGACACCAGGTGTCCTAGGGATCAATTGCTGGAGAAAAAAAAAAAACCTTCATGGTCTCACATTTACTTTCAGGTGTTCAGAGTCGCACGGATTTGTCTCTTCACTCGGAACCGAGAGGGTTGTGATGCTATGGGAGGTCACACGCGTTACACGCACGTAGAAAGCAAAAAGCAGGGCAGCTTGTGACTAGTTTTCTGTAGAACTTCCAGACTATGACGCTAAGATTCAGTCCTGGTCCCGGGCTGGGTAAGGAAAACTAGACCAGCAGTGGCACAGAGGTGGCTTTGCTGCTGCCAGGGTTTGACGCCACACCACTTCCTAATGCCTCTGCTGAAATAGCCATGATGATGTGAGAAGACTAAGGCTCTAAGCAGCAAGCGTTGCTCCACACCTGTCAGAGTGGCTAAAACCAACCCCACAAGAAGGAACAGGTGTCGGTGAGGACGTGGAGGCAAAGGAACCCTCCCACACGGTTGGTGGCAATGCAAACCGGTGCAGCCACCGTAGCAAACAACACAGAGGTTTCTCAAAAAAATTCAAAATAGAACTTACCTTATGATCCAGCAATCCCACTACCGGGTGTTTACCCGAAGAACACAAGAACGCTAATTTAAAGGGATACATGCATGCCCATGTTTATAGCAGCACTAACTACAAGAGCCGAGATATGGAAGCAGCCCCAGTGTTCATCGGTTGATGAACAGAGAAAGAAGAGGTCACATAGGGGCGCTTGGGTGGCTCAGTCAGTTGGGCGTGCGACCTCGGCTCAAGTCACGATCTCGCATTCATGGGTTCAAGCCCCGCATCCCGCTTTGTGCTGACAGCTCAGAGCCTGGAGCCTGCTTCGGGTTCTCTCTCTCTCTCTCTCTCTCTCTCTCTCTCTGTCTCTCTTTCTCTCTCTGCCCATCCCACAAGCGCACTCTTTCTCTCTCTCCCTCTCTCAAAAGTAAACAAACATTAAAAAAATTTTTTTAAGAGGTGGCATATATATATATATATATATATATATATATATATATATACTGTGGAATATTACTCAACCATAAAAAGGAATGAAATCTTGCCATTTACAATGACATGGATGGAGCTAGAGTGTATTATGCGAAGCAAAATTGGTCAGAGAAAGACAAATACCCCATGATTTCACTCATACGTGGAATTTAACAGACCAAAAAAAAAAAATGAGCAAAGGAAAAAGAGACACAGCAAGAAACAGACTCTTAACTACAGAGAACGCACTGATGGTTACCAGAGGGGAGGTGGGGGGGTGTATGTGTGGCTGAAACAGGTGATGGGGACTAAGGAGGGCACTTGTGATGAGCCCTGGGTACTGGATGCAAGTGTTGAATCACCATATTGTACGCCTGAAACTAATACAACACACTATGCTGACTACACTGGAACTAAAAGCTTAAAAGAAAAGTAATAAAATCTGGAGACACCTGGCTGGCACAAGTCGGAAGGGCACGCAGCTCTTGATCTCGGGGTCCCGAGTTCAAGTACCATGCTGGGTGTAGCGATCACTCAAAAACATAAATACACTTAGAAAAAAAATAAAGGTCGTTAAAAAATAAAAGAATAGATTTAAAGAGAAAGCATGTTTTCATTTGCCATTTCCAACTTATTCATAGAATTTAGATTTAAATAAAAGTGATGATAAATCTGCATCATCAGTGTCAAATTTCTAGACTCAACTGTATGTCTAAAGTTTGAAAATGTGATAACTTGACCTCTCTTTTTCTTGAAGTATTTTTTACCGCCCTTGTTTTTTTATTAAGTAATCTACACCCAACGTGGGGCTCGAACTCAGGACCCCAAGGTCAAGAGTCACACACTCTGCTGGCTGAGCCAGCCAGGTGCCCCATGAGCTTGGTTTTTGGTGATTGATTCTTTTTATTATTATTATTATTATTAATGTATATTTTTGAGAGGGAGAGAGCGTGGGGGAGGGTCAGAGAGAGGGAGACAGAGGATTCAAAGCCGGCTCTGTGATGACAGCAGAGAGACCCATGTGGGGCTGGAACTCATGAACCGTGAGATCATGACCTGAGCTGAAGTTGGACACTTAACCGACGGAGCCACCCAGGTGCCCCTGATTCTTTTTTTTTTTAAGTTTATTATTCTGAGAGAGAGAGAGAGAGAGAGAGAGAGAGAGAGAGGCAGAGAGAGAGGGAGAGAGAGAATCTTAGGCTCCACACTCAGCGTGGAGCCCGATGCAGGGCTTGACCTCACAGACCGTAAGATAATGACATGAGCCGAAATTAAGAGCCTGGAACCTGCTTTGGATTCTGTGTTTCCCTCTCTCTCTCTCTCTCTCTGCCCCTCCCCCACTCATGCTCTGTCTCTCTCTCAAAAGTAAACATTAAAAAAAAATTTCACTGCCTGAAATGCCCTGACAGTGTTCTATGACTGTCGTCCAATAGCACTTAGAATAGAATCCAAACTCCTTGCTGTGACCCGCCCACAGAGCTCTGAATGGCCTTGCTTGCCTCTCCAGACTCATAGCAGACTGCCTCCTCCCAGTGCACCACTCTTCAGTCACACGGGCATTAGTTGTTTCTCATCCTGATCTCAGGACCTTTGCACGTGCCTTGGCCTGGGATGCTCCTTCCCCAGCCAAGCTGCACCTTTGTAATCCTTCAGAATGCTTCAGTATCGCCTACTGAGAATTCCTGACCATCTTAACCATGGTACAATGCCCCTCCTCCCTACCCAGCTGTCCTTCCATGCCTTCATCCCGGAGCCTTCTTCAGAGCAATGATGCACTCTAACACTATCTTGTGTTTGTGTGTTTGCTTGTCTTGTCCCCACCTCCCCCCACCCAGCAGTGTACAAGCTCCGTAACAGCCAGGCTTTCTCCTGGTCTCTGCTGTCTCTCCAATGCTTAGAGCGGTGACTGGCACGTGATAAACAAATACTTTTTCGGGACTGGGAAGAATCATCCAAAGGTGTCGTATTCTGTAAAGAACTCCGTATTTTTAGCGAAATGTGCGGAACTTCAAGTAGGACAAGGGAAGGGGGAGTAATGACAGTTATCTGTAATATAAAACCAAGGAGATAATATTTTGCAACTACAAGGCTCACAGGTAGAGTTAATCTCTGTTTGGAGACATAAAAATTATATTATTGCAGTTTTATCACATCCTTGCTCATTATCGTCATGGGGAACTGGATTTGAATTATAATAAAAAGGCCTTGGTAAGATATGTTAAACTTTCTAACAGTTAATCACCAGGACATCTCAGAGGGGAGCCTATGGAATCCACGTTTCTGGAAATCTTACTGGATGTAAAATGTCTTTCTTAAATGAATTATGTCAAATTTCCTTGGGAAAACACCTTGATTTGATTTCTTCTTTTTCTTAATTTTTCTTAATGTTTATTTATTTTTGAGAGAAAGAAACAGAACGTGAGCAGGGGAGGACCAGAGAGTGAGGGAGATACAGAATCGGAAGAAGGCTCCAGGCTCCAGGTTCTGAGCCATCAGCACAGAGCCTGACGCGGGGCTCGAACTCACGAACCTTGAGATCATGACCTGAGTCGAAGTCGGACGCTCAACTGACTGAGCCACCCAGGCACCCCCACCTTGATTTGATTTCTAATATGACTTGTTCTCTGACTTCCTTACACTCTTCTTCCCTGTCATTTATTCTCTCTACCTGCTCTGCAAACAACTGGAAAAGTTTACCAAAATTGTGTGTCTTTACAAACGTGTTTGGGTCCCTTCCAATCTGATGAGACACGGTCCCGTTAACCATTCGAATGATCTCCGTCTTTGATGACAAGGAAGAAATGAGAGCCGGATTCAAATGCAGATGCCAGCACCCCTGTAGGGATTTGGACCAGTTGGCATGAAGACTGTATTTCGTGTATGTATTTACCAATATTTCTGTTACAAATTCAGTCTTAACACCAAGGCCAGTTCTAGTTGGGTGTGGAAATCACCCAGAATGATGGTAGCAGGGATAATGGTGAAGTCAGTACACCTCTTCAAATGAATCAGCGGGAGCGTGCGAGTATATCCATGGAATACGAGAACAGGTCTGCAAGTCTTAGACTTTTTCTATCCGCGTCCCATGCCATTGGGAGTTTGTTTATCAAACTTTCTGAAGCGGGGCCCCTGGCTGGCTCAGTCGGTGCAGCATGTGACTCTTGACCTCGGAGTTGTGAGTTTGAGCCCCCACATTAGGTATAGAGATTACTTGAAAAGAAAATCTTAATAGGGGTCACCTGGGTGGTGGCTTAGTGGGTTGAGCCTCCAACTTCCACTCAGGTCATGATCTCATGGTTCGTGAGTTCGAGCCCCGCGTCGGGCTCTGCGCTGATGGCTTGGAGCCTGGAGCCTGCTTCAGATTCTGTGTCTCCCTCTCTCTCTGCCTTTCCCCCACTCATGCTCTGTCTCTCTCTCAAGAATAAATAAACATTAACAAAATTTTTTTAAATCTTAATGGTAGTTTCATGTTTGCGTGGATTCCCTGTATGTATCCCTATTAAATTTTATTTTTCTCCTGTGAAACAAATCTAAAAAAAAAAAGAAAAACTTTCTGAAGCATTAGTTCATCTGCTCATTCATTCAGTGAATCCAAACTATGGGCCAGACAGGTTTTTAGGTCTGGAAATACAGGGATTAACAAGAGGAAATTGAGGGAGAAAGAGACAATACTCATATATTTTTATTTTATTTTTTAATGTTTATTTTTGAGAAAGAGCACGTTCATGTGCGAGCAGAGGGAGGGGCAGAGAGAGAGGGGGACAGAAAGAGGGGGACAGAGGATCCAAAGCAGGCTCTGCCCTGACAGCAGAGAGCCTGACGCGGGGCTCAAACCCATGAACCATGAGATCGTGACTTGAGGTGAAGTCAGATGCTTAACTGACTGAGCCACCCCAGTGTCTCTCATATATTTTTAAAAGATAGATTCAGATAGTGCTGGAAATAAATCAAATCAGGGTGATTTCCTAAAGACAAGTAAAAAAAAAATTTTTAATGTTTTTATTTTTGAGAGAGAGAGAGAGAGTGCGAGCAGGGGACGGGCAGAGAGACAGGGAGACATGGCATCTGAAGCAGGCTCCAGGCTCCCAGCCATCAGCACAGAGCCCGATGCAGGGCTCAAACTCACAAACCTTGAGATCATAACCTGAGCCGAAGTCAGACGCTTAACTGATTGAGCCACCCAGGTGCCCTGACAATATTTTTAAATTTAATTTTATTTACTTTTTTAGGTGTACTTATTTACTTATTTTGAGAGGGAGAGAGCACCAGTGCACACGAGTGAAGGAGGGGCCAGGGGGGGTGGGAGAGAATCTCAAGCAGGCTCCACGCTGTCAGCATGGAGCCCGACTCAGGGCTCAGTCCCACGACCCTGGGATCATGACCTGAGCCGAAACCAAGAGTTGGACGCTCAACCGACTGAGCCACCCAGGTACCCTGAAAGTTGAGTTGTGAACAGAGTGGTAATGCAATCTGATTTCTTTTTCAAAGGGATATTTCTTTTTTTATTTTTAATTTTATTGTTTTATTTTTGAGAGAGAGAGAGAGAGACAGAGTGAAAGTTGGGGAGGGGCAGAGAGAGAGGGAGAGACACAGAATCAGAAGCAGGCTCCAGGCTCTGAGCTGTCAGCACAGAGCCCGATGCGGGGCTCAAACCCACGCACTGTGAGATCACGACCTGAGCCAAAGTCGGATGCTTAACCGACTGAGCCACCCAGGCGCCCCTCAAAGGGATATTTCTAACTGCTGCATAGAGAATGAACTAGAAGAAAGAGCAGAAAGGAGGCTGTCTTGGTCGTCCAAGCAAGCAAAGATGGTGGCTTGGACTAAGGTCGTAGCTGCAGGAGTGGTGAGAAATGATCGTGTTCAGGACATATTTTGGAGGTGGGGGAACAACCGAAGGCTTCTGTCTCAGCCACCTGGTTTGAGATGTCTATCTGACATGTGCACGAGATGTCAAACGGGCAATTTGATATGTCTTTAAAGCTCAGGATCGGAGTCAGAGCTGGAGGTTTCGATTTGGTGACATCAGAATATAGACGATATTTAAAGGCGGGAGACTGGATGAAGTGACTTCCAACATTCCTGCCACGTCTGGTTCTGTTTGCTCTGTCTCTTCAAACTGGTTTTTGCCATTTAATGTCTCATCATTTTTTTCTTTTCTGTTGTCTTTTTAAACAATGTTTGTTTATTTTTGAGAGAGAGAGGGAGAGAGACAAAGTGTGCACGAGTCAGGGAGGGGCAGAGAGAGGGGGGGACAGAGAATCTGAAGCAGGCGCTGCGCTGACAGCACAGATCCCGATGTGGGGCTCACATTCACGGACCACGAGATCACGACCTGAGCTGAAGTCAGACGCTTACCTGGCTGAGCCACCCAGGTGCCCCTTTCTTTTCTTCTTTTAAAGATTTTATTTTTAAGTGATCTCCACACCCAATGTGGGGCTCAACCCCACAACCCCGAGATCAAGGGTCTGATGCTCCATCAACTGAGCCAGCCAGGATCCCCTGGTGTCCCCAAAACTTAACTACTTACTAATTGCCTCCTGTTGACTGGAAACCTTGCCGATAAAATAGTCAATTAGCGCACATTTTGTATGGTATATATTTTATAAACTGTATTCTTACAATAAAGTAAAGCTAGAGAGAAGAAAATGTTATTAAGAAACTCACAAGGAAGAGAAAATGCATTACATTCCCGGAATGTACTGTATTTATTGAAAAGAATCTATGTATTAGTGGCCCCGTGCTGTTCAAACCCGTGTTCAAGAGTGAAGTTTCCTTCCTCCAGGTCAGTTAGGCTCTGATAAAAACCAGGCTAGCTCATTTCTCTTGAAGGCAGACCTTGTTAAGAAACACAGAATGCTCTGGTGTGTTCCCCGTGGTTCGTTTCCCCCATTCGCCCTGCCAGAAACACGAGGGGGCATTTTTCTCGGATATTCAGTGTGAGAATCTGGCCAAGCTCCTAGAGCTAAAACTCACAAAGTTGTGGGGAGCCACCAGTGATCGGGTCCCCCTGGAGCCTTCGGTGTCTCAGACGTGTCCACGCTGAGCCTCCAGCAATGCGTCAATTACACGTCCGGTTTTGCGGCCCAGCCCTGCTTCTCTCTCTCTCTGTCTCAAAATATTTCAAAAGACTCTGGGGCCAGTTCACCCGGACGGATGCAATCAGGTGGCCTTTGGCTGCGTAATTTGATGGATCGCTGCGAGTTGTCTGGCACAACATTGTGTCCAGCAGTTTCCCCAACCTCATCCTACCGGGACCAAACACATCCCGTACTCGTGCACGCTTTGGGAAATGGGCTGGCTTTTAAGTGCATTGCGCAGAACTGTCTACATAAAAGTCGCCTATTCAGTAGCAGCGGAAATCAGGCACACTGCAGAGGTGAGCGGCAGCCCTGATCGGTTCTGGAGCACGTGTGAACACGCCCTCGGGACTCCCAGAAACACTCGGGGGCGGGGGCGGGGACGGGGGGGGGGGGGGCGCAGGAAGCGGACCCGAAAAGGACTTAGGAGACCTGCGAATGTAGGTGATCCACGGAGCTCGGATCATTTGAGCACTAAATGTCAATGTGATCTCATTCGTACGCAGGAACCCAAGAGGCTCTGGTGACGTGCTCCTAGGGTGGTGCTTCTTAAACATTAGCAGGTCTGGGCCTCAGATTCAGTAGGTCTGGGGTAGAGTCTGAGATTCTGCCATTGCTAACAAGCTCCCAGGTGGCTACTGTCGCTGCTGGTCTCCATAGGAGTCTGGCCTCGGAGAAGTGGGGCACAGAGAGGCTGATTCCTTCTCAGTGGAGGAGGTCAGGAAAGGCTTCATAGGAAGGGTATGTGAGCTGCAAAGATGCATGGATGTAAAGATGTGTTGGGCCTGCCAACAACGGGAGTCGTCGAAGGGCACTCGTTTTTCATGGTGGTGACAGCTCCAGCCAACTTGATCATGTGGCAATTGACATTGTTAACACGACTGTAACGAACACATCTGCTGTGCTGGCGACCATTCCAAGGAAATACCGACCTCAGGTAATGCAATCCTAATGGATGTGTTAATTTCAGTAAATAAACATGATGGGGAAAGATTTGAATGACCCTTGGCTGTTTCTGTACTGCAAATTTAGATTATGGGAATCCTAATTCCTTTATAACACTTTAAAAAAAAATTTTAGTTGTTTATTTTTTTAGTAATCTTTACACCCAATGTGGGGCTCGAACTTAATGACCCTGAGATCAAAACCACATGTTCTTCCGACCGAGCCAGCCAGGCACCCCTGATTCACTTATAAAAGAGGAGAAGAAGGGACATGAGTGTTTCGTTTCCTGCCATAAAATATAATAAAGTTTTAATAAATACTTTAGATAAATATCCACCTTACCTCCTCCAGACATCCTTTGCTTATTTAATAGCTGCAGCCTCTACCCATGTGATGAAGAGAGAATTTTACTGTACTTCCTTATAGATTGACATTCTTTAGTTCGGCTTAATTTTGTTCTGTTTTTCTTTTGTTGTTGTTGTTGTTCTGTTTTTGAACTAAGCAAAAACCAAGAGCATTACCAGTCCCTCTGGAGGCTTGTGCAGATGAACAGTCTTCATGTTGAAACCTCGCAGTTGCCTTGTAATGATCTTGTTAAAAATCAGAAATCTGCTTTTGGAGCACCTGGCTGACTCCGTCAGTAGAGCATGTGACTCTTGATCTCCAGATCATCAGTTCAAGCCCCACGTTAGCTATGGCGCCTACTTAACAACAACAACAACAACAACAACAACAACAACAAAATATATATATATATATATACATGAAACAATAAAATAAAAAATCTGTTTTTGTTAAATGCAGGTTTATTTTTACATATCTTTTAGTATTTCTTTAAGATAGACTTTATAGGGGCGCCTGGGTGGCTCAGTTGGTTAGGCATCCAACTTCGGCTCAGGTCATGATCTCGAGGTCCTTGAGTTTGAGCCCCACATGGGGCTCTGGGCTGACAGCCAGAGCCTGGAGCCTGCTTTGGACTCTGTGTCTCCCTCTCTCTCTGCCCCTCCCCACTCACGCTCTGTCTCTCTCTGTCTCTCAAAAAATGAATAAATGTTAAAAAAATTTTTTTGAAAAGATAGACTTCATAAAGGGGCACCTGGGTGGCTCAGTTGGTTAAGCGTCCAACTTTGGCTCAGGTCATGATCTCGCAGTTCTAACCCCGCATCGGGCTCTATGCTGACAACTCAGAACCCACTTCGTTTCAGATCTTCTGTCCTCCGCTCTCTCTGCCCCTCTCCCCCTTGCACGTGCACACACACATGCACTGTCTCTCTCTGTTTCTCAAAAATAAACATTAAAAAAAATAGATGTCGTAAAGTAGGTTTCCTGCATCATAAATCATATGTATTTGACATTTTGATTGATGTTGCCAAACTATGCTCCAGAAACGTGGAAGTCACACCAGCACTCAGCACCACTGTGTGTGACCGTGTTCGGTTGCCCCTAAAAGAAGGTTTTAGGAGTGAAAAGAAAGGGGGCAAGTAGAGACAGTGACCAGCTGTTCCAGGAGTTCACGTTCAAGGAGTGTTGCTGAAGGGGAACAGAGGAATGGAAATAGAGGTGGCCGGGTTAACAAAAATGGGAGATACGTGGGCATATTTGGTGATAGAAACGAGCCAGTAGAGACGGAGAAATTGAAGCGGGAGGGAAAGGGGTAACCGCTTAAGATGAGCCCCTCACTCGACTCATTGCCAAATGAATAGGCAATTGTCTCAGTACCATCAATTGATGAATCCTGCTGTTCCCTATTGATTTGAAATCTTAAAAAGAGGACATTTTCCCCCATGTGCTTTACACATTGTTCCCAGTCAGTTTGCAAGTTATAGTCATTGCTATTTACCCGTCTTTTTTTTTTTTTTTAAGTTTATTTATTTATTTTGACAGACAGACAGAGAGAGAGGGAGGGAAAGAGAGAATCCCAAGCAGGCTCTGCGGTGTCAGCACAGAGCCCAACGCGGGGCTCGAATAATCCACGTGAGATCATGACCCGAGCCGAGATCGAGAGTCAGACGCTTCACTGAGCCAGCCAAGCACCCCTGTTATTTACCTGTCTTATTTCAGCAATTACGTTATCATTTTGTGAAAAATCTTCTTCTCCGATCACCTTTTTTTTCATAGCAGAATGATTTTGTTCTATGGATGCAAGATTCTCTTGGACATGTCTCAAAATGCCGATTCGAAGTTTTGAAACGTTTTCCACATTAACTTTCCCCTCCAAAGTCAGTTCGTTTGCTTGTTCATGTTAGTGTTTCTCTGTCACGCTGTTGGTTTTGCTTCAACGTCTGGTGATTGGCCATTCATCTGAAGGACTAGATGACTACAGTTTGGCGCCGGGTTTGGGGTCCTCTGCAGTTGTGAAAGGCACTGTTCACCTGATGGGTTTTCTCTCTGAAAGCGACAGAGCTGCGCAAGTGAACGTTTGGGGGGCGGGGGGGGGGGACGGGTGTGCCCACAGCAGGTTTCCCATTTGTGAAGCGTGCATAGGAAAGAGGTTGCCATCGGTGTCGGACCGGACGTATCGAGTTTCAGGGGATGTTCTGCCAAGATGCCTTTTGTCTCTACATTCTCATGGCTGACCCCCCAATTACCTGGGCACTCCCTACTGTCTCCAACCACAAAGTCCAAGCGGGGCTCCGTCTCTGGGCACAAGAAGTGCTTTATTTATAAAGCTGTTCTCACTGGCTGTAGCCAGGGGTGAACACTACAGCAAGACACTGTGCACAGAGTTGGAGAACGGCCCACCTGCCTTGGCAGACTTATAACTAACTTCTCTGCTTTCTGCTTCATGACTCACTCTAGCCTCTACTAATTCAGAGCTTCTCCTGGGGCTCTGTTTGAAAGATTCTCAGTCGTTTCTCCCATATTCCTTCTCTCATCCCTGTGTTAGCAGGGTGTGTGTTTCACATTATAACTTCCAGAAGTTGCTTTAGTATTCCTGAAAGGTCACATAACCGTGGTTTAGTGCACCGGCTCTAGAGTCAGACGGCTTGGCTGGGACAAGCTCTTAACCTCTCTGTGGCTCTGTTTGCTAATTGTTTTTCCAGTGTTAAAGTCTAGTTTATTGATATTGCCTTATTGGGCTAGCCCAAGAATCAGCAAACAGTTTTTCTTTTTCTTTTTAAATTGTTTTTGATGTTTATTTATTTTTGAGAGAGAGAGAGACAGGAAGTGCCAGGGGGGAGGGGCAGAGAGAGAGAGAGGGAGACACAGAATCCGAAGCCGGCTCCAGGCTCCGAGCTGTCCGCACAGAGCCCCACGCGGGGCTTGAACTCACAAACCGTGAGATCATGACCTGAGCCGAAGTTAGACGCTCAACCGACTGAGCCACCCAGGCGCCCCTTCTTTTTCTTTTTTATTGGAATGTAGTTGACATAAGAATGTATTCGTTTCAGGTGGACAACATAGTGATTCATTTATATACATTATGAAGTGATCGCTGAGATAAATCTAGCTGCCATCTGTCACCATCCGGTGTTGTTACAATATTATTAACTATATTCCCTATGCCGTACTTTACAGCCCTGTGACTTACTTATTTTGTAACTGGAAGTGTGTACCTTTTAAAGCCCTTGCCCTTTTCACCCATCCCCCTCTGTTTACTCATCTTTCAATTTAGATAATAATTGTAACTTTTCTGGTTTTTTGTCCTTCTTTTTATATTTCTTCTGGCATTTTCTCAGGATTTTGGAAGGACGACGAGATTAAATATGTGAACTCTGTCCATCACTTTGAACTGGAAGGGAGCACTTGCATTTGAAAACAATAAAAATGGACGTTCTAGGTGGCTAATTGTCTACCATTTTGAATTTCACAATATCTTAGTTTACTTAGAATAGCACAGCCATAGGAAATCCTAGAGACCCTCTAATAGAGTACTCAGTCTTTACAAATGAGCAAAGACTGGGGTGCCTGGGTGGCTCAGTTGGTTGAGCGTCTCACGATCTCATTGGGCTCTGTGCTGTCGGCACAGAACCTGCTTTGGATCCTCTGTCCCCCTCTCTCCCTGCTGGTTCTCTCTCTCTCTCTCTCTCTCTCAAAAATAAACAAATATTAAAAAATAAAATAAAATGACATCTTTAAAGAAAAGAAAAAGGAACAACAAACTTATTGGACCCCCTCCCGTACCCCCAGACTCTGCTCGATCTCTCCTCCCCTTTTCACTTCCAAATTCCTGCAAAAAACTTCCTCGTTGCCAGTCTTTTCCTCTTGTCCCACCTCACTCGCATCTGCCTCTGGCCACATCCCTCCTTAAGATCACATATGATCTCCATGTCACAAAATCCAGCAGAAAATTCTCGGGCCCCAGACTCTTGCAGTTCTCAGCAGCATTGGCCCCAGGTGACCAACTCTGTCATCTTGAAACATGTCCTTTGGGCTTTAGGACGCTAACACCCTCCTGAGTTTTATCCCGCTTCCTTGCCCGCTCCTTCTGGGGGTAATATTTGCTGGCTCATGGCCACTACCCTGCCTCGGACCTCTCTCCTCATCGACCGGTGTCGTGTCTTCTCGGACGGCTCAAAGACTCCTCCAAATCAACACGTTCAAACAGCAATCTTTCTTTTCTCTCCCAAAGAAGACACTCTTGCAATGTTTCATAGCTCAGTGAGAGGCACACCAATCGATCAAGTGATGCACTAGCCAGACCCAGCGGTTATCTTTGGTCCCCTTCCCCCTCTGGATCCAATTCAGCACCAAATCTATTTTATTTTCTAAATACGTCTTGAATCCGTTCACTTCTCTCTACATCCACCTCCTTCCCCCCAACCCCCAGATGCAGCTATCACCATACCTCCCCCAGACTACTTGAGCAGCGCTCTGACCGGTCGGTCAGTCCGTGTCGCCTTGATCCTGCAATGCTTTCTCTACATCACAGCCAAGACGGATGGCTTCAGCACACATCTGATTGGGTCATTTCCCCTCCCCCCACTCCCCCCACACTCCTCCACACAGACCTCCACCAAATCCTTTAATAGCTTCTTTTTATTCCTAGGAAAAAATGCAAACTATCTCAACGTGGCCTGCAAAGCGCAGCTTGGCCCAGACCCCTGCTCGGCTTTCCACTTCCTCTGGCACCTGGTGCTCCCCCTACTGTCTCCATTGCTGCCCTTTCCCCTTTCCCTCTGTTTGCCAGGCCGCTCCCACCACAGGGCCTTTGCACTAGCTATGACCACCCCCCAACCCCCCTGAGCCCCGCTTTGGGTAGTTCGCCGTTTCTCAGCCTGTCAGATCTCAGGTCCGGTGTTAGTTCCCCAAGGAAGACAGCGTTCCCTGATGAAGTCAGAGCTGCTTATCAGTGGCGCTTCTGTGCCCCGACATTGGCTTATTACCATTGCAGATGTGCGTTCATTTGGTGCATAGTTGAATCATTTCTCTCTCCCCTGTCACTCATTCCTTCATCCGGCAGATATTCACCGAGCCCCTACTGTATAGCGGGCGTTATTTTAGAAGGGGAGGCAAACTGTAAACAAATAAATATGCAACATGACGTCAAGCAGCAAGAAGTGCTATGAAGAACTGAGAAATGGGCTAATAGGACAGAGAATACCGGATGCTGCTGACGTGGGATAGGGCACTTCAGAAGCCTTCTCAAAGTGACCGAGTGGGGGCGCCTGGGTGGCTCAGTTGGTCCAACCCCAGACTCTTGATTTTGGCTCGGGTCCTGATCTCACGGTGTGTGACAGTGCGGAGCCTGCTTAAGATTCTCTCTCCCTCTCTCTCCGCCCCTCCCATACTTGTGCTCTCTCTGTCTCTCTCAACGTAAAAAAAAAAAATAAAAATAAAAAGTAACAAAGTGACTGAGCGGAGAGGTAACGAGAGGGCAAGTCCCGAGGGCGTGTGGGGGTTGGGCATCCCAGGGAGAGGATGTTGACCCCATTCAAGGAAAGGCCGGGAACCCTGCAGGGCTGGAGCTTAAGGGAGGGGAGGGTGGGGAGAGCTGCCGAGAACAGGGGGTGGGGGCAGTTCCCTCCCTTGGGCCCTTGTCACCGGGACGTGGGAAGAGAAGCCAGTAGAAGCTTCTAAACAAGGAGTGACTCGATTCTACGCATGTTCTAAAATGATCCCTCGTGCCGTCTTGAGGTGTTTGGACCAAGAAGGGCCACGGGTGGAAGGAAGGAGCCCCGTTAGGCTCCGGGGCGGTGCTGAGGAGAAAGGATGGGCGCTCAGACCTGGGCGAGCCTGGGGGACGTGGTGGGAAAGCGATGCATTTTGAAGGTAGAACTTGCGGGAGTCGTTGATGTGTTTTTCTCCAAACCCTCCAGTGGGTTTCCTTTTCACTTGGCGCAAAAGTCAAAGCCCAAGCGTGGCCCGTGGGGCCCTCTGATGTGGCCCGTCTCCCTCGCCTCCCTCCTCTCCAGCCCCTTCTGCGAACAGACCAAGCACGAGTCCCCCCTTCTGCCTTTGGTTTCCCTCGGATATCAGGGAAAGCGGAAACGCACACGGTGTGCTCCCTCAGGGTTCTGCTCCAATGTCACTTTGTCGGAGAATCCTGTCTCCGTGGTCCCGTACGTCCCCCTTCCCTGCTTCCTTTTCCCGGCTCACTGCTCTTTGCGGCACTGACTGCCGTCTGACACGCACACGCCGCACACGTGTCTGTGAACACCCCGGCACGTAAGCTGGGTGTGTATTCCTTCCATGACGGCGGAGATTTGGTCTCCCTCTGGGGCCCACGGAAGCCCGTGACACGTCCGGAATTCTCGGGGTGTGGGCTCCCGTCTTCTTCCCTCGGGGAGAGAGGGAGAACGCTGGGATGGGCCGAACACACTTTCCCGGTCCCTGAGAGTGAAGGTGACTGATGTTCTAGACGCCGGTGACTCTGTGTGTGGTTTCCGGCAAACAACTGGCCGCCTCCTTTAAGAGACAATATCACTAAGTGCTTTTTTTTAATGCAAAAAGAAAGAAATAAAAAAGAGCTCCCTCTGTTCCTCATTCCTGCAGGTGCCCAACCCGAAGGACTTGTCGGAGTGCATTTTCTGCATTCTTAATAGATAGCCAGCAGGAAATGCCTCTTATAGCCCGGGCTGGAGGGGTAGAAAGTAGCGAGGGGAGGGTACAAAATCCCCAGCCCCTGCTTCAGCAAGCCCTGAGCTGCTCCTAAGTGGGCCAGGCGACTCGGACCGCCCCTACGCACCTTTGCCCAGCCCTGGGATCTTGCTGTCTCAGTTTGATGGTCAGGAGTTAAGGTAAGAGAAGCTGGTGACTTTGGGGGGGCGGGGGGGGGGTGGCAAGGAGTGATGGAAATTCAACCGTGAAGGAATCGGGGCCGGGAAGCGGTGAGCATCCCACACTTTGCTCACTGATAGACGATCTGGTCCCTTTGGGGCTTTCGTGCCAAGTGGCGACCTCTCTGACACGACACCCCACCCCCCGCCCGAGGTGCCTGGTACCATTCTGCAGACGGGTGGGAACCGCGTCCCTGCAGGCAGACTGCTGGCATAGGAGTCCGTGTTGGAGTATTTGTGCAGAAGTTTGGCCATTATTTTGAGGTTGAGTTGGAGCGCTTGGCGCCTTTGTCGTTTCCGTGCTGGGGACATCGCAAGCGACCAGGGTACTTTTGTGATTGTGCTATTCTAGCCGCACAGCTGGCAAAGCTTGACCTTAGGGTTTTGTCTGCAAGAGGCTTTTGCTACAAGCCGGGGACTGGGACCGGGCCGTCTCCCGGAAGGTCCCACCCTCTCTCCGCCTCGTGGCTCTTCTCTGGGTTCCAGCTTTGCAGTATCCCCTTCTCTTCAGCCAGACCCCAGTTCACTCCTGGAGTCATTTGGGGATGGAACTGCCTGTGTTCCTCCCGAGGTGCCGTGAGATGCAGCTTTGCAAAGGCTGTAGATGGTAACATTACTCTGAATTTCATAGCCCTCCGAGGGGGCTACGAACATTCCCACAGAGGTGTGGGTGCCGGCCGGACGCTTGCCCTTGAGCTAGATGCAGAGACATAACCCATGGTTTCCCTTGGGGACGTGCGTCCGTGTGTTTGGGGAGGACGAGATAGGGCAGAGGTAGCAGTTGTGGCTTGTTCAAGATCCCACTTGCGTAAGGTCTGATCCTTCCAAGATGATGGGGATGAGGCGTTGCCTCTGGCTCTCTCAATAACCTTTCCTGGCTGTGGCCAGCGGCCTGTGGTCTCTGTGCTCTTTACCCGAGGAGACGAGGGCCGTGCTCCAGGGCCCTGATGTCCCCAAGGGTCCAGCCGGCTGTGGCTTCAGGGAGACTCCGCAAAGACAGATTTGCAAGCTGTGTCAAGCCTGAGCTGAGATCAGTGGCCACTGGCATTTCCAGGGGTAAAGCCGTGAGTCCTGCAAAGGTGCGAAGCAGCCCTCGCAAGTAGCGGCTTTACGGAGGCGCCTGGAAGGGGTGCACAGATGTTCTGCCTGTATCCCCCAAAGGAAACCAGGTGGCTGCTTTAGGGCCTGGCTCCAGGTTCCCTAGATATCAGAAGCCAAGCCTTTACGTTTGGTAGACTGGGGCGGACGGAGGCTCATAGAAGGGGACTGTTAGTCCCACCAGGTAAGGGACGGTGGGGAAAGGACAGACACTGAAGCTAGAGAGGGTTCAAATCCCAGCTCTGCCTGCCACAAGCCTAGCTGTGCGGCCCGGGTAGTTCATTTCCCCTTCTGGGCCCCCATATTGCTCATCTGCAAAATGGGGTAATAGTACCTGCGCCGAGGGCTGCAAAGACTGGAGAGAATATCCGTATAGCTTCAGGCACCGAGGAGGTATTTCGTAAACCGCGGCTTTAGAAAAAGCGCTGCCTCCCAACATTTATCATGACCTTATGCTCCGTAACAGCTTTGCTTTCCTTTTTTTTTTCCTTTCTTTTGCTGTGTTTTCATACAACTGTGTCCATTTAAGGTGTTCCGTGTTAATTTGATAAATGTATACATTGTCATTGGATGGCCCCTCTAGTGATCATGCGTAACCCCACGTAGTTACTTTCTATTCGGCAGCTGGAATAGTTTAGTTCTAGTCTCTGCAAATCCGAGGATTATACTGCGATAGGGTTGTGTGTGCGTTCTCTGTACGGTCTCAGGTCTTTGGGGTTTATTTACTCCTTATAACTTTGTATCCTAAACAAGACTTGCCCGGTTCCCACCCGCCCCCCAGCCGCTCGTAATCATCACTTTAATCTCTGTTTCTATGAGTTTGGCTTTTTAAAATTCCGCACACTAGTGATATTATACGGTACACTTGACTTTTGAACTACAAGGGTTTGAACTGCGTGGGTCCACTTATGCAGTCTTTTTTTTTTTTTTTTTTTTTACAGTGCAGCTCTGTAAATGTATTTTCTCTTCCTTACGATTTTCTTTACGTTTCTTTTCTCTGACTTTACTGTGAGAATGCAGCGCATAATACATATACAAAATATGCGGTTAAGTGACTGTTTACGTTACCAGTAAGACTTCCGGTCAACAGTGGGTTATTCGTAGTCAGCATCCCAAACTCATAATGTGCTCAAGGATAACACCTTTGTTTTATTTCTGCAATGCTGAGTATCTGGATATAGCACGTGCTTTAAAAAAAGTTTTTTTTCAATGTTTATTTCTGAGACAGAGAGAGACAGAGCATGAGCGGGGGAGGGGCAGAGAGAGAGGGAGACACAGAATCCGAAGCAGGCTCTGGGCTCTGAGGTGTCGGCACAGAGCCCGACGCGAGGCTCGAACTCATGGACCGTGAGATCAGGACCCGAGCCAAAAAGTCAGGACGCTTAACCGACTGAGCCACCCAGGCGCCCCGCATGTGCCTTTTTTAATCGAGGAATAATTTACCTTTAGTGAAATGCGCAGATCTTAAGCGTACCATCTGATGGATTTTGACAAACGCGTACACCCACATAGGACATTCACCCTCAAGATGTAGGACATTTTGAACACCCGTGAGAGTTCCTCGTGCCCCTTCCCAATTTCCACCCTACAGCCAGCCACTATTCTGATTTCTACCCCCACAGGTTATTTCTGCCAGTCTCGTGTAAGTGGAATCCTACAATATGTGGTCTTTTGTGTCTGGGTGGTTTTTTTTTTCACCCAACATAGTATTTTTGTGATTCTCCATGCTGTTGTGTGAATGGGTAGTTTTTTCCTTTTTCATTGTTGAATGACATTCCATTATACGATAGTGTCACAGCTAGTTTATTTATAGTCCTGGTGATGGGCATTTGGCTCATTTCCACTTTTTGGCTATTATAAATAAAGCCGCTATGAATATCCTATACAAGTCTTTGTACGGACATATGTTTTCATTTCTCCTGGCTCTATGTATCTAGAAGTAGGATTGCTGGGTCATATATATAGCAAGCATATGTTCAACTTTATAAGAAACTGCCGAACACTGTTTCAGAGTGGTTGTTGGCGTGTTTTTTTTTTTTTAAATAAGGATACAAAGGGTTCATTTTTCAGGTCGGGCCTGGTGATGCTTACTTAGCGTGGTTGTCCACCAGGGCGAAACAGAACGATGTGCTCAATTGAAAGCTGTGTTGTTATGAAGGCTTCATGACGGCAGAGCCCAGTTATGACTGGGGCCAGAATGAGTCGGAAAGGAGAACTTTTTGGAAGGGTCCCCTGCTCATCACAATCGATTGACACTAGGAACCTAAAAGAATGGGCTGCAGAATTCATCGTCTCCAACCTCTTAATTTTACTCAAGAGGAATCTGCATCCCAGAGAGGCTATGTGCCTCCCTCCAAATCACACAGCTGAGGAAAACCCCAGGTCTTCTGACTCCTAATTGGTATGATTGCCTTGCGTTGTGCTTTCTCTGCATGACATGGCATTGAGGCACTCGGCCATTGTTTAGTGACTAGAGAAGAACACAGAACATAGCTATTGAACTGTAATCATTTCCATCATATTCACAAGAATGAATAAAAGTGCTTTTAGCCAGAGCACCTTGGCAAGTGGGGTTGGGGGGGCCAAAGGTTAAGAAGCACAGGCTACTTCTCTAGTAAAGCAAGGCCACGCAGGAGGTCTTGAGTGCCCACTGTGTGCCCAGTCCTGGCTTTGGTGCGAGAGGACAGTCTCTGCTCCAAAGGAGCTCACGGTTAGGATACAATGATGGAAGCCAAGTTTAAGGCAATTCAGCAAAGGGCTATCGAGCTTCTACGGCGTCCCGGGCATTGTTCTAGGTGTGGAGCATCTGGCGGCCAACGGGGTTGACATCCTGGCAATCTTTCAAAAGCTTTTCACCAACGTTGCCATATATATATTAGTGTAAAGCATGTTCGTTCTTGAGATGTGTGTTCGGTTCAGAATTTATGTGTCCGGAGGCCTTAGGACCGGTGCTGTTTTTAGTTGCTCGTGTCCAGCACGGGGTGGGGGGTGGGTGCAAGGATCAACAGCATCAGGGGGCGGGGAGAATTTGATGTGTCTCATTCCCTTGCACGAAAGCGGTCAAGGCGGAAAGCAATGCTTGTTATGAAAAGTGGAATCTTCGAATACCCACTGGATTGCTTAGTCAAGCTGTCCGGGGAGGGGGATCCACATGCAATTCCGGGTCAGTGTTGGCTCCTTTGTTTTGCAGGAGGAAGGCACTAACCCAGGAGGCAAGTTACGGTTTGGGCCTCAGTGGCCTTTTTTTTTTTTTTTTTTTTTAACTCCCTGCTGTTCTTGTAGTGGAGTTGCCGGATCCTCCTCATCTGAGGCTCTTGAGGACCCCTTCGGCGCTTTGTAGACTCTTGTCTTGGTCCCTGAACGTTGATCACACAGGGCTCCTCTCCTGGTGCTCAGACCAGCGCAGCGGGGTGGACGAGCTCCCCGACGCCGCTCAGGGGCCCGGGTTCCCTGGAAGCATCGTGAGAGCTTTTGGGGTGCTTGCCCCCCAGGGGCCCCTCATCCAAACGATAGCCAAGCCGCTCGGAAAAATGGTGCCAGTAACGTTTTGTGTTCGATCTGCAGCTGTCATCTGCGTCCCTCACGATGGAAGAAACGGGGAAGACCGCTATCCAGCTGCAGAGACCCATAAAGACTGAGTGGAATTCTCAGTGCGTCCTTTTCACTTATTTCCAAGGGGACATCGGCAGCGTAGTGGACGAACACTTCTCCAGGGCTCTGAGCAGTGTCAAGAGGCCCCAGCAACTGAGCCCCTCGAGCCAGAGTGCAGATGTGATCCTGAGGAACGGTGAGCAGGCTGGGTGGGAGGAAGCTGGAAGTTTCTATCAAGGCTGTACGGAAAGACCGGTTCTGCGATGCCTTTGTGCTCACACGCGTGTATTTGCTGCAGGCGAGTCACACTGTAAATGAGAAGCCGCACCCGTTTCTTAGAAGTTTCGTGTCAAAATCGGGACACCTGGGTGGCTCAGTCGGTTGAGCGTCCAACCTCGGCTCGGGTCGTGATCTCGTGATCTCGTGATCTCGTGAGTTCGAGCCGACTGAGCCACAGCAGGCGCCCCTGCTGTTTGTTTATTTTTGAGAGAGAGAGACAGACCCAGTGTGAGTGGGGGAGGGGAGGTGGGCAGAGAAAGGGGGAGCACGGAGCCCGACATGGGGCTCGATTGAACCCATGAACTGTGAGATCGTGACCTGAGCCGAAGTCAGACGTTTAACCGACCATCACTCTGGCTTTGCTCTTTGGGCCTGGACGCGGACGTGGTGTATATCTGATGTGTTCACCTTTGCAGCATTTAGTGCTTTTCTAGGAGTTATTTGTCCAGCCAGGCAACGTGATTTTCCCCGAGTCCCAGGACACCAAAGGGCAGGATGTAGAGTTTGCTGTTGCCGTGGGCGCGAAGGGCAGGGGGCGGGGAGTGGGGAGTGCCGTCCAACAGTGTGATGAGTACTTAGAGGCGGACCAGGAATGAGTGTGACCAGTCATCCGAGGCACTTGGTTGCCCCCTCTTTCACAGGGCACCCAGGTGGCTCAGTCAGTTGAGCATCCAACTCTTATTTTCAGCTCTCAGGTCAGGATCTCACAGCCCGCTTCAGATTTTGCGTCTCCCTCTCTCTCGGCCCCTCCCCGGCTTGAGCTCTCTCTCAAAATAAATAAACTTCTAAAAAAAAAAAAAAAAAAAAAAAAAGATTCCCTCTGCCCCTTCCCCCGCTCGAGCTCTCTAAAATAAAAAATAATTAGAAAAAACCTCCTTCATTTGGATTCCGTAACACCACACTCTCTTGGTTTTCCTCCTTCCTCTCTGGTTACTACTCCTTTTAAAAAAAAAAAGAGGTTTATTTATTTTTGAGAGAGAGAGAGTGTGTGTACCAGTAGGGGAGGGGCAGAGAGAGAGGGAGAGACACAGAATCGGAAGCAGGCTCCAGGCTCTGAGCTGTCAGCACAGAGCCCGACGCGGGGCTCGAACCCACAAACGATGAGATCATGACCTGAGCTAAAGTCAGATGCTTATTTTACTGAGCCACCCAGGTGCCCCCAAATTCTGTCAGTTTTACCTTCAAAATATATCCAAGTTCTGGGGCGCCTGAGTGGCTCAGTCAGTTGAGTGTCAGACTCTTGATTTCGGCTCAGGTCATGATCTCACAGTTCCGTGGGATCGAGCCCCATGTTGGGCTCTGAACTGGGGCTGCAGAGCCTTCTTGGGATCCTCTTTCCCTCTCTCTCTCTCTCTCTCTCTCTGCCCGTCTCCCGCTCATGTGCACATATGTACGCGCTCTTTCTCTCAAAATAAATAAACATGAAAAACAGTATATATCCAAGTTCTGACCACTTCTCCCCACCTCTGCTGCTATGATGCCATCATCTCACCCCTGGATTTTTGCTTCCCGATTGCTCTCCCTGCTTCCACCATTGCTCCCCTTCAGTCTGTTCTCAAGGTAGCCATCAGAATGGTATCACTAAAACGACAATCTCCTTCTATCTCTCTTCTGTTCAGAAGCTTCTAGTAGCTTCCTGTGTCTTGGAATCAAACCCAAAGTCTTGAATGGGGCCCCACTCTCTTCCTGATTTCATCTCCTCCCACCTCCTACTTCACTCAATCCAATCTAGCCTCCTGGCTATTTGTAGGATGTGCCAAGTACAATCCTGCCTCGGGCCCTTTGCACTTCCTTTCCCCTCTCCCTGAAATGCTTTTTCCCCAGATAACTGCCTGACTTTCCCTTTTCTTCATTCAGGTCTCCCCTGGAACGTCACCTCTTCGTCCAGGCCTTCTCTGCACAATCTCTTTAAAAAATAGAAGCCCCCCCACCCCCAACCCGTCAACCTCTGTCATCTTACACTATCTTATTTTATTTTTTATATTTTATTTTTATTATACGTTTTCTTTCTTGTCTCCTCCCATCCTCTAGACTCTGAATTCCGTGGCAGCAAGGACTCTGTGTTAATTGCTGCTTCCCAAGTAGCTAGCCCAATGCCTGACACATGGAAGGTGGTCAGGAAATATCGCTTGAATGAATGAAATTGTGATTTGGATCATAGGCTACTGATGTCCGCCATAGAAGGCGCCACTGAAGAGAGTGAACACCATGTGATGTATGGCTTTAGAACCGGATAGCCTGGGGCCCAGGCCAGCTCCACCATTGATTAACAACGTGATCTCCGGTCACATCACTTCCTCTATCTGTGCCTCGGTTTCCTCATCTCTACAATTGAGTATTATTGAACTATAGAAGGAGTCAGTGACATAATGCATATCCACTGGCACATAGTGCCATGTCGGTGTTATTTTGTGTGGGTATGAGGGCCTGTGTTCAAAGCATTAAGACCACAGAGCAGCAGGCCTCACCCGGAAGCCTGCACGTTTTCTAGGGACTTCTGGGCCCTCTGTGGCGGCTGTACGGTTTCCTATGCCTTCTGACTTCATTCTATTCTGTGACACCCCTGTGCGTGAAGGGAACTTGGACGTGGCCCTGTTCCTTGTCCAAACCAACCTTCCCAGGTCAACCAGAGAGGCAGCCATCTTCCCCACTACCTTCCCAGTTGCGTTTTCCCTGTGAGAATCTCCCAGAGCCCTCGCCTGTCAAGATGTCTTCCACACAGACCGTGGGGTGGGCTAGGCAAATGTTGGCCCAGCTGACTGAGCGAATGAGGGCCTGTCCTCCTCAAGGCCTCTCCTTGCTGTGAGGAGTCAAGTGTTTCACCAGCTTTGCTGCCTTGGGGGAGGCCCCGTGGAAAAAGGGCGGCCCCCCAGTGGTTCTCACAAGAAGTGCTGTGTGAGAGACAGGCAGCTTCGGAAGTGGTGGCAAATCCATAAAGTGGCCTTTCATGACTGACCGTTAGCAGTGTCTCAGCCCCTGCGGGCCAGGCCCAGGCTGCCCGGCCCTGGCTGAACCATGGCCGACAGAACAGGCGCCCATTCACAGGCTCTCACTACCAACCCGGCCGCTTTCTAAGGGTGCTCTGTCAAGCCAAGTATGCAAAGCCCAAACACGGAGACCCACATGGCTAGGAAATGCCATCGAACTTCCTGGCTGCTTTTCCCAAATCAAACTTGTTTTAATTTACCTATGTATATTTTTATACTGGCCGTACTTCAGAAAAGAAAACGCAGGGTGAAGTTATTTTTGAATGATCCCCCTTTTAAAAAGACTCCTGGGTTTCAGAGTCGGTAACCGGAGAAGCTTCAGTAGTTAACCACTTCCGGGGCAGGAGACATGGTCCCGGGGCACATCCCGCTCCGTATTCTTCCCATCCCAGTCCCAGCCCCAGGCCGGGCGACGTTGCTCAAGGGCTGCTGAGAGGTGAGTGGATGTATACCTGAGCACCCAAAGGCCTTGGGAGCCAGACCCAAAAGATCCCACCTTCTTCTCTCTCCCCTCAACCATAATCCACTGGGAAGGAAACTGAGGCTCAGAGAGCCACGTGATCACTAGTGTCTATTTGAAACCAGGCTGATCTGACACAGATCCTGAGCTCTTAGCCACTTGAAAATACTGCCCACGTTCTGTGTTTCATTTTCATTTTCGCCAGGGAAAAGGTTCTGGATAACCCGCCAAAGACTAGGTACCCCAGGGAGGCGACCATAAGGCGGAAAGTGGGACTGAGCAGGTCGCCTCAGAGGCCTGGAGCAGAATCGTGTCCTGTAAGCTGTCCCTGGTGTTGTTTCAACCTCGGCTAATACAAACAATATCCTCTTTGTTTCTGGGGAGAATGAATAAGAGACCAGCGCCACTAGCCAAGAAGGCAGAGAAGGGAGCGTCCATGCGTACAGATCGGACAGGGCCAGAGGTTGGACTTTTCGTGGTGCAAGACGTGTGTGCTGGGAGGGTGCTTCGTTTTAACTTCTTCAGAAAGCAGGATTTGTATTAAAGGCGGAGACAGAGGGGCGCCTGGGTGGCTCAGTCGGTTAAGCGTTCGACTTCGGCTCGGGTCATGATCTCGCGGTTCGTGACTTCGAGCCCCGCGCCGGGCTCTGTGCAACAGCTTGGAGCCTGGAGCCTGCTTCGGATTCTGTGTCTCCCTCTCTCTCTGCCCCTCCCCTGCTCATGCTGTCTCTGTCTCTCAGAAATAAAGGCGGAGACAGAAAGGGGAAGAGGAAGAGAAGAAAGGATAGACAGAAGGAAATTTGGCAGTTATGGATCGATCTTTTACAACTGTGACTCGAATTCTTTGAGTCACGTGGTTTCCCAGTTTTTACTTAAAATAACTTTTTCTCATCACAAAAGTACTGTTATCTTTTCAAAATGAGCATCTATGCACCCTGCTACGTTTTATAGCGTATCATCATTTTGGACATAAATCGCGTATCTCTCTCTCCCATGCCGTTACATGTTCTGCTACATCATTTTAATGGCTCAAGCGTATCCATTTTAGGGCGCCTGGGTGACTCAGTCATTAATCATCTGACTTTGGTTCAGGTCATGATCTCACAGTTGGTGAGTTCGAGCCCTGCTCCGGGTGAACACAAGCCCCGGGTGAGCCCCACTTCTCAATATCTCTCTCTCTCTCTCTCTCTCTCTCTCTCTCTCCCCGCCCCTTTCTCTCTTTCTGCCCCTCTCTCACTTGCGTCCTCTCTCTTTCTCTCAAAAACAAAGGAGTATGCTTTTTAAAGATCTATGGAATCTTATAATTTTTGGACACTGGATTGTTGTCAATTTTTCGCCGTATTCTAAATATCACTTTGCATATCTTTGTAGCTAAATTTTTGCACCCATCATTGATTTTACCCCCAAATCGCCCTAAGGGCAATGACTGGATCAAAGGGTGCATACAAATCCCACAGAGATATTGTGTCCGCCTGCCACCCTTCCAACGCCAGTAGTTCCTGAAAACGCCCAGCTCCCTCTGTTCTTTGGAATATTGTGGAGACATAGCTGCTTAGGGCACGAGTTTGGCAATCAGACCGCTTAGCGCCATCGTGGCATCTGGCTTGCTGTGCGGATCACATGAGATCACGCACACAGAGTGCTAAGCAAGGTGCCTGGCCCATAATAAGTGCTCAATAAACAAAACTGTTCCAGGGCTGCCTGGGTGGCTCTGTCAGTCGAGCGTCCGACTGTTGATCTTAGCTCAGGTCATGACCCCGGGGTCGTGGGATCGAGCCCCGTGCTGTAGCCACTGTCTACGCCATCCTCCACATTGAACACGCACCTGCTTCTGCTTCCCTGGCACCAGGTGGCCAACGGCGGGGGGCGGGGGGTACCCTCCGGCCTCATGCCATTACCATTGTGCTTTCCCCTGGGTGGATCTACGTGGAGAGTTCCAAACCAGGAAAGAAGCGTGTGAATGTGAGCCCCCAATAACAATTGGTAATAATCAACAACAGCCACAGCCAGGTGCTATGCAAGTCCTTGAGGGTGTGATGGTGAACAAAAGAGAAATGGTTTCCGTGTTCCTTTTTTTTTTAGATGTTTATTTATTCTTGAGAGAGAGAGAGAGAGAGAGACAGAACATGAGTGGGGGAGAGACAGAGAGACAAGGAGAGACACAGAATCCAAAGCAGGCTCCAGGCTCCAAGCTGTCAGCACAGAGTCCGACGCGGGGCTCGAACTCATGAACTGTGAGATCATGACTTGAGCTGGAGTTCAAGGCTTAACCAACTGAGCCACCCGGGCGCTCCCGTGTTCTTTTTTTTTTTTATGTTTATTTATTTATTTTGAGGGACAGAGACAATGAGTGGGGTGGGGGCAGAGAGAGAGGGAGAGAGAATCTCCAGCAGGCTTGGGGCTCGATCCCGGGAACTGTGAGATCATGGCCCACGCCAAAATCAAGAGTCAGATGTTTAACCGACTGAGCCACCCGGGCGCCCTGATCTCTGTGTTCTCCAAGCTTCCTGGCTAGTGGGGGAGACCAAGTGTGAGTGAGTGAGTGGAAACATTGCAGATGAGGGTTACTGCTACAAAGTGTCCCAGAACCAACATGTCCCTTGAGTGGTCTCTGCTTGTGAATGTAGTTTGGGGTTATATAAAACTTCAGTCTTCCTTGGCGCTCCCTCTCTCATCTCTAGAGGTAACTGGTGGGGGGACCTTGGGTAAGAAACTGTCACCAGGGTCACTTCTAGCAGCAGCAGCAGCAGCAGCAGCAGCAACCTTGAATCAGTCAGGATTGTGGCTCAGGATGCCTTCCCGGTTCACAGGGTAGGGGTCTGTGGCTGCGGGGAAGAGTGGCTCACTAGAATTCAGGGTCTCAACTCCATGGGACAGCAGCACCCATGCCTGCTCTAGAAAGGCGGCTTTCCCCGGGCTCCCCAAGGCCCACTGTGGGGCTGCTGTGAATGTGGGATTTGGGACACTGTGCCTCCCCACACGCTGCCATCCAAGCTGAGCACAGTGACCAAGTGGACCTGCTCCTGGGTAGCCCCCTTGGTTGAGCGTCCAAGTCTTTACTTTCAGCTCGGGTCATGATCTCGGTCGTGGGATCGAGCCCCTCATTGGGCTCCATGCTGGGCATGGGGACTTCTTGAGATTCTCTCCCTTCCTCTCTCTCTCTCTCTCTCTCTCTCTCAAAATATTCCAAAGACCCTGGGGCCCTGCCTTGCACATTTCAAGCATTCAGTGCCTGGGTCAGATGCTACACATTGTTTCTAACGTGTACTCAGGACATGTGGTACCTTATTCCACACCAAGCACACATAGCGATTATACTAAGTCAGCGTAATCTTTCTCTATTTGTGCCACGCGGGATCCTGAATCGCTGCTGGTCTGCAGGTATCAATTTTCCAAAGTGGCGTTCATCCCCAAGAACAAATCTTAATGTGTTCCCTTGCCCTTGGTTTCGCTGAAAGGCCAACCATCGGGCCGTTGCTCACGGTGAGTGGTGCGAAACGTTGGGTAGAATGTCTGTGCCGCGTAAGTTAGGGCTTATTTTGCTCTTATCTATATTACATGAAAAGGTAGGACGGGAAGAGGGGGGAGGCTCCAGTGTCACTGCACAGACCACTCAGCTGTTTTTGTCTTGTACACAATCCAGGCAAGTGGAACATTCAGGAGAGCTGGGAGAGGCACATGTGCAGGGGGGCGGGGAGGAGGAGAGAAGGGGACCAGTCTCTCCAGCCCTCCGATCTTCCTTTGTCTCACGCCCACGCCCCCCTTCATTATCTTGGCTAGATGAGTGCCAGACCTCTCTCCCTCCTCCCCTCTTGCCTGAGTGGGTGTTGCGAATAGAGAAAACATCCATCCGTGTCTTGAGCCGTCCTAGACTTTTTGAACACTCAGATTCAGCTGCTACCATAAGAACAGTTAGAACAGTGTCTATGAGACCGAAGGAGGCTCCGGCCTCGTTAGCTGGTCCGCAAGAACTTTGCAAGAAGACACCGAGTCACCCCTTGACCTTGAGCATTTTGCTTCTGCGGGAAGAGGTGCAAACAACCATTTCTGTACCCATCACTTACGGCTCCAGCTCGGATCCCTGCTTGGCTAATCTGCTCCGCTCGCTTGGTCCAGTCTTAACATCCCCATGCCCCAGATCCCTCTGGAAAATGGGGTTTCAACCCCTCGACTTCTTTGAGGGACTTACACAGGCAAATGTTAAACCCTTCATAAAGTTCTGTGGGGTCCTTCTGTTTGGTGCATTCAAACCACCAGCTGTAAAATAAAGCCAGCCGGCAACAACCAAACAGAAATCACCTTTAATCAAGCAATTCTACTTCTAGAAAAGTTTCCCGGAGGGGCTCTTTGGACATAGATGCAAAGATGTATATACAAAGATGTTCCACCACGGGTGCCATTGAGATCATTGAAACGATGGAAATAACTGAGTTGCCCACAAATACCATGTCTGTTGGCCACATTATTAGTGTCTCAGGAGGGAATACTGGGCAGCTATTGAAAAGGCTGGTGTTGGCTCCGTTTGTCGCTATGGGAGGATATCTGGGATGTGTTTAATGATGCAAAAACAGCCTTCAAAATCATATACATGATGTGAAAGCCGCGCGGGCCTGAATGGAAACAAATCCCAGAAAGAAGGCGGATGATGGTCTGTGGTGATGATGGTTAAGGCTTTGTGGGTTCACTTTTTCTACATTTTCTTCACATCAGAAAAAGAGTACGTATCAACCAGGAAAAAATGAAGCTCCTTCCACGTCGCGAACAATGAACGCCTAACATGTCTTACGAATCTTTCCTTCCCAGATGGTGACATGCCTCCGAATCGGTGGCGTTTCTCTTCTCAGTGGACAAAGCCAGAGCCCGGAGCATCTTTTGCATACGGCGCCACCGACTGCAGCTTCCATGGGCCCGGTCTCATGACTATGGATCACTACCCGGTGCCCCTGGCGGGGAGCCCCTCCGTTCCGTCTGGCGAGCCGTGGCCTTACCCCTCCCCGGCCAGCCCCAGCTCCTCGGAGCCTGGCTACTCTCACGCCTACTCCGGCGGGCATGTGCCGTCCGAGCCCCAGCCTGACGGGAAGTATGAGCCTTTCCTAAGCCTCCTCCAGCAGGACCGATACCTAGCCCCTCCTCAGGAAGCTGCGGTGTGGGAGGATTGCAGCTCTGCTCCGACAGCCGGAAGCACGGGATTGACCTTCAACTTGCCTGCCGGCTCAGCCCACTGTAAGGAAACGCTTCCGGACGCTCGGGGGCTGGCTTCCGATTGGTCGCAGTTGAGAGGGAGTGGGCATGAGATGGGGTGCTAAGACTCATTGCTCCCACTCCAGACGTGGGGCTTCTGAGGGATGGGACGTTGTGCTCGAACGTTCCGTAGACCTAAGTCTAAGTGAACTTGCTAAGCTTCACTGAGGGTCACAGCTTAATGATTCAGGGTTACCCAGGGAGCCAGCCAGATGGGCTTGGCCCCGAATATTGACCCCAGTCTGTTGACTCGGGACTTACCCTAGAAAAATGATTTCGGCGGCGCCCTAAAAAAAAAATCACAGGGTTCTGCATTCACCTCGCTGTAAGCTGCCAAAGAATCCGGCTGTAAAACGGAGCTCTGTGGCATACCTACGGGCTCCAACTCCATGCTCCAAACAGGCTGGCAACTCGCAGTGACGCCCGGTTCCCGGGCAAAACCAAGGGCCATCTATACCAACCACCTGCTCCAAACATTAAAATTCAAAGCCACTGTAGAGCCCGGCGGTCCGTGGCTTGTGCTTTGCACGCTGAACCCCAACCTGATCGGTTTCCCTCGGGTTCCCGCTCCCTGGCCACCACCCCTCCCCCTGAACTAAAACCCCCTTAAGGCTCCTTCGCTTCTTCGGTCACTCTTTCTCCCGACAAATATTTCATTAGTGCCTACGAGATGTAAAGTACCTACCCCAGAACCAAGACTCCCTTCTTTGTAAAAGGCTGAGGGAGAATTGGCCCGAAGTATACTTTCAGCCACAAGACAACTCAACCTGCTACAAAATTTGCCTTTCAGGGTAAATACTGGTAATAACATATATTTGATAGTTTCATGGGGCCAAGTCTGCATCCTCTGGCCTTCTGTGCTCTGGACGAATTTTCTTTTACAGCCCCCTAGTCCATACCTATCTGTAGTTCCAGTGTCCCATGCCCGAGAGGAATTGCTAGAAGCCGCCTTTACCCTGAACTACACATACAGGGCACAGAGGGCCTGTTCAGCGTAGCCAACCTACGTCAGGCCCTGGGTTCCAGCCTAACGTCGAAAACACATTTCCCATTAAAATAACCGCTCTGTCGCTTCTAGAGTTTGAGTAAGAATGTACCGGATCCAGAGGAAGAATTAGGCCAACTGTGTTTGTACATATGCCTGTGCGTACACACAGCAGAGCCCTGTTTCAGCAGTTAGTGAGAGCACGGCTCGCGCAGATCCTCGCCTCCCAAACATAACAGCTAGACGGTTCAAACCCAGTTCAGCAGATGTTTGGTAAGCATCTACTACACACCGGGCGCATCAGGGCAAAATGACGATGACACATCCTCCAATATTTATCGCCAAGTCTGACGGTAACTGCACACTCCACACTCTCCTCCGAACGTTGATGTCAGTGGTATTACTTGGCCTGATGGTCTAGGATCTGCTGGGGAAGTCGGGAATGCTCCCTGTAAGATGGGAGCAAGGCCCAAGGTCCCTTCAAAACAGAAGCTTCTCTGTTGTTTGTTTTTTTGTAACTTCTGATAAAAGGGAAAATATGCCCCGTGTGTGTACACTGAGGGGCAGACCATCTGGGGTCCCTGGAGCTTTGTTGTCTAATCAATGCCCTCGTTGCAAGTGCAAGTATGTCTCTGGTTCTGCCTTTGTTTGAAACACACTATCAAACTCAAGTCTGTTCTTTGTATCTTGAGGACAAACTTGAGAGGACTGGAGTGTGCAAACCAGGCTCTTCAGCTGAAAAGATCTTCATTTCTATTGAGTATTTTCAGAGCCGGAATTTGTTTCATCCTTGTCTCAAGGAACCCATGCTCTGGTTGCCTCATGAACTGTCTTGACCATTTTCTTTTAATTTTTTTTTTTATTTTTGAGAGAGAAAGGGAGACACAGAATCTGAAGGAGGCTCCGGGCTCTGAACTGTCTTGACCATTTTCTTACGCTGCTATCCTCCCAGCTTGGTTGAGTTCTTTTACCTGAGCTAGATTCAACCCAGGTGACTCAGCAAAATGAAGAAATTCATGAGGATTAGTTTGCTCTGTACCAGAAGTTCAGTGTTCAGGCTAGAACATCGGGCCACCCCAGGACTCTGCAGACCAAGAAAATGCCACCTGGGGCCAAAGGCCAAGACTCTGGGCTCCACACTCAGTTTTTTTTTAAGCACCATTTAAGTTTATTTATTTATTTTGAGAGATACAGAGAAAGCACAAGCAGGGGAGGGGCAGAGGGGGGCGGGATCCCAAGGAGGCTCTCTGCCCTATCAGCTCAGAGCCCGATGCAGGGCTCCGAACCCACGAGCCGTGAGATCATGACCTGAGCCCAAGTCAGATATTTAGCCGACTGAGCCACCCAGGCTGCCTTCCATGCTCAATTTGAAAGTGGTGTCAGCGGCATCTGGCTGGCTCAGTCCGTAGAACATGTGACTCTTGATCGCAGGGTTGTAAGTTTGAGCCCCACGTTGGGTGTAGGGATGATGTGAAGATAAAAAATCTTAAAAGAAAAATGGTGTCAGTAAGAACATCCAAATGGGCACAATCTGGGTGGAAAGGCATGAGGCTCTTTATGGCCTGGGTTCCCATTACTTACTAGCTTCAGAAACTTGGTCACATTTCTTAACCCCTCCATTCTTCGGCTCATTTGCAAAATGAGGATTAAAATAGCGTGAGCCCCGTTGAGTTTCTGTGAGGATTAAACGAAATAATATATGTAAATGCTTAGGATTTACATTCCAATGTAAATTAGCCACAGTGAAGGGGGCGTTGGGGGAAAGCAAGCCACCAAACCCACAGCAGGCCATCAAAGAGTGACTTCTGGGAAGAGTGCCTCAGGCTGTGCTCTGGGCTGTGTGTGTGTGTGTGTGTGTGTGTGTGTGTGTGGAAAGGCTCCCACAGCCCCAGTTGTCAAGTTCTTTACAATCTAGCGAGGAGTGGGGTGAGGGCAGTAGTAGACCGTGCTAGAATGTTCGCTCCTTGAGGGCCAAGACTTTGAAGTGTGTGCCCTCACATCCTAGCTTCTGCAACAGAGCTGGCCCAGAGGTCAATACGTATTTGTTGAATGAGTGACTGAATGCTAGAAACCACAGAACATTAATTAATGAACGTCAGGATTATAAAGTCTCCTAAGTACTTGTTAATAGTGTATATCTATATTGAGGAGGGCACCTGTTGGGGTGAGCACTGGGTGTTGTATGGAAACCAATTTGACAATAAATTTCATATTAAAAAAATAGTGTGTATATATATATATATATTTAATGTCAAGCCTTAGAATTACTGAAAACTTGATGCTTTAAATTATTCATAGGCCAAAACTAACAGCAGCATGTACAGATGGGGACTACGAGTCAGATCTTAAACACATCATCCTGCTCCGGCCCCACAGTGACCTTGTGAATTGTGTACGTGCCTTACGCAACAAGTATTCGGTAAACAGGGATTGACTGAATGAGTAAACAGTCTTATTTTATGGATGAGGAGAGTGAGTCTCAAACAGGTGAAAGGGCTTGCCTTAAGATCACAGCAGAAGGGGCACCGGGTGGCTCCGTCGGTTAAGCGTCCGACTTTGGCTCAGGGCATGATCTCGCAGTTCGTGAGTTCTAACCCCGCATCGGGCTATTAGCTCTGGGCAGAGGGGGGCAGCAAGGCATGGGGACTGGGAAGGAGGTAACTCCCAGGAACCCCAGCAAAGCTCCTGCTCTTAAGCACGCCGCCCGCCTCCCAGTCTTGGCTGATGCTGAGTAGCACAGGAGAGCTTGTGAAATGCGCAGATTCTACGCCCTCGCTTCCTGTTTTGTAAGATTTGGCACGGAACCCAGTCACCTGTATACATTCGATTCTTTGTATATTTTATATTAACCTGGTTTCAAAGTGAACTGGATGAATCTTTCAGTAGGAATTTCAGTAGTTCTGAAAGATTTCCTGTGTGAAGGCCCAGATAAATATTTATCAAAGGAAGGAAGGCAGGGTCTCTTCCTGGCCCTCCAATACGGGCCCAGTCCCCTTGGGCTGCCCGTCACACCCCTGTGGGGGTGAGTCCCAAACCACTTCGGTGCCAAAATTTTTAGGGAATTTGATGGGGGGGGGGGGCGTTGTAGAAATAGACACTGTGCGTTCCTTTAATGTCTACCGGATAACGATACATTGATCTCGTTCATTGATATTGCAATTTGTCAGACACGGTGCTATGATACACATGTATGATATAATAGTGAAGGAAACTATCTCTGTCCCTGCCCCCATAGAGTTAACAATCTAGCGGGGAAGGCAGGACCTCACGTCCCGAAAAAGGGAAAAAACATTTGCAACTTATAAGTGCCATGAGGGAAATATATAGGGTGTTGAAATAGGGGTAAAGTGGGGACCAACTTTGGACGAGGCGGTCAGAGGGGGGCTTCTCTGAAGCAGTGATAGGTGAGCAGGGGCCCGAATAAAGGGGGGTGAGCCAGCTTTAGGAAGAGTTGGCATGGAAATGGAGGGGGTGGGGGAGGCCTGTGAGGAATGGAGAAAGATCAGTGCGGCCAGAGTGCAGCGGGCAACGGAGCGTGGAGCGTGGCACAAGACCACGCTGGAGAGGTAGACAGGAGCCACGTGACACGGGGTCTTACGGGTCGTGTTGGGAGTTTGGATTTTATGTTGTGAGTGACTTGGTAGGCCGTGGGAGGATTTTAAAGGTGATCCACGTTGTACTCAACTAAGGTCACCTCAGCCGTCACGGACAGGATACCCTGGAGGAAGGCAAGAAGGAAAACAGATCAGTAAGGAGACAAGAAGCATGAAAAGATGGCGGCTTGCTTTAGGTGGTTGCAGTGGAGACGGATAGAAGCGGATGCGTTTGGGGTGCCCGGGTGGCTCAGTCAGTTAAGCGTCTGACTCTCGATCTCAGCTCACGTTTTGACCTCAGGATCATGAGTTCAAGCCCCAGTCGGGCTCCACACTGGGCCTAAAGCCTACTTAAGAAAAAAAAAAAGTGGATGCATTTGAGCTCTATGTGGGGTGTTTAGCTCTTAGGGTTTGGCAATGGTCCGGATGGGAGTTCTGAGGAAAGGAGAAGAATCCAGGGGAGTTTTTAGGTTTCTTGCTTGAGCAACTGGGTGGATAGTGGTACAGTGTCAAAATGAGGGCGATTATAGGAGAACACAACTCTGTTCACTGTTAAACTCTGGCCGTGTGAGTCCGAGGTGCCTGTAAGATATCCAAGTAGATCGCTCTCGCTCTCTCTTTTTTTTTTTCGTTTTCTAAAATTTATTTATTTAAATTCAAGGCAGTTACCATACCTTGTGTGGTGTTGGTTTCAGGAGTAGAACTCAGCGATTTGTCACTTACAGATGACACCCAGGGCTCATCCCAACAAGTGCCCTCCTTAAGGCACCTTAACCATTTACCCCAACCCCCCCGCCCCCGGCAGCCCTCAGTTTGTTCTCTGTATTCAAGAGTCTCTTACGGTTTGCTTCCCTCTCTGTTTTTATATTATTTTTCCGTCCCTTCCCTCAGTTCATCTGTTTAGTTTCTTCAATTCCACATATGAGTGAAATCATATGATACTTCTCTTTCTCTGACTGGCTTATTTCACTTAGGATAATACGCTCTAGTTCCCAAGTGGATGGATGTCGGAAACAGTTGTGTATGTAAGCGAGGAGCTCAGAAGGGAACCCCAAGGAAAACTTTGAGGTGGATCGGTGCGTAAATGACAGTATTTAGATGCTCGAGGCAGAGGGTGTAGATAGAAGGGTGGAGGACAGTGTCCAGGAGCGTGCCGATGTTCCGAGGTTGGGGCCGAGGGGAAGCAGCAGAGGGGAGCAGTCAGTGTGGTGGGAGGAGAACCGAAAGAAACTAGTAGGAGCGAATGTGTCAAAACAGGGAGCGATCCGCTGGGTCAGAGGCTTCCGGGAGATCCAAGAAAAGCAGGAAATTTCTATGGGATGCGGCATCAAATTTTGGTAACCTTGTTAAGAGCAGTTTTCCCTGAGACACCTGGGTGGCTCAGTCAGTTGAGCGTCCAACTCCGGCTCAGGTCATGATCTCACGATTCTCCAAAGTTTCACGGGGGAGCTCATTGAGCCCATAGAAGGGACACGTGGACACAAGGACACGTGCTAGGAGGAGGGACGTCGTAACATGGAAAGTGCACAGAAGGAGAATAGGGGACACAGATGCGAATCGATCGGCTGGTTTGTTTGTTGGGGAGTCAGAAGAGTATGGATCAAACGATCTCTGTCTCCTCCATCAACTCTGGGGCGAGAGCGCGAATGCCGGTGTCGAAAAGTGGGAAAGTGGGAAAGTCGTCAGTCAGCCTCCTGAGCGCCCAGCGGAAGTCCGAGGTCGGGAGTCGCAGGTTGAACCAGCCGGGTTGTGTGATTTTGCTCAGTGCCGTTTGGCTAGTGCGATGCACAGAGGGCAAATGGTAACGTTCATCTGGAGGGAGGCTTTGGCGGGCGAGCGAGAAGGATGGGGAGGGAGGAAAAGGGGCTAAGGTATCTGCAAATGGAGTGACTGTAACAGCGGGGCCTGGTCTCTGACCTGCACAAAGCAGGAAATGGAGGCCGATGGAGGGGGACGGGGTAGAGGTGGAGGTTGACGGACCGGAGGATTAGGTTATGGAAACATGTAGTGATAAGACTACTTACGCCAACGACACGGGAGGTGGTGGGTGGAGAGTCGGCGTTTGAAGTTGAAATGGCAAGGGTGCTACCTGTGTAGGTGACGACAGAGTCTAGCGCGTGACCACGGGAATGGCTGGCTGAGGTAGAAGGAAGTGAAAGGTCATTAGAGATGAGAAGAATGATAAGATTCACAGAGGTGAAGCAAAATGAGAACCAGCAGCGACCTACAGGGTAGGCGCTATTTTTATCCTCACTCACAGGATGGGAAAATTGCAGTCTAGGGAGGTTAAATCATTTGCCCCAAGTCAAGGTGAGTGAGTGCCAGAGTCTGCTTGCTCTGACTCCGAAGTCCTGTGCTTCCCTACGAGGCTAATTCTACTCTGCGACGTATAAGGACACTGCCTCTTTAACAAGATAGTAGTTCATATCTATGGAGCAGATATGTGCCAGGCACTGTGAGAAGGAGCTTTATGTGGGTTTAACTCACTTAATCCTTTCCAGAATCTTAAGAGGTAGGTATCGCTTGTAGCCCCATTCAACAGATGAGAAAGTGGGGCTCAGATAGGCTAGGTAACTCGCCCAAGGTCACACAACTGGGCAGTGATGGAGTCAGGATTCAAACCTGGGCTCATTTGACCCCAGAGCCAGCTTCTTCCTCATCGTGCTCATCTTGTTTTTCAGAAAGCCAGTCTCCAGAGAGAAGAAATGTGGTGGTTTTTTTTTTTTTAATTGAACTTCAGTCGGAAGAAGAGAATTCCTTTTCCCAAACCTGCCTGTGATTTTCTACTGTGAATCCTGAGGGTCTAGAGACCGCACCGTCCTTTTCCCTTTCCGTCACTAGAGAGCGTTGCGCCAGGAGCAAGTTTCTGTTCTCCCTAAAATTCTACGCTTCCCTTCCTTGGCACCTATGTCCTGTGGCAGGAGTTCTCAAACTTCAGTGACTCCCCAGCGTATGAAATGTTTAAAAGAGCAGTTCAGGGACGGGGACCATAGAGGCTCATCCCACCCTCCCTGCCCCCAACTGCTCTCCTCCTTAGAAGTCATAGCGCCCTTACCCTCTACCAGCAGGGTCTTTGGTATCGTATGGGGCCGCCCCACTTTGCCAACCGAATGGAGGAGATCCGAGGAACATCCTGAAGCTTTCTAGCCTCACCCAGACTGTGGGCCACTGCACTCCGGCCTCTGCCAAAAGCAAAATGAACGTGCTGTCCTGAATGAAGTACTTTCTTTTTAATGTTTTCTTTATTTTTGAGAGTGTGAGCGAGCGAGAGAAGGGGGCAGGATCCGAAGCGAGCCCTGCAGTGAGAGCCGTAGGCCCAATGCGAGTCTCGAACGCACAAACTGTGACATCGTGACCCGAGCCGAAGTCAGACAATCAACTGACTGAGCCCCATCCCAAGCCGAACCCGGAGTAAGTTCTGTGCCAAGAGCGTTTGTCAGTTGCAGTTCCAAGAGTTTCTTCCTGCCCTCACTCCGAGGATGAGGATTCTGGCATCTGACGCCCCACAGGTATCCCCCTGGACCTTGGTGACACCTTACGGCCTGCCACGGGGCCCACTTGGCTTCCCCAAACAATGAAACCTTCCCTTCGGCTCTTCCACTGTTAGGGACATCTGGGAAGTATTATCTGTCTTTTCAGTACAGAGCCGCTGGGGCCACCCATGGGGATACCCACGGCGTCTTAGACACGTTGGTGGGGAAACACAAGGCTTGGGCCAAGCCATGGCAGCAGGACCTCCCTGCAGATTGTTCCAGATAAAGTGACAAATTTCTCCAAACTCCTTCATCTCATCTCTCTAATCTACCAGACGCCCCTGAGGCCAGCGCGAGCTTGGCAGTTAGCCTGCGACAACCCCAGAAGGCCTTGCTGCCCATGTTCCCCGTCCACACAGCCCCCACTTGCTCCTGTGTAATAGCTCAGGGGGTGAATAATAAAACTACTTTTTCGGATCACGCTGTTCTCCGTTCCACGTTCTTTCACATCCGTGGTCTCAGGCCAACTTCCCGGCAACCCTGGGACTGGCATTATTACCTCCGTGTAATATGTGGGTACTGAGGCTTAGGGCTGCCAAATGACCTGCCCACGGTGTCCCCACCGCACTACATCGGGGTGGCTCTTCCGTACTTTTCCTCCCATCTGCTATGTGAAGAAAGACCACAGCTCTTGCATGAGTGAATTACACTCATTCTCCTGTCTCAAGAACAGTTTTTTTTTCCCAGTGTGTTACATGTGTTTCCTACATCTGGGGAGAGAAAGGAAACTCGGCCAGTACAATTCGTCCAAGTTATTTACCTTCAAAAGCCATGCTCTTTTTTAGGGCTGATGCATGATTATGCAAGTGTGTGTTCCTTGGCTCACGCCAGGAAGATTCATCAGTGTTCAAAGATAATATGTACCACTAGGATTGAACTCCTAATGTACTGTTTAAGGAAAAAGAAATGATTCCCAGAAGCCTGGCATCTTCCGTAGCCTGGTAAAATCGGATAACGTTTCCTGAACAAATTCCTCAGCCCGGAAGCTCTATCTTGAATAAAGCTGAAAGCAGTAATCGATTTTCCCACTTTAATAAAGAGGGAAGACCAGGCCTCCTTCCTCAGAGACCCTTGCTCCTCGGACAGACCGGTAAATCCCCACCCAGGTCAACTCCTACATAATCCCAGACTTCGATTTCCGGTTTTGTCTACCCATTCTTTGTTTCTTTTCCCGCCTCACTTCCAAAAGGCTAACTTGAAAAGCACCTCTTCAACTTACTTTTGGCATTTGACTCTTGGAATGAAAAATGCACACCAGATGGGGGCCACCCTTCACACACAAAGGTGGGGTGGCTGGCCCCGTCAGAAGTTGATAATCTTCTGAGATGCGAGTTTGGGGGTGAGGGGTGTAGAATTAGCAGATTGATCAAGGTCCGAAACTGGAGGGGCGCCTGGGTGGCTCAGTCGGTGAAGCGTCCGACTTCAGCTCAGGGCGTGATCTCACAGTTGGTGGGTTCGAGCCCCCCGTGGGGCTCCGTGCTGACACTGAAATTAGTTATCCCTCCACAAACAAATGCTAACTGGAATATAACAGTTCTCTCTCTCCCATACAAACAATCTCTGCCCTTTCAATAATGGTTTCCCTCTTGATATAATTAATTGAAAATAATCTAGTAAGCCGTTTTGTATTTCCAAATGTGCAGTAATAATGCGATGGCCCATTTCAATTCCTTTACTGTGTAAGCGTTTATTTATTTAAAAAAAAAAATTTTTTTTTTAACATTTATTTTATTTTTGAGACCGAGAGAGACAGAGCATGAATGGGGAAGGGTCAGAGAGAGGGAGACACGAATCTGAAACAGGCTCCAGGCTCTGGGCTGTCAGCACAGAGCCCGACGCGGGGCTTGAACTCAGGGACCGCGAGATCATGACCTGAGCCGAAGTCGGCCGCTTAACCGACTGAGCCACCCAGGTGCCCCTACTGTGTAAGCGTTTAAAACCATATGTCCCTGTGAATTTTTGTAGGATGGTGGTTTTATCGCAATTTTTAAAATAAATTTAATTAAGATTAAATGAAGCCTCAAAGATCTCAAAGTGAAGTCTGGTTATTTATTTTTGTCCTTTTAATCATTCTGTATGCTTTGAAGCAAGTCAAGTCTATTAATTTACAGCAGTTACGGTTACTTTTTTGGTAAAAACTGTGACCCTCCACCAATCTTTCCAAATGAGTAGCCTTATTTATTTATTTATTTATTTATTTGTATTTTTTAATGTTTATTCATCTTTGAGAGAGACAGAACGTGAGTGGAGTAGGGGCAGAGAGAGAAGGAGACACAGAATCCGAAGCAGGCTCCAGACTCTAAGCTGTCAGCACAGAGCCCAACATGGGGCTCGAACTCACAAACTGTGAGATCATGACCTGAGCCGAAGCCGGATGCTCAACCAACTGATCCACCGAGGCGCCTATTTATTTATTTGTTTGTTTGTTTATTCATGAGAGAGTAAGAGCAGGGGAAGAGCAGAGAGAGAGGAGGACAGAGAGAGGATCTGTAGTAACCTTTGTGCTGACAGCACAGAGCCTGATGCGGGGCTCGAACTCACGAGACACGTGAACCGAGCATGACCTGAGCCGAAGTCAGGCCTTCAACCGACTGAGCCACCCAGGCACCCGGAGCAGCCTTTTCTTGATGCTACTGGGAACATAGACTGAGGACCTCTGTGTTCCAGTCCCGGCCCCTAGCTGGCCGGGTCTCAGTTTCTCTTTGGAAAATGAGGTGATCCTGGAGTCATTTCCAGCTCTGATGGCCTTCGTTGGAGGCTGCAGGTCTGCCCTTCGGCAGCAGGGAGTGCGGATCCCCGAGTGAGTGCCTCCCCAGGCCGGAGCCTTAGCCTCTGCTGTTTGTGGGCAGTCCCCAGCCAGTGACTGAGCATTATAGGGGTACGAGGGCCTGGCCATTTCTGCCCACCGTGGGGCTCCTCTAAGGGGCAATATTTGTTCCAGGTTCCCGTTGAAGGGGCTGAGACTGTCAGATCCCCATCACGGTCTGCGTCTCTCCCTGTTCACCTCTGCTTCCTCCCCCCTTGTATCTTTCACAGGTTGGAGGGCCCCCCCCCCCCCAACCCCTAAGTTCACACCACTAGCCCTTTCTCAGTGCCTGCTTCCTCTTCCAGGGTCAAAGATCCTTGCGATTACGCTGGGCACCAGATAATCAGGATAATCCCCCTGGTTTAAGCTAAGCTGATTAGCAACCTTAATTCCATCTACACCCTTAGTTCCCCTTTGCCGTGTTACAGAACACATTCCCAGGTTCCGGGGATTAGCCCGCGGGCCTCCCTGGGGCTGTTATCCTGCCGGCCACATCAGGTCTGGAAACAACCTACCTATCAGATGTAAAGGTTTCCCCCTGAGGCCATCATATCTGAGGACCTCTGTTTAGCAAATCTGCATATCAGATACATTTATACGCACTGATATGGAAAGCTGTATCATTAATTGAGAAAGGCAGTTACAAAACAGCCACTTCGGTATTATCCCCTCGTGCTTTTTGGAAAGGGAGGTGTTAGTGTGTGTTGGGGTCGGAGGGAGGTTGTTGCTTTGCACAATGCCACAAAATTCCAGGGGTACCAGTCACATTCTATCACGATATTCTTTTTTGTTTTAAATTTTTTTAATGTTTATTTTTGAGAGAGAGAGAAGCGGAGGGGCAGAGAGAGAGGGAGACACAGAATCTGAAACAGGCTCCAGGTTCTGCACAGATTCCGACGTGGAGCTCGAACTCACAAACTGTGAGATCGTGATCATGATCTGAGCTGAAGTCAGACACTCAAACGACTGAGTCACCCAGGCGCCTCTATCACCATATTCTATGTGACTAAGGCTCTCTCCAAAACCCAGGTGTATGTATGTATATGTATATGTATATGCGTGTGTGTGTGTGTGTGTGTGTGTGTGTGTATCCAGCATATGCGTATTTGCACGTGCCTAGGAAGTGCAGAGATACTGGGAGAATCTCAGGCAATCCAGCAACAGTGATTTCCTTTGAGGGGTGGGTTTGGGGAGCTGACGTGGGGTGTCGTGTGTATTTGGTGATGTGAAGGAAATTTTACTTTTCACGTTACACCCTTTGGGGCCGTTAGACCTTTTTACAAGCATGGATTATTTTCATGAGAAAATAGTTTTCCTATGTGTCTTATGCAGAAAATTTTTAGAAAATGAACAGGGGTTATCTCCGAGTGGAGTAATAATTGTGAAACCGCAAAATAGGTTCTGTTCTTTCAAAGCTTGTCTGATAACAGAGACCAATCCTCTTTCTGAGGCCCGTTCCTTGTTCCTTTCGTGAGCCTGGAAGAAAGTAGTAACACCCCTGGGGGCAGACGCAGCCTTCAGATGCATACATTATTTAAGGGATTCAAGACAAATCATTGCCTATCAGGAAACTATTAATAACCTTCTTCGAGAAATACTAATGACCTGTGTTCAATAAGTATTTTCTCTCTTGATTACTTACAACTCTGTAGACAGAAAAATGAATTTTTAACAACATCTATCGTCTGTTCCAAAGTTACCGTCACGTGCCCTGCCGCACGTTGAACCTCACAGCCACTTGTGCAATCGACAGACAAGGAAACTGAGGCTCAGGGAGGTGTAAACATATTGCCAAAATGGGAGAGGGGAGGGAATGAGCGTTTATGTGCCGGTCACAGTAGGTGCTTATGAAGGTGTTGTTATCCCCATCTTGCAGACGGGGAAACTGAGGCTGTCCGAGTTTCGGTTATTTCCCTCAAGGCCACGGTCTTACTCCATCCGGGGTGCCATGGCGAATTACCACAGACCCGGCGGCTTATAAACAACAGAAACTGATTTCCCACAGTTCGGGAGGCTGCAAGTGCAGGTTCAAGGCACAGGCAGATTTGGTGGCTCATGAGAGCCCGCTTTCCTGGTTCGCAGGCGGCCGCCTCTTTGCCGGGTCCTCACAGGGGGAAGGGGCGAGGACGTTGTTCCCTGGAGTGCCTTCTACTGGAGCCCTTCCCATTCTTGAGGGCTCCACCCTTGGGACCTAATCACCTCCCAAAGGCCTCACCTCCAAATGCCATCACTAAATATTTTAACCCCTTATTTTTACAGAATCCTTCGTTTAAAGGTCTCCAAACTAATTCTCCCAGCCCTCGGGGAGCAAGGGTGGTTGGCCGACAGGACCTCAGCTCAGAGATTTGGTTAGCAAAAGATAAGGCGACACTATTTCAGAATCCTTCTTTTGTTACCTAAGTAGTAGGCTGGGAAAAGGAGAAGGCCATTTGTCTTTGTGGGAATGACTGCTTGTTCGTGACAATTATTTATCGTTTACCTCGTTATATATAATATATATAATATATATATAATTATATATAATTATATATATAATTATATAATTATATAATTATATACATATAAATATATATAATTATATATATAATTATATATAAATATATATATTATATTATATTATATTATATTATATTATAATTTAATAATTACGGTAAAAAGAGAAATGTGCGCCCTCGAGTGACCCGTTGGTAAAACCTGTTATCCACAGGAACAGAGGTTCCATCTCACAAAATGAACACTGAACTGCACACTTGGAAATGGTTCAGACAGCCAATTTTATGTTATGTGCTTTGTACCACAGGAAAAAAAAATTGGTTGAAAAACCTCTGAGAGGGGCGCCCGGCTGGGTCTGTCGGTAGGGTGTCGGACTCTTGATCTCAGGGTCATGAGTTCCAGCCCCACGTGGGGCGTGGAGCCTCCCCCCAAAAATAAAAATAAGGGCGCCCGGGTGGCTCAGTCGGTGAAGCGTCCGACTTTGGCTCAGGTCATGATCCTACAGTTTGTGAATTTGAGCCCCACGTCGGGCTCTGGCTGACAGCTCAGAGCCTGGAGCCCGCTTCGGATTCTGTGTCTCCTTCTCTCTCAGCCCCTCTCCTGCGTTGTCTCTCTCTCTGTGTCTCTCTTTACCTCTCTCTCAAGAATAAACATTAAAAAAAATTACAAAAGAATAATAAAAAAATAAAAATAAAAACCTCTTAGAGAGTTCTGGGAACTTTAAAACAATGTTCTCCTCGCACACATAACCTATATATGAAACAACCCACCGATCTGAGCCCTCAGAGATTCTCTTAAAGAACCGTTAACTTAAAAACATGTACGCGTCAGCTGTATTTGGACGCACCACTAGATGGTACAAAAACCTAGATTTCTGGTAGTGATTTGCTCATGGTGTGAAGGCAACAGCAGAGTATTTAATTTGAAGCCCTCGGAGTGCGTCCTTTATGAAGCTGGAAAGTGAGGTAACATCTGGAAAAAACAGCATCACATTCTCATTTTCTGTTAGTTTGCTTTCCACCAGCTAATGACAAAAAAAAAAAAAAAAAAAAAAAAAGCACTTTTGGGAAAACAGTTGGGATCCGTTTTCAAAATTTTCCAACCCCTTGGCTGGGATTCTGTGTCTCAAAACCTAACTGCGTTGGTGATATGTCCACTCTAACTGGCTTAACCTCAGCAGCTTCTAAAATTAGTGAAATTATGAAAGAAGCATTTCCTTCCATTTCGAGGTCGGCAGACCTCAGTACCTTGAAAGTATACTGTCATTTGCACTGAGAAGAAATACTTTGGAGTTCCAAAAGGGGAAGTAGCAGGATTCCGTTTCTATTCAGTTAAAAACAAAACACAAAAAACACGACAGCCAGGCAGAACAAACCTATGGTGTAAAATGTCAAGGTTCTAAAAGCAGAAAAGACAGACCTCCGTCTGCTCGTACCGCTGACACTGAGCTTGATTTCACCCTCAAAAGCCGAAGGTCAGTCTTCAAGACTCCATTGGCGAATGCCATAACCTACAGCCACGCCAGGAGGTTCTGGAAATTCGGGTGCACTTTCCTGCGTGCGAACCAACGCATTTTGTGTTGCCAGCGGAACAAATAATCAGTGGATGTTTCAGTCAGGCAGAAATCTGGCCAAGGAAACCTTCAGACGTAGTTGCCGTTACATTACCTGGTGCTCATCGGGTTGGTGACCCTGGATAAACTGGAAGGCATCCCTGCCACCCCTTCTGAAAGAAAAGAGCCAGCTTTGGGAAGGGCAATACTCATGTCTGAGTCAGCTTTGTTTGATCATGCCTCGCACAGTGCCTCGTCCCGTAAGTTTTTGTTCAATAAACAAATGAATGAGAATAGCACTGTGCCACTGACCAATCGCCATTACCGTCGGCTGGCTGACGAGGACAGCAAATGAACTTTACGGATCCTTCTTGGACCCCCGGTCCTCACTCCCGCCCAAGGATCCCACAGCTCCCTGGACTTCCCTTATCACGGCAAAGGCGACTCCGTGTTTATCCGAGATGGCTTGTTTCCTTGTCTGTGTTCCTCGCCAGACAGAGAGCTGCGGGTGACCTGACCATCACCACACCCCCCAGCGCCATGTCTCCGGATGACAGCATGCATGCAATATTAATGGTACTCTATGGTACAGAAGTACAAGGTCAAGGCTAAGGAATGATGGATTTAGCACTCCTTCGTCAGGTTTCCTTGCTCAGCCAACTGTGTGACATTAGACAAGCAACTTGGCTTCTGGGAGCCAGCCTCGGTTAGAGTGCTTGGTTTGGGGACAGCTCGTCAAGGGGGCTCAGGGCATTGTCTTACCCCAGGGCTCGGAGAGATCTAAGGCTGGAGGAAAGAAGAGATTGTCCCTCTAGAACAAAGTTGACAGAGGAGGCTCGCTTCTAGCAAGTAGGAGTAAGGCCTTGTTTCTCTACCGGGGTTTGTTGTGAGCATCTCACCCCTGCCATTGACTACCCTCAAGGTGAATTCATAATTGTGGATGTGTGTGTGTGTGTGTTTAGAATTCCTAAAATGTTCGAGGAATAAGCACTGCGATTTACTGAGTGCTCATTGCGTCCCAGGCTCCGGGCTAAGTGCTTTAGATGCATCATCTCATTTGATCATCACAATAACCCTTCCCCTAGGGAATCAGAGTCACTCTTTTGCAGGCAAGGAAAATAAAACTCGGAGTGCTGAAATGAATGACCCAGCCCACGCAGGTGGTAAGTTGCAACGCTGGGATTCAAGCCTTGTTTTGTCTGACTCCAAAGCCCATTCTCTTAACCCCTCCACTCAGCTGCTGTAGAGTAATTAAGGGGCATTAAGGTGGAACCCTGTAAAAGCCAGAGAATAAGGTAAATAAATAGAAAGCTTTTGCCTTCTCTTGAAAGGCCATTAGTTCCAGCAAGCTCTTGGTGTCAAATGGAAAAAATAATAAGCTGGGCCCATCAGTTAGCAGAAGCAGGCAACCCACTTTACCAGTATGCTGGGCCCTTCCTCCTACTGCTAGCTAAAATAATTACCATCTATTCAACCACTTTAATGACTGCCTACCTGGGCTTGTGCGGCTTTCATTTGGCTCTCTACTTCGCTCTGGAACATCAAATTATATGTAGATAGGCGGCCTTCCCTAAGGGACCTTTGAAAGCACGATTAAAAAAAAAAAAAAAAGAAAAAAAGAAGCAGAAGTCTCCAGTTCCCCATCTTCTTCTTTTTATTATTAAATATAATTCATCGTCCAACTGGTTTCCATACAACACCCAGCGCTCATGCCAACAGGTGCCCTCCTCGATGCCCATCACCCACTTTCCCCTCTCCCCCCCCCCCCCCAATCAACCCTCAGTTTGTTCTCAGTATTTAAGAGTCTCTTACGGCTTGCCTCCCTCCCTAATTCTCAAATCTTCCAAAGCCAGGAATTCTTTCCAAATTCTGTGAGACCTTTTGTCAAACGCATTCAAGGGGTAAGCTGTCCTCCCCTCCCCTCCCCTCCCCCCACCCCTCCGCCCCCGCGCCCCCCGGGAGAGTTTCAGGCCTCATGGATGCTGCGCCTAAAGTTAACACTGGGAATGGCCTTGGTGACTTCCGGTTGCCCTAGTTTTCAGGCCGAAATTTGCAAACTGCTTAGGTTGGGGAAAAACATTTTAGTCAAACCGGGCGCGATTTCCACCCCTTTGGAGAGAAGCCAAATGCGGTGCAAGGTTAGAGATGGAAGGAGGCCCGGCCCGGATGCGGAGGGGGCTGGACTCGGGGGTCTCTGCTGCCCTCTGCTGGCCGCAGGCCGGTGCCGCAGACGCCGAGGAAGTGACTTGGCGGTGCTGCCCCGAGGCTGGGCGGCGCCGGGAGCGCTGTGACTTCCACCAACTCTGCCATTTTGCGAGAGGTCCCGAGCGAGGTGCCACGGAGACAGAGAGGACAAGTTCTCGTCCTTGTCCTTGGAAAACTCGGTGTCGCGGGGAAGGCAGATTCCCAGGGAATCACAATGAAGTGCGTAGTGTCACAGGAGAGCGACGAACAGGATCTCTGTGTTCTTTTAACCGGCGGCACTGAGCTCCCACTCTGCGTCAACTGCCAAGTGACGTTCTGGGCACAGAGCTTCCTTGTTGTCGCGGTCCTCTTAGCGCCCATCTCATTTGGGCGGCACAACAAACTGGCGAAGGGATGCAGAGCCGAGGGGAGTATCCCCATTACATGGATTAGGAAACCGAGGCGCAGATGGGTTGCACGTGTCGCCAGATGGAACGGAGCCGGCTGGCAGGGCACAGAGCTCGCACTTAACTGTGACTTCCCACCCACTCCCTTTGCTGTGGCACACAGCTTCATGCCGCTTCCCGAGAGCTCAGAGGAGTACCGGTGAAGGCCAAGGGCTCCGGCGTCCTCCCACTGCCTAGCTGTGTGGCCTCAGGCAAATTACTTCTCTTCGCCTCATTTCCCCCATCTTTTAAATGGGAAGAAAGTAGCAGCGGTCACCTCTCCGGGGCAGAATTCGTTCCTCCAGGCTCCGTAGGCAGAGGGGGAACCGCCAGGGGATATGGGACTTGTAAAATATTCTTGTTAAAAACAATGTTGGGGCGCCTGGGTGGCTCAGTCAGTTAAGCATCCGAGCTCAGGTCGTGATCTCGCTGTCCGTGAGTTCGTGAGTTCGAGCCCCGCGTCGGGCTCCGTGCTGACAGCTCGGGAGCCTGGAGTCTGTTTCGGATTCTGCCTCTCCCTCTCTCTCTGACCCTCCCCCCGTTCATGCTCTGTCTCTCTCTGCCTCAAAAATAAATACACGTTAAAAAAATTAAAAAGAAATAAAAATAGTGTCTTCGGCGAGTGGGTGATGTGTCCATACTGCTCTGGACTCACCAGTGAGGAATCGCATGACATTCACGTCAAGGACCGGACTTACACATTAGTTTGTGTAATGATATTAGTTTGTTTCAATTATATTTTAAGAGACAAAGATGCTTCAGATCCATTTTAATACGAAGGGTTGGCTCCGGTTAACAGGATATGTGTCCAAGAAGGTCCGTGTGATACGCACACACATAGGCAGCTGGAGAATTTTATCTGGCTGGGAATAAATGCATTTTGGAGCAAAAGGGGGGAAAAAAGAATAAAAAACCCCTGAGAAATTCTCACGCGAGGTTTTTAAATCATAGACAATTTGTCATCGGACAAAATTCATCTGATCCATACCTGCAAAACGAGGTCGTTAGAAGCTGGTCCTGGGAATGCGGGGCGAGGACTTAATTCTCTGGATCCCATGACAACCCATCCTCCCAGTTTTCTCCTCCTCTCCTCAAATCTCTCCGAGGCTCCTCTTTGGCGCCTTCATGAACCTCTCTTTCTCTACCATCCCCTAAGTGTTTGCGCTCCCCCGGGATTTCTCCTTGGCCAAGGCTCTCACACACTACATCCTCTTCCTACATGCATCCTTTTCCATAACATCAATGACCACTGATGACTGAGGTGATTGCTCCTAAGTCGATTAGGCGTCTGACCCTGGATTTCAGCTCAGGTCATGATCTCACACTTTGTGAGATCAAGCCCCATGTCGGGCTCGGGGTTGTCAATGAGGAGCCTGCTTGGGATTCTCTCCCTCCCTCTCTCTCTGCCCCTCCCTCGCTTGGGCTCTCCCTCTCTCTCTCTCTTTCTCAAAATAAATAAATAGACTTAAAATAAAATTGAGATATAATTTGCATATCCACCCTTTTAAAGTGTTCAGTTCAGTACTTTTTAGTAAATTCACAGTTGTGCAACTGGCCCCACAGTCGAGTTTCAGGACACTTCATCACCCCCCAAAAGATCCCTCTTACCCGTTAGCAGTCACTCCCCATTCCCAGCTCCTCCCACCCTTGAAAACAACTAATCTGCTTTCTGTCTCTTTGGATTGCGCCCCTTCTGGGTTTTTCATATAAATGGGATCATAAAATACGTGGTCTTTTGTGTCTCACTTCTCTCACGTAGCGTAATGTTTGCAAGCTTCAACCATGTTGTAGCATGAATCCGAATTTCATTGTGTTTTATGGCTGAACGGCATTCCATTGTATGGACGTACCACATTTGATGTCTCCATTCGTCAGTTGATGGACACTTGTGTGGCCACGTATTTCCGGTTTTCTTGAGTGCATATTTAGAAGTGGAATTTCCGAGTCGTACGATAATCTATCTTTAGGTTTTTAAGGAACTGCCGAAGCATTTTCCAAAGTGAATGAATATGCTGTGTTATACCCCACCAGTCACATATTTCCGGGAGGGTCGAATTTCTTTGGGACTCAGTCTTGATTCCTCCCTGTCCCTGAGCTCACACAGCCAATCAGTCACCGAAGTCTTGGCAATTTAACAAGCTGAACATCTCTCACAACTGTATCTTCGTCTCCTGTCCTGTCGCTATCGCTTTGGTCCGTGCTACATCATCTCTGGCCTGGACCATTGCAATCGCCTCCAAACTGGTTCTTGCCTCTGCCTTCTGTCCTCCACTTGCTGTCACAATGGGCTCTAGTAAACAGGTGCCTAACACCATCGTGGTCCTGCTTGAAACCCTTTAATGCAGTGGCTCTCAACCCTAGCTGCACAGCAGAATCATCTGGAGAGATTTCTTTTTTTTAATGTTTATTTATTTTTGAGAGAGAGAGAGAGAGCATGGGAGGGGCAGGGGAGGGGTGTGGAGACACAGAATCCGAAGCAGGCTCCAGGCTCTGAGCTGTCAGCACAGAGCCCAAAGCAGGGCTGGGACCCACGAACTGCGAGATCATGACCTGAGCGGAAATCAGACACTCAACGGACTGAGCCACCCAGGCGCCCCCACCTGGACAGATTTCTAATATCCTGACGCCCACTTTGCACCCAAGGCCAATTAAATGGGGATCTTGGGGGTTGGGAATCCAGGCATCAAGCCCTCCAAGTGATTCTAATATGTAGCCAAATTGGAGAAACGCTGCTTTCATGGCTCCCTGTTGCTCATAGGCTAGAGTTCCAGGTCGTTAACATCATCCTCAGATTCTTCACCATCTGACCCACCCCCCAGCACCTCTTCATCTGAATCTCTTACCCCTCCCGGCCTCACGTGGAAAACCCCAGCCAATGTTGACATGGCCAATGTTATGATTCTGACTCAGTCTTAGAATGTCCCCGAACCTGGACTTCCTCTTATGCCCAGGACCACAGAGGTTACTCGGCTGGACACAATCCAGACCACCTCCACTGGGTTTCGTTCCCCTCAGGCCTTTGAGAATTCCCTCCTGGCCCCCCGCCACCCCCCCGCCCCGCCGGTGGCTCTGTGGGTTAAGCGTCCGACTTCAGCTCAGCTCACAATCTCATGGTTCATGGGTTCGAGCCCTGCTGGTGGTGCAGAGCCTGCTTGGGATTCTCTCTCCTCTCTCTGCCCCTGCCCCACTCGTGCACTCTCTCAAAATAAGTAAATAGACTTAAAAAAAAAGAGCCTATTCCTCATTATTCCACCTCTCTTGGCAAAGGAGCCCGAAACCCACTCTTCTTTGCAGCTTGGCCTTTTAAAATCAGCCCTTCAGGCTTTAATTTTTGGCTCGTTGTTTCTGTGTCCAAACTGAAAGCCCACAGGGAGAGAAACCCATGCCGCAGAGTGACTCACGGTGGGGGGGGGGGGTGCCAAAGAACCTTACAACGCCCACTTTCCAATCAAGGGTGACTAAATTGTGAACTAGCACCGTCCCCACCCCCTCCTTTTTAGTTCCTCACTTGCCTGCTATCACCTATTTTATAATTAGTAGTCGATTAGCATGAAAAAGATCTCCCTTCCTGAATGCGGCCTCACAATTGGGTTTTTCAACTTCTGACCCAAATTGCCGGACACTTTAGGGTTGTTGTTTGTGTGCCTGCTTGCTTTTTTTTTTTTTTTTTTTCCACTTGCCAAATCCCTGAAACACATTTTGAACAAAGCAGCTTCAAGGCAGAGTTAGGCTGTTTCTGCACGCCAACAGAAGAGCACCTAAGTTTGTGTTTCCACCGGGGGTAGAAAAACCTTTTCCTTCTGTGGGAAACGGGATTCAGTTTTGCACATGACACCGAGTTTGTATTCCAAGGTCAGGACTTGCCAAATCAGGGCTCTCTTGTTTTCGGGGAGGGTGGGGATTCCACACAGCGGGTCTTTAGGGTGCCCTTGATGCGTGGCACTGCCGCTTTCTCCTCGAGAAGGTTCCTCTCGCAAAGCACCCCACTTCCTTTGCAAAATTTACTAATTTCGCTCATCAGCAAAAAAAAAAAAAAAAAAAAAAAAAAAGAAAATGTCTTTTTCACTTCTTTGTGATCATCTCCCCAGCTCAGCAAGTTAATGGCCCTCTGTCACTTTGATTTATTCAAATGATGCGAAATGTCAACCTATTGAGATCTGGAGGGGACCGTGGGTAGTGTCACCAGTGCCCTGAAAAGCCAACGGATTTCAGCTCTCTGAACGGATGTCAGAGAGGGTCAAAGCTGAGCCCGCGGGACCTCTTCCTCCCAGGCTTCTCAGTGGAGTGACTCCGGCCAGTGTGAATGGCGCCATCCTGGAGACAAGGAAAACGGTCACGGAGACCACGAAGCAGAACCTGTCCATCCCAACCAGTCTGATCTCACTGGATGGGCAAGCACAGAGGCGATCTCAATGACGGTGCCAGCGGTTGAGGACTTTAGGTGAGGCCTCATGAATCGGTCTGCAGAGATGGCCTCTCACGGTGCTTGGCACCGAGGTAGGAAGCACCCATTGCATGTTGGCATTTGCTCTGATTAATGCAAGTTCACGTCCCCAGGGTGCCACTGATGGCCGACTTGGCCCCAAACACCCTGTGAGTGTTCCCGCGGTTGTCTCCTGCCGGCGGCGGGCCTGGCGCTCCGGTGTGGTCAAAAGCACCGCCGGAAACCTCAGGGAAAGGCCTACATTCTCCAGAGAGCGCTGGAATCCAGTGAGCTCTGCTGGCTCCCGAAATAACTGGATTCGTGTCTGAGGCCTGGAAAGGCGAGAATTCTCTTTTGCTCTACGGGAAATTTGGTGCGGATTTCGCAGTAAGACCAGACCTATACCGCCTTGCCCTGTTGTCAACAGGGAGCAGCGCTTTATTTTTTTTTTTTTATTTTTATTTTTTAAGTTTTTACTTATTTTTGGGACAGAGAGAGACAGAGCATGAATGGGGGAGGGTCAGAGAGAGAAGGAGACACAGAATCTGAAACAGGCTCCAGGCTCCGAGCTGTCAGCACAGAGCCCGACGCGGGGCTCGAACTCACGGACCGCGAGATCGTGACCTGAGCCGAAGTCGGCCGCTCAACCGACTGAGCCACCCAGGCGCCCCAACAGGGAGCAGCACTTTAGCTCAGTGTGAAGGAAGTTGGTCATGCGGTGCTATATATAACAGGGCTCTGACCTTGTTCTTGGCTGAGGTCACATCGGCTTCCTCCAGAGCCTTTGCCAAGTGGCCTTTGTGGTCGAAGAGCACACCGAGCTCTCTCTGAACTTCTTTGTCGGGAGGACAAAAGGATCGATTTTTGCCTGGCTGGCTGCAGTGAACGTTAGGGAGTGTCCTCTGTGCTCGGTCGCTGGACAGTCCCAGCCTAAGTCCTCACCAAATTCACACTCGAGTTGGGGACACGGATGGTTACAGGCTGTAGCCAACTCCTGCTGGCGCCTGAGATTTGATAAATGTTCAGGAACATTGCAAACAGACTGCGAAACATGTCATTATGACAAGTAAAATTATGCAGACTGACTGTTAAATAAAACATAATTAAAACAAAGGTCGTAGGGGCACCGGGGTGGCTCCGTCGGTGGAGCATCCGACTTCGGCTCAGGTCATGATCTCACGGTCGGTGAGTTCGAGCCCCGCGTGGGGCTCTGTGACGACAGCTCGGAGCCTGCAGCCTGCTTCCGATTCTGTGTCTCCCTCTCTCCCCGCCCCTCCCCTGCCCATGCTCTGTCTCTCTCTGTCTCTCAAAAATAAACGTAAAAAAAAATTAAACAAACAAACAAAAACCAAAGGTAATAAGTCCTCAAAGCTTATCACCTCCTAACCATTTTTTTTTTTTGCCTTTTATTATTCTCCCTGCTCTTGAGGCAATCTACTGCTACTGTATCTGTATGGTGGAAATAATACATATAATATAATAATATATAGTAATCTATAATGCGGTGCCGCTGGCATATCTTCCCAGCTTTAGTGCTGCGTGGCCTCACCCTGGTAGCCTGAGATTGGCCACGGTAGGTGTATTTATATCCTGGAAATCGGCAGTCATTATAAACTAGGATTTTTTTTCCCCCAGGAAACAAGTTATTAAACATTTACCAGCACAGCACCAGAGAGAGACTAGCAAATAGGTGATCACAGTAAATCCAGTGGACCCATGGGATTTCGGTGTAGGATGGGGGAGTGTGACGAAGTTGTCACAGAAGGCTTCACGGAGGAAGTACTGCTTAAATAAGACCCTGAAGGATAATTAGGATGAAGGCCCAGAAGCAAGATAGAGCAGAAGTGATGGAATGGATAAGATGTGTTCCTAGCCCTCGGGGAGCTCTCAGTCCAGTGGGAGAGACAAAGGAAGAAACAGATGGAAGGAAATGCAGGGTCAAGTGCCCTGTTGGGACCTGCTGGGGCCGCTCTTGAAGCACAGAGGAGGGCGCCCTGTTATTGGGGGTAAAGGAAGGCTTCCTGGAGGAGGTGATATGATTTCTTTTTCAAAAAATAATTTCTTTAATTTTGCTGAACTTTTTCCTTTGTTTTTTTTTTTTAATTTTGTTTTACTGTTGATTTATTTTTTAGAGAGAGAGACAGCGTGCGAGCAGAGGAAGGGCAGAGAGAAGGAGACGCAGAATCCGAAGCAGGCTCCCCACTGTCAGCAGAGGCCAATGCGAGGCTTGAACTCATGAACCGTGAGATCATGACCTGAGCCGAAACCGAGTCAGATGCTTAACTGACTGAGCCACCCAGGCGCCCTGCTGAACTACTTTTTTTAAGTTTATTTATTTTCTTAGTAATCTGTACATCCAACATGGGTCCCCAACTCACGACCCTGAGATCAAAGCTCACATGCCAAGGCACCTGGCTGGCTCAGTTGGTGGAGCATGCGACTCTTGATCTCAGAGTTGCAGTGTGAACCCCACGTTGGGTGTAGAGATCAAATAAAAATAAAATTTTAGAGGTACCTGCGTGGCTCTGTTGGTTGAGTGTCTGACTCTTGACTTCAGCTCGGGTCATGATCCCAGCGTCATGCGATCGAGCCCCACATCAGGCTCCATCCATGCTGAGCATGGAGCCTGCTTAAGATTCTCTCTCTCTCCTGCTCCTCTCCCGTGCTTTCTCTCTCTCTCTACAAATATAAAATAAAATAAGGGGCATCTGGGTGACTCAGTTTAGCATCCAACTCTTGATTGCGGCTCTGGTCATGTCTCATGGTTTGTGAGATCGAGCCCCGCATCGGGCTCTGAGCTGACATCACGGAGCCTTCTTGGGGTTCTCTCTCCCAATCTCTCTCTGCTCCTCCCCTGCTCATGCTCTCTCTATTTCTCTCTGTAAATAAATAAATAGATAAGCTTAAAAATAAATAAAATCTCGTTTTAATATAATTTACAGTCACATTGGTTTCCATACAACACCCGGTGCTCATCCCAACAAGTGCCCTCCTCAACGCTTTCCCCTCTCCCCCACCCCCAACAACCCTCAGTTTGTTCTCTGTATTAGAGAGTCTGTTATGGTTTGCCTCCCTCCCTCTCTGTTTGTAACTCTCTCTTCCCCTTCCCCTCCTCCATGGTCCTCTGTTAAGTTTCTCAAGATCTACAAATGAGTGAAAACATATGGTATTTGTCTTTCTCTGACTGACTTATTTTGCTCAGCATAATGCCTTCCAGTTCCATCCACATTGCTGCAAATGTTGCCAGATTCCATTCTTCCTCATTGCCAAGTAGTATTCCACCGTATATATAAACCACATCTTCTTTATCCATTCATCAGTTGATGGACGTTTAGGCTCTTTCCATAATATGGCTATTGTTGAAAACGCCGCTATAAACATTGGGGTACAAGTGCCCCTATGCATCAGCACTCCGGTATCCCTTGGGTAAATTCCTAGCAGTGCTATTGCTGGGTCATGGGGTAAAAAAAAAAAAAAAAAGTCACAAGCTCCTCTGAGTGAGCCAGTCACGTGCCTCCATGATGTGATATCTTATGCTGAGATCAAAAGATAATTAGGAGTAGCCATCTCTCTTGGAAACGGAGGTAGAAAAGTAATGTTTTCTTACATATTAAAATATGTCACCAACATATTCTCCATAGGGATACCAGAGTAATTATTGTTCTCCCACCCGATATAGGGCTTTGCTTTATATCAGGTCTGACAGAAGGCTTCCAGCTTCTGCCTGAATGTGGGCAGAGGGCGGAGCTGGGGAAATTGGGTGTGTCTGTTGAATTCTGACCTAAATGGGACCAATTCCCTTGTTTAGGGGAGTATATACTAAATCCCATATTCAAAGCTCTGGTGTTTGCTAAGCCCTTGGATTTCATGGACAAAGCATAAGCCACGCCATTCTCTTCTCAATAATATACATTCTTATAAACACCGCAACCTAACTTTAACAAGCAAAATTGGCCCAGGGATAAGGATGGAGAATATTCTGGCATATGCGTGAGGGTCAGGCACCTTGAATTGTGAACGGGTCCCAACTACAGAGAATCTAAGAAATGATGTTGTGTCACTTTGGTAATAAATGTCACTTGGGGAAAATACCTACTATCTCTTTGCATTTGGTGCCTTAAAAAAGAAAAAAAACTAAAGGTCAGATTACCACCCGAAAAATGAAAGTAGAATGGAGGCGAGGCAAGGAGCAGTGTACCAGTTTAGTCCATGCAGAGAGGAAACAGAGCGAGTTATCCGAGCACCCAGAGGTGAAATGTCCGCCCTTCGTGTTACAAACAGGATTAATCCCTCTGCAAGTGAACTCTTGGAGGGAAAACCTGGGCTCAGCTCTTGCCGAGGCTTTGAGTTGTCATTTACTCCTTTGCATTCTACTCCGGTTTCTTGTTTGCAGGGAACAGAAACCGATTAGCCTGGCTCGGATAAAGGATGGGTGGGGAAATTGAATTCATCCTGGCATCGGCTGTATGCCAGGTTCTGAGCGAGGAGTCCCTGATAAGCAGTGACTAGGATGGGACACGGCCCCCGTCCTCAGAGACGGTATCGTCTAGCAGAAAACGCAAGCACTAAACTCACAATCACACACCTGGTTATGGAACCGTTAAGTGTGAACTGCCCTCTGAAGGAAAGGACCGGAGAGACTGTGAGATCCCATAGGGCCCAACCTAGTGGGACTGGAGGAAGGGGTCAAAGAAAACTCCCCCAAGGAAGTGATATTTATCACTTCCTAATGTATGTCAATGTTGAATCACGATACCGTACACCTGAAGCCAACATAATATCGCATGTCAACTACACTTCAATAAAAAAAAAAAAAGTGATATTTGGAAACAGGAGTTTGCTTTCAATTGCGATGAAGGAGGCACGTCTGGTCCAAACTCAGCATGAAAATTGAAAAATTAAAACTCAGAAACGGTGTCGAAAAATAATCCTCCAAATCTATTTTGCACTTGCAGGATCCTTCAACAAGAATGCTCAGTTATGTTCCCGGATCTTCCATTTCCCCAGGGGGTTGTTCCTTGGATACTCCTGACAGAACGCTGTTTAGCAGGGCATCTCAAATGTGTGCAGGTACAGCACTGTACCCAGCCGGCAACCCAGAAAGGAATTGTCGTTGGTGAATGGATGGCCTTAGTCATGGGAATGATAGGACCCAACGGTTGTGGGAGGGCTAATTATTATTTTTTTTTTAATTTTTATTTTGGGGTGATGTGTATTTATTTTTGAGAGAGAGACAGAAAGAGCGCAAGTGGGGGAGGGGCAGAGGGAGAAGGAGACAGAATCTGAAACAAGCTTCAGGCCCTGAGCTGTCAGCGCAGAGCTCGACGCTCGGGGCTCGAACCTGCAAACCGCGAGACCATGACCTGAGCGGGAGTCAGACGCTGAACCGATCGAGCCACCCAGGCGCCCCGGGAGTGCTAATTATTTACACAGGACGTTATGGGATTTAAAACTTAATCCTCTGTCTTCACAAACAACGGTCTTGGTCCATTCAGGCTGTTCTACCAGAATACCTTCCACTGGGTGGCTCGAACAACTGAGGTTTCTCTCTCAGAGTTCTGGAGACTGCGAAGTCCAAAATCAAGTTACTAGCAAATGCGGTGTCTGGTGAGAGCCCCTTTCTTGGTGACAGCACGTGTTGCCGTGTCCTCACTCGGTGGGAGGGGTGAGGGGTCCCTTTTATAAAGGCACTAACCCCGTACATGAGGGCCCCACCTCAGGACTTCGTGACCTCTCAAAGGCTCCATTTCCTACTATCATCCTATTTGGGGGTCAGGGTTCAACATATACATTTGGGGAGTGGGGACCACACATGCAGTCCATTTGCAACAACCGTTTATTTTCCTAGGGCTGTAAAACTAATATCGCCATTGTCTTGGGTTTCATACTTTACGTGGCAGGTATCGTGTGCTTTTGAGAGTGCTACCATGTTTCTGGAGTTACTTGCCATCTCAGAAGTTGGAGGGAAGGCATTTATTTGCATTGAGCCCCACCCACACCATCCACCTCGCCTCTAAGAGCGACTAAGAGCAACCTCCTGAAGGTGATTCGATACCTCAGCAGACGCCGAGCCGCTGAGCAGGATCCCAATTTTCCCTTTCTTACAGCCATCTCTCTGTCACCCCCGGGGCAACTCCTGGGTAGAGGAGGAGGCCCCTTCTCTCCCCTCAGCTAGTTCTCTCCCAGAGACAACAGAGTGGTCTAACCTAAGAAAGCCAACTGACCTCAGCTTTGTGCAAAACTCAGCACTTTCCATTTTGCAGAAACTGTTGTTCAGTTACATTTGCATAAAGAGGGCCTTTTCCTCTTTACATTTCACTTTGAATTCCACCTTTGGCTGAACCCAAATAGCAGAGTGAAACTCAGCCAAAACCACAGTGTAGACCCCAAAGAAGAAAAGGTTTACTTGAAACCTGAAGGTTTTCTCAAAAGTTTTTGAGGGGGTGCAGTTAGAAAGGACCAGCCTTACTCAGATTTACAATAAGGAGTGAAATGTAAAACCATAGGTTCTCAGGCCTTGGCTACCACTAGGGGTGGGTGGTGAAAGAGTGATAATGGTGCTCCATTATTCATGGACTCCTGGCAGCACCACTGTGAATTGGGCTTTTACTATTTGCCCAGGAGATGTCATGCTAAGCATTTTTATTATCTCGTTGGCTCGTGCAAGCAACCGTCTGGGGTAGTTATGATCAGGACCCCACTTTACAGGTGAGGAGACGAGGCTTAGAGAAGTCAGCACAAATGGCTCACATTCTCACAGCCCGTGAGTGTCAGAGCTGGGATTTGGACGCACATTTACCTTGGCAATGCCTGTGCTCTCAACCGGGGTCGGCTAGAGTGGGAAATATTTGAACTCGTGATAAGCTCATTTCCAAAGCAAAGGAGCAGAGGGTCATCGTGTCTGGATTCCTGTAAATTAATGCCAAGTATCATACCTCTTATATATACAAATTATATATACATATATACTCTCTAACGTTTAGGATGCCGGCACTCTTGTTAACTCTCGTTCCAACTAGACATGAAGTCCACCCTTATGCAAGTGCTTCCTACTGTGTTCATAAAAATGTGTTTTCTTGCCCATCTTGGTAGCAAGGAAGGACGAGGGGGAGGCAGCCTGATAGAGGACCCCATGATGTAGCTAGGTTGAAAAAATAATTTTGGTTTTCCTTGGGTTGACCGCAATGGGCAAAGCTGCTCACTTTGGCAATATTACTTGGGGCTGTTATACATGGGGACAAGTTTGGATCAGGAAGGTAGGTAACAATAGCACTAGAAAAGAGCATATATTACACACCTTCTCAGTTGATGGACTTCATATACGGAGTCTCTCATTTGGTCTCCAAACGTTTTTTGTAACATCTTATCTTGAAATAATTGTAAATTCCCAGAAGGTTGCAAAGAAATGCCCAAGAAAATCTTAAGCAGCCTTCTCCTAGCTTCCCTTAATGTTGATGTCTGATACAACTCTAGAAAAATATCAGAGTCAAGAAATTGACATTTGTAAAGTCCACAGAGCTTATTCCAATTCTGCTGGTTGTACACACGCATTCGAGTGTGTGTGTGTGTGTGTGTGTGTGTGTGTGTGTGTGTGTGTAGCTCTATGCAATTTTATCACACGTCAAGATTTATACAACCACCACAACAATCAAGACACTCAACTATACTATCCTCACAAAGCTCTCCTGTTTTACACCGTAGCCACAGCCATTCCCCTCCCTCGTCCCTGGCAAGCACTAGTCTGTTCTCCCTCATTACAATTTTGCCATGCTGGGAATGTTATGTAAATGGACTCACACAGTAGGTACTCTTTTGAATTTTTTCAAGTTTATTTATTTTGAGAGACACAGAGACAGTGCAAGCAGGGAAGGGACAGAGAGAGAGGGACAGAGAGAGAATCCCAAGCAGGCTCTGCACACTTAGTGCAGAGCCTGATGCAGGGATCAAGATCACAAAACCATGAGATCATGACCTGAGCCAAAACCGAGAGTCGGATGTTTAACCAACTGAGCCACCCAGGTGCCCCTAGGTACTCTTTTGAGATTGGCTTTTTCTCCCTCAGCATAATTCCCTAGAGACTCACCCAAGTTGTCCCATTTACAACTTGGTGCATTACTTTTGTATTGCTGAGTACTCTTCCATAGGGTGGATGTATCACAGTCTGTATAACCAGTCACCTACTGAAGGATGTTTGGGTGGTTTTCAGTTTGGGCTATTATAAATAAAGATGTTACCAACATTTGTGTACAAGTTCTTGCATAAGGATTTAGAACCATAAAGTTGTTTGTGGTATTCCTTTATTATCCTTTGCAGCCTCTGCTGTGATATCCTTATCTCATTCCTGATATTGGTGATTTATGTGTTTTATTGTTTTTCTTTTTCTTTACTTTGAGATAGAGCATGAGTGGAGGAGGGGCAGAGAGAGAGGGAGAGAGAGAATTGCAAGCAGGCTCTGTACTGTCTGCATGGAGCCCAATGTGGGGCTCAAACTCACGAACCTTGAGATCATATAACGGAGTCGAAATCGAGAGCTGGAGACTTAGCCAACTGAGCCACCCAGGCGTCCCACTGATGTTGGTGATTTGTATCCCTTCTCTTTTTGCCTTTTCAAACTTGCTAGTGGTTTATCAATTTTATTGAGTTTTTTTTTTTTTTTTGGAAGAATCAGCTCTTTGTTTCATTAATTTTCTCTACTGATTCCCTGTTTTCAATGTCATAGGTTTCTGTTCCTGTCACCATTATTTCCTTCCTTCTGCTTTCCTTGGGTTTATCTTGCTCTTCTTTTTCTAGGTTCTTAAGAAGATTAGATTATTGATTTGAGAGTTTTGTCCTTTTCTTTAAATTTTTTTTAATGTTTATTTATTTTTGAGAGAGAGACAGAGACAGAGACAGAGAGAAACACACCATGAGTGGGGGAGGGGGAGAGAGAGAGGGAGACACAGAATCCAAAGCAGACTCCAGGCTCTGACCTGTCAGCACAGAGCCCGATATGGGGCTAGAACTCACAGATCGTGAGATTATGACCAAAGCCCAAGTTGGGCGCTTAACTGACTGAGCGACCCAGGAGCCCCTGAGACTTTTGTCCTTTTTAAATTATAAACATTTAATGCTATGAATTTCCCTTTCAGCACTGCTTTAGATGCATCTCATACATGTTGATATGTTTATTCAGTTCTGTGTACTTTTAAATTTCTTTTGAGACCGCCTCTTTGACTCATGGATTGTTAAGTATGTTGCTTAGTTTCCAAGTGTTTGGAGATTTTCTTTTTATCTTTCTGTTATTGCTTTCTAGTTTGACTTTGGTCAAAGAACAAACTCTACATGATTTAAATTCTTTTAAATTTGTTAAGGTTTTTTTAAGTAGTTGCTCTGAGCATTACCACACACATAAACACATTATCACAGATTACTAATGTTGATATTTTACTACTTTGAGTGAAGTGTGGAAACCTTAATTCCATTTGGATCCTTTTACCCTCCCTAATTTTCAAATATCATTGTCTTAAATACTTTCTCTACATGCATCGAGCTCCATATCAGATGGTGTTGTATCATTTTTCAGCAATAAAATATTATTAAAGAAACTGATGAAGTGAAGGATAGTCTATAATGTTTACTTCTATTTTTACCCATTCCATGTTCTGCTTTCCTTTCTGAAGTTTCCAGCCTTCTTCTGTTATCATTTTTTTCTCTTTAGAGAACTTTCTTCAGCTATACTATCAGGGTAGGTGTGCAAGTGGCAAGTTCTCTTAGTTCTCCATTATCTGAGAATGTCTTGATTTCCCCTTCATTCCTCAAGGATAGTTTCAATGGATAGAGGATTTGTGGCTCCCAGGTCTTTTCTTTCAGTACTTGAAAGCTGTTACGACACTTCCTTTTGGCCTCCATGATGTCATCTGAGAAACCTACCATAATTCAAATAGGATGTTCCCTATAGAATGTTCCCTGTAGAATTACCTACAATTTTGTGGTTCTCTTTGGCTGCTTTCAAGACTTTTTCTTTGTCTTCACTTTTCAGAAGTTTTCCTGATGCCGTGTCCTGGCGTGAATTTGAGGGGGGTGGGAGGGGGCGGGGGTGGGGGGGGTTGGTATCCTAACTAAAGTTTGCTCTACTTCCTGAATCTGTAGGTTTATGTCTTTTGTCAGTTTGGAGGAGTTTTCATCTATTATTACTTTGAATGTTTTTTCAGTCCCACTCTCTCTGTCTTCTCTTTCTGGGACTCATACAATATGAATGTTTTTTATGTGTTTCAAGATAATTTGTACACTCAAGAGAATTTTTAATAGATTGTTGAAGCATTTTTATGGCATCTGCTTTAAAATTCTTATTAGATAATTCCAATGTACAATCCATCTCAGTATTGGTATCAGTTGACTGTAGAGTTTTTTTTTTTCTCTCAGATTTTAGTTTTCTTGGATTTGGTATGACAGGTGATTTTTTTTATTGAATCCTGTACATTTTGACTATTATGCTAGGACACTCTTAATTTTATTTAAGTCTTCTATTTTACCATGTATTACCCCATTTAGTTTACGTGTGGGTTCTGGCTTACGTATGTGGGCTCCAGGGCCAATAAAAAGTAAGTTTCCTAAACCTTTGGAAGCCATCATCCTGTAGGCATGTTTTCTGGGTTTAGGCCATCTCTCAAGATTTTAGAAACTCCTGAAGTGGGGCGCCTGGGTGGCTCAGTTGGTTAAGCGGCCGACTTCGGCTCAGGTCATGACCTCGTGGTCTGTGGGTTCGAGCCCCACGTCGGGCTCTGTGCTGACAGCTCAGAGCCTGGAGCCTGTTTCAGATTCTGTGTCTCCCTCTCTCTGACCCTCCCCCATTCATGCTCTGTCTCTCTCTGTCTCAAAAATAAATAAATGTTAAAAAAATTAAAAAAAATAGAAACTCCTGAAGAAAACTGATTAGTGTTCCAAGCTTCTATGAAGTCCAAGGGGTTTCTATTCAACTAGAATTTTCTAAGACCATAGAGATATAGCTCAAAACCCACTTTTCTGATGCTATAGCTGCCAGTATTTCAGTAAATAATGTTAACAAAAGAGGATTTTCTCACATTAATTGTGATATTTTTGCCCATTCTACTTAAAGTTGGTCTACGCTGAAAAGTATACCTTCCTACATGTCACGTGTATACTTTTTCCCTACTAAGAGATTTTTTTGCAGAATTTGCTCTGAAACAGTTATCCCTCTGTCAACTTCATGAAATGATGGTAGTTCATCTTGAATATTTATTGTAAACAAATACATCTTAACCTCAAAAATTTTCAAGGATAATCTTTCTGATGGAGTAAGAGGAGCAATACTATATAACTTTCCCATACTCTCATTTTTAAAAATTACTTTGTTCTCCATCATAAGCAAAATGGTGGGTGCAATTTTACACAGGACAGTCAAGGAAGGCCATCTCTAAAGAAGGTAACATTTGAACTGAGATGATACAATGAGAAGAGAGCTATGTAAACACCTGGGAGAATAGCCTCTAAGGCAAAGAAAATAGAAGTGCCAAGGGTCTGAGATGGGAACAAGATAAGGGTGTTTGAGGAACAACAAAGAAATCAGTGTGTCTGCAGCAACATGAACAAGGAGACAAGTAATAAGAGATGAGATCCAAGAGAATACAAGGAGACGGTACTAGAGGGCCCTACAGGCCATAATTGGGACTTTGGAATTCATTATAAGGGAGTCCACGCAGCTAGGTAGCAAGGCATTGGAGAACTTCAAAAAGATTTTGAAAGACATGATCTGATTTACATTTTAGAATGATCATTCTGGATGTGATGTACAGAATGAATTGGAATGTAGCCAAGAATTGAGTCAGGGAGAGCAATGAGGATGCTATTACAGTGGCCCAAACGAGGATGACTAGTTTCTCTGGACCACACTTGAACTAGGGGGGTGGGTAATGGTGGAGATGATGAAGAGTGGTCAAATTTTGATATACTTTTTAGATACAGTCTATTGGAATTTTTGAGGGTTTGAATGTAAGGGATGAAGAGAAACTGAAGAATCAAGAATGACTCTTGGGTTTTTGCTTGAATGACTATTGGACTATTGTGCCATTAACTGAGATAGGGAAGGATGTGAGAGGATCATGTTTGTGAGGATGGGGGGTGGGGGGGAAGATAGCGAATCAGGTGTCCTTTGGCCATGTTAAATTTGAGATGTCTGTTATACATCTAAAAGAACTGGTTAAGCAGGAGGTAGTGTATATGAATGTGGAGCTCAGAGAGGAGGTCTGGACTGAAGATAAAAACTCTGGAGTCATCAACATACATAGATAATATATAAAGCCATGGGATTGGATGAAATCATTTAGAAATCATAGGTAGATGAAAGAGTTCAAGGTCAAACTCTAGAACACTCCAACACTTATAGATGGGATTAAAGGGAAAACCCGGCAACAAAATTGAAGGAAACAAGCATTTTAGGTTGGAAAATATGGTGTCACTGAAATCAGGAGAAGCAATTATTTCAAAAAAGAAGGAGTGTTCAATCATGTTGAATGCTTAAGAGTTTGAATAATACGAGAATAGCAAAGTGACTGTTGAATTAAGTAACGTAGAAGTCGTTAATGACTTTGACAAATGTATTTTCAGAGAAGTGGTGGAAATGAAAGCCCAGTTAGACAATATTGAAGAATAGATGGGTCAGTTGATGAATGGGTAAGCAAAATGGGGAATATCTGTAAAATGGAGAGTTATTCAGCCATGAAATACTAATCCATGCTACAACATGGACGAATCTCGAAACATGATGCTAAATGAAAGTAACCAGGCACAAGAGACCCCATATTATATGATTCCATTTATGTGAAGTGTCCAGAATAGGCAATTCTACAGAGACAGAAAGCAGATGAGAGGTTACTTAGGGCTTGGTAAGATGAGAGGGGTTTAGAGTGTGATAGGAAAGGGTACAGAATTCTTTCTGAAGCTGAAATGTTCCAACTCCAAGACTATACTAAAAACCATTGTACTGTACATTTAAAATGGGTAAGTTGTACGATATGTGAATTATATCTTTAATAAAGCTGTTTTTTAAAAAAGACTGAGGGGCGCCTGGGTGGCTCAGTTGGTGAGTGTCTGATTTTGGCTCAGGTCATGATCTCATGGTTTGTGAGTTCAAGCCCCACAATGGGCTCACTGATGTCAGCACAGAGCCCACTTTGGATCCTCTGTCTCTCTCTCTCTCTCTCTCTCTCTCTCTCTCGGCCCCTCCCATGCTCACACACTCTCTCAAAAATAATATTAAAAAAAAGAGTGAATGGAAAATGAAAGAGAGTATAGACAATTGTTTGCAAACATTCTTTGCAAAAGTTTTGCTTTGAGGGGGAACCGCAAGTGGGGCATATAGGATCAAAAGAGAATTGTTTAAAGACAGGAACTATTAGAGTATGTTTGTATGTTCAAGGCCTTGATGCAGTAGAAAGGGAGAGACTGGTGATGCATTGAAGAGGGAATCTCCAGAGATATTTCCAACTACCTGCAGGATAGCTCCACCTGGAGGTCCTACTGGCTGTAACTCAAAATTTTATCCCACATGCATTCACTTCTCTCCACCTCCACGCTACCACCTTGGCCCAAGCCATCAGCATCTCTCCCTAGACTCTTGTAAAAACCTCGTAATCTGGTCTCTCTGCGGCCACTCTCGGTGTTCTCAAATCCATTCCTTAGCCTGAAGCCAGAGTGATCTTCCTAAACGGTTAATCTGATCTTCATGCCCCTACTGAAAGCCATTCAGTGATTCCCCATTGCTCTTACAATGTAGTCTGCAACTCCTTAACTTGGCCTATAAGACTCTCCAAGATCTGATCCTAAGTTTATATCCTCATCCCTGACCCTTACACATTAGATTGCAGTCATAGTGACTTTCTTTCTGTTCCTGGAATTCATCGTCATGCTCTTTCTCACCTCTGCACCTTTGCACATGGATATTCTCTCTTCTCCCAATTCACTTCTCACCTCATCCCCCTAGTGATATGCCTCACTTCTACTCATTCCTTAGGACATTTTTTCTAGGTGGTCTTCTCTGCCCAGCTATGTTAAATTAGGCCCCTCTCTATGTATTCCCATAAACCCCTGGGCTCTTGCTCTCACAATGTATGGCATACATTTTTGTATCTGTCCGATTATCTCTCTCCCTCACTAAAGTATAAGCTCCATGAGGCAGAATCTAGATTTTCTTTGTTCATTACTTGTATTACTTTGCTAAGGCTACTGTTACTAGGTACCACACACTGGGTGACTTAACCGAAGGTCGTTGTCTCACAGTTCTGGCGACTAGAAGTCTCAGATCAAGGTGTGGGCAGTGTTGATCCTTCTGAGGGCTGGGAGGAAGAATCTGCTCCAGGTCTCTCCCCCGCTTCTGGAAGCTTGCGGGCAATCTTTGGCATTCCTTGGCTTGTACATGCATCATACAGATCTGCCTCCATGCCCACATGGTGTTCTCCTTGTGAGCGTATCTCTGTGTCCCAATTCCCCTTTTTATAAGAACATCTGTCATGTTAGATTAGGACCCATCCTAATGACTTAATCTTAACAGTCATCTCTTTAAAGACCCTACTTCCAATTAAGGCCACATTCTGAAATAGTAGGGGTAGTAGGAGTATCGCTCAGTGTATCTTCTGTAAGGGGGACACGGTTCAACACATAACACGGCTCTATCTCTAACACCCTGCACAGTCCTTGGCTCTGGGTCTCCAACTCCCCTGATGAATACTGAATGAACAAATGAATGAATCCGTGGATGGATTTTAAAGCATCTGCACAATGGTAAGAAATATGGTGTGTGTGTGTGTGTGTGTGTGTGTGTGTGCACGCGTGCACGTGCACATGTGCATCTGCATCCCTACGTTTCTCTGGAGAGTGGGCTCCTAGCCTTCCATCAGATTCTCAGCAATTTGTGGCCCTACAAGTGCTAAGACTCACTAGTTTATAGCGTAAATGCTGCTCCTTTGCTATGATACAGCAGCCCTTCATCCTATGACGCTACCTAGCTCTGCAGCCTGAGCTTTTAAACCTCCAACACGCGGTCTCCAGTCGCGCTAAACGGTCTGTGCTTCCCTTCAGGAGCCATTCTCTTGCTCACCTCTGAGCCTTTGTAGTTCACCCGGCAGATTCTTAACCATCTTTTTAAAAATCAGTTCTAGGGTTAGCTCCTCTAGGACAACTTGTTTGACCTCTCTGGAGAGAGGTAAGCATTTCTACTTTGGGGCTCCCTTGTTCACACCTTCACTAAAGAACACACCATAGACAGATATGTCTGTGTCTTCCATTGGACGCTGATATCCTGGAGAATGGGGACTGTGTCTTACCTCTGAATCCCCCTGTGCTAGATGACTGGCATTCACAGGCCAGGCCCTCAAGAGTGAGCTAAAAAAAAAAAGAATGGCTGACCTGAGGAAGACAGGTTCCAACTTAAAGGATGAGTTGCTCACTCCAACAATAAAATGGGTTGCTTAGTGAACTAAATAGTGTTTAGTCTCTAGATGCTGCATGGCCACTCATTATGAGTGATATTCTAGAAAGAGGATATGCACAGGTGGGAGGTTGGCCTGCATCTGGCCACAGAGTCCTCTTCCAAATCTGAAGAGTTTCTGATTCTATGAAAGCTTGACTTTCATCTTTAGTTTCCTTCTTGGCTGATATGGGGCTGCTGAACTGGATGGCATGCACCTTTGAACTGACTTACTAGGCTAGGGTTAGAAAAGGTACTTTCCAGAAGTTCACCATGCCAGGCAGACCCACAGTGCCGGGCTTTGCCTTCTCAGCACCTCTGACTTCCCATCTGAAAACTGACTAATACTTGCTAATTGTATGTTCTGAAATCCTTTGATGAAAATGCCATACTATGTAAGTATCAAGTCGTGTTATGAATAATAAAAAATGGATGAAGTTTCTATTGCTTACTCCCTGAGTGGCACTGTAAAAAAAAATGGATGTCTCTTTCAAAATTATAGGTCATTATCCGCATTGGAGAAAAGAGGCCGGTAAAGCATATCCAATCCTTCAGCCCTTTGAATTCAATGTAACAATGTATTTTCTTTTCTAAGAGTCTCCTGCCTTAGTCCATTCCAGGTGCTCTAACAAATTACCATAGACTGGGTGACTTATAACCAATAGAAACTTATTTCCCACAGTTCCAGGGACTGGGAAGTCCAAAATTAAGGCCCTGGAAGATTTGGAATCTGGTGGGAGCCCACTTCCTGGTTCGTAAATGGCCGTCTTCTTGCTGTGTCCTCCCATGGCTAAAGGGTGGGAGATCTCTCTGGGGTCTCTGATGAGAGCACTGATCCCATTCATGAGGGCTACATGCTTATGACCTAAACCCCTCCCAAAGGTCCCACCTTCTAATACCATCATATCAAGGGGTGGGATTTCAAGATAAGAATTTTGAGGGGAACACAAACATTCAGTCCATAGCATCTCCTGATTATAAAAATGCCATAGAACCTTTCGGTGTCATGGTGGGTCGTGCTCAGCAGACCTCCACCAAAGGCCATGGAGCCGCACTGCCGTGGTTGTCCAGTGTTCTGTCTACTCAGAGCAGCACTCCCCCTTCTGGGAAATGCTCCCTTCTCCACTCCAACCACCCATTTGAAGGACCACAGCTATGTTCTTAGAGAACTCTGTTACCTGGACACAGCGATTGGCATAGACACGGGCACGGGATCTAAGGTGGGCCAGGTCTTCCTGGGATCTTTTAATACTCGGCATTAGAAAGAGTAAGTAGAAATTCCTCTGTGGCAGGAACTCTGGGAGGTGTGAGCACAGAACCGACCAGCCGCCACGCATCCAGCCGTGCGGAAGAAATGTCTGAGAGAACGAAGCTGCCGGAGAGGCAGAGATGGGAGTCGGAAAAAGAAAGGGAGAGGAGAAGGGAAACAGAGAATCCTGTCAGTTTTTTGAGTCCTTTGTTCCAGTTGTCCCTGCCCTTCCCATGGCTCGGTGACATGAGCCAGTAAGTCTCTCTTTTTCCCAGAAGCAAAATGGCAGCTGGGGTTAAGTCACCGATCACCATAAGAATCCTGAGTAATATCCACATGGACGGGCTAGCGGCTCTGGAAATGAGTGAGGAACCTCACAGTCGCCAAGGACTTTCAGCCCAAGATGAGGTATTTTTTTTTTTCTTTTTCAAACCACTTTATTGAGATATGATTCACATATGAAGAGCTGTCCATTAAATATCAACATATAAAACCTGATGAGTTTGGAGATAAGTACACCCCCGTGAAACGATCATCATAATCTTTCTTTTTAAAAGCTTATTTATTTAAGTAATCCCTACACCCACTGTGGGGCTCCAATTCATGACTCCAAGATCAAGAGTCACATGCTTCTCCAACTGAGCCAGCCGGGCGCGCCCCCCCCCCCACCCCATAATCTTTGCCATAAACATATCCATCACCTTCAAAGTTTCCTCCTACCTTCTTTATGATTATTGTCATTATTATTATATTTTGTGGTAAGGACACTTAAACATAAGATCACCCTCTTAGCAAAAATTTCAGTATACAATATGGTATTGTTAACTACAGGCGCTGTGCTGAACCATAGATCTCTAGGACTTATTCATCTTACAACTGAAACTTAGTGCCTTTGACTAATATCTCCCTGTTTCACCCCCCCCCCCCCGCCCCTGGCAACCAACATTCTACTCTCTGCTTCTATGAGTTTGACTATTTTACATTCGTCATTCAAGTGGGATCATGTAGTATTTGTCCTTCTGTGTGTCTGGCTTATTTCACTTTACATAATGTCCTCCAGATTCATGAGACACCGTATTTACTATCAAAGAGACTTTTCTCAAGAACATCCACTCCTCCTCCTATGGCAATAACCTGGGGGATAAAAGGAAAGAGAAGGAGCTGACTGGCACACGAAAGGGGCTTTGCAGATCACGTGGTCAAACCTTCCTCATACAGTTGGGGAAATGGGGCTCCAGAGAGGGAAAGACAGATGATGCTCCCAAAGTCACACAGTAAATTAGCGACGTACGCATCAACTTCCGGTCCCATTCATTCTATCCCTTCAAGTTAACGACTATGTAAAATGTCAAGAATTTCAAGCTCTGTATCTGCTCGAAAGTTATGGCCACGACACTCGCAATGTTAGTTCTACAAACTACGTTGGTTAATATCCAGTTCTCAACTTGGGCATGAAAGCCTGATGAAGGGATCAGGTCCTTCGTCTTTTTATTTTTCCTCGTATAAAACTACTTGCTATATTTGGCCTTCTAAAAAAATGATGGAACCAGCTCTCGTTTTGGTAATTGTGTCCTCAAGACTTTCACAAACTGATGGCACTGTCATTGCTGTGAAATGATCCCGCAGCCACGGAGAAAATATAATAGCTATTTCGGAAATGATGATGAGATTCACATCATTGTCAGGCCCTTAAATATTTCTTCAGAGGGAAATGTGCACAGGTAAGATATTGCTGGCTATAGATCGCTTGGTTGATTGATCAGTCAATCGTTTGGTGTCTAGGAGGTACCTAGCACTGCTCTAGTTGGGGGACAAAACAAGTAAGGCCCTTGAGACACTTAAAATATATTGCTCCACATGCATTTTCCATCTGAAATGCTCAGCAGCTTTCCCACGGCGGTTTGCTCTCCTGACACTAGGAAGCCACATGAAGGCTGGAAAGAGCCCGGGCTCCGGAATCAGGCAGTAGTGGAATTAAATGAACTTTACTGATTGTGCAAACCTGGAGACGTTGCAGCCAACCGCTGCCCCTCACTCTACTCATCTGTAAAGTTATTATAATAAACCATACATGGAAGGGGCACCTTGGTGGCTCGGTCGGTTAAACGTCCGACTTCGGCTCAGGTCATGATCTCGCGGTTCGAGCCCAGCGTCCGGCTCTGTGCTGACGGCTCAGAGCCCAGAGCCTGCTTCGGATTCTGTATCTCCCTCTCTCTCTGCCCTCCCCTGCTCACACTCTGTCTCTGTCTCTCAAAAATGAGTAGATGTAAAAAAAATTTTTAATCAGCAATACATGTATTAATAACCCTATTAATTAATAAATAACACCAGCATTTTAAGTGAGAGTTAAAATTCACACTGTCAGTTAGTACTCAACATCAGCGTCATTAATTAATGTGAATATTACTAATCAATATTGTTAATAATTAATACTAACATTAATAATTAGCACTAATTGATATTGATATTGATATTTGTTATAATAAAGAAATATTATTATTATTATTATTATTATTATTATTATAGCCATTATATCTACCAGGTAGGGTTTTGGGGACAATTTAAGGTGATACCAACCGGGACGAATTTAGCACAGTGCATTCGCTCATCGGTGAGGTTGTCCACATCTGTGCTGTAGAGACACTGTGACCGCTTTTTAAATCACTGTTATTTAGATAACATTTTCTTTCACAGGAACAACTGACCCCACTCCTTATTTTCCTCTGCTTTTGTCATAAGGGCTGAAAATAACATCGACATACAGAGACTTAAGGATTACTTTTAAAAAGCACTTAAAGATTTCAAGATGACACATCAGAGTTCCAGAAGTCTATTATTTTTCAGAGCGAGAGATAACAGCTAAAATAGTTCTAAAGGAAAGACAAGACAGTCAACAGATTGTGTTGTTTCAAATGCATTTTGTAAAAACAAAAAAACAAGTTAAACGTTTTTACTGCATTAAAACTCTTAGAGTTGATTTTCTAAAGGAAACGCATTTTTTAAAACAAAGCAAAAAGATTGCACTGGACAAAACAGAAGAGACTGAAATATGGAGAACAAACAGAGGGTCGCTGGAGGGGTGGTGGGAGGGGGGATGGGCTAAATGGGTCAGGGGCACGAAGGAATCTACTCCTGAAATCATTGTGGCACTATAGGCTAATTTGGAGGTAAATGTAAAAAGTTAATTAATTAATTAAGTCAAAAAACAAAGATTGCACGGGCTGCTGCGTCAGGCAGGAAGCCGAAGAGAGAAAACATTCATTGACTATCGGCCACATCACATGATCGCACTTAATCCTACAACAGCCCCATGAGGTGGACCCTTATGTTATTTACCCCCATTTTACAGAGGAGAAGACAGGCCCAGCAACACGAAGTGCCTTGTTCTAGAGCACACAGCGAATCAGTGATCCAAACCTGGGTCTGTTTACTTCCAAACTGCATGTTCGTTCCAGATCTGACCCTTTGTGTTGCCCCCTGTGACCTGTGTCATTTTGGTTTATCTGCGTCTTGTTGCTTAAGCTGCTTTTGGCTTCATGCAGTAGCGTAACTAACGTCAGTTTAAACAACAAATTTCATTTTCCCACATAATAAAAATTTTGGAGATAGATAGTTCGAGAAAAGGGACTGCAGCTCAAGCCCCCAGTTCGCTCTCTCTTTCCACCCCGCCACCTTCAGTGGGCAAGTGGGTAAGCAAAGTCTCCCGCTCAGCAGCGTTCTCACCAGCTCCTGGCATCACATCGTCACCCGACAACTTCCAGAACCAGGAAGTGGGTGCAGGGAGGAGACTTTCTCTTAATATAAGCCTCTCTCTTCGATCAGAGAGGAAAACCCTTCCCCGAAGCTCCCCCCACCATCGGACTTCTCCTTTGTCTCATTCACCAAACTAGGCCACGTTGCCACCTGTAAATGTCGCAAAAGAAAGGGGATTGCCGCGCTTGGCTCGGTAATGACGGTGGTTAGGGACACGTTCCCTGAGATCAAGAGCTCTTGGCTCAACCAATGGGCAAGTTATTCCGAGCCACTTCTCAGTGGGATGGAGAAGAAGGCTGTAGCTACAGTTAAACAACAAAATAAAACAAAAACCTGAGACATATAAAAACACCAAATCAACGTATGCACTGTCCACTCAAGCCCTTGGACGCCGCCCTTTCTCCATCCCTCAGACTATGCTGGTCTTTTGTGAGGTCTTCTCCCCATCGAAGCTGACCTTGACATTCTTTTTCTTTCTTTCTTTTTAAGTGTTTTTTTAAAATTTATTTTTGAGAGAGAGGGAGAGAGCACGAGCAGGGAAGGGGCAGAGAGACAGGCAGAGACAGAATTCCAAGCAGGCTCCATGCTGTCAGCACAGAGCCTGATTTCACAAACCGGGAGGTCATGACCTGAGCCAAAATCCGGAGTTGGACGCTTAACTGACTGAGCCACCCAGGTGCCCCTTGACATTCTTTTTAAACCAGTTTGTACAGATGGTTGTCCTACGGGTGGGAGGGGATCGATAGGGCCTTGTCCTTCCTTGGCTTCCCTCCTCCCTGCACCCCATCATCCTAACATCTGATCACCATCAATGTGGGTTTAGGAACTTGTCCTGTCCCAAGAGAGAAAGAAAGAAAGAAAGAAAGAAAGAAAGAAAGAAAGAAAGAAAGAAAAAATACAGTGGAATAGTCCATTGGGTAGCATAATAGATCCAGAAAAGATCTGTTTTCTGTTCGATTTCTTAGTGAATTATATTTCTCAATCGGAAAACTTTCCACCACGTTTTATATTGTGCTTTAAAAAGGTCAACAGTTGTTGTCATATTTTCTTTAAAGGCATCTGTCAGATTTAATCTTGTAACAGCTTAGTGACTTAAAGCACCTCCCCAAATGGTTTAGAGATTTAAACATTTCAACATTAAAAAAAAAATTAAAACAGCAGGCTATTCTAATCACATCCCTGCTCCTTCCCTACAACTTGATGTCCCTCTCGTACAGCTTATGTCTGATGATATATCACTATATTCTCAGGTCCCCCTGGCTAAGGAACCTCAAAGTCTTTTCTTTTTTAACTCTTCCCCCTTCACCTTTTGATAATATCCACTAAGCAAATTAATCAACAAAGCCTCATAGTGCTACAAGCTCATCGCTGAAATCCAATATCACACCCCCTATGGTTACTTCCTTATTTTTTAATTTGTAAATTTATTTATTTATTTATTTAGAGACAGAAAGAGAGGGAGACACAGAATCCGAAGCAGGCTCCAGGCTCTGAGCCGTCAGCATAGAGCCAGACGCGGGACTCGAACCCACGAACCGTGAGATCATGACCTGAGCCGAAGTTGGACGCTCAACTGACTGAGCCACCCAGGTGCCACCCCATTGCTACTTCTTAAGTTTAGCCCCCGTCATTTTCTTTTTTTTTTTTTTTTTGCTTGAGTGCAAGTCTTCCTCATGCCTTTTTCAAAATGTAATCAGGTAGAAAAAAAACACAACAGCAATTGAGTAGCCCTCCTCCTGCAGAAAGCCTGTAGTTTTGCTTTATTTTTGGCGGAGGCACATGGTAAATTGTGTGAGGGGTGGCTCCAATCCCGGCAGGGTGAACACAGAGTGGAAGGTGACACTGAAGCTCCCGTGGCACACATGTTTTTGTTCACCCAGATTCATGCACAACGGGAATGCGGAGCTTCCTGACATTATTCTACGTGTTTGTCCTGTGTCTGGGGGATGATCACAAACGTCAAGGGAGTGTGGCCCTCCCCGCGGAATCCTTGACAGCAGAATCCCCGTGAAACCCTGAACAACTCTAATCTCAATAGAAATTCAAAAATCGAGTTGCCTAAATGGGAGGGCCCAGGTGGAGAATGCACGCCCAGTGCAACAGCACTGCTAGGAATTGACCCAAGGGATCCAGGAGTGCTGAGGCACAGGGGCACTTGTACCCCAATGTTGATAGCGGCGCTTTCAACAATAGCCATATTACGGAAAGAGCCCAAATGTGCATCAACTGATGAAGGGATAAAGAAGATGTGGGTTATATGCACAATGGAATACTACTTGGCGATGAGAAAGAATGAAATCCTGCCATTTGCAGCAACGTGGATGGAACTGGAGAGTGTGATGCTGAGTGAAATAAGTCCGTCAGAGAAAGACAGATACCATACGTTTTCACTCATATGTGGATCTTGAGAAACTGAACACAAGACCATGGGGGAAGGGAAGGGGAAAAATAGTTTCAAACAGAGAGGGAGGAAGGCAAACCATAAGAGACTCTTAAATACAGAGAACAAACTGAAGGTTGATGGGGAGGCAGGGGAGGGGGGAAACGGGGGATGGGCATTGAGGAGGGCACTTGTTTATTTTTTATTAAAAAAATTGTTTTAACATTTATTTATTTTTGAGAGACAGAGCGAGACAGAGCACGAGCAGAGGAAGGGCAGAGAGAGAGGGAGACACAGAATCCAAAGCAGGCTCCAGGCTCTGAGCTGTCAGCACAGAGCCTGACGCGGGGCTCAAACTCACGGACCACGAGATCATGACCTGAGCCGAAGTCGGACTCTTAACAGACTGAGCCACCCAGGCGCCCCAAGGAAGGGACTTGTTGGGATGAGCACTGGGTGTCGTATGTAAGCGATCAATCACAGGAATCTACCCCCCAAACCAAGAGCACAATGTATACACTGTATGTTAGCTAACTTGACAATAAGTTGTATATATATATAAAAAAATAAGTCCCAATGCAAAGCACGCTGCCTGGGTCTTTGCCCTCATTTGTAAATTGAATAAAGGTGTACTCACGTAAAAAAAACCCAGCAGAACATCAGATGAGTGCAGAAATGAGATCAGGGTAAGGTTGAAGTGGCTTGTTCATCAGGCATTAGTATTCCCCCCCAACACCTCCCCCAACCATATGCATTAGTTTCCTAGGGTTGTCACAATAAATTACCACGAAATGGGTGGCTTGAAACAACAGAAATGGATTCTCTTACAGTTCCAGAGGCCAGAAGTCTGATATCACAGTTAGCAGGGAGCCTTCTTTTGTTGTTGTTGTTGTTAAGTTTTTATTTGTTTGTTTGTTTGTTTAGAGGCAGGGTGAGTGGGGGAGGGACAGTGAGAGGGAGAGAGAGAGGATCCCAAGCAGGCTCCACACTGTCAGCACAGAGCCTGACGTGGGGCACAACCTCCCGAACCCTGGGATCATGACCTGAGCTGAAATCAAGAGTCGGGCGCTTAACCAAATGAGCCACCCAGGCGTCCCAGCAGGGGGGCTTGTTTTGGAGGTGCTGAGGGAGAAATCAGGCCCGTGCCTGTCTCTCAGCTTCCAGCGCTGGCTGGCAACTCTTGGCCTTCCTTGGCTTGTGCCTGCATCACACACCATCTTCCCTGTGTGCGTCTGTGTCCTCACATGAGCTTCTTCTCAGGGGACGCCACTCCTGAGATCCAGGGCCCCACCCTAATCCAGTATGACCTCATCTTATTTTAACGAATTACTTCTGCACATATCCTGACCCAAGTGGGGAATGTGTTGACAGCTTCCCATTAGGAGATCATGTTAGTGATTCTTCCTGGAGTCAACTAGTCGATTCTCGAGACATTTCGGGGTTGCCCCCTCCCCACCTTTTGCCTTTCTACCAAACCACATAGTAACATACAGTCGGCTTCCGGCAACATCAGCCTGGGAATCGTCGTCATTTCAAGGGAAACGTAGCTGATCTCATCAACTGGGGAGAAGACTCTTGGAAGCAAATACCATGGCACAACTCAATCAATGAATCGAATAATCATAGTAATTACCAATTATTGACACAATTCCAGTGCCCATCTTATTTGCATGGTCATTGGTTAGGACTGTTATGAATCCTGCAGGCTGAGACCAGCTGATGTGGGATTCTCTGAATAAGCTACCGATTCCAAGCCTCCCCCATCCTGTGGCTCCTTGAAAGTCCACGAGGCCAGGTGAAGATTGCACAGCTCTGCTACCGAAGGAGCAAAGCCTTCTTACCATTGCTTTCATCTTTGACATGGAAACCTCGAGAAAGAGACAGCTGTTTGTGGTGGGAAATATACCAAAGGCCCCCATCTTGGGTAAAGTAGGGGTGATGGGAGTTTAAAATCATATTATGATGATGAAAACGTGGGCCCCTTAGCTCATCTGGAGAACTTCTTTCTGTTCAGGATTATCTGTTTTGTTTGCCTCGTGATAACAAAAAAAATCTGTCACCATATCCCAAGGAGAAGGCTGGGAGACATTCAGGCAAGTGTTGAAACCCTTCTGTCTGCTCAAGTTCTGGTGTGGAGGGAAAATTCTATTATCAGTAATTAAAAAAAAAAAACAAAACAAAACCTAAGCACGTCCAGTTTGTTCTTCCCAAATTTACCAGATAAATCACTTCACTGAATAAGGAACGAGCTTACGAGTAATTCCTGGGCAAAGTTTTGTACCGACAATTATTTCAAACCTATTTCTTCCCTGTCACCAGACAGATTAGGGTTCGTACAAAAACACGCCAGGCGAGAAAACAGAAAATCATTTGTTTTTGGTGGTTTGTGATTGTTTATTTCATTGACCGAAACGATTTATTTTTTTGCTGTGACACGAATCTGAGTATCCCCACTCTGAATCACCCTACCTTGCCTGTGTCCCCTCAAACAACTAGTAGAACTCAAAAATAAGCCCCGAGCACCACTCAGAGTGACCTACCATGTCCCCAAAATTCAGATATACATAATAAACATGCTGATGAAGTCAAGGGAGGGAATATGGCTCATTCCATCCCTTTTCGTTGGTCTTTAAATAAACATTTATGTTTTTACTACCCTTCCATTTGGGGCAATTTTTTTTCCCTGTCATTTGCTGTGGGCTGGGGGGGGGGGCGCGGAATATAACTTCATGCAGCACTTTTTGCTACAAAATGTAAGCTTGCAAAACAGCACAAATGTCTAATGTGTGTGTGTGTGTGTGTGTGTGTGTGTGTGTGTGTGTTTGCTTGCTTGCTTTTTTTTCATAATGGACAATTACATTGTAGCATATTTAAAGTGTACAGGGTCGCCTGGGTGGCTCAGCTGGTTAGGCATCCGACTTCAGCTCAGGCCATGATCTCGCAGTTCGTGGGTTCAAGCCCCGCACCAGGCTCCCTGCTGTCAGCGCGGAGTGTGCTTCAAATCCTTTGTCCTCCCCTCCCTCTGCCTCTCCCCTGCTCGTGCTCTCTTTCTCCCTCTCTCAAAAATAAGTAAACATTAAAAAAGATTAAAGTGTGCGACATGGTGATTCGATATACATTGTGAAAGGAGTTTCACCATCAAATCAATCAATGCATTCATCACCTCACATAGTGATTTTTTTTTGCAATAACACTTAAGTATTACCCTTAGCAAATTTCAGTGCAGTGTTATCAGCTATAGTCACCATCCTCAGAACTTATTCATCTTATAACTGAAAGTTTGTACCCTCTTGCCAACCCTTCCCAATTTCCCCCACTTCCCAGCTCCTGGCAACCACCAACTCTGATCTCTGTTTCTAGGAGTCTGACTTTTTTTCTTTTTTTCTTCTGTTTAGATTCCACGTATGAGTGATACCAAGTAGTATTTACAGGGTTTCCTTCTTTTTATTTTATTATTTTTTTAAGTTTATTTATTTTTCAGAGAGAGAGAAAGAGAGAGAGAGTGCGAGAGCATGTGTGAGCATGCAAGGGAAAAGGGCAGAAAAGGAGAGAGAGAGAGAGAGAGAGAGAGAGAGAGAGAGAGAGAATACCAAGAGATTGCGGGGCTCGATCTCACGACCGTGAGATCATGACCTGAACTGAAATCAAGAGTCGGATGCTTAGCTGGCTGAGCCACCCAGGCGCCCCAGGATTTCCTTCTTTTTAAAAAGTGAATAATATTCCCTTATATCTGTATATATGCCATGTTTTCTTTATCCGTTCATCCATTAAGTACCATTCGGGTACTTAAGTTGTTTCCGTACCTTGGCTATTGTAAATAATGCTGCAATGAACACGGGTGTGCAGATAACTCTTCTAGATAATGGATTCATTTCCTTGGGACATATACTTGAAAAGTAGGGTTGCTGGATCACCTGGTAATTCTATTTTTAATTTTTTGAAAGGTCTCCATACTGTTTCCCATAGTGGTTACACCAATTTGCATTCTCACCAACAGTGTGCAAGGGGACTCACCAGGAGCCTCACCAGCATTTGTTGTTTGTTTGTTTGTTTATGTATTTATTTACGTATTTATGTATTTATTTATTTTTTGTCTCTTTGATAATAGTCATCTTAACAACTATGAGGTGATATCTCATCGTGGTTTTGATTTGCATTTTCCTGATGAGCAGTGATGTTGAGTATCTTTGCATGTCCTTGTTGGCCATTTGTACGTCTTCTTTGGAACGGTCCTTTGCCCACTTTTAAATTGGGTTATTTGGGTTTTTTTGCCATTAGGCGGTCAGAGTTCCCTGTATATTTTGGATATTAACCCTTGATCAGACATGGGGTTTGCAAATATTATCTCCAATTCTCTAGGTTGCCTTTTCTGTTGACTGTTACCTTTGCTGTGCAAAAGTTTTTTAGTTTTATGTTGTCTCACTTGTTTATTTTTGTTTTTGCTGTCAAATAAAAAAAAAATCATTCCCTAGACCAATGTCAAAGAGCTTATTCTATGTTTTCTTCTAGGGGTTCTATGTTTCAGGTCTTAGGTTCAAGTCTTTAATCCATTTTGAGTTGATTTTGTGTGTGGTGTAAGACAGGGGTCCAGTTCCATTCTTTTGCATGTAGCTGTCCAGTTTTCCCAACACCATTTACTGAGGAATCTGTCTTTTCCCCATTGTATCGTCTTAACTCCTTTGTCAAAAATGAATTGACCAAAGATGCGTGGGTCTATTTCTGGGCTTTGTCTCCTGTTCCATTGATCTATGTGTCTATTTTTATGCCAGTATCATATGGCTTTGATTATGACAGCTTTGTAATACAATTTGAAATCGGGACGTCTGATGCCTCCAGCTTTCTTCTTTTTTCTAAAAGTCAAGTTAGCTAATCAGAGTCTTTTGTGGTTTCATACAAATTTGAGGATTATTTGTTCTAGCTCTATGAAAAATACCATTGGAATTTTGACAGGAATTACATTGACTCTATAGATTGCTTTGGATAGTACGGACATTATCGCAATATTAATTCTCCCAGTCCATGAGCATGAAATGTCTTTCCATTTATTTGCGTCCTCCTCAATTTCTTTCATTGGTGTCTTATAGTTTTCAGTGTACAGATCTTTCACCTCCTGGGCTAAATTTATTCCTAGGTATTTTAATCTTTTTGAAGGTATTATAAATGATATTGTTTTCTTAATTTCATTTTCTGACAGTTTGTTGTTGGTGTATAGAAACACAACTGATTTTTTTTATATTGATTTTTAAAAATTTATTGTTTTTAAATTCAAGTTAGTTAACATACAGTATAGTATTGGTTTCAAGTGTAGAATCTAGTGATTCATCACTTACCTATAACACCCAGTGCTCACCTTGAAAGGTGTCCTCCTTAACGCCCATCACCCATTTAACCCATCCCTCCACCAACCACCCCTCAGTTTGTTCTCTGTATTTAAGAGTCTCTTATGGTTTGCCTCCCTCACTGTTTTTATCTTAATTTTCCTTCCCTTCCCCTGTGTTCATCTGTTGTGTTTCTTAAATTCCACATATGAGTGAAATCAGATGATACTTGTCTATCTCTGACTGACGTATTTGTGTATTGATTTTGTATCCTGCTACTTTACTAAGTGTCTTTATTAGTTCCAACAGTTTTTTTTGACTGTAATCTTTAGGGTTTTCCATGTATAATATCACCTCTTTTACAAATAGAGACAATTTTCCTTCTTTACTTTTCATTTTACTTCTTACTATTTCTTTGGATGCCTTCAATTTCTTTTTCTTGCCTTATTGCTCTGGCTAGGACTTCCAGTACTATGTTGAATAAAAGTGGCAGGAATGGCACCTGCATCAGAATTACCCATGATATTTCTTTAAAAATTACAGACCTCTGGGCCCCTTTGATTCCCTTTGTCTTTTTTTGCATTGGAGTGCCCCAGCCTCAACCTCTGCTTTCTACCTTTACTTATTTCCCTGCTACTATTCTCATTTTTTATAGTCTATTCTCAACACAGCAGCCAGAGTGATCCCTTAACACTTTTAAGTTAGATCATGCCTTCTTCTCCTCTCCTCAAAACTCTCTCATGGCTGGAGTCACAGGGTCCCTCCTCCATCGCTCCAGTTCGTGTGGGGCTCCTGTAATGTTGCTTTCTTTCCCTGTAGCTTCAGGCCTAGGAATCACCGGCCACTACCTCACCCCTGTGATCTCTGTGACCTTGTCTCTTATCGCCTTCCCCCTTGGATCACTCTATTCCAGCCAGCAAGCCTCCTTGATGCTTCTCAGGTCTGTTTCTGCCTCCACCCTTCATTTTTGACCCAGATAACCACATTGGTTACTTGCTCACTCTTTTAAGGTCCCTACCCAAATGTCACCTTCCTTACGAGTCCTTCTTTCTGTGTAAAATAGCGATTCCCTCTACACCCTTCGAGGCACTCCCCAGCTCTCTAACCCTGTCTTATTTTCTCCCTATCGTCACCTAGCATATTGTAGATCCATTGTTAGTTTGTTTCCTGCCTGTCTCCCTGCGCTAAGATGTAAGCTCCAACAAGGAAGAGATTTTGTTGTTGTTTCTTGACAGCCCCAGCCCTGGTGTCTAGCCTGGGCCACAGGAGGCTCTAAGGGAACATTTTTTTGAACAAATGAATGAATGAATGAGTGAACCATATATAGGCATGTAAACGCATGAATGAGGATGGATACACACTAAACTGGCATAGTGGTACCTCTGGGGAGTGGGGTTATGGAAAGGGGACTTACATTTTGTACATCAGCTTCCCTGTTGTTTGAATTTTTATAGCAATCAAGCACGCATTACGCGTGTAATTAGAAAAATAGAAACAGTAGCGGTTTTAAAAAGAAAACGAGCTGTACAGAGCCAAAAAAAACCGCTTAGGAGATCAGGTTGGGCAGCAGGTGGCAGGGTTGTTTCAACTTCTTCTCTCTGCCAGGCTGGTGAACATCAGAGCCCACAGGCATGTGGCCTGGTGCTGGCACAACGCCAGGGAGAGTGGTGTGAATACGGAAAAAAAAAAAAGGCTGCAATTAACACACAGCGTGATGTGACCAGTGACTATATCTGGCAGTGAGGTTACGGCAGATTTTTTTTTTAATCTTCCTTGCACTTTTGTGTATAGTTTGATTTTTTTTTTCCATGATGAACACGTAGTTCTCGTGGAATAGGGGGAAAGAGGAGCATTTTGGTTTAAAGGTGTCAAGTCTTGCGTCCCCAAGCAGGAGGCTGCCCCGGCTCTAGATTGTAGAAGGCTTCTATAGCATTTCTCTGCCCACGAGAGCCCCAAGGAAATGTCGCCAGCTAACTATGGGACAATAAACTGGGCAAACTTACCAACGTCCGTAGATTGTGGAATCACCTCTGCCTCAGGTGACCGAGAGTTTCCCAGCTGAGGAGTTTGGCGTTCCCGTGTCGAGGCTTTAAAAGGTTCACAACTGCCGTCTCTATAAAACCACATCTCTATAGGTACAGAGTCAAAGAAAATTCTAGAAAAAGAATTTTCATCCGACACTTTTCCCTTCCCCAGCTCCCCAAGCTTTTTTCTGCTTTATAGCAGCTGCTCTCACCAGGGGCATTTTGAAGCAGGATTCTTTTGTCCTTGCCCACATAAACCAGTGATTGATGAAAGGGGCAGCCAGCTGAGCGTGACCATCCCTTGTGCCACTTGGCCTCTAGGATCTATGTGCGTATCTCACCTTTGGGTTATGATTTTGCTGGTAGTGCCCCTGCCCACACCTGCCACACGCAAACATACGCGTGTGTTCACTTGCATGCGTGCACACGCACACACATCCAGCTCCGGACAGGAAGCTCACGAGACCCCTCTGGGCCCTCTGTATTTCACCCTGTCACCAGGTGCCTCTTCCTTCACCCCACCCGTGCTGCTCCCCACCCATTGACGGGTGCGGCCTGGCCCACGTCCACCATCCTGCTGGACATCTGCTTCCCCAACACTCTTACGTTTTCACTCCCGGCTCCCAACTCTCTACCGACCCTGCGTGTATGTCAGTCAAAGCTCCTTTATGCAAGGAACAGAGACCCGCTCAAGCTGGTTCAACAACAAAGTGTGTAAGGGGACAGGAGAGTGGGGCACTGGCCGTTGTAAGGAGATGGAGGTCTTATGGTGTTCCCAAGAGAGCCACAGCAGCAGGACCTGGAACGGGCAGTGTGGCAGCTACAATTTCTGGCACTCCCTCCAAAGGCCCGGGATCTCTCTCCGTATCTCCGATCGGCTCTGCATATCTGCCCCATCCTCCTCTCTCTGTTGGCTGGTTTCCTCTTAACTTTTGCTCATAGACGGTCCCTCATATTTGACCCAACCCCATCTGTCTTATAACCTTTCACTCTCATCTCAGATTGTGGCTCAGACCCTCGGCTTCCTTATACCATATTCCCAAGAGAGGAATCTGATTGCTCAAGTTTACCTTCTTAAGCCAGGCCACAGGAGTTCAACAAAGAGCGCTAATCTCCCTATGAAACAGCCACCGTTGGTCAAACGCCCAAATGCTGCCATCAGACACCACTGGGAAGGGTTGGGGTCTCAGGGACGTTTCGGGTCACGGAAGCCACGTGCAGATCCCTGTGGAAGCGCAGGCAAATTATAAGCATCTCTGGTACGGCAGGCCCGGAAACTGTGGTCTGATTAAAAACCCAGACCAAAGGGCTCTGTCTACCTATGAGGACTTACAAATCCTACATGATATTCATGTGTCTCGTCTATTCACAGAGACTCCCAGAATTTTCAGGTCTTCAGGTTCATTCAGCCTACTAACACCTGTCCTGGTCCCTGCTCCCTGGTCCCCACTGCCTGCATTTAAGTCCCTTCATTGAAACAAAATGTGGTGTATTCATAATATAGAATGTCACTCAGCCGTGCAAAGGAATGACGTACTCGAACATGCTAAACACAGAGGAACCTTGGAAACATGTTAAGGGGAAGAAGCCAGTCACGAAAGACCACATACTATATGATTCCATTCATATGGATGTCCAGAATAGAGACATCTATAGAGACAGAAAGAAGATTAGTGGCTGCTTAAGACTGGAGGTGGGGACGGGGTAGGGAAGTGATGACTAAAGGGTACAGAGTTTCTTTTTCGGGTTATGAGAATTCTAAATTTCGAAAACTAACTCTGGTAAAAAAAAAGAAAAGAAAAGAAAAGAATGAAGAAACCTGTGGCGATCGTTGCATATATCTGTGAATATCCTAAAATTCACGTCTCTCGGAAACTCAAAATGGCAAAAATGCAAAAATCCTTTGTCTCAGACTAGTGAAAAACCGTTCAAGTGGAGGAAAAATACGAGACACTGTAACTTCCAATTAATTTTGCCTCATCGTGAGATGAGTCATGGCACACGCAGAGATACAAACCCCAACAAAGGTGGTCAAGCGTGGAAGTGAAATTCCAACCCAGGGCGCACGATTCTCCCACACTCGTTTTAAGGATAACAGCATGAGGGGGATGCATGTGTGGGTGATGGTATTAGACTTTTGCAAGGAGTCGTTACAGCTAACAGAGCAATTGCTTCCACTTGTGGGAAGTGTTGCATTTATTTTTTAAAAAATTTTTTATGTTTTTATTTATTTTTGAGAGACAGAGAGAGACAGAGCACGAGTGGGGGAGGGGCAGAGAGAGAGGGAGACGAAGCAGGCTCCGGGCTCCGAGCGGTCAGCACTGAGCTCCACGCGGGGCTCGAACTCACGGAGTGAGTGATCATGACCTGAGCCGAAGTCGAACGCTTAACGGACTGAGCCACCCAGGCGCCCCCATCTCAAAGTAGTTTTAAAGGTAAGCAGAGCAGTGTGTGTTTCCAAAACTAATAACAGGAAAGAAATATAAGCGAATAGACCAGGGCAGACAGGGTGTGTCACAGAGGAAAGAACCAACCGTGGAGTAAACTTTTTCAAGTCTGACCTTCAGAGAAGCTAACTTATGTTACTTAGCTCTCAGTTTAGAAGTTCAGTGTCCCTGTTAGACGTTTTTAAATGTGTTTAATCGCTAAGTATTTAAGAAATTATAGCCTATTGCTAGCACACCGACATGGGCTCACCGAGAGCTCATTCAAACAGCAAAAAGCAAAACGTGGTTTTCACAATTAGGTGGTGCTAAAAAAAAAAAAAAAAAAACAAAAAACGGCCAAGCTATGATTCATTTGCTTATTTAGCCTTCATTACAGAATTTTAAAATAGGGAATTAAGTCACTTTAATTGACACTAAAAAGTACAACACAGAGCAAAGTAAAGCAATTCATATTTACATTTTTGTATAAAATATGATATGTATCACAAAACATTTAAGAATGAGAACAGTGAGGTGTTCTTTCTAAAAAAAAAAAACACTTCCCCTTAAGGGCACCTGGGTGGCTCAGTCAGTTGAGCATCTGACTCCTGATTTCGGCTCAGGTCATGATCCCAGGGACGTGGGATTGAGCCCTGCATCGGGCTTCTTGCTGAGTGTGGAGCCTACTTAAGATTCTCTCTCTCTCTCTCTCTCTCTCTCTCTTTCTGTCTCTCTCTCCCTCTGCCCCTCTCCCTCACTTACACTTTCTCTCTCTAAAAATAAAAAATAAAATAGTTGAGTCCGACTTTGGCTCAGGTCATGATCTCAAGGTTCGTGAGTTCGAGCCCTGCATCGGGCTCTCTGCTGTCAGCACAGAGCCCGCTTCAGATCTTCTGTCCCCCTCTCTCTTCCCCTCCCCCGCTGGTTCTCTCTCTCTCTCTATCAAAATAAATAAATAAACTTAAAAACTTTTTTTAAATTAAAATAAACAAATAAATAAATAACTCCCCTACGACACTCACTTTATATTAGGAATGAAGTTTCCTGATCTCTATGCCAGATGTAGTATTAAGTTTATCTCTTTTTTTAAAATTTCTTTTTTTTTTTAAGTTTATTTATTTATTTTGAGAGAAAGAGTGTGTGCACAGGACAGGCGGGGGGTGGGGGGGGGTGGAGAGAGGGAGAGAGAGAATCCCTGGGATCATGACCTGAGCCAAAATCAAAAGTTGGACGCTTAACCAACTGAGCCACCCAGGCATCCCTTAGGTTTATTTCTTAACTTGCTTTTTCTTACCTGGTGATACGAAAATCCTGTTTTACAAGGGTCTGTGTTGCAAAAGGAAAAAGACACAGTGCACGGTTGGCAGTGTTTGGAGACTCTAAAACTCATGAATTATTTGATATTCTACAGCTGTCTTCCTCCGATTTCTAGAAATGGGGTTGGGCTAGGCCATCTTCACTTTGAAGTAGTCTGGCTTCTTGCTTGCTTGATGCAGACCCAGTTTGAAGACCTACATCTGTGTTTCTGGTGTCAAACTTCTTCCTTTCTGTCACAAGCTCATAGGAAATGCGTGGATGAAATATACACATGAAATAGACAAGATATGATAAATAATAATCCCAAGTCTGTGGAACCAGAAAGACAACCGTTGCCCATTTCCTCGCCTTTTCGCCCCAGAGACGGTGCTAAGCACAGAATTAGTAAATCCTTACCCAGTCTCCCTTTTCTGAGATTGCAGGGGGTGGCCCTGCACTAGAAGTTGACCTAGCCTCCAAAATAAAGCAAGAAATTTTCTACTTCAAAGCTTCTGCGAGCTCCTGGGGCAGGAGGCTCTGTGATCGGTTTACTTCGTATGCCTCTGGAGCACAGTGGGAAAACAGGAGAAACAAAACACTGTCACTCATTTTTGCATAACAGTACAACTTGGCAGGGCCAGCCTGGCAGGTGCTGTGACCCTTTGGGAAGTCTTTCTATTGCTCGCTTTGGATTGGACCGGACAGTCCTTAATAATTAATGGGTCCCCATGGGAGACGTGTTGATCCCCGAGGATCAGATCATGTCCTAAAGGTATAGGTCCCTGAGTCAGTCTGCTTAGGTTCACATTTACCATTTTCTATCTGTGGGACTTTGAGCAACCTTAACATCACTAGCTGGGTAACCCCTCTGAGCCTCAAATACATCATCTGTAAAACTACTGATAAAAATAGTCCCTCCATGGGCACCTGGCTGGCTCAGTTGGTGGAGCATGTGACTCTTTTTAAAAAAAAATTTTTTTTTAATTTATTTATTTCTGAGAGACAGAGCGAGACAAAGCACGAGCCGGGGAGGGGCAGAGAGAGAGGGAGACACAGAATGTGAAGCAGGCTCCAGGCTCTGAGCTGCCAGCACAGAGCCCGATGTCGGGCTCGAACCCACGAACCGTGAGATCATGACCCGAGCCGAAGTTGGACGCTTAACCAACTGAGCTACCCAGGCACCCGGCATGTGACTCTTGATCTTGGGGTTGTAAGTTTGAGCCCCATATCGGGTGTAGAGATTACTTCAAAATCACATCCAAAGAAAAAAAAAAATCTCTCGATGATGGAGTTGTGAGGATCAAATGGCCATATCTCATTGAATCTAAGATGATCTAAGACATCATCGACTGTAGGATAGACCATTATCTTATGTACCTCTCAAAAAGAAAAGACAAGTTACCCCTTGAGCTCTATACATCTTGATGTTGACACATCCTGGCTTCAGAAATGTTAAAATACTAAATGTGCACGTTTCCTAATCAATGAAATGCAGTAGTTAACACTGATACGGCGCTTAGAGCAACGCGCGACATATAGTGAATGCTTAGGGTTTGCTATTTTGAGGTAGGCTTTCCCGAAAGGAAAGTAGTCGTCCCCACCTTGAAAATGGAGACCTTACTGAGAAGAGAAGTCCACAGCCTTCAATAGGAGAGAGTAAGGCCAGGAACCCGATGTGTCCACAGAAGACCCTTGTGTAGGAGTTAATTCTTTCATGCTTTTTTGTTGCACAACATAAAGGCAAAGCCACATTTATTTTTAAAAAAAATTTTTTTAATGTTTATTTTTGAGAGAGAGAGGGAAAGACAGAGTGTGAGTGGGGGAAGGGCAGAGAGAGAGAGGCAGACACTGAATCCGAAGCAGGCTCCAGGCTCCGAGCTGCCAGCACAGAGCCCGGCGCGGGGCTTGAACCCATGAACCGGAGATCATGACCTGAGCTGAAGTCGGACGCTTCACCGACTGAGCCACCCAGGGCCACATTTAATGTATGGTTTGCATCCTCTGTCCTTCATTGAAATTCTCTCCAGTTACCCTTACCCCACCCCTCCAATAAAGTCTGGAACTCCTATAAGACTCTGCGTGCTGGAGTTTGAGAGGACTGCCCAGCTTGGAGCCGATGCCCACGCAGAGATGCAGCAGCACCCTGGGAAGGACCATTGTGCAGGAGCTCCATGTGGTGACAAGGTCGGCCATGAGCGGGGGCCTGTATGGAAGAATCTCAGAGAATGGCCTGGAGGGAATCCAACCCAGAGAAGCGGCTGCTCCGGAACACCTGACCGAGAGGTAAAATATGAGGGGGCAAAACCTCCTTTCCCCAGGATTTTAGAGAAAGAAAGACCCTAGGAAGACCCTTGGGGTGGCAGAAGTGGCTAACGTTTAGGTCACATCAACGATGCTAATGCTTAGGTCACATCGATGACGAAATTATAAAACAACCCACAGAATCCATACCAGCAGTCATGGAATTGGATCGCTATCTTTACTGTGTTTCTTCACTTTAAAAAAGGCACGTGTTGGGGGGCGCCCGGTTGGCTCAGTCAGTTAGGCATGTGACTCTAGATCTCGGCTCAGGTCATGGTCTCACGGTTCATGAGATCGAGCCCCACGTCGGGCTCTGTGCTGACAGCATGGAGTCTGCTTGTGATTCTCTCCTTTCCTTTCCGCTCCTCCCCCACCCACACACATGTGTGCACACTCTCTCCCTCGCAAAATAAATAGACTTCTTAAAAAATAACATTCTTGGGGCGCCCGGGTGGCTCAGTCGGTGAAGCGTCCGACTTCGGCTCAGGTCATGATCTCACGGTCCGTGAGTTCGAGCCCCACGTCGGGCTCTGTGCTGACAGCTCAGAGCCTGGAGCCTGCTTCCGATTCTGTGTCTCCCCCTCTCTCTGACCCTCCCCTGTTCATGCTCTGTCTCTCTCTGTCTCAAAAATAAATAAACATTAAAAATTAAAAAAAAAAACATTCTTCACACTTGATTATTTCTGAAATCAGGGTGTATAATTATGGTGGAGGCGATGAGGAGAATAATAACAATATAATATAATAGAGCTAGCCAGGTGTCCCTCTAAGTCCCTTATCTGTAACAACTTATTCATAACCCTATGAATTAGGTACAGGGATGATCCCCTCTTTGAGAGCTGAGGAAACTGAAGCACAAAAAAGGTGAAGTACGTCTTGCAAGGTGTCACATATGCGCATCTATTAAGAGGCAGAGGTGTGCCGAGTCGTGACCCTAACCATGACCCTGGCATCCAGTTTGCCAGAACCCTGGGATTAGTGTTCTCTCCCAAAGCTATCTCTAAACCAATGCTGTGCCTTAGATCCCCAGTGCTATTTTAGAATCAAGGAAATCCAACGGGTGGTGAGACAGTACCCACAGTCCAATCTCAGTCTCCCCAGACCATTTTCATCTCTCGTTTGACTTCCGGGAGTGCTCCGATGAAGGGCCTTCCCCTCGGCGGTTAGTGAAGGGGGTGGTGCTTATGCAGTGAAGACTAGCACCTTTGGACGGCGCCAGCCCTCAGCTGGCTCAAGCTTTCTAGACTCTTCTCAGTGCTTTAGAGCACACAGCGGCCTAAAGGCCCACTGCAAGGCTGCCATTTGCCCGGAGAACCCTGGCAACCGCAAACCGGGCACAACTTTGTGGCAGCTGGGAATGGGTAACATTTGCTAAGACTGGAAAACCACGTCTAGGTTTTTGTTTCACGTCGCTCAACTTTTTTGAATATCTCAAACCTGACCCAGGTTTGCGGGAAGCCCGGAAAGACTTCGGCAGGAAAAGCAAACACTCAAGCAAACAAAAATCAGATGCTGCCGGGCGCCTGGGTGGCTCAGTCGGTTAGAAGGCTGACTCTGGATTCTGCCTCAGGTCATGATCTCACAGTGGATGGATTAGTGAGATCGAGCCCTGCCTCCGAATGGAATGCACGCTGCCAGCGTGGAGACTGCTTGGGATTTTCTCTCTCCCTCTGTCTCCGCCCCTCCCCCACTGGTGGAGGAACATGCTCTCTCTCTCAAAATAAATTAAAAAAAAAAACTTTAAAAAGTCAGGCACTGCCATCTTGAAGCAGTGGATGGCCATGTACCAAGGAGCACGCTGGAAATTAACGATTCAAGTGCTAAAGTGAGACCTAATTAACGAGCGGAGAGGATGTTGGGAGTGAATCTGTGGTAATCAAACAAATCCCCTTTTCTTAACTGTCAGCTTATGTCCTCTTGTCCTCTCTGTGGAAAAGAAGGCAAGCTTTTAATCCCCCCCTAGGCAAAAGAAACCCTTTTAATGGGTTATTAGCATGGGATCAATGAATTTTAAAAAGGGGCTTGAGAAGGGGCGCCTGGGTGGCTCAGTTGGTTAAGCGTCTGACTCTTGGTTTCAGCTCGGGTCGTGATCTCCCGGTTCGTGGGGTCGGTCTCTGTGCTGTTGGGATTCTCTCTCTCCCCCTCTCTCTGCCCCTTCCCCCACTTACTCATGCTCTCTCTCTCAAAATAAATAAACATTAAAACAATTTTTTAAAGTAAGAAACGAAGGGGTTTGAGAAGAAAAGTGTAGTCGAGAGGGGAGACAAAACCGCCGGATGACCTGAGTGGTGAGAGATCTCTGTGGAGGAAGGGGGAAAAGAATCCGAGGCTGCACGGTTGTCTTTTATGGGAGCCATCTTGAAATTGAGCCATGAATTACGGTACATAAGTACAAATCTGGCACCTAGCTTCCTGATGCCATTTTGTCTCATTCCTCTGGGAACGTGCATGGATCTTTGGTTTGAAGATTTCAGGCTGTCCCCCTCAGCATGTGTCCCGAGGGGCAAGATGCAAACCATAGCCAACCACCACAGCAAACTCCTCTTGCTGTAAGCACACTGCTTCAACCAGCCAACTAGGCACAACTAAGCCAAGTAAGCAATCAACACAACCGCTCTCCACAAGGGCCCCAGACAGGATTTCTCACGGTATGTAATAACCAAACTCTGGTCCCCCATCCCGATATTCAGCCTGGCTCTGGGTCTGAAAATGAAATCAGTCATCTCAGGTCGAATATCCGCCAGGGCCATCTCTGGGCATGGGGCCCCCCAACTCATAGTGTCCAGATAATACCATGGTGCTCATTTGGGCTTTAGAAGTTCACAGCCCTGATTCTCTGAGGAAGGCACAGGTACGAAAAACACTTGGGGGAAATGTGTGTGGGTAACTAGGTATAAGCCAGCTGGTGAACGTTTGGTGACCTACTGTCCTTCTTTTAAAGATTTTTTTCTTTCTTTTATTTGTTTTAGAGAGAGAGCGAGCAGGGGGGAGGGGCAAAGAGGGAGAGAGAGAAAGAATCCCAAGGAGGATCCACGCTCAACACGGAGCCCAACACAGGGTTTGATCCCACGACCCTGGGATCATGATCTGAGCCGAAGTCAAGAGTCCAAAATCAGTTCATCTGACTGAGCCACCCAGGTCTCCCGGTGAACCAGTGTTCCTCAGAACCCACTTATGGGTTGAACCCTCAGGGGCTAAGTCACTACCTCCCATCTTTTCTGGAAGCAGTGGGGAGGAGAAAATCCATGGAATGAACAGCAGGGGCAGAGATTAAGGAAACACACAGAGCAGCCAGTAACACTGAGAGCTGGGTACCACTTGTCACAGACAGTGGACAGAACAGGAATAGCATAATGATTTTTTTTTTTAACGTTTCTTTATTTTTGAGAGACAGAGAGAGAAAGAGCATGAGCAGAGGAGGGGCAGACCCAGAATCTGAAGCAGGCACCAAGCTGTCAGCACAGAGACGTGGGGCTCGAACTCACAAACCGCGAGACCATGACCCGAGCCAAAGTCGGATGCTTCACCGACTGAGCCACCCAGGTGCCCCAGGAATAGCATAAGGATTAAGAGACAGACAGAGGAAGTGGGCTGCCTAGACTTAAACCTGCCATGCCATTCCATAGCTGGGCGAGTTAATTAACCTCCTTGGGCCTCAGTCTCCTAATCTATAAAAAGGAGATAATAGCAGGATAGCTACCTCAGGGGGTTCGTGCGAGAGTATATGTGTTGGTAAATAGACAATTATAACAGCACGCCTAAGCACATGCCAAGTGCTCTATATTATCGTTTCTGAGTTCTAAATGTTTCTAGAATGTTCTACCAACCTCAGCTGCCATGCCAGTTTGGTGAGCAGCCGTTAAGGACGGGGCAATTCAAAGGTGGGTGAGAGGACAGCTGCTATGAGGAAAACTTCCGAGTTCAGGTCATCGATTACCTCCCGCAAAGTCTAGTCCTTTTACACACCCACCTTTGGGGGGGGGCAGGGGAAAGTGGGAGCGTTTCCACATGGACATGAAAGATTGAAATTGCTTATTTCGGGAAAAGCAAAAGCAAACACTATGGAGATACAATGGGGGCCGTCCCCACCTACTTCCTAGGCGACTTCATAGGAAGCTGGCATTGGCCCTTTGAGCCGTGCGGGGTCATCTGGGCCTGGTTCTGTCACACACCTACTCTTTTCTATTCCACCATGTAACAAAGAACCAAGTCACCGTTCTTTGGTTACCCAGCACTTTGATGAGTGCAACTCTTCATTTCCTAGTAACCGTTTCCTTCCTCATTACTAAGCCCTACCAACCGAAGGCCTCTGAGCCCTTCCACTCTGACTCAGAACAAGAGGCCCGCATGGCAAGCCCGACGCCATGAATCAGAGCTTTTCCAGTGTTTGTTGATAGGAAGGGAAGAACGCAGATATGGCAACAGCGATCACAAGAGCTACGGCTTTGGAAACCTTGCAAACCAATTTCTAGTCACTCGTCATCTAAAGATTTTTCCTGAGGGGTAAAGCACCTTGATGTGAAGGCGGAAACGATGACACAGAAACTGCAAAGGTCTCCCTCTCCACCCCACCTCATCCTATGCTCCACTCCGTCCCGCGGCCCACAGGTGTTTCATCGCTCAGGATGGGGAGGAAAGGGTTTGACACCGAATTCACATCAAGGTGTTAGCAGTCGTGAGTGTGACCCCTCTAGGTAGTATTTCTAGGTAGTAGGTGCAACTGTGAAGGGAGTCCCAGGTAGGGTAACAAATCTCTAAGTGGCGGACATCCCAGCCCTGTGACTCCTAGGCCCCAAGCCCCAGAATAAGATGAACTGGTCCGGATGAGACTTTTCTCAAGTATCCCAACTAAACCACTTCTCCCCCACTGGTCAGTCTCTAACCAATGGCCCCCTTTGGTTTTCTTTATAAGCCTTATCACGATCTGGAATGGTCTTGTCAGTTTCTCTATTTATCTGATGACTGTCGGCCCACCCTCCTGAGAATGTAATGTACATTAGGACCGGGGCTGTGTCTGGTTCATTCACTCCTGTAGCTTTTAGGGCCAAACACAGTGTCTGTCACATAATTAATAGGTGCTCAATAAATACTTGTGAAGTGAATGAAGGAGTAATGAACTGAAGTGATTTTTTTTTTTTTTTTTTTTTGCACGAGATAGCACGGGGCTGTGGCAGTGTTAGGAGGCATCTGTTCTTTTGTCCCTCAAAGGATGTTGGGCAAGGGGTAAGGTGGAATTCAGGCTGCCAGAGGCCAGAACGCTCTCTTCGGGATGTTTACACCAGCCTGGGGCAAGATGGGAACACTTCATCGTAATCGAAGTGCTGAAGAGGAGATTGAAAGGCGAAGAGAACAGGTCTCCACGCGATAACCCCACAGCTCCGAAAGTTCAAAGGTTTCTACTTCGTTAGATAATGACTCCTCGCTCTCCATGGCATTTGCCTATGATAACCCTCACGACAGTGAAGGGGTCTGGGACAGGCCCCCCCACCCCGGCGCCCCCAGGGTGTGCCACTCTGGCGTGCGGATTCTTTTGAGCTGAAGGCAAATCGAGACCCTGTGGGCTCAAGAGAAACTCTTGCGCCTCCCTTAACTGCGCAGAAGAATCTAAGTTGGAGGGTCTTTCCAGAACAAGGGCTATTAGCGGAGATACATTTTATCCGAGTGACCCATCTGTACGGCAGGCACACATCTAACTACCAACATCTGCTCTTCTTATCGCCCTGTGAGGTACTTTTCTTCCCTCTCAAGTCCCAGACCCCTGCCCCCTTGTCCTTAGTTCGGGATGACACATACATCTCCCTTTGCCTGTCTTTGGAATTTCCACGTCCGCGTGGAGTCCCTGTACGTATGGTATTAAATTCGGCCTTCTCCCGTTCATCTGTCTCCTGCCAATGGCTTCTTAGTCCGGCTAGAAGGACCCTCGAAGGGGAGAGGAGTCTTTGCTCCCCGACAACAGCAGGAAGGTGTGTGGGTGGCAAGTATTATTAGGCCTCCGTGCAGGTGGAGAAAGTGAGACACAGCAAAGGTGGGTGAACCGACGACGTGACCTATTGTGTATTCCGCTCAAGGCGCCACTCACCGAGTGCCTGGTCTCGATCGGCCTCATTTTCAAGCCGTGTCAACCAATAGCCCACGTTAGTTTTGTCACTCATGTAGGCCCGGCTTTGCTTAGCTCGGGACTGGGAGTCTTCTCCGATGGCCTGGAGGCCGCCCCTGAGCACACAGTCACAAATGAACTGGGCTGGGAGGACCAGAGCCTCTGTGGTGACAGTGCTTAAGAGTGCTGGGTTTCCTGTAGAGAACGAAAGGGGCCTTCCGATTGGCTCGCGATCACAAGGCTCAGTCTGGGGCCAGGCACTGTGCTTCCCTTGTGTTATCTCACTGTGTTCTCATAACCCTCCAGGCAGGAAGTCTCTTTATCCCCCTTTTATAGATGAGGAAACTGAAGCTCCCTGACCTGCCCAAGGTCACGCAGCTAATAAGCGGCAGAGCCACTTGAACACGAGTCACCTGGGTCCACCTCACCGTGGGGTCAACCGCAAGGCGTTTGTCCTTCCAGCGGAAGACGTACCCACCAGCACCGGAACAGAGCACTGGGGATCTGTCATCCCACACAGTAGAAAGCTCATGCAGCCAGAGCCCCACGCAATCACCACTGGCATTTAGAGCCACATAACGGCACAGGCTCTCAGTGAGCGTGCAGCGAATGCACCGGTCATGTTGGTAACGAAGCCATTGCACCTTTCAGGAAGGGGGACCGCGTGTGTAGAGTCTTCTGTCGGGAAGTACTATTTTAGAAAGATTTCTCTCCGACAACACTGTAATGTGTAAGCACCCACCCATAAAGGGCCGGCCCTCAGTTACATGGTTCTGGGTAGCTGGGCTTGCCTGCCCCCACTGTCCTCCCTTCCCACGCAGCGACGACGCGGCAGTCAGCTGTGGCGACTGGGAGCACAGGCTCTGAAGTCAGACTGCTGGGGTTCTAATCTTGGCTCCGTCACTTGTTAGCACTATGATCTCAGGCAAGTCACTTCGTCTTTGTGCCCCCATTTCCTCACCTGTCACTCATTAAATGCGTTATTATTTGTAAGGCACTTAAAACGGAACCTGGCGTAAAGTAAACACTGCATGAACTGCCGTGCTGCTTCAAGTAAGAAATGACCCCATGATGACAAACTGGCTCGTGGACAGGCCACCAAATAGACAAAGTACAAGCAGCCGGTTGAAGGCGAAGCCTGGAAGGTAAAACTTCCGTGCACCAAGGACTTCTGTCCTCTTTCCGCCGTTTGCTGTTGGGCTCCAGGGTAGTTAGACCGTGGCCCGCCAGAAGCCACACTCTGTGACCACCGACACTCAGAGTTGCCCACCTCTGTCTTCTAGCAATTCTGCGTGGGTGACTCAGCGCTCACTTTCTAATTCCCCCTTAGCACTTAAGCCCGAGGCGAGCCCGAACCACAACAGCTAATGATATTGTCAGTATACATTGGGCGGCCCCTCTCGCTCCTTCCTTCGGAGTCTCCCTCCTCCAATCTCCCAGGCACTCTGGGCCTTTAGTAGGAGCCCTCGCCGGGCAGGACTCTTTGCAGAGACATCCCACAGGTTATTGGCCTGGGGCTCCAGTCCTTCCCTACCAGATTCTGATTGAGTACAACCTACATCCGAGTAGCTAGCTGGATTCGAATGGCCTAAGCCCTCATTCGCAAAACAGATACACTCCATCCGTAATAGCTCCCTAATCTTTATTAGTGATCTGCAGGACTGATCCAAGATGGCTTGGTGTTTCCATCTAGCTCAGGATGTCCTCCCTCCTCTTGCCAGGCCACCCTTGATAGCTAGGGCCTCTCCTTTTTTCAAAGTCGGCCATAGCAAACCACATCTTGGGAGCATCAGAATAGGTCTATAGCATCTCTACTTGTCCTCGGGAGGGAAATGTTGGATGACTTTGTATCTTTTGTAAAATTTCTGAGGTCATCTATTAACGATTTTCCTCTGAGAGCTAAGCGATTTGGGCAACTTTATACTTAGAGAAATCTCCAAAAGATTAAAGGCATGATTGCCCCTTTTTTTTATTCAGAAGAGCACATTTTATCAGTAAAATATAAGATCAATTCATGCATGCAGAGAGTTTTCATGAAACATTCATCCGTCCTTATGAAATGTTGGATTTTATGCAAATGGAAGTATATGGTACATGACTTTGGCAATGAGTTGATGGCAATGCCTCCCTGATATCTGACTTCTCTTACTGAACAAACACTTTTCCCTTCATTCGGCAGCCCTACGCTTAGGTTTCTGTCCACTTTTCTGCTCCTCTCCACCCCTTCCTCCCTACCCATCCCACCCCATCTCTATTTATTACAGAAATGAACAAAGACAACATGTTATGGGTTGAGTTGTGTCCTTCAAAGTCCAACTGTTGAGGAGCACCTGGCTGGCTCAGTCATTGGAGCATGCGACTCTTGATCGCAGGGTCCTGAGTTCGAGTCCCATGTGTGGTGTAGAGTTTACACAGTTTAAGGAATTAATAAGATTAAAACAAATAATGATAAAAAAGTAAAAATTCAAATGTTGAAACCCCAACCCCCAGTGCCTCAGAATATGACCGTATTTGGAGATTGAGTCTTCAAAGAGGTGGTTAAGCTAGAAGAGGTCATAGAGGTGGGTCTTAATCCAATACGACTGGTGTCCTTACAAGAAGAGGAGATCAGAACACGGAGACAAACAGAGGGAAGATGGAGTGAAGACACAGGGAGAAAGCAGGCATCTATAAGCCAAGGAGAAAGGCCTCAGATGAAACCACCCCTTGGACCTCTAGCCTTCAGAACTGTTAGACCTTAAATTTCTATTGTTTAAGCCACCCAATACGTGGTATTTTGTTACATCAGTGTTAGCAAACGAATACACTGTATTGCACAGGCAATTAATACTACTCTTTCTGGATACTTAAGGTGATCAAGCATGCAAATCTTTAATAACCTGTATATGCCAAAGGGCCATGTATCCTGGGGCAAGTCTTCAACAGGACAGATGTATTCCAGAGCTCAGGGTCACCGATGTGAAATAGCTGGCTGGCTCAACCAACAGTGATTATAGACCTCAGCACTTTGTCCTTACAGTCTGGCATTCTGGCAGCAGGAGAGCCTGTGTCACAGTTCGCTCTGTTTATGGGGGAACAACCAAGCTAAGGGGGCCAGATCCATTTTGTGGATGCCCCTCCGCTAACATCACAGCCCACGCAGTCTGAGGCCCATCGTGAAAAGAGCTACCAGCCCCAACTTGAAACAATAGGGCTGACTGCCTTGGTCATTGGCATAGGCTCAGGTGGTGAGCACAGAAGAAGGAAAAAGAGCTCAGTCTTGAACCATAGCAGAAGGGGAAAGGCCCTGGGTTGCAAAACCTGGCTTCTTGATCTGAGTCTCAAGGATTCTAAGTTACTTAGCCTCTCAAGGTCTTTTTTACACCTGTAAAATGAATGAGTTGCACCCCCTTCCCGCTGAGACAGAGGTTCTCAAGGTGGGATCAACATGAACCACCCGTAGCACAATCATCTGGGATACTTGTCGCCCATGAAATCCTGGGCCCTACCCCAGACCCACTAAATCAGAATCTCCTACCTCGGGGCCTCGGAATCTGCATTTCAAGAAACTTTGTTGCTCCAAGGTCTCTTCCAACTCAACATCTCATGAGCCTATGACCTTTTATCCACTCTGCCCCTCCCTGGCATCTGTTTAGAACTAGGATCACTTTCTTGCTTGGACCCCTTGCTACTCTTAGCTGCTGGTTTGATCCTTAGTGCAGCTGGTGATGTCCTCAAGTGCTATCAGCTATAGAAGCCCTATTTGTACTTTTAAGTGAGGAGAAAAGTAAAACTAAAGGTTTGGTGGGAATTAAGTTTGAAACTACTAGTTTAATATAAACTTTTGATACTGTGTTGCTTTTGATCCTCCAGAACTTGTTTGTCTCTCATGGACACAAATACTCAGTGGGTAACCTCACTGAAAATTTCCTTGAACTGGTTCCTTTAACCAACCAACCAACCAACCAACAAAAAAACAACGGCGGAGAGAAGGGTTCTCTAATCACTTGAGTTCTACCAAACATCGCATAATCGTTTTGCAGATCACTGTTTTGGCCTTTCCTGCTAAAGGTCTTTCCTTGGGTTTGCAGACAGGAGTTTGACAAGAGTCCTGGTACTGACTGAGCTTTCTTGGTAATGTCACAACATTTCCAACCACAAAGTTGGTCTGCATTTGAGTCAGAGCCATTAGAGGAAGATTAATGTCTGTGGACAAAACTACTGAAATCTTTTATTGAGGAAGCCAACTAGGTAATTACATTGAGAAAATGTCTTGTTACAATGGTGAGGTACAACCTGCCATCTCTTAGCAGAGAAATGCCCAGAAGATATTCTTAAAGAAGAGGAGAGGGGCGCCTGGGTGGCTCCATTGGTTAGGCGTCCGACTCTTGATTTCAGCTCAGGTCATCATCTCAGAGTTCGTGAGATGAGACCTGCAGGGGCTCTGTGCTGACAGTGCAGAGCCTGCTTAGGATTCTCTCTCCCTCTCTCTCTCTCTCTCTCTCTGCCCCTTCCCTGCTCTATCTCTTTCTCAATAAATAAATAAACTTTTGAAAAGAGAGGAGACAATATGAATATTTGGGACTCTCTCCCACAGGCTGTAGGGAATGGCATTGAAGGATGACTTCCTGGGCTTTTCTCTGACATCTGTTTTCACAATCTTCCTGTAACTCAGGGCTTCCACCTTTATTTCCAGATGATCTGGGTTGGTGTCTCAAGGAAAGCCTTGTTTCGACTAGTCCCAGGTACTTTTAATCAAAGTCAATGGGAACTTCACAGACACACATGATCTTGGGTTGGGCATAAACACGTACCGTGGAAATGGTTGGAAAAGTCATTTTTAGAAAAGCTGAGTATTGGCTAAAGGAGCGGTACCCTATATAGAAGTCAGGATAGGTAAAGCCGCCAAATGTTCAAATGGCTCTTTTCACTTGAGAATACACTGGCGCTGGATCTTGATACAAGAAAATCTTCTAATGGAATCCAGGATAATAAAGAGAGTCTATACTTATAAAAGAAGCTCACAGTGCAAACGATTTGGATTGATAATGCTTGTGCAAATCAACAAGGACAAATTATGGATGGTAAACATTTCCAAACATTTACGGGGCCCTAAGTAAAGCTCAGGGTTAGAACTTTTCGGCAGTGCGACAGGATGCAGGAACCCCCATCCGGACTCTAGAGTCTGGGTAACACCTCCGTCAGCTGAGCCACTTAGAACCAGAAAGATTCTGCTTATTACCTTAGGATTTCGTCTGATGCCTTCCAAGATGCTAGAATCTTCTCACTTGGTTACCACGGAGGTAAGGTGTAAACCCATCAGGGTACCCTCTCCATCAAACCAACCAACCAGATTAAAAGGGTGTGGGAGAGGCCTCCACATGTGCAGCCTCCACATCAAGGCCACTGAAACATGACATTAGCTAGGAGTAGGTGAGACAGGGGCCAACACAGAATCTGAGTTTGAGGGTGGCAAACTTGAGCCGCTGAAAATGACTCATCCGATTGCTCCCATACGTGCTCCATTGCTCACGGAGGGGTATCTGTTCAGACAGTCCTCAGTTGGGGGCGCCTGGGTGGCTCAGTCGCTTGAGCGTCCAGCTTCGGCTCGGGTCATGATCTCGCGGTCCGTGAGTTCGAACCCCGTGTCGGGCCCTGTGCCGACGGCTCGGAGCCTGGAGCCTGCTTCGGATTCTGTGTCTCCCTCTCTCTCTGCTCCCCCCATTCCATTCATGCTCTGTCTCTCTCTGCCTCAAAAATAAATAAACATTAAAAACAATTTCTGGACAGTCCTCAGTTTGATGCTACTCATGCTTGATGGCCCCAACTTAAGGGTCTTTGAAGAAATGACTGTCTTCCCCAAATAGAATAACAGCTCTTTGGGGGCACCAGCCACATCTCCAACCTCTTAACCTTGTGTCTTTTGCAGACAAGCAGGAGAAAACCGGCAATACGACAGTGATGCAATGTTATTAAAAAGAAAGCATTTCTAGGGGCACCTGGGGGGCTCAGTGGGTTAAGCACCCAGCTACTGATTTCGGCTCAAGTCATGATCTCACGGTTCGTGGGATCCAGCCCCGCATCAGGCTCTGTGCTGATGGCCCAGAGCCTGCTTGAGATTCTCTCCCTCTCTCCGCGCCTCCCCACCTCAAAATAAATGCATAAACACTTAAAAAATTCTGTTCTGTTGCCTTTTAAAACAGTGGTTACTAGAACGTAGAGCAATGTCAGATGCTTAGTAGAAAAGGCTAAGTGGGGGCGCCTGGGTGGCTCAGTCGGTTAAGCGTCCGACTTCGGCTCAGGTCACGATCTCGCGGCCCGTGAGTTCGAGCCCCGCGTCGGGCTCTGGGCCGATGGCTCAGAGCCTGGAGCCTGCTCCGGATTCTGTGTCTCCCTCTCTCTCTGCCCCTCCCCCGTTCATGCTCTGTCTCTCTCTGTCTCAAAAATAAATAAAAAAAAAAAAAAGTTAAAAAAAATTAAAAAAAAAAAGAAAAAGAAAAGGCTAAGTGGAGGTAACTGTGAGATGGTGGATGTGGTAATTAACTCAATGGGGGCATCTTTCCACGGCACGTATGTACATCAAATCACCACGATGTACACTTTAAATACCTTACCGTTTTATTTGTTAATGATACCTCGATAAAGCTGAAGGAAAGCTAAGTGAAAAAAAAAAAGCATGATACAATCATTACCTAGATCCTATAATCACAACTATGAAAAGGTTTATGTGAGGGAGAGACCAGAAAGAGATATAACAACGATGGTTATGCTAGAAAGGTAAGTTTACGGGTAATTTTGTTCCTTTTCTCTCCGTTTGGCAACATCATTAGATAACACTTTTCCAGAATTGTATTTCAAAGAGGGCTTTCTGTTCAGTTACAAGTTTCCAAGTTGAAAGCGTGAATTGATTTTTTTTCCCCCTTGCCTAACCCAATCTTCCAGAAACTGAGACTCAGTGGGGTGAGCCATTCTTCATCCTAAAAAGATTGCCCGGGAGAGGGGCTCCGCTGGGCTCTTCGCTTCAGTAAGTAAGCCCAGAGAAACTCTCAGTCATCCCAGAAAAAGAGCCAGCAGCCTCATTTCTGACCGTCCTTTCAAATCGAGGCCATCACGTAGCCCATTCTTATGCGTGCCTACCAGAGTGGTTTCAGAAAGCTGAGTCTCAAGGTGGATCAAGGGCAGCTGGAAAGCCCTGATTTTGGCTCAGTGTGGACGGGCCCGGAACTTGGGAAAGGGAAATGGAGCATGCTGGGTACAAGATGGGCCCTCCTCTCCCTTGGAAGGAAGATGACCTTTGTGGCCAAGTTTGCCACTGAAGAACTTTCCCTGTCCCCACAGATCGTCAAGTGAATCACCAGGTTCACCGAAATATTTTGGGGGATGGCTGCTTACTACCTTGACACAAACATACACACACACACACACACACACACACACACACTCTCTCTATCAAAACCACATTTGAATCAATCCCGCAATTTTTTTTTTTTTTTGAAAATGGGGAGTGAATACGTAGTGTTTGTTGAGGAGACAAAAAACAGTTAAGTGCCAGCGTCTGGTGCTACATAAGTAAGTACAACGTGAATGGAAGACCACTCCGAGGCTACTAGAACAAACTCCAAGTTACTCTGCCACCCTCTGGGCTCCGGAGCTGTTTGCCTTTATTAGGATTTGCTATTTAATAGTGATGGAACGTGCTTCTGAGAACCAGCGCTAAAATCATCTTATTCGTTTACAAAACCAGTTCCCAATAGGGATGAATGGGGGGGGGGGGAAACTTTAGAAAAATGCTCACTCCACCCAGTGTTCAGGGGAGAGTGAGTATGAAGTTGTATGGCCGGTATGAATCCAGTGATGCAAAAGGTATGTATATTTATTTCTTTATTGAGAGAGAGTGCATGCAAGGCAGTGAGCCTAGAAGGAAATACTCCAAAATGTTATCAGTGTTTATCTTTGGGTTGTGGGTGCTTTTTGTTTCCTTCTTTATATTTTTCTGCATTTTAAAGTTTCCCACAACGAGCACTTATCACTTTTCTCATCAGAAAACCAGAGCTCCAGCAGGCATTGGTGGGTGAAGCATTCTAAAACACAGGGCCCGACGTGACAATAATAAAATGGGTTTAAGAACGATTTTAGAGAAATCTTTGGCTAAGTGAAAATGAATTCTTCGCAGAAATTAAGGCCTCTTCGAGGTAAACTTTTTTTCTGCTGAGATCTAATGCGGCAGCCATCCCCCCCACCCCCCACACACATACACAAACTTGCCCTAATATCTCAGCATCTTGCCCCCTCACCCAGGGCCCGAGCAAGCGGGAGCTGAGGGCCTACGGTATGGCCAGCATTGCACCGGGTGTGATGGGGCTGCAGGGATCTCTCCTCTCCGTTGTGAGTGAGCTCAGCCCCCATTAGCTACGAGAGAAATCTGGGTTTCATCTGACCATGCCCCCTCCAGCGTCCCTTACCGTAGCGGGAGCCCTCATAGAACAGAGGTTAAAGCAGAAACACAGGAATCAGGCTCGGATTTCCATGTTGCTCGGTGCTGCTTACTCGCTTGGCCAAGTAACTTGACCCTTCCCAGCTTCCATTCTACCTCACAGGCTACCGTTGGGAGCCTCCGGGCAGATAAAGCGTACGAAATCTTTGGCAGGGACCGGGCATATCGTAAGCGCCCAAACGATGCTGGTCCCATCCTGTGCCCTTCCCGACGTCACCTCAAGTTCTGAAGTATTGTGGTATCTTCCCAGGTGTCGAGCAGGAAAGAACCACAGAAACGGCCATACAAGGCACTGGGTGGACAAAAGGGGATGGTGATGTGGGAGGCAGTGCAAACATTTCGTACCATTCCTAGCCACCCACAAGAAGTACAGACTTTCTCTCTAGAAGGAAGGGCCGCGTTGCGTGGTAGACGGTTCGGTTGCCGCAGGAGCTTAGATAAAAGAGAGACTCCTGTGGGGCTTCCTGGAGAAGGTACAGCTGCAGTTGAGTCTTGGAGAGACGGGTGTGGGGAGGTACAAAGGAGTGGAAGGGGTTGCAGGGAAGGTGAATGGAAGGGGAGGCATAGTGGACGCAGTAAGAATGCTGGGCTGTTGACCTAAACTCATACGGTGCTGGCAGCAGTAGTTTGTGAGCAGAACAGCAAGGTCCCTCAGGGAACGTTTTACGGTCCAATCCCCTCATTTTACATCTAAAAAAACCGAGACCCAGAAGGGGAAGAGGCCACATAGTCACACAGCTGTTCAACAGCACAGCCAGGGCTAGGAACTCAGTCTTCTGCCCGCCCAGAGCGCAGCGATGTGGCACAAGACTGAGAGAGCCTTGGGGGCAGGGTCCTGCCTTTGTCAGAGTTGAGTGGGGATGGGACGGGGTGGGGGGGTGGGGGGAGGAGGGCACGACCGCAAAAGGGGATGTTCCAGAAGTGGATCGTGGTGATGTTGGCACAACTCTGTGAATGTGCTAAAAAGCCATTGAAATGTATACTTTAAACGGAAGAATTATGGGATTTACGTCTTGATAAAAGTGTTGTAAAAAGTACCGAGGGCCCCAGGGCCCGTCCTGAGTCCCGGCCCAGATCAGGGGCCCAGGTGCCAGGAGAGGAGCGGGGCCGGTGAGCGGCAGTCATGAACCCTTGAGCTCACACGGTGCCCCTTGTGTTAGAAGTGCCAACTGTTAGGTTCCGGGTGCTGGCAAAGAGCTAGCCGGGTGGGTGCGTGGAGACCTGTGGTTTGGGAAGTGCTCGGGCCAGCAGAGGCCCCAGGCAGCGTCCCCACTGCCTCTGGTAACATGACAAGCACCAAAGAGGGGTGCGGCTTTGATGCCTACTTGGTTTATACGCTCCACGGCTTTCCAGAACCTTTTGTGAAGCTGTAAGGGGTCCCTCGACTTCTTGAACACAATGGTCAGGCTTTCGATGAATCGAAACACACATATCCACAACTGTTTCCCCTTCATTCACTCCACAGAACAGGAATGGCCCGTGCCCTTGTGGACGTCGTGGTCCAGTGCGAGAGAGGGTAATCAAATAGGCACTGTGGTAGGCAGAATTCTAAGATGGCTCCCGAGATTCCTACACCCTGACGCGCATGCCTTGTACCGTCCCCTCCCCTGGCAGGTGGGCAAGACCCATGAGTACGATGGGGATATTACTCCTGTGATTTGGTTACATAGTATGGCCAAGGGGAGGGGACCCTGCAGATGTGCTTAAGGTCCCAAATCAGTTGGCTTTGAGTTACTCAAAAGGGAGATTCTGCCGGTGGAGCTGACTTAAAAAGCAAAAAAAAAAAAAAAGTGGGAGATGACCATTGGCACAAACATTACAGAAAGGGAATGTGGGGTGCTAAGAAGGTCTGCAAAGGGGATATTTAACTATATATATACACACATTTGTATATATATATGGCAATAGGTAACACTCAACATAATATGTCCTATTTTCCAGGTGCTGTTTTTTTAAGTTTATCTTTTATTTTAAAATTTATTTTATTATTTATTTATTTTAGGGAGAGAAAGTGCGAGGGGGGGAGGGGCAAGAGGGAGAGAGAGAGAGAATCTTAAGCAGGCTCCACACTCATCGTGGAGCCCGCCACAGGGGCTTGACGTGGGGCTCGATCCCACGACCCTGGGATCGTGACCGGAGCTGAAATCAAGAGTCGGACGCTCAAGCGACCAAGCCGCCCGGGTGCCCCAACTCCGGGTGCTGTTCTGGGTGCCTGTTTAGGGCTCACTATAGTCCTAGGAGCAGAGGCCATTGTCCTCTTTTGTAGCTGATGAGCTAGAGATGCGGCAAATTTACTGACCTCTGTGATGTTGTGGGCTTGGAGAATGGTGAAATTGGGAAGCTGGGCCGTGTGGTTCTGATGCTGACGGTCAGTCCTAGCTGATTAGCACAGAAAAAGCCTTCCTTGGGTGGGGAGGCGGGCAGTGCTCCAGGGGAAACCAGAAGGATGGGCTTAGTTCTTTTGCATCTTTCCCCCTCTTTGGTTTCTATGCTATCACCCAGTCCTGATTCTCTGTTCTTTTGACGCCTCCTTGCTTCTCTTTTCTCTTTTACCTCATTTTGAGACTCTCCCAAAGTCTGGCTACTTCCTCTCTGCCCTCTTTCAATTTGAGACTCTCCCAAGGTCTGGCTACTTCCTCTCTGCCTCCTCCTTTCTGAAAGTGCATTTACTCTAATGGGTGGTCTTTTAGGGTATTAGGGAGTCGTTCGATCAAGCGTCAGTAATGAATCACAACTAATCTCAGAATCAAATGGCATGCATGTCAACTTGTGTAAAACGGAGAGAAAGTACTCGGAGACAAATGGCTACTGCGCCAGTTTGCAATTCCAGCTACCCAGCAGAAGCACGTGAGAAAGCTGCTCAGGTGATTCTCATGTGTAGCCAGGACTGGGAACCTTTGGGTTAATGCCAATAAAGCCAATGAATACAGTCTTCCTTTAAGGGGGTCTAAGGAGTAAGCACGGAGGGGTGTGCACTGTTACTTTGCTGACGAGACCATGCGTGAGTCAACACAAGCTAGAGCAGCAGGAAGAACATCCTACAGCCACCGGTGCAAATTTTACAAATCAGGAAAAAAGAAAAATGGTGGTACATCCTTTTCCTTAGTGTACTCCACATGAGACTGATGATAGGCAGTTTAATTTTTTATGCTCTTTTTCGGGTTTTTACATTTTATTTTATCATCGTAAGAACACCTGAGATCTAGCCTCTTAACAAACTTTTCAGTGCACAATGCACTATTATGGGTATAGGTACGATGCTGTACGGCAGATCTCTCAACCTTATTCATCTTGCTCAAACTGGGAATTTACATCTGTTGGTTAGAATTCCCCATTTCCCCCATCCCAGCCTTTGGCAAACACCATTGCAGTCTTTTGCTTCTATGAATTTGACTATTTTAGATACCTTACCTAAGTGGAATCATGCAGGGGTTGTCTGTGTTTTCATGACTGACTTAGTTCATTCAGCATACTCTCCTCAAGGTTCACCCACCCTCCTTTTTAAAGGCTGAATAGTATTCCATTGGATGTATATACTACATTTTCTCGATCCAATCTTCTGGCGATAGACATTTGAGTTGTTTCCACATCTAGGCTATTGCTGCAATGAACACAGCAGTGCTCCTATCTCTTCAAGATACTGATTTCAATTCTTTTGGATAAATACCCAGACGTGGGATTGCTGGATCACATAATAGTTCTATTTTTAATTTTTTGAGGAATTTCCATACTGTTTTCCACAGTGGCTGCACCATTTTGAATTCCTATCAACATGTGCAAGGGTTCTAATCTCCCAATGTTCTCATCAACACTTGTCGCCTTTTTTATATATATATAGTAGCAGTCATGACAGGTGTGAGGTGATGTCTCATTGTGGTTTTGATTTGCATTTCCCTGATGATTAGCGACATTGAACATTTTTTTTTTATATATCTGTTGGCCATTTATTTCTATGTCTTCTTTGGAGAAGTGTCTATTTGAGTCCTTGGTCCATTTTTAAATTGGGTTGTTAGTTGTTTGTTTTTTAACTATGAGTTGTACAAGTTCCTTATATATTTCAGAGACTAACCCCTAATCAGATGTATGGTTTGCATATATTTTCTCCCTTTCTGTAGGTTGCCTTTTCATTCTGTTGAATGTTTCCCTTGCCGTGCAGAAGCTTTTAGTTTGATGTAGTCTCGTTTGTTTATTTTTGGTTTTGTTGCCTACGCTTTTGGTGTCATATCCATGAAATCATTACCAAGACCTAAATGTTCTTCTAGGAATTTTATGGTTTCACGTCTATTGTCTAAGTCTTAAATTCATTTTGAGTTGATTTTTGTGTATGGTAGAAGATAACGGTCCCATTTCATTCTTTTTGCGTGTGGATGTCCAGTTTACCTAATAGCATTTGTTAGAGAGACTGTCCCGTTCTTGCTGTGAATTCTTGACACTCTTGTGACTCAGTTGACAGTATACATGTGGACTTCCTTCCGGGGTCCCTATTCATTTCCAAAGGTCTATTTGGTGTCTTTATGCCAGTGTCTTACTGTTGTGATTATTGTAGCTTTGTAATATATTTTCGAGTCAGGAAGGATGAGGCTTCCAGCTTCGTTCTTCTTTCTCAAGATAGTTCTGGCTATCCACAATCCTTCGTTGTTTCACATGATATTTAGGATTTTTTTTTTCTATTTCTGTAAATAGTACCATTGGATTTTGTTAGCGCTGCATTGAATCTGTAGATTGCGTTGGGCACTATGGGCATTTTTACATTATTAAGTCTTTTGATCTATGAACATGCAATGTCTTTCCATTTGCTTTTATCTTGCTTAATTTTTTCATCAGTGTTTTGTAGTTTTCAGTAGACAAGACTTATACCTTCTTATTTGAATTGGTTCCTGAGTATTTTATTCTTTTGGGTGCTGTTTATAAATGGGATTGTTTTCCTGATTTCCTTTTCAGAGAGTTTGTCATTAGTGTATGGGAACGCAACTGATTTTTGTACATTGATTTTGTGTCCTACAACTTTACTGAATTCGTTTATTAGTATTAGCAGGTTTTTAAAAGGACTCTTTAGGGTTTCCTGTATATAAAATCATGTCATCTGTAAACAGGGACAATTTTACTTCTTTTCTGATTTGGATGCCTTTTCTTTCTTTTTCTTGCCTGATTACTCTGGCTAGAACGTCCAGTTCAATGGCGAATAGAAGGGGCAAGAGTGGACATCATTGCCTTGCTCCTGATCTTAGGGGGAAAACTTTCAGTTTTCCACCATTGAGCATGATAGCAGCTCCGGGCTTGTTGTGTATGGCCTTTATTATGTTGAGGTACTTTCCTTCTATTCCCAGTTTGCTGAGAGTTTTTATCCTGAAAAGGTGTTGGATTTTGTGAAATGCTTTTTCTGCATCCATTGAGATGATCATGTGATTTTTACCCCTTATTCTGTTAATGTGGAGTATCACATTGGTTGATTTGTGTATATTCAACCGTCTTTGCATCCTAGGGGTAAATCTCACTTGGTCGTGGTGTTTGAGCCTTTTAATGAGCTGTTGAAATCAGTTTGCTAGTATTTTGTTGAGGATTTTTGCTTCTATATTCATTGGGGATACTGACCTACAGTCTCCTCGTGGTGTCTTTGTCTGGCTTTGGTATCAGGTATCATTGTGCAGACATCCCAGAATGAGTTTGGAAGTGTTCCTTTCTCTTCATTTTGTTTTTGGGAAAGTTTGAGAATGAATAGTATTGATTCTTCTTTAATGTTTGGTACAATTTTCAAGCCATCCAGTTCTGGGCTTTTCTTTCTTGGGAGGTTTTTCATTATTGATTCAATCTCCTTACTCATATTGGTCTGTTCAGATTTTCGATTTCTTCATGATTCATTCTTAGTAGCTTGTATGTTTCTAGGGATGTATCCATTTCTTTTCGTCTGTCCAGTGTGTTGGTGTGTACTTCTTCATATTAGTCTTGTGTGATCTTTTTTTTTATCTCTGTGGCATCAGTTGTATTGTCCCTTCTTTCATTTCTGATTTTATTTGAGTCTTCTCTCTCTCTCTCTTTTTTTAGTTAGTCTAGCTAAGGTTCATCAATTTTGTTTACCTTTTCAAAAAGTTAACTTAGTGTTGTTGATTTTTTTAATCGATTTTCTATTTCATTTATTTCTTCTCTAATCTGTGTGATTTCCTCCTTTCTGCTAGCATTTGCAGGCAACTTTTGAGTTAAGAATGTTCTGGACCTCCTGAGACTGACATTAATTTTTCTGCTGTTTTCTCTACTTCCTTTTCCCCATTTATTGAATCAGATCCCCTGTGCTAGGGGAGGAGACTAAAGAGAGTGGAAAACGATCAGAAACTTTCATTGGGAATTAAATTTTCCCTGCCTCCCCCCTCCTACCCCAAAAGGCCTACATTTCTTCCGGGCCATGGTTTGAGCCTGCCAGTCTAGAATGTTCCATAATGCAATGATTACTTTCCTGCAGAGGTCATGAAATGTAGAGTTTTGGCTTTCCGGTCTTGCTCAAAGATTGTCTTCATTTCAGTGAAATACCAGTCCAGAAGCTACCTCATTTGAAAAGTGTCATATGCCGTCCCCAGCCTCGGTTTAGGAATCATTTGTGCAAAAGCCACAATTGCTCTTCTTTACAAAACCTCTACTGTGGTTTTCGCACATCACTGCTACCTTGAGCACAGTCTTTCCTCTTTCTTACAGGAGTAAGAGAAAGTATCAGTACTAAGTCAGCTCTGCACACATTTCCGGTTTCAGAGGGGCGAACTCCGAAGATGCAGTCATTTTCATTGTTCACCGACCTTGTGAAGGATACCCCCCAAACCCACCTCACTGATAGAAAATTCTCTGGAGCCCTAAGCTGCAAATGAACATTTTGCTCTGAGGTGGGAGTAGATTTTGAGATAGGTCTTTGCTAAGAATTATGAAAATAGGAACATCAGTCATTGGCAAGATGTATGAATTCCCAGGTGCAGCCCACGTATAGCCAGGAAGTTGCCTTAAAAAGGAAAGCTCACATTTCTGTGTCCAGGTAGCTCAAAGGCCTGGAAGACGTCCTTTCCCAGAATGCATGTGGCTCTACCTGGACACAGAAATGTGGCCTCTCTCAAAATCTTTTGCTATCAAAACTGCACCCTCTCCTTGTCTAGCAAATTAGCCAGTAATGGTCCTTAATTAAGATAGTGGTGTGAGCTTTCCTTTTTAAGGCAACTTCCTTCCCTACAATTAATTGGCCCATAACCCTCCTTAAGCTTGCCCTTCCTGTCCCGGGGGGTGTGGAAAAGGCCAGGAAAGGGAACAATTATGAAATCCTACGGGGTCCCCAGAGCTCTGCTCCTCACCCCAGTGCTCAGAGGCTCCTGACCCTCCCTCCTTTTCTCCAATCTCTTGGCTGGCTTCCCAACTTCCAGAGACCCAATCCTTGGCACTGAGAGTAGCCACACGGCTCCCAGCACCCCCACGCGGGGAATGAGGTAACCTTAAAGCTTCCTGGGAAATTGGAGTTGAAAGGAAGACCTGGGTACAAAGCTTGCCCTCTGGGAAAACCTCCCCACCCCCGCAAGAGGGCCCGGTGGGAATGGTAGGAAGGTGTCACCTGCATGGGAGATGGGGGGATATTCTTAGGAGAAGGCGTGAGAACTGGAGGTTGGGCCAGGGTGACAGCCAGGGATGGAGGTACCGTCTGCCTGCCCCACCCCACTTCCTTTTTCCTATTTGTTTCAACAAGTCTTCCTTTTTGATTGACTTTTAGACATTTTCTGTACTTCTCATGTTCTGTTCCTGACCTGAGACCTTTCTCCAACCACTTTGCTGCCATTTTCTCTCTCTGTCTGTCTCTGTGTCTCTTGATGTGTCCTGTCCCTGTCCCAGAACCAAATAAATCATTCTGCTGTTGATAAGCCCACCAACCTGCAGAGCCTACCCTCCCCTTGACCCTGGATCTGTTTTTCCTGGGTGGTGCTATTTTTGGACAAGGAGCCCTATTTAGTATGTATTTAAAAGATTTTCTTTTTCAGTAATCTCTATACCCAGCGTGGAGCTTGAACCCACAACCCCAAGATCAAGAGTCATACGCACTACTGACTGAGCCAGCCAGGTGCCCAAGGAGCTCTTTTTATTTAAAAAGGTTTTTTTAAGTTTATTTATTTATTTTGAGAGAGAGAGAGAGAGAGAGGAGAGAGAGAACGCAAAGGGGAGGGTCCGAGAAACAGAGAGAGAATCCCAAGCACGATCTGTGCCATCAGCGCAGAGCCTGATGTGGGCCTCAATCCCATAAACCATGAGATCAGGACCTGAGCCAGAATCAAGAGCCAGACACTTGAACTGAGCCACCCCGATGCCCCATAAGGAGCTCTTTTTAGACTCACCTTGTATGAGGTGAACGTCATAACCACTGCACTGTGGAAACTGACTTTTCAAACTCACCTTGAATTGTACCACATAGGAGCCTCCTTGTAGGCGATATGAGAGGTCATCTCCAGAAATTAGCTATCCTTTGCCTGGGGAGTGGGAGGTGGAGGAGAAGGCTGTAGAAGGACAGAGACTGAGAAGAGAGAGGAACCCCTTCAGCAGTCCTGCTGCTTTTTGCAGAGCACAACAGCTTGGCTTGGATAAAAATATCCCTAATGGCAGAAAATTCTTCTAGGGAGAAGCTTGCATTTGTCACATTCATTCAATAAAACGTACCGATGACCTACTGTATGCCAGGCACCATTCCAAATGCTGGAGATATAAGTGCTTGGGGAACATGACAGACAGAAAGTGCTATCCTTATGGATCTTACATTCTAGAAACTTCTACTGGGCCAGGTGTCAGGACCATGAGTGCTAGTCACAGCCCCATGAATTCTTAGCTATGAGACCCGGGAGGAGTTCTTTAACAACTCTTCGAGCCTGAGAATTCTTATCAATCAGAAGGGTATAAGTTTGAATGGGTTGATGGATATGCAAGTGTGCTCTTTGAAGAGTGTCAAATACCATATAAATATATGATTTTGTTTTTGTCTACCCTCACTCCCTCCAGGGTTTTTAGAGAGTAGTTCCTCACCATGGGCCTACAAGAAATGAAGGCACCCTGGGACTCTTTCACTTAGAAGATTCTGTGAGTGCATGAGAGTACTAGTAATCAAAGATAGGTAGATGGATAAATGATGAAAGGTAGAGACACAGATTCTTTAAGTTTATCTTGAGAGAGAGAGAGAGAGAGAGAGAGAGAGAGAAGGGGGGCACAGAGATCTCAAGAACCGTGAGATCATGACATGAGCTCAAATCAAGTCAGACACGCTGAACCGACTGAGCCACCCAGGTGCCCTGAGACACCTATATTTTACAAAAGTCACACATACCCGTTGTAGGAAACTTAGAAAATACAGACAAGTTGAAGCAAACAGAGAGAAATATTCCAGAATTTATCACTCAGAGATAAGTCTTCTGGTACCTTCCAGGCTTATTTCTCTAGAGCAGTGTACAGCATAATCAGAGGGGCCGCCCAGTCCTTATGCTTGAGGGCGCGTCCTCTGGGGAGGAGCATCTTTCTTTTCATGTCACAACTGGCGCAGCCTTTCATAAGATGGGGCCAACTTTTTCCATATAAGTGTTGTATTTGTTTCCAGTGGCTTCCATAACCCTACAACAAGCTTACACACTCCACACATATGCTACCACAAACCAGGTAGCTTGAAACAACAGGTTATTCTCACACAGTTCTGGAGGCCAGAAGTTCAAGATCAAGGTGTCAGCAGGGCCACAGTCCCTCTGAAGGCTCTAAGGAAGAATCAATCTTTCCTTGCCTCTCCCAGCCTCTGGCGGTTGCCAACAATCCTTGATGTCACTTGGCTTCTGGCAGCATCAGTGTATGTCTGTGGCCAAACTGTCCTCTTCTTATAAGGACACCGGTCATTGGATTGGAGCCCACCCGAATTCAGCATAGCCTCATCTGGATTTAACTAATATCTGCAAAGATTCTATTTCCAGATAAAGTCACATTCACAGATTCCCGTGGACAAGAATTTTGGGTGGATGCTATTCGACCGTGTACAAGTGTCACCCCCCATTATTTACTGGAACATGCTTCAGATATGATTGGTTCTCCCAATTTGGGAGAGAGGTATCCAGGCATCCACGACCTTGTCACAATAGGGGGTGTCAGGGCTTCCTGCCCCTCTGGGTCAGAAGACATCTTGACGTCAAAATCCTTGGTTGGAGGGGCACCTGGTTGGCTCAGTCGGTGGAGCGTGCAACTCTTGATATCAAGGTTGTGAGTTCAAGCCCCACGTTGGGCATAGAGATTACTTTAAAAAAAATCCTTGAGGATTAGATGTTGGATGAGATATAGATGTGCTCTGGTGGAAGCTGTTCTAAGTCTACACTTAGCAAGATGGCACCATTCACTGTGGGACATTGTGAAGGAGAAAAGTTCTCAACTCCGTTTATTGGCAGGTGAATGCTTGAGCCCCAGCGGATCTCAAAGGTTGTGGTAATTGTTTCCAGCTACCAACCTGTAGATAAAAATTAACATGGGTGCAGAGAATGGAGAGGAACATACAGCTCATTTCTAATTAGTACTCATAGGCACTTTGGGGACACTCTCACCTTCCTTTTACTTTGCAGTCTTAAGTGGAACTGTGGAAACATTCTATTTTTGCCATGACATTTGTACTAACAGTGTATCACAGGGGTCCCTCTACACCAGTAACTCTACTTTGGGACCAAAATGTATTTAACTACTAATCCCAAATCCTTTGATACAGCCCTTCTCCTCCTCACCCCACCCCTACCGTGGTCCCTGACATCTTACCATTTAATTGAATCTCTTCATCTCCTTCTGTACCCTCCCCTCTGCCAGGAAAAAGAAATGCTTCCTGCCCCTGGCATTTCCTTAATTGTATGCAGACATGGTTGGATGTTCTTTGCGAGGCTGCTGAGTCAGAAGCCTGGACGGGCCAGCTGCAGTCTTAATGAACTGACTCAGGAAGGAAGTGCTTACAGAGATGGTGTACCGTGCAGTCAGTGGGTGGGAGCAAATGTCGGCTAGAAGACCTGAGCCTTGTGAAGGGGCGGCCTGATTCCCGGGGAAGAGCATTGGCTGGAAGTCTGGAAGCCTGGGCTAGTCTCTGCTCTGCCACTAACTTGCCGCATGACTTTGGTAAGTCGTCCCCTCTCTCCGAGCCTCAATTTCCCCATTTATGAAACCATGGGGCCGGCCCCAGGTGATCCTGTGGGAGCACCAGAGGTTCTCTGAGTGAGGTCCCCACCAAGAAGACAGTCTCCTGTGAGGATATTAGGAAATGAGTGGGGAGCAGAAGTGCTGTTTCAGAAAGAGCCCCAGGAGTGAACCACAGGACGGGGCAGAGGGACTGCTGGAGCCCAGGGTCGGGACTAAAGAGGGCAGCCAGGAGAGTAGTAGTTAGAAGTTGGGGAGAGACAGAATGAGAAAGACAGGAGAGAACCCTGAACCTGTGAAGTCAAGAAGAAGGATTGGGTAGGGGTAAATTAAGAGGGGCCCAAGGAAAGGCTGTGTGGCGGGGGGGTCTCGGTGCATAGGAGCTTGGGGCCAGCCTACCAGGGCTCTGGAGCTCTAAGGGAGGTACAGAAGGCAAGCTGAGACCAGAACAAAGGAGGTTAAAAATGGGCTTCAACCACACAGACAAGCCTTATATGTTCATATCAGGCTGATTTCTAAAGGAAAACGGGTGCCAATAATATACCCACCCAGGGAGTACTTGATCCCTGATCTTCACTCTGGAGCAGAGGGGACTTTGTCTACCCATAAAGCCCTAATAGCCTGTGCTCCACCTTAAGGGCCCATTGGAAGAAGCTGGGGTGCTATGCAGAGCCCGGAGCAAGGCTTTGGTCCCAAGCATGCAGCCTCACGAGAAGAAAGATGCTCGGTCTCCGGGTCTTTGCGTGTGTTATTTCCTGTACCTGGAGGGCACCCAGAAAATTCCCTCAGGGTTCTAACATTACCTCCTCCAGGAACCTTCCCCGGCCCTCTCACACTTCACCCCCACTCCTCCTGCGTGCTCCCACAACCCCATCTACTTGCCTTGTTCTGATGCTTCCCCAGCGCACTGTGGTTGACTCCTTGCTTTCCTATCTCCTTAACTAGTAGCTCTTTCTTCTTCGTTTTAGTTCCCCAGACCTATCAGAGAGCCCAGCGCTTGCTAAGTGCTGAGCCAATATTTGCTACATGGATGTTGACCACTTGGTGTCAGCCACAAGGCACCTCAGGCAGTCCTGCCATAGGAGACATCAATGGGAAGACCTTTGTGAATTATACGGAAAGAGTCCATGGGACTTGTGTCTTTCTGTTAGACGCACAGCAGGAGGTGTTAAACTCATACGAGGGACGCAGCAGCTTCCAAAAGCCCAGCTGTGACTAGAAATTTCTTCTAGAATTTTCCTTGTGCTGGTTGGGGGTGGGGAGCACAGCGGGGAGTGAGGGGACAGAATCCTGCATCCAGAGCACAACTCTGAAGGGTTTTTTTTTTTTCCTTAGAGCCAGAAAAAGAGGGATCACTCACCCATTCTCCATCAGATACTAAGCTGCTGACTGCCTCAAGGACGAACTTCTCTCCCTTGTCTTTCCAGGCTCGGCCAGATAGGTAGAGAGAACATGGACGAACATTTACCGTGTCAGGCATGGAGCAGATTGCCTTATATAATTTTCTCGTCTAATTCTCAGGACCACCCTCTGAAGCAGGAACTATTGTTACCTCTGCTTCATAGACAAAGCGACGTAAGGAACCAAAAGGTTAAATAGTTTACCCAAGATGCCACAGCAAGCAGAGTAGTCTGTAATGTCTGCTACCGAATTCTGGCTATTCCCACCCCCCATATCCACCCCTCAGAAGGATTGTTACACTTAAAGACCCCTAGTCAGGTTAATGGCATTAGTATTTTCAAGCAATTGTTTTAAATGACCACGTTCTATATTTTTGTTGTTTTAAATGATCACGTTCTATGTTTTTGAAAGATGCTAGCAACAAAGAGGACATATGGGTGGCAAATGAGCACATACAAAGATGTTCAACATCACTAGCCATCGGGCAAATACAAATCAAAATTCTGATGAGATAATATTACAGACCTATTAGATAAATAATACAGATGGTACCGAGTGCTAGCAAGGATAAGAAGCAACTAGAACTCCCGGCCAGAGCTATCTTTGGTGACAGAAGGCAGCACAGCGGTTACCTTTGTGAGAAGTAGAGGTGACTGAGAAGGGGGGTTTCAGAGGTAAAGGTCTACATCTGGGTGATGATTCCGACGGGCGTGTTCACTTCATGAAAATTCATTAAGCTTATGAGTTGTGTGCTTTTCTGTCTGTAAAGGTTTATTTAAGTAAAAAGTTTATGGAAAAGTAAATTATTACGGGGGCACCTGGGTGGCTCAGTCGGTTAGGCGTCCGACTTCGGCTCAGGTCATGATCTCCCGGCTTGTGGGTTCGAGCCCCGCGTCGGGCTCTGTGCTGATGGCTCGGAGCCTGGAGCCTGCTTCGGATTCTGTGTCTCCCTCTCTGTCTGCCCCTTCCACACCTGTGCTCTATCTCTGTCTCTCAAAAACAAATAAATGTAAAAAAAATTTTTTTTAATAAAAAAATAAAAAAATTTTTTTTTAAAAACTAAGTTATTACAAAAGCAAAATACGTTCATTGTAAACATCATGCCAGCCTCCAGTTCTACTCCCCAGTGGCAATCGGTGTTACCTGTGTTCCTTTTCCACCTAGGCATATAGATAAATATAGCTTTATTTTTCTTACACAAATGGGGCACGGAGGTAAAGTGCCTCCCAAGTCAGAAACAAGGAGCAAGAATTTGCCAACAAAATTCACTTTGGGGATCTGGGATGGAGATAAGCAGCTGGTAAGAAGAGAGATTGAGGATTACGGTCACGCTGGCAAAACTAATACCTACAACCAGGCCAACCTTCCAAGTATCCCTGCCCCCAACATCATTTGTCAATGCTGACTATCCCGAACCCCCTCCTGCCTTACTCCTCCTGAGCCTTTGGAGTGTCAGAGTCAATATAGTCAACTAGAAGATGGCTGCACAATGAAGAAGGATAGGAGGTTCTGGATTAGAAAAGCCAAGGACAGTAGATGGATGTTGAACGCTGGGATTTGTCAGTGGAGTGCTAGAAGCCAGGATACAAAGTGATGGCAGGGATCTCTCCTCCTAGGGAAGCTTCTCTGATATTCTTTCTATTCCAGCCCCCTGGCTGGGTAGGTACTCCTCCTTAATGTTCCCACAGCAGTCTGTGTTCCCCTCTACTGTGACACTTCTCACTTTGTTTTATGTTTGTCTGCTCCTGTACTGGTTGGCTTCTCTGAACTGGGAGCTCCTGGCAAGGTAGGGACCACCATTATTTTATTTTATTTTATAGAGAGAGAGAGCACGAGGCGGGGAGAGGAGCAGAGGGAGAGAGAGAGAATCTTAAGCAGGCTCCATGCTCCGGGCAGAGCCCGATGCAGGGCTCAATCCCACGACGCTGGGATCACGATCTGAGCTGAAATCAAGAGTCAGACGCTCAACTGACTGAGCCACCCAGGCGCCCTGGCGCTATCATCTCTATCCTTGTCTCCCCAGCATCCGGTTCAGCACCTGGCCCGCAGCAGACAGTGAATGTTGATTTGAGCAAATGAACTAATAGAAAGAAATGTCTCCTGTAATTGCTTCTTACCAATCTAGCCAACAACGGCAGCGTTGTGGATGGAGGCACCAGAGAACACATCATCTCTGGCTTTTTGCTGCAGATCTACATGGAGAATCACACATGGGGCAACAAAGATTCTCAAGGCCAGGTAGGGCTTTGCATTGGAAGCTTGAAATAATTTGCTATGCGTTGATAACGGAAATTTTCATTTTCCATTGGCTGATAGAAAATTAACCATGACTTTTAAATTATCTTCCTTTTAGTGTGATGTGTTTAGGTCAACATGTTGATTGTTTAATGTTTTAAAAAGTGTGATTTCTTTTTGCCTTCCAGATCTCGCAGAAATGTCTGAAAGGAAACTGTAAAAAATGAATATGTACGGGTTTGTTGTTGTTGTTGTTGTTGCAACATTGTCTAATATCATATGACTGGAAACAACCTAAATGTTCGTCAATAGGGAACTAGTTAAATAAGTTATGGTATATCATCATACAGTGGAATACTATGCAGTTGTAAAAAACAAAAAGAAAGAAAGAAAGAATAAAAAAGCATTTGCTGACATGGAATGATCTCCAAAATATATTGTTAAATGAAAAAACAAAGATGTAGAACAATGTATTGTATACTACTGTGTGTAAGGGTGGAGGAGAATATCTGTGTACTTGCTTGAATGCATGTAAAAGCATCTCTGCAAGAGATCTAAGAGACTGACATCACTGGGTGACAATGGAGGACTGGGAGAAAGCAGTGGATGGGAGACTTTACGTTGCACATTCGTTCTCTTACGCCATTTACCTTTGTAACCATGTGAATGTATTATGTGGCCAAAAATAAATGTAAAAAGAATGAAATCACAGCAACCATGGGGAACAAGAAAAAGTGAAATAAATTTTGAGAAATCCGAACAAGTAAGAAAGCCAATGACTTTGGACTAGCAGACAGATGAGAGCATTGCACGGCAATGCAAGAACTCGGAGGCGAGAGTGGGTTTTCCCAAGGAAACATCAAGCTCAGAGACAGTAAATGCAAAGAGCAGGGGTAGGCTGAGAGGTAACCATCATGGTAACTCATTAAAGAGCTGCGGCAGAAACAGCTGGGACAGGTGGGCTCTTTCCCCCTTCTCCCTCTTCCCCCATGAACCCTTAGCAGCAGCATTTGGCCTTTGCCCTCAGGCTAAAGTTGCCCCAGGAGGGCTCTGGGGAGGGTGCTAAGACCTCCACGAAAGACAGGAAAAAGAAAACAAAAGAAAAACCAGCATCAGTCAAGAGTGAAACCCTCTACAGGGCTTCACCCCAGAGAAAAGCCCTCCTGGTTTCATCGGTTGTGGGGGTCCCTGGCCTTCCTGCCTCTCCACCCACATAACCTAAAGGGAAGCCTGCCTGTTGACAGGCTCTACCCACTGAAACAGAACCCGCAGCCAGCCCTCCCATTCCGGAGAAGGGTTTGTGGGGGGAAACAGATCAATGCAATTTGCAGAGGAAACCCATGCCGTCTGCCCATAAAAATGAGCATAGTTTTTCATTCATAAATATCACCAGACAACTAAGGGTCATCAGGCATTTGAGGAGAACCACCAACATGAAAGAGAAGAACCAAAATAAACGAGTGGAACTGACCCCAGAGGAAAGAAAGATAACTAAAGGAATAGAAGAAAACTTAAATATATTATGACTTCTATCGCCAGAGAAGCTCGCCAGTGCTATTTTATCAGATTAGATAGAATGTTGAACAACTCCCCTTTCTATGCCCTTAAAAAAAATTTAGTAGATTGGCAGAGATTCACTAATTCCTTGCCATGGGTCAGGAAGCAAGGGTTCTGAGCTCTGAGTTTTTAATGGTCTCTTTGCTCTAGGAGCCAATGGTAGGGAAATCAAATGAGTCAGTTATGAGGCAACGTGGCACATACAATGATAGATTAAGCACAGAAGATAGATTAAGACGGAGTAAACTTTCCACATTGTCTGCTGGGAGGGGATATTTCAGAAGGGGTGTCTCTTCCTCGACCTTAATGGATAAGGGCAGAGGGAGTCAGCATGAGCACAAGGAACAGCTTGAGCAGGAACAGCACGTTTAGGGGGATAAACCTGGCTTGACATGGCAGGGGACAGGTCGTGTTTTGGGCTAAGAATTGAGATGCCGTGCCCTAGGCTAGGGTTTTCCAGACATGTTCAGGGCAAAGAGTCCGTGTGAGGCCCTTTGTAGAACAAACAAAATGCTGATAACATTTAACTCTTTCATATGTACTGGAAATAATTTTCCTAGCAGAAACTATGACGGTGTTCTAGGTTATCAATATAAAATCACAACCACAAGCATACTCACACCAAAGACAAACTGTTGAGGTACGATCCATTGTTTTCTGAATTTTTCCCTTGGTACTTATTCGCGGCAATGCAGTCACTAGTTAGCAGGAGAGCGTCAGTAAAACAAGGGGACAGAGATTTAAGAAAAGCTGGCATAAGAAAAACTGACAAGTGACCCAACCTATTAACTTAATGCTCTCTGTGAATTCAGAAAAAGATGGCTATCATTTGACCTTGGTTGTAGGCACTTCTGCGCGCTCCAGAGATCTACGGATCTCTTGGAAACTAAGTTTAAGAATCACTTCTGGATGCATTAGGCAGCTGGAGAATTTTTTTAATGTGTACTTATTCTGAGAGAGAGGGAGGGAGAGAGAGAATCCCAAGCAGGCTCCACTCTGTCAACGCGGAGCCTGACGTGGGGCTTGAACCCATGAACCGGGAGATCATGACCTGAGCTGAAATCGAGAGTCGGACGCTTAACTGACTGAGCCACCCAGGCGTCCCTAGGCAGCCGAAGATTTTTAAAGGGGGTCAACACCAGGGCAAGGCCACTCTTTTTTGGAGGAGAGACGGGTGTGGGATGTCCTGACACAAAGGACAAATTGATACAGAATCAGAAATCAGAGACTAGAGCTCAAGTTTGGAAGTCGGAAAGGCAGCCAATTGTTGTAGAGGACCAGGCAGAAGAAGGACGAAAGAAAGAGGAGGCTTCCAGGATTGAAGGGCAAGCAAGCTATTCTGGAGCTAATCCCATCCATGTTGAACATGCCAGGGCACTGCCAATCTGTTTCCCTGGGTCTGGGGCACAGTCTGAGGGAGTCAGGTCAGATTAGATGAGATGGTCAGTTACAAGATTCAGAATTAACGTTCTGCTGGCAGTACGAAGGGTGGGTGGGGCAGGGCAGGAAGGGAAGCAAGGAGATACATTAGGAGAAGGCAAGTCAGTAATCTAGGAGAGAGGGGATGTGGGACTAGACTCAGATGTTGACAGGAAAAGAGTAATGGCAATCGAGAAGCTTTGGGGAAGAAGAAGCCACTGGGATTGGGGAGGAATCTGGGCAAGAGGGAGGGAAGAGTCGTGGCTGGCATCCAGGTCTCTGACCCAGGCAGTTAGATGGGTGTAGCGGCACTCTTCTCCAAGATAGGAAGAACCTTGAGGGAGAACGGGTCTGGGCAGGAAGTGGAGTCAAGGGTAGGGGTGTGCAAATGTGAGGTGGCTTTGGGATGCCCAAGTGGAGACGTTGAGCGGTAGCTATACTTACAAACCTGAGATTCAAGGCCATGGTTATAGACTTGGGATTTACCACAGTGAGGGTCATAGTGAAAACCCTGAGGGTGGATGGGAATCGCCCAAGGAAAACGTGTAGAGTGAGAGGTGCGGAGGGGAGGCGCAGGGAGGAGAGGAGGGTAAGGATAGGGAATACCAAAGTTTTAAGGGGAACAAAGAAAAAAGGGATCACACGAAGAAGTATTCTGAGAGGCAAGTGGGCAACGCTAGAAGGGTGACAACAGAATCGTAGGTCAACAGACTAATAGGTCACGCAAAATGCACTCTAAGAAAGGATTCGGCCCAAACGGTTGGGCTAATAGTGGTGTGGGTAGTTCCCGGGGAATGTTGGGAGTGGAAGTCAGACTGCAGGAGGCTGAAGTTGAGAAAGCGGGAAGCAGGGAGATCGGACAACTTTTTCTTAAAGGCGGTCACGTGAAATGAAGCCTGCCGTTGCCCCCATCTCTGGGGTCCCTTCGGCGTCCTGCCCCTGGGCGGTTGGCCGAGCTGATCTTGGCAGGGCCCTCGCCGTTCTGGCATTCTGTGATCTGGTAACCATACGAAACTGGCTTTGGAGAAGTCCCCGAGCCCCTCTCTTGGCGCCCGTGATCGTTTTCCTTCAGTGGAACGGAGGTTACTTGTCTAAGAACTGAAGCCTCTGACCTGACGGATGGAAGTTTATCATGTGCATCGAAGCCACCTACTTGGCAGATGCAGTGAGGAGCTGCACAGATCTGGGCCCGGGACAGGATGCTGACGCGTGGGAGGGGAAGAGAGCAGGTGCTAACTATACAGAGAGTGTGCCTGCCGGAGCACTTTGTTACATTTCCTATTTGTCTCTCAAAACAATTTTATAGGAATCACCAAAGTGATCTCATCATGGTTTCTTGACCAGGTTGGGATGTGGGGTAGGGATTTCCACGGCTGCTTTTATTTTGAAGGCAATCTGATAAGACGACACAAAAACCATTGAGAAATGCATAATCCTACACCCCTCAATGATTCAATGTGTTGTCAAAACTTTGGGTGTTTTTGATGTTGTTATTCTCTTGGTTTTTACTAGCGTGTAAGGAGGTAACAATTATTTCGAAAACTCACTCTCTTCGGCTAAACCAATTCCCCCAAATTCAGGGCGACTTGTTTGTCTATTGCTTAACACGTCTCAAAGATCTTTTGTGCACATTTTTAAAAGTTTTTTTTTTAACGTGTATTTATTTTTGAGACAGAGCGAGACAGAGCATGAACGGGTGAGGGGCAGAGAGAGAGGGAGACACAGAATCCGAAACAGGCTCCAGGCTCCGAGCTGTCAGCGCAGAGCCCGACGCGGGGCTCGAACCCACGAGCTGTGAGATCATGACCTGAGCCGAAGTCGGACGCTTAACCGACGGAGCCACCCGGGCGCCCCTGTGCACGTTTTTATTTGATCTTCACAACAGCCTGTAGGCTAGGCAAGGCAGCTCTTTGGAGATGGGGAAACTGAGACCTGGAGAGGTCAAGTGATTTGTCTGAGGTCCATAGCGATTTGTTGGTGGAGCAAGGACTAGAATTCAGGTCTCTTAACTGGAGCCTATTGTCTCTATTCCGAGCCATTATCTGACAGATTAGAACAGCGTAGACAAGCAATCCGGCTAAGTCAAGCCAAGATTCCCACTTTAACCTCGATCCCAGAGTCTGGGACTGATTTCTTTCAAGACCCTACTCCTCTTGGCCTTGGAGAAATTTATTTTTCTCTAATTACCTTTCCAGCTAAATTCTATTTAATAATTGTCAGTCCTCCTTTGTGCTTTATGCCATGCAGACCCGACTGGCCAAGCTTCTGGGATTTTGTTGGGTTTTAAAGATGAAAGGAGTCTCGAGGAGCAATTCGCCAGTGGCCCAGCAGCCACAAAATCAATCCAAACTTTTGTTGACGTTTGTTTCTTTCCCCATACGCCAGGTTCCTGGGTGGTATTAGTAAGATTGAAATTGAAATAAGTCGGTTGCTGGTGGATGAATTTGTCACTTTCCTTGAAACTGGTGAACCCAGAAAGTTAGCGATAGGAAAAACACTGCCATTGTCTGTTAAGAAGCCTATGACATTTCAAGGCAAGAATGAATGTATGGAAGAAGAAACTTGTTTCTTCTTTACTAACAAAAGGGAAAGCCTGGAAGGGAATGATATGGGTAGAATTAAAAAAAAAAAAGAAAAGAAAAGAAAAACCTTTACGTAACTTTTTTTTTGCTGGGAGAGAAGACTGCGAAACACAATTTCCAGGAAGTGTGGGCTGCAACGATTGTGCGCTCTTAACTAATCCTGAGTAAGGTGGCCACTTTGACAGTGTTCTCATGCTGCTGCTGCCACCTCCTCGGTCTGAAGATCTCGTTCCAACTCTAACACAGCATGATCGAAACATATAGCCAAACTGCTCCCCGCTCCGTGGCCCCTGGACCACCCGTCAGTATGAAAATTTTTATGTATTTACTTACTGTGTTTCTCATCACCCAGATGATTGGGTCAGCACTCTTTGCTGTGTATCTTCACAGAAGACTGGACAAGGTAAGACGAACCACAAGCCCTTATTAATTACGTGTGGGGGTCCTTACCGCCGGGCGGGTCGGTTGGGGTCCGTTCTGCCCCGATGGGCAATGGTAGGAACCCAACTAGAGACATGGTCTTGTGGCATCACGTTCGGCACCTAGTCCTGGAGGACAAGGTGTCCTCTTCTGGTCTCTGGGCGAGAGCCTGGGCTCTGGAGTCAGACTGCTTGGGTTCAAACCGCGACTCGGCTCCCTATTGGCCCCGTGATCCCAGGCAAGTCATTTTCTATTTCTAGGCCTCAGTTTCCACATTCGAGAAATGGGGACGAGAGTAGTGTCCACCCCGCAGGTTAAGTGAATTTAGCCTTTGTAGCAAGCTTCGAACAGAGCCTGGCACAAAGTAAACACTATGTGGACATTAGCTGTGGTTATTCGCTCAAGTTTTGCTTAAAAACTACACTTTTCTTCTGCTAGAGACAACTTTTGTTTTTTAATTGCCGACTAGAGGAGAGTGTGAATTTGATCTGAAACGTCCTAGTGCTTCAGAGCAGCGCAGACACGGCTAAGTCCCAGAATTTGCACATTTACGGCAAACGTGGCGTTCTCTCTGTAATTCTTCAAACACTGATGGTAGCTGCAAGCCCCTCAGTCTCCCTCCGAGGGGTTTTACCTTCTTAAGCGGCTGGACTTACAGGAACAGAACAGTGGAGCAACTTAGCAGGCGGTTTTGCATCCCGAGGGAAAAATAACCGTTAGGATTTATCCTGTCTCCGTGTGTCTACCCACTTCCCCCGCGGGGCATTGCCGGCCGGGCCAACAAAACATCGATCATATATGAAGAGGAGAAATTTGATCAATTATCTGGCTGGTCCGAAAAGTCCGGGTGTAGGAATGGTGGGTGTTCGGCCTCCGGAGGCTGCATGTTCCCAGGGATGTTTGAATGCCCTCTGTTGGGAGGCCAGCCTAGAACTGAGGCCGTGAAGGTTACCATCAGGATAAGGAGGGGCAGGGATGGTCGAGGCCATCCACTGGGTTAGTCAAGTTTTAGCTTTCACGGCTGCAAAAAGAGGGGGGTTCTGGGTCTGTTTGTGTTTGGCCTGGTGGGCTCTTTCAGTCAAATGCACAAACTAAAATGAAGTAGGCAAACGAGCTCAGCAGAAAACTATTTTATAGACTGGGCTCACAGTGACCGATCATTACTGGACCAATGAGGGATAGATCATTCTAGAATATTGCTGCTTATCATACGTGGACAAAATGTGATGGAAGTTTATTAGAATGGCTGTGATTTCTACCTGGACTTTCAGATAATATGGCGTTTTAATTGCTGCCTTTGGTTATTACACTGACAGACGTCATTAGCTGCATGTTCCAGAATTATGTTTCTCATGTCCCTGTTCCTTCACAGATAGAAGACGAAAGGAATCTTTATGAAGATTTTGTGTTCATGAAAACATTACAGAAATGCAACAAAGGAGAGGGGGCCTTATCCTTACTGAACTGTGAGGAAATTAAAAGCCGGTTCGAAGCCTTTCTCAAGGTAAGGAGCCCAGTTGTTCATTAAAGTGTCATTGAAACGCTTTACTGCTTTTGCTAGGTCGGGAGACGGAAACCTGGCAATGTAAAAGCGTAGACATTTGTTTCATATACCTACATACGTAGGTGCATACATACACATGGGTAAAGGTATCCCCCTCTCCCCCCTCCCCCCCCCCAAAAAAAAAGGAAAGGAAAAATGAAGCCGAGATCCCATGTTAAAAGGGAAAGGAGAACGGGAAGGGTGCGTGTTCATAAGAATGTTCTTGAGAAGAACAAAAAGGCCTCTCCCGGGGACATTATGCGCTCTCACGGTCGCATTCGCACACATCATGGGCTCACACATGCAGCCGCCTCTGTGAACGTGACAAAGGACACCGACTTTGTCCTCCGGTATTTTCTTGTCTTTCCATCCAAACCTCGATGCCTTCTCACTGGGGACCTGTGGCCACGTTACGGTCCTGCCTTCACCACGCTAGGTGGCTACGGTGGGTACCAGGGACTTCGCAAGGCTGATGATCTCACGCTGGAAGGAATGCTTCTCCGGTGACAGAATTTCAGGCGCCACCAAAGGGAGGTCTTTTCCTTTGCTCGTGGGGACAGGTGTGGGGAAAGGGGGATGGACTTTCTCGGTGCCGCTCACACCAGACCCTACATAACACCACTTGCTGGTGAAGCCAGTCCACCCTAGGGCCGGGCAACACCTGAGACGGACAGAGGACCCAGCAGGAAATCACTGCAGTCACTGGGGCCTCTAAAGGGTACCCCAAACAAGAAGTTTTAGAATGTCATTTACAACATGGACTCCATCATCACGGACAAGGAGTCTAGAAGCTCCTTCTCCTGAGGCAGAGCATCAAAAAGTCTTTCTACCTGTTCTGCTCTCAGAACACTAAGTACCCTTGGCCCTCAGCTCACTTTGGGACCGTGAATAGGAAGCAGCTCCCCACGTTGAAGGCAGTTTTGTGCCAATGGGGGGGGGGGCGGTATCTAGATAAGCCAACAGGAGTTGGTTCTCACGTATAAATGATGTATAGTTTAGGGACTCCTGGGTGGCTCAGTGGGTGAAGCATCCGACTCTTGATTTCAGCTCAGGTCACAATCTCACGATTCCTGAGTTCGAGCCCCGCATCAGGCTCTGTGCTGACAGCGTGGAGCCTGCTTGGGGTTCTCTCTCTCTCTCTCTCTCTCTCTCTCCCTCTCTCTCTCTGCTCCTCCCCTGCTCGCACTCACTCTCTGTGTCTCAAAATAAATAATCATAAATAAATACATACATGCTCTGCAATTCAACCCGGGAGTAAAGGGCTTACGATGCAACCTGAGCTTACACCTGTCCTCCTGCACTGTCCCTGAGGTGGAATTTAATCCAATAGTGAAGACTCCGAAGCCTATGAAGGTGTCACCTACAGGAATCAGAACGCAGCCCGAATCTGCTGCTGGCTTTTGCGTTCTTTACGCCAACCTAGGGTTTAGATGGAGACTCCTCTTTCTCTGCCAGGCTTGGAAATGTCTTGAGTTTCTCATGACTTGAGTTTGTCTGGTTCTTCAAGGATTCTCGCCAGAACCACGGGGCATTGGGAGGTGTTGCAAAATTAAAGCCACTTTCAGAACAACAGTCAGTCATCCAACTGGCCTACTTAATGCGCTTGGCCGTGTGACCTTGGGCAAGTGACTTCACCTCCCTGGGCCTGTTTTCTCGTCTGTAAATGAGAGGGCTGAGATTATCTGCTCTGCCGTCCTGTAATTATACGATCAGCCTTGCGTTCCCTCCAAGGCAGTGCGAGTGGCTGTTGGGTTTTCTCCTCCCTCTTTCTTACTGAGAGTTTTACAGTTCCACTGCCCATCGCTAACGGCTCTATTTTAGGTCAGATGTGTAAAACTTCCCAAGCCAGCCTCCCAGGATAGGAGCGAGGAGGACAGCCGGCTTGGCCCCTCCAGCTGCTTGCCTAAAAATAGTGACAGCTCCAAAGTCTCACATGCTAGAAAGGCAGACCTTCTCAACATGCCACCCAGGGCTCCTTGCGTGTAACAGAGGAAGCCCCTTGCCTCTCCTGCCACAGGGGCGGGATCCAAGGCGGCGCCCTGTGTACCTATGTATGATACGCGCAGTGGTGAGACAACGAGTCCTTTTCCAAGACCGACCCCCTCTCCGATATCCGTTCTCCCAAACTTCTCATTCTAAACAATATTTTGGAATCTTAAAAAAAATCCAACAGGCCAACCGCATAGTAACCCCAAACTGGACTTTAATATTCTTAGTGAGCGTTAACAGGCTTTCTTTCTGGGGTTCACGGTCTGACTGGTCCAGGGCAGCCTAAGGTTTGATTTGGGGGGCTCCAAATCATAGGACTGAAGGGGTCCTAGAAATCACCGGATCTAAGGGTGCCTGGGTGGCTCAGTCGGTGTCTGTCTCTTGACTTCAGCTCAGGTCTTGATCTCAGGGTCGTGAGTTCAAGCTTTGCACTGGGCTCCACGCTGAGCATAAAACCTACTTTAAAAAAAAAAAAAAGAAAGAAATCACCAGATGCAATTATCAACCCAAGACTTCAGTTTTCTCCCCAGTAATCCCTACCCAGAGGTCACCAAACTCTGGACACCTCTAGTAACAGGCAACTCATTATCTCCTGAGGCAGGGAACACCTACCCGTCACTTGGACAGGATGGGATTCAGGGTTTATGCTAGGGTAAGTGGAGGCAGCATGTTGAATAGTGTAATTTCACGCTAAAACATACTACCCACCCCACCCCGCTAGACTGGTCAGTTCCAGGGTCGTCTACCCACTGAGGCCTGAGACGTCTTTGAGGTGTCAAAGCATTTCCTCTTCAAGGTAAAGGTCCGCCTGTCCGTCCCTGCCACATAGACTTCCCACTGAGAGAGAAATAACCAGTCCCAGATTTTCTGAAAGTCAACTTTAAGAAGTCTTTCGGTCGAGGTGGGGAGTGAAGCAAGGGGGGAAAAAGGCTCTGGGGAGTGCGGCTGAGGGAAAGTTCACAGAAAGGCAAGGCTGGGCACATAAAAGACAAACTTTGCTGACTTCACGTTTTCACGTAGCCTAAAAGTATCTCACCCTCGATCATCACACTCCATTTTTGAAAAGACACTAAATGCTCATTTGTTTACTTGCTGTCTCACAAACATTTTCCTGTCACCGCACTTTCTCAGCGCCACAATCTAGCTCAAGTGGAAAGTTAAAGCCCTGCGGGCCCCTGTGAGCATTTCGAGGCTCAGATTCCCCGCTAGGGCTCTGTGGCTTACACCCTCACATCTGGCAACCGAGCTGAGCCTACGAGACCCTCAACAGTACCGCCACGGATTCCTTCTGGGGAAGAACGGAAAAGGAAGGGCCCTATAGAAAATGGAGTCCAGTAATGGGACTTTGATGATCAGATGTGAAAATACTACTGTGTTCCTCCCTTGTATTTAGAGTCCAGAGTGATGGTGTGAGCTCAGTCGGCCTCTGAATGTGATCTCACGGTTTCTGCTCTTGGCTTCCACCCCAGACCCCTTGGGTGACCTCATGCCAGCCAGTTAAGCCCTCTAGGCCTCGTATTCAGGATCTTTAAAATGGCAGCCGTAGCCATTATTGCCTTCCTGCTTGTGTTGAGGGCTGTCCCTGTTAACTTCTTTGAGTACCTCCAGCTTTCCCCAGTTGCTAAGTGAAAAGCAACCCCTCAAGAAGTGTTGCATTTGCCTTTGAACGCTGGCATCACTGGGAGATTATCTGTGTTTCCCATCTGCTGATTACTCTAAATAAATACAGGCCACGCAAGGCGACCAGCAACCAGAGAATTCCCTCATCCCCTTGACAGGGATAAAAAAAAAAAAAAATGTCTGAGGGTCTTTTCATAGTCTGGAATTTCTTCCCAAGGTCGAACTTACTCTTACCATTTCCTAAGAGATTTCAGACCAATTTTATTCCAATAGACACACACCATGCTTCGTGTTTAATAATATTCTATATACTAGTTCCCAGGGTAGAAAGGTCTCCCCATTCAGCATTATCTGTCAATACCTGTCAGAGGCAGGGAGGCTGGGGTCATAGGAAGGGTCAGCACCACAGCCTCTGGTCTGGAGAGAGCACCACAGCGGAGATTAATAAGGCCCAGATTCTGCTTCCAGGTTCGCCCCTGGGCTTTCTGGGCTGTCAGCTCATCTGTCAGAGCCATGGGCTCCCAATCAGGATGATGGAATTAATGACAGGATCTAAGTCCGTGTGATAATCCTCACCAGGAACAGGCGATAAAGCAATGACAGACGCCCAAAGAATGATACCTCTAAAACCCCCACGCCCGATTTCCTGTCAAAATGACCTTTTGCAATGATTCTTATTTTAGGACATAATGCTAAACAAAGAAATGAAGAAAGAAAAAAATGTTGCAATGCAAAAAGGTAGGTTGCTCTCTACTCATTTTTATGAATACTTAAAAACTAAAAGGAAGCTTTGGGCTGATGACACTGAACAGCCCGGTTGATGAATGAGGGAACTTTTAGCCCTAGAAATAAAACAGGAATACGATGGCCAAATCGACACCTTCTCTAATGCCTGCGATTTGGGAAGGCTTTGTTTATACGTGTCTATGGGGAAGTCATCATTTGGGAGCAGGGGCGTTCACGGCTCAGCGATAACAGGTTTTCATGGGGGACCGTGGCCAGTGGAGCATCTGGGATCGAGGAACGATACCGTGTGGCGACGTTCTACTCTTCGCCCTGTTCTTGATGTCAGAACATCTCAAACATCTCAGGGGCGGAAAGGGTCTCGGCTGGAAGGGTTCTCAAATGTAGCACCACCCACACGATATGCATCTCCTTCACAACGGCACTGACCATCTGTCCTCTGATCCAACACGCCTAGGCACCTTCTGTCTCATTAATCATCTGGGTCCATTTTTAAGTGGCTCTAATAATGATAATAAGATCGCTATACCACTCGAGAGAAATCTTTCCTCCTCTGGAGTTGAAAGTCGTTCCTGTAATCTCCCACTCACTGGACCCAGTTCTGCTCTTGGGGGCCGTACTGAGCAAAGCAGAATTCTTCTTCTTATACAGCAACTGTCCAGATGTTGAAAATGGCAGTCGTGGCCCCTGAGCCTTGTCTTCTCCAGGCTAAACACCCCCAGTGTCTTCCACTGTTCCTCCTACGATGCTTTCTAGGGCCTTTCCTCTCCCGGCCACCTCCTTTTCTGGACACTCTAATTTTCCCTGTTCCCCTCAGTATATAACACCCCCAAGACAAACACTATAATGCCTGGAGTGGGCCAAGCAGCTGACTATGGGAGAGATGGAGTGTTGGTGGACGGGTGTTGGTAGAGACTGTCATTCACAAAGTCAGTGAAAATGATGCTATGGCTGCTGCAAATTTATGCACCCGGAGAAATAGGTACAGACAGAGATACAGATACTGTTTTCTGGGGCAAAGAGAGTACTCAGCGCTCGCAACGGGTCATCTGATTTCCACCAAGGTTTTTGTCCTCAGAATGACCGTAAGATGTGTTGAGTGGTACCATCGTGTCAGCTACTTACAGTGAAATTTGAGGAACCAGTTCACATGGATGCCGTCTAGAGGTCTGCAGGAAAAGGATCAACTTGACGAAACTGCTTATCTAGGTCCTGCAATTTGATTCAATATTTATAGGGCACCTCCAAGGTGTCTGACATCAGGCCCATTACCGGGGGGGGGGGGGGGGAGAAACTTCCCCATAGTCTCTGCACTCAGGAGATCAGCACATCTGATTAAAAAGCAAGCTTTCTACACGAGAAACAACTCGAGATAGGCACAATAGTTTGGCCTGTTGCCTGACCACATCAGACACGGCCTGGGCGCCCAGTGAGATCCCCAGCGGATGGGAGCTGTTTCCAAAAGCAAAGCTTCCAAATATGTTTCATGGAGACCAGGAGTTTAGCCGGAGTCCACGTAGGTAGAGAGGTGTCGGGTATCGAAGAGCCATTAGGGGAACAGCCTCGGTGCCAAGAGCCGGTTCAGGCGTTCAGATTCCAGAAACCAACCTGTCCCTGTGACAGGGACTTCAGACCACTTTACCTTTCCTTTTGCGTAACCGGTTTAAGCCCGGCCTCTCTTACGTGGCTGCAGAACTAGATCCAATGGCTCTGCGGGCAGTTTCGCATTGCTCTTGGCCTGACAGTTGGCTCTTGGTTTCAATTTCAGGCGATCAGGATCCTCGAGTTGCAGCACATGTCATAAGTGAGGCCAGCAGTAGCACAGCGTCCGGTAAGTCCAAAGCATCTGAGTCGGGCACCCGGGCGGGAGGGCGGGGATGCTGAAGCGACACGGCCTACTGGGCAGGTTCCTCTCCTCCTCTGGGGCCCAGTCTACCAACCCACCCATACACCTCTCGTCCGCCCTCCTTTGTCTTCAAAGTGAGCTCCGACGGACAGATGGGCCTTGAAGGGACAAAAGGAGGTGGGAAGCAGTCCCGATGTCCTCATTATGTTCTTGTTCAATGGCCAATTCCAAATGATGAATTGCTGGGTGGAGGGACCATTATTCTGACAACATAGAAGAGATGGCAGGTAGTGAGTGACCTCCCGACTGGGAGCATCCCTCATGCTAAGCCCTCTTCACTGTGCGTAAATGGGCCTCCGGAGGTATTTCCCGCCATCTGTCAATCCCTGTATGATTAACCCCGGGCTCGCTGGGGCCAACCCCGGGGAAATTAAAGGTAAAACCATTCTGCAAAGATCGATCGTTGCCAGGACGTTAGCTTTTCCGATGAAGCAACAACAGACGACACGCCATAATCTTTGCAACTCCGAATGATTTTATTTCCATATGTGTTCTGCCATCATCCTGGCTCTGAGATCTTTTTCAACCAAACGTGTGCCTTGAGATAGCCAGTGCCAGAGAGTGTGTTGCATCTGACAAATGGGTGGAAATGTGCACACGAGCGTGAAACCGCCTCGGGAAAAAATGCAGCACAGTGCTCCAGAATGGAGTTCGACACAGCATGTGTGTGTGTGTGTGTGTGTGTGAGAGAGAGAGAGACACACACACACACACACACACACACACACACAATGAGAAAGAGACAGAGATAGAAATAGAAGACAGAGAGAGAGGAGAGGAGACACCACCTCATATGTGAGGCAGCTTGGGCGTCTCAGTGGGTGTAACCCATAAATGATTGTCGGAGATCATGATATGGAAGGAAGAGCACCGGATAGGAAGTTTTTGAACCCTGAGATTCCAGGACCGTGACTACCACTTGCTAGATGAGCTCGGGCCAGTGCCTTCACCGCTGTTTCCTGCCTCGTTGACTCACGGGGTGGCTCTCAGCATCGCATCAGCCAATGTGGAAGGGGGCTATACTGCCACGTGCTCCACAAATGCAAGGTGTCGTTCCTGAGCTTACTTTACTGTACTTTAGCTGGCGGAAGAGCCGCGTAAAGCCCTTCGTTCCTACCCCTCGTTCCTACAACGTTTAATAATTCTGCCAAGTAGCCATTCTCAGAAAATACACTTATGGGAAAACATCACGAGTCGATGGGCATGTCCAGGGTGGCTGTTCACATGACACCGGCACATCCAGATTGCATGACAGCAACAGAGCCACCACCTAGGAGAGTAGCTTCCCGCTGGTCTTTGTCCACCTGTACCTAGACGCTGGCCCTTGGATATATTCCACCGCGCTCAGATTCTGCCCAAAGACCCATGATCGATATTGGTCCTAGCGTATTTCCCCGTCTGCATCCCAGGAGGCCCACAGGCGATCAGGTGCCAAGACAGTAACATCCCTCACCCCACCCCAGTCCCAAAGCCCTCACTCCTGCCCGCTCATGCTGCCACAAACGTGACCTGGATCCCACAGCAAGGACAAAGATTAGGTAAAAGGGCTTAGGAAAATAATGTTGGTGGACTAAAAGATAGAGAACCCGCGCCCTTGTTTTGTCAAACGGTCCCAAAGTGAAAGCCCAGTAATGAAGCGTCCTTTCTGGAGTGGTCTGGAGGGCCAGGAAATGTCAGACATTTCAGGATGCCTTTCCTGTTACCGAAGGATGAGTCTTGACAGGTTGAATCTGACACCCCGATAGACCACCAAATAGGAAATTTAAGAAAAAAAAAAAAGAGCTCAAGGAAGCAAATGATTGATACTTTCACTTCTCCCCAACCCCCACAGCCAGCAGTCTAGCTGTCTGTGGGAGCTGAGATTTGAAATCGGGCGCACACACTACTTTGAACCCACTCAACATCTCAGCCGAGAAAATGGCACACTGTTGGTGGGTACTCAGGTTTCGCCACAAGAACACAGGTACTTTCAAGTTGGTGACGCCCCACTACAATGGAAGATCAAAACACACAGTGAAATGACAGGTTTATTTTCATACTTCCTTGCCTAATTTTAGTCCTTGCTGTGGGAGGCAGGTCGGGCTTGCGACAGCACGATCAGGGAGGAAGAAATGGGGTCTCTCCCCTTGTGGGCTAAGGCTGAGCTACGTGGAATGGGCAGCTCTCGGACTTTGTGAAATCCCAGGAGAGCAAGATGCCAGTGTTCCTGTTAGCGAGGGCTTTGTCTGACCGGGTTAGCGTGCGTGACTTATGACGTGGAACTTTGAAATCACTCACACCTTAAAGTTCACGGGCAAATCGGCTTCCAAAGCTCTAAAGGAAGAAGGAAGCTCACCGCGTTAAGTACAGTGGCTGTACTTAATCCTCAGAACAAGTTTCTGAAAGACGCTGTGCTACCAGCCCCGTGTTACAGAGGAGGAACTAAAAAGCTCAGAGAGGTTAAGTGACCTGTGCGGGCTTGCACGACGCCCGGATTGGAACCCAGCTCCGTCCGAAGCCGCTGCCGAGTTGTAGCTGCTCCGTGGACGGAGGTCCGGAAGGGTCCTCAGGAGCCCCTATCCCCCCAAACTCTCATTCGTAGAGGAAGCCAGGGCCCCACGTTAGACTCTGTGTTGTGTTAGAATGCGAACCACGTACGCGTCGTCTCACCGTGAATCTCCCCTCTCCATTGCAGTTCTCCAGTGGGCCCCCAAAGGCTACTACACCATAAGCAGCAACTTGGTAACCCTCGAGAATGGGAAGCAGCTGGCCGTCAAAAGACAAGGACTCTATTATATCTACGCCCAAGTCACCTTCTGTTCCAATCGGGAAGCTTCGAGTCAAGCTCCGTTTATAGCCAGCCTCTGCCTGCATTCCCCGAGTGGATCCGAGAGAGTCTTACTCAGAGCTGCAAATGCCCGCAGTTCCTCCAAACCCTGTGGGCAGCAATCCATTCACTTGGGAGGAGTCTTCGAACTGCATCCGGGGGCTTCGGTGTTCGTGAACGTGACTGATCCGAGCCAAGTGAGCCACGGGACGGGCTTCACGTCTTTTGGCTTGCTCAAACTCTGAACACTGGCACCTCGCAGGCCGCGGCTGAGCTCACGCTGGTGGTCTTCTAGCAAAGCAGTTAAGCCCACCCCCTGTTGAACTGCCTATTTATAACCCTAGGATCCTCCTCGCGGAGAACTATTTATTATACACCCCCAGGCCCGTAGGGCTGCGACTCGCGAATCGCGGGGCCGAGCAGCCCAAGCAGGCCCCGGGTCCGTCAGCGTCTATAGTCTGAAGCGGCAAGCCCCCCCCACCCCCCACCCGAGGCAGCCGTCCGGAGAGTCCCATGAAAAGACGAGACCATTATGCACAGATTGAGTTCAGAGTAAACGGCAGAAAATTCGTCAAGTTTAGTTTTGTGTCTTTGCGTGCAGTGTCTTTCAGTGGGTGATGTCTTTGATTACTGAAGACGTTGGTTCCGGGTTCCTGCGGCCCCTACGATGGAGGGGGCAGGCTCTAGAAAGTCTGCTGCAGCGGAGAACTGAAAAACCCTGCCCCCCCCCCCGCCTCCCCCCGCCCCACACTCATTCTCTCCCTCCTCCGCCCCCCTCATCCGCACACAGTCAGGCTGTTACTACTCGGTTCTCTTATTTCAACCCTGTCCAGTCTCCACCACTGTAGGTGGGAGGAAGAGAGCAGAGGCAGCCGCTCTCAGCCTGCCCACTCCTCCTCCCGAAATGACTGTATTTAAAGGAAATCTCTCGTATCTACCTGCAGTCTCCATTGTTTCCAGAGTGAACTTGTGATTATCTTGTTATTTATTTTTTGAATAATAAAGAGCCCTTAACATTACTGCTGTGATCCAGCCCCTCGAGCCCGCCGCCGCCGGGTTGGGGGCGGGGGTGGGAGGTGGAGGGTGGGGGGATCTTTCCGAGGGGGTCTCTTTCCGACCTTGGTGATGTTTTCGCAAACTCGGTTCTCAAGCTCGGTTGCACCACAAAGTATCTCGGTGACAGCACAGTCCCCGGAGGACTGCGATAGCCTTTGATGAATGATGTGAAGCCCGTTCAGGGAAAAGCAATCGGGGTCTTTATCTCCAGCCTGCTCTGGAAAGGCTGCAGGGGATTAAAAAGAGACTTTGTTTTCCTCTTGATTAATCACAGTTTAGCGAGGCTGGAGGTGAGGGGGGGTGCTTAGATGAGAAGCAGTTGCCTTACCTTTTTATTTTTAAATTTTTTTTCTAGTGTTTATTTATTCTTGAGAGAGAGAGAGAGAGAGAGAGCATGAGCAGGGGAGGGGCAGAGCGAGAGAGGGACGCAGAATCCGAAGCAGGCTCTGGGCTCTGAGCTGTCAGCACAGAGCCTGATGCGGGGCTCGAACTCACAAGCCCTGAGATCATGACCTGGGCTAGGGTCAGACGGTTAACCGACTGAGCCACCCAGGCGCCCCTGCTTTGCCTTTTTAATAGCTGCCTAGGTGGTTCTACCTTAGGCGAGAGGGCCTGGAGCTGGGAAACTGGCCCTCCCTCCTTCCACCGAGGCCGACAGGGCCATTCTTTGTCCTTTGCGATAGAGGGATTTTTCGCATAAGAGACCCCGAGTGGCTGTACTTGCTCGGCTGCGCACTTTCTTCGACGAGAGAACTTTGGTGTGAGCAGAGGTGACACGTGTTGACTCGGGGACCCACGTACCGATACGTCCACAGTGCCGTCTTGTCCTCCGGAGCGGAAGATCCTGCTTCCGCGTTGTCCTCCGCATGGGACGCTTGAAGGAGGTGGGGCAGCGGCGATGACAGCAAGGAGACGTTGCTCGTGAGGTTCTTGTAGATGTCAGGCTCCCGTAGGAAGGCCAGGACCCCAGGTCCAGCTGAGAAGAGGGCTTGGCCTGGTCCAGAGAAAAGACACCATACACCGGGCCATGACTCTCCCTGCCTCGCGGTAGCTCAGTGCCACTTTGTGCACAGCCACACTTGCCTGGTGGGGTCATGGGGGCGGGGGAGGGCGAGAGGCATCACCCCTTTGGTAGGCTTCCTCCAGAGGGAACCTACGTCCAGCCTGGACGAAACTTTTAGTCTTCGTATCCTCACCTCCCCGGGTTTAAACATGGCCCCTGCACGTCACCCCGCCTTCTTCTTCTTTGGGAATGGTATCTCCCCGTTATCTTGGCCTCTGGCGACCAAGTTGCTGACGACATCTGTTACCAGAGGAACGCTCTAGATACAAAGACTACATTTTCTAGTCTATTTCTCCTGCTCTCATACCTCCTACTGCTCCCTAAAGGACACCTCCCGTAGCTCCGGCCCAGAACCTTCTTTCCCCTGAGCAGCCTCACCAAGCCAACTGCCTTCACCCCCTCAGAGTACTTCCTCATGAGGTCACCCTGTCCTTTCCAAGAACTCCGGGTCCCACCCGTTACCCTCTTCTCTTCCTGTCCCACATGCTCGCAGCAGGCCATCTCCCCCGCTTTGCCAGCTCATGGGTCCGAGCACCACCTTCATGCCTGTAGTCCTGACCTGCCCCCCTGGAGTCTGTCCCCAACTGCCTGCATCTCCAAATGGTGGGCCCAGGCCCCCCAGCCCAACGGGTCCAAAGGGAACTGTTGACCCCTCCCCCGACACAACGAGATACGTGCTCCCCAAGCCAGAAACCTGGCTCGACTCCTTCCCACTGTGCTCACTCCACGTCCACACCAGCATGAACACAATCAGCTCTCTTTCTGAAACAGTTCCTAAGTTAATCTACTTCTTTCTATCTCGGCTGCCACTATCCTAAGTCCGCGTCACTGTCACCTCGCTTCCGGAATGCTACACCAGGCTCCCAGCCTCCCCGCCTCCACTCTTGCTCCCTGTCATTTGACCTCCACACACAGCCAAGGTGACTTCTTGTGTGTTTTTTTGTTTTTAATGTTTATTTACTTTTGAGAGAGACTGAGACAGAAGGCGAGCGGGTTAGGGGCAGAGAGAGAGGGAGGCACGGAATCCGAAGCGGGCTCCGGGCCCTGAGCCGTCAGCACGGAGCCCGATGCAGGGCTCGAACTCACGAGCCATGACATCGTGACCTGAGCCGAAGTCGGCCGCTCAGCCGACTGAGCCACCCAGGCGCCCCCAAGGTGAATTCTTAAACACAAGTCTGATTTCTCCACTCCCCTGCTTCAGCGTCTCCTGCCAATATGCCTCTCGGCATCTTAAGTTCCAACCCTCGGTACCGCATGTGGTTTACTCTGCTTGGAACACCCCTCCCCCTCCCCTTCCCCCACCACGCCCACAGCTCTTAGCCAAGTGGAAGACGTTCCTACTATTCTGTGAGCTTTTTGAGGACCAAGACTGTGTCCTAGTCACCTGTTCATGGTGACTTCAGTGTCTACCACAGGGCCTGACATAGAATTGGCCCTTTATTTATCACATGAAGGAAAAATGAATAAATGCAGCTGCTTATCACTCGGTGAAATAGCTCATGAAATAATTCTGGGGGTTGGGTAAAGCAAAAAAAAAAAAAATGCAATACTGTAAAAATAGTTTATGTCAACATTTCTATGATAAAAATGTACTCGGGGAGTAGAGAATGAGAATTATAGTGTAGATAAAAATAATCTATTTCTATGGGGCGCCTGGGGGCGCTCAGTCAGTTAAGCGTCCGACTTCGGCTCAGGTCATAATCTCACGGTCGGTGAGTTCGAGCCCCGCGTCGGGCTCCGTGCTGACAGCTCAGAGCCTGGAGCCTGTTTCCGATTCTGCGTCTCCCTGTCTCTCTGACCCTCCCCTGTTCATGCTCTGTCTCTCTCTGCCCCGAAAATAAATAAATGTTTAAAAAAAATTAAAAATAAATAAAAATAAAAAAATAAAGAATCTGTTTTTATTATATAGTTCATGGTAGTTCGCAAAACAGTACATGCAGTTGTTCCAAACTTGAACATTTTCAAAGTTGTTCTACTAAATGAGGAGGACTTGAGGACATTTCTGGTCTACCTATAACGTTCTGATTATAAATTATCTAACTTCATTCCATTTTTTTTTTTTAACAAACATGTTACTTTTACATTCCCTCTAAGGGTTGGGGGAGGGAAGGCTTGAAATGACCAATGCTTTTTTTTTCCAAAGAAAGAGAAAATGAGCCAAGTATGAAATATTAACGATCTCTGTTACCTGGTAGGAAGCAAATGTCTACAAAATGCAGTGTGCTCCTCGTACGGGGAAATCGCAGTTAAACGAAGGCAACAGAAACGCGGAACATGAAACTAAGTACAATTCTTTTCTCTGTGAAGCACACCTCCAGTTAAAAAAGAAAAAATTGGAGGGGAGCCTGAGTAGCGCAGACTCTCGATTTTTGGCTCGGGTCATGACCCCAGGGTTGTGGGATCGAGCCCCACATCGGGCTCCATGCGGAGCGTAGCACCTGCTTGGGATTCTCTCTCCCTCTTCCCCTCTCCCCGACTCTCTCTCTCTCTCTCTCACACACACACACACTCTCTCTCTCTCTCTCTCAAATTAAAAAAAAAATGTTTTAAAGCAGAAATACTCACTGCCGTGTAATGATTGTGTCTGGAGTCAGACAGATACAGTCTTAATCTAGGCTCTAGCGTTGTTGACAACGAGGAAGCCTTGGAAGCCCGGGGGGTCCCAGATGTTTCATTTGGCTTGAGCAGTTCCACATTGAGGGTATTTAGGAAGGTTTCTTTTTTTTTTAATTTTTTTTAATGTTTTTATTTATTTTTGAGACAAAGACAGAGCATGAGCAGGGGAGGGGCAGAGAGAGAGACCCAGAATCCGAAGCAGGCTCCAGGCTCTGAGCGGTCAGCACAGAGCCCGACGCGGGGCTCGAACTCACGGACTGTGAGATCGTGACCTGAGCCAAAGTCGGACACTCTCAACTGACGGAGCCACCCGGGCGCCCCTAGGAAGGTTTCTTTTTAAAAAAGACTGTCATCTGGGGCGCCCGGGTGGCTCCGTCGGTTACGCGGCCGTCTTCGGTTCAGGTCATGATCTCACGGTTCGTGAGTTCGAGCCCCGCGTCGGGCTCTGTGCTGACAGCTCAGAACCTGGAGCTGCTTTGATTCTGTGTCTCCTTCTCTCTCTGCTGCTCTGTCTCTGGAGCTCGGTCTCTGTCTCTCTCTCTCTCAAAAATAAATAAACATTAAAAAAATTAAAAAAAAAACAAAAACACTGTAATCTGGGGCGCCCGGGTGGCTCTGTCGGCTGAGCACCTGACTTCGGCTCAGGTCACGATCTCATTGTGAGTTCGAGTCCCACCTCGGGCTCGCTGCTGTCAGCGCGATCCTCTGCCTCCCTGTCTCTCCCCCCTTGCCCCGCTCACACACAGTCTCTCTCAAAAAATGAATAAAAAAGTCTGCGACCCTTGATTTCCAATCTAAAGGACATCAGCACGCAAATGTACCCCCTCCATACCACACTCCTCTGAGTAACCCCAGCAGGCAAGGCGGCAACTCTCAAGAACGCCAGTGAAATACACAGGGAACTTCCCACCGCCCGCTCCTGGAGCTCCTCTGAATTCTCCTGCACGCTTTCCTGTGGACCTGAACCCCACTTGAGTCCAATCATCCGTCACAAACCCTACTCCTCTCTCCTGCACCTCTCTGCTGTGAATGTCTCGAACGCACAGCCTTTAACTCAGATTTGATGCCCATTTCTGGTTACTGCTTCTTTTTGTTGTTGTTACCCATCCAGCCACCCGTCCAACACTGATCGACGGTACGTGCAGTCTTCCGCACGACACGTGTGCAAGCTCCGGTAGCGGTGGCACAGACTGGGTCCTAAAGGATGTTGGGGTGGAGGAAGGGAGCCCCCGGGGGAGAGCACGGAGCACACAAGACCGCAGAGGTGTGCGCGTGGATAAAGGGTCCGGGGGCGCGGGCCGGAGTCAGCTCACAGCGGGCGTCGTGTGGAGGGCAGTCTTGGTGTCTGGGCTGACTTCCCACGGCATCCTGCGCGACAGCGTGGCTCAGGTGGCCGGCGGGGCAAGTTGTGAGGAAGCGGCCAGGAGGCTGGGTCACTGACCAGACCCTGCGGGCTCGGAGGACGCAGACAGCTTAGACCCCCGGTTGGCTTCCACTATAGACACTGAGGCAAGCTTTCAGTTTTCCCACTCCAATTATTGGGAACATTTACTCACTCAACACATACGGCGTAGGTCCTACGGACTTGACCCTGTATCGGGCTCTGCATTTACGAACAGGAAAGGAGACAAGCCCTCCTCTTAAGGTACGTCACGTTTGGTGTGGAAAAAGACACAAGCAGATGAAGTGCAATGCGGGGACACGGAAAAGGGGTGTTGGAATCTGGATTCCCTGAGGACGCAATCAATACTTGAGCTTTTTTTTTTTTTTTTTAGAAATTATTTCAAAGTTACGGAAAAGTTGCAAAAATACTAATATAAATACCAAGTGTATCTTTTTTCTGAGCCATCTGAGGTTTTGTACATCATGGCCTCGCCCCTGAATATTTCGGGGTGTATTTTCTAAGAAGAAAGATATTCTTGTTTATAACCACAGCCCAGGTGAGCCTCAGATAACACAGGTTTTAAGTATGTGGGCACACTTACATGCAGGAAATAGGGTACAGTACTACAAACGTATTTTCTTTTCCTTGAGATTTTCTTAATAAATTTCCTTTTCTCTAGCTTACTTGGTTGTAAGAATATAGTGTATGATACAACATACAAAATATGTGTTGGCTGTATGTTATCAATAAGGCTTCTGGTCAATAGTAGGCTGTTGGTTTCGTTTGGGGAGAGTCAAAATTATACGTGGATTTTTGTGCGGGGGAGTTGGCGACCTTGCCCCCCATGCCGTTCAAGAGTCAACTCTACACTTAATCAACTTCCGTAAATTTAACGCTGATACTGATCTGCCATTTGTATTCCTGAAAATTCTGTTAAGTGATACAATAATGTCCTTTAATATCATTTTTCCCTTCCAGTAGGATCCAGTCTGGGGTCAGGTATTGAATCTAGTTGTTATGTCTCTTTAGTCACCTTTAATCTGGGACATTTCCACAGCCTTTCTTTGTATTTAATGACATTGACATTTTTAAATAACAATCTCTCCCCTTTAAAACAAAAAAAGAATGTTCCGGGGGCGCCTGGGTGGCTCAGTCAGTTTAGCGACCGACTTAGGCTCAGGTCACGATCTCGTGGTTTGTGGGTTCGAGCCCCGCGTCGGGCTCTGTGCTGACAGCTCAGAGCCTGGAGCCTGCTTCCGATTCTGTGTCTCCCTCTCTCTCTGCCCCTCCCCCACTCATGCGCTCTCTCTCTCTCTCTCTCTCTCTCTCTCTCTCTCAAATAAACATTAAAAAAAAAAAGAATGTTCCTTATTTTGTCTGATGTTTCCTCATGCTTAAATTCCAGTTATGCCTTCCTGGATGGAAAACTACATACACGATGTTGTGTTCTTCTCAGGGTTCCTACCACATCTGGACGCACACGATGGCCATCAGCCTCTCATCGCTGATGTGAATTTTGATCACTCGGTGAAGGTGTTGTCCAAGGCCTCCATTCTATAGTTACCATTTTCCCCTTTGTAACTAGGAAGCAGTCCTAGGGGGGGACACTTTGAGACTACGCAAGTATCTCTCGCATCATCATTTCCCCCTTGATTTAGCACCTGACGGTCATTTTTGCCTGAATCAGTCTTTAGTACGCTGGTTGCGACGTGATGGCTTTCCCGCTCTGGTGTCCCTTGCACGTTTACGAGTCAACACTAACCAGGGTCTGTACCCAAGAGCTTGCTGTTTCTCCCCACTTATTGATTAGTATGGACTCACAGACTTCTACTGTTTTCAATGCTCTCTAATTCATTACTATTCTTATTTTGGTGCTCAAACTTTCCCTCATGTGGCCAGTGGGAGCCTCTTCAAGTTGGCCCCTGTGTCTTTGAAACATGGCTCCATCGGGTTCTTTTTTTAGCATTCTGTTACTTTCTGGCACAACAAGATGTTCCAGGCTCATCTAGTACCTTCCCTGCTTTAGCCATAGACTCGGCCATTTCTCCAAAGAGCTCTGCTGCCTTTCAGCATGGAGTAGAAGTGCTTACTGCTCCCAGGAAACATATATATACACTAATTATATAGTGAGAGACTAAATATATATAAGAATAAACTAAGAAATATAAATACATATTTTATATACACGCACACATACAAAAGCTGTCAGAGTTAGCAAATAAAAATTCAGGAGACCCACTTATATTTGAATTTCAGGTAAACACTGAAAACCTTAGTATACATACATCCCGTGCGATATTTGGGACATGATCTCGAATTTGGGACATGATCTCTAAAACTCAAATTTTTAAAAAGTGAGTGAGCTCTATGCCCTTCGTGGGGCTTGAACTCGAGACCGCAAGATCAAGAGTCACATGCTTTACGGACTGGGCCAGCCAGGTGCCCCATCTGAAATTCAAATTTAACTGAGCACCTTGTATTTTGTCTGGCAATCGTAATACATACAGACACACATACACATGCAGAGACACGCCTATATGCACGCGTTTTAGAAATTGTGAGTTCACATAGATACTTGAGCTGCCCCCTAATGGAAAGGGAAGAATTTGCTCAATGGACAGTTACGGGAAAGGGATTTTAAGGAAGGACAAAAGGCATATTACAGGACTTAGGGGAAATTCATGGAGACTAAATTTTGCTGTGTGCTGGGAAATAGCGAGAGATTAAATTTTGAAACAGATGAGTGACATACATCTTACAGGTAATCACTCTACTGGCACGAAAGAGGACAGACTGGAGAAGGTGACACAAGAGGGAAGGAGGTGACAAGTGCCAAAAATAGGCGATGGTCGGGAGGATGGAGAGGAATTCAGAGGATACAAGAGAGTTAAAATTGGTAAGATGGATGGCTAGACTTATAAAGCATTGATGTATAAACTTATACACGGTTGAGGGAGAGGACAGAGTGGAGGAGAATGCCCATTTTCCTGGCTGGGGCAACGAGGTAGCCAGGGGTGCTGTTCACTGGGATGGGAAACACTGGACGAACAGACCTGGGAATGCAAATGAGGAGTCCAGCTTTGGATATGTTGAGTTTGAGGTGCTGAAGGACACCCGATCTGAGACCGTCCGGCAAAAAGCTGCATCCATGGGTCTGGAACTCAGGAGAAAGATCGCGATGGGAAAATGCGGACGCGGGAGTCACCTGCGTTGTGATAAATGAAGTTACAGGAGTAGACAAGGCTGTCCAGGAAGAGGCTATAGAAAGGAGGAGGAAAAGAAAAGTGTCGAGGACCAGCCAATGTTCAAGGGACAGGCAAAGGAGGCAGAGCCTGCAAAGGAGACGGGGGTTGGTCAGGTTGGACGAATGCCAGAAAAGTTGGGCTCACGCAAGCCAAGAAGATCTATCAAGGAGGCGAGGGCCAAACACTGTGGAGAGATCAAGATAAGAGTTGAAAAGGCTTCCCTGGATTTTCTGATTACGAGCTCAGTAGTCTGAGGGTTGATGGGGGGTGGGAGGGAGGGGAGGGTGGGTGACGGGCATTGAAGAGGGCATCTTTTGGGATGAGCACTGGGTGTTGTATGGAAACCAATTTGACAATAAATTTCATATATTAAAAAAAAAAAGGCTCAGTAGTGACTTCAGGAGAGTAGATGGCTGAGGCAGAAGCTTACCTAGCAGGTGCCAAGTATAGAGGAGGAAACGTGGTAGAGACAGCATGGATCCAAGAGGCAGACAGACCAGGGTTTCACGTCCCGGCTCCACACATCCCGCCATCTTGTTCAGCATCTGCGCCTCTGTCCATTTGTAAGACGGGGATAACCAATACCCCATAGGGTCGCTGGGAGGGTTTTGTGAGCTTAGCCACGTAAAACACTTAGGATAGAGCCTAGCACCCGGGAGGTGCTGCGTCGTAGCTACGACGTCAGAGTAGGAAACGTAAACTGCCAAAGGCGTGGCGAGCAGAAAGGTAATACTCGGTGCCTGCAAAGTCACTGGCTACGGAAGTGAAAGTCAGGGGACCTCTATTGGACGGATGGATTCAAGGTCATGGTTGCTGCTGGTACGGTCTCCCATGCACAAAGCTGCACCCTCTGGAAGCTGGGGTACAGAAACCACCAACACGTCCCTGGAACCACCCACATTGTATACGGAGCCTTAGCTGCAAGGGAGCCTGGGATAGGTCTTTTTTTTTTAAGGCTTCTGGGGAGAAACATAAGAGGGGGCACAACTCAGGAAACAGGTGTTGACGAGGATGCGGAGAAAGGGGAACCCTCGTGCGCTGCTGGTGGGAATGCGAACGGGTGCAGCCGCTCTGGAAAACGGTATGGAGGCTCCTCAAAAAATTAAAAATAGAACTGCCTCCGACCCAGCAGTCGCACCACTAGGTATTTCACCAAAGGATACAAAAATGATGATTCAGAGGGGGCACAGGCGCCCCAATGTTGATAGCAGCGCTGTTGACAACAGCCAGATGTCCATCGACTGACGAATAGATGAAGAAGATGTGGTATGTATACACGGTGGAATATTACTTGGCGAGCAAAAAGAACGAACGCTTGCCATGTGCAACAACGTGGATGGAACTAGAGGGTATTCTGCTAAGTGAAATTAAGTCCGTCAGAGGAAGACCAGTACCATATGATTTCACTCATATGTGGAATTTGAGAAACACAACAGATGAACATAGGGGAAGGGAAGGAAAAATAAGATAAAAACGGGAAGGGAGGCAAGCCATAAGAGACTCTTAAATACAGAGAAGAAACTGAGGGGTATTGGGTGGGGAGATGGGCCTGAAGGAGGGCACTTGTCGGGATGAGCACTGGGCGTTATACGTAAGCGATGAATCCCTGGGTTCTACTCCTGAAACCAATGCCACGCCGTATGTTCACTAACTTGGACTTAAATAAAATGAAAAAAAAATTTTTAAGGGGGCAGGAACAGATGCATCTGTCTCGAGGGGGAGCAACTATTTTCATCGTGACTGCTGACACCAGCATTCCAACTGTGGGCAAGATAGAGGCTACCACTGGTTGACCAAAGCCCGATACCGGGCGGAAAATGGTGTAGACAGGTCGTAGGCTGGGGCCAGAAGGAGAGGGGCGGAGAGGTTAAGGAAGGTCCCGTCTCATGGCACGAAGTATCTCTGTAAAGTGGGGAGCAAACGTCCCCTGCCCTGAGTGAAGACACGCGGGAGGAAACTGCCACCAGCTGGTGGGGGCGGGGGGAGAAAAGGAAAGAAACACAGGACTTAGTTTATAAAGCACTGTTATTCTTGTTTATTGAAAATGTCCATTTGAAAAGTCTTCAAAATAAAAACAAGTTAGAAAATCTGAGCTTGTGTCAGAAGGGACGCGACGGAAGAGGAGCTACAAAGCCTCTAAGGGCAGCGGTTTAATTACAGGGTGACAGGAACCCACTTATAGAGTATTGTAAACAACACAACTACGGAGACACTGCTCTCGGGCTAACATGGCTTCGTTTCCTTTATATTATTGTTTAACGTGCGAGTGCGGACATCACTCGGCGCAAGCTTCAGTACCCAGCGTACCGAGGGCCTCTCCTGAGAAGGGCCGGGTTCCAGACACATGCATATGTACATGTCACTTTAAAATAAAGACCTTTCACTATGCTAAGCAATCCTACACCTTATCAACTAAAGGATTTCGCAATCGCAACAATGTTCCCTAGGGGTATAGTTTGTGCCATTCACTGCAAGCCATTGGTTAACCCCAGACGGGGCGGACGCTAAGATCTGTGTGGCTGTTGTTAAGTTTTAGGTGAGGGACGGCACATCTAGACTGCTGGGCTTCCGCACAGCTTCCAAAGACGGCCGCCTGGGGTTGGCTGATGGTGGGCGGCGGGAATAGTCCATTTCCCGTGGATGGTGTCATTTCTGCTGGGCGGCAAGCAGTCAACAGCCCCGTACTGTGTAGCTGTGGGAACTTGAGACCCCCGGTACCAAAAAAGGAAAACGGGCTTAGCAGGCTGGGGGTGTTCAAGCTTCAAGTTTGGTTTCTAGACAACACTTGCAAAACCCACATTTATAGGCACCCGTCAAACGTATCTGGAAGACAACCTTGACCGGTCCATTGGCCCTTGGCCTCTCTTTCCAGTGATTGTCCCCGCCTGCCCAATGGCACCTGTCTTTGGGAGAGAGAGGGGCGGGTTGTGCTGCTCTGTCCCGGAGCCTCATGCCAACGTTCGATTGTGTCGAATTCGGATGGATGCTGCTCTTCTGTGACCCTCTTCTAAACCGGGTTTACGTGGTGCTCATTTCTGAGACACTTACAGAGGCGATCACTTGATTCAAAGGGCAACTTTGGCAAACCGGTTCCAAATACTCAGCTTCACTAGTAACCAGCGCACGACCACTGGAGGGGTCCTTTCTTTCTGGACATACAAACCGGACCAATAGCACATCTCTGCAAATGATGCTTCGAGCCCTACTCGAAGAGGCTGATGAACATACAGCTTCTCACAGCGTATCTGGGAGAGCAATACGGGGAATTAAAGCTGTCTACTAGGGCACAATATCTCCTCGATGCAGATCGTTTTGAAGGATGAGAAGTCGCGAGGTGAATACGCAGTGTGGATGAAGGAGCGGCTCACAGTCCGTATTTTTTAAAAGTAAGCAAAGCGCACACTTACTAGTTTACGCACCAGTGGGTATGGTTGGCTTAAAGCACTGGGGAGACATAAACCTTACGTGGGAGGCAGAAGGTTAGGGGAGGAAACCTATCATGCGCTGGGGAAAGATGGCCAGCTCTGCTGCTGAAGGGGAAGATTGTCTAGTGCAATTTGCTAATGGGTCTGGTGTTGGCATGGATGCGTGGGGCTTCTGCCCCGTAGAGTGAAAATGTCAACCCGCACGAAAGAAATAAGGGTGCTACTGTCTTCTTGGCCCTACAGACAACACAGGGCGGTAACAACAATAATAATAATAATAACAATAAAAAGTGTGCATTGAGGGGTGGCACATGATCACCCGGGGAAGGGTGGCTGGGTCATTGGGCAAATGTGCTAGTCTTCTACTCACCCTACCCTAGTCACAGCTCGGGGAGCTTCGCCTTCATTAAATTGGGTACTGAGGGGCTTCCAGATACAAGAAAGCGTTCGAGAAAAAGTCAAGTTCACATTTACTAAGCCACGGCCAGCCACTTTGCTCTGGTAGCCAGCCGCAAAAGAGTGACCCAGGGGTAATGGCTGGTAAAGAGGCACTATGAATTGAAGGCCATCTGAAGACCATTTAAGTCACTTGCCTACACTAGGTTTCCCTTTTCTCATCGGATGGAAAAGACTCTGGGGAGATTTCTACCACCTGTCAGAAGGATCTGTCAGAAGGAAAACAACCAACCAGTAACCAACCAACAAACACTCAAGCAAACAGGGAGACAGAGAGAGAAAGCGAAGGAGAGAGAGAGAGAGAGAGAGAGACTGACTCCGATACAAAATGAAAACCGAAGAAGTGAGCAAACAGAGCGTTTGAAGCTGGACATTTCAAGATGTCCCAAAGGCAACATCTGCCCAGCTGCACAGTGATGGTTATGGAAGGATGGAGATCTTGCTACTGGACTCGGCCCGAATACACTCATCAGTTTGCTTCAACAGCCTCCGGACCAGCTTTTCTAGGTCCCTCCTTGATTTCAATTCTTCTTCCAGGCATTGCTTCATTCTTTTATTTTCCTGTGATGGGAAAAGACTTGTCAATTCCCAAACCAAGTGGCCCCTTCTCAGGGCTCCTCCTGCTTATCCTGTTAGCAGCTTTCACCACTGACTGTACTTTCCTTTCTCGTGCTCCTCTGTCTCACCCTGAGTTTTGTGACAACTTCCCGAGTGTTCTTCCAGTCTCTGTTCTCCCCCCTCCAGTCCGTCCTTTACCCCGTCACCAGGCACAGCCAGTCCCCAAACACTGGGAAGAGTGTGCATCATGAAAACAGCGGATCACATCTCTAGAGGAGCCCACAACTCAAGATTTATGGTTCTCTTTACACTTATCCACTCACGGATGACTTAGCTTTGTAAAAAAAAAGTTCTGTTTACAAATGTCCGAGAGCATGAAAGTTATAACTAAGTTGGGGACCCTTTTGTAAACTGCTAAATAGGTATATGAGCAATCCTGAGAAATTTAAACCCAAGACCACATGGGAAAACCAACAAGACCCACCTTGAAGACACAAGGAAAATAAAAATCCCCACCTCATCACCTTGTCCCTGGACCTCTCCTGAGAACACCTACCAGTGCGTGGTCCTGTTCTATGAGCTGAGAAAATGACTTTTATATTTCATTACCTGTTTCAGTTCTTTGACCTCATCCTTCAAGGCATAAACAGTATCGACAAGACTCCTAGAACATAAAGTTCAGAGTTTAACAGCTGGCACTGAAGTACTGTTAAGCAAAACGTAACAATAAAAGCAGCTTTCTAGAAATACAGATCCTGAAAAGCAGTGGACTTTCCAGCTGGTCGGGAGACATAACCGCCAAGAACGGTCCTCGTGGGGCCCTATTTTTGTGGGTGAACAACCATCAGCGCACGTGGTCATTCAAACACGATGTCATTACACCTTTTCTACACTGCCCTCCTCCTTGGCCACTTGCTTCCCAGCTGGGTGAACACAAAAGAAGAGACTAGGGCTCATCAAAAGGTTTCGATTCTTTCTCTGGGGCAGGAATGAACATCACCGAACATACAATGAGGGCCGTCATGAGGTCCTGCCCATCCTACAAGATCTGTGCCATGGCATTGCACTTTTCATCTCTCTGACCCTACATGACCCTACATGACACAAAGTCAGAGGCATTATTTCTGGAAGATTCCATCTATTCCAAAAGAGAATTAAAGTGCCCTGGCTGAGTCAGAACAGTCACTTCCCGGCTGGCTCTGCTCCTGGACAAGAACTTTGGAGATCCGGGTTCCAGTTCTGATCCTACCACCTACCAGTCCTCCAACCTTGGGTAACCTTGGGTACCTTGGGTAGTTTCTTTCTCCTCCTCTCCTTGTCTTAACTTTCTTCACAGACAGAATGGGGATAATAGTACATTCCCCAAAAACCTCACAAAGTTATCGTGGGGATTAATATAGCTACAATAATTATAATGACAATGATTATCATCTATTAAGTGATTACCATGTGCTAGCCTTTGTATTTATTTTTCCATCTAACCTCACAACAAACCTTAAAGTAGTACTATCATACCCATTTACAGATGAGGAAACTGAGGCACAGAGAGGTAAAGAGGTTTGCACCTAGGCCATACAGCTAACGTGATGCAGAATTTGGACTTGAACCAGGGCTGTCCCCTTGAGCCCAAGTGCTTTACCATTTTGCCACATCACTTCATGTACCAGATGGAAAAACACATCGACAATGTCAAGCACTTTGAAATATGCTGTCCTAGGCAAATTTAGGCCTGACTTCAGAAATGACTCAAATTTAAACAAACCATTTGGCTGGCCACTTTGTGTTTATTTTATGAGCCCATGGGTACTTAACCTGATTCTCGCCCGTTAGGTCACCCTCACTGCCGTGCAAAGGTAGACCAGGGACATCATCTCCCTGAACCCCAGCTTCCGCGCCTATAGAAGTGGTGAACATAAAGCTTATCTCACTGGGTTTCTGTAGGATTCTAAATAGGTCAAGTGTGTGAAAGTCCAGTGTTTGACTCAGTATGCATGAGAAGCATCCATCTGGGCAGGGAAATTGGTGCTGTGGCCTTCCCCAGCGCCATCTAGATTCATCTAGGGTGCTATTCTTGTGTGCCCTGAAGCACCGTGCCGTATGAGGGAGCTGATCCCAGGGGCAGCCACCAAGCAGAGAGTTCTGCCCGCTTGGCCTCCCTTTCCCCCTTCCCTTTGTTGGCGGGGAGGTGGGGGGAAGCCCTCCCACCGCTCCCAACTGCATGAGAGCAAAGAGGGCTATATTCCCGGAGAAGGACGGACTATCCTTCGGTGCAGGCTTTGCAAGAGACCCACTGCCCTGCCAGAACCTTCTTTCCGGCCCCCAGACAGATCAGAAACAGCAGCCTGCTCTACTCACTTCTCTTCGATGATGGTCTGGCCATTGCTCCTGGTTTCTTCAATGATGAGCTTTTCTTCCTCGGGGAGTAAGACCTGTGGAAGCGAATCTTTGCGAGCACCTACAAACAAGGATTCAGAGAGGGCAGAAAGGGGACAGTTACTGGAGACTATTCTAGGTGTTGGCCCCTTCCACTGTTGTCATCGAGGGGTCTTTGTGGATGGCATGCTGCTGCCTTGCACCCCAGAGAGCAGTCACCCAACATTTGGTGACTACACCTTCCCGACTGAGGAAACGGCCAAATACACCGATTCAGTCTCGAAGCGGGGGGCCGGGGTGGGGTGCGTTCAGTCAGTCAAGGCCATTTTGGTCAAGGGTAGAGCGGGGGTTGGGGATTATCACATCATCTCAAAGATGTGGGCATCCTTAGGGCTCTGCTCAGACTGCCTCGAGGCTCTGGAACAGAAGAGGTGACGGAACAGACAAGGGACCTGGCCAAACAGCTCTCCTGTATGTCCAACCTCCCCCTCACTTCCGGATCCTTCCTTTCAGAGCTCAAGCCCTTAAACTTCAGTCTCCCTGAGCCACTGGCGTCCTCTCTTCAAAGCCTAATTCCTTCAAGTCATGAGTGCTCACTGCCTCCCCTTTGCTGAGGTGGCCCTGTGTCTGCCTTCCACAGGGCCCAGCACTTGGTAGGTGCCTAATAAGGAGACAGCGGACCGACTGACTGATCAGTTAAATGCAGCAGGAAACAACAGCAGTCGTTTCCAAGGAAGCACGACTTCTGGCCGGAGAGGGACAGAGGATGGGAGGTCACCATGATGCTAGACGCTTGCCACGTGTCAGGGGAGGCTGGGCAGGAGGGGCGGAAACGTGACTCTTTAGGCCACAACACCTGCCTGCCCCTGTGACACATCTACAGACACTGTCGACATGAAGAGAGCGGGTTCGGGGAGCAGGTGAGGTCAGGTTTTGCACAAGGGAGGCTTCTTCTGGGGCCTCCCCGTCCCCCTCGCTTTCCTAGTTTTCACGACACACATTGCTTTCCCTTTCCTTTCCTGCCTCCTCGAAACTTGTTCTCAGAGCTGGGCATGCCCAAGGCCACAGCCAGGATTTGTCTGTGAACTAGATGGTGTGACAGTCCTCCCTTCACCGTCAAACGTGTCAAGTTCGACATCAAACGTCTTCCTCCCGCCAGCCTTAGGGACAAGTTACTCCGAAGGCATCGGTCAAGGCAACCCACCAAAGTGATCCCCTCCCCCCCCACACCCAAGTGATTGGGCAGTGGCTGTGTTACGGAGCACTCGTGTCTTAAGCAAATGCAGACAGCAGACACCTCACTTGTGGTCCCCTGAACGCCTATAGTCACGGAAGACTCGTGTCTATGTGACTCGGTTTGGAAAAAAAAAAAAAAAAAAAAGCTCAAGGATCAATCAGAAAACATCCGCTTGCTTTCCTTTGGTGCCTGAAAGTTGCTAGGGGGAGGGGTGCGGGGAGGGGGGGGATTACCCTCCCCCAGTAGCTCCCTGTAAATTGCACACATTCCAAACAGCCCCGGCTAAGCAGCTACATTTCCAGAATTTCAGAGCAACTTTGAAACTTGAGCTTGGTGAAGCACTGTTCGCTTAAATATGCAGCTGATCGGAGATAGTATTGTGACTTCCTTTCCAAATCTGCCCATGAGAAGAGATTAGCATCAGTTCACAGACACAGGAACTCTCTGGGTTCTTTAATTCCTAACTAGTGCTGGTGAAGGCATCTGCGTACTTCAAAGGAGAATGACTTTTTAAAAAACTTTTGTTTTCATTTCTATCACCTCCAGCTTTTTTACTCTTGCGTGTCTCTTTCTCTCCGGGTGAAAAGAAAACACTGCATAAACAAACCGCCGGGCAGCTAAAAGCCCCTTATCGGAAAGATGCAGTTCTGCTCTTCTGCTCGCTGCTCCTCGGCACAAAGTCACCTGCTCTCCACACCCTGCAACCCAGCTGGGCTGCTTTTCTCTTCTTCAAAGAGGTGCGAGCAGTAAAGAAGAAACAGGGCTCATTAGAGAAAGTGGTTTGGGGGAACCTACTTGAGCCATGGCCTTGTTGAAAGTTTGCGCTGGTGCAGTAGGCTTCGATCACTTTCAGGATCTGAGCATCTTCTTCCAGAGCAGCCGTACCTGTGAGATTTAATTACCAATGAGTTTGCAGAGACATCTACGCTCCTGGACCCTCAGAATCATGCACTGCACTCAACTGCTAGGGACTGGGCTCCCTGACCGGAAAGCTTCCTCCCCCAGTGGCTTTCTTTCCAGAGTTCTTTCCTGAAGAAATGTCCTCATCACTTTGGGGCTTTTGGTTTTAAGTTTATTTTGAGAGAGAGAGAGAGAGAGAGAGTGTGTGTGTGTGTGTGTGTGTGTGTGTGTGTGTGTGTGAGAGAGAGCGAGAGCCGGGAAGGGGCAGAGAGAGAGAGAGGAAGACAGAGTCCTCTCCACGTTGTCAGCACAGAGTCCAACGCGGGGCTCGAACTCATGAACCTCAAGATCACAACCTGAGCTGAAGTCGGACGCTTAACCGACTGAGCCACCCAGGCGGCCCTGGGGCTTTTACTAGACTCTTAGAGGCTGCAATGACAGCACTAGCCTCAGTTCTCATCCGATATATGCCACAACCTGCCTCTCCCTCAAACTTCAAGGCTTCCCTTCTCTAGGAAGCTTTCCCCCATAGACCTCACCCATTTTTCCAACCAGCCAGCAGAGTCATTGATTCCCCCTCCTGCCTCTCCTCCTCCAACTCATTCTTGAAATGACTGGAGGGCGAAACCCTGCTAGCTAGCGGGCGGATGCGCACATCCCGGTGGGGGGTGGGGTGGGGTAGATGCAGAAGCTGGAGTCCAGCAGATCTTTCCAGACTGTATTTTTGGCCAGGACGCACAGATCCGTCACCCCTTGGTGATACATCACTTACTCCTTCATGTGTGTCCCAAAGGACCTCGCTCCCAGCCATAGAGGCAAATACATACATATCCACTGGCTGACCGACTCTGCAGCCTGACTCTGAATCCAGCTGCTTCTATGCAGCAGCTGCCCGATTCCTCGGCTAACTCAGAGAACGTCACTGAGCGTTAACCTTCCAGAAGGATTTCAGCCTTCAGGTCTATTTAGTGTATCCTGGTAGAGGAAAATATCTTGGGCATCAGAAACTAAGGGAAAAAATGTATCCGTAGCAAACAGGTCCCTTTAGTGGTTCTCAACCAGGCAGGGCAAAATATTCAAAACGAAATCATACAGGCGGCAGCTGACTCAAAAATCTTAGAGGTGACCAAACCCTTGAATGCATGCATTTTTTCTTCATGAAACAGGGGGTATGGAGGACAAACTGCTCTAATCATCTGCTTTCAAAAAAATCCTTCTGCTAGTTCATCCATAACCGACCTTCCATAAGTACAAAACACATACTTTTCCGAATCACATACTCCTCCTCCGATGGCTTTCTTTCCGTCTTTCTTTTATGAAGAAACTTCTTCATCGTTTTGGGGCTTTTACTAGACTCCTGTAAGGACAGAGGTTTGTTTAGGAATTAAAATTCTCCCCCCAAGACAAATTAAAAAGAGCAAATGAAATGAAACCGAATGGCTCTCTCTTATTTTGACAGTCCCAAAAGGGCATCAAAGTTTAATAATGTACACAATAAAAAATGGCTCCAAGAAACTCTAAAAGCTTCCATAAAACAGAGGCAGTGACACTGGCCTCTCAATCGCCATAGGGACAGGTGCCGTGTACAGAGAAAATAGTGGGTGTAGATCCTAGGGAAACAACCGCATTCCTAACTTGGTTTATAGTCCTCGCTGATACAGTTTCCAGGGAATCAAGTAACAGTTGTAAATACTAATATGGTACATACTGCTTTTCAAGGAGCTTCAAAGCTTTTTAAATACATTTTCCTTAGTGACAGTCCCACAAAGAAGAATATTAATTTCCATTTGTCAGATGGGAAAATTAAGGGACCAAAAAATTTCCCTGAACTCAGAGAGAAGAGCCAAATGAGGGATGTCCTGATAAATAATTTGGCGTCAGGAGCAATGGGTGTAGACCGAAGCTTAAATATACATACAGAAAGCTGTATTTTTAATTAGCAGATAAAAGAGCCATGGATTACTGAATTTGCTTTTGCCGGATAAGTAACCGGTGCTCATTATCAGGTATCCAAACAAAGAGATGAGAATCTCAGACCCTAGTGACCGTCTTATCCCAATGTTCCATGCAAGGTATATACGTGATGTGTGGGTCATAATTAGTACCTTAAAATATATGGGACAAAACAATTGAATTTCTTCCACTTAGCCACAGGGACCCACTTAGACTTGAAAACGGACATGGAAAACTCACATGTGACAAAAAGGATCGGAAAAAGAGCGTTTACCAAAAAGACACAGGGAAAACAGGCATTTTCAAGGCGTCTAAGACAACATTTTCATGTGGATTTCACAAGAGGCTGCTTTCTGAAGAAAGTACTTACATGTCAGAACTGCATCTTCGTACTTTAGCCACCAATGAGAACAAGGGACAAAACAAGCATAAAGGAAAAGCTTCATTCATCAGAGGTGACAGCACAGCATTATGAGGCCACTGTAAGCCAAAGATATTGTTCTACCCTTACCTTTAAGATATAAGACATCCTCTAAAGTGAATATGTAAAGAAAGAGAAAATGAGCGTGAGAGGTCGATGGTTATAATGATCAAATCCATTTATCAGTAATTCTAAAACAACAGTCAAATGTTAGTGTCATCATCAATTACACAGAACATCATCATGTTTCCCGCATTAGTCTCAGATGCAAAATTGTCATGCGAAAGCCCAAGGAATACAGTTCTGTGCAGAATAACAAATACTGAAAATAACTGAAATACACACTGTACGCTAAGAGTATATTAATAGCTCTCTTCTCCCAGCAGAAACAACGTGAATGTCATGCCTTAGTTTTAATGGATTAGTTCTGCGAAGGATTAAGTTAACTGGACCCTTCAAGGCTCACCTGAATTCGAACTTAGGAACTGACAATTACAAAATAGCGATCGTTAAAAAGGGGACCCAGATAACTACGATTTTCCCGGGTCGATTTCCACAGCAAACCCGTGGGACTGTTTCCTGGCCCAATTCTGAACAGAGGTACATAATAAGGATTCAGCTCAAGCATTATTTCTCCTGTCATGCCCAGTTGAAACGATCAAAAATTCCTCCGGTGTCAATACCGCTCTATTTTTACCGCACTCGGAGGCAACAATTAATCGAGACAGTAGCACAGTGTTTGAAATCAAAACAAACTTGAGATTGAGCTAAATCTGTGTCGCGCATCAAAACACACAGTCGATATGGCAACGTACGCTGTCTTTGCTCCCTAATTCTAAGATGCGTCTCATAACCGCCACGATCTTAAACCTTCACTCAGGAAGACCCAGTTAAAGAACAGTTACTTATAAATGAGGCTCTTTACTGAAAGCTGAAATGATGATTAACATCTTAGGGAAACAAAACAAAACAAAACAAAACACCGTTTGGATGGAAAAACTAACACTCCACACAGTTACAGAAGCCAGTGACTGACATTTCCTGACTGTGACTTTCAGGAAAAAAACAGAAAGAACCTTGAAGTCCCCATACTACCCAAATTTATCCAATGTTGCTTAGAAGCCTCACTTGAAAAGACATTCTTTTCATTAAACTCTTTTCCCTTTCCAACTGCAGCAGAAGGTCCAGACTCTCATAGCTCAGACTTATGGCTTGGTCCCATAAGACTTTCCTGATTTGGCTTTAATAGATCAAAATGATCCAAAATGCAGAACTGGGTCTGCCTGGTCGCAAACTGAACTCCAAGGAAGCGGCTTCTGTTTAAGATGTGTGGACATTATATACAATTATCAGGAAGGGACCGGGGAACCCAGGCAGTGCACATAAACCCTTCTGGATAAATATTTGCACAGGGACAATGGGGAAATGGAAAATTAAGAAATAACAACATCCCCGAGTCTAACGATTCACGACTGACTGACATGTATCACCTAGCATAAATTCTAGCACATCCCCACAGAACTCTTCGGAATAAGCTGTGACATTAGCTTGACAGACACATTTTATACCATATGTAGCAAAATTACCTCTTTATAACCTAGTGCTGCTGATGGTCTAAGTGGAGGTGCGGGTCGTAGACAACTTAAACTCCACGGTTTTATAATCTGAGGAGGCTCCAAGGGTCCTCGGGACTGTCCGGTAGAGCTAAAAGACTGGGAAAATGTCTGATGAGATGCTGGCGATCTGCCACCTGAACCCGACCTTGTGCCGCACGGCAAGAGAACAATAGTTTCATTGGATCAGCAAAGCCAACCACAGGAAAGGAAAGGTGGGAAAACAAAAGTCCAGATGATGGGGTCTCTAAGGAACAGCACAAAATCGACTCAACATCCTACGGGCCTGTCTTCCCTCTCTCTTCTGGAATTTGATTCACTAAAGTCAGGGGTGGCTTTCCTTCATAAGAGAGGAGAGTGGAGTCAGCACTGGATGGCTTCAGTCGGGTGCCTGGCACTCTATCAGGTGCTGAAATAGGTTATCCCAGCAGAACTGCCTAGGACAAACCTTAGCGAAGTGAAGTAACTAACTAGCTAGCAATTGACAAAGCCAAGATTTGACCTCAGATCTGATGCCGGAGCCCTTGTTCTTCCCACCACATCGCACAGTGCCTGAGACTGGAATTTTGGCATCACCGGTTGGAGTGTTAACAGCACTGCAATCCTCGCTCTCACTCAACAAGTACAGTAAAACCTCATCAATTCCAAGTCCAGGAATTCCAAATTCGTGATGACTTGGAAGAAGGCAGCGGCTGCAAGTTTACCCTTGAAGGTTGCCCGGTGAATGTGGAAGCCTAAATGAGATTACGTGGAGATGGTGAAGTACTTGGGCAGGTAAACTATCTGTTTTTTGACTCAGCACACAACGAACAGGAGAACAACGGCTGCTAATTAACCCGTTGGGATGAGCACTGGGTGCTGTACGGAAACCGATTTGACAATAAACTATATGTAATAAAAAAAAGCGAAAAGAAAATAAATCTCGTTTACCGCTAAAACATCTCAGTGGGACTTCTGATTAGACAAAACTTTGCGGGCAGCTGGCGGGAGCTCCTCAACGCCGTCCGACAAAGCCGCACACCTCTACGTAAAACCTTTCATTAATTTGGATGGACCTCCCTCCACAAGTAGTCAGAATTAGTGAGGTTTAACTGTACTTCAAGACCTACGAATATAGACAACCCAAAGACTAAGGGCATGCTCACTGCTTCTTGTAAGTCCTCTGCAGGCAGGTGTGACGAGAGACTCAGTAGTCCCCGGACCGCACAAGTGGACAACTTACGGAATGAGCACCAGACGAGGACGACGATGTTTTGGATAATGAGCTGCAAGAGGCAGGTCCCCTGATCAGTCTGCACAGCTGCTCCAGCCATTCCTGGAAGTCCTGGCTGTTGTTGCAATGGACCACAGTCCTCTCTACTAGGTTACCTGCATTGCCCCATTGGGAGCATTTGGAGACAAAAGACACGGAGGGCCTTGAGTTCACCTCATTCATAAACACACGTCGAGCAACTAAGGCTGGGGTGTCTGTTTCCATGAGTGTCCACAGCGATGAGATAACCCCTGTTGAAACCCCTGCTGAAGCAAGGCCAACATCCGATCTCGGGCTCCCTACTGGGGAACGAAGGGGGTAAGGCCCGGGGCCACCATCCCAGCGTGAGCTGCTGCGCCCTCTCGGTGCAGAGTGGAAATCACGTCACGTGGAAATCACACGGGCCTGGCAAAAGGGACCGTAGGCCAAAAGGTCAGGCCTGGTATTTTGCTCAATTTGTGCCTCTACGTCAGTCCATTCTGTTAGTTCTAACAAGTAGCTCCGATGCAAGAAAAGATTGAAACCAATGGCCACGCCGAGGCTTTTGAGTGGCCAGGAGACTTGGTTCTGTCGCCAGACCCTAATTATCCCAGAAAATGGAAGACACCTTGCTGTGGCCAGGTAAAACTTGCTCACGGACTTAGAGCAGAAAATAATAGCTTTTACTTACTCGAATCCCACTTCATTCCAAAAAGGATTTCGGGTAGCTACTTGAAACAGACAAGAGTGCCTACCTGTGATTTCAAATGTGTAGTCATTTCCTTCGATTTCATCTAATCTGGTCACCACGATTCCCGCGACTGGTATTTTTCCCTATCAGAAAAGGAACATTCCCATCAGTTCTGTGGTTAGATGTGCCCCGGCTTATGTCTATTAGATTTTCTGACCCTCTCGGAAATCACTGCTGATTCAGGGCTCGACATATTTCTCTGGCCTGCATGCTTCCCTGCTTTCAAATGTGATCAGACGAGAAAGCAAGGGGGCAATGTGGCTTGTGTTTTGCTAACACATCCTAAACCATACGGTCAGGATTTACAAACAGGCTTACTTGTTTTCTAACACATTTTCCGGAGAATCAGTCAACAGAGTAAAGATTCAAAAAAAAATTTTTTTTCCAGTTTCATGAACATTAGTCATTGCTAGGCCAGCTATAATAGGCAACAGTAACTTATAGCACTCCATATTTGGGGAGCGGACTGAAGGAAGTTTAATTTCCCAACGAGTGGAAGGACTTCTATCGGAACATTCGTAACCTAGCTCACAGCCAGCGCGATGGACGTTCAAGATAAACTCATTACAGCAATACAAAGGTTTTCCATCTAAGGAACATCTGCTCTTATAAGCTGTATAATTACAACAAAGGGTCAGAACATTCTGCATTTTCTGGCTGGAGCTTTTAGGGCCATAGAACAGATATTGCAACTGGATGCAAACCTGTTTTCATTCTGGGTCCTGCTGTTTGTTTTATATGAAATCTACTGACCTGATAGATAAAGCCACTCATCCGAGGACTTGCGGATAACATTATCAAGACACTTGAAAACAACATGAGGTACCGCTCCTCTTTTTCCTAAAGTGAAATGGAAAATATTAAGTGGAGGACAGAAAGTGGACATTTTGTTTGTTAAGAATTTCTGGAGTTGGGGCGCCTGGGTGGCGCAGTCGGTTAAGCGTCTGACTTCAGCCAGGTCACGATCTCGCGGTCTGTGAGTTCGAGCCCCGCGTCGGGCTCTGGGCTGATGGCTCAGAGCCTGGAGCCTGTTTCCGATTCTGTGTCTCCCTCTCTCTCTGCCCCTCCCCCGTTCATGCTCTGTCTCTCTCTGTCCCAAAAATAAATAAAAAAAACGTTGAAAAAAAAAATTAAAAAAAAAAAAAAAAAGAATTTCTGGAGTCACTGTTGTACATCACAGGGCTTATATACGGCAACGAAACATGAACAGTGACCTTTTAAAAAAGATACCCAACTTAAAAGCACAAGACTAGTTGAATTTGACATCGAAGTGAATATAAAGCCACAGTTTATCCCTCTTTTTCCTATACATAACGGTTAAATACAAATAACGTGCCTGTTTCCCAAGTATGTATGCCTGAGCAGTCACACAGTTAATGCCTTCCTACGCAAGCTGTAGGCAAAGCACAAGTCTCTAGGTTCGCAAAATGAAAATGATTTTACTCTGAAAAGTAGCAAAACAGAAGGGGCTTTCAGGTGGGAAAGCCTGAAATAGGAAATGTATTATGCTCTGGCATGTGTGTTAAGATCTTATTCATAAAATTACTTTTAATCAGTAAGAACATGAAAACCATCGTACTCATGTGAAACAAAGAAATAAATACCTTTTGAAAATGGCACCAAGGGAGATTTTACACGTGAGGGCTTCTCTGAACTCTACAAACAGATGCACACGTAGTAGATGCGAAAAAAATTACATCCAGGGGTGCCTGGGTGGCTCAGGTCACGATCTCACGGTTCGTGAGTTTGAGCCCCGCATCGGACTGTGTGCTGACAGCTCAGAGCCTGGAGCCTCCTTCGGATTCTGTGTCTCCCCGTGTCTGTCTCCCTGTCTCTGTCTGTCTCTCTCTCTCTCTCTCTTTCAAAAATAAATAAACATAAAAAAAATTTTTTTTAATTACATTCGGCTTACATGTCCAGCCATGTTAGCTCCAATTATCTCCATGCCCTTCTACAGACACTTAATCTCTTCTTCCTCCTTCCAGCAGCGTCGCCTGCTTAATGAGCTTTTCCTCTTTTGCCTTTAACATACGCACATCTCCTGTCCTAACAGGCCTTCCCTGGCCCCTGTGGCGCCTTCGATATAATACAGGCCTGCCTTGTTTCCTTGCGGTTCACTTCATTGCGCGTCACAGGTAGTCGTGTTCTTTAACAGACTGAAGGCCTGTGGCATCCCTGCGTGGAGCAGGTCTGTAAGTGCCATGCTTCCAGCAGCATTTGCTCGCTTCATGTCTGTCGCGTCAGGGTAACTGTTGCCATATTTCAAGCTTTTTCATTATTACTGTATTTGTTATGGGGATCTGCGATCAGTGGTTATGACTCACGGAGAGCTCAGACGATGGTTAGCATTTTGTAGCAATAAAGGAATTTTTTACGTTTTGTAGACTACATGGCACTGCACACTTAATAAACCACTGCGTAGCGTAGAGATAGCTTTTATACACACCGAGAGACCGCTCTGGAGCCAAACCCCCAGGATCTCCCGAGGTATGTCAGTACCCTGTTTCTCGGTATTTTATGGCCAAATGACTTGCTGCCTTCATTTTTCTCCTCATCGATTCCTCCCTAACTGCAGCCCCACCGCTGTCTCCGAGCCATCAATAACTGCCTTCTAGCAAAATCCGATGGCTTCTTCTTGGTCTCCATACTGCTTGACCTTTGAACCTTCTGCAGCACCCACCAACCTTCCCCAGGGTATCTGCGTCTTAAATGAGATTGCTTATTAACCCAAAGTAATGAATCTCTGACAGAGACCTGCCAGGGAGTATAGGAAGATGTCTGGGGACGGGGAAGGCAATTCTAACAGCCGATAAATCAGGCCAGGTGACATAACCAACCTTCCCCCCTCGCTGGACTGCCCCCTTCCTAAAAGACCTATTCCATCTCAGCCCTCCGTGCTTCTCTCTGGATACTTACTTCCTAGGAAGGCACATCTGTCAGGGACATCTAAATCCCTGCCTCTAACTCTGACCTCCCGCCCACGTTTCTCTACTGTTTTAATGGCCGCCCACAAGACATCGCCCCCTGGAGACCCACGGTCACTTGGACGTTAACAGGTCCAAGATGGCGGCCATCATCTCCTCCAGCCCATAGGTCACTGCTTCCTATCGGCTTTCCCTCCTAAATGGGGCTCAGATTTGGCCCTGAAGTTCCATTTTCTGCCCCCACCAGCTTCGTGGGGAAGGGGGGCGGGGTACTGCTCACTTGCCAACCCAGCCGGTCCTTCTGTTTACCTGACGTACGTGGTAGTCAGGTTAAGTATCATAAACACCCCTTCGCTCCCGTTTCTCTACTACTCGAGCCTCTAACAGTTCCCTGTTGCCTGCTGGGTGGATCTGAACGACTCTTGCCTGACGCCCAGCGTTCTCATAACCTGACTCTGTCTCGCCCCACGGCTTTCCTTCTCCCAACACACTTCCTCTGCTCCCGACAGCCCGGCTTCCTCGCCTTCCTGCAGCAAAAGGCCACGCTCCTGTTCTCTCCTGAGAGAAGAATGACCTCTGCCTTACGAAATGCTCGCCTTTTCCCTTCGTGGCCCTCCTCCTCGAGTCCCCTCTCCACAGCCTCCTTGCTCTCTCCCTTCTCTGAGCTTCCGTGCAACCCACTGTTGAGGCGCACCATCTACACTGACTACCTGGGTTCGTTTTCTGGCCGCAGCCTGTGTTTTCATCTGTGTTTAAGGCACGGCTCATCGCGTGGTCTCTCCTCCTCTCTCCCACAGCACCTGGCAGAGTGTGGGGCAAAGAAGAGGCGCTCGGTTTCCCGGCACGTTCGAGCAACCTGGCCTGGCCGGACGAACGAATCAAAGAAGAACAAGAAGAAAGATGGCAGCAATGGTGTTGAGCTGTGAAACCTCTTACCTCACATGTTCCATACTGCACCATTACTTGTGACATAAACAGAACATTCCCCAAGGTTTTAATACTCTCTCCTTCCCACGCCTGAATAGGTTCAGAAAGTATCTGCAACTCCAGCTGTTTTCTCTTCCTTAGATCTTGGCACTGCCCCTATGGAACCAAAGCAGAACATACTGGAAGAGGAATTCTTGCGAAACAGACCCAAAACAAGAGCAGAGTTAGAGGAAGCTTTGGGCTCTCAGATTTCCACAGCGTCCTGATTCCTCACCACGAATCCCATCACCAGATCCGTTCCTCACGGACAGAGAGACCCACGGCCCTGAAGCTCTAGCCTGGGGCCCCCAGAGGTTTTGCGAAGAAGAGCTACCTTTCGCTGTGCCAAAACAGCGAGACAAAATGGCAGAACGGGCTTGCTTCTCCATCACCGCAGGTATATGAGGAGACAAGTGGCTGGCTGGGGTCCCTGCTCTAGCCCCTTTCCAGCTCGTCACCAAGCCGTTTTATTTTACTAACACATGCTCAGTTTCCAACCAAGCGACAGCTTAGTAAAGCAAACAAACACAAAATGACTCCAGGGGCTCTAGAAAAAGGGAAAACTAAATTTCTCCTGCTGCAGTGAATCAAATAGACCTTACAACGAAACAGAGGCACTGCCTATGCTTTGTTTAGGGACTGGGAGTAGGTTGGTATGGAGAAAAAAATACTACATTAATTCTGTTCCTAAAAGAATTGTAAGAAAGAGATACAACTGAATTTTATGAATACAAAGTGAAAATACAAACCAGGAAACAAAATGTGGGGTATGAATACTATATCTATCTATCTATCTATCTATCTATCTATCTATCTATCTACATATAGATAGATATAGATCACTGTTTCAGAAAATGTGAAGTCATCTTAGAATAATTTTTAACAGTATTTACACATTTGTTAAAAAATGTAACAGTATTTACTCCAAATTGAATATGAAAATAAGCATATGGTTAATTATGTTACTGTTTCCAAATAAATGTCACAGTTCCCTGGGGGCTGTGTTTTCTATAAAATCTCTGCTGCCCCTTTCGGCTAAATGGAAACTTGAAGAAATCAGTTCACTGGACACATGTTTCTGAAGCATCTAAAGTGGGAATAAATATACTAGAACCATCAAAGCAAGCTTCACAACATGTACTATGGTCAGAAAGAAATATTGTTGTCAAAAGGAATTTTATATTCAATTTACGTAGGACAAAATAAAAGGGACGCAAATAGTAATAAATGCCATGTAAAACTGCCAAGATTAAACTGTGACCTATGACAACAAAAGGTATTTAATGTAATACCTTACTCTGGACTTCAACTTGCTGTTTACCTGTGGACGCATCACGTACTGATCTTTCAACAGCAATAAAAATGAGGTGATGGCGAATGTTGCATCACAACCTTATAGCAAGAACCGACAACTAACCATGGATCCCAATCCCTTGGAATGCTACATTAATGTCTAGAATGGGGGCACCTGGGTGGCTCACTAGGGTAAGCGTCTGACTCTTGGTTTCAGTTCAGGTCATGATCTCACCGTTTGTGGGTTCGAGCCCACACTGACAGCCTGCTTGAGACTCTCTCTCTCTCTCTCTCTCTCTCTGCACCTCCCCTGCTTGCTTGCTCTCTCTCTCAAAATAAATACATAGACACTAAAAAAAAAAAAAGAAATGTCTAGAATGAAGCTAAACTTAATCAATCACCCAAAGTGATGCTTTGTTTTCTCCTAAAAGGCCACCAAGTGCTTTTACATCAGTGGGTTCAAGAAGACATTAACAATCATGCTCAAGATACAAGATTACAAAACAATTGCATTTTAGTAGGTTTTTTTCCTTTCAGATTTGATGAAGGATTTCTTTTTCATACGCAAAGAGTAAAACTCACACCCTTTGGCATAAATAGATGAATCCAGCATCGATGGCAATCAGTGAGTGACAAGTTGCACAGACACAAGGTGAACGACACGGGGGTAAAGACAAAGAGACAAAAGGAAACCCCCCACCTACACAACAATGCTTAATGTGGCAGAGACTTCAAATGTGAGTGCTTTATACCCTCAGCCTGGCAACCTTTCATAGGTAAGCATGATTTTTGGAAGACAAAATTAAATGAAACAATCACTGCGATACTGTCGCTAAAGCTTATTGTTTCCACTCTAAAGACCTTTGCATTGGGAAAGAGACGTTACACACAAATCACTCTTTTAGGAACAACGCATACACAACGGAGAATTATAATTTGAGAGCATCACCTACCATGAGAGTTTTGAATGCTACGATTGCTTTCAGAATATCCTGATGATCTGGATGCATATCCTAGTAAAGGAATACATTGTAAAACAATGTTAAAGGAGAACAGATCAGCTGTCGCCAGGGGTTGGGGGGGAAGGAGGGTTGCGGCTGCAAAGAGACAGGAAATCCGAGGGGATGATGGAACCATTCTGTATCCCCGTTGTGGCGGTGGTAACACAAATTTAAAGATTACATAATACAACAGCACTTGAGCCTTTGGAATCTCAGCACCTCCGATTATCAGGCGAGCAAGAAATTAAGACAGCCGGTAACACATCATGGGTTTGGCAACAACATACTAGGTGCGGTTATTGGGGCAAGAGCTCTCGTTTCCCCTTTTGCTGCTATACTTGAGATAAGAAATAACCATTAGTTGGCGGGGGGCATCGTCAGGCCATGTTGTTAATAAGTGACCAGAGGTAGGGAGTTGTGGAAACAGAGGAGCGGTCGGAGAAAAATCAATCCAATCTCATTTCCTAAAATGCCTCCATTTTCTTTCGGGGGGTTCAACGTGGCAGACGGGGAAAACAATTCCAAGCTCCATACCGTGTGTTCTTTTGCAAGCGAGGTTCTTACGTATGGTCTGCAATTCCATGGTACTTACAACCCCGAAGAGTGGACAGCTTCAAAAACTACTTGCAGGGATCCACATCTCCGTAACTGTCCACGAAGGGAAAGGGGTGATGCTTGGGGAAGCTGTATACCTAACATGGGGGGCACATGGGGTGCAGCTGCGTACCTAACCTTGGGGGTATATGTACACCTAACCTTTGGAATTCAGCTGGAATAAATGGAAGGAGAAAATCCGCCGTTCGGCCGGCCTTGGGTCACAAAACGCAGCTGAACAGACCAGGGGTCTGCCCCAAGCCAAGAACTGTATCGCGTGTGTGGAGAAAGGCTGTATTCCATCATAGTTAGATGTATCCTTAGCCAGACTAGCGGAGAGCTGACAAGTTCAGGTTCTATTCTACCATTAGCCAGCAGCCAGGCTAAATGATGAGAAAGCTGGAGAAGGAGTCTCACCGGATGGTGAACTCGGGTGCGTGTTATCTGATGGTGGGAAATGGAAGGCAGCCAAAGGCAGGGAAGCAACAGAAAAGGGAGACAGGAGGGAACACGGGTTCCACTTCAAGGAAGGTCAAGAGAGAGGATCCCGGCAGTGGGGGCATCTGGGGAGTCTTCTCCTCAAACGGAGCGCATATTAGTACCTCAGCCCTGAGCAGTAACAGAAACTGATGCCGCTGCTTTCTGGATTTTTGTGATAAGCAAGGAGGGGCAAACCTCAAACGGTTCGGCAAACTGGTTGAGCTTTTGGAAAGGCATCCAGAGGTCAACACCTTCCCAAGCCCTAACTGAAATTTCACTCCGGCAGGCTTTACTCACTCACGGGCTCCCTGCTGCCTCCAGCTTTCCGGCAGGTCAAATAACCTGAGAATGTGGTTTTGCTCAGAGTACATGCTTTCAATCCTTACAAATGCTGACGAGACCGGCAGTGTGCAACCTTTTTCTTTAAAGATAATCAAGCCCTTTAAAACCTCAAAACCTTTCCCCAGACACAGGAAGAGCAACTAGGGTAAACGCAGCCTCCCCCAGAGGGCCCTCCTCTCCCACCCACACCACCTCCGGCGCCCATGCTCGATGGCTCAAGGACAATTCTAGAAGCTATCCCTGTTGATTGGTTTTTAAGAAAAGGATTGGGCCTCTCGATGAAATAATATTCAGTTATCAGGCCTCGGTGCAAACCTTAATATTCAAAGAAGATTACAGCTATGCCACGGCTGGGGCAAGCCAACTAGAAGTTTATAAACAAAAATGTGAGGGAACTTTGGTGTAGATCTACGATGCGTAGACAGATAAACTAATATTGGACCCGTCTATGAATCTTTAAGGAAATACCAGAATCTTCCAGTGTCATCCAGAGTCAGAAAGCTGAGTGATCACAGGGCTGTAGAGATATCGACCCCTGTCTAGAGTGAAAGCGGTATTTCTATTTTCTGACGTTTTGCTCTGTGTGTCTCCCACAGTCAGTTTGGTTCATATACCGGAACAACGGAAGATCTTGGTCGATTTTGATTGAACTGCCGTCTACAGATGAAGAAAACCTAAGTCAACCGGTTAGCATGGGCTTGAGAGAAGCGGCTGGACCGAGAAGGGGAACGATCATGAATATTGAGTAGTAAAGGAGGTGGGACCTTTGGTTATAAGATGAATAAATTCTGGGGATCTAATGTGCAGCGTGGTGGTCACAGTTTATACCACTGTGTCGTATACTTGAAATTTACTGAGAGTCTATCCTGAGTGTTCTCATCCTCTCTGTGAGGTGATGGAATTCACTTGCTCTGGGAATCATTTTACAATGTATACATATATTAAACCATCATACTGTAACACTTTAAAACTCACAATGTACAACCTAAATATACACAATTTTTATTTGTCAATCAGACCCCAGTAAAAGTGGGAAGATTAAATAAACTAAGTAAACCTTTAAAAAAATCTCCAGAAGGGGGAAATAAAGGAATGCTCCCCCCCCCCCTTATTTTGCTGCATAATGAGGAAAACTAGAAGCCCAGGGAAGCGGGAAGATTGAATCAGGTAAAATTTGAAACCCAGGCCTTTTCTGAATTCCTCGGCAAGCTTAGTCTGGAAGGAGACTGGCTGCTTCTTCCAGAGCACAGGCCCATGCGTGGCCTTCCCTTACCTCCATATGGCGTTCCAGCTCTTGCAAGAGAGTCACATACTTTTCCAGTCGCATGAACGGTTTGCTGAGGCTGGTTGTTAAAATGAGGATACCTGGGCTGGACGCACCTTGACTTTCCATAAATTGTTCCAGATCATCGCTAGAAAAAGAACGAACATGGCTTTGCTATTGCTTCATGTTCTATGCAAAGAATTATCAGCCAAGCATCATTTGCCTATATTTCGTACAATATAAAACCAAATAGAAGTTAGTCGCGCTAATCCAAATGCTGTCCCATGCACGTCAGTGCAAGCGGCGGAGGGGCGGACAGAGGGAGACACAGAGTCCAAAGCAGGCTCCAGGCTCGGAGCTGTCAGCACAGAGCCCGACGCGGGGCTCGAACTCACGGACCGTGAGATCATGACCTGAGCCGAAGTTGGACACTCAACCGACTGAGCCACCCAGGCGCCCCAACATACGGTTTTAAAAAGTATTTTCTCAGTCGCCGCAAACATTCAAGTTATTGGCTGGTCAAAGGCGCAGGGTAGCGACTCACCACATGCTCCCTATCACCGGGCACCCACTCATAATGTTCAGAATCAAGTTGAAAATTCGGATAGCTGCGTGTTTGTGTGACTAACCACAAAGTCACGGAGCCTAGGATCTGAAACCAGTGCAGCAGGCGACACAGACAATTCCCATAAGGCAACAACTCGGTTAAAAGAAAAAGGCTATTCATATGTTGTGAACTGTGCCCAGGAAGCTCGTGCTTCTTCTGCTTTTTGCACCGTCTGGATTGTCTCCTTTCTCCCCGCGTGATATTGAGGCCTGGCGCTGAAAGATCATTTTAATATTCATTTATGCAAAATGAAATTAAAGAAGGACACCCACTGCCTACCTGCCAGCCTATTCTGAAACTTCTGCTTATTACTTGGCCCCTTTTACCTCTTTGCTTGCCCGGGCGTATCCAATCAGTCTCGCGTTTATTCCTTTGCATTCCTGCTGCCACTGTCTTGCTTCGGACCTTTCTTTCATCCCATCTGGTTCACTCCAAGAGCCCAACTGGTCTCCTGGCTTCCGGGCCTTTTTGCTTCCAAGTCGTCCTGCAGACCACGGCTCTAAGCCTCTTCCTTTCTCACTCAAGAACCTCTGCTTGCCTCCAAAACCAAGCCTTAACTTTGTAGACTCCTACTGGTCCCACCAATCTTTCTCATCACCCTCGATCACGAACCTTCTCCTACAAAATGACCTACTTCCTTGTGTTCAAGGAAACTTGGGGAGGGGATGCATGGCAGGTCACCCCTATTAATAGACACCGTCCCTCCTTGGGCTTTTGTGAGTGAGAGAGAAAAGGATGGCGTTTCAGCTGATGTCCCAGGAACATGCCGTGCAGGGAAAACGGGCTGGGAGTCACTGCCTTAACGGAAGCTGGATCGCATGGGAGAGGTCACACCTGACAATCCACACCGAGTACTGTCATCGGTTGTTGCAGTCTGGCCCCCGAAGCCCCTGAGAGGAGAGAAGTACCCTGACCTGCAGTCATAAAACAGGTCTGGTCACCCTGGATCGCTTACCTAGCCTCAGCTGACTCATCTGTACAACAGAGATAAAACCCACTTCCTAGGGGCGCCTGGATGGCTCAGGCGGTTAAGTGCCCGACTTAGGCTCAGGTCATGATCTCATGGTTTGGTTCGTGAGTAACGGTTCGGTTTATGAGTTGGAGCCCCGCATCAGGCTCGCTGCTGTCAGCACAGAGCCCCCTTTGGATCCTCTGTGCCCCCTCTCTCTCTGCTCCTCCCCCGCTAGCCCACGCGCGCTCTCTCTCTCTCTCTCTCTCAAAAATAAATAAACATTTTCAACAAAAAACCAAGGGGGCCTGGGTGGCTCAGTCAGTTCAGCGTCCAACTTTCGGTGTCAGCTCAGGTCATGATCGCACAGTTCGTGAGTTTGAGCTCCGTAGTCGGGCTCTGCGCTGGCAGTGAGGAACGGGCTTGGGATTCTCTCTCGCCCTCTCTCCCTCCGCCCCTCCCCAACTCCCGCTCACGCTCTCTCTCAAAATAAAGAAATAAACTTAAAAAAAAAAAGATAAAAACAAACAAGAAAAACCCTACTTCCTACTAAAATTCTGAAGATTCGGTATTGGGGTTTAGAAGGCTACTGTTTCATGCTAAGATCTTTGCACACATTCATTCTTATTTAATATGGATGCCAACACTTCAAAACAGATGTTATCCTCATTTTACAGATGAGAAACCTGAGATTCAGGAAGAGAGAGTACTCCTAAGTAAGTAGCTAAGTTGGGGTTCATGCCCAGGTCTGAGGTCAAAGCCTCAAGTCTTTCCATGATGCCACACTGCCTCTGTACAGAAAAGTAGTTTGTAAACTTCAGCCTGAAAATGCATCTTTATTACTATTATTACTATGCCAGGGCAAATACCTTGCTAAAATCACATCTTTAAAAACTACCATTAAGCTGTGATTTCCAGCTTAATGGAAACTCAATTGATGTGAAGTTTCCAACCAAGAGCACAAAGTGCACAAGGAGGTTTAAAAATTCATTACATAAAAAATATAATTAGGAAAATAACTTGAATTTGGAGAATGCATCTGAGAAGAAATGTAATTTAGAGAAAATCACTTTCCTAATTTCTTTTCAATTTGGTAAACAAGTCTTTCTGTGACTACAGAATTGCCCGCATCCTCAATATTCTAACTCTAATTGATACAGGGGTTACAACAATTAAAAGCAAATGCTAGCATGTACTTTGTTATTACTTTCCGTGCAGCACTCCAACTTCTAGGCTTGCTTAATATTATAAGAGAATTAAATTTTTTTTTTCCATTTAACATGAGATCATCGGCTATCAGGAAGAAATGAACATTTGACGAGTGCAACGGAAGAACAAAATGGTCTTAATAAAGCCACTGCCCGTTACAATTAATAGGTCCTAAAAGACACATTTTACTTAGCCCGATAAATTTAATGCACAAATTAATATCATTATACAAAAATGAAACACTCAAATATATATTGTGATACCAAAGAACAAGCTGTCTTGAAAATGCAGTTTTTAACTTTATGCAGCCTATTGGAAATGTCAATGGGTTGACTTGTTTTTCAAGCTTAACATGTTCTGTACACGTGATACTATAAAACACAAGCAGTTGTCGAGGTATGGATGCTGTTTTAGACTCAACATATAGTGTACCTCACAGAATGCATGGTGGATGGGGCTCTGGGACATTCTGGGTTGGGCTGGAAAGCTCCAGAAAACTATCTTACCTTATAGTACCTATACAGAGCTTAACCACATCATATAAGAGCGTTTCTGTGGAATCTTTGCAGAGATTTCTACTTTGTTTTTTTTTTTTTTAATTTTTTAACGTTTATTTATTTTTGAGACAGGGACAGAGTGTGAGCAGGGGAGGGGCAGAGATAGAGAGGGAGACACAGAATGGAAGCAGGCTCCAGGCTCTGAGCTGTCAGCACAGAGCCCGACGTGGGGCTCGAACCCATGAACCGTGAGAACATGACCCGAGCTGAAGTCGGATGCTTCACCGACTGAGCCACCCAGGCGCCCCAGAGATTTCTACTTTGAATGATGAGAGGTCTACCTAGAGCAGCTGGAAAAGGATCGGAGATCTCCCCTCCACAGCCCCCTCCTTCCCACTCCCCTTTCGTGGAAATCACTCTGTTGGAGGCCCCGGGGTGGGGGTGGGGAGTCTGGCCAGTGGAAGATCCCAGGGATGCCGCTCAACTGGGCTGGGTGGATCCCTATTATTCCTTTTTCATTCACCTCATCCCACAGACCAGGCTGTCTGCTTCTTTTTTGTTCCCACCACTTTTTTTTTCTGACCAGTCTCACTTGACCCCTTCCCCGGTTCCTCAAAGACACAAACGGAACAGAAGCTACTTTCAGAATGTTCCCAACGCTCCTTGTCCCGAAGCAAATGCACAACACAGTTCTTTGGGTTTTTCTCAAAGTCTTCTATTGCTGACAACATGGTAAACAGAGGGTGAAAACTCACAAGAGGGAAAGGGCCCAGCGGTGTTTGTCGCTGCAATGGAGACAGAAGTAGGTAGGGTTCAGACCTGTCTTAGCGCTCATTCTCCCACCTCTTTGCTCTCTCTTTAAATCCGGGCCCCTGTCTCTCGTCAAAAGGATGGGAGCCACACCAGAGCGCGGGAGAGAAGTGGGTATTTTTGTAAGGGAGAGGTTAATCCCAGGAAGAAGGAAGAGCTTCAGTAATAAGCCTGAAGGGGAGAGAGAGGGGAAATCCCAAAAGACCTCAACCAGGGGATAACAAAAGACTGGGGCAGCCATTCAAATATATGTAAATATGGGGACACATCAAGGTGGGGGTCTGCCTCTATATCCAAATTCAGATAATGCATTACTGCATTTTTCACCAGGTGCTAACACGCCATGAATTTTAAAGCCTTAGACCTCATGGCCCATTGTCAGGCGCATTTCTGGTATGATACTGCCACCTGCAGGCTGAAAGGGAGAAGTTCGACTGACTGGCCTGCCCAGGCTCCAGGGATTTTCCAGCGTCTGACCATCCACAGATTCGGCAGGCAAAGAACAGAAACCCACCAGAGTCCTTATTTCAGCTGACAGCTTCGTCTAAAACAGGATTTTAGACTGAAATTTCTGGAAATTTCATTCAACTACGCCTCGCCTTTACTGTGTCAGCATAAATCGCCACAAAATGCATGTAAAACAGCTGAGATTATGTTAGAACCACGTCTGGGGAAACCCCGCCAAGTATTTCAATTTAATTTTCACTCCTTACATGCAAATCAAAGGTTCGATAAAAATTCCGTTCTATGGGACTCCAATGAGTCCTCCATCATTTCAAGGGATAGTATAAAATTCTCAAAAAACATCACCAACCCAAAGGAAGCAAACCGGATATAATCCCCCCCCAAAAGTTGAGAACCTCTAAATTAACTATGTGACAAACTTTAAATCATAATGTTTGAAGGAGTTTCTACGGTTATGCATAAAACTGAATTCCTAATATGGGGAAATGCAGTCAGTAACATTTTAACACACAGTTACAACAGAAACTTCTCTGAACACTACAGAAGTCCGCTACTTGAGGCACACTGTTTCTGGAATTGCTACTCTCAGGTTAAAAGGAAAAGAATATGTGCTCATCAAAATGGTAAGCTAACATGAGGGGGATCTCTTTTTTCCACGTTTAGTTTATATTTGAGAAAGAGAGAGAGAGAGAGAGAGAGAGAGAGAGAGAGAGAGAAAGCAAGCAGGTAGGGGGGCAGAGAGAGAGGAAGATACAGAATACGAACCAGGCTCCAGGCTCCAAGCTGTCAGCACAGAGCCTGACACGGGGCTCGAACTCACAAAATGTGAGATCATGACCTGAGCCGAAGTCAGACGCTTAACCAACTGAGCCACCCAGGCGCCCCAGAGGGATCTCTTTTTATTGGTATTAAAAAAAAATTGCCCTTTGGGCACCTGGGTGGCTCAGCTGGTTAAGCGTCCAGTTCTTGGTTTGGGCTCAGGTCATGATCTCACAGTTCGTGAGTTCAAGCCCAACGTTGGGCTCTCTGCTGTCAGCGCAGAGCCTGCTTTGGATCCTCTGCCCCCCTTTCTCTGCCCCTCCCTTGCTCGCACTCTCCCTCTCTCTCTCTCTCAAAAATAAACAAACATATAAAATTTAAAAAAAAAAGAAATTTGCCCTTTTACACACGGGATGTTTATGTATCCGCCACAAGAAAAATGTCTCTGAACCATTTTTTTTTCTTTATTGAAGATGGGTGGTAAAGTATGAGAGCGTTCCTGGAAATGACAGAAACAAATCCAGGACTGAGGTCCCCTCCGGTGAGGGAGGGAGAAGCAGGAAATACGAGGGAGCACACACACAGAACTCCAGCTGCAGCTATATTTTGTTTTATAAGCTGAATGGTGGCTACCTGGATGGGATTTATTTTATCTCTGGTTTTTGTGTGCTGGAAATATTACACACCTTTTTTCTAAAAAGGAACTAGCAGCTCGCAGCAGATGAATAAAGTCGAAATAAGGGGTGGTGACAACTACCTTGGTTTTGCTTTAAATTTGTTTATTTTGAGACAGACAGAGGTGGGAGGCAGAGAAAGCGGGGGGTGGGGGCGAGAGAATCCCAAACAGGCTCTGTGCAGTCAGCACAGAGCCCAATGTGGGACTCGATCCCATGAACCATGAGATCATGACCTGAGCCGAAATCAAGAGTCGGACGCTCGACGGACTGGGCCAGCCAGGGGGGGCCCGAAGCCAGAGACTTTGGTATACATTACTTCACTTAACCCACAAACCTGCAAGCTGGTGGAAACTATAAAAGCAACCATTTAAGGTCTCTAGAAACTGTCCTAATGGCATAATGATAAGTGAAAAAATATGTATTCGAGAAAACATTCTTATACTCACACAGAACGGGGAGAGTTCATGGCCTCTGAGCCAGGACCTGCTCCCCTCACCTCTCCTTCCTTCCCAGCTCAGCCTGACAGAGACCGTAGTGGCCAAGAAGACAGGTGTCCCTCTCCCCTTCGCTTCCAATCCAAGGACACCATATCTCACTAGCATATCTCATGTGCTTCAACGTTGAACTGAAAAAGCCAATTCCTGGCAAGGGTGGCTGAGAGGCCGGAGGCTTCCTTCTGTGCTCAGCACCCCCACAGACATAGGGAGGGGGCTCTACCCCAGGAGTGGCAGGCTGAAAATACCGGGGCCCCGCACCCTCACCCCCACTCACTGTTGGGCACAAGTTCTGTGCGGGGTGAGGCAAGCAGAGAAGGGCAGAGGCTAGTGCCCTGCCCAGACCACTGGCACAAAGGTTATGCCAGGGGAGGAGGGCAGCCTACAAGAACAGAGGGCTCTGGAGCTCTCCCCAAAGGAACTGGTTTTAGTTGAAAAAGAGCGTGGGGAGGGGAGCGGGGCTGGCTCCGTCGGTAGAGCATGAGACTCTTGATCTCTGGGTCATGAGTTTGAGCCCCACATTGGACACAGAGCCTACTTTAAAAAGAAGAAAGAAAGAAAGAAAGAAAGAAAGAAAGAAAGAAAGAAAGAAAGGAAAGAAAGAAAGGAAAGAAAGGAAAGAAAGAAAGAAAGAAAGAAAGAAAGAAAGAAAGAAAGAAAGGGAGAGAGGAGAAATCCAAGCCTAAAGGCTCTTGCAAAAACAATGAAGATTTTGGTGGTGAGCAAATGAGAGGGCGCTGGCAGCTTTTCTTAATTAAGAGCAAGAATGTAAACCATAGGCCACTGAGGTCACTAGACACAACCAAGGAAAGAGACAGCTAAGAACGGTCAGAACAAACTTCAAAGACTGGTCTCAAAAACAACCCCTGCGTGAACTTAATTGGATCAGATGACAGATCAATTTATGCCCCCAGGGAATTGTCAGAAACATTAGAGCAATCAGCTGGAAATCAGTGGATCTGGCACTAAATCAGCTGGATGTGGCATTAAATTGGGGTAAACAGCTTAACAGGAAAATCAGGGAGAGATGGCCAAAGAGAACCCCGCTAAAACCACTGTCATTTCGGGGTGACTGTGTGTGCATGACCAAGGCTGTGCCCTCTGAGGCGTGACCTCAGCGGATGCACGCTGTGGGCAAAACAGACCCCACTAAGACAGTCCAGTCAACTCACTAAACAAACAAATAAGCAAACAACAACAACAACAAAAACACCCCCCTCTAAGAGGGGAGAAGAGAATCCGTATCCAGAGTTGCTAAATCTAAAATTACATAAAGTGCCTAGTTTAAAAAAAAAAAAAAATATGTACGACACTGGGGCACCTGGGTGGCTCAGTTATTTCAGTGTCTGACTTCAGCTCAGGTCACGATCTCGTGGTTCGTGGGTTCAAGCCCCGCGCCGGGCTCTGTGGTGACAGCTCAGAGCCTGGAGCCTGCTTCGGATTCTGTCTCCCTCTCTCTCTGCCCCTCCCCTACTCGTGCTCTGTCTCTCAAAAAATGAATAAACGTTAACAAAAAAAATTTTTTTAATGTAACACACAAAGAAAAAGGAGTCTGTGACCCATACACAGGAGATAAAAAGAGACAACAGAAATTGTGAGAGTGACAAAATGTCAGATTTAACAAAGACTTCAAAGTAGCCATTATAAATGTGTTCTAAGAACAAAATGAAACCATGCTTAAATAATTAAAAGAAGCTATAATGACAATGTCTCATCAAACAGAGAGTATCAGTAAAGAGATAGAAATTATAAAAAAAGAACCAAATGGAAATTCAGGCTATAAAGTACAATCATTGTGGGCCGCCTGGGTGGCTCAGTCGGTTAAGCGTCCGACTTCAGCTCAGGTCACGATCTCTCAGTTTGTGAGTTCGAGCCCCACACTGGGCTCTGTGCCGACAGCTCAGAGCCTGGAGCCTGCTTCATATTCTGTGTCTCCCACTCTCTCTGTCCCTCCCCCACTTGCACTCTCTCTCTCTCAAAAAAAATAAATAAACATTAAAAAAAATTTTTTAAGTACAATAACTGAAATTTAAAAATTCACTAGAGGTGCTCAGTGGTAGATCTGAACTGGCAGAAGAAATCAGTGACTTTAATGATAGATTGGTAGAGAATGCAATCTGAGAAAACACAAGGGGGTTAAAAGAATAAAGAAAATTGAGGGGCGCCTGGGTGGCTCAATCGGTTGTGTCCGACTTCGGCTCAGGTCAGGATCTCGTGGTCTGTGAGTTCGAGCCCTGCGTCGGGCTCTGTGCTGACAGCTCAGAGCCTGGAGCCTACTTCACATTCTGTGTCTCCGTCTCTCTCTCTGCCCCTCCCCCGCTTGTGCCTGGGTGTGTGCATGTGTGTGCGTGTGCGCTCTCTCCCTCTCTCTCTCCCTCTCTCTCAAAAATAAATACACATTTTTTTCTAAAAAATTAAAATGAAGGGCACCTGGATGGCTCAGTCAGTTAAGCCTCTGACTTTGGCTCAGGTCACGATTTCGTAGTTCGTGAGTTCAAGCCCCACATCTGGCTCTGTGGTGACAGCTCAGAACCTGGAACCTGCTTCGGATTCTGTGTCTCCCTCTCTCTCTGCCTCTCCCCTGCTCTCTTTCTCAAAAATAAATAAACATTTAAAAGAAAAAAAGAAAAATGAACAAGCCTCAGAGAAATGTGGGACATCTTTAAGCACAACAACACGTGCATCATGAGAGTCCCAAAAGAGAGAATGAAGCAGAAAAATATTTGAAGAAATAATGACTGAAAACTTTCCCAAACTTGAGGAAAATGTTAATCTACACATCCAAGAAATTCAATGAATTCCAAGTAGAAAAAATGCAAAGAGTTCCATATATAAATTATCGTAAAAATGCTGAGAGACAAAAGCAAAGAGAAAATCTTAAAAACAGAAAGAGAAAAACAATTCATGGTGCGCTAGGGAACCTGAATAAGATTAACTGCTAATTTCTCATCAGAATTAATAAGGGCGGGGCGCCTGGGTGGCTCAGTCAGTTAAGCGTCCGACTTCGGCTCAGGTCATGATCTCGCGGTCCGTGGGTTTGAGCCCCGCGTCAGGCTCTGTGCTGACAGCTCAGAGCCTGGAGCCTGTTTCAGATTCTGTGTCTCCCTCTCTCTCTGACCCTCCCCTGCTCATGCTCTGTCTCTCTCTGTCCCAAAAATAAATAAACGTTAAAAAAAATTAAAAAAAAAAAGAATTAATAAGGGCAAGGAGGCAGTGAAATGATATACTCAAAGTAAAGAAACAAAACTGCCCACCAAGAATTCTATATCCATCCAAACTATCTTTCAAAAATTTAGGTGGAAAAGGGGCACCTGGGTGGCTCAGTTGTTTAAGCATCTGGCTCTTGATTTCGGCCCAGGTCGTGATCTCTCAGTTTGTGGGTTCGAGCCCCACATAGAGCCCTGAGTCAGACTCCATGCTGACAGCACAGTGCCTGCTCAGGATTCTCTCTCTCTCTCTCTCTCTCCCTCTCAAAATAAATAAATAAACTTAAAACAAAATTTAGGTGGAATGAAAATATCCCCCAATAAACAAAAACTGTAAGAACTCTTTGCTGGAAGACCCACCTTACAAGAAATACTAAAGTTACGTGATAAAATCAAGTAAATCCAGATGTAAACTCAAATCTACCTGTAAGAAGAAGAGAGATGTAAACCGACCTATCATAAAAGACAGTAAAAATACATATGTCTCCTTCTTCTCTTAACTAATGTAAAAACAATTGCATAAAGCCTGTAACATATAGAAATGTAATGTATTTTACAACCACAGCACAGTAACTCAAATCCACAGGAAGAAATAAACACATAGTAAACGAGAATGTTAATGTAACTGATGCTATAAATACATCCTTGCCCTCTTTTCTTCTCTCGTTTTCATTATTACACATAAAATAATACTTATAGCAATATACTATTGGGCTTGTAACTTACAGATGTAATATGTATAACAATTGTAGCCCAAAAAGGGAAGAGGAAACAGAGTTATACCAGGAATCACATTCGGATATCTCACTAGAATTAACTTAGTGTGACTTATAAAGGAGATTCCGATAAGATATATATGGAAAGCATCAGAGCAACTACCAAAGAAAGAATTCAAAACAAAACAAAACAAAACAAATCACTGAAGGACTTCTGGTTTCAGCTCTGACATGTAGAGTTCGGAAGGCATCATTACTATTCTCCCAAGTAAAAAACTAATTGAAAAATCAATGACTTTTCTTAGATCTACTAGGAATTGGGATCACAGGGAAACCACCACCCCCAAATCTGGAAAGACAGGTAAATACAGAGACTTAAAACAGAGATATGTTTCCCTGAAGGACAAACCACTGGCTCCAGTAACTGGCAGAAACATTCAAATGCTAATTTTAAGAGTCTGTTGGGGCCCGGAGCCTGCTTTGGATTCTGTGTCCTCCCCCAACCCCAGCACTCTCTCTGCCTCTCCCCTGCCCATGCTCTGTCTCGCTCTGTGTCTCAAAAATAAATATTAAAAAAAATTTTTTTTAAAGAGTCTAAGTGTGGACTACCTGGACAGTTAAAAAACCCCCAGCAACTCAGTCTCAGGATCCAAATATTTTTGTGGGTTTTGCATCCAAGAGCCCAAGCAAGTTCTCACGGTAAAGATCCGGAGAAAATCCTCTCGTGTGCTGTTCTTTACACTTAAAAGTTTGTTAAGAGGACAGATCTCATGCTACATGTTTTTTATTATTTTTTTTTTTTTTGGTCACCATAAAAATAAAAGAGAAAAAAATTAAGTAGAGGAGAAATAAAACTGCCCCAGGCACACAAAAACTGAGGGCAATTATCGCCAATAGACCACCTTTGGAAAAATTGTTAAAACAAGTTCTTCCGAGAGAAGGAAACTTGGATCTACATCCAAAAGGAAGAGTGTTGGGTTGCCTGGGTGGCTCAGTTGGTTAAGCGTCCAACTCTTGATTTTGGCTCAGGTCATGATCTCACAGATTGTGGGATCGAGTCCCACATCGGGCTCTGTGCTGACAATGTGGAGCCTACTTGGGATTCTCCCCGCTCTGTTCCTGCTCTCCCCTGGCTTGTGGGAACACTCTCTTTATCTCTCAAAATAAATAAATTTTAAAAAAGGAAGAGTGTTAGAGAATAATAAATGCAGGTAAAAGAAAACCTTTTCTTCTTCTGATTCTTCGTGGATCTAATAGATAACTTTTAAAAGTAATAATAGTGACAATATATTAGGTGGTTTTACCTTATGGAAAAATAAAATGAATGAGCACAATGTTATAAGAGATGAGGGAGAATTGAGAATACTCTTTTATAAAGTACCCACACTACCTATGAAATGGTAAAGTGTTATGTGAAAGTGCTGTTAGATTAGTTATAAATGGATATTATAAACTCTAAAGCACTAAAGTTTTTTTAGAAGTATAATATGCTAGGAGAGAAGATAAACTGAAATCATATAAAACATTTAACTAAAATCAGAGAAGTCAGTAAAAGCGGGGAGGGGGGGCGGATAGTAAAGAAACAAAGAGCAAGTGCAATGAATAGAAAAGTTATAAACATGGTAAACATGAATCTGACTATATCAATAAGCACTTTAAATGTAAATGGTCTAAATACACCAATTAAAAGACAGAGACTGTCAGGGTGGGTTAAACAACAAGACTCAACTGCATATTGTCTACAAGACACAGACAGAATACAAGGAAAAGGATGCAAGAGATATATCATATTAACGGTAATCAAAAAAATAGCTGGCTTCAGGGCACCTGGGTGGCTCAGTCAGTTGAGCATCCGACTTCGGCTCAGGTCATGATCTCTGGGTTTCTGAGTTCGAGCCCCACGTCGGGCTCTGTGCTGACAACTCGGAGCCTGGAGCCTGCTTCCGATTCTGTGTCTCCTCCTCTCTGTCCCTCCCTTGCTCATGCTCTGTCTCTCAATAATAAATAAATGTTAAAAATTTTTTTAAAAAATGCTGGATTAGCTATATTAATTTCAGAAAAAGCTGATATCAGAATAAGGAAAATTATCAGGGATAAAGAGGAAGCATTACATAGAAATAAAAGTCAGGGATAAAGAGGAAGCATTACATAGAAATAAAAGGGCCAATCCCCAACAAGACAAAATAATCCTTAACATGAATACACCTAAGAAGGAAACATCAAAATACACAAGGCAAACACTGATAGAACGGACAGAGAAATAGATAAATCCACTATTATGGTTAGAAGCCTCAACATCTCTCTATCAATAAACAGATCCAGCAGATAGAAAATTAGTAAGGATATAGTTGAATTGAACAGCACCATCAATGTAGTGATCTAGTTGACATTTATAGAATACTTCATCTAATCACAGCAAAATATAAATTCTTCTCAAGCTCACATGGAACATTCACCAAGATAGACCCAATTCTGAGACATAAAACACAGTATAACAAATTTATAAGAATAGAAATCAACAAAAGGTGCTGGGACATTAGACATCCACACACAAAAGAATGAAGTTGGACCCCTACCTCATACCACATGAAAAATTAACTCAAAAATAGGGGCGCCTGGGTGGCGCAGTCGGTCAAGCGTCCGACTTCAGCCAGGTCACGATCTCGTGGTCCGTGAGTTGGAGCCCCGCGTCGGGCTCTGGGCTGATGGCTCGAAGCCTGGAGCCTGTTTCCGATTCTGTGTCTCCCTCTCTCTCTGCCCCTCCCCCGTTCATGCTCTGTCTCTCTCTGTCCCAAAAATAAATAAAAAACGTTGAAAAAAAAATTAAAAAAAAAAAAAATAGATTAAACAGGGGCACATAGGTAGCTGAGTCGGTTAAGCATCTGACTCTTGGTTTCAGCTGAGGTCATGACTTCAAGGTTCATGAGTTCAATCCCCACATCGGGCTCTGCGCTGACAGCTGTGGAGCCTGCTTGGGATTCTCTGTCTCTCTTTCTCTCTCGGCCCCTCCCCTGCTCACTCTCTCTTTCTCAAAATAAATAAATAAACATCTTTTAAAAATAGATTGAAGAGCTAAAGGTAAGAGATAACACTATAAAATTCTTAATCAGGCATAAATCCTCATGACTTGGATTAGGCAATAGTTTTTTTAGATAGAACACCAAAAGTGCAAGCAACAGAAGGCAAATTCGAAATTAAAACTTTTGTGATTCAAAAGACACCATCAAAAAACAAACAAAAAAGGACCCCATCAAGAAAGTGAATAGAAAATCCACAAAGTGGGAGAGAATTTCTGCAAATCATATATCTAACAAGAGGATATAAAGAAGAATATATAAAGTGTTGCAAGTCAACAATGAAAAGAGGAATAACCCAACTGAAAAATGGGCAAAGGATTTAAAAAAAAAATTTTTTTTTAATGTTTATTTATTTTTAAGAGAGAGAGACAGAGTGCAAGCAGGGGAGGGGCAGAGAGAGAGGGAGAAAAGGAGGCTCCAGGCTCCGAGCTGTCAGCGCAGAGCCCAATGCGGGGCTTGAACTCACGAACCGTGAGATCATGACCTGAGCCGAAGTCGGAAGCTTAACCGACTGAGCCACCTAGGCGCCCCCAAAATAGGCAAAGGATGGAGGTACCTGGGTGGCTCAGTCGGTTAAGCGTCCGACTTCATCTCAGGTCATGATCTCAGCGTTCATGAGTTTGAGACCCGCATCGGGCTCTCTGCTGTCAGCACGGAACCCACTTCAGATCCTCTGTCTTCCTCTCTCTCTGCCCCTCCCCCACTCACTTGCGCTTTCTCTCTCTCTCTCTCTCAAAAATAAGTAAACATTAAAAACGAATAAAATAGGCAAAGATCTGAATAGACATTTCCCCCAAAGAAGCTATACAAATGGCCAAAAAGCCCATGAAAGATATTTAACAGCATCCTTCATCAGGGAAATGCAAAGCAAATCACAATGAGATGTTACTTCACACCCGTCAGGATGGCTACAATCACAAACGCTGATGATAAAAAATGGCGGGAATGAATATAAATTGGTGCAGCCACCTTGGAAACCAGTCAGACAGCTCCTCTAAAGGTGAAACATAAGTTTTCATATGACCTAGCGATTTCACGCCTGGGTGTCCACCCCAGAGAAATGAAAACATATGTCCACACAAAGACTTGTAGCTAATGTTCATAGAGGCATTATTCACAATCCATATGTCCACCACCTTGAATGGAAGAACAGTATGCTGTATATTGCATATAGTATATTGTATATTGTATGCTGTATATTGTGTATCTAAACAATGGAATTTTTTTTTTTTTTTTTTTTTGGTGATTTAAAAAACAAGGTACTTAGGGGCACCTGGGTGGCTCACTCGGTTGAGTGCCTGACTCTCGATTTTGGCTCAGGTCATGATCTCACGGATCCTGAGATCGAGCCCCGGGTCATTGGGCTCCAACAGGGTGGAGGCGACTTGGGATTCTCTCTCTCCCTCTCTCTCTCTGCACCCCCCACTTGCATGCTCTCTCTCTCTCTCTCTCTCTCTCTCTCTCTCAAAAATAAATAAACTTAAAAAATTAAAAATTAACAAATAAAGACCAAGGTGCTAACAAGTGCTACAACATGGATGAACCTGGAAAACATTACGAGAAGGGAAACAAGCCAGACCCAAACGGCCCTGTGCTGTGTGATTCCACTTAAATGAAATGTCCAGAGTGCCAGCGAGTGCCTGGCGATTAGGATGGGTTTGTTTCGGGAGTGATAAAAATGGTCTCCAATTGATTGTGGGGATGGTTGCACAACTCTGAATATGCTAAGAATAATTTAACTGTATGTGAATTCGAACCCAGTAAGCCTGGTGTATAAAAAAGGAAGTGGTAATGTTTTATTTCTTAAGCTGGGTGGTGTGTACCATGGGTGTTCACTTTATTGCAATTCCTTAAATTTGCATTTAAGTTATTCTTTGTAGGTAAAATATATATCTTAACAAACATATCTGTTTAGAAGTCTGGCAGACCTGGGTTCTAATTCTGGCTCAACCGCTTAACGGCTATGGGTTCTCGGGCAGATTCCTTGACCTTCCAACGTCTTATCTGTAAAGCAGAGACGGTAATAATAGTAATTCCCTCATAGGCTCTTACATCATGTGCCTGGCACACTATCAGTGCTATTATTAGCTAATATTAGCTCTAAGGAGTTGAGCCACTTGCCTAAATAACTCAGATTCACGGCTCCGCTTTCTTTAAACGTCAACTTCCGGGTTTGCTATTCTACAAGAATTCACGACGTTGGTCAGGAAATAAAAACTGACCTTCGAGTAGGACCCACTGAATTCTACCTTAAAAATGTCCTTACTTAACGGCTCTATGAAGTCAATAACGCTTCTAACAGAGCAGGACAAAACCCAAAATTCCGCCACCTCCGAGGGTTGGTGTTGACTAGTGTTCCAGTCTGGCTCCGGGAGTTCAAGTCTGAGCCAGATTGAGAGAAGAATATTCCTTTTGGCCATGAGCAGTCTCTACAACTCCTATCCATTCTGAATCTAGTCTCCAGGTTAAGTCCTGAGAGACTCTGTGTGTTGTACTTGCTACTGTCCCCACCACGTCAGATTTCTAGCACATGATTTCAAAGTTCAAACGGCATCTTTAAACCTATCGTACAGGGGCACCTGAGTGGCTCACTTGGTCAAGCACCTGACTCTTGATCTCGGCTCAGGTCATGATCTCATGGTTCATGGGATCGAGCCCCATGCTGGGTTCTGTGCTGACAGCGCGGAGCCTGCTTGGGATTCTTCCTCTCCCTCTCTTTCTGCCCCTCCCCTCCTCGCTCGTGCGCGCGCGCTCTCTCTCTCTCTCTCTCCCAAAATAAATAAATAAACTTACAAAAAAGAAACCCACCATACAGCGTGCTGGCCCAGATGAATGCATCAGTAAATGTGTCAGGGACAGGGAGCCCCAGGGTCAGGAGGGGTAGGAGAGAGAAGCATTTATCAAGGTCCCTTGCGAGGCCTCTGAAAGGAGATACTATTCTGTTATTCCCCATGAATCTGAAACAATTTCTAATCCTGTACAATTATTATCACAGCCCAATTGCATAAAGTACCTGCCAGGTAGTTCCCACCGCTCGTGCCCTTCCGCCCTCCATGTTAGTAAATATCTGCCTTCCAGTCACAGCGCTGCTTGAGACGTCCCCCGCCAGACAAAGGGAAAGTGAAAACGAGATGACCCCTGGCACTTGAGCTGTTTGGCAGCAACTCAGAAAAACCATTCATGGGGGCACCGGAAGACTACACCAAAGGATCCAAATGGAGTTTTGCTTCAGGAAGGCCTTCCCTGAGCCTCCCCTCCCCCCACACTAAGCTGATACCATGTTGCACAGTCTCACACCATCCTTTTCATTACCCTTTTGTCCTACAACATGTTTATGGTGTTTGATTTCACGTCTGCATTGCTCTCAAGAGTCTATGCTCTGAGGGGAGGGACTTCCTCTTCCTTGCTTACTGCTGTATCCCCGCCAGCCAGGACAGGACCTTGTACATAGCAGCTGCTCAGTCATCAAAAGTTCAGCTGGCGACCTTGGACTTCCAAATGAAGCAGTCCCAGGAAAGGATCTCACTGTAAAGCAGCCTATTTGGGGAAATGGTAACAGTTTACCTGTGCTGTGTGAGTACATTGACAGCTGAGGGGTGATTTGCGCAGTAAGCCAGATACATAGATTTAAAATGAGGCATGAGGTTCAGTAGACAGCCTCCTACTTTGTGTTGGTTTTCTGGGAACCTGTAAGTAAAACAGATGAAACACAGAACGTAAAATAATAAACGCAATAAAGGAAGATGGCTCCAACCAAACCTGGCAACGTGTAAACCTTTGGAATTCTTTTGCCAAAATTAAAAGAGAAACTATATTATAATCACTTCCTCCATGAAATGTAAGCTCTTGACCACCAAACACAGCACCAATGCATAAGGTCAGGTACTTACCTGGAATTACGAAGTAGGGTATTTTGGGTTTTTTTTTTTTTAAGATATTTATTCAAGGGCGCCTGGCTGGCTCAGTCGTTAAGCATCTGACTTGGCTCAGGTCGTGACCTCATGGTTCGTGAGTTCGAGGACCACATCGGGTGAGCTCGAGCTCTGCTTCGGGTGAGGCTGCCTCTCTATCTCTGCCTCTCCTGGGATTCTCTCCTTCTCTGCCTCTCGCTCACTTGTGCCTCTCTCTCTTTCTCAAAAAAGGTATTTATTCAAATTATAATATTCAAGTTTTTGGCCAGGCACACACAAAAATACTGTCGGCTAATTTATATGAAGTTCAAGTACAGACACAACTAATCAACTCCAAAAACGACATATCACAAAAGAGTATTATGTAGTCTTAGTGACCTGGTGGTCCCTAGGCAGGATGGCCTCAAGATTTTTTTAATTAATTTTTTTTAAGTTACAAGCCACCTGTTTTTATTTGTAGAAAAATCAGAAAAGTGCAAGAAAGAAAAAATATTACCCAGAACCCCACCATTCGGGGATTATAATAATTTTGGCATTTTCCTTGGACTTCCTCCTACCTCTTTCTCTATAAAATGGAAAATGAAGATTACAAATCTAGTTTGTGATCTGCTCTTCTCACCTGGTGACTTCTCTTCCCTCATCAACAAGCTGGATCCCTATGCACATTGAGGATGGCTCCACAGGTCTCTTTGGTGTGGGCTCTTACCATCTTCCTTCCTGGATGACCACCCGTGTCCCAGAAAGCTCAAGAAACAGGCAATCCCTCCAGTTTCGCTATAGACCATGAAAGTTGCCAACTTCTCCAACATACGCTGCTTGGAAAATGAATCTTGCTACAGAAATATACTGCCTGATGATCTTTACAGCCCATTCCATAGTTGAACACTTCAACCATCGAGCTAGCCATCAAATATGTATTGTGGTTCACATAAAGATATACTTTCCTTTCCCCACTTCTTCAAGTTGCAACTGTTAATATAACAGATAAGATCCTGGGTGTGATTTAAAGAGAAGCAGCAGCTTGTGCAACCAAATGAGTCATCTGACTAATTTTCCATTCGCAATGTACAAAAGAAAATATCTAATCAATGTCAAAGGCATCATCCGCGGTCGATCGAGACCGTATTTGGCTCTTACACTGCCCAGGAGCAGTAAAAGCAATACAATTTTTCAGTAAAGTCAGGAATAATTTACTGCACGTAGAGCCCTGATATATACAACTAATGGTTTGGCCCTGTGAATGCCACCACCTAGCGTATTTTCTCTGTACTGGGACCGTTTATCAGAGTTGTAACAAATGAGTAAACATAAAATGCCCTTAATCTAAGACAACAGTTAAAAGGAAAACAAAACACGCCAAGGAAGTGATGTTGCTGGCTATCTTGATGGCAATATGTGACACTCACTTTGAACATTCTTCCAAGGCTTGGCAGAGCGTCTGTTGAAATGAGCATACTTCCTCAAAGTTCCCCAATAAAGATGTAAACTCCACAGTACTCAGACTGGAAAAAAAAAAACATACATAGTTTCAGTGGCTAGAATTTAAGGATGATTCTAGTTATCTATCTCTGGTCTAGTGAGCTGATGATTTGCTAATAACTGGCAAAGGGGACAAGGGAAGCAACCCCTAGATTTTAACTTTCGCTTTTTAATTTACACCAAGTCCGTGTTCTTAAACAACTTGTAAAAGCATCTTTACTCGGGGTGCCTGGGTGGCTCAGGTGGTTAAGCGTTGGACTCTTGGTTTCGGCCCAGGTCATGATCCCGCGGTTTCGTGAGTTCAAGCCCGGCGTCGGGCTCTGCACTGGCAGCATGGAGCCTGCTTGGGATTCTCTCTCTCCCTCTCTTTCTGTGCCCCGCCCCCCGACGCTGTCTCTGTCTCTCTCAAAATAAGTAAATAAACTTAAAAAAAATAAAAGTGAAAGTGTCTTTCCTTGATTTTCTTTTCCTGCAGTAAGAATAATGATCGTCAAGCAAACAAGGGTTTATCAAAGCCATTTAGGCATTTTACAGTGCAACGAGTGAACGAATTACAACTGCATACTATCTAAATATCTTAATAGGCAAAATGCATCACAACGGGGGATAAACGTAAAGCATTTTGAGTCTTCTAGAGCCGCTGGGAGAGCAATCGAAGGATAGTATATATGCTCGCAGAATGCACAGGGGAAAAATCACAAAACCCAGTTTCTCCCAATTTGCAATGCTCATAAATCAACGAAAGGAAATGTTTAGGAGAGGAGGTCCAGGAGAAGAAACTAGTACTGATTTGTCTGTGGAGTGGAACGGAGCAGATAAAGGCAAACGGAACAGTTTTATCCAGAGCTTCCGAACCGTGACTTCTGTCCATTCCTCCCCTACCAGACAGTACGTGGTAACAAGAAGCGCCAACCACACTCACTCGGCACTTAACACGGAGGCGGGCGTTTCACACATAACGCATCGTAACCTGCCCACAATTTTATGAGGTAGGGACCGTTGCCTCCGTTTTTAATTAATTTTTTAAGTGTGTTTTTTTAATTCATTTCTGAGACAGAGAGAGACAGAGCATGAGCAGGGGAGGGGCAGAGACAGAGGGAGACCCAGAATCCGAAGCAGGCTCCAGGCTCGGAGCTGTCAGCCCAGAGCCCGAGGTGGGGCTCGAACTCACGGACTGTGAGATCATGACCTGAGCCGAAGCCGGACGCTTCACCGACTGAGCCGCCCAGGCGCCCCTGTTGCTTCCGTTTTACAGGTCAGGAAACCCAGGCACAGAGAGGTCCAGCAAATCGCCCGGAGTCACAAAGCCAGTGAAGGGTGACGCCAGAATGCCAATCAAAACGTTCTAGCTCCAGAGTCCATGCTCTTAGACCGTTTGGGGGAGGAGGCTTTTCTGAAGACTTAAAGGCCTTTCTTCTTCATGTATTAATACCAGGGGCGTGTTTCCCAGAGAGTCATTTTTGCTGACAAAGAAAAGGAACACCCAAACAAACGTTACCCGAAACCCCTCGGGCATAAAAAGCTGCCAGCTTCTCTGCCCCATCGCCCTCCTGAACCACACGCTGGAAAACCCCTATGATGGGGAGTCAAAAGCAAAACCTTCAGGCAGCCAGCTTCCCTTTCCTCTTACTGTTTCCAGCTTGCTAATCAGTCACTCCTTCATTTGAAATCTCACCATCTCCCCTCCCAGGGCCACCGCCTCCGTGTCCTGCCTCTGCCCGTCACCTCCGCGAAACGGAAGGCACATGTTACTGGTGGCAGGGGGCACAGTGGGTCGAGCGTGGCCACTTCCTGGCTGTGTGATGGGTACGGCAGTAAGCCCTTCTGGACTTGAGTTTTCTGTGTTCAATGGAGATGGTGATTTCTTCCCGGGCGCTGGACCCAGTGATTCACTGGGGTTCCTTCCATTCAGCTCAAAGAAGCACGATTCACAGAATTCACTTCGTGCTTTACATAATAATAACAAAGGACACTTTGTTGTTGATCGCGTTTAAGCTCTTACAAAACATAGGACTATAAAATCCTTTCACGCTGGAGTAATATTCCCATAGCGCCGTGGAAAATTCCCAATTGGGAAATTCAGCCAGGCTTTACGCCTTAGCAAACATGATGTGGACAAAAGGGAGAAAAATCGTGAAATATATGAAACATATTTCCCTGACTGAAGCCCAATACTTTAGGCAGCTGTCCAGCAAAAGTAAACTCTTCCCGAGGAAAAAGAGGAGGCTTTTGTCCCCCATTACATGGGCCAACGGCCACATTTTCTATTTGACTTATAGATCGTAATCTCCAGTAAAGTGTAATCAAGTAAGATATAAACACAAACAAATGCAGTTAGCCACTGTTTAATATGCTATTCTAGAAGCACACACACACACACACACACACACACACACACACACACACACAAAATGAGCGGTCGATATTTTTCTTTCACGAAGACTAAGTTTTCAATTCCAGCCTCAGACAGTCACTTCGAAGAGCAGAATAAGGTTTGAATGTTTTGTTTAAAAAAACAAAAAAACAAAAACATTTTAACATCTCTATCATTCTCTTTTTGCCTGGCTGAAATACAGGCTTGAAGCGCCCTTATGAACATTCACAAAATGCCACACTCTTTCCGCTCTCAGACCGCGGGAAAGAGTTTCTGCCCTGGCAAGAAAAGGTCACGGGGAGCACAAAACTTTCCAGTTTACATGTTTGCTGCACAGAAACACCAGCAGGCCCTCTTGGGGCGAGGCAAAACCGCATGTGTCGCTTTTAGGATGTACAAGATAAAAATTGTGACAAATGCGGATCCGCTCATTCCTTCCACAGCCCAAAGAGACAGAAAGCCAAGCTCTCCAGCAGCAACATCTTGCGTAATTTCCGTTGCCTTGACCGCGTTTCTTGGCAACCTGTGATCTGTGGAAATTCTTCTAAAGGGCAAAATCAATGATTCAGTGACATAAGAGTAATGACTCGATGCGGACATTATCTTGCTTTATTTAGCAACGGGTTTAAAACGTAAATCTTACTTGTTATTGGCCTGCAGGGGTCTTAAGTAAGTGACAAGTAGAGACTGAAGTTCTTTAGCATAATCCTTTTCGGTGTCCAAAATGTTCTGTAACACCTGTGGAGAAACAAAGGTCAGGGTCTTGTATTTGTCAGGACAGTCCCAGCTAAGAAAGAGCTTTTAACCAAATTATGAGGCTAGCACTGTAAGTGAAAAGCACAAAATCTGAATGCCCTTTGTTTCATTCTAGCAAACTATTTTAATGATTATGGTTATATTGCATAAGTCATATGAATACAATTTTTCAAAGTCACCCATAACCGGAGGGGCCTGGCCATTTACACAGTACTGTTGAGAATGCTTTTGTTTGGGTACCAATTTGACAGTAAAATATATTTAATAAAAAAAGAGAGAGAGAGAGAATGCTTTTGTGTGCTTAAATCATTGATCCTCGGGAAAGGGCTCAGTTAGCTAACAAAGGATCATTATTCCCATTTTATGGAGGAGAACGTTGAGACCAGCCGCCTTAGAACGCGCAGATTCAATGTCAGGATAATTTAATGAAAATGGACGCCAAATGCCGTCAAGTGTCTTTATGTTTTTGGCAAGACCTTTAGGGGACAAAAATCTGAGGCCACGGTGAATTTTTAAGTAGAGTTAAACCTAGTCTTTCAAAAAAGGTAAAAGGTGCTGGGATGAACGATTCAAAGGGAAGAGGAAGCAGGAGTGTGAATTAAAACCAAACTAAAATCCTCTGGGCAAAACAACCCACGTACGGTCCACCGTCTCTCTTGCCCCACCAGTGCTAGGGGCCCGGTCCATCCCCCAGCCTCTTCCGGGGGCAGCTCCAACCTTCCCTCCAAGCTCCTCGAGACACGCAAGCTAACGTTTTCGTACCTTTTCTCTCCTACCTCCTGACTCATTCAACAAACATGTACCGAACGCCTACTCTGGGCCGAATGCCGCGCGGCCTGCCGGGAGCTTCCACTCCGTTCGCAGGGCCAGACAGCGTGAGGCGTTCTTAGCCGGGACGTGTACTCACAGGACAGTCCATGACGATCTGCCTTCGAAAGGTGGAGTGAGCGAGGCGAGCGGAGGCCCGGGCGACTGTGGGCGTTTGGGGGGACACAGCCGGACTGGAGGGTGGTCGTCCGGGCTCTGCCCCCGACTGACAGCCCGGCTACGGTTTTAAGGCTTCACCCGCCTCACCTCAGATTGTGACATTTCACCTACCTCAGGGACCATTGTGAAGAGGCACTGAGACACTGGACAGGTAGGTGCTAAGCGAGCGGGAGACAGTCCCGCCAACGTAAGGGGGCAAGAAAAGGTTTCTCCACGGCAGCGCTGTTGACATTTCAGACCAGATAACTGTCCGCTGTGAGGGGACGCCCTGTGCGTTACAGCATGCCTAGCAGCATCCCTGGCCTCTACCCGAGAGATGCTAGACGCCACTAGCCACCCCCTGCTCCAGCCTGGCGATGACACACGGGTCCCGGCATTGTTCAGTGTCACCGAGGGACAATACTGGCCCTAGGTCAGAATCCCTGCTTTAGAGGGAAGCCGCCCACAGGGTGGCTTCTGAAGCGAGGACTGAGGTCACACGGCCTTCTCCTCAGCCACTTCTGTCTCCTTTCAGTTCCCGTCTTCCTCAGAAACCACTGTCGAAAGGTGTCAGTGGAAACAAATCCCGGGGCCTGGAGGTTCCACCGCTCCCTGGAATTAATCCAGTGACGGGCTGGCGATGCTTTCCTCCCCCCCATAGAAAGTTTAGGCACCCCAAAGGAAGTCAGCAACTACCCTGAGATGAACAAAAAAAGAAAACACAACGTAAAAACACTCACGGGATGCCCTTAAGGCAGACGATATGTAGCTATAAATGTCTCTATCGAAAAATAAGCAACAGGATTTCTGGTTTCTGGGCCAGCATTTAAGGAGCTTGGAAGTCATTACTCCAGCCTAACAATCAGCAGACTAGCTGAACTAACTGGGGGAAAAAAACAAAAACAAAAACCTAACTCTTCTTCTCAGGGAATTGAGGTCACAGGGGACGATGCTACCCCCAGAACTGGAGAGACAGACAAGCGGACACAGAAAATCAAACCTTGCTGGAGCAGAAACCCATGAGCAGAGGCCTCTGCGGAACTCAGTAGCAGGGCAGGAGAATCCGAACTGTGACCGAATTGCTGGGGGGCTCAGCGTAGCCCAGTCTGAGAGTTGAAAACCCCAGGGGGCCCAGTCACGGGACAGCCCGCCCACCTTTTGTTTTACCTCCGCTAGCCACCAGGTTGTCTCAGTGAAGTGGGAGGAAAATCTCCGTCCTGCTTCAGAAGGGGGAAAGGAAGGGGAGCCATCTTGAAATACGCCACAGGATTCTGTTCATCCTAACAAGGTCTGCCCTCAAGAGAGAAACTATTTGACCAGAGCTTGATCTATCAGGTTTTTCGTCAGAGCCTAACCCACCTAGGGGAAAGGAAATACCCTATCCCAGTCCCTCTAGCCTTCCTGTCCCACCTAAGGGAGGAAAGCTGCTTGAGAAGCACTGGTGAAGTTCGTAATCCAGAGACATAAACTCACCAAAAGACTGAGACCTAATCACCGGGCTCCAGAATACTGCCCCTGCCCCCCGTGCCATGCCACCATATTACTAAAGACCTATTTACTGCAGTTCCTTTCAACTAGTACATCATGTTTGGCTCTCAACGAAAAGCAACAAGGCATACTACAAGGCAAAAAACGCAGTTTGAAGACACAGAGAAAACATTAGAACCATGGTCAGATATGGCAGGAATGGTGGAATTAATGAGACTAGGATTTTAATATAACTATGTAACATGCTCTATGAAAGTAGACAACATACAAGAACAGATGGGAACTGTAAGCAGAATGAGAGAAATATTTAGAATAAAAATGAAACGGTAGAGGTCCAAAACACTCTAATAGAAATGAAGAATGCCTTTGGTGGGCTCATTAGTACACTGGCCCACTAAAAAAGCAATCTCTGAGGGGCTCAGTCGGTTAAGCGTCTGACTTAGGCTCAGGTCATGATCTCACGGTTCGAGCCCCGTGTCGGGCACTGTGCTGACAGCTCGGAGCCTGGAGCCTGCTTCCGATTCTGTGTCTCCCTCTCTCTCTGCTCCTCCCTGCTCATGGTCTGTCTCTCTCTCAAAAATAAAAAAAAATTTTTTTTAATTAAAAAAAGAGTCTCTGAACTTGTGGATATGTCAATACAAGATTTCAAAACTGAAAAGCAAACAGGAAAGAAAAAAAGACTAAAGAAAATGGAACAAGATACCAAAGATGACATATGTTTAATGAGGCTACCGGGAGAAGACAAAGAGAAAGGGACAGAAGAAATACTTGAAACAACAATGACTGAGAATTTTTCCACGTTGTTAAAAACACCAAACAACAGATCCAGGAAGCTCAGAAAACACCAAGCAGGCAGATCATATTTAAACTGCAGAAAAAAACAATGATAAAGAAAAGTCCTGAAAGAAGCCAGGGGGAAGGGTGGGGAGGGTTGGGAAAAGCTTACCTAGAGAGGAGCTAAGATAAGAATTATATTCAACTTATCCTCAAAAACTATGCAAGTAAGAGAGGAGTGGAGAGAAATGTTTAAAGTGTTGAGAAAAAAACAAAAATCTCCCCAACTTGGCATTCTGTACCTTGTGAAATTTTCCTTCAGAACTCAGGCATATAAAAATTGAGGGAATTTGTTGCCAGTAGACCTGCCTTGCAAGAAATGTTTCCCAAAAGGTTCTTCAGGAAGAAGGAAAATGCTATATAGGTCAGAGACCCAGATCTACATAAAGAAAGAAAGTACAAGAGAAGTAGTAAGTGAAGTTATCTGACTATTTCAGCTCAGGTCACGATCCCAGGGTCATGGGATCAAGCCCCGCGTCAGTCACGCGCTGAGTGTGGAACTTGCCTGGGATTCTCTCTCCCTCTGCCCTTCTCCCCATCTCTCTCGCTTGCACGCTCTCTCTCTCTCTTTCTCTCTCTAAAATAAAAAAAAAATGAAATAAAATAAAAACTTGAATTTTTTGTATTCTTTTTTTTTTAATGTTTATTTATTTATTTTGAGGGGGAGGAGGGGACGGGAGAGAGGGAGAGAGAGAAGCCCAAGCAGGCTCTGTGCAGCCATCACACAGCCCTCCGTGGGACTCGAACCCACAAACCACGAGATCATGACCTGAGCTGAAACCAAGAGTGGGTCGCTTAACCGACCGAGCCACCCAGGTGCCCCATCTACTTTTTTTGTATTCTTAATTGATCTAACAGATAACAGTTTGTTCAAAATAGTAACAGGAATGGGGCGCCTGGGTGGCTCAGTCGGTTAAGCGGCCAACTTCGGCTCAGGTCATGATCTCGAGGTCCGTGAGTTCGGGCCCCGCGTCGGGCTCTGTGCTGACAGCTCAGAGCCTGGAGCCTGTTTCGGATTCTGTGTCTCCTTCTCTCTGACCCTCCCCCGTTCATGCTCTGTCTCTATCTGTCTCAAAAATAAATAAACGTTAAAAAAAATTAAAAAAAAATAGTAACAGGAACAATGTATTCAATTATATATGCTTATCTACAAGCATATATATGATACCTACGTATGTTTATGTATAAATGAAATGAACGACAGTAATGATGCCAGGGGTGGGAAGGAAGAATTAGGTATACTCTGTTATTATAAGGTGCTTGTGCTACCTGTGAAGCAGTATAGTGCTCTGTGACAATGGACCCGGATTCCTTCTAAATATATATTGCAAACTCTAGGTCGACCACCCAAAAAAGTAAAAAAAAAAAAAAAAAAAAAAATCTATAAAAATACAAACTACCAAAACCAACTCACAAAAGAAATAGAAAATCCAGGAGCGCCTAGGTGGCTCAGTCTCTGGATTTAGGCTCAGGCCATGATCTCACAGTCATGAGATTAAGCCCCACATGGAGCTCCGTGCTAGGCGTGAGGCACGCTTAAGACTCTGTCTCCTTCTTCCTCTGCCCCTCCCCCGCCTCAAGAAAAAAAAAAGAAATAGAAAATCTGAATACATCTATAACAAGCAAAGCCATTGAATAAAGCATTCGAAACAATTCCCATCATTTAAAGCCCAGGATGAGATGGCCTTACTGGTCGGTTCTCCCAAAAGTTGAAAGAATTCATATCAATCTTTCACAAACTCTTATAATCTTAGAAAAGAACAAAGTACAGGGTACATTTCCCAATTCCAAAACACACTCCAAAACTACAGTGACAAGATAGTTTAGTACTGGCATAGGATAGATACATAAATCAACAGAGTAGTCCAGAAATGAACCCCTGGTCAACTGAGTTTTGACAAGTGTGCGAGACCTTTCAATAGGGAAAGAACAATCTTTTCAGCAAATGGTGCTGGGACCACTGGATGTCTACATGCCAAAGAATCTGCACTCCAACTTTATAACATATGCAAAAATTAAGTCAAAATGGACTCAAGAGTTAAAACTACCAAACTCTTAGAAGAAAACAGAGGAGAAAATCTTCACGACTTCAGATTTGACACCAAAAGCACAAGCAACAAGAGAAAAAAAAATACATAAATTGGAATTCATAAAAATTAAAAACTTATGTGTGTCAAAGGACATTATCGAGGATGTGAGAAGATAACCCACAGAATGGGAGAAATATTTACAAGTCATATATCTGATAAGGATCTAGTATCCAGAATATATAAAGAACTCTTACAACTCAACAGTAAAAATAATTAAAAGTTGGCTAAGGGGGCGCCTGGGTGGCTCAGTCGGTTAAGCTTCCGACTTCGACTCGGGTCATGATCTCACGGTTCGTGAGTTCGAGCCCCGCGTTGGGTTCTGTGCTGACAGCTCAGATTCTGGAACCTGCTTCAGATTCTGTGTCTCCCTCTCTCTCTGCCCTTACCCCGCTTGCACTCGGTCTCTCTATCTCTTAAAAAAAATAAACAAACATTAAAAAAAAAAAAGTTGGCTGAGGATTTGAATAGCCCTAGAGTTACCATATGACCCAGCAGTTCAATTACTACAGAAATGAAAACCTATGTCCACACAAAAATTTGCACATGAATTTTCACAGAGCGTCATTAATAGTACCCAAAAAGTGGCAATAATCCGAAGGTCCATAAACTGGTGAATGTCTACACAAAACCTCGTGTTGTCTATACAATGGAATATTAGCCGCAAAAAGGAAAGAAGCACTGATATATTCTACAACATGGATGAACCATGAAAATATTATTCTAAGTGAAAGAAGCCAGACACAAAGGAACAAATATTGTCAGCACAGAGCCCGTGCGGGACTTGAACTCACAAACCGTGAGATCACGACCCGAGCCAAAATCAAGCGTCGGACGCTTCCCCCACTGATCCATCCAGGCGCGCCCGTGCAAGTTTAAAACGGTGAGTCTTGTGGTATGGAAATTATACGGCCAAAAAAGCGATTTTAAAGACTCAAAGCACATATTTCTCATCTGTTAATGGAAACTCTTTCCGTTTTTTTCTCCCTGACCCCACGTCCTTACCCAGGATGGTCCTTCCAAACTCTAGTTTGTCCATCAGTGAAACTGCCTGCCCAGCTGGGCTGGGGTCGCCTGTGGTACCTCAGATAATCGCTTATATAAATGCGCTGCACTCATATTCATTTTGTATTCTTAGAAATGGGGAGAACTACACCAGAATTCAGCAGCACCGTCTTTTATAAGTAAGAGGGAAAACGTACGCAGACTGCTTCATTAACAAGATTTATTTGTCTACAGCATTTGTATCAAGGGTGGGAAAAGGCTGGTAGCGTGCCTTCCTGCTAATGTTCAGGAAGGGATGAAATCATCTAATCATCTCCTTTTGTTCACATTTTTCTAAAAAGACCGGGTCTGGATACGAGCCATCTCACATCCTCACCCTCCTTTCGAGCACTGTTGCCTAGAGCTGTGACACTACCCAAATCATCACGTCTGTTGAAAATAAGAAAAAGAAAAGAAAAAAAAAATCAAACCGAATCCGCTCACCCATTGCCCGAAGGAACTTTTTAAATTAGAAACTGCAGGCGTTATTTACCTCGTAAAATGAGGTTTTCATTTTCTTTTTTTACTTTTTTTATCTTATTTTAGAGAGAGCGTGCACTCATGTGCCCGGGGGAGACAGGAAGAGAGAGAGAGAGAGAGAGAGAGAGAGAGAGAGAGAGAGAGAGAGAGAGAGAGAGAGAGAGAATGAATCTTAAGCAGGCTCTATGCTCGGAGTGGAGCCGGATGCGGGGCTCAATCCCATGACCCTGGGATCATGACCTGAGCCCCAGTCAAGAGTCGGATGCTCAATTGACGGTGCTCCACAGGCGCCCCATAAAATGTGATTCTTAACACAATTAAACAGCATTGTTTGAATCTGACCTCCCTCTCACCACTGAAACAGCGTTATTGTTTCAACGTCCTTCAAAACGCTATCATCTGGGGCTCCTTTACAAGAAATCAGTAGGATTTTGCAAGAAAGGTGCCAACTCTCCTGCTCCAGTGGCTTTATTTGCCAGGTGAGGCAGCGCACTTTCTAGAAGTCCCACTCTCGCGGGACCCACCAGCCTGGGACACGCAGAAGGCAAAGGTGAGGGAAGCAGGCGGATATCTCCCGCCGCCTTTCAGTGAGCAAAACTGAAACAAATTTCATAGCTAAACATTTCCTCCTTCAGAGCTAAACAGAAAACATATTTTAACTCTTATTGTTGAAAGTTTTGAGGGTGGCTGAATGCTGACTTTACAAAACTAAACTGACAGAGATGATCCACGATTCCTTCACTTAATAATGCAAAAAACAACAACAACAACAAAAACCCAATTGAACGGTAACATGTTAAATAGCGCTGCCCTGGCTGCGGTCTGACGAGCAGAAATGCTCATCAGGGTGGGCACTTAGGATTCTTTCTCAAATTCATTTGAGCTTTTATTGCTTTCCTCAATCTCAAAAGACCAACTGATGAACTTCTGAGACTGGTTCTTTATTTTTCAGGCCACAGGGCATGTACTGTAAAGGGATAAAAAGGGAAGCAGACAGAGGAGGCTATGTGTTCCCAAACAGAAGGCCTCAGTGGTGAGTCAGAAAGCAAGGGGTTTGGCAAGCCAAACAGCAGCACAGTTTGATCGAGATGAAATCCATTCAAACTTACTAAAATAGACTGCATCCAGACATCGCCTTTGCCTCCCTGACTCTGTCTTCACAAGGGCGACGGAGTATTCTTTTGCTCAATTAACCTTTGACTAAATTCAGAGCGAGACAGATGGTAAGAAGCCATAGAAAAACAGGTGGCGGCCTTTTATGCCTCTATCCTGGGCTATTGATTTTCCAGTAAAATATATTTCCCACATTTCCTGGAAAGGCTTTAGAGTGAGTTCGTTTTTATAACTCTTCTTTTTTTTTTTTTTTCCAAAGGGAAAGAGTCACAGAATATGAAGAAATTATTTTAAGAGGCTAAAATGCATAAACAGCCGACCCTTGAACGACACAGCTTTGAACTGCGGGTCCGCTTACCGTAAATGTCTTTTCTGTTCCTTATGATATTTACATTTTTTTTTAAGTTTATTTATTTTTTAGGGAGAGAGAGAGACGGAGTGCGAGCAGGGGAAGGGCAGAGAGAGAGAGGGAGACACAGAATCCCAAGCAGGCTCCAGGCTCCAAGCTGTCGGCCCAGAGCCCGACACGGGGCTCGGACTCCCGAACCGTGAGATCGTGACCTGAGCTGAAGTCGGACGCTTAACCGACTGAGCCACCCAGGAACCCCCTGTTCCTTATGATATTTTAAATAGCATTTTCTTTTCTCTAGCTAACTTCACTGTAAGAAGACAGGATGTAATACATATGACATACAAAATATGTGTTAATCAAGAGGGAACCCCAATGTAAACGATGGACTTTGGGAGATCATGACGTGTCAGTGTAGACCCCTCGCTTGTCACAAGTGGTCACCGATTCTGGTGGGAGACGCTGTGAGCGGGTGAGGCTGTGCGTGTGTGCGGGTGGGAGGGGTACGTGAGAAATCTCTGTTCCTTCCGCTCGATTTTGCTGTGAACCCCAAACCGCTCTGTAAAATAAAGTCTTAAAAAAGAGGGGGGGTGGCGGATAAGCGCTAAAAAGGTAGAGAAAACTCCGGGTGGGAGTAGGTGGGTAGAGAGATGAGTAAGAGGGAAAATGGGGTAAGCAGAAGGTGGGTGGTAAGAGCAGAAATTGCGGGAGGCTTCCTGGGATTTTTATGTGAGGTCACATGTTACACACTCCCCACCTTTCCCACTGCGTACGGGTTCTCCAAGGCATACCCTCTAGGCATCCGCCACAAGTTACAATGAAGTAGAAGAAAGTTAGGAGAAAAATAAATTGTGCTGGCCGCTACCGATTGTACCTTCCTGTTTGGAGGTAGGGAGAGATCATCTCTCCCTCTGCAGACGGATAGATGCTCGCGCCCAGAATCGAATGTTCGGATCACTGCGTGTGAACACAGCACTCCACCTTCCCGGGGGGCATTTTGACGGGCGAAGAAGACAGTGCAGTCCACTCTATGACCAGCAGGGAGGGATCGCGGGCGCGCCCACTCTTGCCCGGGGGGATGCGCCCATGTGGCCCCCCTGCCTGAATTCCCTTCCAGCTCTTCTCTGCTTAGCTAAGTCTCGACACGCTTGAATCCCGTCTTCCACTGAACCTTTCCCTTTACTGGTTCTCCAACTTCAGTTTAGTGAGCAGCAGAATCAGCCGTTTCCTGGGGCGCCTGGGTGGCTCAACCGGTTGGGCATCCGACTTCGGCTCAGGTCATGATCTCACGGTTCGTGGGTTCGAGCCCGGCGTCGGGCTCTGTGCCGACAGCTCGGAGCCTGCTTCGGATTCTGGGTCTCCCTCTCCCTCTGCCCCTCCCCCACTCATGCTCTGTCTCTGTCTGTCTGTCTCTCTCTCAAAAATAAATAAACATGAAAAAAAAGTACTGTTTCCTGAGATCTATGGCCAGAGATTCTGATATACAGCAAGTCCGGTATGGGGCCCGGACGTGTGCACTTTTAACAAGCTCCCCGGGGCCTTCTGAGGCAGGATCCCCCAACCACGTTTTGAGAAGCCCATCTTAGGACACTTTATAACTGCATCATTCTCTGCCACGTGGCTTCCTATCACGTCTGTCCTACGTTCCCAGTGAGACAGACCATGGGCACGAAGAGCTAAGCGCTGCGCACAGATTCAGCCTGATCGCTAAGCCACATACATCCCTTTTCCTGTTCTTTGTTTTCTCAGTTTTACTGAGGTATGATTGACAAATAAAAAGTGTCTATGCTTGAGGTGTATAACTTGATATATTTTTGAAAGATTTTATTTTTCAGTGATCTCTACACCCGACAGGGGGCTCGAACCCACAACCCCGAGATCAAGAGTCACACGCTGCTCCGACTGAGCCAGCCAGGGGCCCCTGTAACTTGGGCTTTTGATATAGGTATGCAGTGTGCAGTGATCGCCACAGTCAAGCTAATTAACACCAGCCCCTCACATCGTTACCATTTTCCTTTGTTGTTGTTGTTCTTTATTTTTAAATGCCTCCTGGCACGCCACAGCAAGTTATGAAGGGCAGAGAAAGCCAACAAGCAGCATAAGATTATTAGAAAAACAATGGATAGAAAAATGGCATGCTGTTTCTCAGTAGTGACAGAAGTTTAACAAACGGCAGTGAATTTTGGGAACGCGGAAGGAACCACGGTCAGGGGCAGCAAAAGCCTCCTCTGGGCTGCCACGGCCCTAAAGGATCCTGAGCACCTATTCCAAGCACCAGGCCAGGAGTGGGCAAGCCTCAGTTAGACACACTGAACGTGGCTCATGGCACATGCAGGTCTGGGCTGGGTACCCAAAGCCACTTTGGTCACACTGGAGAACTTGCATCAAGGCCCGGGTGGGGCAGAAATCAGCCCACAGTCCCCTGGAAACTTGAAAAGGGGGAGACAAATCTACAGACTTGCAAATTCAAGGAGTCTCTATCCTGCCCAAATTGATCGGATGCGATTGGTTCATTTTACATGTCAACTTGACTAGGTCACAAGGTACCGAGCTTAACCATTATTTGGGTATGTCTGGGAGGGGGTCTGCAGATGGCATTGGTAGGTTGAGGAAAGCAGACTGCCCACCCCAGCGTGGCTGGGCATCATCCAATCTTTTGAGGGCCTGGAAAGAACAAAAAGGGAGAAGAAGGGAGAATTTGCTCCCTCTGCCTGACTTCTTGAGCTAAAAATATCAGTCTTTTCCTCCCTCAGACTAGAATTTACACCATTGGCTCTCCTGGCCCTCAGGCCTTTGGATAATTGAACTTCCAGGAATCCAGCTACAGGTCTTTATATGCCTTGCCAAAGTCCTACGTATAAGATGTTCACTGCAGAATTGTTTAGAGTAGTAAGGTACGAGAAGCCATGCACATGGCTTTCATATCTCAACTATTGTAAATAATGCTGCAATTAAACATAAGGGTACGTGTATCCCTTCGGATTAGTTCTTGTATTCTCTGGGTAAATACCCAGTAGTACAACTGCTGGATTGTAAAGTAGTTCTATTTTTAACTCTTTGAGTTAAACACACACACACACACACACACACACACCATTGGAATATTATTCGGCCATAAAAAAGAATGAAAAGAATGAAATCGAGCCATTTGCAATGACACGGATGGAGCTAGAGAGCATAAATGCTGAGAGAAACAAGTCAGTCAGAGAGAGACAAATGGCATACAATTGTATTCATCAAGAAACAAAACACACGAGCAAAGGGGAACAAAATAAAAGAGAGAAAAACCAAGAAACAGACTCTCAACCATAGAGAACAAACTGATGGTTACCAGAGGGGAGGTGGGGGGGGGGGAACAGTTAAATAGGTGATAGGAGGGCACTTGTTGTGATGAGCACGGCGTACTTTATGAAAGTGTAGAACCACTATAGTGCACACCTGAAACTAATATAACACTGTATGTTACGTAACGGGATTTTAAATACAAACTTAAAAAAATAAATAGAATCAGCAGAGGCAGAGACAGCTCCAAAGCCGTGTGATGGCATACTCCAGATGCAAAGAGAGAAGAAGCTACTGCAACGTTTTCATCCACCATTTGACTGCATACTTTCTTTAAAGATTAAATCACGGTGGGGAGGGGGCGCCTAGGTGGCTCAGTCGGTTAAGCGCCAGACTACGGCTCAGGTCATGATCTCACGGTTCGTGAGTTCGAGCCCTGCATCAGGCTCTGTGCTGATGGCTCGGAGCCTGGAGCCTGCTTCGGATTCTGTGTCTCCCCCTCTCTCTGCCCTTCCGCCGCCCATGCTCTGACTCTCCCTCTCAAAAATCAGTAAACATTAAAAAAAAGTTTTTTTAAATAAAAAAAAAAGAAATGTAAGAAGAAAAATAGTGACAAGATTGTCCCCTATGATTATTGCCCATGTCCCCTATGAAGCTGCTTCTTGAGTTTTCATACCCACGACCACTCATGTCATCATTATGGAGCAAACTCATGGAAGGGGGCAATTCTGACTTTTGGAACGCTACATATAGAGATGTTGAACAAGATTATCCATGTGCAAAATGAAAGGAGTATGCAGTCCAAATGCACATCCAATATTGGGTGAAAAGTGACACTAAGGAGCACCTGGGTGGCTCAATCGGTTAAGTGCCCGACTCTTGATCTCGGTTCAGGTCACGATCCCACGGTTCGTGAGAACTGTGCTGATGGCGCAGAGCCTGCTCGAGATTGTCTCTCTCTCTCTCTCTCTCTCTCTCTCTCTCTCTCTCTCTCCCTCTCTCTCTCAAAAGTGACACTATTTCAAACAAGAAAACTTAGAGCTTACAATGATTTGTCCTTTTCATTAGTGATTGGGCCGAGTCTGGAAAGGAGACGTGAAGGAAAGCAGAGGGAAGATTAAGGAGAATAATACAATTTTTTTTTCTCAAATGGGAACTTATTTTGAGTACTGTATCTGTCCTATTTATAGCTAATATATTTTGACATGTCTGTGTTCAAGCCAGAGTCATTCCACGCCTCCTGCTGTGCCAGAGGGCAGTCTTCCCTCCGGGCTCTCCTCAAATACAAGGTTCATAATATTTTGGAGGACACCATAATGGATTGATTGATTCGAAAATAAAATCACAGTATGCGATCACTTAAAACTAATAGCATTAGAGGAATGTGGGAACTCACCTTCTTAATATCTGGTAAGGCTATATCTAACTGCTGGGTTTCCCCATCACGCCTACTTATGAACCAATTTCTCTTTTGGTGCCGTTTAACAGGCCTTGCTCCAAATCTTTGGGCTACCTTGGAATTTTTCAGTACGGTGGATGTAAAACTTCTAGACATCTGTAAGAGGCCCACCAGCAGAAGAGCTCCACGGTAGCACAGCTGACATTAGACCCTTGCGATACTTTACCCAGTCTCCTATGAGCGTCACCTCAACGCATCAGTGGCTCAGCAAGTGAAAAGGTTCCATACAGAGAGTCAAGAAATTTTGTTAGTTCTGATCTGAACACTCACCACAGTATAATAGTTCTTGGTAAGTGGAGTAGTTTCGAATCCTTTGCCAGCCTTGGGGGAGAGGGGTCTCTCTGTGGAATAGACATTTAAATTATGTTAAGATCACACAGATCTAAGATGAACATTTTATAACTGAAGTCAACTCACATACTATAAATTTTGTCAAATGGAAGGATCAGTGGAAATGTACATTCCCCGACAAGTGACACTCTAATTTTACTAAACTCTAGATGGTCCAAGCTAGGGTTCTTGTCCAGACCCCTTCAATTTCCGAGAAGTTAAGGCCTAGCTAATGAATGGCAGGGCCAGACCAAGAACTTCACTCCATTTGGGCTCGTTTCTTTACTCCAGTATGCCTCTCCACTCACCTCATTCAAAACAGATAAGCCAAATTAATGCTAACCAAATACACATATTTGTAACTTGTAAGTTACTATACAAGTATAGTATAGATATATATTATAACATAGGTAATAGCAGCCATCCTTTCTTGGGGCTCTCTACTGTGCCAAAAATAAAATAATCAGAATCTCTAACACACTGAAAACGAGCAGAAAATTCTTCTTTCTTTTATGTATCGTTTGAGTATCATGACATCGTGCTACAAAATGCTGCCTTTCTTTTACCAAGTTAATCTTACCTATTAAACTCATGACTAAGAGACATCCTAACCCATTCTTTCTTTAAAAAAAAAAAAACCACCTCAGGAAAATACAAGATGGTGATGATAAATGTTTAACAGTGTCACTAACACTATCGTTCCTCCCCTCATTTTCTCCTTTGTTTCATTTTGTTTTACATTCCATTTTTATCTTGCTATATTATATGCTGCTTTAAACTCTTTCTGAAGTATAGTCAAGTATATATAAGTAACCAATTCATAAGATATCATCACACTTGATTTTTCTTTTTAAAAAATATTTTCTAGTTTTAAATCTATTACATCCCAACCCTAAAAAATGCAAATTATAGAGAAAACATAAAAACCAATGATTAGTCAGAGTTAATCATCATCAAAGTAACATTATAAAGCATGTCTTCTCACTCTTTTTATATATGTATTTGTGAACACACACACATACACACACACACACACACACACACACACACACACACACAGAGGGATCTTTCTTACTTTACTTATGGTTTTGTAATTCTCCTAACAACCTTTTTAAACATTTCTTATTTATTTACTTATTTTTAAGTGTTTTCTATTTATTTTGACAGAGAGAGAGAAAGAGAGAGAGAGCCCCAAGCAGGCTCCGTGCCATCAGCGCAGAGCCCGATGTGGGGCTTGATCCCACCCACTGTGAGATCATGACCTGAGCTGAGATCAAGAGTCGGACGCTTAACCGACCCACCCACCCAGGTACCCCTTTAATCTTATGTTTTTATGTAAGCTCGAACCCCAGTGTGGGGCTCCAACTCATGACCCCAAGGTCAAGAGTCACATGCCCTACTGACTGAGCCAGCCAGGCGCTCCTCTGTAATTCTATCACATTATCGCATGAATATTTTCTCATTTAACCTTGACTTTTAATTATTGTTATATTTAAAATATTATTATATTAAAATAATCCTTTTATTTATTTGGCACTTAATAGCTTTTCAGACATTTTATTTGAGCCTCACGACCCTAGCAGGCAGAGATGATTGCATTTTGCAGAGAAGGTCACTCAGGTCCAGGGAGGTGAAGTTAGTTACCTAAGGGCATGTATGTAGGACATGGCAGGGCCAAGACTGAAGCTCAGGTGTGCCTTGACAAGAGCCTGGGCTCCTAACCAATATGATGTCCAGAGGTAAATCTACCGAGAAGGGCTTGGTCAATGGCATTTGCGGTGATTCCTACTGGCGTTCAGAGAGGCCATCAGTTTGAGCTGGGATGCTCAGAGAAGACCTTGCTGGGCAGGAGGCACTCAATCTAGTCCTGGAGGGTGGTGAGAATTCCAACCAGGAGAGAAAACAGTAGAGAACTTTCTGGGCAGGGAAGATTCCAGAAGCACAGTTGTAGACATGGCAATGCTCAAGGCAGGACTGTTCCTGTGCCAATCAATTGTCCAGCTGGGCCTTGCTGGGTAGGGTGAAAACAAGGCAAAAAGGCAGCCCTCTGGGCCAACTGTGTCACGTCCGAGTGATGACAAGTGGGGTACAGCCAGTTGCTGGAAGCTTCACGCCATTTCAAGATCCTCCTGGATCTACCTGGTGGCTTCACAAGATTGCAAGTGGCAGAGCCAGGACTTGAAATCAAGTATTGTACCAAGCCGGCTGTGCTTCCCAGGCACCACTGTTGGACTCTTAGACTTACTTGAAATTGACAGTTACCAAATTCTTTCAGTGTTTAGGAGGCCAGTTTCCTATAACGTAGTGATAATGGTTCTACTTAGAACTCATAGCCGAGAGCACCTGGGTGGCTCAGTCGGTTCAGCACCTGACTCTTGGTTTCAGCTCAGGTCATGATCTCCCAGTTCGTCAGTTCGAGCTCCACACTGGTCTCCGTGCTAATGGTGCGGAACCTACCTGGGATCCCCTCTCTCTCCCTCTATCTCTGCCCCTCCCCTGCTCGCTCGCTCTCAAAATCAATCAATCAATCAATCATTCAACCTAAAAACAGTTTTTTCTAAAAGAACGCACAATCGTTTTGTGCGACTGTAACGTAAGCCAGTCTTGATAAAAATGAAACTTTCTAGAGATACCGGCAAGATAGGGTCAGCTTTCAAAAGCCAGGCTGAACGGGAGGGTAAACAGTAATGGAGAGCCTGCCAAGACGGAGAAGCAGGAAGGAAAGGCCACAGGAATGGGTGATTGCAATGGAAACAAAATGTTAACTATGCAGAGTAGGACGGAGAAACATGAACCGAAAAGAAAGGACTGGCTGCATGGAGGTTCCTGGGTGGCTGAACAGGATGCAAAAAAACAGCTGGTGCTTTAAATAAGATCAATACCATTGTCAAACCTCTAGCAGGATTGACAGAGGCCAAAAGAAGACACGAATTACCAATATCAGGAGTGAAACAGGGGCTGTCACTACCTATCAAAAAGATGACAGGGGCACCTGGGTGGCTCAGTCGGTTTACGACCCGACTCTTGATTTCAGCTCAGGGCATGATCCCTGAGTCATGGGATCGAGCCCCGGCGGGCTCTAGGCTGCTCATGGAGCCTGCTTAAGATTCTCCTTCTCTCTCTCTCTCTCTCTCTCTCTCTCTCTGCCCCTCTCCCCTACTCGCACTCTCTTTAAACAAAAAAAAAAGATGATAAAGCAATACTCTGAGCAACTCTACACATATTAACTTGATAATTAGATGTGAAACGAACCAAGTCTTTGGAAAATAAAAACTACCATAACTCACCCAGTATGAACTAGACCATTTGAACAGACTTATAACTATTAGGTAAATTGAATTTCTAAACTTGAAACTCCAGAAAAAGAAATCTCCAGGCCTATATGGTTTCACTGGAGCATGCTATCACACGTTTAAGGAAGAAGCAATACCAATTCTTCACAATCTCTTAGAGAAAATAAGAGGAGGGATAACCTTCCAACTCATTTTATGAAGTCACTATCACACAGACACCAAAGCCAGACAAATATAGTATAAAAAAATGACAACTGCAGACCAATAGCCCTCATGAATATAGATGCAAAAAACCTTAACAAAATATTAGCAAATAAAATTCCGCAACATTTTTAAAGCATTGTAGACCATGGAATCCATCCCCATGGATGCCAGGTTGGTTAAACATTCAAAAATCAATCAATGCAACCCACAATATTAACAGTCTACAAAGAAAAATCGCATGATAATACCCATCAGTGCAGAAAAAGCACCTGAGAAAACTCAACAATCCCTCAAGGGGAAGAAACTCCCACCTCCTATCCCCCCCGAAATAGGAATAAAGTGGAACTCCTTCAACTCAATACAGAGTATCTACCAAACACCTGCAGCTGGCGTAGACATACATGGCACAAGATGTAAGGCTGAGCGTGGTCCCCCTGAGATCAGGAACAAGGCAAGGTGGTCTCTCTCACCACCTCTTATTCAATTCAGTTCAGGTCAATTCAATTCAATTCAAATCAACTCAATCACTGACATCAACCAACGGTCATGAAGAATTCAAATGGGTTACTTGGCATAAGATAACTCCAACAACAGCACTATCCCACAGATAAAGCCATAAGAGACCCTCCTAATCCTGATATAAAGAGCCTTTTCCAATTAACGCTTGGTTCTTCCCCCCCCCCCCCCCCGCTGCTGTACAGATTCCTATTGCCTGTTGGTGGTGATGGGACAAAAAGAAATCTAGTGACAATGGGTTTCTCTGGATATGAAACGTCTATGTGACATACCCAGGGGATTACAACAGGAAGTCTAAATATAAAGCTCAATCTTACTTTTGGTTTACAATCAGCAGGAAGAGTCATTTCTTAAGCTGCCTTAATACAAATTTAATTAGCCAGCCACCTCATCTCCTCATCTGATAACTATATTTACCTGCTGATAAAAAGTCTTAGAAGGATTTAATGACCCTTTAATGGAACCAGTTGCAGAAAACAGAATTTGCTTAAAATATCTGTTCTGATCATACTTGCTTCAATACTTCCTTGGCATGGACATTTTGCCAGGAAAATTTTAATGCAAAGTCCTTAGCTTTTCTCTAAGACAAAAACGAAAAAAAGATACAATTTATGGTGTTACTGATGTATTGGCAGGAATTTTTTTTCATGCATAAATAACATGTTAATTTACAGGTCACCACTGATTTTTAAATAAAGGACTGAAAATTGTTACCAATGGCTAATTTTCTTATTTATAATGTATCTGACTCAAACAAAGGAGCAAAGGCCCTTAATATATCCTCTGATGCTTATATAATGCCTAATTGATTCATACATATATTTTTCATGAAACAAAATCTTTGAGAAAATGTTTTTGTTCAAAAGGGTTTATTTTTCTCGTGCAACAAGAAAACGAGAGGTACGCAAGCAGGACTGGGAACAATGGCTCCATAATGTCACCACCGTCCAGGTCCCATCATTCTTGGTGAGAGGCCTTTATTATCACGGTCACCAAATCCTACCCTACCTTCAGCCTCAATCTCATGTTGAAAGGAGTCTCGTGTGTATGTGTGCGTGCACGAGATACTCAAACATTCTACTTCCTCACTTCTTACGGTAGTAGACTGGTGGCTTCACAGGTCCTCTGAAACCAGTCTCCTCCTGATGGGGGGGAAGAAGCTGTCCCCAGGGCCTTGACCATAATTATCTTCTAGACAAAAGTTACAGTGGAATCTCAAATTTAACATGTCACTCCCCAAGGGCAACTTTACCAGAGCACAAAGCGCTCCTGTCCATAGCAGGCTCAAGGGAAGAAAAGCGGGCACAGCCCTCCCACGGCACCAAAATCTGCAGGGTGGGGGTTTGCACAGGGCCAGGGTTGCTTTGTTCCGTTTTGAAGACAATACAGAGGCACATGGAATACCAGCCTGAATGAGAAGTACCCCAGGCTACCACGAATGAAGGTCAGAATCACCGACTATTCAAGTGACCTCAGCGTTACCCACTTGACCCAAGAGTAAATGGAGATCACAGGAGTTCTTCACTTCCATGCCTGATTCAGCCTCCCAAACGACCCAAGAGTTTGTGTGGCCGTGGGGTTTAAAACTCTAAATGGATGGTTTCATTTCAACGAAAGACGCATTTAATCTAGGAGTCATTTTTTTCAAACTCCTTACAGACAAATCTTCCCTAAGCTTATACATCAGTATGAACTTCACGAAAAGAAATAAAACATTGCGGGGCGCCTGGGTGGCTCAGTCCGGTAAGCATCCGACTTCGGCTCAGGTCATGATCTCGCGGTTCGTGAGTTCGAGCCCCGTGTCGGGCTCTGTGTTGACAGTTCGGAGCCCGGAGGCTGCTTCAGATTCTGTGTCTCCCCTTCTCTCTGACCCTCCCATGCTCACGCTCTGTCTCTCTGTCTCTCAATAAGTAAACATTAAAAAAAAAATTTTTTTTAAAGAAAGAAAATGTTGACAGGTGTATTTTCTACACCAAACATAAAATAGCACAACACTGAACTTAACGTGTCCCTCGGCAGCATCCTAAATAGGTTCCGGCCAACTTGCCACCCTGTGGAGGCAGCGAGAGGTGGTGTGGGCAAGAATTCGGGTCAACAAAGACTCATTACCTCCTTCCCAACAAGACATTTTCATGACACCGAACTGATCTCCACCACCCCAAGCTCCCTCTGCTCAGTCCTACCACAGATCCTCTGTGGCTTTGGTCCTCCCTGACCAATCACTATGGCTTGGATTGTCCTCCCCTCTCATCTGGACCTATCCACAGCCTACATGTCTCAAGCCCTACCTCCTCCACGAAGCCACTTCCAACCTCTCCAGCCACAGCACACTCTCCGTCCGCTGATAATCTGCTATGTATTTTTACGCTTTATCATCTACCACTTTACGGCGTCAGTTGTCAGTTTCGTCTCCGGCTATTAGCTCTGCCCCGGACTCCAAATCAATAATGACAGCTACCTGCTGGAAATCTTCAGCACGATGACTCTCTGGTGCCTCCACTCAACATGTCCAAAGCAACTCATCATCTTCAGTGAGATCTCCCCGTCACTAGACTATAAACATGAGGACAAAACTCATGTCTTAGGTTTCTCTGCCTCACCAGTGCCGGGACAGAGCCTGATATCCCAGTAATGGCAAAGAAACCTTCGCCGGCTGGCTGGGTGCATGACTCCACATGCCCTTAAGGAGCTCACCCTCAAGCTGGACCCCTAGACTTGGAATTATCTTCACCTCCTCCCTTCTGCTCATCACAAATCATCAGCAAATGTTCCTGATTGTTTTTTAACAGTATCTACTGCATCCGCCCACTTTTTCCGCTCCACTATCACAAAAGCAGCCCGCACGGCTCTCTGGATTGCCAAGATCTCAGCAAGAGTCTCTACTGGCTTCCCCACATCCTCGTTGGTTACCCCTACCACTTCTCTGCCATCCAGCCCCCACTTGACCACTAGAAACAGCTTTCGAAACCACATACTGTCCCCTACTATCCCCTGCTTTGTGTTGACACCCTTCTTCATATAGCTCCAGCCGAAGCCCCACTCCTCTTTATGTGCCTTACCCTCAACCCAAATCACCCTACCACCCTACCACTCCACATCTTCCTACCTCCATGCTTTAACTTACTAATGCCCTCTAACCTTCTACCTGTCAGAAGCGTCTTTTCATCCTTCAAGGCCCGATTCAAGTGCTCCCCCCTCCCGCCGAGGTTATTGTTCATAGAATCTCTTTTTTTTTTTTTTGCCTGCACCAATAGCATCTTGTCTAGACTTAGAGCTTTGTCTGCGTTACTTATCCCATGCTACCCTGTTACAGTTGTCTATGTACACACCTATCTTGACCACTAGACTGTAAGGTCATTAGAGGCAGGGTCCCCGAGGACAGACTATTATAGCCCCACCACCACTACTACCAAGTATCTAACTGATGCTCAGTGAACAAGCTGAACAGAATATAATGACCTGCCCCACGGTATCCATTCATTTTACAGATACTTAGAGAGCCTAAACAAAACAGAACATCTCTGCCCTCATGGTGCTTACATTCTCATGGGAATATACAGATGGTTAGTGAAGTAAATAAGCACACGTACACTATGTTAGGTGGAGAGAAATGGTTAACAAAAAATAGAGTAGGGAAGGGGGAGAGGGGCAATGGGGATAGGGTTCAATTTTCTTGGGTGACCAGGGAAGGCCCTACTGCAAAGCGGACAAGTAAGCAGAGACCTGAAGGAGGTGAGGGAACCAGGCATGTTAAACATGTCCCTGGTATACATCCAGGGAGCGTCTTAGGCAGAGGATCAGTAAGTGAGGTAGGTGCCCATTTGGCACAGGAAACTGGGAGCCAGTGTGGCTGAAGTGGAATGAGTGAGGGGGAGAAAGGTCAGAGAGGAGGTCAGAGGGGCAACAGGAAGCTGAATCCTGGAGGACCTTGTAGGCTAGTGAGATGACCTTGGCTTTTACTCTTTTTGAGATGGGGAGCCATTACCCAAGTTCCATTTTGAAAGAATCACTCTGGCTGCTGAGCTTAAATTCGGTTTAATTTAAGTAGCAGGCTTCCTGGCCCCAGCTGTCCAGACCTATCCTTGATGGCTGGGTAAGACGCTTCAAAGGGTTACCTAGGTGCTCAAATCAGAGCCAGAGATTGCCACGTGAGTCCTTAACTGAGCTCCAAACCAAAGAGAGTATAGAAGAAACCCTAAGGGAAGGGTCCAAAGCCCAGAACAAACAGCCCAGGGCAGTCCACAATGCAGCAGCCAGACTGTGCTACAAGGCATCTCAGCGAGGGACATGATGATGAAGGCATGCTGTCTGTCCACTTCCGGTGTCCTCTCGACAATGCTTGGACAATGCCTTGGGGAATCCCCAGGCAAGGCGGAAAGACCTGTGGCTTTCAATCTGGGGGATGAAGACACTGAATCAACGAACAAAGCTAGAGTGAATCTGGAAAGGTAGAGACCGTAACAACCAGACCAAAGCAACTGAAAGATGTAGCGAGGGGTAAAAATCAGCTGTGAGAATCATCAAAACCAAGGAAATTCCAAGAAGGCCTGTGAAAATATTTCAGGGATCAACAGAAACATCTCAATTCCCAGTAATAAAGAAAAAGCTAAGGGGTACCTGGTTGGCTCTGTCGGTAGAGCATGCAAGTCTTGACCTTGGGGTTGTAAGTTCGTGCCCAATGTTGGGTGTAGACATTACTCAAAAATAAAATCTTCTAAAAAATGCTAAGAAGTCTACACATACGTATATAACTATAAATCTTTTAGTAAACATTTATTCCATTAAGGGAGGTGCCCCCTGCCTTAAACCAACACACGACACAGAAAAGCGTGCAAGCCAAACTTTCTCTTAAATGCGCTCGGGAAAAGCTCCTAAGAGGGGTTATCTGGGGGAGGATGCAAAGGAGAGAGGAATTTGTATCGCCTATATTATACATCTTTGTAATTTTTTAATTTATTTACAATGAGCCTATGATTATATTAGCCGATAGTATTACTTTTGAGTCATTAAAAAAGCAACGAAGACGTCTACAAAAGAAAAAGCGCACTGAGCAGCTAACCACTCAAAGGAGCCCTTGGGTAAATATTTTGGGGAAGTGAAGAGATATAACAATGTGAATAACTGAACACTACTTTATCCGTATTGTGACATATTTTTATATATCAGGGTTTTTTTGGTGATATAGGCAGGGCCTCCTTGCTTAAATAACAAAAGGCAAGGAAGTGACCTAAGAAAGTTCTAGAAAGACTACTGAAGAATTCTTAGATTTCATTCTCCCGATATTATTACAAAAGAGGATAAGCAGTTAGCAGTACGTAAGAGTTAAGGGCAATTTTATTCAGAATCAAAGCAGCCAGACGGCTTCCTGCAGCCCTATGATTGTTATTTCTCGAACACATGTCTGAGGCATTTAGACTTAGGTCTGCTTAAAGAGCTTAGGGCTAAAAAAAGGAAGTTAGCACATGGCCTCTCTTATTATTCTTTTCTACCATGGTGATTCTTAGAGTGGCAGGAAGGGGACATAGTTAAGGTGGAACAGTTGTCTGAGCTTTGAATTCTTTAGCTTTTTTAGGTTTTTGCTGTCTTGATGTAATCGAAATGCAACTTCGCTTCAAAATATCGAATCACTGATTTTTCCTAGTTCCCTCCTACCCCAATTGTCGGCTTATAAATGCAAATACAAACAGTTTCTGTTGACCAATTAAAACTACAAGATTGTCAGTAGGGGGGCGCCTGGATGGCTCAGTCGGTTAAGCGTCCTACTTCGGCTCCGGTCATGATCTCATGGTTTGTGAGTTCGAGCCCCGCATCAGGCTCTGTGCTGACAGCTCCGAGCCTGGAGCCTGCTTCGGATTCTGTGTCTCCCTCTCTCTCTGCCCCTACCCCACTCACACTCTGTCTCTCTCTCTCCCTCTCTCTCTCTCTCTCAAAACTGAATAAACGGTAAAAAAAAAAAAAAAATTAAAAAAAAAAAAGATTGTCAGTAGGAATACAAGAGAGTACATGAGTCACGTTCCAAAAGGCTTTTGAAAGATCCACTTACCACTGGACTTAATTTCTCGGACATAATTACTAGGGAACCAGCCTGTTCTGCCATTTAATGTGCCTTCCCACCAGCCTCCTTCTTCAACTCTGGTGACATAAATGATGTCCCCTTTACAAACTGACAGTTCATCTTCATTAGTCTGCTTAAAGTTGAATCTTGCCTTTACTATCAACTGGTGGCCTCCATTTTCCATCATCTCCTAGGGAAATAAAAGCCACACCAGATTAAGCACCCGTCTACATGGGGCAGGGGCACAAATGACATGAATTGAGGCAAATAACGTGGGATGCGCAAGGACGGAACCCCAGGTCCACAGCCGTCTTGAGTCTTTAACTTAGGAGTGGGGCTGGGGTGGGGGAGGATAATAAACGGCGCAGAAGTGCATGCAACCTTTTGTGTTTACGAGAATGTGTATTTTGAAGGGGGCCATAGCTTTCATTCCCCTCTCCCCTCGCCAGTTGCCTAAAGATACTTGCTAAATGCGCCAGGAAACAAAGTAGAGTGATAAACTATTCCACCCTGCCTCTCCCCAACACCCAGACACGGTCTTACATAATTATAGGGCCAAGATTAAGTACTAATCTACACATAAAATCTGCCTCCCACCTCTCAATGGCTAAGAATATCTTAAATTGGCTGATTTAGTCATACGCAAACATCAAATATCCCGTAGATACCTAAGGCGGAGTTGTTAACCTGTCACGGGCCCCTTTGAGAAGCTGATGCGCACAGGGATCTTTACCTAAACCACCCGTAAGTTCCCGCACAGGAGGTTTGCACACAATTTGAGAGGGTCCAAGGGGGCGCGGAGGAACCGTAGTGTTCATCAGCTCCCCAACGGAGCCGGGAGCCGTGATCTCAAAAGGTAAAGCGTAGTGTTCATCAGCTCCCCAAAGGGAGCCGTGATCTCAAAAGGTTAAGCGCTTTGGAAGTAATTAAAGTGCTTTGGAAGTAATAGCTCCTGATGGCTTAAAGCAAGTGGGTGGCTTTTGACAAGGAATAAAGGTCTCCAAAGAGCCAGCCGAGGATGAGGCGGTTCCTCCCAAATAAAAGCTCCTATTAAGACCAAATGCAGAGCTAACTGGGCTACCCCACGAGGGGAGTTCATCGTCACAGGCTCAATAGGAAGGCACAGAGAAAAAGCAAATGACAGTAACGATGATGATGGCAAGTAATGCATATTGATTGTCGGTTATGTGCCAGGCACTATCTAGTTCTCCCAATAAGCCAGAGGTAGAGGAAATGCCAGCAAGCTGCCATCAGGAAGCCGTTCTAACGACTTCCATTTGCACGGCATTCTCCGCTAAACGAGTCACTCGGTCCCAGGAAGGGAAAGAACTCTGGGATTTCGGCCCCGATTTTCTGACCCTCTGCCCCACATGCCTTTGATGCGCGCCAGCGGGCCAGCCCGAACTGGCGCTGGGTTTAAAGTAGTTTCACCGGCGACGCCCCAAACGCACAGGACGGCTATCTCGCCACACGGGGAGATGAAACCAGGATATCGATTTCATTTGACAGACTGTGAAACAGGCAAGGGGAATTGGCTTCTATACTTACCACTGCCTTTGACTGCCTCTGCAGCCCTGGAGCTGTGCTAACAACTGCTCCCTGTGGGCTTGTCTGAGAACTATTAGCACTAAGAGAAGAGGAACGTCCACATGGTCTTTCTGATAGCTGATCTGTGAAAAGAGGAAAAGGCAAGATAAAGGGAGCCACTCATGTCAGAAGCACGTCTAGAACATAACACAATCTTTCACGGGACATTAGCACGGGCGCCCTGGCCGTAATCCTCACGGTTACCATTCGGAACGTGCCAAGTGAATTTCCTCCCCCCGCCTCCCATTTTGGTGGCCAACTTCTTCATAGCCTTACTGGCCATCGCTGTCCAGTAGAATGAAAAACAGCGACAGAGCCACATTTTCTCTTAACCCATTTCCCTACGACTCTCCCCTCTTGAACCGGTTGAGACAGTACGCCCTGTTATCCAAGGCAGAACTATATTGGGTACCAAACAGCTGTTTGTGGCTCTTATTACTTTGAAATATTTCAAACTTCTCTCTTTGTGTTTTGGCCCTTAACTGGGTGGTTCTTGTCTTCCTCATATGCGGTAACATGTGTAGCGTATGTAATGTAAATTCTCACAGAAACTGGGGGTGCGGCGGTGGCGGGGGGCGGTGGGCGAGGCGAAGGAGAATCGGAGACAGAGTGTGTCTGGGAAAGATGCGATCTTCAAAAATTACACTCGAGAATCTTCTCTTCCTTGAAACCTTGTGAAATTCGATCAGACCAGCGCTGAGCTGGGTGTTTTCCGTATGCTGGCTTCTCGACAAATTCAAATGAGGGCTTTTTTCCTCTCCGTTTATTTTTAAAAGACATAAACTGCAAAAGTCTAAAGCCCAAACATTCCCTAGGCGACAAGCTCAGTATCCAAGTAATTTCCTTGATGCTGTGGGTTTTAACTTTCACCTCCTTGTATTTTATAAATATCCGCGGCAAGGGAAGAGACTATAAAACTTGCTAGCAGAGTTTGGCAAAGGAACGTATAATTTGGATGGCATAATGCTAGAATGATACGATCCTCCCTGCCTAGCACTGGCTAGTTGTCATATGTCTTAAATATAGTTACTCGAATTAGCTGTACTTCTGCTATACGCCTTTGCAATAGCTCAAAAGCCTCCTTTTTTTTTTTCCCAAATAGCAAAAGAACAACTCTAGAGAAGTATTTTTACATTTATTGCTATTATGTACAGCTCTTTTGACTAAAACTATAATTACTTGATAGCTTCCTAGATGCTCCATTCTATTTGGCACTCGACTATATTGTCTGCTCTCGTGCGCTAATTGTTTCACGTGGGTAAGTTGAGTCTCCCTAAATAGATGGTAATTTTCTCAGGGGCGGGGACCATATCTTACACTTCCTTTGTAGCACCTGGCGGTGCTGGGCACACAGCCTGTGGACTCTCCAACAGTCTGAGCACCAAGACCTATGTTTGGGGGGCGGTCAGTCCGATGTGGGTTTGAACCCCAGCTCTGCCACTTACTTCCCGGTTGGGCAACTGTGGGCCAGACTTCCCTTATCTGTAATACGGACCTAATAATAATACCTACCCCCAGGGTCATTTCAAAGAGGAGACCACCGATGATTCTTAGAATTGCTTAGACCCATGGTGAGGGCTCAGTGCATCTCAACTATGCTTATTCCCACCCAGCTGTACGAAAGATTCTGTTTCACAGGAGTAAGGTTATACGCCAAGGCTATGGGGCGTTTTCTTCACATTTGCTAGGATTTATAGTTAATGCCTCCAATGTGGTGGGTATTAAACATTTAAATAAAAAATATTCTTTTCACTCACTACGACCCTGAGGTTTCGTTTCCAGTGCAAGGTTACTGACAACTTCTTTTTTCTTTTTAAAGTATGTGGATTTCTTTTTTTTTTTAATGTTTATTTGATTTATTTTTTGAGAGAGAGATTGACAGAGTGTGAGCAGGGGAGAGGCAGAGAGACAGAGGAAGACACAGAATCCGAAGCAGGCTCCAGGCTCTGAGCTGTCAGCACAGAGCCTGACACGGGGCTCGAGCCCACGAACGGTGAGATCATGACCTGAGCTGAAGTCGGGCGCTCTACTGACTGAGCCACCCAGGCGCCCCACTGACAACTTCTTTTACGTGGACAGACACATACAAAAATCTATGAGAAAAACATGGCTCTAATGGGGAAGTAACTGCTATCTTCTGTAAACTTTATGAAAAGGGGAACTCATCTTTTCCTTTTCATTTTCTGTCTTGTTGTTCTCAGTTGTGTATTCTGTAGCTTTGGACGAAATAGTTCCTTGGTTCTTATCATTATATGAAGGCCATTACAATAACATCTGTGATAGATGTGTTTAAATCCTAAACTCTGAACAATTAAAAGGGGCGCCTGGGCGGTGCAGTCGGTTAAGCGTCAGACTCTTGGTTTCAGCTCAGGTCATGATCTCACGGTTCATGGGTTCGAGCCCTGCATGGGGCTCAGTGCTGGCAGTGCAGAGCCTGCTTGGGATTCTCTCTCTCTCTCCCTCTCTCTCTGCCCCTACCCTGCTCACTGTCTATCCACCCCACCTCAAAATAAATAAACATTTAAAAAAAAAAAAAAGCATTTGACACCCACTGGGGTTGACTTGCAGGGAGGGGAGAGATGTGCACCGATCGAACAATCGTGGCCAAAGTTGGCTCCTAGGGGAATGAGACGCCCGTGGATCCAAATGTGTCACGCACGACTCACAAATGGCAAACCCAGCTCACCTTCTGTTGCTTTGTTGACAGCTAAAAGCGTGCTCAGAACCTTGGAGAAATTGACCCCTGCATAAAGGTCATCAGGATCAAACACCTATGAGAAAGGAAATTGAAACTGTCAGATGCCGTTAAGTGTTCAACTCAGCAAACCAACCTATCGAAAAGGCCACTCCCTCCAGCTCTCAGGAGAAAACGATGTAAAAGCCAAGAGCCAAACCTCCGTAGAGCCTTGCGAGAAGTGAAAGCGGCAGCTGAGCCGCCTAATGACATGTGGCAGGGCCCTCGGTGAGTCAGAGCGAAGCAGTGCTGGGAAATGAGAGCCGAGCCAAGAAGCTGAGCCCATCAGCAGACGCGCGCTCCGGCCCTGAGCGTGTCAATGCTCGGCCCCGTTACCGGAGCCCCGTAGGCACCTGTTACAGTTCGTGCCCGCCACCTACACAATGCCCTTCCAGCCCACGAAGAAGTTGCTGGAGCCCTTCTGACACGTTGCCACCTGCACAGTTCAATCGCTGGACTCAGGAGGGCCACTGGGGCATGCTGTCTCTTCCTCTGCTGTCCTCCCTGCTGCCACCCACCGGGTCCCAACGGCCTGGGATCCCAACTCCGTGGTCACTCAAACTTTTCCAGGTGGGTCTTTTGCTCCCAGCCTTGGTTCCTGGTTTCTGCCGTTTGACCTCGCCCCTCTCAGCTCATCGTCGTGGATTTGAACCTGTGCCGGCTCTTCCTGGCCTCAGGTGACTTTTCCAGACGTGACCTCTGGCCTTCCTAGTACTCCGCAAGTGTCAGCAACAAAACATGAAATAAATACGATATTTCACTTCGCCTTCGTTCCGGTATGCCACCGTCCCTGGTGAAGACTCCTATCGGTTGTTGTCTTAAATACAAATTAATTGTTGATTTGTAAATGTCTTCAATGTATTAAAATGCACATAGAATTCTTCTAGTCTCATATATGAATATTTGAAGCTAGCAATATTCTCAAACACAGGCACAATCTATTCATCTGCCAGCCAGCCCACAATGTAGATATACATATCTATAGGTAACCAGATGCCCAGGTTCTGGATGCAAGTTCACCTTCTAAAAGCATTTCATTCTTTGGGGCGCCCGGGTGACTCAGTCGGTTAAGCCTCCGACTTCGGCTCAGGTCACGATCTCACAGCTCATGAGTTCGAGCCCTGCATCCGGCTCTGTGCTGACAGCTCAGAGCCTGGAGCCCGCTTCAGGTTCTGTGTCTCCCCCTCTCTCTGCCCCTCCCCTGCTCGCACCCTGTCTCTCTCTCTCTCTCTCATTCTCTCAAAAAATAAACATTAAAAAAATTAAAAATAAAATAAATAAAATCATTTCATTCCAGGAGGGCTAGAAGTCTGAATCTTCTTTTCCCAGATGCAGTGACAGGAATAAAATGTACCTTTTCATGTGGGCCGTCCCATTAGACGGAGCCATGTGTTTCATTCCTCATCTGCGTGTTTTCTGAAAGCCACGTCAAGGCACAATTTTATCTTCTTTGTGTACCTATTCTCCAAGACCTAAACTCTGTCTCTAGAATGAAAGCACATAGTATCCATTTTTTTCGGGGGGGAGGGCGTCAATATAGATAATATATGCAAATGTGAACCTATAAAAGTCTGTGTATTCTGGGATTGACAATGATACTGTTCATTTAATCAATGGATGTTTCGCATTCAAACTTAATATGACTGAAGAGCCCAATCACATCTAAAAATGACGCACTAGGGACACCTGGGGGCTCAGTCGGTTGAGCGTCTGAGTCTTGATTTCGGCTCAGGTCGTGATCTCACGGTTCGTGAGGTCGGGCTCCGTGCTGGCTGTGGATCCTGCTTGAGTTTCTCTCTCTCCCTCTCTCTCTGCCCCTCCCCTGCTCATGCTCTCTCTCTAAAAAAAAAAAAAAAAATGACACACTCATTCTACTTTTAGTAAAGGGGTAATCCCAATATTACTAAAGAGTCAAATGACAGTACAATCCAAATATGTCTCTGAATCCCACAATATGAAATTCAAAATTGTCCAGGAATAAAGGGGTAGGCACTCTGTTTTAGTCTGCCAAAGCCGGGGTGAACAAGATACAACAGACCCTGGAGAGCGTATCTAGTATCCCAGAGGATTCCAGATTCACTGAATCTCCCTTAGAGCACATCGGTGGGGAAGTCTTAAGGGCACGGGTGCCACGATGGTAACCAAGCCAAAAGGTCATTTGTTTTTAGCCTCTGATTCCTAACGGGAGCGTGAATACGTGTGCGCGTGTGGATGCGGGTGCTGGGGAGGTGTGGTGGGGATGAGCAGCGTAAAATAAAAACCACGAGTAAGTATTAGTAGGATGAGACATGAGAGCAACAGCTGTGAGAAAAACGTCCCCCCTTTCCTTTTCTGTTGCTCCCTGATCCAGGTGAATTGACTGCCTACGTGCGGCAGATGCTGGCCCACATCAGGGGCCCATACCCGTACAAGGGCACTTGACTGAGATTAAGACAAATAACCCGATCAGAAAATGAAACACGCATCCACAAGAGTCACCGCCTGTGCTTGTGGGAAGCTGCCGGGACTATACAGGGTTTCCTTTTTAGAAAACCCCCATATGCTAGAGTTTACCCACGGACACTGTTTTTCTCCCTGCAAGCCTGTTCTGTAGCAGCAGCAACTACACAGGAAGGAGCTGGAAGAGGCCTCTAGGGAGTAGCAGAGACAGCAGAGCCTAAGAGTTATGATTTCAGAGCAGTTGGAAGATTAAATATAGCCAGGAACACCCTCCACCGCACCACACCCTTCCAAACCTCAAACTGCATGCTATTAAAAATTCCGCCCCAGACTTTTCTTCCGCGCACCGAGATGGGTCCCTTACTAAAATGGAAACACTGGGAGGGAGCCTAACGCTTTCAGCTGTTAGCAGTCTTGTAGACCTTAATGGAAATGACAGGCATGAGACCAAGTTTAGAGCTGATGGTGTGGAAAACGTAAAGACATTAGCGCCCAACTTGGGAAAAAGCGAGGGAGAACGGCCGGACGACGACGTGGAGAGGGTAGGGGAGCGCGAGGAGAACTGGACTGCAGTACGGGGCGGGGCCGTTTGCCCGGGAGCGATCCCAACCATTTACACACACAAAATGGAGAGCCAATTCCCCTTTTCTGTCCGCAGAGCCCCGGGGCTTGTTAAAGGAAACGCACATTTGCACATTTGCGGCGTTGGTGCTTTTCCGACGGGAAGCCGTGATGTTACTACTCCCCGTCTGCTACTCCGCGTGAGCCCGAGTCCCGGATTAACTGAACTTGCTCTATACCATTTGGGTCCAGAAATTAGCTGGTTAGTCGCAGTGGGGTCTGTGAAGGTCGGATGAACGGCAGGATTCCTTCCCTCCATCTACCACGACTGTGATGCAGACAAGAAAGGGCGGCTTCTGGAACTACTACGAGATGCTTTCAAGGTCCCGCCTCCTGCAACGGGGAGGGGTGGGGGGGGCGAGGTTCAAGGACAACGACGACGGACGTTTACTCTACTCTGGGTAAGCAACAGGGGAGACGGAGATTAAACCTCATGAAAGATGTTTTTTTAAGTGCCGTTGACCCTTGAACAACACAGGTTTGAAATGTGCGGGTCCACTTACACACGGGCTTTTTTCAATAAATACAGTACAGTACTGTAAAAGTACCTGCTCTTCCTTATGAGTTCTTTTTTTTTTTTTTAATGTTTATTTATTTTTGAAAGAGACCAAGAGAGAGCAGGCGGGGGAGGGGCAGAGAGGGAAGGAGACCGAGGATCCAAAGCGGGCTCTGCGCAGCAAGCACCGAGCCAGATGCGGGGCTTGAACTCATGAACCGTGAGATCATGACCTGAGGCGAAGTCGGAGGCTCCACCGCTGAGCCACCCACGCACCCCTCTTCCTTATGACTTGGTAACAACATTCTCTAGCTTACTTCATTGTAAGAATGCAGTATATAATACATCTAACATGCAAACTGTGTGTTAATGGGCTGTTGATGTTATCAGTAAGGCTTCGGGTCAATGTACATAAGGTCAATTTACATAAGGCCCAATACTACATCAGCGGCTGAAATCAGACAAGGCATTTAATTTTTATTTTTTTTTATTTTTAAAAAAAAAATTTTTTTTAACGTTTATTTATTTTTGAGACAGAGAGAGACAGAGCATGAACGGGGGAGGGGCAGAGAGAGGGAGACACAGAATCGGAAACAGGCTCTAGGCTCTGAGCCATCAGCCCAGAGCCCGACGCGGGGCTCGAACTCACGGACCGCGAGATCGTGACCTGAGCTGAAGTCGGACGCTTAACTGACTGAGCCACCCAGGCGCCCCAAGGCATTTAATTTTTAAATGTTTCCTCGCATTTTTCCATTTCGGATATCCACAATGACCGCACAATTTCTTTTCTGTCCACTAAACACCAGGTGTTAATTCTGGACTGTTGGGCATCTGGCAGTATAAACCACGCAGACATGTAATATTTTCATGGTTTTACAAGTAGACCCTTTGGGGACAGTTTTCACTTTCAATCTGCGCGCCGTTCGATGATGTTTTCCCTAAATCGACCAGCACAAGGAAGCACATGAGAAGAAAATCTCCAAGCCCCCCTCCCCGCCGCTCTGTTCCCTCACTAATCTTACAGGTACACTGTACTGATTTACTGAGCCCTTGCGACACGCCGACACCGTGCCTGGAGATATTTATATGTCTCCATTCACTGCACACGATTCTCCCAGCAAGCCCGAAACGTGGGCACGTTTATTTCCCCCATTTTACAGATGAGCAGACTGAGACTCAGAGCGGTTGCGTCACCGAGCAAGAGAGTGATGGAACCAATGCAGATACACGAGAGAGAGCTCTGGGGGACATCTGAGCCCGGTCTGCATACTTCCCACTGTCACGAGGCACTAGAAAGAAGAGGAAGAAATCCGTGGGTTTGTACCCAAAAAGAAATCCCTGCCTGCTGTCAACACAAGTTCGTTACAACCGCTACGATGACTAATTCAACTAATCGTGGCAAGGAGAAAATGTCCCACAGGACCAGACTGTCTCCGCAGGGGCTGTGCCACATTCCCGTGCTGGCCTTCTCCTTTCAAGCCCCGACCCGGGAGGCACCGGCTCAGGTTTGCCGGAAGCAGGGAAGGGCTGCACTGAGCCACTCGCTATGTGTTCATCCAGTTCCACCTTGTGAGCCGCTGTCCATATTTGTGAGGCGTTGCTTGGGCGGGGGTTCAGCCCGGGGTTACAGGGCAAACCTAAACTACTCCTTGGCACCTCGCTCTGACCACCTGACATAACCAGTGACAGCTCCGGCCACGTCCTCGTTAAGAGAAGAAGCCACACCATAGAACAGGGTGTCGGAACAGGGTAACGTCTCCAATGTCATGAGGCTTCAGTACCCCTCAATCGACTTCCATTTAAAGTTAATTTAGGGGGCGCCTGGGCGGCTCAGTCGGTGGAGCGTCTGACTCAAATCTCACGGTTTGGGGGTTCGAGCCCCACATCTGTCAGTGCAGAACCTGCTTGGGATTCTCTCTCTCTCCCTCTCTGCCCCTCCCCTGCTCATGCTCGCGTGCTCTCTCTCAAAATAAAGAAATAAACTTTAAAAAAAAAATGAAGTTCATTTAGGGTCTGGAGTGATCCCAATAGGCTCCGTCACTCAACTGTTAAAACCCAATCAATTAAAAAGCAAGTGATTCAGTGGAACCACATGGACACAGCTTCTGTTTCGGGCCCGTTAAAAAAAAAAACAAAAAACAAAACACCAGACTCCAAATGTTTTAAGAACATTCCATCTCTCCCTTGTTCCTACTGGGTAAAATCTGAAATGCACTTAGCCCATCTTGAATCACAGCCTCCAGTTCTCACAGCTGAGCGTGCTGCCTCTGTTGACCCCTGAACTTTGGAGGAAATGTCATTACGTGGTGCAGCAGAGCAAAGCAAATCCGAGCTGCTTAGTCATACCTCACGGGGTGGCACTGCTCCTGGCTCTGTGAACCCGGGATGCTTCCGCGCGGCTCCTCCTGAAAGCACTCACAAAGTCAGCAACGATGCCACTTTTCTGCGGCTCTGTTTCCCACGAGGGATGTGAGTGACGTCTTTCACCAAACCAGCACAGCGAAAGGCTCGCCGGCCCATGATCTGAATAGGGGACTCTCAGAGGCAGCACCTCGGCCGTGTCCCCAAGGTCCAGAATCTGCTCTTCAATTCTCATGGCTCTGGAGAATGGACTCGTGCGAACCGAGTTCGCCCAAGGCCAATGCATAACCCCAAAAGGCCAACTTGCGTAGTTCTGCTAAAAGAAATAAACCATTAAGCAGATTGGATACTGCCACTTTATGGCCAGCGTATCACTCTCTCCCGAGACAGAAATCCGCATGATAAGCCAAATCAGAAATAGAAATTTGTTGGGTAGTACAGCATCTAAGCAGAGGGGTTCTGGGAGATCACAGGCTAATGTCACTACTACCTGTTTACAAGTGGACTTGTTCAAACTGTCATTAAAAAAAGAAATGACCGATTTGGGGCACCTGGGTGGCTCAGTCGGTTCAGCGTCCAACTCTTGATTTGGGCTTGGGTCATGATCTCACGGTTAATAGGCTCGAATCCCGTATCAGCCTCTGTGCTGCCTGCTTCGGATTCTGTGTCTCCCTCTCTCTCTGCCCCTCCCCGGCTCACTCTCTGTCTCTCTCTCAAAATAAATAAAACTAAAACTGTTAAAAAATAAAAAATAAAAGACGCCCTACTTATAAATTCTGGCTCTAGCTTTGACCATCTACGTCCTTGCGTCTCTGTGGATTTGTATGGCGTCGTTCTCCAGAACTAATACGGGCTTCTCGATTGCCTGGACCTTAGAGAGTTCAGAGCCAGGAAGTTCCGCTGCATAGAGCTCCCGTGACAGGAGCGAAGACCTGAGTGTGACCCCCTCGTTGCTCACGTCTCGTCACAACATCACCAAATCCTGATGGCCGCTTCAGAATCGCCAACACCTCATGGCCTCCAATCTTCCTTGTTAGCACTCCTCCAGGGGAAAAGACCCTTTTGCTCCCCAACAGGGAGTTCTCATCAATCGACGACTAAGTGTTCGGGAAGGAGGGGGATGACTGAGGAATGATCTAGGCATCTTGGCCGGGATGGTCACAGGATTAAGAAGAGAAAGAGACAATAGAGGGCTTTGGATAATTGCCCCAAGAAGAGAGTAGGCATCAGCGGAAGGGAAAGATGAAATCTCTCTTGTTAACAGGGCTTGCCAAGCCGAGGACAGGAAGCAGGGCGCCCAGAACCAGCTGCTGTTCAGCCAGACGCCATCGCGGCCCGCCCCGCCACCCCTCCCGCACTCCCGTCACCAGAGCCTTTGCAGGAGCCGCACTGGCTGCCGCTTCTGAGGGGCGGGGCGGACGGGTGATTCCTCAGCTGCTAGAAACATCTGGGTGCCAGACCTGGGGGTGTCCTCCCCAAGCTCCTCACCCCCACCCCTCCGGAGAAGGGGACTTATTTCCTAGCGTTCCAAATTGGAATGCAGAACACATTTTCCCAGAGACATAGGGTGAATTCTATAGTTCGACCGCATTTATTAAACAGGCTGTTGTGGGCCAGCCAGAAAACATAATCCCTGCGTAGAACCTGGTTTCTAGGGGGGAAAAAAAATGTCTTCCGGGTTCCTAACAATAACTTGCAAATCAACCTTCGGAAAAGAGCCCGCTTTACGGTGAAGAATGCCTGGACGTGTGGTCCCAGACGAGCGTCCACATCCTTCATACTTTCTCCCTGTCCTCGCACGTCAAGGATGAACGATGACTCTAGACACCCCGAGCACTATCCCTGTTTCCGCGCTGCCCATAACGAGAGAATCGAGGGATACAACAGGAAGGTGAGAATAGCCTCCGAAAGTCTAACGGTCGACCAGTCCTGGCTGTTAGGCGGGCCAGGCAGTTGAGGAGGAGACGCACATGTGAAGACAGGGCTTCCGCAGCCCCAGCTGGCCTAGGAGTCCGCTCGGGTTCAGGGTGGGAGCCCTGCAGCCCAGCAGAATCAACGGCTTCACCACGAGTCCCAGGCACCGGAGACACCGGCGTCAAAAGAACCCCACACGGAGATTAGGCAGGGAGGAGCACCGCGGAGAAAGGAACCGCGGTGCGGTGGCTTTACACGCCCTGGCCTGCTCATCCGCTGCCTTCCCCCAAAGTCCCACATCCACTTACCCTCGGGCTTCCGTCTTCTGAACTGCCACAGCCTTCCGGTCCGTACGGACGCTGTACAGTTCAGCCCTCAACCATCTACCGCTGTAACATTCTCTGTTTATTCGGTGGGCGTTAAGATCAGGTCTGCGTTTCCAACTAGAAGGCGGGCTCTTGGGAGTCCAAACTGCCCCACAGACGCGGCCCGGTATCCAACGCATGTGAGACGCTCGATAAGGGATCATTCATCGGCCGATCGACAGGGAGTGCTGGCAGAGAAACTTAAACACAAACGATGCCTCGAATGTGAGCCCCATGAAGCCAGGGCTTAAAAAAACGTTTTCACTTCCGTATCCTCGGGGTCTAGAAGAGTGCCTGTCACGCAGCAGGCGCTTAATACGTATTTGATGAATTCACAAGGGTTGAGAAGCTCTTGACAATCGATGATTAGTCCTAACTGAAGAAACAGCATTGCCGAAATTACGGTAAAGTTAAAAAAAAAAAAAAAAAGCATACGATTAAATATAAAAAGTCAGGGGGCACCGAGGGGGACTCAGTCGGTTAAGCGTCCGACTTCGGCTCAGGTCACGATCTCAAGGTTCGTGGGTTCAAGCCCCGTGTTGGGCTCTGTGCTGACAGCTCGGAGCCGGGAGCCTGCTTCGGATTCTGTGTCTCCCTCTCTCTCTGCACCACCCTTGCTTGCACACTGTCTCTCTCTGCGGCTCAAAAATGCATAAACATTAACAAAAAAAATTTTTTTTTAAAAAAGACAGATGATTGTATTGAGGAGGGCACCTTTTGGGATGAGCACTTGGTGTTGTATGGAAACCAATTTGACAATAAATTTAATATATTGAAAAAAAATAAAAAATAAAAAAAAAATAAAAAGACAGATGATTAAGGAAGAAAATCTCAACTCCCACATGACTTGCCAGGAAACACCTATCGGCTAAAATAACATACACCCGTATCTGTCTGCAAAATTAAGCCCTGCGACTGTGAGGTGACCTGCGTACTTCAAATTCCATGTTTGTGGATTTCACTGAGTTTCTGTGCCCAGTCTGGGCAAAGTCTGCAACGGCTGGCCTGTCCCAGTACCGGTGCCTTTTGGTCTCCCCACAAAGCACCAGGACCTACGAATCAGACAGCAAGGAAGCACCAAAGAGCTGAGGGGTTTCACCGCTTTGCTGGCAGTTGGCTCTATCGTTTGAACTGTTTCATTGTCAATGGCTTAAATGACAAACACCATAAGCCACACTCACCTGTTTCACACCTCGCTCTAAAACGGGCTCTGCCGAAGGAACTCAGGAGAAGCAAGAAGGCGTGACAGATTGAAAGCCTCCAATCCACATGCCCGAAGACCCCCTTCCACCAGCTCATCAGGGTAGGAAGGATGTTGTGCCAAAGTGATTACCGTCTTCTTCGTTGAGAGATCACCCCCCACAACATCCTTGGCAAAGACTTTTGGCACCCCCCCCCCCCCCCGCTCACGGCCACATGCGAGTCACATTTTCAAAAGTAGGTCCTTTCAGAGATGCCCCATCAATGCCCTAACAGACGTCAAGCAGTTAATTTTCCTCCACCCGATCCCAAGCAAGATGTCCACGTGGGATACAATCCACGCACGGCAAGGTGGGTGTTTGCGAGCTCTCATAGCAGACACATGATGGAATGGTGCTTTCCACGGACACCCAGGTCTCTCAGCCTGACGGAACCCCGCCTGCAAGTGCCATTTCATCTCAAGCCCGTCATTTCTCACCATGGTCTCCTCGTTTGCCCCAGAATTCTTCACGTTCTTCACCGTGCCTCTCTCTGACAGGTGCACGTCTCCTGATGGAAAACTTCCCTCACCCATTTGGTCTGGTTTGGTTTTCTTTTTAGTTTATTCATTTTGAGAGAGAGAGAGACAGACAGCAAGTGACCCGCTATTTCAAGACCTGAGTCAAAGTCGGACGCTGAAGTGACTGAGCCACCCAGGCGCCCCTCCTCAACCATTTGAATCCCCCTTGTCCTTGGGGGCCCGAACAACATCACTCCCTTCCACAGGGTCTGCCCCAAACACGGCACCTCAGGCTACAATGGGCTTCTTCTTCTGAACTCTGTATTATGTTCTAGACCCTGGAATCACTAAGCCGGATACCTCGAGGTATCGCTGTTAAATGCGGCGAGTTCCCACAATGCCAGGCATAGCACCCACCCTAGAGACAGTGAACAAGTACTTGCTGATCATTAGTCTTTGCTTTTCCACCTAAAAGCTAAACAGGTATTTCTTCCACCAGAAACACCTGCCCTTTTGGTATGCCTTCCCCCGAAGGAAAGACAGAGAAAAGGTCTTTTTTTTTTTTTTTCTGGCAGAACTTGATAAATCGGGGCTTATTTATTTTCCATCGCTTGGTAAAACAGATTCTTCTCCTTGAAGATGGTGATTGAGAGAAGGGAAGAACGTTGAAGGAAGCGAAGGTACCGCCTGGGATCACATTCGAGAATCAAAGTTACCGAGTCCTAATGTGTGCAAACGTCACGTCTTGAAAACCCAATGAAATCAAGAGAGTTTGGGTAACGTAAGAAATAAGAGGTGAGCGGAGGACTGGAAAAGCAGAAAAGGTCTTCCCTTCGACATTATGGGACCTAACTCGCATACCATTAACTGTCTTTTCTTTTTTTCTTTTTAATTTTTGAAAACCACGAAACAGGTAGTCCAGCTTGGCAGAAAGAAGTTGAGTAGATACTGTATTAGAAGAGACTCAGCTTTCTCCTTACCCTTACTTACACTCACTAAAGAGTCATTTCTCCGAATAAAAGTCAACTCCTGATATTTTACATACAGACTCTTAGATACACAAGCTATCTAAAATAAACTTTAAAAACACGCATCCGGTCATTCTCCATTGGACAAATACTTACTGAGCCCCTGGGAGACGCCAGGCACTAAGGGAGACATTTGTTGTAGGATGAAAACAAAAAGGATAGTATGTAAAATGGAGCAAATAAAGAAGCCACCCATGCATGGGCTCACCAAGCACGAAACCATGGTTTTCCATCCTGTTGTCTTTCCTGAAAAGTAATTTTTCGATCCCAAATCAAAATTTTCCCCAATCCATAACACATTCCCAAACACCAGCATGTCTTCAAGGAATGCTATCGCAACACTTGTGCCCCCAAAGAAGTGCTTACATTTCTTTTGTTGGTAAAATACTGGCTGCCAGATGCTTCTCGCAAATTATTGGGAAATATCCTGTTTGCTGGAGACCTAGCCATGAAGAATAGACGAAGGGGCACCTGTGTGGCTCAGTCAAACGTCCGCCTTGGACTCAGGTCATGATCTCCCGGTGCATGAGTTCAAGCCCCACGTCGGGCTCTGTGCTGACAGCTTGGAGCCTGGAGCCTGCTTCGGATTCTGTGTCTCCCTCTCTCTCTGCCCCTTCCCCGCTCATGCTCTGTCTCTCTCTCTCTCTCTCTCTCAAAAATAAATAAACATTTTTTAAAAATAGACGAATTACAAGATGAAATGTTCAGGCCTGCTTCTCAGGCTGGGCTCTTCATAAAAGATGCTAAGAGCTTAACACCTTAAACATGCCTTGTAAAATGACGTCCGCACTTCCAAGGGTAGAGAAACGTGTCTGCTATTGTCCAGGGTGAGACAAGCCCTTAATAACCGTGTCACTCACTGCTTTGCAAAGTGCTGTTTCCACCTTTCCCTTAATTTAATCCTTCCTTTTCCCTGTTGCCCTTTTCAATCCCTCAACTGATACGGCTGATCTCTGTAATAATATTCAAGTTCCCAAGAAAGTATAAAGCTGGGATTTGACTCTATTTGTCTAAGCAGAACTTAATTAGGAAGGTAGATCTTCTGCCAGAAGGCAAATAGAAATGATGGGTGGCTCTATGTTCTCTCGGATGAGCCAGCTCTCTGAACCCACACACCCCTCTGTGTGATGGGGTCCAGTTCGCCGGGGTCTGCCTGAGCCCAGAGCTAAGCAGACAGATGTCTGGTGCCCTAAGTCTTTCTTCCAGATGAAATGCAGATATGGAGCAGCTTCTGAACTGGGTGGACATCTATCCCCTCTAAAAAGCGGGTAAGCAGAGGCCCTGAAAAACTAGCAAGTGCCCTCACCCTTCTTCATTTGCAATTCAAAGGCCAGACCTTGGGCATCTTTTCCCTAGGAACTCCAAAGTCATCACCCCTCACACTGATCCCTGGGGGCTCCCGCTATGGGATAACATATGACCAGAGTAGGAGGGGGCTGGAGTAGGGGATAGCTGGCCTACATTGTGTGGTTTTAGTAAAGAGCTATATTGTGTTCTGTTGCCCCCTGAAACGGCCTGGATTACAATCAACGTTAAAACCAAATTAGAGGGGCGCCTGGGCGGCTCAGTCAGTTGAGTGTCCAACTCTTGATTTTGGTCAACTCATAATTCCAGGGTGTGGGATCAAGTCCTTCCCGTCCACAGGGTCTCAGCGTGAAGCCTGCTTGAGATTCTCTCTCTCTCTCTCTCTCTCTCTCTTTCTCGCTCTCTCCCTCTGCCCCTCCCCTACTTGTACTCTCTCTCTCTTTCTAAAATAAAAAAAAAATTTTTTTTTGAGTGAGATTTAAAACAAGATAACTTGTATATCTCCCAGCAGAAAGATTCAATTGATCAAATTTTCTAACAAAACACATTCCCTTTGGTATTATCAATATATATTCAACCCAGGGGCGCCTGGGTGGCTCAGTCGGCTGAGCATCGGACCTCGGCTCAGGTCATGATCTCACAGCTGGAGTTCAAGCCCCGCAACGGGCTCTGTGCTGACAGCTCAGAGCCTGGAGCCTGCTTTGGATACTGTCTCCCTCTCTCTCTGCCCCTCTCCCACTCATGCCATGTCTCTCTCTGTCTCTCAAAAATAAACATTTTTAAAAAATTTTTTTAAAAATATATATATTCAACCCAATTCAGAAATGACATGCTTCCTTTTTAAGTACTGCCTACCGTGGTTTTTTGTATAGAGGCAATTGGTTTTGATTTCCCCCTTCAACTATGCCCAATTCATCAGTTTTATTACTTATTTCCCAGGGGCAAGGGAAAATGTTTTTTGTCAGTCATCACCAAACATAGAAAGCCATTTGTCGAATTGTTTAACTAAAACAACAAGCAAAAAACAAAAACAAAACAAGCATCTTGCTCTGGAGTGTATTTTTATTTTTTTAAACCTTTTTTAAAAATTATTATATTTTATTTTATTTTTGAGACAGAGAGAGACAGAGCAGGAGCAGGGGAGGGGCAGAGAGAGAGAGGGAGACACGGAATCCGAAGCAGGCTCCAGGCTCCGAGCTGTCGGCACGGAGCCCGACACGGGGCTCGAACTCACAGACTGTGAGATCAGGACCTGAGCTGAAGTCGGACGCTTAACCGACTGAGCTACCCCGGCGCCCCTGGAGTGTATTTTTAAGTTTCAAGCTACTGTAATTAAGAAATGAATATGTTGGTCTTAAAAGACACAAAAGTTAAACTATCTCCTCCAGGTAATCAATGTGAGAAACTGAAAATATTCCTTTTTCACGTTCTTCTAGCTCATGCCTAGACTAGAAAAGAGTGAAAAGCATTCCTGATTTTTTCGACTCCAAGAGGAATCCGTCCAAATGGTTTCTATTCCTCGCACACAAAATGGCGGCTGAGGAAGTTCCTGTGGTCAACAACTGAATAATTCGTAGTCTCCGAAGAATTCGGTGGTTTTGTCTTCTCCAGGTCCTCCTTGGAATGAGAGCCCCACACACATTTCTAGTCCTGAGTTCTTACAAAGGAAACCATATACGAATTGTCTTCAGCAGTTAAAACTTGGCCACGCTAAGCATCGAGAACAACAGTAAGACAACCAGCCAGAGACCTTAATGTGAACTTTCATAACCAGTTCATAAAACTCTTAAGATTGCACATAAATTGACAGAAATGACAGTTAACGTTTCCGACCTCTGCTCCGGGGATATCACTGAGCCACAATATCACAGAAATTTCAACCGTCTTCACGTAGCCTTCCGAATAAAATACGTAAACAAATTAAATAGGACATAGGAATAATTTTAAACACACTTCAACACACTCTCATCTAAATTCAAATTGTTTTCTGTGATGTGAGGCACAGAGAATTTCAAGTACAAGTGAAAAGAAGAAGCACTTCAATTAGTGAATGAACGATATTAATAACGGGCAAAGGACTGATGTCTGCTGGTAAAGACAAGGAGGGCTGCCACTATTCATCCAAAGTTTCCAGAAAATGCTCAACTTTGTTTTGCCTTCAGAAGAGGGCTGTTAAGGGGCACCTGGATGGCGCAGTCGGTTAAGCGTCCGACTTCAGCCAGGTCACGATCTCGCGGTCCGTGAGTTCGAGCCCCGCGTCAGGCTCTGGGCTGATGGCTCGGAGCCTGGAGCCTGTTTCCGATTCTGTGTCTCCCTCTCTCTCTGCCCCTCCCCCGTTCATGCTCTGTCTCTCTCTGTCCCAAAAAAAAAAAAAAAAAAAAAAAAACAAACGCAGAAGAGGGCTGTTAAGTGTTAGAAAATATGTGGAGATTTTACCATCAACTTTACTTTTTTTTTTTTTTAATTTTTTTTTTTAATGTTTATTTATTTTTGAGAGAGAGAGAGACAGAGTATGAACGGGGGAGGGGCAGAGAGAGAGGGAGACACAGAATCGGGAGCAGGCTCCAGGCTCTGAGCCATCAGCCCAGAGCCCGACGCGGGGCTCGAACTCACGGACTGCGAGATCGTGACCTGAGCTGAAGTCAGACGCTTAACCGACTGAGCCACCCAGGAGCCCCCATCAACTTTACTTTTAAAAAATGTTCTTTTCCAGGGCCGTCTGGCTGGTTCAGTCAGTTAAGCATCTGACTTTTGGTTTGGGCTCAGGTCAGAATCTTGCAGTTTGTGGGTTGGAGCCCCACATCGTGCTCTGTGCTGACAGTGCAGAGCCTGCTTGGTACTCTCTCTCTCTCCCTCTCTCTCAAAATAAATTTAAAAAAAAACTTTAAAAAAGGTTTTTTTCCCAAAATCATGCGGTCTCTGTCCAATAAATCATGGAACTAAGGAACAAGATGGCTGGATTTTGTTTTCCTGTTTTAAGGTTCCTCCCTGTTTAAATTCTCAAAGTAACTGGTGTAAAAGCTCAGAAATCTGGGAGAAGCTATCATTTTACAGAGGCCACAGTCTACCCCTGCCTGTGTCCCAGTTGGGTTTTTTGTTTGTTTGTTTTTACTTTTTTTTTTAAGTTTATTTATTTTGAGAGAGAGAGAGAGAGAGAGAGAGACAGCATGAGCAGGGAAGGGGCAGATAGAGAGAGAGAGAGGCAGAGAGAGAATCCCAAGAAGGTTCCACGATGTCAGCGCAGAGCCCAACGCAGGGTTTGATACCAAGAACTGTGAGATCGTAACCTGAGCTGAAATCGAGATTCGGAAGCTTAACCGACTGAGCCACCCGGGCGCCCCTGTATCCGAGTTGTTTTTAATGTTAAGATTTCAAAAGAAGATCTTCTCTCTAAAGCATGACTCACTTCTTAATAGACTTTGCTTAACACGGCTAAAGACTTAAGCAAAAAAATTTTTTTTTGATAACGCAATGTTATCATTTGCAAATAATCGTCTACTGGGGGGGGGGGGGTTGCCTGACCCCACGCCAAAAGGCCCCGGGTGGTTATGTATTTGGGGGTCTGCTCTTTTTAGAGTTTTCCTGGCTCCTTCCCTGACGCGCTGTTGACTTCATTGCCTCCATGTGGTACATGGACGTGAACTCTCTCTACCCCTGCCGGTACGTCTAGTCCCCAGCAGCCCCCCCCCCTTCTCCCTTTATCACGACCTTCTATCCAGATGCTGTTCCCCAGTTTACAAAGTGCTTCCACAAACCTTATCTCATCTAATATAATTTTCTATTTCTAATCCGTTTAGGGATGAGCAACCAGATGACCCATAATGCCAACGAGCTCAGTTAGATAAGTAAAAGTCATCAGGCTCCGAGTGGGATCCTGAAGCAGTCTCCCAGGAATAGAGTGCGTAAGCCTTAAGGCAACGATGCGGTATCTCTCTGCAGCCCAGACTTTCCCTCACCGTTCAGTCATTCTACTGATCACTCACTTCATAAACAGTTCCTGAGTACCTGCTACGCGTACCTGTTAAACTGAGGGCTGGGATTATAAGAATGATCAAACCCAGGTTCCTGCCTTCGAGAAGCACCAAGACTAGGAGAGAGATCAACGTGTCCACAGTTCCCCATAGTGAGAATGGCCCATCAGCATTAAGACAGCTTGGCACAGGGGTGCCTGGGTGGCTCAGTCCGTTAAGCATCTGACTCTTGGTTTCAGCTCAGGCCGTGATCTCACAGTGGGTGAGTTCGAGCCCCAAGTCGGGTTCTGAGCTCTCAGGGCAGAGCCTGCTTGCAATTCTCTGTCTCCCTCTCCCTCTCTCTCTCTTCCCCTCACCCATTTGCGCTCTTCTCTCTGTCAAATAAATAAACATTTTTTTGAGTTAAAAAAAAAGATAGCTTGGCACAAAGGATTACGAGAACGGGAATGATAGTCCCCCAATCCAGCAGAGAAGATTTTCCAGAAGCTCTCAAGCTGCGGAAGAAGCTTGGCATGTCTTTCTTTACGGTTCTCAGCTGGGTGACGGACGCTGGAGGTTGCTAGACTGCTGAACTCTAGATATACCACGGAAACGGTTCTCAACTCTGGCTGCACATTAGAACGACTGGGGGGACCTCTCGAAACAAAATAATTACAAGACACGGTGCCTTTGGGAAACTGTCGGGCGGTACCTACTCAAGCTGAACATATACCTACCCGATGACCCAGCTGTGCCATCCGTAGGTACAAACCCCACAGAAACGCGTACCAGAAGACATGCCCGAGGCCAGCACTGTCACAGCAACCAAAACCTGGAAACCACCATCAACAGGTGAACGGATAAACAAACCATGGGACGTCCACATGATGGGACAGTACCAGCAATGAAAAGAACGAGCCACTAGTATCCATAACATGGGTGACTTGTACAAATTTACCCTGAGTGAAAGAAACCTTATATAAACGAGTACATGCTGTATAATTCCACTCATATAATGTGCCAAAGCAGAAAAAAAAAATGTATCTATTGTCTTAGAAGTCAGGGCCGTGGGGCCCACTGGTGAGGGGTGGTGACTGGGAAGGGGCACTGAAGGTGGTTTCTGGGTGCTGATAATGTTGTGTTTCTTTTTTTTTTAATTTTTTTTATGTTTATTTATTTTCGAGAGAGAGAAAGAGTCAGAAGGTGAGTGGGGGGAGGGGCAGAGAGAGAGGGGACACTGAATCCGAAGCAGGCTCCAGGCTCTGAGCTGTCAGCACAGAGCCCCGAGGTGGGGCTCGAACCCATGGACTGCGAGATCATGATGTGAGCTGAAGTCGGACGCCTAACCCACTGAGCCACCCAGGCGCCCCGAGGTTGTGTTTCTTAATTGGTGTGCTGATTATACGGATGTGTTCAATTCGTAAAGATTCGTCAAACTGTATACTTAGGATTTGTGCGGTTTCCTGAACTCATGTAATATTTCGATACCAAATTTATTTATTTATTTATTTACTTTTTAAATTTTTTTTTAATGTTTATTTATTTTTGAGACAGAGCATGAACGGGGGAGGGTCAGAGAGAGAGGGAGACACAGAATCGAAAGCAGGCTCCAGGCTCTGAGCTGTCAGCACAGAGCCCGACGCGGGGCTCGAACTCACAGACCGTGAGATCATGACCTGAGCCGAAGTCGGACGCTTAACCGACCGAGCCACCCAGGCGCCCCTTCAATACCAAATTTATTTAAACGTTAAAAAAAGAAGAAGAAGAAGAAATACCTAGGCTTGGGCCTCACCGCAGGCCAATTAAGCTCAGCGGGGGGCGGGGGGGGGGTTGGGGGGACCACAATGTCTGTATTTTGTAGAAGCACCCAGGTGGCTCTGATGTCCGGCCATATCTGAAAGCCAAGCAGCTTGGTGTTCCTATATTTATCAATAGCTCCTTTGTGGGGACAGCCTGGCACATGGCAAAGGGAATGAGCCCTGGAGTAAGGCCCATCAGCAGCGCCGTTCTGATTGGCGCATTTGCCCGGATCATCCCCAAACCTCAGTTTCCTCCACTGTGTAATGGGCACAACACCACCTCCCTGCCAGGACTGTCGGGAGGATTAAACAAGGTAATATGCCTAAAGTACCTAGCACAGTACCTAGAACACAGTAGGTGCTTGAGAAGCGGTAGGCACTCCACTCCTTTTCCTCCTTTGCATCTTAAGTTCCTAAGCACGGTGATGAGCGGGCCGCTGTAAAGGAACCAAATTCGCGCTCTCCAATTTCTCCTCCTGAATGAGTTTCTTTGTAAAGACTGAAGTAATATTATACTTGGACTGATGATGTCAAACAAATATCGGACATTTCCGGGCCCTGGTTTGCTGACTCTATTCGGCACCTGCTGTCCCCAAAGATGCATGGGGAGGACAAAGACAGCAGATAAATACAACAACCACAGACCCTCCTTTGGAAAGCTTTACTCCTGTCCTCACCCTTAAGCACAGCGCCAGCCCTGTGCGAGCAAAGACAAGGCCAAGATGTGAGTTGGCAGAAAGAATCGAAAAAATGAGTAGCTCAGAAGACATACCATCCATGAAATGTGCCAAATGAAACACTTTTGTATAAAAGTGTTTTAGGGGTGCCTGGGTGGCTCAGTCAGTTAAGCATCTGACTCTTGGTTTCGGCTCAGGTCATGATCTCACGGTTCGTGGGTTCGAGCCCCGCATCAGGCTCTGCGCAGACAGCACGGAGCCTGCCTGAGAGTCTCTCTCTCTCTCCCTCTCTCTCTCTCTCTCTCGCTGCCCCTCTTCTGCTCTCTCTGCCTCTCAAAATAAATAAACTTAAAAAAATTTTTTTTAGCTTTAAAATGTCCTCTATTAGTAAAAACAAACCAAACAAACTCCTGGGTAGAGAGCAGAAGATCTATATTGGAGCTTTAACGCTACCACGGGTAAGCTGTCTGTATGACTTCGGTGAACTAACTTTTCCGTTTCTCTGGCAAACGAAGAGTAATGCCACCTCTCCTACACGCTTTTCCAAGGGCACGGCGAGTTTCAGATAAGGTTAAGTACAAGACATTCTGAAAAATTAAGCAGCAAAGAAACCCAAGCTGAGAATCCAAGCTGCAAATTTCACTTTGTTCCAAACTCCAATCACCAACCAGCACCACCCCCGGAGGCTGAGAACTCGCTGCTATGAACTCCTCCAAGCACACACCCAGAGCCTGGAGCCGGCTTATGTAAGAGTGAACTGCGGTACCGCCTGGCATGTAGCATAATACTTTGCTTCAGAGAAATCCTTGGAAATGCCTCAGCTGAAGTACAAGGGCAGGCCCTGGCCTTACGTTTCGGAGAGAGGTGCCCTCAGTCACAGAACACCAGGACCGTGGCTGGAGCAAATGATGTCATCCCAGCTCCCCTTACCGTGGTCAATGTCAAAATTAAGATAGGAAGTTCAAGGACAAATCGTGGGCTTTCCAGGCAAATAGAAGTTAGAAAGGCAGTTTGCACCTTAGGGTCTTGCAGTTTAAACTGTTAATACTTTGCAGAACCTCAACCGAAATCTACCCGTTTCGGTGATGGTTTTTAGGTTATATAAAGCTTTTTATTCACAAAAAGCTAAGTAGCCGCATAGACAAATATATTCCCGTATTCTATTTTTATTCCCGCTACACGTTAAGAAAAGAAAAACAAATCATGTGAGTCACCCCTATAGCCCCAAACAATAACAAACCAAAAAATGAAAACAAGGTTTTTGAAGAGACAAGAGATAAACTTGAGGGCTCTCCACTCGAGAGCTAAGAAACGAAATAGCTCAAATACCTGTTGGGTTCCTAAATGACTGGAAAATGAAAACTCGAAATTAACTACGGGCACGTCGGTACACCTTGTAGAGTACAGCCACAAACCCTTCCTGCGACAGACCTGTGTACTCGACGCCAAAGATATCCCCAAACGTGCGGATGCCGGGGACTGAGGGGGTGGGGAGGGGGGAGGCATCAAATTAGTATCGAAAATAGTGCTGTTGACTCCCGCCCTGGTTCGGGAGGGGGGGGGGCGGGAAGAAGGACTCCTGTCCGCTGCAAACCCAGCGGCCAGGGCCGGACAACTCGCCCCTAAGTTTGGCGCGTCCTCGCTCCGCGCCCTCGGCCCCCCGCCCCCCACTCCCGGCCCCCGGGATCCCAGGGCACCGCCAGGCCCTGGCCCGGCACCGACCCCGCGGCCGGGGCTGCGAGCCACGGCAGGGGGAGGAAGGGCGGCTCCTCTGCAACCCCGGTCCTGCGGCACCACCCCGGCCCTCGCGCTCTCCCCTTCCCCTGACCCCTAGCCCCCAGGCAGGTCACCTGGCTCGGCCGCTGCCCGCTGCTCCTCCCGCTGCTCGCTCGCTCGCTCCGGCCGCGCCGCCGCCGCCGCCGCCGCCGCCGCCGCCTCCTGGAAGCGGCTCGCCCTCGCGAGTCACGGGGCCGGCGAGCGGGCGGGCGAGCCCGTGCCAAGGCTGCGGGAACCGCGCGCCCCGGCCGGAGCTGGGACCCTGCGCGGAGCGCGGCCGCCACCCGGGCGAAACTGGAGAGCTGGGGCTCGGCTCGCCCGGGCGGGGAGGGGCGGCTGCAACTTTGCTCCCGAACGCGGGCGAGGAGGGGGCGCCCGTCTCCAAACTCCGTGCCGCGCCCGCCACCTCTCCGGCCGAAGGATTTTCTTTATGCCTTTTTTTTTTTTTTTAAAGATCTAAAGGGAAGCCAGATTCTCGCCCTCAAGTTCTTGCTTCCAGGGCCGTGCGGCTCGGCGGGCGGAGGAGCGCGGCGCCGAGCGGGGTGCGGGAGACGCTCCCGCCGGGTGCGCTGGCGGCGAGCCGGGCCGGGGCGCGCGGGGCGGCGGGGCGGGCGGGAGCGGCTTCCCGGGGACCCCGCTCGGCCGCCGCGCGCTGGCCCCTCCGGCCCGGAGCCGGAGCCGGGCAGGGAGAGCGGCCTGGAGGGACCGGGCCGGCGGCGGGGAACCGGTGACCCGGACCTGGATCGCCGAAGTAGGAACTGGAAGTGACAGCGGCAGGGCAGAGCAGCAGCAGCAGCCGCCGCCGCCGCCGCCGCCGCCGCCGCCGCCGCCGCCGCCGCCGCCGCCCGGGTAGCCGTGGCAGCGGCAGAAGCCGCGGCGAAGCGGCGGCAGCATGCGCAGTGTGGCCGCCGCCTGCTCCGGCCGAGCCCGGGGCCCGCTGGCGCCCGGCCTGCCGCGGGCCACCGCCGGGGCCTCGGGCGGGAGTCCCGGCCTCCCGGACGCGCCCTTCCCGGTGGCCTTGCTTCCTCCTGCACCCCCGGACCCGACCAGGAACCCCCCCACCCCCACCCCCCAGCGCCGTGCGGAGCCGCTGAGACCGCCAGAAAGGAAGCGCTCTCCGTTGGCCCTCGGCATCCGTCCCTTCCCCAACTCTCCTGGATGCCCTTCCCGGGCTCTCTGATAACAGGACCCAAGTCGAATGGTCCCTCCGGGAGAGCCTCACCACGTTCGTGGGGGGGTGGGGGGGGGTATTTACCGCCTTCCTCGAAGTCTTTTTACAGAAAGACAATGCAGTCGGTAAAAGATGAGGCTGGCCAGAGCCCTGTCAGTTCCTGTAACTCATGGAAATTCCATTAGGAGTGTCAGATTTGCTCAACAGACCAAAAAAGAAAAACTTACCAAAATCCTCCTTAGTCTTCCCACTGGCACAAACTGAGCAGCTAAATATACAAAGCTTTGCCGGGCAGAAACTCCTGGAATTGGGCCAGTTAAAAACAGAGTGTCCAACAGTTAGACGTTACCAGTCCCTACTCTAGTCTCCTCTTTCACAGATGAGTCAACCGAGGCCTAGGGGAGGGGACTCTGACTTCACAGCGGTGGCAGACTGGGGCTTGAGGGAGGGTCTGATACCCATTACAGCTATTGGTTAGTCGCGTGACCTCATGCCTCACTCCTCCAAGATGGTTTTGCTCTCCTAGAGCTGGAGCGCTCTTAGGGGAGAGCCAGCCTTGACTCTTGGTCATCAGTGGACCTGCCTGCCTTCCAGAACTGCCTCCCTGCAGAGAAGCCCCTGGGAAATGGCAAATCGTCCATCCCACAGGCCCCACTTTGGGGACGGCACCCAGGCTGTTCCAGTGACAAGGCAGATGGAGTGACTCAGGGAGACAGGAGGCAGTGAGGGGGTGGGGGCAAAGAAAAACCATACTGATACCAGCTGGTACTGGAAAGAGAAGGAGAGAGAGAAGAAAGAAGGGAGGGAGAGAGAAAGAGAGAGAGAAAGACGCACTAAGTGAGCCACATGTACATTCAATGAAATCCCTCATGAACAAAACATCTCTTTATAAAAGTAGGCTTGGGGGCGCCTGGCTGGCTCACTCAGTGGAGCGTGCAACTCTTGATCGCAGGGTCGTGAGCTCCAGCCCCACGTTGGGTGTGGAGCCTACTTAAAAAAATAAAAAATAAATAAAAGTAGAGTTGGCCCAGGAGCAAAATAGGAGATAGCAGGGTAAACCTGGCGATGGGTTGGTAGTAAGGCGGGCAGGGGACAAAGCAGGAGTACGGGGGGCGGGGGGGGGGGGGGGGATGAGGCCAGGAGGAAATCACAGAGGCCGTAGCCAAGAACAGCCCAGACAGGTATCAATCACTCAGGCCACTCTCAAATGATCGGAAAAACTGTATCTGTCCCTACACCTCCCAAGTTCAAAGGCAGAATGAAAATAAAACTACCATCGCTAGAATAGTGTTGTCAAAGGACTTCCTGGTCGCATTAGTGACACTCTACCTAGACATCAGGGTTTTTCCATGCGCTCTAGAACATTTTCTCTTGAGGCCTGAGGGTCTTCCCTGCCTTCTCCATTTCTACAAAAAAAGATCTAGTTGGTTCACAGGAAAGGAAATACAAATGGACCATAAAAGGGTCAGAAGATGCCCCAACTCACCAGGAATCATGAAATTCAAATTACAGCAGTAAATCAAATACCATTTTCACCCAACATTTGAGCAAACATTGAAGATAAATAATACCCAGTGCTGCCAGGGACATGAGGAAGAAGGCACTTCCTACTCTACTGGTGGGGGTATAACTTCACAGGGCGTTTTTATAGGGATTTGAGAACAGCTATCAAATTTGACACAGTAATTCCATTTCTATGAAGAAAGACGTTTCAAGAATAATCACAGATGTACACAAATCTATCTCTATGTGCACATACTACAACATGACCCACTCACTGGGATTTATCCCAGCACTGCAAGATGGAACTAACATATGAAAATCAATCAGAGTAATACAACATATCAATATAATAAACCAACGGTCACCTTAACAGATACAGAAAAAGCATTTGACAAAATCCGGCACCGTTTCATGACAAAACAAAAGACAAAACAAAAAACAAAACTCAAAAAAACTCAAAAAACTAAGAATAGAAGGGGAACTCCTTCAACCTGATACAGGGCATCGATGAAAAACCCACAGCTAACATCCTACTTAATGATGAAAGACTGAAAGCTTCCCTCTAAGTTTAAGAACAACACCAGGCTGTCCACTTTAATCACTTCTATTCAACATTGTTCTGAAGGTTCTAACCAGGCAAATTAGGCAAGAAAATGAAGTAAAAGGCATCCAGATTGGTAAAGGAGGAAGTAAAACTATCTGTGTGCGCAGATGACATAATCTTGTACAGGAAAACCACAAGGAATCCAAAAAACTATTCAAACTAATAAATAAGTTACACAAAGTTGAAGGATACAAGATCGATATGCAAAAGCCAATTGCATTTCTACACGCTTGCAGTGAGCAATCCAAATATGAAATTAAGAAAACAATTCCATTTACAACAGCATCGAAAGGAATCAAATACTTTGGAATAGATTGGACCACGGAGGTACAACACGTGCACACTAGAAACTACAGAACAATGTTGAATGACATGTTAAAAAGCCCAAATAAGTGGAAAGACATCCTGTGTCCATGGATCGCAAGACTTAATATTGTTAATGTGGCAATACTCCCAAAGCCATCTACAGATTGTACACAATCCCTATCAAAATGCCAGCTGGGTTGTTGGGTTTTTTTGGGTTTTTGTTTTGTTTTGTTTTGTTTTTCACAAATGGACAGGCTGATCCTAAAATCCATATGGGCACACAAGGGATCCAGAATAGCCAAAATGATTTGGAAAATGGAGAACAAATTTGGAAGGCTCATGCTTTCTGATTTGAAAACTTACTACACAGCTACATTAATCGAGTGGGGGAAGGAATGGTCTTTTCAACAAATAGTGTTTCAGAGAATACGGTTGGACCCCTACCTCACACCATACACAAAAAGTAACTCAAAACGAATCGAAGACCTAAAGGTAAGAGCTTAAACTATAACACTCTTAGAAGAAAACATAAGGGTAAATCTTTACGACCTCGCATCAGGCAATGATTTTTTAGATACGACACCCAAAACGCAAGCAACAACAACAAAATAGATCAATTTGACTTCATCGAATTTTTTAGAGAATCTTTTCTTTAATGTTTATTTATTTATTTTGAGGGGCGGGGAGGGAGGGCCAGAGAGAGAGGGAGAGAGAATCCCAAGCAGGTTCTGTGCAGGCCTGAACTCAAAAACCATGACGTCATGACCTGAGCAAAAATCAAGAGTCAGACACTTAACTGACTGAGCCCATCCAGGCGCCCCTGACTTCATCAAACTTAAAAAACTTGTGTGTTTCAGAAGATACCATCGGGGTGCCTGGCTGGCTCAGTTGGAAGACCCTGCGCGCCTGGATCTCAGGGTCATGAGTTTAAGCCCCACGTTGGGGATGGAGAGTCCTTAAATAAATAAAACTTGAAAAAACAGATACTATCAAAGTCAGGAGGTGCTTCAGCGAGTGCTTTGTTTTTTAGATGTCTCAGCAAACCTCCCTGACCACTTACTAGCTGTGCGATCTTCTAGACACCCTCGGACACTACTGCCATATGAGCACACAAAGACGGAGGTCCCTTGGAGAGGCCCGCTGGACCCCTAGAGATTCAGAAGGCAGCAACTCTTTTTTTTTTTTTTAACATTTATTTATTTTTGAGACAGAGAGAGAGAGAGCATGAACAGGGGAGGGTCAGAGAAAGAGGGAGACACAGAATCTGAAACAGGCTCCAGGCTCTGAGCTGTCAGCACAGAGCCCGACGCAGGGCTTGAACCCACGGACCACGAGATCATGACCTGAGCCGAAGTCGGCCGCTTAACCGACTGAGCCACCCAGGCGCCCTTGGAAGGCAGCAACTCTTTAATGGGGCCACCATACCCCACAGCCAGCACTCGAACTGTCATTCTGCTGTATCTCTGGCTTCATTTTTCTGCATTTCCCAGCTGACCATTTCAAACTGGCACTCTCTCTTTTGATAAATAATAATGTGTTCTGGGCAACAGTCAAGCCCTACTCTCCTTGCGTTTTGTACATTAACAGCTTTATGGCATTAATCAAAATCTATTAAGTATGTCCTATACTAGGCACTGTTGCTAGGTAAGGTAGGCCTGAGAGATACTGTAGCTGAAGCGACGAGAGATGCAAACAACTTAAATGTCCATGGATGGATGGATGGATAAAAAAGATGTGGTATACATACACAATCAAGTATTATTCAGCCACGACAAAAGGAGCGTATCTTGCCACCTGTGACAACACGGATGGCCCCTGGGCACATTACGCTAAGTTAGAGAAGTCACAGAAAGACAAGTAGTGTGTGACCTCACTTACATGTGGAATCTAAAAAAGTCAAACTCGAAAAACTGGGAGTAAAATGGTAGTTACCACGGGATGAAAAGCGATATGGTTTAAGGCACAAACTTGGGGTGCCTGGGTGGCTCAGTCGGTTAAGCGTCCGACTTCAGCTCAGGTCATGATCTCCCGGTTCGTGGGTTCGAGCCCCGCGTCGGGCTCTGTGCCGACCGCTCGGAGCCTGGAGCCTGCTTCGGATTCTTTCTCTCTCTGTCTGCCCCCCCCCCCATCTGTCTCTCAAAATAAAATAAATAAGCATTTAAAAAAAAAGAAAGATTTGTATCCGAAGTGGGTGAAAATATTTTAAGCATTGGTACTTACAGGAGTAAGCTTTATTTATCAGAAAAATCCACTTTTGTGAAACGACTCATTCTCCAATAATGCCGGCTAGACCCAGGAGGTGTTTCTGTATCATCTAGTATTCTTAGAACTGCAAAGCAGCTCAGGATACCTTCTGGCAGCTTCATAGTGCAGAAATCATTGGCACCCTCACCGTGTTTTTATTTGTCAAATAAAAAAGAAAATACCATGATCTGTTCCGTAGAAGACGTTATTCTAGAAGATACATACAGTCGTCCCAGGCTCCACTTACCTCAAAAACCATACACACACACGTGCCCGTGCATACACACGCAGCTAAAATTGGGCAACAGGGACACCTGGAACACGATATTCTGAGACAAGCGTAGCCTGATGCTGTGGCTAGCTTTAGGAAAAAATCCTGAAGCAAGCCAAGTTTTATCCGGGGCAAAGCGACTTGCATTACTACTAATAACGATAGCTAACACTTGGAGGATAGTTACTATGTACGAGGCACTCTTCTGGGGACATGAATTCATTGGCATCTTACACTGATCCGATGAGATGTGTGCTGCTATCCTTCCCATTTTACAGGTGGGGAGACTAAGGCGTAGTCAAGTAGCATGCCCAAAGCCATAAAGCTACTAGTAAGAAGAGAACTGAGATTTGGACCCAAGCAATCCAGCATCGGAGGGCATGATCAACCCACTACTAATAATTCTCCACAAATAACACTGCTAATACATGTCTATACTTCTTATGTCCCTGGTTCTCCGCTGAGGACTGTACATACATTATCTCACAGATCTTTTTCAGGTTGGAGCTCTTAGTTCTAAATTATTATGTAGTATCTCATTTAATCCTTAAAACAGCCCCATGAAGTAGTAATTATTGTGTCCGTTGTACAGATCAAAATACTGAGGCACATACCCAAAGGGGGGAAAAGCACAAATTCAAAAAGATATGCACCCATATGTTTATTGCAGCATTATTTACAATAGTTAAGATATGGAAGCCACCCAAGTGTCCACTGATAGAAGAATGGACACAGAGGTGTATATGAACCATTAAAAAAAGAATGGGGGTGCCTGGGTGGCTCAGTGGCTCAGTCAGTTAAATGCTCGACTCTTGATTTTTGGCTCAGGTAATGATCTCAGGGTTCATGAGTTCAAGCCCCACGTCGGCTGCTTGGGAGTCTCTCCCTCTCTCTCCTCCCCTCCCCTGCTCGTGCTCTCTCTCTCTCTCCCTCTCAAAATAAACATTTTATTAAAAAAAAAAAAAAAAGAACGAAATCTTGCCATTTGTGACAACACGGATGGACCCAGAGGGCATTATGCTAAGTGAAATAAGTCAAGACAAAGAAAGACCATTATCATATTATTTCAGTGATAACGTGGAATCTAAGAAACAAAACAAACAAAGCAGAAACCGACAAATACAGAGAACAAACCGGTGGTTGCCAGAAGGAAGGGAACTGGGGGGCTGGGTAAAATAGGTGAAGGCGGTTCAGAGGCACAAACTTCCAGTTATAAAATAAGTAAGTCACGAGGATGGAAAGTACAGCATGGGGAATATAGTCAATAATGAGATAGTAACGTTGTATGGTGTCGAACAGTAGCTATACTTAGAGTGATGAGCGCTGTGTAATACACAGAATTGGCAAATCACCATGTTGTACGCCTGAAACAAATACAATATGATATGGCAACTGTACTTCCATTTTCAAAACTACAATCTTTTTTAAATGAATGTATAAGACTTCAGCATCATTTGAATGTACTATAATTTATTTATTTGACTACTCCCCTATTGCTAGATACTGACGTTGTTTCCCTGGTTTTTACTTCTGCACATAAAGACGTGATACACACACGCGCGCGCACACACACACACACACACACACACGTTGAGGAACAGAAAAGTTAAGTAATTCAACACTCAGGCAAAGTATCACCTCCTTTCCAGCAACGCCCCCATATGTACTGTAAGGATCCATATAACATAACATAATGCGATGTAATTTCATATACAACTTCTACCACAGGCCCACGTTTTCTCAGCTTTCCAAGGCTTCTGTTCTAAAGGGTTAATGGGAGGGGCGCCCGGGTGGCTGGGTCGGTTTAAGGGACCGACTTTTGATTTTGTCTCAGGTCATGATCTCACGGTTCATGGGATCAAGCCCCAAGCTGGGCTCTGTGCTGAGCAGGAAGCCTGCTTTGGGATTCTCTCTCTCCCTTTCTCTCTGTCCCTCCCCCACTCACACTCTTTCTCCCTCTCTCAAAATAAATAAACATTTTTTAAATGCCCTTAAAGTGTTAATGGGAAAAAGTGACAATATACTTTCCTCTCTTCCCAGCTCAGGGGGATTATGGTCAAGGCTTGGATGCTGTATTAAAAGATAATCATATTCCGGGGTGCCGGGGTGGCTCAGTCGGCTGAGCGTCCTACTCTTGATTTCGGCTCCAGGCATGATCTCGCGGTTCGTGAGTTCGAGCCCCACGCTGTCAGCACAGAGCCTGCTTGGGATTCCCTGTCCCTCTCTCTGCCCCTCCTCTCCTCTCTCTCAGAATAAATAAATAAACTTGAAAAAAAACACCCTATTTAAAAAAAAAAAATATATATATATATATATCACATTCTGAGTTTTAGATTTTGTTTTCTTTTGCTTCGGAACTGGTTTCTGGAAAAGACAGACTGACGAGCCACCACTGGAGACCACCAATCTTAACCACGGTTTCCCTAAAGCGCTACCTCTGTTCAAGAGTCAGAGTCAACCAAGCGCTTTTAGTACAACAGCATCTTCCTTAGCAGGGCCTGGGCGGGCTTACCTCCACCTGAAGGCTTGCACATCCTTTCAGGAAGTCACTGATGTTGTTGAGGCAGTCAGCTTCGGTTTGCGGCTCCAAACAGAACTAGAGAAACACAGTCAAGCGTCACTTGGATGCTGGCATCCCATGCCAAGCACGCCACGTTCCTCATTTGCTGATAATCAGAGAGGTAGGCTTTTTAAGGCAGGGGCAACACCGCTGTCAATCCAGGAAGAGAACTAACCACCGGAGGAAGTGATGTAAAAGTCTAAACGGTCGGTCCCGTTTCAAATGTCACTAAACCTCTAGTCCCAAACCATCTATCTCTGCGTGCAAACTTTTTCTTCGCCTTCTGCCAAAGTGTGGTGATAGCGAATTAGATCCAGGCTGTTTTCTGAGCTTGGTTCTTGCTTTTAATCTAAAATTATACTTTCCCCTTGGCCGTTTGCAACATTTGGTCATAGTTCTGTATGTTTTACCACCATGTCAGCACTGGTTTTCAAGTTTCAGAAAACTTCTGAGTCAATCAGTTGGCTCACTAAAAATGCAAACTGGTTCAAGGAGGCAAAAGAAGTCACGTTACGCTCACGGTCATGTTCCCTGCCAACCTAAAGAAAGTGACAGGAGGACTTGACCTCTAAACTCACTTAAAGTGCCTACTTGAGAAATTAGCCATCCTCGTGATCATGGGTTCCCAACATTAAAACTTTTGGAGTTTAGAAGAGAGTAAGGTTAGTTTCGCTTTGAACGCATGTTGCATTCAAAACCTGTATTTGGTTTCTATTGTTTTACCAAAGCTTTCCTGACATTTTGGATTATTTCTCCCGGTTGCTAAATAGCCTCTGTTTCAATGGATATTTTCTTTCTTTGAGAAGAAAATCGCCATGGATTTTAGTCAAACTGTCAATAAACACCATTAGTATCTGCTCTAAATCATGCCATGATTACACAGACTCACATAGACCCCAAGTTCAAAAGATACCTTTGATACACAGGGAGGTACCACATGGATCTCTATGACAGAACAAATGATAGCAGTATTTTTTGGTGCCTTGTCCCCTGGCACCAAAGGTGTATCAGTTGTATTATATTTGGGGGCCAATCGTTAAAGGAGAATATTTCACTTTCAGAGTTTTTCAAAGTAGAAAAACAACAAGACAGAATGCCAAACTCTTAGCGATTAAAAGTAGGAGAGTCCCTGGCAATAGAACACCTCCAGAGTTACATTATTACCGCTCTCTGGCGGTAAGCAATGCCAAAGAGCCTTTCTCTTACCTTTTCTAGAGAGCCAGGCCTAAGTCTGTTGATCAGTTTGCACAGCACTACCCCATTTTTCAGCGAAGACTTCAAGAACTCCTCCGGATCACAGATGGTCTTTTTGGGGGAATCTAAAACCCCCAAGGATATAAGCCATGTCACGATTCGCTCTTCTGGATTCATTGCTGAGGACTGTCTGCTCTGAACAGCTCTCTGGGGCAGCTGCAAAGACTAAAGCCACATCCGCGATTGCATCTGCTACTGTCTTCCGTTTTTATGAGTTCTCTGCTGGTGCTTGCAGAGCAAAGCATTTAAACAACTTTTCTTAGATAACGGGGGAGCCCACTCAACTTATGGGATCTTAAAGCCACAGAGATCACACGTAAAAGATGTAGAAATCGAATGCATAAAAATCCTGGAGAACGCTGGGCTTCTTTTTCAAAACCTGCAAAACAAATTCACTAGGATTAAAAAGAAGAAGAAACACACGCAAACACCGCCCCTTCCCCCCCCCCCAAAAAAAAACCACAGTGTAAGAAGCTGTAAGGGAAGGAAGTGAAGGAGAGAGTAGGAAGCAAGTGCTCTCAGAAAACAGAAAGGACCTTGGAAATGAGACACCCAAGGGCCAGTCTGGGAGAACACTGTCAATAAATAGTCTAGCCCCAGTGAAAATCTGGCCTCTGTCAGGAGGAAGATGCCAACTGGCTCTTAGGTCAGACAGATCTGAGCCTCGTGGGGAAGGTAGGCTGAGAAAACGTGCCAAGTGAATGAAGATTGTGCCTGCTGTCAGCCATCACGGTGTATACGCAGAAGCTAGAAGAATGGCATTTTACTTTGCAGCCAAAAAAGCTATGTTTAGGGAAATAGGCTAAGGATAACATCTGACATCCTGTTTACTTGCATTCTTTAGCAATTCCTTTTCTGGACCTGGTTCCACTACACAATCCAGCTGCAGTACCCTTAGCAAAGGCTCAGACACAGTCCCATAAGTGGGTCCAAAACACTTGAAAACAGAACTTTGGAGAACAAAAGAGCCCTTGTCCTCTGTCTATACTAAAGTCTGGAAAGTGCACGCTTCCCCCAACAAGAAACACTTTGCATTAAAAATCCTGCTCTGAGAAGAGAAAAAAAAAACTGGTCTATAACAGATCTTGTTACCCTCAAACATTGTCGCCACCAGTTGAAATAGTCATAGAATTGGGAAACTTACGATAAGGCCAGTGTGAAGAGCATAGTCTTTTTTTTTTTTTATATTAAACATAACTTATCGTCACATTGGTTTCCAGACAACACCCAGTGCTCATCCCAACGGGTGCCCTCCTCCATGCCCATCACCCACCTTCCCCTCGCCCCCACCCCCCATCTAGCACAGCCTTAAACTAGCCAATGCACGGTACTCCCCATCAGTCACCACCCCTCCTCACGCAGAGGATCTTCCTAAGCTTCCGAATCCTTCTCAGCACAGCTTTAGACATCTACCACCAAATAACCAGCTTAGATGAGCTTCAAAACTTCCCCTTCTTGCCCTGTCCTAACACTTAACCACGCTTTACTATTATTACTTTTTGATACGTCTCCCCCACCAGAACGCGACCTCCCTAGAGCAGAGAGAGGTCTTGTCCGTCTGGTTTAACACCGTTCTCAGCAGCGCCAGGGGCACAGTAGATGTTCCAAAATGAATGAATGAATGAATGAATGTGCACATATGTCTTAAGACAAACGTTTTTTTTTTTTCCTGGCCAATGATTTTTACTTTTGAGATATAATTGACACATAATAAATCGCACATATTTAAGATGTACGATATAATGAATTTTGACATATGTATATACCTGTGATAGAACCACACACATACACACTCACACAATCCAGATAAAACTTTCCATCACCCTCAGATGTGGCCTTTGTGCCCTTTCAATCCCCTCTTCCCCCCCTTCCCTTCCCATCTGCTTTCAGTCCCTGTACATTAGTTTGCATTTTCTGGAATCACATATAAATGGAAGCATACAGTATGGTACTTCCTTTTTTTGTTGTTAAGTATATTTATTTATTTATTTATTTTGCGAGAGAGAGAGAGTGTGTGAGTGAGGGAGGGGCAGAGAGAGAATCCCAAGCAGGCTCCACACTGTCAGCACACAGAGCCTGATGTGGGGCCTGATCCCACAACCACTAGATCATGACCTGGGCTGAAATCGGAAGTTGGACGCTCAACCGGCTGACCCACCCAGGCACCCCTGTGGTACTTCCTTTTACCTGGCTTCTTTCACTCAGCAGTATCATTTTCAGATTCATTCATGTTGTTTTGTCTAATAATAGTTTTAAAAGAAGGATTTGACCTCCAAATGTTTGATCTGATGTAATTATACTTAGAAGCAAAATACGTACAGTCAATCAAAAGTTTTTTTTAATTTTTTTTTAACGTTTATTTATTTTTGAGAAGAGAGAGACAGAGCATGAGTGGGGGAGGAGAGAGAAAGAGGGAGACACAGAATCCAAAATGGGTTCCAGGCTCCGAGTTGTCAGCACAGAGCCCGACGCGGGGCTCGAACCCACGGACCGCAAGATCATGACCCGAGCCGAAGTCGGACGCTTGACCGACTGAGCCACCCAGGTGCCCCCCATCAAAGGTTTTAAGTGACGGGGTGCCTGGGTGGCTCAGTCGGTTAAGTGTCTGACCCTTGGTATCGGCTCAGGTCATGATCTCACGGTCCGTGAGTTCGAGCCCCGCGTCAGGCTCTGTGCTGACATCTCAGAGCCCGGAGCCTGCTTCGGATTCTGTGTCTCCCTCTCTCTCTCTCTGCCTCTCCCCCACTTGTGCTGTCTCAAAAATGAATAAACGTTAAAAAAATTTTTTTTTTTTTAAAAAAGATCTGCAGGAAGTAAGGTCAGTGTTAACATCTGCTGGGTACCAGTTATACTGTTTACTTTTACACGTTTGAAACGTTCATAATTGATGTTTAAATTTTTGGACCTACCTGGGCACTTCAAAAACAGAGTTGGGAGCCGTAGTCCCCAGTACCCTGCTTCAGAAGATCTGCCCTAAGGCACCGGAATCTAAATTACTAAACACCCCACTTGATTCCGACACAGGTACACCAAGGTCACACTTGGAGACACAAGTGGGTTTATAACCTTCCACTCTACCCCAATTTCCACCAACACCTGGGTCACGACCACCCGGTTCCTCGACTTTCCCTACTTGCGATTGATGGGTTACCTCCAGCCCTTCTGTGAAAACGGACCTGGGCCTTTACATCATTTTTACTTTGCCAGCTGGCACGAGAGGAAGTTTTATCGGTAGCGGTAGCCGGTGATAGACACTGCAGAAGAAGGGGTTTTACTTCCTGTTTCCTGTGTGCTCGCTCCACAGGCTCTTGCCGGGTTTCCAGCTTTCCGAGTGCTCCCCTTCTGCATCCGAGTGCTCCCCTTCTATGACACTGGCTCCCTCCAGTGCACAGTGGGGAGCAGGTTCTCCTGGCAGCCAATTTGGGGGGGGGGCGGTTTCTAAAGCAAGGTGCCTTTGGTGAGACACCTCCCCCATGAATAGGAAACAAGCACCGTAAAGGGCACATTTTCAGCACGTTCTAGAGGGCAGATGTCCAGCAAGTTCCATCGACTCAGCCCCATGGCAGCTTCTATAACAAGGCCTGGATTTCAGCTGCATTTTTTTCGAGTTCCCTTTACTTCTTACTAGCCAATCCCTCATTACTCCAATCCCCTGTTACTGTTCAGAGCCCTGTCCAAAGCTTGCTGTGGTTTCTCTGTCCTGATTGGACCCAGACTGACACGCCTCTTCACCTTCAATGAACAGTCTTCCGTGTTAGCCAACCGCTTGTACTTTGTCATCACAGATTTCTCCGCTTCCTAAATCGTGAATTCAAACATCACCTGTCTCTAACCACAACCTACTGTCTTTCCAGCTGCTTGTTTGGTTTCTCCCACTACAACTAGCCCTTAACCTTGTAGGGATCTTCAAAGCACCGTTTTCCAAAATGATTATACCATTTCAATAATCAGGGTCTGATTTCCCATTGCTCCATATCACAGCTAATACTTGATATTTCCGACGTTTTTTTATGTTTGTGGCTGTGAAATTTACTTTTCTATGATTACTAATAAGGTTAAAGCATTTTATCATATGTTGATTGATAATATTTCCTCTTCTGTCAAATACTTGCTCGTTGCCATCATCCACTTTTCTACTGGGTTGTCTGTTATTACTGTCTTGTAAAAGCTTGTTATACATAATGGATACTAAACCAATGCTAGGTATATGTGTTTGTACATAGCTTCTTCTTTTTTAAGTTTATTTCTTTATTTTGAGAGAGAAAGAGAGAGAGTGGGGAAGGGGCAGAGAGAGAGAGGGAGACAGAATCCCAAGGAGGCCCCGTTCTACCAGCGCAGAGCCTGACATGGGGTTCGAACCCACGAACCGTGAGATCATGACCTGAGCTGAAGTCGGACGCTCAACCGACTGAGCCACCCAGGCGCCCCCGTGTATATCTTCCTGTACTCTTGTCTTTCTTCGCGGTGTAACATGTGGTGTATTTTAGGAAACAGAAGTTCTTGATTTTTAAAAATAAGATACTTTATCGCAGTCTCGGGTGAAATAAATCCAGAATTGGGCAGCCCAAGGCCAGCATGCAGCTTCATAGTCACCAGAGACCCAAGACTCTGTTCTCTCACTACCTCACCGTCCTTAACTTCCCACCTCATAGTTCAAAATGACTGTTTATGTGAACGTGGACTAGGCAATGATTTCTTAGATATCAGACCAAGGCCACAAGCAACAAAAGAAAAGATAAGTTGGGTCTTCATCAAAATTGAAAATATTGTGCTTCAAAGGACACCATCAAGAAAGTGAAAAGACAACTCCAGATTGAGAGAAAACGTTTGCAATCATATATCTCATTAGGGACTTGTATGCAGAATATATAAAGAACGCTTATAACTCAATAATAAAAAGACAAATAACTAAAAATAGGCAAATTATCTGAATAAACGTTTCTCCAAAAGAGATACACGAACAGCTAATAAGCTCAAGAAAAGATGCTCAAAATCATTAGCATTCAGCGAAATGCAAATCAAAACTGCAGTGAGGGGCACCTGGGTGGCTCAGTCGGTTCAGCATCGGACTCTTGGTTTCGGCTCGGGTCATGATCTCACTGTTCCTGAGTTCCAGCCCCACCTCGGGTGAGCTCAAGTCCCGCTTCAGGCTCCTCGCTGACAGCTTGGTGCCTGGGTAGGATTCTCCCTCACTCCCTCTGTCCCTCGCTCACTCATGACCTCTCTCTCTCAAAAATAAATACATAAACAAATTAATTAATTTTTAAAACCCCCCAATGATATTGAACTTCATACCCATACGAACTTGTACACAAATAATCACAGCAAAAAGTTTAAACAACCCAAATATCCATCACTTGATGAATGGATAAGTAACGTTACAATCAAATATTACTCATGACAATGAATGAATAAGCCTCGAAAACATTGTACTAACTGCCAGGAGACAGATACAAAAGGTCACACATTGTGTGATTCCGCTTATACGGAATGGTCAGTATAGGCAAGTCCGAATGGACAGAAAGTAGGACAGCAGTTGCCCGGGACTGGGGTGGGGGGTGGAGGGGAAATTGGGAGTGACTGCTAAGGGATATGAGGGTTTCTTTGGGGAAGCGGTGAGGAAAATGTTAATGTTGTAAACTCGATTTGGTGATGGTTGCACAACTCTGAATATGCTGGAAGCCATTAAACTGTATGCTTAGAATAAGTGAGTTATATACTCTCTGAATTATGTCTCAATAAAGCTGTTATTTTTTAAATTTTTTTAATGTTTATTTATTCATTTTGAGAGAGAGAGAAAGAGCACGAGCAGGGGAGGTGCAGAGAGAGAGAGAGAGAGAGAGAGAGAGAGAATCCCAAGCTGTCAGCGTGGAGCCTGGTGTGGGGCTCGAACTCACGAACGGTGAGATCATGACCTGAGCCAAAATCAAGAGTGAGATGCTCAACTGACTGAGCCACCCAGGCGGCCCCAAAGCATTATTTTTTATTTTTTTAAGTTTACTTATTTATTTTGAAAGAGAGAGAGAACACACACGAGCGAGCAGGGGAGGGGCAGAGAGAGAGAGGAAGAGAGAGAGAATCCCAAGCAGCCTCCGTGCTCACAGCAACTCAGGGCTCAGTCTCACAAACCGTGAGATCATGACCTGAGCCGAAACCAAAAATCGGACGCTTAACCAACTGAGCCGCCCAGGTGCCCCAAAGCTATTATTTTTTTAAAGGCAATTGTGAGTTAAAAAAAAAAATAGGCTGCTTGAACTCCAACCATGTCTGCATTTCAGCCACCAGGAAGAAAGAAGGGGAAATTAAAACGATACACACACACACACACACACACACACCATTTACTAGGAAAAATTTATAACATACTGAAAAATTGAAAGACTAGTATGATGACCTCCTTTGTACCCAGCATCCAAATTTAATAATTAGTAACATTCTGCCATATTTCACTTGCCTCCATAGGTGCAGTGGCTATATTTTTAAAAATAAACTATGTGCAAGCACACCGAAGGCATCATATCACTTCAGCCTCTCCTAAAATTAAGGGCATTTTCAATGTAACCAAAGGTCTATTATCACAACTAAGAAAATTAACAGTAGTTCACGAATGCCTTCTAATTTTCAGTCCATATTAAGATTTCTCCACGTGTCCCTAAAAATGTCTTTTAGAGATTTTTTTTTCCCCCCAAAGCAGCATCCAATCAATTTGCCCTTCTTTGGGGTCGTAGTACTGAATTCGTTTTGAGGCAAAACAATCTGAGTGACCCTCGGGGTCTTCATCCTTTGTTTCCCTTCTCTTGGGGACCAACGTTCTGCACTGCTTGTTGTCTCAGTATTTCGAAAGAGCTCATTCGTATACTTTGTCCAGTTTACTAGTTGTTTATGTTAGGGGAAAAAGTCCATACCACATAATCTTTTACGGGTAGAAGCAGACATTGGCTTAGTCTACTTTTTTTGCAATATGTATTTATTTTTGAGAGAGCGCAAGTGGGGAAGGGAGAGAAGGAGGGGAACAGAAGATCCAAAGCCGGGTCTGTGCTCAGCACAAATCCCGACGTGGGGCTCGAACTCACGAACCGCGAGATCGTGATCTGAGCTGAGGACGGATGCTCAACTGACTGAGCCACCCGGTGTCCGAAGTCTACTTTTAATTATTCTTCTACAGCATGCGACAAATGAGACCCAATACAGTCCATTGTTGTTACGATAGTAACAGCGTCCGACGTCAGAATATTTAGATAGTCAGAATATTGACCTTTTGGTATATATGTTTTAAATTTCGGCTCACGTTATGATCTCACAGTTCATGGGTTCAAGCCCCACATCAGGCTCCGTGCTGTCTCTGCACTGGCAGCACAGAGCCTGCTCGCGATCCTCTCTCTCTCCCTCTCTCTCTGCCCCTTCCCTGCTCGCTGTCTGCCTCAAAAATATATATATATTTAAAAATAAAAAAAAACAATCTCTCTCAACACTCAACAGTTAAAAAGAATCCAATAGAAAATGGGCAAAAGACACACACAGATATTTCATGAAATAGAATACATAGATGATAAATAAATGCATGGAAAGATGATCAATATCATTGGGCAATGAAAATTAAAACCACAGTCAGAGATCACTGCACACATATCAGAAGAGCTAGAATAAAAAACATTGACAACACCAAATGCTGCCGAGGATGCAGAGAAACTAGATCCTAACTCATACGTTGCCGGCGGGAAGGTAAAATGTTATAACCGCTCCAGAAAGTAGTTTGCAGTTTTTCAATGAACTAAACAGGTTATTGCCATACAACCCAGCAATTGCACCCTCGGGCATTATCTAGGGATATCAGATCTGACTTCTGCACTTTGTATCTGTAGATGCCAGCTTTCTGTTGGTCTGTTAATTCAATGTTTGGCTTTTCTGCATCGACCTTCCAATCAAACCAGTTAACGAAACATTCCTGTGTTCGATTTAGAGCTTGAGTATGTATGTAGACGCATACCGGCCACGTCTACTTTGCTATGATCAAGAATCACTAAGAAAGATGGCCCCGCTTGTACTGTGCCAATAATCAGATTGCTGGATTTATAAACCCAGATCGTGTCCATACTAAGAGCGCAGAAGGAAAAGGCAGTGTAACAACGCTCGTCTTCTTAGTAAATGTGATTTTTAAAAAAATTTTTTTAATGTTTGTTTATTTTTTGAGAGAGAGTGACAGAGACACAGAATCCGAAGCAGGCTCCAGGCTCTGAGCTGTGAGCACAGAACCCGATGCGGGGCTCGAACCCACAGACCGTGAGATCGTGACCTGAGCCGAAGTCAGACGCTTAACCGACTGAGCCACCCAGGCGCCCCAGTAAATGTTATATGGGTGATCAGCAGCATTTGAAAGTGTCCCTTTCAGGGGTGCCTGGCTGGCTCAGTCAGAAGAGCGTGCAACTCTTGAGCTCGGGGTCGAGGGTTCAGGCCCCACGCTGGGTGTACAGATTACTTAAAAATAAAACCTTAGGGGCGCCTGGGTGGCTTCGGCATCTGACTCTTGATTTCGGCTCAGGTCACAATCCCATGGTTCGAAGCACAAGCTCCACTCCGGGCTCTGCGCTGACAGTGCGGAGCCTGCTTGGGATTCCCTCTCTGTCTCTGTCTCCCTCTCTCTCAAAACAAATAAATAAACTTAAAAATTAAATTAAATTAAAAAAAAAGAAAAAGACAATGCACAGACCCGCCAAAAAACTAAGTTCAAAGGGAGCGCCCCTGCTTGCTTCCAGGGGCCACTTTAATTTTTAATAAGGCTCTAGGTCATTTTAACCTGGTAGATTGCTGAAGCTTGGCCAAGGAGTTTGATGCATTTGATCTGCACATCTAGAGGACTGAGGCTTGCAGGAACCTGCAAACGTCAGCAAACGTAATTCCTGGACAACAAGAGAAATAAAATGACGTCCTCTGTCCCAGTCAATACGCTGCAGGATCCCCAAAGTGGGAGTTACGTGCATTAAAAGAGCCTTTCCCACTGTCTGCAACATCAGCTTTTCAAGTGGGAAAAAATTCAGGCCACCTAAAGGCCATACATACCATAATGAGAAAAAATCTCTTACCTTCTGCAAGCATTAGTTCCATGAAATCCAACTGCCACCAGGCTCCTGGTAAATCTGGCTAGGGAGATCTTTCTGGGCTTAGCTTGGGAGCGGCCTGGAAAGAATTCTGCTGATAGGGCTGCCTGGGTGGCTCAGTCGGTTAAGTGTCTGACTCTTGGTTTTGATTCAGGTCATGATCTCACAGCTCTTGAGTTTGAGCCCCACGTCGGGCTCTGTGCTGACAGCTCGGAGCCTGGAGCCTGTTTGATTCTGTGTCTCCCTCTCTCTCTGCCCCTCCCCTGCTCGCACTCTGTGTCTCTCTCTCTCTCTCTCTCTCTCTCTCTCTCAAAATAAATAAACATTAAATTTAACAAAATTATTTTAGTTTTTTTTTAATATTTATTTATTTTTGAGAGAGACAGACAGAGTGCGAGTGGGTTAGGGGCAGAGAGAGAGGGAGACACAGAATCTGAAACAAGCTCCAGGCTCCAAGCTGTCAGCACAGAGCCCGACGCGGGGCTCGAACTCACGAGCCGTGAGATCATGACCTGAGCCGACGTCGGACGCTCAACCGACCGAGCCACCCAGGCTCCCCTTAACAAAATTATTTTTAAAAGAAGTGTCGTCAGGTAATTCCCATAGCCCAGTCAAATTCAGCTTCTTTCTCAATCCGTTTGCCCCTTTCCCTTGGTGAAGTACATGATTTATTTTGCCCATTTTTTTTTTTTTTTTAGTTAACACAAGTTTCTTTGTAGGAAGTTATCCACGAGATGTTGTTTTCCGTGAGATATGCTTTCGCTCAACAAAGTAAAAATGCTCTATTTTTTTTTTTCAGTCGCGCTGTTGCACGACCGACACCAAAGACAGATCTGGTATTAGTAGATTTTATAGGTCGATTCTAAGTCCAGAACTAAAAATGGCAGCTGTAGTGTAACTAACTGGTATTAACTTGTCGGCCTTGCGCAGGTTTAATTCCAGACCAAACATGAGTTTCCGGGCCGTATGTTAAGTCATCGCAGCAGAGGAGGCCTTAAGCGGGCTGCTTTTAGCCACAGCACCTTACCCATTGGTAAATATTATTACATCTGCATTCGGAACAAGAACATCATATAAATCAGGTCAGAGTTTTCAAAATTTGGACGCCTCAAAGCTGGGAGAGAGCTGGCAGCTTCAGTTGTCCAGAAGTCTCTTCAGATTCTAGGGACCACACGAGGAGGTCTGGTGGATTATCATGCAATTGTTTCATCCGAGGTTTTACACACTCTGCCAAGCCTGGAATCCACTGTCTACGGTATTGTGCTGGTCTCAAAATTGTCTAAGTTCTTTTTCTTTTAGGAGGCTGTTTGAGCTACAAAACGGGTGGCCTCCTAGACTGTCACACTCTGTGGCTTATGGCTGACAACAGACGCCTTAAATATTCCACCTCAGATAAGCAATACTGAGACTTGTCTAGTGAGGCCTTTTGCCCTTGTAAAGCAAAGAAGGAGAACCAAGCCAATGCATCAACCAGTTTTCCATTGTTCTTTGGCTTCTAAGGCTGCCAGCAAACCATCTACATTTTGAAAATTGTAGATCCCTCCTAGTGGAACAAATTTCTCTAAGTTTTCCTGTCAATGATGAGAAAAAACAGTAGGGAGTCTCAAAACCCTTGAGGAATTCTTTGTCATAAATCCCAGACTCCCCCATAAGCAAAAGCAAACAAGATTTCGGATCCACCTGCTACTGGAACAGAAAGAGGAAGGAAGGGAAGGAGGAAGGAAAGAAAGAAGGGAGGGAGGGAGGGAAGAAGGGAGGCAGGAAGGAAGGAAGGGAGGGAGACAGGGAAGAAGGAAGGAAGGAATGGAGGGAGGGAGGGAGGGAGGGAAGAAGGGAGGCAGGAAGGAAGGAAGGGAGGGAGACAGGGAAGAAGGAAGGAAGGAAGGAAGGAATGGAGGGAGGGAGGGAGGGAGGGAGGAAGGAAGGAAGGAAGGGAGGGAGGCAGGGAAGAAGGAAGGAAGGGAGGGAGGGAGGGATGTGAGCCAGGACTGTAGGCCTGACCCACAGGTATGTAATGAGATGACTCATAAAACATTGTGCCCTAGGGGCAAGATATAAGAACAGTCAACAAGGGTATTGCTTTATACATGTATAAATATATATAAATATATTTATTTAATAAAAATTAGATAAGCAGATGTCTGAGGTGGCTATAGTTGAATGTTTGTGTCCCCCTCAAAATCCGTATGTTGAAACCTAATCCCCAATGTGAGGGTGTTTGGAGGGAGGGCCTTATAAAAGAAGCCCAGAGAGCTCCTTCGCCCCTGCTGTCATGTGAAGTTAGAGTGAAAAGATGGCTGCCTGTGAACCAGGAAGCAGATTCACAACAGACAATGAATCTGCCATCACCTTGATCTTGGATTTCCCAGCCTCCAGAACCATGAGAAATAAATGTTTAGTTTATAAGCCACCCGGTCTCTCGTGTTTTGTTCCAGACGCCCAAACAGACTAAAACAGAAGTCAACTGCCCCAATGGGAAGTCACACCCCCATTCCGGAACTAAGCCAGTTTGCAGACCCCAGAACCCATAAAGTAAAGGAGAGGCCAGGTTCCCACGAGGAAGCACGGTACGACATGACAAATACATCGGTAGCGATTTCCCCTGTCCTTCTCCAAAAGCATCTGTGACCGTTTACTCAGATAGCCAGGGAAAGGGGAATATACACAGAACTTTTGAGGTCTCCTGGAACCAGGAAGTGAAGGAGACACTGATACTGAGCCCAAAGTGGGTAGAGAGAGGGTTTACAGTGGTCAGGTAATAATAAGGAGGATAAGGAGTATTGGCTCAGGTCTCACAGTAGGTCCAGTAGTCATTTATGTGGCTCCCAGATGAATAATGGATGAATATATTAGCAGTTACCAGAATCCTTATATATCAGCTCATTGATCTACAGATTAAGAGCTATCATAATAGGAAAGGTCCTGTGGAAGCCCCCGAAACCTTTCCCCTCACAAAAAGTCCCCCAATGACCAAGAGAGTAAATAAAAACCAGTATCACATCCCTGGGCAGGGGTGGCAGGAATGGCAAAAATTAGTGTCACCCTCAAAACATACAATGATGCAAGAGTCACGGTCCCCATCACAGCCCCATTTTATCAGTCTGGCATCTGCCCGATAACAGTCCCAGTAATGGGGCGCCTGGGGGGCTCAGGTGGTTGAGTGTCCAACTCTTGATTTCGGCTCAGGTCATGACCTCAGGGTCGTGAGATCAAGCCCCGTGTAGGGCTCAGTGCTGGGCTGGGTGTGGAGCCTGCTTAGGATTCTCTCTCTCCCTCTTCCTCTCTCTCTCTCTCAAAAAAAAAAAAAAAAAATAATAATAATAATAATAATACTCCCAATTACATTTACTGAGCTGGATGTGGTATCTTTACTAGAGCAGATTAACACAGCCTCTGGCAAGTGGCAGGTGGCTACAGATTTGGGAAAATATACTCTTTCATACCCACCAGGAAGAAAAATCAAAAACAGTTTCCAATTGCATGGAACAGACACCAATATATATTCACAATCTTACCCCAGGGCTATGTAATTTCTCCTGTTCTCTCTCATAATAAAGCACAAAGGTACCTAAGCCATCTGGATATTTCATAGAACACCATAATGATCCCTCAGATTGATGGTATCATGTTAATTCGATCTGATGAGTAAAAAGCAAAAGTACCCTGGATGCTCTAAGACATATGCACTCTAGACAGTCAGAGATAAACCCCACAAAGATTCAGGCAGGGATAAGCCACATGAGTGAAGTTTTTAGAGATCTAGGGTCTGGGGAAAGCTGAGGCATTTGCTCCAAAGTGATTCTGAACTTTGAATCTCCTACCTCTAAGAAAGAATATAAAAGTGGACCTCTTCGGGTCTGGAAGCAGCACGTTCTAATGCTTGGGAACACCGCACCGGTCTGTTTAGTGAGCGGCGTAGAAGGCAACTTGTTTGGAACGAGGCCCAGAGCAAGAAAGGGCTCTGTAGCAAGTTCAAGCTGTAGTAAATGCCAACCTGCCACTTTGGTCATATGATCCAGAAAGTTCCATAATACTTGAGGTATCTGGGGGGTGGGGGCTACGTTTATGTATTTATTTTTTTCAGTAATCTCTACACCCAAAGTGGGGCTTGAACTCAAGAGTTGCACGCTCTTCCGACTGAGCCAGCCCGGTGCCCCAAAAGGTATCTGTGGCTTAAAAAAGTGCTGACAGGGGCTCCTGGGCGGCTGAGTCGGTTAAGCGTCCCACTTCGGCTCAGGTCATGATCTCCCGGTTCGTGAGTTCAAGCCCCGCGTCGGGCTCTGGGCGGACATCTCGGAGCCCGGAGCCTGCTTCGGATTCTGTGTCTCCCTCTCTCTCTCTGCCCCTCCCCTGCTCATGCTCGGTCTCTCTCTGTCTCAAAAATAAATAAAACATTTAAAACACTTAAAAATAAATAAATAAATAGATAAATACTGGCAAGCCCAAAAAGGAGCAGGGCAGTGCAGATCCTCAGGGTTCTGGAGCAAGGCCAGGCCATCCGGAAGCAGAGAACTATGTATCATTTGAAAAGGAGCTCCTGACATGCCAAGGGCCCTGGTAGAGATCTGAGCACCGACCTTGGGACATCAAGTGACATCATGTTCCCAGAACTGCCCATCACGAGCTGGGTTCTGTGAGATCTACCCAGTTTGGACAGACCCAACAGCAATCCATTGGCAGATAAAGTGATACATGTAGCAGGATTAGGCTCAAGCAGGCCCAGGGGACACAAGCAAGCTGCAGGAGCAGGTGGTCCAGACACCTATGTCACCTGCCACTGTTGTGCTGGGACCTCTCCCTCGACTCACACCTATGGGCATACGGACCGTCTGACGTAAAAAGGAAAGGGCTCAAACTTGGCTCATGGTTGGGTAGGCTCAGTTTGGGCACAGGCTGAAGATGTGCACCCCACCCCCCCCCCCATGGCCACACTCGAGGATTTCTACGAAAGACACGAGCAGAGCTTTCGGTGGTATCCTTGGTCATCCACCTTGTGCGGAAGAAGTGTCCTGGGGTTACAACGCGTATTGGTTCATGGCCACAGGAAATGGTTAGCTTGGTTGGTCGGGGGCTTCAAAGGGAAAGATGGGAAGATTGGGGTCAGGGAGGTCTGAGGAAGAGGCATACGGGTGGACTTAGGGGAATGGGCACAACGTGACGGGTTTTGTCTTTTCACGTTAACACCCACCAGAGAGCAGAAGAAGCACTAAATGGCCAGGGAGACATGATGGCCTGGCCGGTTGGTATCGGCCACAGCGGCAGAGATAGAGGCTACGCACGGGCCCAACAGCACCGTCTTCCTCTTACAGGGCTCATCTGCACATGGCCGCGGCCAAATATCTGACCTTCCAGCAACAGAGACCAACACTAAGTCCCCAAAATGGCACCATCCCTTGAGGATAGCAACGAGTTGCTTGGTCCCAAGATGATTATATTTGACCCCATCCCGTTGGAAAGGTCAGTGGTTCCTTCCGACAGAGACTGACCCGTGTGCCAAGTATGGACTTGCCTTACCTGCCCACAAAGAAGGCTTCAGCTGGCATCACTATCTACGGGTTCGCAGAACATCTGATCTATCAACATATACCAAATTTCTAGTCCTCAACTCACAATTCAGCATGTCGGTCCTCCTCCCGTGGCGGGGGCGGGGGGGGAGTAAGTGAGGGGCACAGAAGCCTGGAGTGTTACCTCAGTAGATGTCCCTCAACCTGAAAACTGGGGGAATACGTGACCCGCCTTGTCCCAGGGTGGGTTTCCCAGCAGCAGATGCTGAGATGAGAACTCCCGTACATGCAATTAATTTAAAGACGTGCTCCCAGGAGAACCTGATACGAGAATGGAGGAAACAGAACAAGAAAGGGGAAGAAGCTAAACACGTGGGTAATTTCTGGCAGCATCTTGCGGAAGGTTGTCGCTTCGGCACGATCCGATAGGGGAGCTCTGAGTGTCAACTCTGCCTTGCCTCAGAGTTTGTCTCTGCTTGAGCCAAAGGAACCGAGCTTTCCTACCCCCACATCAGTCAGTCATCGGGTAAAGACTGTCCACGGCTTGCAGGTGGGGAGGAAGAGGGGTGTGCAAGGGTGAATGTGAACTCACGCGCACGATCAGCCCTCTGCGTGCACGAGCCAAGCAGCTCCAGCGGGCCTCACAGACACCCCCACAAGTGTGTCTTTACCTGGGCATCCCTTAGCCCCGTCCAGCTGACACATAAAATGAACCATCACAGGTACTTACCTTCTAAGTTCTCAAACGTAGGAGCGTCCGGTTGTTCCTGACACTCCCTTTTGTATCCTTTCAGGGTCTGGAGATTCCGTAGTGATTTTCCTGTTTGGCTCCCGATATTGGTAGTTGTGTCTTCTCTTGTGATCAGTCAAACTTGTTAGAGGTTTATCGAGGTTATTGATTTTTTAGAAGAATCATGTCTAAAATCACTTATTTCTCTACTGTTTTCCCTTTTTCAGTGTCAGTGATTTCTGTTCAGATTTTTATTAGCTCCTTCCTTCTTGTTTCTTTGGTTTCATTTTGCTTTCTGTTTTCTGGTTGCTTAAAGAAGGAAACTTAGGTTATGGATTTGGGAACTTTCCTCTTTCCTAACGTAAACAGCATTTAGTGTTAAAAAGTTCCCTTTCGTGGGATTGTAGAATGGTTGTAGCCACTGTGGAAAAGAATTTTGTATTAACTCAAAATGGTAAAAAAACTAGTTACTATATGACCAGATACTATATGATCTGGGTGTGTCTATACCCAGGAGAACCGAAAAATGTTCACACAAAAAGCGGCACAGGAATATTCACAGCCGCATTATTCATGATAACCAAAAAAGGCGCAAACTACTCAAACGTCCACCAGTTGTTGAATGGATAAACGAAATGTGTTATATCCAAACAATATAATTATTAGTTGATTCATAAAAGGAACGAAGCACTGGGGCGTCTGGGTGGCTCAGTTGGCTGAGGGTCCGACTCTTGATTTTGGCTCAGGTCATGATCCCGGGGTTATGGGATGGAGTCCCACATCCGGCTCCACACTGAGTGCTTGAGACCTTCTCTCTCCCCCACTTTGTGCCCCTCTCCCCCCACTCACTCTCTCCTTCTCTAAAATCAAAAGGAACGAAGCACTAACACATGCTACAACAGGGATGAACTTTGGAAACATGTCAAGTGAAAGAACCCAGTCACAAAAAGCCACATATCGTAAGATTTCATTTACATGCAAGAATACGCAAACCCATAGAAACAGAAAGCAGATTATTTATTTCTAGGGGCAGGGAGGAACAGAAGGAATGGGAAGTAACTGCAAACAGTTACAGGGTTTCTTTTTGGGGTGATGAAAATAAATTAGTGGTGATGGTTGCACAACCCTGAATATACTCAAAACCACGGAACTGTAAAGGATAAATTATATCTCAATGAGGCTAGTATATAAAAAACATTTCCCCTCCAGCACCACTTTACATGAGTCCCACATATTTTGATATGTTGCATTTTCATTTTCATTTAATTCTATGTATTTTAAAATTTTCCTTTGAGACTGTCTCTTTGATCCACGGATTGTATAACAGGGCTAAAGTTTTATTTCCAAATGTTCATTGATTTCCCTGCTGCATTTCTGTTGCTGATTCTTTTTAAAGTTTATTTATTTTGAGACAGAGGGAGAGAGAACACGTGCAAGTAGGGGAGGGGCAGAGAGAGAGGAAGAGAGTCGAGAACCCCAAGCAGACTCCGCACTGCCAGTGTGGAGTCGGATGCGGGGCTTGAACCCACAAACCGTGAGATCATGAGTCTCTGAGTCGAAACCAAGAGTCAGACGCTCAACTGACGAAGCCACCCAGGCGCCCCTCTGTTACTGATTGCTAATTTGGTTCCATTACAGTTAGAGAACGTACTCAACGTGGTAGGCAGAACAATGGCTCCCCACAAAGATGCCCATGCCTTGATCCTCAGCCCCTGTGAATATGTTAGGTTACATGGAAAAGAGCTAAGGCTGCAGATGGAATTAAAGTTCCTAATTAGTTTACATAAAATTGGGAGAGAATTCTAGATCATCCACATAGGCCCAATCTAACCACATGAGTCCTTAAAAGTAGAAGTGGGGAGCCGAAAAGGTCAGAGGGACGCAAGACGATGAGGACTCAACCTCCCTTTACTGACTCTGAAGACGAAGGGGGATATAAACCAAAAAACAAAATGAGTAGCCTCTGGAAGCTGGAAACTTGCCTCAGTTTACAGCCTGCAAGTAACATGGACGTCAGTTCTATAAACCCACAAGGAAATAAAATCTGCCAACAAGCCAAATGAGCAAGGAAAGGGATCTTCCTGGTTGTGTCATTATCGTTTGTCCAGTTGTACAATTGTTTACGGTGGGAAAGTAGGTTTCGGACCAATTACTCCATCATCATCACAAGTGGAAGTTGCTTAGTTTACTCTTCTGTGTGCTATATTTCAATGTTATTAATGTTTTTAAAAAGTTAAAGGAAGATTAGTACAACATACAGCTAGAACCACCAAGGGGGCTTACCCCTCAGAAATAAAGGTTTAGGTCATACCACCAAGTAAATAGCACCCTTAACAGAGGTAAAAGGGAATATAAAGTGGATCTTTTAAAAAAATGTTTAATGTTTACTTATTTTTGAGAGAGAGAGAGAGAGAGAGAGAGAGAGAGAGGGAGGGAGGGAGACAGAGGCAGAGTGAGCAGGGGAGGGGCAGAGACAGAGGGAGACACAGAGTCCAAAGCAGGCTGCAGGCTCTGAGCTGTCAGCACAAAGCCCCATGAGGGGCTCGAACTCATGAACGGCGAGATCATGACCTGAGCCGAAGTTGGATGCTCGACGGACTGAGCCACCCAGGTGCCCCAAAATGGATCTTTTAGAAGGAACATTATACATACCAATATGGTCTTGTGACCAGTTACCAAAGCAAGTGTTGTAGATTACAATCGAATTTTGCCCCCTGCTCTGTAACATTCTTGTTTCCTCCCAGTACTTTACATAGAATATTTGGAGATGGGGGTGCCTGACTGGCTCAGTCGGTGGAGCATGTGACTCTGGATCTTGGGGTTGTGAGTTTGAGCCCCACGTTGGATGTACAGATTATTTAAAAATAAAATCTTTAGGGGCGCCTGGGTGGCTCAGTCGGTTAAGCGTCCGACTTGACTTCGGCTCGGGTCATGATCTCACGGTCCGTGAGTTTGAGCTCCGCGTCGGGCTCTGGGCTGACGGCTCGGAGCCTGGAGCCTGCTTCCGATTCTGTGTCTCCCTCTCTCTCTGCCCCTCCCCCGTTCATGCTCTGCCTCTCTCTGTCTCAAAAATAAATAAATGTTAAAAAAAAATTTTTTTTAATAAAATCTTTAAGGGGCACCAGGGTGGCTCAGTCAGTTAAGCATCCAACTCTTGACTTTGGTTCAGGCCATGATCTTATGGTTTGGGAGTTCGAGCCCCGCATCGGGCTCTGTGCTGACAGCACGGAGTCTGCTTGGGATTCTCTCTCTCTGCTCTCCGCCCCTCCCCCGTTCATGCTCACTCTCTCTCTCCCTCTCTCAAAATAAATAAATAAAACTTAAAAAATAATAAATAAAACATAAAATCTTTAAAAAGGAAGAATGTTTGGAGATAAATTTAACACGTTTAGTACATATATTAGAGAATATGAGATCGGTGCCCAGAGATTCCGCACTTAGGAGCTGAATGTAATTATTCACAAACTTTGGGGTCTTTCTTTGGGGGTGGCCGTGAAGCAGTACATTCGCGGATATATGTGAAATAAAGCGTGGTAGGCAGATACATTTCTGGAAGAATTGCTCTGAGGAGTGAAGTATATTCATTCACCTGACACACATTTGTTGACCTCCTACTGTGCCAGGCACTTTTTTAGGTTTTGGGGGAGACATCAATAAACCAAACAGGTGAAGTTCTCTGATCTCATGGAGATTATATTCTAACAGGGGAAGACAGAAAAGAAACAATGGATATAGTAAGCAGGTAAATTATATGGTATGTATGAAAGGAATAAGCATTACTGGGGGGAGGGACGAGAGCAGGGGAAGAGTTCAGGCATGCTGGGAGTGGGGTGAGACGGGACGGACAGATGGAGTATTAAATAGGACAGTCAAGGTAGGCCTCATGGAGGGCATGGGTGAGATGTGAACACAGACTTGAGGGAGGGAAAGGAGGGAGTCAAATGAACACCTAGGATAGGTAGTGGGTCAGAAGCCCAATCAGGCCCTCCAGGGGCGAGGGGGGGCTGGGAAAGTAACACGTAAGACTAAAATCAAGGTGTGGGCTGGGGTGTTCTCTGGGGGAACTTCTGGGGGAAGTTCTTCTTCTGGGGGAAGAATCTGCTTTCAAGCTCACTTAGGCTGATGGCAGAATTTAGTTCCTTCCCTTTGTTGGCTGACAGCCTGGAGCTGCTCTCAGTTTCCAGAGGCTACCTTTATTCCTTGACACGCAGCCCTCTTTCCATTTGTGAGCAAGCAAGAACACATGAAATCCTTCTCATGCTCTAATCTCTGACTTCCTCTTGGGGCAACCTGGGTGGCTCAGTCGGTTGAGGATCTGACTTCGGCTCAGGTCATGATCTCACGGTTTGGGAGTTCGAGCCCACGTCAGGCTCTGTGCTGACAGCTCAGAGTCTGGAGCCTGCTTCCGATTCTGTGTCTCCTTCTCTCTCTACCCCTCCCCTGCTTGTGCTCTCTCAAAAATAAAGAAATGTAAACAAGAATTTTGAAAACAATCTCTGACTTCCTCTTTTGCTACCAGAGACCATCCTTGTTCTTAAAGAGCTCCCATAATTACAATGGGCCTACCCAGATAATCTCCCTTCTGATTAACTCAAAGTCAAGTGATTAGTAACCTTAATTATATTTGCAAAATCCTTTACCTTTTTTCTAATTTGTTTTTTTGTTTTTGTGTTTGTGTTTTTTTTTAGTAATCTCTATCCCTAACGTGGGACTTGAACTCATAACCCCAAGATGGAGAGTCACATACTCTTCCAACTGGGCCAGCCAGGTGCCCCTCCCTTTTATCTTCTACGTAATACTATCATGACTGTGACATATCCTATCCACAGCCCCGAGGATTAGGGAGAGAAATCCGGGGAGCCACTTTGGAATTCTGCCTACCAGAGACACAAAAAGTAGAAAACCTGAAAAGACCTGTATCTACTCAAGAAATTAAATCTAAAACAACAAAAATTAATAAACAAAAAGCACAATCAGACCTATAAATACAGAGAACAAATTGATGGCTGCCCGAGGGGAGGGAGTGAGAAGCTGGGCAAAATGGGTGAAGGGGAGTGGGAGGTACAGGCTTCCAGTTATGGAATGAATGACTCATGGGAATAAAGGGCACAGCATAAGGAGTATAGTCAATGATACTGTAACAGCAATACCTTCACCTGTGGTAAACATAGCATAATATATAAACTTGTCCAACCACTAAGTTATGCACCTGAAACTAATGTAACACTGTGGGCCAACTACACTCAAATAAATGTAACTTTTAAAAATAATTTAAAATTTGGGGCGCCTGGGTGGCTTAGTCAGTTAAGCGTCCGACTTTGACTCAGGTCATGATCTCATGGTTCTTGAGTTCAAGCCCCGCGTAGGGCTCTGTGCTGACAGCTCAGAGCCTGGAGCCTGCTTCCCATTCTGTGTCTCCCTCTCTCTCTGCTCCTCCCCTGCTTACACGCTGTCTCTCTCTCAAAAACAAATAAAGATTAAAAAAAAAGTATAAAAAAATTTTTAAATAAATTTGCAGGGGCGCCTGGGTGGCTCAGTCGGTTAAGCAGCCGACTTCGGCTCAGGTCATGATCTCGCGGTCCGTGAGTTCAAGCCCCACGTCGGGCTCTGTGCTGACAGCTCAGAGCCTGGAGCCTGTTTCAGATTCTGTATCTCCCTCTCTCTGACCCTCCCCCATTCATGCTTTGTCTCTCTCTGTCTCAAAAATAAATAAACGTTAAAAAAAATTTTTTTTTAAAATAAATAAATTTGCAATAAAAGAACACTCTTCCCACAGAGAGAATTCCAGGCCCAGAAGATTTCATTCATGACTTCTATCAGACATTTAAGAAAAAGACAATACCAATCCTAAACACGCTCTTTCAGAAAAACAGAGGAGGCATTTTTGAATTCATTTTATGAGGCCAGCATTACCCTTCATACCAATTATTGATTTATTGCCTCTCAGCTCCAAATTCACTTTTTGCCTGCTCTGTGAAAATGAATCTGAACCCTTTAAATATTTTCCTTTTGTCAGCTGGCGTAACATTATGTACAAGGAAAACTTGTTTCCTATTACTTACTACTCTCAATAACTCTGGCCACCAAATGTGGGTTTTCCCCCCACATCGACCCATTGTCTGACAACAGCTGGGTGGCCTACAATTCAATTCTATCTGGAGTTAGCATCAGATTCTACAAGTGAAGGGTTCAGTCCCACAAGGCTGCCCTACTTTAGATGCCAATCACAAGTGTGTCTATAGATTGATAAGTTGCTAGAACGGCTCACAGAACTCAGGAAGAGCTTTACTATTTACTCATGTGTTATAAAGGATACGACTCAGGAACAGCCAAACTGAAGGGACGCATGGGGCCAGGGACGAAGAAGGGACTGGAAAAACATCCATGCCCTCTGGCAGGGCACGCCCCCTCCCTAGCAACTGCGTGGGTTCACCAGCCAGGAGGCTCTCCAAATTGATGGTTTCCTTAGGTAGGTAGGACTGGTAAAATCATTGGCCACTGGTGATTGGCTCATCCTCTTCCCAAGGTCAAGGGGGTGGGGCCGAAAGTTCCAAACCTCCACAATCACGTGGTCAGTTCCTCTGACAACCAGCCCCACCCCTCTTAGGGACTTTCCAAAAGCAAATTTAACGGAATGCCTAAGTGGCTCAGTTTGGTTAAAGGCCTGGCTTGGTTTTAGCTCAGGTCATGATCTCATGGTTCATGGGTTCAAGCCCTGTGTCGGGCTCCATGCTCATGGTGTGGAACCTGCTTGGGATTCTCTCTCTGTGCCCCTCCCCTGGTCAATCTCTCTAAATACACTTTAAAAAGAAAAAAAAGTAAGTTTAACAAACTTGGGTGTGGTTGAAAGGGGCTTTTTAGGAATAAACAAAAGGCATTCTCTTCTCCTTTATCACTATGGAGCTATTTCAGGAACTGGGGACAAAATCCAAGTAGAACAAAAGATGAACCTCTACCTTTATCACTGCAGAGTTGAAAGACCAAAAGAGGCCTTTTTTGTTTGTTTTAAAATTTATCTCTTTTGAAAGAGAGAAGGTGCAAAGAGGGAGAGGGTCCGAAGCAGGGATCAAACTCATGAACCGCGAGATCATGAACTAAGTCTTGACACAACCAACCGAGCCACCCAGGCACCCCCAAAAGATGGATTTCTTAATGTATCACAACACATTAGGTTTTGTCGGTAAAGGCCATTAAAGAGACACTTGTAGGAAGAAAAAGGGTTTTTGCTTCTCGGTTCAGGTATGCTTCCTTGGAAGGCTCTTACAGGAAGGATGTGCTTCTCCAGCTTGGGCAACTCCTCAGGTCTGGCTGCTGCAGTGAGGGTGGGTTTCTCCAGCCTCAGGCCCTTAACTGTGCTCAGAGCCTGTCCAGGGTCCGGGTCCTGCAGTATTCAAATCGCAGTGGCTTCCCCAGAAAGCCTCCCAGGCAGTTTTAGAGCCAGGTACCTCTGGTGAGACCGGAGCACCACCTTCTCCAGTACCCTGGAAAATCGTTCTAGTAAGTTCTGTAGGTTGGGGGCAGGGGGAGGGACCCCCATTCCATAGGCCACAGCCATGCCTCTCCAACATGGTGTAGAGATTGGCCCTGGGGTGCTGGCAGGGCTCTTCCTTGATCACTGCTCTTGGCAGGAGCGGGGGGGGGGGGGGGGGGCGGAGGTTCCTGCAGTACTCACTCCATCGCAGCCTTAGGAGTAGCAGTTATCACGCGTATACTGTATGTTGCATGTTCTATTATATCGGTATTCTTTTCTTAAGAGCTGTTTTCTTAGTAATCCCTTATTTTCCTCTCCATGTTGAACTTTCTATAAACCTTCCCTGTTCAAACTACCGTGTGGCTTCTGATTGGACCTAAACATATACTGCATTACCCTAGTGATAGACCCTGGAGTGGCAACTGGAAACGGACCCGGCAAAAACGGGATTTGGGGGACTGGTCTGTTCATGCCTTTGGGCTTTATTGCAGTTTCGGCCACACGGGAAACGGGATGCCAGTAACCCACGCAGGCAGGAGCATCACGATGAACTAATAGGAAGTGCCAACCGAACCACGTGCTCCGAGCGCCCAAATGCTTGCTGCTTAACCCTTATACCAGTAAGATGACCAGAAAGACCGTAACGTTGGGTGGAGTCTTTGGAGTTCACGTGAAAGCTTCCGAAGAAGCAATTACAAGCCCAAGTCCGGTAACTCTCAGCTCAAGTCAGTCTGGGAATCAAAGAGCTTCCGTAACTAGGGTCAAACCTCAGCCTGCTCTAGGCAGCCAGGTACACACTACAACCCAGGAAGGAATAGCTTGCACACCAAACTGGCAAGTGGATAGACAAACTATGGGGGATGCACACCATTAAATACTATACTTAGAAGCAGCGGACACGATGGATGCTGGGTACGTGTCCAAAACACGGTGATGAGAAGTTACGAAGGGATATTTAAATACCGTAGCGTTTAAGTCAATTAAAAATACATGCATATAAAACATCGATATCCATTAAATGCATTAGATGCTTCCCACTGGGGAGGGGCAGATGGTGAATGGGAGTAGGAATGGGAATAAAATGTGAAAATAAAATGAGAAGGGCCCTGTATGGATTAATCACCATAGTGTCCCCCAAAAAAACAGATGACTAGGACTCAAAAAAAAAGGAAGAACCTTGGCTTATAATAGGGACTTCCAGTCCTTGACAAGATTCTACCATAAGGTGCTGGGCTCCCTCCCCCAAATCCAGCCCGGATGAGGACACACAACAGGAAAATTGACAGATGATGATGAAGTCTACCACTTAGGCGGCGTTTTCTATGTGCCCGGCACTATTAACTCATTTAATCCTCGCGCTAGGAGACGGATACTATGAGCTCCACTTTACAGGTGAGAGAACAAGTACAGAGTGGTTCAATAAATTGCCTGAGGCCACACAAACGGTAATGCTGGAGTTCCAAGTCCAATTCTAGATAGTCTAGATAAAAGTGAGAAACACCTAGAGACTGGAGAAGGTAAGTCTCCAGCAGGGATGGAGGTCAGGAGAGCGTGGCCTAAAATAGAACAGAGGCAGGCACCACAGCGAGGCCAGAGAAGAAATTTCTAACTGTGCCTTTCTTCTCCCCCAACATTACTCTGGAAAGATCATTCTCCTCCCCATCACCATGGAAAGACAAAGAACAGCGCTTCCAAGCCACCCGGAGATGGGTTACATCAAGGCGGCACTGAAGCCGCTGCCGTGGGGGGCAGACCTCGTGTGCAAGCACGGGGCCAATCACCACACACCCGTACGGCAAAAGCCCAACCTTATGTATTAAACCAGTAAATACCCCCTACGCCCTCAAGGTAGGAACTTGGCCAAGATTTCCTTGAGGTATCTGACTAGCCCAAGAGCAAAGCCCTAAAGGCGCTGGCCTCAGGGGTTCCCCAACGGAACAGCCCCACAGTGAAGCTCAGCTCAGCGTTGAAAAGCCCCCGGAGCTTACAACTTCATCCCCTACCCCTTATAGTCAGGAGCACAAAACCAAAAACCTCCATTTGTTTAAGAAAGCCTTGAACAGGGGCACCTGGGTGGCTCGGTCAGTTGAGCTTCCAACTCTTGATTTCAGCTCAGGTCATGATCTCAGGGTCCTGAGACTGAGCCCCACGTTGGGCTGAGCGTGGAGCCTGCTTGGGATTCTCTCTCCCTCTCTCTGCCCCTCCCTTGCTCGCTCTTGCAAAATAAACATTACTATCAGAAAACCTCTAACATAAGATGGAGTTTGAAGTAAAAAAACCAAAAACCCAGCAACAATAACTTCAAGGAAGAAAAACATCCTACACACACAAAAAAAAGAATTTATCTTTAGTCAGCTTACGATACATAGTGACAAAAATTAAGATCAGACACGTTACTAAAAAACACATAGTAATGGGGCCAGTGTATACACTGTTCCTACAAAGACAGAGGCAGTAATCCAATGGAAAAGTAGTCTTTTCAACACACATTAGAATAAATGGTATTGTATTCCTGGGGCGCCTGGGGCGCCTGGGTGGCTCAGTCGGTTAAGCATCGGACTTCAGCTCAGGTCATGATCTCATGGTGAGTTCGAGCCCCGCGTGGGGCTCTGTGCTGACAGCTCAGAGCCTGGAGCCTGCTTCGGATTCTGTGTCTCCCTCTCATTCTGCCCCTCCCCCTCGCTCTCTCTCAAAAATAAATAAATATTTAAAAAAATAATAAATAAAAGATTAAATGGTATTCCTATTTTTTAAGAATTTCAACTCTTGCCTCCCCAAAGGAAAAAGAAACCCAACTCAAAATGAATTGTACACCTAACAAAGTTAAAACTACCAGACTGTAAAACAGATGTACCAACGTTCATCTCGTTTTGACAAATGCACCACAACGATGTAAGATGTTGAAATTAGGGCAGCCTGACTGCCGGATATATAGGAGCTCTACCCTATCTTTGCAACTTTTCTGTAAATTTAAAATGATCCCAAAATAAAGTTCATTTTTTTAAAAAAGCGCTCAGCATTAGTCATCAGGGAAATGCAAATTAAAATCTCAATGTTATACCACCTCGCCCACCCACTAAAATGGGTAAGAGGAAATAGACCAACAGCGGCAAATGCTGGAAAAGCAACGAGAACGCTCATAAATTGCTAGGAGGGCATCAAATGGTACTCTGGGAACACTATTCAGCAGTTTAAAAATTAAACATATATAGTCTGATGAGATCGTATTACTCATCAATCCCGCTCCAAAATTTATCCAAAAGAAACGAAACTATATGCTGAAGACTTACACATTACTCACAGCCACATTATTCCTAACAGTCCAAAGCTAGAACTCCAGATGTCCATCCACAGAACAGGTAAACTACATATACACCGGGGTTCTCTGCACCAAAAAGGAATTCATACAAACTACGTGGAGCAATCTCAAAAACATGCTGAAAGCAGCTGGACACAAAAAGTACATGGCGGAAGGATTTAACTTCTGTGCAGTCCTAAATGTGCAAATATATCGTACAACAGAAACCAGATTAATGCTGTTTCTCTGGGCATGGGAGAAGAGATACTGACTGGTAAGGGACACGCGAAAACTTCCCGGACTGGAAAATATTGCATTTTGATGAATGGGTAAACAGTCTTTTTCAAGACTGAACACAAGATCTGTGTGCATTTCACTGCAAATTATAGATTTTTAAATACAAATGGTACTCCTTCATCAGGGATATACAAATCTAAACAAGATGAAATGTACCCACCAGGATGGCTACATTTAAAAGCACCGAATACAGGGGCGCCTGGGTGGCTCAGTCAGTTCAGCGTCTGACTTCCGCTCAGGTCACGATCACACGGCTCGTGGGTTTGAGCCCTGTGTCCAGCTCTGTGCTGACAGCTCTGGAGCCTGCTTTGGATTGTCTCCCTGTCTCTCTCTGCCCCTTCCCCACTCGTGCTCTCTCAAAAAGAAACGAATGTTAAAAAAAATCTTAAAAAAAGGGGCACCAAATATGGATATGGCCAATGTTGATGGCAAGTAAAACAAGTTTGGGAAAACATCTGGCAATTCCCTATGAAAGGAAGTATCTACCCTACAATCCAGCAATTCCACATTGAAGTGTTTTCCATCTCCTTGTGTACAGACTTAAATATTAGAATGTTCACAGCAACTTGTTTTCACCTCATTGTGTACACAGACTTAAATGTTAGAACATTCACAGCAACTTCATTACTAGCCAAGAGCTGAAAAAGGCCCAGGTCTCCATCAACAAGCAAACTGTACCATGCTTCTACTTGGTAATAAAAAGGGAACAAACTGATACACTTGCAGAATCTTAAAGCATTTTGTTAAAAAAAAAAAAAACAAAGAAAAGCTTTACGCAAGGTTCCACTTTTATGATTGCATTTATTCTAGAACAGACAAAACTAGTCTCCATCTTTGAGGAATGATGGCAATTGTCTGCAGCAAGTCACAAGGGAACTTGGCCCGGGTGATAGCAACGTTCTCCATCTTGATAATGTGGACTTTTGCTAAATTACACATACTTAAAACAATCCAAATTAAAATTTTAAAACTCATCTTCAAAATCTGTACATATTGAGGTCACTGTTTTTTAGGGAAGCGCACGGATGTGTGCAACTTAACAACTGACGGGAAGGACTAGTTCCTCTAGAAGTCGTGTGGAGCTAATTTATTTACAGGTCAATACTTAGGGCTTTTTCTGCCATCCTAATGCTCAACTAGCATTACTTTCCCACACAATGATTTCTGTTCAACTGACTATATAACCCAAATCCACATTTTAGGTGCAGATGAATTTAAGGGGGACCCAGAAAACAGAGACTGCCCCAGTGGTCTGGCCCAGGTCTGAAATCTAAATGTCAGATGTCTAAATGCACGCACAGAAAACCTGAAATATCAAACAATCCCAACTTAGCTTTACCTCCCCCTTTACCCTAGAAAATAGGACCTTGTAGCCAGCCAATCGTGCGTTTCCACACCTTGAAATACTCCATGAAACTCACTCATGCCCCAAACCCCACTGGGAGCAGTGCCTGTTTGAGGTACTACACTCCAAACCATGGTGGCCTTCCTTTTAATAAAGGACACAGGTAAACCGTGCAGGAGTCAGAAATACACAGAACAGTAGACAATAACAGAGAAAGTGCTCAATACAGAAGCACGTTAATCAAATGGCACTGTGTTTAAGAACATCGCTGAAGGTCCCCATTGGGATTCGCTACCAAACTGAGCCAATGGACCTGTGCCTCCCCCCAAGAGTTAAGCAGTAAAAACCAGAGTATACCTTCTAGTCTTTTAGCTTCTAGTTCTTTGGTGTCACCGCCTATGTAGGGGTAGAGATTAAATGGGCTCACCTCATTTACCTTGATACCTACACCTGAAGCTCACTCCCCTAATAAAAGCAGCCTAGTCACAGAAGAGGCCACCTTGGGGACTATGTTCCAAGGCAACCGCTCAAGATGGACACAAGGTCCTATGGAAAAGCCTAAATTCCTTATTACAAAAGAATAAAGAACCCAGGGGCCACAACATATGCACGTTAAGTTTTATTAAGTTTCAAATACAAAACATTCCAAAAAGAGAAAAGTGATCTAGGATATCTAAGTTCTGTATTCAACTACCAGTTCAACAAAACATTGTATCATTCTTTTACAACCACTATAAAGCCAGAAGACTCAAGATGGATTCTTTTCCCAACGGGAGAATTAAGTCTGCTGGGTCAGTAAACTATTTGCCAACAGCTGAATGGTCATTTGGGTATGCTTAATTTCGACTTCATATTAACGATCACTATGTTTAATTTCTATGTTCTACACTCTTTTCCAGATACCTAAATAAAATCTCCAGAGCCCAAGTCATCAGAAGCATAATCCCACGTACTTTACATCATAGGATTGAGGAAGACAGCTATGTAAGTGTCAACAGCTATTTAAATTTGGTCAATACCCTCATGGCCTGGGATTAGAAAAGCCTGTCCGAAGAGGGTTAGAATTTTGGGGTTATTTCCCACAATGACAAAGATCAAAGATGATAGCACTGATTTTACGATGAAGAAAAAAAGTCTTAGGAGTTGAGTTGGTTTTTCTAACCCAACTACTCAAATCTGTTTCCTTTGGAAACATTAGCTTTTTTATACTACCAGCTCTGGTCTCCAACACAATTGGTTTGTTTCCAAGACAGGTGGTGGGGGTAAAAGCAGGCTTACCAAACAATACAGTTAAAAAAAAAAAAAAAAAAAAAAAAAAAAAAAAAAAAAAGCCAAGTGGCCCAATTTTGTTTCCAGTTTTTAAAGTGTGCTTTCAATCATTTTGTCTATGTTTCCAGTTACTCTAAGTTTCCAGACACTACTCCCTTGGTTTTCTGACTAAACCCCACTTCGGGATAAACTGCACCAAAATGTTCCACTTGCTGAAAAAAATCAAACAGTTTACTGGATAAAGAGTTACCACTTACGCCTTTCATTTTTCTACTTCAACTTTCTGACAGTAGTCATCAGCCAGTTCTAAACTGCAGAGTCGTCCCCCAGGACTTTAACAGAATGAAAGCCAAACTTGTCAAATCCACGTGAAGAACCACAAGAACTTCCTACCTCCACTTACCAATTTCCTTAAATGCTCCCCTTTATCTGGTCAATTACTTTTTTGAAGTAACTACCACTCCCTAGTTAAGAGTGCTAATCAACACTGGTGCCTTCCTTCCTCAGATCCACAGGAACCCTCGAAGGCAAAAACTCTATTGCCTGCACCAAACCAATTCTGAGGAGTACTGCTTATGCAACTGTTGTGCCTTATCGACAATCAGCATTCTTCTGCTTCAACAACTCTGTAAAATGAAAAGCATGTGATCAGGTCACAAGATACTGTTTTATACTGGAAATTACTCCCCTCTTACCCATTCTCTAAACACATACTTTGTAACTGGCAACATTTCCTTTAAGCTGCAAGCTCCAAGATGCAACCGTAAATACTAATTCCTTTATCACTTTGGGAATATTAAAACCGTGTCACCATTATGCCGGTAACATTACTCGTAAGTGGAACTTAGAAGCAGCTGCATCTGTTCTCCCTTTAGTCCATTTGTACTGTGGCTGGGGCGGCACGAACAGGGCGTCCTCTTACAAAATTCACGGGACCAAGTTTGAACCTCATGGAAGTGAAGTCTGCGCACCTACCAAAACACTAACTGGACAGCTCCAGTCAACAACTGCTTAAGGAGACTAGATCAGCAAGCTTTGTAATACACTCAGAAGTAACACAGGGCATGAAGAGGTACCAACTTCCAGTCGTAAATAACATGAAAAGTACAGCACAACATGGGGGGGGGGGAGCTAAGGGGCACCTGATTGGCTCATTTAAGCATCTGGACTTTGGCTCAGGTCATGAGCTCATGGTTTGAGATCGAGCCTCCAGGTCTGGCTCTGCGCTGAGAGCGCGGAGGCTGCTTGGGATTCTCCCTCCCTCGTTTGCACACACGCTTGCTTGCAAACTTAAAAAAAAAAAAAAAAAAAAAAAAAAAGCTAAGATCACTTGACTGAGCCACCAACGGCAACCTACCTGTTTAACCTCACCCTCCATTCTAATGGGTAACTTAACGCGCCAGGTGTAAAATACGTTACAGCACTTAACTTTATCCTCCTCACCCACGTTAGGTTATCCTACCCCATGGAGAACTTACAAATATCACAGCTATGCAAACAGGCAAAGCTACATAATTTGTACCTATAAAGGCCATGGCTTTTGAAACTTACCTTAGCATTTGATTTCTCTTGCTGTGAGGTTTATGTAGTGTGAATAAATCAGCACTCCAACCATAAGGACCAAAATCCTCAACCTGTAAAAATTAAATAGGTAAACTAGTTATCTCTCTTAAAGGAAATTCTTCAAAACTTGCCTACAACTGCTCTTTTCCAGAAAGAAAAGGCAAGTTCAGACTTGCAGCTTAACGTATTTCATGTTCTACTAATTCTCTTAAGTGGTGGAAGATTCACTGGCTTGGGATGGACTGGAATGGCTTAAAATGGTTAAGTCGCATGGCTTATGGATTCTCATTCTGTTCCAATGGTGCACTGCCATGTTAAATCCATAAGTTGAACGGACAAAACTTATTTGAAGGAATAAGTGCATTGTAAGGATTTTTAGTTGGAGGTCTTCAAGTTTACTATATTCAAGAGCATCTTTTTCAACTTCATGGCTGGACCTGGGTCATGCTGCCTCAGGTTTTGCTTTTTAAAGACCACTTTGCAATAGATTTTCTCCATACAGTGTAGTTCCATAGAACTAAAAACAAGTCAGGCATCCAACTAAATGTCAAGTTTGCAATGGCTTACAGGGGCAAGAGTGGGACCCCAAACTTAAGCCATTTCCTATATTGACTAAAAGGCTATTTTGAAAAATGTTAAAACATACGAAGCATGTTTAAAGGTCTTCATCAAAAATACTTTAAAAAAAAAAAAAAAAAGGCACCCCCTCCCAAGCCCCAGATCGCTATTGGTAAACAACAGCTGTATTATTAAGGCCTTTAAGTGTCACACATGCTTTAAAAAAAAAAAAAATCCATGTGTTGAATTTGGAGAACTTCTAATATGCTATCGAACACTTTGCTTTTCCAAAAGTTTTTTTTTAATCTAGAAAGCATTTCCATTGCCATGAGGTACAGTATGTCTCACTGTACTAGGAGGAAGGTAAGTGTTCAATCTCGACTTAGACGGAAAAACTAGTTTGCTTTGCTTACCATCTTTGCTGTTTCACAGGCATTTGATGCTTTAAATCTGATGTGGAATGCTGATAGATTCACTTTTTAGAAGTCATAAGCCTTTGAGAAGTTGGAGATAACTTCATTGCTTATCTATTTTCTCCTTTGCAATCAAGCTGTTCCTTAAAAGTGAGACACTACAGAGTTGCAAAAATTTGAAACAGTAAGAGCAAGCACCGTTTGCAGCTTCATGGTTGGTTTTGGCCAAACTTTTTATTTAGTATTCTGTAGTTGCTTAACACACACTTAAATGGTCTTATTGGGGGAGGGGAAAGGGGAGGTTCTTGTAGATTCCCAAGGAAATGTCAGAAAGGCAAAATATGGCCAGCATTATCCATTTGCTTTTTTGGATTTACTGGGTGAATAGCACTTTCCTTACATAAAAGCATCTGATCTCAGGTTTTTCATACTGAGAACATGGAGATTTCAGTTTGAAGACACTCTGAAATCCTAAGAGTAGCATATCCCGACCACCCTCTAATAGCTAGCTTGTTTGTATAGGCAGAAGAATTCCACCTCTCCATTTTAGATGGCTAGATGTTTGTGGAAGGTCCTAGAATTGCTTGCCTCATTTACTGGGAAAAATCAAGATATAGGAAGTGACCTTTAGGGACACTTTTACTTGGAAAATTACAACACTAGTACACAAGTCAAGTCTTAAACACATTTAACATTTGCTTACTGAAAGCAATGTCATAAAGTCAAATAAGATTAACAGATTTTACTTTTTTCCCTCACAAGAACATAAAATTTATGGAAGGGGAACTTAACAGGAAATTTAAAAAAGGTAACACAATTTTTCCTTTTAGTAGTCCTTGGGTAGTTATGACAGAAAAGGTTCCACTGTTTTGTTTGTTTCTTTGAACGGGGATTTTGGTCCAAAGTTTTGTTTGCTTTTAATATCTGCTTCTGCCTCCCCCTCTATCAGATCGGCTTCCTCCACGGCCACCACCTCTTGGTGCTCCGCGGCTTGAACTGCTGTAGGAATCACGTGGAGGAGGGTACCCCCTTTCCATAGAAGGGGGAAGCCCTCTTTCTTGTCTGCCAACCCGATCACGACCACTTGAGTAGAGATCACTTCGGCTGCTTGAGTAACTGTCTCGACTTCCACCATATCCGTCACGTGAGCTGCTGTAATCATCATAGCGACTGCTTCCACCATAAGATGGCGGGGGCCCTCGTGTAGGTGGAGCACTACGTGAGTTACCTGCAGGGTCAATGGTCAGGTAATATGGCAACACTATAAATTGTATATATACAACATTTAAATCTGAATTTACAGAATTCTTGTATTAAACGTTTACTTTCTTAACTGGAAGGTTTTAAACTCTGCCATTGCTGGCCATTAACAGGGATTTGCTCATCTGCTGAGATACGGAAATGGATGGGTTTTAATGTTTGTTTGCAAAGACTGAAGACGGTGTGTATTTCAAGAGGATATTCCAGACAGCTTGTTATTTTAGAGAAGACACTCAGACACTTTCCAGTGATAAGTTGCAATTTTGAACTGTAGACTTTCCTTCACATTGCAATGGTAAACATTTGATCTTGTTAATAAAATTTTTAAATTGTATTTTCACTGTTGGGGGAAAACACATAAGGCTGCCAATTTAAGCAAGCAAAATCCCCTCCAAAGCAAGCAAACAGCCTCAAAAAAAAAAAAAAAAAAAAAAAAAACTTAGAAAAAACAAAAGCCCCTCACAAAACTAGGAAAAGCCCAGCTGATAAAGTTACCCCTTAAAAGCAAGCAAATATCCCTTAAAAAGCAAGCACCACACAGCCTAATAAAGTGGCTCATGAACCTAAAAACTCAAGCTGGTGATACTCGAAGACCCTCAACCAGTATCTTACCATAACTCTCATATGAATCTCTGTAGGAGCCTCCACTCGGATGATCTGAATAGTCACGATCACGACCATAGCCATCTCTATCACTAAAGAGAAAAACTCGTAAGCCACAGGGTAGCAATATTCAGAGCAAATTTACAAGCTGTCGCAGGCTGCAGTATCACTTTACCTATAGCCTCTTGATGGGTAGTCATCACGTGAACTGGAATGACCATAGTCACGGTAAGTATAATCTCTCGGGGGTGGTGCGTAATCTCTTGTATCACGAGAACTTGGGTAATCTCTGCTTGAATAGCTACAAAAACAAAAATGAACTCGGTTCACACTTTTGGCAAGTTCTCCCTTCAACCGAAATTATGGAGACAAACTACTACACTTGTCTGTTACCTGTCTTTAGTAGAATATCCGTCATCTCTTGGGGACAAATAAACATCTCTACGAGAGGGCAGGGGTTCCCTTCGAGGTGGGCCTCCATAACTGTCTCTTCCACGTGACACAGGAGCTTAAGACAAAATAACCATTTTTAGAAATACATCCAAAGTGGGAAGCTTCGGTGAATGTGAATTTCCATCCAGATAATGAAAGCAGGGCAGTTCACTCAGATAGGACAGATGGTATGGAACTCAAAGAGTTTCTTCCCTAAAACCCCCTTGTTCACAACTCAAGTCTTTTCAGTGCATATTAACTTCATGTACCTACATCACCCCTAGTCCACAAGTCACTTTCATAAGCATCTTTTATATTGAAGATTTTTATTTTAAACCATCATTTTTTAAATCCCTTGTCAACCACGTGCAGGTCATGGTGGCAGGATGGATTGTTCTAGAAATCCAGCATTTACCTCTTCCTCCCATTCCACTGCTGCTGCGAACTGGTCCTGAAGGGGCTGATCTTTTAGGAGGAGGGCCGCCACTTCTTGGTGGAGGTCCTCTTTTTACTGGAAGTGGTCCCCTGGAAGAACTCATGTTAAAATTCATGGAATAACCACCATCATCTACATTAAAATAAAAAAGAAAAACCTGTTAATCGTCGTAATAATCAGTAGGAAGCTGTACAAGTTCTTTTTTGCTCTATCAAGAATGACCATTTTCTGTTCAGTTGGGCAATCTTGTTTTCGTTTTCACTTCTACAAGACTACTAAGCAGAAGGGAGTCTATCTAGACTAATCAAAAAACGGTAGTCTTTAAATTGCTTCAAAAAAAAAAACCCGAATGGTTTCATTTTTATATACTTAAAATGAAGGCCTAGATCCAAATTTTTCTGTGAAGTCTTCTGCAATTTTTCCCCCCACAAACTACCTAGTTCTGGTGCCCAAACTCACAACCCCAGAGATCTGGGGCTTTGAGCCAGCTAGTTACCCCATCCACTGTTTTTTTAAACACAAACTTATGACTTCTAGGTCTCTTTAGTCTCATGGACTTCAATTTATGCATCAAGTGTTCGCAGTATCAGGTGGAGTCTTTACACAAGGACTTAACCACCGCACACTGGCGTGAGGTCTGCAGTTCCCAAATTCCACACCAAGCCTGAGGCAGACCCAAGTCATTACCCATGTGCCCTCCACGTGAGGGAGGTCCCCTGGTTCCTCCACTTCCTCCTCTTCCGCCCCTAAGACCTCTTGGGGGGCCTCTGCTTCTTGGGGGTGGAGGTGGTCCACGTCTGCCACTTTCAAATGACGGTTTAGTGGCTTGTTCTACCTTGATGGCTTTTCCATCTAAGGACTAAATAACATCAAAATGTAATTCCATCAACATTTAAAGAAAACCTGCAGATCCCTTCACTATGCAACGTGACGCCAACGCACCCTTCAAAATAAAGTTTGTAGGTAAATTTTGCTCAATAAAAATACGGGGTCGTTTTTCCATTGGAACTTTTTGAGAATGCTACGGAGGAGGAGTTGAACCCAAACGTAAGGTCCATTGCACTACTGGTCAACAAAACATAAAAGGCCAGTCAAGTTGTTAACAAACTGATAACCGAAAAGCCAAGTTTTCAAGTAGAGAACAGAGTCATGCAACATTCTGAACTGAGACACTTTCGGAGCATAATCCCTAACTTTGCAAATTGTGAATTCACAAATGGCTAAGATCAGATGCCTCTAGAAAGGTATACACTCAAACACAACTCAAGAGCTACCCTCGACCAGATTTCAAGAACACTGTGCCAGTTTATGCACTAGAAACGGGATCACTGTGCAATCTCACCTTTCCGTTCATGTCTCTGGCTGCATCCTTAGCATCTGCTGGGCTTTCAAAGGTGACAAAAGCAAATCCTCTCGATTTGTTGGTTTCACGATCTTTCATCAACAGAACTAAAACACAGTTTTGGGGGGGGGGGGGGAAGCGTTACTCTAGTTCAAATGAAATAACCAAAGCTAGTCTATAAAATGCAAGCTCAGAACTTCTTAGAGGACAAAATGTATCATGTCAGACGATCAACGTAATCAAATTCATCACAGCTTACATTTTTAATTATTCACAGCTCCGCGTATGCCTTCCGAGAACTCACCTTCCACTATTCGTCCATATTTGCCAAATACGGCTTCAAGGGCTTTTTCATTTGTTTCTGTATTGAGGCCACCAATGAAAAGCTTTCCTGGGCGATCTGCTTCAACCATTTTTTCCCCCTGGTGAGAGTCTGTTGAAAAAGAACAGTATTACCTCCCTAGAAAAAGTTCAAGCTTATGGGACACATGTATTTATTGGCACATCTTTCTTGTTATACTATAAAATCATCATTCCTTAAAAACTGAAGGCACCAAAAGCATTCTCTTCTTCCAAGCGTCAGCAGGAAACCAATTTAAGTAGTTTAGTGATAGCGCAGTTTGCATTAGACCAGTTAAAAGGCCCAAGTTAACTTATGCCTCCATCCTTAAACCACCTTGGCAATTTTAATCACTACTCAACGTTTGAAAAAGCAGTTCTAGTTTTAATCCTACGTGTGTTGCCTTTTAAGGATTCAACGATCACATCCAAATTACCCTGATGGTTTTTTTTAAGCGTGTAGCCTCATTCAAGGTCACAGGCCAGTCGGAGGACCTCTTCCAAGAACTTTGTCTTTCCTCGTTAGGATTCCCCAGTAAACCTAAGCAGAAATCTCAAGTTTGAGCCAAGTTATACCTCCCCTTCTCCACCAGCCCCTGCCCCGCCGAAAAGGTTTAAAAATAAAAAAGGTTTCGGCATCGTTTCATAATAACGGAAGGTGGAAGCGCGCATCGTATCACTCAGCACTCCATGACTGCAGCAGAATCCAATTAAAACCCGTCATTAAAAAGCGCGTGGAAAACACAAAATGGCGACACTTGGATTCAACCCAGAAAAGCCTACACCGGCCAGGGGAGTAACTTTCGCTATCGGCAGTGGCTGGGAAAATCCGTAGGGCTTCCTCTCCAAGGCCGCCAATGAACAAGGACCCGCGTAAAAGTGCACGTGCCCGTCCGTGGCGCCAGCGCCATCCCAATGCAGGTACCGCGGTGGCGCGGTCGGCCCTCGTCCCGTTCCCACCCCGGCCTCCGCCGCCACCCCCGCGGGCGACAGCCAAACTTTCTCGAGAGGCACCCGGCCGAACGGAGCCCCCACGTCCGTTTTCCCCGGACACGCTCAGCCTCATCGAAATAGGTCGGCACCTCTCGGTTCTTAAAATGGCGCCCGCCACCCCCATCTCCGGGGAGATAATCCCAAGTTCTAACGTGGCAGGAACGTAGGCGCAACGGGCGAAGGGCAGGGGAACACGTACCGGAGGGGTGACGACGGTTCCAAGCTCCTACGAGCTCGCCGGCAGGGGCTTCGTAGCAGCCCAGCACGAGGGAGGGCCGCTGGCTCCGAGAACGGAAGAGGGAAGCCGCTAGCACTACTGCGCAACGAGGGCGAACAAAGGAGACAGCAAACTTTATACTGCCCGGGAACGAGGCTGAAGGACCCGGATGGAAACCGAGCTTAGAATTTGAAACGCTAAGGGAGGGGGAGCGGTTCCCAGCCTCCCCATTGGCTGTCTTCTCTGTCATTCGCTCTTCGCTCCTCCCCTTTCCCTGGGCCCCTCCGCGTTTGGGCCGGCGCCCGTTTCTAACCGTTTCCCCAGCCCCCACCCGTGCTCCACGAACCCGCGTTTTTGCTTTCCGCTAAAATGGTTCACGGGCTGCCTTTGATACCGAGCTGAAATTTATTGCGTGTTCTAGGGGGCCGGGCACGGGGCTGAACTTTACAACCATTAACTCGTTTAATTCTCAGAACAACGTGATGAAGGTAGATACTCCTAACTATGCTGATTTTACATAAATGGGAAACAAAGAAGTTTAGATAATAAAATAGATCCTCCCCAAATATCTGCAACAAGAATTGCCGGTGAATGGGGACAATTCTGAGAAATAAATGTCACTTGGGGAAAAAGAAGTACAAAACGGCAGACTGATAGTTCCTTCATGTAGAACAATTACTGAACACCTACTAATAAATGGCAGGCTCTGGGCTTGGCTGTCAGCATACAACCCAGAACAAGCGAGACAAGGGCAAGGCACTTACTTCAAAGATGAAGCTCCCAAATTTGGCAGATACAAATACAGGATGCCCAGTTAAGTTTGAATTTCAGAGAATTTTTTTCAGTATGCGTATATCCCCAAATCATATACCAAAAACTTCTTCGAGGTATATCTTTAATTCAAGTTTAACCGGGCATTGTGTATTTTAACTGCGGTAGTCTCGTGGTGGGGGATTACAGAAATTAAAATTGTTCTAATTTATTTGAAAACGAAAAAAATCTGAATACAATTAACAAAACAGTTACCTATTGTGGTTGGGGCCAAGGAGGAAGCAAACTAGGTGCTTTGGTGGACAATATATGGGAGACCAAATTTGATATTAGATGTCACATCAGATCTGAATGGAGAAAAGAAACCAGCCATGGGAAAGCTTTTCAAGAAGAGCAAGCAGTTAAGTGCAAACTGGAAGAAAAGAGCGTGCACCAGCAAGGGACAGAAAGAGATCCAAGGTGACAGGAATTGAAGGGGCATAAAGAGAGAGCCGAGTTAGAGGTAGGCAGAATCTTCGAACCCATTAAGATCGCAGGGGGTTTGAGTGCAGAAGAAGGGGCCCCACTGGGGGCGTGCGAACAGACCTTGAGAGAGAGCACGGGGACTTGAATTAGGGTGCTGGCAGTGGAGAGAGGGAGGCAGGTGTGTGTAGCAGGTAGCATAGAATTTGTTAAAGAATCAGATGGAAAGGGGGTGGAATTGAGGTGACTGAAGTCACTACGGATGACTAGGTATCTGGCATAAATGGGGGTGGCCACTTACCAAAATGGTTGCAGACGAGCAAGTTTGGGCTGGGCGGGGGGGTGGACGGGGGTGGAGAAAGCTGACGTCCAGAGTAAAGACCAGGGCTAAATTGTCGCTTTACAAATGATAATACAAGCCATCCGAATGAATGAGACCACCAAAGAAGAGAACAATGGGAAAAGAAGGCCCAAGATCACACAGCATTAACTATAAAATACATACTGTATATGGAGAGAAATAATTGTATAGGCTGAAATGTCACTAGTTCATCTTGGTGGGGGTAGGGTCTGTTGACAATTGTGACTTGACTTGTTCCCAGTTACAATTACTCTGCTTACAGGTGCATGATGGTATATGCCAGGCAGGTGGTAGTCAATGATGTTCAGGTCACGGGTGAAAGCCCCAAGGAGCTTTGGAACCAGTTCTGAATTACTGACATGACCGGAGGGAATAGTAGTCAGTAGGGTTAGAATATGTGTTCTTTTATTTCCTAGCCAAATGATGACAAATAAAGCAAAAGTTCTGTCCGTTTGCCTTCAGAATGAGTTATGTAAATTACTTGCTGTGGTGATAGTTGGGAATTGGCCAGGTTGGCAAAAACCACTTAAACGCCCGGCTCAGCAAGCAGTCTGCACCCCCAGGAGGAACCAGGAGAAATCCCTCCCCCCTGGATTGGCAGGCACTGTCTTTTCTCTGTCTCAAATCCAGACCGAACACGACAGCGCCTTCCCCGAGGCTCTGATTCTGAGCCAGGCCTCCCCCAGCCCAGGGCAGAACAAGGCCAACTCTACAATAAATGTCCCTGTCCCCCTCGGTCTCCAGAGGGAAATGTGCATCTCTGTGAACCAGATCGGTCTGGCCTTTGCAATTAGTGCCCAGGGAGTGTGGAGGTGGCGGAACAGGACTTCCGAGGACAAGAAGCCAGAGCGGGGTGGCGGCGGGGGGTGGGGGGGTGGGGGGGGAGTGGGGAGGGGGGCGCTCGCTGAGGGAACGGCAGGAGGGCATCAGTATGGCTGTAGTGCAAGCCAGGACTGAGAGGACAAAAGAAGAAGCTGGACACGGGGAGCGCAGGGCCTACTGACGAGATCCAGGTGGCCATGAAGAGGGGAGCCTTTTTTAAGAGGTGGAGCAAAGTAATCAGATTTCATATTAAAGAGATCACTGTGGCTGCAGTCTGGAGACTATATTGGGGGAGGGAGGAGCCGGAAGCAGAGGATTGCTGATGTAATCCTGGAGAGGGGAGGTGGGCCTGGCGAGTGTGAGAATCTGGCCAACGACAGTCCTAGAAGCAGGTCTCACGCTGCCCGAAGGGAATCTCTGAAACCCATCCCTCCCCCTCGTGGATCCTCTAGATTTTTCCCTTGGCTTCTTTCTTTCTTTCTTTCGACTTCCTCCTTTGGATTATCAGTAAATAGAGTTATAGGTTCTCTTTACTCTAATTTGTCCTTCCAGATGCCATCTCAATGACTGGCTGACAGACTGAGTCGGTATCCGGTGCATAGCAAGTACTTAATGAATACTGGTGGCCTTGTCTCAAATCTCAGTTTGCCTGCAAAGGGTTCACACTTGACTAAAACAAACAACAACAACAGCGCAGCACTCCATTCAGTGTTAAAAGCTTCAAGCAATGAAATGATTAAGAGAGAACCCTAACTTAATTCAAGAAAACGTTTTTAAGAAGGAAACTTCGGTCATCAAACTAAGGATCACTCTGAGACGACTAAAGTGGGACTTCTGGCAGGCTTGCATTTTTACACGAAGGGCAAATGTAAGGTCACTCTGCACCCAGTTATGCCTGTTTTCCCAACTGCAGAAAGATATCCTGCCACGTGTTCTAAAAATGTCTGTTATCTGGTGTCAAGCAAGAAAAAGGAAGGGAGGGAACAATTTTATGTGATTAAAGGTTGGGAGACCTTCCAGTCCACTGAAAGTAGCCACTCTCCGGAAGATAGCCTGCTTCGCGACAATAAGTGAAAAATAAAAACTTTTTCAACCGATGTATAGCTCTGATATCGCTATACGCTGGCTGAATGAGTGAAGGTCAAATTCCACCGGACCTTTCTTTTCTTTTTTTTTCTTTTTACATTTATTTATTTTTGAGAAACAGAATGAGACAAAGCGTGAGCGGGGGAGGGGCAGAGAGAGAAGGAGACACAGAATCTGAAGCAGGCTCCAGGCTCTGGGCAAACGGTCAGCACAGAGCCTGACGTGGGGCTCGAACCCACAAACTGTGAGATCATGACCCCAGCCGAAATCAAGAGTTGGATGCTTAAACGACTGAGCCACTCCGGTGTCCCAGGAGATAATGAGTTCTAACTAAATACTTGATTCAAAGGAGCTAAGGTATGTCTTAAGAAACATTTCAAATGGGGGGGGGGAATGGTGGGTTTTGCAATAAACTGTGTTAGGACAATTAGCCATTTGAAGGGGGGAGGGGAATCTGGATTCATGCCACACTTTTTAGTTCGAGATAAATTCCAACTCAAGGACTGAAATGTAGAACCGCTGAAGTAGGAGAAAAATGGGTAGGCGCTTTTATAATCTTGTCAGGCAGAGCATCCGTCCATTCATTTTATTCCCTTAGCAAGTACTTGTTCAAATACGGTGCCTACTCTGGGCCAGCCCTGTTTCAGTGCTGGGAATACACCAGCGAACAAAAAGATAAGAGTTCCCGCCTACCTGGAGCTAACATTTTAGTTACAGGGGGGAGGTACAGTAAACAATCTAAATAAATAAATAAATGGCACAGTACGTTTGAACTTGAAAACTGCTGTGCAAGAAACAGTGTACATAGTAAGGAGGGAGGGTCCAGAGTATGGAATGGAAGGGTGCCACCTTGAAAGAGCGGGTCCGAATTGGCTTCACTGAGGTAACATTTGAAACAAAGATACAGGAGGAAGTAAACCGTGTGGATATCCTGGGGGAAAGTAGGCCCGAAAGACCAAAGCCTACCTGCCATGTTCTAAGAACAGCGAGGAGGCCGGTATAGCTCAAACTGGGTGAGGAAACACAAGAGTGGTAGGAGAGGATGAGAAGTAGCAGAGGGGCCGGATCATGTAGATTTTTCTAGACCATGGAAAAGCCTTTTTTTTTTTTTTAATGTTTATCTTTGAGAGAGAGACAGCGTGAGCGGGGGAGGGGCAGAGAGAGAAGGAGACAAGGATTCCCAAGCAGGCTCCAGGCTCTGAGCCGGCAGCACAGAGCCCGACGTGGGACTCAAATGCACGATGTGGGGCCTGAACTCACAAACTGGGAGGTCATGACCCGAGCCGTGAGAAACTAAGAGAAAAATTACCAGGAGTACTCACAACTGCAAAGAAAAGACCTTCCCCCCCCTCCCCACCCCCTCACCCCTCCCCGCCGTTCCCAGAACCAGCCAGGGCATGCCCGGTTGTGGTCTGACCTAAAGGCGGGAACCAATCAAGTTCTGCTGAGTGGTTTGAAAAAAAGGCGGGAACCAATCAAGTTCTGCTGAATGTTCAAATTTAAATGTCAACCAATAACAGCTCTGTAACCGCGAAAAATCCCTAACTTGTTTGTGCCTGTCTATAAAAGAAGCTGTAAGATCCTCGCTCGGGACCTCTTAACGTCACCGGTAACGAGTGCGCGGAGGTCCGGGTTCAAACCTGCAATAAACGACCCTTGCCACTTGGCTTGGACTCTGGACTCTGGTGGTTTGTTCTTGGGGGTCTTTCGAATTTGGGCATATCAGCCGGGAAGTCGGACGCCCAACCGGCTGAGCCACCCAGACGCCCCGGGAAAAGACTTTACCTTTTTTGGGAAGGAAACATAATTTTCCTTCTAGCCTTCTAAATTCTTGGCTGAGGACATGCCCCCTCACCCAATAATAAAAGATGAACAGGAGAAAAACAAGTTGAGTAACACGGCTACCTCCTATAGGCATGGGAAAGACCAGGAAATCTGAATAATTCTCTCAAAAGGTCCTAGCCTTCATCTTAGGTACCATCTTCCGCCAACAAGAAAAAAAAGGTTGGGGATTGGGGAGTCAGTTACAGGATGTTAGCACACAATGCATAATAAACAGAGTAAGGTTGTTATGCAGATTGGAGTCATTGCCTTCCCCATTGATAAGAGTTTCTAGAGATTTAGTGTCATCCTTCCCAGTACACAGAGGGAGAGCCCTTAAAAAATGTAGGTTCCCTTCAAAGTGTTAACGTGTCCTACAAAAAGGCCACTTCTACTTGCGTTTTTAGAGCTTCTCCTGTGAAGTTTTTAAAAATAATTACATTAGGGGCACCTGGGGGGCTCAGTGGGCTAAGCGTTCGACTTCAGCTCGGGTCATGATCTCACGGTTTGTGAGTTCGAGCCCCGAGTCGGGCTCTGTGCTGACAGCTCAGGGCCTGGAGCCTGCTTCGGATTCTGTGTCTCCCTCTCTCTCTGCCTCTCCCCCGCTTGTGCTCTGTCTCTCTCTCTCTCTCAAAAATACATAAAATGTAAAATAAATAAATAAATAATAAACAATAATTACGTTAAAATCCTCCTTTTCCAAAGAGGCACATTTTGGGGTGGGAAACTCTGCTCCTTCACCTTTTACTGGGGTTGAAATCGGGAGCCGCTCGAGGGCCTTGAGCAGACAGGAACGTTCTCGTCATACCTCATTGCAGAATCTCATTGTCCGCGCTGTCCAGGATAGTGTCAGGAGACAGGGGGGAAGGAGGGAGACCTAGGAGAAGACTATTGTGGTAGTGCCTTGGATGGAGGGCAGAGCAGTGGAGGTGGTGAGAAATTGTTACATTCTGGATGCATTTTTAAAAAATTTTTTTAAATGTTTGTTTTTGAGAGAGAGAGAGAGAGGGCACAAGTAGGGGGGAGGCAGAGAAGGAGACACAGAATCCGAAGCAGGCTCCAGGCTCTGAGCTGATACACACTACGCATTGGGCACCGAGGTTGGGACTTGTACGATTGAGGAGGAAAAATTTTCTCTGTTCTTTGTTTGTTTGTTTGTTTTCTCTGGCTGGTCTAAGAATTAAATTGACATGAAACAGATTAAGAGGAGAAAATCTGGGCCACCTTGGGACACCCAAGAGTCAGTTAAGTGTCTGACTCTTGATTTCGGATCAGGTCATGATCTCGTGGTTTGTGAGCTTAAGCCCTGCATCAGGCTCTGTGCTGACAAGGTGGAACCTGCCTGGGATTCTGTTTCTCTCTCCCTCTCTCTCTGCCTCTCCCCTGCTCTCTCAAAATAAGCTTCTAAAAAGCTTATAAATAAGCTTAAAAAAATGCCAATTTGCAGACTCCACCTCCAGACCTACAGAATGACAAACTCTGGTGGGGGGAGGGCAGCAGCCTGTGTTTGGACCAAGCTCTCCAGGGAACTCTGCTGTACAATCAAGTTCGGGGAAGCAATGCAGAGGAGGAATAATGGCTCTTCTCATCCAAGGCCAGTCCTTCTATCTTTGCCTTAGACAATGTCCTCCCCTGCTTTCTTGGGAATGTTATGTCATTAATTCTTTTTTTCTTGTGCTCATTCAACCACTCCTTCTCAACTGGAACTTTCTCCTGCACGTTAAAACACGCTCAAGCCTTTCTCATACAGAAAAACGACTCTGGGGCACCTGGCTGGCTGAGTCAGTGGAGAATGCGACTCTTGATCTCGGGGTTGTGAGTTCAAGCCCCACCTGGAGCGAAGAGCTTACTTTAAAAAAAAAAAAAAAAAGAACGCTCCCCTCCCCTCGGTCTCAATATTTCATCTCCTTCTGGCTACCACTTGATAGTTTTCCTCGCCTCCACAGCCAAACATCTTGAAAGAGTTGAGCGTGTGGGACAGTGGTCTCATGAGATGCCCAGTACTGTTGGGAAGGCAAATTGGTACAGTCATTTGGGAGGGCAGTTTGGTAGTAGCTATTAAAATATCAGTACACCTGGGTGGCTCAGTCGGTTCAGCGTCCAACTTCAGCTCAGGTCATGATCTCACGAACCGTGAGTTCGAGCCCCACTTCGAACGAAGCCGGCTTCAGATCCTCTGTCCCCCTATCTCTCTGTCCCTCCCACTCCCCCCCTAAAATAAATAAATAAATAAATCTTAAAAAATGTATCAAAAGCACAAGCAGTGTCAACTAACATTTAAATGAGGGGCGCCTGGGTGGCTCAGTCGGTTGAGCGTCCGACTTCAACTCAGGTCACGATCTCACGTTCCGGGAGTTCGAGCCCCGCGTCGGGCTCTGGGCTGATGGCTGGGAGCCTGGAGCCTGCTTCCGATTCTGTGTCTCCCGCTCTCTCTGCCCCTTCCCCGTTCATGCTCTGTCTCTTTCTCCGTCTCAAAAATAAATAAACGTTAAAAAAATTTTTTTTTTTAAATAAAATTTAAATGAACGTACCGTTCTCGTTGCCTTCAATGCCCAGGCCAGTGTGTCTAAGGCAGTTTTGTGTGCAGAATTGTTAGTGACTGGGGAGAAAGGTGGAAACAACTTAAATGATTGCCAATAGAGGAATGCCAAATAATGATATACTCGTAGTATGTAATATCTGTAACGTATCTGTTAAAACACTGAAGTACATCGTTCTATACATGTTATACATATGTAAAATAGGTACACGTAAAATATGCAGGAGTATATGTGTGTATGTTTATGTGTAAACTAGGCTATATGTGTAACCCCAACATGTTAATACATACAAAAAGGCCAGGAAGGACACACCAAGCAAATAATAATGGTTACTTCTGGAAGATGGAGGATGTGGTGACAGTGGTCAGAGGATTTCAGTGCTCTCTGCGATGTTTCAATTGTTTTTAATGTTTATTTTTGAGAGAAAGACGTAGTGTGAGTGGGGGAGGGGCAGAGAGAGAGAGAGGGAGACACAGAATCTAAGGCAGCCTCCAGGCTCTGAGCTGTCAGCACAGAGCCCGACGCGGGGCTTAAACCCACCAACTGTGAGATCATGACCTGAGCCAAAGTCAGACGCTTAACCAACTGAGTCACGCAGGCGCCCCCATCATTGGCTTTTTCAACAACACACATTATGTTCTCTATACTTTTCTTTGAGAATCTAATCACAAACTTCCAAACTTGCTTTTGTTTTTAAGTCTGTTTATTTTGAGAGAAAGAGAGAGCACCAGCAGACGAGGGGCAGAGAAAGAGGGAGACACAGACTTCAAAGCAGGCTCCAGGCTCTGAGCTCAAACCCACGAACCGTGAGATCATCACCTGAGCTGAAATCAGATGCTTAACTGACTGAGCCACCCAGATGCCCCTATAGGAGAACTACATTTATGTATTAGTTATGCAATTAAAAGCTAATCAAATAATGGAGTTGTCTATACCAACTACCTTCAGTTCACTACCTGTTATTCAACTCTGAATCTGTTCTAATTTGGCTTTTATCCCAATAATTTCCCCTCACATAGCTCTCTCTCATGTCACCAATGACATCTGTGTCACCAAATCAAAAAGATAAGATGTCGGCATGCCTGGCTGACCCAGTCAGAAGAGCATGCGACTCTTGATCTCAGGGTTGTAAGTTCGAGCCTCGCGTTGGGTGTAGTGATTCCTTAAAAATAAAATCTTTTTTTTTTTTTTGAGGGGCGCTTGGGTGACTCAGTGGGTTAAGTGTCCGACTTCAACTCAAGTCCCGATCTTGCGGTTTGTGAGTTCGAGCCCAGCGTCGGGCTCTGTGCTGACAGCTCAGAGCCTGGAGACTGCTTTGGATTCTTGTGTCTCCCTCTCTCTCTGCCCCTCCCCCGCTCGTGCTCTGCCTCTCTCTGTCTCAAAAATAAACATTGAAAAATGTTAAAAAATGAAAATTAAAATCCTTTTTTAAAAAAAAGATAAGATGCTCTGTGCTATTTTACTTGGCTTTTTTGTTGTTGCCGCTCTTGACCACTTTCTCCTTGAAATACTCTCTTCCCTTGGCTTCCAAGCCCTTTTATATTTAACATCACATAGTTCTAGTTTCCCCCCCACCTCCCTGCCTGCTACTTCTCTAGCAACTCTGTAGTTTATCGCTCGACTAAACCACAAATTGTTGACATTTTTTCAAAGACTGGCCATCCATTCTCTACTGCTCTTACTCCGTACTCTCCCAGGATGTGACTTCTTCATCCAAAAGCCACCAATTCCCAAATTTGTATCTCCATCCCAGAGCTGTAGATAGCGCTGCATGCTGGATATCTCCATTTGTAACTCTCAGCGTGTCCTCAGGTATAACGGTTCCAAAAACACCCCTCCTGATCTCTTTCTGTCACCCCTAAACTTGGTCCTCTTCCAATGCCATGTCTCAGTGAGTGGCTCCACCATAAGGCCACCGGTGCAACTCACACTTCCCTCTCTGTCCACCCCCAGTGTAATCCATCAATCACCAAATCCCATCAGTTTTCACTCCTAAATAGCTCATTATATCCATGGTTAACACTAGTGTAATGCTCTAGTTGAGAGGTTATCAAAGTTTGATTTGAGAACGCTGGGGGGGATCTGGAGACGCTTCTCGTGCATTCACAAGATGAAAAAATGTGCATAGTAACACCAAGACAGCACACGCCTTTTTCACTCATTCTTTCTTGAATATGCAGCAGTCCAGAGGCTATGTGGCATGCGATGTCACAACAAATTGAATGCAGAAACAAGTAGGGGCATCTGGCTGTCTTCTATTAAGCCAGACATTAAAAATATCTGCAAAAATGACACGCTTGTTTGCAATGCTTATTTGCAACAATACCACGCTTCTCACTACTCTCTTTTGTTTTAGAGAATACAGGTGTTTTTTTTTTTTTTTTTTAATTTTTTTTTTTAACGTTTATTTATTTTTGAGACAGAGAGAGACACAGCATGAACGGGGGAGGGGCAGAGAGAGAGGGAGACACAGAATGGGAAGCAGGCTCCAGGCTCTGAGCCATCAGCCCAGAGCCCGACGCGGGGCTCGAACTCGTGGACCGCGAGATCGTGACCTGAGCTAAAGTCGGACGCTTAACCGACTGCGCCACCCAGGTGCCCCGAGAATACAGGTGTTTTTAAGAATCAATAGACAATAGGGGCACCTGGGCGGCTCAGTCGGTTAAGTGTCTGACTTCAGCTCAGGTCATGATCTTGCAATCCGTGAGTTCGAGCCCTGTGTCAGGCTCTGTGCTGACAGCTCAGAGCCTGGAGCCTGCTTTGGATTCTGTATCTCCCTCTCTCTGCCCCTCCCCTGCTCATGCTCTGTCTCTCTCTGTCTCAAAAAAAATAAAAAAAAAAAAAGCAGTAAAAAAAAGAACCAATAGACAATAGAACAAACAATTCTAATATTTGTATTAACCATAAAAGTCCCAGAATAGCCAGAGCAATCCTGAGAAAGAACAAAGCTGGAGGCCTTGTGTGCCTTGCTATCAAACTATACTACAAAGCTACAGTAATCAAAACAGTATGGGATTGGCAAGAAACCTGACACTTAGATTAATGGAACAAAGTTGGGCCCAGAAATAAGCCCACATACATGTGGTTCATCAATTTATGACAAGGGAGTCGAGGATATACAATGAGGTAAAGATAGTGTTTTCATTAAATGATGTTGGGAAAACTGAACAGCCACATACAAAAGAATAAAAGTGGAATGCTATTTTAGATCATATGCAAAAAATTAACTCCAAATGGATTAAAGATAAGAATGTAAGATCTGAAACCATGAAACTCCTAGACGAAAACACAGGCAACAAGTTCCTTGGCATTGGTCTTGGCAATGATTTTTTTGGATCTGACACCAGAAACAAAGGCAACAAAAGCAAAAATAAACAAACATGACTAAATCAAACTAAAATGCTTCTGAGAAACAAAAGACACCATCAACAGAATGGAAAGGAAACCTACCGAATGAGAGAAAATATCTGCAAATCATATATCTCATAAGCTAATATTCAAAATACATAAAGAACTCATGCAGCTCAATAGCAAAAACACATAAAACAAAAAAACAACAACAAAATAATCTGATTAAAAATGGGCAGAGGACTTGAATAAATATTTTCCAAAGAAGACATACAAATAGGCAACAGACACATGAAAAGATGCTCAATATCACTCATCATCAGGGAAATGCAAGTCAAAACCACAGCAAGATATCATCTTACACTGGTTAGAATGGCTACTACCAAAAGGATGAGAAATATTAAGTGTGGGCAAGGATATGGAGAAAAGAGAATGCTCGTACACTGCTAATGGGAATGTAAATTGATGCAGCCACTGCGGAAAACAGTATGGAGGTCCCTCAAAAAATCAAAAATAGGGGCACCTGCGTGGCTCAGTGGGTTAAGCGTCTAACTCTTAATTTCAGCTCAGGTCATGATCTCATGGTTCGTAAATTTGAGCCCCACTCGAGGCTCTGTGCTGACAGGGCGGAGCCTGCTTGGGGTTCTCTTTCTCCCTCTCTCTCTGCCCCTACCCTGCTTGTGTTCTCCCTCTTTCTCAAAAATAAATAAACTTTTAAAAAATTAAAAATAGAATGACCATGTAATCTAGCAATTCCATTTCTAGGTATTTATCCAAAGAAAATGAAAAGACTAATTTGAAAAGATATAGCTCCCCCCACCAATGTTGATTGCAGCATTATTTACAGTAGCCAAGATACAAAAGCAACCCAAATATCCTTCAACGGATGAATGGATAAAGAAAATGTGGCATAATATATACAACGGAATATCATTCAGCCGTAATAAAGAAGGAAATCTTGCCATTTGCAACAACATGGATCGACCTTGAGGGCAGTACGCTAAGCGAAATAAGTCAAACAGAAAAGACAAATACCAGGGCCCCTGGGTGGCTCAGTTGGCTAAGTGTGTGACTCTTGCTTTCGGGTCAGGTCATGATCTCTCAGTTCGTGAAATCGAGTCCCACATCTGGCTCTGCACTGCCAACATGGAACCGGCTTGGGATTCTCTCTCTCCCTCTCTCTCTCTCTGCCCATCCCCTGCTCGCATGCTTGCTTTCTCTGCCTCTGTCTCTGTCTCTCTCTCTCTCACACACAAAATAAATAAATAAACTTAAAAAAAGAAAATACAAATACCATACCATCTCATTTATACGTGGAATGCAAAACAAAAAAACCAAACACCAGAAACGTGTAGCAACAAAAAAGCGAGCTCACAAATACAAAGAACGTATTAGTGGTTGTCAGCGGTGGGGAGGTGGGGGTGGGAAAACGGGTGAAGGGGGTTAAAAAGTACAAACTTCTAGTACCAAAGTCATGGGGATGTAACTTACAGCATGCTGACTATAGTTAATACCATGTTGTATACTTGAAAGTTGCTAAGAGTAAATCTTCGAGGTTTTCATCACAAGAAAGAAAATTTTGTAACTCTGTTATGGTGATGGATGTTAACTAGATTTATGGTGGTGATCGTTTTGCAATGGTTCCTGCAATACAGGGATATACGTGTCCGTTCATAACAAGTTGCTGTTGGTGCAGAAATATATTTCACAGTCGGAAACTCTATAGTCCCAAGGGAAAAACTAAAACTCTTCCCTCTCGCTGTATCAGAGTATATAAATTCCGAGGATAGTTACTCAAATGGGAAACATAAGCCTCAAAGTGTAAAGCCTGTGAGGTCGAGCTACTTTGAATGGCTGTCTTGCTGTAGGAAAGTGCTAAGTGTGTATACAAGGGGAAGAGCCAGAGTTAGCAATTGACGAATGGGGGCGGGGCAGACAGGACCTTACCACAGTGTGAAAGTGACAAACCAGAGGTATACATAGGGTGCAGTGGGAACACATTCAAGGTACACTTGCCCCAACTCTGAGCATGTGTGTGTGTTGGAGGGGGTGGACCATGTATAGTGTTGCAGCGGCGGGGGGGGGGGGGGGGGGGGGGGCGGCTGTCAGGAAACATGTGCCGGGCAAAGTAACTTCCAAATTATGAGCTGAAATATAGGATCAAGATTTCAGCCAAGCAAAAGGTAGGAGAGGGGTTGAGTGCTCGCCGAGCATTCTAGACCAATGAGCAGCAAGGCTCAGTTCGTTCCGAGGCGAGGGGCTAGGGAGAGTGGCCTCTTCACATAACTAAAAGCAATTCTCTGGAGCAGAATCAGAGTGATTGTGGGAATGGAGCCCCATTCCCCCTCCCTCCTCCCCAATTTTGATGCTGGAGAGGTAGGTGTTGGGGGCTGGGGGTTAGGTAGAGCAGGCCTCACTAAGCAAAATTTGGACTTAATCCTTAGGACAATGAGGAGTCAGTAGGAGAGTGTTTCAACTTTTTATTTTGAGATAATTTTAGATTTACAGACGTATTGCAGAAATAGTACACAGAGGTCTCATATACCCTTCACCGAGCTTCACTTACTGAGAACATCGTACATAACTATGGTACAATGATCAAAGGAGCAAAGGAAGAAATCAACATCAGCACAATGGTATTCTGTAAACTATGACCATAATTGGATTTCATCAATTTTCTCATTAGTGTCCCTTTTCTGTGCCAGGATCCAATCTCGGCCCCCACATTACATTGATCTGTGCAGCGAAAAAAATTGTACTTTTTATTTATTTAAAGGAATGTCTACACCCAATGTGGGGCTTCAACTCATGACCCCGAGATCAAGAGGGATCCCACTGAGACAGACACCCCTGTGCAGCAAAGGCTTTTAAGGAAGAGTGTGAAACGGATACATTTACACTATCAGTTTCAAGGAAGCCTATTCAGATTTGGGGGAACTGGGAAGCAAAACGTGATTCAAGGCAGGAGGCCCGAGGGGTAAGTTACACTGACTTCTGTCAGCACCCTGTGAAAGGTCTGATGTGGCTTCTGAAGCTGACACCCTGGCCGACCATGGCATACTAGTTTTCTTTTTTTTTTAACTTTTATTTTAAAGTTTATTTATTTATTTTGGGGGGTGAGGAGCAGAGAGAGGGGAAGAGAGAGAATGCCAATCTGCTGTCAGCACAGAGCCTAATGTGGGGCTTGATCTCACGAACCATGAGATCATGACCCGAGTCAAGATCAAGAGTTGTATGCTTAGGGGCAGCTGGGTGGCTCTGTCGGTTAAGCCTCCGACTTCAACTTCAGGTCATGAGCTCTTGGGTCGTGGGTTCAAGCCCCACGTTGGGCTCTGTGCTGACAGCTTAGAGCCTGGAGCCTGCTTCAGGTTCTGTGTCTCCCTCTCTCTCAGACCCCTCCCCCACTCATGGCTCTCTCTCAAAACTAAAAAATAAACATTAAAAAAATTAAATAATAATAAAAAAGGGTCGGACGCTTAACCAACTGAGCCACCCAGGTGCCCCTAGTTCTTTTTCTGATGTTCCAATATGCTGATTTAGAAATGAGGCTTAAACAGAACATGACTTCACTGGATTACAGTGTTCTTTGGTTCCACTGCTTAATTTTGGTATGTATACGTTGAACTGGCAAGATGGGAACTGTCATTTGGATATCTTCTTTTTTTAAATAAGTTTTTAAAATGTTTATTTATTTTTATAAAATTTTTTTTAACGTTTATTTATTTTTGAGACAGAGAGAGACAGAGCATGAACGGGGGAGGGGCAGAGAGAGAGGGAGACACAGAATCGGAAGCAGGCTCCAGGCTCTGAGCCATCAGCCCAGAGCCCGACGCGGGGCTCGAACTCACGGGCCGCGAGATCGTGACCTGAGCCGAAGTCGGACGCTCAACCGACTGAGCCACCCAGGCGCCCCAAAATGTTTATTTATTTTTGAGAGAGAAACTGAGACAGAGTGCGAGCAGGGGAGGGACAGAGAGAGACAGAGGAGACACAGAACCCGAAGCAGGCTCCAGGCTCTGAGATAGTTAACCCACTGAGCCACGTGCCCCTGTCCCTTGGATATCTTTAACTCCAAATGGTTAGAACTGTGGAGAAAAAAATTACCTATTAAGAACCAACTATTACAGACCTAGTAGTTGTATTCATCTGTTTTACATATTTTCTTTACTGCACTCTGCAGCACCCACTTTTATGAAGTGCCATTATTGTGTTTCTCTCCTTTCACAAAGTTGTTTGAGTGACACTACGTATCACAAATTTCATGGTTAAATTTCGCTACGCACCGTTGTCAAAGATAGCTCCTCCGAAGGCCCATATGCTTCACTCAATCTTTTACTTGCTTGTTTCATACTTGATGTAGCTGGAAATTCGACAGCTACATCATAAAATGAGTTTCTTTTTTTTAAGTTTATTTTGAGAGAGACAGAGATAGCACAAGTGGGGGAGGGGCAGAGAGAGAGAATCCCAAGCAGGCTCCCCCATGCCAGCACAGAGCCCCACTCGGGGCTTGAACTCACGAAACCACAGATCATGACCTGAGCCCAAACCAAGAGTTGGACGCTTAACCTACTGAGCCACCCAGGAGCCCTGAGTTTGTTTCTTTTTTATTACCACTTTGCATTTCCTTTTCATACCCTTAGGTTTCAAAACTAAATTAGGTACCAGGGGACCTGCTTCCTGGCCTTGACTTGGTCATTTGTTAGCTGTGTGACCTTGGACAAGCAAACTAACTTCTCTTGGCCTCAGTTATCTCACATAAATGCGTACTATCCTGTTATCTACATTTGCTCTCATCTTTTTTTTCTTTTTTGTAAGATCTTATTTTTAAGTAATCTCTACATACAACATGGGGCTCAAACTCATGATCCCAAGATCAAGAGTTGCGCAGTCTACTGACTGAGCCAGCCAGGCACCCCTACTGTCATTTTTTGGTCGTATCCTCTTTTGACTTTTATGTGAGGTAACATAGATACAAATCCCAACAACAGTGTAAGTTACATGGCATTCATTCATCCATCTTTTAATTTATTCTGAATCAATGTGTTGTCCTTATGGGCGAGCAAACTGCTACCCCCAAATGTGTGTTTTTGGCATGTGGATTATTTTAGGCTGATTATTTTTAAGAAACACAAGACTTGGGAAGTTTTTCTTTTCTTTTCTTCTTTTAAAATTTTTTTAAGAAGTGTATTTGTTTATTTACATAATCTCTATGCCCAACATGGGGCTGGAACTCATGACCTCTAGATCATGAGTCACATGCTCTTCTGAATGAGCCAGCCCAGTGCCCCAGGAATTTCTTCTTTTCTTTTCTTTCTTTCTTTTTTTTTTTTTTACCTTCCCCTTAACTGCCTAAAAGAATTTAGATAGAGGACCTGTTCCAGAAAGAGAGCTATCATGACAGATAACTACAGTATAACATAATCTAGGTGTGGTAGACAAAGGAATTTAGCAAAATCTGTTAAAATTCTTCTCTGTGTCCCATTGTTTCTGTATAGCCCAGCAAACATTTGTTTACCAAATATTTGCTCATTTTCATCTTCTTGTGAATTGCCTGCCTTCCTTTTGAAGCCCCAGATCCTTACCCCTTCTCCTTATTCCAGAATGACATACATACTTCATTTTCCCTGTCTGTGGAATTTCTCATGTTTTTGTGGGTTCCCCATATGTATGTAATTAAATTAGATTGTCTCCTGCTAATCTGTCTTATGTCAGTGTAATTCTTTGAGTAGTCAAAAGAACTTTAAAGGGTAGAGAAAAAAATTTCTTCTCCAACATACTCTTCCCAAGTGCCTGAGTCTGTGCTAGGAATATGAAGACAAGAAAAAGATCTTGTACTTGAGACACTTACTTCCAGTAGAGGAAGAGAGATCAGTAAGCAAATAAAATGAATAATGTATTCTTCACTTTCCACCAAAATACTCCTAATGGCACAGGAAGGAAAACCCACATCTCCCTGGAGTTTGGGGCATAGCCTACATTACAAAATTAATTTCTTTGGGGCACCTGGGTGGCTTAGTCAGTGAAGCATCCGACTTTTGCTCAGGTCATGATGCCGTGGTTCGTGGTTTCGAGCCCCGTGTTGGGCTCTGTGCTGACAGCTCAGAGCCTGGAACCTGCTTTGGATTCTGGGCCTCCCTCTTTCTCTGCCCCTCTCCCATTTGTGCTCTCTCTCTCTCTCTCTCTCTCTCTCTCTCTCAAATATAACATTAAAAAAAAGAAATTAATTTCTTTGACTTTTGTATTTTTAGAAAAGTTTGTATCTAAATTCCAATTAAAATACAGTGTCATATTAGTTTCAGATGTGCAATATTGTGATTCAACACTTTCACACACCATCCAGGGCTCATCACATGCACAAGTGCATTCCTTAATCCCCATCACCCATTTAATCCACATCCCCCCCCCCACCTCCCTTCTTATAACAATTAGTTTGTTCTCTATAGTTAAGTGTCTGTTTCTTGGTTTGTGTCTCTCTCTCTCTCTCTTGAATTTTATCTTTTTAAAAAATGTTTATTGGGTCGCCTGGGTGGCTCAGTCGGTTAAGCATCCGACTTGGGTTCAGGTCATGATCTTGCGGTTCATGAGTTCGAGCCTGGAGTCAGGCTCTGTGTTGAGAAGTCAGAGCCTGGAGCCTGTTTCAGATTCTGTGTCTCCCTCTCTCTCTGCCCCTTCCCCACCTGCACTCTGTCTTTTTCTCAAAAATAAATAAACATTAAAAATGTTTTTTAAATGTTTATTTTTGAGAGAGAGAGAGAGAGTGCAAGCAGGGGAGGGTCAGAGAGAGAGGAGGGGGGACAGAGGATCCAGAGAAGGCTCTGTGCTGACAGCAGTAAGCACAATGCTCGGCTTAAAGCCACAAAATGTGAGATCATCACCTGAGCTGAAGTCAGATGTGCAACTGACTGAACCACCCAGGTCCCCTTGAATTTTGTCTTTTATTTTATTTATTTTTTTTTTAAATTTTTTTTATTTTTTTTTTAAACATTTTATTTATTTTTGAGACAGGGAGAGAGAGCATGAACAGGGGAGGGTCTGAGAGACGGAGGCACAGAATCTGAAACAGGCTCCAGGCTCTGAGCTGTCAGCACAGAGCCCGACGCGGGGCTCGAACTCACAGACCGCGAGATCATGACCTGAGCCGAAGTCGGCCGATTAACCGACTGAGCCACCCAGGCGCCCCGAATTTTGTCTTTTAAAAGCTTTGCGAATTTTACATTCTGCACCACAATATAGCCCCATTTATTTTGCTGTTACCTTTTTTTTTTTAAATACATCACCCTAACAAATGGGGTTTATTCTGGAAATACGTGGCTGATTCAATATTTGAATATCAGTGTAATACATCATATTAATAGTATTTTTTTAACATTTATTTATTATTGAGAGACAGAGAGAGACAGAACACGAGCATGGGAGGGGCAGAATGAGAGGGAGACACAGAATCCGAAGCAGGCTCCAGGCTCTGAGCTGTCAGGACAGAGCCTGACGTGGGGCTCGAACTCACAAACCATGAGATCATGACCTGAGCCGAAGTCGGAGGCTTAATGGACTGATCCACCCAGGCGCTCCTCATATTAATAGTTTTAATAAGAAACACTGCCAAGGGGTGCTTGGGTGGCTCAGTGGGTTAAGCATCTGACTCTTGATTTCCACTCAGGTCATGTTATCATAGTTCATTGGATCCAGCCCTGAGTCAGGCTCTGTGCTGACAGTGCAGGGCCTGCTTGGGATTCTCTCTCCCTCTGTCTCTGCCCCTCGCCTGCTTGTTCTCTCTCTCTCTCTCTCTCTCTCTCTCTCTCAAAATAAAATAAACTTAAAAATAAAAGAAACACTGCCCCCCAAATTGGGTAACATTCAGTATCCAGTCGTGGTAAAAACTCTCAGCAAACTAGGAAAGAGAAAGGAACTTTCTTAACCCGATAAAGGACAAGTATAAAAAGCCTATTGCTGATGTCACACTTCATGGTTAAAGACTGAATGCTTTCTCCTTAAGATGGCAAACAGGGTAACGATGTCTCCTCTCACTTATACTCCATATCCTATTGGAAATCCTATTTGGTGCGACAAGGCAAGAAAAAAAAAGGCATACGAATTGGAAAGGAAGAAATAAAACTGTCCCTATTTATAGGTGGCAGTCAGGCCCCACTCTGCAAGAGTTCTTCAAACTGGGGGAGGGGGAGCCTTGGCGTTGGGCAGAGCCAGGCCTCCCTAGTGATTAGCTTGCTCAAGACTGCCCAGGGGCTTCTGCCTTTGGGGGGTGGGGTGGGGGACAAGAAGACGACTCCTAGAGCGAGGGGCGGCACAGAGAATCCACCGGAGCGAACCGCCTCCATTTCAGGCCCAGCAGGTGGGTGGAGCTGGTGACAGTCACACACTGGGGACACCAGGAGGGGCTGTATCTTGTAGCTGAGAACGGGGAAGTAGCCTTCGGTGACGCTCCACTTCTTAACAGACACGGCCCCGGCCGGGAGCTTTAATGGAAGGCCTCAATGCCACGGTTGGAGTTGTACGTGAAGAAGGTGATGGTGGGAAAAAAGGATCGCGAACACGCTCACCGCGGCTCTTTGCTGCTTATCCGTCTCTGGCGTCTGCGGAGGGGCGGGGGGCCGGCGGCCCGTAGGTGACCTGGGTGGCACACCCGCCCCGGGGAGCGCCGTCGCGCCCACGGTCCCTTCGCTCGCCGAGCCGCCCACGGCTCGCTCAGCAGGGCGCCCAGTCCCGCAGCCATCCCGGCTCCGCAGGGCCCTAGGGCAGCCGCCAGTCTCCCGCGCCCGGGCCTCCGAGGCTGGCCGGGCCTCCCATTTACGCGAACACGTACACTTGTCATCCAAGGCTGATCAGAGAGGGACGGTAACGCAGTGGTGAAACGTAAGCTTTGTATTCAAGCTCTGGTGACTTCTAACCTTGACCGCCCTACCGCTCCCTACCTTCCCTTTCCCGTTCCTCTGCACAAACGGGGTCCTTTTCCGATGGCCTTATCCTGTTCTCCACATCTTTGCAAGGGCTTCTCCGGCCCGCGTGCTCAAGTCCGGTCTTTCCACTCTCCCGACGCCCCGAATTCTGATCCTTGGTACATTTTCTCCTTCAACCGTTCCTGCCTCCCTGGTCCAAGAGTTAACTCGCCAACTTCTACACGCCTCTGCTAACGGCCAGCTCGCTGCCTTTGTTCTGCCTCCAATAGTCGCCTGCCAATCGGCAGAGGACAGACCTCTCCCAAGCAAGGGAAGTTGGACAGAATGGCGAGGCGCACTCGTCTCTGCATAAACAAGTGACCTCTTGTTCTCCAAAGCTCTTGAGAGACAAGGAGGAAAAAAAAGGATCAGCTCTTCTACTGTCCTGGGATGTTGTCCAAAAGAAATAGAATGAGAGTGAACCCATACTAGGGTCCAACCACTATGCTGTGCACCTGAAATTAATATAACATTTTGTCAACCATACTTCAATAAAAAATTTAGGATACGCCCGTCTGACATTCTCTAGGATGTGATTATTGTGGTTTTCTTTCTTCAAGTGATTTTTATCTTAAGGTTTTCCAGATGATCAATGAATCATAATATAATAATCGTACTCTGCTTAAGTCATGCATGTGAAATAAAAGTTGTATCTCCCGGGTAGAAATGATGGCACAACTTATTTCACATTGAGTGACACATGTATCATCAGAGACAACATAAAAATATTAAACAGCTTAACTGGCTAGTTTGTATCACTGAATGGCTTTTTTGGGTCTGCTGTATTTTTTTGTGGCATTTATGTTAAAATTGCTTTAACAAAAAAATATTACGCGAGCCACGTCACTGTAAATATTCTATGTTCTAGCAGCCACACTTTATTTTTAAAAAATGTTTTATTTAACGCAATAGACCCAAAATATTGTCATTTCGACCTGCAATCAATATACGAATGCAGAGGTTTGCACTCCTTTTTCCAGGCAGTCTCTGATATTGGGTGTGCATTTGACACTTATGGAACATCCATTTCGGACTGGCTGCATTTCTAGCGCCTAATACCCATCATCCTGTACGGTCTGGCCCCGGAATTCCCCCCCCTTTCCCTCTTTTTGTCCCCCCACCTCGCAGGAAGAAGTGAAGATGATGGGGGGCGGTAACACTGCTACTTTGGGGCCGAGGCAAAGTCGGGGAGGACGCAAGACCCTGTGATGTGACGTTGAGATGCTGAGAGACCTCTCAGCCAGACTTCCCTGTTCCCCCTCCCCCGCACCGCGAGACAGCGCCAAAGGCAGCTCTCGAGGTACAGCCAACCGCTGGAAAGTGCCGGGCTGCGGGCGGGGGGATGGGGGAATGGGGGACGCGGCGGGGAGGGGGGTGGAAGGCGCAGCGGGGACCCGCACGCATGCGTATTGCATGCGCTCGCAAACACTGCCTGGCGCCCTAGCAACGGGTTCCAAGCCACTGTCTCGCCGGAATAAGTGGCCTTCCCAGGAGTTCTCGTCCAACCAGCCGGTCTAGGCTCCTCCCGGTCCACGGTTCTTCCTTATCATTCCCGCTTCTCCCTTCCACTGGTTCAATCTCGCCTTATGGTGTGCGTTCCCGAGCCCTGAGGCGGTTCCTAAAATGAGTACTCGTTTCCGCCCGGGAACCAACCCCTGGCGCCTCAGGCTCGCCCGGCCCGGGCTGAGGTGGCTGCTGGGGCTGGGGCTGTTCCTGGGGCTTCAGGCTTCCCGCAGCGCAGCTTTCTACCTCCCCGGGTTGGCTCCAGTTAACTTCTGCGAGGCATCCCGAGAGACTGCAACCTGCAAGGTGAGGACCCCTGGGAGGCAGTGAGATGTGAGGGGAAGGCTTTGGGTTGGTGTATCGGGCACACCAGGGGAGACCATGGTCGTGAGCTCTTGGACTCGGACCCGGAACGCCAAAGCCCTGTCCATAGGTCTGTCTCAACGACCCAGTCTCTGAGCCTCGCACTTGGGAGTATCTGGACCTTTCTTGTTCCCGGATTCTATTTCCCTCCCTTTTGGCTCCTGCCCCGTGCTGTGCCTTCGTCCAACTCCCGCTCAGCTCCTCCCTCATAGCTCCTCCTTTCCCCCTTTTCCCTCAGCTCCCTCCCTTTTATCTCAGCTTTCCTCTTCTCTTCACTCTGGGCTCTGCTCCTCCCTTCCCACCTTCCCTGATAGCCTCCCTGTCCATCCAGGCCCTGCCCTTCCCCTTTCTCTCTCCTGTAGGCCCCGCCCCTCCACTTATCTCCCCACTCTAGGCCCCGCCCAGCCACCCAGGCCCCGTCCCGTCCCTTTCCTCTCCCTTCTAGGCCCTGCCCCTCCGCGTTCCTCTCCCCTCAAGGCCCTGCCTCTCGCCCTTATTCTACCCTCTAGACCCCGCCCTTCCGACAAGGCCCCGCCCCTACACCGAGACTCGGTCCCTCGACTTTTATCTCTTGTCTAGGCACCATCCCTCCCCTTTCCTCTCGCCTCTATGACCCTCCACTCTGCATGCCTCTCCCTTCTAGGCCCTCCCCACCCCATTCCTCTCACTTTAATGCCCCACCCCTCCCCTTTCCTCTCCCCTTTGTGCTCCGCCCCTCCTATTTCCTCTCCCATCTAGGCCCCGCCCTTCCACGCAGGCCCGGCCCCTCCGCTTTCCTCTTGCCTCTAGGCCCCGTCCCTTCAACCACGCCCCTCCCACCCACTTTTTTTTTCCCCCCCTCTAGGGTCGCCCCTCCCCTTTCCCTTCTCCTCTAGGCCCCTCCATTTCATGCAGTCCCCGCCCCTCCGCATTCCTCACCCCTCTAGGCCCCGCCCCTGCGGCCAGGCTCCACCCATTACCTTTCTTCTCCACGCTTGGCCACGCCCTTCAACCAGGTCACGCCCCTACTCTATTGGCCATGCCCCTCAAACCCGCCCCACCCATCCAGTTTTTTCTCCCCTCTAGGACTGGCCCCTCAACTTTCCTCTCCCTTCAGTGTTCCCGTCCTCTCCCTAGGCCCCTCCCCTCCCCTCCCTTCCCCTCCTCTCCCCTCCTCTCCCCTCTCGAGGCCCAGGCCCTCCACTTTCCTCTCCACTCTGGGCCCTGTCCTTCCACTAACGCCCCGTCCCTCCACCCAGGCCAGCCTGGCCACTTTCATCTACCCTCTAGGCCCTAGCCCTCTTTTCTCTCCCCTCTAGGCCCGCCTCTCCAACCAGGCCCCGCCCTTCCACTTTCTTCTCCACTCTAGGCCCCTCCACTCCCTGGTCTTGTCTTCTCTAGGCCCTGCCCCTCCACACTGGCCCCACATTTCCCCTCCGCTCTAGGCCCCGCCCTTCCACCCAGGCCCCACCCCTCCACGTTCCTCTACTCTCTAGTCCCCGTCCCTCCAACCACGCCCTGCCCGTCCAGTTTTTTTCTCCCCTCTAGGACTCGCCCCTCAACTTTCTTCTCCCCTCAGTGTTCCCATCCTCCAGCCCCCTCCCCTCCCCTTTCCTCTCCTCTCTAGGCCCAGGCCCTCCACTATCCTCTCCACTCTGGGCCACGCCCTTCCACTATGACCCCGCCCCTTCACCCAGGCCTACCTGGCCACTTTCATCTACCCTCTAGGTCCTGACCCTCTTTTCTCTCCCCTTAGGACCAGCCCCTCCTCTTCTACTCTCTAGGCTCTGGCCCTCCACTTTCCTCGCCCCTCTAGGCCCCGCCTCTCTATCCAGGCCCTCCCCTCCCCTTTCCTCTCCCCTCTATGCCCCACCCCTCTCATTTCCTCTCAAGATTCCCAGCCTCCACACAGGCCCCTCCCCTCCCCTTTCCTATCTTCTCTAGGGCATGCCCCTCCACTTTCTTCTCCACTGTGTAGGCCCCGCAACTCCCTTTTCCTCTCCCCTCTAGACCCTGCCCTTCCACGCAGGCCCTGCCCCTCCGTGTTCCTCTCCCCTCTGGTACTCACCCCTCCAACTACGACCTGCCCCTCGAAGCACGACCTGTCTGTCCAATTTTTTCTACCCTGTAGGACCCGCCCCTCAACTCTCCTCTCCCCTCTGTGAACCTATCCTCCACCCAGGCCCATCCGCTCCCCTTTCCTCTCCTGTCTAGGGCCTGGCCCTCCACTTGCCTCTCCACTCTAGGCTCCACCCCTCTCCCCTCTAGGCCCGCCCCTCCAACCCGGCCGAGTCCATCGACTTTCTTCTCCCTTCTAGGCCCCACCCTTCCACATCACTCTCCCCTCTAATACCTGCCCCTAGAACCGCGACCTGTCTGTCCACTTTTTTCTACCCTCTAGGACCGTCCCTCAACTTTCCTCTCTCCTCCCAGGAGCCTCCCCCGCCTCTCCTCTCTTGTCTAGGCCCTGGCCCTCCACTTTCCTCTCAACTCTAGGCCCTGCCCCTCCACTCCCCTTTTCTCTCCCATCTAGGCCCCGCCCTTCCATGGTCCTCTCCCCTCTTGGCCACGCCCCTCCAACCAGACCTCGCCCAACCATGCTGCTCCCCTCTAGGCCCCGCCCTTCCAACCATGCCCCACCCATCCAGTTTTTTCTCTCCTGTAGGACCAGCCTTTCAACTTTCCTGTCTTCTCTAAGTCCCCATTTTCCACCCAGGCCCCTTACCTCCTCTTTCCTCTTCCCTCTTCCCTCTAGGCCCCACCCCTCCCCTTTCCTCTCTCCTCTAGGCCCAACCTCTCCCCTTTCCTTTCCTTTCGGCCCCTCCTCTTCCTTTTCCTCTCTTTTCTAGGCCCTGCCCTTCCACGGAGAACCTTTCCTTCCAAGTTCCTCTTCCCTCTACGTCCCTCTATGTCCCGCCTCTCCCCTTATCTTTCCCCTATGGCCCTGCCTCTCCACCCAGGCCCCTCTCCTCCCCTTTCCCCTTCCCTCTAAGCCCTACCCCTCCCCTTTTCTCTCTCCTCGTTGCCCAGGCCCTCTCCTTTTCTCTCCCCTCTAGGCCCTTCCACTCCCAGGTCTTGTCCCCTCTAGGCCCCGCCCCTCCACACTGGCCTCCCCCTTCCCCTTTCCCCTCCTATCTAGGCCCTGCCCTTCCACTCAGTCCCCATCCCTCCTAGCTCCTCACCCCTCTAAGCCTTGCCCTTCCAGCCAGGCCCTGCCCATCCACTTTCTTCTCCCCTCTAGGCTCCGCCCCCGCGTTCCTATTCCTTGTAAGCCCTGCCCCTCCAACCATGCCCCATCCTCCCCTCTAGGACCCGCCCCTCAACTCTCCTCTCCCCTATCTACATCCTCCACCCAGGCCCCTCCCCTCCTCTTTCCTCTCCTCTCTAGGACCCGGCCCTCCACTTTCCTACCACTCTAGGCACCCCCCTCCCCTTTCCTCTCCCCTGTAGGCTCCTCCAGTCCCCTTTCCTCTCCCTTGTAGGCCCCGCCCCTCTGCTTTGGTCTCCTCTCTAGGCCCTTCCACTCCCCTTTCCTCTCCCCTCTAAGCCCAGACCTTCCATGCAGGCCCCACCCCTCCACGTTCCTCACTTCTCTAGGCCCCGCCCCTTCAACCAGGCCCCGCCTGACCACTTTCTTGTCCCCTCTAGACCCCGCCCCTCAGCTTTCCTCTCTCCCCCCTTATGTCCCCATCCTCCACCCAGTCCCCTCCCCTTCCCTTTCCTGTCCTCTGTAGGCCCTGGCCCTCCACTTTCCTCTGCAATCTGGGCCCCACCGTTCCACCAAGGCCATGCCCCTCCACCCGGGCAACTTTCCTCTTTCCTCAAGGCCCTGCTTTTCCCCCCAGGCCCCGCCCCTCCCCTTTCCTCTCTTCCCTTGGATTCACCCCTCACTTTTATTCTACCCTCTAGCCCATGCTCCTCCCCTTTCCTCTCCCCTCTAAGAGTCGACCCTCTCCTTTATTCTACCCTGTAGGCCCCGCCTTTCCCCCTTTTTCTACCCTCCAGGCCCCTCCCTTCTACCCAGGCCCCGCCCCTCCATGTTCCTCTCCCCTCTAGGCTTGGCCCCTCCACTCAGGCACCTCCCCTCCCAATTCCTACCTCTCTGTGCTCCCCCCCTCCCCTATAGACCCTGCCACTCCATCCAGGCCCCATCCCCTCCCTCCTCCCTCTAGGCCCCAAGGCTCCCTTCCCACCGCTCCTGTCTGGGTCCCACGTCTCCCACCTAACTCCACCTCGCCCTCTTTCTCTTCCCTCTTGGCTGGCTGTCTTCTCGTAGTTCCTCTGCTTCCTCTTTTCTAGGCTACTTCTCCACTGCCCTTCTGGGCTCCTCCTGGGCCTCCTCCCTCTTCCCCCCTCCCTATTGGCTGCTCCTCCTCCTCTGTCGGGCCCCTCTGCTTTCCCCCTCCTTGGCTCCTCCCTCTTCCTGCCCCTCTCCCTCTCCCTATTCCTTTTCCCTATCCCTGAGCTCAGTGGGTGGCTCAGATCTCTTGCAGGTTTTTGGGTTCAAGTCCTGCCTGGGGCTCTGTGGTGACGGCTCAGGGCCTGGAGCCTGCTTCAGATTCTGTCTCTCTCTCTCTCTCTCTCTCTCTCTCTCTCTCTTTCTCTCTCTCTACCCCTCTCCTACCCAGGATCTGCCTCTCTTTCTCTCTCTCTCTCAAAAATAAATAAACATTAGAAAAGGACTTATTTTTCTGACTCCTAGTTGCCTGATCTAGTGTATGAGGGAGTGTTCTGGCATACCACAAGGGCACTGGGAAGCTCAGAACAGTGCTGGGTGTGGTTTGACTACATTCTTAACCAACTTGAAAGTTCCGGGGTTTTCTAAAGGCCAGTTGTAGGTGCAGCAAGTTTGCTCTTAAAACTTGGAATTTGCCTTTTCCTGCGAGAAGTATTGATAGTAATTTCCTACAGAAATGGCCTTTAGGGGCACCTGGGTGGCTCAGTTGGTTAAGTGTCTGACTCTTGATTTCGGTTCAGGTCATGATCTCACAGTGCATAAGTTCAAGCCCCACATTGGCTCTGCGCTGACCGTGCAGAGCCTGCTTGGAATTCGCTCTCTCCCCCCTCTCTCTGCCCCTACCACGCTTGCTCCCTCTCTCTCTCTCTCTCTCTCAAAATAAATAACAACAAAAAAAGAAATGTCCTTTAAAAAATATTTTTATGTCTGCTTTCTCTCTGGTGATACCTCATCTTGGCTGTCTATTTCAGCAGGCTTCCTAGCAAAGAAACATCTTTAATCATAACAAATATCTGGAGTTTCTTTTCTGTGAGCTCTTTTCTTTTTAGGCTGTTACTTGTATCCCTAATGTGTTCTACTTTTTATTCTGAGATTTTGCCTTCTGTCTTTTGGGGAATCTCTCATTTCTAGGTTCAACACTCCAAACTTCCTTCACTTGCTAGTGTCCAGCCCCTTGATTTTTTGAAATTTTTTAAAATTTTTATTTATTTTTGAGAGAGAGAGAGAGAGAGAGCAAGCACAAGCAGAGGAGGGGCAGAGGAGAAGCGAGACAGGGGAAGGGGAGACCCATGAACTGTGAAATCATGACTTGAGCCGAAGTCGGTCGCTTAACCAACAGCTACCCAGGTGCCCCAAGCCCCTTGATTTTTTAAAAAAGTTTATTTATTTATTTTGAGACACACACACACACACACACACACACACACTCTCTCTCTCTCTCTCTCTCTCTCTCACATGAGAGCCGGGGAGAGGCAGAGAGAGAGGATGAGAGATACAATTCCAAGCAGGTTCTGTGCTTTCAGTGTGGAGCCTGACATGGGACTCGAACTCACGAACCATGAGATTGTGACCTGAGTCAATACCAAGAGCCTGATGCTTAACGAACTGAGCCAGCCAGGCGCCTGTTGATTTTTTTTTTTTTTTAGTTTAAAAATTTTTACTATTACAAAAGCAATAGCGCCTGTTGATTTTTTTTTTAGTTTAAAAATTTTTACTATTACAAAAGCAATAGCAGAGAAGCAAAAATAAGAAAAGAAAAGCATTTATAATAACTATAGAATTACTACTTCTGATATCTTAGTATGTATTCCAGGGGCGTCTGCCTGGCTCAGTTGGAAGAGTGCGTGACTCTTGATCTTAGGGTCACGAGTTTGAGCCCCACATTGGGTGTAGAGATTACTTAAAAAAATAAAACCTTGAAAACCACATATATTGTACATTTTTTTTCTATATATACTAATATCCACATTTGTATATTTAAAATTTGTTTCATGTTTATTTATTTTTGAGAGAGAGAGAGACAGAATGCCAGCAGGGGAGGGGCAGAGAGAAAGGGAGACAAGATCTGAAGCAGGCTGCAGACTCCGAGCTGGCAGCACAGAGCCCAATGCGGGGCTCGAACTCACAAATCATGACATCATGACCTGAGGTGAAGTCACTCCACAGACTGAGCCACCCAGGCCCCCTGCCACATGTTTATTTTTAGTAATATGCATTTAGTGTTCCTTTGTGCCTTTCCATGTCTTAATAGCTCATTTCTTTTCAGTTTTGAATAATATCCCACTGTCTGAACGTACCACAGTTCGTTTATATATTCACCTACTAAAGGACCTCCTGGTTACTTCCATGTTCTGGCAATGATGAATAAAGCCGCTCTAGACATCGTGTAGGTTTTTGTGTGGACGTAAGTTTTCGGCTCCTCTGGCCAAATACCAAAGAGTATCATTGCTGGATTGCACACTAAGGATATGTTTAGTTTTGTAAGAAATTGCCAAGCTGTCTTCCAAAGCGGTTGTACCATTTTGCATTCCCACTAGCAATGAATGAGAGTCCACCTGCATTTTTTACCAACATCAAATCATAATATCCATGTTATTTTGTAACCCGCACTTTTGTATTAACTCCATCTTTCCATATGAACACATTTTTAGGGGCACCTGGGTGGCTCAGTCGGTTAAGCGTCTGACTCTTGGTTTCGGCTTAGGTCACGACCTCACAACTCGTGAGTTTGAGCCCCGCCTAGGGCTCTGTGCTGACAGTGAGGAGCCTGCCTGGGATTCTCTCCCTCTCCCTCTCTCTCTCTGCCCCTCCCCCGCTCGTGCACAAGAGCGTGTGCGCGCTCTCTCTCTCTCAACAAATAAGCATTTAAAAAAATAAAAAACTGGGGCGCATGGGTGGCTCAGACGGTTAAGCGTCCGGCTTCAGCTCAGGTCATGATCTCACAGTTTGTGGGTTCAAGCCCCGCGTTGGGCTCTGTGCTGACAGTTCAGAGCCTAGAGCCTGCTTCAGATTCTGCGTCTCCTCCTCTTCTCTGCCCCTCCCATGCTCATGTTCTGTCTCTCAATAATAAATAAACCTTAAAATTAAAAATAAAATAAAATAAAATAAAATAAAATAAAATAAAATAATAAAAAACTGATTTGTGGACACTTTTAAATTAGGAAATGGGTCCCTTGCCTGTGACATCGTTTTCCTGTTTGTCAGTTGCCTCTTGGTTTTGCTTCTTGTGTTTTGTTTTTGTTTCTGTTTTTTGCCATTTCGAAAAATTGACTTCTAACTTATCAAAAGAAATTTTTAGGGTGGCTCAGTCAGTTAAGTGGCCGACTTCAGCTCAGGTCATGATTGCATGGTCCCTGGGTTCAAGCCCTACATCTGTACTGTCAGTGTAGAACCTGCCTGGGTTCTCTCTTTCCCTCTCTCTGCCCCTCCCCGACTCATGCTGTCTCTCAAAATAAATAAATAAATAAAACAATTTTTTTGGGTCTGAGTTTTGTGCCCTGTTTCAAAAGGTTTTAACTAAGCCAGCTGAGATTCGAAAGTAATTCTCCCCTGGTTTCTTTTATTACTTTCACGGTTTAAATTGTAACACATAAAATTGATATTTCCTGGTGTAATGTATGAGGTAAGCATCCAACTTACCTTTTTTTTCCCTCAATCACCGAACAGTTGTCTCACCACCATTATAGAATAATTTGTCTTTTTTCCACTTGCTCTGAGAAACTATTAAGGTTCTTTTAAATACATTAAGCTCCAAATGTGCATTTTAAAATATAGTTCAAATCTTATGTACGTTGTGTTTTGGGATTCTAGATAAGAAGTATTATCCTTAATTATCTGCTGTCCTTTTGTTTATTTATTTAAAAAAAATTTTTTTTTTTCAACGTTTTTTTTTTTTTTTTTTTTTTTTTTTATTTATTTTTGGGACAGAGAGAGACAGAGCATGAACGGGGGAGGGGCAGAGAGAGAGGGAGACACAGAATCGGAAACAGGCTCCAGGCTCCGAGCCGTCAGCACAGAGCCTGACGCGGGGCTCGAACTCACGGACCGCGAGATCGTGACCTGGCTGAAGTCGGACGCTTAACCGACTGCGCCACCCAGGCGCCCCTAAAAAAAATTTTTTTAATGTTTGTTTATTTTTGAGACAGAGAGAGACAGAGCATGAACGGGGGAGGGTCAGAGAGAGAGGGAGACACAGAATCTGAAGCAGGCTCCAGGCTCCGAGCCGTCCGCCCAGAGCTCGACGCGGGGCTCGAACTCACGGACCGTGAGATCATGACCTGAGCCGAAGTCGGCCGCTCAACCGACTGAGCCACCCAGGCGCCCCTCTGCTGTCCTTTTAGAAACTTTTGCCTGTTCACCTTCGCAAAACTATGACTGATAAATGTTGCTATTGCTAACTGCCTGATTAGATTTCAATTAAGTGAAGATACGATGCTCTTACAGTTATAGTAAGGCTTGTATTTGTTCCCAAACTTGATTTTCTACATCCTTTTATTACAAAAAATCTAACCATATGGTAAAGCAGTTTACGGAATTTTGAATAAAATGATTACCCAAGTTCTGCTGCTCTAGTGGTTTTAAAAATCCTGTCTTGTAAATTATCAGGAACACAGCTGAGGTCCAGGAAAGGAAGAAGAAGTATCCTGTGAAAAGCCAGGATAGATGTCCTAATATTCATGTACCAACTCTCAAGCTCTTTAACAAATCTGCTGATTTATTCCACAAATTGAGGGCTTGCTTTCTAGCAGATGGGGGGGGGGGGTGGGGAGAAGGGAGAAGAGGCGTCACAACAACTGACAGTTGAAAAGAAAGACAAAATCTTTACCAAGAAGTTTAAGTTCTTTGTTAGGGGTGAGGAATGTGGGTATAGGAGTGTGGGTAACACCAATGGCAATTTGGCTTTGGAGTAAATCATTCTCACTTCAGATACTAAGTCACGGAGTCAAAGCTGGCACAAGGACGAGAGTTCAAAGTGACCCTGAACCATCAGGGAAAGTTACACTGTGATCATCACGTTCTGTTTAAGATAGGAAAGAGTGAAGTGTATTTTAGAATGATTCTTATAAAAGTGGTTAAAATAGTACAACAGGTAGCTTTCCGACATGGGGCTTGAGCTCATGAAACTGAGATCATGACCTGAGCCTAAATCAAGAGTCAGATGTTTAACCGGCTGAGCCACCCAGGTGCCCCCCTCCTTTAAAGAAAATAATTATCTCGTTTTCTTAACCTGAATTCCATGGACTCCAAGGGTCCTATGAAGCCTCTTAAAACAGAGCCGTGACTTTGGTGAATACGTGTGCTTTTCCGGGGAGAGGGGCCATGGCTTTCATCAAGTTCTCAAAGGGTTCTATAATTAAAAAGGGTTAAGATGGCTGAGGTATCTGAAAAATTTATGTAGTCAGAGAATCCAATGATTCCGGCCAAATGAAATGTTATGAATTTATAGCTACACTATGTTAAAAATTTATAACACTGTACTAAGTTATACATTTATAATTTCACAGTTATAAATTGATGGGAGCAATAGACCCCATTACCTTTCAGTGACTTCATTATGTATTTTGCAAGTGCTACCTTATTTTATCTTGTATTATTAACGAGTGTTTTCTTTCCATTTTGTAGTCCACAGTAGCACTATTTGTAAATAGATTGGACTCCGTGGAATCTGTCCTACCTTATGAATACAATACGTAAGTTATAAGTATTATAATTATATCTGATATAATTGATATAATTGTGGTTATATCACAATTAGGATATTATTGTGTTAAAATGTGTTAAAAAGATTTTTTAACGTTTATTTATTTTTGAGAGACAGGGAGAGACAGAGCATGAGAGGGAGAGGGGCAGAGAGGGAGGGAGACACAGAATCCGAAGCAGGTTCCAGGCTCTGAGCTGTCAGCACAGAGCCTGATGCGGGGCTCCAACTCACGAACTGTGAGATCATGACCTGAGCAGAAGTCAGACGCTTAACCGACTGAGCCATCTAGGCGCCCTAGAATGTGTTAAAAAGTTTTTAATGATAGTGAATGAAAGCCCTGGATATATTAAAGATTTATGGTGCTAATTTTTGTAATAAAGGTAACAGGAACGAAATGATTAGAATATAGAGATTTCAATGTGAGACAAGTGTTTAAAAATTTAAGAAGTTGCCATATTTGATTTTTCTAAGAAAAGCAAATTATAAATTTACTACCTTTTGAAGTTACAAAAATCTTCACAGATTTGTAATGTATTTCTAAAACATAGGCTAGTTAGGTTTATCCTAAGGTTTTTAATGAATGCACCTGCTTAGTTTAATAGTGAGCATGTATCACATAATCCAGGTTAAGATCAGTCATTTGAGAATAACAACAAATGATGTACTTAAAAATTTTTTTTAATGTTTATTTATTTTTGAGAGAGACGGGCAGAGCACGAGCAGGGGAGGGGCAGAGAAAGAGGGAGACACAGGATCCGAAGCAGGCTCCAGGCTCTGAAATGTCAGCACACAGCCCGCCCGACCTGGGGCTCGAACTCACAAACTGTGGGATGGTGACCTGAGCCGAAGTCAGATGCTCAACCTACTGAACCACCCATGCGCCCCACAAATGATGTACTTTTTAGAAAAATAGTTGTAACTCCCTTTGATATTGCTTTATTTCCATTCATGAAACAGAGGTAAAATCAGGTCTAATTTTCATTAAAATACCAAGTTAAATGTTAAATGTTAGTATAAGCATTTAAAATATTACACAAACCCACCAACTGATTTTATCTTCTACCATTTTATATTCAATTTTGTATATTCACATTTACTTAAAGGCAGTTGTAATTCTTTTCATGTAGTAACCATTTGATCTGTGAGTGAATTTGTGGGCATATATTTGAGGAGGGGTTTTGTTGTTTCAGTTTTCCTTTGATCAGAACCGATAATTGCAGTTTCTAGATGTCTCAGGTTAGAATTACTACACATTTTAAGCTATTGTTTGCTTATTTTTGTGTAATTTGAAGTTTAGCCCTGAAAATACCATTGGTTTTTTTTTTAAGATTGGGATTACCTACATTACAGAAGTCAAGAGCAGTAACATGAGCATTTTAAATAATGAATTCATAGCTATAAAAGATTAAATAATTTTAAAAGGAATCTACAATGAAGTCTATAAATCATAATTAGACACCTCTGGGTCATGTTTTTAGAAGCATCTACCATTAACAGTGGAGACGGTAGACAGATTACAAAGATGGATTTCTTTGCTGATGTTTTTTTTTATCTTATCTGAGCTTCTCTTCTAGCTTTGACTTCTGTAAAGACTCTGAAAAGAGAAATCCTTCTGAAAATCTTGGACAAGTGCTATTTGGAGAACGAATATCATCATCTCCTTATAAGGTTATTCAACTGATCTTCTTATTAAATATTATTTCAAATTGAATCTTTTCAAAACTGGGTGGTTAAACTGTAGCAAAGAGTCTTTGTTTTATTTATTTATTTATTATTATTATTTTTTTTTAGTAATCTCTATACCCAAAGTGGGACTCAAACTTTACAACCCAAGAACAAGAGTTGTGGGCTCCTCTGACTGAGCCAGCCAGGCGCCCCGAAGAGTCTTTGTTTTATATATTTTTCATTTTTTAATGTTTATTTATTTTTGAGAGATAGAGACGGAGCGCAAGTGGGGGAGGGGCAGAGAGAGAGGGAGACACAGAATCTGAAGCAGGCTTCAGGCAGGCTCTGAGCTGTCAGCACAGAGCCGGATGTGGGGCTCGAACTCATGCACCATGAGATCATGACCGGAGCTGGAGTCAGACGCTTAACTGACTGGGCCACCCAGGCCATCCCTAAAGAGTCTTTGTTTTAAAAGGAGGTCGGGAAAAAGGAAAGGAGATAGAATGTGGTGTTGCCAGAAGAATGCATTTAATATGTGCTCTTCAAACTGTCTGAGGTTCCACGTAAAGGTTTTGTCTTTCAGGTTTTACTTTTGCTTTGTAAAGGAAAGAAGCTTAATTTATGGTTCCTGCATATTTTGGGTAGGGTGATAGAAGCAGATGTAATTGGACTGTCGTTCTCTATTGATTTTGCCTTCAATATCTTAATAATATTGGGATAGAGTAAGGATCTTTTCATAAGCAGTTATGATTATGAAGGCATTAACTTTTTCCTTCCTTCTTTCCAAATTCATTGAAATATACTTGAAGTACAGTAAACCGTGTGTATTGAAAGTGTGTAGTTTGGTCAATTTTATTTTTCTTTAATTAATAAAGTTTATTTATTTATTTTGAGAGAGAGAGAAAGAAAGTGCATGTGTGAGTGGGGGAGGGAGACAGAGAGAGGGAGAGAGAGAATCCCAAGCAGGCTCGATGCTGTCAGTGCAGAGCCTGATGCAGGGCTCAATCTCAGGAACCGTAAGATCATGACCTGAGCCGAAATCAAGAGCTGGACATTTAATCAACTGAGCCACCGAAGTGCCCCAATTGTAATATATGTAGACACTTGTGAAACCATCAGGCATTAGTTTCTTTTAAAACTTTTTAGTTTGAGGGGCGCCTGGGTGGCGCAGTCGGTTAAGCGTCCGACTTCAGCCAGGTCACGATCTCGCGGTCCGTGAGTTCGAGCCCCGCGTCGGGCTCTGGGCTGATGGCTCGGAGCCTGGAGCCTGTTTCCGATTCTGTGTCTACCTCTCTCTGCGCCCCTCCCCCGTTCATGCTCTGTCTCTCTCTGTCCCAAAAATAAATTAAAAAACGTTGAAAAAAAAAATTAAAAAAAATAAAACTTTTTAGTTTGAAATGATTATAGATTCACAGGAAGCTACAAAAAAATCTTGAACAAGGAGGTCTTGGTACCTTTGCCCAGATTTGCCCAACGGTAACACCTTCCTGTTTTTAAAGTTTACTCATGTATTATTTCTGAGAGAGAGACAGAATGCAAGCGGGGGGAAGGACCAGGGCGGGGGAGGAAGTCACAGAATCCGCAGCAGGCTCCAGGCTCCGAGCTGTCAGCACAGAGCCCGACGCGGGGCTCCAACCCACGAACTGTGAGATCATGACCTGAGCTGAAGCCGGACACTTAACCGACTGAGCCACCCGGGCACCCCTCTTTTCAAGTCCTTTAATTTATTGCTTTGATTCCAGTGTAATTAATGTACGGTGTTACATGAATTTCACGTGTACAATATACGATTCAGCAATTTTATACATTACCCAGTGCTCATCGCGATAAATGGTTCTCCATACCCATCATCTGTTTCACCCATCCCCCCACCCACCTCCAGTCCTCTCTGTTTCTACCATGTTATTGCAATTATGTTACACAAGTGGAATCATGCTGTCTGCAACCTTCTTGGGATCAGCTTTGTTTTCTGTCAGCATCATCCCCTTGAGATCCACGTGGGTTGTGGGCATTCACAGTAGTAGTGCATGGTGTGGATATTCCGGTTTGACTATTTACCCCGTCGAAGGACACGCGGATTGTTTCTCTAGCGTCCGACTGTGATGAGTAAGACTGCTGTGAACATTCAGGTGGAGGTTTTTTTGTGTGCGGCTGGGTTTTCATTTTTCCGGGGTAAACATCCAAGAGTGTAACTTCCGGGTAATGTGAGAGTGGCCGTGCTTAATTTTGCAAGACACCGCCTTTTTCCAAAGTGGCCATACCATTTACGTTCCGACCAGCAAAGTAGGAGTGACGGCGTTTCTCTGCATCTTTGCCAGCGTTTGGTGTTGTCATGACAAAAATCGTTCTTGAAGTATAGTCGACATACAAGGTGTTGTCATTTTTTGTTTTAACCACTCCGATAGGTGAGTTTCGCCGAAGCTTTCATTTGCATTTTCCTAGCCCCTAATGATGTTGAACACCTTTTCATGTGGGCGTTTACTATCTGTATATGCTCTTCAGTGAGATGTCTCCTCTTCGACCCATTTTCTATTTGAATTGGTTGTTCCTTTACTATGGAGTTGCAGAATTCCTTACATATTCCGGGTGTGATTCCTTTGGTGCAACAGTAGTTCACAAATTGTTTCTCCCAGTCTGCAGCCTGTGTTTTTATCATCTACTTTTAAAAAAGATTTTATTTTTAAGTAATCTCTACACCCAATGTGGGGCTTGAACTCACAACCCCAAGATGGAAAGTCGGGTGCTGTACTGACTGAGCCAGCCAGGTGCCCCTTCTTTTCTTTTAAAGCCTATTTATTTATTTATTTAATGTTTATTTATTTTTGAGAGAGAGAGAGAGAGAGAGAGCACGAGTGGAGGAGGGGCAGAGAGAGAGGGAGACACAGAATTCAAAGCAGGCTCCAGGCTCTCAGCTGTTAGCACAGAGCCCAACATGGGGTTCAAACCCATAAACTTCAAGGTCATGATGTGAGCTGAAGTCAGACGCTCAGCCAACTGAGCCACCTAGGCACACCGACTTATTTATATTTTAGAGACAGGGTGCGAGCAAGAATGGGAGGGACAGAGGGAAGAACAAAGGGAAAGAGAGAGAGAGAGAGAGACAGAAAGAGAGAGAATCCCAAGCAGACTCTACACGTGGAGCCTGACTCGGGTTTCAATCTCATGAGTGTGCTGTCATGACCTGAGCCAAAATCAAGAGTTGACTCTTGACCAACTGAGCCACCCAGGTTCCCCTATTTGTTTATTTTTAAGTAATCTCTATACCCAACATGAGGCTTGAACTCATGACTGAGATCAAGAGTTGCATACTCTTCCAACCGAGCCAGCCAGGCACCCTTATGTTTTTTTTTTTTTTATTTTTTTTTATTTATTTTTTTTTAAATTTTTTTTTCAATGTTTTTTATTTTTATTTTTGGGACAGAGAGAGACAGAGCATGAATGGGGGAGGGGCAGAGAGAGAGGGAGACACAGAATCGGAAACAGACTCCAGGCTCCGAGCCATCAGCCCAGAGCCTGACGCGGGGCTCGAACTCACGGACCGCGAGATCGTGACCTGGCTGAAGTCAGACGCTTAACCGACTGCGCCACCCAGGCGCCCCACCCTTATGTTTTCATCTAAAAAAATTTTTTTAACGTTTTTAATTATTTTTTAGAGAGACTGAGTGAGCAGGAGGGGGACAGAGAGAGGGGGAGACACAGAATCCGAAGCAGGTTCCAGGCTCCGAGCTGTCAGCACAGAGCCCGACGCGGGGCTCGAACTCACGAACCGTGAGATCATGACCTGCGCTGAACTCGGATGCTTAACCGACTGAGCCCTCAGGCACTCCTCACCTTCTTAACAGAGTCTTTCACAGAGCAAACTTCGTTAACTTTTTATGAGGTCCAATAGTCAAGTTTTCTTTTTATGGGTTGTGTTTTTGGTGTCAAGTTGAAGGAGATGTGATACAGCCTTTAGGTCTTGAAGATTTTCTTTTACGTTTTCTTCTAAAAGTTTCATAATTACTTTATATATTTAAGTCTGTGTTCTATTTGAGTTATTTTGTATGAGGTATGAGATTGGGTTGAAATTCTTCTTCTTCTTCTTCTTCTTCTTCTTCTTCTCCTTCTCCTTCTCCTTCTCTTTCTCCTTCTCCTTCTTCTTCCTCCTGTGCCTGCAGATGTCCAATTGCTTCAGCACCTGCCGGTGAAAAGACTATCCTTCCTCCACTGAATTGCTTTTGGACCTTTGTCAAAAAAAATCACATGGACATAGTTATGTAGATCTATTTCTGGGCTCTTTGCTGATCTCTTCCTTTGGTCTCTGTGTCAGGCATTAGCTTTTTGACAATTAAAGTTGCCCAACATACCCTTGTGGCATACCACTGACCTCATGGAAAAGTGAACTTTTTCAAGAAATGGTGTCCCTTGGAATGAAGAAACAAACATGACAGTATTAAAAAGAAAAGAAAGAAGCACGAGAGTGTTCTCCGCAGCTGCCAGTAGGGAACTTTGGGATTAATATTCGTGTGCTTCCAGGATATGAGGTGCTAAATATAACACTTTTCATAGTTTATTCCTGCTCATGATTTCCTGATTAATAACATTGGCACTTTACCCTGAGAATCCCTCATAGCTAGACTTTGTAAACAAGAGGCTTCATATGAAAAATATCAGATATTTTGTTATCACTTTTTTGGGAACAGCTCCACTGAGAGTTTCACATACCAAATAATTCACCCACTTAAAGTGTCCAGTTTTTTGTTAAGTAAGCTCTACACCCCAGGTGAGGCTTGAACTCATGGCTCTGAGATGAAGAGTTGCATGTTCTGTTGACTGAGCCAGCCAGGCACCCCTTAAAGTGTCCACTAAAACGTTTTTAGTATATTGAGAGAGTTGTGTGACCATGACTACAATCACTTCTGTTACCACTTTTAAGTGAAGGGTTCTATATGAGAGTTATTGAAGAAGGCAAATTGGTCTTAGTCATGAAAGCATATTGTGTGTGTGTGTGTGTGTGCGTGTGTGTGTGTGTGTGTGTGTGGTGTAATCATTTCAGGTATAAATGGAAAGTTAAAGAATATAGTGTTGAGGATGATGGCACACTGAAGTCTCTGAAGGAAAGGTTTATCTGTAAGATAAATTGCCTATTTTGCGACCCTTGATTTATAAAGACTTAGTCAAAACTTTTAATCTTTGAATTCTTTCTCAACAGTTTCCTTTTAACAGGACAGGAACATGCATAAAAGTTTGTGTAAAATCCTATGATACAGCAAATGATGACCAGGAGAAAAAGCTGGCCTTTTTGAGGAAAGGAATACGACTGAATTATCAGCATCACTGGTAGGTTTGGCAAATGAGAGGACATGATTTAATTTTTCAAGTCCTTTCAGAAGTAGTTTTTTTAAAAAAAGGAAGTAGGTTTTTAAACATTTTTTTAAGTTTATTTTGAGAGACACAGGGACAGCACGAGAAGGGGGGTGCAGAGAGAGAGAGAGGGAGAGAGAGAATCCCAAGCAGCTTCTACACCATGAGCATAGAGCCGACACAGGGCTTGAGCCCACGTGAGATCATGACTTGAGCTGAAAGAAAGAGTTGGATGCCTGGGTGACTGAGCCACACCCAGGTGCCCCTAAAAAAAAGTAGTAGTTTTTTTAAATTTTTAAAAAGTTTATTTATTTTTGAAGGAGAGAGAGACAGAGTGTGAGTGGGGGAGGGGCAGAGAGAGAGGGAGACACAGAATCCGAAGCAGGCTCCAGGCTCTGAGCTGTCAGCACAGAGCCCGACGCGGGGCTCGAACGCACAAACCGCGAGATCATGACCTGAGCCGAAGTCGGACGCTTAACTGACTGAGCCACCGAGGTGCCCCAAAAGTAGTTTTAATAGGTCCTTGAAATTGTATGCTATTTTTTGTAACTTTGATTAAAAATTTGAACTTAGATCCATGCAAGATGATGTTGGTATTGCTTGGTGTGAAACGCTTGTTAAAACTTTTATTGGTAAAATATTTGTATTTAGGATTATTGACAATATGCCTGTCATATGGTGCCATAATACAGGGGATGGAACCAAGTACTGCACACCAGGATTTCCAGTAGGATGTTTTATTACCAAAAGTGGCGAATCGAAACATGCCTGCCTTATCCATGTAAGTGTTGAGAACTTACTTAGAAATATAAGAATGTTGCTTCACTTAATAATTTGCTTTCTAGGGTAGTCACTTAGCAAACATTAATGGGACACCTACCATCTTCTAGGTTTTGTGCTAGGTGTTGGGAATACAAACTCAAGTAGACGTGGTCTTTGTCCTCTAGAAGTTCACAGTCCTGACTAAGGAGACAGACCTGTAGATAGATCAATACAATAGAATGTTCTATGATAGGAGACTGAGAGACAAGGAGGATATAATGGAGGGAGTGAAAATGTATTTGTGAAATAAATGGGTGGGTGAGCATTTCTAGGAGGGAAATCAGTGTGATCAAGAACTTGGAAGTCTGGGGGCACCTGGGTGGTTCAGTTGGTTGAGCATCTGACTTCAGCTCAGGCCATGATCTCTCGGTTTGTGGGTTCAAGCCCCGCGTCGGGCTCTGTGCCGACAGCTCAGAGCCTGGAGCCTGCTTCAGATTCTGTGTCTCCCTCTTTCTGCTCCTCTCCTGATTGTACTCTGTCTCTCTCTCTCTCTCAAAAATAAATAAACATTAAAAAAAATTAAAAAAAAATAACTTGGAAGTCTGAAACAGGATGCTATGATTGGGGGACTGTGAGTAGTTGAGCATGTCTGTGGCATAAGGTTAGGGTTTGGGAGGTGCAGCTAGAGATGATGCTGAAAAGGTGGCTGGGCAGAAGCTGGGTCATGGAGGGAGGTCCTGTGTGCGATATTACTTCCTACAGTGCCTGATTTAATCCTTAGAACAGCCCTGTTGCTAGGACCCTACTGCTGCCATTTTATAGGTGATGAAACTCAGTCTCTGAGAGGTTAAGTGACATGACTAGAGGCATACAGCTTGTTAAGTGCAGAAGTAGGAATCCAGCTCAGAGCTTTTTACCTTGGAAGTCCCAATCTCACGGTTGGCCTTGTGGCTCTCCAGCAGTCTCCTATATAGGATGACTGCCCAGTTTCTTGCTTGGTTGTCTAACTGATGGTACTCTTTTTTTGTTTTTTTTAATTTGTTTTTTATTTTCTAAAATTTACACCCAAATTAGTTAGCATATAGTGCAACAATGATTTCAGGAGTAGATTCCTTAACGCCCCTTATCCATTTAGCCCATCCCCCTCCCACAATCCCTCCAGTAACCCTCAGTTTGTTCTCCATATTTAAGAGTCTCTTCTGTTTTGTCCCCTTCCCTTTTTTTATATTATTTTTGCTTCCCTTCCCTTATGTTCATCTTTTTTGTCTCTTAAAGTCTTCATCTGAGTGAAGTCATATGATATTTGTCTTTCTCTGACTGACTAATGTCACTTAGCATAATACCCTCCCGTTCCATCCATGTAGTTGCAAATAGCAAGATTTCATTCTTTTCGATTGCCGAGTAATACTCCATTGTGTATATATACCGTATTTTCTTTATCCATTCATCCATCGATGGACATTTGGGCTCTTTCCATACTTTGGCTATTGTTGACAGTGCTGCCATAAACATGGGGGTGCATGTGTCCCTTCGAAACAGCACACCGGTATCCCGTGGATAAATGCCTAATAGTGCAATTGCTGGGTCGTTGGGTAGTTCTATTTTTAATTTTTTGAGGAACCTCCATCCTGTTTTCCAGAGTGGCCACACCAGCTTACATTCCCACCAACAATGCAAAAGAGATCCTCTTTCTCCGAATCCTCACCAACATCTGTTGTTGGCCTGAGTTGTGAATGTTAGCCATTCTGACAGATGTGAGATGATATCTCATTGTGGTTTTGATTTGTATTTCCCTGATGATGAGTGATGTTGAGCACTTTTTCATGTGTCGGTTGGCCATCGGGATGTTTTCCTTGGAGAAGTGTCTATTCATGTCTTTTGCCCATCTCTTCACTGGATTATTTGTTCTTTGGGTGTTGAGTTTGCTAAGTTCTTTATAGATTTTGGATATTAGCCCTTTATCTGATATGTCATTTACAAATATTTTCTCCCATTCTGTCTGTTGCCTTTTAGTTTTGCTGATTGTTTACTTCACTGTGCAGAAGATTTTTATTTTGATGAGGTCCCAGTAGTTCTTTTTTGCTTTTGTTTCCCTCACCTCTGGAGACGTGTTGAGTAAGAAGTTGCTGCGGCCAAGATCAAAGAGGTTTTTGCCTGCTTTCTCCTCGAGGATTTTGGTGGCTTCCTGTCTTACGTTTAGGTCTTTCATCCATCTTGAGTTTATTTTTGTGTCTGGTGTAAGAAAGTGGTCCAGGTTCATTCTTCTGCGTGTCATTGTCCAGTTTTCCCAGCACCACTTGCTAAAGAGACTGTCTTTATTCCATTGGATATTCTTTCCTGCCTTGTCAAAGATCAGATGGCCATACGTTTGTGGGTCCATTTCTGGGTTCTCTATTCTGTTCCATTGATCTGAGTGTCTGTTCTTGTGCCAGTACCATACTGTCTTGATGATTACTGCTTTGTAGTATAGCTTGAAGTCTGAGATTGTGATGCCTCCTGCTTTGGTTTTCTTTTTCAAGATCTCTTTGGCTATTCGGGGTCTTTTCTGGTTCCATACACATGTTAGGAATATTTGTCCTAGCTCTGTGAAGAATGCTGGTGTTACTTTGATAGGAATTGCATTGAATATGTAGATTGCTTTGGGTAGTATTGCCATTTTAACAATATTTGTTCTTCCTATCCTGGAGCATGGAATCTTTTTCCATTTTTTTGTGTCTTCTTCATTGTCTTTCATAAGCTTTCTATAGTTTTCAGTGTATAGATTTTTCACCTCTTTGGTTAGATTTATTCCTAGGTATTTTATGGTTTTTTGTGCAACTGTAAATGGGATCGATTCCTTGATTTCTCTGTCACTTCATTGTTGGTGTATAGGAATGCAACCGATTTCTGTGCATTGATTTTATATCCTGCCACTTTGCTGAATTCATGGATCAGTTCTAGCAGTTTTTTGGTGGAATCTTTTGGATTTTCCATATAGAGTATCATGTCATCTGCGAAGAGTGAACGTTTGACCTCCTCCTGGCCGATTTGGATGCCTTTTATTTCTTTGTGTTGTCTGATTGCAGAGGCTAAGACTTCCAATACTATGTTGAATCCCTGTCTTGTTCCTGACCTTAGGGGGAAAGCTCTCAGTTTTTCCTCGTTGAGGATGATATTAGCATTGGGTTGTTCATATATGGCTTTTATGATCTCGAGGTATGCTCCTTCTATGCCTACTTTCTTGAGGGTTTTTTTTAAAATTTTTTTTAACGTTTATTTATTTTTGAGACAGAGACAGAGCATGAACGGGGGAGGGTCAGAGAGAGGGAGACACAGAATATGAAACAGGCTCCAGGCTCTGAGCTGTCAGCACAGCGGGGCTCGAACTCACGGACCGCGAGATCACGACCTGAGCCGAAGTCGGACGCTTAACCGACTGAGCCACCCAGGCGCCCCTTGAGGCTTTTTATCAAGAAAGGATGCTGTATTTTGTCAAATGCTTTCTCTGCATCTATTGAGAGGATCATATGGTTCTTGTCCTTTCTTTTATTGATGTGATGAATCACATTAATTGTTTTGCGGATATTGAACCAGCCCTGCATCCCAGGTATAAATCCTGCTTGGTTGTGGTGAATAATTTTTTTAATGTATTGTTGGATCCGGTTGGCTCATATCTCGTTGAGGATTTTTGCATCCATATTCATCAGGGAAATTGGTCTATAGTTCTCCTTTTTAGTGGGGTCTCTGTCTGGTTTTGGAATCAAGGTAATGCTGGCTTCATAGAAAGAGTTTGGGAGTTTTCTATTTTTTGGAACATTTCTATTTTTTGGAACAGTTTTAAGAGAATAGGTGTTAACTCTTCCTTAAGTGTTTGATAGAATTCCCCCGGAAAGCCATCTGGCCCTGGACTCTTGTTTTTTGGCAGATTTTTGATTACTAATTCAGTTTCCTTACTGGTTATGGGTCTGTTCAAATTTTCTATTTCTTCCTGTTTCAGTGTTGGTAGTGTATATGTTTCTAGGAATTTGTCCATTTCTTCCAGATTACCCATTTTATTGGCATATAATTGCTCATAATATTCTCTTATTATTGTTTTTATTTCTGCTGTGTTGGTTATGGTCTCTCCTCTTTCATTCTTGATTTTATTTATTTGGGTCCTTTCCTTTTTCTTTTTGATCAAACTGGCTAGTGGTTTATCAATTTTGTTAATTCCGTCAAAGAACCAGCTTCCGGTTTCATTAATCTGTTCTACTGTGTTTTTGGTTTCGATAGCATTAATTTCTGCTCTAATCTTTATACTTCCTGTCTTCTGCTGGTTTTGGGTTTTATTTGCTGTTCTTTTTTCCAGCTTCTTAAGGCATAAGTTTAGGTTGTGTATCTGAGATCTTTCTTCCTTCTTTAGGAAGGCCTGGATTGCTATATACTTTCCTCTTATGACCGCCTTTGCTGCATCCCAGAGGTTTTGGGTTGTGGTGTTATCATTTTCATTGACTTCCATATACTTTTTAATTTCCTCTTTAACTGCTTGGTTAGCCCATTCATTCTTTAGTAGGATGTTCTTCAGTCTCCAAGTATTTGTTACCTTTCCAATTTTTTTCTTGTGGTTGATTTCGAGTTTCATGGCGTTGTGGTCTGAAAATAGGCACGGTATGATCTCCATCTTTTTGTACTTACTTAGGGCTGATTTGGATCCCAGTATATGGTCTATTCTGGAGAACGTTCCATGTGCACTGCAGAAGAATGTATATTCTGCTGCTTTAGGATGAAATGTTCTGAATATATCTGTTAAGTCGATCTGGTCCAGTGTGTCATTCAAAAGCAATTGTTTCCGGGGTGCCTGGGTGGCTCAGTCGGTTGAGCGTCCGACTTCAGCTCAGGTCACGATCTCACGGTCCGTGAGTTCGAGCCCTGCGTCGGGCTCTGGGCTGATGGCTCAGAGCCTGGAGCCTGCTTCCGATTCTGTGTCTCCCTCTCTCTCTGCCACTCCCCCGTTCATGCTCTGTCTCTCTCTGTCTCAAAAATAAATAAACGTTAAAAAAAAAAATTAAAAAAAAAAAAAAAAAAAACAAAAGCAATTGTTTCCTTGTTGATTTTCTGATTAGATGATCTGTCCATTGCTGTGAGTGGGGTGTTGAAGTCTCCTACTATCATGGTATTACTATCGATGAATTTCTTTATGTTTGTGATTAATTGATTTATATATTTGGGTGCTGCCACATTTGGCGCATAAATGTTTACAATTGTTAGGTCTTCTTGGTGGATAGACCCCTTGATTAGGATATAATGCCCTTCTGAATCTCTTGATACAGTCTTTATTTTAAAGTCTAGATTGTCTGATATAAGTATGGCTACTCCGGCTTTCTTTTGTTGACCATGAGCATGATAGATTGTTCTCCATCCCCTTATTTTCAATCTGAAGGTGTCTTTAGGTCTAAAGTGGGTCTCTTTTAAACAGCATATAGATGGATCTTGTTTTCTTATCCATTCTGTTACCCTATGTCTTTTGATTGGAGCATTTAGTCCATTGATGTTTAGAGTGAGTACTGAAACACATGAATTTATTGCCATTATGATGCTTGTAGAGTTGGAGTTTCTGGTGTTCTCTGATCCTTTCTAATCTTTGTTGCTTTTGGTATTTATTTATTTATTTATTTATATATATTTTCATCTTTTCTCCCTTCAGAAAGTCCCCCTTAAAATTTCTTGCAGGGCTGGTTTAGTGGTCACAAACTCCTTTGATTTTTGTTTGTCTGGGAAACTTTTTATCTCTCCTTCTATTTTGAATGACAGCCTTGCTGAATAAAGAATTCTTGGCTGCATATTTTCCTGATTCAGCACACTGAATATATCCCGCCACTCCTTTCTGGCCTGCCAAGTTTCTGTGGATAGGTCTGCTGCAAACCTGATCTGTCTTCCCTTGTAAGTTAAGGACTTTTTTCCTTTGCTGCTTTCATGATTCTCTCCTTGCCTGAGTATTTTGTGAATTTGACTATGATATGCCTTGTTGGTGGTCAGTTTTTGTTGAGTCTAATGGGGGTCCTCTGTGCTTCCTGGATTTTGATGTCTGTGTCTTTCCCCAGGTTAGGAAAGTTTTCCACTGTGATTTGCTCACATAACCCTTCTACCCCTATTTCTCTCTCTTCCTCCTCTGGGACCCCTATGACTCTGATGTTCCTTTTTAATGAGTCACTGATTTCTCTAATTCTTAAATCGTGCTCTTTTGCCTTCATCTCCCTCTTTTTTTCTGCTTCATTATTCTCTATAAGTTTGTCCTCTATATCGCTGATTCTCTGTTCTGCCTCATCCATCCTTGCCGCCACGGCACCCATCCGTGATTGCAGCTCAGTTATAGCATTTTTAATTTCATTCTATTTTTTACTTCTTTTATCTCTGCAGAAAGGGATTCTAATCTATTTTTGACTCTGGCTTGTATTCTTATCGTGATTCTAAATTCTGGCTCAGACATCTTGCTTGTATCTATGTTGGTTAAATCCCTGGCCGTCGTTTCTTCGTGCTCTTTCTTTTGGGGTGAATTCCTTCGTTTTGTCATTTTGAAGGGAGAAAAGGAATTAATGAGGTAGAAAAATTGAAATTAAAAAAACTAAAATTAAAAAAAATTAAAATTAAAAATTACGCACACACACACCCATACAAATTGAATAGATGATGCTAGATCCTAGTTGTATTTTGGTCTGGGTGTTGAAAGTGGTTTGACAGATTAGAGAAAATAAAAGGGGCGGGGGGGAAAGAAAAAAAAGGAAGTCTTTTGAGAATTTGAAAACATGAATACACTGAAGTAGACTAAAATGAGATGATGCAGGTAAAATTGAATTTGAAAAAATATACACAAAAGTGAAGAGTATAGTAAAGTTAAAGAAAAATATTTTTAATAAAAATTAAAAATAAATATGAATTTTTTCTTTTTCTGTATTTAAGAAAAAAGAAAAGAAACAAAGAAGAGAAAAAAGATAAAAAAAGAAAAAAGAAATCGTTTGTAAATTTGAAAAAGTGAATACACTGTATTAGACTAAAATAAAATGATGGAAGTAAATAGAATTTGAAAAAGTTTACATAAAAGTGAAAAATATAGCAACAAAAATTAAAAGTATTTTTAAAAGAAATTGAAAGTAAAACTGAAGTTTTCTCTTTCTGCATTCAAGCAAAAGAAAAGAAAAAAAAGGAAATTGTTTGAAAATTTGAAAAGGTGAATACACTGAAGTAGACTAAAATAAAATGATGGAAGTAAAATAGAATCTGAAAAAATTTACACAAAAGGAAAAAATATAGTAATAAAAGTTAAAGAAAAATATTTTTAATAAAAATTGAAAATAAAAATGCATTTTTTCTCTTTCTGTATTCAAGAAAAAGAACTGTGAAAGAGAAAAAAGAAAAAAAAGAAAGAAAACTGAATAGATGAACCTAACAGATTAAAGTAGGACTGAAATTGCTTTGTTTTCCCTTAGATGTTAGCATATGTAGCATGTTATAGTCCATAAACTAAGCCGGCAGTGAGACTTGTGTTCTTGAGAGCCAGGTTGGCCCAGGTGGGTGGGGCTCAGTGTAACGGCTCCGCTCTCCACTAGATGGCGCCGCTAGCCTACTGGGGTGGATTGTTGCAGTGCTCGTAGGTGCCTATGCGCACGCGCGGGAGTGGTGAAAATGGCGCCACCCAGCCTCCCTGTTTGTTCTCCTGGCTCAGCAGTCACGCACCCGTCCTCTGTCTTCAGCTCTCGTCCACTCCCCGCTTTTTCACTTTCCATGACCAGGCCCCAGGCAGTACCTCTCTCCGAAGTTTTGTCTCAGATGCGGCTGTGGTCCCCGGCCCCTTACTTCCGAAGGACTTCGGCTTTGACCCGTTCCGCCCCTCTGCGGGAGGGTCTCACAGAGCAAAGGCCGAATGAGCGATGGCCGAATGTCGGCTGCACCCAGGAACGCGGGCGGGACCCCTGCCGCTGCCGGAGCCCCGAGACTGCGGCCAGGTGCCAGCCCGCCCCAGAAAAAGTCCGCGAGACAGCGTAGCAGCGGCGTCTCGGGGATGATGGAAAATCACAACGCACACCTGGCACCAGGCTTCCCCCTCAACGACCCTGTTGCAGCACCAGCTAATGTGGCCGTTTTGCGGGGTCTGCCGGGACCAGGTGGCTTCAACAGTCTACCAAATATCCTTCCAGGGGTGGAACCGCTTCTCCCCATGTGGCCCGAGAACCTCCCGGACCCCACCCTGCTCCTGGGGATTTGCCCTTCCCACCAGAGCACCGGCAGGTATCGAACTGCAGAGTTGCAGCCTTTGCTTTCCCCTTGTTTATGGTCCTAATGGAATTTAAGCCCTCTCCTTTCTCTTTTCTCCCTTTTTAGCTCAGTCCCTGCGGCTGTTTCCAATTTTCCACTTTCTCTCCAGCTGCTTTTGGGGAGGGGTGCTGTTCCCGTATTCTCCCCCCCCTCCCCAGTCTCCGTCCTCTCTCCGCCCGCAAAAGCAGTTCCCTACCTTTGGCGGCTTCTCGCTCCCCAAATTCACCTCTCCGCGCCGCGTACCTGCTGAATTCGGTGGTTCAGGTTGTGCAGATGGTTGTGTTTATCCTCCAGTCAGTTTTCTAGGTGTGTAGGATGGTTTAGTGTTGGTCTGGCTGTATTTCATGGACACGAGACACACAAAAAACTTCCGTGCTCTAACTGATGATACTGTCAACTGTTTCTTTCCAGAGAAGAGGGCAGGTGCTTCCTAAATTTCAGTCATTTGTACACCATCTTGGTTATTTTTGCCAGATCTGAGGCACCTGTGTTATTTATCTATTTAAATTAAAAAATTTTTTTTAATGTTTATTTTTTTGAGAGAGAGAGACCGAGTGCCTGGCTAGCTCAGTTGGTAGAGCATTTAACTTTTAATCTCAAGGTTGTGAGTTCGATCCCCACATTGGTGTAGAGATTACTAAAGATAATTAAACTCAAAAAAATTTAAATAGGGGCACCTGGGTGGCCCAGTCGGCTAGGCATCCGACTTCGGCTCGGGTCATGATCTCATGGCTCACGGGTTCGAGTCCCACGTCGGGCTCTGTGCTGAAAGCTGAAAGCCTGGAGCCTGCTTCGGATTCTGGGTCTCCCTTTCTCTCTGCCCCTCCCCTGCTCATACTCTGTTTCTCTCTAGCCCCATTATTTATCTATCTTTAAAAAATGTTTATTTATTGGGACACCTGGGTGGCTTGGTCAGTTGAGTGTCTGACTTCAGCTCAGGTCATGATCGCCTGGTTTGTGAGTTTGAGCCCCACCTCGGGCTTGTGCTGTCAGAGGGGAGCCCACTTCTGATCCTCTGCCCCACTCTCTCTCTCTGCCTCTCCTTCACGCCCGCTTTCTCTTTCAAAAATAAACATGTTTAATTTATCTTGAGAGAGAGAGAGAGAGAGAATCCCAAACGGGCTCCATGCTGTCGCTGCAGAGCCGAAAGCAGGGGCTGGATCCCACAAACCATGAGATCATGACCTGAACCAAAGTTAAGAGTTGGACACTTAACCACCTGAGCCACCCATGCACCCCCTTCTCCCCCTCACATGCATAGAGCCTCCCCCCGGGATCAATATCACTCACCAGAGTGTGGTACATTCGTTATAATTGATGAACCTACATTCGTGCACCATTACCACCCAGTTTATGGTAGGGTTCATTCTTGGTTGTACATTTTGTGGGTTTGGACCAATGTGAGACGACATGTGTCCACTGTTACGGTATCATACCCAGGAGTTTCACTGCCCCACAAATCGCCTGCCTTCTGCTTTCTGCCTATTCCCGGGTAATGGCTGTCCAGCGCCCTCTACTGACGAAACTTCTTTCGGCGCCAGCTTGCAAAGGGAAACTAAAGGGCCTAGATGATTTTCACAGAGACCAAAGGGAATGGATTTGGAGATGAGGGGCAAAAAGACAAGGACTGGCACACTTTATACGCGTGTACTCATCAATACTGTGATGAAAGAGAGCCTTCTGCGTACCTCCAGAAAGCTCTGGGTAGCTCTCTTCTCTCTGGTTTTCTGCCCCACACCATCTAGCCGCTTGGTGTCCCTGGACTGTGAACTTGTTGTCTTCAATTCGGGGAGCCTGCAGGGCGCTGCTTGGGGCCCCTTTCCTTGCACCACAGCCTGGGAACTCTCTCTGGGAAGTAAGCTTGATGCAGTAGTAGGGCTCAGCGTATTTGTTGCCTTTCTCTTGGTGATCACTCTCTTAATGTTCTTTGTTGTCTGAGGGTCAAAAACTGTTGTTTTCATATACTTTATTACCCATTTTGGTTTTAGTTGTTTAAAGTGAAGGCGTAAGCGGCGCCTGGGTGGCTCAGTTGGTTACAAGTCCGACCTGGGCTCAGTTCATGATCTCATGGTTCGTGAGTTCGAGCCCCACGTCGGGCTCTGTTCTGACAGCTCGGAGCCTGGAGCCTGCTTCGGATTCTGTGTCTCCCTCTCTCTCCGCCCCTCCCCTGTTCACACTCTGTAACTTGGCCCTTCCTTTCTTTTTAATTTTTCAGAAACTCTTTATTTTCTTCAAAATTTTTAAGTAGTTTCCACATCCAACATGGGGCTTGAACTCACAACCCTGAGATTAAGAGTCCCGTGCTCTACTGACTGAGCCGGCCAGGCACCCCAGAGCCTTTTTGTTTTAGATGTTTCTCTTATATACAATGTATTGTTGAGTTTTGCTCTGTGGTAACTTCTGAAAGCCCCTTTCCTCTTAATAGGTGAGTTAAACATATTTACATTTATGGATATGACGTTTGGTCTCAGTTCTGTTGTATTATTTTATGCTTTGTAAATTATTTTTATATCCCACATTTTATTGATTCTAAAACTCTATTTTCCCATATTTTAACATTTATGAAATTAGGATGTGTCTCTTTCAGATGATGGGTTGTCAAAGTTTAATTGGCAATGTTTTTTCCTAGTAGCACATAAAATAATGATGTTTTATAATTGGTGGCATTTGGGTTCTGTGAAGTATGATTAAAAATTTTTTTGGGGCGCCTGGGTGGCGCAGTCGGTTAAGCGTCCGACTTCAGCCAGGTCACGATCTCGCGGTCCGTGAGTTCGAGCCCCGCGTCGGGCTCTGGGCTGATGGCTCGGAGCCTGGAGCCTGTTTCCGATTCTGTGTCTCCCTCTCTCTCTGCCCCTCCCCCGTTCATGCTCTGTCTCTCTCTGTCCCAAAAATAAATAAAAGACGTTGAAAAAAAAAAAATTAAAAAAAAAAAAAAATTTTTTTAATGTTCATCTTTGAGAGACGGAGAGACAGAGCTTTAGCTGGGGGAGGGGCAGAGAGGGGGGAGGGGCAGAGAGAGAGAGGGAGACGGAATCCGAAGCAGGCTCCAGGTTCTGAGCTGTCAGCACAGAGTCCGATGCGAGGCTCGAACTCACCAACTGTGAGATCATGACCTGAGCCAAAGTCGGATGCCCAACTGACTGAGCCACCAAGATGCCCTGTAGTATGATTTTTTTTAAGTAGGCTCCATGCCAACATGGAGCCCAATGTGGGGCTTGAACTCACAACCCGGAACCAAGACCTGAGCTGAGATCAAGAGTTGGATGCTTAACTGACTGAGTCACCCAGGTGCCCCTGGATTGGTGCCTTTTATCAGTTCTGGAATTCTCAGCCATTGTCAGAACTTTTCTTCTTTCCTTTTCAGACTCCGATTAAACCTAGGTTAAAAGTTTTTATTTTCTCCTCCGTGTCTCTTAACCTCCCTTCTGTATTTTCCATTTTTTTCCTGTGCCGTGTTCTTCTGCCCTATCTTCTAGTCTATAAATTTTCTTCCTCACTTGTTTCTTCTCTTATGAACACAAACATTGAGTGCACTTGTGATGAGCACTGGGTGTTGTATGTAAGTGATGAATTACTAAGTTATTTCATCCATAAACAAGCCTCAAAAATACTGAAAAAAAATAAACATAGGCATTGATTTTTTTTTTTTTTTTTGAGAGACAGGGAGTGCAAGTGAGCGAGGGGCAGAGGGAGAGAGAGAGAGAAGCGGGGCTCACCCGAAGCAGGGTTCGTGTTTGCCCTAAGCGGGGCTTGTGCTCACCTGAACATAGGGATTGAATTTTTAATTTCAGTAATCATCTCTCTCATTTCTGCAAAAATTTTTAAAAGTTTTTATTTATGTATTTATTTTGAGAGAGAGAGAGAGAGTGTGCATGCAAGCAGGGGAGGGGCAGAGAGAGAGGGAGAGAGTATCTCAAGGAGGCTCCTCACGGTTGGCGTGGAGCCCTACACGGGGCCTCCCATGAACCTTGAGATCATGACCTGAGCCAAAGTCAGACATTTAACCAACGGAGCTACCCAGGCTGAGCTGTCAGCACAGAGCCTGACGAGGGGTTCGAGATCATGACCTGAGCTGAAGTCAGAAGGCTCAACAGACTCACCCACCCAGGTGCCCCAACATACACATTGTTCTCAACAATTGTTTGTGGAGTTTCTTTGAGCCCTGGGGTCAAAGTACTTTCCTCCAGAGAGGATTTTCATTGACTTCTTCCAGGGGTTTTTGGGAAATACCAGTCTGGGGCCGCCTGAAAGCAAATTCATGACTTGACTTTCCTGGGGCCACTTCGGTGATGGGACTCCAAACTGCATATATATGTTAGGGCTGGCCTGTGGCCACAACTGTTCAAGGACAGTTCCCCCACTGCCTTTTCTGTTTAGCACCAAGGCCATCTTCCCTGTAGTCCTTTGGGGGAGGAGAAAAAGCTTGCTTCCTGTTCGTCTTTACCCTGAGGGTATTGGTTTTGAGCGGGGTGGGTGGTCTCAGAGCCTTCTTGCCTGGGAGGGCCCTCCTCGAGTTCTCTGCCCTTTATTCCAGGAGGCTACCTAAACTGTCTTTCCAAGTTTGCCCAGGTCAGATGTCCCCAGGGCAAGAGCACCATCAATGCTCCCTCACAGAGGTTACCTCTCTGGCTTCCTGCTTTAGAATTTGACATGGCAGTTCTTTACTTTCTTGTCAGCTCACGTTTTGTTTTTGTTTTTAATTTAAAAGACTTTACTTTGGGGGCTCCTGGGTGGCTCAGTCGGTTAAGCATCCGACTTTGGCTCAGGTCATGATCTCACCGTTCACCAGTTCATGCCCCGCATTAGGTGAGCTGGAGTCCCACTTCTCTCTCTCTTTCCCTCCCCCTTCCTCTCTGCCCCCATGGGATTCTCTCTCTCTCTCTCTCTCTCTCTCTCTCTGCCCTCCTTCACTTTGCCCTCTCTTTCTCTCAAAAAAAAAAAAAAAAAAAGAAAAATTCATTTCCTGTTATGTGAAAAGAAAGAAAAAGAAAACTAAGGCGAATAAAGACTGACCTACAGAGGATTATATGGGGCAAAATCTGAATTGCATCCCAATGGTTTTTGATCCAAATTCTCATCTCTTTGCAATATACCTAACTACCTCTTGCATTTTTTGACCCCCTGTAGGATATTAGCTCTTCGGACACAGTCAAGAAGTGCCTGGCACATAGTAGATGTTCAAAAATATTTTGCTGAATGGACGAATGGATGAATGAAGCAAAGTTCCCAGCCTTGCGATCCGCTGGGGAACACAGTTGACTAGGGGATGTAAACGTGTGAGTACACTGACTACAATTTGATGTGGTCAGTGACTGGCATACGAGCCCAGTGCTGTGAGAGCACAGCATAAAGAATTCTTTGTAGTCATCTACCTGGTTAGACGTAGAGGCTGTGGCGGCAGATGAGGCTGGAGAGAGAAGCAGGATCCAGATCCTTAAGGGCCTTGTTACCACTTTACCCATCACATTGGACCCTTTTGTGTCCCAGAGTGGGGGAGATGCTGTTCCCGGGGTGATTTAATCCTCACAGTACCCATTAAGATAAGTGCTGTTATTGGGTGCCTGGGTGGTTCAGTCAGCTAAGTGTTCCGCTCTTCATTTGGGCTCAGGTCACGATCTCATGGTTCATGAGATTGAGCCCTGCGCCGAGTGCAGAGCCTGCTTGGGATTCTCTCTCTCCCTCTCTCTCTGCCCCTCCCCCACTCACTCTCTATCTCTAAAATAAAATAAAAAAGGTAAGTACTGTTACGATTTCTGCGTCATAGGTGTAGAAACCCAGACACTGAGGGGTTAAGCGACTTGGTCACACAGGCTAGCGGATGCCGTACCCGAGCTTTCCACCTTAGGCGGTTTGACTGTGGAGTCCACATCCTTAACCACTGTGCTGTGCTGCTTGTGCCGCTTCTGTTAGTACAGATCATGAACATCCAATACCGATACATGGTATCCCTCCATCCTAGTGCATGCAAATCTGCTAGCTGCATTTTATTGCTCTATATGGTTATTCCATATTTCATTTCACTGTACTGATGGTCTTGTTTTCCAGTTTCTAATTCTTTGCAATAATGGACAGCATTGCCGTGAGCAGTACTTACTCTCCACCCCAAGCTGATTGTGATACTCCCCCACGGGGGCACTCTTTTTTTTTAAATATTTTTAAAAGTTTATTCATTTATGTTGAGAGAGAGAGAGAGAGAGAGAGAGAGAGAGGGAGTGTGCACAAGCAGGGGAGGGGCAGAGAGAAGGAGAGACAGAATCTCAAGCAGGCTTTGCACCATCAGCACAGAGCCCGATGCGGGGCTCGAACCCGCAAACTGTGAGATCATGACCTAAGCCAAGATCAAGAGTCAGATGCTCAACGGTCTGAGCCACCCAGTCGCCCAGCCGCCCAGCCGCCCAGCCGCAGTAGGATCACTCTTACCCTCTATCATCACTGTACTAAAGGATCTCAAAAGTTCCTTCAGGCCCGTCACTCTCAGTTCTGGGATTTGCAGAGCCATGATTCTTTTTTTTTTTTTTTTTTTTTTAACATTTATTTATTTTTGAGACAGAGAGAGACAGAGCATGAACAGGGGAGGGGCAGAGAGAGGGAGACACAGAATCCGAAACAGGCTCCAGGCTCTGAGCTGTCAGCACAGAGCCCGATGCGGGGCTCGAACTCACAGACCGTGAGATCATGACCTGAGCCGAAGTCGGGCGCTTAACCGACCAAGCCACCCAGGCGCCCCAACAGAGCCATGATTCTTAATCTAGGAGTCCTGCGTGTTGCAGATGACTCAATATGGTAATTGACAAGGTTCATTTGGACTCATTTTCTGAAGATTGAAGGGCCTGGGTGATGTAACAGCTAGTATTTATTCAAGGCTTCCTATGCTAAGCACTTCACTAAGTACTTTACATACATGATTCTATGTAGTCCTCAACAGTTCTATGAGCAATCTTATTTTTTTAATTAAAAAAAATTTTTTTTAAGTCATCTCTATACCCATCATGGGGCTCAAACTCATGATCCTGAAATCAGGAGTCACATACTGTACCGACTGAGCCAGCCAGGTGTCCCGATTGTCCCTGTTTTTAAAAAGAGGAGGGGTGCCTGGGGAGTTCAGTCTGTTGAATATCCGACTCTTGATTTCGGCTCAGGTTATGATCCCACAGTTTGTGGGATCAAGTCCTGCATGGGGCTCTGTGCTGACAGCATGGAACCTGCTTGGGTTTCTCTCCTCCTCTCTCTGCCAGTCCACTGCACGGGCATACTCTCTCTCTCAAAATAAATAAACATTAAAAAAATTCTTAAAAAAATAAAAAGAGGAAAGTGAGGGTCCAAGAGGTTAAATGACTTGTTTATGGTCATGCAGCTAGTAACCAGCTGTTTGATTGCAAAGCTCATATTGCCAAGCCCCTCGTTTGCTAGGGCTGCTCTAAAAACACACTACAAAATTGGGAGCTCAAACCAACAGAAATTCATTGTCTCACAGTTCTGGAGACTAGAAGTTCAAGATCAAGGCGTCAGCAGCGTTGGTTCCTTCCGAAGGTTCTGAGGGAGAACTGGTGGTTGCCAGAGGGGAGGGGTTGGGGGATGGGCAAAAATAAATGAAGGGGATTATGAGGTACAAGCTTCCAGGTATAAAAAAAAAAGTAAGTTATGGAGATGAAAAACAGAATATAGTCAATAATATTATAGTGTATCTCATTTTTATTCCATGGCCAGATTTTATGTTTTTTAGTTTTTAAGAAAAGTTCAAGCTTCTTTAAAGTTTCTTTATCTTTTTGCAGCCTGAATTCAACAAAAGTCATATTTACTTCCTCTTCAACCACGTTGATATTACTATTGCATACCACGAGGACAGTGGAAGAAATGGGGGTTTTGCGAGATTGGTTTCTGCTAGACTTGAGCCCCAAAGGTAATTAGAGAATATCTTTTTTAATTAGCTCCATTAATTTAAAAATTAATTCAGAATATGGAAGTTCTCAACTAGAATTCTCATTTTTAGGATACATGTGTGATGTCACCTCAGACATACAATTTGAAAAATCAAATAGGCAATTTATTCCCTTCTGCTTGTAGTTAGCATTTGAATACCATGTGATGTGAGAAAGAATTGACAGATCTGGAAGGGAATAGACCTACTGAGGGCATCCTTACTCTCTTCTTTACTTGCTGCCCTATGATAAAGAGCTTAGATTTCAATTTGTGCTTCTTCAGAGGACAGGTCTATTACTGGAGTCTATTAGGCAGGTATCACCTGAGTATAAGGAAGAATCTACTAACAATTAGAGTTCTCTAACTCTAATTAAATAAGCAATCCCAAGAATTAATGAGTACTGTATCCCTGGATGTTACAGAAAGAGCCTAGATGACCCAGGTGTTGGAGAGTTCATAAGTAGGCCTCCAGCATAGTGTCTGGTCCCTAGTAAGTAAGTGCTCAGTGAATTGTAAAGGACATTGGGTAACAGATTCGACAGGCGACCTTTAATGCTCCGACTCTAAGATCCTATAGGATAGATTAGTACTCTTCCATTAAGACAGGTAGACAGGGGAATATGGCACACAATGTATAAAATCATGGTCCGTTATGGGAAAAATATACAAAACCTGAAATGTTAAGATGAGGACGTTGTCCCTTGAAACTTCCGTGAGGTGTATTAAAGGAGGCACGTGTGGTAGAATTTTCTGAACACGGAGCAAGGAATTAGGAAATTTGGCTTTTTAGTCTCATCTGTCCTGGTTCCATTTTGGAAGGAAACCCTAAGTTTGTAGAAATGAGCCAGACTTCGTTATTTTTAAGGCTACTACCCTATCTTCCTTTAGGCACGGCTGTTCCGTCTGTCACACATGATGCTCAAAGAGAAAGAATAGAGAATGTGTCGTGCCAAGCTTTTGACCATGGGTAGGTTCACTTGATCTGTCGTAGGCTTAATTTCCTCATCTGTGAAAGGAGAGGGCTGAATTAGGAGTTTTTCACGTGGCCCCTGATGTGTCAAACCCTGGAAATTTTTATTGACGTGTATTTTTCTGGGGAAAAGGATCAGGGCGTGTTTTTTGAACAATAGGGAATAAACATAGCTACCAAGAGAGGCCAGGAAATACTCATCATTGTCAAGGGCAATCACCCGTGCTTTTTTTGTGTGTATGTCACTTCTGATATCTGGCAACAGAATTTTAGGACGATGGACCGTGAGGTCTATCTCAGGATGGCTGCTCATATTCAACGTCATTAGGTAGTAAACATACAAAGTATGATCATCCAGGAAGAAGCTAGTCTCATCAGCTATATGAAAATCAAACTTAAGGCTTTACGGTTATACCTCGTATTCTTAGACTCAGAGTAAAAAGCCAAGAAAATGGTTTTTTAGAGTAGCATGTATCTAGTCATTGTAAAGGTCATTTTTGTGGGCCTCTTGAGAACGAGGACTGTGTTATAATTAATTTTTTTTTTTTTAGAATTAGACAGTCTGTTCAAGGCCATAGCAGTGAGTTAGGCCTAATGGTGTTCTAAGCCTACCATCTTGTGTTGTCTTTTAGGTACTGTACCCAGCTAATTTGCCTGATGGTTACCATGGTTGATTGTTCCTTTTTCCTAGAATCACTTGCTTAATTTGGCTTCGAGAATACCATACTTCACTGATTTTCTCCTGTCTCACTAGTCGCTTATCAGTCGTCTCCTCATTTCTCCAACATCTCAATATTGGAGGGTCCCGGGACTGAGTCTTTGAACTTTTTTTCTTCTTTATATATACTTACACATTGGCAATCTTACCCTGTCTCCTGGCGTCAGAGCCCACATTGACTCTTTGATCTGTAGACTTGTATATGCAGCTGTCTACTTGACATGTTCATTTGGATGTCTAGTAGGCACTTCAAATTTAACACGGCCAGAAATGAACTTCTAATCGTTCCTCCAACCTGTTTTTCCTAGTGTCTTCTCCATCTCCGTAACTGGCAACTACATCCTTCCAGTTTCTCAGGCCCCCAAACTATGGCCACACCCTTGACTCCTCTTTATTATTCTTCATTCATACCCTATATCCATGCCAACCTTTGGCAGATAACGTGGCTCTCTTCTTAAAATATATTCAGGATCCACCACCAGTTCTCATCACCTCCACCACTATCATCTGGTCCAAGACATCATTATATCTCAAGTGAATTAGGGCAAAACCCTCGCTGGTCTCCCTGGTGCCACCCTTGACTTCCAGCAGTCTCTCCTCAGTACAGCTTGCAGAGTATTCCTTTTGAAATGTCAGCTCATGTCAGCCTTCTGCTCAGAATCTTCCAGTGACTTCCCATCTCACTTAGAGTAAAAGCCAGTTTTGAAAATGGCCTACAAGGCCTTATACAGCCCACACGCAAGGCCAGTGGTTTAAAATAGGGCTTTTACATTGATTAGAGATCTTTTTTTTTTAATATGAAATTTGTTGTCAAATTGGTTTCCATGCAACACCCAGTGCTCATCCCCACAGGTGCCCTTCTCCATGCCCATCACCCACTTTTCCCTCCCCCCACCCCCATCAACCCTCAGTTTATTCTCAGTTTTTAAGAGTCTCTTATGGTTTGGCTCCCTCCCTCTCTAACTATTTTTTCCCCTTCCCCTCCTCCATGGTCTCCTGTCTTTCTCAGGATCCACATAAGAGTGAAACATATGGTATCTGTCTTTCTCTGACTTATTTCACTCAGCATCACACTCTCCAGTTCCATCCACGTTGCTACAAAAGGCCAGATTTCATTCTTTCTCATTGCCGAGTAGTGTTCCATTATGTACATAAACCACATCTCCTTTATCCGTTCATCAGTTGATGGACATTTAGGCTCTTTCCATAATTTGGCTATTGTTGAAAGTGCTGCTGTAAACATCGGGGTCCATGTGCCCCTATGCATCAGCACTCCTGGATCCCTTGGGTCAATTCCTAGCAGTGCTGTTGCTGGGTCATAGGGTAGATCTACTTTTAATTTTTTGAGGAACCTCCACACTGTTTTCCAGAGCGGCTGCACCAGTTCGCATTCCCATGATTAGAGACCTTAATACAATTTTTGCCGCATAATCTCATTGATGTGAAATGCAGATATTTCATGTGCTGGGTTCAAGGCCCAGACTTAAACAGGGAACCTTGATATGCATTATCGTGCAGTCATTGAATTTTTTTCTGTAGATGTTATTTGTCGGTAGCCTTAACAATGATCATTTTTAAAATTCATAGCTGTTTCACAACACAATTTGGCTTTCAATGAATTCACCCTCCAAACACTTAGTAAGGACATATCATATGTCAGACACTAGGGTGACAAAAAATGAATGGGAAGAGGTGCACACGAATGGCATCCGCAATGGTGAGTGAATGGCGTTATTGCACACGTACTTCTAGAAATAACAGTCCCACAAGGATTGCATATTATTCTTTAAACAGAAGCCAAGAGATAAATTGTATGTTGAGCAAATAATTCAAAAGGGAAGCATCACTGTTTCTCTTTTTGATTTTTCCATCTCCTCTTTATTCCTCTTTTATGTTTTGCGTGATATTGCGGTCTCTTTATTCTTTTTCTTAAAGATTTTATTTTTAAGTAATCTTTACACCCAATATGGGCCTCGAATTTACAACCCGGAGATCCAGAATCATGTACTCTACCGACTGAGCCAGCCAGGTGCCCCATGAGAAGGTTCTTAGCGACACATTTTCTCTTGCTATCTGAAAGTAGAGCGTTCCTCTGAAAGCTTTTGGAAGTCGAAATGTCAAAAGCGAAGAAGCAATTGCCATTCATTTATACGGAAAATTTTGTGAGCATTTCCAGACTCCCCAAATCCCCTTTCTTAGGCTTTTCTGATACCTTAAGGCACATCTTGCTAATGGATGCACAACATAAGCCAAGATAAAGCGCAGATGCTCACACAGTTCAGAGCTCTGGGGGCTTGATGTCGAAATGTCGAGTGTAGTTCCCCAGGAAGGAGCTGGGCGGCGCCACTCTCGCTACTGGGTGGGAGGGGAACTGCCTCTCTAATGGCTCCCTGCAACACCAACACTGAATGCGCTTTTTGATTTTTCAGAAAAGTGAAAATCCTCTTCGGATTTCTCTCACTTAGTGAAAACAGGTACTAATGGAGGTCTTTCGTAAAAGCGAAGTGGCATAAAGTGAGCTTTGGAAAAGCAGGGGATACCTGTTTGATGTGTTGGGCAGTATATTGACTCTTATTTGAGTGTTAGGGACATTTAGAAACAAGGCTATTTTTTTTTTTTTTTAAGTAGGCTTCATGCCCAGCAGGCTTGAACTCATGCCCCTGAGATCAAGACCTGAGCTGAGATCAAGAGTTGGACGCTTAAGCAACTGAGCCACCCTGGTGCCCCAAAACAAAAGTATTTAAAATCATAAAGTTTTGGGGTGCCTGGGTGACTCAGTCGGTTAAGTGTCCAGCTTCAGCTCAGGTCATGATCTCACACTCTGTGAGTTTGAGCCCTGCGTCGGACTCTGTGCTTAGCAGCTCAGAGCCTGGAGCCTGCTTCGGATTCTGTGTCTCCCTCTCTCTCTGCCCCTCCCCTGCTCATGCTCTGTCTCTCTCTGTCTCAAAAAAAAAATAAAAAACATTAAAAAAATAAAATCATAAAGTTTTAAATACTAATTATAATGAAAGGCAAATTTTTTCAACCTGCTACTGTTACATTCCTGAATAGCCATGAATTGGAAATTTACAACGGTAGTTTGGTATAAAAATTACTTTCTCTTTCTTACCCCCTTCTTTCTTAGCTATAAGCATTCAGGTGAAGGCCGCCTAGCCTGTAATGGACCCCCTATGGAAATTCCTGAAGAACATACAGAGAAGTTTAATGTAACCTACACTTACTCTGTGCAATTTGAAGTAAGTATTCCACGCCATCATCTTACTTTTGTTCCAAATCAGGTACATAACTATCATATACTTCATTAATATTAAAGCCTTAATTTTGATCATCAGGGTTGTATAACCCAGCCAAAAGCCCGAGAAAGTAGGTAAGGTCTTTACATTCAAACCATTCAGAGGACCATCCTTAAAGGAATATCTGTATTAAATCTGCCACATTTCAGGTACCGTGCCAGGTAATTTACTTTCTCCTACTTCCTCAGAGGTTTGAAGGAAGTACGTGGGAAACTGGAGGGGTGTTGCCTGGGCTTGGCAGGTTGCTCAAGTGGGACCTGAAAGGAAGAGTATGTTGTGGAAGAGACAGAGGATAGGATATGTAGTGAGAAGAGCATCCATATTGGGCTCAGACTGACCTGTGGTTCAAATTGAGGCTTGGCCACTTACTGGCCGCGTGAGCTTAGGTAAGTCGTGGGATCTCAGGCTCGATTTCTTCTCTGGGCATTTGTTCCTCGTTTTCAGAATATATAAAGACCTTAGCATTGCACAGAATAGGTCCTCAACATATGGCCTTCATTATTGTTTCTACACATTTAATTCTTCTTTTGTAAGTAGCTATTTTTATGAAGTGGTGTGTATCTTCGGTGGCTAGACAGACGTACAGACTGACTATTAACAGTCTGGTGAATAATCTAACAGCTCTCTGATGCCCGTGTTTCCCAAAGGTTTTTCTGCAAACTGGTTGCTTCACATTTTATTTATTTTTGCTTTATATTTTCTTTTCTTCATATTTATTTTAAATTCATTTATTTTGACAGAGAGAGGGAGGGGCAGAATCCCAAGCAGGCTCAGCAGGGCTCGGTGCGGCCTCGAACTCATGATCTGTGAGATCACGACCGGAGCCAAGATCAAGAGTCAGACGCTCAACCGACTGAGTCACCCAGGCGCCCCTTATTTTTGCTTTGTGTTTTAAAGGGTGTTAGGTGAGAAAAGGGTCCTGCGATGAGGTTACTTTGGAGAATGCTAGGTCAAGCAATGTTAAAACAATGCATTGAGAGTATTCATTATGTTAAAAAACACTGAATTTTCAAAAGATAATTATAATACTTAGCATTTCATAGACCATGGCAGAACTCATGGGGATATAATGTTCTTTAGAATATACAAGGGAAACACTGCACGTGGTGCCAAAAAATATACGATTTTGTGCAAATGAGACATTTACATGTGCTGTTTTCACTTCATGTGTACATCATGGATGTCTTTCCGTGTCAGTAGAGTCACATCCTTTTTATTTTTTAATTTTTAAAGATTTTTTTTTGATTAGAAAAATTTCTTTATTGTTTATTCCTTTTTTGAGAGAGAGACACACACAGAGCATGAGCGGGGGGCAGGCAGAGAGAGAGGGAGACACAGAATCTGAAGCAAGGTCCACGCTCTGAGCCGTCAGCGCAGAGCCCGACGCGGGCCTCGAACTCACAAACTGAGATCATGACCTGAGCCAAAGTTGGATGCTTAACTGACTGAGCTACCAGGTGCCCCTATTTTTTAATTTTTAATATTTATTTTTATTTTAGAGAGAGTGCATCAGTCAGGGAGAGGGGTAGAGGGAGACAGAGAGAGAGAGAGAGAGAGAGAGCGCGCAGATCTTAAGCAGGCTCCGTGCTCAGTGCGGAGCCCATGTGGGGGCTCAATCCCACGACCCTGGGATCATGAGCTGAGCTAAAAATGAAGAGTCAGATACTCAGCCGACTGAGCCACCCAGGCGCCCCAGAGTCCCATCCTTTTTTTTAATTTTTATTAAAAAATTTTTTTTAATGTTTATTTTTTACACAGAGAGAGAGAGAGGGAGAGAATGAGTGGGGGAGGGGCAGAGAGAGAGAGGGAGACACAGAATCCGAAGCAGGCTCCAGGCTCTGAGCTGTCAGCACAGAGCCCGACGTGGGGCTTGAACCCACAAAAAGTGGGATCATGACCCGAGCTGAAGTCGAACACCCAACCGACTGAGCCACCCAGGCACCCCCCCCATTCTTTTTTTAATTTACTGCATACTACATTTAATGTGTAGGCCATGGTTGACTTATTTAGTGCTTCATTGAGAAAAACAACCCAAATGTCTAATTTTTAATTTAGAAACGGTGCTTTAATGAACATTCTTATGTTTCTTCTTGTGTGATTATTTCCTAAAGTTCAATTCCCAGCACCAGGATTATGTAGGTAAAAGGGTGTGCAGATTTCGAGAACACATTGCCAAATTCTTGTCCAGAGAAGTTGCTGGGCCCGAGGATGTGCTGTTTCCTTACATACTCAGCAGTGCTAGGTTTTTGTCAATATTTTAAAATTTTGCTTCAGAGTTTTATTTTATTTATTTTTTAACATTTATTTTGACATTTATTGAGAGAGGCAGAGAGAGTGCGAGCGGGGAAGGGGCAGAGAGAGAGGGAGGCAGAGAATCCCAAGCAGGCTCTGCACTGTCAGCACGGAATCCCATGCGGGGCTCGAACTCACAAAACCGTGAGATCATAACCTGAGCCCTGACCAAGAGCCGTCCTGTGCTTCCAAATTTTAATTCTGTGACTATACCAAAGGGAGATCGATTCATATTAAGCAAACCCCTAATTGTCCAATGTATAAACCAGAATCCCGATTTATTAATTTACATGGAAAAATATGAGTGCCAGGGACCACACCATTCGTGTTAGCTGGTTAGCACATCTGCCTGTGATAACGATATATGAGAAAGCAAATAGAAATAGAATAGCATAAATAGAAAGTTTGTTGGTGAGCCTAGGACCCCAGAGCAAAAGGAAGTGGGTATTAAAACATGATATTCATGGCCCTCTAGTCCTCTGCTTGCCCATGGACCAGATGTTTATATTCATGGGCTGGGTACTCTTAGTCCTGGACAGTATTACAGGTGTTTCATCGAAAGATTAACTTGGGGGCTTTCCTTTTATAGGGAAAGCTTTTTAAGACTATATAGATTTATGCATTTCTCTTTTTATTTTTTTTAAGGCAATATCTCATATTTTTGAGTCGGCTTTGATCATACTCGATTTGGTGTAAATGACTTATTTCTTAAAGCTTTAGATGTGCTTTCTTGAGACCAAGCCCTAATCACATTATTGGGGATTAGGTCTCAAATTTCTTCAAACATTTACAAATTGTGCTCAGCTTGTGTCATTTCTATACATGACCTGCCAGCCATTACAACATGATTTTTTCCTAATCTCAGTCTGAAAGCAATCGTATCTTAGGGCTGCCTTGCTTTTGTCCCTATGTATCACCTATGTGGTTATATCCATTTTATAAATGAGGCTACTGAAGCCCAGTGAGGTGGGGTAATTTTCTCAGGATCATTGCTGGCGGGAGGCGCAAGTGATATTCAAACTGTCTGGCCCCCAAACTCATAGCTTTTCTGCTATACCATTCTGGCTTTCCGTATTAAAGGTCTATTATATCTTCTGTCCACAGAGTTGCTCTAAAGAAAATGAGAAACGTTTATATTAGAAATGCGTGTGTGTGCTTTGGATCATCTGGCTAGAGGTCAGGATTACTTGAGCCTACATCCTGCGGTTTACGCAAAGTACAATCGGTGAAAACAGGCAATTTACTAGTCCAATATGGTCAGCCTTCTGATCTCTGGATGAAATACAGAAGTGTAATCTGGGAGAAGGAATGGAATACACCCTGAAGAAATTAAAATAACTTTCCCTAATGATTGAGAACATTATTAAAAGTCTAAGTTATTATCAGAAGTTGATCAGGGGCACCTGGGTGGCTCAGTCAGTTGGGCGTCCGACTTCAGCTCAGGTCATGATGGGTCTCATGGTCAGTGAGTTTGAGCCCCGAGATGGGCTCTGTGCTGACAGCTCGGAGCCTGGAGCCTGCTTCAAATTCTTTGTCTTCTCTCTCTGCCCCTCCTCTGCTCACATGCTGTCTCTCTCTCTCTCTCTGTCTCTCTGAAAAATAATAAATAAACATTAAAAAAATTAAAAGAAGATGATCAAAGAACTGAAGCCCTTCTACATTTTTATCACTTATTCGTCAGCTATACACATTTAACTGTAGTGGCACGCCTGGCTGGCTCAGTCAGTAGAGCCTGCAATTCTTGATCTCAGGGTGGTGAGTTCAAGCCTTGCTTTGGGCATGGAGCGTACTTAAATTAAAAAAAAAAATTAAATGTAGGAACTTTTATGCTTGCTGTAAAAGCCAAGGGAACGCACATCTAAATTGAAGTTCAGATTCACACCGGGAGCCTCCACGGTATGGAGCTAGTGGACTGTCTGCCTGTCAGGAAGCAACTGTGGCTACCGACCGAGCTGAAGCTCAAGTTCAGATGCAGCTGTACCAAATGGGGGAATTTGGGGGAAGTCACGTTATTTGGGGTTAGGGCTCAATCCCTTGGTCCTTAACACGCCTACTCTTGGAAGCTTTTCCAGAAGAGGGAATTCTTTCCCTCTCCTTGAAACTCACTTAGGGTTCTTAGGAGGCCCTTGGCCTCAATAAGTGGCATGGTGCAAAGGCCCAGACGCGCCTGAGTTTGAAAACTGGTGCTGACGTTTATTAGCTGTGTGAACTTCCTCATCTGTAAAATGGGGATAAAATCATCACCTCCGGTGATTATTCTGGGGTATGTGAGCTCACATAAAACGTTTAGCACCGTACCTAGCCTGTAGTAGGCACACGATCCTTTCCATTCCTTCTTGCGGACACAGGAGCACTTGATTTACAGGTGTCTCACACAGCAGCGTGAGATTGTGCGGTGAGAAAACACCACGCCGCCATAGTCTGTATCTGAACACCAGCGCGTTGCCGTTGTAGGCGGGGGCGAGCATAAGGAAGCGTGCTGTTACACATCTCTGGTGCTGTTCATTTTATGGTCTTGAGTTGAAAAATGCTTTCTTAACCCGGTGATAATGATGCACATCAACCCTTCCCAAAGTGCACTCCCTAGAACACGAGTCAGTCAAGTTTGGAAAATGCTGCTTTCTACGACTTCATTTCTGAGCTTCCCAAAGCACATGAGTGAAATATGTAAAAGTCTCCTAATGAAGAAATCTTTTGACTGAGTCTAACTCAGTCAACCACACTTGACTCTGGAGTACTCTTGTGGAGTAAAATCTATATTGCATCGTGGCTCCCACTTGGGGTGTCTCAAGTGTCCATGGTGGTTGCATCTTAGAGTACCTCACAAAATCTTATTGAAACCACAACAGAGCTTGAGTTTTCCGCCGACAAATAAGAGGCAAACCTTCATATGTTGGTAACTGTAATATAAAAGAACTGAAATCGCATTATAGCGTAGGAAGGATTTTGTCAGTTAGCTGGGTTGATATTATTTATTGAATTGCTTCAGTGGTAATAACTACTTGGAGTGGAAATTGAACGTGAATTTGAAAATCGCTATTTTTCAACCTCCAATTAAGTAATCGATTCAGGCCGATAGTATCAATGGATGTTAAAATCGGAGATGAACGAGCGTTAGGAAAGCTGGTTGTTCTCACAGTGGGAGAGTGTCACCCCACGCATGACTTGCTAATTGCAAATGGGAAAATATAAAAATAAGTGAGTGGATAAGGAAATAAATGAACACGAGTTCGTATCAGTATCTCTGACCATAATGCAGCACTACAGCGTTTGGGCTAGCCCTCTCCCCTTGCTGACTGCTAACTTCTTTCTCTGATGCTGAGAAATATGGCCCCCATCTTCTATAATGTGTTGATTTATTTGTTTTTTTAAAAAATTTTTTTGATGTTTATTTATTTTTGTGTGTGTGAGAGAGAGACACAGAGTGCGAGTGGGAGAGGGGCATAGAGAGAGAGAGAGAGAGAGAGAGACACAGAATCTGAAGCAGGCTCCAGGCTCCAAGCTGTTAGCACAGAGTCCGATGCAGGGCTCGAACCCATGAACCGTGAGACTGTGACCTGAGCCGAAGTTGGACGCTCAACCAACTGAGCCACCCAGGCACTCCTGATTTATGTGTTCAGTCCTAGCATACATGTAGTGTCAAAACTGATAACCCATACCCCTGTGAGAGATTAATTAATTAATTAATTAATTTATAAATGGGAAATTCTGATACTTGCTGATTTTTTAAAATATATTTTTAATGTTTATTTTTGAGAGAGGGAGACAGAGCACAAGCAGGGGAGGGGCAGAGACAGAGGGAGACAGAGTCGGAAGCAGGCTCCAGGTTCTGAGGGGTCAGCACAGAGCCCGACTCGGGGCTCGAACTCACTGATCATGAGATCACAACCTGAGCCAAAGTCAGATGCTTAACTGGCTGAGCCACCCAGGGGCGCCGAGAAACAAATTTATTAACTGGAATGCAGTGTTTCTATAGCACTCATTTTAGTAAAGAAATACCTTGTGGTTTTTTTTTTTTTAATCTTTTTTTTTTTTTTTTTTTAATTTTTTTTTTTTTTTTTTAACGTTTTTTTTTTATTTATTTTTGAGACAGAGAGAGACAGAGCATGAACGGGGGAGGGGCAGAGAGAGAGGGAGACACAGAATCGGAAGCAGGCTCCAGGCTCTGAGCCATCAGCCCAGAGCCTGACGCGGGGCTCGAACTCACGGACCGCGAGATCGTGACCTGGCTGAAGTCGGACGCTTAACCGACTGCGCCACCCAGGCGCCCCTTTTTTTTAATCTTTGAAAGCCAGCTCATATTTCACACAGCTCATCTCACTTAGGACTAGCCACATTTCAGGTGCTGGATAGCCACATGTGACTAGGGGCCACTACCTTGGCAAAGATCTACACCTCCGTGCTTCCTGGGAATTTCCCCTCGGGTCCACGCTTCCGCGTGTTTCCCCCCCTTCCTGCTGCTTCTCACTTTCAGTACAGAAAATCTCACCAGGTCTTGTGACACGGATGGATTCCAGGCCCTTGGCTGGATGAACTACACTGTCTCACCCCGTGCGGACTGCGGAAGGCTTCCATGTACCTCTGGCACACGGGTCGTTCTCGGGGTCAGTGGGGGAGGGGCAGGCACAATCCCGACGCAGGGATGGGGCAGGGAGATATGGACAGGAAGCCACACCCCATGCATACGTCAAACCACTTACAGGTGTCAGGACCATGCAGCAGCTGGGGCCCTCGACCACCTGAGACCTCCTTGAACCTCCTCGACAGCCACCTGCAAACTGCTGTTTGGAAGCAGAGCTCACGGTCATCGGTGAGGTTGTGGGCCTCAGCCCCTGGTCAGGCAGCTACTGGCTACAGAAAGGTCCAGAGGCGGTATAGTGTTTAGTTACAATTCTTTCCGGGTTTTTAATTAAGCGTCTTGTGGGGCACCTGGGTGGCTCAGTCGGTTGAGCGTCTGTCTCTTGATTTTGGCTCGGGTCACGATCCCGGGGTCGTGAGATCGAGCCCTGCGTCAGGCTCCACCTGAGCTTGGAGCTTGCTTAAGAGTCTTGCTCCCGCTGCCCCTCCCCCACACTAGTTCACGCGCTCTCTTTCTCTCTCTCTCTCTCTAAAAAAAAGAAAGCATCTTGTGTATTTTATGTTTTCAGAAAATGATTCATGTTCCCAAATGGGTATACAGTTTGGAGTGTATATAACAAATATGTTCAGAAGTTATTGAAGGATGGGTCATAAAGATTAATATCTGAGTGAAGACCTTTTATTCATACATTTATATGACAGGTATTTGTCGAGTGCCTACTATATGCCTAGCCTGGGAATTTTTATTAAGTAACTTCTTTACCTTCATTTTTCACAATAGTCCTCTGAAAGCAGGTACTGTTTTAAAACTCCACTTTATAGAAAAGAAAACCGAGGGGCACGTGGGTGGCTCGGTCGGTTGAGCGTCCAACTCTTGGTTTCAGCTCAGGTCATGGTCTCACAGTTCGTGAGGTCGAGCCCCGCATGGGGCTCTGTGCCGATAGCGCGGAGCCTGCTTGGGATTCTCTCTCTCTCTCTCTCCCCTCTCTCTGCCCTTCCCCCACTCTCGCTTTCCCAAAATAAAGAAATAAACTTAAAAAGAAATAAAAACTGAGACCCATAGAGGGAAAGCCACTTGCCAAATGGCTTTTACAAATGTAAAGGATTATAAACCAAGATTAGTTTGACTAGAGAGTCCAGGCTCTTGACGCAGCCTCTATAATACATGGTGTGAGTTTAAAATGGGAAGGAATTATGGCAGGTGAATGGGCCAAGAAGGCTTTAGAAGAGAGGAGTGTGAGGCATTGTGGGAAGGCCAATGGACTGAGTTAAGAGACCTAGATTTTAGGCATTTGGAGAGGAGCTAGGGTAGGGCTTTCTGGGTAAGAGTGTACATGGGAACAGTACCTATGGGGAAGAGTGAACAAAAGTCCAATTGAAAGAAAATTGTCTTCATTTGCTTATTCATTCATCAGATGATAGTAAATGCATTTTATGTGCCAGGGATTAGGTGCTGGGGTCCCTAAGGGCCAAAAAGATTCAGTTTGACACCTCAGACTTTAATCGTTTATATAGTATTGGTAGGAAGTTTAGAAAGATAGACTTGGGCCAGATTTTGAATGGCCTTGAATGCCAGGCTACGTATTACTATTCACAATACTTTTATTTCAGAAACTTACCGTTTTTATACCACGAACCAAAGGTTTTGTGGCTTCATTCTAATCACATTACTCTTAGCCATGTATGTGACTTACATAAGCTTCATTTGTGGGTTGGCCTGGGATCCTAGCCACATTTATAGCATTGGGTTTTTGTTCCCCCTCCAAAGCATATTCTTGATTTGTAGGCAGCATGGGCCAGTAACTGAATTGAGAAGCAGAGAATTTTGGTGCTGGCTTGCCTCAAGCTCATACTGTGACCTTGAGCAAGTTCGTTTTGCTCTCTGAACGTCAGTTTCCCCTGTAATAAAATGAGAGAGTTGAAATGGATCAGTAGTTCTCAACCCTATCAGACTGATGTTCTCTTTTTTTTTAATTTAGTGAGAGAGAGCATGAGTGGGGGAGAGGGGCAGAGGGAGTGATGAGAGAGAGAGAGAGAGAGAATCAGAATCTTAAGCAGGCTCCATGCTCAGTGTGGAGCCTGACATGGGACTCGATCCCAGGACCCTGGGATCATGACCTGAGAGTGGAACTCCAGATCCCGACACTCCACTGTCTGGGCCACCCAGGCGCCCTGATGTCTTATTTTAATATCAGATGTTTTCTCTGTCTCCCTTTACTATTGTAAATTCATATTTATAGACACTAGATGATTGAACCTGTCTGTACACCTAGTTTCAATAAATATCAATATAACATCCTAACTGTAATATAAAAGAAAGAAAAAGAAAGTAATTTTTAAGAAAATAGCATGTATTTCAGTACATATTTCAGTCCCCGTCAGATGCATGCACCAATGTGTTTAATCACTGTAAATGTCAGGGCTGTGAATGCAGATGAATATGAGAATATCGTCCATTGGTAGCTCAAGTACCACATCTTTCCGAGAGAGGGCATGATTTTCTGAGATGTTGATCAACTCAGTTCTGTGTTGTGCTCGTCTCCCAGGGAAGTGCCGTGTGGGTCCCGCCTTCTCTGCTGCTTAATCCCTGAAGTATCCCCTACGCATCCTCATCATGCCCCTTAGGGGGTGCTGCTCCCTCTGTTGCAATCACCTGGACCAGAAGAAACCCCAGCTGTCTGCCCATTTGATTCTTTGAGTCCCTGCGTGAATATTCTTTGAGTGACATCCATCGTGGGGTCCTGCGTCAGGATTCAAGAAGTCTGGTTTTGTTTCTACTTTTGTGGCTCGTGCCTCCGGTAGTAAACACGAAGGACTTGTTTACCTGCTGTGGTTTTTGTGAGAACTGCCATGTAAAGAAGCGGAATAGCTCATTAGTGTTCGGGGGATTGAGGAAGTAGGTTTCACCACTTAGTTACCTTTCTGCGTTTGTCATTTTGCTCTCAAATGTGCCTTAGGAGTTTTAAATCGTTTCTTATTTTCTTAGGGCAGAGTACCACGTGTTATGGTCTGTTATTGCCAGCAGATGGCGATGTTTGGTGCAAAAACTGTCAGGCTTACCAGCTGCAGATTTTTCTAGGCTCTCTTAGTATTTAAAATTCAAACTTCATGGTGCATACTGGAGGGTATCTCTCCTTTTTGAAAGACCCGATATGAATTAACTTGCTTAAGGCAATGGGTAGGCTGGTGAAGAGAAGCCTGTAATTCAAATTTTTACAAATTAAGTCACATTTGACGACAGGCCCAGTATTTTAGTAGAACAGCTAAGATGTATGTTTTTATGCAGTGAGTAGTTGATCCCTTGATTTATCTATAAATTCTGATTTCCTATTTATAGGTTTTAAGTGATAATTTATTTTGAAACAGTTTCAGACCACAGAAGGATTGCCAGAACAATACAAAGAGCTCCCCCAGTCCCTTTAATCAGAACCCCCCAATTGTTAATATTTTACCTCATTTGCTCCATGGTTCACCCTTCTCTCTGTGTCCATTATCATTAGTCTTTCTCTGAATCTTTTGAGAGCTAGATGTTCTATCGCCCCTAAACGCTCCAGAGTCCCCCAAACAAGATCATTTTCCTACTAGAATAGCATACAACTAGCATATAACTCTGCAAATCAGGAATCTGTATTGCTATCACATTACCATCCCGTCCACATGCATCCATTCAAATGTTGCCAGCTGGCCAACAATGTCACTTTTTCCCTTTGTGGTTTGAGGTCCTATCTAGGAGTATGTGTTGTTTAGTTTGTGGTCTCCAATCCAGACCCGTTCTTTAGTCTTTCTCTGTCTTTCACATCCTTGAAATTTTTATAGAGTACAGACCTTACAATCTGCAGGATGACCAGCAAACTGGGTCTGATGGTTCTTATTTAAAGAAAATTAAAAAAAATTTTTTTTATGTTTATTTATTTTTGAGAGAGCACAGTGGGGGAGGGGCAGAGAGAGAAGGAGACACAGAATCCGAAGCGGGCTCCAGGCTCCGCGCTGTCGGCACAGAGCCCGACGTGGGGCTCGAACCCACAAACTGTGAGATCATGACCTGAGCCGGAGTCGGACGCTTAACTGACTGAGCCACCCAGGCGCCCCCTGTCTGATGGTTCTTTATGACAAGGCTCGGGCTGTACGTTCTTGGCAGGGATCGCACCACAGACCCGATGCTGCATACATCAGGAAGTACGTGATGTCAACCTGCCCCATCACTGGTAATGTTAACCAGGATCACCTGGTCATCAGGTTTTAACTAAAATCCATCATTGAATTAAAACCCAATTAAAATCTATCATGTGGGTTTTTTTTTTTTTAAGTGGCATACTTTAGGGGCACCTGGCTGGCTCCGTCAGTAGAGCGTTATCTCTTGATCTCAGCGTCATGAGTTCAAGCCCCATGTTGAGTGTGGAGCCTACTTAAAAAAAAAGTAGGAAAAAAAGCAGTGTATATTAATTTTTCTCCATACTCCAACTCTGAACTTCGGGAAAAACACCTAAAACCCAGTTTTAAATAATAAGTCATTTCAAACATTACTTAGTCAATTTGCACCAGCATTTTCCTTTTGCTAAAAGCATGTTATTGATTTGAGGGGTGATTACACTGTATTAATGGTGTAAGTGTTTATTGGGGATTCCCAGTTCCGAACTTCATCTATTGGGGATATTTTGTAAGAAAGCTGACAGTTTGAGGTTGATCACATGTCACAGAAACAGCTTGATTGGTAATTGTATTTTCTTTCTTTTTTTAAGTTTATTTATTTATTTTGAGAGAGAGAGAGAGAGAGAGAGAGAGAAAGAGAATAGGGCTGGGGCAGAGAGAAGAGGGAGAGGGGAAGAGAGAAAAGGACAGAGAGAATCCTAAGCAGGCTGCATGCTGTGAACACAGAGCCTGACTCCAGGCTTGATCCCACAAACCGTGAGATCATGACCTGAGCCAAAATTAAGAGCCGAATGCTTAACTGACTGAGCCACCCAAGCGCCCCAGTCATTGTATTTTCTTATGGTTTATTCAGTATTGAAAACTACAAACCTTAAAAACAAAGCATCTTTTATAAACTTGTTGCTACGACATCTCAAAATACTTAACATATAAAAATGTAGGGGCACCTGGCTGGCTCAGTCAGAAGAGCATGCGACTCTTGATCTTGGGGTTGTGAGTTCGAACCCCATGTTGGGTATAGAGATTACATAAATAAGTAAACAAACAAATAGATACTGAGTCTGTTTTTTTTTTAAAGGTGCTATTTCTGGTGAACAGTGGCAAGCTACAAGTACTTTCTTCCTAGTTCCTTCCTGAAATGAAGAAGAATATCACTTCATAAAAATAAGATAAAAATGTCAGGACACATCTTACTATTCCAGGAAGTTAGTAGTAAAGAAAAGGCGAAAATATATGCAGAATAACCTTCTGTCTGTTTTAGGATTATAACCAGCAAAAGTCACTAGAAGTTTGGTCATATAACTGTATATTTTTGTTTGTTAGGAAAACAAAAGCATCAAGTGGGCATCTAGGTGGGACTACATTTTGGATTCCATGTCTCATACCAACATTCAGTGGTTGAGGTAAGTACTTTATTTTTATTTTTTATTTTTAAGTTTATTTTCTTTAGTAACCTCTGCCCAACATGGGGCTCGAACTCAGCATGCTGAGGTCAAGGGTCGCATGCTCTTCTGACTGAGCCAGCCAGGTGCTTCTAGGTAACTACTTTATTTAATTAATTAATTAATTTATTTATTTTTAAATGTTTATTTTTGAGAGAGAGAGAGACAGAGAGACAGAGAGTGAGTAGGGGAGGGACAGAGAGACAGAGGCAGACTCTGAAGCAAGCTCCAGGCTCTGAGCTGTCAGCACAGAGCCCAACGCGGGGCTCAAACTCATGAGCCGTGAGATCATGACCTGATCCAAAGTCGGACGCTTAACCCACTGAGCCACCCAGGCGCCCCCCCCAGGTAAGTACTTTATAAAACAAAGAGTAGGTAGCTTCAGTAGGAGAAATGTAAATATATATTTGTATTAAATATACGTATATATATATCTTATATATATCATATGTATATCTTATATCTTATATATATGTACATATATATATATATATATATATATATATATGATATATATCTTAAAGTTTATTTTAAGAGAGAGAGCAGGGGAGGGGCAGAGAGAGAGAGAGGGAGAGAAGCAGAGAGAAAATTCTGGGCTGAAAGCAAGGAGCCGGACGCGGGGCTCGAACCCATGAGTGGTGAGATCTATATACCTATGTGTTTTAAAAAGCTATTTTGTTACCGCAGATGATCTTGAGTGACACCTTTTCCTCCCTGTGGCTGGTTTCCCCTCTCCTTCCTCGCACACACCTTTCCACGTGCACAAAGAAAGAGAAAAAGGAAGACGGGCCTTAAATACACGCCTGCGTATGCCGAAGGGAAGAGCGGCTTGAGGTGTCTGAGAGGTGCCTTGCGGCCTGCAAAGAGCATGGGGGGGGGGGCGCGAAGTGGGCAGGGTGTGACTGCGGAAGGGGACACCGTGCACGAGATGAGAGGAAAACACGGTAGAGACTTGTGCTCCTGGGTTCAGAAAGTCTGAGGAAGAGGGCCAGGAGGAAGGTGGAGGCATTACATGTGAGACACCAAGACCTTTCAAGGGGCCCTTCGTTCCCTCAGCGGGGCGGGTGACGGAGAGGACCGTGCGGGGGACAAGGTGTGTCGGGGAGGGGCTGCTCATGCCACTGGTGTGCTTCCTCGTCCCTGCGAGGCGGCCAGACGCCCTGCTGGGCTCTGGGACAGTGTGAGGGAGACAGACGGACTTCTGCTCCCGCGAGGCTTTACGTTCTGGTGGATGCAGAGGACACGCGCTTGATCGCTCGGGAACCTTCAACAGGGCCAAACCGCAGAGGTGGAAGTTTCAGCCTGAAATGGAGGGAGGAACCAGCTGAGAACGTGACAGTTGGGCGTGACTGTGGCCAAGTGCTGAGGGAGGTCGGGGGGTAGGTCAGTTTGGGGTGGAAGAAGACTGTGAAAGTAAAAATGAAAGTGAGGGAAGGTGTGGTTCCGAGCATGGTCTCTTGAGGTGATGACCCTCCTTATATACCCATTGCCTTTTAAGTGAGAATAACGCCCCCCGCTCCTGTGTTTCTAGACTTATTCCTTCGTGTCTTCCTGCTCTCCCTCCTCCTCCTCTTCCTCCTCCTCTTCCTCCTCCTCATTATTATGATCATATGGTAGCTTTTCCAGAGTCTTCTGTTTGGGCAACTGTCCAGGTCCCATTTTGTCACATCCCTAGAAGTCTCTTCAGGTAAAATTTATTTAAATGGTTTCTCCAAAGGGATTGTGAGACCAAAGGGCCTCCAGATACACTGTGGGGGCTAATCTCTAGTAGTATTCGTATTTATAGCGTAACAAGGAATGTACTTTGTTTCAGCCATGATCTAACTCACTTACCACATTAACAGACGTTTTAGACATCAGTCATCTTTAAAAATTTTTTAATGTTTATTTTTGAGGGAGAGAGAGAAAGCATGAGCAGGAGAGGGGCAGAAAGAGGGGGAGAGAAAATCCCAAGCACACTCCACGTTGTCGGCTCAGAGCCCCACATGGGGCTCGAACCCACGAACCGTGAGATCATGACCTGAGCTGAAACCAAGAGTCAGACGCTTAACCGACTGAGCCACCCAGGCGCCCCTAAAAGTTTTTATTTATTTATTTATTTTGAGAGGGACGCCTGGGTGGCTCAGTCGGTTAAGCGTCCGCCTTCAGCTCGGGTCATGATCTCGTGGTCTGTGGGTTTGAGCCCCACGTCGGGCTCTGTGCTGACAGCTCAGAGGCTGGAGCTTGCTTTGGATTCTATGTCTCCCTCTCTCTCTCTGCTTCTTCCCCACTCATGCTCTCTCTCTCTCTGTCTCTCAGAAATGAATAAATGTAAAAAATTTATTTATTTTCAGCATGAGAGTGTGCACACGCAAGCAGGGGAGCGGTCGAGAGAGTGGGAGACAGAGAATCCCAAGCAGGCTCCGCGCTGTCAGCACAGAGCCTGGCTCAGGGCCTGAACTCACGAACCGTGAGACCATGACCTGAGCTGAAGTCGGACGCTCAACCGACTGAGCCACCCAGGCGCCCCTCCTATGCTGTACCTTTTATCCCTGTGACTTATTCGTTCCATAGCTGGAAGGCTGCACCTCCCACCCCCTGCACTCATCTTGCCCATCCCCCCACACCCCCTCCCCTTTGGCAGCCACAAGTGACTTATTTATTTTATAACTGGAACTTTGCACCTCTTAATCTCCTTCATCTATTTTGCCCATCCCCCCATACTACCTCCTCTCTGGCAACCATAGACATCAATCATCTTATTGGCATCTTTTTTTTTAATTTATTTTTGAGAGACAGGGAGAGTACAAGCAGGGGAGGGGCAGAGAGAGAGGGAGGGAGACAGAGGATCTGAAATGGGCTCCGCGCTGACAGTAGAGAGCCTGATGTGGGGCTCAAACTCACAGACCGTGAGATCATGACCTGAGGGAAAGTCAGATGCTTAACTGACTGAGCCACCCAGGCTCCTCCTTATTGACATCTTTCTAGAACAGTGTTGGTCTTTTCAGATTCTGGTGAAGCTTTGTTGATGTGTTCGGGTTTGGCTGGGTGGTGGGATGGTAGAAGGGATTGGTTTTGATTTGGGAATAATTTTGAAGTTTAAATTTTAGAAACAGTAAGAGCTGGGAAGTACAGTGACCATGGGGTCATTACCCTGAAGCTCATAAAAAGACTACAACCTTGGTCTATCAGTTAAGAAGTCAGTCAGCCATTAGTTCAACCTTGATTCCTGGACTTTCATTCTCAGTTCCATGCCCTGGAATTGAGTTTCTGTTAATTGATCTTATTTACTTCTTCTTGCTTCTTTTTGGGAATGTACCCTTAAAAAATTCTAAAATCACCTTAAGAATAATGTTGCTTATATTGCTTTATTTGGTTTTGTTTGTTTCTTTTTAGTGTTTATTTTTGAGACAGAGAGAGACAGAGCATGAGCGGGGGAGGGGCAGAGAGAGAGGGAGGCACAGAATCCGAAGAAGGTTCTGAGCTGTCAGCACAGAGCCCAACGTGAGGCTTGACTTCACGAACCGTGAGATCATGACCTGAGCTGAAGTCGGACTTAACAGACTGAGCCACCCAGGCGCCCCTATATTGCTTTATTTGTAATACAGTTTTGTGGATTACGTGTATTAATACATAATATCAATATATTGTGTATTATAATATATTAAGTTCATTTAATATACTGATGTATTCAGCTTTTGATCTAAGTTTAACCTTGGAAAAGTGATCAACATGATGGTAATTTGAATGCCTTTCTTTTATATGTACCCACATTTTCTTCTCACTGTTTAAATAAGGAACTTGAGGTTTAACTTGTCTTTTTTCTTCTTTAAATTTTCTAGTATTATGAATTCCTTTGTTATCATTCTCTTCTTATCTGGCATGGTGGCTATAATTATATTGAGGACTCTTCATAGAGATATTATCAGATACAATGAGATGAGTTCTTCTGTAAGTAAAAATGCACATATTTGATTCAGCAAATATTTGAATGCCTACTCTGTCCACTTGTCAATGTTATATTTTTACTTAGGGCATATAATACCTCGAATACAGCACATTTCGACATCTAGCAATTTAGCCTGTTATACCAAATCAGAAAGTATAGAGTTGGGTAGGTTCTATCAGAAAGTATAGAGTTGGGTATGCTCTGTAAAAGTAGAAGTCAGTTTATTAGAGAGGTATTTGTTACCCACTCTGGTTCTATTCCTTTTTATATGTTTCTGAACTTTTAAAGTATTATTTAATGTTTCCATTAATTTGGAGTATGAGATAAATATATCAAACATTGCAAAATGTTATCATTTGGGTTAAATTTAGTTTAAAAAATCTTTTTTAACATTTATTCATTTTTTGAGAGACAGAGAGACACAGAGTGTGAGCAGGGGAGGGGCAGAGAGAGAGGGAGACACAGAATCGGAAGCAGGCTCCAGGCTCTGAGCTGTCAGCACAGAGCCCGACGTGGGGCCTGAACTCACAAACTGTGAGATCATGACCTGAGCCGAAGTCAGACACTTAACCGATTGAGCCACCCAGGCACCCCTCTTTTTTTTTTAATAAATTTTTTTTTGAGGTTAAATTTAGTTTTATCTCATTTATACTGTTTTGACTCTTATAATCATCTGTGTATTGGTGAATTTTAGATTTCTTTTTTTTTAAAAAAAGAGAATCCTTTGTTTTTCTTTTCTTTTTAAGGTTTGTTTATTTTTGACAAAGAGAGTGCAAGCGGGGGTGGGGTCAGAGAGAGGGGGAACAGAGGATCTGAAGCGGGCTCCACACTAACAGCACAGAGCCCTATGCGGGGCTCGAACTCACACACCATGAGATCGTGACCTGAGCCGAAGTCAGACGCTAAACCAAGTGAACCACGCAGGTGCCCCGAATTTTAAATTTCTATAAAAATTGGCCGAATTCCCTCTGTATATTAAATCATTTCACTTTCTCCATGCAATTAAGCCAGGCGTGTTCCTTATATGAGGAACACATTCCCTTTAATGCAAAACTTAGAGTAAGGGAGTGCCTCATTTGGATGGCAGGATCACCTACCTTCCAGAGGGCTGCTGTATCCAGAATGAGCCATTGGCTTCCAGTTAGTCTGTCTTTAGAGGAAAATTCATTTCCGTCTAACTTTCAGAGTTCTGGTAACTTTCTGCCACAGTGTGTTTACCAAAGATTTTCTCATATGCAGGAAGATGCCCAGGAGGACTTTGGTTGGAAGCTGCTTCATGGGGATGTATTCAGACCACCAAGGAATAGAATGTTGCTGTCAGTTTTCCTGGGCAAGGAACACAAGTTTTGATCATGACGTTTATCACCTTACGTAAGTAGGCTCAGATCGATATGCGTCATCTTAAACATTCTTAGCGAACTGTTGCCGTATGTTAAATTTTGATCCACGTGTACAAAAGGGCTTTGAAAATACCCTAAAGTTTAAGAAAATGTATGTATTATGGTACTTACAATTCTATCTTCTCAAATTAAGGATAGGAGTCTGAATATGTTCCTGTCTCCGGGACCTTTCATGGCTTCTTCAGTTGTGAATAATTTATTGTGCTGTCCAATACACAAAGTCCTTGCTTTGCAAAAGAGATGCTTTCTTGAAAATCAGCATGTGGGTAGAATCATATTTTAAGTGGACTAAGGGAATTCATAATTAAACACTAGCATTTTGAAATGCTGTGGCAAGCCTAAGTGCTGGTCTTTAAACGTATAAACAGAATGGCATCTTTAGGAGGCTCACAATGGCTGTTGAACCCTGGCTGCCTTCATGTATAAAGTAAAAATGGAGCCTGTCAATTTTTGATAGCCAGAGTGGTGATTTTCATAAACAAGGCTGCTGTAAAAAAAAAAAAAAAAAGGCTTGTTAGGTGTTTCAGATGTCAGTGCTAACTTCAAAATTCAGCTTTCAAGATTGTATTTTCCTGAGACCAAGTCTCGCTTTGATTAAAAAAAAATTTTTTTAATGTTTATTTTTGAGAGAGAGAGAGAGAGAGAACAGGGGAGGGGCAGAGAGAGAGAGGGAGACACAAAATCTGAGGCAGGCTCCAGGCTCCAGGCTCTGAGCTGTCAGCACAGAGCCTGACATGAGCTCGAACTCATAAACTATGAGATCATGACCTGAGCCAAAGTCGGATGCTTAACCGACTGAGCCACCCAGGTGCCCCACTGCTTTGATCTTTTTTTTATTCTTCCCCTTGAATACAAGGAAGCAGAAGGAAATTTTTGTGGGAAAATGATTTTCTGTTTACGGAATGATACTAGAGTAGGGGGGATTGTTTATTTAATTTTGATTTAAATGGTGAGGTAAAGACTAGATCCAACTTGGAAACTGAACTTCACTTGCCTTGTCTTGAAAATCACACCTTTTCATTAAGACAAAATTGTCATTAGTTAAGTGAATAACATTCATTCACAGTGTCACTTAAGATCTCACATGACAGAATATCCTTGTGTGCTGTTACACATAATATGTCTTAATCAGTGGGTCTTTAATTTATTACAAAGTCTTGTGTGCTTCTGAGGCTATGATTGTAACTGGTTTGATATTTCTTTTTTGTGCCTTTAGTTCTGGCCTGCCTTGGTTTTCTATCCCCCTCCAACCGAGGCGCTTTAATGACCTGTGCCGTTGTGCTCTGGGTCCTTCTGGGAACCCCTGCTGGATATGTGTCTGCAAGAATGTATAAGAGTAAGCATTACATCTGCTCTCATTCCAGTAAGTTCCTGTGTTCAGTGTAGAAATTAAAAGGCCGTAAAACACAACATTTGAGAATCGCATGGGGCATTTTAGCCGACCCATCCAAAGGTACTTGTGTCCTGGTTATAAAGTAGGTCTAAAGTGGACTGAATCAAGCTGCGACAGTAACTCTTCTGTCTTTTCCTTCCTCAGCACTTAAAGGTGTTAAATGGAAGACAAACTTTTTGCTGACGGCACTATTATGTCCTGGGTGAGCATTGCACGTTCTCTGTTCTCTATGCAATTACACTCTTCCTTAGACTTCGTCTTGGAGAAATCATCGTAGGCGATAATGAAGGGTCGAAGGGAGAGGAGTTTTCTGTAGCGGCAGCATTCTCTCTTTGTACAGCGTAGCCTCGAGTGCAAAGAGATAGCCAGGGTGCTGCTGTATTGAATTTTGATCTTCGGTCTTGGAGCACATTTCATAAATGCTCATCTCAGTTATACATCTTGCATTATATACCATATTAGAATGGCAATTTAGGCACCACCTTGTGTCAGTCCCCTTGTCGCTGTCTTCTGTGATTCTTTCTTCCCGTCTCCCCTAGTGACTGCAGTGTCATTAGTGACTGCAGTTCGGGGGGTAGAGTCATTGTCCAAGGGGGAGTGGGCGGGGCCGCACAGTGGCTGTGTGAGTAGCGCCGTCAGCCCCCTAGTTACAGACGTGCGGGATTGGTGGCCAAGCCGGGGAGCAAGTGTTCAAGGTCACGTGGGATGTCAGCGCTATATATAACCGGATGTTCCCCCTGCATCCCGTCCTGGGATCTTCCCACAGAACCTCGCTGATGAAGTGCTGACTCACTTAGGGTTTCATCTCCTTAGTCAGCTCGGGCTGCCCTACCAAAATCCACAGACTGGAGGGGCGCCTGGGTGGCTCAGGCGGTCGGGCGTCTGACTTCGGTTCAGGTCACGATCTCCGTTTGTGAGCTTGAGCCCCGCGTCCGGCTCTGTGGGCTCTGTGCCGCCGGCTCAGAGCTCGGAGCTTGCTTTGGATTCTGTGTCTCCTTCTTTCTCTGCTCCTCCCCGACCTGTGCTGTCTCTGTCTCTCAAAAATAAATAAATGTAAAAAAAATCCCTTAGAGTGGGGGGAGGGGGCTGAAACAAAACAACACACATTTGATTTCTCATAGTTCTGGAGGCGGACATGTTGGAGATCAGGGCACCAACAGGGTTGGGTCCTGGTGAGAAATCTCTTCCTAGCTTGTTGACGACTGCAGTCTTGCTGTTTCCCCACATGGCAGGCAGAGACAGTAAACTCTCTAGTGTCTCCTCTCATAAAGGCACTAATCCCATCATGAAGTCCTTCCTCATCTAAGCTTAATCACCTCCCAAAGGCCCCACCCCCAAATACCATTACCTTGTGGATCAGTGCTTCAATATATGAATTTGGGGAGGGGGACACAACTCAGTCCATAGCACTGTTTCATTTCTCATATTCTTTCCTTGATGTTATGAAGGAAAGGTCTTTTTAAAAAAGGTTTATTTATTTTGAGAGAGAGACACAGACAGACGGACAGACAGCACAAGTGGGGGAGGAGCAGAGAGAGAGGGGGAAAGACAGTCCCAAGCAGGGTCCGCACTGTCAGCCAGGAGCCTGATGCCGGGCTCGATCCCACGAACCACGAGATCATGACCTGAGCTGAAATCAAGAGTCAGATGCTTAAACGACTGAACCACTCAGGCTCCCCACCTCCCCCCCCCCCCACTTTTTTTTTGTTTTTTAAGGAAAAACTAGTGGATTCTATCTTAATTGTCATGTACTTTAGTTCCTATTTGTTACAAAATTCCCATGTCCTTGATGCTAGGAGTATGTCCCCATAGTGGAAGAGGTCCTGTAATGAAAGTTATACATAGTAAACTCAGTTACATTATATGCTGATTGGTGACAAAGGGAGAGCAAAATGCATTAACAATGCTCTGTGGCTGTGCATGATGCCGTGAATGAGGCAACGCAGTGATAGATTCTGTAGACCCATAACCTTTTATCTCCATGTGGCTGGTTTTCCTTGAAACTCCAGGGAAAAAGAGGAGATCATTGAGAGGATTGAACATTACAAGTTTGCACATCAAATACAGGAACCTCAGAATTTTTGACTTATTTAAAATAAGGACAATGCAGTCCCCTCCCCCTCCCCACCTTGACTAGAGCCATCTGCTTTTCCTGTAACTGTTTTCAAGGGAACTAGAATGGGTGGTCTTCTCTGAGGTGAATGCTTTATTACATTTATGTAAGAAAGCAATGTCCTTGACAATATTTCAGCTATTTGTTGCTTCAAGTTCAAGTCTCAAATGAATCCCACACTGGATAAATTTGGCAGCAAAGTGCCATTGTGCGAGTGTCATTATACTGGGTTGTACTACAAGGGCTATCACGTGCAGGAACCAGTCCACAAACCGTCCGCTGTTCTCTGCTTTGGTTCGTTACTCATTCGGCACACCCAGCGTGGTCTTTTTGGTTGTGTTTTGCTTTCGTTCTTACCCTATCTAAGGCATTATCCTAGGCACTGTAGAGGAAATTAAATACAAATTGTCTCTGAAACTCTGTCTTCGTGGCTTAAGAGGACTAATAATGGCCCAGCGTTCATCACACAGATGTTCCATCTTACTGTAAAAAGAAGTTACATCATAGAAATAGACAATGTAAAGGGGCGCCCGGGGGGCTCAGTCAGTGAAGCGTCCGACTTCGGCTCAGGTCATGATCTCACGGTCCGTGAGTTCGAGCCCCGCGTCGGGCTCTGTGCTGGCAGCTCGGAGCCTGCTTCAGATTCTGTGTCTCCCTCTCTCTCTGCCCCTCCCCTGCTCCTGCTCTGTCTCTCTCTGTCTCAAAAAGAAATAAAAACGTTAAAAAATTAAAAAAAAAAAAGAAAATGTAAAAGAATTAGAATATATCATATCGCTAAGCTTGATGAGCCAAATTGAACAATCAATGTCTGAGAAAAGCATTAGCATTCCCAATGCGCTATGAGCTGTTTTCATCATGTTTTCCGTGAGATTGATTGTGAAGCATGTTTTACACAGAGAAATTCAAAAATTCGAGTAGAAATCCATAATAACACGGGTCAGGTTTACATGGACTTTGAGATGACGCGGTGTCAAGACACAGTTTTGTCAAAGTAAAAAAAAAAAAAAAAAGTTTTTGATTTGAAAAGCAACCGGGAACGGTGCTTGTGTCCTGGGTGGGTTTTCGGGGGGCCGGGGGACAGGAGTGTGAAGGAGACTATTTGTATTAGATTTACTTTTCGCTTTTTTTTTTTCCACCTTTTTGCATCGTGTACCATATGCACGTGTTATCTATTTTTAAGTAATTTCATTATGAACAACAGTAACACCAACTCAGAACCATATATTAAAGGGGAGAGGTAGTGCCAGAAGCTGACGGCACAGGCTTTAGAGTCGGACACACACGCGCGTGTGCACGCACGCACACGTACCCTATACTGCAAACGTATAGAGTGGTTCATTCCCAGTTCTACCTCCTCCTAGTTACCGGGCCTTGAGCACATTGTGAATAACGCTGCGACGAACATAGGCGTGCACGTACGTCTTTGAGATCTTTGTCTTCCGTTCCGTTGCATAGATATTTTCTGCGGTGCCATTTCTGTTCCCTTGTCATCTATTTTACCATTTTTTTTTTTTTTTTGAGTTCTTCTCTTAGTGGTTACCTTACAGATTACAATTAGTGTCCCAATTTACACCAATCTGGTTCGGATGAATCCCAGCTTAATTTCAATATTAGACAAAACTTTGCTCCTATCAGGCTCCTTTCTCACCTCCCTTCTTCGTGCCGTCACTGCCATACAAGTTACGTCTTAATACTTTGTATGCTCGTCAGCACAGATTTAAAATTATTGCGCTACGCAGGTGTCTCTTAAATTCGGCAAAAAAGAGCTTCAGATAATATTTACTAATCACGGCCTGTTGGGCAAGTGATGTTCCCTGTCTAACCCTGGGTTTCCTCATGGGTAATATGGGAATAATGGTATCCCTTTCTTCCCCGTTGAGCTGTGAGGATTAAACGGGATAACGTATGTACTGCATTTGGAACAGTGCCTTTGCACATACTAAGTGCTCAGTGAATGGTAGCCGTCGTTCTTAGCAACCCTTCTGCTATCATGTCTTTGCTCGTGCTGTTCCATCTTTCTGTGTTGTTCCACCTTTTTGTAATCGCTTCTTTCCAACCCTCCGATGCCAAATTTCTATTCATCGTTTTAAGCCCCAGCTCAAATGCCACCATTTCCATGTTTGAAATTGTACAGTGTCTCTCACCATCGCTATACTACTTATCACAGTGTTCCTTAGATTACAGTTATTTGTGATATGTCTCATCTCCTTCTGCATTCTAACGTTCATGAGGGTGAGCATGGGGTCTTATTCATTTCTGTATCTTTCACAGTGTGTAACCAAGTGCCTTATACAGAGTATAAGTGCCTCCTTATATGGAATAAGTACTCAGTAAATAATCACTGTATGGTTGAATCAAGTGAGTAATTTAAAAGTGCAAAACAGATTCAGTTTCCTAGTTCTGTTAGTAGAACTAAAGGCAATTAAAAATTTTTAAATTTTTAAAATTTTATTTTAGAGAGAGAGTGTGAGTGGGGGAGAGGGACAGAGGGGGGAAGAGAGAGAGCATCTTAAGCAGACTGCACACTCAGTGGAGAGCCCAATGAGGGGCTCGATCCCATGACCCTGGGATCATGACCTGAGCCGAAATCAGGAGTCGGACGCTCAACTGACTGAGCCACCCAGGCACCCCTGCATGCAGTTTTAAAGCAGTAAACAGGCATGATACAAAGGATATATTTCCCTCAAGTGGTTTAGGGGCCCTCTTAGGTCGATGGGAGAGAAAATCGTAAGGTACTGGCATTCTTATTTCTTAGAAAGTAGTAGGTTGAAAGAGAAGTTCAGTGCCTCGCAGTGTATAAATGTGAGTAGCTGATACAGTGCCATAAACAGGCAGTGTAAAACTGGCTTCAAATTTATTATTTAAAAAAAAAATCAGGCTTTATATTTAAAAGGAGAAGCATTTAGACTAATGAACACTTATGCTCCCTAGAAGAAATTGAAGAAAGTAAGATTATTAAACTATATACGTTTCCTTCATGTAACCCCAAAAGTGGTAGGAAGGGAAAAGAAGAGGCAGCATAGTTTGATGGTCACGCACCCAAACTTAACAATTAGAAGAAGCAAGTCTGAATTCCAGCACTTAATATTAGGCAGTCAGTATTAGCTAAGTGACTTTGGGGAAGTCCTATCCCCTTCCTGATTGTCCATTTCCTTGCCTGTGATGCCTGTGTCACAGAGTCGTTCAGAGAAATAAATGAACTAATGGATTGTGAAATTGTTTTGTGAGCTATAAAGTATTTTTGGTCACTCTTTTCTTCTGTGTTCCTACTGCTCTGTGTTTATCATCTGCTATAGCATTTTCCGTGTCGTGTTGTAATTTATTTGTTTATCTCTGTCCCCCACTAGACTGAGCTTTGCAGAGCAAAGATTTTTATTTATCTTTGAACACCAGGGCCTAACCCATAGGTACTCAATAAATGTTTGATGAGTGTGTGAATAAATGTTTCAGGTAGGAGATGAACCCAGATGACCTCTCAAGTTTCCTTTTAGTTTTGCTGTTTAAGATTCCATGAAAAGGTCTAGAAATAATTAGAGACCAACAAAGGAAGAACTATTTAGAATATAAAAACTTGAAACTGAAGGGCAGTTACAGAATTGTTAAACACATATTAACATTCTAGAGTGTACTTTCAAAAGGGAAATCGTCGAGACAGGTTAATTGAGTTTATGTATAAGAAGGGAGGTTATGATTTGTCAAGTGAGAAGTAATTTTTCCTGGCCATGGAATGATAACGGCTGAAATGAATCTCTCAAAAGCTAGGAAATTTGGCAGAGGAATACTGTGGCTCAACAAATTCATTAGAGCAGAAAGGTATTAAGAAACATTTGAAGAAGTATGGTTAAATCATGGGAAACCAGCCTCCCTTATTAAGATGCCAGAAACCAATGAGACCTAAGGTGGAGGTTTTCTGTGGTTGTATTTGTTGTTGTTTGAAAGGGTTCAAAACCACAGCTCCTGCAGGGGCAAAGTATGAGCCTTGAAAAAGCACAGTCAATGTCCCTACCGACATAGATTTAGTACGCAGAAGAGATCGTACACACAAGGCGGGGGTGGGGGGGGGGAGGTGAGGCAGAAATAGTAAAATGAAGGAACAAATGGCTGAAGTCAGTTTATCATGAGAGATGAGGAACATCCAAAAAAAAAAAAAAAAAGATCCCGAATCAGAAATTGGAAGGCAGCATTAAATCCTAGAATTGGAATGGACCTTGAGAGAACTTCCAACTATAGGACTAAACCAGAGATTCCCTCGACGGGAGACCTCAAAGCCTTACCTGGTGCCTCATAATGTGGATGTTACCATGTTCCCTCTCTCTGGTCTTTGACTAAATGTCTGGGGGAAGAGAAGATACACCCGACTGGTGGTGGGGGGAGGTCCCCACCATAGAGGCTTTAGTATAGCATAGTGGGATGGAAACAGCTTGCCCTTAAACAATCACACACACACGTGAATTCGAATCCTAGCTCTGCCTCTTATCAGCTGTCTGACCTTGAGGAATTATTTAATATCCCTAAAAGACATTAAGAACTCTGTCTAGGGGCGCCTGGGTGGCTCAGTCAGTTAAGCGGCTGACTTCGGCTCGGATCGTGACCTCACGGTATGTGAGTTCGAGCCCCGCATCAGGCTCTGCGCTGACAGCCTGGAGCCTGTTTCCGATTCTGTGTCTCCCTCTCTCTCTGACCCTCCCCCACTCACACTCTGTCTCTGTCTCTGTCTCTCTCTCTCTCGAGAATAAACATTAAAAAAAATGAAAACAGAACTCTGTCTATTCAAGTAACTCCTATTTTGCACGTGCCTGGGTTGTCTAATTTTCCTTTCTTTCGTTTTTTTCTTCTGTTCAATTTTTTTTCTTTTTCCTCCAGTTTTGTTGAGAAACAATCGACATACATCGCAGTTCAATTTACATATATTGTGAAATGAGTCCCACAAAGGGTTCATCTCACGTCCGTCTTCTCACGTAGATACAATAAAAAGAAAAGAAAGGGAAAAAAAGGAAAACAAATCTCTCCTTGTGATGATGAGAACTCTTGAGGATTTACTCTCTTAGCCTCCCTGTCACACGGCCGTGTTAGCTGTAGTCATCACGTTGTACATAACGTCCCCAGGACATACTTATCTTCTAACTGGAAGTTTTGACCACCTTCCTCCAATCCGTGCCTCCACCCTGGCCCCAGAAACCACAAGTGTGATTTTCTTCTTCCAGGAGTTTGGTTTGCTTTTGTTTGCGTTTTAGATTCCACGTGTAAGGAAGATCATACGGTGTTTGTCTTTCTCTGACTTATTTCAGTCAGCATAATGCCTTCAAGGTCCATCCATGTTGTGGCAAATGGTAGGATTTCCTCACTTTTTAGGCCGAATGATATGCTAATGTATATGTATGTGCACCACACCTTCTTTATCCACTCATCCTTCAACGGGCACTTAGGGTGTCTTCATTTCTTCTTCTCTTCCCCTCCCCCATCCTCCTTCTGACGTGGGACTCAACCCACAAGCTTTGAGATCATGACCTGAGCCGTTACCAAGAGTCGGACGCTTAACCAACTGAGCTACCCAGGCACCCCTAACGCTGCTTTCTAAGACATATCATTAGCTTTATATCCCAACCCTTTTACTGAGGTTTTAATTCTCCTTGTCATATTTCTAATTCCTCTTGCTTCATGGTTGCAGTGCCTCCTCTAATCTCTCTGAGGATGTCAGTCACAGATTTTCCTTTTTGAAGTTTTCTTCTGAGCTTCAGGGACCTTCTCTGAGAGACTAGACCTCCAGTCTTCTGCTGGGGTCAGGAAGGGAAGTTCCTTGGCTCTGCAGAGTTGGGAGGGAGCCGGCAGCCGTGTCAGTGTCTTAGGCTGACTTCCAACCAGTCCTGGTTTTAGCCACTCCTTCCCTCCCACTTCCAGAGGAACCTGGTGCTACAAATCCCTGAGCCTTTGTTGGAGCTCCTTGGTGTCAGCGGAGTTGCCTCTCAGCTTTCCCTATGGACGACTCGGGATCCCAGGTCTCCCTGTTCTACTAACTCAGTTACTACTTGTCCTTCTGCTGTCTGGTTTACAAAATTGGTTGCTTCTCTCCTGTGTCCCCCACCTTTGTGTATTCATACCCTTTTAAAGTTCTTTTACCATAATTTTATCAGAGTTTTGAGGAGGGAGCAGAGCCAAAGGTGTGATTTCCATGTACCATCTTTTTTTTTTTTTAATTTTTTTTAACGTTTTATTTATTTTTGAGACAGGGAGAGACAGAGCATGAACAGGGGAGGGTCAGAGAGAGGGAGACACAGAATCTGAAACAGGCCCCAGGCTCTGAGCTGTCAGCACAGAGCCCGACGCGGGGCTCGAACCCACGGACCGCGAGATCGTGACCTGAGCTGAAGTCGGCTGCTTAACCGACTGAGCCACCCAGGCGCCCCTCCATGTACCATCTTTGACCAAACCTCTTAATTCTTCATGTGTTTCATATCCATCACTTAGGTTTTAACCATCACCACATTATACCGTTTCTTACCACTTTTTATCTAGTCTCCTGGTCTCTAGTTTCTCTTCCTTTAGGTCTGTCCTTTGCCATGCTGTGGACTCATCTGCCGGGAAGACTGTATTATGTACCTCACAGCTTTGAGCGTAAAAACCCTCTGGCCGCTTCTGGACGTCTGCATTCCTTACCCTGCCATTCAAAGCCTTCCACAATCTAGCCTCCGCCCACCTTTTCAACCTCATGTTTTAGGCTTTCAGAAACACTCACATCCATATGGTTGCCCATACTCACCTGTAGCACTGAGCCAACTTGTCTGGAACAAATAGGGGCACGACAACTGGGCTTGCCTGGTGATTTATCCAGTAGATTCATCAGCTGACCTGTTGATTTTGAGCGATTGACTTAAAGCTCTTGCTTTAAGTGAACATTTATTGGACTTGAGGCTTGTAGCCTATTTCAGTCTAGGATTCTAAAATCTGTCTTTAGGGGCGCCTGAATGGCTCGGTTCGTTAAATGCTCGACCCTTGATTTCTGCTCAGGTCGTGATCTAGCGGGTTTCGTGAGCTCAAGTCCTACATCGGGCTCTGCACAGGCAGCTTGGAGCCTGCTTGGGATTCTCTCTCTCCCTCTCTTTCTCTCTGCACCCCCCCCCCCCCAGGGTCTTTGTCTCTCTCTCAAATAAAAACTTCACAATATTAAAAGAAATCTGTTTTTATTATGCATTTTCTTTTTTTTTTAAGTTTATTTATTTATTTATTTATTTTGAGAGAGAGCATGCAAATGGGTGAGGGGCAGAGAGAATCCCAAGCAGGCTCTGCACCGTCAGCACAGAGCCTGATGCCAGACTCCACCCCACGAACCGCGAGATGAGATCATGACCTGAGTCAAAACCAAGAGTCGGACGCTTAACCGACTGAGCCACCCAGGCGCCCCTAGTCTATGCATTGTCTTTATTGTGTTCGCTCTGTTGCATATTGAGTTTTTCCGTGGCATATTACTCCCCATCTCATTTATTTTCTGCTGGACTCTGGGGGTGCAAAGATGAGTAGGATGTGGAAATGATGTCCTATAATGAACTGCTATCTTATTATATGGTATTGGGTTTAAGTCCCAGCTCAATGACTGGTTTCCCACAGTGAGATTTACTCTTCTTTTAGGGTATAGCCTTATAATTTATTATATCCTTCTCACCAAAAGAACGTTCTGATATTCACCTCAAGTATGAGTTTAACATTTTCACGAAAGCATATTGCTTCCTGATGACTCTTTTTCTCCCCAGTGTCGTCTTTGCCGACCTCTTTTTTATGAACGTGATTCTTTGGGTGGAAGGTTCATCGGCTGCCATCTCCTTTGGTACTCTGATAGGGATTCTTGCAATGTGGTGTGGAATTTCAGTACCCCTAACATTTGTGGGTGCGTACTTTGGAGCCAAGAAAAAGGTAAATTTCTAAAATACTGCTTTTGACCATTGACTGATGTCTGAAATAATACCTCAACGTGTATATTACTATACATGGGATGTGAAATGTACCATTGGAGAAAACTACGAAGAATAATCCTATTTATCTATTTCATCATTTATTTAAATGTTTATTTATTTTTGAGAGAGAGAGAGAGAGAGCATGAGCAGGGGAGGGGCAGAGAGAGAGGGAGACACAGAATCCGAAGCAGGCTCCAGGCTCTGAGCTGTCAGCACAGAGCCTGACACAGGGCTTGAACCACAGACCGTGAGATCATGACCTTAGCCGAAGTTGGACGCCTAACTGACTGAGCCACCTCAGCGCTCCTAGAATAGTCCTTTTTAAAAATATTTTATTTTTAAGTAATCTATATACCCAGCATGGGGCTCGTACTCACAACCCCGGGATCGAGAGTCACACATTCTTCTGACTGAGCCAGCCAGGCATCCTGGGATAATCATTCCAGAATAAAAGATTTAAAAATTAACAAAAATGGAACCCAGTAACCCTTTAAAAGACATTATTTAGAGTACTCCCCACTTTATAGGTTGTTTAAATTTCTGTCTCTGTTGGAGAAAATTAAAAGGATATATAGTAGTAGGAAGGCTGACTTTAACCGAGTCAGAAAAGTATACAGCAGGGGAGGAAAGCTAAGGTACAGTCTGAAAAATGGAACTGTTGAGTTTATAGATTTGAAGTTAGCTTATTCTACATATAGGGTAAAGGAGCAGGACACTGAAAAGACTACTCTGCAAAAGGAATGTATAAAGACATAGTGTGAGTTTGCACACTGTGTGCAAAGGGAGAAATCAGACAACACAAAACGGAAGCTGGAGGTCCACACAGAGCAGAAAAAAAGAAAAAATGTCTGAAAACTACCGACAGATTTTGAGGGAAATGCGTGAGACAAATTCTGAGACGACTTTTTGACATGTATTACTTCATATTGGAATAGGCACCACTAAATCTTGTCCAGTCTCTCCCTTGAAACTGACAGGAAACGATAAACATCCTTATTGCCTAGCTGTGTGCTTTCTAGTGTGGTGGCCACTGGCCACGTGTGATTTTTGAGGGCCTGAAATGTGGCTACTTCCAAACTGGTATGTGCTGTGAGGAAGTGGAAAATACACAGTGGATTGCAGACAGAACAACAGCAGCCAAATAGAAAACATCTATTGACTACTTCTTTTTTTAAACAGTTTTTTTTGATGTGTATTTATTTTTGAGAGAGAGAGAGAGAGAGAGAGAGAGAGAGCGTTGGAGAGACTGAGCCTCCCAGGTGCCCCTACTGAGTCCTTCTTATAGCAATGACACAGGCAACTGAGAACATTTGTTAGATCCGATGAAATGGATTCACAAATTAATTCCACCTGTTTCTTTTTACTCTTTAAAATGCGGCTTCTAAAAAATTTAAAACTGCCTCTGTGGCTTGCATTATCTTTCTATAGCACAGTGTTGGTCTAGCCTCTGCCCACATGACTGCTCTGGGAAGTGTTCTGTGTCCAGTTCCGATTCAGGATTGTGTCTTGTGATTATATGTCTATAAATTCACTTCAATTTCATGTCATTCTGATTTTCACTTGATTTCTCTTCGAGCAGTTTAGGTTTCCAGTTTGCACGAACCAGATTCCCCGTCACATTCCGCGGCAGAGTTTTTTTACGAAACCACCTTTTGGCATCATGATCGGTGGCATTTTACCTTTTGGCTGTGTTTTCATTCAACTCTTTCTCATTCTGAACAGTATTTGGTGAGTACGGTATCGTCACAACTCAAAACATCTTAATTGTTGATAAACGAAGTTTCCTATATTTCGAGGAGGTTAGAGTCTGGGTATGGCAAAACTTCATTTGCCTCTGGTTTTATCCAGGAAATAGCCCTCTGACCCCTGGGGTTGGGGGGGGACTTCCTAGGGAACTGAGACTTAATTCACAAGTTTTTAAAGACAGTTTTTGATGGAAATTTCTACGCAGGTTTCCTTTTTTAAAAGCAGTAACCTCTTTTTAAGCCTTTCCAGATGACTTACAAAGTTGGCTCACACCATACTTCTCCGGGCCTTCGCAGGGGGTGGGGCGGGGGGAGGGGTGCTGTCCCTTGGAAGGAGGCACCTAAAGACCGGAAGAGGCAGCCGTGATGTGTATCTCTTTTCCATACCAACCTTCCATGCAAGAGTTCAGAGTTCCTCTGCTAAAAATATTTTGAAGACTTACAGCTTCAAAGACTTACTTTGAGCTGTAAGTCATGTTTTTCGGCTCTCCTTTCTGTCAACTGTTAGTTCTGGTGTCAGGATGCCTGCTCTTTCCTCACAGCTTTCCTCGTTTTATCTGCTGCTTTGAATCTGTTGGGGTTTAAGAATTCTGATAGCCGGGGCTCCTGGGTGGCTCAGTCGGTTAAGCGTTCGGCTTCGGCTCGGGTCATGATCTCACAGTTTGCGAGTTCGAGCCCCGTGTCGGGCTCTGTGCTGACAGCTCAGAGCCTGGAGCCTGGTTCGGATTCTGTCTCCCTCTCTCTCTGCCCCGCTCACGCTCTGTCTCTCTCTCTCTCTCAAAAATAAATAAACATTAAAAAAAAATCTCTAAAAAAAGAATTCTGGTAACCAAGGGGCGCCTGGGTGGCTCAGTCTGTTCAGTGACCGACTTCGGTTCAGGTCATGATCTCACGGTCCGTGGGTTTGAGCCCCACGACGGGCTCTGTGCTGACAGCTCAGAGCCTGGAGCCTGCTTTGGATTCTGTCTCTCCCTTTCTCTCTGCCCTCTCCTGCTCATGCTCTGTCTCTGTCTCTCTCAAAAATAAATACGTATTAAAAAAAATGTTTTTTAAAGAATTCTGGTAACCAAGACAGAAACGCATGTAAGGTGAGAACCCAGGCTTTCCAAAGTGCGCCAGTTTTTACTTGCAAAGCTCCAGGTCCGTGACAGCTATTTCAGTTTCTCCCGGTCCCTTTTTCCTTAATTCCTGATTCTTGACTGCATTCTGGTTTCAGGAGCTGGGCAAGTGGGGTGTCGCTGCAGAGGGAGTTTTGGAGATGGGGCAAAGGCCCCATAAAATCAAATGGAGTAGCCAGCTGTGTATATTTCTAACACTTTCATCCTAAAGCAATCTTTCAGACAAAGCTTTCAAGTCCTCAAAAGTGAGGTTTAATCATGCGCATTAATTGCTCACTTTTTAAACAGCATTGTGGCAAATTGGTTTAAAAGATAAGCAGTAAAATCTGTTACCTTGTCAGCAACGAAATATTTAACATGCTGCAAAATAGATTATGTAACTGTATTTTCCAGATGTTTTTGATGGGATAATTTTAAAGTGAAAACTAAAAGCTTCTTTGGACAAGTTAACTTTTGTTTCAATGAAAAAGAGGGTGCTTGCTGTGTACAACATTGTATATACTTATTATCTATATACATGATGCTCCCCAACCCCCATTCTTCGTCCTTGCAACCAGGTATATACTCTACACGAGATTTAAAAAAATTTTTAACGCTTATTTATTTCCAAGAGAGAGAGAGAGAGGCAGGCAGAGGGCAAGCAAGCAGGGGAAGGGCAGAGAGAGAAGGAGACACAGAATATGAAGCAGGCTCCAGGCTCTGAGCTGTCAGCACAGAGCCCTACGTGGGGCTCGGACCCATGGACTGCAAGATCATTTCCTGAGCCGAAGTCAGATGCCCAACCGACTGAGCTACCCAGGTGCCCCTGACTCTGTGGGGTTTTTTTGGTTGTATAATGTATTTGCTGATATTTATGGCATTTATAACCTTCCATTGCTAAAAAGAAAGCATGGCTTAAAGTGTGCGTGAAGAGGGGCGCCTGCGTGGCTCAGTCAGTTAAGCGTCCGACTCTTGATTTTGGATCAGGTCATGATCGCAGGGTCGTGCGATCGAGCCCTGCGTCAGGCTAAGCCTGCTTATGATTCGGTCTCTCTCTCCCTCTGCCCCTCTCCACCGCTTGCTTTCTCTCTCTCTCTCAAAAAACAAAACAACCATAAAATGTGCATGAAGAAAATGGTAGAGATACTGATGGTTCTTTAGTGAAAACTGAATTGCACGAGCAGAGAAATAGGGGTAAGTAGGAACACGGATTCGTACTGGAGGAGATCAGGCCAAACTCTGAAGCCACATTGGTCGGTCAGGGAATGGTTTCTGGATGTTGGATGGATCGATGAAGGTCTGGAGTGAATCTCTCAGGTTAGACAAACGTGACCGTCTCTTGTATTCATTTGGAATGGTCTTTCTGTGTATTGTGAAGTTAATTTTAAGGCTATCATTTTTATTTTCAGGTCTCATCAAATGTACTTCATGTTTGGCTTCCTTTTCTTGGTCTTTATAATTCTCCTGATTACCTGCTCAGAAGCTGCGGTTCTGCTGTGTTATTTCTACTTGTGTGCTGAGGTAAAGACCTAAGAAACGAATGCATCTTCTCCTTCCCAAACTCGCACTATTGGAAGTGGAAGCCTGTGTTGAGAAAGGAATTGAAGCACATGTTAACTGCCTGGTTTCTACAACTTGGGATCAGCTTCATATTGTGTTTTCCTGATGACACATGTTGATTTTGATGCAGCTTTGATGGAAAGTTAATGCTACTTTGGTGGAAAATCTAAACAGAAAGCAATTTCTCTCCGGCTAGTTACTATAATTGCTGCATAATATTCAGTTAACATAGAAAAGAGCAGGGAACTGATTTGATATTTAGACATACAAAAGATCTGGCTCAATTGGTGTTTTGTTGTTTTTTTTTTTTTTTTTGACAATTAAAGTTTTCACAGCTTGGGCCAGGATTGCATTTTATGGGTTTGAGATTGCTGCTAAAGGCCTTTTCTCTTACTTTTGGTTACCATGGGCAGAAGTAGTTTTGTTTACCCCACTGTACCCCCACTTTGTTTCTGATGTCCTTCTGGGTAACTAAGGTGGTAGTGAACATTATTTTCTTAAATCCCCGAAATCCCTCTTGTTTTGGTAGTTAAATGTGACTCTCTAAACGTAACAATAGAGAGTTTTGGGAACGAGGATCATATACATGATGTTCTTAGAGCATTTTCTTCTTGAGCTACAAGCATAAGGGTGAAAAAATTAGAATTTTGTATATATTATACTCAGCTTCTCAGTTCTACGGTGTATTTTTTGTCACAGAAAACCCGCGACAATCGTGAATGAAGTATATACTCACAGGCAGGTGATGTGTATATTTCTGTTTCTTAGAAGTGCTTTGAAGGCCCCCAAGACCACCCACGTGTCTGGTGGTTCACTGGAAAGACTCGTGGGACTCAGCATACAGATGCACGCCTGGCTAGGGCTTAATATAGCCAGAGGACACACAACAGGATCAACAAGGGGAAAAGACACAGGTGGAACCTGGAGAAATCCACGTCTGGTCTTCCTGTGCTTTTTCTTTTCCATGAGGGGACACACCAATTACGTTCCCTTTTTCAGCGATAAAAAATATAGTCATATATGTGCAATGTTTCCGCCCAGGGAAGCCCATTAGAGACTTCACATCCAAGGTTTTTACTGGGAGCTGGTCACATAGGCACCCTCTGCCTAGCAATTACAACAATCCCAGACCCCCAAAAGGAAAGCATGTGTTCACCATAAATCACACTGTTCGTACGGCCTAGGTATGGCCAACACGTCTTATCAGTCAGGGGATGATTAAATGCCGAATTCTCAGATATAAGCCAAGGGCCAGCCTTGCAAGCAGGCCCTTCTAAAGATAGCAACTTCAGACCTGCTATGTTAACTCTTTTCTGCACTGTAGGTTCCCTTGGCCCTTGACCACAGTGCCTTTACAGTAAAATGAGCATCAGTTGGAGCCGTGGGGAATTGACCTGTGTATTGACCTCACTCATGCCCCCATGGGTCCTGAATTCAGCTGGGTGAGACAAATCCCATTCACCATAAAGCTCTATATGCAGTTTCTGTACTAACCTTTGTCTACCTGGCCCGAAACATCAATTCAGGCCCAGCTTCTGCCAGTAAATTGAAGCTGACCCGAAAGCCTTCCAAGGCTGAGGCAGTGTCATGACAGAAAGGATGCGTGCATTACAAGTACGGTCCCCGAGGGCACACGTGGTTCCCCTGGAAACAGGGAGTTTATCAATGTTAAGGCACCCCAAGCAGAACGTACATTAGTCCGACGGTTTCTTATAAAACTTCCCCTTGGATTTCTTCTAATCCATAATCTAATGGAGCCTGTTTCATGTGGTTTGTTATCACAATAATTGCTAACCCGTTTAGAGTTAGGTTTCACCTAAAGTGATTTTTTTCTACTTCTTTTTGCAGGATTATCACTGGTGGTGGAGAGCCTTTTTCACTAGCAGTTTTACAGCTGTTTACCTTTTGATATATACAGTTCATTACTTCTTCGCCAAACTTCAAATCACAGGCACGGCAAGCGCCATTTTGTATTTTGGGTACACGATGGTCATGGTCCTGATTTTCTTCCTTTTCACAGGTAACCACAGAATGACTTCATGCGTTTCACACTCTCTGAAGAGACTTGGAGATAATAATGTGATAAGCATCAATTAACGACTAATGGAAGGAATAGGGAACAAAGTCATCATGTTCATTTTTATGCTTTGGGGATAAAAGATTGTAAAGCCTGGGGAGCCGGAGGGACCTGATGTACTTAGCTTCAAGATTGTCCCTTGTGAATGTTTCTAAACAGTAGGGATGTGTTCCAAAGCACATAAAGGGTTATGTGTAATCACCTTTGAATAGCCTCCAAGCATAAAAATGAACTGACTTGAATAAATTTTAAATTAGCAAAAGTAGATGAAGCAAATGTGTGGCCATATAAGCAATTAGATGTGAGGGACAAGATGTATACTCCCCAGGATTACTCATTTGGGGTTGTTATTTGGGTTCAAGATGTGACAGCAGCCTTTCTGTAGATGAAGGCTTGTTGAAGTACGTGACAAAATGGAGTGGTTTATAAAATGATCCGGTTAAGGAAATTATGAGGTCAGAGAGCTTGGAACCCTTTTCAGTACAAGTGAGGCAGTGTTCCATCTCTATCTGCCTCACGTTTTTAAAAAAAGAGTTTATTATTTTATATTTTATTTTTTTTAGATGTTATTTTTAAGTAACCTCGATACCCAATGTGGGGCTTGAACTCACAACCCCGAGGTCAAGCGTCACAAGCTCTTGGGGCGCCTGGGTGGCTCAGTCAGTTGGGCTTCTGACTTCGTCTCAGGTTATGATCTCGTGGTTTGTGGGTTCTAGTCATCAGTGTGTCCACTATACTGACAGCTCGGAGCCCCGAGCCTGCTTCGGATTCTGTGTTTCCCTCTCTCTGTCCCTCCCCCACTTGCGCTCTGTCTGTCTCTCTCTCTCAAAAGTGAATAAACGTTAAAAAAATTAAAAAAGAGTCGCATGCTCTTATGACTGAGCCAACCAGGCACCCATCTACCTGCTTCACTTAAAAAAAAAATGTACTTATTTTTGAGAGAGAGAGAGAGAGAGAGAGAGAGCGAGCGAGCACAAGCGGGGGAGGGGCAGAGGGAGAGGGGGACAGAGGATCCAAAGCAGGCTCCATGCTGACAGCAGCAAGCCCGATGTGGGACTGCAACTCACAAACTGCGAGATCATGACCTGAGCCGGTCGGATGCTCGTCAACTGACTGAGCCATCCGGGCACCCCATACTTTTTCTTCATTTTAAGTTCTAGTTTTAGCTCAAGTCACAGGTCATTTTGACAAATTTTAAGTTACTGTCTCGGATTTTAAGTCTCAGGTTCAACAAATGTGTAAAAATCCACAGTGGAAACTTGTCAGAAATCCAAGCCGAGAGGGGCGCCTGGGTGGCTCAGTTGGTTAAGTGTCCAATTCTTGGTTTCGGCTCAGGTCGTGATCTCACAGTTCATGGGATCGAGCCCCATGACAGGCTCTGTGCTGATAGCCTGGAGCCTGCTTGGGATTCTCTCTCTCTCTCTCTCTCTCTCTCTCTCTCTCTGCTTCTCTCCTGTGTGCGTGTGCACTCTCTCTCTGTAAAAAGAAATAAACTTAAAAAAAAAAAAAAAGAAATAAAAGTCCCGAGACAGGTGTAAATGTCACTGGAGAAACCAAGGCATCTCGGTGGCGGCTCCTTTTTGATACCGTATTACCCGTGAGCTGCCGGTCTCAACTCCTCGGTACACAGAAGGCTGTGCAGACTTCCTCTCGTCTCTCAGCCACTGGACATTCTACACCCCTCGTGCCTTCTGTTTTGGATTTCTCCCCCAGGGACTGACTGGCTTTTATATTTGGGCGATATGGAGCTGGCTGTGTTGAGCACGGTAATTTCAGGCTTCTGTTTTCTTCATTACCTAGCACTTTGACTCCGGTTGCTTTTTTTCTGGAAGCCTCGTATTACAACAGCTTCTTTCCGAAGGTAGGTAGAATCCCGAATGGTCACACTGCGGGCAGAAATCTTCTCCCATTGGTTGGCTCCACCGTTTGCGGTGTCGTCTGTCACCCTCCCCCCGAATTCTGACTCGTGAAGGTTCCCGGTGATCCTTTGCCAGATCCAGTGGCCTTTCTCTAGCCTTCACCCTCCTTGGCTTCTGCAGCTCACTCCCCAACACCTATTCTGTGGAAGTCTCTCAGTGTGATTTGTGTCATGTTCCTTGTGCCCCTCTGGGCTTTCTTTTGCTTCCCTTCCCCTATCCTGTCACCTACCTCTAGCCTTTATCCAAGCTTCAGTTCTTCAGCATTTCAGTCTCCTCTTTGTACCGCCTCCCTGGCGGAGCCCGTTCGGTCCTGTGGCTTTGTTTACCTCCTCGATGCCGACAGCTCCCGAGTCAGGAATTCTTAACATAGCCCTTTCGTGCCTGATAGCCGATTAAACTTCCCTAGTCGTGCTTCTTCGGAAGTTTCTTATCTTTGTTCATTCTGCCCACCTCTTGCTTTTGGTCTTGGTCGAGGCCTTTGTTCCCTGATGCCAGAATTGCTCCGACAGCCTCCTATTCAGTTGGCTGGACCCAAGTCTCTTCTTTCTAGCCCACTCCGCACAATACCTGATGGTGAACTTCTGTCGTTTTTTCATTATATTAATGCAATTCGGTCCAAGATTAATTTTAATATGTCAACACATATTTATAGAATGCTTACACTGCACAAGACACTATGCCGGGTGCTGGGGACATAGGGGTGAAGAAGACATAGGGGTCCCATGTTTTTGTGGACCTTATATTCTAATGCAGGGAGACAAGCAATTATTAGTTGGATGAGCTTCATGGAAGAAATGATGTTAAAGAAGAGGTGGGTGGTCAACTGTTCCAAGCAGAGGTGACAGTGTGTTCAGAAGTCTTGACATAGGAAGGAATTTGACATCTTCAAAGAACACAGAGAAGCTTAGGATGGCGTTAGAGGGAGGGGGGCTCTGGGAGACAATAGTGATGTTAGAGAGGTAAGGAGGGGTCAGATCTTACAAGGGTCTTAGAAACTATATTAAAGAATTTAGATCTTATTAGAGGAGCCATAGGAAGTTCAGGGAGTTTAAACAAGGGACTAATGTGATTGTATCATTCTTCTAATTAAATGTTTGCTTATTTTTGAGAGAGAGAGAGAAAGAGCGACCAGGGGAGGGGCAGAGAGGGAGGGAGACAGAGGATCTGAAGCAGGCTCCGTGCTGACAGCAGAGAGCCTGATGAGGGGCTTGAACTCATGAACCGTGAGATCACGACCTGAGCTGAAGCCGGACACTCAACCGACTGAGCCACCCAGGCGCCCGTCATTCTTCTAATTAGAAAACTTTAATAGTGACATATGTCCTTGTCTATCAAGGGTAAACTGACCTTGGGGGTTGGGCCCCTGTTCTGCCTACTCAGTGTATTTTCTAAGCCTCCTCCAGACGTTTGAGCATGGAACTGGAATCTCCTTGAGAACAGGGACTATGTCTTATGCCTATTTTGTATCCTTCATTGTGCAAAGCACATGTTTCTTCTTGACTTGTGTAGAGTGTGAAAGAGAGGAGATACAATTATGGCGTGATGTTTCCATATCTTTTTTAAAAATTACATCATAGGGATGAGAAACCTCCCGGGTAAATTCTGGTTATCGTTCGTATCAGAAAAAACATTAGTAAAATTATGAAGTGTGTTTTTGACGTCTATTTTCTAGAATTGTTTTTTAAGAATCCCTGTCTGCTCACAGACCTGTAAATGGCATCTCCTTACATTTCATCATCATATAGTTTTTTCCTGTTGCATTGCTTTTATTTTTTCATTATCATTGTATCTTGAGGTTCACGGCAGGAAGCAGGTCTTATTGTCTATGTTCATGTTGTTTCACTTTTGAGGAAGGCATCCTCAATTAAATCATTAGTCTTGAGAATATAGATGTACACAAGAGTACGGTTATTAATTGCTGATTACTCTTGCTGTAGACACATGCTTCTGAAAGTGATTTTTTTATTAAAAAAATTTGTTTCTAATGTTTATTTATTTTTGACAGAGAGAGAGAGAGAGAGAGAGAGAGAGAGAGAGAGAGAGAACGTGAGCGGGGGAGGGGCAGAGAGAGAGGGAGACACACTCCGAAGCAGGCTCCAGGCTCCGAGCTGGCAGCACAGAGCCCAACGCGGGGCTCGAACTCACAAACCGCGAGATCATGACCCGAGCGGAAGTCGGATGCTCAACTGACTGAGCCACCCAGGTGCCCCTGAAAATGATTTTTTTTTAATGGCAACTTGGAAATTAGCAGTGTCCACTCATGGTAAAAAATGCTGAGGAGTTTCACACTTATTTAGAATAATTATGCATTCATCCGAAGCTATTCCTTGTGATCACCACATTTATCTTTGGTATTTGGATTCATCTGTGTCATCACAGCAGAAGGCTAGGACTTCACAGCTGTCATCTTTTAATATTGAGTATTGTGACTCTAGGGAAGACTCTTTATACACTAAGTCTATTTCCATGTTGCTACAAATCCTTTATTTTTATTTATTTATGTATTTATTATTTTATGTTATTTATTTTTTAATTTTTTAAACATGTTTATTTGTTTTTGAGAAAGAGAGAGACAGTGTGAGCAAGGGAGGGGGGCAGAGGGAGGGAGACACAGAATCGGAAGCAGGCTCCAGGCCCTGAGCTGATGCGGGGCTCAAACTCACAAACTGTGAGATCATGACCTGAGCTGAAGTCGGACGCTTAACCGACTGAGCCACCCAGGCGCCCCTATTATTTTAATTTTTAAAGTGTTTTATTTATTTTTGAGAGAATGCAAGCAGGAGAGGGGCAGGGAGAGGGGGACAGAGGATCCAAAGTGGTCTCCGTGCTGACAGCAGTGAGCCCGATGTAGGTCTTGAACTCATGAACTGTGAGATTATGACCTGAGCCGAACTTAGGCCCTCAACCGACTGAGCCACCCAGGTGCCCCTTTATTTATTTTTTAAAAATGTATTTATTTAAGTAATCTCTACATCCAACATGGGCCTCAAACTCATGACCCTGAGATCAAGAGTCACACAGTCTACTGACTGAGCCAGCCAGGCACCCCAAATAAGTTAAAGGCTTAAGAAAATGAATTGAAATAATAGATTTTTATATTGATAGGAAGGACAGAAGATCACAATAACCAATTAAGATCTAACCTTAGGATTCCTTCTCTAAAAGTCTATAGTGCTATGTTGTATTATAATGTATAGCCTAATGTAAACCTGGCTTCCATGGATATTGTGTAGTAAATGAAATATTTTATGTGATGATGTATATTTTAGGCAAGCAATGAAAAATGCTTTCATTTAGCCACAATCTATTATTCAGCCATTGAGAGCAGTGGTTCTCAACTAGGGGTGAATTTGCCCCTAGGGAACATTTAGCAATATCTGGAGACTTTTTTTTTTTAGTTTTTTAAAAATGTTTTTTTATTTTTGAGAGAGAGAGAGAGAGAGAGAGAGGAGACAGAGTGAGTGGGGGAGGGGCAGTGAGAGAGTGAGGGAGACACAGAATCTGAAGCAGGCTCCAGGCTCTGAGCTGTCAGTGCAGAGCCCGACATGAGGCTTGAACTCACCGATTGTGAGATCATGACCCGAGCTGAAGTCGGATGCTTCACCGACTGAGCCACCCAGGTGCCCTTGCAGACATTTTTGATTGTCATGACTGGGAGGTTGGTAGTGACATCTAGTGGGTGGGGGCCAGGGATTCTGCTAACCATCCTACTATGTGCAGACCAGCCCTCTACCACAAAGAATTATCTGGCCCCAAATGCCCAACAGTGCCACTGTTAAGAAACCCTGGTCTAGAGTGAACTATTTCTGAACCTCACTTTTACCTGGGAGTTGATGCTATTTTCAAAAGACAATTTTGATCGTCTCAGGAATCAAGATTATGTTTAGAATCTGAGACTCCGAACCACCAATCACTGTGCGGTGTTGAAGCCAGTGTGGCACAAGGAGCGTTTGAGACCCAGAAGAAGTGTCAGCCAGGTGCAGAGTGCCTTTCTGGTGGCTTTCTCACTAAGTGTCTGTGCTTTGAATGTATTTCTATTCATTAAAAGAGCCTCACGACGCTCAATATGTTTTGAGAGTTTCTACTGTGTAATAGTTTATCAGTGTAAGATGAAATATCCTGAAGGAAAAGTCCAATTACCTTAACACACAAATGTTAGCTCTAGTGGGCCTTTTGTATTTTACGACACCAAGTTGTCTCCGCCTTATTAAAGTTTTCGGCTCTAAAGGCCAAAAAATCAAAAAAAAGGGATAAAGACGTATTAATGCTAATTGTTAACTGACAAACAAATATTTATTAAGCTTCTATGGGCTTGGCAATGTGCTAATAGGGAATACGGAAACACAGATCTGAGACTATTTATTTTTTGTTGAGTTGACTATGTACCAACTGTTTGCATATATTTATCTCACTTAATTTTCACCTAATTGTCTAATTATCACGACGTGTTAGGTCATGTAAGTCCCATTGTATGGGTGAGGAAACTGAGACCCAGAGAGATTAAGTGACTTGTTCAAAGTCACTCAGCTAGTACGCATTGGAGCTATGATTCAGTCAAACCCAGGTTGGTCTGACTCCAAAGCTCATTCTCTTAAATACAACTCTGCATGTCCTCTTCAAGAGAGAGACTCTCCTTGGGCGGAGGCCAAACCAACAACGGAAGAATGCCCACGGACTCTCCTCTGTGGTCCTCTGTTTGACCAGGTAGATTGCTCTTAATCGGGAGAGCTGATCAGCGCACGTAAGACAATACAATATCGCCCTCGGGAATCCATGATGAAAACAGAGTATCTCAAGTGTTTCCCATGCCCTTTTGACCCTTCTTTCAAAAAAATAGAGGCACATTCTTCTAGTTTTTCCTCTGGAATAGTTTCGTTACTTCTTCAGTCCCAGCTCATTTTGATTTCAACTTACATTTATGGCCCTAAATGCTAAGTGCTGTAGAAATGAGCAGGACAGAGTCCTGTCGATTCTCAAGGATATTGAAAACTTCTGGCTCCCATTGTTTTTCCCAGCGCAAGTGGTTGCTGGCCTCCTCCAGCTCTGGGCCCCTAGTAGCCGGTATTCCTCTAGTTTGGAAGGGAAGCGTTCCTTTTCCCCGAAGGGAAGCAGAATCTGCATTCTCTGGTGTTCTCGTATTGTGTATTTTACATTCCCTGGCATCTCATACCTGAACTGATGTCTACTCCCTCCACCCCAAGCTTTTTGTGTCCACCTGGTGCTTATTCTTCGAGGTCTTTCTGCACAAAGCAGTTCATGGTCACCTCAACCTGTATTGATCTCCCTAACCTGGAACAATCAGACAGGGTTGGCTTTGAGCTCCAGCTGTATTGCTTATTGGCTGGGTGTTGTGAGGCAAGTCAATGGGCTGTCTGAGCCTCTCTTTCCTCGCAGAGTGGGGAAAATCCTAGAACTTACCTCGGAGACTTCAACTCAATCTGATCGCACATGTAAGCACTTAACCCAGAGCTGAGCATGTAAGTATTTAGGACACAGCAGATATGCTCATCATTATTAGCATTATTATCATCATTATTGTCATCGTCATGAACTACAGGTTTGGTCGTCTCATTCTCTGGCTTATGTGCCTTTGTTGGCTCCCAGGCGCCTGCCTGATCAAATCCAAACTTCTTAACTCGGCATTCCCTATTTGGCTCTCACCTACTTTTTCTCCTATATGCCGTCTTTGGTGTTCCCTTAATTCGTACTTTTTTTTTAATTTTTGAAAAATATATTCAAAGTTTATTTATTTATTTTTAAGTAATCTCTCTTCCCAACATGGGGCTCAAACTCACGACCCCAAGATCGAGTCGTGTGTGCTTCTGACTGAGCCAGCCAGGCTCCCCAATGTTCCTTTCGTTCTTTGATGACACATCCTTAATGTCCCAATTCTTCTGCCATGGTTCTCGCTGTTCCTTAACACTGCCGGGGTTTAAGTGTTCCAGGCCTTTATGGGTACTTTTTGCTCTGTCTCAAATAGCTGTCTCCCATCCTCCAATGCCCCTGAGTCCTGCTTTAGAGTATCTTCTCTGTGATGCCCTCTCCAAATTCTTGCCATTCATTCAAGAAGTATATATTGAATACCTACTGTGCGTCAGTCCTTAGAGGCCGGGACTTTAGCCGTGAGCAAAACTTTATATAACGGGATAAAGATCTCTACCCTCGTGGAGCTTACATTGCTATGCAGTTCATTCAAATGGTTCAGTTTAACAAACGAGTGTTGTCTGCCTACAACGTGTTCAGCACTATGCTAAGCACTGGGGGTACAAAACTGAGCAAGGCTTAACCCCTAGCCTCACGGCTATAGTCTGGAGAGAGAAGACCTCCAAATAGATCACTTCCATGCATTGTGGCAAGGAGCCTAGTAGAGTGAAGCCCAGGCTTTTGTGAAAGCCCCGAACAGGGCCTCCCAGCTCAGGCATAGGTGGTGGGGGGAGCGAAGGAGATCAGAAAAAGTTTTGCTGGAGAAAGTGATAGAGTGGAGTCTTGAGGGAAGACTGAGTCTTAACAGGGTGAAGGGGGAACTGACAGGCTGAGCAAGGCATGGTATGTGGAGATCTATAGGTAACTTTGGGCTGCCGGAGTTTGAAATGTAAGACATGGGTGGGGTGCCTGGGTGGCTGAGTCGGTTGAGCGTCCGACTTCGGCTCAGGTCATGATCTCGCGGTCTGTGGGTTCGAGCCCCGCGTCGGGCTGTATGCTGACAGCTCAGAGCCGGGAGCCTGCTTCGGATTCTGTGTCTCCCTCTCTCTCTGACCCTCCCCTGCTCATGCTCTGTCTCTCTCTCTCTCTCTCTCTCTGTCAAAAATAAATAAACATTAAAAAAAAAAAAAGAAATTTAAGACATGGGATGGCAAGTGGCAAGAACAAGTCCTAAAGAAGTAGGGTAGGGCCCAGTCCTGGAGGGCTTCGTGTGCCAACCCTAAGGAGTTGGAATTTTTATATCCAGTCGTCGTTTTCAAATGTGGGTGTGCATCCCATTCATTTGTGAAAATTATTTAAAACCAATATATCTGATGCCCATGGCCCATCGCACAGCCCTGAATCAGAATCCTTGCTGATGTTTATTTTTAACAGCTTAAAAGGCTTCTCCTACACTCCAGAGTTTGAGTGCTTCTGCTATGGGAAACAATGTAAGGTTTTAAGTAGAGGCATGGTAATCAAAATTGTGCTTTGGAAATCTCACCGTCACTCTGACAGAGTGGAAGATAGATTTGAGAGGGAGAGAGAGAGAAAGAGAGAGATTGGAGGTAGAGACAAGCCGAGAGAGTTTTCTAGATGAGAGACGAAGAGGATGTGGCTGGAGGCCCAGTCGCTGTGCAGTTGGGCAGACGGATGGAGGGGGTGATTCCAAAGGTCATAAGTAGTTGGAACTGGCAGGTCTTGGTGATGTGGACCCACAAGATGTGGATGCAAATGAAGAAGGATTTAACGTGTTGTCTATGTAAGTAGAGATAGGAGTGTGTAGACATCACCTGAGATCAGTCCCTACAAGAGCCCTTGTCTGTCCTTCCCATTGGCCAGCAAGGGCCAGGCCCGGGGAGAGTGCTTCATGAATACTGAATCAAACATGGCTGAAGGGAGTCACGACCCTCAAGACTCTCTTCTCCAAACAAGCTTTCTCTTCATTCCTTCGTGCAACGCACGGTCTTAATTCCAACTTGAGGAAAAGCTTTTGTCTGCATGGTTTACTCAGTGCTGCACATTCTTAAATTAATGTGTATTGGAATTTAGCGCCCACCGTGGCTGTGGGAAGACCCTTTAAAGGTTGGTTATATTGAGTAGAATGTGCTAGGACTGCAATTAGGGAAAAGACAAGGGGAAAAATGGGCTTCTCTGCTTGTCTTGGAGTGCCTCATCAAGATTCTGTGGTGAGATTGCCTTTTTCTTATGTATCCCCTGACCTAACGGTAAAAGGTTATGAAGCTTAGAAAGAAACCGGGACATTTCTCGTATTGCTTTAGTACTTTCTCTGACCTGAGGCAAAAGTAGACAGAGACACCGAAGCGATCGTTCTCTCCCTTTTTGGCCCGTCTCTGTTTTTCTACCTTCAAATTGTGCTACACACAATTGAGTTGTAGAAAAAAAAAATTAATTTCTCCAGATCCTTTTAAGTTATTTTTTCAATTGTGTGGTTCAGTGACCTTCAGAAGAGAAATTTCCCCACCTCTCTTTATACTTAATTATGTTTGCTTACATATAATGAAGGAAGGTAGGAAGGCAGGCAGGCTAGTCCAGAGGTTCTTTTTTTAAAAAATTTCTTTTAATGTTTATTTATTTTTGAGAAAGAGAGAGAGCACGAGCAGGGGAGGGGCAGAGAGAGCGGGAGACACAGAATCCGAAGCAGGCTCCGGGCTCTGAGCTGTCAGTACAGAGACCGACGCGGGGCTCGAACTCATGAACTGTGAGATCATGACCCGAGCCGAAGTCAGATGCTTCACGGACGGAGCTACCCAGGCGCCCCGCTAGTCCACAGATTCTGAAACCCTGGTTGCATGTTAGAATCACCTGGGGAGGTTTTAAAAATCTTGATACTGAGATTGCATCCCAGATCAATTAAATCAGAATCTCTGGGGGTTGTGACCCAGGCATTAGTAGTTGTTAAATCTCCCTAGATGATTCCAGGGTACAGGCAATCTTGAGTCCTACTACGCTAGTCAAATAAGCCCCACGTGACCATATTTTTCAATATGAACCTATTTTTCAAATCAGAACATGAACGGCAGCTGTAATTTCTTGTAATTTCTACTCTGACGGGCACGCTCATGTATCTTACCTTTTTCTCTCAGGTCAAGCCTGTTATTTGGGTGGGAATATAACTCCTTTTCACTCAGGAGGAGCAGGAGAGATGGGTAGCTTGTTCTGTATCATATAGCTAAGTGCCTGCCCGACTCCGAGGTCAGCTGACTGAGCTCAGTCGACTATCAGAACAGTGTGAGGGTTGCTGGGTATTTGTGTCTCGGGTAGGAGACAATTTGGGTATTGTAAGTAGAGCATCAAAAAGTTGAAAATTCATAGACGTTTCCGTAGGTTATGGGGATAATATGCAGTAAATTGAAGCCAGGAATGTCTTAGATTCGGAGGCACGTGTTAGCTACGCATCGTTGTCTCCCGAACCCCTGAAGTTGCTGGATTCGGAAGAGGAAGCTTTGAAGGGACGGAGGGAAGTGGCATGACAGTATATTGGATGGGAAGTTATTCTGAGCTTGGAGAATGGCAAAGAAAAAGGGACCAAGTCCTGCCTAATGCTTTCTGTGGTTAAGATGTTTTCCTAGACGATTGAATTGCCTTGGGGTGCCCCATTAGATTATAGGATCTGGGAAAGAGAACTGTTGGAGTTCTCTTTGATTGAGTCATTGAACCTTAATGTCTGAGAATTGCTTTTATAACCCGAACATCAATGAAATCCTATGGTGAAGAAAAATTTGCCCAGGATTGTATCACCGTAAATATAAAGGTATTTTCTTTTGTCCACGCTCTGCTCTATCTGGTCCTTGGGTTTAAGTGTATATACCGCGTCCACACTGGTGAGTTAAGGTCCGGCTTAACCTAACGCCATATGACAGAGATTGCCCCATGCTGCTTTAAATTTGTCATTTCTTGAAACGTTTCATTTTGAGAGAGAGAGCAAGCAGGGATGGGGCAGAAAGAGAGGGAGAGAGAGAATCGCCAGCAGGCTCCGTGTTGTTATCACAAAGCCCAAGGCGGGACTTGATCTCACAAACCGGGAGATTATGACCTGAGCGACCATCAAGAGTGGGACGCTTAACCAACTGAGCCACCCAGGCACTTTTGACGACTGTCTTATTTCATTGAGCACTTAGTCCAGCATTGAGCTAAGTCACCTATTTGGGGGCATTTGGTTTGTTTTTCATTTTTCAATATCATAAATCATAGTATTATGAACACCATTTTTGGATGTAATTTTTTTTCCTTCTATGGGGTCATTTCTTTTAGATAAATCCCCAGAAATGGGATATTTCTCAAGTCTAATAAGACAAAACTTTGATTTATAAAACTAATATGGGGCGCCTGGATGGCTCAGTTGATTGGGCGTCTGACTTCGGCTCAGGTCGTGATCACACACTCTGTGAGTTTGAGCCCCATGTCGGGCTCTGTGCTGACGGCTCGGAGCCTGGAGCCTGCTTCGGATTCTGAGTCTCCCTCCCTCTCTTCCCCTAACCCACTCGCATTCTGTCTCTGTCTCTCTCAAAAATAAAGAAATGTTAAAAAAAAAAAAACCCTAATATATGTCCAGGGTATGCAAGTAAATAATAGATTATTGCCACTTTTGTTACATAGAATGATAACGGTTATTTACATTTTCTAAATCGAAGCAAGTTCTACCAAGTTTATTATATTAGGAACAAGCCTTGGACCTCTTTGTATCCTTTTTGAAATAGAGAACTTAAGCTACTCCAGCCCTTCTGCTCATCCTCTTTGCTCGGCAAGAGAGCCTGGTGATTTTTTTATTTGATAAGGTACAAGTCTTGAGACTTAGAGAATCAGTGGCCCACCTCAAAACTGACATGCTTTGATTTGCTATAGTGTCTGGTTAACAAGGATCTTTTTTCATTTTCTTTCAGGGACAGTTGGGTTTTTTTCCTGCTTTTGGTTTATTATTAAAATCTACAGTGTGGTGAAAGTGGATTAAAGAACGTACCCAGGGGCTTCCGGGCACATCACCGTGGCTTTGGAATATATACATCTGTATCTAAATGAACATCTATAAATAGATATCACTTAAAAATCTCATTGTCTGGCTTCCGTTTGTATGACACAAAATACCGAGTGTGTGGAAAAAACAGGCTGGGAAACAGGTTTATTCAAAGTCAGACCGTTCTGAAAAGATAGCATAAAAAAAAAGGTTTAATTGAAAGCAATTAGAGCAAGGGAGGCACATTTCCTTACAAAATGAAAGGTGAGCACACTGGCTTTTCAGATGAAATGTTTTTTTTTTCTTTTTCCTTTTTCTTCCTCATTTTGTATACGGCATCAGAACTATTGTCAAATAAATGTTAAATAAAACGTGAATTTTTCTAACGTCAGTGAATTGGACAAACTGTATTCCATTCTTGTAGTTGATCATTTTGTCTATCTATCTATCTATCTATCTATCTATCTATCTATCTCTATGCCCATTGTGGGGTTTGAACTCAGGACCAAGAGTCACGTGCTCTACTGACTAAGCCAGCCAGGTGTCCCTGGATGACCATTTTAAAAATGCACATTGGTTTAGCATATAAAGTTTATGAAATACCAGATACCGCTGTCATATTCCTCAATTAAATCTGCACATTTCTGGTTATTGGTTGTCTTTTTCTGTTTGCTGTCCTTTGGAGGTTGAGAATGTTCAAGTTGGACTTAGCTGTGTGTAGATTAAAAATCTTGGGACTCAATTTTCTTGGATTTATTTGCTTTGACTAAACAATAGTCAGGTGTCATAACTCCCCAAATGTCAGGAATTTGTGTGGCAAATATTCTCCCAGCTTGTCGTTTTGGGGAAGCAGTCATGAAAATCCTACATTTCCTGTGATAAATTTTATTGATAATTATTGGCCTTGTTGGGGGAAACGTTTGAAAACAACGTACACATATGCTTCAATTCATGAACATTCTCAAAGCCGTCCTTAAGCTGAGGAGTACTTGTTTGTGTGTGTGCGCGGGGGCGGGGGGGGGTGGGGGAGGAATCAAAGAAGTCGGGTTACCCTTGAAGGGGAGATTGAAATTCAGAAGGACAGGGTCAGAGAGTTGCATTCTGAAGGAGAGTTGGGGGGACGTGGAACTCGACTGGTTTCCTCACGGAGGGAGGTAATTCCCGAACCACTAGGATGCCTTTGTCTACATTGAAGGATCAGGGCTCTGATTGGTGGCAAATAGGCCTGGGACCTGGAGCTGGCCGGTGAGAGAGGAGGGAGTGGCTACGCAAGGTCAAAGGTGTCTCTTAACAGTGGAATTTTCAGATCCTCTCGACTTTCTTCCATTCAGTCTCAGGATCATAGGCTGAGCCCTGTGAGGAGTAAGTGCAGTTATGAGATTCATTGGAACCAATTCCATTCTCCTCTAAATACTTTGAACTAAGCAGTTGTTATAGTGAGCTTCGGGGGACTCTTCTCCCGCCGGGTTGGCTGCCTGATAGTTTTATTTAAGCTCACAAGCCCTCCTACTTGCATTAATGGTAGTAGTTTGCTCGAAAGGCAAATTTATTAAAAGAATGAGATCCTGCCATTTGTTACGCATGGATGGAGCTAGAAGGTATTATGCTAAGTGAAATAAGTCAGACAGGGGAAGACAAATACCATAGGCTTTCACTCATACGTGGAATCTAAAAAAACAAAACAAAACAAATGAACAAATAAAACAGAAACAGGCTCACGGATGCGGAGAACAAACTGGTGGTCGCCAGAGGGTAGGGGTGTGGGGGGATGGGCAAAATAGGCAAAGGGGATTAAGAGGTACGCACTTCCAGTTGTAAAATAAGTCACGGAGATGAAAAGTGCAGCAAAGAGAATACCATCAATAATATCGTAATAATGTCGTGTGGTGACCGACGGTGACTATACCCACCGTGGTGAGCGGTGAGTAACGTATAGAATCGTCGAGTCACTACGTCGTACACCTGAAACTAATATAACATTCTAAGTCAACTATGCTTCAATAATAAGGGCTAAAAAGACAAAGAAAGGCAAATTTATTTTTGCAGCAGGAAAAAGTCGCCGCCTAGACAAGGCATTCACAGGCTAAGGTGAAGGTAGCCACATGCGGTTCTCATGGCAGCCATCTCTGAACATCTTGAAATACAATGTGTCAGTCAGTATTTAGCTTGATTTTGGAGTGAAAACTGGAGAAGGGCTCTTCATTTGATTGAAACGGAGATGAATAGTTCCCTGAGCCTCTGCGTGTGGGCCCTGAATGCCACTCGGGAAGCACGAGGCATGCGATTCCTTGAGCTACTGCTGATGAAATGACAGAAGAAGAGCTACGAGTAGGTCAAGCACGTCAGCTCCAGACGAACTCACGGGCTCTTAAGTTTCAGACATATTTGACTATTTCATCCGTGTCCCGTGTGTACATATTTCATGGTCGGCGTTCGAGGTGTCACCGTTTTCTCACCCTGGGGCTCCAGGGAATATGCACTTGCCCTCTTGTCCCCCAGACCTTGGTGAGCTGCGGTGGCTGTGACCGGATTGGGCCCAAGGAGGTGTTCTAGTCCTGACTGGCGGGGCACCGGGGGGGGGGGGGGGGTCAGGAGCCCAGTGGGGGGTGACCCGGGTGCTGGGCAGTACTGTTTCCTGAAAATGAAGGCTATTCCCTGCCCCGCCCCCCCCAACCTCATTGCCTTGGGAATAAAGACAGGCACTGGTAGCCCCACAGGCCACCGGCTCTTTCTCCACTCTGCCCACCCCACCCTCACTTTGACATCCTTTTCATTCATAGAGGGCTAGGCACCCACCCCTCTTCCGGCAAGCCCATCGGGACGGCTCCCCCGTCCCATTGCATACTTCTTATATCGGGATAGCACAATAGGAAATCTCAGAGCCCCCGTCTTTCATTCTGTGTAATACAGTTAGTTCATCCCGCGTCTTCCCTTGCAGCGAAAGAGGAGGCACGAACAGCTGGTTGTGTCTCCCTCGCTGTCTTCCCACATAATGACCAGATACGCACGTTAAAATTAGACTTTATTTAGCATATTTAAGAAGAATACCAAGGACAGATTAACAGCACCTATTTAAAAAACACAAACATTACTCAATAATAATTAGTTAAGCCACAAACATCAAACTCTCTGCCTTCCCCAAGCAGGAGTCCATTATTCCTGTCCAGCAAAAAAAAAAAAAAAAAAAAAAAAAAAAAATGCATGGTAACCATTTTAGAAACGATCCAATTTAAGCCAACCAATATATGAAACCTTGTCCTTGGGCAGAGTCTCTGAGACACTGGTCCGTGTAACAGTATTGATTTATGAATTTGACTGGGGTGTGATGGGGTTTCTCTTCTTGCCGGGTGAGGAGGACAAAGCCCCACCCCTTTTGTGCACCTGAAGGTAAGTTGTGCCAATGGGAACCTGGCCCCAGGATTGTAGTTTGGCAATCCTTTGAAAAGGCACTTTTAAATGACAAATTTTGGGGGGAAAAGGAAAAGGAACATTTTAAATTCAAGATTTAAAATACTAAGGAGAACTGTTCGTTGACTAAATGAAGATTTCTATTGTTTTCAGTCTCAAAGTAGCACATACAATTTGGTATTAAAGGCAGTTTGAGAAATTATTCAGTGAGGGTATCCATATATACACAGTTTTCTAGTTTTAATATTTTTGTTCTTAAAATATAATAAACTCATGGTTCTCTCTTTTTGTCTGACGCAAACGCTGTCGATACACGATTGTGATATTCTCAAACACCTTAGCTGTGACCCCTGGAGGAGTCCCACTACTTTATTTACCCACCCGTGCTCTGTCTTCTGTCTCAGGTGACCGACCAAAGAAAAAACCCAGAGCAGCCTTTTTCTGGTTTGGGCGCTGCTCTAGGGGGCGGGGAGGGGTACGATACAGACCTGCTAAATGCAAATCCTGTCGGTTCACGGTATTTTTTTTTTTTTTTTTAATCCTGCTAACAGGACTCCAACAGCCTATCCGGGGGTCTTTGCTCTTTGAGGGGGAAAGGATTGTCTTCTCGGATTCTGCATTCTATACGTTCAACTCGTGGACGACAGGCATACCAGTGCCAAGAGTGTCGTGGAGAACTGCCAGCGGGGACTTCAGCCGAGATGATTAATTCGCATTAGTGACCAATTGTACCAGAATGAGTTCTCACCTGTCAGAGACTCTACCAGGGGCTTGAGGAATTAAAGGCACCGTTACCTGCTACCCCACCTTGGAGCCATGTTATACAGCCTGTAGTATACACTTTAAAAATGAAATTTTACAAACGAATGTACTACGTTCTACTTCAGAAACGGACCAAGGTGTGGGTCACACAGAGAATTCCGCATGCACTTGATTAACGTTACATGTACATCTACCCATTTTCGAGGGTGACACTATCTACGAACACAGAAGATCTAATATCTAGCACCTTATCTCCAAGAACACTGGTATTATATATACAGTTACAGCTTACAATTCGGAGAACTACTACAGAGAGAAATACACCACCGAAACGGACAAAAATATCAAATTTTTAACATCAGAGTTGTAACACGGATGCAGCGGGGGTGGGGGGTGGGGTGGTGGAATCCGCTCAACTTTAAAGCACCGAACCGAAACCAGTCTCGTTTTTGGAATAAGGGAGATCCGGTAATGAACCCTCAGGCACGGCGAGCCTCTGGCGAGTGTGGAAATGATGCGGTCTCCTCTTGGTGTGTGTGTGCTTTGGGATCGAAGAGCTTTGGGAGGTGACGGTGGGAACGTCTGACTCCCGTTGGCAACCTTTGTTTACCTCGAGGGTGCCTACTCTACTTACCAAAGAGCGGTGAACTTGCCGGTGACGCGGCAATCAGTGGTCAAGTTCTGCAGATTGTGGCTTTCCTACTTCTGCCTCCAGCCAGTCTTGCTGCTTTTAGCAGAAGACTGCTGCCAGCAGGCAGGGCACGGGCCGTAGAAGAAGAGAGCGTTTGGAAGTAACTGGAAAGAATTTATGACAAGGGCTTCCATTCTTTCTACGTTTTCGGCGGCGGCCTGTCTCCTTATGCCTAAGCTGGGAGGGGCTTCGAGGGGGGTCAAGAGCACCTGTCCGGCCCGCAGAAAACGAGAGGGACAGAGATAAGGAGGGACAGGGTTAAAAGCCATGACTGACCAGCTTTTCTCTCCTTATCTTGGTAACTGGCTGGCAGCCAACTGTTCCTTTAATCTTTCGTCTGCTCTAGGAGGAAAAGACGGTTTGCTTTAGAGAAGCCTCTCCTGACGGCATGGGTTTTGTCTTAAAGAGCAATACAGCAAAAAAACATGACGAGGGGAAAACACTTCTTTTGATTTTTTTTGTCCTCAAAATGTGGGCGAAGCCTTCCTCCCAACCACCTCGGAGGCTTCGATTTGGGGGCTCTCCAACTACCAGGTGATACAGGATTCTTCTCTTCCAAATGGTGTATCTCAGACATTTTTAAGAGCATCTTGGCAAAGTCTAAGAAAGAACGCCTAGTTTAATCTCATACGTTATTCCTTAAGGTGGTACGAAAACAAAACCTTCTGAAGTAACTTCAGCTCGATTGGCTAATTACGTATCAAGTAAGGCAACGCTAGGCACCTTGTAATTTTATCGGTAAGGGATTTTTTTAGTGTTCTGTGGGGTTTTTTTTCTGAAATAAGTGGACGGTGGTCCACAGGATTGAATGTGCCCCCGAAGATGGGTGGTAGTGGGTGCTTTTCTGGGTAAGAAACAAGGTGCCTACCTCCTAAATGATAAAATGGCCCTCTTCCTTACGTCGGATTTGAAGTTGATATCCCGTCATCTCTAAATTGTATTGGACGGAAACATGCCTTTAACTGCTGGCCACTCCTATCCTTCACTTCTCTCCTTCCCTGCTTCCTCGGGCCCCCGGGGTCCCTTGGAGAATGTGCCAGCTCTGGGTGCCTGAGGAGGAGGGGACTCATGGGAGAGGGTGAGCCCACCGAGTGCCCGGCAAGGGGGAGGGGGAGTGAGGCAGGTGGAGGCAGGGGTGTGATGGGCAAGAGGGAGGCAGGGAGCTGGCAGTGCAGAGGACTTCCCAGCAGGTGCCGTCGGCGGTGCCTTCGAGAAGATGGACCCTTGCATCATAGGAGCCCTGGGCTTGTTCCTTATTACCGCCTTCCCAAGCTTGTTGAAATTGGTACGTTAGCGAGAGCACCTGCGGCTCCTCGGCAAAACTAGATGCTTTATTATTTTTAAATAAGGAAATCATTAAGTTGGAAATCACATCATTTCAAAGTCTGGTTCGTCTGGCCCCTGTACTTTAATGGGATTTTTACTGCACATATGAAGTGGCCTTGGCAAAAGAATACATCCTTTAGAAACATTTAGGGAGAGCTATTGCACATGAGGATGTGTGAGGCTGATGATGACTTTTTTGTGTGTGTTTCCAGAGTTTTAAATGACAAAAGAGTATGTGCGGTAAAACCTCATTAAGTTGATAGTGTTTTATTCGAAATGGCACAAAATTGGAAGCAGTTGCTATCTCGAGCTAACTAGAGGCCCCACTGTTCATTAAGCAGAAAATGTCAGCAAAGCAGAGTGCTCTCGATTCGAAGGTCCTCTTTTCCAGTCTATTTTCAAAAGGTTTTCACCTTTGAAAAATCCAATTTGCCATAAGAACAGACAGTGACTAAAACAGGGAGGAGAGGAGCTCTGAGAAGGAAGTTGGCGAGTGCTGGCGCCCTGGAGAATGTTGTGTGTGCTGTTAAATGAACTTACCACACTCGTACAGGTTCTGGTTCCATTCTGATTTGGGATTTTGGCAAACAATTTTCTCTGATACACTTGGGAGGGGTTGAGCTTTAAAAATAAAACGAGAAGTTCAGTTTCAACATCATATTTGAGGACACGTACGTTTGAAAGCCTGTCTCCTACCCAGGTAAGCATGTCTACCCACAGGACAGGCCGGAGCTGCTTGGAACTCTTGACCGTGACAGACCTCCGAGGCAATACCCCTCCCCCCATAAGAGGATCGCCCACACAGGCTATTTCCGCACCCAGATATCCTCTGAGGACGGGGCAGTGTGAGAATGTGGCAATGAACGGGCGTCATAAATTGACGACCCTGAATTCGCTTCATACGTTTTGGTAGAAAAATGAACGATAGCGCGAGGGTAAACAGCAGCCCGCGTGTCTTGTCTCAATTGCCACACACTCCAGGTTAATGGGGTCGGAATTAGTAAGTTTATCGTGGTCGTGCTGAGCTGACAGGCCAGCTTAATACTGTTTGCATCAATCCCGGCTACTTTCCTAAATCCTGAACGTGGCAAGCCCAAATCTCCAGGCAGACTTATTCACAGCTCAAATAATGCTGCTGTTTACCTCTCCCCCTTGAGAAGCTCGGGTTGGGATCTGTGAGGAGGAAGAGATAAAGAAAATATCAGTGAGCCGGGCATTTACATGGCTGAAGTTTGAGTTCTAATACAGACACGGTAACCGCACAAGAATGAGGCTAAACTCTGAACGTGGCCATCTTTATATGCAACCGTCCGACGAACATTTTTCAGCCAAATCCTCCCACCTGTGCCTCCACCCATATTAACATTGGGTTTCTGCATGAACAGTTGACTGGCCACCAGTCGGCTTTAGTTTGACCTTCAGGACGATCAAAAACACTCTCTTGACCGTTTTGGGGGCCCGTGTTATTTGGTCATGTCGACGTGGTCTGGGCCCCCAGGAACACACAGGGATCTCAGAGTGACCCAGAGTGATTTCAGGGTCGGAGATGTGAAAAGCCCTCCCTCTGCACTGACCCTGGGGATAATTTAGATATTGTAACGGTGTTCCCAAAGCAATACATTTCAATAGCAATGATCGGGACACGTCTGACCCGAATGCTTTGAAACTAGGGTTGCTTGAAATAGGTCGGATGCTTGCTAGGTATTGAGAAACCATCCTCTCTGCTATTTCTGACTCTCTTGTATTTCTCTTCCACATCTCCGGGGAGCTTAAGGGCTTTAAGGGAGAGCCACAGGTAGAAAAAACCCATGGGTGTGCCTGGAGGAAGAAAAATGTTTATTCTGCCTCGCTTGCTCCCCACGTGGAGGTCACGTTTCTGGTCTACGATCCCCTTGACACAAAAGAGATTTCTAATGGGCACGTCACTCTCGATCGGGAGTGTGAGTTTGAGAAACTTTTGGCCACTCCTAGTTACATTTCTTTTTTTTTTCTGGAAAAATCTGTTTGACCGAAAAGGCCTCCGGGACTGGCAGAGGAGATGTGGAAGATTCTGACGGGCATCCCAATTCGACCACAAGAGGGACATTACAAAGTAGTGGCGTGATTCCTGCGCCACCGTGGCTCAAATAGGAGACAGAACAAACACCGTTTTAGCGTCAACTGACAATTTTCCATGCGTATGGAATGACCTTGGTCCCAGCCCATGCACAAACCCAGGGTTTTACAGAAAAAGAAAACAGCCAACTGTTTAGCCTCGTGGATGTGTGTTATTTCTCTAACTGTTCCCTTGGACCGGCTTCCCATTTCGAACATGCCCTGATATCCTCTTCCACTTCTCTGGGTCCCTTGAGAGGATCTGGGAACCTTCTTCGTATCTTCAACACACGACGCCCTTTGTCTTAGGTTCCAAAACAGTCTTTGCACCGGACTGTGGGTCTCTTCAGTTTACAACACTGATCAGTCAGTCGGGTTCTGCTTCCTGGGCTCCAGGAACGATTTGGTCCACTGCTTTTCTTTCAGTTGAACCTAGGCTGTAGCTCTCACCCATAATCTCTTGACCCGAGGGCCTAGAAGTCCCCAGGTTCACAGGAGTCATCTTCCTCTTCCTTTTCCCTCAGAGCAAAAGCTGGGACGTTGTAGCTCTGGGGAGACAGATCGAGGACCCAAGTGGATAGCCCTTGTTGCCTTAAGAAATTTAGAGCCTAATAATTTGGGGCGGGGGGTGGTCGGGGGGGGGGGCGCGAAATTTCAGTCAGAATCCTCAAGTCCGTGCTTTGAGGGGCACACTTTTAAGGGAAAGCTCCAGTTCCTACCTCTTCCGTATATTTATCTGTCTGTCTGTCTATCTCGTGGTGAGAAGGATGTGTGCGACACCTCGGCCTGAAATGGTACGGGTTGGCGTGAGTGGGGCTGTGGGGGGTCCGCGTGAAACAAAGCCGCTCCCGTTTTCTGCACTGTGGACAGTTCAAGGTTTGCCTTCCGGCTAGCTTCAAGGCAAAGTGGCGGAGTCGTGCGAAGGGACGGTCTTGCCTTCGGTCCCTCCCTCTGTGCCGGCTTCTGTTCCCGGCAGGTCCGGGTGGCTGTCTTCTTTCGGGGGCTTTTCCTTGCAGAAGAACTTCTTCAGCATATCCTGGATTTCCTTCCTGATGGTCTTGTGCATGTAGCCGTAGATGTAGGGGTGCATGCAGCACTGCAGGAAGAAAAGCCAGATTATTATGGTGATCACCCACTGGGGCACCTTGGTTTGGACATCCACCCACACGGCCAGAACCGCCAGAAAGCAGTAGGGCCCCAGGGAGAGCACGTAGGAGAAGACGATGAGGAAGATCACTTTCGCAGCCTTGCACTGGTAGCACCTGGGCAGAGGGGGGTCGCCGGTGCTGTTTCGACGACTGGGCGGGAGGCTCTCGGGGATGTTCACTGCCTCCACGTCCTCCTCGCTGAAGTTGAGGTCATCCTCGCCGAACTCCACGTCATCTTCGCCCAGGTCGACGTTGCACTGGCTGACCTCCACGCGGCCCTTGTCCGCCTTCACGCTGCCGGCGGGTTGGGGGCCACCGTCCCGGACCTCCTCGCTGCCCGCGGCCGCCACCCTACCGGCACTGGCCTCCGCGCTCTCTTCCTCGGCCTGCACGCCGCCCTCCTCGGCCTTGGCCTCACCTCCGTCCTGGCGCCGGGACGCAGCCCTCCTCTCTCCCTCTTCGTCCTCGTTCTCCACACGATCCTTGGCCCGGACCTCCAAGCTGTGGCTCCTGACGTTGTACAGCAGGGCATGCTGCCGCCGGGCGGCACCGAACACCACGGAGTAGCAGGCGATCATGACGACCAGCGGCAGGATGATGAAGGACACCACGCTGACAATGGTGTAGCTGGGGCTGGCCCCCCAGATCATGGAGCAGAGGGCGTTGCGCTGGTCAAAGGCAGCCTGGCCCCAGCCGTAGAGAGGGGGGGTGCTCTGCAGGATGGCCACGATCCAGGTGCCGTAGAGGAGCATGTAGCCCCGGCGGGGGGTCATCTTAGCGGGGTAGGAGAGAGGGTGGATGATGGACAGGTAGCGGTCCACGGACACCACCACGATGGTGTTGACACTGGCGAAGGCGAACAGGTGAGTGAGGCTCACCAGCGCGGTGCAGAAGTGGCTGTTGAGGGGCCAGAAGAGAGGCACGGAGGTGGCCACCACCCAGGGGGCCACGAGCGAAATCTGCAGCAGGTCAGTGACCAGGAGGTTGAAGATGAAGCGGTTGGCGACCTGCAGCAGCTGCGGCTTGCGCTGCAACACGAGCGCCAGCACGATGTTGCCGACGAAAGAGGCGGCGAGGAACACGAGCAGCACGCTCGAGCGGATGATGCCGTGGGCCAGGCTGATGGGCATTTTGGACAGGGGCACGCACGTGTGGCTGCTGTTGCTTTCGCGCGTGCTGTTGGCGCAGGTGGACGTCATGGCGACAGAGGGCGGGCGGCGGAGGCGCGCCGGGACCGCACTCAGTGCCTGTGCCGGGGACCAAAGAAAACACGCGGGCTGGGTTAGTCACCCCGCCGAGCGGGGCCGCTTCGGGGACCCCCGCGCCGCGCCAGTCCGCGCGTGACCGCGGCTCGTCTGAACCTCCTCTGCCCCTCCGGGCCCCTCCGCCCCTCCCTCTCGGGGTCTCGGCGCCACCCCCCCCCCCCACCGGCCCCTCAGCGGGCGCGCGCGCGCTGCGCCTCTCTCCCACCGTCTCTCCGTCTCTCCAGCGATCTCTCCCGCCGGCGCATGCGCGCGCGCTGTCTCTGCCTGTTTACGTGTCGCTGTCTCTCTCACCCCAGTGTCCCGCACTAGCGCACTCGTCACGTGTCTCTCGGGGGGTGTGTGTGTGCCGCGTCTCACCGGTTTTCTCCGACTCTCTCGCCCGCCCGTGTCCCGCACGCTGTCTCTCCTTCCCGGTCTCTCGCTAGCACGTGCGCGCTGTCGGTCTCCGTCAGTCTGTCGTGCTCTCTCTTGCCTTTCTGTCTCTCCGTCACTCCCGTCTCTCCCTCCAAGTCTCGGTCAATGTCTCTGACTCAGTCTCCCTCCCCATCGCCCCCCCCCCATCCCCTTTCGGCAGCGCACTCTCTCTGTAGCTGTGTGTGCACGTCTCTCTGTAGCTGTGTGTGCACGTCTCTCTGTCTCTCACTGCCTTTCTCCCGGCCTTGTCCCCGTCTCTCCCTCCGTCTCTTTCTGCTGCGCTCCCGTCTCTCCCTGTGTCCCTGTCACTGTCTATGCCTCTCGCTAGTGCGTGCGCTCCTCCGTCTTTTCCCAGTGCGGTCTCGTCTCTCCCCGTCTCTCTCAGCCTATCTCCTCGACGATCTCTGTGAGTCCCCGGTGCACCTGTTCACCGTCCCTCGCTGCGTGCGTGTCCCTGTCGGTCTCCGCGTCTCCCCAAGCCTCCCGCTTCCGCGTCTCCGTCCATCTCTTCTCTATCTCTGTCTCCCCCGTGTCTCCCTGCGGTTTCTGTCTCTCCGCGCGCGAAGTTCCGTCTCTGTCGCCGTCCGCCTGTCTCTCGCCGTTGGCTCCAACGATCTACGGCTGTCTCTCCTAGTTGTCCCTGTCTCTCGTTGCTCCGGCTGTCTCGCCAGCGCGTGCGCTTGGAGAATCGGAATCTCTGTCTCTCCCTCTGTCCCCGGGACTCTCGCGGAACAGTTTCTTCGTATGTTTCAGCGCGTGTGCGTCTCTGTGGCTCTCCATTTGTCTCCGACGAGCCCTCACCTCGGTTTTTCTCTGTCCCCGATCTCTATCTCTCGCTTGACTATTTTGCCATGGAAACCAGCTGCCGCCCTGGCTACCGCGGGCTCAGGCGGATAAATCTCCTAGTTTCTCAGCGGCACCGCCGCGGCTGGATGCGGGGAGGATGCCTCCCGCGACCCCCTCCCTATTCGGCCCCCTCCCCGAATCCTCCGGTCCTCCCGCGGTCTCTCTCGGCGGCGGCGGCGGCGGGGGGCGGAGGGTGGGTGAGGAGGGGGAGCTCGAGGAAAGCAGGAGAGGAGGCAGGGGTGCCGGGCGACGGGAGAGTCTGAGAGAGGCAGAGCGGGAGACGCTGGGAGGCAGAGAAAGAGAGAGAATGAAAGGAAAAAACAAAACCAAAAAACAAACAAAAAAAAAACGAGACCCGGAGAGACAGAAAGAGGATGGGAGACAGAGACGGGATGAGAGCCCACCCAGGGACGCAGAGAAAATGACCGAGAGGAAGAGGGATGGAGACGACGAAATGAGAGAGGCAGCAAGCGAAGGAGAGGCACGGAGAGACAGGAAAATCGAGGAAGGGCAGGCTAAGAAAGGGAGGGTGGGGAGCAAGGGGGGAGCGGGAGGCCGCGTGCGAGAAGTGCGAGGCCAAAGGCGAGGGCCGCGGGGCGCACGGGGGGCGCGTGGCGGGGCTGCCGTCGGGGCCGCGGCGGACCGGGCGTCCGGGGCGCCGGAGCGCGGGGCCGGGGAGGGCGGCGGGGTGGGGGCCGCGGCGCCGGGGAGCCGAGCCGGGCCGGGTCGCTTACCTGTTGCTGGCGGAGGCGTCGCGCCGCGGGAGCTGCGTGCCGCTCCCTCGGGGACTCGCCGCGCGCTCGTCCGGGCTGCCTCCCGAGGCGCCGGCGGCGGGGAGCCCGCGGCGGGGCGGCGGGGCGGCGGGGCGCGGGACGCGGCGGGAGCGGGGGCGCCCGAGCCCGCACGTCGTCCGGCCGGCGCGCAGCGCTGCGAAGCTCTGAGCGGCGGCGGGGGCGCGCGGCGTCTTAAGGCGGCGCGGGGCCCTCACCTTGCGGCGCCCCCCTCCCCTCGGCCCCCGCCCGCGCCGGTGACGCACGAGGCCGCGGGCGCCCGGAGGCGCTGGGGCCCGCGGCGGGGGGAGGGGGGAGGGGGAGAGGGGAGGGAGAGGGGCGCGCGCGCGCGCGCACGCGCGGCCGCGGACCCCGCTCGGCTACTTCTCGCCCCGCGTCTCCACCCGGGCGGCCCCGAACTCGTCGAGACCTCACCGACTAGGGATTGTCGCCGGGACGGATTTTCGGGCAGACCTGTGCCTCCCTTGCCCCCGGATTGCGGGCCGGGCCCCGGCCACAGACCTGCACAGTTCTTCCAAAGAGGCGCAGAAACCTGGTCCCGGGGCCTCGGGCCTCGACCTTTGAAGACCCCCCCACCCCCACCCCGCTCCCTTCCCCTCCCCCCCTCCAAAGTAAGAATTGCCCCCGGGCCCGAGAGAGGAAGGGTGACTTTGATGTCACCAATTTTCCACAGTTTTCTCTGGCTCCCGGCAAGAGCTGAGCGGTAGTTCCTTTCGTGTGGGTTTGGGGAGCCTTTCGTGTGAGAGAAGCCGCTTCATGATCCACGGTATCATTTGATGGAAGTCTGTCTGTAATACAGTCAGCCACCCCCGCCCCCACCCTCCATGCCAGGTAGCGTGGCACTGTGGTAAGCTGTTCACGCAGAGAATGCCGCCGAATCCGCACCTCAGCCTCGTGAGAGTGGTACTGCTATTACCTTCGTTTTATAGACACAGGAGCCGAAGCCAAGAGAGATTCCCCTACTTGCCCAAGTTCAAGTCAGTGTGGCACCTGCTTTATTAACCAAGACTTTCCGGTCTCCCCCAAACACATACAGGGTGTTTGCTCTGTGCCACGCCTGGGCAGATACCAGGGCATAAGGCATCCCCCCCCCCCCCCCACACCTACCAAAAGAAGAAAAAAAGGGAGGGTCAGGCCTGGGAAGGTAGCCGTGTACAGGGGTCATTTGCATCTGGTTCCCGAGGGATGAGGAGACAGTTTTTCTAAGCAGGACCGAAAGGAAAGCATGTTCTGCAAGGAGACGCGCTGGCAGAGATAAGGCTGCAGGAGAGAGCTGGGGGCCAGGAGAGGCAGCAGCGCGGTGAGCTTCAGGAGGTAAGCTGGAAAAATGGGGCAGGAGCCGATCCTGAACGGCCTCGAGTGCCAGTCTGGGGACTGGCGACTGTATCCTGAGATCCCTGGAGGGCTGCTGAGGGTTTGCTTTATGCTGAGCCATCTCGAACGTACAGGGGTGTCATGGGAATAAGAAAATCACCTCCTCCCATGTTCCCACCATCTAGCCTTAACAATGATAAACATTTTGCCATTATCGTTCATTGACGGTTTCTGTGCAGGGTGATGCGATGAGATTGCTGTTTTTCCAGGGTCCTGTAGAAGCGGGACTGGGGTGGGGGTGGGGGAGACACTGAAGGGAGAAAGAGCAGAAAGGAGGGTGTGGCAGGGGACCAGCTGGGTCTTGAGAGGTCACCCGGAGGGGGCCGAACGGAGACCCACAGAGAGGCAAGATTGACAGCGGTGAGGGAGAAGGGCAAGGAGGTGTTGGAGAGGGCCGACAATGAGCACAAGGTTCTGAGTCGGTGGATGGGCTAGAGAGAGATGCCCCCCCGCCAACTCCTGCACCCCATGCCTTCTGGACAGGGAGACAAGGCAGGTGTCTAATCAGGCTCCAGGACGCTCTTTGGATTTTAAGTCCTACATTTGCTGTAGATCATTTGTCTTTTTTCTGCTAGGCCTGATTTTATCTTCCCAAGGTTGAATGGTATAAACCTGGTCGTTTTCCCTGGAGACAGCTCCCATGATAATCGCTCACAGTTATTAATTCCTAGCCTCACGCTGGCCGTGGTACAGAATCCTGTGAGAAGTGGCCACAGCACAGCCCAGTTCGGTCCATCCTACCCTCTCCTGCTCCTCACTGTGGTCCTGAGAGTTCTCTGGACTGCTGGAATCCGCTGGGGGACAGGGCGCAAACCTCTAGGTACATATTAAAGGTGGGTGCCTCAGGGTGGCAGGCTCATGGAGGCTGCAGCTGCCTCCCTGGGGACTAAGCGGGCAGAGGGGGGTGTGGAGGAGCCCGAGCGGGATGAGGCCTCTGGAACAGGCCAGTCGGCCTGCAGGAGACGGCAAGAAAGCCAGGGAAGCTCTGGGAAAGAAATGAAAGGCGCTCTTCTGGACAGGGAGATATTTGAGGGTTGTAAATCCTCAGGTGTCTGGTTCCTCTTATTCCCTCCAGGCGTGAACAGAGTTGGTGTCCTTGAATTTCAAAGGCATTCAAGTATCAGCATCCCAACTGGAGGTATGTGGGGGGCCTTGGAGAATGTGGATTTGGCTTCAGGCCCTGCAGGCTCCGATTCTGATGGCCTTGGAAGAGCCCTTCAACGGACAAGCCTCGTTAGATTCTGGAGAGGTTGTTTGGGACGAGACAGGGAGAGTTTGGGGTGATGGCACAAGAAGCCACCTAGTCCTTTTCCCTACCTTCATAATTCAGTAGCAGCAGAAATCAGCTCGGGATAGTGGTATTAATGAGGTGGGGCTGGAGAGCAGGAAGTTTCTAGAAAGGGGTCTAGGGCCTGATGACGGTCAGACACAGCAACATTGGCCAGCAGCATGCCAGCCTCGTCTTGTTCACCTCATCGGACTGCCCCGATGGATGTAACCAACTGCTGGACGAGGGAAATCGCAGGCCCACAGCCCAGCCAGGTATTGGTTCTAGAAACAATGGAGGTACAAGGGTCCTTGAGTGCCTACCATGTGTCGGGCCCTATGCTTGCTTTATCCTATTTAATCCTTGAGGAAACTCTGCAAGTTACAGATCAATACAGTATTTTTAGAATCCAAGGTATCATTTATCATTAAGAAAGAAAAGCTGCAAATTTAGCTGTCACATCACTCATAGCAATATACCTCTTGATTTCAAAGATGCTAAAGTAAAAAAAAAAAATTAAAAATGTGCTTCAGAATCTGTGTGTGATAGTACCGTCCCTGTCCTTACAGAGAAGTTAAATAACTTACCCAAAGCCACACAGCAAGTAAGCGTTGGAGCTGAGAGGTAAAACCTGTTCTGACTCCGACGCGAGGACGTTTCCTAGACGGCTTCCTGGAAGGCTCAAGAAGCAAAACAGAAAGGCTCCCAGAGACCCAGCTCAGGAGAAAGTTTGGAATCCAGGTGAGTTGCCAGAATTGTGGGAAGACAAACGCAGTCGCGCTGAAAATGGCTTCTCTTAGTAGGATACATGGCTCCCATAGGTGGTGAAATGACGAGATGAGTTAATCTAAATTCTAAGTCACACTCCTTCTTGCTTAGCGGGTTCGTAATAAGTCAGCGGGGAATGATATATGGTTTCGTTCTGGAGTGCCTGCCCAAGGGGGCGTTTTGAGTTTTTTCATGTTATGAGCTGCTCTGGCATTCACTTTAGGCCATCCCTAGAGGTTGTGTTTGCAAAACCCAGGGGAGATTAAGTACCATCTGGGTGTAGGCTTGGGCAGGACAGAGGTCTGGATTTCAAAGTCACGCCTGTCCGAATCAAATGGTTTGGAAGAGAATATTGGCAGGAAATAACTGGATGGATTAGAGATGAAGGGCAGGAGACCTGATTTCTAGTCCTAATTCTGTGGCTAACTTGCTGTGTGACTTTGAGAAGATCCCCTCCCCTCTCTGATCTCAGTGTTATGAATCTACCAAATGAGGCGAGGGCAGGGTTAGATAATCTCTACGGGTCCTCTCAGTTTCTGACTTTTGATTCCGTCTACTTTCTATCAGGGTGTTATTCAAAATCCTCTGAACTGGGACACCGGGTGGCTCAGTCAGTTAAGCGTCTGACCCTTGGTTTTGGCTCAGGTCACGATCTCACAGTCATGAGACCGAGCCCCTCCAGGCAACACGCTGAGTGGGCATGGAGCCTGCTTGGGATTCTTTCTCTCCCTCTCTCTCTCTGCCCCTGCCCCTCTCAGATGCCTTCTCTAAACAAACAAACAAACAAACAAACAAACATACATTTAAAAAAATTCTCCAAACTAATCCAACCCAGATCTTTAAAATGTGATATCTGGACTTCTGCTTCTGGCAATGAAATAATGATTGTCACACACCGCAAGACAGGAAGTACAGGACAATAATCCTCAAGAAAAGAGAGATAAATGAAGTGAGCCCTACCATTGGCCCAGTTTACTACATAGAGTTTCCAGGGTGGGAACTCCGGCTGAAACTGAAAATCTGCCTAACTTGAGGAGACAGAGTTTAGAATTCAGGGAGGTGAGGGTGGCTAGAATTTACAAGGTAATATACTAGAGAGGAGCTTTCCGGAGGGAGAAAGAGAGAGCAGAGAGAGACAGAGAGAGAGCACACTCGTGCTCCAAAGATCTGTAAAAGGTACCCCTCGGATTTTTGACCAAGTACTGATCAGCACACGTGTGTGAGAGAACTACCCACGGCTGGGGAAAGAATGACACAAAAGGAATAGGTGGAGCGATTTCTAGGGCTCACACACGGCTGGCTATAGCCCAGTTTCCCGGAAGTCAGAGAGAAGAAACTTCATACCGTACAGGGTTATCAGTGCTCAGAACGGGATTGCCTTAGTAGTGGAGCCAAATTAACCTCAGTCGAAAGTTTGTTCTGATCCCACACGACAAAGCTTAAAATCAGGCTTTTGAAAGGACAGAACAATTTCCAAGTATCTTTACCACAACTCAGAGCAAGGCTCGGAAATATGTAAAGGAGTACACAAATTATCTAGCAGCCAACAGCATAACATTTGCAAAGCCCAAAGTCCAATCAAACGTTACGCAGTATGCGGAACAGGAAAATGTGGCCCGTAATGAGAAGGAAACCCCTTAGCTAGAAAACAGACACAGATGATAGAATTGGGAGACAAAGACATTAAAGTGGTTTTTTGAAAAACAGACTCCATACGTTCAAGAGGGTGGAGGACAGCATGGGCATGTGAAGGAGAGACATGGAAGAGAGAAAACAGACTCAAATCTTACTTCTAGAGTTAAAGAATATAATGTCTGAGATAAGAAACACACTGGATGACATTGTTAGCATGCTCGACACCGCAGAAGGAAACGTTTGTGAACTTGAAGACACGGCAAGAGAAACTGCCCAAAATGAAACCGAAAGAAAAAAGAGAAAAAAGGAGCAAAGCAGCAGTGAGCTGTGGGACAATTTCAAGTGTCACTAAAGTCCCACAAGGAGTTAGGGAGACAGGAATATTATTTGAAGACCTAATGGCCAAAACTTTCCCAAAGGGAGTAAAAAGTAGACACCCATGGATCCAAGAGCCTCAACAAAACCCAAGCCCCACAGATCGGAGGAAAACCGTATCACAGCAGATCCTAATGCTCGTTTCTCCACATAGGTCATGAGGATTTGGAGAAACCGTAATCTTCACGCACTGCTTTTGGGATGGAAAATAGGACAGCCACATTGGGAAGTGGGTTGGTTAAAAAAAAAAAAAAAAAGTTAAACATACACCTACTGTATGACCCAGCCCTTCCACTCCTAAAAGAAATTAGAACATTTTCCCGTGGCGTACCTGAACGTTTACAGCTCCTTTATTTGTAACAGATAAAAACTGGCAACAGCTCCGATGTCTACCAACAGGCAAATGGTATATTCACACATTGGAATCCCATTTGCAGCTACAAAAGAGAACAAATTGTTAACAGACATGGCAACATGGGTGAATGTCAAAATAATTATGCTGAGTGAAGGAAACCACACACAGAAAGAGTACATAGTGTGTGATTCCATCCACAGAATGTTTCAGAAATGCACACAAATCTAAAATGACCTAAAGTGGGGCGCCCGGGTGGCTCAGTCGGTTAAGCGACCGACTTCAGCTCAGGTCATGATCTCACAGTCTGTGAGTTCGAGCCCCGCGTCGGGCTCTGTGCTGACGGCTCGGAGCCTGGAGCCTGCCTCCGATTCTGTGTCTCCCTCTCTCTCTGACCCTCCCTCGTTCATGCTCTGTCTCAAAAATAAATAAACATTAAATAAATAAATAAATAAATAAATAAAATGACCTAAAGTGGGGCGCCTGGGTGGCGCGGTCGGTTGAGCAAAGAACTCTTGATTTAGGCTCAGGTCGGGATCTCACAGTCGTGAGGTGTAGCCCTGTGCCGGGCTGTGCACCGAGTGTAGAGCCTGCTTGAGATTCTCTCTTTCTCTCTCTCTGCCCCTCTCCCCTTCTCGCACGGGCACGTCTGCTCTCTCTCGCTCTCTCAAAATAAGTAAATAAACTTTGAAAAATAATACAACTTGAATTTAGGACAGACTCTGACTTTACAACATGGCTGCTTAGCTGCTACGCGACTTTGCTTCCCTGTTGTAAGCAGCTCTGCAAACATATCACTGACGTGCAAGGCATCTTATACACCTTATCTCATCTAATTTCCCAACGGTCTTATGAGATGGGTATTGCCAATATTTCTTATCTTATAGACGAGAAAACCGAGGCTCAGAGAAGCTGTATAATTTGCTCAAAGTCCCCCCAGTAACATGTGGAAAAACCTCAGAGCTCGCTGTAGCTGCTTCGCTTTCCTGTTCAGATTTCCAGAACAGAAAACCCTCTTATCTTTGGAACCACGCTTACTCTTCTTGAGTCAACTTGCCCAGAGGCTCAAGAGTTTCACAATGTGACCTTGGTGAAGTATCAGGGGCCAGGAGCATTGCGCCGGCCTGCTGCATTCTACATGTATTCCTTGGGTGGAGGGCTTGGGTGGTTAGAACTGACATATTGCTAATTGGTAGTGAATATTCAGAGCTCCAAACGCTTCAAACCTCCCCTGGCTGTGCGTTGAAGAACAGGGTCTGTGGAGTTTTTAAAGGCTGGTTTATATTTTGTTTGTAATTGAATTAAGACATTTGGAAGTTCGACTTCATAAAACAGTAAGAACCCTGAGTTTGATGGCAGCTGAGAATCAGCAGAGAGCCCCCGGGGCCAGTGGGTTGACCAGAGTAAGGCAACTCTAGCGTGTTCAGGTGCCGTCCTTGAACAGTTAGCGTTGCTTGGGGGTTGTGGCGACGTTGCCAGAACGCCTCAAGATGGAGTCTACAGAAAATAGGATTATATTTCCACGTTTAGGAAAACATTCCTGCCATGCTCAGATATCAGCATTAGAGGGGGGAAATAGCAGCTTCTTCAAGCCAAACTGTAATGGCCATAGACGGTTTTGAGTTTTTGCCCAAATGAATGCAAAAGGTGGCACTTTTATGGAAGATTCGTGTGTGTCATCCTTCAAAAGGAGTATTCAGTGCTTACAGTGAGGTGCCTGGCGACAGTCGGTACCGGGTTTGCGAGAGCCGACTGGTAAGTCTCCAGGAAGTTTGCAAGCACCCGTTAAAAGTTATATAAACCTACAGTTAAATGAATCACCTTCAAAACACAGGTAATAAATCCTCAAAACACACCACTTCCTAATTATTTTATCACCTTTTCCTACCACGTGTGATCTCGAGGTTATTTACGTCCATTGTGTCCCCATGAGGCACGTGCTTTATTTTTAAAAAAAATTTTTTTTTTCAACGTTTTGTATTTATTTTTGGGACAGAGAGAGACAGAGCATGAACGGGGGAGGGGCAGAGAGAGAGGGAGACACAGAATCGGAAACAGGCTCCAGGCTCCGAGCCATCAGCCCAGAGCCTGACGCGGGGCTTGAACTCACGGACCGCGAGATCGTGACCTGGCTGAAGTCGGACGCTTAACCGACTGCGCCACCCAGGCGCCCCAAGGCACGTGCTTTATAATGGCATGCCTTAACACGTCTCGTCCCAGCTCTGTATCTCCCGACACCACGTTGGTCACTCGAAATGGGTCAAGGGACCCTTCTCACCATGGAAATAATCAAACACTACAAAGGAGGACTTTTTTCTCTGAGATCCAGATGTTAAACATTTACCAACACATCACTGTCCGTAGAACACATTACTTTTTTTATCCAGCTTTACTGAGATGTAATCCTTACGCCCTACACCCTATTTAAAGTGTACAGTTCAACTGATTTTAGTATCTTCATGGACGTGGGCAACCATCACCAGGGTCCGTTTTAGAATATTTTTACGGCCTCAGAAAGAAACCCCATACCCTTTAGCTTATAGTCCCTTATCCCCCACTCTACACTTCTCAGCCTTAACCAACAACGAATCTCCTTTTTATCTCAATAAACATCTCATGTAAACGAGATTACACGATATTTAGTCTTTTGTGACTGGCTTCTTTCACTTAGCGCAGTGTTTTCAAGTTTCATCCGTGTTGAAACTTGGATTCAACTGATATATCCAACTATGTACATCCAACTGATGATATATATCGGTACTTCATTCCTTTTTCTGACCAAGTAATATTTCCTTGTATGGATAGACCACCATTTCCTTATCTGCTCATTAGCTGCTGGACATTTGAGCTGTTTATACCTCTTGGCTGTTGTGAATAGTGCGGCTACGAGCATTTACGTACAAGTTTTTGTTTGAACACCTGTTTCCAATCCTTTTGGGTCTATGCCTCGGAGTGGAATCGGCGGGTCGTATGGTGATTCCTTTTAACGTAGGATCTGCTGAATTGTTTTCCACAACAGCTGCACCCTTTTGCGTGTCTGCCTGCAGCGTATTGGGGTTGTGATTTCTACGCGTCCTTGCCAACACTTGTTATCTTCCATTTTTTTTTTAAATTAGAGCCGTCCTGGTGGGTGTGGCGTGATATCTCGTGGTGGTTTTGATTTGCATTTCCCTAATGATTTCTTCATGTGCGTACTGCCATTTGTATATCTTCCTTAGATAAGTGCCTATTCAGATCCTTCTGTGGAGCACTTTTAAAGTGTCTCTAATCCTCATAACAGCCTTGCATGATTCCTACCTTACAGGTAACGAGACTCAGAAAGACTCGGAAAGATTGAGCCACTCGCTTAATTTGTACACAGCTCGAAATGGGGCTGGGATTTGTATGTGTCTGGCTTGCAAAGCCATGGGCCTCTATCACACCACATTATTTCCGTGACTCTTGATCTGTTAGCCGATGCTTAAAGACTAATACTCCTGGTGTGTGCTCCTGGTTCTAGACCTGGCTGGGTCCCCGGGTCTCCATATTCTCATTCCTCAAAGGAGGAATTTGAGTGGATGACCTCTATGTCACTCCATCGGTCTAATGGCAAAATTGGCCCTTTCGTTTTGTATGCAGATGTCCCGAGGATTTGTACAAAGGAGGCTTGATTGCTCCGTGTGTTATTTTGAGTGGTTAATGGGATTCTTTTTCTCAGTGCATTATGTTGCACTTGCCTACACTGACGCTCACCTGCTACTTTTCAGCCCACTCACACAGCCTCTCAGCATCTTCCTGCAGTTTAATCTAAAGAGCTTAACATGTTACCACCCAGAAGGGTTGGGTGTTGCCTGGAAACCTGAAGTTTTTACGAGGCTGACTTTCTTCCACCTAATTTTCGAGTAAGTCAAATAAGCTAGATCTCCATCAATTTTTTTTGGGGGGGGGGGAGTCTGTAGTATCTACACTTCTCTCCTTAAGAGAAAGTCAGGTTTATCCCCGTGTCCTTGTCCTTATGCCCACTGCTTATCCGTGATACAAATATACTCTCAATCCCGTAGTGATTTGGCACTATATCAAAAAGCTTCTATTCTCACGTTCCCTTTTTATTCATGCTTTTTATTTACTGCCTATTTGCATTTGAGCTGCTTAAAATTTTCCGATAGATTGGCCAGGCATGACTTCATCTTGTGTAAACTGAGGTCTAACTGGTCATGGAGCTCATTGTTCGTTATACAAATTAGGCATTTCCCAGCCTGTGCCCCAAGATCTCTTTAGGACCCTACCTTATGGATGGAACTCATACTGTCAATGTGCCCGCCTTCGTCATGGGGGCTACTTGGTAAGGACAGGTTGCACCTTCTGCCCTAATTTCACTGGGGACACTTTGCCGCTGTGTTCTAGTGAACGCTATACTTTTAGCCTATTCTGTAGGCCTTGGACATCCTCAGCATTTGCCACAGTCTAGTCTCGCAGCTTGGACACTTCCAGTGAGAGCTTAGGGAACAGACATCCCAGTGATATCCTGTGTGGTATCACTTCTTGGCCTCCCAAGCATGGCTGTTATCCCAACTGTCAGTTGTCCTCACTGATCATCTTGCTGGCATTCTTCCTAGACTATAACTGAAGAGGCTCTTGGCTTTGGCTTTCAGGTACCTTGCCTGGTTTCTCTCCAGTTCCCTCAGTCCTTCCTGATTTTCAGTTTGCCTCTGCCCTGCCCCTTTTGGGTAGTGTCTCCGTTCCCTTCTCTTGAGCCACCTTTCCATTTGGAGAAGGGGCCTTTTTCACACTGCTCCTCTCTTACTTGGCTACTTGTTGCTTGAAGATAGTTGTTTCCAAGTTTCTGGTGTTTGAGATTTTTTTGCCACACACAATACCCTGGTATTTCGGTTAAGTAAGTTTTCTAAACCATCTACAGGCCTCTTGAGGTTCTTGACTTTCTTAACGCCTTCACTTCCTCTTTTGACTAATGCTCACATTTGGTCAGGGCTCCCTTTGCTGCAATGAAGTAAACGAGTGTATAGTGGTGGCGCTGGTTATTCTGACATCAGCGTTTTCAAAGGCTTCACTCACTATGACCTGATCAGTAGCCATTACTGATTATAGGCCCAGGGTGCAGGAGGGTGATAGGCGAAACCAATGGGTGCTTCGTGGCAATCTGTGGCGTCCGAGAATCTGGCTTCTGGCCTGTCTCAGTCACAGTTTCCCTGTATGATAGTTAGAAGGCCATTTCCCTCCTCTGGGCTCAGTTTCCTCCTTTTAATGAGGGGACGACCCACAGGAAGGACAGGGATATATAACTGAGGTCCCAGTGATTCGGTTTCCATTACTACCTTTTTAATGTGTACCCTTGTCCATGAGTAAAGCGTTGCACTGAGACTTGGGCAAGAGTTTTGGATCCGTCCAGTGTCTGAACCTTGGAGTCAGCATTTAGATCTGGACTGATGGCTGTGGTTGGGCTGTCTGGCTCTGGAGAAGAGGGTCCTGAAATCCCATTCTCAGTTCTACCATGCCCTTCCCTGTACTCTGGCTCTCCACAATGTCTTTTCCACAATGGTCTGAGGAACAGAGCCAACCAAGCCTACCGTTTCTTTGACAACAGTGATTCTTAACTTTTTTTTTTCTGGATCGGGGTCCCCTTTGAGAAGCTGATAAAAGCTAGGGACCCTGTCCACCCAAGAACGCATGTACCCGCATCCATACCCACAGAGACATGTACCTGTCTGAACCCAATCGTAGAGTGTTCGTGATCTTTGAAGACAATCCACAGAGTCTGGGTTCTAGGGACCCTCGGTTAACCCCTGCTCTACAAAATGGCTCCTGGCCTTCACGGAGCCCAGCATCCTCCCCTGCAGCTTGGTTGTGCTCTGACTTTATGGACTAGGACCAGTGTGGGTGATCAGCGAGCCACCAGACTCGATCCAGAGCCTTGACTGTATCTGGAAGGAGCCAGCTCCCTCTTGGACGGTGATTCTGTAGCTGAGAAGCTGTGCTAAGCTCTGCCAATGATAATAAGGAGAGGGAACGGGGGCCAAGTGGGCAGATTCTCACGGCATCTCAGGTCGAAGGGCTTGTCTGGCCAGAGACTTGCTGGTGGCTGTGGAATGGCTGGGAAGTGCTTCTGTGGTTGGCAAATGAAGAGGAGAATCCATGCTTTCTGCTATAGCAGCCAAGATCTATGAACGAATAGCCAAGTAAAGAGTAAGATAAAGGCCCAAGTGAGAGGGATGTATGTTCAGATGAAAAGTGGCTGAGTGAGGGTGAAGGACTGCTCCTGGGCGAAATGAGCAGACTTAGAGAGCCACTGGCCTAAAAAAGAAGCAAGCCTAAGGAAAAGTAAATGGTGGGGGAGGGGGGATGTTTTTAGGGAGAACTTCCCTCACACTGATATTCTATTTCTTTATGGAGAGGTCACGATTTCCTTTGCCGAGAGCCCGCTCATCTGTGCCATGGAACTGTGAGGTGTCAGGGGGATGTTGAGACCCAGAGAGTGGAGATTAGAAGGAGCTGGGCAAAGGGCACTGGCGTCGTTTGGTTTATGCAGATGCACCCTTAATGTACCTACATTTGGTCCATTTTGAAGCACGATGTCCGTGCTGGAGGCTGAGCTGTGTTGAGTGCCGGCTGTAGGCACCCTCCGTGGTGAACATTTATGGAGGGTAACTGTCCAAGATACGGAGCTTGTGAAAGAGCTCTGGCTAGACTGGCAGCATCGGGGCAAAGCTCCTTTGGAGCCAACAGGCGGAAGGAAAAGGGGTCAGCTAATTGGAATTAATTGTGTCGGCCTGGGGCATCTGCTTGGCATCCTGAATTTACCCTTGGCGTTGGACCCAGCCAGAGAGTTGGCGCGGCAGCGGGAGTGTAACTGTGGCAGGAGGAGAGTCCTGCTTTTCCTGTGGTGGTGTTCAGGTGGCACAAGCCAATGGGGCTTAGAGGCTGAATAGCTTCTTTGGCTCAAATGTAGCACTTTCCCTGCCTAAGGCAACGTGCCATTTCTGTGGGTGGTTGTAGGTGAGCTCATGGGGAAATAGCCAGGGAAATGTTTGTAATCAACCACTTCAGGGGCGGAAGGGTGAATTGCTGCTAATGAACCACTCGCCATCACTTATTTGCCCCACCACAAATAGAGACAGTTTGGGTTGCCCAGAAGTTGTTTCTCTTTCTTCTTGGACCTCTTTTATCCTCTTTATGGTCAAGGACTTTCAGGAGAGAACTTGGGAGAGTTGGTCACCAGAGTGAAGGTGCTGAGGACGCGTACCTGGCCTGTAGAATTAGTGAACCCCCTAGGTTGCTGGGGGCTCTTTGAGTGTCATTAGTCTTCACTTGGGTCCGTGGGCCTTTCAGAAGACTTTGACTTCTTCTTTAGCTTTTGCCATGCAGCGCTAGACCGGGGTACCTGCCATCACTTTTGCTCATCCGTGTTGGCAGGCCGTGCTCTGCGTCTCAGACTCAACTGCCAGAGCCACATCCAGCGGAGGCAGTGCCAGAAACGCAACAGCTCATGTTCTGTTCCGTGGGCAACGGGAATGGGGGCTATACGGAACATACTAGAGTCTGCTGTACTGAGTTTCTGCTTCTAGCGCAAACAGCCTGTTCTGCAGCCCCCTACGCTGGCACCGAGGACTTTGCCTCAGAGTGGCCCTGGCAGTCAGCCTGGCCATGCGGAAAGTGCCCTCTGGGTTGTGGACTAGGGAATGTCAAGACGCTTGTCAGCTGGTCGTTACAAGGGCACGGCAAGAGCAGAGACACCGGGAAAGATAATGTGGCACAGGAGCAAGAGAACTGGCGGGAGTAGCGGGTCCCCAGAGAAGCCTTCCTTCCTGACGACTTTCAACTTCCAAGCTCCTCCTCTCACTTTTTAATTATTTTTTTTTATTGTGGAAATTCTCAAACATATGCAAAATTGAAGACAATAGCGTTATAAGCCATACGTACCCATCACCTGGCTGAAGCCATTATCAGAGCCGGTCGTGTTTCATTTCATTCCGACCCACTTCCTTCTCCCATCCCCTGGAGCGCTACAACAAAAACAGCTTTATTGAGGCATAATTTACAAACCATAAGACTCACCCATTTTAAGTGTAAAACTCAATGGCTTCTAGGAAATTTACAGATTTGTACCACTGTCACCACATCCAGTTGTAGAACATTTTTTATCACCCCAACGAGATTCCTCATATGCTCATTTCACTGCACTGTCTTTCCCACCCGAGCCCCCTGCAACTATTAATCTACTTTCTGAATATGTTTGCCATTTCTGGACATTTTATATACACGGAATCATACAATATGCAGATTTTTGCATCTGGCTTCTTACACTTAGCATAATGTTTTTGAGCCTGTAGAATGTATCAGTAGTTTGTACGTTTTTTATGGCTGAATGATATTCCATCGTATATGGACATACCACATTTCATTTATACATTGACCAGTTGATGGACCTTTGGGTTGTTTCTACTTTTTGGCCATTATCAATAATACTGTTAGTAATATTCACTCCTGGAACATTTTGAAGCAAACCTCTGACATCATTTCATCCGTAAATAGTTCAGGATGTATCTCTGAATTAAGCACAGGAGCCTTTAAAAAAACCAACCATAAACACAATGCCATTATCACATGTGAAATAATCAACAATAATTCCTTTAAAAACTTTTTTTAAAGTTTATTTATTTATTTATTTTTAGAGAGAGCACGGGCAGGGGAGGGTCAGAGAGAGAGGGAGAGAGAGAATCCCAAGCAGGCCCTGCACTGTCAGCACAGAGCCTGATGTGGGGCCCAAACCCACAAACCGTGAGATCATGACCTGGGCTAAAAATCAAGAGTCGGACGCTTAAGTGACTAGGCCACCCAGGCGCTCCTATTTATTTATTTTTGAGAGAGTGAGCGAGCAGGGGAGGGCCAGAGAGAGGGAGACAGAGAATCCCGAGCAGGCTCTGCGTTGTTAGTGCAGAGCCCGATGTGGGACTCAAACTCAGAAACCGACCTGAGCCGAAGCCGAGTCTGATGCTTAACCGACTAAGTGACCCAGGTGCCCCAACAATAATTCTTTAATAATCCAATCAGTACTAAAAGTTCCAGTGATCTCTTAGATGCCATAGGATTTTTAAAGTTATAGTTTGTTCAGATCTGGAGCTAAATAAGGTCTTTAACTGAGATCGCTTGATATAGATTTAAGCCTTTTTATCTACAGGTTCCCCTATATCCTGTCTTTCCAATTTATCTGTTAAAGAAATGAGATCATTGGTTCTGTAGTTTCCCAGAGTCTGGATCTTACTGATCGCATCCCTGTGATGTCTTTCTTTTTTTTTTTTTTTTTAAATTTTTTTTTTAATGTTTATTTATTTTTGAGACAGAGAGAGACAGAGCATGAACAGGGGAGGGTCACAGAGAGAAGGAGACACAGAATCTGAAACAGGCTCCAGGCTCTGAGCTGTCAGCACAGAGCCCGACGCGGGGCTTGAACCCATGAACCGTGAGATCATGACCTGAGCCGAAGTCGGACGCTTAACCGACTGAGCCACCCAGGCGCCCCCCTGTGATGTCTTTCAACACCTTCCTCAGTCCTTTGTATTTTCTGTAAGTTAGTAGTTGGACGGAAGCTTCGTCAGACTCCGGTCTGCCTTTCAGCAAGACCCCTTCACAGAAGGTGCCATGTACTTCTGTCAACAGATGAGCGGCGTCTGGTTGTCCCTCTCTTGGCGATGTTAACAGCCATTGCGGATCATTACCTAGATTCAGTTGTTCGTGAGGTGGACCATTTTCTGAAGGGATCCTGGACGAGGCTCTGTCCTTTTCAACCAAAGCACCTCAGGGAGCTTGCGGAACTCATGTTCAAACTGAGGCAGCAGCTCTGCATGATGAGGTAGGTCTGCAAACTCTGGAGCCTTCGCAGGGGTGTGTGCTTTGGATGGAGCCACTTGGGTGGCCTGCCATGGTCTATCAAGAAGTCTCAACCCTTTAGGCCTTCTTCCGTGTCCTCATCAGTTCGGGCTGCTGTAAGAAAACAGAAATTAAACAGCAGACATGTGTTTCTCCGCGTCCTGAAGGCTGGGAAGTCCAAGATCAAGGCACATTTGGTGCCTGGTAAGAACCCATTTCCAGGTTCATAGCTGTCTTCTCACTGTGTCCTCCCATGGTGGAAAGGGTGAGGGGAACTCTCTAGAGTCTCTTTTAGAAGGGCACTGACCCCGTTCATGAGGGCTCCACACTCACGACCTAATCGCCTCCCAAAGGCCCCACCTCCAAATAGCCTCACACTGGGGGTTAGGATTTCAACACGTGGATCCTGGGGAGACACAAGCATCAAGACCGTAACACTCCGTCTCTCCAGCTACTGGGTTCTGTGGTGTCCACACTGCCCTGTTGTGTTTCCGATTTCCAACATCCCGACCGCTGTTCTGCCTTTTTTTTCATCACGTTTCTTCATCAGCCCTTGCTTTCTCCCCCTCACTGCCCATCTTTCCATTTCTGACCAGTGACAGCCAGTTTGGGCAGTGCATTATGGGGAAGAGGGAGAGATCTCCAGCCCAGCACATCTGATTGCTCCACAGCACTCGAAACACATTCTAGCAAATTGTGGAGAAGACGGGAATTGGCTGGACAGCAGTGTTTCCTATTAGCATTAATTTGCATTTGGCTTTCTGTAGCATAGATGAGTACCTGTTATCAAAATGCAGGCGCAGAAAGAGACAGAGGCAAACCAAGAAACGGACTCAACTATAGAGAACAAACCGATGGTCACCGGAGGGGAGGGGGTGGGGGGATGGGTGAAACAGGTGACGGGGACCAAGGAGGGCATTTGTCGGGATGAGCCCCGGGTGACGTGTGGAAGTACTGAATCCCTATATTGTACACCTGAAGCGAATGTTACGCTGTGTGTTAACCATGCCGGAATTCGCACAGAAACATAAACAAACAGAGATATGAAACGGGCTGCAAACGAGAAGAGTGGATACAGTGGTGAACGTTGCATTGTGCAAAGGAAGTGATTCACATTTTCACGACTGCTGTTGTCTTTTTAGCAACTGTACCGGTCAGCGGGCCTCACTGTTTCTAATAAACAAACCTAAAAACCAGGAGAAAAAGCAAACAGGGCCACCCTATTTAATTGGTGGAAAGTGACTGATGCTGCAGGCGGAGACACGATCATAATTCAATTTCACAACTGCCTGAGAGCTGCTAGTGCCCAGTGCTGACACGACCTCTGCTCTTGTGGTTCTCGCCAGCTCCCTGGGAAGACACACACACACACACACACACACACACACACACACACGAGACAGCCAGAGAACGGGAGGTAGAAATGAGCAAGTTGCTACAGGATGGCTCCTACAGTAAGTGCCGGGGGGGCGGGGGGGGGGGGGAGGTCAGAGGCAGGAGAAGCTGGGAAGCTGGTGTGGGCCGAGGGAGCTGGCACAGGCTTCTGGAAGGAGGTGAGACCCTGGCATCGGCAGCTCATAAAGGGTCTTAACCATTGGATGCTTCTCCCTTCTGCTCTGCGCGCGGAAAGCAGATCTTGCAAATGTTGACAAGACCCGTGCCTGAGAGTCTGAAAGAAAAGGGTCTGAGTGTCTGGGGCCACCGTGGATCCTGTTGGGAGTGATGACCTCCTGACTTAAGTGGGGAAGTGTCCCTCAACCAGTCTGAGATACCGCAGTGAAAGGGCACCAGCGGAAAGCTTTGGGGGTTATTTCCCAAAGGGAAAAGGGATTACAGCCCGAGTTATTTCTATGAATTCACACGCGTCCTTTCAGCTCTGACAGCTCCTGCTGCCTTGAAGAAGTATGGAAGCAGCCATGTAAGCAGAAGTATGTGTTCCCCATCAGGGAGGCCTTGCATTCAGTGAAAAGAACGCGGCTTCTGCGCGAACCTGGACGGGTTCTACGACCCCGTGGGCCACCGTTTCCCCATCTGCAGAGTGGGGCTGAGAACGCCTCGTGGGATTCCTCTGCGCATCGAGGAAGATGATCAGCGTGAAAGTAGCCAGGGCAGCGACGGCAAACAGTAGGTGCTATTTTGACCATTTGTGATGCCGTCCTGGGGCGTCGCACACGGGAAGCCCCCTTGGTGGGGCACCGTTGCATCTGAGGCGGAGGGTGCCTCGGGACACAGGCAGCCCCCAGGGGCTGTGAGGTGCCGCAGGAGAGCGTCTGAAGGCGCCCGCTCATGCTCATGCAGTTTAAAATGACATTTGCTTGAGCTCCCGTAGGTGTTATGGATGCTTCCCCCTCCTTCATTTGCGTTTTGCTGGGTTGTCATCAGACCGTATCTGATCGGGTGTGCCGGAGAAGTGCGGGACCGCACAGGGTGGCCCGGGGGCGGTGCGGGCGACTAGCGGCGGTTCGGGCGGGCTAAGGAAGATCCGCTGGGGTCCCCACCCTCGCGGAGGCCCCCAGCTCCCCGACCTTGCCCGGCTCGCACCTTAAGCAAGCTGTGCGCACGGCGCCCTCTGGTGTCCCGGCGCGGTCACTGCGCCCGGAGCCCGCCGGCCCCCTCGGTGGGTGACTGCCGGGACCTCCGCCCTGCCCCGCGCCTCCGCCTGCACCCCTCCCCTCCCCGGTATCCCGAGTCCCCCTGGGTGCACAGAACGCGGACCCGGGGGCGCTTCCAGACTTTTATTTCTTTAGCGAAACTGTGCCTAAGACGGGGCGCCCCTTGGGCGCTGGGCTTGGCCGCGCCTGCCCCGAGGGCGCCACCTCCTGCCGATGGCAGAGCCTGCAGCTCAGCGCGGCCGAGGTCTCCACCGCGCCCTGATCCCGACGCTGCTGCCGGTCCCGGTCCCTCGGGGCGGCGTTCCTGCCGGGCCCCGTCTCGCGACGCCCTAGCGGCTGTCATCTGCTGCCCCCACCCCCATTTTCGTTTCGGGAAGCACTCAAAGGAGGGGGGGGCGCTTATCTCTCTGCGGCCCATTCGTAACTAAATGTCATCTGCAGCCCCGGGCATAGCCTCTTCTCCTCGGAAGCCAGAAGGTGCCCGCGTGTCCGTAGAGCGTGGGTGCTGCTGGTTAGAAAAGCCGGTATTTGATCAGACGTAGAAATTGATTTCCACCCCCACGCAGCGTCTGCCGATTGCTCGGCAAACTATTAAAGTAAACTAGATTTAACAAAGGGAAAATAATTTTGCAGGGGCCTGCTGTGCCGAAATGTGGGTTGCTATCGGCACCGGAGCTTAATGAGGACTGAATTATTGTTAATACGTGGACGAAATTTATAGTGCATCATTAATACTTTTGAAAGGCAACATTCCAGGCATTGTTACCTCTCCCTTCTGCAAATGTGGATGCGATTCAAAATGTGTGCCTGAATCGCCTGTGCGTGTTGATCGACAATCTAATTACCATTCCACTTCTGAATTTGGCCATGGGGCTTGTGACACCGGCCTTCATTTTCCCCTTGCTGGGTGTTCTTAATGCCACCGAGATTTCTCTCTGCTCCCTCCTAATGAGTTGGGTTATTGAATAGCAGAGACTGGGAGGATATGCATTCATCACTTCAAATGTTAAAATGTTTTTAACGGCAAAAGTAAGAAGAAGAATTATTATTGTCTCAATTATGGCATTATCTTCTCTTACTTGATTCCCCCCACCCCGCCCCCCGCCTCCCCTCTCCTTTTATGTAAACTCAGCAGGACAGGTTTATCACGAGTATAGCGTTCCGATTCAGTACCCATCACCAAATGCGTTTTCTCTGAAAGGCAGATCTGTAAGAGGTTGGAAGGAGGAAATGATAAGAGAAATACAATTGCAAGAAACAATTGCATGTCCCATTTAAGAAAGTCCAAAGCTTGCAGAAGCACTTGCATCGTGTGGATCTTCTTAAATGTGTTTCTTCTTTTTCTTTTTCCCTTACGTAGCCCTTATATTTTTAATTTTCTTGTTGCACATGTGTGAAGTTCGGAGGTCAAACTTGATTTCTTCTGCCAGTGTTCAAATGCTTCGTTTCCCTCTGTAACTGTGCAACCTCTGCTTCCTTTGTTTTGTTTACTTGGGTCTTCCTGGGAGATTGGGTTGGTCGGTAAGCCTCAGACTGGACTCCCAGAAAAGGCCATTGGGTGTCTTGGTGGTATTACTAGTACTTTTCAAGATGTGAAGGATAAGGGGAGTGGCCTGACTCGCTCTGTCCCAACTCTTGATCTCCGGGGCGTTTTTTTGGGGGGGAGCTGGGCCAACCCGAGGTCACCCAGGCGTTGTGGGCACCTAGGAGTTAAAGCTTGGAATCTCATTTCCACCAAGGGCTAGTACTGTGAGCACTTCTTCTATGATTCTGAGCCTACGTTTCCTCACGTGGAAAAGGAGAACAGCAACCTGTAGAGCTGAGTGGGGGTCAGAGGGGTTCATCAAACGGGCAGCAGGGAGAGTTCAAGTTATTGTTGTTCTTTCTACTTTGTTGAGATTGTGAATCCTGAGCAGTTGTGCACACACGTGTGTGTGTGTGTGTGTGTGTGTGTGTGTGTGTGTGTGTGTGTTTGTAGGAAGGGAGAAGAGAGAGAAAGAAAAGGAAGTCTTCCATTAGAGGAAAGACATATTGTGCTTGTGAATTGGAAGAACCAATATTATTAAAATGTCCATGCCACCCAAAGCAATCTATGCCTTCAGTACAATCCCTGTCAAAATAACAATAGCATTTTTCACAGAACTGGAACGAATAATCACTAAATGCGTATGGAACCACAAAAGCCCCTGAAAAGCCAAAAGAAATCTTGGGAAAGAAGAATAAAGCTAGAAGCATCCTGCTTTCTGTTCTCAAACTACACTCCAAAGGTATAGTAATCAAAACAATATGGTACTGCTACCAAAACAGACACATAGATCAATAGAACAGAATAGAGAGCCCAGAACTAAACCCACACGTATACGGCCAATTAATCTACAGCAAAGGAAACAACACTTTACAGTGGAGAAAAGACAGTCTCTTCAATAAATGGTGCTGGGGGTCCCTGGGGGGCTCAGTCAGTTAAGCCTCTGACTCTTGATTTTGGTTCAGGGCATGATCTCGCAATTCATGGGATCAAGCCCCACATCAGGCTCTGTGCTGACAGTTCGGAACCTGCTCGGGGTTCTCTCTCTCTCTCTCTCTCTCTCCTCTCTTCCTGCCCCTCCTCTGCTTGCTTGTGCGTGCTCTCTCTCTCTCTCTCTCTCTCTCTCTCTCTCTTTCAAAATAAATATATAAACGTTAAAAAAAGAGATGGTGCTGGGAAAACTGGACAACTACATGCAAAAGAATGAAACTGGATTACTTTCCTTTTTTAAAAAAATGTTTCTTTTATCTTGAGAGAGAGAGAGAAAGAGAGAGAGAGTGAGCAGGGGAAAGGCAGAGAGAGAGGGAGAATCCCAAGCACGCTCGTTGTGGTCAGCACGCAGAGCCCGACACAGGGCTTGAACTCATGAAACTGTGAGATCATGACCTGAGCTGAAATCAAGAGTTGGCGACTAACCCACCTGAGCCACCCAGGTGCCCTGAAACTGGATTCCTTTCTCACAACATACACGAAGACGAACTACAAATGGATTAAAGATCTAAATGTAAGACCTGAAACCATAAAACCCCTAAAAGAAAACGTAGGCAGTAAACTCTTGGACATCAGTCTCGGTAATGCTTTTGGATTTGTCTTCTCAGGCAGGGGTAAGAAAACCAAAAATAAACAAGTGGGACTACATCAAACTAAACACTGAAGGAAGCTATCAACAAAACGACAAGGCAGCCTATTGAATGGGAGAAGATATTTGCAAATGATACATCCTATAAAGGGTTAATATCCAAAATATATGAAGAACTCGTACAACTCAACACCAAAAAACAATCCAATTAAAAACTGGGCAGAGGACCTGAATAGACATTTTTCCAAAGAAGACACACAGATGGCCAACAGACACATGAAAGCATGCTCAACATCACTAGTCATCAGGGAAATGCAAATCAAAACCACAATGAGATATCGCCTCACGTCAATCAGAATGGCTAGAATCAAAAAGGTAAGAAATAACAAGTGTTGGCAAGGATGTGGAGAACAGGGAACCCTTGCACACTGTTGGTGGGAATGTAAATTCGTGCAGCCATTATGAAAAACAGTATGGAGGTTCCCCCCCCAAATTAAATAGAGAACTACCCTATGATCCAGCAATCCCACTTCTGGGTATTCATCTGAAGAAAACAAAAACACTAATTTGAAAAGGTAAGTGCACCCCCCCCCCATGTTCATTGCAGCATGATTTACAATACTTACGATACAAAAGCAATCTAAGTGTCCATCCATACATGAATGGATAAAGAAGGCGTAGTATACACAATCACAAATGTGTGCGTGCACACACGTGCACACAAACACACATATACACGCACACGCACACACCGGAATATTACCCAGCCATAAAAAAAAAAAAGGAATGAAATCTTGCCACTTGCGACAACATGGGTGGGCCTATAGGGTATTAAGTGAAGTAAGTCAGTCAGAGAAAGACACCTAGGATTTCACCTATATGTGGAACCTAAAAAACGGAACAAATGAACAAACAACCAGAAACAGACTCACAGACACAGAGAACGAACTAGTGGTAGCCAGAGGGGAGGGGGTGGGGGGATGGGCAAAAAGATGGAGGGCATCCAGAGGTACAAACTTCCAGTTAGAAAATAAATAGGGGATGAAAAGCATAGCATAGGGAATATAGTCAATAATATTGCAATGACTTCCTATGGTGACAGACGGTAACTAGACTTACCGTGGTGATCATTCTGTAATGTATATAAGTGTTGAATCACTATTCTGTACACCTGAAACGAATGTGATATTGTATGTCAGCTATGCTTCAACAATAAAAACAGAAATCTTCCATTAGAATTCTTTTCACGTAGGAATCGTGAAGTGCAGTGACTCCTAGGACAGAGAGGCAGGAGCATTTGTGTTCAGTGGGGACGAATGCCAGGGTCAGTGTTGTGACAGAATGGAAATATTTCTGAGCTTCTCAACCCGCGGACAAGGCTAGATTGGATGGCTGAGGACTTTTCCCGAAACCGACAGGATGCTGAACCATCGTCAAGTCTACCAATCAGGTACAAGGAAAACAATCTCCAAAACAATGAGAAGCACTGAAACCAGGGCAAGAAGAGCGGAAGTTAGACCCAGAAATAACTCTGCGAGTGAGGGCTGTGATCAGTGTTTGGCAAAGGAAGAAAATGAAATACCACCGTTCTGTGGAAATACAGAATTTCTGAAGAGCCTCGCCTGGAAGCACAACCCTATCGATGGGCTCCTGATGCAGTGGCTGCCTCTGCAGGTGCCTTTTCGCCTCACATTCTCACATACGTGCACATTTCTCCTTTCTGTTTGGAAGCTGAGATTGATATCGTCTATGTAGGATTCGGCTGAAAGAAAGAGATTTCCAGAATCGAAGTTCCCTCTTGCCCGAACAGTATTAGCAGGCCTGGAATGGGTTTTATTCCGGGGGAAGCTTTTTATTCATACGTTAGCTTACAGACACACCAAATGCCTGATCATCAGGAAGATTTTAATCTTCACAAGGCGACAAGCAGTTTTGGTTGCTATGGCATTTGTCAATATCATTTCCATTACACAGCCTCTTACAGAACCTTCATTTCTATAAAACCTACTCAGGATTTCAGTCCTACTGCTGCTACTTTTTTTGTTGCTGTTGGCCAAATATGTCGTGGTTATAGTATTGACAAAGCTTTCCGGGGCAACACCAACTCCATTTCTTCAAGCATTAACAATACCAGGGTAGCTGTGACATTGCAGTTCTTTAAAACTCTCTCGGGATTTCTGTACAGATGACGGCTTTGAATCTGGCATTCTTTTCTGCCAGGCTAGAAAAGTAAGCTTTTGCAAATACATTGAAGGGGAAGTTAATTTGTAGCTAAGTGGGAGTGGGGGAGATATGTGACATGTTATATAAGCTTCTAAAATGTCTTGTTCCTTCAATGGGTACTCTTATGACTAAAAGTTGATTTCTCCTGGAGGTGGGGTTAGTTTTCATCAGAAATGTGATGGTATGTCTTACATTAGTTATTAATTGGTAGAATCTCTGTTTTGCGTGTGCCCCGGAGAGGGTGGGATTAGCTCTTTGTCCCAGATTGGTTTTGAAATTGAGGCCGATGATCCCATTCATGCACCAAAGGTGGTATGGAAAAGCTACCATGAGGCTCTTTGGGGGCAACGGGGCAGGCTCCCAAGCTGGTCCATTTAGCTTGAATGAAGGAAGACGCTAGTGGCTTTGGTTTTATTGAGATTGGGGCCTGGGGTAGGGGTGAGGGTTCCTATGCACGGGCTGAGGTTCTGGTGGTTCGATCTACCCTGTCGGCACAAAGGGAGGGATTACCCAGGCTTCCTTATGGGCTTGCTCAAATGTGGGACAAAAGGCAGAGGAGGAGCGAGGCTTCAAAGATGTCAGCAAGCAAAAAAATGGAGTCAGAGTCTTTTTTTTTTTTTTTAACAGGCTCCAGGCTCCGAGCCATGGGCACGTCCGAGCCCGACGTGGGGCTCGAACTCACAGACTGCGAGATCATGACCTGAGCCGAAGTCGGACGCTCAACTGACGGAGCCACCCAGGTGCCCCAGACTCTTTTTTGTTGTTGTTGTTGTTTTGTTTTAAATCGACATATCCTAGTTGCTTTATTTAATTTTTCACTTTAAAACAAGACCAAAATCAAAACCTTCCAACTTATACTTTTCAACCTGAAAGAATCAAAGAATAGCTATAATTCTAAAATAGCATCAATACAGCCAATATTATTCTTGTGACTATTACTGAGCTATACTGAAACAAGGTAAGATATAAATACCTGGCTTTGTACTTAATTTGAAGTGTTGCCACTAAAATCAATTACAGGTGTTTATTCTGAAAGCCATTACTAGGAAGGTTGAAGACTCAAATGCTGATGATGGTTTCAAAATTAAATTTATAGAATACCCAGAAATAGGTTGCATTGTAGACCTGTAGACAGTTTTCAAATTCTCATTAACAACAATTTTTTAAAAAGGCGTAGAAGGGGGGCGCCTGGGTGGCTCAGTCAGTTAAGCGTCCGACTTCGGCTCAGGTCACGATCTCGCGGTCCGTGAGTTCGAGCCCCGCGTCGGGCTCTGTGCTGACAGCTCAGAGCCTGGAGCCTGTTTCAGATTCTGTGTCTCCCTCTCTCTCTGGCCCTCCCCCGTTCATGCTCTGTCTCTCTCTGTCTCAAAAATAAATAAACGTTAAAAAAAAAAAAAGGCGTAGAAGGCTACTCTTTTCATATAAATTGGGAGTTTTAACATCTCCCTTTAGTGCCTTCAATTGTCACATGGCAATAAACCAAAGACCCGAATAATTTCAAATGATGACAGACACTCTTTAGGCAAAATTCTCGTTTCAGTACGTTTAATGTCGTGTACATCAAATTAGAGTAAAAAGATGACTATGAACAAGGTGTAGCCTCTGTATTTTCGTGAACAGCACCCCAGATTATGGCAAACCCAGCTTATATTCCACCATCAAGTTCGGTTCTCCCATTAGTTCACTTTGTGATGGCTCATTAAGAATATGTTCAAATGCAATAGTCTGATCATTACCCCTCAAAGTATCCAGTGAAAGGTTAGAGCTTGGAGGAAATGGAAGACGCTGAACCCGCTGTACTGCCTTGAATTCCATTTGTAATTTTAGTGGAACAAACAGACCCTGGATGTTTCTCAGTATGGAAGAATTCATTTTATCTTGGTTGAGCTGGAATTTTTTTTCTGAAATTTCAAGAGGATGACTAGGCAAAAGTTCATTCTTCACACAAGGAAGACCTTTTCGAAGAAGATCATGACTTTCATAAAGGTCCACTTGCTCAAAGTTCAGTAACTGGAATGCTGTCCTTTAGCTGTGATCCGAGACCTTTGACATTCATCTTCAACTTGCTCTGTGAACAGTCTCTCCGCCCTGTTATCATTAGCCGGCCCCACTGCTCACTTGGAGTCAGCCTCTTTTTTTTTTTTTTTTTTTTTTTTTTAATTTTTTTTCAACGTTTTTTATTTATTTTTGGGACAGAGAGAGACAGAGCATGAACGGGGGAGGGGCAGAGAGAGAGGGAGACACAGAATCGGAAACAGGCTCCAGGCTCCGAGCCATCAGCCCAGAGCCTGACGCGGGGCTCGAACTCACAGACCGCGAGATCGTGACCTGGCTGAAGTCGGACGCTTAACCGACTGCGCCACCCAGGCGCCCCAGAGTCAGCCTCTTTATTGCAATTCACCTTTGATGTTTCACAGATGACTCAGTTGTACCTTATTTCATTTATTTGAATTTGAATGTGTTTAAGAAAGCCGTTATGATGCTTTATGAGGGCTGCAGCCTGCAACCAGTTTAAGGGAAGGGAATGTTCCACTGGATACCTTGTTCAAGAGCCCAGCATTGTGTATTTTACGAAGTGACATGAATGCCTTGTTCACCATCAGTGATGTCTGGAACTCTGAAGAGAATAAGGAGTGCCTGGCTGAGACCTTGTATTGTGGCATTAAATGCACGCAGAGAGAAGTGTGACCTTGGTTTATATTTTGGGTATCTGTGAGGCAATACATTCCCGGTGTTCCTTACCCCAAGGGGAGCAACCTTGGATAAGGAATTGTTGCCACTGGTCAGACCAGAGGGCCAGATCAGTGGAAATAGCACAAGAGTCTGTAAAAATGTGCGTATGCGACCGATTGTTGGCCAGGTATTGTCTAGTGCTAAGATGATGGCCTGAAGTTTGGCTCATTTTGCTGACAGTGGCGTCCTCTCTTTGATTAGGGACATCCAGGTTAGATGACAGACAGCAGCTGTCCAGCAGCACTGCTGAATGTAAAGGGTACAAACTCCCTTTTCTGATCACTCAGTTGAACTCAAGGGGCTCCCCATGTGGTCATTGAGCATAAGAGAGGGATACTATTTTTCGGCACCATCGTATCTGTTAAGAACACTGAGGAAGGGGAGGGCCCCCTTCTTAGAGGTGAGATATACCAGAGGCCAGGTTTGTAAGTATCATGGAAGTATCATTTTCGTTTCATAAGAAGGGGTGTTGCCTCCACGATCAAAAGAATACTGAGTCACCCGTGAGAGTTTCCGTCTTCAGAAGGGCCCAGTATAGAGCTAGCATTTGTTGCTCCAATGACGTGTAGCATGGGGCCGAGAAGAAAAGTTGTTTTGTACTACAGAAAAACCAGGTTCTTCTGCACAGACAACTTATAAGCCATCATAGGTGGTCCAGAGACTCTAGAAGGCATGAGAGGAGGTTGCTAAAGCCACTACAGTGAAGGACACGAATGGGAGTGCCTGTTGTTTTGTAGAGCCTTGTTGGAGGGAGCCCCATTCAAGATGAGCTGATTTGTAAGTAACAGCATAAAGTGGGCTGAAGTAAAAAATTTTTAAACAAGGAATATGTTGCCTCCAGAACCCAAACGTGTCTGAAAGATGTTTGGGTTGTTTTAATGACGTAGGTGCTGAGAATGTCAGTAGTTGTTTCCTAACAGTATCAGCAATGGAGTGGCCCTTGGCTGACCAAACGATTCCGTTATTTGAATACCCTGATTGAGTGTGTCAAATGCATCTCTTTGGAGATGATGTCATCAGTGTGATATCATACCTCTGCTCTTAGGGAAAGTTGGATGGCTGCAAAGGTGGTGTGCAATGGTAGGGCTGTTGAGATACTCTGTGTGTAGCTGGGTAAAGGCCTACTATGTCTCTTTGACGATGAGGGCAAACTTCAGCGGAGAGACTATTGAAAAAAGCCCTGAACAGAACATATTCAGCAAATCTACAATAGCCAAAGATGTTTCCAGTTGTGGGTTGCATGGAGTCAATAATTTCAATAATATTGGGTGTGTATGTGGCAAGCGTATAGGAAAGAATTTAACCGTGTCCAAAGGCAGGTCCAGCCTTCGCCCTTGGCTTCTTACAGGTGGTGTCTAAGCCCTTGAAGTGGCATGCCTAACGGGAATATCTTTGTTTGCCTTGGGGCCTTGGGCTGTACCAACAACGCAATTTAGGGTGACGGCTTTGTGTCACAGAGTATCAACTGACCTCTGGAGGGGCTGGATATTGAGGTCAGCCACACGGATGGCCGACCAGCTTTGTGTGGTCAAGCCCCAACAAAGACTCTGGACCCAAGGCTCAGGTGAGCTCCCCTGATTGGCAATAGCCCATGTGTATTGGCACGTTCTGGATGCCAGGAAAGTAGTACTGTCCGTGACTCTGTGGAGAGAGGACAACCGGAAGCTCCACATTTGGAGCTTTCTTAGACTTTGCCTTGCGTATCTCTTCCCTTGGCTGGTTTTAGTCTGTATATTCTTTCAGTGTAACAAACTATAACTGTGAGTATAACAGCATTTAGTTATCCCTATGAGTTCTTGTTTTCAAAGTTTATTTATTTATTTATTTATTTTCTAATGTTTATTTTTGAGAGAGAGAGAGACAGAGCGTGAGCAGGGGAGGGGCAGAGAGAGAGGGAGACACAGAATCCGAAGCAGGCTGCAGGCCCCGAACTGTCAGCGCAGAGCCCTACGCGGGGCTCGAACTCACAGACCGTGAGATCATGACCTGAGCTGAAGTCAGACGCTTAACTCATTGAGCCACACAGGCTCCCCTATTTATTTATTTTTTAAAGTAATCTCTACACCCAACGTGGGGCTCAAACTCATGACCCCGGGATCAAGAGTTGCATGTTCCAGCCAACCGGGTGCCCCAAAGATTTTTTTTTTTTTTTAATTTTAGGCAAGCTCCACACCAGACATGGGGCTTGAACTCACTACCCTGAGATCAGGAGTCCCATGTTCTATTGACTCAGCCAGCCAGGTACCACTCTATGGATTCTTCTAGTGAATTACTGAAGCCTAGTGTGATCGCAAGAATGCTTAAACTTATAATTGGTGTCAGAAGTGAGGGCAGTCTTGTGAACTGTGCTCCCTGTAACTTTGGAGGGGCCTCAATCAGGGGTGCCATGTAGTTAAGGTTGAAGCAATCCACTGTTGGGCACTATTCATTTTAATCAGGCCTGAGCATTGGCCAGTTTGGGCTCCTGGGTATGATTAACGAATTTTAAACAGCAGGGAAGAGGTCCATGTGATTTCATTTTTATCAAGCCAATTGTAACTATGAAATATTTAATTTTATTTTGGTTTATTACTCATTGGGTCAGAGTGGCTATGCCCACTATGGGCATGGATGACCACGGGCAATTTAGCCAAGATGGTAGTTCTGATGGTTAAAGTGAGGCATACCTCTTTGTCCTTTATTTCATATTTGGTAATTCCCCTAAGCATGTAGAGATCCCCAGGTATAATTGTAATTTGGGCCCCAGCACCAGTTAGGCCACGAAAGTTTGCCAATTGGTGCATTTCAGCAGATGTTAATTTAGAATGTATGTTTTCGAGTGCAAAAGCCAATAAGAACCCTATTATTTTTGTGTTGCATATGTTATTTTGGTAAAATTTGGATTTATGATTGAGTCAAATTTCAGGCCTCTGTTTCAGTTTCTCTTTCCTCAGCCTGTATGAAAAGATTTTTGATTTCATTTTTTGTTTAGGTGGTTATTGGATATACCTCGTGTTGGGGGAATCCTCTCTACCCTGGTCATGTTTATAAGTTTATTCCTCTAGAAAGCCTCAAACCAATATCATCACATAGAGGGACCTTTCTTATGGCAATTATTGTCTTATTTGGTCTAGAGACTCTGGGCTTAAAATGAGTTTGAATTAACCTCTTGGCATGTCGACCAGCTGTGGCACTAAATAGAACCTAGAGTGTTCATTGGTCCATTTTACAATTGTCCGCTGGAGTGATGGTGCCCTTTGGCTCTTTAAGAGGGGTGGGGATAGAGCATTCAGTGTGCTTCTCATAAGGGTGTGTGCCATGGGAGTACCACGGGTCTTTTCCCCCCTATGATTCTGAGGATCAGAATCTTTGTTTCCTTCACCAGACACATTTAGGGTCCTAATGAGCCATCTGCTTTTAGGAGTGTGATCTCAGCACTGCACACGGTGACTATTTCCCCTCATACCGGTGACCACCCATGACCATGATATTGCACACGGTATCAGTCTTTTTCCTGAACGCTTTATAAAACGGGACAAATGCCTGGCTGAAACCCAACCGATGGTCACAGAGTGAGAGTCATTCCCTCGAGTCTAGCGTCAGTCATAGCTCGTGCAGGAGTCGAAAACAGATGATTCGCTCTGAGACGGTGGTGCCCAGCCTAGGGCTACATTAAGAAGGGTCCCCAGCCCATACTCCTGCCCTACCTGGCTTGGTCCTAGCTGAAACCGGGGCTCGCCAGGACTTACGAAATGCCACGACGACTCTAATGCAAGCTCGCTAGCAGGCAGCAGGCAGGATGTGGAGTCAGTTAGTAAGCTGTGAGTGATCGAAGTAAGACCTCCAGGAGCTGATGGTCATCTCTTAGATCATCCGGCCGTCAGCACCAATGGTCTCGAGGTTCCCTCGCAGAGCGCAACACCAGGCCCTCTACCCCCGCCCCCTCAAAATGGGTTTGGATCTTGAGGCCGATGAGGTCGCACATGCAGCAAGAGGGCGTGAAAAAGTTTGGTATTCACGTCGTGAGGCTTTCTGGGCGGAGGAGGGCTGAGCTTGAGTGGCTCAGGTTTGTATTGTGAGTAGAAGATGGGACTGGGGTGAAGATTCTGGCACCTGGGGTTCGGGTGCTCTTGGTTTGGACTTGCTCACCAGCACCAGGGGACAGATGCCCAGGCTGTCTTGTGGCCTTGATAGACGTAGGACAAAAGGGGAAAAGGAAAAAGGAGCTTGAAAGGTGTCGGCAGTCCAGTATCAAAGACGGAGCTAGACTTTTTTGTTACAATCTCCCCGTCCCTTCACGTGATATGTTGGGGCACAACTACAGTTAATGGGGAATGTAAGAGCGATAAAATGATGAAACTGCCAAATTACTTCAAGGGAAAATATCACAGACTGACTTCAGAAGGAATCGGTTGGGAGACAAAAATGATCACACATCACAGAAGCAAAAACAGAGCTCAGGAATGAAATGACTTCAGCCAAAGCTGAAGAAAATGGGGCATTCCGAGGCTGTGCCATGGGCAGTTCCTGAAGGCCCCCAAGCCGTTGAGAGAAAGTAAACGCCTAGAACCATCCCATTTGATACGTTTTCAAGGAAGGGCTAAGTTTTCAAAAAGCCCTTTGCTTGCACTTAGTCCTCAAGCCGTCTGTGTCTCTGACACCTTTCTGTCTCTAAACTAATCCATTTGACGTAGCCACATTGCTCTCTGTCCCGCTGGGCTGTCCAGTATGGTGGCCACTAGCCATGGCTGGCTGTCTATTAAGTCCTTGGCAGGTGGTGCGTATGAACTGGATGGTGCTGAGAACATAAAACACAAAGGCGTAGATTTTATATTTCTTTTTTAGGGTCGCTCTACCAAAATACAACAAACGGTGTGTATTAGGACTTCCACACCTTTTGGGGGCACATGATTCAACTCATAACAGATTTCAAGGATTTGGCATGGTACAAAGAAAACAGAAGATCTCATTTATAATGGTTTTGTTCATTGCATGTTGAAGTGATAGTATGTCGGATATTTGAGGGGCTAAATAAAATATACATGAAAATGAACGATACCATTTTCTTTTGATTTATACAAAATGCGGCTACTAGAAGAATTTAAAATGACCTACGTGGTTTTGCATCCGTGGCACAAGTTCTACCAGATAGAACCTCTCTAAAGCAGAGGTTGGCAAACCGGGGCCTAAATCTTGCCCACTGCCTGTTTTATAAATAAAGTTTTACCGGAAGACAGCCACGTCCATTCGTGTATGTATTGCTTATGGCTGCTTTCCTGCTACAATAGCAGATTTGATGAACTGTAACCGAGATCGTATGGCCTACGAAGCCTAAAAAGTTACTCTGTGGCCTTTTACGAAACCTAAAAAGTTACTCTGTGGCCTTTTACATAAAAAGTTTGCTGACGCCTGTTTTAAACAGTGGCCCTGATCCTGAAACTTCCCTGCTTTGGAACCGACAGTGTCGCCTTTTTGCTTATTGGAGACTCTCCAGCCGGCCAGCTCCGGCCCCCGTCTCACCTTACCCTCTCACTGAGCAGAGAGAGAGGAAGCTCTTTTAGGCCAAGAGCTGGGCCTCTGGCTCCTCTTGTAGACCCTGCGTTGCAGAGCCACTGTTTGGCACCCTAGGGCCATAAGAGACGTTCATAGAATTAACGGCAAATAGGCACTCGGTAGGGTGTTGGGGGGAGCTGACTCTGAACAGAGCTGAGCTCTACTGGGCTTCCACTGCCTCCCATCAGATGTGCGCAGGAAAACCCCACATCAAGGCAGCTCTGGATTCTGTCTGCAGGCACCGTAAGGTCTGTAGGTCTGAGCTCTTACTGCTGCTTTTGATAAGTGCAGCTATCATTTATTGGGAACTGACCGTGTGCCAGGCATTTTGCTAAAGGCCTTATTTCATGTAATCTTCCCAGGCCCAGGAGGTCAGGACGGTCAGTTCCACTCGAACTCCTCTTTCGAAAAAATGTGAAGTCGTTTTCCGACCAGTGTGGCTGATAGAGTCGGGAACAATCTGAGCATAACACGAACTTCGTATTTGCTCATGTATGCTTTCCTCCGCAAGACACACGAGTTGAGCGCAGGAAACTGCACCCACCTGAACCGAACCACACAGGGATACACGAAGCATGTGCGAGCATGTGCGAGCATGCACAGACACGCCCCTAGACATCCCACAGCTCTCTCAGTTCCCCACGTGTGATGGGAGCCACAGCAGTCCGCAGCTGCTCTAGCCCCTCTGTCCGATTTCAGATCGCCCTCCTTCCCCTGCCTGGCAAGAATTCACAGGCTACAGCCCTTCCGACAGCCATCTGCACAAGCAAACCTCAGGTCTTTTTTAAAGTGCCACATTTGTTGTCGTATTTATGTATTACTTGACCATTTAACATGCACAAAATGGCCATGCTGTTTTTATTCGGTTCCTGTCTTCCAGAACATGTTGCTGATGAAGGTTTTGAGTTGTTGTGCCTCTCAACTTATCTTTTCCCGTGAATCCTGTGACTTTGAACGCACAATTTGACATAGCATGGGATTTTTAGGAACGCATACATCACGTTGTAGCAGAACCGACTGTCCTGTAATCACTCCCATTTTGCAGGTGGGAAAACTGAGGTCTTAAGAGGCAAAGCGATTTATTCAAGGTCACATAGCTGGGAGGTTTTGGAGCTGGATTTTGAACCCAGAGCTCTCTGATTCCATAGCTTAAGCCCTGAATTGCCCCCACTGCATAGATTTACAGGCCATAAACGAAACTACTTTTGGCTATTTCTGTTTTTAATTTTTTTTTATTATTTATTTGAGTGAGAGAGAGAGAGAGAGAGAGTGGGAAGGGCAGAGAGAGAGAGAGAGGGAGACACAGAATCTGAAGCAGGCTCCAGGCTCTGAGCTGCCAGCACAGAGCCCGAGGCGGGGCTCAAACTCACGGACCGTGAGATCACGACCTGAGCTGAAGTCGGACGCTTAACCGACTGAGCTACCCAGGCGCCAGGGCTATTTCTGTTTTTAAAACAGAAATCGGATGGGGTGCCTGGGTGGCTCAGTCGGTTAAGCGTCCGACTTCGGCTCAGGTCATGATCTCGCGGTCCGTGAGTTCGAGCCCCGCGTCGGGCTCTGTGCTGACAGCTCAGAGCCTGGAGCCTGTTTCAGATTCTGTGTCTCCCTCTCTCTGACCCTCCCCCGTTCATGCTCTGTCTCTCTCTGTCTCAAAAATAAACGTTAAAAAAAAAAAATTTTAAAACAGAAATCGGAGAGGTCTGGCAGAAAGTAGGCAAGAGACTTTGCTTTACTTCTTGTGATTGTTTTGTTTTGTTGTTGCTTGGGGGTTTGACAAATAGACCTCAGGATTCTGTTGCTTTCCACACTTTTCCGCTTGAGGTACTGAGACAGGGTGGAGATTGGGAGCAGGGAGTGAACAGGAACCTCTTATAGAGGGCTGGAGACGAAATCAATTCTCTCCTTGCCTGGAGATGCAAACATAATGGAAAGATCTGGGCGTCATAAGAGACCATAGAGTGAGTCAGCAAATCAATGCCGGTTTGTTTTTTGAAAGCTAATGGGATGCTGTGATGTGTAATAATAACAGGAATACAACCTGCGGGAATCATAAAATAACTCCTTAGCATTGATCAGGGCCTTATTAGAACGGTGTGATCAGCTTGGGGTCTGTAATTGAAGAGGGAAGCGAAGAAGTCACAGAAGAGAGAGAGGGCTTGTCCCTGAATCCTGTGTGCCGCAAGGACTCTGCACATAGACTACCCCCCCCACCCAACTGCCGCAGTGGGTGTTGCTGTGATGTCATACTGAGCCTATAGGCTCTGAGAGTGAAAGATGGGGGCAGGGATGGGGTGGGGATGGTTTTCCAGGAGGCAGAGAGCCTGAGTAGCAAAGGCAGAACAGGGGGTGAGAGCGAGGTAAGCCAGAAAGCTAGAGACTAGGCAGGACAGCCGCAAAGCGACATAGGCTTGACCCCAACCTCCGTCAGGAAGCATTGTTTACACTTACAGCTGGGAGTCTGGTGGGTTTGGCAAGAGAGAATCCGAGCATATGGCTAGGTCAGGACGGGAAGTGGCCGAACCTGCCGCAGGTGGCGAGCATGAGCTCAGAACCAAGGGCTGGACTCAATTGCTAAAAACTCCAAAGTTCCTGGTTGGTTAAAAATGAAACTCATTTTTAAAATTGAAAAAATGAAAAATTGAAAAAATCGGAATACAAAAGCCACACCTCATTGGGGCGCCTGGGAGGCTCAGTCCGTTAAGCGTCCGACTCCTGGTTTCAGCTCAGGTCCGGGATCTCACGGTCTGTGAGTTCGAGCCCCACATCAGGCTCCATGCTGGCAGTGCAGTCTGCTTGGGATTCTCTCTGTGTGCCCCTCCCCAGCTCATGCTCGCTCGCTCTCTCTCTCTCTCTCTCTCTCAATAAATAAATAAACTTAAAAAAAAATCAATGCATCATTATTGTCAGGACTTTATAAAGGAAAGCAAAAGAAGAAAATACCAATTCCTTCTTATCCTATCACCCAGAGATAAGGTACTGGTAACACACCGGGGTGTTTTTCTCCTAGGTTTGTTTTTTTTTTTTTTCCCATACGTGCGCAAAGGTGTGCGTCAAGTATTACTGTATTGTTAAAGAGTTTAGCCCCTGGAATCAGACTGCCTGGGTTCGAATCTGAGCTCTGCCATTTAGTAACTAAGTCTCCTTGAGCGAAATCACTTATCCTCTCAGACTTTCAACTTTCTCGTCTGTAAAAATTGGGATGATGACAGTAACTGTCTCACAATTGTTAGACAAAATCACAATTGTGATTGTGGTACAGGTTAACAGGATAGGTACACCGCATGAAACTCCAGGGTAGAGCTTGGCCCTACCCTGGGCACTCAATTATTTTAGTCATTCAATGACTATGTTATGTATGTTATATATATGGTATATATTAACTCAGTGATTGTTTACTGAGTCAGGCACTGTTCTAGGCACTGTGTATACAGCAATAAACAACAATGGAAACCTGTCCCTACTGCAGATGTAGTTTTGTGTTTTGCTTTATCCGCTAAATTATATCATGGGCGTTTCCCTATGTCATTAAAACATTCCTTGAAAACACCACTTCCATTGGCTGCATTGGTTAGTTGCCTGACCTCCCATTGTTGGACGTTTTGGTTGTCCTTTTGGTAGACCATTATAGGTGGATATCATTGTATGGAATTCTTTTTCTGGAAATTGTTCCCCCCACCTCCACCACGGGATCAGTTGCCAGAAGGGGGCATTTCTGGGCCAAAGGCTTATGATACAGAGAGCCAAATTGCTTTTCAGAAAGGTTTTTACCGATTTCCATCATCTTGGTTAGACCTTTCCCTCCTCCTGCTTTTTTTTTTTTTAACTTTTATAGAGGAATTCGTTTTCTAAGGTCTTGAGGAACTTTATGTTTTCAGGTGTGAGTAGCATCTGTGAAGAAGAGGAGGGAGGTGAACCATTCGGGGTATGAAACGTTCTCTAGGTTAGCAGGTGAGGACTGCTCTGTCACACCGGGGTGCTGGTAATGTAACGCTTCAGTGGGACTGAATGAAATGCCAGGCACGCTGGCATCTAAAGGAGACTCAGGGTGCACCGGCGGGGGGGGGGGGGCTCAGTCGGTTAAGCGTCTGACTCTTGGTTTTGGCTTAGGTCATGATCTCACGGTTTTGTGGGTTCAAGCCCTGTGTTCAGCTCTGCGCTGGCAGTGCAGAGGCTGCGTGGGATTCTCAGTCTCTCCCTCTCCCCTGCTCGTGCTGTCTCTGTCTCTCTCAAAATAAATAAGTAAATACATAAACTTAAAAATCAAGTAGACTCAGGAAGGCAGAGAAAGGAATTTCTAATGTTGGTATTTGAGGTATTTGGGCACCACGATGGGAGAGAGGCACTCTTGCCTTCTGTTTGCACGAAAAGTAAATGAGGTACCGTATGTGCCTCGAGGAGCTTCCTCTCTGGTAGAGAAGACTAGACGAGCACTCATAATTGTACTCCAGTTAGACTGTGCTCTATGTGTAGAGAGAAAGGTGGTGTGGTTTCCTGATGGACTAGACACAGGGTGTAAGAGCACAGAGCGAAGGGTGTGGCAAGGATGGGGAGAACCCTTTCGTAGATGTTGGGTTGTGTCGTACACAAAGGCACCTGGCTTAGAGAGCAAGGGATTGGGGACTAAATATGACCCATGCTTCATTCGCTGTGCTCATGTCTAGCGGAACAGGGTGCTGTCTATGTAGAGGGGCAAGGGGCACCTTTTAAACTTGCACAACGATGCCATGTGAGCGAGGATCAGCCCTGTACGTACTTGGTGGAGGAGTGCGCGTGAATAAGAGTAACCTGGGCGATCGAGCCCATGACCTTTAGAGAACACAAACTCCTAGAAGGCTGGACTGTTCCTCAGGTGATCCTGAGACATCATCTAGAGCGGGGGAGTCCCCGCTTGAGAGTTATTGCTGAGGCAATTAATGGGAGCCTTCATTAGGCAATGTCATGATCTGCTTGGTGGTTTGGAATGGGCCTCCCATTGGGAGGTGGTGTTTATATCCTCCCCCAATGAGACTGGGGGTGATGATGACTTTGCCTCATAAATTATAAGGGAAGTGATGCTATGCGCCTTCCAAGGCTAGGAATAGAAGGCCACTGAGTTTCCAGCATGTTCATTTGAACATTTACTTTTGGAAACTGAATCAACACATGAGAAATCTGGCTTCCCTGAGGCTACCAAGCTGTGAGGAAGCCCAAGGCACATGGAGAGGCCACATAAAGGCACTGGTTGACAGTCCCAGCTGAACCTAGCTTTGAAGTCATCCCAGGCTGGGGAGCAGATATACGAGTGAGGAAGCCTCCAGATGATTCCATTTCACAAATGTTCAAGTCTTTTCTCAGCTGAGGTCCCAGACATCAAGGAGTAGAGAAGAACCTTCCCCTAAATCCCGACCCCTGGAATCTATAGGCATGACAAAACAATTGTTTTACCCCACCACATGTTTCGGGAAGCTTTTAAATGTAGCAATAGATAGCTGGAAAAGTTACTCTAACACTCTGGGGAGAATGGAATGGATGGAGTAAGAGTGGAATTGAAGAGACCGGTGAAGAGCAGCTGCTGTAGTCAGGGTAGCCTGAGCTAAGATTGTGGAAGAGGAGATAGAGAAAAATGCACGCACTTGAGAGAGAGAGGAAGGAGGTAGAATCAAAAGTGCTTAGTGATGGAGCGCCTGGGTGGCTCAGTCGGTTAAGTGTCCGACCTCAGCTCAGGTCATGATCTCATGGTCCGTGGGTTCGAGCCCCGCATCAGGCTCTGTGCTGCCAGCTGGGCGCCTGGAGCCTGCGTTGGATTCTGTGTCTCCCTCTCGCTCACTGCCCCCTCACCCACTCGTTCTGTGTTTCTCTCTCTCTCTCTCTCTCTCTCTCAAAAATAGATAAAACATTTAAAAAAATTAAAAAAAAGTGAGCTCTTGCAGTGGCCTTGACAAAAGATGGTGGTGACTTGGAATTGGTAATTTCTAAAGGGGAAAGAAAGGAGAAGAGGGACCAGATTCAAGACCAATTGAAGGGGCAGATTCAACAGGCTTAAAACTGGATTGGATTCTTATGACACAGAAAACACAAATCATAAAAGAAAAAAATAATAGACTGGCCTTCATCAAAATTTGTAACTTCCTTTCACCAAGTCGCACCACTCAGAAAATGAATAGTTAAGTCAAAGACTGGGAAAAATATTCACAACACTGGGACAAATGACTGATATCCCGAATCTATAAAGAACTCTTATAACTCAATAATAACACACATAATCCAATTGAAAACGGGCAAATGATTTGAAGAGAGAGTTCCCAAAGGGAGCTAATGCAAGTGGCTGATTAACACACACGAGAAGGTGCTCAACATCATTAGTCATTAGGGAAACGCAGATCAAAACCATGGGATACTGGGGCGCCTGGGTGGCTCAGCTGGTTAAGCATCCGACTCTTGATTTCGGCTCAGGGCATGAGCTCGTGGTCTGTGGGTTCGAGCCCCACTCTCTCCCTCTCCCTCTGCCTTTCTCCAGCTCTTGCACAGTTTCTCTCTCTCTTAAAATAAATAAATCAACCAACCAACCATGGGCTACTACCGTACATCCACTGGAATGGCTAAAATTAAAACAATTAACAATTAGCCATTCCAGTGGATGTACCCATGGTTTGTTTGTTTATTTATTTATTTATTTATTTTAAGAGAGAGAGAAACTGTGCAAGAGCTGGAGAATCCAGCTCTTTGATTTGTGGAGCAATTGGAATAGTCATGTACTGTCAGTGGGAATGTAAAATGGTACAACCAGTTGAGAAAAAAAATCTGGGAGTTCATATTTAACTAAGCGTACCCCGATCCTCTGACCCAGCCATCCCCCTTCTAGGATCCCTGCTAGGGATTTCCCCAGAGAAATGAGCTGGAAGTATATTTCCACGTTGCCTCCAACTGGAAACAACCCAGAGGTCCATCATCTGGCGAAGGGATAAACAAAGCATGGTCCAGTTGTGTATTGGAGTTCGACTCAGCAATAAAAAGGAAAGAACAACTGCATAGTTGAATCTCTATGAACGTGAAAGAAGTCTCATCCGAAAGAGGACAGTGCTCTACGTCTACATTTACATCAGGTGCTAGAATAGGCCGTGGTGAAAACCTGAGGTGATTGAAATGTTCTACGTTTTGATGGGGATGGAGATTATCCTGGTGTGTGCATTTGTCAAAACTCATTGAGTCTGACACTTGAGATGTGTGCACCGGGGCGCCCGGGTGGCTCAGTTGGTTAAAATGTCTGACTCTTGGTTTTGGCTCAGGTCACCATCTCGCGGTTCTGTGGGATCAAGCCCTGCGTCGGGCTCTGTGCTGGCAGTGCGGAACCGCCTTGGGCTTCTCTCCCTCTCTGTCCCTCCCTCACTTGCACGCACGCCCTCTTTCTGTCTCTGTCAAAATAAGCAAATAAACATTAAAAAATTTGTGCATACCTCTGTATCAATGTTGCTTGTAAAAATCATAAGCAAGCAAACAGAGGACGGGCTATAGGTGCCTGAGATGAGACCTGCCTTTAGCAACTGTGGCGAGTTGGGTACCGTAGAGGCTAGGTACTCCCCTCCCTTCCAGTAGCAGCTTGGACTGACTGGTTGCAGGTGAGGATGCCTGGGATCCCTAATTGGGAATTGCCGCAGGAACAAGTGGTCTCTCTCTGGCATGAAAACCACCCTCGTTGGTCTGACTGAAGAGCTACCTATTCCGGTTCAGGGAGAGTCCACGGTTCAGCAGTGATGCACAAGAGCTATTATTCTTGCTCTGCTCTTAAAATATGGGAAGAGCCGCTAGGAAAATGGCTTTCTAAGATGAGGCACTTCCCGAGTGAACTTAAATCATTCCAGTTCTCCTTGGTTCTGCTCCTGTGCTCTCCTCCTCCCAGTTTACTGTTGTCTCCCACTCTGAACAAAGCAGTTGTTAGCCTTCTAATTTGCCTGAGGGCTTTCTATTATGATCAGTCCAAACACAACAAGGGAGAAAGCTCTGACTGTTGCATAATTATTTTCAGTAATTAGTAGGGCTGGGGAGTATGAAATGACTTCAACGTCTGTGGCTTCCTAGCATGACTCTGCTTTATCTGCAACTCGTCTCCAGTGCAAAAGTTCATGGTCCCACGGGCACACTCGCATAAAAACGACAAAAATGGCTTTCTGAGAAATAGATGGGCTCGTGAGAGATGCAGCCCAGGAGAAATTGAGAAATTGGGGGGAAAATGTGCCCCGTATATGGGCAGCCCTGGTTATTTTTTAGCTTTTTGTTTTTTCAGTGACTGCTAATGAATGACCCAAGGTGGTCCCTTTGCAGTGTGATTCCCCCCCCCCCCCCCACCCCCGGCTTGTTCCAGCGGGGAAGCCGAGGCTGAAGAATTGGGTGATTCACAGTAATGTTGTAGGGGTTACACGTGGTGATTCCAGATGTCAGGCTGGTGAGGTTCAGATTGGAGTCAGCAGAAGCCGGGTTTCTGGGGAGAAGGGGATGCTGGGTTAACCCCAGTCTTTTTTGATGGATACAAAGGAATGTGCCTGTTAACATGGAGTCCTACCGTGGAGAGAGCGCTGCCATGGAGAGAATTGCATGCAGCGAGGCAGCCAGTAATTGCACTGAGAAGGTCAAAGAGCTTGCCCTGGAAGTGCTGCGTGTTGATGGGCCAGTGAAGATGTGGGCCCTGATGGGGCCATCCGGAGAGCTCCTTCGTCTCCCATCACCGGCACTGATTACAACTGCCTTTCTTATTTAGCCATATGGCCACGAATGTTTATACATCAGCATCTAGAGGGAGCACTGAGAGTCAGGAGGCTGGGTTCTAGGCCCGGGCCTTTCACTAACCATCTGAATTACTTGAAGCAATACCATTCTGTGTCTTAGCCTCGCCGTTGAGAAAGCGGAGGGGGAGCGCCTATCCTGGCTACTCCCTCCTGGGTTATCGTGAGCAGAAGTGCGGAATGACACGTGGCAAAGTCTTACGGGACGATATAGTATCAGTGGAAGCTGGTATCATCTCTGCGAAATGCTGGCCTCACGTATAGTGTGTACATGAACCACCAACGACAGTGGGTTGGTTATTTGCGGGCTATGCCTGCTGGAATTGGGCACAAATATTTTCGTGGGCGATAGCCGGAATGAAAACGTTTAGCCACGGCTCGAGCTGGTTGCCGTCCAGTATACATCTGTGAGCCCCAGAGGGGGGTCAATGCAATTCTGTGGCCAGATGGGCTCTAGGATTTGAATGGCCACCAGCCAAGTAGCTGCCGGTTGGTCGTCTGCGTGTAGCGAAGGAGTCATGCTACCTACGTGTTCCACTTTGTCTTTTACCCTTCCACGTTGGTAAAATGCGTTTTCCTCCTGGGAAGCAGCAGCTACGATGCAGAAGTCTGCCTGTGAACTGGAGGTAGGCGATGCCTGAGGGGAGATGAGGGAGGAGAAGCATGCCTAGCTCTGAGTCGCAGCGATTCGTAAACTACTCGGCCTGATTGGGGGGCGGGGTTGCCGGTTAACCAACTGCTGTGCCTACTGGCTGTGTACCACATGCGTGGAAGATACGTGCTTTTTTTCTTTATCGTTTTCGTTTTTTTTTTTTTTTTTTAAGGAAGCTCCATGCTCAGTGCAGAGCCCAACAGGGGGCTTGAACTCATGACCCTGAGATTAAGACCTTAGTTGAGAGCAAGAGTCGGACACTCACCTGACCAAGCCGCCCAGGCGCCCGGAAGATGCGTGCTTCGAGGAAGGAGAACACAGCAAAATACACTTGCTGCGAAATTGTACTCCATGCGGTTAGAGGTGTCTTTGTTGAGCAAAAAGCCTTTGGGGATTTTGCAGCTTCTCTCAGCAACCACATGACCTTGGGTTATCACTGTGTCCCCTTACGTTTATGAACTACCTTATAGTCTGCTTGCATCTGAGAGCACTTGGCATTGTGGCATCCTCGCATCTTGATTTGGAGTATCACAACAGCCCCGTGCAGCAGGTGCTGCGGTTTTCTAGTCTACTGTCAGGAACAGTTCCGAGAGGTGAAGTGACTTGCCTTAGCTATTACCATTGGCACAAAGGATTTAATACTAGTGACCCTGTTCCTTCACCCCCTTCTCTCTGTCTGCGCCCCTGCCCAGCCCCATCTCCTCCAAGAGCGAAGGCAGTTGTCACTAGAGAAAAACTGACCAGCTGCTGGCCCATTGAGGCATTCGGGACTGTCCCAGAAAGGGGAGAGGAGAAGAAGGCAGATCGAGTGCTTCTTTTGGCCGGTGAATTTCATCATCAGTAAGACATTGAATGGCTTCTGCGCAAGTCAAGGGAGAAGCGCTTACAGAGTACATTCCTGAATCAACGGTGAAAGATAGCATCGGCAATGTCGACAGGCTAACTGAGAAATCTCTTCGCAGTGACAAAAGAGCAGGACTACAAACAGGTCATATTGACTTTCCTGAAGATGTACACGGACTTGCTCAATAGTTCTCCATAAGTTACAGGCTTAGGAATGGATTTCTGGTTTGTCTCATAGTCATAGCGACTTCCTTAAATCGAAGTGTGTATTCAGCAGCCCTCCCAGGGCCATATCCATGGCTGTTACAAAATCTTTCATCAATGCACGCTTTAAATGGCTGCCAGTTGATATGTGGAAACTTTTTACTCCCCCTTAAGATGGGCACACGGGGAGTCTGCAGCAATATCCACGTAGGGTATTGAACTGATGAAGCATTTGGCCTGAAGGGGGATCAGGTGTCTGCTGTATTACAAAGGAAGGGAATTCTCTAATCATGTGCGCAAGTGCAGCAGCTGTTGTGACTTGACCCTGAGATCCCTGATAGGTTTGGGAATGTCATTAGAGGCTGTTTCATCACTTGGACCTCTAAAGTAACATGTGGCATTTTGAAGAGATGCAAAGGGGAGAAAGAGAAGCCGGTCTCAGGGAGTAGCAGACCAGCTCATGTGAAATTACTTTCTGTCCCCCTCGATGTTTCCACAAACTTCAGCAGCAGCAAACGCAGCCTTTCAGAGAGATGGCGTTCATGCCCTGTGATTCGCTGGTGGTAGGCCACATGCCCTGCTGGAAAAAAAAAAAAGATGGCAAATTGGGAATGTTCTTTCCATGGCGGGCAGTCCCCAGAGAGCTGGGGGGGGGGGGGGGAAATGCAGATTCCTCATGATCGGTTTCAGTGTTCGCGGGGCCCATCAAGAGGCAAATTCACCAAGAATCGAGAGTCTCTATGGAAGGAAAACGACATGGCAGCGGAGAAAGGATCTCTTTTCACGGCCAGCCGTTCAGCCTTCTAACCTAGGGCTTCCTATTTCTATTTACAGGAGAGGAAAGCCGAGTGCGTCTACAGGGCATTTCTTGATGCAGATGAATCCTGTCGATGAGGCACATGTGCACCAAGTACGGGTAATGTTTGCGGACACGGCTAACTTTCTAGCAGCACTTATTAGAACATTTCACTGGCATATCAAATGATTTGGGCATTGTCGTGTGCTCAGGATACATGTAAAACAAATTTTTCTCCCTTGAGGAACATTAAAGGCCAGACTGAGGAGGAGAATGGGTAAAGAGCTCTTAGAGGCTTACATACTCACAAGCACAAATAAAGGATATTTGACTGTTGCCTTAACTGTGATAAAGGCAGCCTAGTGTGAGGCAAGACCCTGGGGAAGAAGTCGAGCGTTTCCAGTTCATGCAAGAATGGGAATTTTCCTCGCTAATGAGAATCTCACGGGCACATCTCACGTAGAATGTGCTGTGCACACCAGATCCTCAGTTGGGAATCTCAGCTGGGCTTTGCTTAAATTTGTACCTTCTGCAGTTAAACACAGGTCTAAGGCAGTCACGGCGACCCCAGGTTAGCCCGTAGCAGCATCTTAGACCGTCTTTTGGAGGTCGGCGAGAGGTATTTGAGGTGGCCATCGGAGGATTGGAGAGAGATTGGGAGTGTGGGGATGAAAGGTGAGAAGGGGAATGTGGCGGAAGGTCTTCAAGAGCCCCGTGCGGCTCCAATATGTTGCCCCAAACGATGGCTCCCTGGGTTATTCAGGGTGAGAGTTTCAAAGGATTCTAGGGGCAGATGTTAGATTTCCCTAGCGCCTCTAATAAATGGCTCAATCTGCTGTTGGCTCTACTTGAAAAAGATCATGAAGCCCTTTTCCCCCATTGCTTGTTGATTAGAGTGCTCCCAGGCATTTCAAAGGCAACATATAATCCAAGGGATAGAACATGACATTTAATTATGACATCAGTCCCATTCAGAATGACTTTGGGTGCTCTTTCACATTTGCTCGAGGGCTAGCCACAGGTTGGCCGTCCCGTGCTCAGACTATTTTGAAGAACCCCTTTCTTTGCAGCTCTCACATCCAGAAAGTCTCATCGGTGTTAGGTCCACATAATATCCTCGGCACCAAAATACCGGTTCCTTTTTGTGTCCTTTGGGGTACTCAAATGCAGAAAGCTTGCCACTTCATGAGAGTGTTAAATTCAAGTGCTGTGCAATTTGCATGAAGGTAATTGATCCATGAAACATACATCTTCCTTAGCAATGTGGTTTGTTACATCGAGCTTATGTTTGAGACGATTACTTCCTGAGCAATAAAAATGCTAGAATATTGTATCAGGAGGAATAGGAGAGACAGCTTGAAATATGCATTTAAAGGTGGTGGCAAGGACGACCAACTGGCAGCTGGTTTGCCATTGCCCATTTATCTCTAAGCGGCCACCTGGCAAAGGGGTTTGCTCTCTCCTCTCACAGACATACATCAGACAGAGCAGGAATAGAGTTTTCTACCGGCAATTTTCATTATTCCTGGAGTAAACGGTTGCAACCAGAGGGGAGTTGCAGTGAAGAGTGGTTTGTTTCCTGGTTGGCTGTGAATAACCCCCAGGGAGCCAGTTGGATTCTGGCCACTCCAAATCAAAGGCCGACTAGCAACCGATATCCACTGATATCCCCTCCAGGACCTATGAATGTCTGCTGGAGGATGCACACTTTCTGGGACTCATCATTGTATTTAGAGGGGAAAGTTTGTTTTCTAACCCGGAGGGCAACCTCCTGATTCCTTGTTGCCTGTTTGCCATGAGATTTTGAAAAGGGAAACCAGATGCTAGATGTTGGGGAGGGGGAAGCGAGCCAATTGTCAAAGTGCATTCAGAGCCTGTCGCACATTGCTTCGAATCTCCTCAGTGGTGACAAATCTTTGTCCTCTGAGAACAGGCTATATTTGCACAAACAGCTAAAAGTCATTAGAGCCCACGCTGGTGAATAAGGTGGGTGATCGTGGTCGGCAACGAATGTTTTGGATTTAGAAATGAGCTGTATCTCTCTGGCAAGGAGGCACACTTTCCTGTGTGGCTTCAAAGTGAGCTTTGGAGGCATTTCCGATAAAGAGCTGCAGACATGCCAGAACGCTAGGGCACGGGGAGCAGCAAGATAACGGCCTTTGGGATCAGAACAGACCTAGTTCATCTAACTCCGTTCGGTCTTGATTTCCCTTTTCTCATCCGTAAAGTGGGGCAACAGTATTTATTTCACAACACTTTTTATGCGCATTTTAGAAAGCCACGTACGTAGGGGCTGTAGTACCGTGCCCGGCACGTAGCCGAGGCTCAGTAAGTCGTTGCTATTATTATCGTTCTCTTCTTCACCATTATTACTGCTCTTACATCATTATTTTTATTACCACTATGACTCTCGCTGCTACTGAGATTATTGCAATTCAGCAGATACCCAGTGTAGAGGAGTGGTTGGGAGGCTGGAGGATATGGGAGTGGAGAGAGGCGAGGGAAGACGATGAATCTAGGGACATTTTGAGGACACGATAAAGGTGATTTGGGTTTACCCATCTCCATCTGTTTCTGAGCTTTCCATTTTTAGCAGGAGATGTTTGTTTTCCAGGGAAGTTGGTAATGAGAGATTGGCTTAGAGTTTATTATGCAAATGGGCAGAGGTCAAAATCCCATATTGGTGTTCTCTTCAATTAGGCTGGAAATATTTATGACATTTAGACAATTAACTGCCTTGTGCACACAAACACTGTGATAAATTAAAATAGCCCGGACCGGCCAGAAATCACCACACACACACACACACACACACACATACACAAACACAAACACACACGCACACAGGATCAATAAGGTGAGATTTTTTTAACCAGAGCTGTTTCCTCTTCTCTCCCAGCGATTCTCTGCTCGTCAATTTCATGCTGTTTGGTCACTTTCCTGCTGGAGTCCCTCTTTTTTGCTGATGAGTTTCACAGTAATGAGGATATTTAAAGGTAGGCTCTGGGGTTTTAAGTATGTATTACGAGCATGTTTCATACGCATACAGTGACTCAGTTGATCCACGAGCTTAGTCAAAAGCTCACGTGGGGTGATTTTGACAGAGCGCCTAGTAATAAGGGGAGACGGGTGAGATGGGCAGCTGAAAACCCCCGTGTACTGTTCCTCAGAGGAAGTTGAATATTTCTAAATATCAGTTGGGAAGCAGTTGGTGGGAAAACGCTTGTCTCATGCACTTCTGCCTCCTCAGTCTCCTGCCCCGAGGTAACGCTCACTAGCGGGGTCACAGATAAGAAGCTGCAGAAATCATGCTCGCGGAACAGAGACACGTGTGTTGGAGCAGTGGGCCTTCCTTGGAAATGAAAAGCATTGTGGGAAATGAATGCCTGGGGTGGTTGGGTTCCCGCTGGTCTGCCAAGGCCCTCTCGTCACTGCGGAATCTGCACCTTCTGTTTTTTTTTTTTTATTGTGGGAGAAACTACATAATATGAAACTTACTATCTTAACTATTTTTAAGCGTACAGTTCAGTGGTTATTAAGTATATTCACGTTGTTGCGCAATGGATCGCTAGAATTTTTTTGCCTCGCAGAGCTCCAACTGTGTCCCCGTTAGAGAACAACGCCCCATTCCTCTCTCTCCTCAGCCCCTGGCTGAGCCCCACCATTCTACTTCCTGTTTCTATGAGCTTGACTACTTTAGGCGCCTCAGATAAGTGGAATCATACAGTATTTGTCTCTTTGTGACTGGTTTATTTCTCTTAGCATAATGGCCGCAAGGTTCGTCCATGTTGTAGCAGGTGTCAGAATTTCTCTCCTTTTCAAGGCTGAATAATATTCCATTGTATGGATGTACCACATTTTCTTTATCCGCTCATCATAAATGGACATTTGGGTGCATCTTCTAAATTTAAGGGGACCTTTTCTTCACTGCCCCTACCTTACATTTCCATACGGTGTAAAATGTCAAAAGAAAAGATCCTGAAGGTGGTCACAGAAAGTACATTACAAGTTTGGCAAAACGAGAGAAGGGAGAAGAATATTCTTTAATTCATCATGATTCCTGCACACTGAAGGGATGCTGCTAGCTATACTATTTTGAAGTATAAGTTAAAAAAAAAACTATCAATAAAATGTGTGTTGGGGACAGAACCTCTGAATCTTAAGTTGTGTAGATACCAGAGCCCTTCTTTATTACTGATACCACTTCTGGAAAATAATGGACAGCTTTTAATCTGTATGAGGTTTAGTTGACGGATAACGTGATAAGAAGAGACAATGTGTGTGAAAACATTTAGCACAGGGGCCAGTGAAATAGGATGCTCCATACATGTTGATTATAATAATAGTTAACGTACTGTTAACTATTTCCTGAATGTGGCTCGTGTGCCTTCTACGTGCGAGGCCCTGTCGAGCATTCAGTATAAAAGCAGTGGCAAGTGGAGCGAGGCAGAGAGCATGAATTAACATAGCGACTCTTTCTCGAGCATGTCAAAGACAAAACGAACTCACGAAGTGAACAAAGGCTGTTTATTCATAAACTTGCTGCAGCAACTTTTGTTTCATTAGGGGTACAAAAGTGTTAGAAAGGAGAGAAAGTTTTGTAGAGTAGAAAAGATGTCAAAACGGTTTCTGATTAGCAAGCATAGGATTAGTGTGTACGTTTTGGAAGTAGGAGAAACTATTGTTTCTTTTAAGGATTTAGTTTTGAGAGAGAGATCACAAGGGCTCGAGGGCACGGGGGAGGTGCAGAGAGGGAGGGGGACAGGGGATCTGAAGCAGGCTCTGTGCTGACAGCAGCGGGCTAGATGTGGGGCTCGAACCCACGAACCGTGAGATCATGACCTGAGCCAAAGTTGGACGCTCAACCAACTGAGCCACCCAGGCGCCCCCGTGTGGGGGCGGCGGGGGGGGGGAACTTTCTATTTGGCCTTCAGGTACAGCTCACCGTTCTTCGTTGGCTGCAAGGAGGTAAGCCATCCTTTTAAGGACATTTCAGGGGAGGAAAGATTATTGAGTATTAAGGGTGGAAGATTGTCTGCAGCTGGCCATTTCCTGGAGCAAGTGACGGGCTGTGTCTTTGTGGTCAGACTGTCACCGTGGTCCTTCAAAGGAGAAATGAGAAAACCGGGGCACCCGAGTGGCTCAGGGTGTTGCGCGACCACCTTCAACTCCGGTCGTGATCTCCCTGTCCGTGAGTTCGAGCCCCACATCAGGCTCTCTGCTATTAGCCTGTCAGCCTGTCAGCACAGAGCCCGCTTCGGGTCCTCTGTCCCCCTCTCTCTGCCCCTCCCCTGCTTGCGCTCTCCCAAAAATAAAAATTAAAAAAATAATAATAAAAATGAAATGAGAGAACTGAAATACAGAGAGGATAAATAACTTGTCTGAAGACACACAGCTGGTAAGTAGGGGAGTCGGGACATGAATCCGCTGCTCTGAACCCTTTTGCGATATTCTCTAGAAAAGGTGATCTACAAGGAGAGAGGAAAGACAGGACATTGGTTTCTGTTAAAATGCCTTGACACTACATGCTGAATGAGACCTTTGGGATTTCAAGAGGGAAATAATAGGGCTGGCTGGGTAGCTCGGTTGGTCGAGTGTCTGGCTCTTGATCTCAGTACAGGTCGTGTTCCCTGTCACGAGATCAAGCCCTGCGTTGAGCCCCGATCAGGCTCTGTGCGGAGTTTGGAGCCTGCTTGGGATTCTCTCCCTCTCTCTTTGCCCCTCCGCCACGTGCTCTCTCTCTCAAAATAAATCAATACACATTTTAAAAGAGCGAGAGAATAGATTTTTCTCAGCAAAAAGAGGAGCATTTTGTGATTTTGTTTGCTTATGCATTTCTTCTCCTATTTGAAGATAATTCAACTTTAGTTTTCGTCAATTGCTATTACCCCTAAAGGGGAAAATGAAAACAATTGCAGATCGAAATGCTTCCGGCATCAGTAATCTGCACTGTCATTTCTCAGAAGTCCCAAGAAGAGGTTGGAAAGAAGACGTTCTCAGGCCAGTGAAAAAAGAGAGGGGGCGTCTCTTGTAATCATCTAAGCCAGGCTTAGATGATCTTGATTTTGAATTCAATGAGTGAGAGGGCAAGATAGCGTGCTTCAAAGCGAATGCATTCTGCTAAGCTCAGTCCAGGGCCCTAAAGTCTGGGAAGGAGCCAGTGGGACTTTGTCAGGAAGTTTCTGCCTTCCATTTTCCTTAGACTGAGTCGTGTGAACTCTAACAGGTGCAAGGGAGGAATGAAGCCAAGTTGTTCTTCTGCCCCACCTGGAGGGCATTTCTCAAGCCACAGCCACAGTCTCAAGCACAACCTCAAAACAAGGAGTTCAGAGCTGTAGGTAGTCGAAGTATCATCCGGAATCCTATGAAATGTGCCGTTGCTCCCCGTCTTTGTTTTTTTGTTTTCCTCCCTTGGCTGCCTGCTGGCCCGTCCCGCTCATTTTCCCTCTTTAGGTACCAGCATCACCACCATTTCTGTCTGAGGACCTATGACAGATACGTGGATGGCTGGAACTTCAGGCAGACAGGGATGTTCAGGGATTTGAAGGTCCACCATGCCCTGGGAAGGGCGTGTGTCTTGTTTGAGTCCTCAGAAGAACTCGGTGGGGTAGGTACTATTATTAGCATTTCCATTTTACAGGTGAAGAAATTGAGACTCTGAGAATTTATGTAATATGCTGAAAGTCACCCAGCATGGGGGTGGGTGGGGGCGGACTCAAACCCAGGTCTGTCTACTCTGTTGGAGACGTTTGGGACTTCTCTCTGACCCCGAATCCTAATCTTCAAGTTAAATACTAAAACCTGCTCGTTGGAAGACACCTAAGTTCTGCCTTACAGGCATGCTTGCAACGGAAATCCTGGAGACTTTGGGGAGCTGGTTTGAAAAGGCTGAAACGAATCCGTAGCTGATTACTGGCGTCCTTCCTCCAGCTTGGGATGCTTGGCCCTTCAGTGGAAAGCAGGAGTCTGAGCACAAACATATCGAGTGTAGATGCCTCAGTGGCTGTATAGGGGCAGTGAAGAGAAAGAAAACGGGTTCCAGAGAGACCCTAGCAAGTAGGATCGGGAAGTCATCTTTGAACTGACCTCATTCACTCCACTCATTTTACCGACAAAGAAACTGAGGCTGAGAGCACGCCAGCGGGGTTAGCAGGTAAGTTACTGGCACCTCTGGGACCTGACTCTGGGTCTCCTGGCCCGGAGCTCTGTTCGCTCGAGCGTGCTGCCTGACTTTTCCCTGAGACATTTCTTCTATCTTGAACAACGTCGCTAGTGACAAGAAGTGGTGGCAGGAGACCTGGGAGCTGGGGGCGGGCGCTTCCCTACTTCGTGAAGAAGGAAGGCCGACCGAAGTGAGGTCTGTTTCTCTGAGCAAACTTGGAGGAGCTGGGGCGCAAAGCAGTGGTGCTAATTCCGTGTTGCTGCATTGATACGGCTTTACCGATCTGACTCCGTGCAGGAGAAGGTGTAGAAGGTCGTCTGTCACCAAGTGGCCGTTTGGTGCCGGTACCTGATATTTGAATGCAGCCTGCGGTACAAATAGGGGTGCATATGGACACCCCAGGCAAGTTCCAAGGGACTTGTCTCTGTTACAGAACCTAAGCGCCGTTGGACACAGTTATCAACATTTTTCTTCTAATGCGTCTGATTAATCCATAGGAAAGTTGAGCGTACTCCTTATTAGCAATCCCCAGGTGAGCACCGCACGGAGGTACTTTGATTCCCCCTGTCAAATGTCACGAGACATTCAACAAACAGACATTCTGCAAACAGAATCGGAAGAGATCCACTCACCGAGGTTTTGCCTGGCTGTGTTTGCTTTCTGTTGGCACGTACGTTCCTTGCACCAGCATGTTATGAAAAGTCCTCCCTACCTTGAAGAACTATAGGAGCAGGTCTGGGAATAGTGGAGGAAGCGTATTGTAAAGGCCCCTTTATCCTGAGTTTTGCATTTACACCTCATTTCTTTTCAAGCTCTGGATGGTCGGGCTGGTGCTAATTGGTACAGCTGCGTTGACATTTAAATGATTGAGTAGCAGGTGGAGCAGCTGATGAGGGGACAAGACCTCTGGGACAGCCAGAGATGTGGCGGCTGGGGCGGGGGGGAAGAATTTGGTGGAGCCCAGAGTCTTCTCGGGGCCATCAAGGAGCAGTTAAGCTCCCTTCCCCCACCCCCTGCCGGTCCTTGGCGCTCGAAAAGCCACCCAGGTTCCCCCCCCCCCCCCCCCCCCCGCAACCCTTACAACCGACGGCCACCGACTCCCATTGGCACCGTCCATCTCAAGCGAGCCTGAGCTACGGAAGCCAAGATTTTCGCAGCAGGTATTAGGGGACATTTTGTCTTTCCTTTCCAAAGGTGATTTGCTCTAAAAGAAGAGTCGGCACGAGGTATTGTTTTTAAAAAACCAAGTGCTCTTAAGATGGCAGCGTCGTTGCGGTTGATGCGTGCCAGACTGACAGTGAGGGCTGGCGTGGCCACGTTACTGGCGATGGATCGAAGTTTCAGATGATCCCCAAAGAAGTTCAGGCGTCGTCAGAGTTGACCCTCTGTTGGTGTCATCCTCATTCATCGGCACGTGGACACCCGTCCGGAAATGGCGGAGGGTGTAGGTGGTAAAGCTAGAGGTGTGGGAATAGCAAGGACTCCAGGCTTGCCCTTGTCTTTGTCATGCACAGGAATGTCCCATATGTCAGGGGTGTCACTGTTGCGGAGAAGGTATGGAACTGCTGCTCTTTAGACATCAGGATGCATTTTGTGTCTGGTGGGAGTTAGTAGTGAAGGCGAAGGCGGGGAAAAAAAGGACAGTCGAGTTGGAAGTCCGAACCCTAAGTCAGTCCCGCTACTTCCTAGCCGTGCGGCCTTGAGCAAGTTGTTAACTTCAATAAGAAATTGGATTAGAATCTTGGTACTCAAGGTGTGGTCCACAGACCCGCAGAATTTGCATCACCTGGTGGTTTGTTTGCAGCCTCTGCCCCAAACCTACCAAATCAAAATGTGCATTTTAATAAAACCTGCAGGTGAGTCCTGGGCATGTTAAAAGTTCAAGTCACTGGGTCTTAATCCTGGCTGCATGTTAGAATAATCTAGGGAGTTAAAAAATAATTTTTAGTGTTTACTTTGAGAGAGAGAACGTGCGTACGCGTGCGAGAGGGGGCGGGGCAGAGAGGGAAACACACACAGAACCCAAAGCAGGCTCCAGGCTCTGGGCTGTCAGCACAGAGCCCGACGCGGGGCTCGAACCCACAAACTGTGAGATCATGACCTGAGCCGAAGTCGGATGCTTAACCGACTAAGCCACACAGGCGCCCCTTTAGGGAGTTTTTAATACATGCTGATGCCTGGGTTCCAGCTCATACCAATTACAGGAGAATCTCCCCAGCTGATTCTATTGTATTTTATTTATTTTGATAAACATTTATATAGTGCTCCTTTATGTGGCATTGTTCCAAGCGCTTTACAAATATTGTTTAATCCTCAGCGCCTTACGAAGAAGGTACTACTCAGCTTCTGAATAGTATTGAATAGTACTGAATGTAGCGTTCAGCTTCTGTAAGTTTCCAAACTCTGTAGCTGAGGGTTTTCAATTGGACAAAACCAGAAACTGGAAGAGCCAAAGCGCTGCTGTGTTTCTGGTATTTGGATGTAGGGTCTTGCATGCAAGCAGCATGGAATGGCTTACCTTGGGTTTCTCTTGCTCTCCCTTCTCAGACTCCTCAGTGGGCACACCTTTCCTCCATCCATTCCTTAAAGGTTGATGTTTCCTAGGGCTTTTCCCCCCAGCTTCGGTCTTCTTTTTCTTAGTTCCAAAACTCCATAGACGATGGCCTATTTTACACTTCCATCTGGATGTCTTACGGACGCCTCAAACCCAATGTATCTAAGGCTGACTCCATCACCTTTCTTGAAAACTTTTCCTTCTCCTCTGTTCCGGGTCACAGTGAATGACATCACCATCCCTGCAGTCAATCACCAGACTAAAAATCTGGAACTTGAGACTTTTCCTTGCCACTTTTCTTTCACTTTGAATTCAAGATGACTTCCAAACCCCTAGCCCAGACCTCCGTCCTCAGCTATGAATCCATAAATCCAACTGGCTACTTAGCATTCAGCGTTTGGATGTATGATGTGTGGTCAAAGGGGGACACAAGGATAAGATCCAGGTTTTCTGTCTCTTAAACCTTTGGGCTTAGAGTTGCCATTCACTGAGATGGGGAATACTGAGATGTGAGGGTGGGCTGGAGTTGATTGAGAGCTTGGTTTGAGGGTCCAAGTGAAGATGTCAAGCAGGCAGTTGGATACATGAGCCAGGACTGAGGACAGAGGGTTGGATTTGAAGTATAAATTTGAGAATCATTTTTGTGAGGATTTTTTTCCGCTAGATGAGATCACTTACGGAGAAAATGTAGAAAAGAGAAGAGAGCCCAGGGCTCAGTCCTGGGTTACTACAGCATTTATAAGTTGGGAAGAGGAGGAAAATGAGTCTGATGAAAGGGAAAAGAGAGGCCAAGAAAGTAGGAGAAACTTCTGGGGAGTGAGGAGTCCCAGAAGCCAAAGGAGGAGAGGATTTCAAGAAAGAGGGAGTTGGGTCAAATGCTGCTGGAAAATTAAGATGTTGAGGACCAAAAATTGACTATTGGATTAAACAATTGTTTACCTTTTAAATTAATTTATTTTTAAAAAATGTTTATTTTTGAGAGAGACACAGAATGCGAGTGGGTTAGGGGCAGAGAGAGAGGGAGACACAGAATCCGAAGCAGGCTCCAGGCTCTGAGCTGTCAGCACAGAGCCCGACGCGGGGCTCGAACTCATGAGCTGTGAGATCGTGACCCGAGCCGAAGTTGGATGCTCAACCTACTGAGCCATCCAGGCGCCCCAAATTTATTTTTTTTTGAGTTGACACACGGGGTTACATTGGTGTTAGGTGTACAACATAGTGATTCCACAAGTTTATACGTTACCCTGGGCTCACCCCAAGTGTAGCTCCCATCTGTCCTCTTACAGCACGGTCACAGTATCATTGACTATATTCCCTGTGCTGTGCCTTTCATCCCTGTGACTTACTCATTCAACAACGGGAAGCCTGTATCTCCCACCCCCCTTCATCCATGTTTCCCATCCCTGCACCCTCCAGACCCCTGGCAACCATCAGCTCTCTGTGTTTATAAGTCTGATTCTGTTTTTTGTTTGTTTTTTTTTAGATTCCACATATGAATGAAGTCATATAGTATTTCTTTCTCAATGTGACTTATTTCACTGAACATAATACCCTTTAGGTCCATCCATGGCATGCATGGCAAATGGCACGGCCCCATCCTTTATTATGGCTGCGTAATATTCCTTTCTTATCCATTCATCTATGGATGGGCACTTACACTGCTTCTATATGTTGCCCATTGTAAGTAGTGCTCCAGTAAATATAGGGGTGCATATATCTTTCCAAATTAGTGTTTTCATTTTCTTTGGGTAAATACCCAGTAGTGGAATTATTGGATCACGTGGTATTCCTATTTTTAATTTTTTGAGGAACTTCCATACTGTTTTCCACAGCGACTGCACCAATTTACATTCCCATCAACAGCGCAGGAGGGTTCCTTTTTCTCCACATTCTCGCCAACACTTGTTATTTCTTGTGTGGATTTTTAGCCATTCTGACAAGGGTGAGGTGAGATCTCATTGTTTTGATTTGCATTTCCCTGGTGATGAGTGATGTTGAGCATCTTTTCATGTGTTTGTTGGCCACTTGTATGTCTTCCTTGGAAAAACATGTCTTCAGGTCCTGTGCCCATTTTTAAGTTGAATTGTTTGTTTTATGTGTGTTTGTGTTGAGTTGTATAAGTTCTTTATATATTTTGGATATTAACCCCTTATTAGATATATCATTTTATCATTTGCAAATATCTTCTCCCATTCACTAGGTTACCTTTTTGTTGCTGTTGTTGTTGTTGTTGTTGATGGTTTCCTTCGCTGTGCAAAAGCTTTTTATTTTGCTGTAGTCCCAATAGTTTATTTTGGCTTTTGTTTCCCTTGCCAGAGGAGACTTATCTAGGAAAATACTTCCATGGCAAATGTCAAAGAAATTACTGTGTTCTCTTCTAGGAAATTTATGGTTTCAGGTCTCACATTTAGGCCTTTTATTATTTTGAATTTATTTTTGTGTATGGTGTTAGGAAGTGGTCCAGCTTCTGAATCACCATATTATACCTGTGAAACGAATATTACACTGTATGTTAAACTGACTGGAATTTGAATGAAAACTTAGAAAAAGAAAGTGGTTCAATTTCATTCTTTTACATGTAGCTGTCCAGTTTTCCCAGCACCATTTATTGAGGAGAAATTTCCCCAGTGTATATTCGTGCCTCCTTTGTTGTAGATGTATTGACCATATGAACATGGGTTTCTTTCTGTTCATTTGATCTATGTTTCTACTTTTGTGCCAATACCATACTGTTTTTGATTACTACAGTTTTGTCATATATCTTGAAATCTGGAATTGTGGTACCTCCGGTTTTTCCTTTCCCAAGATTGCTTTGGTTCTTTCTTTTTGTGTGTGTGTGTGTGGTTCCATACGAAGTTTAGTATTATTTGCTCTAGTTTTGTGAAAAATGCTGTTGGTGTTTTCAACGTTTTTTTTTTTTTTTTTTTTTTTTATTTATTTTTGGGACAGAGAGAGACAGAGCATGAACGGGGGAGGGGCAGAGAGAGAGGGAGACACAGAATCGGAAACAGGCTCCAGGCTCCGAGCCATCGGCCCAGAGCCTGACGCGGGGCTCAAACTCACGGACCGCGAGATCGTGACCTGGCTGAAGTCGGAGGCTTAACCGACTGCGCCACCCAGGCGCCCCAATGCTGTTGGTGTTTTGATAGAGATTGCATTGAATCTGTAGGTTGCTGTGGGTAGTATGGATATTTTAACATTCGTCTAATCCATGAGCATTTTTTGTGTCATCTTCAAGTTCTTTTACCAATATTTTATAGTTTTCAGAGTATAGGTCTTTCACTTGTTTGGTTAAGTTTATTCTTAGGTATTTTATTCTTTTAGATGAAATTGTAAATGGAGTTGTTGAAAATGGACCATTGGATTTAACAGTACAGAACTGGGCTGGAGAGAAGAGTATTTATTGAGTGTTGAGAGTATTGAGGCAGGAAAACCCAGGGTTTTAAGAAGAATAAGAATTACTTAAATTTACCTTGAATGTAGAGTATGTGAAGGGGGTGCTGTGTATTGGAAATAAGGTTGGAAATGTTGACTGGGAACCAGATGGTAGAAGGCGATGGGTGTCAGGCTAAGATATTTTATTTTGCAGCCAATGTGGGGCACCAAGAGGCATTTGAGTGGGGGTAGGGCATGCGGTGGGTGGGAGGGTGGCATGATCAGACCTGCATTTTGGAAGATGTATCTGGAGGCAGACCATGAGAGCCTATCTTTTCCTCTGAAGAGGGAAAGGCGGTAAACATTTCCCCTCCATTGGGACAGGTAATAAAGAGTTGAAATGAAAAATCTGTTCAAATAGTCGGCAAGACGGCGCGGGGGGGGGGGGGGGTCTTATCTTTTACTGTTCTGCGGAGCTTCGGTAGGCATAGCCATAGTGTTAGGTGAGTGCCAGGTGGCATCCTGGCTCTTGATCATTTTCAGGCAACAGGTGAGAGGGTCAGGCAGACAAGTGTCTTTCCTTTCTAGGCCTAGATCTGATGGAGAGCACCCAGACACCAAGATCCTGCGGAAAGTTAGGTATTTTAGCCCTGAAGTCATTATTTTAACTTTCCTTAGTTTTCTGCATTATAGTCACATATTTCAGGTCCTTAGACTCAGGATAGTTATTGCAGCCAATTACAATAGCAATTTTCCCCAAGACACTGACTTTATTCTGCAAATGGCACATTTATAATTACATTATTTTTATGTATCACCATAAAATACCAAGAGTCATCCAATATGTCACTGACAAGAGCTAAGTTGTAGAGAATTTAAAATAAATTGGTGGAAAAGTTAAATGACTTTTTATCATTATTGTTCTTTTAGAACCAAAGTAGCTGTCACCTGTGATTGAAAATCACATCTGATTGGCTGGTATTAGCATTAGCGTTTGAAGTGAAGGAATTGGGAAAAAAAACAGCCGTAACAAATGCTTTGTAATAATTTTTTTCCAATCACTTTTCTGCATCATCCTTTGATCATGGAATAGGCTATAGTTATCTGTGCCGGAAATGTTTTGGTCTTCTGTTTTCCCAGCAGAGGCCTCTCTCTCCTGTTTCTGATTCATGTCATTCATGACACTTCTGGATATCATCACTGAACGTTAAACTAATGCCATATGGGGGCCGTGCTTAAAACATAGACCTTTGGTTGGAGGAATGGGATGCGGGGGGATGAATTTCCTATTAGTGTTCAGAAGCGAGAGTTTTCCTGTAATGTATAAGGAATGACAGTAAGGTCATGAGATTGATTTTCGACTTTTTAAGCTTGGGAAGCTGTATAAGCCGCATGTAAGGATGCTTTCATTCCTCAAAAGCTAGAGAGAAGCAAGCTTCCTTTGGGATCTGTTTTTCAGGCCAGTTTATGAACCAAAGAAGAGAGCCAGGTCATTACTTTGGAGTCACAGGTGGTGGTGGTTTTAACTAAAATAGTGTCACTTAGCTTTCCACCGCTGGCCCCCTCACCACCTCACCCCCCAGGCCCCAACAGATCTGGTTCCAAATAACTTACGACTGTTTGGAAAAACTTAAACCCACCCTCACAGGATGAAGATGTGCAGTCATTGGGGAGATTGGAAGGTTGGGCTGAAGGTCCTGAAGGCAGTTTCCCAGGAGGTATTCACATACTTTAGATCCTCTCTGGAAAGTGGAAGGCCTCCCAAGGGGATCAGCATAGCAAGAGGCACGCTCCTGTCGATGGTTAAGTTCTGATGTCACCTACCTTTGGGATTTAAATTTTTTTTTTCAACGTTTTTTATTTTATTTTTGGGACAGAGAGAGACAGAGCATGAACGGGGGAGGGGCAGAGAGATAGAGGGAGACAGAGAATCGGAAACAGGCTCCAGGCTCCGAGCCATCAGCCCAGAGCCCGACGCGGGGCTCGAACTCACGGACCGCGAGATCGTGACCTGGCTGAAGTCGGACGCTTAACCGACTGCGCCACCCAGGCGCCCCTACCTACCTTTGGGATTTAAACAAAAACGGAATAACTATATTGCCTTTTTCCTCCTATTACAAAAGTAGTCCATGTTCATCATGCACATTTTAAAACACAATCACAAAGAAGAAAATACAATCCGTTATTAATCGTTCCCATCCAGAGATAGTCCCTGATGACATTTTGGTGGTTATTTTCCCCAGACATGTTTATAGACACAATACACACTCACAGATATTCATCTGTTGTTAAGTCCTGTCGGTTTTACCTCCAAAATTTACTTTTATTTCTTACTTCTACTTCCACTGTTAGTACCATGATCCAAACATGTCCTTCTCTCACTTGGACGACTGTGATAGCTGCCTAACTGGGATCCCTGCCTCCACCTTGGCGCTTATCCAAATCCTATTCCCTCCTGTAGCTGCTGTGGCCTTTTTGAAACACAATGAAACCATCCCTCTCCTCTCCTCCTTAAAGCTCCCCTTAAATCTTCCTATTGTTTTTAGGATAAACGACAAACGTCTGTGGCCAACAAGGACCTCATGATTTGCCTACTCTCTTTAGCCTTATCTCATGATGGCCTCTCTACCGTTCCCCTTGCTCTAGCTACATTTCCTCAACCTATTTTTCACTTCAGAGCCTTCATGGCAGCTATTTCCTAGAACATTCTTTAATTGCTGCTTCCTCAGAGAGGTTCTCCTTGACCACTTCATCTCATTTAAGCCCCACTCATTTTCCCTGTGGCTGACTCTGACTAGTAACTGTCCCACCTGCCTTGGTCCGGCAGGAGGTTTTCACATTGGGAACAGAGGGAGAACATAGTTGGAATTGAGGACCCCCAAATTTGCTCTCAAGGGCCTGCCTTGCTCTCACAGCTTTTGTGGTATCTGTCTCCTCTGAGCCCTCACTTCCTCCAGGAGTCAGTCCTTAAGGGTCCCCCTTCCCATCCCAGACCTTTTTAAGCCCTTTTTAAAAATATACTTCTGTTGTTATTCTAACCTTCAACGCATTTTAAAACCACAGTTTTAACGTCTGGCTTCCCCACTTGCTCATAGATGCCGTGAGGGCAGGGGTGGTCCTCGTGTTAGGTACCACTGGGCCCCTACTGCCCAGTATAAGTGATTCAGAGAATTCAGTGAATGGGATTCAGCCCTTCCCTTATTCGAGTAGGTTATCCTGTGTGTTTGACCTCTGCTTTTCTGAGTGGGAATTTGAGATCCAGAGAGAAAGAGCCATGGCTTCTGACCCTTTGTCTCCCTCACTTTGCTGGGCACAGAATGGGTATAAATCAAGCAGAGTTCATCGTGGCTGAGATCATCGTGCACAGAATATTCCTTCTGACTGGGAATAGCTGACACTGACATTTTGCCTACACCCACGATGGCCAAACAGCTTCGATAGGGACCAAACCAGCAGATGTGAATATCTGTGGCCTCATCTGACTGGCAGAATGCTTTTTAATGGACCATATCAAACCATTGCCAAAGCCAGGCTCATTCAGTTTAAGAAGAGGTTAAGTAGATATAGTTAAGTCAGCCAGCATGGTGTGTGGCTCTTGGTTCTTTCTTGTCCCTGCCCCTGAAAGTCCCAGAGATAGCTAGGAGTGGTTGGAGACGTAGCTGGGGGCAGACGCTGCAGAAGAAAGTTGCCTCCTTAACACTGTAGTCCAGGAGAGACCTGGGGATCAGGGACCATCTGCCCAGGTTGTGGCTGTAGGCACTGCCCTGCCATGTGGCCGGTGGCCAGAAAGAGTGCAGGTGGTAAAGCTCCAAACAGAATGCCCTCTGGGCCCAGGAACTTATCCTGCTTCTGCTGTCACAGGAGCAGATGCTGGTGCAGAATAGATCCTAATGTAAATGAACCCAGGGGCCGTGATGCAAGGCTGCTTGTACCGCTCTTAATTTCCCTGATGGTCTGCTTCCATGTGCCATGTGGAACCACAAACAATTTTACTGTTGAAAAGAGACTAGTAAGACTTTCACTTAGGATTTTTTCCTTCTCCCCACTGGAAACAAATAACTTGAGTAGTAAGTGTAACCTTCATTAGGATGACCATAATCTAATTTATTGGTCAAAGTAGAATACCTTTGAAAGTGAAAGAAGACACTGTTCGTAATTATGCTGGACAACAAATATACCCCGAGACTCTCCCAGGCGGTCTGGGATGTGTATGGTCCCTCCCCTTGACCATCATCTTGGGTACGCTGTAAGGCTCTCTTAAACTCTGGCATCTGGCAACGTGGAATGTTTTTAGATGGATGATAAACTGCAGGTCTAAGAGAGTGTGAGCAGGGGTGATAGGTGTGGCTAGGGCTCTTTGGTCACCATCAATCACTTCACACACACACAGACACACACACAGGTGCACGCACAAGTAGGGTGACTGGCGGCAGCCTCATCTTCTAATGTAATAAGGGTAGCTTAGAATCATTGAGCACTTGCTATATGCTAGGCATTGTACTAGGAATTTCTCATGCCTTACGTCATACTGCGTATCTATATTTATGTCTCACTTGTGGAAAGCTTCTGTATTTAGTGATTGCTTATGTATTTACTATCTTACTTGTTTCTCACAATAATACAGGGAGGTAGGCATTCCTATTCCAGTTGCCAGATGGGAAACCAAGGCTCGGAGAGGTCAAAGAGCTTGTAGATAACGGCTAGAACTGGAAATTAAATCCAAGTCTATTCAACTCCGAATTCTACATGTGGTGACACTGCATCTGGTGAATGTATTGATTTAACAAATATTTGCAGGTTAGTACGGTATGCTAAATGCGGTGCTAGGTGCTAGGAATCCAAACATGTACTGGGCAGTGGTCTCAAGCTGTGAGAAAAGACAGAAACATTCTCTACCTCCAAGAGCTTGCCCTTTAGTGGCAGAGACAGCCACACAAACACCTAATTTGAGTACTATAGGCTAGATACCATATTCTATTATAATAATAATTTACAAAATATGAAATACATAAGAGCATTATGTGATCTATTAATATGAATTATATTTGTAGATTTCATATTTCTATTTATAAATAAGTATGTGGGGGGATTACAAAGTACTGTGGGAACAGAACAGGAGAGAAGTAGGGAAGGTTTCGCAGAGAGGGCGAAGAGAAGTGCTTAAGTACCAGACTGAGTTGAGACTTAATCCAGTAGGTGATAGAGGGCCATCAGAAGATTTTCATCATCAGATTGACACATTTATTGTGCATTTTGAAAAGGCCATTGACTCTGCATAGAGAATGAATTGTGAGGCAGGAGGTGGGGAAGTAGGAAAAACAGGCCCAGGTGAGAGATGATAGGGTTTTGGACAACTGAGGAAACAGAAATCTGAGTAACAGACTTTGGATTTTATTCTAAGTACAGAGGAAAGCCATTGGAGAGAATTATTTATTCATTCTGAGAGGGAAGGGGGAGGAGGGAGGGAGGGAGGGAGGGAGGGAGAGAGAGAGAGAGAGAGAGAGAGAGAGAGAGAGAGAGAATCCCAAGCAGGTTCCATGCTGCCAGCGCACAGCCAGACGTGGGGCTCAAACCCCTGAACCGCGAGATCATGACTTGATCCAAAAGCAAGAGTTGGACACTCAACCAACTGAGCTGAGCCACACAGGCACCCCAGCCATTGGAAAGTTTTGGGCAGGGAGGTAATATCTGATTTGCATGTTAAATGTTGTAGTGTTCTTAACACACACAGACACAAGCAGAGGGACACAAGGAAACTTTTGGAGGTGATGGATATGCTTATTGCCTTGATTGTGGTGATGGTTTCATGGGTGTATGCATATGTCTTGCTCATCAAATTGTATACATTAAATATAAGCAGTTTTTTTGGTATATAAGTTTTATACCCATAAAGCTGTTTAGAAAAAGAAGATTTGCAAAACCAAGAAGAGGGGCACCTGGCTGGCTCAGTTGGTGGAGCATGGGACTTTTGATCTCAGGATCCTGAGTTCAAGCCCCACATTGGGTGTGGAGCCTACTTAAAAAAAAGAGTACGAAACAAAGAAGAGTTACAGAGTAAACCTGATGTAACTCATAACTTCAACTCACTGCATAAATTATCCTTAATATTTTAGTATGTTTATATAATATGAATACACATTCAGATATGCACATGTAAATATTTATAAAAGTTGGGATAATATGCTTGTGATTTTGATAATATTCTTTATTAAAATTTAGTTCAATTTGTTTTAACTTAATGTATTTTTAAATTTAATTTTATTTTTTTATTGAAGTATAACATAGTGTTATATTAGTTTCAGGTGTACAATATAGTGATTCAACAAGTCTATACATTTCTCAGTGCTCATCTCAATAGGAATACTCTTTTTTTTTAAATTTAATTTATTTTTTAAATTTACATCCAAGTTAGTATATAGTACAACAATGATTTCAGGAGTAGATTCCTTAGTGCCCCTTACCCATTTAGCCCATCCGCCCTCCCCCAACCCCTCCAGCGACCCTCTGTTTGTTCTCCATATTTAAGAGTCTCTTCTGTTTTGTCCCCTCCCTGTTTTTATATTATTTTTGCTTCCTTTCCCTTATGTTCATCTGTTTTCACTCTTAAAGTCCTCATATGAGTGAAGTCATATGGTATTTGTCTTTCTCTGACTAATTTCACTTAGCATAATACCCTCCAGTTCCATTCACATAGTTGCAAATGGCAAGATTTCATTCTTTTTGATTGCTGAGTAATACTCCAGTGTGTATGTGTGTGTGTGTACACACATATACCACATCTTCTTTATCCATTCATCCATCGATGGGCATTTGGGCTCTTTCCATACATTGGCTATTGTTGATAGCACTGCTATAAACATTGGGGTGCATGTGTCCCTTCAAAATAGCACACCTATACCCCTTAGATAAATACCTAGTAGTGCAATTGCTGGGTTGTAGGGTAGTTCTATTTTTAGTTTTTTGAGGAACCTCCATCCTGTTTTCCAGAGTGGCTGCACCAGTTTGCATTCCCACCAGCAGGGCAAAAGAGATCCTCTTTCTCCACATCCTCTCCAACATCTATTGTTGCCTGAGTTGTGAATGTTAGCCATTCTGACAGGTGTGAGGTGGTATCTCATTGTGGTTTTGATTTGTATTTCCCTGATGACGATTGATGTTGAGCATTTTTTCATGTGTCAGTCGGCCATCTGAATGTCTTCCTTGGAGAAGTGTCTATTCATGTCTTCTGCCCATGTCTTCACTGGATTATTTGTTTTTTGGGTGTTGAGTTTGATACGTTCTTTAGAGATTTTGGATACTAATCCTTTATCTGATATGTCGTTTGCAAATATCTTCTCCCATTCCATTGGTTGCCTTTTAGTTTTGCTGATTGTTTCCTTTGCTGTGCAGAAGCTTTTTATTTTGATGAGGTCCCAATAGTTCATTTTTGCTTTTGTTTCTCTTGCCTCCAGAGACGTGTTGAGTAAGAAGTTGCTGCGGCCAAGGTCAAAGAAGTTTTTGCCTGCTTTCTCCTCGGGGGTTTTGATGGCTTCCCGTCTTACATCCATTTAGGTCTTTCATCCATTTTGAGTTTATTTTTGTGTCTGGTGTAAGAAAGTGGTCCAGGTTCATTTTTCTGCATGTCGCTGTCCAGTTTTCCCAGCACCACTTGCTGAAGAGACTGTCTTTATTCCATCGGATATTCTTTCCTGCTTTGTCAACGATGAGTTGGCCATACGTTTGTGGGTCCATTTCTGGGTTCTCTATTCTGTTCTATTGATCTGAGTGTCTGTTTTTGTGCCAGTGTCATATTGTCTTGATGATTACAGCTTTGTAGTATAGCTTGAAGTCTGGGATTGTGATGCCTCCTGCTTTGGTTTTCTTTTTCAAGATTGCTTTGGCTATTCAGGGTTTTTTCTGGTTCCATATAAATTTTAGGATTGTTTGTTTTAGCTTTGTGAAGGATGCAGGTGTTATTTTGATAGGGATTGCATTGAATATGTAGATTGCTTTGGGTAGTATTGCCATTTTAACAATATTTGTTCTTCCTATCCGGGAGCATGGAATCTTTTTCCATTTTTTGTGTCGTCTTCCATTTCTTTCATAAGTTTCTTTCCATAGTTTTCAATGTATAGATTTTTTCACCACTTTGGTTAGATCTATTCCTAGGTATTTTATGGTTTCTGGTGCAATTGTAAATGGGACCGATTCCTTTATTTCTCCTTCTGTTGCTTCATTATTGGTGTATAGGAATGCAACTGATTTCTGTGCATTGATTTTATATCCTGTGACTTTGCTGAATTCATGGATCAGTTCTAGCAGATTTTGGTGGAATCTTTGGGTGTTTCCATGTATAGTATCATGCCATCCATGAAGAGTGAAAGCTTGACCTCCTCCTGGCCGATTTGGATTGGTTAGGTTTGTCTTGCCTGATGGCTGAGGCTAAGGCTTCCAATACTCTGTTGAATAACATTGGTGAGAGTGGACATCCCTGTTTTCTTCCTGACCTTAGGGGGAAAGCTCTCAGTTTTTCCCCATTGAGGATGATATTAGTGTTGGGTCTTTCATGTATGGCTTTTATGTTCTCGAGGTATGATCCTTCTATCCCTACTTTCTTGAAGGTTTTTATCAAGAAATGATGCTGTATCTTATCAAATGCTTTCTCTGTATCTATTGAGAGGATCATGTGGTTCTTGTCCTTTCTTTTATTGATGTGGTAATCACATTGATTGTTTTGTAGATACTGAACCAGCCCTGCATCCCAGGTATAAATCCCACTTGGTCGTGGTGAATAATTTTTTTAAAATGTATTGCTGGATCCGGTTGGCTGATATCTTGTTGAGGATTTTTGTATCCATGTTCATCAGGAAAAATTGGTCTATAGTTCTCCTTTTTAGTGGGGTCTTTGTCTGGTTTTGGAATCAAGGTAATGCTGGCTGCATAGAAAGAGTTGGGAAGTTTTCCTTCCACTTCTATTTTTTGGAACAGTTTCAAGAGAGCAGGTGTTAACTCTTCCTTAAATGTTTGGTAGAATTCCCTTGGAAAGTCATCTGGCCCTGGACTCTTGTTTGTTGGGAGATTTTTGATTACTAATTTGATTTCTTTACTGGTTATGGTCTGTTCAAATTTTCTGTATCTTCCTGTTTCAGTTTTGGTAGTTTATATGTTTCTAGGAATTTGTCCATTTTTTTTCCAGATTGCCCATTTTATTGGCATATAATTGGGTCCTTTTTCTTTTTGATCAAACTGGCTAGTGGTTTATCAGTTTTGTTAATTCTTTCAAAGAACCAGCTTCTGGTTTCACTGATCTGTTCTGTTGTTGTTGTTGTTTTTGTTGTTGTTTTAGGTTTTGATAGCATCGATTTCTGCTTTAATCTTTATTATCTCTTGTCTTCTGCTGGTTTTGGATTTTCTCTGCTGTTTTTTTCCAGGTCTTTAAGGTGTAAGCTTAGGTTGTGTATCTGAGACCTTTCTTCCTTCTTTAGGAAGGCCTGGATTGCTATAAATCCCTCTTATGACTGCCTTCTGCGTCTCAGAAATTTTGGGCTATGGTGTTATCATTTTCATTGGCTTCCATGAACTTTTCAATTTCCTCTTTAACTTCTTGGTTAGCCCATTCATTCTTTAGTAGGATGTTCTTTAGTCTCCAAGTATTTGTTATATTTCCAAATTTTTTCTTGTGGTTGATTTCAAATTTCACAGCACTGTGGTGTGAAAATATGCACAGTATGATCTTGATCTTTTTGTGCTTGTTGAGGGCTGTTTTGTGACCCAGTATGTGATATACTCTGGAGAATGTTCTGTGTGCACTGGAGAAGAATGTATATTCTGCTGCTTTAGGATGAAATGTTCTGAATATATCTGTCAAGTCTGTCTGGTCCAGTGTGTCATTCAAAGCCATTGTTTCCTTGTTGATTTTCTGTTTAGATGATCTGTCCATTGTTGTAAGTGGGGTTTTGAAATCCCCTACTATTATGGTATTATTATTACTGAATTTCTTTATGTTTGTGATTAATTGATTTATATTTCGGGTGCTCCACATTTGGAGCATAAATGTTTACAATTGTTAGGTCTTCTTGGTGGATAGACCCCTTGATTATGATATAATGCCCTTCTTCACTTCTTGTTACAGTCTTTATTTTCAAGTCTAGATTGTTTGATATAAGTATGGCTACTTCAGCTTTCTTTCGTCAATAATTAGCATTATAGATGGTTCTCCATCCCCTTACTTTCAATCTGAAGGTATCTTTAGATCTAAAGTAGGTCTCTGGTAAACAGCATATAGATAGATTTGTTTTCTTATCCGTTCTGTTACCCTATGTCTTTTGATTGGAGCGTTTAGTCCATTGACAATGAGAATGAGTAGTGAAAGATATGAATTTATTGCCACTATGTTTCTTGTAGAGTTAGAGTTTCTGGTGGTGGTCTCTGGTCCTTTCCAGTCTTTACTGCTTTTGGTCTTTTTTTTTCATCTTTTCCCCCCTCAGAGAGTCCCCCTTAAAATTTTTTGCAGGGCTGTTTTAGTGGTCACGAGCTTCTTTAATTTTTGTTTGGGAAACTTTTAATCTCCTTCTATTTTGAATGACAGCCTTGCTGGATAAAGAATTCTTGGCTGCATATTTTTCTGATTGAGCACATTGACTATATCCTGCCACTCCTTTCTGACCTGCCAGGTTTCTGTGGAAAGGTCTGCTATAAACCTGATCTGTCTTCTCTTGTAGGTTAAGGACTGTTTTTCCCTTGCTGCTTTCATGATTCTCTCCTTGCCTGAGTATTTTGTGAATTTGACTATGCTATACCTTGCTGATGGTTTTTGTTGAATCTTATGGGAGTCCTCTGTGCTTCCTGGATTTTGATGTCTGTGTCTTTCTCCAGGTTAGGAAAGTTTTCTGCTATGATTTGCTCACATAACCCTTCTATCCCCTTTTCTCTCTCTTCATCTTTTGGGACCCCTATGATTTTGATGTTGTTCTTTTTTAATGAATCACTGACTTCTCTAATTCTTTAATTGTGCTCTTTTGCCTTAGTCTCGCTCTTTTTTTCTGCTTCATCATTCTCCATAACTGTCCTCTATATTGCTGATTTTCTTCTCTGTCACATCCATCCTTGCCGCGTGGCATCCATTCCAGATTGCAGCTCAGTTATACCATTTATTATTTCATTCCAACTAGATTTTACTTCTTTTCTCTCCACAGAAAGGGATTCTAATCTGTTTTCGACTCCAGCTAATATTCTTATTATCATGATTCTAAATTCTGGTTCAGACATCTTGCTTGTATCTGTGTTAGTTAAGTCCCTGGCTGTTGTTTCTTCCTGCTCTTTCTTCTGGGGTTAATTCCTTCGTTTCATCATTTTGAAGGAAGAAAAGGAATAAGGTAAAAAAAATTAAAATTAAAAAATTGAAAACAACACACACACAGAAAAAAACATCAAATAAATGATGCTAGATCCTAGGTTTTTGTCTGGTTGTTGAAAGGAGCTTGATAGATTAGGGAAAAAAAGGGAAAAAAGAAAAAGAAGAAAAAGAAAACATTTGAAAATTTGAAAAAATGAATACGATGAAATAGAATAAAATGAAACGGAAGTAAAATAGAATTTGAAAAATTTGCAAAAAGGTATAGTAGGAAAAAATTAAAGAAACATTTTTAATAAAAATTAAAAATAAAAATAAATTTTTTCTTTATTCAAGAAAACGAAAAGAAATGAAAAAGAGGGGGAAAAAAAGAAAATTGAATAGATAGACCAGCAAACGGATTGAAATATGATTGAAATTACATCTTTTCCCCTAGAAGTCAAACTCTGAAGCAATTTGTAGTCCATAAACTAAGCAGTCAGAGAGACTTGTGGTGTTCCTGAAGAGCAAGGTTGGCTCGGTTCGGCGGGACTTAGTGTAATGGCTCTGTTCTCCACTAGATGGTGCTGCTTGGCTGACTGGGGTGGATTGTTGTGGCACTTGTAGGTGCATATGCGCATTCACAGGAGTGGTGAAAATGGCATCACCCAGCTAACTAGTCTTTAGTATCGGAACTCTGTTCTCCCAGATGAACAATTGCAAGTCCGTCCTTTGTCTCCGGCTTCCATCCACTTCCCACTTTTATACTGTCTGTGACTGAGCCGTCAGGTTGCCTGACGGCACCTCCCTCCTGCGTTTAATCTCAGATGTGGCTGTGTTTCCCATTCCCTCACTTCTGAGGGATGGTGGCTTTGACCTGCTCACACCTTCTGGGGGAGGGTCTCACCAAGCAATGGCCAGGTGCCGGCCACACCCATGAACGTTCACGGGACCACTGCTTCTGATGCCCAGAGACTGCGGCCGGGTGCCATCCCGCCCCAGAGAAAGATCACACGATCGTGTAGCAGCAGCATTTCAGGGATTATGGAAAATCACAACACACATCTGGCACCAAGCTTCACCCTTAACGACCTTGTTCCAGCACCAGTGAATGTGGTTGTTCTCCCGGGCCCACTGGGGCCCTTGCCCTTGGGGGATCCACATAGCCTCTACCAGGTATCTTCCCAGCAGGGGAACCACCTCTCCCTGTGTGGCCCAAAGACCTCCGGACTTTACGCTGCTCCTGGGGATTCACCCTTCTCACCAGAGCACCACCAGGTATCGAGCTGCAGAGTTTCAGACTCTGTGCTCCCCCTGTTTATAGAATCTTAGTGGAATTTAAGCCCTCTCCTTTCTCCTTTCTCCCTTTTTAGTTCAGTCCCTGTGGCTGTTTCTACTTTTCCACTTTCTCTCCAGATGCTTTTGGGGGGGGGTGCTTTTCCCGTACTCTCCTCCTGTCTCCATCCTCTCTCTGCAAGCGAAAACAGCTCCCTGCCCTCCACGGCTTCTCTCTCCCCCAGTTCACCTCTCCACGCCAACATACCTGCTGAGTTCAGGTTGCGCAGATTGTTGTGTTGATCCTCAGATCAGTTTTCTAGGTGTGCAGGATTCAATAGGTGTGCTCTTAATCCTCTTTATCTATCTCACCCATCCCCCCACCTCCCTTCTGGCAATGACCAGTGTGTTCTTTGTATTTAAGTCTTTGTATTTAAGTTCTTTTGAAATGGGTCTCTTTTTTTTTTTTCCTGTCTTGTTTCTTAAAAGTCCACATATGAGTGAAGTCCTATGGTATTTGTCTTTCTCTGACTTATCTCACTTTGCATTATACCCCCTCGATCCATCCGTGTTGTTGCACGTGGCAAGATCTCATGCACCCCTATGTTCATTACAGCACTATTTACGATAGCCAAGGTATGGAAGCAGCGCAAGGCTTCATGGATAGATGAGTGGATAAAGAAAAAGTGGCATATGTCTACAAGGGAATATTACTCCGCCATAAAAAAAAAAAAAAAGAATGAGATTTTTCCATCTGCAACAACATGGATGGTCTAGGGACTATTATGCTAACTTAGTATTTTTAAGTGCCAACCATGATGAGTACTAAGGGTAGAAAAGTGTGGAAGCCCCAGCTCCTCATCTCCAGGATTGTGCGTCCTAGTGGAAGAGATATTTGAAGTGCCTTTTTTTTTTTTTTTTTTTTTGCAGAATAAAGCAAGTGTTATGAAAACTTGGGAGAAAAAGATCCCTTGGGCTGTTCTGTGGAAGATGGACTGGAAAGGGTAGGCATAGGCAGAAGTGGGGAGATTGATGTAGAAGATTATTGTCGCAGTGCAGATAGTATGTCTTAGACTAGGTTAGTGGCTCGGGCTAGGTTAGTGGCAGTGGAGCTGACAGAAGCGAATGGATCTGAGAAATATTTAGGAAACCGAATGGATGAGAATTGGTAGTTCATTGGCTGTGAGGTTTAAATAGAGGGAGGAATACAGGATATCACCTAGATTGCTGGCATGAAGAATGGAGTGGAAGCTGGTGCCATTTACTAAGGTGAGATACATAGGAAGAGAATGGGACCTCTGCCATGTGAAAGAAAATGGCAGTTGGCAAAGGTTTTCAAGAAGGAATACCTTCTTTTAAAAATAATTCTATTAATTTTTTAAAGTTTATTTACTTATTTTCAGAGAGAGAGTGCATACCTGAGTGGGAGAGGGGCGGAGAGAGGTGGAGAGAGAGAATCCCAAGCAGGCCCCGGGGCTGGCAGCACAGAGCCCGACAGAGGGCTCAAACCCACGAACTGCGAGATCATGACCTGAGCCAAAATCAAGAGTTGGGTGCTTAACCGACTGAGCCACCCGGGCATACCAAGAAGGAATACCTTCTGAAACTTTAAACACATTTTGGTGATTTTGGTAGTACATAGAGGTTATGGAAAAATGTAACCACACTGGGAGGTCTGCAGTTTCCAGAATCACTACCAATAGTTTTGAGCGTATTATTAATTATTGTATAAAAACAGTTATCAACCAAAACACGGAAGTGTAGCAATGATCCAGGCCAAGCCCTTTGTTTTACTAAGGCCCAGGGAGAAGTGATTTACAGATGACATGGCTAGTTAGTAGCAAGTCTAGGTCCAGAAGCCAATTCTCTTTACTCAGAGCTTTGTATTCTTTCTGCCACATAATTCCTTTCTTTCTCAAATGTAGAATCAGAATTGACTATGTCTGTGGTCCTTCTCCCCTCCCTGCCCCCCATCTCCTTGGAACTATTTTCTCTGCCCAAAGCATATGTGTACAAGGGAATGTATGAGAAATTCCATTGAATTTCTTTCTGATCAGGCCATGTGTCTTTTATGAACACACATTTTATTTTAGGGAATCTTTGCATCCATCGTGGGACTCGAACTCACAACCTTGAGATCCCACGTTGCAGGCTGTACCGACCGAGCCAGCCAAGTGCCACTTTGAAAAAGTAATCTGATAAACCCGCTGTTGCAGGACCACTTGTTACTCTGGCTGTTGGGAATGTTTCAAATTGCACCCGAACTTCAGTCTTCTCAAAAATAGTCCATGGGCCTAAGGGCTCTAGCCTTGTCATTGTGGGGTTTTGATTAGTCCAGTGTTAAAACGCTTGTCTGTTTTGAAACTGAAGTTTCCTCCAAAGTATCTTACCCTGTCCCAAGATTGCTCAATGAGCTGACGGTTGATGTTTGCAGTCTCTCTGCCCGATGAGGAATTTTTACCATTTCCTACCACCTAAGGGCCAATTTACTCTCATGCTAGCCCAGTGCCCTAGTTTGGCCTCCTTTGCAACTTATTTGCAGTTGTTCAGCTTTTTTTCCACCTTGACTGTCTCTACTTGTTGAGGGAAACGGACTCCAGGGATAGCGTATGGATACACTTCTCAGATTTATCCAATTTCATCCCTACCCCAAATCATTTAAGCCCATGAAATCAATAAGTATGGCCATTCACAGTGCCTGGTATCACCTACCTCTTATTAAGTGCTTATTTGAGCCAGAAGACAACCAACTACCAGGCAAGCGGAGAGGTCTGGAACCTTCCTTCATAGACCGCAGAAGGAGCCAAACTCGCCAACGCCTTGATGTTAAGACTTCTGGCCTCCCGAACTGTGAGATCCTAGATTTCTGTTGTTTAAGCCACTCAGTTGGTGGTTCTTTGTGACGGTGGCCCTAGCACTAATACGAGGCAGTGCTGTGATTGTCCCCACTCTCCAGATGGGTAAGCTGATGTGCAGAAATGTAAGTGACGTGTACAAGGTTGGAACGTAAGGACAGAGCTGGGATTTGAACCCAGTTCTAACTTCCGAACCTGTGTTTTCCCTAGGGTCTCAGGCTAGCCTACAAAAGGATGCCTTGCTACCCCATTACCCTAAAGAGTTAAGTCACCGCTGAGATACACCCCTTCCGATCGCAAGACTGCAGAGCAATACAATGGTCATTGAAAACCATATGAAAATCCCTTTTGCTTTTAAGACCTCTTTTCCGGGAGATAGGGAAAAGGAGTTGCTGGGAGATAGATGTCCTTATTACTGAGAAATTGTTCCCCCAAACCGGCTTCTTCAGTCATTGTCCCTGCGTGCAGCGTGGAGGCCTGGGAGTCAGTCACTAGGAGACTTCCTGAGACTGGTTAGGCCAGCACAATCTGATTTCCTTCCTTTGCTTCACGTCGGAAGGTGATGGAGAGGCACAACATGCACTAAATCAGTTCGGTATCCCCATACTTAAAGGCAGGTTTTAAGTTACTTTCGGTGCAACAGTGGAACCTAAACTACTTGACACGGATACAAAAGTTTCTCTGTGGAAACATATTGAGCTTATTAGAGGCTCTCCCAGGGTAGGACAACAGTTTGGATTATGTAGCAAAACATTTCAAACCAAGTGCTATGTGTTAATGGTTTGTATAAACGTGATGATTAGATAAAAGGGGCTTTTGGAGTTATGCTTGAAGACACTAATTAAATCCACATCAACAAGTCAACATATTGGTCTCATATGGATTTGAGCGCTTTGGAAATGCTTCTTTTGTTTCGATGCCATTAATTAAATTCACACATTTCGCTGATATTGAAGCGGTTACCTTAAAGCACAGAAGGCAAAAGTCGAAGCTTTGAACAGTATTTCTGAGCGCATTTCCATGAAGCTGAGTAAATTAGAACAGTTTTTCTTTTCAAGGAGCTAATTGCCTAGAATTTCCCAAATTTCATGGCAGATAGTGAACAGTTGATTCTTTCTCAACAAATTCAATCCAAATGATGCATGCTTTTACTTAACCGCTACAGGCTTAACTGCAGTTTTAAATTATTCGCAATGCAGAGGCAATAAAGTATTTCAGTAAATACGTCTCAGAGGAGAAGTTAAGAGGAAAAGGCACAAGTATTCCCAGTAGCCATTGTTCAGGTCACTGTTGGAAACCACAAGGCACATGTCGAAGAATTACGACCTGCCACGGGCAGTATTTTTCAGAGTGGGGAGTTTATAAATACCTCGAGGGTCTGAAGAAATGACTCCAAACAGAAAGCAAGTAAACCCCATGGGGATACTTCATTTGAAAACTAAATATCTGTGGCCTTGTCAACAAAATTGGATTTCACTCTGTTATTATGTTGTTTCCACTTATAACTGATTTAGAATGGAAATCTAGGGAGGATTTATCCTAGAGTCGTCAAGATGGCTGTGCCTCACTTAACAACAGAAGCTGCTGGCCAAAATGAAGGAGTTCGTTTCCTGACGCTTGTCCTCCTCGCCTTTGGCTCCCCCAAATCATGAGTTGCAGACGGCCATACAGATTTGCTCATTTTGCTCAGCCCGAACAAGTAATCCTAGCTTTAGAATACCAAGATGGAGACTGAAATCATTTTAGTGGATATTGATCTCGTGATGATTGTGTGCAAAACCCTGCACTTGGCTCTGGTTGAGGTGGAACGGAGAGGAGGCGGTGGAAATGGCAAGGATGATGAGATGGATGAGAGATGTCCTCTGCTCTCTCAAATACTTGCTGACATTTACTGGATGCATTCCGTGCTCCAGGCACCGTTCTAAGCATTGAAAAATCTGTTCCTTAATTCAGGGACTCGAGGTAGGTACTGTTTGTACCCCCATTATACAGATGAGGAAACTGAGGCTCAGGGAAATTGAGTAGCTGCTGCTCTTTCTCATTCTCCTTTGCTGGCTCATCTTCCTGACCTCCTAACTGCAGTGCCCCGGGGCTCAGTTTTTGGATCTCTTTTTGGGGTACACTCATTCCCATGATGGTCTCATTTCACTTCATGGCTTTAGACACCACGTATCTATTTTTTAAGGTTATTTATTTTGAGAGAGAGAGAGAGGGAGAGAGCGAGCGTGGGCGGGGAGGGCAGAGAGAAGGAAAGAGACAGAATCCCAAGCAGGCTCCACACTGTGAGTGCAGAGCCCAACACGAGGCTCGATCACACGAACTGTGAGATCGTGACCTGTGCCCAAACCAAGAGTCGGATGTTTAACCAACTGAGCCATCCAGGTGCCTCGCCACCAATCTGTTTAATAGGCATTTCAGACTCCTGTCTTAAACGGCCTTCCTGATCTCCCCCTTCCCTAAAAGTGCTCCTTTTCTTATCTTCCCAGTCTTAGTCGATGGGAACTCCATTCTTCCCATTCTTGGGCCAAAATAATTTTTTCTCACATCTTCAAAATGTATCTAGAATCTGGCTACATCTGTTCATCTCCATGGCTACTATTTTGGCCCGAGCCAATGTCCTCTCTTGCTTGCTCTGCAAGCTTCCCCTCCTGTCCCCGATTGCTGCATAATAAAATACCACGGACTTGGCTTAAAACGACACTCAGGTGTTATCTTACAATTATGTATGTCAGGACTCTGGAGGGCTTGGCTGAGGGCTAGAAGGCTTGGCCGCTTAGAGGCTCATAAGGCCAAAGTCAAGTGTCGGCCAGAATGGATTCTTATATAGAAGTTTTGGGAGAGAATCCACTTCTAAGCTCATTCAGGTTGTTGGCAGAATCCAGATAATTTTGGGTGTAGGTCCAAGGTCCCTGTTTTCTTGCTGGCTGCTGGATGGGGGGGGGGGGATCGTTCCCAAAGGTCGCCTACGCTTCTTCTCATGTGCCTTCCTATATCTTCAAAGCCAGCAACGGCGTTCCAAATTCCTCCAAGGGTTTCCAATCTCTCAGAATTCCTGTCCTGCTACTGGCCAGGGAAAACCCTCTGCTCTTAGAGGGTTCACTTGACTGAGTCAGGCCCACCCAGATGATCCCCATATTGAAGGTCAATTGATTTGGGACTTCATTTCTATCAAAAAAATCTCTTTGCAACTGTACCTAGGTTAGCATTTAATTGAGTAAACATGACTTCTTATTCTGCAGTGTCTCCCCCACCCAGAAGCCAGTGTGATCCTGATCAAATGTAAGCCAGACCCTGTCATCCCTCTACTTCGAATCCTCCAGTGGTTCTGAGCTCATCCAGAGTAAAAGCCAAAGTTCTTACCATGTCCCCCAAGGCCCTTCATGACCTAGACTCTGCCCCTTACACGCTGACTTCATCTCCTCCTTTTTCTTCCTCACTTACCCTCCTTTTCATTTATTGTCCCTCTCGCCATACTGAAATGCTTCAGGCATGGTCCTGCTCCAGGGCCCTTCTTCATGCTGTTTCCTCAGCTTGGGATGACTTTCTCTTTGATAACCACATGACCAATGGCTTCATTACCTCCCTGAGATTTCTCTTCAATTGTCAAGTTCTCAGTAAGACCTTCCTTGACAACCCGATTTAAAATTGCACCTCACTCGATGCTTCCTAGCCCAGCCTCCCTGCTTCATTTGCCTCCAGATCTCTTATTACTATCTAGCACAAGGTATGTAAATATATACGATACACCTCACTCTTGTTTACTGTTTGTCTTTCTCTCTAGAATGTAAGTCCCACAAGGGGGCTTTGTTCACTGCTGCTTACCTAGCACCTGGTCCTGTGTCTGGAAAATGGCAGGCACTCAATAGGTATATATTAAATGAGTGGCTTAAAGGAGCTTGTCCAAGGTCACACACTAGTAAGTGAGAGTTGGAACTTGAACATGAAACACATGCTGCCTCCCTGGATCTCAGAGTCTAATAATGGTAAGGGGGAGGGCCTACAAGATTAGGGCTATAAAACAGGTTGTTCTAAGGAAAATGCCACAGAGGAGGTACCAACCAAAGATTCTGGAGTTTCCAATGATAGAGAACTTGAGGCTAGAAATTCAGGCTGGGGCAGCATGTGAAGTCATGTCTAGCTAGGGGGGTGGATCGCAAGTATCATTATGAAGCAGAAGAGGAGAAGATATATAGAGACACAGAGAAGAATTCCTTGTGAAGATGGAAACAGATTGGAGTAAGCCACGAGCCAAGGAAAGATATACAGAGTACCAGGCAGCTACTAGAAGCTGGAAGAGGTTCTTCCCTAGAGCTTCCAAGGGGAAGGTAGCCCGTCCAGCACCTTGATGTCAGGCTTCTGGCCTCCAGAGCTATGAGAGAATAAAGTTCTGTTGTTTTAAGCCACCAGGTCTATGGTAGTTTGTTATGGCAGCTACAGGAAACTACTGAATGAGATTTGAAGGATGGGTACGATTGATGTGGATTCTGTGTTGCATTCCCTCAATCCCCTTTGAGATCTGAAGGACTTGTTCACCCAGCCTTTGAAGTCTGCTGGATACCAGCCTTCAGCTGCCAGCCCTTTATAAGAATCGCCTCTGGTGGAGAGACGACCTTGTTCAAGATCAAGCCCTTTTCCTGGGGACAGCTTGCATCCAGTGACTAGTCAACATGGGAGTTGTATTAGGTATCAGTTGATGTGTAACAAATTACCACACACTTAGTGGCATCAAACAACACCTCTATTCTCTTATAGTTTTCGTGGGTCAGGAGTCTGGGGATGGCCTAACTGGATTTTTTTCCCTTAAGATCTTACAAGGCTACATTGAAGGTGTCAGCCGGGCTGCATTCTCATCTGGGGGCTTGACTGGGGAAGAATCTGCTTCCAAGTCCTTACTGATGTCAGGGCTCTAGGTTAGCTACTCAGGATCACTTTGCTCCAGTTTTCGGGCTTGAGATGTTCTGCGCCACTCAGATGATCCTAAGCAGGGCTGTAATCCATATGAGGTATGGTTTCTTTCCAGTTCATGCCTACGCCACCTAGTCTTTTGAGGTCCCAACCCTAGATGAGGGGTGGTTTACAGAGCTGCACGTTTTGGAGATGCTCGACTCCAACTTTTGTTCTTCTGGCACTGCACTTCTATATTGGCAAAAGCCCCTCGGGCAAAAGGGGAACAAATACCTCTCTGGGTTTTCTGATCCAAGCCTGGGTCTAGGCTTGGTAATTCTATACTCTTTAATTTGTTCCTTGATAATTTGGGGAATGTGTTCTTTTAAAAATATTTTTTCTTAGTTTTTTTTTTTCCAGTGGAAGGGTAGCTCTGAATTACCTCATTTGCCAATGATCAGAAATAGAACTCTAGAGGCACCTGGGTGTCTCAGTTGGTCAAGCATCCGACTCTTGATCTAGGCTCAGGTCTTGACCGTGAGATCAAGCCGAACGTTGGGCTCTGTGCTGACAGCACAGAGCCTGCTTGGGATTCTCTCGCTCCCTCTCTCTCTCTGCCTCTCCCACATTTGTGCATACTCTCAAAAATAAATTTAAAAAAAGAAGCAGAACTCTATATTTAATATTTTGACGTTTTAAGCAAAAACTATAGAACCCACCTGTGTAACTCTTTTTTCTCCCGGGAGGAAACCATTACTCTGAATTTGGTTTTTATCATTTCATACATTTGCTACATATCCCAAAACAATGAAGAGCATTATTTTGTATGTTTAAAGTATTTTAAAACACAATATTATGCTATATGCGTTCTTCCTCAACTTTTTTTTCTGTTCAACATGATGTTTTTGAGATTTATCCATTTTGTTACAATGTAATGCTAGTGCACTAATTGCTGCATAGGATTCCATTTTTTGTGGCTGCACAGTTTTCTCATTTATTCTCCTGTTGATGGACGTTAGGGTTATTTGTGTGTATGTTTAACTTGTGTTTTTACACGTGCAGTCTGGTCCCAAAAGATTGTTGTAGTGATCTCCAGGCTATCTACTTGACCAAGTGTTTGTATTTGTATTAACAAAGATGAGAAAGCAGTGCCTCTTAGGCAAAAGAAAGGCCAAGAAGAAAGTTTCATGCCCACAAATAGCCCAAGTGAAGTTTCAAATTTTCAGTTGATAAATGAAGGGGCGGCTGAGTGACTCAGCCGGTTAAGCATCTGACTTCAGCTCAGGTCATGGTCTCCCAGTTCATGGGTCCCCCTCTCTGTCTCCCCCTCCCCTGCTCATACTCTGTCTCACTCTCAAAAATAAATACACAGTAAACATTTTTTAAAATAAAATTTTCATTTGACAAATGGAGACCAGAACCTGTCTCTCTTTAAATTTTTAAAAAAAAAATTTTTTTAATGTTTATTTTTGAGACAGAGACAGAGCATGAATGGGGAGGGGCAGAGAGAGAGGGAGACACAGAATCGGAAACAGGCTCCAGGCTCCGAGCCATCAGCCCAGAGCCTGACGCGGGGCTCGAACTCACAAACCGTGAGATCATGACCTGAGCTGAAGTCGGACGCTCAACTGACTGAGCCACCCAGGCGCCCCCTGATCTCTCTTTAAAACTCTGAGTAAAACTTGATCAAAATTGATGAAGAAAATTGGGGCCCCCCCATCCTTATGTAAGGGTGCTGTGTATCCACTGTGCGTGATGCTGGGCTAGACAGAGGACAGAGTTGGTCACGTGGCTGTGATACTAGGCATCAGGCTTGCTGTTGCGCAGTTTTGCATGGTGCGGGGTGGACAGACGTGTGCTCCGGCCCTTTTTCTGCTACTTTCAAACTGGGCTGTCGGGTGTAAGTCTAACTTCAAGTTTCTTACCTGTATCAGTGTTTTGAAATCTTGTAAGATTTGATCTTTTCTGATAAATTTTAAAATCTGATGCCTCCTTTCACAGTGCTCTCTCATCCTTTGCTTCCCCCCCCCCCAACATTTTCTTATGAAAAATTTCAAACCTACAAAAAAAGGTGAAGGAAATTTATAGTGAAAAAGCACACACATACCCACCATTGGATTTTATATTGGACATTTTGCTATTTTTGGTTTATAACCTATGTTCCTCTATGTCTTTTTTTCATCCATCAATCCATTTTATGGATTTTTTTTGATGCATTGGAAAGTAAATTACAGACATCGGTACACGTCACCTCTAAACACTTCGGCATGAGTATCACCAAGTTCAAACTTTGTTTGTTTTTAATCAAAGTAAAATTTACATACAGCAAAATGTAGCAATCCCAAGAGTACTATTTTATGAGGTTTGACATATACACACACCATAACCTAAACACCTATCAAAATATAGACCATTACCAGAATTCCAGAAATTTCCTTCATGCTCCTTCATAGTCAATCCCTGCTTTCATTCTGTAGAGCAACAATTTCTCTGAATTTTCTACTGTAAATTAGTCACTTTTTGGAAAACTTTTTATTTGGAAATAGATTCAAACTTACAGAAAATTTCAAGAAAAAGAATATTATAAAGAACACTCATATACCCTTCACCCAGGTTCACCTATCTAACATTTTACCTCATTTGCTCTTTTTATATGCGTGTAGACAATCTTTTCCTGAATCATTTGAGATTACGTAACCATAAATTGGTTTTTGTGGTTTTAGAACTTCACAGAAATGGAATCACAGAACATGTCTGTGCTTTCTAAATTCTTTTTTTTTAATTTTTTTAACGTTTATTTATTTTTGAGACAGAGAGAGACAGAGCATGAACGGGGGAGGGGCAGAGAGAGAGGGAGACACAGAATCCGAAGCAGGCTCCGGGCTCTGAGCAGTCAGCATAGAGCCCGACGCAGGGCTCGAACTCACGGACTGTGAGATCGTGACCTGAGCCGAAGTCAGATGCTTCACCGACTGAGCCACCCAGGCGCCCCTGTGCTTTCTCAATTCTTATTAAAAGTTTTAACATAGGTGAAAAATGAATAGTACTGGAAGGCTTTTAATAAAAAAACAGCAGCCACTTCTAACTGTTCCCACCCAGCAGTCCTGCCCCCGAGAGTCAATCCCTTTTAACCCCTTTAGCTATTTCTTGTGGTAGTTATTTCCTTATTCATAAAATAGGCTTATGTTATTTTTTTGTTTCTGCAGCTTCTAGATATTATCCAGTCATTTTACATTTTGGTAGATTTATTCATTCAACAATTTTTTTTTTTTTTTTGAGTGAACATGAGTTTTCATTTTATTCCGGTAAGTACCTGTGAGTGGCACTCCTGGGCCATATAGTCCATGTGTGTTCAATTTTGTAAGAAACTGACAAACTGATTCGCAGCGTGTCTGTACCATTTTGCATTCTCAACAGCAATGTGTGAGAGGTCCCCGTTTCAAAAAAAAAGTTTATCAATTTTTCTATTAAGTTTTTTTTTATGTATATATTCAAGTTAGCTAACACACAGTGTGGTCTTGGCTTCAGCTCATCCCAAGTGCCCTCCTTAATGCCTGTCGCCCATTTAACCCATTCCCCCCACCCATCCCCCTTCCAGCAACCCTCAGTTTGTTCTCTGTATTTAAGAATCTCTTAGGGTTTGCCTCCCTCTCTGTTTTTATCTTATTTTTCCTTCCCTGTGTTCATCTGTTGAGTTTCTCAAATCCCACATACGAGTGAAATTATAATATCTTTCTCTGATTTATTTTACTTAGCATAATACACTCTAGTTCCATCCACATTGTGGCAAATGGCAAGATTTCATTCTTTTCCAGCACCAAGTAGTATTCCATTGTATGTATATATTTGTGTGTGTATAGTGTGTGTGTGTGTGTATACACATACCACATCTTCCTAATCCATTCTTCAATTGATGGATATTTGGGCTCTTTCTATAATTTGGCTATTGTTGATAGTGCTGCTGTAAACATTAGGAGTTCTTTATTCTAGAAACAAGTCCTTTGTTGGATATGTGGTTTGCAAATATTTTCTCCCAGTCTGTGACTTGTCTTTTCATTGTCCTAACAGTATCTTTAACGCTGGGAGAAGTTTATGATTTTGATGAAATCCTATTTATCAATTTTTTTGTATGGATTATGCTTGTAATGCTGTATCTAGAAACTAATTGCAAAATCGAAGGTCACAAAGACTGCTCCTGTGTTTTCATCTAAAATTTTTATAGCTTTATGTTTCATATTTAGGCTTATGACCTATTTTGAGTTAATTTTTGTGTAAGGTGTGAGGTTTAGGTCTATGCTAATTTTTTTTTGCACATGGATGTCTAATTGTTCTAGCACCATTTATTGAAAGGACTACCCTTTCCCCGTTGAATTTCTTTTGCCCAAAATCAATTGGCCATATTTGTGTGAGTCTATTTCTGAACTCTGCATTCTGTTCCATTGATCTATATGTATGTCTCTCTCCCTTTCTTCTGAGGTAACTGCTATTAACTCTGTGTATCTTTCCAGAGATATTCTATGTATATATAACTATATAAGTAAATATATTTGTTTTGCTTTTTGTATTCACTGAAATAGTCACATAATTTGCACACAGCTCTGCACCTTGATTTTTATGATTTAATCTTCTAGCATGGAGGTGAGTCTCTGTGAGTTCACTTCAATTAGAACTATCTCATTTAGGGGTCCCTGGGTGGCTCAGTTGGTTAAGCATCCAACTCTTGATTTCAGCTCGGGTCATAATCTCAGGGTTGTGAGATTGAGCCCTGCATTGGGCTCTGGGCTGAGCATGGAGTCTGCTTAAGATTCTATCTTTCCCTTTCTCCCTCCCTCTCTCCCTCTCTCCCTCTGCCCCTCTCCCCTGCTTGTGCTTGCTCTCTCAAATTAAAAAAAGAAAAGGACTATCGCATTTAGTTTAATGGTTGCAGAACATTCCACTGTATTGGTGTATCACAATTTATTTAAGCGATTTTCTATGCTGAATATTTAGGTTGCTTCCAAACCTTTGCTCTTACAGACAATCTTCAGTGTATAGCATTGAACACATTTTAATTTATACTTGTATGACTATTCCTGGAGGATCGAGTCCTAGAAATGGAATTCCTGGGTCATAGGATATGTGCATTTTATTTTCATTTTTTTAAGGTTTATTTGTTTTTGAGAGAGAGAGAGAGAGAGGCAGTACAAGTAGGGGAGGGGCAGAGAGAGAGGGAGACACAGAATCCAAACCAGGCTCCAGGCTCTGAGCTATTTGATATGGGGCTCGAACTCAGACTGCGAGATCATGAACTGAGCTGAAGTCGGACACCTGACCGACTGAGCCACCCAGGCACCCCAGGATATGCACATTTTATACTTTTGCCGATTTTAATACATTTCCCCCCTAAAGATTGCTCAGACTTATTCTTCTATCAACAATGTATTAGAGCCTACAACTATATGGTCAACTAATCTTTGACAAATCAGGAAAAGACAGTCTCTTCAACAAATGGTGTTGGGAAAACTGAACAGCAACATGCAAAAGAATGAAACTGGACCACTTTCTTAAACCCTACACAAGAATAAATTCAAAATGGATTAAAGACCTAAATGTGAAATAGGAAACCATGAAAATCCTAGAGGAGAACACAGGGAGTAACCTCTTTGACGCTGGCCAGAGCAACTTCTTGCTAGATATGTCTCCTAAGGTGAGGGAAACAAAAGCAAAAATAAAGTATTGGGACTACATCAAAATAAGAACTTCTGCACAGCAAAGGAAACAATCAACAAAACGAAAAAGGTAACCTATGGAATGGGAGAAGGTATTTGCAAGTGGCATATCTGATAAAGGGTTAGTATCCAATATCTGAAAAGAACTTATAAAACCCAACACCCAAAAAACCAAATAATTCAATGAAAAAATGGGCAAAAGACATGAATAGACATTTGTTCCAAAGAAGAGATACAAATGGCCACCAAACACATGAAAAGATGCTCAATGTCACTCATCTTCCGGGAAATACAAATGAAAACTACAGTGTGATAACACCTCGCACCTGTCAGAATGGCTAAAATCAACAACATAAGAAATAGCAGGTGTGGGTGAGGATGTGGAGAAAAGGGAACCCTCCTGCATAGTTGGTGGGAATGCAAACTGGTGCAGCCGCTCTGGAAAACAGTGTGGAGGGTCCTCAAAAAGTTAAAAATAAAACTACCCTATGATCCAGCAATTGCACTACTAGGTATTTACTCAAAGAATACAAAAACACAGATTCAAAGGGATACACGCCCCCTGGTGTTTATAGTAGCATTGTCAACACTAGTCAAATTATGGAAAGAGTCCAAATGTCCATTGACTGCTGAATAAAGATGTGGTTTGGGGCGCCTGGGTGGCTCAGCCAGTTAAGTGTTCGACTCTTGATTTCAGCTCAGGTCATGATCTCACTGTTCGTGGGTTCGAGCCCCACATTGGGGTTTGCATCGGCAGTGCAGAACCTGCTTGAGGTTCTCTCTTTCTGCCCCTCCTCTGCTTGCTCGCTTGCTCTCCCCGTCTCTCAAAAATAAACCAACATTAAAAAAAGATAAAGATGTGGTTTATGTATACAATATGTATGTATGCATGTATATATATACATATTACTTAGCTATAAAAAGAATGAAATCTTGCCGTTTGCAACAATATGGATGGAGCTACAGAATGTTATGCTAAGCGAAATAAGTCAGAAAGACAAATCCCATATGATTTCACTCATATGTGGAGTTTAAGAAGCAAAACAAATGATATAGGGGGGAAAAAAGAGAGGCAAACCAAACAGACTGGTAACTATAGAGAACAAACTGACAGGTACCAGAGGGGGAAGTAGGTGAGGGGATGGGTTAAATAGGTGATGGGGATTAAGGAGGGCACTCGTGTTGAGTACCGGCTGATGTACAGAATTGTTGAATCACTATATAGTACACCTGAACTTAATATTACACTGCAATTTAAATAAAAACTAAAAAACCCATTGCATTAGAATGTCCATTTTCCCCATGCATTATGCATTTTTTTTGTTTTTGTTAACTGATAGATAAAAAGTTGTATCTCATTGTGGTTTAAAGGTATGTTTCTTTTATTATGAGTGAGGTTGAGTATATTTTTCATATATTTAAGGGTCCTCATATTATTTTGCTATTTTATAGGGTTTTTTCTTTGATTTTACACACACACACACACACACACACACACACGAATTCAGATATAGAGTCCTTTGCCCATGATGTGTTGTATTAGTTAGGAGTATTTTTGGTGACAACTTATAGGAAACCTGATTATAGTGGCTACATTAGTTTGCTAGAGTGGCCATAACAAAATATCACAGGGCGGGTGAATTTATTTTCTCACAGTTCTGGAAGCTGGAGGTTCAAGATCAAGGTGCCAGCAGGGTTGGTTTCTCCTACAACCTCTTTCCTTGGCTTTCAGATGGGTCACCTTCACATTATGTTCTCACACGGTCTTTCCTCTGTGAGTGTGGATCCCTGGTTTTTCTCTTTTTTCTTATAAGGACACTGGTAACATTGGATTGGGGCCCCACCCTTATGACTTGATTAGCTTTAATTATCTCCTTATAGGCCCTATGTCCGGATACAGGCCAGTTCCTTTAGATCTTAAGGCTCAAGAATAATCTTCTTTGTCCAAATGCTCTGCCCTTCAGGCCCACTGGGATAGCATTGTTACCTTTCCCGCCTTGGACAGTGGCCCTGTCCTGTGCAGCAGCCGCAGCATGGACTGTAGAAACTGAGGAGAACACAGCCTTATCCTCTTGGTCTGTGACGGCAGTGGCAGGCTTCCTGGTTTGTGAATCGTTTTCAGGGCCATTCTTCCCTCTTCCTGAAGGAAAACACATGTTCCCTTCTGGATAGCTCTGTTGTCCTGTCCTGTAGAACCCCACAAGTCTGACGGTCTCGCTTTATTTCAACCTGTCTCTGTCCCTGTTGCTCTAAGCTGATAGTATTTCTGTTGGTATAATCCCTATCTTACCTATCACTATTCCTAGCTTCTGTTGAGATGGCTGGTTAAATCTGTGAATAGTACCCATAATCTCTTTATCGAATGATTTTCCAGCCACACTCTTAAATTCTCTTCAGAACTTGCTTTCTCATCTTTTTGTAATATGGATAGGCTGAGCATTTTCCAAATCTTCAAGTTCTTTTTGCTTAACAGTTATTTCAATTTGTCTCTCTCCTTTATTATTTTACTAAAAACAAGAAGAAATGAGGCATCACCTTCAATACTTTGCTTAGAAATGTCAGTTAAATGTAGAAGTTTATCACTTTTAACTTTTATTTTCCACAAAACATTGGAATAAAATTCAGCCAATATTCTTTGCCACTTTATAACAAGGATCACCTTCCTCTAGTTTCCAGTAACCGTCACTTTTGTCTGAGATCTCCTCAGAATCACCTTTCATGACCATATTCCTACCAAAAATCTCTTCAAGGCAATGTAGGCATTTCTTTTATTTATTCCTAAGTACTTCATTCTTTTCAATGCTATTGTTGTTGGAATTATTTTCCTAATTTCTTTTTTTGAAATATTCATTGCTAGTGTATAGAAATACACTCGATTACTATATATTCTTTTATACTAGCTGTGGATTTTTCAATAATATTAGCTGTGGACTTTTCATAGGTGCCCTTTATCAGACTGAGGGAGTTCACTTCTATTCCCAGTTTGCTGATTTTCTTTTCTTTTCTTTTTATTATGAAAGGGGGGTTTTGTCAAATTACTTTTCTGTACCTGCTGAGATGATCATGTACTTTTTGTCCTTTATTCTTTTAATATGGTATATTACATCCATTGATTTTCTAATGTTGAACCAACCTTGCATTCTTGGGTTAAACCTTAGTCATGGTCTATCTGTAAACGTGAAAGGGATGATGCATAATAAGGGATCTTATGCACCTTATGCATGCATAAGTGATGCTCTTAGGTCTATCTGTCTCTAAAAGTAGACTAACATATGCATTATGTTTGTATATGTTACTGGATGAAGTCAGCTAGTATTTTGTGGTGAATTTTTTGTATCTGTATTTAAAAGAGGTATTGGTTTGTGGGGTTTTTTTCTTTTGAAATCTTCGTCTTGTTTTAGTATCAGGGTTAATAGTGGCCTCATACGATGAGCTGGTCAGTATCTCTTCCTCTTCAGCTGTTTTTCTCCTAGAGCAGGTGCAGAGGCACTGATATGGGAAGATGTTTGGTATAATTGAGTATCCAGGTGCCAGTGTGGACGGAGCGTTGTGAGCAAAGGAAACAGCAGTAGGAAATGTGTTTGGAAAACAAAGGCCTTGGTGGGCCTGGAAATGGACTTTGGCTTTTACTCTGACCAAGATAGGGAACCCATGAAGGGTTTTATAAAGAGGGGTGGCATGATTTGGGTAGCTCTTAAAAGTGTCACTGATGATTCTGTTGCGAATAGATTGTAATGGGGCAAGGGTAAAAGCTGAGTAACCAATTAAGAGATTATTCCAGTAATTCAAATGAGAGATGAAGATGGCCTTGGTTAGGGTGGGGGGCAAAGGAGGTGATGAAAAACAATAGGATTAAAATATCTCATGACCCTTTGCTCTCTGTAGATATTTAAGAGTGAGGCACAAAAACATTTGTTAGAAATCTGTGTAGGTGAAGATCGTTGACCAGTAGTCTAGGTTGGCAAGGAGCCAGAATTTTCCATTGGGATCCTCAAAGCTCACATGTAAGTATGTGAAGATCTTTTTTGCCAAGATAGGTCAGTTTCTAAAAAAAAAAAATTCTTCCATGTCTTGGGGGAAATGTCTTATATAAGCCTGGCTACTGTCATTTTTGAAGCATAGCAGGGGTGAACCTGCGGTCGAGGGTGGGCATGGTCTCACAGTGTCAGGAACAGACTTTCAAGACCTCTTGTTTTAAGACTTCCTTCTGCTCTCCAGTACACTTGGTGTCTTTTAAGTCCTGACTCTATCCATTTAATGTTTCCAGAGATAAAACCTCTAGTTTCTTGCCAGACCGTTTGGGGTGATGGCAGGGACCTCCGAGAGTATTCAGTCCATATACAAATATTGAACCAATCTCCTATTTTCAGTTTTGAACTTCACCCCCGTCTTACTGGTGCCTCTCAGGGGTTTCACAGAACAGATTAGCTGGCTTTTGTCTAGCATCCTTTTCTGCAGGCATTTAAAGTTGTAGCTTTCTCTTCTCTGCTCTACTTCTGAGAATGGTTGAAACCTTTCACTCACTTATGGCTTCTCTCCTCATCTTTTTGGTCCTTGTAGGTTTATGACTTCTTAAAAATTTCTTTGCCATCATTTTTGGAGTTCTTAGGAGGGAAAGGAGATACATATGTGCTGTTAACACAGCAACTTTAACCAGGTGAACGTAGTTTTTTTCATATTCTGTGTGACCCTCTGTAGATTTTGATTTCCTTTCCTCACACTGAGAACCACCGGTCTATTATACTGAGCATCTGTCACGGGGTTTTAGGGCTCTACTTTTAGAGACAGATAGACCTGAGCTCAATTTCCAGTTACACTACTTGCTAGCTGTGTGGCCATGCAAAAATCACTGAAGTTCCTTGAGCCTCAGTTTCTTCATGTTTAAAGTAGAACGACAATTATTATGCTATATCAAAGAGATGTCGTAAGTACCTAATGAAATAATCTATGTAAACCTCTTAGTGTAGACTTTGGTCCATGCTCAGTAACGGTTATGTATTATTATTGAGTCTTTCCTTCCAAGTATTCCTTAACTTTTTAATCTGTGTTCCTCCTTCCTCTGGGAAGGAGAATAATTTGATGTGAATAGAGTGTGCTTAAATTCTATAGGCCGTGACCACATAGGCTATGATTCTGTAAGTTGTATCTGTTGTTTATGAATTCAAGACCTGCTTAGCAAAAGTATGAGGATCACTTACTTAATCTTCCCACATGGCATCACTGATAATCTATTCATTTGATTGCTTACTCTTTAATTGTCTAATTCATTTATCTAACATTTGTCAGGCTCTTCTTACGTTCAGGCACTGTGCTGGGAGATAATGACGATGAGTCGCAGCAAAGCAGGTGGAGTTCTTGTCCTTAAGGACACAGCAGTCCAATGAGGTAGACAGATGAGGAAAAGGCAATTTAGAAGCAGTGTGACTGTGCTGTGATGAGACACATGCTGCTGTAATTAAATAACTGTTTAATGTCTGTCTCTTTCACTGTAGGAGCAAAGACCTCATCTATCTTGTTTATCACTATTGTCCCAGTGCCTAGCATCATTCCTGGCACATATGATGTACTCACTACAAGTTTTTGTCAGTGAATGAATGATGCACAATGAAAATTTTTCCTTGAAAAGGTTATACAGAAAAGGTTGTACTTGAAAAATTCCCTTTCATGTTTACAGAAGAGAGCATTTTTACAACGAATGCGTGTTCAGTTAGTCAGTGAGCGAGTGCATATTTGGCAAAGGTAAGAGGGAGTACATCCCAATTTAACAAATGTTTCCTGAGATCCAACTATATGCCATGGCATGCACGGTACAAGGCATGGAAGATACTGAGATGAATAAGATACGGCCTATGCCCTTGAGGGTCTCCAGTCTAGTCTGGAGACAGACAAGTGAACAATTACAGTACAGTATGATAGGGCTGTAAATAAACCTCAAATCAGATGTGAATCCTAAGCCAGAGGGCTCTGGGTAAGGCTAGAATCATCAAACATGATTTTGAAGACATGTCCCATTTTCTACAACAAGATTCAGCAGGGAAACAATTACTTAAAGGATCTATTATATTTTTTTTCAGAGAAAGCAATATCTAAATAGACTTATTTAGTGGCTAAGTGATGTTTGTTAGGAAGTTCTCTTGGCAGTCACTTTTGGAAAAAGATGATCAAAAACACACCAAGAATGCCAGTTAATGCCATCATTATTTACTTAGTATAAATGTACAATAACAGGAAAATATGCTCATGAAAATAAAATATCATCTCAAGAATTGACTGTAATTTTCATCTTTATTGTTGTGCGTCATTTTCCTTTAAAAAATAAACAAATCTGTTTATCACTTTGCCACAGGAAATGGGGACTGAGTTGATAAGGGTATACTTAGGTAGGAAAAACAAATAACTATGGCTTAGAAGTTGCCACTTTGTTTTAATAGCAAGAGCTGAACAAACTGAAAAAAATCAACAATACTTCTTAGATCCTTTTGCAGGGGTGAAGTCATAGGGCAGACTTCTGCCCCCCAAATCGGAAAGACAGAGAGGCACATTCAGGGAATCGCAACTTAATGAAGCAGAAACCCATGAGGAGAATCCTCCATGGGAACCAGCACAGGGGTAGGGAGAGCTGAACTGTAATTGATGAATTACAGTTGCAGTAAACTGAGGTGGGCAACGCTGAGTTAAAAACTCCAGAGGGATCCAGTCATGGCGGAGCTTCCACACTTTCATGAGTTTTACTTCCAGGAGCTTGACCAGGTCCTCATAGCGAATATTAGGAATCCCCCCAGGCTTCTGGCAGGTGGAGGGGAAAACAAAACAATTTTTAAATACACCAGAGCACTCTGTTCTTAACAAGGTCTACCCTCAGGAGAAACTATATGTAAGGGCTTTAATGGAAAAAGTAGGTGGCATGGGAGAACACATGGATAATGGAAGCAGACAAGTAGAAATTATACAAAAGAAATGGTAGAGATTAAAAAACAGCTGTAACAGAAAAAAAGGATACCTTTGATGGGCTTATTAGTAGATTAGACACAGTTGAGGAAAGCATTTCTGAGGTTGATGGTATGACAACAGAAGCTTCCAAAACTGAATAACAAAGAGAGAAAAGAAAGAAAGAAAGAAAGAAAGAAAGAAAGAAAGAAAGAATATTTAAGAACTGTAGGACAGCTACAAGAGTGTAACATATGCGGGGCACCTGGGTGGCTCAGTCAGTTGTCACTGATGTCAGTTCCGGTCAAGATCTTGTGGTTCATGAGTTCGAGCCCCGCATCGGGCTCTGTGCTGCCAGCTCCGAGCCCGGAGCTTGCTTCGGATTCTGTGTCTCCCTCTCTCTCTGCCCCTCCCCCACTCGCACTCTGTCTGTCTCTCAAAAATAAATACACATTAGAAAAAAAAGAGTGTAACATATGCACACTGGGACTACCAGAAGAAGAGAGGAAAGGACAGAAACCATATTTGAAGCAATAATGAGGTTTTTCCCAAATTAATGTCGGACACTAAATCACAGATCCAAGAAGCTCAAAAATACCAAGTGGGAGAAATGCCAAATAACAAATACACTTAGGCATATCATACTCAAGCTGCAGAAATGTAAGTTAAAGAAAACTTGAAATAAGCCAGAGTTTAAAAATACCTTGCCTATAGAGGAGCAAAGATAATAATTACAAATGACTTCTCAGAAACCATGCAAGCCAGAAGAGAGTAGTGGAGTGAAATATTGAAAGTGTTAAGAGGAGAAAAACACCAGGCTAGAATTCTGTGCCCTCTGAAATTATCCTTCAGAAGTGAAGGAGAAATAAAGGCTTTCTCAGACAAAAATTGAGGGAATTTGTTATCAGCAGACCTGCCTTGCAGGAAATGGTAAAAGTTCTTCAGAAAGAAGGAAAATTGTTTAGGTCAGAAACCTGGATCTATGTAACGGAGACCATTAGAGAAATAAGTGAGGGTAGAATAAAACCTTTCATTTTTCTTCTTCCTAATTGATCCAACAGAAAGCAGTTTGTTCAAAATAATAACAGCAACAATGTATTTGATTACATATGCGTATGTATAAGTGAAATGAATGATAGTAATGATAAAATGAATGGGAGGAAGAAATCAGGAATATTTTGCTATTTTATGGTACTTACACTGTGAAAGTAGACTAGGATTAGTTGTGAATGTATATTGCAAACTCTTGGGCAATCACTCAAAAAAGTAAAATATATATCATCAGTATGCTAAGAAAGGAGAGAAAATGAAACCATAAAATGCTCAATTAAAACTGTAAAAGCTCCAGCAATCCCGCTTCTGTGTACGTATCCAAAGGAATTAGCATCAGGATTGTCGAAGAGATATCTGTACTCCCGTGATCACTGAAGCATTATTCACAATAGATAAGGACGGAGGCAACCTAAATGTCCAACACTGGATGAACGGATACAGAAAATGCGGTATAGGGGCTCCTGGGTGGCTCAGTCTGTTGAGCATCCGACCTCGGCTCAGGTCATGATCTCACGGTTGGTGATTTCGAGCTCCGCGTCGGGCTCTGTGCTGCCAGCTCGGGGCCAGGAGCCTGCTTTGGATTCTGGGTCTCCCTCTCTCTCTGCCCCTCCCCTGCTCATGCTCGCTCGCTCTCTCTCTCTCAAAAATAAATAAACGTTAAAAAAAAAAAGTGGTACATACAATGGAATGTTGTTCAACCTTGAAAAAGAAGGAAATCTTGCTATTTGGGACAACATGGATGAAGCCAGAGGACATTATGCAAAGTGAAATAAGCCAGACACAGAAGGATAAATACTACATGATTCTGCTTATATGAGGTATCTAAAATAGTCAAATTCATAGAAGCAAAGAGTAGAATGGTGGTTTCTAGAAGCTTGGGGGAGGGGAAAATGGGAAGGTATTAATAAAAGGGTACACTAACCCTTTATCCAATATGTCGTTTGCGAATATTTCATTCTGTCGATGAAACCAATACTACACTGTACGTTAACTAACTTGAATTTAAATAAATAAGATTTTTAAAAAGGGTACAAAGTTGCAGTAATACAAGATGAATAAATTCTAGACCTATACTGTACGGCATACAGCCTAGAGTCAACAACACAGTATTGTATGCTTACAAATTTTCTAAGAGGAGTAGATCTTAAGTGTTTTTTTTAATAACAAAAATGATAAAACTTTTGGAGGTGATGGATATGTTTATAGCACAGACTGTAGGATGGTTTCATGGGTGTAGTCTTATCTCCAAACTCATTAAGTTATATATATTAAATATGTACAGCTTTTTGTTCATCAAGAAAATGTTTTAAGAAAACCACAAGAAGCAAACATGTATGGAAGAAAGAAACAAGAACAAAGACCAAGAACTACAAATAGGAAACAGTAACATATATGGCAAATAGTAATTCAACTATATTAGTAATCACTTCAAAGGTCAGTAGCCTAAATAGACAAATTAAAAGAAATGGTCAGAGTGGATCAAACAACAAGACCCAACTCTATGTTTTCTACAAGAAATCCACTTAAACACCGAGACACAGATAGATTATAAGTAAAAGGTTGTAAAAGGTTGTAAAAGGATATACCTTGCTGGTAACCAAAACAAAGCGGGAATAGCTCTACTTCAGATAGAGCAGACTTCAGAACAAGGAAAGTTATCAGGGTTAAAGAGGGATATTACATAACTGTAGAGGAGATCAATACTTCAAGAAGACATAATAATCCTTGTGTATACACTGAACAACACAGTGACAAAATACACGAGGCAAAAAAACCTGATAGAACTGCCAGGAGAAATAGATGAATCCACCCTTCCAGTTGGAGACTTCAACACAACTCTATCAGAAATGGGCAGGTTCAGGAGGCAGAAAATCAATGAGGACGCAGTTGAACTCAACAGCATCATCCGTTAACTGGATATAATTGACATCTATACACTGCTTCATCCAACAACAGCAGATGACCTATTTTTCTGAAGCTCACATATGGAACATCACCACAATAGACTACATTTGGGGCCATAAAACGTACCTTAACAAATTTAAAAGAATAGAAATCATACAATGTATACTCTCAGATGACCAAGATGGAATTAAACTAGAAATCAAAAATTCACCAAAAGCTTAAAGATTAAACAATATACTTCTAAGCAGCACAAGAAATCTCAAGAGGAATGTAAAAATATTTTGTGCTAAAAGAAAAGGAAAATACAACTTATCAAAATTTGTGGGATGCAGTGAAAGCAGTGCTTAGAGGGAAACTTATAGCATTGAATGCATCTATTGAAAAAAAAAAAAGATCTAAAGTCAATAATCTAAGCTTCCACTTTAGGAAACTAGAAAAAGAATAAACTAAATCACAAGCAGAAGAAAAGAAAGAATAACAATTAGAGCAGAAATCAATGAAATTAAAATAGGAAATCAATAGAGAATAGCAATGGAAGCAAAAGTAATTCCTTGAAAAGAACAATAAAATCAATAAACCTCTAGGCAGGCTAATTAAAAAACAAAAATTACTACTATGAGAAATGAAAGAGGGGACATCACTGCAGATTCGATGAATATTAAAAATATAATATTATGAACAACTACATGCCCACAAATTTGATAACCTAGATGAAATTGGATCAATTCCTTGAAAGACACCATCTGCTAATACACAAGAAGAAATAGACAATATAAATAGGCCCATGACCATTAAAGAGATTGAATCCATAATTAATAAATTTCAAACAAAGTACCAGGCCCACATGGGTTCTCTGGTGAATTATACCAAACACTTAGGGAATAAATCATATCAGTTCTTTCCAATCACTTCCAGAAGATAAACACAGAGGAAATACTTCCTAACTTACTCTATGAGACCAGATTTACCCTAATACCAAAAGATGAAGACATTACAGGAAAAGAAAACTACAGACCAAATGTCTCTTATGTATATACATACAAAAGTCCTCAACAAAGTGTTAGCAAATTGATTCCAACAATGTACAAAAACAATTATACACCATAACCAAGTGGGATTTGCTTCAGGTATGTAAGGCTGGTTCAACTTTCAGAAATCAATTAATGTAACTGATCAAAAGGGTAAAGAAAAATCACATGATCATATCAATAGATGCAGAAAAAGCATTTGATCAAATCCAACACTCATTAATGATAAAAACTCTCAGTAAACTAGGAATAGAGGCAAACATCCTCAACTTGATAAAGAACATCTACAAAAAACCTACAGCTAACATGCTTAGTGGTGAGAAACTCAAAGCTTTCCTGTTATGGTAAGGAACAAGGCAAGGATGTCCCCTCTCACAATTGCTTTTCAACATCATACTGGAAGTCCTAACTAATTCTATAAGATGAGAAGGAAATAAAGGGTATACAGGTTGGGAAGGAAGAAATAAAATTGTTTTTATTTGCAGATGACATTATCTTTGTAGAAAATCCAAAAGAATTAACAACCCTCCTGGAACTGATAAACAAATATAGCAAGGTTGATGAATATGAGGTCAATATATAAAAGTCAATTGCTTTCTTACATACCAGCCAAGAAAAAGTGGAATTTGAAATAAAGACATGTTGCCATATACATATATACATATACATATATATGTCCTATATATATATATGACATATATATATGACCTATATATATGTCATATATATATATACACACACACACACACACAAATGAAATACTTTAGGTATAAGTCTAAATATGGTGCCAGAGGTCCCTGTTGGGCTGGTCAAGACTTTCTACAAGCTGCACTGATGTACAAGATCTATATGATCTATATGTGCAAGATCTATAGGAGGAAGACTACAAAACTCTGATGCAAGATGCTAAAGAAAAACTAAATAAATGGAGAGAGGTTTCATGTTCATGGATAGGAAGACTCAATATTGTCAAGATGTCATTTCTTCTCAACTTGATCTAGAGATTCAAATAAAAATCCCACCCAGCAAGTTATTTTGTGGGTATTGGCCAACTGATTCTAAATTCTATATGGAGAGTCCAAAGACCCGGAGTAGCCAACTCAGTATTAAAGGAGAAGAACAAAGAAGACTGACACTACCTGACTTCAAGACTTATTATAAATTATATATATTATTATAACCAAGACAGTGGGAGTGTTGGTGAAAAGATAGACAAATAGATCAATGGAACAGGAGATAGGCTAGAAATAGACCCACATGAAATATGGTCAACTGATTTTTAACAAATTGAGCAAAGACAATACAATGGGGTAAAGATAGCCTTTTCAACAAATGGTGCTGGAATAACAGAACATCCACACACATGCAAAAATAATAATAATCTGATCACAGACCTTACAACTTTCACAAAAAAAATCACTCAAAATGAATCACAGACCTAAATATAAAATGCAAAACTATAAAAACTCGACATTGGGAGATGTGGTTAGAGGTATGCCCAGGGGACCATGGGAACCCCAAGGAGGTGCCCCAAATGGCCTTAATGGGGGAACAGGCTAGGGAGGGCTTTCTGAAATGAGGTGGTGCCAGAGATGTGACTCGAAGGTTTATTACTAGGTGAGAAGGTAAGGAAGGACGTACCAGGAAGAGGTGGTGGCATGAATAAAGACCTGGAGGTGTCCAAGCCCTGTGACGTTAAAGTATAGGACATTTTAAGCTTTAGATAAGCAAGCCAAAGTATCCTCAGCAAACTCTTTTCTTTTTCACCAACATTTCATTCCATCTCTAATCAAGTAAACCCATTGCTTTCTTGTCTTTATACAGGAAAGGTTTGTTTCCTCTTCTGTCCTTTGACCTAGGCCTTCCCTCTATTTAGAACATCATTGTATTTTTACTGCTCTGTGCCATTTCTTTTTAAAGTTTATTTTATTTATTTATTTTGAGAGAGAGAAAGAGAATCCAAGCAGTCTCTGCACTCTCAACACAGAGCCCAACGTGGGGCTCGAACCCACAAACCGCAAGATCATGACCTGAGCAGAAATCAAGAGTCAGACACACTCAACCGACTGAGCCACCCAGGCACCCCAGTGCCGTTTCTTTTCTTTCACCTTCTTTATAATGTTGTCTCAAGCTTTCTTCATCTAGGAACGTTTCCCTGATTAACTCTGACCAACTCTCATCATGCTGTACCCAGTTTCATTTATGGTCCTTAAGAAATTTCCTTAATATAGTAATTACTAATTTAACAGAGACATACCTCTCAGAGAGTGGTGGTGAGGGCCTAATGAGGTCAAAGATGTGTGGTGCTTAGCACAGTTCCTGGCACAGTCTAACTCCTAAGTAAATAGCATTTATAATTGCTGTCATTATTGATTATTGTTGATAATTGATAATTGCTTCAAATGTGTACATTTTAGTTTTCCAGGTTATCTCACAGAAGCTTATAGGCAGGAGCTCAGTCTTTGTTCAGTATGGCTTCACCCTATTTTGCACAAATACGTACTCAATAAATGTTAATTTCTTGCTTGCCTAATTACTTGATTGGTTAAATTCAACACTATTTCTGATGACCTATTTTTTCAAGAATTTAACCCAACTGTTAATTTTACTGATGGATGGAAATCTTTCATTTGAATTGAGAGCAAATCTTAGCACTGATTTATATATATGATATATGCCCATCATTAACTGGGTGCTATTGGGGGATGCAAATACTAATGACAGTAATAACCAAGTAGGGCAGGAAGGGTGACCCCCCCCCCCAAAAGAAGAAAGAGGTTAAAATGCCCACGGTCTCATCTCCCAGAGTTAATGAGATATGGAAATAGGGCCAGAATCCTGGCCTTCTGCCCTGTAGTTCTGTGTTCTTCCCACACACCGCATGGCCTTTCTGGGGCCCTTTCATGGCCTTCTGGGGGCTTCCAGTCTGGGGAGAAAATAAGACCCTTGCAGAAGAGAGTGTGCAGACGATAGGAACCAGCAATGCCTTACTCTTTCACATCAGTTATAGATCGTCAGAGAATCTGTAATGCTCAGCAGGTTCATTGTGCATCTCATGGCCCACGCTACTTCCTTAGTGCTGTCACTCACTCGGGGGGTCTCCAAGGAGACAGTGCACATTCTGGCAGTCAGCTCTTGGCACCTCCACCTTGATATTTTTACAAAGATTACAACATCAGGTTAATTCCCTCCGCTTTGAGGTATTGTTTTATATAAGTCTGGCCCCTTGGTTCACGAGGGATTGAAACTAGGGCTCCAGTTTCCTCAACCCATAATGTTCCCAGAGTCGGAGGACGGAAAACAGAAAGAAGGTGTGAAGAAATACAGCCTCTAGTTCTGGGGTCAGATTAAATAGACAGACAACGTACTGAGCATTCAGGAGCTGACGCCGTCCGCCACGTTATTTCCCCTTGGTCGAAAACCAATGATGGGAGTGAGGGAGCAGAGTTGTAGTGAGAAGGATTGTTGGAGGCATAGTAATTAAGAATAAGAGCCAAAGTTGAATACCCATCCTGCCTCTCTCTAGCGTTATGAATTTGGGCAGGTACTTAGTCTTTCTGAATTTCAGTTTCCTTATCTGTAAAAACTGCCAGCTCTTTTCATTTGGGGGGCAATAGAAAAGGGGTAGGCACAGAGCAAGACTAGGATTAAGTTTAGGAGCCACTGAAGATAAAAACAGATGATCCAAAAGTTAGGAAGAAGGTAGAAGTGGCAGATGATGAAAGGCAAGGGGGCGGGAGCTTAGAAAGGTAAGTGACAAATAGCTCCACCAACAACAGAGGAAAATGCAGAAGAGGGAATTTGGATTTGGCCAGAAGTAGGCCACTGAGGCCCTCAGAACAGTTTTCATGGAGTGCTGAGAAGAACCAGATTGCATGGGCTTGGGGAGGGAGTGGGTTGCTGGAGAAACAAGACTGAGATTCCCTTCTCTTGTAGCCATGGAAGGCACAGCCTGGAAGAGTGCTTACTTCTTAGTGTTGTGGTGACCATGCACTGGGGAGGATGGCTGATTTCTTGCTTCTCAGTCCAGTTCTAGATCTTACCTCCTTATTTCCCCTCCAGAGTCTCTGGTTCCTCACCTGGAAAACACAAAAATTCGTTATTGATTTCACAGGTTTCGTAATATTGAAGGAGACAATGCATGTAAAATGCCTGGCCTACAGAGTGAAATGACTCCGTGTTAGCAGCTATTGTTGTATTATTATCATGTTTTAGAGCATTACTATATAATTATTATTATTATGCTTTAATTAGGCAGAAGAGAAGGTTAATTAAAAATGGCTTGAGTTTCAAGTGGCTTGAGGTGGGGGATGTAGGAGTCTAGTAGTCAAAACCATGGCAAATTCTGTGCTGATGGGCATATGGGAACAAGACCCACTTGTCCCAGGAGCTCCTTCCCCACCCAACCCCATCTTTGGGAGAGAAACTCTGGATCCAGGAAGGAATGTTGGATCCACATGTTTCTATTAGACAGGGACTCTGTCGTATCCGTTAGCAATTCTTTCGTTGACGGGTACAAACTAGCCTTTGAGGAAGGATCCAGAGCTGGCTCAACCTGCTTAATTTTTAAATAAATAAATAAATCCTAACGCGAATGCTCTTAGAACGGTCTCTGAAACTTACTATGAATAAAATCACTATCATAACAATATGGAGTCTCTCATAGCAACTCATTAGAGAAATTCCATTTTCTGTCAGCAAACACAATTTAAGCACTTAACAGCTAAGCTTCTTAAGATTCATAGCTGACTAGGGAGCAATTAGGACTGGATTTTAATGAATACACACGAACTCAGGGGTTTCTGCCAGGAAGAAAGGCGAAGTTTGTAAGTGGTGGAAACGGCTTTTGGATTTAATTTAGACTATCGCTTAGACATCTTCTTGGATTAAAACACAATCAAACAAATCCTTAACTTATGCACTAATTACAACATGCTGTTTGTATCTCTTCCTCATTCACAACATCCTCGTCATTCAGTCTGACAAGCAAAATGCAGGGCGGGGAGCTATTGCTGATTTTTAAATGACTATTAAACAGTTAAACTGATCAGCTATTCAACAGAAATAGGACTCCCGCCCCTCCCCAACCCCCCCCCCCCCCCACTGAATAATTAACTTATGTGTTCTGATTAACTCTGACAGTTTGGATTTCGGCATCTTTAGTATCTGAATTTAAAGGGGAAGAGACTAAAAATGAACTAGGCACTGAATGGTTCTTGTACATGACCAGTTTTTAGGGTTATAACTCCTTCCTCCCCAATTGTCTGGAAATTCTATAACCCATGTTTGTTAGCTCTTAACTCCATGGACTATTTTAGGATTCTCACAGTCTGCATAGTTCCGTACCTAATTATTTCTTGGAGTTTCCAGGGGTTCTTTTGTTTAGAAACACAGTTTAGATGTGTCAGTTTGGATCAGCTGGGAAGCAAGATAGAATTTGAAGGGCAAGATAGTTATTCCGAGTAATGCCTTCAGATCATGATGCTGGTCTGATATCAGGGGATGGGAGGAAGTTGAGGTATGAAGTCCCTCAGACATCAGCGTAGCTTGTAGAAAGTCTTGGCCAGCCCAGCAGGGACCTCTGACACCGAGATCTCCCATAGAGGAGGTCCACGTTGGGCAGAAGTGGCCAGGGCCTATAATCCCCCCCCACCATCTTTCTCAGTCCCTGGCTGGGGGAAGCCTGGGAAGAGCATGGCCTCAGCTCGACTGCTGCAGCAGATCCCTAAGGCACCACAGCTGGAAGCTCTTGGTTGACTGCATTCCTGGCAGGATCAGCCATTGCTTCCTCGATGGAGATCCCTGCCGCTCACGTCCATGGCTGCCGGAGGAATGCATCTAGATTACAAACCTACGAGGCTGCCCGGGCATACACCTCAGGATTTCGTGTTTGAAGTGACACAGGATATTCCCAGTGGCTTTAATGCTTTGTGGGTGCATTAGAATTCAGGACAAGGCAAGCAAGTGCACGGTTTCCACTGGGAAAATTCTGTAGTCAATTGCATTGAACGTAGAGTCCTTCATTAAGATTTTAAGAGGGTTACTTATGAAGTATATAAATTAAAAACCTCAAGAATAACTGAAATGATTTGCTACATTTAAAACAGGTTTTGAAAGCTCAGACATACAGAAATGTTCATAATATGCCAAGGAGCAGTCTTTTTACCATGTAAAGTATAAGGTGATCCAGGCTGCTAAGAACAGAGAAGTTTGTAAAGGACTTTCCCTTAATTATGAAAAATGTCTAGTGTGATTTATGTGAAGGGGTTCGTTGCACGGGTAGTTTATTAAAATGTTTTAATGTTTAGAATGCCTATTTTCCCTGAGTCCCTATGTGTAATCAGGCACAGGTTTATTTGTCTCAGATTTAATGGGAAGTGCACGTTAATCACCAGGTGCACCACACTCCTCATGATTTATCACTTGTAATTCTCAAAATGGCCACAGGAGACACTACTTTGCCCATTTTCTGGGCATAATGCCTGAGAGTGGGACTTTAAGTAGGTGGCTTAGCTGTTTTTCTGACAGAACGCGGCAGGATCTATGTCTGTCGGATTCTGGAGACTGAATGTCCAAACGCTATCGCACTGCCTATCACTATAAGTTTAATAGAGAGTTTTTTATTTTCAGGAAAATAATGGATCTGATAGTATCTTCAATAATTTGTGTCTTCTTCAAATGCCCCCTTTTTTGGCTTTTTTTTTTTTTTTTTTGTTGTTGTTGTTGCTTTTAAGCGGGATTACCTGTTCACTAAAATGAGTAAATGGTAGCATGGTCAACCCCCTTAAATTGCACACCAAATTTTGTGCTTAGGGGGACTTTCTAGTGAGAGAGTCTATAGATTTAACCAAGTTCAAGTGTAATCAAAGAGAATTTGACCCATAGGTTATTTAGTTCTTCAGATTCCAACTGTTTGGAGATTTAACCACTATCTTTCTGTTATTGATTTCTAGTTTGATTTTTCTGTCCGGTGTGACAATGCATGATTTCAGTTATTCTAAATTTTTAAAGTTTATTTTATGGCCCAGAATATGGTCTATCTTGGTATTTGTTCCATGGGCACTTGAAAAGAATGTGTATTATGCTGTTATTGAGTAAGAGTGTTCTACAAATGCTGATTAGATCCTGTTGGTTGATGGTGTTGATTTCTTCTGTATCCTTGTTGATTTTTTGTCTAGATATTCTGTCAGTTTTTGAGAGGGCATGTTGAATTTTCCAACTACATAGATTGTTTATTTTTTTCAGTTCTATCGGCTTTGGCTTTACGTATTTTGCAGCTCTCTTATTTGGTACATACACATTTATGACTGCTATGTCCTTGTTGTGGATTGACTCTCTTTTCATTATATAATATCCTTTCTGTCTCTGGTAATTTTCTTTGATCTCAAATTTACTTTATCTGATATTAATATAGTCACTTCTGCTTTCCTTTGCATGATCCACCTTTTTTTATGTTTTCACTTTCAACCTGTCTATATTACTATATTTGAAGTAAGATTCTTTGAATAGCATATAGTTAGATCATGTTTTTAAATGCACTCTACTCGGGCACCTGGATGTCTCAGTTAGTTAAGCATCAGACTCTTGGTTTCGGCTCAGGTCATGATCTTGCGGTTTGTGGGTTCAAGTCCTGCATTGGGCTCTGCGCTGACAGTGTAGAGCCTGCTTGACATTCTCTACACACCACCCCCCCCCCCCCCGCACCACCCTTCCCTTGCTCACGTTCTCTCTCTCTCTTAAAATAAATAAGTAAACTTAAAAAATTTAAATACACTCTGCCAGTCTTTTAATTGGTGTTTTAGACCATTTCACATTTAATGTAATTATTAATATTTTAGGGCTTAAGTCTGCCATTTTATTTTTTGTTTTGCTTTGTTCTCTTTGCTTTTCATCTCTATTTTCTTTTTCCTGCCTCCCGGTTTGTTACTTGAACATTTTTTAGAATTCCATTTTGATTTATCTTTAGTGTTTTTGAGTACATATCTTTGTGTGATAGCTTTTTTAGTGGCTGATCTAGATATTACATTATATATACACATAATATTGTAATCTGTCGGTGGTGTCATTTTACCCATTAGAGTGAAATATGCAGACCATACCTCCCTTTATATCCCTTTCCCCTGCCATTTGTAGTATAATTATCTTAAATATTTCCTCTACCTATTTATAATCACATCAGACGGCGCTATAATTTCGTTTCAACCATCAATATAATTTAGAAAAAAGGAGGAAAGGCTTTATTTTTATCCATATTTTTGCTTCCTGTGTTCTTCCTTCCTCATATCCCATGGTTCCTTATTTATCATTCCATTTCTGTCTAGAAAACTTTCTTTAGCTATTCTGTTAAGGTAGGGCTTGTTGGTAAAAAATTCTTAGTTTTCCTTTATCTGAAAATGTCTTGATTTGCTCCTTATTCCTGAAGAATGTCTTTGTTGGGCATAGGATTATAGTTTTGCAGTTCTTGAAAAATACCGTGCCACTTATTTCTGGCCTCCATGGTTTCTGATGACAAATACGCTGTCGTTTGAATTGTTCTATAGGTTAGGTATCATTTTTCTCTGGCTGCTTTCAAGATTTTTTATTTGTCTTTAGTTTTCAAAAGTGTAATTATGATATGTTGTGGAAGAGATTTCTTTGGGTTTATTCTGTTTGTGTTTTGCTCAGCTTTGTTAATCTGTAGGTTTAGGTCTCCGTATTTGGAAAGTTTTCAGCCATTATTTCCTCAAGTGCTTTTTTAGCCTTTCCCTCTTTCTCCTTTCCTTCTATGACTCTGATATCAATGTTAGATATCGCATTATATTCCTATAGGTCCCTGGGAGCTGTGTTTATCTTTTACATCTATTTTTCCCTGTTATTCACTGGAGTGATTTCTATTGTTCTGTCTTTAAAGTTCACTGATTCTTTCCCTTTCACCTCTGTGTTGCTGTTGAGCCTAGGTGCTGAGCCTTTCATTTTAGTCATTGTATTTTTCGGTTCCAAAATATCCATTTGCTTCGTATACTCTTCTATTTCTTCGCTGAGGCTTTCTGTTTTTTTTTTTTTCCATGTGTTTTAAAAATATTGGTAAGTGCTCCCCGAAGCACTTTAGATGATGGTTGCCTCGAAAAACTTTGTCGGATAAGGCTAACGTTTCTGTCATTTTGGTGTTGGCGACCATCAATTCCCTTTCTTCATTCGGTCTGAAATCTTCCTGATTGTTGGTGTGAGCAGTGATTTTCATCAACACCTGGTCAGTTGTGTATTTTATTTTATTTATTTATTTTTTTCTGATACCACTGTGGCAGGGAAAGGTGAGGGCCCTGCTTCGTTATGGCCGGGTAGAAGTAGAAATCCAGGATCCCCTCTCAGTCTCCGTTGACACCCAGAGAGCAGGCTCCTTACTGCTGTTCGGTAGACGTGTGAGTTCTGGCTTCACACATGGTCTTGCCTGACACTGTAGTGAGGATGGCCTTGTAACCACCGGACAACGGCGAAGATCTTGGCTCTTTGCTGGGCCTCTTCTGACACTAACCCAACAAGGGCTACCTTCCAAGTGGATGTCAAGCTCCTCACGTGATTTCCAATGGCACAGCGGGGGTGGGGGATCATGATCGGCAAGCAGGGACGAAAGTTCTGGCTCCGCACTCCGCCTTCCCTGAGACCACTCCGATAGAGGTGTTGTGGTGCCTTGTTACATTACAACCTTCCAAGAATGGAAGTCCGGGTTCCCTATTTGCCCTTTGCTCGTGCGGGTGGTAATGGGATCACAGTTTTTCTGTTACATTTGGCTGGAGTAGAGTGGTTATTGACTAAAACGTTTCTTCCTTACCAGGCTGCCCTTTTCCTGGTCTTTTGGCAAGAGACAGAAAGCTTGTGTGTGAGGTTTTTGTTTTGGTTTGTTTTTTTTCCGTCTGCTTCTGTTGGTGTTTCCAAACTATCAGCTTCTATAGTGCTGTGTCCGGGATACAGGAGGGCAAAAAGAAAAGTCTACACAACAACCACCCCCACCCCCCCACAAGGAATTCACTATGTCATTCCTTGGGTCCCAAGGCCCTTAACTAGTCTGCTTTCTTTTCTCCGTGTTTCACAGTCTTCTTATGATTGTTTTAGATATAATGTGTAGGTGGCAAGGGTTTTAGTTATACTTAGAGGAATAGGGAAAAGTACATCTACTCTATCTTTCTGGATGTGGAAGCCCAAAGTTGTACTTTTAGAAAGTTCCTTGTGAGCTTTCCCTTCCCTGGCATCTGGGCTCCCAAACTATCTCCTCCGGCACTGTCTAGAATTTTTTGTTATGTTGCCTAAAGTTTCACCAGTTAGAGTATCATTTAGGTTAACCAGGATTCTTCTGAAAAAATTAAACCTATTTCAGATTAACAGGTCACATTAATCCAGGGAGGGAAGTTTGGTAACCTGTCCCAGTGGATAATTTATAGCACAGGTGAAAGCTGTAAGTACTCAGGGATCTAGGACAATAGGAAGAAAATGTTGCATGAAAGAAGGCAGATAAAAGGATATTAAAGATGAACACAACTGATGATTGAAATTCTGTTTGAGGACCTATCGGGCCCTAACAATGGTAACTATCTTTCATTTTCTATCAAATGCCAGGCACTTTTTTTTTAAATTTTTTTTAACGTTTATTTACTTTTGAGACAGAGAGAGACAGAGCATGAACGGGGGAGGGTCAGAGAGAGAGAGGGAGACACAGGATCTGAAACAGGCTCCAGGCTCTGAGCTGTCAGCACAGAGCCCAACGCGGGGCTCGAACTCACGAGCTGTGAGATCATGACCTGAGCCGAAATCTGCCGCTTAACCGACTGAGCCACCCAGGCGCCCCTAGGCACTTTTGATACGTTATCTCATTAAACTCCACAATGACTCTGTGGGAAAGGAATTCTAATTCTCATTTCATGGAGGAAGAAAGGGGAACATTGATTGTAGGTGACTTGCCTAAGTTCTCACAGATAATAGAAGGAAGGGTCGAGATGCAAACACAGACCTATTTGGTTCCAAAGCCCAGTTCTTAACAACTGCATATCTACTATCTCCCCCCCCCCCCCCCACCCCTCCAGCAGAACATAAACCATTTCCCGGACAGGTCCTGGGTTTATGGAGATAGTCCCTGAATGCAGGATGATGGGCTTTGCAGGGCCAGCCTAGGACTCCCTCAACTATAGAGCTTATTGTCTGTGGCAAAACACATTCTAGACCCAAACAGCTAACTTATAAATGACCTTTGAAACACAACCCATTTATAATATTGGAGCAGCTTGTATTTTTCAATCACACACAAGTGCTTCTCTCTCTCCTTTCTCTCAAGGCTGCATTTTCATGTAAGTTAAAGAGACAATCAGGTTAGCGATCTTTTTATTTCTTTTTCAGGTAATGACCCAGTATTTTCCTTCAGGCTCATCCAAACTCTGAGGACTATTGCAATCATTTGTAAGATATTTCCTTTGGCCAAGAAACATTTTTGTCTATATTCTGCCATGCGATCTAATAATGGGAGTAATTGATTCAATAATCACAATAGCAGGGACCTCAGGGGGCCATTTAAATGTGGCCTGTGCTGACGTGGCTGAGGCCTCATTGGAGCTAGGGCCATAAAAGATTGTGTTTTTCATTTCCAAAGACACAAGTACACTTCTCTCCCTTGGTCTTATATGCAAGAACCTCCTAACACTTATACACAGCTGGGGGATGGGAAGATTGACAATTGCAATATAGTTGAACAAGGGAACAAAAACCTATCAAAATCTGATCGGTTGTTTTTTTATTCCAGTTCTGATTTTTAAAAAAACTCAGTAAGATTAAGACTGTATCAAATGGGCTATATACGTGCAAATCCAAGGGCTCTCATTCTGTAGCAAAGGTCACTCACTGGGGCACAGCATAGAAACACAGAGGTCAATGTCAATAACAGCTCTCAGGTTTACCTGAGACAGAAATCCAGGCTCCATGGTTCTACTTCATGTCTAGGGATTTTCTTACGGTCACACATGTCCTGACTCTGGACAGCTTTGCAGTTTCAAGAATAACTAAAATTGTTACCAACCTGTTGTCTTCTAGAGAAAGTTGGAAAAACTCACAGTAGGATGGAGAAGGGTGGAAAGTGGAGAATGAGACAAAATATTATTTTTTCTGATCATTTTGACCATACATGCTGATTGCAAAATAAAATTCAAATACTATGAGGAGGAAGAAAGCAAACATATGTGCAATATCACCATTAACATTTTAGTAATCATTCTTTCATGAATCTTTTTGCACACGCATAAACACTATATATTTTATATGCATGTTTTCCTCCATATACATATATTTATCTCTGTGCTCATAGAATCATATACAAATATGCATACACATGCGAAGTTTTCTTGGTTATTATTTTTGAAAAATGGAGTTCTAGATCTTGCTTTTCTCACTTTTCAGTATGTTGTGGAAATCTAAGTAACTTGACCTCCCCCTTCTCTCCCTCTTTCATGTGTGCATAATATTTTATGGTGTAGATGTATGTGTACCTAAATTTATTCTATCATTTTCTATTAATGGACATCAACTTTAAAAAAAAAAATGGCCACTGAGAACAACAATGCAAAAAACATCCTTGCATGTATATCATTATGTATTGGTGCTTTATATCCACATTCTCTTTTCTGAGAAATGGGATTGCGGAGTAGAAGGGCAATCATATTTTAAATTTTATGGCTACCACCAGATTGTTTTATCAAAAGGCCATAATGATTTATATTTCAACTAACACACAGAAAAGAGTAGATGTTGCCACACTTTAAATCGTTGCCAGTCTGAATAACGTGCTAGTCAGCCTTACATTATTTCTCATTTCTCTGCCTACTGGTGAATTTGAATATTTTTCCGTATGTTTTTTTTTTGTCCTTTGGATTTGGTCTTCTTTAACTTGACTGTCATGTATTTCGCCTGTTCTTTTCAGTTTTCAAGAGCTCCTGGTAAGTGATGTCATGAACTAATATGTCACCCTTGCAAATATTTTCATATCTATAATTTGCCTGTAAGATGTACCTTGTTCTATGTTGGGTTAAGCCTGTGCATTGACACCCTTAATTTCATATTGGTACTCTTTGCATTTGAAGGTATGTTTGCAGGCTGTTTTTCTTTAAGGAGACATTCTGGTTGATTTGCATTAGGATTTTGTGATCCAGAGGAAGCTTTCTCTAACAGTACATACATTTTGCACTAAGATCTCCAAGTCCCTGTTTCTTTGCAATCTAATTCACTGCATTCGTGGAATATAAGTTTGGCGAAATGTAAGACACTCACAGTAAAAGGTTAAAGCAAGAGAATTTTGTTCTCTCAGACATACGGGTCTCAGCTGCCTTGGTGACCTTGCTCTGGTGGTTCTGTCCACACCCAGCCTTCTTCTTTTTGTTTAGCTTTTGCAGAGATGGTGTCATCAAGCTCACGACCGTGTCTTCCTTCCTGTCAGCTGAAAGGGACAAAATACGGGAAGAGGCGTTCCTCTTTAAGAACACAACTGGAAGTTGCAAAAGTCACTTCTGTTCACGTCCAATGGGCCAGAACCTTATCATGTAGCCTCACTTAGTTGCGAGGTGGGGTGGGAAATGTAGTATTTACGCTGACTGGCCATGCACCCAGGTAAAAATGGGAGCTTCTATTACCATAGAAGCAGAGGGGAACTAGCGGTCTCTGCACGTTCACCAACTACAACCTTACCATACCTCAGCATCTAGGAATCTAAGAGAAGAACACTCCTAACCATGGTTCTTTATTGCCTTCTTGCTTCCTCCACTAACTATTGTAGCTCTTCTCCCGTCTTTTGCATAGTTGATAACCAGGAATCTTAGGGAAATATGGAGGGACTATGTAGGCAAATGTGGTTATTTAAAAGTAAAGTTTTCTTTCTTTTTAAAATTTATTCACTTATTTTACTTATTTTTTATTTTAATTCTAGTATAGTTAACATACAGTGTTATGTTAGTATCAGGTGTATAATATAGTGATTCAACAATCTGTACCTTACTCAGTGCTCATCATGGTAAGAGTACTCTTAATCCCCATCACCGATTTTCATCCCTCTACCTCTCCTCTGGTAACCATCAGTTTGTTGTCTATAGTGAAGAGTCTGTTTTTTGGATTGCCTCTTTTTTCTTTATTCCTTTGTTTTGTTTCTTGAGTTCCACATATGAATGAAATAATATGGTATTTGTCTTTCCCTGAAAGACTTATTTCACTTAGCATTATACCCTCTAGATCCAACCATGTTGTTGCAAATGGCAAAATTTCATTCTTTTTTTAATGGTTGAGTAATATTCCGTTGTACATATATACCCACCTCTTCTTTATCCATTCATCTATTGATGGACACTTGGGCTGCTTCCATAATTTGGCTATTGTAAATATGCTGCAATAAACATAGGGGTGCATATATCTTTTCAAATTAGTGTTTTGGTATTCTTTGGGTAAATACCTAGTAGTGGGACTGCTGGATCACACGGTAATTCTATTTTTAATTTTTTTGAGGAACCTCCACGCTGTTTTCCCTAGTGGCTGCCCCAGTTTGCATTCCCACCAACGGTGCATTGGGGTTACCTTTTCTCCATATTCTCACCAACACTTGTTTCTTGTGTTTTTGATTTGAGCTATTCTGACAGGTGGGAGGTGATAGCTCATTGTGGTTTTGATTTGCATTCCACTGATGATGAGTAATGTTGAACATCTTTCCATGTGTCTGTTGACCATCTGGATGTCTTCTTTGGAGAAATGTCTGTTCATTTCTTCTGCCCGTTTTTAAATTGTTCTTTGGTGATGAGTTGTATAAATTCTTTATATATTTTGGATACTAAACCTTTATCAGCTATATCATTTGCAAATATCTTCTCCCATTCAGTAGGTTGTCTTTTAGTTTTGTTGATTGTTTCCTCTGCTGTGCAGAAGTTTGTTATTTGGATGCAGTCCCAATAGCTTAGTTTTGCTTTTATTTCCCTTGCCTCAGGAGACATCTAGAAAAATATTGCTGTGGCTGATGTCAGAGCAATTACTGCCTAAGCTCTCTTCTAGGGATTTTGTGGTTTCAGGTCTCACATTTAGGTCCTTAATCCAATTTGAGTTCATCACTTTATTTTTTAAAAATTTAAAAAGCTTTTTAAATGTTTTATTGATTTTGAGAGAGAGAGAGCGAGAGAGCACATGTGAGTGGGGGAGGGGCAGAGAGAGAGGGAGAGAATCCCAAGCCGGCTCTGCCCTGTCAGTATAGAGCTTGATGTGGGGCTTGATCTCATGAACTGTGAGATCATGACCTGAGCTGAAATCAAGGGACACTTAACCAACTGAGTCACCCAAGTGCCCAGAGTTTATATTTGTGTATGGTGTGAGAAAGTGGTCCAGTTTCATCTTTGGCATGTAACTGTCTAGTTTTCCCAGCACCATTTGTTGAAGAGACTGCCTTTTCCCCATTGCATATTCATGCCTCCTTTGTCAAAGATTGATAATTGACCATATAATTGGGGGCTTATTTCTTAGCTCTCTCTTCTGTCCTATTGATCTATGTTTCTGTTTTTGTGACAGCACCATGCTGTTTTGATTGCTATAGCTTTCTAGCACATCCTGCAATTTGGAGTTGTCTACCTCCAGCTTTGTTCTTCTTTTTCAAAATTGCTTTGGCTATTCGGGATCTTCTGTGGTTCCATACGAATTTTAGATTTATCTTTTCTAGTTTTGTGAAAAATACTGTTGGTATTTTGATAGGGGGTTGCATCAAATCTGCAGACTGCTTTGGGTAGTATGGACATTTTAACGATATTTGTTCTTGCAGTCCACAAGCGTGGAATATTTTTCCATTTGTTTGTGTTGTCTTCAGTTTCTTTCATCAATGTTTTATAGTTTTCAGTATACAGGTCCTTCACCTCTTTGGTTAAGTTTATTCCTAGGTACCTTATTATTTTGGTGCAAATGTCAATGGGATTGTTTTCTAATTTCTCTTTCTGCTACTTCATTATTAGTATATAGAAACGTAACAGATTTCTATATACTGATTTTTGTATCCTGTGACCTCACTGAATTCATTTAACAGTTCTAGTTATTAGTCTTTTGGTGGAGATTTAGGGTTTTCTATATGTAGTATCATGTCATCTGTGAGTAATGAAAATTTTGCTTCTTCCTTACCAATTGGGATGCCTTTTATTTCTTTTTGTTTTTTGATTCTGTGGCTAGGACTTTCAGTACTATGTTGAATAAAAGTGGTGAGAGTGGACGTCCTTGTCATGTTCCTGATCTTTTTTTTAAATGTAATTTGTCAAATTGGTTTCCATACAACACCCAGTGCTCATCCCAAGTGCCCTCCTCCATGCCAATCACCCACTTTCCCCTCTCCCCCACCCCCCATCAACCCTCAGTTTGTTCTCAGTCCTTAAGAGTCTCTTATGGTTTGCCTCCCTCCCTCTCTGTAACTTTTGCCCCCCTTCCCTCCCCCACGGTCTTCTGTTAAGTTGCTCAAGATCCACATATGAGTGAAAACATATGGTATCTGTCTTTCTCTGACTGATTTCACTCAGCATAATACCTTCCAGTTCCATCCACATTGCTACAAATGGCCAGATTTCATTCTTTCTCATTGCCAAGCAGTATCCCATTGTATATATAAACTGCATCTTCTTTATCCATTCATCAGGTGTTGGACATTCAGGCTCTTTCCATAATTTGGCTATTGTTGAAAGTGCTGCTATAAACATCGGGGTACAAGTGCCCCTATGCATCAGCACTCCTCTATCCCTTAGGTAAATTCCTAGGAGTGCTATTGCTGGGTCATAGGGTAGATCTATTTTTAATTTTTTGAGGAACCTCCACACTTTTCCAGAGCGGCTGCACCAGTTTGCATTCCCACCAACAATGCAAGAAGGTTCCCGTTTCTCCTCATCCTCGCCAACATCTATAGTCTGATTGTCATGTTCCTGATCTTAAGGGGAAAAGCTCTCAGTTTTTCACCACTGAGTATGATGTTAGTTGTGAGTTTTTTATATATGGCCTTAATTATGTTGAGGCATGTTCCTTCTATCCTTTATCATGAATGGATGTTGAACTTTGTTAGATGCTTTTTCTGCATATATTTGTATGGTCATATGGTTTTTTCCCTCCTCTTGTTGATGTGATGTATCCTGTTGATTGATTTGCAATATTGTACCGTGCTTGCATCCCACTCAGTTGTGGTGAATGCTTTTTTTTTAATGTATTGTTGAATTTTGTTTGCTAATATTTCGTTGAGAATTTTTGCATCTATGTTCATCAGAGATATTGGCCTGTGGTTCTCTTTTTTTGGTAGTGTCTTTATCTGTTTTGGTATCCTGGTAATGCTGGCCTCATAGAATGAATTCAGAAGCTTTCCTTCTTTTTTTGGGAATAGTTTGAGAAGAGTAGGTATTGATTCTTCTTTAAGTGTTTGGTAGAATTCACTTGTGAAGCCATCTCATCCTGAACTTTTGTTTGTTGGGATTTTCTTTTTTTTTGATTACTGATTCCATTTCATTTCTAATAATCGGTCTATTCAAATTTCCTATTTCTTCCTGGTTCAGTTTTGGGAGATTATATGTTTCTAGGAATTTATCCATTTCTTCTCAGTTGTCCAATTTGTGGACATATGATTTTTCATAATATTGTCTTAAAAGTTTTTGTATTTCTTTGGTGTTGGTTGTGATTTCTCTTCTTTTGTTTCTGATTTTATTTGAGTCCTTGCTCTTATTTATTTATTTATTTATTTACGATGATTCTGGCTAAGCGGTTATTGATTTTGTTGATCTTTTCAAAGAACCAGCTCCTGGTTTTATTAATCTGTTCTATTTGTTTTAGTTTCTATTTCATTTATTTCTGCTTTAATCTTCATTATTTCCTTCCTCCTACTGCTTTTTGGGTTTTGTTTATTCTTCTTTTTGTTACTTGTTTGGGGGTAAGGTTAGGTAGTTTATTTGAGATTTTTCTTGGTTCTTGAGGTAGACCTGCCTTTCTATAAACTTCCCTCTTAGAACAGCTTCTCCTACATTCCAAAGATTTTAGCCTGTTGTGTTTTCATTTTCATTTGTCTCCATGTATTTTTTAAAATTTCTTCTTTGATTTCTTGGTTGACCCATTCATTGTTTAGTAGCATGTTATTTAACCTCCATGTGTTTCTGTTCTTTCTGGATTTTATTTTGTGGTTCATTTCTATTTTTAAAAAATATTTATTCATTTTTGAAAGAGAGCGAGTGAGCAGGGGAAGGGCAGGGGGGGCAGACAGAGCATCTGAAGTAGGCTCTCTGCTGTCAGCAGAGAACCCAATGCGGGGTTCAAACTCACAAACTGTGAGATCATGACCTCAGCTGAAGTTGGACGCTTAACCGACTGAGCCACCCAGGTGCCCCTCTTGTTTATTTCTAGTTTCATAATGTTGTGGTCAGGAAAAGATGCATGGTATGACTTCAATCTTTTTTAATTTGTTGAGATCTGTCTTGTGGCCTAACATGTGATCTTTTCTGGGGAATGTTCCATGCACACTTGAAAAGAATATGTATTCTGCCGTTTTAGGATGGAATGTTCTGAATATATCTGTTAGATCCATCTGGTCCAATGTGTCATTCAAAGCCACCGTTTCCTTGTTGATTTTCTGTTTGAATGATCTACCCATTGATGTAGGTGAGATGTTAAAGCCCCCTGCTATTATATTACCATCGATTACTTCACTTAGGTTTGTCATTTGCTGCTTTATGTATTTGGGTGCTTTCATGTTGGGTGCATAAATATTTACTATTATTATATCTTGTTGGATTGTTTCCTTTATGATTATACATTGTCCTTCTTTGTCTCTTGTTACAGTCTTTGTTTTAAAGTCTATTTTGTCCAATATAAGTATTGCTACCCTAGCTTTCTTTTCACTTCCATTTGCATAACAAATGCTTTTCCATCCCTTCACTTTCAATCTGTATGTGTCTTTAGGTATGAAATGAGTCTCGTGTAGGCAGCATATTGGGTGGGTCTTGCTTTTTTATCCATTCCATCACCCTATGTCTTTTGATTGGAGCATTTAGTCCTTTTACATTCATAGTAATTGATAGGTATGTACTTATTGCCATTTTATTTCCTTTTTTTACAGTTGTTTTTGTAGTTCTTCTCTATTCCTTTCTTTTCTTGCTCTCTTTTCTCATGGTATGCTCACTTTCTTTCGTGACATACTTGGATTACTGTTTCTTTATTTTTTGTATGTCTATTACCAGTTTTTGATTTGTGGTTACCATTAGGTTTTATATATAACATCTTAAGCATATAGCAATATATATTAAGTTGGATGGTTGCTTAATTTTGAATCCATTCTTTACTCTTCTCCTCCCAACATTTTAGGTATATGGTGTTATACTTTACATCCTTTTATCTTGTGAAACCCTAGGCTGATTTTTACAAATATACTTAATTTTACTGTTTTTATGCCTCCTGCTTTTCTTACTCCTACTTATGGTCTTTTCTTTCCACTCAAGGAGTTCCCTTTGGCATTTCTTGTAGGGCTGGTTTAGTGGTGATGAATTCCTTTAAGTTTTGTTTGTCTGGGAAACTCTTTATCCTTCCTTCTATTCTGAATGATAACCTTGATGGATAGAGTATTGGCTGCAGGTTTGTTTTCTTTCAGTTTTATGAATATGTTATGCTACTCCTTTCTGGCTTGCAATTTTTTTTGCTACAAAATCAGCTGATAATCTTATGCGGCATCCATTGTATACAACTGTTTTCTTCTGCTGATTAAAATTTTTTTCTCTTGGGGCACCTGGGTGGCTTAGTCAGTTGGGTGTCCGACTTTGGTTCAGGTCACGATCTCACTTTTCTTTACTTAGAGCCCCACATCAGGCTCTATGCTGACAGCTCAGAGCCTGGAGCCTACTTCGGATTCTGTGTCTCCCTCTCTCTGCACTTCCTGCACTCACATTGTGTCTCTCTATCTCTCAATAATAAATAAACATTAAAAAATTAAATTTTTTTCTCTTTATCACTACTTTTTGCCATTTTAATTACTATGTGTTTTGGTGTGGACCTCCTTGGGTTGATTTTATTGGGGCTGTCTGTACCTCCTGGATCTGGATTTTTGTTTCCTCCCCCAGATTCAGGAAGTTTTCAGCTATTATTTCTTCAAATAAATTTTCTGCCCCCCTTTCTCTCTCTTCTCCTACTGGGATCCCTATAATGTTGATGTTATTATGCTTGATGGTGTCAGTGAGTTCCCTTAGTCTGTCTTCATTTGTTATTATTATTTTTCCTTTGTTGTTCAGTTTGATTGCTTTCCATTACTCTGTCCTCCAAGTCGCTGATCTATTCTTCTGCTTCCTTTAGTCTACTATCCTATCTAGTGTATTTTTAATTTCATGTATTGAATTCTTCACCTTCGATTGGTTCCTTTTTATGTTTCTATCTCTTTGTGTGGGTCTCACTGAGGTCCTGAACTCTTTTTTCAAGTGCATTGAGTATCTTTATAACCATTACTTTATTTATTTTTAAAAAATATTCATGTATGTTGAGAGAGAGATAAAGTATGCGAGCAGGGGAGGGACAGAAAGAGGAGGAGAGAGAGAATCCCAAGCAGACTCCATGCTTAGCACGGAGCCCGATGTGGGGCTTGATCTCACAACTGTGAGAGTCGAATCCTTAACTGACTGAGCCACGCAGGTGCCCCTATAACCATTACTTTAAATTCTCTCTCAGGCATATTTCTTATCTCCATTTTGTTTAGCTCTCTTGCTGTGATTTTGTCCTGTTCTTTCATTTGGGACATATTCCTCTGTCTCCTCATTTTGTCTAACTCTCTGTTTCTATGTGTTAGGAAAGTCAGCTACATCTCCTCTTGAAAGTAGTGCCCTTATGAAGAAGCGGTCCTATAGTGTGCTTCAGTGCAATGTACCCTGTTCACCAGAACCTGATGCTTCAGTAGTATCTCCTATGTATATTGTGTGTACCCTACTATTGTGGCTGAGCTGCATTTGTCTTCAGTCCAGTCATCTGCAATGGCTCTCTTTGTTCTGGGCAGGGTTTGGTCCCTGTGTTGTTAGTGGGAGTCTGGGGCTGCCTTGGCCTTGAGTAAAGTCAGACCAGGTGTTTGCCAGAGATGGGGTAGCACCGAACTGCAAGGTGCTTTCCCTGTATTGTCCCCTGAGAAGCTTTTGGTGGTGGTCGGGGTGGGGGGGGCGGGCTTGCAGTCAGACCAGATATCTGCCCCCAACCCACTGCTGGACTGGTATGTGTAGTTATTGTCCCCTATTCCTAGGGCAGTAGTTACTTTGTAGTGATGCCAAGCTTGTGGCACCACTTTGGATGTGCTCTGGCTAAGGGCGTATTAGAGGGGGCAGGTCTGCAGGAGAGTGTGGCAGTGGAGCACATGGTGCCAGCAAGGTCCATGCCGGTCTGTTGTGGGAGGAAAGCTGCAGCCACCCAGGAAAACCCCTGCCCAGGCCTGCTGTGTTTGAGGGGGCGGGTTCACAGGAGAATGTGGGGGAGGAGCCCTCTGTTAGCAAACTAGGCGGAGTGTTGGTGCAGTGCTGGTTCTTGCAGGTGTCCCCCCAGGTGCCTGTGTATCTAGGCTGGGGGGCTTAGGAGGGAAGTGATACCCACCAGGTCTTTTGTTCTTAGAGAAGTCTCTCAAAGATCCTTGCCCCTGTAGCACATGCTCTGAGATTAGTAAATCTCCTTCCCATATAACCCAGACAATTTTCAAACTTCTGCTTCTATGCTGTATAACCATGGGGCTGTTTGTTTTGCTGTCTCTCTCTCTCTTTTAATTTTTATTTTTTTAATGTTTATTTATTTTTGAGAGAGGAGGGGGAGGGGGAGAGAGAGAGAGAGACAGACAGACAGACAGACAGACAGAATCTGAAGCAGGCTCCAGGCTCTGAGCTGTCAGCATAGAACCTGATGTGGGGCTTGAACCCACGAATGCGAGATCATGACCTGAGCTGAAGTCGGAGTTCGACCGATTGAGCCACCCAGGCGCCCCAGTTGTGCTGTCTCTTTAAGGGCAGGACTCAACCCTCTTAGCTCTCCAGGAGCCAAACCCGCTGACTTTTAAAGTTCCAGGTGTTAAGCCCTACCGATTGTTTGACCCCTCTGGTTTTCAAAGTCAAATGTTATAAGGATTTGTCTTCCTAGTATGGGTTTTATGTTCCTGGGGTGCCTGATATGGGGGTCTGCTCCTCTCCTCTCTCTGCTCCCATAGTGTCCCTCTCTCCTGTAGACAGTCTTGTGGGCCCATTTAGCTCCAGATTGCATCTCCAGCCTTCCTACCCTCTTCAGTGTGGCCTCTTTACATTTAGTTGTGGAGAGCCTGTTCTGCCAGTCTTTGGGTTGTTTCCTGGTTTCTTTATACTGATGTAGGTGCCATCTAGTTGTATCCATGAGATAAGGTGAACTTAGGGCCATCCTACTCTGCCATCTTCCCTGGAAGTTCTCTTAAAAGCCTTTCCTATAGAAAAACTCTAGCTTATACAGAAGTATATTGAATAGTGTAATGAACTCCAGTATTACCCATCATTCATCTTCAACAGTGACCAACTCCTGGCCAGTCTTGTTTCACCTGTAACTTACTTTGAGATTACTTTGAAGGAGATACCATACATCATATCATTTCATATAAATACAGTAATTTTAAATTTTATTTTTCTTTATTTAAAAAAAATTTTTTTTTTAACATTTATTTATTTTTGAGACAGAGAGAGAGCGTGAATGGGGGAGGGTCAGAGAGAGAGGGAGACACAGAATCTGAAACAGGCTCCAGGCTCTGAGCAGTCAGCACAGAGCCCGACGCGGGGCTCGAACTCACATACCGCGAGATCGTGACCTGAGCCGAAGTCGGAGGCTTAACCGACTGAGCCACCCAGGCACCCCGAAATTTTATTTTTCTTTAAAAACAGCTGACTTATGAACTAGAATGGAGAAAGTTAAACAATCAGGGGATGTTGTTATCAAGGATAAACTTGGACTATCATCCACCCATAGTAATCAGTTTACTTAAGTAAATCTTTATTAACCCCCTACTCTTCACATGGCTGGCTCCCACTCATTCTTTAGATTTTAGCTAAATGTTACCCTATCTTATTCTTTATCATAGCATGCTATTCTTTTCCTTACTAGCACTTATCAGAGTTTATAATTGCTTTCTTTCTTTGTGTGTCTCTTCCATCAGAGTCTAAGTTCCATGAGGATAGGGACTAGCATAATGGTTGGCACATAGTAGGGCTTCAACATATACTTATTGAAAGAATAAAGAAGAAAAGGAAGGCAGGCAGGAAGAAAAGTAGGAAAGAAGTAAGGATAAAGGAAAGCAGAAAAGAACTCCAGCTTCTTCATTAGTTGTAGGATGGAGTGAGACTATAGCGATTACTATAATGTGGAGCCTGCCTGCCAGGGATTAGCAGCTCAATAAAGAAGACAGCCACACAATCAACTCTAGCACTCATTTATTCATCCATTAAATGACTTGGGCCCCTGCCTACTTCTGTTCCCATACGCAGTGGATTAGAGATGGCCAAGAATTCTTTGCTATTTCTCCTATCAAAAGGTGGAGTCTAATTCCCCTCACCTTGAATCTGGGCTTGCCCTAGTGACTTACTTGACAAATAGAATGTCATGTAACTAACATTCTGGGACTTCAGCTGAGTTACAAAAAGCCTTGAGGCTTCCACCTGGGTTTCTTGGAACCCAGAACTCTGCTCTGAAGAAGCTCAAGAAAGCCTGTGGAAACTTCCATGAGAAAAAGAACCAAGCACTGTCACCAACAGCCATAACTGGCCTCCCAGATAGCAACTGCCACCATTTTGCCAGCCTTGTGGATGTGTCATCTTGAAAGTGCGTCCTTCAGCTCCAGTTGGGCCGTTACAGCCCAACTGAGCAGCCCATGGAGCAGTGACAAACCATCCCTTCCCAAATTGCATAATTATAAGAAAAAGAAATGCTTGTGTTATTTAAGCCACTAAGGGTTTGTGTAGTCTGTTAGTGTTATGTGCAAACAATTCTACCCCAATGGCTGCTGCCAGGATGCCACTCTGTTGCTGACTGTCCTGCTTCTACCATAGCCCATTTCTGATATGGGTTTTAAGTCTCCAGGATTGCTTTATAAGCAATGTAAATTTTAGGTAGTGAAATTAGGAATATAGAGAAGGAAAAAGAAAAGAAAGTTAAAATCACCCATTGTGTTACCACCTATGGATAATCACCATTAATATCTTGGTGCATGACATTCCAGATATCTTCCTGTGTATGTGTGTGTGTGTGTGTGTGTGTGTGTGTGTGTGTGTGTGTGTATAAAATGGGAACATAACATACCTGCTGCTTTGAAACTTGATGTTGTCGATGAATAATGTATCCACGTTTTTGACTACCAATAAATATAAATCTATAATCTTGTTATTGAGGACTATAGTATTCCATCTCATGGAAATAAAAACTATGCTTGTTTTTGAGCATCTTTGCACATGTTTATTTTTTGAAATGATTATTTCAAAGATGTTGACCACTGGGGCACCTGGGTGGCTCAGTCGGTTGAGCATCTGACTTCAGCTCAGGTCATGATCTCACAGTTCGTGAGTTCGAGCCTCACGTCAGGCTCTGTGCTGACAGCTCAGAGCCTGGGGCCTGCTTCAGATTCTGTGTCCCCCCCCCCCCCCCCCGCCGCCCCACCCCTGCTTATGCTCTGTCTCTCTGTGTCTTTCAAAAATGAATAAACATAAAAAAGTTAAAAAAAAAAGATATTGACCACTGAGTCAGTGAACATACATATTTTAAGGCTTTTGCTCCAAATTGCTGAGTTGTCTAGGTCCCTGTTTTGTATGTAGTGTACAGGTCTCCTGTTAGAATGTGTGACCAAGTAAAGAAAAAGATTGAAACCAGAACCATTTTGAGAAGTGTCAGTATGAAGTATTTGTTGGCATGAACTGATGAAATTCTAATTGAATCTAAATCTCCTGTATCGAATCAGAAGAGTCTATATTGCACCTCTCAGATTTAACGTGGATGCATGGCCGAACACTTGAATGGCGACCTGAGAGAACAGGGTGATATCAAGTCTGGGCTAAAAGATTAAATGCAGCAAGAACATGCTCTTAGGTCGAGTGGCCAAGGTTCACAAAATTGAAATCATGTTCGGACTGCAATCACGTGTGCCTTGTGAGGAGCCTAAAAACTAAAGCCAATGTCCCCTAGAAGAATCTGGGATTCAAGAGAAGAGGGAGGTGCAAATAGCAGGTAAGGCCAAGTAGCCTGATAAGGGAGTTTGAAGAAGACTTCTCATTCCAGATACCCTGCATTCCTCCACCTTCAAGAGAGTTTGGGTTATTGGCCATTGCGCGTGCCTCACCACATGTGGCAACTCTGAGTGTTAACACAAGGGCAAAGAGGTCTCATGCTGGAGCATGTGTATGCACATGGTTGCAACTGCTATTCAATTTGTAAAGCAATACTCTTGGTTGATAATTTGGTCTAAGCCTCAAGGCCTCATGAGAAGGGGCCCATTTGATTTGTACAGTAAACTGCTAACCCTGTAGGACTGTGACTGAGTCAAATCTTGTTACGGCTAGATATTGTTTTCTCAGTAGTCCTTGGTCCACGAGAACTCAAGCTTTGAGAGAGCAGTGGGACTAGGGCACCATTATTTCTCTTCCAGCCTTGAGTTCTATGAGTCATGGACATATCTGCATATGAGTAGACCATAAATGGAGAATATCTGTCAATCCCAGGGCTTTTCCACGGCGTCAATAGAGATTTAGTATATGCCCGTGAGCGTCTACCCATTGTGGAGGAAAGGCTTCCCCTTCTGGCTGGAAATAACTCTTTGCTTAGAAGGGCAAAAATGAGAAACGAAGGAGTTAAAAGTAAAAGCAATACTTGAGAGTTGGGGGTGAAAGCCAGTGGGGAAAGAGCCTTTGCCTTCCAGCAAAACAAGCTTAATAATAGGGAGTTTGGGAGTTAGCAAGACAGGTCTGGCTAACAACTGAAACAACAGGTGACCTCTGTGTGGCCCCCAGATCCCACAAAGAGATGATCAGTTGAAGAGTTGAAGTGAGAAAGTCAGGAGAGCATGCAGCAGAGGCAATAAAGCCAGAGTGGAAAGACTCTTGGCTTATAAGAACAGGAATTTGGCAGTGTGGGAGGAAGGGGAGCCTGCCAGCTCCATATACCAACTACTGAACAAATGTTGTTAAATATTGCTTGCTGTGAATTAAACTTCTCAATATAATTCTGTGCCAAGAATGTTCAACAAAGACATGGCACAGGGGCAGAGAATATCACTTGATTTGTATAATGGATATACACAACTATAACACATATTAAAGTAGAATATTCATAAAATTCTTACTCTGGATGTTTCTTCATGGTAGTCAAAGACAGCCAAAGACAGTGTGTGTGTGTGTGTGTGTGTGTGTGTGTGTGTGTGTGCGTGCGTGGCTTCTCAAGAGGGTTGGAAGCATATGTTACATGAATCCATTAACCAAAACCTAAGGCTCCAATTGAGAAAGAGGAGTCAGAAATCTTGTCCAGCAACATTAATTCAAGCAACATTTATTGTATATCAATTTTGTACCAAATGCTGTCCTATTCACATAGATAAATATGAAGTGGGCTTTGGCTCCTGGGGGATGCACAGCCAGTTGGCGAAACAATGGCAATATAGCATTGTAAATACTGATACAGGTTAGCTCAGGTGCTATGGGGGTTTAATCCACCCTGGGGATGATGAAGTAAAGGAAGAATTCTCTGGGATGGTGGGGGTGAATAAAAAGATTTTAACGAAAAGGTAATAGAACCCAGTGGTAGGAGAAGGAAAAGTTAACTGGGTCAGCCATTGGGGGTGTGGGAGCCCTGGGGGCTGTAACTGAGAATTGAGGAAACTGGATCTTGGTGGCTTCTGGTAACAGAGGGGAGACTGTTCCCCTTAAATAGGAAACCAGAGAGAAAATGAGTTTTTCAGCCTCATCTCTCATTAGAACTAATGCTTATTTTATGGGCAAGTTGACAGGTATTTGGTAATTGAGGAGAAATGCTGAGGATGGTCCTGAGGTGTGAGGGATCTCACCAATGTGGGTCCCGGTGAAGTTAGGCCAGGGACACGTGACTGGAGGCATTGGTGAGGTGAGAGAGCTAGAAGCGTGACACTGGCAGCAAGATGTGACAGGGACCACAGGGACCCCAGCTCAAGAAGACTTCTGTGTCTTTAGTAACCAGAGAATATATAAGGGGTTGGGTGATGGGGGGGGGGGGGAGGATTTCGGTTTCCGTGTATAATCTAATTTTTGTTAATGTATCTCCATTTTGTATCCTGGTGTAACTTCAATTTCTCTGGGCCTCTCAAGTGTATGGGTGCCAATGGGATTGTAGTAACAGCGATAACTTAGATGTCTTTGGATGGTGCCTCCGTCCACATAGTGTTGTACCCCAAGTCCCTGGCCCCATCAGATCTAGATCCAGGGGTCCCTGGGGAGACTTCACATGTACTCACATACAGGCCCCTCATGGTATTTTACTTCAGGCTCTAGGGCAGGTCTTCTGCTAAACTTGTGTTAAGAGTGTTTCTAAGAAGAGAGGATATTTTTACTTAATTTTGTGTGTGATTATGGTACTGTGACTTTTTAAAAAAAAATAATCTGTATCCTGAAATATTTATGGATGAGGTTATATGCTGTATAGGATTTACTTTGAAATAATATGTGAGAGTGAGGTGGATATGGATCTAGAGAAATCAAGATTGGCCAGTTGAGAATGGTTAAAACTGATGATAGGTACATAGAGGTTCATTATATCATTCTAATTATAAATATCTTCATAACAAAAAGAGGAAGAATGCCATATGAGTTGATCAGAATAACATATTCCTGTATAGCTTGTTGGACCAAGTGAATCAGGATTTCCAATTTCATGTCTCCAACAGTAGCCTAGATTCTTTTGCAGAACTTATTTAATAAAAAGAGTTACATCAAAGTAAGGCAAACACTAACTCTTAAATGAAAGTGAGGAAAAAGTTACATGGATCAGATGATGAGCACCAGGAGAATCCTGGAATAAGAACTTCAAACTAAGTCTCCAAGATCTGCCTCAAAAGAGGGGAAAAACACCCCAAGAATCTATTGAGAAAATACACAGAAGTCATCTCCCCTAACAGCTGATGTCAGCGGCAAGGACAACTTCTTTGATCTAGGGCCATTTTATTTTTTTTAAGTTTATTTTTTGAGAGAGAGAGAGACAGAGAGAGACAGAATGAATCCCATGCAGGCTCTGCACCGTCAGTGCAGAGCCCTGAAGCGGGGCTCAAGCTCACCCGATGTGGGGCTTGAACTCACACACTGTGAGATCATGACCTGAGCCGAAGTCCAGGCACCCCGATCTAGGGTAATCTTAAATGCCTTGGGGCAAAACCACTGTGATAGGAGAATATAGCATAATAGCTAATGGTAATTTTATTTGTGTGCTGACAAACCACTCAGGATAAACCTAAGGACTCTGTTGAATTCACACATTTCGCTCTTACTGCTAGAGTGCTGTTGAGCAGGTGAAATGCCCAGTGCAGCCTCCTTCAAATGTTGCAGTCAACTGTCGTGCTCGGGGCCAAACTTGTATTGCTTGCTCCAGGTAAGTGGTGGTACCTCTTAGTATCTCAGGTAGAGTGAGAATGCCTTGAGTTTAGTATCGAGAAATTCCCCGAAAGTGGTTTCATGTCCACTGAGAGTTAAGATTGCAGATGTTCACATCATTAGTGTGATTTGCTTCTCCAGTTCCCAGGAATAGCTGTGTGGGGGTGTTGGCATGGTGAAGGTGTGGCTGCATTCTGAAGCAATGTCTGTGATGAGAAAAGAAATATCTAAACATGCCCAGTCATTAGTAGAAACTCTCTTTGTTTCTTCAGATCTGTGATGAATGCCACCCGTTTCTCTTCTCTTCTCCCTCCATTGCCGACCTGGTCGCCTTCCCATTGCATTTGGAACCTTTGAAGAGTGGTTTCCTGCATGTTTAGCAGTTGGTAAACAAAGAGGTTTCGCAGAGCCAGAGTCTGCAGGGAAAAGAAATTTACAAAACTAGTTACAAATCAGGACCATGGAAAGGGACGTAGCAGTCCCAACTGCCTGATGTTTCAGACATCTTCCCGGGTCAGGTTCCTTACGATAACTGTGAGGCAAAAGCTGACCTCTCTGTCAAGTCGCACCTGCATATCGGAGTACAGTTTTCCCTTCTGCAAAGTAGTTCCACGGAGGAAATACTCTGGGTCTTAATACATCGTCCCAAAACAATAGCCAGTAGCAGTTAAGACAGGTCATCATCAGAAGAAGAATTTGGCGGCAGGCCCCGGTCATAAGATCCTTTCCTTCAACTGCCTGAATTCCTGGCTGTCCTGCTCCATAAAACAGGGCTGTGCAAGGAAGGAGGAGCAGCCATGGCCCCATCTCCTGAGATGGCTCAGGAGGCAGCAGATAGCTGGTGGGGGAAGGGGGTGGTGGGGAGTACCCGCAAAGTATTGACAGGAAGGAAGTCAGGACACTGAATCCCACGCCGGAGAAAAGAATTTTGAAAAGAAAAGATTGCTTCTCTTGGTTTCTTTCACCAGTTTTAGAGTCTCATAAGCTTGTAAGGAAACTGTCAAGGATGAGAGATCTTATGCAGGCTATGATCAATTAGATGCGAAGTTGTTGCCTAGGAGTTGTAGTCCCAACACCAGAGACCCACCTATATAATCACCTCCTCTGGGCTCCTTCAGAGTACTCAGTACTCTTTTTTACACACTCATTATGTGGGATGATGATGATTTATTTGTTTCCATGTCCGTTTTCCAGCTAGACTGTGCCCTATAGGACAGATACCTTATCTAATTAATCTCTGTATCCTCAGCACTTAACACAGAGACTGAAATAGAGTAACAATTCATTAAATGTTTTCCAACACATGGATGGATGGATGGATGGATGGATGGATGGACGGACGGACGGATGGAATGAAATAAAATGCCATGCTCTCCATTCCATGGCTAGAGGTAGCAGTGGGTAGATGAATTATTTCTGCTCAGGATCTAAGTTTCTCTACTATGGAAATCTAACAAATGTTCAGTCACACTCAGAAGCATGTGAGCAATAACCCTGTATTAAAACAGTTCTAGGAACAGTCGAGGGACTCTAAAGAAATACAAGGTGTGCCCCTGTGTCCCAAACCACTTACAATGCCATTGGCATACAAATAGTCAAATGTGAAATAGGCATAAAAGGGAAGACCGTGTCATCTCTAAGGACCCTGCGATTAATACTGGCAAGTTCTATAGGAGTTGAAAGAAATGAGGGGAGAGTATAGGCCAAAGTATAACAACCACAACAAAGAGAAATGACAGTAAAGCATAGGAGTAAATATAACGTAATGGGCATTTACGGCGTGTCTATAAAACAACCCTCCCCTTTCCTGGGAACCGCCCCCCTCACCCCATTCACATGATTCTGGCAAGTCTCTCCCCTTAGCTAGGCAGATTGGATTCTTCTCTGGGGTATCTTAAACTAGAATCAATAAACTCAGTATCTGTCTGTTGGCGGACATAGTAACAGGTAAAACTCAAGAGGTGCTGCTAGTCCGTTGTCACCATACAAAGGATGCCGATCTTAGCTTTATCCCAGTATCCTTTCAGTTATTTCCCTTTTTGGTCTAAACTAGTCCAAGTCGAGTGTCTGTTATAAGCAACCCCAAAGAGTACAGATTAATAGATGCATGACTCACGGAATAGTAGTGTATCTTCAGAACGGCTTATAACTTCGTATGGCTAAAGGGTAGGGTGTGTGGGAGTGAGGGGCAGAGCCACCGAAGCATGTAAGCAGAAGAGTGCTGGGGTCACATTTGTGCTCGGGAAGAGCATTGGTGGAAATGTGCAAGGTAGACTCCACGGGGGGTGGGGGGGCGGATCAGAATTAAGGAGACTGATTGTCAGAGGAAAGAATCTGGTGAGCTTCCCCTTTTTTGCTTCACTTGGTAGGAATCCACTCCCAGAGAAGAAAAACTTCGGTTATTTAAAAAAAAAAAAAAAAAAAAAAAAAGGACCTTAGGAAAGAAACGAAGCAAAGTGAAGTTGAGTACCATTACAGCACGCACAGATATCAGTGTCATACCAGACCTTTATATGGACACCCTTCAAACTATCGCGTAGCTTGTTGTAGGTCATTTTGTGATGTTCTGCGCAACTGCTACTCGTAAACTAAAACTAAGAGCTGGCTCTTCCCTATTCTCCCCCACATTCCTGAACTAGGGTTGCTAATTTAGGGTAAAACAGACCTGGGTCTTAGGAAGGAGTGCTCCCCTCTCCACAACAAGGATTTGCACGGAAATGTCATTGTAGATTTTAATGGCACAAAGCCCGTATTACCTACTATCCAACATCTAGAGTTGAATCACAAATACAGAAAGAGATCCAAGATTACTAATGAGCTGCCTTAGTCTGCCAAGAAGCTAACTTGATATCAGAAAAAAAAAATTCTATTGCATGGCATCTGTCTGTAATGCTAGCCAAGAGTTGTATAATGGGCAGTCACAATTGAAAATGACCTTCATTATGCTGAATTCATTTCTCTAATGTGTCCATTTTCCCTCATCTTACATCCCGACAGTAATAATAGACATGGAAATAAATCCAAATTGTGATTCAAATTTCAGAATGTGGGATTCACAGGTGTGGTGGCTTTTCTCAGCTGAATGTGGGGGTAGATGAGTAAGAAATCTAAGAGGATTTAACGAAGTGAGAAGCATTGTTCAGAAAATCAGACCCGGGCGCAGCATGGGCAAGACTCTCTGTCTTACTCAAACGAGAATCTTTACGTAAGGTGCCGAGAACTCAAGCGAGCGATCTGCAGCCCAGGAAGAAAAAGTTGACTCTGAGGAACAAAAGCCTGGCTTTACAGAGAGGCCCCGAAATCTCCTTGAGCACCTATTTCTACCCTCTTAGTGCCGTACCCAGTCTGTTTAGACTGGCCGCGCACTTATCAGAAAGCGGTGGACTCAGAGTCGGGAGATCCTGGGTGGAGTCCTGGCTCTGCCACTTATTTGTTTGTGCCACATTGAGAAGTCACTTAACCCCTGAGCTTTGGGTAGGTAGGGCCGAACGGCAGAGCGGACGCGAGGAGGCTTTGTCAGTTGTAGAAGAGATGATTGTTATTGCTGTCAGAGTGCTGTAACTTCCTTATTTGGGGTAACACTGAAATAGCAGAAAACTCGTGTCGTGGGTCATCGGTTTCACTTCGTTAACGTTCCCACTTGCCCACAGCCTGATGTTTTTTTTTATGCCATAACAAGCCTCGTCTGTCCGCCCCTAAGCTTTTGTCCCCGAGGACTCTCAGGCTGGGTTGCGCCAACTCACTTTTCTCTCTCTCTCTCTCGCTGTTTAAGTGCGTATGATGCGCAATTTGATAAAGAGGCTTTGTGGCTGATTGGGAGACCCGGGCTGGGTCAACACAGTGTCAAATCAGGAGCAATTGAATGCACACAGTCGTGAAGCCCCTTGATTGGTCTTTATATACGTACAGCCTCAGTCCCCTAGCTTGAAAGACAGGGGTAAGCTCGTGACCTTTTGCTTAACACAATACCTCGTTGCCCTGTACTACTCTGGGGGTATCAGAGGAAGCTACCAACCCAACCCGAGGGAGTAATTTCTTAGTGAGAGATCCCTGAAAACAAACATGAATGGACAGGGCTTCCATTTCCATGAAAACGAGAATTAGGACAGGAACTCTGTTTCCTTTACCTAATGACTTATTCACTTGCTGGTAGGAGTGCCTTTGTTTCCTTTTTTGGACAATCGCCTTTGCTTAACGGAATAATAGCTGTCCTGTGCATTTTTTTTTAAAAGAACTAACACATACATTACCTCACTTACACTCATTTTACTCTTACAGCGACTTCTTTGCTCAGTCCTTTCACCAAGCTTCTTAAGAATATCTCATTGCTGCTCTATCTTCATGATTGCCCTGCAGGAAAGTTTTAGCTCTCTCCTCATCAACTGAAATGGTCTTAGACTTGGCCATGACCAAATCCTATTTAGTTGTGAACGCCAATGGTTTTTATTTCTCTGTCTTCATCCTACCCACACTTTTGGTAGTATTTGGTTCTTTTGAACTTCTCCCTGCTTCTTAAGACTGTTATTCCCTGAGCATTCTTCCCCATCACTCTATGCCAGTCGTCTTCGTGTATTTTTCCTCCTCTGCCCCCTTGGAAACTCTTGTTCCTCAGGGCTGACTCCTGGCAAACTTTTCTCACTCTCTGTTCTTTCATTAAGCTATCTCATCTGCTCTGATGGCTTCAGTTATCATCTCTAGGTGCCGGCATTAAATCCAATCCAGATCTCTTGTCCTTTCTCGGCAAGCTATAAATCCCTACTTCTAAAGACGTTCTCAGCTTCTCTACACGAAGGGGTTGTGAGCTCTTCAAGCTCAGATGTCCCCAATAAAGTTATGTTCTCTCAAATCTTTTGTACCCCCTCTCTTGTTAATGATTCCATAATTTACTCAGTTGTCTAAGCTATAATCCTTCACTCTCCCCTCCATTTTCTCCCACCTTGAATCAAGCATCAAATCCTCTCCATTTTTCCTAAACTTCCACCAGATTTGTCTTCTCTCCACAACAACTACCACTCTCTTAAATTTGTGCAAGACCAACAAATAACTTCCATCTGTTCCTAAATGCCCTATCTCTCTTTCCTCCAGCTCATCCCCAACATTGCCATGAGAGTAATCTTTCTAAATATGTAGGTAGGAGTTCAGTACTCTCCTGCCCTGGAGCTCCTTGGTGGCTTCTCATTTTTGGCAAGATAATGTTTGAATTTCTTACCATGGCCCTCCAAGCTTATAATTTGGCTCTGTTTTAGGACCTTGTTTCTCATCTCCTCCATTCATGCTTTTCACATACACACCACTCTTACTATAGCAAGTGATTTCCTTTTTCCTACATGCAACATGCTTTTTAAATTAGCTCTATACTTTGCAACCTGAGTAGAGGTAGAAACCATGGGAAAACCAGGCCAGAGGAAAGAAGGAGAGAGTGAATGAATCCTATAGATTTTTGTGATATATACAGAGAGAGCTTATCTCACTGTATAAGCTATTTGTCTGTTTTCTCTCCTATACAGTTTGATTTGATGTAAGTATAAGAATCATTCCTATTTTAAAGATGTGAAAATTGAGGCACATAGACTTGCCAGCAATAACACAGGTAGGACTAAACTAACACTGAGTCTGGACTGTAAACCTGGGTTTTATGACTATTGATTCTGGCTTCTTCCCATTCTCCTAAAAGAGAATTAGAAAGCTTAAAAGAACACAACAAACACTGACACATTTCCTCTAAAACAGGAAGTCCTTCATATGCATTGAATTAGGCCTGCTATGTGATTCTTACTGTCGCTAAGACCTGGAATGCTGGAATCCCCCTACTGTTGACAGCAATCAGCTATGGTTTTAGAAACATCAGGAAAACACACTGTGTAGTAAAACACATTTTTTGAAAGAATATAGAAATCGTCAATTAAATTTAAAACGGGGAATGTAACAATTAGTATCGCTGTAATCTGTTGGCTTTCTCATGATCACGAGACCCTTAACTGCTGCCTGTGCCAGTAGATATGAGGTCACTCCCCCAAAGCTGGACATGGCCTGGGGATTCCAGTGTTTGGTTTTATCGGGTACTACCTTCCTCCCTTCAATAGCATTGGCAAAATAACCGGATGCTATTGGCTGGATATGTCTGGAAAGAGGCTAATCAGTGATGTGGAAAACAGAAGAAAATGTAGGACTTAGGTGAAAATTCGGAAGTCTTAAGGTACCTTGAGGCTGATGGAAAAGTTTGCCAAAACGTTAAGGCCATTTAAGACTGGCTGTTCCCAGAGTGGGAACGCTCTGTGCGGTCAGGAGGGGCTGGCAAATCTATGGCTAGAAGTTTGCTTCTATCTCTTTTCGACTACTTTCATCTTGAGACCAATTTAGGGGAATTGATAATAGTTGGAGTTGTTCATATTCTGCTATATTTTATCGGAATGTACATGAGTCTGTTTAGTAGAAGACTTGTGACATTCTTGAGTGTGCTTTGCTTACATGAGGTGGTCAAGTTTTTCCCCGTGGAGATCCAGCTCCAATTTTATGAGTTGGAAACAAACTTTGCTAAACAACAACAACAACAAAGCAAAACAAAAGAAACAAAAAAACTTTGCTGGGATGTTAGCTTTTGTAAAGAACATCTAAAATTTTATTTTAGTTTTTAAAGGCTTTAAATGTTTTTATTTATTTATTTTTGAGAGAGAGAGGGAGAGAGAGCACACACTCGGGGCAGGAACAGACACACACACACACACACACACACACACACACACACAGAATCAGAATCGGAAGCAGGCTCGAAGCTGTCAGCACGGTGCTCGATGCGGGGCTCAAATCCATGTACCGCAAGGTCATGACCTGAGTGGAAATTGGATGCTTAACTGACTGAGACACCCAGGTGCCCCGTGGAACATCCAAAACTTTAAATAGCAATTTTGGAATTACTTTATTTAAAAATGCTTGCTGGCCAATACTTGCGAATCATATTATCTGATAAGGGAATTGCATCTGGACTATGTAAAGTACTCTTACAATTCAATAATAAAAAGATAACTCCATTTAAAAACGCACAAAGATTTGAATAGACATTTCCCCATAGATATACAAATGGTCAATAAGTACATGAAATGATGCTCAACATCATTATTCATCAGGGAAAAGAAAATCAAAACCACAATGAGATATTACTTCATATCCATTGCGATGGCTCTAACCAAAAAGTCAGACAGTAACAAGTATCAGCAAGGATGTGGGAAAATTGAAGGTCTCATACATATCTGGTGGGAATGTAAAATCATCATTTTACAAAGTAGCTGTGGAAAATAGGTTGGCCATTTTTCAAATAGGTAAACATAGAGTTAGCATATGACCCAGGAATTCCATTTCTGGGAATATACCCAAAATAACCGAAAGCAGGGACTCAGATATTTTTATACAACTGTTCACAGCGGCATTATTCACAACAGCCAAAAGTGGAAACAACCCAAATGCCCATCAACTGATGAATGGATAAAATAATATGGAATGAAAAAAAAAAAAAACATGTGGTATATCCATACAATGGACTATTATTTGACCACAAAAAGGAATAGAGTACTGATTCATGCTACAACATGGGTGAACCTTGAAAACATTATGCTAAGTGAAAAAGCTAGACACAAAAGACCGCATATTATATCATTCTGTTTATAGGGAATGTTTAGAATAGACAAATCTGTAAGACGGAAAGTAGATTAGTTGTTGCTTAGGACTAGGGCTGGCAGGCAATGAATTGTGGGGTGATAGTTAAAGCGTATGAGATTTCCTTTTGAGGTATTGGAAACATTCTAAAATTGACTGTGATGGTCGTTGCCCAACCCTGTGAATATACTACAAACCATTGAGGTGTATACCTTGAATGGGTAAACTATATCTCAATAAAGCTGCTACTTGCTGGCTCCATTCTCTATGTCTGGTGTTGTGCCAGGCACTCAGAGCATAGGTACAGAGATAACTAAGACTTAGAAGCTTTCAAGGAGATTATGATGGAGGCGGAAAGAAAGGGAGTAACTATCAGAGTAAAAGAAAGTGCTAAAACAGAGCTCGGGGCTTCTGGCAGAAATGAATAGTTATGATTGATGCAGTGAGGGAATGCTTCAGCTAGGAGCCAGAATTTAACCTGGATCTGGAAGTCTGAATAAGAATTCAATTCAGTAAACAAAGCCTCGGGGTGTCGTTGGGGCAAGAGTGGAAGTGGAAGGTGATTCCAAGTTGAGGGATCGGCACATGCAAAGAAGTGACAGCCTGCAGTTATCTGGTGCAATCAAGGAGCAACCAAGAATTTGGGTAGCGTGTAAGGAATATGGCGCATGTTATGAGTGATAAATCTGGAAAGTAGCCTGGAACCAGATTCTGGAGGCCCTTAAGTTACCTGGAGCTTGGCATAGTCTCTGAGATAGGACTTCACACGGCAATGGTGTAGTAAAGCTCTCAGTAGGAATCATAAAGTAGTATCTGTGACACTACTACGACTAGCTGAGACTTTGGGCAAATCACCTAACCTTTCTGGACTTCAGTTTCCTTAACCTGAAAAGGAAGACAATCATCCCACATATAAGGTTGTTCTATTGATCAAATAAAAGGGGAATGTGGCAGACATTGATCGTGGGCTGAATAACCCAACATCTGTTCTTAATGTCCTTCTCCCTCACCTGCATCTATAGCGGAGTATCGAAAAGCCAAATAATCCCCCTTGGAGCTCAAAATAGTCACATGACAATAACATACTTATGGCTAATGATACATAAACAAACGACTGCTGAGGGGCTTCTAGCAGAGTTTTTCCTTTCTCAACAAAATACACAGACATTGCTAATGCCGTCTGCTTCACTCCAGTTTCTGCCTTGAATGCAGACGTGATTCCTGGGGCTTCAATAGCCATTTTCAGCTGAATTATTGGCAGCAATGAAGATGAAAAGCCAACACGTTGAGGATGGATGGCAGTGCAGAAATATTGGAAGAGAGTCTGAGACCTTGATGGCACCAATAAACGAATGCCAGCAGCCATCTACATCTGGATATCTTCTTTTTTTTAATTTATCTAGAGAGAGAGAGAGAGAGAGCGAGCAAGCGCGCACCAAGCGTGGGAGGGCCAGAGAGAGAATCCCAAGCAGGCTCCACACTGCCAGTGCAGAGCCTGACACAAAGCTCAAACCCACAAACCGTGAGATCATGATCTGAGCTGAAGTCAAGAGCTGGATGCTTAACTGACTGAGCCACCCAGGCGCCCCCTGCCTCTGGATTTATTCTTATGTGGGAAAAAGAGCCCACTATTTGTACAAGTTAGTTGGGGTGCCTGTTACGCGCAGCCAAAATAATTCTTAACTGACACAGAGTTTATGAAAGAATTTTAGAAGCCAAATAGGGATTTATAAAAGTAAGGAATAATTTTTGGAGGAGACTTACATGATTTCAGTTATGTTTTGGTAACATGGTGAGAAATAGACGCATTGTTGTAGGGAACGCTAGTGACATAGTAATGACAAGAATCCAGGTGACAAACAATGAAGGTGTCATGGCAGTGAGGAGGAAGAGGAGGAGACAGGTACCAGACATAACATGGAGGGAAAACTAATAGGACTTGGCAACTGATTGGACACTAGGGGAGGGGGTGGGAGTGCGAGGGGCTGAAGATGCTTTAGAGGGTTTTAACTCTGGTGGCCGAGGTGATGGTGGGGGGGTCTGTAAACTTACGTTCATAACAAAGAAATGGGTGCAACATTAAGGAGAGAGATAAGTTCAGTTTTGGACGTATTGACTTTGAATTGCCTACAGCACACCTAGGAGAGGTCCTATAGGCAGTTGGGACTTAGGGGACAGGTGGAGATATACATCTGGCCAGATTTGGGTGGGGGGATGTCTACCTTGAAGTATTAGATACAAATGGAAATCAGTGGAGAAGATCCTAAGAAGCCTTCGGTCGTTCAGAAATATTTATTGAGAGCCTACTACGTGCCAGACCCTGGGCTTGAGGCTGAGCAGTCGGTGAAGTAGGGAGGGAACGAGAAGACTGCAGTGCTACGTAGGGTGGGGGAGCAGGAGTGGCTGGTCAACAGCGTCAAATGCTGCGGAAAAGTCAACTGTGGTGAGAAACGAGGACCTCCCTTCCTCGGCCACACGCATCTGAATTCCTTTAACGGGAGTTTATTGTTAGCTGTAATAGCCTGTCTGGAAGATAAATGCTAAATTAATTTGGGAACTGACTTGTAAAACTCTCAAGTGGCCTAAATCATTTAAAAGAAGTTCAAACTCTATTATGTGAGATTGAATTGGTTTCTGCAGGTGGTTGTTTAACCTTCTCCCCTAGAGATACGTTTGTCAAATATGGTTTCTGTCCAGTTCCTCCTAGGAACAGGAATAACAGTGTTGTGGGAGCAGCGCAACTCCATCAAGCCTCTCCAATGCCTTCTTCTGTGAATGTAAATTAGAGCTTTTTGCTCTGAACTCGAATACACCTTAGCACCCTATGCTGTGTGACATACGCTTGATTCATGTGGGTCTTTTCTTGTGTCATCAGTGTGAGTCTTACCTCTCTCAACAGTCTGAAAGTTTCCCAAGGTAGATATTATATCTTTTGTCTTTCTCCTATTCCCCACAGAGCTGGAAGAAGAAAGCATTCAAGCAATATTTATAAAATGCCAAGTGCATTTTATAAAATGTGTGTTGTGTGCTTTTAAAAAACTAATGGATGGGGCGCCTGGGTGGCTCAGTGAGTTAGTGTCTGACTTTGGCTCAGGTCATGGTCTCGCGGTTCGTGAGTTCAAGCCCTGCATCCGGCTCTGAGCTGTGCTGACAGCCCGGAGCCTGGAGCCTGCTTCCGATTCTGTGTCTCCCTCTCTCGCTGCCCCTCCCCCATTTGCTCTCTCTGTCTCTCTCAAAAATAAACGTTAAAAAATTAAAAAAAAAAAAACAAACCACTAATGGTTATTTTAAATCCTAATGCCAGGAATCTAGCTATATAATTCCATTTGGTACAGGTTATAGTTTGGAAGGGTGTAAAGAAAACGCACGAGTAAACTGGCCTGCGTGGATTGTATTTTGGGTGGCAGAAAAGAGCAGGGGAGAAACAGATCCAGCTTGAATGGAGCTCTTGGCAGCCATCTCCTAGATCTCTGTGGGGAAGACTGGTTTTGTGCCAAGTGGATAGAAGATATTCCAGGCTAGAATCCACCGTAACATTTCAAGTTATGTGTTTGGGATCTTTATGGGCTTGGTCAACAACAGGTGCAGGTACCTTTTTCATAAGGGTAGTTCAATAAACATTTATTAAGCCTATATCATGAACAGGCATCTGTATCCAGCTGTTAAATATCGAAGCTTCTCACTGCTCAGTGCTAGGCTATTTATCTCTTTTCACTCTATACTCTTTCCTTAGGTGATTTCATTTACAGCCTCTGTTCAATCACCACCCATAGGCAGATGACTCACGTGTTTGCGTCTTCAGACCTGAGCTCTGCTTTGAGATCCAGACCTATACATCTAAGTGCCAGCTTGACATCTCCTCTTCGGTGGCTCCCAGAAATGTCAAATGAAAGAGGTCTTAAGAACTCATGCTTCTCTCTCTAACTGTAACATCCCTGATTTCAACCAAACCTGCCCCCACTCCTCCAGTGTTTTCTGTCTCAGCTCATGACACCTTCATCTGTCTTGTTCCATGAGCCAGAAACCTAGCAGTCACCATTTGACCCATCCCACTCCTTCACCATCCTACCCAGACCCCCAGGAAATCCTTGCACCAGCCATCGCTTGGACTTGCAAAATATGGCCGTATCTGCCCACTTCTCTTTATCGCTCCCACCCCAGCCCTAGTCCCAACCACCATCTTTTCTCACCTGGTCTGGACCATTTCAAATCTCTTTTTTAAAAGAATTCATTAACTAATTAATTACCTCTATACCCAATGTGGGGCTTGAGCTCACAACCGTGAGATTAAGAGTCACGTGCTCTTCCAAATGAGCCAGCCAGGTTCCCTCATTGCAAATCACCACCCCTTGCACAAAATCCTTCAATGGCATACGATTTGTCTTAGAATAAAGGACAAAATGATTTATTTAGCCTGCAAAGTCCAGAACAATTTCCGTTTTTTTTTAACTTGAGCTTTCATTTAATATAGAAGGCGTATTTTTTTTTTTTATAGTGAACCCAAACAGAATTTTGAACGTTCCTTTAAGCATTGTATTCTGTCTTTATGTACTTACTACACTGAACACAAGTTAACCTTCTCATGATGGCTTGGTGGTTCTAGCATCTTCTCTCTTCTTGTTAACTTGTTAGTGTGTCAGCTTCAAATATCCCCCTTCTTTTTAAAACATTTTTTTCAAGTTTTTAAAAACATTTACTTATTTTGAGAGAGGGGCGGAGAGGGGGAGAGAGAGAATCCTAAGCAGGATCTGTTGCTGTCAGCATGGAGCCCGATGCAGGGCTTGATCTTATGAACCTTGAGATCATGACCTGAGCTGAAATCAAGGGTGAGACGCTTAATGGACTGAGTCACCCAGGTGCTGCTGAACAGAACCCTGTTGTCTCCCTTTTAATATATTTTTGAATGGTTTTGTGTGTGTATACACATGCACACTACATATATACGTATACCCACGTAAAATATACATATATAGTAGATGCCTTACATAATTGTGGAGGCTGGCTAGGAAAGTCTGAAATCTGTAGGGCGAGCCATCAGGAAGGGCAGGCTGGAGCCTCTTAGGCAGGAAGAGACACCACAGTCCACGAGCAGAAATTTTTCCTTCCTCAGGGAACTTTCAGCTTTTCCAACTGATCGGATGAGGCCTATCCAGATTTTTGAGAACAATTTCCTTTACATAAAGTTGAATGACTGTAGATGGTCACCACATATACAAAATACTTTTACCGCAACAACTAGATTAGTATTTGAGTAAATAACTGGAGACTGTAGCCTCGCCATGTTGACACATAAAACTGACCGTTATACTTCAGAAGCAAAGATTCATAGTTGACACACGTTCTAATCCATAGGCCGAAGGGGGGCTTTTGGATGGCTATTGCCCTCAATGCTCCTACGTTTTCTTCATTTCTTTGTTAAGCTGCTGGAAGCCCCACCTTTCAGATAACTGAAGTGGTTTCATATGGTTCTTGGAATGCACAGATTTAATTTTGAAATCAAAATAATTATTTGACAAGTACAGTTGTAAATATATAGGCCATATATAAAGGTCTATAGGTTCTCAAAGTCACAGGGGGCCTACAGTGTACAACAAAAGATGATTAGGACAAAAAGGGAGAAAACTGGACAGCCAGGAGAGAGGCAAGAACTCTGGGATTGAAGCAGTACGAACTTTCATGCCATGACTGGACTAAATTGTTTATAGGAGACCCCATAAGAAGGAACGCGTCCTTTGAGGTTAAGGTATTTATACATAGTATCAGAAAGAAAACACCCTGAATTAATGAATGGATTTGGGCATGGTGACATGAAATTAAAGGGATGTTATAAGAAATTATGACAGTCACCAAGCACTGTACTAAATGCTTTGGCTAATCCTTATCCAAAGTGTTTCATTAAGAAATAAAAGTTCTCATGGAACAGAATAGAGAACCCAGAAATGGACCCACAAACGTATGACCAACTAATCTTTGACAAAGCAGGAAAGAATATCCAGTGGAATAAAGACAATCTCTTCAGCAAGTGGTGCTGGGAAAACTGGACAGCGACATGCAGAAGAATGAACCTGGACCACTTTCTTACACCAGACACGAAAATCAACTCAAAGTGGATGAAAGACCTCAATGTAAGACAGGAAGCCATCAAAATCCTCGAAGAGAAAGCAGGCAAAAACCTCTTTGATCTTGGCCGCAGCAACTTCTTACTCAACACGTCTCCAGAGGCGAGGGAAACAAAAGCAAAAAAGAACTACTGGGACCTCATCAAAATAAAAAGCTTCTGCACAGCGAAGGAAACAATCAGCAAAACTAAAAGGCAACCAATGGAATGGGAGAAGATATTTGCAAATGACATATCAGATAAGGGGTTAGTATCCAAAATCTACAAAGAACTTATCAAACTCAACACCCAAAAAACAAATAATCCAGTGAAGAAATGGGCAAGAGACATGACTAGACACTTCTCCAAAGAAGACATCCAGATGGCCAACCGACACATGAAAAAATGCTCCACGTCACTCATTATCAGGGACATACAAATCAAGATCACAATGAGATGCTACCTCACACAGGTCAGATTGGCTAAAATTAACAACTCAGGCAACAAGAGATGTTGGCGAGGATGCGGAGAAAGAGGAACCCTTTTGCGCTGCTGGTGGGAATGCAAGCTGGTGCAGCCACTCTGGAAAACAGGATGGAGGTTCCTCAAAAAACTAAAAATAGAACTACCCTACGACCCAGCCATTGCACTACTAGGCATTTATCCATGGGATACAGGTGTGCTGTTTCGAAGGGACACATGCACCCCCATGTTTATAGCAGCACTATCCACGATAGCCAAAGTATGGAAAGAGACCCAATGTCCATCAATGGATAAATGGATAAAGAAGATGTGGTATATATATACAATGAAGTATTACTTAGCAATCCAAAAGAATGAAATCTTGCCATTTGCAGCTACGTGGATGGAACTGGAGGGTATTATGCTAAGTGAAATTAGTCAGAGAAAGACAAATATCATATGACTTCACTCCTATGAGGACTTGAAGAGACAAAACAGATGAACATAAGGGAAGGGAAACAAAAATAATATACAAACAGGGAGGGGGACAAAACAGAAGAGACTCATAAATATGGAGAACAAACAGAGGGTTACTGGAGGGGTTATGGGAGGGGGGATGGGCTAAAAGGGTAAGGGGCACTAAGGAATCTACTCCTGAAATCATTGTTGCCCTATATGCTAAGTAATTTGGATGTAAATTAAAAAAAATTAAATTAAAAAAATGTAAAAAACTAAATAGAAAAGAAAAAGTAAAAAAAATAAAAGCTCTCAGACAAGATTTAGTAAAGGTAAGACTAAACAGATCATATGGTCCTGATGCTGTAGCATTTCTTAAGTGGTATTGTAGACGGAAAAGAAGTCTCAGTTGAGTGGACAAAAGTAACTAAAGATATAAAGTTGAAGATGTACTGATGTTTGTTTGAAAAATACAGTAAGGTCTAGAAAAATATGAGCTTCTGGCTACCAGGAAGGCTGATGCCTACACTTTGTTGGGGACTTTTGCTGTTGTTGTTGAGTGGGTGGGTGTCAGTGGGGAGACAGTAAAAAGGGGAAGAAAATTTAGTAAATTTGAGGCATATGTCTCTGAACATTACAGAACAGGTGGGAACCATCCCCTCAGGAACAGCTCTGATAAGCTGACCCCAGCATGGGGGCCTAAGCGATTAATGATATTTGGTTCAGGAATGCCAGCAAGCATAACAGAGACACCTCTGAGTCAGCCTTGGGGTTGCGGAGAGTGAGGGTAAATATGGGTCCAAACTTAAAGGCCTTTGCTTCCCCAGTGCCTAAGGGAACTGGCTTTAGACTGTAATTGGAAGCAAGGATGGGCTAGAAAGTGAGGCTAGAGAGATCTGAGTCAAATCTGAAATTTATGTAGCTTGCATACAGTTTGCCTCAAGATTTCCTCAGACATTCCAGCCCCAGCTAATAAACTCCCAAATTACGAACATCCCTTACGTATGAATGGCCTCCCTGCTTTCCACTTTCCCCTCTGATGCCGCCAACTGTGAGTCTCCTTTCTTTCCCATACCATTGGGCCTCCATGTTCCCCACGTACCATCCATCAGTGGCGTAGATGACTGACCCATGCACTCATCCCCAGACCCCATAAGCACTGTCCTTTTCTTCTCCCCCCGTCCCTCTTGCTTATAGGAACAGCAACACCATTGTTCTCCTGGTTTTCCCTTCCTCCACATTTTCTCCCTTGGGGACATCGTTTCCTCATTTTCAGCCCTTCCTCAACCCAGGTTCCAGGAGTGTGTGGCTTTGTAGGTGGGGAGCAAGTAGTGGCAGAAACAGAACTTGACTTTGATTCAGACTCTCCTGGATTTGCCTCCCAGGTTTGGTTTCCTTATCTATCAAATGTGAAGAGCGATCCCTGTTTTGCCTTCCTCAAAGACTTTTTGAGAATAGCAAAATCAAACTCAATTAGTGGAGAAGAAAGTACTTTGCCAACTCCAAACACCTGTACCCATATCCTGAGTGGAGATAGGAAAATACAGAGCCCAAGGCAGACATGCTGAGAAACCTAGAAACTAGGAGAAGGAGAGTACACAAAATGGATTATGAAATTTTGCTTTGAGGCTTGGGGCCATTTTTTTTTGTTGTTGTTTCTGAGTGAAAGCAATGTTCTTTTGTGAGCTGAAAACAATCCTGATCAAGGCTAGGTAAGAGCAGCGCTAGTGATGCATCTGTCTCCATAAGCTTTGAAGTAAAATTAGACATTAAAACAAAACCAGTGCCCTCAATCTCTAAAGCCCTGGAAAGTGGCCCGAAGTCGCCTTTAGCTTCTCCACAAAAGTCTCTATCTACCTCCTTATTTTTCTTAATTAAGTCTGATTTTCCTTAAGCAGGCTTCAAGGTAAACAGTTCTTACGCAAGTATACAGTGTTTCGTTTGCTGGTATTCCAACACGATAGAGAACTGGTGCATATATATTTTTAAAAGTATCTAATTGAGCCCTTTGAAAATATACTTTCGGATGTTTAAAAAGCAGCTCCACTGTCACTTTTGTGTTTCAAAACGTACTTGTTTTAAACTTACAAACATACAACATTTGGGCCATATTATGTCTTAAATAGGGTTCTGTGGGCTAAGCCTTGGACCCTAACCAGAAAGGCAGCCTGTTGATAACAGCATAAAATTAGGAGTCAGAACTTGGTTTGAGTCACAGCTCTGACACTTATTAGCTATGTGACCTTTGTTTTTGTAAAGCTCAGTTTTCTCTTCTACAAAATGGAGATAATCCCTACCTTTCTGGGTAGCCGTAATGACCACAGATTATATGTACTTTCCTGTTCCTGCCGTAACAAGTGGCCTCAAACTTAGTGTCCTGAAATGACACAACTTTATTGTCTTCTAGTTCTGTAGGTTAGAAGTCCTACTGGGTCTCAATGGGTTAAACTCAAGGTGTCAGCAGATCCGTGTTCCTTCTGATTCTCTCTCTAGGGAAGGATCTGTTCACTTGCCTTTTCAACTTCTCCGGGCTTCCTGAATTCTTGACTCCTTCCTCCATATTCATAGCTAGCAATATTGCATCTGTTTGACCATGCTTTCATAATCACATCTCCCTTTTTCTCCTTTCTGTTCTCCTCTTCTATTTGTAGGGGCCCTTGTGATTATGTTGGACCCACCTGGATAATCCATGACAATGCCCCCCAAATAAAGGTCAGTGTATTAGCAACCTTGATTCAATCTGCAGCCTAATTCCCCTTTTCCATGTAACCTAACATATTCATAAGTTTCAAGGATGAGGATGTGGATACCTTTGGAAGAGAGGTCATTATTCTGCCTTGCACACACACACATGCACACACACACACACAATGTAAAAATTGTTTTGAACAACTTTAAATTTGCAGACAATTTCTAAAGAGAATGCAGAGAGTTCCCAGATACCCTTTTACCCATTTTCTCCTAATATTAGCATCTTATACTACCATGGTACGCTTGTCACAATTAAGAGGCCCCTACTGGTATATTAGTATTAAGTAAACTGCAGACTTTATTAAGATTTCCACTAATATCCTTTTTGTGTTCTAGGCTCCCATCTAGGATACAGCATTGCATTTGGAGAGCTGTTGATTTTAATAACAATCTTATGTGTATTATTTCTGTGACAAAAGATATTCCTATTTCCAAGCAACTGATTTAATTCATGTTAGGATTTCCCATAACAACAAAATAGACAGAAATCCTTTGCACTTCAAGCGTTATTTACACCCTCCCTCCCTTACACATATTTATTAAATACCGTAGTCTAGATATTCTTCTAGGCCCTGGGGGTACAGAATGAACGCGGACAAGAATTGTTGCCCTCATGTAGCTTACATTCTAGTGGTGGTGGTGCTGGGGAATAGACAATCAACAACACAAGCAAGTAGAATATATAGCTTGTATATAAATGCAATGAAGAAAGATAAAGCAGTTCATAAAAGAAAGAAAAAGAAAGCAGGGAAGGAGATAGAAAACGCTGGATATGTGCAGGGCAATTTAAAACAGTCATATATGCAAAGCCTGAAAGGGAAGAGGGAGTGAGCCTTAGGGACACCTGGGAGGAGATTGCTCTAGGCAGAGAAAACAGCTGGAGCAAAGTCCCTCAGGCAGGAGCTATCTGATAGGTTGGGGAAAGAACAAAGAAGCTAGGACTGCTGGAACAGAGTGAATGAGGTGATTATGTAGAGTCTTGTAAGCCATTGCAAGGATTTTGGCTTTGACTTTGAGGGAGATGGGAAGTTTCAAGCAGAGAGATAATTTGATTTTTCATCTTAACCATATCAACTCTGTATGTCGTGCCGAAAATAAACTGTAGTGGCACGAAACTTGCAGGAGAACCAGTGAGGAGTCTACTGCAATCATCCAGGTAAGAGATGATGGTCCGGATCAGGGTGGTCATAATGGAGGTGATGAGAGGAGGTTAGACTCTCGTTATATCTCGGAGTAGTGTCTACAGAAGTTACTGGTAAATTGGATGTGAGGTATTTGAAAAAAGAAGGGATCAAAGGTGATATCGATGTTTTGGGCCTAAGCAACTGGAAGGACGGAGAGCCCATTTTCTGACATAGTGAGGACCGGAGGAGGAGAAGATTTCAGCAGTGGGCATGGGCAGAGAAGGTATATTAAAAGTTTGATTTTGTATGTGTTAATCTTGAGATGTCAAATTGTGTGTGTGTGTGTGTGTGTGTGTGTGTGTGTGTGTGTGTGTATACACACAACAGTGGAGCTCTGAAGTGTAGGAAATTGGATACATGGGTGTGAAGTTCAAGGAAGGGATCTGGGCTGGAGGTATAACTTTGGGAGTTGTCAGTTTTTTTAATTTAAAGCCATTAAACTAGACGAGATCACTAAGGAAGGGATTGCAGAGAGAGAATAAAGGACCCAGTAATGATCCCCATGGAATTTCAACATGAAAAAGGGAGGGAGGTGAGGGTGAAAACAGCAGTGGCGACTAAGAAGGAGAGGCCAGTGAGTGGAAGAGGACCAGGAGAATATGGAATGCCAGGGGCCAACGCGAAGCAAGTGTTTCCAGGAGGAAGAAGTGGGTAGGAAGAAAGAAATGGGTAGTAATTGGAGGAAAATATAAGATTTAAGCATTTTTTTTTTTAATGATGGGAGAAGTAACAGTATGTATACTGATAGGATGAGCCAGTAAGATGCGAAAATTGATGTGGTAGGAGAGAGAGAAGTGAATTCCCGGAAGACTGTTCTTAAGTAGGTAGAATGGAATGGGTTTGAGGGCACAAGTGGAGAAGGGGCCTTAGCTAAAAGCACAGAGAGTTCATCTAAGGCAATGGGGTGGGCAGTGTGCATCCGCAGACGGAGGTCAGCTGGTGGCAGGGGTATGGGAAGCAACTTGTCATCTGACTGTGGGATAAACAAAGTCGTCAGCTGAGAAGAGTGAGGAAGGTCGTGGGGGTTGGGGAGGAAATTAAGGTATTGTTAAGAAGATTGGGATAATGAATGAATGAGTATATGTAATAAAATTGCTAGGCAACATTGAGGGCCCACTTGAGGAGAGTGGTCATGAAATTAAAAATGAGACCAGTAACCAGTTGGTGTGTTTTCCCCAGGCATGTTTAGCTGCACAGATGCAGGTTCAGAGGAGGCAGAAAATCTGATGAAAACAGAAATTATAATGATTGGCTATGGAATCTAAGCTGTGTAGTGAAGGAGGTGAAGACGATGAGGGGTAAGAAATGGCGGAAAGGGGATAGGATCAATGAGTTATAGGTCCTGATGGGATTGCTGGAAATGAGTGCGGTGTGGTTACTCTCAATGACCAGCTCTAGGGTCTGGTCGTGAGAGTGAGTGGCTGAAATGGGAGAGTAGAACAAGATCACTAGAGATGACGAGGCCAAGAAATTGAGAGTTGGGGGTGCAGGTAAGATTGTCTTTGTGCATTATTGAACTGACCAAGAATTAAGGCAGATGTTGCATCGGAGAGAGTGACAGTGTGCCAAGAGCTAAAATATTCAAGATATCTGGGGTCTGTGGATGACTGCTACAAGGAGGGCACAGGAAGTGGTTGGGTCTGATGACGTGAGCTTCAAAATGAAGGTGTTTTGGTGGAGGAAAGAAGAATATTCTAGAAATGGCAATGAAAAACAAGGATACCTACTCCTCTAGACACAGTAATATGGGGGGGGGGATTGGAACGAAAGAAAACTTAAGAAGACAATAGGGGAAAGGATGTCCTCAGGGGAGAGCTGAGTTTCAGTTAGAGCAATAAAGGGAAAGTAATTTTTACAGATAGGACCAAGATTATAGGAAAAACCTTTTAGGGAAAGAGGAGCGGACTTTGATGTAGAAATATTTGGTCCCCTGTGTGGTGGAGGCAGAATATTGCCTGTGTGTCCCAGGTTCTGTTTCATCTTACATGGTTTTCATAGAGACTTGCAAAAGGAGTTATGTAGGGTAAGACATAGTCAATGTATCTCTAGCAGTGGGCACAAAAGAGGGGTCCCTGATCAGTCAACATAAATGTTGGTATCTGCTGGAACGTTCTGTCCACTCCATTAAGAAGCAGAACTCATCAGGCTGCCACAGCCTGGTGACTGTACTTTGGATCCATCTGGCGATCCTTGTCTTGATTTCTGTATTCTTCAAACAACCTTTGGGCTTTAATTTAGTTTTCCAAGTTATCTTTTTTTTTTTTTTTTTTCTGACAGAGGATGTACTGGCTCACTGGCAATTCTTTTTTTCAGTGTAATCAATTGGCTTCCCATTTAATCAGTGAGTCTTATAAATTTGGTTAGCATGAGTCACCCCCCTGAAGCTTGACCACCTCTATATGAATGCCATCAAAATCAAGTTCCTGAATTCGTTAAGCTGAGGGCCAGACGCTGGCACTCATGGTGACCCCAGTAATGTGGCCCAGCCTGAAGCAACTGTGTCTGCTTTCGCCATAGATTTACCGTAATTCTCTTCTCTTAAGAATGTGTCAAAAAAAGAATAAGGCCAAGCCTTTGATAAGTGCTCTGTTGTTTATTTATTTATTTGTTTTTTTAATATATGAAATTTATTGTCAAATTGGTTTCCATACAACACCCAGTGCTCATCCCAACAGGTGCCCTCCTCAATACCCATCACCCACCCTCCCCTCCCTCCCACCCCCCATCAACCCTCAGTTTGTTCTCAGTTTTTAAGAGTCTCTTATGCTTTGGCTCTCTCCCACTCTAACCTCTTTTTCTTTTTCCTCCCCCTCCCCCATGGGTTTCTGTTACGTTTCTCAGGATCCACATAAGAGTGAAACCATATGGTATCTGTCTTTCTCCGTATGGCTTATTTCACTTAGCATCACACTCTCCAGTTCCATCCACGTTGCTACAAAAGGCCATATTTCATTCTTTCTCATTGCCACGTAGTATTCCATTGTGTATATAAACCACAATTTCTTTTTTTTTTTTTTTTTTTTTTAATTTTTCTTAACGTTTATTTATTTTTGAGACAGAGAGAGACAGACAGAGCATGAACGGGGGAGGGTCAGAGAGAGGGAGACACAGAATCTGAAACAGGCTCCAGGCTCTGAGCTGTCAGCACAGAGCCCGACGCGGGGCTCGAACTCACGGACTGTGAGATCATGACCTGAGCCGAAGTCGGACGCTCAACCGACTGAGCCACCCAGGCGCCCCTAAACCACAATTTCTTTATCCATTCGTCAGTTGATGGACATTTAGGCTCTTTCCATAATTTGGCTATTGTTGAGAGGGCTGCTATAAACATTGGGGTACAAGTGCCCCTATGCATCAGGACTCCTGTATCCCTTGGGTAAATTCCTAGCAGTGCTATTGATGGGTCATAGGGTAGGTCTATTTTTAATTTTCTGAGAAGTGCTCTGTTGTTTAAACAACAAAAACTATCGCATCAGATTGTTTATTCTTATGCAGATATGATATGAGGTACAAAGGAACAATGTGCTTTGGCAAACATTTTTGTGAAGTTTACACACCTTGTTTTCTCAAGAACGCTGGCTGTGGGAGTTGGCTGCCTTATTATTATTATTTACCATTATATTTTGGCTGGCCTTATTTCAGAAAAGCAAAGCCCAGGTGGCTAAAGGAATTAGTGCAGTGATGGATTAGAATTCTCAGTCCACAGATGCCAGGACCATGTTCTGGAGAGCAATGTTTCTGTTCTGAAGCACCTGAGAATTAGCTAAGTTCCATCAAAGGGAATGATCTGCATGAATGAATATTCTAATCCTTTTTGACTTTAAAACCCACAGTTCTGGGACTAGGATGCATTGACTCCCTTCCTTGTACAAAGACTGTCTCTATTCATTGTCTGAAGCACCAAAATTCAAAAAGTTAATGGACCCAGCCATCCAAATATCTCCTAGTAATGAGGAAGGATGGTTATCTCCATATCTCAGTCGCTCCCTTAACCCTCTTCCCTCTCTCCGTCCCCCTCCCCGTGTGTGTGTGTGTGTGTGTGTGTGTGTGTAGAGCTTGCATCATTGTTAGGTTAAAAATTAAATTATGAAAAGCCAGAGTCAAAGTAAAGCAATAATGCTGGGGCCAGTCTATAGACTTTCAATATGTATGCAAATTGGCCAAGTAGAAAGGAAAGTAGCAGAAAGGAAACACCTATGATCCCTTCCCAAACACCCATTAATTTATGAAATTCAACTGAAAGAAGAAAAGAGTTATGAATACTGTAAGGTTTGGCCAACCAAACCCAGCCTGCTTCCTGATTTTGTATGGCCAGTTACGTAGAATGGTTTTCACATTTTTAAATGATTGAAACAAAAGGAAGAATCACATTTCGTGACACTTAAAAATTGTATGAAATTCAAACGTTAGTGCTTACAAGTAAAGTTTTATTGGAACACAGCCGTATCCATTCGTTTGTGTGTTGTCTGTGGCTGCTTTCACACTACAATGGCAGAGTAATTGCAACAGAGGACATATGGCTCACAAAACCATAAATATTTGATATCTGGCCCTTTAGAGAGAAAGTTTGCCAATTCCTCAGCTAGAATGATGAATGGCTATTTGGTTTTTATTAGATGATAACTATTTATCAGCTCGCATCCTTAAACCCAAACCTGAAGCAATTTGGGGCGGGACAAAATGGGTATTTAATTATCTTTTCTGTTAATTGATTCTTCAATAAAAATCTTTAGCAGTGAATTTAACCGCAAGTATTAACTCAGCAAGGAACTGTTCTCTCTTTTTATATTCCCGGTGAATTCACAGAGGTAGCACACCAGATAGTAATTTGGAAGTTGATATTAGAATTCAAACTATCATTTGCGACTCCAGCTTTTCATTCTGTCTAGTTATGTGAATATAAACTATCCATCTGGAACAGAGCTGAGCAAGAGGAAGAATGAGAGCCTGTTACAATATTGAATTCACAATCAGGAAAATAGGAAAGTATCTTCGGATATGAAAAAACCTGACTGCTAAAAGTAAAAATTCGGCAAAATGGCTGAATGATAGAATGGGTGCGGCTAAAGAGGGGATTAGTTATTGGAAAGTGAGGTAATCTCCCCAAATATGAAACAAACAGAGAAAGGGGTGGAACCTATCAAAAAAAAAAAAAAGTTGAGGCATTTGGGATCAACCCGACTCCATGAAGTTATCGGTGCTTAGGCTCCTTCTGTCTTTCTGTTGCCAGCATTCTCCATGCGTGACTTCCATCCTAAATTTACTTCGCAGTCCAAGGTAGCTGCTGGTGCTCCAGCCATCTTGTCCATATTTCAAACAGCCAGATGAAGGAAGTGGGAGGAAGAGTAAAATGGACGCATTTCCCAGTTTTGTCAGTTCTCTTTAAGGAGGTTTCCTGGAAGTCCCACCCAGTGCTTATGTTAAATTTATTGGCCAGAGCTTGATCATGTGGTCACGCTTGACTAAATAAGGAATGAAAAATGTAGTGTTTACTCCAGGCAGCAGTGTACTTAGCTAAAAATTGAGGTTTGGTTTCTGAGGAAAAAGGGAAAACTGGACTTTGGTTAGGCAGTTCGCAGTGTCGTAAACAAGTCCTGTTAGGCAAACTGGCATTCGATTACGAGGGCAAATACATACTCATAAATCTTATTATTTGTGGACCCTTTCTGAAAGGGGTGTACTAACACTAAAAAGTAATGCAGTAAAGAGAAAGTCACGACAGATAAGGAACCAGTGGTGTGCTAAATATTTAACAACTGACTCTTTGGGGGGAAGAGCCCTGATTTGTAGTCTTTGGTGATTTGCGTGGTACATATGGTCCCATGATGGCTGACTTCGAGCTACCAACAACATGATGTCGCTGAACACACAGTTGAGAGAAGTTGCCAACCTTTGGCTCTTGTGGGCCGGTGGGAGTGGGCTCCATCACACCAATGCAAGAAACAATCACGAACAACAACCAAAAATGTAAAAACTTCGGTCAAGGCTAAGTAATTGCTAACGTGTAAGGCAAAAGCAATTCATGAGAATCTGGAACTGACCTCTCAAGCGATCATACCCTGAGAAAGAAGACAGTGAGGGGACAGTGAGGCCAGAGAGGTTAGCGATAGCGTGCTAAAAGATCTTATCTTGTTTTAGAGAAAGGACATAGAGGCTTGTTGGTTGTAGGTATTTATAGAATAAACTTAGGCGTTTAAAATTCTAAGGCAGTTACTAGAAAAACAGAAACAGGATGCTTAGCTTCCAGAACACTAGAGGGAAAAAATGAAGGAAAGAAAACCAATCGATGCAACTGTAGTAGACATTCATCATTCTTTTTGGATTTTCAGTACCTTTGCACATTCTCCTTGCGTTTGGGAAATTTTCTCTCCCGAAGAGTCTGAACCTTCCACGGTAGAAGCCACCAAGTCGCTTTCCCAGCCTCCCTTGCTGTTGGGGCACAGTCATGTGACCTAGATTTAATCAGACCCACCCACATGACACTTTGAATGAGAAGGAGGAGGAGACACTATGAGGACATTCTAGTAAGGGTGGTGATAGATGCAGCCAGCCAGCCAGAGGTAGCATGGCTGAGTGCTCTCAGCCCTCAAGAGTTTCCGTGGAAGGAGTCCTGCAGTGTGATTTGAATGTGATTACTATGTTGACTCTACACTTGATTCTCTTACCTTCCCAGAGATTCTGTGACCTGAAATGCTAAAAATAATAATAATAATAATAATAATAATTTGTTGTTGTTTTAAAGTAGCTAAAGTGAGTTTCTCTTTTTAATGTTTACTTATGTTTCAGCGGGGGGAGGGGGCAGAGAGAGAGAGGGAGACACAGAATCCAAAGCAGGTTCCAGGCTCCGAGCTGTCAGCACAGAGCCCGACGTGGGACTCGAACTCATGAACCATGAGGCCATGACCTGAGCTGAAGTCGGACGCTTAACCGACTGAGCCACCCAGGTGCCCCAGTTTCCCCCTCTCTTTTCTTGGGGGAAGGGGACTAAAAGTCCTGAGAAACATCAACAAAACAGAAAAGGAGAAGAAGAAAAAAATAAATGAAATAAATAAATGAAAGACACCATAAATGTGAACGAATTAAATTCCATGATTACTTTCAGGTTGGGTTGAAACTCTTAGCATATGCAGTTTATACATGATATATACCTAACATTAAATGATAAAGTTTGAAAATGAAGACTTGGGAAAAATAGAGGACTAACGATATTTGGAATTGAATGAAAATAAAGGAACTCCATATTAAAATCCTTGGTGAGCGGCTAAAACAGAAGAAAATTAGAGTGTTTATAAAAGAAGAAAACCTGAAATCTAATGGAATAAGTATCCAGCTCAAGATGCCAAGAGAAAACCAGCCTTACTAAAATGGAAAATAGGCAAAACTAGACCTGTCTAATAAAACCAAAAGCTAATTATTTAAAAAGACCAATAAAATGATAAAAACAAACCCTTTGACAAGTCTAAGAAAAAAAAGAGATTTTTAAATAACCAACCTATTCAAGAAGGAAAACATAATCGATATTGAAATATTAAGGGGCGCCTGGGTGGCTCAGTTCGTTTAGCGTCTGACTGTTGTTTTCGGCTCAGGTCATGATCTCACGGGTTCGTGGGATTGAGCCCCGTGTCGGGCTCTGCACTGACAGCACAGAGACTGCTTGGGATTCTCCTCTCCCTCTCTCTCTCTGCGCCCCCCCCCCCCAACTTGTGTGTGCACGCTCTCTGTCTCAAAATAAGTAAGTAAACATTTTTTAAAGAGAAATATTGAAACATTTTCAGAGATATGGGTAGACCTCTTTTGGTGTAGTTTTGACTCTTCAGATCATTATTAATATTTTGCATATTCAAAAGTGAAGTTAAATCAATAAAGTTGAGAGAACCCTAAAATGGGATACAGACTAATGGACCTAATTATAGACCAAATCAATAGCATAACCAACACAGACGAAGAAAAAAAACTAATCCAAGTAACTTTTGACCATATACCCTCAGTCTAAAGGTTAAAATAAACAAATCTTGAACTTTTCTTAGTAAGTTTGCGGTTAGTAGTAATGTTAGTATAACGATTCTAAATCTATTTTGTGTGTGTTTATAGGACTGAGCGAATGAACAATTCTATTAATGTTGTTGAGAGCTGGGGTTCTCTCTGTGAGAGAAGGAAAATCCATCTTTGGAATGAGGGAATATGAGGAAGAAGCCAGTAGTGTTGGGTTGGAATTAAAGGTAGCAGTATGAAGTCATTGCTAACTCTGCTGATAGGGCCAAGGAGTAGTAACAACCCAGACGTTACCAAGCACCTGGTTTCCCAGTATCACTTTCCAATAAAAGGAACCAGAGACTTTTCGAGAAGAGGCTGGTTCTACTAGGGAAACTGGGACCGTTTTGTTGGGCCAAAAAGTAAGATAGTGATGGAACACCAATGGGGCATGTCAGGGGAGGCAGGGGCTGGCTTGAAGCGTGTCTCCGACCAAATGGGGTCATATTTACCATCAGAATGAATCATGAGAGTAATAGATTTGACACATTGAATAGAAGAGAATCCACGAGTCCAAACTGATACTGAAAGCCAAAAACGAACAGATAGAATCAATACACTAAAAAAGGAGAGAGAAGGGACAATTCTTCTCTACAGCAGAATGCTCACTAACAAACGTAATGGGGCTAATGGGGTTTGAAATCGATATTTTGCAATTTACATAGTAATACTTGATTTAGGCAAGAAGCTAAAAACCATTCGGTGCAAGCTTGTTAAAGCGAATCAAAGTTATTTCCCCACAGATTATTTAATAATTATAAAGAGGAAAGGGCATGTTTATGATGGAGAAACCTGGTAGGCACCACCTTAACAAGGTGAACGTCCGCCAAAACATGGAATAAACTGACATCATGTGCCTCCTGCTGTGACGCGTGGAGAAGGGCTCAGCATTACTTCTGTGGTATTCGACAACTGAATACAATACGTGATCCTAGATTGGAGCCTGGATTAGAAACTTAATTGCTACAAAGGACTTAATTGGAATAATTGGTGCGGTTAGAACTTGGAATGTATATTAGGTAAAAATATTTTATCGGCGTTAAAGGTCTCGAATTTGATCATTTTTGTTACTATGTAAGAAGAAATCCTTATTTTTGGTAGACAGGCTGAGGTTTCTGGTGGCGAAGGGTTATTCATTTCTGCGATTCACTCTCACCATAGCTCAGGCACAGCATAATACTTGTATATATTCACGAAGAAATAAAGCACATGTGGAAAATGTTATCAAATTATTTTTTAAAGCTACTGTTTACCACCGTATGCCAGTAAATTTGACAATCCAGGGACAAATTTCTAGGAAAAAATGTTGCCAAGGTTTACTCCAGGATGGCTTTAGAATTGGAATCGGTCTATTTTCCTAGGAGAAATTTAGAAAATGCATAATCCCTTTGTTATGTAAACTCTTCCGGACCATAGAGAAAAAGAGGAAACACAAATGCAGGTCTCATGCTAATGTGAGGGACCTACAGAAGTCTCCACTTTATGTTCGCGCCCGTGTGTTCGCACTGGCATGTCATTGTAATGAACAGCCAGCCTTGGACAGTAGACAGTAGACAGACCATCAGATGGGGAGTCAGTGGTCCAGGCTGTCCTGCTAACTTTGCCTCTCAGCACAGTGGGGACTCGAGCAGGCCACGTAGCTTCTCTGAGCTTCCATTTCACCCTATAAAAGGCAAGACCCTCTAAAATGGGGCTAGAGATGTTTGCTTTCTCTACCTGGCGATGTGTTGTGAGAGTCAAATAAGCTAACGCTGTAGAAAATGAAAAGCCCTGGGCACATACAAGAAATGCTAGACAAGAATTCAGGGAAGTCCGTGTGCATCTTGGGATTTGACCTGTATTTGTAATTCCTTTTCAACAAATGTCTAACGTTAAAAATAGTTACGCCTAGTCTGGGTCGTGAATTTGAAAAGGGCCAGCGGTGGAATTTCCTAAACTTTTGTATGTTTGACATTCTCTCTGCCTTGAAACACTTTATATAACCAAGGAATTGTCTCTTTCTTAAGGCTTGGTGACTCACGTGGGTGTGTAAATATATCATTACTCATTAGCTTTAATGATACATCCAAAAATCTCTCTCGATCCTGCTGGACCGGGGCAGGAAGTCCCGCCCCATAGCATTTTGTACTCACTTGTGTCATCACTGTCCTCCTCCCTGCTAGATGTAAGTTCTAAAAGGGAAGAAACTAGATCTGCCTTGCTCATCATTGTAGCCTCAGGGTGTACATAGCAGGTACTCAATAAATATCTGTTGAAAGATAGCTCTTATTGGAAAAAAAAAAATGAATAGAAATCTTTGCCGAAAGGAGAGTTGTCACCTTCCAACAAATATTTTTGAACATGTATGATGTGGCGTACCCTGTGCTGAACAGTGTGGGAGCAATAGAGATGATCCCAAATCTTCCAGTTTCTGACAACTACCCAGTTCCCAGGCAGGGTCATTTTCTCCTTTGGATGCTGGGAAGTGACTGTTTGCAGAGTCACTCTGCCACCTTTTGGCTGTACCTAGGAATTGCACTTTCTCTGGCCTCTCCCGCATCCTGAGGGGAAAGTACGAGCAGAACTTGCTCTGTCGCCCCAGGACGGCAGCACGGTCCATTTATCCATCCCACAGACACTCCCCGGACTCATGCCTCATGCCAGATTCCGTGCCAGGGGCTGGAGATACAGTGGAGGAAAAGCACACATGGTTCTTACCCTCAGGGAGTTTACAATCTGGTTTAGGGGAAGAGAGGGAAACAAACATGTAATTACACAAATAATCACCTACAAGTGTGTTCAGTGCTATGGAGGAGAAGTACGAGGTGCCGTGAGGGTATCCTGTGTCCTCCTACCCTGCTTCTTTCCGGAACAGAAAGCTCGCCTTGTTACAGTCTGCTACCCCAACCGAAGCTCATGAAATGGGAATACGATGCATTTTGCTACCCAGCCAGAAGAGCAGGAGAATCAAAGATTGGGCCCAGTTGGAGGCGCAGAACTATGATCAGAGTGGTTGGGGCAGTTTGCGTGGCTTGGATTTTCACAATGCCCGGGCTTACCTTTGGTCCAAACCCAGGCCGCTATCCAAATGAATCCATTCAAGGGGGCTTGCTGCCCAACAATTAAAAACTCTGGCTTTCAATAATAACAGCTGATATTTAATGAGAGCGTACTTTGCGCCGGGCACTGCAAGGCATTTTAAATGCGGCATGTAGCAGAGCATTCACAACAACCCTGTGTGGTAGGTATTATTATCGTTCCTGTAAGAACAGTGGTGGGGACGGGCACAGGGTCTGCCAGAGGATTGCCCGCTTTGAACCCGATGATGCCATCTTCCAGCTGTGTAACTCTGGGCAATCTACCCCACACTCTCTGTGCCTCCATTTCCTCGGGTACAAAACACTTAGAATAATGCCTGGCACGCAGTGGGGGCTTAATAGGTATCAGATGGTATTTATTTATTTATTTATTTTACAGATGAGGGCCTTTGGGCTTAAGTAACGTGCCCAGCCTCCTGTAGGCACTGAGTGGTGCGGATGAGCACACAGGCCGTCTGATTCCTGAGCCTGACCCGCGTGCTTGTCCACTGTGTCATTGTGAATACCCTGTTCCCGGGCACCTTCTGTTTCTCCGGCAACAGAAGTCTCAACTGACTCTGCACAGTAACATTCTGAAATCATTTCGCCAAGCCTTGGTCTTAGCTGAACGCTGGCAAGAGGCGGCTTTCAGTAAGCACTTACTGCTCCATCCCCCAGGAGAAGGTCGCACAAGTACATTGTAGAAATAATCTCTCCTTTGACATTGATAGACACCCTGGAACGGGGCCGCTTTCATCAACACTGTTGTTTGCAGGTGGTATCTTTGGAACATGATGTGGTCATCGTGCAAAGAAAAGAGCTTTAAAGCCAAGCTGATCTGGATTCAAATCCCAGCTCTCCCATTTGACCCCAGACCAGGCCTTTCTTTTGCCAGACCTTCAGTCCCCTCGTATTGAAGATGAGGGTGGTAACAAGTAGCTCATGACCTTGGGAGAAGACAGTAAAAGATCACCTATCTCAAATGGCTTAGCAGGGTACTGGAGTTGAAACGTAACAAATTCCAACTCTCCCCCATCATGGGGTTAGTGGTTGTGTTTACCAAAATGGTGGAGGGGCTGGGGAGAATCCAAACGGTAGGCAAGACTAAAAAGCCACCATATGGAAAGAACAGAGGGAAAGGGGAAGAAAGGTGGACGGGAGATGTGAATAATTTCATTCTGGGCTCAGGCCCAAATTCCAGAGCAAGGGATATCTTCTTAGCGAAGTCAGCCCCGATCTGTGACTGTCCCATCTGGGACAAATGTGCTGATCTAGAGCAGAAGCCCACCGCTGCTGCTGCGCCCCCGAGAGGAAGGTTAACGGAAGGGTTGAAGGGAAAGGCAGGTGGGACGTGTCTTCTCCTGGCCCTCTCCTCCTCTGGCCTTCACGGTGCCTACTCCGAAGGCTCTCTGTTCCTGGAGCTGAGGGCCACTTGCCTCGGAAGCCAAATCAAGCTAAATGGATGTCTTTTGGTATACTTTCTTGATCCCTTGGTTATCTGGACAAATGTCATGTTGGGGCGGATTCTGGACACAACTCGCACTGCTCCCTGAGCCATGGTCCTGCCGAATGAAGCCTGCTGAGTTCCCATGGCCAAGACCTCTACGCGTACTTGGGAGGGAACTGGGTTCATGGCAAACTGGGTGGGAGAAGACCTCCCAACTTTGCCTAGGCATTCAGGGCTCAACTTGCTCGATTTGGAACGATGCAAACGGTAATTCAAACAAGATAGAAGCTACGGAAAGCTGGTGCTATGTTAGATGCAGAGCTGGGAGCCTAGACGGTCAACTTTTAAGATGTCTCAGGGGTGGGGGTTCTGCAAGATTTAGTTTCTGAGGTCTGTTGTAAGTGAGCCAGAGGCTTCAATTGTCTCCGTAATGGAAGAGGCTCCGTTTTGAAGCTTTGAGGGAGAGTTGTAAATACAAGTTACTCCTCCCAACAGGGAGTCAGTGCCACAGTAGGAACGTTTGTTGTGACTCCGCTATGCAAACTACATGGTCATAGAGACCTGGCTTTCAAAATAGCCACCTTCACCTATAAGGGGGCAGGTGAGAAGTCCTCTCAAAGAGCTCAATGTGGGCAATCAAGCATTTGTTGAATGCCTGCTCTATGCTAAGCGTTCTGTTAGGCAATGCAAGGGATCCAGAAGAAGCGTGTGAACGTGACTCCTCCACCTTATCCCTGAGCCTGCAAAGCAAAGAAACCAATGTGTAAAATCCTCTATGAACAGTGAAGCCTAGGCATTCTGAGAATGTGGTGGCTGGAGGTGGTGGGTGCTGTGAGGTTGGTCAGGTTGGCTACACTACAAGGCACGAGACAACAAGAAGACCACCTGGCTGTAACACAGGATCTAGGTTCAGGAGGGATTATGGTGGGGTAGGCCGTGTGGGGATCACCAGAGGGGAGCCTCCTAGGAGAGGCTGGGTCGTCTGGACAGTAGGGAATAGGATAGATGGGGAAAAAGTTGTTTTAGGAAGAATGGGCCCTTTCCCTCTTTCTGATCTCATGATCCCATCTTGCACCATGCTCCTGTATTTAGATAAGGAATGCTCGTGCCGAAGTGGTCACCCCCAAACTCTCAATTGTGGGTCCTACTCCTAGCACCCAGGGACCAGATGCCTTCCATTTTGTGGCTCTGAAATCTTCAAGGGATTTGGAATGGTCTGTTGCTTCTTTTGCAGCCAACAAGTAGGTGAAAGAAGAGAGAAAATCACTGTTGGAGGGTTTTATAGACCAGTCCCGGAAATGGCATAGCTCACCTCTGCTCACATGCCATTGGTCAGAACTCAGTCACGTGGCCACAGATAATGGCAGAGAAGTCTGGGAGATGAAGTCTGGCTATATTCACACTAAGAAGAGAATACAGGTAGTGGTGAGCACTCACAGACTCTGCCACGCACCCCTGTGACTACCGTGATCTGTTCTTCCAACATGCCAACATCCTTTCTCCCTCAGAGCCCTTGTAAGTGCGGTTCCTGTGCCTTTTACACACGATCACCCCTTGATTGGCTGATGAAAAGTCACTGCCCCAGAAAGGGCTTCCCTGATCCCTCGCAGGAGGGTCCCCCTCTGTCACATTTAACTCTTATGTCTTCTTCATAGGACTGCGGCGGCAGGGACTCGCCACCTGAAGTTGTTTTGTGTGTTTATTGTAGGTCCCCTCCTGCTTGAGTGCGAGCTCCAGGAAATCAAAGACTGTGTGCTTCTCGTTCACAGCCATATCCTTAGGGTCTAGGACAGTGCCTGGATCGTGGTATGTGATTGAAAGTTGACCAGTTAAAGGAATAGGTAACAAGAAAGAAAAATTTCCTAGCAGCAGAATGCAGCTGAGAGGCCACAGAAAGGCTAGAGGCTGGGGGACTCGCTCCATGCTGGTCAGTCACATCACCTCATTTATTCCCCACAGTGGTGCCTGTGTCGTTGGCACTATTATGATCCTCATTTTACAAATGAGGAAACTAAGGCACAAAGAAGTTAACCAGCTTGCCCGAGGTGACACAACTAGTATGTGGGACAGGTAAGATTGAAACCCAGGACTGTGGCTCAGAGTCTGTGCTCTTACGCCAGCACACTACACTCTTGTTTTCCTTGGGAGGTCATAGGAGCTTGGCTTCTGGAAGAGGTGGTGGAAATGCAGACCGGAGTGGAGACGTGGGCAAGCTTTGGGAATCTGGCATGGTTATCGGAGACTTGGTTTCCTATTCTGGTCAGGAAGGGAAACACATCCTTTATTATCGAGAAAGCTGCAGGGATGGGAGGCAACCTGGCACTCACCCCCATCCCACCCCCAACTCAGCCCACTCCTCTCTCGAGGCGGATGTTCTGGAACACACTCAGGGAGATGACGACAGAGGCGGAATGATTAGTCAATTGGAGCCTCAGGAAAACAAAGCGGAATGTTATCTTTCAGAAGACAAGAAGGCCACATAACAAGTCAACCCCCCTCACCTCCGAAGAGTTGATTTAGTGCAAGTTGAATCATCTGCCCCTGCCCACCCATAGCAGTTACAAAACAAAATCAGTATAAAAATAGAAATTCCTCTGCTTGTCAGCTGAATACCTTGAGTGAGGAAATGTGTGATGCATGCCTCAGATGAAAACCACAGTGAGTCTCGAACTCCAGTAGAGAGGTTAAATCACCTCTGCTGATTCCTCCTTCTCTGCTTGAATTCTAACTGCCCGAGTGTCTTGGGACTTAGTCCTTGTCCTTTTTATTCTCTGTCATCCCTCTCACTTTCTCCCTAGGTTCTCTCCTCCGGGGGATGACCTGGTCTTTTAGGGCTTCTGAAAGTCTTCACTCCTTCAGGATCACAATCACAACTGTCTAGAGGCAGGAAAAGGCAGGAAGACTGAGTGATTAGTCTCACTTGGCTTGAGAGGAGTGCCAGCCATTTTGCATGTTGTCTCTTAGAGCCATACTCTCGGGGAAGGTGATCTTTGGAAGAGGGAAGGATTTGTAAACCAAGGGTTTAGGTTATACGTCTTAATCTTGGATGTCTCAGAATTCCCTGGGCGGGGCGGGGGGGTGGTTGTTAGAATACTGATGCCCCCGGGGAATGTAGTGATTCTAAATTTTTTGATGGGGGGGGGGGGCGCCCCCTGACCAGGTCTGAATTTGTGCACAGGGCCATCTGTATTTTTAGCAAACTCCTCCCGGTGGCTCTGAAACATAGCTAGGATTAAACAGCATCCTGTTTAATAGATGCCGGGGAAAAGAGAGAAAATAAGAAAGACTCATGGGAAGGTGAGGAAATGAGTCTTCGTGATTCCCGGGGATTTGCCCTGGGAAAAGGAAAGGTAGAGAATATTTTTGAGGGTTCTGGGAACAAGGTTGTTCAGGCCAGTTCACTAGGGTTGGAAGGTAATCAAGACCACGAGGTTCTAAGTCTTGGTTTGACCTCGAGTGTTACCAGGGTCAGTAACCTCTGGAATCAGAGAACAGACTTACATACTGTGGATGGAGCCTACTTAAGCCTTAACTTATTTAGATACTAGTTATGTAGGTATACAGTACAGTAAAGATTTACAACAGCGCTTCCCAAAATATGGTCCCTGGTTCTTTTATGTCAGAGAAGCCATGAGGAGGGGTGTCAGCATGCAGTTTCCCAGACCCCAACCCCAACCTACCAGAATCTGTACTTTTAATTAAGTGCTCATTAAAATTGAAGAATCAATCTTTTACCAAATGGAGCTGAAAAATCTTATTTTTTCTATCGAGGACCACTAATTTTCTGGAAAAAAAAAAAAAAAAAGTTGACCGAAGGTGACAGAAGTTACAAAAATAAAACTGAGAGTAATTTTTGGGAGGTGGCATTAATATTCTATTTTTAAAAGATCAGGAAATCTACAACTATTCGTTTTCTTTGGGTAAATACCCAGTAGAGGAATTGCTGGATCATATGGTAATTCTATTTTTAATTTTAAAAAAAAAAATTTTTTTTTTAACGTTTATTTATCTTTGGGACAGAGAGAGACAGAGCATGAATGGGGGAGGGGCAGAGAGCGAGGGAGACACAGAATCGGAAGCAGGCTCCAGGCTCCGAGCCATCAGCCCAGAGCCCGATGTGGGGCTCGAACTCGCGGACCGCGAGATCGTGACCTGAGCTGAAGTCGGACGCCCAACCGACTGAGCCACCCAGGCGCCCCTCTATTTTTAATTTTTTTGAGGATGTCCTTATTGTTTTCTATACTGGCTGCACCAATTTGCACTCCTACCAACAGTGCACTTTTCCTCCACATCCTTGCCAATACTTGTTATTTCTTGTGTTTTTCATTTTACCCATTCTGGCAAGTGTGCAGTGATATCTCATTGTTGAACATGTTTTCATGTGTCTTTTGGCCATCTGCATATCTTCTTTGGAAAAATGGCTATTTGGGTCCTCTGCCCATTTTTTAACAAGATTATTTGGGTTTTTGTTTTGGTTTTTGTTCTGGTGCTGAATTGTGTAAGTTCTTTATATATTTTGGATATTAACCCCTTATCAGATATATCATTTGCGAATATCTTGTCCCATTCAGTAGGTTGCCTTTTTGTTTCGTTGATGGTTTCCTTTGCTGTGCAGAAACTTTTTATTTTGGTGTAGTCCCAATAGTTTAATTTTGCTTTTGTTTCCCTTGCCTGAGGAGACATATCTAGAAAGTTGTTTCCATGGCCAATGTCAAAGAAATTATTGCCTAAGTTCTCTTCTAGGAATTTTAAGGTTTCAGGTCTCACATTTAGGCCTTTCATCATTTGGAGTTTACTTTTGTGTATTAGGAAGTGGTCCAGTTTCATTTTTACATGTTGCTGTCCAGTTTTCCCAGCACCATTTATCAAAGAGGTATTTCCCCATTGTATACTTTTGCCTCTTGTGTTGTAGATTAAGCGACCATATAAGCATGGGTTTATTTCTGGGCTCCCTTTTCTGTTCCATTGATCTAGGAGTCTGTTTTTGTGTCAATGCTATACCGTTTTGATCACTATAGTTTTGGAGTATACCTTAAAATCTGGAGTTGTGATACCTCCAGCTCTTTCTCTCTTAAGATTGCTTTGGCTGTTTGGAGTCTTTTATGGTTCCATACAAGTTTTAGGATTATTTGTTCTAGTTCTGTGAAAAATGCTGTTGGTATTTTGATAGGCATCACATTAACTCTGTAGACGGCTTTGGGTAACAGAGGACAAGCTGATGATTGCAGACGGGAGGTGGGTGGAGGGGTGGGTGAAATAGATAAAAGGGATTAAGAGTACATTTATCTTGACGAGCCCTGAAATGTATAGAATTGTTGAATCGCTATATTGTACACATGAAACTAATATAACACTAGGTTACTTATACTTCAATAGAAAGAAAGGCAGGAAGACAGACAGAAAGTAAGGAAATGGTGTTGGAACAAATAAATAAATAAAGCTATTCAGTGTATATAGCAAATGATGAAAGATACATTCTAATTCTAAAGCATGAACAATTAGGAAAGTTAAAGAAAGACAAATAAGTCAAGGGGACAAAGTAAAGGGTCGAAGGTACAAGAAGCACTGTCTTAACACAGATACACTGGGCCAAACTTTGTTATTTAAGATCAAATTAAAAAAAAAATTGATCCCATCTACGCATCTTACCTTCTGGTAGTCTCAGGAGTGTCTTTTCCCAATCTTCAATGGAGAAAATTCCCAACTTTCTGCCCTGAAAGGAAGAAAGAAGTCTTCAGTCTCAGCAGCAAGAGGTCAGGGTCTGTTTTCGCCGAGTAACACCCCTATCTGGTGGCCTTCTGGAATATTGCCACTGCAGACAAAAGGAGTTTCTGTAGCGGAAGGAAGGTGCCTATCCCCTCCCCCAGCCCACCCCCAGCCAGCCAGTTCCAGAGGCAAGAGGCAAAACCCCGCTTGCTGGTCTGTCTCTCTCAAGAGCCTGCTTCCCTGGGAGCCCTCATGAGTCCCCCCTCTCCCAGGTCTTGGATGCTCATTTCCACGTCACAAGTCTGTTACAGCATGGATTACATGATGCCCTCCAACTGGCCTGTCTAGAAGACCGACTTCCCCCTTTGAGGACAGAATGGTTTCTTATTATCGTTGGATCCCAAATGCCATCGCAGTGTCTAGTATATAGTAGGCCCTCAATCAAACTTTGGCTTGAGCTGAAACTTCCCATAGAGGGGGGTGTCCCTCGTTGCTTCAAATTTGGCATCAACTGCCTGGCGAGACTTCAGCTTGTGTCTTAGCTGCTTGTGTGAAATGACGATTGTCTGTTTCTTGTTATGATGGGTTTAAAGCCGCTTTTAAACAGACAGATAAATGAGCTTTCTCACGGTGGCAATGGTCTTGTTTTAACGCTTGAGCAGCAAAACTGGTGTCGTTCAGTGATCGTGACTGCTTAGGTGAAATCGTGATCGTCTGATTGTCAGTGATGAAGAGAACACAGTGATGTACCCCAGACGCTATTTCCAGAATAATGAGTAATTACATTCAGGGAAGATTAGCCATACACATGTATTCTAGACACGTGTTCCTTCATTTCAGGCTCGCGATATCATTCTGGGTTTGGCAGGGAAGCAATCATTTCTGGGCACCAGTTGGGACGCTGCCTCTGCGAGCTTAAGTAATATGGCCTAGATGACCCTGTAAATTAGGGCCACAGAGCCAGGACAGGGCCATCTAGCTCCCTCCTCTTGTGCTCCAGGGTGCACAAGGAATTGATATTTCCTGCTCGGGCCACATCAACTCTTTAGAAAGCAATATTAAGACCAAAACACGTACGTACCAACATGTTAAGAGTCTTCTATGCACGTAAAGGTTCCTTCCAAGCGGGCCCATTTTCCAAGAGGAAAGGAAATCTTGGGCCCAGCATCCGCATTCTTCAGGGTGGATTGGTGCTCTTTCCATTGTCGTTAGTTGGAATTCAGATGGGTCTGCAGCTGATTTGCAGGAGGAGTGGGAACCCAACAGTGTTGTGTTGACTGCTTACTGCTTTTTCGGTTCCCTCCTCTGCCCCCCCCCCCCCCCCCCCCCGTTCCTGCCTTCGTTAAAAAGGATTGCAGAATGCTGGGTGGGCCGCTTTGAGGAGGCAGACAGGCTGATGCAACTCTTCTCAGCAGCTCTTGGGGCTTCCGAGAGGGGCAAGAAAACCGAAGAATTTTGTATTTGTTTAGACTGTTTGTGTAGAATCTAAGACATTGAAAGGACCTCGTGCATTACGTGGTTCAGCTTCTCCCTTTGACCCGTGGGGAAACCGAGTCCCCAAGAGGGGAAGGGACTTACTTGTTGAAGGTCACACAGGCAGCGGCAGAGCCAGGACTATGATTGCAATGGCCTGTTTCTAGCCCAGTGCTTGTTTAATTGTAGCTGGAGTCAGAATCAGCTCCCTTCATATTGTGTCATAGTTCCGACTAGTAATACGAATAGCTAATTTCTACTGAGCACGTGCTATGTGTCAAGCACTTTGCTAAGTGCTTTATATGTATTGTCTCTCACGTAGTCATTTATTGCCTCTCTCTTTGTGTGTGTGTGTGTGTGTGTGTGTGTGTGTGTCTCTTTTTTTTTTTCCTCCCAAGAGGGAAATAGGAAAACCTCAATCGAATGCTAATTCCACCACCCTTTGATGGCTCCTCGTGGGGTCTGGCTCTCTGGGGTGTTTGACTTCAGACTTTGCTCAGTTTTCTCTCTCACCAAACTATCCCATGGCTGGTATTAAATCTTAAGGCATTAAATCAGTAAGAGCGCAAGAGCCTAACCTTTAAAATATATCCCAGTTGTCCTTTGAGCTTCTCATCTGCAGAAAAAAAATGCAGTCGAAGGACCACATTTTACCCCGTCCTGGTTTGCTTCTCATACAGTGTCCCTTTATCGCATTTTGAGAATATGATTTTTCCTTTAATAGATATTATCTCCCCTATCCCCTGAAATTTCCTTCTCTGCTTTTGAACAGCTTGCTAGAGGAGCCTTCCTTTTGAGCACAATGGCTTTGGCCTTTCCAGGGAAGACAAAGGGCTAAATTAAAGGCACAGCTGGTAACCTGCCACTGGTTGGGGTGGAGAGACTTAGTTAAGTATTCATCCATTGCAGCCCAGTTGGCTTTCGCCTCTCTCTTTTCTCGTCCCCTGAATCAGACTGGAAGTAAAGAATCACCAGGTCCTTCATTGTACTTTCAGCAGCTGGGGCTGTAGCAAATGCCCGCCTGGATTTGTCTTCCCTTGGACCAAGGGCGAGTGAGCCCCGTCTCCAGCACAGTGAAAATCCAGAGTGTGAATAACAACTTGCTCTTACACTGGCAATGTCTTTCTGTCTCACGAATACCACACCTCATTTTCTACGTCTGTGACATGCGTTGTTTTGTTTAACGGAGAGAGAATTCACGTGGTGGACGCATAATTACAACTCAGTTCAGTTGAAGAGCACTCCTTCACTTGTCCATTCATTGATTCAGAGAGCATTCACCGTGTTCTAAGCACTACGTTAAAACCCTTGGGTAGTCAGAGATGAATTATGCAGTCCCTGCCCTTGAGAAGTCATGGTTTCGCTGGGGCAACAGCTATTTAATCAGGTTTTGCTGCCACATGGTAAGTGCAGTGGAAAAGGTGCAGAGATGAGAAATGGTCGAGCTACTGTATTTTGATAAATGAGGGGTGGTCTGTGGGATTTATAAAGGCTAAATGAAAGTTGCCGAGAATGTTTCAGGGATCTCTTGCCTCCTCCCCTCCCTTCTGCCCCTGCTCCCTTCAGGCTGTTTTAGAGCAACCATATCTTATAGGAGAGATTATCTACCATGAGATAGGCCTGCCAAGAGATAGAAAAATCAACATTTTAATAGACAGATTTTGTTACCGTGTTTAGAAAATGTTCGGTTCCCCTCTTGACACTCTAAATGGTGGAGCCATGCTTTCTTGGATCCCTGGGCAATACTTATAGTGTAGAAATGCAAGATGAAGGCTATTAGGAATCCCCACGTTATTAAAATTTGCGTTGTCGGCAGCCTGATTTCGTTCAGGCCAAGCCCAAGTAAGGACCGGTGGATCCTGGAAACAGGTGTATGTATCAAGTAGGGCGGAGAAAGGGGGCTGCTTCGGGAGCCTCTATGCTGTCAGAATTGAGAATCGTGGTCATGACGTAACCCCCAATGCAAACAAACAAAAACAGGCAATAAAAATAGGAAATGCTTCGAAAGGTTTACTGATATCAGAAAAATGTGCAAATCCTAGGCCGCCTGGGGATGGTTAGTTGCGTGAAGTCATCGGTGTTATTCCATAATATTTGCTGGGTTTTAATTACATAATAGAGAATCTATGCCTATAGTATGTCGGTCACTTGGTATCCCTCTCTTGAGGCAACCGCTGCGATCAATTTCTCATGTGTGTCTTCTTAGGGATAGTCTGTGTATCTTTAGGTGTATCTTTATGTATAGACAAGCATATGTGATGAAATTGTAATTATTATTCCTGTGGCTACCCAGTTGCTCAAACGTCTTTTACTGAATAACTCATGTTGCCCCCTCTGATATGAAATGATAACTTGCTCAAATAGGAAACTCTCATATGTATTTATATGTATTTCTGGAGTATGTTTCATTTCATCAATATGACTACCAACGCCTGTGTCAGGACCACACTGCCTTAATCACTGTGGACAGACTTGTAATGCATTTTAATCTCTTCCCAGAATTTCAGGAATTGCAAGGCTATTCTAAATTCTTTTATGTCTTGGCCATGATTGTCTAGATTTCCGGAAACCTAACCATGATTTCCCCGTCACTGTGTGTTCACAGAAGCCAGACAACTGGGTAAATGTGACCAACTTCAGATTTTAATTGAGTCAAATAGAGAGAGAAAAATGTATCATGCTAATCTTTACAGTTTGTATAAATGTTTATGAATCAAACATCAGCAGGCCTTTGTTCTACTCCTAGCCACGTCAGTTATTTCATGGTTATTTCACCTCTCGGGGACTCAGTCTTCTTATGTGTAGAAAATCCAATTCTAAAAAATGTTATGGTTTAACAACCAAGTAAGTAGTAAAAGGAAATTTTTTAAAAGTTCCCAGGAAAGAAAAGTATTCAGACTGTTAGGACTGCTATCCATTAATTCTAGTTCTTCTGCTAAGTTTCAGTTTGGTGCTCTTATGTAGTTGACATCTCTCTTTCGAACACTTGCTAATCTCCCTTTCTAACAAAGAGAGAGCAGGCCTCCGCTCAGTGCCTCCAGCAGGAAATGGTCTTTCGTTAAGTTTAATACTGTTTTGTCGTTGTATTTATCTTTAGGGTTACATTCTATTTATGGGAAGAGAGACTGCTTTCGTCCTCGTTAGAGTGACCAGGTTTCCTTTTAAAATAACTGTATTTAAGTGTATATATAAAAAAGTGAGTCGACGTCTAGAAAAATACTAATTAAATAATAACACAGCTGGTACACATATAGCAAAAATCACAAAGGCGATTTGAGAACGATTGAAGTTTGAGAAACAATGAATTATGTGATTGAGGCAGAGACTGGCCAGGTGGTCACCAAATCCCATTTCTGTTTATTGGGCAAATAAGGGAGGTTACATTTTCCGTCCCCCTTGCAGTACCGTTGGGGGGAGGCGACTGAGTTCTGGTCCACGGAATGTAGGTGCAAGTGTTGCGTGCCGCTTCTGGGTCTGGCTCCTGAAACATCCCATGAGTTCCTCTGCTCATCCTTTCTTCCGTTGTTGTCAACCAGTTGCAGAGTATCCAGTGGATGACTCCGAGGCCATCAAGGATGTTGAAGCCAGTAGCTGCGGGGAGCCTGGATCCTTGAGTCCCCATTTTGAGGAGAGCTGTCAGAAACCTGTCAGTTGGGCTTTGCACAAAGGAGAAGTAACCTTTCGCCGTGTTAAGTCACTGAGATTTGGGGATTATTTGTTATAGCCACAGCCGTTAGCCGACGCTGACTAACACCGTGATCTTTGAGGACTTTGGTACTTAGCACAGTGACTTAGTTGGGCCTAGGGGTTGAATAAGCTAATTTTGTCCTAATTTGGTCCTGTTTCAATCGGCCTGTATCATAATTGTCAGACGATAATGTTTTGTAGGCAAAGCGCTGAGGTTTCAGCTCACGTCGTAACCCTTGTTTTGCTGTGCCTTAGATAACTCCGCTGATCTCAGATGATCGTAGCGTTTTCAAAATAAAATTGGTTTTAATTACTGTTTTGAAAAAAATACGCCCTATAATGTCTTCAGCACCAAGGTGGGTGGGATTGAAAGTAGGGTATCCGATTGCCCAAAGGATTGGCAACCTCTGCCTTCGAAGATGGGTATGAATTCAGTGTTCTCACGGTGTTTCAAGGATTCTAAATGATTTGGAGTCTACTCTAGACTGGACCATCCCTCTGCCTCCAGAGGGAACTGTTTTTCACCCTCATAGACACAATAGCAGTTTGTACCTTATAAAATAACAACAGCAAGCCTCCCGAGGTGTGGTTTCCTCTCTTGCTTCTCTTAACCAGGTAACGATTTTCTTTGCTGCTCAGCCACCTAAAGCAACGTCACTTACGTCACTTGAAAGGCAAATTAGAAATATCTCCATTGCAGATATAAATATCCAAGTACGTCAATTAGATGTTACGTTCCAGGAATAGGTGCTATAGGTTAAGACGGAAAAACTCAGGGTGAAATTTCCTATAGACAACATGGTATTAGAGGTAGTGTTCAACAACAATCAGGTAGTTGTTTCCTGATTCTGAGCTGCATTTTCCTTGTCTGTGAAATGGAGGAAATAATAATACCTATCTCACTGTGCTGTTGTGATTGAGATCACCTTATGTGGTATGGCACACGCAGCACTATGTCTGGAACGTAAAGAGTGCTCAGTAAACCCGAGTGCTAACATCATCGTGATGATCATCGGCACAGGGTCTGGAGTCCGACCGCCTGAGTTCAAGTCCTAGCTCTGTCATGTGGTAGGTGGGTAATCCCGGAAAAGCTATCGAACCTCTCGGTGCCTCGTTTCTCTCACTTATAGAACGGGAGTGCCGCCATACCAGGACCTATGTCATGAGGTTGTTGTCAGAATCAGATGAGACAATGTATGTCTTAGGCCCCTCTTCCCATTCACAGCCAAATTTCTTGAAAGGAAGGTTTCCCCCTCTGGTCTCCTCGTTCCCTCCTCTTGCCCTCCACTGGTGATGCTCTCGGCAAGGTCACGGACAGCCTCATTGTTGGTAGAGCCCGTGGACATGTTTTTACCTGACCTGTGTGTAGCCTCAGCACACCCTGACTGCTTCCTTCTGGAAACACTCTTTCCCTTGGCCTCCAGGCTACCACCCGCTCTGGCTTTCTCATCTTTTCTTTCTTGTTTGTGCATAGCCCTCTTCCTCAGGCTATTCCGTTGATATCTGTGCCTCTTGGGAATTTGTTCAGGCTGTTTCTTACTCTACACACTCTTGTTTTTCAAGAAAATCTTAATTCCAGCATAGTCAACATATGTGTTCTATCAGTTTCAGGTGTACAACGTAGTGATTCAACAATTACATACCTCACCCAGTGCTCATCATGACAAGGCCATTCTACCCACTCTTTTGGGTGCTCTCTCCTGTTCCCATGGCTGATAATTCTCGCGCAAATGTGTGACTTCTTTACATAGATTGAGCTCAAGGCCCATATATTCACCTATTTTGGTGATTCACCCTGAAAATCTACTAGACACCCAACTCAACATGTACAAAATTGAAGGCAGCACTGCCCCCCATGCTCCCCCAAACTTCTTCTCCTATGTTCCCTGTTGACTATGCCAGGAATCTGGGGTCATATTTGACTCCTACCCTTCCCTTGCCCTATCAATCTATCCTTAAGAGCAGGGGCCTGCTACTAGTTGAGGGGTCTTGGGTAAATTATTTAATCTCTCTGACCTCAGTTTCCTCAGCAGTGACCAACTCAAAGGGTTATCGTGTGGATCAAGTGGTTGTGCAACTAAAGTGCGTGCTACAGAGCCTGACACAAAATAATCCCTAGCTGTTGTTATTAATTACATCATCAACACCTCTCCAATCTTTACATTTCTACGTATTCCCTGCTGTCACTCTGGTACTCGAGGCCGCCTTCGTTTCTCACCTGTAACCTATCATAGTCCCTCTGCTGACCACGGCTTCTTTTGTGGTCTCCTACTGATCTGTCTTCCCCAATATAGCCAGAATGATATTTCTGAAATATAAATTAGATTATATGTCTTCCCTGCCGAAACCCATTTGGTGGTTCCCCACTGCCCTCAGGATAAAGCCCAACCCCCCTAACTTCTCCAGCTCCTGTCTAGGCACACCCTTCTCTCCTACCAGGGTCTTTTCATATCCTTCGAGTACACCGCTATTCTCTCTGACTCCCTCCTTTACCTGGTAACTCTTACTGATCTTTCAAATCTCAGTCTTAGATATCCTCTCCCCCTCCCGCTCCTGGCCACTTGAAGCTGGTTTAAGCATCTCTCTATGCTCCTTATAGTACCCTGGGGTCATTCACTCCTATGGCCCCTATAGCACTGAATTAGCATGACCTGTTTCTCTGCCTGTCTCCCTGAAATCTAAGTCCCCGAGGGCAGGAAATGTGTCTTTTTCAGCATTGCATTCTCAGTGCTTTGCATGATTCCTGGTTCATGGCAAATGTTCAAGAAATATTTGTTGGATGAGTAAAAATATGATCGAAAAGCCAACAGGCCACTTTGATCTAGAAATGTCATATGTCATAATTTTTTTTTTTTATAAAAATTTTTTTTTAACGTTTATTTATTTTTGAGACAGAGAGAGACAGAGCATGAACAGGGGAGGGGCAGAGAGAGAGGGAGACACAGAATCCGAAACGGGCTCCAGGCTCCGAGCCGTCAGCACAGAGCCCGACGCGGGGCTCGAACTCACGGACGGTGAGATCATGACCTGAGCCGAAGTCGGACGCTTAACCGACCAAGCCACCCAGGCGCCCCCATATGTCATAATTTTTTATTCAACTGTAAATCACAAACCTGTTCACCTTAAAGCTTTCTGAAGCATATGATAATCAACATAAGTAGGTCGTACTACAAGGATGTTCCTTCCTCTCCCGAAAGAGTTTTCTCATTAACCACCCGTTGTCACTTTTGTATCTCCCTCACGCATAAAGTTCTTATTTTTCTGGTTGTAAATGTCAGATACTTAATGACAGAAATTCAGTACCAAGTACAGGACCCGGGGAGAACTACCATTTGGGGCCCAGAGACAAGACAGCCTGTTGTTCCAGAGTACATTTGAAAGCGAACTGTCACGATGGCATAATTCGCGCACGGTCTACTGTTGAAATGCTGTACGGGATGTCATGGGTGCAGATGGCTAAACTCTGGAAGAGAAATCAGAGGAAAACAAACTGCTATAAGATGAAGGCTGGCTGGAGTGCTCACCCCACGAGGAAGAAGAGACTGATTGGTTCCATCCCTATGCTTGGGTCACTGCAATGTGACCATCCCGGGAGTAGGAAAAATGTACCGAAAGCCAAGATTTTATAGGCAATACTGTGAAATTGGACATGTTGGTGACGTATCATGCTCAGAGTATTTCCGTTAAAACCTGGTGAACTCATAACGCATATTTTCTGTTTTGATATTACTTTGTATCTTAAAGCTCTTAAGAAATAAGATACGAGACACAGGATGTCGCCAAGAACTGGAAGAATCGTGGCCAAATCTCAGACATGGGCCACCTAGTCAGAAATATTCTAGGATTTGGGATCTGAAATGGATAGCTAGAATGTTTGAATCCCCAGGGCCCAGGCCAGATGGCATTTAAAGACTAAACTGTAGCTGTAGACAGCTGAGAGGGGCATGTGCATGCTTGCATGCATGAAAGAGAGAGAGCGAGAGAGAGCACAAAGAATATATTTCTCTCATTAAGGATCTGATATTTGCAACCAGAAAGCTAATAATTGTGAGTCTATGTGTCTGTGTGTGTGTGCGCTATAAACATGACAACTGGTGGCCAATGGGAGAACTCGGGGAATAATTTGCCTCAGGATATATCCAGATGAAGGTCAAATGGTGCAACCCCTGCTCCCTCCTCCTGTTCGAGGGTGATTAAATCAGGGCAGAAAGAATGCTTATCTCGCTTTCAACTGCATATCTAAGTTGGAATTCATGTCAGGAACTACTCAAGTTCCTTTCTGGAAAGAGCGTCACTTGCTCCAAAACAGAAGTTTAGAAAAGCAGAAGCCCAGCAGTTGGGGAAACTCCCCTCTTCACTCCTATCCGTCCAAGCATCACAGACATGCCGAGGCCGTCCGTCCGAGGTAAGTCCCAGGACAATACTCTGTTCTTGGAGAAGGGAGCCTAGTCGGTGAGCTGACGGAGGATGTGCCCCATCATAGTGATCCATTTTTCAGTCTTACAGAAAAAGATTTTGTTGTCTTCTGGAAAAAAAAGTTAAGGGTTTAACACTATTGGACGTCAAGGTTCCATATGATTGATCATTGGCTTTTCAAATCCAAAACATACTGAGACTGTTAGAAGATTCAAGGAAATATGAACCCGTTATAGACTATACCTTCAAAGCATTATTTTCCAAGGTTCTCTTGCTGCTTTAAAATTCTGATTAAGGGGGCCCCTGGGTGGCGCAGTCGGTTAAGCGTCCGACTTCAGCCAGGTCACGATCTCACGGTCCATGAGTTCGAGCCCCGCGTCAGGCTCTGGGCTGATGGCTCGGAGCCTGGAGCCTGTTTCCGATTCTGTGTCTCCCTCTCTCTCTGCCCCTCCCCCATTCATGCTATGTCTCTCTCTGTCCCAAAAATAAATAAAAAACGTTGAAAAAAAAAAAAAATTAAAATTCTGATTAAGAAGGTCCTTTATGGCTTGACTTGGTCTCTGTTTAGCTGACTTGGAAAAGGCCTTCAAAGCATGAGGCGTTGGTGCTACCTGGATGAGTGTTCATTAACAGTTTCCTGAGCAGAGAGGGAGCGAGGTTCCGTGGTGCCTACAAGCATTTATAATGTTTGGTGGGGAGGAGGACTCCTGAGAAAAATAATACAAAAATACCTTTGATAAGTTTTACAATAACACGTGATCGTGTGAACACATTGCTGTCGGGCCCCTCCCAGTGATGCGTCTTCACCCACATTCCCTTCATGGTAAATCTGCCTTGTGCTCCCAACATTCCAAAAGATACTCATACGTTGAATAGGGAGGGTGCGAGGAGGGTCAAGAGAGGCACGCTGGTGATGGTAAAGGTCAATGTATTAAAAACAAGAAAAGCAACCCCAGTTGTTGAAAGACACGGGAACTCTCCATCGTGCGTGAAAGAGGCACTACATTCCTGAAAATGTCGACAGCAAGCTTGTCTCTACTCTCAGATGCTGCTGATTAGATCTGCTTATATATTTTTGTTTTCTTGGTCTGGTCTCAAAAACCCTTTTAGGTTTCTTCACTACGTGCCATGGATAGAACTGAGGCAGTCCAAGATGGCCGCTTAAGAAACTCTTCGTTGCTGAGCTAGAAAATATCTACACGAGCGTTCATCTCTGTGAATGCTGCTCACCTATTCACCCCATAGACTTCACCCTTGACTGTTATCTGACTGCCTAAAAGAGGGAAAATAGCTCATGCCCTTAAAGCTTATTATTAACCAGCACTTTAAAGGGTTAGAGAATTTAATGGTCTTATATGGATTCTGATTTGTGGAGGTATTAAGACAGTGGCCTTTTAAAGCTTAGATGTCACCCACGAGGTGGCTATATATACTTCTTTAAAGGTCAATATTCCAGAAATCATACCATAGCAAGTACCTAATTATTGTGGAAAACCAGAGGAAATTTAAGATGCATTCACTGAATGTGTAATCTGTGCCCAGCCGGCACCGCCATTTTCCATAGCAGGTGTTGTGTTGGGTTATTTAATCATGAAGCTTTAGTCGTAAGGAGCAATTTCAGGGGACAATTTGCTTCTTGAAAGGCTTCTAAAATATAGGTGGCTGTTTTTTAAAGGAAACCTGCTGTATGAAAACCCAAACTTTACAAAATGGGGAACTTAGGGGGTGATCAATGACATAATAAGTTATTCTTCCTGTAAAAAGAGTAGCCACAGGGTTTCTTTAAATAACACACTTCTCTAGCGTAGTTCAAATTTGGTAGGAAGAGGCTTCTTATGGCCTTGGCTGCTACCCAGCTGTGCCCTGGGAAGGCCTGTTCATCTCTCTTAGCCATAGCTGTCTCTGGCAAAATAGGGATTACAACCGTGAGATTAATTGTGTTGAAGATTTAACGAGATAATTTGTGGAAATATGACCAACACGGTGTCTGACATGTGACAGTTACTCCATAAATGCCTTTTGAATGGGCCGATTTGGAATATTTCTTACAAGACAAGTGGGTTTGCTTCGCTTGGGTTCTTCTATGGATTTCGTGGGCTGATGCATTTGTTGTTGTTGTTGTTGTTTTAGGTTTATGAATGACATGGTGGTGAGAATGAAAACTCTACTTTGCACATTTCGGTGAAAGTATCTTCAGTGAACTGTTTTTTTTTTTTTTAATTTTTTTTTTAACGTTTATTTTTGAGACAGAGAGAGAGGCAGAGCATGAACGGGGGAGGGCCAGAGAGAGAGGGAGACACAGAATCGGAAGCAGGCTCCAGGCTCTGGGCCATCAGCCCAGAGCCCGACGCAGGGCTCGAACTCACAGACCACGAGATCGTGACCTTAGCCGAAAGTCGGACGCTTAACCGACTGAGCCACCCAGGCGCCCCTTTAGTGAACTGTTTTAAGAACATTTTAGGAAGCCATTGATCAACAACTCCAAATGTAATACTTTCAAATAACTGGATATAATATAATTTTGATTGGGGATTTCTAGTTTTTAAGATGTGTCCCTGCAAGATTGATCACATCCCCATGTGTCCTTGGCACATTCTATGTGGTCTCAGATTGTACACATCATTCTCCTGGACTAGACGCTGAGTTCTCAATAAATGCGCGTCAAATTGACCATGATGTCTCCTGCTTATTAGCTCATGGTGGAAATTTCTATTATTTCTCCCTTTTATTACTGTTTCTCCACCCACCCCCCTGGCTTTGATTACGGGCGATATGGGAACAATTCTCACATTTCTGTCTCCGGCTCCCCTCCTTCTCTCTCACCTCCCATATCCAGATAAGGCCTCCAAATTCTGCCCATTTTTCTTTACCTACCTTATCATCTGAGTCCATTCACTTCCTTCTATTCCTGCTGTCACCCTAGCCGAAGCCATCGTTATCTCTCATCTGTACTTTTTTCTTTCTTGTGCCCATTTAGGGCAAATCTCATGTTTAATGTTTTTTTAATGACAACTGTCAGGCACTCAGAAAGACCAAACAGTATAAGGAACACCCACATAGAGATCACTAGGTTGAACTATTCGTAATATTTTGCATATTTCTTCGTCCATTTTGTAAAGTATTTCAAGGTGAATTGCCAACATGCACACCTCAATATAAGCCTCTAAAAGTTAAAGCCATTTTCTTATACAACCACCACAGCATTATCACATCTAACAAATGACCAAGAATTTCTTAATAACGTCTAATACTTCACGTATTCATGTTTCCCCAGCTGTCTCCCAAACATCTTTGAAATGTGATCAGACCAGGGAGATCTGATCAAGGACCACGTATTGCATTTGTAATTTATTTTATTTTATTTTTTTTAATTTTTATTTTTTTTAATGTTTATTTATTTTTGACAGAAAGAGAGACAGAGCATGAGCAGGGGAGGGGCAGAGAGAGAGGGAGACACAGAATCGAAAGTAGGCTCCAGGCTCTGAGCTGCCAGCACAGAGCCCGACGCGGGGCTCGAACTCACAGACCGCGAGATCATGACCTGAGCCGAAGTCGGACGCTCAACCGACTGAGCCACCCAGGTGCCCCTGTAATTTCTTTTAATCTAGAATGTTAGCCTCCCCCAGCTACCCCCACTTTTTTATAAACGTTGAGTTTTTTAAAAAAAATTTAAGGTTCGTTTACTTTTTTTTTTTATTAAAAATTCCTTTAATGTTTATTTTTGAGAGAGAGAGGCAGAGTGTGAGCTGGGGAAGGGGCAGAGAGAGGGAGACACAGAATCTGAAGCAGGCTCCAGGCTCCGAGCTGTCTGCGCAGAGCCCGACGCGGAGCTCAAACCCATGAACCATGAGAGCATGACCTGAGCTGAAGTCGGACACTTAACTGACTGAGCCACCCAGGCGCCCCTAGGTTTGTTTACTTTTGAGAGAGAAAGAAAGACAGAGAGTGAGCCGAGGAGGAGCAGAGAGAGAGGGAGACAGAATCTGAAGCAGGCTCCAGGCTCTGAGCTACCAGCACAGAGCATGATGCGGGACTTGAACTTACGAACCACAAGATCATGACCTGAGCTGGAGTCTGACGCTTAACCGACTGAGCCACCCAGGGGCCCCTAAACTTTGAGTTTTTTTTTTTTTAAAGAAGTTTCCTTTTTTTTTTTTTTAATTTTTTTTGACGTTTATTTATTTTAGAGAGAGACTGTGAGCAGGGGAGGGACAGAGAGAGGGGGAGACACAGAATCCGAAGCAGGCTCCACGCTCCGGGCTCCGAGCTGTCAGCACAGAGCTCGACGCGGGGCTCAAACCCACGAACCGCGAGATCATGACCTGGAGTACACTACACCCCAGATCCTGGACTTCTGGCTTGACAAGAAGAGCTCAGGCTGTATTTCAGCCTCCACTTGCTCCCGAGTAAAGCCTCTTTGTGCGTGGGCAGCCTGCACAACTGTACATGGGAGCTTTGCTTGCCCTGCCCCATTCCGTTGTCCCCACAGCAGAGGGAACAACAGCAATCGAATCCCATCAGTCACCTGCTTCAAACCACCTCAAATCTTTGCACTGAACTTGAAATTAAAAAAAAAAAAAAAACAAAAGCTTTAAATAGTCCACAAATCAGGCCCTGCGTGGCCCACTGTCCGACTGTTCTTTTACGAGTCTCAGCCTAGTTCACTAACCTCCACCCGACTGTCCTCCTTATAGTTCCCCAACGCACACGTATCTTTCCGTTCCCACTTGCTCTCCCCCCTTCTTGAGAGATCTTGCCGTGACACCTCATTCTTCACCTTGACCAGGTTAGGGGTCCAGGTCTATTGAGCTCACAGTACCCTGCTTTTTCTCTGTACGAAAGACCCAGGGCACAACTTTGGCACAACTATAAATAATTTATTCCTGTGGTCCGTTGTTTAATATTTGCTTCCGTGACTGGGCTGTGAGCGCCAGGAAGACAGAAACCGTGTCTATATTTGCTGTCCTTTTATATTTAGCAACTTATGCTACCTGGAACATAGCAGGTGCTCATTCAGTGTGTGTTGAATTAAGGGAAGGAAGGCGCGTAGCCGGGCAGACTGAGAAATGGGCGCGCTGACGCGGACCTCACCGAGTTACCGAGACGGTTACACCAAAGAGGACGTACATCATGCCTGGCACACTGTAGGTGTTCGGCACCTGCTCCACGAAGCACCTCAGCTATTTATAGCTTCGGTGAGGTATTTTGTGGGGGCGTATGAGTGGGGAACAGAGTGGGAAAAGCCTGGATCAGACCTCTCAAAACGATTTCATATGATCACCTGTGGCTCACTAATACGGGTTCCGTGGTCCTGTCGCATACGCCCAAGGCGCGTTCTTCTGGCAGTCGAAGCTTCTTCTTACGCGCAAACTCTTCCGTTCCCTTTCCAGGTTCTGTGACGATCGTTTATTTAAGGATCCCAGGAGTAGGCATTATGTCTGTTGGCGCCCTCATGGCTGAAATATACTAGTATGTGAACTGGCGGAATTTTTTCTAAAATAAAAAAAAAATCAAAGTGGCTACTGGTCGTAGGGAAAGAGTCTAATTCCTATTTTAAGGTGTGGTAAGACTCTTTGAGATGTAGGTCGAAAACGTGTAAAAACGGGTGTTCTGCTTAAGCCCTCTGATCATTAGAGTCTAATGGGATCTGTAAAACCTCTAGGAGAGCGGGCTTGGGGGAGTCACAGCGGAATATGACTGATCTGAAAGCCTTTGTGAGGAGCCCTGAATCAAAGTTTGCAGTCGCCCGAGCTTTGAATCCCTCCCTCCAGCCGTCTGGTGACGCCACGCTGGTGGCGTTGACCTCAGGGTCATTCTTTTTTAAACAATTATGTTTAATTTGTGAATGCGATCTCCAAATGCAAAAGCTGCCCGCCCTCCCCTTGCCTTCCCTCCGTCCAGGAATGAATTCACAGGCCTCCTGTCCTAAGTAAGCGTGCAGGGAAAATTCCGCTCTGGAGACGTTGGCCCGCAGCCTGGCTATTTGAGAGAATAATGAAATGACACCATAAAAGTAGGTCTCGTGGCAATAGGGCTTCTTCTCCGAGTAGGGAAATTGCCAGAGAGTCTTAGGCTGTATCTGCTCTCCTTCTGGGTTTTGTCTCTCTGGCCAGACTGGGCTTTCTTCCTCTGTCTTTTTTAAAGCGGTCCTCATTTTCGCCTCTCTTTTGCCTCAATGGAAAGAAAGAAAGAAAAAAAGTTTTGTCAGCACTCCTGTTCCTTTTGTTGTTTTCTTTTTCTCAGAAGTCTTTTTCTGCCTTTCTCCTAATCCCAGTTATGCTCTGTCCTCAATGAATCAGTGGGACTCCCTCTTTGTTCTCTTTCTTTTCTGAACACAGAAAGGTAAAAGCGTAGGACGAGGGACTGGAACTCCGAAGAAGAGAAACCTAGATTTATTTCGATTCAATGCACTTTTTAGGCCGCGTCAGTCATCAGGAAGGAGTTTCAGCGCACAGGACCGAGATCTCCCATTTCCTTACCTGGAACGCTTCGTTTCACTGGTGTCTCTGGAAATAACACGCCTTAACCACACCCTTGCGGTTCTGACGCTCTCTGGAACCTGCTAGTGGTTTCCTGTACGGGGCCGTCTCCTTCCCACTTGGGTCGGGGACTTGGCAGTAAGTGCCTGCCTGAGGCAATGCCCGCCTGGGCTCTGGAACGAACTCCGGGATAAGATCATCTGATAACCACACAAGAAGATTTGCCAGTTACCAGAGCACCAAAGCAGCCCGCCATAGCTTTTTTTAATTCACGTATTTATTTTTGTGGTTTTGTCGGGCATCCAGAAACGAGGCTTGGGACGAAGACGAGAGGCTGTTTTTGCAAAGGCCGACGTGGCTACCCGACGTGGGCCTGCTCCGGGTTGTCATGGTGATGCTGTAGGCCTGAACACTTTCACAGGCTCAACTATGAAGTTTCTGCACGCTGTTGTTGATTCATTTCTCCGCACCTCAACTTCTCCCTCACTTCAGCTGCTTCCTCTTTTGTTTCTCACTTGATTTACGGCAGGCTGCTGCCATTTAAATAGATGCGCATTTTGGAATTCCTCCTTTCTGCGCAAATGCAAAGGGAAAAATCACCCATGCGGGAGTCATGCTCAAAGAGTTGGTTATTGTTGCTTGCGGGATTTCGACTCTCTGTGGTTGTCGAGCCTAATTCAGAGTAATTCAGGCTCCTCAGTGGGGGCAGTGCATAGCTCCACAGGAAATTATGATAGCGAAAGTCTTCCTGTCGAGCTCTGCACTTGGCACTACAAAGTGCCTCGGGCCGCAGCCACCTGAATAGGGTTGAATTAGACCAGACAACCGCAGCATCCCACTTCTTAATCTATTAGAGCGACATACAAGTGGCAATTGTTGATTGCAAAAATGGGATTAAGAGGCCCTTCAAGCGAATTGATTTTCTTGTGAGACCAAAAAGAGGCAAGAGAAGCCCTCGTTTGAATCACACAGCCAGAAAGTTTCATGAATGGGTTCCACTCCAAATGTTAGCATTTTAGCAATCAGTGCTTCCCCCCATGGGGCGCGCAGGTGAGAGAAATAAACTGCTTCTCCAAAATAGCACATGACACGCGAAAGCCAAGGTTCAGGCATCCGCCTTGCCAGAGTCCCCGGAATAAAGTAGCCGCTGGAAAGCTGCCTAATAATGGGCCACAGACAGATGATGCCAGTGGTTCCTCTGGGCCCTGCGCGAGCTAGCGTCAGCTCCAGCCGGGGTTTGGTGGGGAGTCAGGTGAGTCACTGACATTTTTCATGATTCGGTCTCTGATTTGCCCGTGATGACACTCCTCTCCCTCCGGGGTCCGCAAAGAGCATGGACCTCAAGTGGCCTTGGATTTTCGTCTCTGGATTCCTTTGGAGAACGTAACGAGATTCTCTGCTTGTTGGATTCAAATGCCGTCTCGCTTTTTCCAAAGTGCCGTTTAATTTGGAGGGACATCTATCATAGTCACTCGTCTTCTGAAAGCCAAATGGCACACTGCCCGGCCTCTGCCCCAGGGTGATTCCACAGGCCTTGAAAACACAAACTCCGTTCGTCTGACGCCCAAAGCTGGAACACATCATCTCAGGCTGATTGAAAACCGATCGGGAGCCTAAAAGAAAGCACGTAGCGGGTACGCACGCGCAAGCGCCCATATTCTGATAGCGAAAATGACGCTGAGGATCTCTCGAACGTTGGTTGCTAGCATATCATGCATCACAAATGTATCTCGAGCGATCATTTATCTGGCGGCTTTAGCTGTCAGGAAATCCAGGGGTGTGGAGAATAGAAATGACACCGTGATGCCAGCTGGGGAAAAGAAAGTGACCAGAGCAGATGGGGGAAGCCTCCTATTACCTCTGCCTTTAGGATCTGTCACATTCCTAACCAGCAGCAGATAATTTGGAAAGCCCCGAGCCCTTTGACAACACAAGTGGCGACCGGCGGTTGAAAGGTGTTAGAAGAGGCTCCTGTTTGGGAAGATAAACATCACTCCAAGGGACAATGAACTCTGTGCAGATCTGAGACTCCTCAGAGGAAAATCCTTGTCCGTGAATGTAGGAAATGAGAGTGTCCGCCTTTCCCTCACCTATCAGCCCAAGGGGCTGGGCGGGGGGAAGATGTGATGATGGGGGAAGGCCACCTTTGTTTACAAGCACAAAGGGGACCGGCTCTCCTGTCCCCAAAGGTCGCTTCAAAGATCCTTTGGGGGGAAAAGTGGCACAATTTAGACATTTGACGCGCCCTACGCATACTGACGCCGTAACTTTTAAAAGCCCAGCCTACCAAGCTGGTCGGCGAGGTGTTCTTTATTTTTGCCCGGGAATGGTTTTTTTTTTTTTTTTGTCTTTTTTTTTTCTTTTTTCCCCTCCCGTCTCGTTTCATCTTCTTAACCTGTGGAGCCTGAAGCCAAGGGCCACATCAGAAACTGCTTGATGGAGTTGTTACGGCGTTGTGAGTCTGGAAAGCCCGCCGAAGCTCGTGTCCTGACGCATGGGGAGCACTGTTTTTGGCAGGAATTTCTGAAGCAAGTTTGCGGGGTGGGGGTGGGGGGACAAAAGCAAGCCAGTGCCGGAGGGACCTCATGCAGCCCAGCAGCGCACTGGCTGATAGTTCACCATTGTTCTGCAGTATTCCAGCAGCTACCTTGGCAGGTGGAGTTTTTTTTTTGGTTTGGGGTTTTTTTTTTTTGGGTTTTTTTTTTGGCTTTTTGTTTTGAAGGGAGGTCCTTGTTTAGACAACGTTTGCACAGAGGCTCTCCATAGATTCGCAAATGTGAAACTCGCAGGAGAAGAAAGGACGTGGGCATTTACATGAAAATATAATGGATAGATTTCATGTTCTCCTTCCTCTGCATATTCAAGGAATTCTTTTTCTGGGTGTATTTCACTTGTAACAGCCTTTATTTAAAGCTTAATTCAGAGGAACCACAGTTTGTTAGGTCTTTTCTTTCCCTCTGGATTTTCTCTAAACCCCGAAAGCAGAGGCGTTGGCCTGCATATAACATAGCAAGTATGGGCTACAGTAAGTAATAATTGTATATTTATCATAATGTTGCTTTCCCGGAACGCTATTCATTAACTGCCCCGTATTTAATTATGCCGAAATTAGCACAGGGGAGTCTTTGGCTAGTGTATTTGCACATGTTATCAATTATGTCCTAATAAATTAATTTGCTTTTCAGGATTCACCAGAGGCACCGGTTGGGCCTCTGCGCGCCTGCTTGACTGTTCTGACTTTGAACAGGTTTATTCAGCTGCTGTCTGCTAAGCCCCACAGAAAAGGACAAAGGCTGCTGATCGGCCTTTTATGGCTTATTGGAAACTGGTGGTCCGCACTGAAGCTCTGGTCAGTGATTAACCCGCGAGAAAACAAACTACACAAGGCTAAGTTGATGTTGGAGGAGGAATGAGCTCACTTCATTAAGGCTTGAAGAGGAAACCTTTTCTTCTTCAGCGCTTGTTCAAAACTTTTCAGGTCTCTATTTAATCACGTAATGCTCTCTAAGTAGCGAGAGAAGCCTGGTGCACAGCAAGTGCTCTTTGGCCACATGACAACTTCGAAAGATAAATGATATATAAATATCTTCATGGTTTTGTGCGCGGAGGAAACCAATTCTCAGTACTTCACAGAGCAGGACCCTGTGAGGCTAATCTGCTTGTTTCTTTATCAAAAGGAATAGCCGGGGACCCTGCGTGCGACTTCAGGGGCGCAAACGGTGGTCTTCATATTTCTTCTGGGCTTTGCTTTCTTTGATGGGGTTTTTGAAAACGCGGGTGAAAGGTACCTCCGGCCCTCCCCGCGAGTCCAAACACGGATTGGAAAGAGGCTGTGGAGGGGAGAGAGCGAGGAAGAGGCCTCAGATGATACAAATGACTGCGGAACTGGAAGATAAATCTCTTTGCAGCTAGGACAGAAGGTAGAACCGGGTCTGCGTTGCCTGGTTCTGTTTTGGGGAGCTGCTTTCCTAGCATCATCTAGTCGAATCTCTCTCTCTCTCTTTTTGTCTCTTGCACACGCGCACGAGTGGCAACCTCAACTTTGTAGACCATGAATACAAATCATAGATTTATGCAGATTTACATGACTTAGTTCGGGTTTTGGCAACTTAACGCTCTTGGGGGATGGGGCAGGGACTTCATGGTCTTGAATTAGAAGTCAGTGAGGATAGAGAATAGGTAAACGTCAAGGGATTTCACTGGTGCCTTCCCGTTCTGAACTGTTCTGAACGATGAACAGTTGATGAAACTGATGAAACTCACTGTTGTTTTGATCAAGCACAAACTGAGGGCCTCTGTCGCGGTTTGGGGGACCTCTAGCCATCCTCCCTCACTTTGTCACTGCTATGTTTTTCCTATTAGATCTTGAAATGGTGCTCGATGGCTCCCTCCCGCTCCCGGACACACATACTCACAGGCGCAAGCGCTCCTAAGACGTCGTTACGGGAAGACGTTCAATTAATTGGGAAAATACGTAATAAATGTGTAGATTGCATATCAAGGAGACACGTTTCACGAAATCTCCATTATCATCTGGTGTATGTCGGTCTTCAGAAAACTCACAACCACCGGAGGATGAATCAAGGGAGAGGGAGGGTTCTCCTGGTGCCTGCACAACCGAAGCTCTGGTTTTCTGGCATCTTCTGTCCTCTACACTACTTATAATCTGTATCTCTTCCTCCTTCCATGCCTTCCCCACTCCCTTTAGTTGCCGTGAGAGGATCTGACAAAGCTCTCTGGCTTTGTGGCAGGACCGAACTTCTGGGTTGGGTGTCATCTAAATAATCTTTCTTTACCGCTCCGTTCCCCTGTGACTTTATGCAGTGACTCCACTCCGTTATCTTTTCTCCACCCCCTCTAGTAGCCACCGATGTCATTAACGCTGTCCACTTGCTGATGTGTTGGAATGTCCCCCGGTTAACGGTTTGATTCTTTCACATACATGTTACATGAGTGCTTTGCAAACTCTCATGTGTACCACGAATCACCGGGGGAATCTTGTTAAAAGTGAGATTTTGACTCGAGAGATGTGAGATGGGGTCTGAGATTCTGCATTTCTTTTTTTTTTTTTTAATGTTTGCTTATTTTTGAGAGAGAGAGCACATGAGCAGGGGAGGGGCAAAGAGAGAGAGAGAGAGAGAGAGAGTGGGGGAGACAGAATCCAAAGCAGACTCCAGGCTCTGAGCTGTCAGCACAGAGCCCGACGTGGGACTCAAACCACAAAGCATGAGATCATGACCTGAACCGAAGCTGGATGCTTAACTGACTGAGCCACCCAGCCGCCCTGAGATTCTGTATTTCTAACAAGCTCCCAGACGATGCTGCTGGTCCCCGGACCGCACTTTGAGTAGCAAGGCTCCACACTGGTTTTTCCCAACCACACTTTATTTATTTATTTATTTATTTATTTATTTATTTATTTATTTAATATATGAAATTTATTGTCAAATTGGTTTCCATACAACACCCAGTGCTCATCCCAAAAGGTGCTCTCCTCAATGCCCATCCCCCACCCTCCCCTCCCTCCCACCCCCCATCAACCCTCAGTTTGTTCTCAGTTTTTAACAGTCTCTTATGCTTTGGCTCTCTCCCACTCTAACCTCTTTTTTTTTTTTTTTCCTTCCCCTCCCCCATGGGTTTCTGTTACGTTTCTCAGGATCCACATAAGAGTGAAACCATATGGTATCTGTCTTTCTCTGTATGGCTTATTTCACTTAGCATCACACTCTCCAGTTCCATCCACGTTGCTACAAAAGGCCATATTTCATTCTTTCTCATTGCCACGTAGTACTCCATTGTGTATATAAACCACAATTTCTTTATCCATTCATCAGTTGATGGACATTTTGGCTCTTTCCATAATTTGGCTATTGTTGAGAGTGCTGCTATAAACATCGGGGTACAAGTGCCCCTATGCATCCGTACTCCTGTATCCCTTGGATAAATTCCTAGCAGTGCTATTGCTGGGTCATAGGGTAGGTCTGTTTTTAATTTTCTGAGGAACCTCCACACTGCTTTCCAGAGCGGCTGCACCAATTTGCATTCCCACCAACAGTGCAGGAGGGTTCCCGTTTCTCCACATCCTCTCCAGCATCTATAGTCTCCTGATTTGTTCATTTTGGCCACTCTGACTGGCGTGAGGTGATATCTGAGTGTGGTTTTGATTCGTATTTCCCTGGTGAGGAGCGACGTTGAGCATCTTTTCATGTGCCTGTTGGCCATCCGGATGTCTTCTTTAGAGAAGTGTCTATTCATGTTTTCTGCCCATTTCTTCACTGGGTTATTTGTTTTTCGGATGTGGAGTTTGGTGAGCTCTTGATAGATTTTGGATACTAGCCCTTTGTCCGATATGTCATTTGCAAATATCTTTTCCCATTCCGTTGGTTGCCTTTTAGTTTTGTTGCCCAACCACACTTGAAAAGCAGGGTGTCTGGGGTGCCTGGGTGGCTCAGCTGCTTAAGCTTCTTCCTCATGATTTCACCTTAGGTCATGATCTCACGGTTTGTGAGATCGAGCCCTGCACTGGGCTCTGTGCTGACAGCGTGGAGCCTGCTTAGGATTCTCTCCCTTCCTCTCTCTCTCTCTGCCGCACACATGCACATACACTCTCTCTCAAAATAAATAAACGCTTATGAAAAAATAAAGGCAAATTTGTGAAAATGCTGGGTTGGTAGAGAATCAAGCATTTGAATCCAGGCACAAAAATTTAAGCAAAGTTATTGAGAGTTAAAAGGTGCCCTAGCATCAGGGCATATATCAAAATCTTAACATGAACTAGGTTCTTCTAACATTCATAGAAGAGCTTGCCAGCGAACACATATGCTTTTGTATATTTTCAAAAATTAAACTTTGTGATAACTACAGGCAATGAAAAGGAACGGTTTGTGCCAAACTCCACAATTGGGGGGGGGGGAGCCAGAGCTCACTAAATGACCTATCATTATAGGATTTTAAAATGTTAAGGAAATTCACTACTAAATCACATCTTGGTAGCATCATTTGTAAAGAAAGTGTTCTCAGCTGGGTGAATATTTTAGCCCTATAGTGGTATTTCAGAACAGTCTTTTAATATCGCTGTAGTATTTATTCTAATTTATTTCAGCTTCTGAAATTTTCTGAGTAATGAGGTTTGTTAGAGTGGATGCTGGACCAGCTGTATATCTTAATCTAAACTGTTCCCCACCCCCACCCCGTTATCCCTAAGATCTTTAGGAAAAGATTTTCTACAACCTTTTGAGGCAAATTTTTAAGAACTAAATCTTACTACAAACCATAGTAGATTATGCTGCAGTTTAGGCCATTATTATTTTGTTTAGCCAACCGCAAAATATCTGTAATGTATCTGCTATCACCCCCAGATAGTGCTAGGTACCAGGGCAGAAAAGAGAATTTTTTTTCTTTTGTGGAGTACAACAGAGTACAAACAGCTGTATAAAAGAATGAGGCAGTCTATGAACTGATATGGTGTAATTTCCAGGACATCTTATGAAGTGTAATGGAAAAGTGCAAAATATGGCATGCTATTTTTTGTGTAAAAAAATAACAATATACGTGTGTGTGTGTGTGTGTGTGTTACAAAAACAAACAGAAAAAGGATAAAACAGAATCTATGGGGTTAGTGGAAACTAGGTGGAGAGGATAGGAATAGGCGAAAAACTTCTCTAGTGGTAGCTTTTTAGATACTTTTGACTTTTTAACATGTAAACATTTTATATATTTCAAAAATTCAGTGAAAAGGGATGAAAAATCAAATCTTAAAACTTAGTACAAGCAGAAACAAATAGACAAGTAAACGTCACATTTATAACAAACGATGGAGAGAAAAGGAAATTCATTTTTTTCCCAAAAATTTTAACATAGGTCTCTGATGATATACGTCTTTAGCAGAATATGTTCTAAGGACGAAAAGAGCTTTACTTAGTACATATTGTTAGTATCACATCATATTTGTGCATTTATGTCCACCTAAGGAGGAAGCAAGTAAGTAAATGTATTAATGTTACTAGGAACCCAGATTTTCATGGTACAAGAAAAGGGATTTAAGTAGAAAGTATCTAAAAGTAAAGGAAAGCCCTCTAATGTTAAATTTGAGTCAAGAACATCAGTATGATTTTTATTTTATATACATAGATGTGTTTTTCCCAGCTCAATTCACTCAAAAGACTTAGAAGTAATGATACCCCAGGGACAATGAGCATACCTGGAGCTCAGATGTTGGTTTCTTTCCTTTTTTCTTTCAGGACGTCCGCTGATTTGATTTGATTTGATTTGATTTGATTTTTTAAATTTACATCCAAGTTAGTTAGCATGTAGCGCAATAATGATCTCAGGAGTAGAATTCGGTGATTCATCCCCTACATATACCAGTGCTCGTCCCAACAAGTGCCCTCCTTAATGCCCATCTTCCCACCCAATACCCCTCTAGCAACCCTCAGTTTGTTCTCTGTATTTAAGAGTCTCTTATGTTTTGTCCCCTCCCTGTTTGTATATTATTTTTGCTTCCCTTCCCTTATGTTCGTCTGTTTTGCACCTTAAATTCCACATGAGTGAAGTCCTAGGATATTTGTCTTTTGTGACTAATTTCACTTAGCATAATACCCTCCAGTTACATCCATGTAGTTGCAAAGGGCAAGATTTCATTCTTTTTGATTGCCGAGTAATATTCCACTGTATGCCTATATCTATATCTACATCTATGTATCTATACACACACCACATCTTTATGCTTTCGTCAGTTGATGGACATTTGGGCTCTTTCCATAATTTGGTTATTGTTGATAGCACTGCTATAAACATTGAGGTGCACGTGCCCCTTCAAAACAGCACACCTGTATCCTTTAGATAAATACCTAGTAGTACAATTGCTGGGTCATAGGATAGTTCTATTTTAAGTTTTTTCAGGAACCTCCATGTTTTCCAGAGAGGCTGTAGCAGTTTGCATTCCCACCAGCAGTGGAAAAGAGATTCTCTTTCTCCGCATCCTCACCAACATCTATAATTGCCCGAGTTGTTCATTTGAGCCATTCTGACAGGTGTGAGGTGATAGCTCATTGTGGTTTTGATTTCTAATTTCCCTCATGATGAGTGATATTGAGCATATTTTCATGTGTCTGTTAGCCATCTGGATGTCTTCTTTGGAAAAGTGTCTACTCATGTCTTTTGCCCATTTCTTCCCTGGATCATTTGTTGTTTGGGTGTTGACTTTGGTAAATTCCTTATAGATTTTGGATACTAACCCTTTATCTGATATGTCGTTTGCAAATATCTTCTCCCATTCCGTCGGTTGCCTTTTAGTTTTGCTGATTGTTTCCTTTGCTGTGCAGAAGCCTTTTATTTTGATAAAGTCTCAATACTTTATGTTTGCTTTTGTTTCCCTTGCCTCCGGCGACATGTCTAGTAAGAAGTTGCTCCCGCTGAGGTCAAAGAGGTTACTCCCTGTGTTCTGCTCCAGGATTTTCATGGTTTCCTATCTCACATTTAGGTCTTTAATCCATTTTGAATTTATTCTTGGGTATGGTGTAAGAAAGTGGTCCAGGTTCATTGGTCTGCATGTCGCTGTTCAGTTTTCCCCACACCGTTTGCTGAAGAGACTGTCTTTATTCCATTGGGTATTCTTTCCTGCTTTGTCAAAGATGAGTTGGCCATATATTTGTGGGTCCATTTCTAGGTTCTCTGTTCTGTTCCATTGATCTATGTGTCTGTTTTTGGACCAGTACCATACTGTCTTGATGATTACAGCTTTGTAATATAGCTTGAAGTATGGAATTGTGATGCCTCCAACTTTGGTTTTCATTTTCAGGATTGCTTTGCCTATTTGGGGTTTTTTCTGGTTCCCTAAAAATTTTAGGATTGCTTGTTGTAGCTCTGTGAAGAATGCTGGTGTTATTTTGATAGGGATTGCATTGAATATGTAGATTGCTTTGGATCGTATTGACATTTTAACAATATTTGTTCTTTTATTCCATGAGCGTGGAATATTTTCCCACTATTTTGTGTGCCTTCTTCAATTTCGTTCATAAGCTTTCTACAGTTTTCAGCGTATAGATATTTCACCTCTTTGGTTAGGTTTATTCCTAGGTATTTTATGGGTTTTGGTGCAATTGTAAATGGGATCAATTCCTTGATCTCTGTTTCTGCTGCTTCATTATTGGTGTATAGAAATTCAACTGAGTTCTGTGCATTGATTTTACATCTTGCAACTTTGCTCAATTCATGGATTAGTGCCAGCAGTTTTTTGGTGGAATCTTTTGGGTTTTCCCCATAGAGTATCATGTCGTCTGTGAAGAGTGAAAGTTTGACTTCCTCCTTACTGATTTGGATGCCTTTTATTTCTTTGTGTTGTCTGATTGTTAAGGCTAGGACTCCCAACACTACATTGAATAACATTGGTGAGAGTGGGCATCCCTGTTGTGTTCCTGACCTTAGGGGGAAAGCTCTCAGTTTTTCCCCATGGAGGATGATGTTAACAGTGGGTCTTTTGTATGTAACTTTTATGATCTTGAGGTATGATCCTTCTATCCCTATTTTCTTGAAGGTTTTTATCAAGAGAGGATGCTGTATTTTGTCAAATGCTTTCTCTGCATCTATGGTTCTTATTCTTTCTTTTATTAATGAGGCGTGTCACATTGATTTGCAGATATTGAACCAGCCCTGCATCCCAGGTATAAATCCCACTTGATTGTGGTGAATAGTTATTTTAATGTATTCTTGGATCCAGTTGGCTAGTATCTTGTTGAGAAATTAAAAAAAAAATAATGTTTGTTTATTTTTGAGAGGCAGAGAGAGACAGAGCATGAGAGGGAAGGAGCAGAGAAAGAGGGAGACACAGAATCCGAAGAAGCTCCAGGCCTTAAGCTGTCAGCACAGAGCCCAGCATGGGGCTTGAACTCACAAACTGTGAGATCATGGCTTGAGCCGAAGTCAGACGCTTAATTGACTGAGCCACCCAGGCACCCCTCTTGTTGAGAAATTTTGCATCCGTGTTCATCAGGCAAACTGGTCTGTAGTTCTCCTTTTTAGTGGGGTCTTTGTCTGGTTTTGGTATCAAGGTAATGCTGGCCTCCTAGAATGAGTTTGGAAGCTTTCCTTCCATTTCTATTTTTTGGAACAGCTTCGAAAAAATAGGTGTTAACTCTTCCTTAAGGGGTTGGTGGAATTACCGTAGAAAGCCATCTGGCCCTGAACTCTTGTTTTTTGGGAGATTTTTAGTTATTAATTCAGTTTCTTTATTGGTTATGGGTCTGTTCAAATTTTCTATTTCTTCCTGTTTCAGTTTTGGTAGCGTATATGTTTCTAGGAATTTGTCCATTTCTTCCAGATGGCCCATTTTATTGGCATATAATTGCTCATAATATTCTCTTATTATTGTTTTTATTTCTGCTGTGTTGGTTGTGATCTCTCCTCTTTCATTCTTGATTTTATTTATTTGGGTCCTTTCCTTTTCCTTTTTGATCAATCTGGCTAGGGGTTTATCAATTTTGTTAAATTTTTTTTTTTTTTCAAAGAACCAGCTCCTGGTTTCATTTATCTGTTCTACTGTTTTGGCTTTTTTTTTTTTTTTTTTATTATTCCAATAGCATTAATTTCTGCGCTAATCCTTATTATTTCCTGTCTTCTGCTGGTTTGGGGCTTTATTTGCTATTCTTTTTCCAGCTCTTTAAGGTGTAAGGTTAAGTTGTGGATCTGAGACCTTCCTTCCTTCTTTACGAAGGCCTAGATTGCTATATACTTCCCTCTTATGACTGCCTTTGCTGCATCCTAGAGGTTCGGGGCTGTCGTGTTATCATTTTCATTGGCTTCCATGTACTTTTTAACTTCTTCTTTAATTTCATGGTTAACCCATTCATTCTTTAGTAGGATGTTCTTTAATCTCCAAGTATTTGTGGTCTTTCCAAGTTTTTTTCTTGTGGTTGATTTTGAGTTTCATAGCATTGTGGCACGATATGATCTTGATCTTTTTGTACTTGTTGAGGGCTGATTTGTGTCCCAGTATGTGATCTGTTCTAGAGAATGTTTCATGTGCACTCGAGAAGAATGTGTATTCTGCTGCTTTAGGATGAAATGTTCTGAATATATCTGTTAAGTCCATCTGGTCCAGTATATCATTCAAAGCCATTGTTTTGTTGTTGATTTTCTGCTTAGATGATCTGTCCGTTGCTGTAAGTGGGGTGTTGAAGTCCCCTATTATTATGCTATGATTAGCAATGAATTTATGTTTGTAACTAATTGATTTATATATTTGGGTGGCTCCACTTTGGGGACATAAATGTTTACAATTGTTAGATCTTGGTGGATAAACCCCTTAATTATGATATAATGCCTTTCTTCATCTCTTGTTACAGTCTTTATTTTAAAATCTAGATTGTCTGATATAAGTATGGCTATTTTAAAATCTAGATCATCTGGGGGTGCCTGGCTGGCTCAGTGGATTAAGCGTCCAGCTTTGAGTCGGGTCATGATCTCACGGTTTGTGGGTTCGAGCCCCGTGTTGGGCTCTGTGCTGACAGCTCAGAGCCTGGAACCTGTTTCAGATTCTGTGTGTGTCTCTCTCTCTCTGCCCCTCCCCTGCTCGCGCTCTGTCTCTCTGTCAAAAATAAACATGAAAAAAAATTTTAAGTAAAAAAAAAAAATCTAGATTGTCTGACATAAGTATCGCTATTCCAACTTTCTTTTAGCGACCATTAGCATAACAGATGGTTCTCTGTCCCCTTACTTTCAATCAGATATTGGTTTCTAAGTACCATTCCCCACTAAAAGGAACATTGAAGAATGGCTGATTACAGGGCTGGGATAGTGAAAACTACAAGGTGAGCCTGGAACATCTCATTGTGACAGGAAGAAAGGAAGCTTGAATACTAATGGGGTAAAGTCAGAAGGACACAGGGGTTGGTTTGAAGGGTTCTCAGTGGTCAACTTCAAGACAATTTTAATATCATAAATAATGATCTTAGTAATGGATTATAATACACTGAATTAACATAAGCCATGAATCTGAAATGATGGGGTGTCGGGAGGTTGAGAGTAGAAGGAAAGCTCTTCTTTTTAATGTAATACTAATTTTCAAATGTAGAAGAAAATACAGAATTAGAAACTCAACATTGTCCAACCACCAATGTAGTAATTAATCAGACAAAGATCATCAGTGGGCACAAACTTTCATTGGAACCTGGACGGGGGAAAAAACAACAACATAGAAGGCGTTTGGGGGACAATTGAGATATATGCTGTATATTAGATGATTTTATAGAATGATTATTACATTTCTTTTTTAATTTTAATTCCAGCATAGTGAACATACAGTGTTCTATTTCGGGTGTACAATATAGTGATTCAACAATTGTATACATTGCTCAGTGCTTATCGTGATAAGTGTGCTTTTAAACCTCTTCACCGATTTCCTCCATCCCCCCACCATCCTTCCCTCAGGTGATCATCAGTATGTTCTCTTCAGTTAAGTCTGTTTTTTCATTTTTCTCTTTTCTCTTTGTTCCTTTGTTTTGTTTCCTAAGTTCTACATGTGAGTAGAATCATATGGCATTTGTCTTTGATTGACTTATTTCACTTAGCATAATACCCTCTAGATCCATCCATGTTGTTGCAAATGGCAAGATTTCATTCTTTTTTTAATTTTAATTCCAGGGCCGTTAACATGCAGTGTTATATTAGTTTCAGTTGTACAATATAGTGATTTGACAGTTATATTACTCAGTGCTCATCAAGATAAACCTGCTCTTAATCCCTTTATCTATTTCACCCATCTCCCTACCCACCTCCCCTCTGGTTACCATCTGTTTTATTCTCCAGGATTTCATTCTTTTTTATGGCTGAGTAATATTCCATTGTATGTATATATGTCTACATATCTATCACCTCTTCTTTATCCATTCATCTATTGATGGATACTTGGGTTGCTTCCATAATTTGGCTATTTGTAAATGATGCTGCAATAAACATAGGGTTGCAATATATCTTTTTGAATTAGTGTTTTTGTATTCTTTGGGTAAATACTCAGTAGTGGCATTATTGGGTTATATGATAATTATATTTTTAATTTGTTGAGGAAACTTTGGACTGTTTCGCACAGTGGCTGCACCACTTTGCATTCCTGCCAACAGTGCATGAGCCTTCTTTGTCCTCCACATCCTCAACAACACTTGTCATTTCTTGTATTTTTCGTTTTAGCCACTTTGACAGATGTGAGGTAACGTTGTGGTTTTGATTTCCATTTCCCTGATGATGAGTGATGTTGAGCATCTTTTCATGTGTCTGTTGGCCATCTGGATGTCTTCTTTAGAGAAATGTCTGTTTTTGTCTTCTCATTTTTTAATTGGATTATTTGTGGATTTTTTATGGTGATGAGTTGTACAAGTTCTTTATAGCTTTTGGATACTAACCCTTTATCAGATCTGTCATTTGTAAATATTTTCTCCCATTCCATGGGTTGCCTTTTACTTTTGTTCATGGCCTCCTTTGCTGTGCAGAAGCTTTTTATTTGTTGTAGTGCTGATAGTTTATTTTTGCTTTTGTTTCCCTTGCCTCTGGAGATATATTTAGAAAAATGTTGCTACAGCTGATGTCAGAGAAAGAACTGACTGTGCTCTCTTCCAGGATTTTTATGCTTTCGTGTCTCACAGTTAGGTCTTTAATCCATTTTGAGTTCATTTTTGTGTATGGTATGAGAAAGTGGTCCAGTTTTCTTCTTTTGCATGTGGCTGTCCAGTTTTCTCAACACCATTTGTTAGAGACTGTCTTTTTCCCATTGTACATTCTTGCCTCCTTTGTCAAAGATATATAATTGAGCACATAATCGTGAGTTTATTTCTGGGCTCTCTATTCTGTTCTATTGATCTATGTGTCTATTTTTGTACCAGTACCATACTGTTTTGATTCCTGCAGCTTTGTGGCATATCTTGATACCTGGAATTGCGATACCTCCAGTTTTGTTCTTGTTTTTCAAGACTGCTTTGGTTTTTTGGGGTTCTTCTAATCCATGAACATGAAATATCCTTCCGTTTGTTTGCAACATTGTCAATTACTTTCATCAGTGTTTTCAAGTTTTCCAAGTACAGGTCTTTCACCTTCTTGGTCAAATTCATTACTAGGGATTATAGTATTTTTGATGCAATTGTAAATGAGTTTGTTTTCTTAGTTTCTCCCTCTGCTACTTTATAATTAGTATATAGAAATGCAGCAGATTTCTATATATGAATTTTGTATCCTATGACCTCACTGAATTCATTTCTCAGTTCCAGTTAGTAGTTTTTTGGTGGAGCCTTAGGGTTTTCTATATATTGTATCATGTCATTTGTGAATATGAATGTTTTTTCTATATATAGTATCATGTCATTTGTGAATGTGAATGTTTCACTTCTTCCTTACCAGTTTGGATGCTTTGGTTTCTTTTTGTTGTCCAGTTGCTGTGGCTAGGGCTTCTAGTACTATGGTGAATAAAAGTGGTGGGAGTAGACATCTTTGTGTTGTTCCTGACCTTAGGGTTAAAGCTCTCAGTTGTTCACCATTGATGTTAGCTGTGGGTTTTTCACTTAAGGCCTTTATTAGGTTGAGGTATGTTTCCTCTAAACGTACTTTGTGGAGGGTGTTTTATCATGAGTAGGTGTTGTACTTTGTCACGTGCTTTTTCTCTGTCTCCTGAAATGATCATATAGTTTTTATCCTTTCTCTTGTTGATGTGGTGTCTGATTATTACATTTCTTGGGGATGATAATGGGATTGTGATTATGTAGGAGACGGTTCTTGTTCTGAGATCTGTGTTGAAGTATTTAGGGGTGAAATCTCATGATGTTTGCAAGTTGTTTTCGAATATATAATACACGATATATGTGCGTCATGATATGTGATATCCCTACATATACATATATGTATGTATAAGAGAAGGCAGAGGCAGCTAGATGCTAACAAATTGGTGAATCCAAATGAAGGGAATACAGGGATTAAACGTACAAATCTTTCAACTTTCCCGAATGTTTAGAATTCTTCAAAATAAAACCGGATGGGTGTGGGGGAGGACATTTTGTCATCCACAGAGTTGCTGGAAAGGCAAGAGAACTAGACAGAAAAGAAGTGGGAACAAGGGTGGGTCTGCAGCCAGAGCCAGAGGCGCAATCACGTTACAAGTCCTATGATGGGGACACCGCTGCAGCTGCTCTGGAGCCCTGTCCCCCAGAGTGCCGAGCCTAGACACTGGACCAGTCTGCAGTCTCCAGTACAGTTTCTCCCTGTCTCTGCTTCCATGTGTCACTAGGTCCCATGCCTCTGATTGACCAAGCTTTAGATCATGTGCCCACACCCTGATTGTAGGAAGCGTTGAGGAAAGGCTTTTTCTAGCTTCTTTCTTAGCCACCTCTGCCTCACTCAGACTCATTTGATGAGAGATTCCCTAAACATAAGATGTACCCATACATCAGAAGGAGGTTCAGAAGCTGTCTTTTTTTTTAATTAATTAATTAATTTATTTATTTATTTAGAGCACATGAGCAGGGGAGAGGCAGAGAGAGGGAGAGAGAGAATCCCAAGCAGGCTCCACACTGTCATCACAAAGCCGCCTGATGCAGGACGTGAACCCACGAACTATGAGATCATGACCTGAGCCGAATCAAGAGTCGGACGCTCAACCGACTGAGCCACCCAGGTGCCCCCAGAAGCTCTTTCTTTGGCAGCCCTTAGTCTAAGCTAAAAATCATAAAGACCGTGTAGATCATTATGAAGTCACTTGTATCATATCATTCCCCCATCATCACCTAGAAGGGCCCTTCTGTTCTAGTTCAAACCCTTAGCTGATCCTGCTGATTATATGAATGCAAACCCAGGTAGAGCACAATTGGTCTTTGGAAATTAGCGAACAGTTGAAACAGAAAAGATAAACAGAGATGTGAGACCCTTGTGAAATTAACCAGAATTCATACATCATAAAGTGTAGAGTAAGTTATTTGGAGTAAATTATGCAGCCCAAAAGTTATCTACATGAGATCCAGGTGTGTCCTTAGTTTTCATCTAGAAGCAAACAACCTTAAATGAGCTAAAGGCTTAAAAGTCAGAGTAGGTTATGAAAATTAGATGCCCTGTGTTCACATAGATAAATGGAAGGACCAACATGGAGACAAAGGATTGTGATGTGAGCACCACCCCAGGGGAGAGAGCCCCGTTGAGCTAAAATGAGTACTTGTATTTCCTTGATAAGTCTCTCTCCCATTACTGCAAATACGAAGATGAATAAGGCCCTCGAGGACCTTATAATCCACTTGGAGAGAGAGACAAGATATACATGAAAAATAAATAACAATAAAAGGTAGCGCATAAAAACCAAATGAGGCGTACAGACAGGTGCCGAAGAAGGTCAGATGAGGGACAAATACTGGGGGGTGGGATGGTGACGTCAGGTTTCCATAAGGAAATGAACATTAGAGGAGGAGTTATCTGCAGTAGAGCCACGGGAGTGGTTGGAAGTTGCCATTCTAAGTAGGCCTAAGAACATGGGCTACGGGGTTTGGAGGCTTGGTTTTGTGTGTGCTTTCGGGGGAGAGGGGTAGTGAGGAAGCTGGCCTTCCTGGGACAAAAACATGGAGAGGTTGTCGATTGTGTGGTTAGGGAAGCTAAGGTTCCTTGAGGGTCCTTGAATACAGGGTTTGGGGAAATTGGCTACTAGGTGAGCAGACTTCTTCAACGTTAACCTCTCCATCTTCTTTATTTTATTTGGATGCTGCTTTTATTAGCTTATTTCCTTTCTTCATGAATTTACTCCCAATTCCTCACCTACAAGTGACACATGAATCCCCTTGTACCACCACGAGACCACTTTCTTACCACCGGAACAGTCCTTTTTAAGGTTTATGGCAACTTCTTTGCTATCACATCAAGCAGCCTATTCTCAGTAGTCATTCTCCACCTGGCACCACTTGAATAGTGTCATTTGTCTGCTCAACAGCCTTCGTTGACTCGTTGGTTTCAGAACAAAGTTTAGTTCCTTAGACAATAATCTGAGACCTCCCGAAGTCTGGCTTCAACTTTCCATCCAGTTTATACGAATCACTACCATTTATTGAATGATTTCTATGTGCCAGGCACTGTGGCAACCATTTTTCATACGTGATCTCATTTGATGCAAAACTCCGTGAGGCAGGTCCAATTAACTTCCATATTTTACATACATGGAAACTGAGGCACAGCTCACAACTGTAGTCTCAGCCTCTCACATGATGTTAATACCTGTATATCCAAATGCTTACTTGACCTCTCCATTTGGATGTAAGGGATATACATCCAAATATCACTCATTTCAAACTTAAAAGATATTTAGAATCAAACTCTTGACTTTCCTCATCCCCGATCCTGCTCCTCCTGTAGTCGTTCTCCATTTGGGGAGATGATAATTCCACTTTTCAAGTTTTTTAGGCCAAAAATCTTGGAGATGCCTTTGATTTTTCTCATCTTTTAAAGCCACACACCCGGTCTATCAGCTCTAACATCAGAATATGTCCAGGGGTCGCCTGGGTGGCTCAGTCAGTTAAGCATTCGACTTTGGCTCAGGTCATGATCTCACGGGTTTGAGAGTTGAAGCCCCACATCAGGCTCTGTGCTGACAGGGCAGAGCATACTTTGGATCCTCTGTTCCCCTCCTCCTGTCCCTCCCCAACTTGTGTGCTCTCTCATTCTCAAAAATGAATAAACATTAAATATCTATCTATCTATATCTATATATAGATATAGATATCTGCAGAATATAACCATTTCTCACCACCCCTACTACTCCTGGTCGAATTTATCTGCCACCTCTCCCCTAGATTTTTGGAATAATTCCATACCTACCGTCCCCACTTACCCCTTTCCTCCCTACTGTAGTTTCTCAACACAGCAGCCCTAGAGAGATCCTGTTAAATAAAAGTCATATTTTGTCATACCCCTGCTCAGAAACTTGCCAATGGCTCCCATCTCACTCAGTGTAAAATCTAAAGTCTATATTATGGCCAGTTGTTACCTCCTCAAAGCTGACCCAGTCATCCACTTTTCTCCTCCTCAGTCGCTCTTCTCTGGCCACTCTGGTCTCTGTATTTCTTCTTCAATAATACAATCTACCCCCCACCTCAGGGCATTTGCACTTATTATTGCTACAAATGTTTCCCCCAAGCAATCCAAAGAGTTTTCTTCCTTTGTTTCTTTCAGGTCTGTATTGAAATGGAAACTCATCAGAGAAACCTTCTAATGACCTGTACAAAACACCCAACTCCCTTCCATTTATGTCACTGTCTAGCTCTTTAGCCTAATGTATTTTTCTTCATAGTTAACACTTACCACTAATTGATACAGTAGAATATTGGATTTCAATAAATATTTGTTGAAAGAACAAAAGAAGATATTTGTCTAGAGGAAATGGAAGAGTCAGTATTTGAAGCCAGAACTATGTGCTTCTATATCTTGTTTCAAACTATTCTATGCCACTGTTGCCCTACACAACTTTCTGTTCCAGTCAAACTATGTTAGTGTCCATGGAAGAATCTGGTACCAGTAAGATGACGTGTTTTTTTTTTTATCCTGAATCACCTTATATGAACATACAGCCAAACAAACACCAAGAAATTCTGAGTAATATATGTCAAACACACTTACAAATGCATAAAATAGGCTCACAAAGTATGGGAAGTCCTCAGGGACAAGACATGAAGAAGGGACTGAAAACTCAGATGCCTTAAATATTAGAAAATTGAACCAGTAGTATATAAGAAGGATGCTATATCATGGCCAAATGAAATTTATCACAGGAATGCAACAATGGTTTACCATTTGAAAATAAATCAGTTTGGGGCGCCTGGGTGGCTCAGTCGGTTAAGTGTCCGACTTCGGCTCAGGTCATGATCTCACGGTCTGTGGGTTCGAGCCCCGCATCGGGCTCTGTGCTGACAGGTCCGAGCCTGAAGCCTGTTTTGGATTCTCTGTCTCCCTTTCTCTCTGTCCCTCCGCTGCTCACTTGCATGCTCGCTCGCTCTCTCTCAAAAATAAAGATTAAAAAAATTTTTTTAAAATCAGTTTAATTCACCATATTAAAAGAATAAAGGACAAAAACATAAATAAGACTCTCTCAATAAATGCAGAAAAAACTCTTGAGAAAAATTGAGGTCCATTAAAAAAATCTCGGCGAACTAGGGACAGGAAATTTTCTCAAGGTGATAAAATGCATCTGTGAATAACGAATAAGTAACATCATACTCGGTGGTGACAGGCTGAATGCTTTCTCCCAAAGATTAGGAATGAAGCAAGGACATCTGCTCTCACTGCTTCCACTTACCATCATATTGGAGGGGCTAGCCAGCAAAATTAGGCAAGTGAAAAAAAAGAGGCAAATAGATTGTAACAGAAGAAATAAAATAGTCTCCATTCAAGGTAGCATGGTTGCCTACACACACAAAAAAACAAAATGCTAAAGGACCTACAGAAAATTTACTGAAACAACAAAGTTAAGCAAGTTTAGAGGATACAAGGTCAATGTACAAATTTCTACCGACTAGCTATGAACAATTGGTAAGTGAAATTTAAAAGGATACCATTTTCAATTGCATCCCAAAACATGGAATACTTAGGGATCAATTTAACAAAGTGTGTGCAAGACTTTTACACAGAGAAGTACAGAACTTTGCCAAAGGAGATTAAAGAACTAAATAAATGGATTGGGAGATTGGCAGATGTTATTGTTAGGACATTAATCCTTCCCAAATTTTCTGGAGTTTCAACACAAACCCAGTTAGAATCTCAGCATAATTTTTTGAAGAAATAGATAATCTGATTCTAAAAGGTAGGACAGAGCCTAGAATGGATCTTGAAAAAGAACAGAGAAGACTTCTGCTATCTGATTTAAAGAATGTCTATAAAGCTATAGTAATCAAAGGAATGTGGTATTGGCATGAAGATAGACATGTAGAATAGAGTTCAGAAATAAACCCGCAAGTATATGATCAACGGATCTTTGACAGAGGTGCCGAGGCAATTCAATTAGGGCAAGAGTGGTCCTTTTAGCAAATATGCTGGGACAACTAAATACCTAGATTTTTTTAAAAGGAAACTTGGGGAGCCTGGGTGGCTCAGTTGGTTGAGCAACTGACTCTTGACTTCACCTCGGGTCATGACCTCGGGGTCATGGGAATGAGCCCTGCTTTGGGCTCCATGCTGAGTGTGGAGCCTGCTTGGAATTCTTTCTCTCCTCTTGTCCCTTCCCCACTCGTGTGCCCATGCTCGCTCTCTCAAAAACTTTCTTTTTTAAAAGGAACCTCAGTCTTTACCTGATGCTGTACACAAATATTAACTCAAATGGACTATGGACTGAAAGGAAAATGAAAATTACAAAAGACCTAGAAGAAAGTATCGGAGGAAAACTTCACAACCTTGATGTAACAAAAGGTTTCTTAGGACACAAGAAGTATAAGCCATAAAAAAGAGGTTAATAAATTTGACTTCACCAAAAAAATTATTTTAATGTTTTTTAACATTTATTCATTTTTGAGGGACAGAGACAGGGCACGAGTTGGGGAGGGACAGAGAGAGAGGGAGACACAGAATCGGAAGCAGGCTCCAGGCTCTGAGCTGTCAGCACAGAGCCCAACATGGGACTCGAGCCCATGAACCGTGAGATCATGACCTGAGCTGAAGTCAGACTCTTAACCAACTGAGCCACCCAGGTGCCCCTGACTTCACCAAAATTTAAAACTTCTCTTCTTTGAAATATACCTTAAAAAATGAGATGGCAAGTCACAGAATGGGAGAGAAATCTGCAACATAGTACTCTGACAAAGGCCTTGTATCCAAAATATAAAGTGAATGCCTAATTAATTGACAACCGAGTTCCAAGAGCAGGCAAAAGATTTAAATAAACATGTCACAGAAAAAGATAAAAATGAGCAATAAACACACAAAGAGAAGCTCAACATCATTAGTCACCAGGGAACTACTAAAGTGACAATCATATATCACTACACATCTAGTAGAATGGCTAAAATTAAAAAGTCTGATAATGCTAAGTGTTGGCAAAGATGCGAAGCAGGAACTCTTGCACCTTGCTGATGGGACTGTAAAATGGTGCAACCACTTTGGAAAACTGTGGAGTTTTCTTATAAAGTTAAATATACATTTACCATGTGGCCTGGCTTTCCTACTCTTAGATATTTACCGAAGAAAAATAAAAACGTGTCCATACGTGGATGTTCATGGAAGCTTTATTCATAGCAGCCTAAAACTGGAAATAACCTAAATGTCCATTAATAGATGAATGAACGAACAAATTGTGGCATTCCACATAACGGTATACTACCCAGCAATAAAAGGGAACAGACTGCTGATATACCCCAAAACATGGATGAATCTCCAAAACATATGTGAGTAAAAAAACCCCCAAACATAAAATAGTTCATACTGTATGATTCCATTTATATGAAATTCTAGGAGAGTCAAACCAATCAATAATGACAGGATGTCCGTGAGTGCCTAGGGTTTGAGTCACAGACATGTCTAGAAAGGAGCACAAGAGACCTTTTTTAGGGCATTGTAAATAATCCATATGTTGACCAGGGTAATGATGAATGCACCCATTATATAATTGTTAATTACACCTCAATAAAAGTGATTTTTTAAAAAAAATGCTTAAAGATCCAACATGACATCTAGTAGGAATTCCAAAGGGAGAGAATATAGAGAATGGGGGATAATCAATATTTAAAGAGATAATACCTGACAAGCGTTTCAGATGGGAGGAAAGAGAATAATCTTCAGATTCAGGAAGCACAAATCTTGGCCAGAAAGAAATAAGCTAAATCCACATGCAGAATCCAGAATGCCAAAGACAAAATGACATTGAAACAACCCAAAAGACAAATTACCTTCTAAGGAACAGCAATCAGAGAGATAGAAGACTTAACAAGAACAACAACTGAAGGCATAAAGCAATGGAAAAGCATCGCCATATCTAGAAAATCCCCTTCAAACTAGAATTCTATACCATTTAAAAACATTTTCGGAAACCGGATGGTGGTTATAAAGGCATACAAATACGTAAAAAGCTATCAACCTGTACACTTAATATTTGTACATTTTACTGTATTCAAGTTATATCTGAATAAAAAAATTTTAAATATTCTAGTCATAGGTCTTGAGTTTTTACCATCCGTAGATCCGCGATTAAAAAAGTACTTTTGAAACTATCAAATATGTAATGATGTTCATGTCATTAGGATCCAAATACATCTTTTAAAACAAAATTAATGTTTATTTATTTTTGAGAGAGAGACAGAGAAAGACAGAGTGCAAGCAGGGAAGGGGCAGAGAGAGAGGGAGACACAGAATCTGAAGCAGGCTCCAGGCTCTGAGTTGTCGGCACAGAGCATGACATGGGGCTTGAACTCAGGGCCCGCGAGATCATGGCCTGAACTAAAGTCAGACGCTTAACCCATTGAGCCACCCAGGTGCCCTCCCCCATTTTTAAGATTTTTGATGTCATAATATTTTTTTTAATGTTTCTTTATTCTTGAGAGAGAGCGAGGGAGATACAGAATCCAAAGCGGGCTCCAGGCCCTGAGCTGTCAGTACAGAGCCTGACACAGGGCTCGAACTCGCGAGCTGTGAGATCATGACCCGAGCCAAAGTTGGACGCTTAACTGAGTGAACCACCCAGGTGTCCCCCAAATGTATACTTCTGAAAGAGAAATTTAAATCAAAAGAAAGGAGTGAGGTTTACCAATTAAGAAATTGGTAAGCATAAGTAAAACTAAGGATCAACTTATCAAATAGCAATAATGGTATCATATTTACTTGATTATAAAATATACTTTTAAAAAGCTTCTCAACATTTCTGAAGTTGAAGTACATCTTGTATGTTGATGTGTTATGATTTAACTGGCAGTATTTTGTCTTTATTTGGAGTCGGTAAAATAATGGTGCATCTTATAACCAATGAGCCTTCGACTGAGCAAAATATAATAATGATTACTAACTTGGGTAATGTGAAAAACCAAAGTGAAGACAACATTATGTAAGATGGGAAAATGGAGTTAAAATGTTCTAAAATCCTCTTTTAGGAAGAGAGTAGACATATTAAGTAGGTTTATATTTTACTGTGTGACTATCCAAATCTAAGAGAAACCTAGCTCTATGTCATAACCACACAGGAAAAATAATTTATCTCAAATGACATTAAAACACACTATTTTGACTCTACATGCCTAATGGAATATATCCAATGGACAAAACGAGCCATGAAGGCATATTAGGCTGCATTAAGCAGTCTTTTTGTTGATAGTGATGGTAGGACTATTTTTTTTGAAACTAGCAAATATGTAATGACGTTCGTGTCATTAGGATCCAAGATTTTCAAGATAAGAAGGATAGAAGTGTACAGTTAGATAAGTTAACTAAAAACTTTGTAACCTTAAATTTTATAACATAGTAAGATCTTCTAATTTGTTTTTCACTTCCTGAAAATAGACTTCTTTCCTAGCTCAGCGAAAAGACCTAGGAAGAGCCCAGTAACGAGGAGCCCCCTTAACCCCCATATTGTGGTCTCTAATCTTTCTACCAGAAAGGGCTCCTTGGTGGGATGACTGATTACAGATTTGGATTATGAAATGAACAACATGAGCCTCATACATCCCATTGTGCCGTAAAGCAAGTAAGTTATCAAAGATCATGAGGAGCATGTCAAAAGGATGTAGGACCCAACTTGAAAGAACTAGACTCCCACTGGCCAAATATGGGATAATTTGAACATAACAGCAATCGTGACTGCAGTGGATCAAAAATCATAAGATACATAAACATCTGTGAGTTCGTAATGATAATTTGAAAAATATTGATCACCCGGGACTGGGGGTAGGGATGAGTGGGGGGGGGGGGGGAACTGCTTAATGGGTATGGAGTTACCTTGAGGAATGATGAAAATGTTTTGGAACGAGATAGAGGCAATGATTGTATAACATTGTGAACGTAACAAGTGCCGCTGGATTGTACACTTTAGAATGGTTAAGTTTATGTTATATGAGCTATACTCCAGTAAAAAATATTGGGTGATAGATACATAGCACCTTATTACATGCTTCTCTACTTTTGTGTACGTTTGAAACTCCCGTGGGTCAAAGAAGCCATAATGGAAAATACAGCTAAATCATAATGAAAAGATTATATATCAAAAACTTAAGGGATATAGCTAAAGAAGTACTTAGAAGGGAAATGCATAGCCTCAAATGCTTATATAAGAGAAGGAGAAAGGCTGAAAATCAGTAAGTTAATCCAATTTAAAAAACTAGAATAAGAACGAGTAATAAGAGGTAGTAGTAGAAGGAAAGAATTAATACAGAGCAGAAATTAAATAGAAACTAAAGATATAAGGACCATAAGGACAAATGTTGTTTCTTTGACTAATAAAATTGATAGACTCCTGGCAAGATTAATATGCCGCCTACTGAGGTGATCTTCTACTAGCCTTTTCTCTTATTAGCCCCCAGCCCACCACCATGGGCTTGTCTTCATTGGGAATGACCTGGGCCATATCCTCTAGTCAATGTCCCAATACCCTCCCCATATACAGCAGAGTCTTCTTTCCCCCTCACGGTCATGGCAAGCTTATAATGAAGGTAAGTGACAAGTTTCCACATTGTGCAAATCTGTTTAGCCCCACGTTGTCCCAGACTTCTCCATCAGAAAATAGGATTCTGGCTTTCTGTCTGCCCAGAGTAGTAACCATCTCTACTCGCTATCTATTGCTGTGTAAGAAATTATCCCCCCAGATTTAAGCAACTTAAAACAATGTTATCTCACTGAGTTTGTGCATCAGGAGTCCAGGAGTGCCTTAGATGGGTCCTTCTGGTTGATAGTCTCTCATGAAGTTGCAGTCAAGCCCTCAGCGGGGGCTCTCGTCTCATCTGAAGTCTTGACTAGGGGAGCCTCTGCTTCCAAGATCATTCCTGTGGTGGCTGGTTAGATCTTCACTGGCTGTGGCATTCCTGTAGGCTGCCTGGGTGTTCACCTGACATATGGTGGCCTCCCCAGTGTGAGTGATTCAACAGATAGCAAGAGCAAGGGAGAACCAAAGATGGAGGCCATTATATTTTACAACATTATTTTGGAAGTCATGTACCAACACTTGTGCCATATTCTATTGATCACCTGGGCAAACCCGGGTCTAAAGTGGGACAGTACTACACAAGGTGTGAATATATTTTTTTAATATGAAATTTATTGTCAGATTGGTTTGCACACAACACCCAGCGCTCATCCCCACAGGCGCCCTCCTCCATGCCCATCACCCACTTTCCCCTCCCTCCCCTCCCACCATCAACCCTCAGTTTATTCTCAGTTTTTAAGTCTCTTATGGTTTGCCTCCTTCCCTCTCTGTAACTTTCTCACAAGCTTTCGAAAGCTGAGTACTACGCCATCTAATTATTCACCCCAAACAGGAGAAAGACTGCTTCCATGTTTAAAACAGTTTATTTTTGGGGTGCCTGGGTGGCTCCGTCGGTTAAGCGTCTGACTTCGGCTCAGGTCATGATCTCACGGCTTGTGAGTTCGAGCCCTGCGTTGGGCTCTGTGCTGACAGCTCAGAGCCTGGAGCCTCTTCAGATTCTGTGTCTTTCTCTCTGCCACTCCACCACTCACACTCTGTCTTTGTCTCTCAAAAATAATTAAACATTAAACAATTTTTTTAAATAGTTTATTTTGTATGGCCTTTTGTAGCAACATGGATGGAACTGGAGAGTGTTATGCTAAGTGAAATAAGTCATACAGAGAAGGACAGATTCCATGTTTTCACTCCTGAGAAACTTAACAGAAGACCATGGGGGAGGGGAAGAAAAAAAATGGTTAGAGAGGGAGGGGGCCAAAACATAAAAGACTCCTAAAAACTGAGAACAAACTGAGGGTTGACGGGGGTGGGAGGGAGGGGTGCGTGGGTGATGGGCATTGAGGAGGGCACCTGTTGGGATGAGCACTGGGTGTTGTATGGAAACCAATTTGACAGTAAATTTCATTAAAAAAATAATAAAAAAATAGTTTATTTTGTCTCTTCTTCTGACCATCAAGATTTTTCAAATTCTTAGGGTCCAGTCTTGAAGCATTTAAACGTGTATTGTATTATTCTCAATATTTTCCAATATATTTGGTAAGAAACAGCCATGAAACTGAACTAAAGGGAGGTTTGCCTTTAACAACCTATATACTTGAATATACCCTTTCCCTGTTCATATGGAAATCTAGCTAATGGGGCGCCTGGGTGGTGCAGTCGGTTAAGCATCCGACTTTAGCCAGGTCACGATCTCGCGGTCCGTGAGTTCGAGCCCCGCGTCAGGCTCTGGGCTGATGGCTCGGAGCCTGGAGCCTGTTTCCGATTCTGTGTCTCCCTCTCTCTCTGCCCCTCCCCCGTTCATGCTCTGTCTCTCTCTGTCCCAAAAATAAATAAATAAAAAAAAAAACGTTGAAAAAATAAAAAAAAAGTAATGACTCATTAAAAGAAAAAATCTAGCTAATGTGCAGAAAACAATTTTAGGTACACTAGCAGCTAGAAGTTGTTCCATATCTAACTACATTCTAGTTGTAAGCACTTGCATTTAATTTGTACTCTTTTTATGAACCACATTCCCTTGAAACTGTAACCATTTGTCGTACTGTTTTCTGGCTGTTGTTTGTCCCGGCGCCAAGGCTCTATAGAAAGAAATGGGAAGTACTTTCTCTCCTCATTACAATCTGTCTGGATCCGCACCGTCATCACTGTAAGCTTTTGGAAATTAATATCACTCTTTCTCATATATCATGTAATTGAAGCCTCACCATATGCTTGTAAAGACGTCATTATCCTATTTTCTAGATGAGAAAGCTGAAACTGGGGGGATTAAGGTTCCTGAGATCATACAACCAGCACAGTAAGTGGCAGTGCCAGGATGTGACGCCAGCATCTCTGACCCTCAGGGAGATTTGGGGAGCTTCGCATTTTTTTTTAAGTGTATTTATTTATTTTGGGAGAGAGAGAGAGAGACAGAGAGGGAGGGAGGGAGGAAGCAGGGGAGGGGCAGAGGGAGAGAGAGAATTCCAAGCAGGCTCTGCACTGTCAAACTCACAAACCACGAGATCATGACCTAAGCCGAAACCAAGAGGTGGATCCTTAGCCGACTGAGCCACCTAGGTGCCCCTTTGGGAACTTTTAATTGAAGTACCACAGCCATTCATAAAAGTGCACAGATCATAAATATAAACCCCAGTGAGTTATGACAAAGTGAACATATTTGGGTAAGCAGATCCCAGATCAAGAAACAGAACTTAGCACCTAGAAGGCCCCTTTCTGCCTCCTTCTAGTCACTATTCCCCCAAGGGCCAGCACTATGTTGATTTCGAATGGCATAAATGAGTTCAGTCTTGTGGAATCATCCACTGTGAATTACGTTGATGAGAGTTGTAGCCCATTCATTCTTATTGCTGTCATATCGTGTACTCCCTGATATGATGTGATAAAAAGGGCACTTCACATCTGTGATTTTCTTTCCCCGAATTCATAACCTCAGTGTAATCATGAGAAAATATCAGCAAGCTCAAATGGAAGGGCTCTCTACAAAATGTGTGACCCGTATTCTTCAAAACTCCCAAAGTCATGAGGAACAAGGAAAGACTTGAGAAACTGTCACAGGCTGAAGGAGACTAAGGGACATGAAAACTAAGTTCAATGTGCTATCTTGTATTAGATCCTGGAACAGAAAAAGGACATTAGAGGAAAAACTAGTGAAATCCAAATACAATCTATAGTTTAGTTAATAGTACAATACTGATGACAGTTTCTGAGTTTTGACAAATGCACCATGGGCAAGAAAAACATTTATTGGAAGCTGGTTGAAAAGTCTAGGAGGAGGTAAAAAGAATATATGGGTACTCTGTACCATATTAACAAGTGCCCTATAAATTTAGAATTATTCACAAATAAAAAGGTTTAAGATCGGGCAAATGATTTGCATAGATATTTCACCCACGATGAACAGATGGCCAATAAGCGCCTGAAGAGATGCTCAAAGTCATTAGTCATTGCTGATGGCAATATAAAATGGCCAGCCACTGTGGGATAAAGTTTGGCATTCCTCAAAAAGTCAAACATGAAATAACCATGAGACCCAGCAGTTCCACCGCCAATAATATTTGACTAAGGAAATGTGAAGTGTTATGACTAATTGTAATCTGACTTTGTACAATTAGAGTTCTGGCTTTGACAAAGATCAGCATATAAATGGCAAGCGAGGCCCCGGGAGTAGAGAGAGGCGTTCTCCAGTGTTCTGGCTTTAGTGAGACAGGGGAAGGAATAGGCTTTGGGGAGAATGGAATCCAGGGATTGTCTCTGGGGATGCTGGGTTGGAATGTTAGATGGGCAGTTAGATAGGAGACTGGACGGGTCTGGCTATAAATACAATTTGTTTTGGTAACATACCAGCCGTTAGTAAGTGCACACTGCCCAAGGCATGTTCTACTTGCCGTGGCCGCTGTAGGAAGGTGATCCCCCTGGGTTGGTGAGGGTCAAGTTTAATGGTTCTTTGTTTCTTCTGTACAGTGACTGTTCAGATGGTGTGGTTTGCTACATGAACTACAGTATCATGGTCCCTCCATCTGAGATGACTACTTTCTGAAGGCATCTTCAACCTGCAAATGGCCAGTCTCCATCAGCGTGCCCAGTCTGGGAGAAGAATTTTGCTTACTGCTCTTGGAACCTGCCATCAATTTTAAGGTGAGGGTAGACAGGGTCGCTGGGGCTCAGCTTGAGGGTTGACTCTGACTACTCTTGGATGCTGTAGATGGACCTCAGTCACTGTGGGCAGTTCCCCCCTTTAGGGAAATCCATCACCAGCATGGCCCTTTCCACAGGGCAGAATATTATAAAATATTATAGGAGAGTGACTCTTCCGTTCTCAGACTGAAGTTTCCACGGTCTGAGGACGCCAGGAATGGTTCCTGGGATGGTCAGACCAGTCTGCATTGTCTCAGGTGAGGCTGGGAAAGATGGTCTTACTGTCGTGGAAGTAGAGGTCTGGTAGGGTAGCAGAATCAAAATGGCCAAAGGCAGCTGGCTTAGAGGCATAAGAACTAAACACAGTATGTGAGCCTGGATTGAAAGAAAATTGCTATACGGAATATCATTGATAAAATTTGAATATGGACTGTCTGCATCCAAGATGATAATATTGTATGGATAGTAAACATTCCATATCTGATAATTTAGCTATACGTATCCAAGAGAATGTGCCGATTCTCAGGAGAGTCACAGGGAAGTATCCAGGGACAAAATAACCCAGCAAAAACAATACCAATAGTAAGACTACATGTGTGTGCGTGCGTGTGTGCAGAAAGAGGGAGAGGGAGGTGCGACCTGTCCAATGTGGCCAAATGTTAATAACTAACAAATCTGCATTCATTGATGTAAAAGTTCCCTATACTACATATTCTTCTGTCATTTTGCAAGTTGGTTTTTTTTTTTTTCTAAGTAAAATGTTGGAGGCTAACACAAAACAAAAAGCTGGCTTCAAAAGTCAGGAAACTAGATTCAGGAAGGAAAGAAAAGTCAGATGAAAACATGGGGATTGGGGCGGGGGGGGTCTGGGATAACTGTTCAGAATAGGTATTCTCTGCTTTTTTTTTTTTTTTTTTGTCTTGATCTGTCAGGAAATGAGCTCGGTGTGAATGAGCAAATGTGAGGCAGCTCAGCATTGAATCACTGGTGTAGAAATCAATACACTTTTCCAAATTCCTTTCCAGAAAGGTAGGATCAGGAAGGCTAACTTGTCCCAAACTTTTGTGTGTATGTGTGTGCACCTCAGTATTTTTCTTTCTTCTCCCAGCCTTGTTGAAGCATAATGGACAAATACAATTGCATATCTCAGATGTGCAACGCGGTGTTTTGATATACATACATGTTGTAAAGTGATCATCATAATCATGCGTATTCACACATCCTTCTTTTCACTTCTTTGGGCGTGTGGTCAGGACACTGAAGATCGACTCTCAGCTCATTTCAAGTATATAACCCAGCATTATTAATTCCACCTTTGTTTAAATGTAATTTCATTTCTCTTTCTTTTCTGTATACGTATACTATACAAACATACAGCTCAAGGCACAGACTCTCCCTGGGTGTACACATTTCTGAATTATCTCCTTAGAGATGGTTATCGAAGCCTAGAGAGCATATAAAGTGCAAAGATCAAGGGACCTGTGGTAGAAACCTAGAAGGTCTAACAGCAGAGAAGTAGCCAACAAAGGAAGCTGAAAGGGAACCCTAAGGAGAAGAAAATGCTTCAAGGAGAAGGGAGTGGCCTGCAGTCTACAACTGTCTCGACCCCGATGGCGGCCATTGGCCATAGTGGCTATTTAAATTTCAATGAAATGGCCGTGGCCCCTGCCTCTCACCGGGCCTCTGCTGAGGAGTCACAACAACAGAGAGCACGTAACACACTCCAAAAAACACCTCCTGCACGGCCAGGCCCTGGACAGTGTGTGACCCCTCTTTAATATAGTAGTGCTTGCAGGTGCAGGACACTTAAGCTTTTAAAACACATAAGGGACAGAAAACTAGGCAAAATGATGAAACGGAAGAGTCCTCCTCAAAAGAAATTCCAGGAAGAAATGACAGCTAAAGAATTGATCAAAACAGATATAAACAATATAACTGAAAAAGAATTTAGGCTAATAGTCGGAAGATTAATTGCTGGGCTTGAAAAAAGCAGAGAAGGCAGGAGAGCATCTATTGCTGCAGAGATCAAGGAACTAAAACATAGTCATGATGAATTAAAAAGTGCCATAAACGAGGTGCAAAATAACACAGAGGCGGCGACAGGATTGAAGAGGCAGAGGGGAGAATAGGTAAAATGGAAGATAAAAATTAGGGGGAAAGATGAAGCTGAGAAAAAGAGAGGTACAAAAATTCTGGACCATGAAGGGAGAATTAGAGAACTAACTGGTTCAATGAAACAGAATAATATCCATATCATAGAAATTCCAGAAGAAGAAGAAGAGAGACAGAAAGGGGCGGAAGGTGTACTTGAACAAATCATAGCTGAGAACTTCCCCAATCTGAGGAAGGAACCAGACACTGAAATCCAGGAGGCAGAGAGAACTCCCTTCAGACGTAACTTGAATCGATCTCCTGCATGACATATCATAGTGAAACTGGCAAAATACAAAGATAGAGAATTCTGAAAGCAGCTAGGGACAAACGGGCCCTAACTTACAAAGGTGGACACATAAGGGTAGTAGCAGACGTGTCCACTGAAACTTGGCAGGCCAGAAAGAAGTGGTAGGAAATTTTCAATGTGCTGACTAGGAAAAATATGCAGCCAAGAATCCTTTATCCAGCAAGCCTGCCATTCAGAATAAAAGGAGAGATAAAGGTTTTCCCAAACAAAAACTGAGGGAATTCATCACCATTAAGAGATCCGCCCTATAAGAGATCCTAAGGGGGATTCTGTGAGTGAAATGTTGCAAGGACTGCAAAGGACCAGAGATATCACTACAAGCATGAAACCTACAGATAACACAATGATTCTAATGCATATCTTTCAATAACACTGAATGTAAATGTAAATGCTCCAATCAAAAGACATAGGGTATCAGAATGAATAAAACAAAACAAAACAAAACCCATCTATTTGCTGCCTACAAGAGACTCATTTTAGACCTGAGAACACCTTCAGATTGAAAGTGAGGGGATGGAGAACCATCTATCACGCTACTGGAAGTCAAAAGAAAGCTGGAGTAGCCATACGTATATCAGACAAACTAGACTTTAAATTAAAGGCTGTAACAAGAGATGAAGAAGGGCATTACATCATCATTATGGGGTCTATCCATTAAGAAGAGCTAACAATTATAAATGTTTATGCACCAAATATGAAAGTACCCAAATATATAAAACAATCACAAACATAAGCAATCTTCTTGGTAAGAATGTGGTAATTGCAAGGGACTTTGATACTCCACTTACAATAATGGACAGATCATCCATGCAGAAAATCAATAAAGAAACAAAGGCCCTGAATGATACACTGGACCAGGTGGACTTGACAGATATATTCAGAACTTTTCATCCTAAACCAGCAGAATACACATTTCTTTTTGAGTGCACATGGAACATTCTCCAAGATAGATCACGTACTGGATCACAAAGCAGCCCTCAATAAATATCAAAGAAGTGAGGTCATACCATGCACATTTTCAGATCACAATGCTATGAAACTTGAAATCAACCACAGGAAAAAGTTTGGAAAACCTCCAAATGCATGGAGGTTAAAGAACATCCTACTAAAGGATGAATGGGTCAACCTGGCAAGAAGAAATTTTAAAATATATAGAAACAAGTGAAAATGAAAACACAACAGTCCAAACCCCTTGGGATGTAGCAAAGACAGTCCTAAGAGGAAAATACATTGCAATCCAGGCCTATCTCAAGAAACCAGAAAAATCCCAAATACAAAATCTAACAGTACACCTGAAGGAACTAGAAGGAGAACAACAAAGAAACCCCAAGGCCAGCAGAAGAAGAGAAATAATAAAGATAAGAGCAGAAATAAACAATATAGAATAAAAAAAAAAACCATTAGAACAGATCAATGAAACTAAGAGCTGGTTTTTTGAAAAAATAAACAAAATTGATAAACCACTTGTCAGACTTCTCGAAAAGAGAGAGAACCCAAATAGGTAAAATCACAAATGAAAATGGATTTATCACAACCAATCCCTCAGAAATACAAGCAATTATCAGAGAATACTATGAAAAATTATATGCCAACAAACTGGACAACCTGGAAGAAATGGACAAATTCCTAGACACCCACACACTACCAAAACTCAAATGGGAAGAAACAGAAAATTTGAACAGACCCATAGTGAAGAAATTAAATGAGTTATCAAAAATCTCCCAACAAATAAGAGTCCTGGGCCAGATTCCCAGGGGAATCCTACCAGACGTTGAAAGCAGAGTTTCCTTTCCTTCCCAAGCTGTTCCAAAAAATTGAAACGGAAGGAAAAATTACGGACTCATTCTATGAAGCCAGCATTACCTTGATTCCCAAACCAGACAGAGACCCCACAAAAAAGGAGAATTACAGGCCAATAGCCCTGATGAATATGGATGCCAAAATTCTCAATAAGATACTAGCAAATCAAATTCAACAGCATATAAAGAATTATTCACCATGATCAAGTGGGATTCATTCCTGGGCTACAGGGCTGGTTCAATATTTGCAAATCAATCAACGTGATGCATCACATTAATAAAAGAAAGAATAAGAACCATATGATCCCGTCAATAGATGCAGAAAAAGTGTTTGACAAAATATAGCATCCTTTCTTAATAAAAACCCTCAAAAAAGTTGGGATAGAAGGATCATGCCTCAGGATCATAAAAGCCATATATGAAAAACCCCACAGCTAATATCATCCTCAATGAGGAGAAACAGAGCTTTCTCCCTGAGATCGGGAACACGACAGGGATGTCCACTCTCACCACTGTCGTTTAACATAGTGTTAGAAATCCTAGCATCAGCAATCAGACAACAAAATGAAATAAAAGACATCAAAATTGGCAAAGAAGTCAAACTTTCACTATTTGCAGATGACAAGCTACGCTACATGGAAAACCCAAAAGACTCCACCAAAAGGCTGCTAGAACTGATGCATGAATTCAGCAAAGTTGCGGGGTACAAAATCAATGTACAGAAATCGATTGCATTTTTATATACTAATAATGAAGCAACAGAAAGAGAAATCAAGAAATTGATCCCATTTACAACTGCACCAAGTGCCATAAAATACATAGGAATAAACCTACCAAAAGATATAAAAGATCTATATGTTGAAAACTATAGAAAACTTATGAAGGAAATTGAAGAAGACACAAAGAAATGGAAAAACATTCCATGCTCATGGGTTGGAAGAATAAATATTGTCAAAATGTCAATACTACCCAAAGCTATCTACACATTCAATGCAATCCCAACCAAAATTGCACCGGCATTCTTCTCAAAGCTAGAACAAACAATCCTAAAATTTGTATGGAACCACAAAAGATCCCGAATAGCCAAAGCAATATTGAAGAAGAAAACCAAAGTGGGAGGCATCACAATCCCAGACTTTAGCCTCTGCTACAAAGCTGCAATCATCAAGACAGTATGGTATTGGCACAAAAACAGACACGTAGACCAATGGAATAGAATAGAGAACCAGAATAGGACCCACAAACGTAAGGCCAACTAATCTTTGACCAAGGAGGAAAGAGTATCCAATGGAAAAAAGACAGTAAGTGGTGCTGGGAGAAGTGGACAGCAACATGCAGAAGAGTGAAACTAGACCACTTTCTTACACCATACACAAAAATAAACTCAAGATGGATGAAAGACCTAAATGTGAGTCAGGAAACGATCAAAACCCTAGAGGAGAAAGCAGGGAAAAACCTCTTTGGCCTCAGCCACGGCAATTTCTTGCTCGACACATCTCCAAAGGCAAGGGAATTAAAAGCAAAAATGAACTCTTGGGACCTCATCAAGATAAAAAAACTTCTGCGCCACAAAGGAAACAACCGACAAAACTCAAAGGCAACCAATGGAATGGAGAAAGGTATTTGCAAAGGACGTATCGGGTAATGGGTTAGTATCCAAAATCTATAAAGAACTTACCAAACAACACCAAAAAAAAAAAAACAAAACCCCACAAATAATCCAGTGAAGAAATGGGAAGAAGGCATGAATAGACACTTTTCCGAAGAAGACATCCAGATGGCCAACAGACACATGAAAAGATGCTCAACATCACTTATCAGGGAAATACAAATCAAAATACACTGAGATACCACCTCACACCAGTCAGAGTGGCTAAAATTAACAACTTAGGAAACAACAGATGCTGGCGAGGATGTGAAGAAACGGGAACCCTCTTGCACTGTTGGTGGGAATGCAAACTGGTGCAGCTGCTCTAGAAAACAGTGTGGAGGTTCCTCAAAAAATTAAAAATAGATCTACCCTATGACACAGCAACAGCACTGCTAGGAATTTACCCAAGGGATACAGGAGTGCTGAGGCATAGGGGCACTTGTACCCCAATGTTTATAGCAGCGCTTTCAACAATAGCCAAATGATGGAAAGAGCCTAAATGTCCATCAACTGATGAATGGATAAAGAAATTGTGGTTTAGGGGCGCCTGGGTGGCGCAGTCGGTTAAGCGTCCGACTTCAGCCAGGTCACGATCTCGCGGTCCGTGAGTTCGAGCCCCGCGTCAGGCTCTGGGCCGACGGCTCGGAGCCTGGAGCCTGCTTCCGATTCTGTGTCTCCCTCTCTCTCTGCCCCTCCCCCGTTCATGCTCTGTCTCTCTCTGTCCCAAAAATAAATAAAAAACGTTGAAAAAAAATTAAAAAAAAAATTGTGGTTTATATATACAATGGAATACTGCTTGGCAATGAGAAAGAATGAAATCTGGCCATTTGCAGCAACGTGGATGGAACTGGAGGGTATTATGCTAAGTGAACTAAGTCAGAGAAAGATATCATATGTTTTCACTCATGTGGATCTTGAGCAACTTAACAGAAGACCATGGGGGAGGGGAAGGGGCAAGAAATAGTTACAAACAGAGAGGGAGGGAGGCGAACCATCAGAGACGTAAACACAGAGAACGATCTAAGGGTTGATGGAGGGTGGAGGAGAGGGGAAAACGGGGGATGGGCATCGAGGAGGGCACTTGTGGGGAGGAGCACTGGGTGTTGTATGGAAGCGATGAATCACGGGAATCTACCCCCAAAGCCAAGAGCGCCCTTTACGCACTGCCTGTTAGCCAATTTGACAATAAATTATATTTTAAAAAATAAAATAAATTTCAACTAAATGAACTGAAAATATTCAGCTGCCAGATGGGCTTAGTGGCCACTCTGTGGGACAACACGAATACCTAACATTCTCACCACTGTAGAAAATTCCGTTGGACGGCATTGGGCTGAAAATCAAGCAAGATAAGGGGCCGTCGTCCAGTGGACCCTGGACGATTAAAGGGGAACGATGGTCCACCCTAATAGGAAAGAAGGGTAGGCAGAACTGCAGGTAGGTCTGTAGATTTGGTGGCAGGAAGGTCAGGAAATTTCCGTCTGAAGCTTGGAATCTTTCATGTGGATTTGAACGTTCATTTGCCAAGAGTGAGGTGGCTCTAGGGTACGGAGGGTATGAAGAGAGTGAAGGCTTGACGTGGCATCTGCGGAACGTAGGAGAGAGACCACTGGCTAGAACCTTGGTTTCTCTAATTCGAGTGTGCATCAGAATCCCCTGGAGGCTTTGTTCAAACAACTGAGCGCTGGGCCGCCACTGACCCAGAGACTGTGATTCAGTAGGTCTGGCTGGGCTGAGAACGTGCGTTTCTAATATGCTCCCGGGTGTCGCTCATGCTGCTGTTTCAGGGACCGCAATTTCGAGAGCCGCCGGGCTTGCCAAACAGTACTGACGTCGGAAGGGCCTAAATCTCGGTTGCCATGGCGGGGCAGGGTGCGGGGACGGCTAGGAAGGTTTGCGGCCATGGAGAATGTGGGAGAGCTGCCTGGAGGAACCATCGTAAGAGTGTTGGTGCAACAGGATATTAAATCAGAGGTTTTGACTAAGCTGCCAAGGTGTAATAGACTCCGAGGTGATTAATGAGATAGGCCAACCGGCGTGAATTTCCAAGTAGACAACAAGAACTGACTTCAAAATTCGACACTTCACCCGCAGTAAGGATATACAAGGATCTGGTTGTTGGAGGTCAGGGGAGGATTTGTAAGGAAGATTTCTTTCAAGAGTGCTGTGCTCGAGCCTGTCTCCCCAAGAAGGAGGGCTGGAGGGTGCTTTTCCCTAGACATCAAGTCAGGAGAGCGCAATTTCAAGAGACTTGCTTACTTACAGTGCCTGGCGTGTCCCCTGCAGTTGGGGCGACATGATGAAATGGTGTCTGACTCTTCTCTGGAAACTGTAAAAGGGTGGCCATGGCTCCAACAGCAGGGGCACGTGAGTGTTGCTGTTGTGCTGGGAAATGCCTGTACCCCCAGAGGCCGCAAGAGCCAGAGACATGTGAGTGTCCCGAGGGATCAGACGAGGGCCACACATGCACGAGAGGTCTGCAGGCTACTGGTCTGCAGTGTGGGGTCTCAAAAGCATCCCCAGAATCACAAAAGCATCCCCCAAAGGGTTGATTTTAATGAGTTTTTTTTAATGTTTATTTATGTCTTGAGAGAGTGAGACCACCAACAGGGGAGGGGCAGAGAGGAGGGGATGGGGACAGAGGATCCAAAGCGGGGCTCTGCGGTGACAGCAGAGAGCCGACACGGGGCTCGAATTCATGAACCGTGAGATGGTGACCTGAGCCGATGTCGGACGCTCAACTGGCTGAGCCATCCAGGCGCCCCGAGAAGGGTGGATTTTAAGCACCTTCTGGGTCCAGAGAATGCAAAGCTGACCGACAACAGTTATCAGTCAAGGAGAAAATGTTCCAGTCTCCCTACCCTGTTCCCTCTCCTTGCCTTGCCTCTGAACCAGTGTTCCAGATATGGTGAATTAAAATGCGGGGTGCCCAGCTACATTTGAATTTGAAATAGACAGTGAATGCCTTTTTATTCCACGACTTCTGCCAGTCCAACCTACTGGTTACATTTATATATAGAAAAGAAAGAAGTCTACCGAACCTCCAGCAGTGCTTACTTCAGGTGCCACAGTGAAGCTTTACTTTTAACTCTCTTCGGTTTTGTTTCAATTATTAGAAATATGAGTTCCTTTGATAATCAAAATCACGAAATATTTTTTTTTTGAAACGTAGCGTTTTCCTTTGTGTTTTATGAGCATCTTTCCATGGCAGAGTTCTCAAAAGTGGCTTCTTTTTTTTTTTTTAAGTTTATTTTGAGAGAGAGAGAGAGAGAGAGCAAGCAGGGGAGGAGCAGAGAGAGGGGGAGAGAGACTCCCAAGCGCCCGATAAGGGACTCGAACTCACGAATCATGAGATCATGACCCAAGCCAAAGTTGGACGCCTAACTGACTGAGCCACCCAAGTGCCTCTCAAAAGTGGCTTCTAATAGCTGTTTAATATCTCACTGTATAGCTGTAGCATAAAGTAACTCAGGCCCCTGATTCTGGTTGTTTTATATTTTATTAATACACATAGCATTGCAATGAAATCCTTGTAATTGTATCCTTGTGCACGTTTAATTATTACCTTAGGACATGTTCCTAGAAATGGAATGACTGAGCCCAAGTGTTACTGTGTGCTTTTAAGCTTGTCAGAATTCCCTCATTGTTTTGATCGTCTCTTATTTTATTATTAGTGACAATGAATCTTCTTTCAAGTGTTTCTCGGCCAATCATATTCTCACATTAGTCTGATGGCTCTGGCAGGTGGCTGTTAAATTGAAGGGTGCTAGTGGGGCTCTGCTGTACGGTCACAGTGACTTTTGCCAAGTCTGGCATTCCCTGACACACCCGTACACACGTACTTATTCTGCGCGTGACTCAGTCGGTACGTGCTGGTCGAGTGCCTGAGTCCATAAATGAATTACTGAAAGAATCTGGCCAAAGCCAGATTATTTTACTATTAGTTTCAATAAAATTTTTGGTTTACTTAAATAAATAAATATATTTATTTTATTTAAAAAAATTTTTGTTTTAATCCCTCCCGGATTATTTTACTATAAACCTTTTTTCCTGATGTATTCGCCCACTCAGCGAACAGTTACGAAGTGCCTGCTCGGTACGTGGCTCAATGCGGGGCCGCTTAAAAACAGTAAGAAGCATCGGGAATAGTCAACATGATAAAAGTAGTGAATCACAGACATTTCAGGAACATCTCGGCCATGTGGCCCCTTCAGAGGAGTGAGCCTGTCCGGATTGGCACACGTTCGAGGTACTTCAGGATTTATACACCGACTTTCAAGCTGTAAATGGCTGCTGATGAAAATATTCCCACGGGGTGTCCCCCTCTTCTCCGCTCTGTGAAACTTGATTGACCGGGATGGCTTCTCACGCTGAGCTGCTGTCCCTGCCCCTGTCACCATCGTCTCTCCATCCCTCCTTAGACTCTGTGCTGTCAGTGATGCCCATTTCTTGTTTGTTTCTTCTCTTGCTTCCCTAGTGCCACTTGCTCGCAACTGTGACAAAATCACCTCTTATCTATGTCGCCGGCTACCGATAGTGTCACTTCTCTTTTGGGTGGCAACCCAAGTAGTCCCCTTACACGTGGAGTGACTCTACAGTCTGTCCCTCTTGGCCGTGTGGCTTGGTGCCAGCTGCCCGGGGGTCACTTTTTCGCTATTAAAAAAAATATTTGTGCGAGAATATTTTCGAGCTGCTTCCTGAGCGTTCTAGAAGTCCAGACGCTTGGTAACAACTGTACCGTTAGTGCTGATGGCGTCATACGAATATGAAGTTTTAGGCAAGGGACCCCAACCGTGGGGTCTTAAGGCTCTTAGAGGCTGGCTGGGTAGCTTTTCAAGCCAGTTCGTTCTTCTGTGGTTCTCCTGTGGACAGGATTTCGTGAAGAAAGCCACCTCTGACATCCCCTAACTCATGTTATTTAGAGATCTTCTCCCTGTCTGAACCCATCGGCCCCACTGAGGGATGAGAGGTCTTCCCCTTCCCATCTTACTGTAGTGATTATAAGCCTCCGGGGAAATGAGTTCGAGATTCTTCTTCACCACGTGTTTGGAGTCCCCTTTCGTCGGCGGAGGAGGAGCCTGCATTTTCTTATCAGCCAAGGAGCCCCGGGCTGGAGGCGAAGCGGTAACTAGGGAGAAAGAAAAGAACCCAAACAAGGCCTTAGGTAGGTTTAGGCACAGCGGATGTGAGTGGCAAGCGAAGACGTGCCGTTTGAAGAAATCCCTCAAGTTTTAGGGTCTCTTCGAAGTACCTCTCTCTTCTGACAGCGTAGTCTTATGACGGCAGTGGGGTTGGGGGTGGAGGAACAATTCAGAGAATGCTGTGGAGGCCGCAGTGAAAATCCCAGGGGCCCAGAGGCGTGGGGGACGCAGAGGGAGAAGAGGGAGGGAGGGGAGGGGCCCGTTGGGGCCTGCGCGCTGCGGAGCTTTCTGTCAACGGGCAAACCCGCCACAACCACAACAGACGGTAGAGCCTCTCCTTAGCGATAATTCCACCTGCCTTTGACACCCGGAGCCACACATCTGGCTTGCTGGGGTTTCGTTGCCACGGCCACCCCCCCACCCCCACCCCGTGTGGAGTTCCGGGGGAAAAATAAAGAAGTAGGTCTTGCCTCTTCTCCCTTACGGTAGCCCCCCAAAGAGTGTCCGTTTGATAAGGGCCAAAGTCTGTTTGTGAAAAGGAACCTCCGAGAGGAGATACGGCACCTAAGACCAAAGACCTTGATTTTGCCTCAAATTTTGGCTAGACTGTTTCTATAGAGACCAAAGGAAAGCTTCGGCTCCCCCACTCCGCCATTAAAGTTTAGCGCATTGAAAACTGTCTTCATGCTGTGATACCCTTTCAGGGAGGAGAATAGGGTCTGAACTAATCCATGAAAGTTGTCATGCTATGAACTAGTAGTCAAGCTTTTTCCTTTCAATTGAATCTAAAACTATACTAAAACTAAACTTATTGCTGAGGCATAATTCCCAGCTCTACCCTATGAAAAGCCGTAAGGATGTTTCATTTCTTTTCCTTTTCTGAAATTTTGGGCCAACTCTTTAAAACGCTGACTTTGATTTCCGCCTTTGACAAAGCTCGTTCGCTAGACTGTGTCTCCATGCTCGGGCTTGCTGTTTGTCAATAGATGCGGAGATCTATACATGCTCACCAGCCTTTCTTTCCTCAGGATGATAGACAGACATACAGCATAAATGTACCGAAGACAAAAAATATCTTCTGAATGCAGCCGTCAGCGAGCCATTGAATGTCCTGTAGCAAAGGTAACGGGTCACTTATTTACCATGAACACTGAGACGAGAACTGGAGGAATCCGAGCGGGTGCCATGCCAATCGTCCAAGGCAAAGGACGTTTTGCCTTTCCCACTCAAAGAGTTAGCTTTGTTTGTTTGCACATGTTTTAGATCAATAACTGGTAATAGGAAAGGCAGAACAAAAGCTCTAATAACCATGAGCCATCTGCAGTGTGAATCGACATTTCCCAAGTTAAACACTACTGTCTTGTGAACGAATACATGCAGTGTATATGAGGGTTTTTTTTTTTTTAATTGAAAAAAAAATGCCTTGATCTCTCTACACCAAAAGGGGGCACCAAGGTATTAAAGAAGTTACGATGTTTTCAGAGGCCGTAAATGAGATTAAGTGGAGTTTGGAGCGGTTTTTTAGTATAATTAATATGGATACGATTTTTAAAACTTAATGTTCTAAAAAGTCTGCTGGGTGGCTTCAAGTATCTGGGTAAGACCGTTTGGATGTGAGAATGGTGTTTTCTGTTGGTGTGGGTGATTTCTTTGGAGTTTGATGGTGCAAATGCAAAACGGAACATATTTTACTGGATGAAAGGTCAAAAAAAAGAAAAATTGCGTATATGTCTCTGTAGGATGTTATCGATCTTAATACTCAGGGTCTTTTTCTTTGAATCTTTGGCTCATTCCGTCTTATTAAAATAGAAGTTTGTTTCTTTGTTGTCTGAGACCCTTGCTAAAGGTAGGAGGATTTGTTTTTATGTTTCCGCGTCCAAACGGAAAAAAATTCAGCATCCTCTATAGGCTTTTCCGAGAGAAGGCTACAGAAAGTGGGGATCTGCGAGGTATAGCAAATAGTAGCTAATTTAGAGATCCAGGACCATAGCTCCCAGAATCCAGAAGGAATAAATAAAGAGAATAGAAGGCATTTTCTGAACGATTTTCAAATGGCACGCTTTGGTTAATCCTACCTCGTTTCTGCGATTCCAGTAAAGGGAATTTAGTGGAAGAAAACAGGGAGCGACCAAATATTCTTCGTGAGGTTGTAAATACATGCAGTGCGAGGGGTTGCCTCTCCTGCTCTAATGTCACCTATGAGGAGTAGAAAGCAGTTCGATTTCTCATTTTGTTAGCGATGGTGTAAGTGCTATTTAGGGTGTTTTTCCCAGCACCCTGATCCTTGCCCCTTACCCTCCCCTACGTGAAATAGAGACCTTTTCTATGTAATCAAATCTGAACTGGTTGGTTAGCTATTAATTCCTCCTAAACATGGAAATCAGTGGCTGCACAATCCAGTTTCCTCTGTATCTTTCTACCGTTTCCAAAGATGGCTGCAGCCTCAACAAAATGGGTTGTCTTTTCATGGACAGTTTTCTCCATTTATTTTTAGATGTCCAGTCACAGCTGCTTTAAAAAAGATCAAATGATATATTCTGTTGAAATCGTGTTTTATAGTTTAATTTTTACCCGGCCTTTGGTCTTGCTCACGATTTAATGCTGTTCCATCCCTGTAACTTTTATAAAACAGGCGACTAATTAGTATATTGTTTAACTGGGAGAGTTAGATTAAAGAAAAAAAACATGTCTTTCGGGTTTATTTGAAACAGATGGACTTTATTTGACTGGAGTAAATATTCAGGTACAATAAATTATTATGTGTAGTGCTGGAAGTCAGCTATAATTTTGTGTTAAAATGTGGCAGTATTGAGAAATTTTCATGACTCTTGTTTGTTTGAAATAAAAACAGAACAGGGTTGTCGAATTTCATGGCTTGTTCTTAGCAGCAGCACAGTGATTCGCAGGTATCGAAATGTCCGCTTAAAGGCAGGAAAGGGAAGTTTGTGTCGCTTTTCGTTTGTCCAGGTTTGTCCACGTGTATTAGGATGTTGGGCTTGCTTATGAAATATTTAAAATGTAGTCAAAGAACACCACTCCCTCTGGTTGTTTTCAAAGTTGTGGTTCCAATTGGTGTCATTGCGAAAGAAAAACCTTGCTTCCAGGGAAATGTTTTGGAAATTGTTTATAGACAGTACATTGTATAGATACGTAGGTATTCATATATTTTATTTCTCTGCGTGCTCCTCGTATCCTGCCACTTTGACAAAAGGTCGCTAGGAATGATGAAATCAGGTGCTGTTCATTTTTGGAATAGGGAACAGAAAAACCAGAATAGCCAAGATCTAAAACAGCGATTAATCATGACGCTGGTGACCAGTGTTTTGTCATGGCCTCGATCTGTGCTTTGGGCGGACTCGCCTTGGGTTGAAATATTGTTCCACTTTGAAAAACTACGCATACGGTAGTGTTTGCGTGAGGTCAGAACAGGCAAAATAATAAGTAGGTCCGCTTTTGATCTACGCTTTTCCGTTCTTTGGCGTAGCATTTCTTATGACAAGATTTCACATCAAGAAGCCAGAAAGACCTGTTCTTTAATTTTTTTTCCCCAAAAGACCATTTGTTAATGCTTAAAAATCTGTGTGTCCACATGCTCACTGGCTTGTTTTTGTGGTGTTTTCACGTCACTTCTCCATGGAAGCAAATTAGTGGTCAAGTAGAGCTTATGAAAGAACCTGAAACACATAAAGGTCTCCAAAGGAGCCATTCTCTTTTAGGGAAGCTACCTCCGGATTTAAAAAAAAAAAAAAAAAAAAAAAAAAGATTGGGATCACAGCTGCAAGGGTCTCCGATCTGTCCCCCCGGCATGATGTGTTCGTTGAAAACTGCGTGTGGAGGGGTTTCACATTAGATAGGTTGTTTCTTTTTATAGACTGATTTGCCTACACACGCACAATCGGTGGGAGTTTTCAATCACGAGTTTTCTTTCCTTTTTTCCATAATCCAGCTCGATTTCTGTATACAGAGTGAAAGGGACATTTTGGCTTCTTTGATTATAAAGACAGAAAAGATGCATAGAAACACTGATGGAATTGAGGGCGAAAGAGTTTTTAAAGTGAGTCCCCAGAAGGCAGAATTTTCTTTTGAAATGAAATTCTCCATTATCCTGAAACCAGACGTCTCACATAAGAATCTTACCAAAGAGCTGATCGTGAAGAAACGATAAGGAGCTACAGTTTTTTCCTCTTGCAGCACCTTCTAAAAGTTGGCTTTTGGTGTTTGGGGCAGTAAACAAAAACCTCAGAGCAAAATCTGATCCTACAGAAACGGTATAGAGCTATGATTTTTTTTGTTTTTTGTTTTTTGTTTTTTTTTGTTGTTGTTTTTTTGGGGTTTTTTTGGGGGTTTTTTTTTTTTGCCTCTAAAATAGACAAGCAAAATAGCTGAGATAAAACTCAGGAACTGACTTGACCTGCCATTTGGTAGAATTGCAGAGTCGAACTTCACAATGGACTTTCCAGCTTAACTGGCCTTAACACAGCTGTTTATTAGAAATTGCACTGTTATTTGTCGCTGTGGCTGGAGCCATGTGGTTTGGAGTAGAATGGCCAGAATGGAATTAAAGAGGTGTCTCAAACTTCACACTTGAAAACATTTCCCTGAACTGTGGAGACAATACTGATTTCTCCGTTTATCAAATCGAGTTCTGTCGGTTTGAAGAGTGAGAACAAAGGTGCTAATCTGTAGTTCTGAGAAAGGCCAATTATGCCCTCTGCATCCGGCAGGGTCTAATATGATTGATTCTAAATAATTGCCAAATCAGATGCACATGAATGTCGTTTTATTATTTACTCAGAAGCCATTAATCCGGTGTTTATGTCATGTCGACTTGGGTGCATTTGCAAATAAGCCCACGTATATAGAAATGCCCCACCTCGCCTTATGAAAATGGAAGGAGGCATTTCGGGTGTGTTTGAATCCACTGGGACTGTTGTGATCCGGAACGAGCTGGTTAGGCAAGGCAACGGACGCTGGGATCTCTCAGGAGCCCTGCACTTTGTACTAGGAAAAGATCTCTTCTTAACCATTTCCACATTTTGAATCTCATTAGATTCCGTATCGTGACAAAGTAGATATGTATCCCCGTTTTCCAGTTGAGAAAACTGAGGCCCAGAGAAGGAGTCAAGTGCCTTTCACTAAATCATGTGGCCAGGTAGCTGCAAACACCTAGTCAGCATGACTTGGCGACAGCGGGCGTGACATCTCAACATGGGAGAGGTCTCGCACTATGAAAAAGCAGGATTGCTGGATTTGGGGAGGAAGAAGGAAAAGCTTCGGCAACCCCGGATCGTCATTGCTGGGTGGCAAGCCCTGATGGGGACTGAGTTGTGGCTTGCCCCCACCCCACAGGGCAAACCTCCACTCCGTCCCTTCCACATGTACCTGGTTACTTGCGTGTGTCCTGTGAACCTTTGAGCTTTAATGCCCACCTCCCCCACACCACCAAACCATTGGTTGTCAACCTTTCTTGGGTATGAGGCCCCATTTTCAACTGAAAAAAAAAATATTGCCAACCCTTGGTTTAGATCTCTGTGTTTCCCACCAGGCAGAGAAATCTTCAAGGGCAGGCATGGAGTGCGATTCCTCTTTGGGGCCTCTCTAGATCCTAGCACAGGGACTAGAACACAGGGCGCCGTCAGGAAATTGCCGGGGTGGAGAGGACGGGACAGCTATCTTATCACCAGTTATCACTACGCTGACCTGGAGAAAAGTTCTATAAATCGGGTTTTGAGAAAGGAATCGACATCGCTAGACTTGAACATTGCAAATCCTACTTGTAATCGAACAGAAGGACTCCCAGTTCCACGGGAGATTTTAAAGGTGCGTTTTGCTCGCTCGATCCGGAGGATCTACAAGATCTCGTCTACATCTACAGGATCCCAAACAACTGTGGGTAAAACGCATCATTGAGCTGATGCTCTGGATTCGTGTAGGTGTTTACTGTTGCGTAGACACGGCCTCTCCAGCCTGACGAGTCTGACCTGGGTGAATTACTCAGAGTATGGGGCAACCGCGTAAGGTGCCTGCTTCCTTGCGACCATGGCCTGAAAAGTGCTATTTTCAATTCTCCACGATTTTCCCTGAGAAATAATTTAATAATTTACAGATGCCAGTCAGCACAGTGCTGTGGATGTGTTTTAGCGTGAAGGGGGACAGACTTGTGGGACGTATTAATGCCCAGCCGCCTTTCCGTTCCTCTGAACTTGTCTAGCAGTTACGGTCTGCATCATTCCCGGGGTATTCACGGTCACAGAATTAAAGAACATCATCTGAGGTCATGTTATGGGTACGAAGTGGAGGCCCCGAGAGACTTGTCCAAGGTGTCTGGCCCCCTGTGGGTTTCCCGTGTCCTCACTAGATGACAATGCATCTTGAGGTCGAGGCCTGGGCGTCTAGTACAGCACATCCTGCATGTAGCGGGTGGCGAGTCCTTTCATGAAAAGCCGTGACATTTTCAGACGGACTCGGGATACAAAGTCCATAGGGATGTCCTTGTCAGGCTTTCATTTCCAGAGGAGACCTTCAGTAGAGGCTGCACGCCAGGGGTTTCGAGCGAGCTCAGGCCAAGCATTTGGTGGCAAACAAAATGGCCACCAAAGGCATGCTTTCGAAAGGGATTTGATTCTGTATTTTTAAGGAGTGTTGGGGGAGAGTACAGGAGACAGAAAATTGGTTTCTTCTTTTTATTAGTGATCCAGTAGATGTCCCTTCGAAAAACACTCCACACAAAATCTGAAGGCTCCAAACTGATCTGACTTATTAGACTTAATGAAATCCAGGAGAAAGTACTTCCTGAATCCCGAGGCCTTTCATATTATTCTTTACCTAATTCTTCACAAGTGATTTTGCAGCTAGTAAGTGCCAGAAATAGGCCCATCTGCAGAAAGGGAGCACATTTTCCTTCACAGTATGACAATGCTATCTGACAGCTATTAGAACTTGAAATTCAGGGGCTTGCAAAGTAATTCTTCAAGTGTAGCTCGTTTCCAATAAAAGCATTCAGTGTTCTGTTTTTTCACTTCATTGAAATTCATTTAAAACTTCTCTTCCACGGAAACACTTTTGTGTTTCGATAATCATTCTGTATGTGCCTTCTGGCCTTACACTTAAAAAAAAATTGTCTTAATGCCCTAAGATCCTTTTTACATGTAATACCGAGACAACAGAAACATGGCAGATGTAAGTATTGTCTTGTTGTTTTTTTTTTTTTTTAAAGTATCGTAAAACCATTTCATTTTTGGCTTCCGTCCCATTTGGGTTTTGGAGTCTCCCTGCCTGAATTCTGGTTCCGGTAGGAGTCGCTGAGGGATGCTGAGAAGGGGGACTCGGTGCGACGGTGGACATTCCCAAACTGACTTGCTTGCAAAATGGCACAATCACCAGAATCTACAGAAAGTTGTTTTTCTTTCCAAAAGAAGCTCCGTTCTATCTTCGGTCAAAATAAGTTGAGTTCTGGGGCGCCCGGGGGGCTCAGTCGGTTAAGTGTCCGGCTCTTGATTTGGGCTCGGGTCATGATCTCTCAGTTCGTGGGTGAGTTTGAGCCCCGTGTCGGGCTTTGTGCTGACAATGCGGAGCCTGCTTGGGATTTCTGGTTCTCCCTCTGTGGGTGCCCCTCCCCCACTGGCTCACTCCCCCCGCCACCCCCCCCACCCCCCCACCCCCGGCCTCATTCTCTCCCCGCTTTCTCTCGAAATAAATAAATACACTTAAAAACATAAATTGGGCCCCAGCCCTAGCCCCGCCACTGCTAATTAGCAAGCACTTCAGAAGTTACCTAACCTCGCTGGGCCTGTGTCTTCATCTACAAAATGAAGGCTCATCACAGAGATCAAACCCATAGCCCGTAATGTCATTAAGAACATTAAATAAGCTGAGGCAGGCAAAGTGCTCTGCCCAGTGCCCAGTGCAGTAAATAGCGTTTTAAAATTATTATTATTATTATCGGTAATAAGGTTTGCTTCTTAGCTCTGTCCTAAGTGGCATTTGGAAGTCTGCTTCAAGACGGCAGGGAGGGAAGAAGTGGCTTTTCTGGCCGGTGCTATAAAAAGATAAGAGGCTTTTAAAAGTAGCTCTACCCTCATCCCCTGAGAAATGGCAAGAGATGAACAGGACTGCACAAAACCACCCTTGATTGCTGCAAAACAAGGCTAAACAGCCCCGGCTTGCAGCAGCCGGGACCCATAGGATGGTGAACCACAGCACCCCCCTGGGCCTGCCTCGATCCCTGGTCCCCCACTCGCTTTAAACGCACTGTCTTAAAGGCAGCGAGGAGGTGGTACTCCTTCCATACCCGTGAAGCTCTCAGACATCCAACATAAATTGTTTCTGGGAAGAGATTATCTTGGGAACTTCAGGGGCAATCTTTGGCCGGCTGTCTGTGTAATCATTTATCATTTTGCTAAGTGCCCTTAAAGACCAGGGGAACGGTGTGCTCTCCGAAGCTGCAAAATACTTCAGCCTCTTGTCACTTGCCACAAAGAAAAGTTGGCGTGGAGTTTTGACAGAGGCTCCATTTGCCGGCCCGTCTGTGCGAGCACGACCTGAGATTTGGAAGACTCGCGTTGCGGCCGCCGAGTGACTTTGGTCTGTTTGGGCATCGTGCCTCCCTGTGCTCATCTCGACGCCCTCTAGACCACCGTGCCTTCCAAACGAAACCTGGCAGCCCTAGGCTTCAGGCCGTCGACTAGGCCACCAGGTGCACAGACGGAAGGGGCGAGAAAGCTGAAGCGACTGCTAGCAGTCGTTTATTGGGCACTTACCTCAAGCGAGGTACTGGCACGAGTGGCTTTCATGCATTGGTAATACCCCCCTGAACCCTGTACGTTGTAGGGACTGCTGTCTCCATCTTACGGATGTGAAAACTGAGGTTCAGAGAGGTTCAGACTTGCCCAAGGCTCACGCGGCTGGCGAGCGACCGAAACGGAGATTCCGACCCAGGCTACTTACACCTCTATTCCCGGGCCCTCCCCCATTGCACCGGGTTCGTCTTCGGATCCGATAAAAATATCTCGTCCCCTTCCCCCCACCCCTTCATGAGGACTGAGGCCTTGCTTCCCCTGGTGGGGTGGAGAGGGGACAAAGTGGTGAAGCCTCGCGAGTAGAAGCCTTACTGGGGTCGGGCCAAGCAAATCCCCTTGCCTGGCCTCTGAGCCTCTGAGTTACTGAAGTTACTCCCCTGGCTTCGAGATGAGGTTTTACAAAGAAACAGATTAGGCATCGTGTCCTGCTGTATCACTTGCTAGCTGAGGACTTCAGCAGTTCTCTCTGACCGACGGTCTCGTCTTCTGTAAAATGGGGTAATGCCTACCCCATAGGACTGGTAAGAAAATTAAATGAGATACTGCCCGGGGCGCCTGGGTGGCTCAGTCGGTTAAGCGTCCGACTCTTGATTTCGGCTCAGGTCAAGATCTCAAGCTTCGTGAGTTTGAGCTCCCTGCATCAGGCTCTGCATTGACGGCAAGGAGCCTGCTTGGGATTCTCTCTCTCTGCCCCCACCCACTTGTGTTTTCTCTCTCTCTCTCTCTCTCTCTGTCTCACTCACTCAAAACAAGTAAATAAACTACACGGTTTCTGAGAACTTAAACACAGGTCTGTCGCAGATTATAAATCCCAAGCAACTTGCTGCAGCTTTGCTCAAGTAGGGAGCCGTGGGCCTTATGGCCAGTCGCATCACATGGTTATGCCCAGGCAGAGGGAGGCAGAAGAGAGAATAGGAGTCCGTGGCCCCAGGATTTGGGTGCGTGCTGGGACAGAGGGCCTCCCTGTGACTCAAAGTCACCCCGGAGGAACTCTCTGGACTCGTGATTTCCCACCTACAAGACATCCAGGACCAGGAGCTGTCCCAGCCCACCCCCACCCCCAGAATGCATCTCCTGCCTCTCTGGCCTCTCACGGGTGCCGGGGAATGTTCCCCTTCTCCTAAAGTGCATGCTGGGTAGCATGGAACGGTCCAAATGTTGTGTGACCTCCACCCCAAGCTGGATTCCCTGCACAGGAGTGGAGTGAAAGGCAGAGCTGGGAGGGACAGGGGCAGCTTTTCCTTCTGGGGAAGAGACCTTGCAGAGGCGGGCTGTGTGGTTCACCGCCGCGCCAGACCCCTGTCGCACAGCGTTAAGTGATGCTTGTGAACTCCGTGAGGGCAGAGGCTTGGTCTGTTCCCCCGTACAGCTAGCCAAGTGCTTGGCCCTCAGTAGGTGGGCTCAGAAAGGCTGGGGAAGCTGAGGGGAGGGAAGGATTTGCAGAAACACCACCAGGACACGTATATTTATCCTTCCCCAAAGGAGCGGCGGTATTAAGTCCCAGCATCCATTGGGTGCCTCAGTACTAATGTGGACAAAAAGCCATTCTGAGATTTTTCAGATGATCTTTTCTAAACATCTCCTCTCCTTCCTGCCAGTCAATTCTCTTCTTCCAACAGAACCTTGATTGCGAGGGGGTATAGCATTTATGTAAATTTCAAGTGCCACTCCTATTTGCCTCGGGTTAACCTAATGGTTTATGTTAATCTCAATCAGGTCTGCCACTCAGACCTCTTATCTCCTTCACCTTTCACCTAATTGCTGGGAGCCAATTTCCCTCAAGGACCTGGCTATAGAGGCCCTGTCTACTCCTTCATCCTATTCCTTCCTTCCTTCCTTCCTTCCTTCCTTCCTTCCTTCCTTCCTTCACTGTTGAATGTGTCTGTTGCACTGGATCGTTCCCAAAAGCAGCGAGTGGATGATTTTGTGTGTTCCTGACACAGGCTAAGCGTGTGCAACTATCATGAAACTGCCTACTTGCTCCCCAAAAGGTCTATATACAGTTACAGGCACTAGCAGGGACAGATCTCGCAAATTCAGTGTTGAGTGGAAGAAGCCTGACACGAAAGAGAGCATACGCCCATGCTACAAGATCCCATTTACGTGAAGTTCAGAGCCAGGGGAAATTAAACCGGTGGACCTGGCGGGGTGGGGCAGTGACTGGAAAGGCGAATGGGAGGGGCTTCAGGAGTGCTGGTCAAGTTCTATTTCCTGATCTGAGTGCTGGTTCCAAGAACACATTTTCACAATCTGTGAAAAGTCACCAAGCTGAACATTTACCATTTGTGCACATTTCTGTATGCAGGTTATACTTCAATGACATTTTCTGCAAATAAGGGTCTATCGAGCTCCCACTGGGTATCAACTCCCATGCCGGGTGACGCTGGGGATTCTTTTCTCTTCCAAAGAGATCCAGATGTAAAACTGAAAATGGGCAAAAGGCCCCTTCCATTTCCCAGAGACTCTTCCGAGATTATTTCAGCCCACTTCGTCTTCCCTCGCTCAAATGCTTGGACTCCCCGACTTCACTCGTAAGTTCCTCAAGAACAGGAACCTGGACGGTATATGCTTTCCCAAATTCCCATTCGCGAACTCCCACAGCACAACATAGCACGGGGGCTGGACACAAATCGCGGACGCACAGCTGCCGATCAGATCAACTCCCATACCCAGACGGAAGGGAGACGGAAAGCTTTTCCATGATCGGATGTTCCTTACGTTTCCATTTCTGGGCTTACCCGACGCATTCTCCGCTGTACGTGTCACTCGCGAGCCGGCGGTTCCCCAGGGTTCCCACTGACATCACGTGGTCTCTCCCTGGAATTAGGACCTATGTTTCAGATACCGACCCAGGTTTGGTGAGACTGTCACTTTAAAGAATCAGTAGACCCTGGGCGTTTTTTTTTGATATAACAGGCATAGCTTCGACTATTTATGAGTGGGTCTTAAAGGCCCATGACATGTAGTAATTTGTAATTTTGCTGAGGCATAAATTTGAATTGCATACACTTCAAGGCTGATGTGATAGAGCTTAGTAAGAATGTGATGGTTCTTAGGAGGAAAATCGAAGTATCATGGAGGAAATTATATGCAAATTATGTAATTGTGAGATTTGTGAATTGGAAGGAAGGCGGAGATGAGGTTTCCTGGAGGCCCATCCCGAATGTTAGAATGTTAACGGTTCATTGTCCCTCAGTCTCCTAGTCAGAGCAGTCCGAGATTTAGTCTTCAGATATCTGTTTCTCTTTAGCATTCATTTGATTAAAACTTTCCTAAATTCAAGGCATACAACAAAATGCTTACCGAGAGATGGGAAGAGGTTCACAAGAAAATGGGCAGATTTTCATAAGGGGGGGGGGAGGACAATAAATGATACTGAGCGAAGAAATCATGGGTCAAGAGTCTTCGTTTATAGTCCCAGTTTTGCCCTGAAATCCCTTTGGTGGGTGATGTGCCCGGCTTTCGGACCTTGGATGGGTTGCTCTCCTCCTCTAGTGCTCAGTTTCCCTACTTATAAAGTGAGGAGTTTAGAGCAGATTATCTCTAAGATTCTTCCAGGTCTGACATTATAGGAATTTATCACCTCAGGCTGCGTATCTGTTTTCATTTGAAACTCTTTTCTCAGTGACGCCTTCCAAAAGAGATCGATTAGTGTCATCACTGAGTGAGTATCCACAGGGCTAAAAAGCCATCAGAACACGAGGATGCACTCACAAGTGGCTTTTCACCCCAGGAAAGGTGTGGACAGCTCCTAGGGCGCAATCGGATTTAAATAAACAACCAACCAAATGAACAAACAAACAAATGACTCATACACTTTCATCAGCTTGGAATCTTTGTTGAATTCTCTGGGTTTTCTTTTGACTTCAAAAAGAGAGACATTTTTGTACTCTCTGATATTTCTTTTGAATTTTAATGTTTACTGTCTGGAACCAGAAAAGTGGACCAGGGATCTGCCCTTTATTTCAGGGGCCTCAGCAGAGGGAGTGCAGTGACCTGGAAAGGTTGCTGCCCTCCAAAGGAGCTGGAGGTGAAAGGGAATGGTGTCCAACTTGGAATCACCAACTAGTCAGGACTGGAAGAGAGAACAGAACGTTATCTCTCGCTAGACGGAGGAGAAAACGGAAGCTTGAAGAAGAGAAGTAGCTTCCATTCACCATTTATTTCAAAAATAGACACCGAGTGCCTACTGGGTGCCAGGTGCCGTGTAGAGTCTCTGTCCTGAGAGGAACTAGAAGCCGTTGGAGACTTTGAAGCACGGGAAGGACGCGGTCACATGTGTGCCTTTGAAAGATCCCTCTGACTACCGTGGAGCTGAGAAAGATAGGTGATGAGAGAGCAGGCTGGGGAGGTGGTTTGGGCCCAGGTGCGAAAGGGTCCGAACAACGGACTTCGTTGTGTGGGCAGTGAGGACCCCTCAAAAGCAGAGGCTGGCAAACCGGGTCCACCCAAGGGCGTGGTTGCAAGAGAGGCCTGTGTGAACTCAACAGATAGTGTTAATATTGTGTGCAAACCGTGAAGGGGCCAACGAGAACGAGATGCCTTGGTCTTCACATGCCGTGTTCAGAAGTTGGCAGTTGATCCAGACGATCAAGGTTCTTGGCCTTCGTCTAACAAGAAGTGTGATGCCGTTGGCCCAAACACTGAGGTCGCTGGAGAATGTTCCAAAAAATATGATCGTCTCTTACAGACCTCTAACTCCGCGAGGGTTTACAGAGCCCGTGCTACGAACCCAGTTGCGAGGCCCATAGTATTAGTTACCCCTTGCCGTGTAACTAATTATCCGCAAACTTAGCAGGTTCGGTGGAAACGCATGTATTATCTGACCCTTTCTCTGAGTCAGAAATTCAGGCATGACTTAGCTGGGCAGTCTGCTGAACCGTCCGTCACAGGCTGCAGTCAGGGTGTTGGTGTTGGCCAGCGTGGGGATCTCACGCGAAGGGTGAACTGGGAAGCGTGGTTGTTGGCGGAATTCAGTTCCTGCAGGGTTGTTGGACGGAGGGCCTCAGCTCCTCGCTGGCTGTTGGCCAACGGGCACCCACAGTTCCTTGCCCTGAGGGCCTTTCCATCATGGCGGTTTGCTTTATCGAAGTGCGGTAGCCAATGCAGCAAGAGACTGTTGCTGCTTACTCTCAGGGACTTGACAGTGTCTTTAGGGAGGCGAGATCTGTATATAGGAAACAATCAGCAAGCCATGAATATGACAGACTGTGACAAAATGCCCAAATGTGTGACGATAAGCTGAAGGATTCATAGAATTTTGACGGGGAGGATTAGTGACACAGGGAGGTAGGGTGTGTGGTGATACGAAGGCAGAACAGTGCGGTCTGTTCAGAGAGCAGTGCGATTGGCAGTCTGGGGGAGCAGAGGGTAAGTTCGGAGGTGTGATGGAAAGCAGAAGAACAGATTCCCGGCGTGCCTTAGAGATTTGAGAGAGAATCAGCGTCATTTGAGAGAAGAATCACCATCTCGCCAATGGATACTCCTGTCAATGCCCAAGGGGGCGACCACGTGACTGGGCCTCAAAGGTAGACGCGTTGATGAGTGTGCACTTTGACAAGAATTATGATTTTTAGCATTTATAGTGTAATTTACTTTAGGTAATCATCGCAACTTTCCGGGTATTCTTCTGAGCGCTTCCCTTTGAGGACGAGATAATCGGGCAGTAGCTTTTCCGTTTACTGCTTTATATTTCCTTTGTTCCCAAACATAAGCAAGAGAACCTTTTCTTGTTTTTGCATGTGGTTTCTCTTTGAGATCAATATTAGAATACCTTTCTCTCATGTCTGGTTCCCTAACCCCGAACAGGCTCGTCCCGCTTTCAGTACATAAGACTGTAAACGAATAAAATAGCTGTCATTACTAAATAGTCGAAAATGATGGAGTTGATGCATCTTATTTGTAGTTTTCTATGGGGATTCAGAGCGATTTGGGGAAATGATTTGCTTTGTCCCAGCCCCTAGCACAGTGCCACATAGCATCTGATAAATGTGCCCAACAGATGACTGACTGAGTGTAATGCCAACGATTTTCAAATGTGACAAGGAATTTGACTTGACCTGGTATAATTTTACCCAGTTCCTTGTGCAAAATGAGACATCGGTCCAGATGCAGATCGCATTTGCATCATTTAAAACCGCTCTGGGGGATCTCCACCTCGCAGGTAGAGGCTCTGTAAAACAATAAGCCAGTTTAGCAAAGATGGGATTTGCTGCTCGTTGTTTTCTATTAGGGAGGAATTACGCTAAGCCCAGCAGCAGACATTTTGTGTTACCATGGCAGCCCATATTTCCTGCAGGGTTGTGACCCCTAATGACTACAGTGGGAAGGCAGGAAAAATAGAGACTCTTTGAAGATTAGTAAATAAATGCATTACTTATGCAAACCGTCTCTGAGATGGCCCCACAGTACGGAGGAGAACTGAGGACGCTCTTCAGATTGAGCAAACGGTTATATGTAAACACCTGCATTGGTACATTGGAAGGAAACACATCACCTTTCGTTTGATTATTTCTTTAAAAGTCGGTGTGGTCTGATCATGAAAGTGATATGAACTGGACTTCACACGGAGAAGATGTTTCCCCTTCGTTCGTAACAACTCATTTTTTTTTCCCCCATTGGCTCTTCAGATATACTATGGCTCCCGGAATGATTTTGCGATGTTCCCCGATGGATCGTAGACAGGGGGGAAAAAAAATGAGTAGATTCAACTTGATGTAGGCATCGAGAACGCAGCCCACCTTGATGTGTCTTAATTGACCCGATACATTTCTGAACGCGCAGCTGAAAATAATAGAGAAAAATCAAGCATCACTTCGGGGCTATCCGTAAGGTATTTTCTCAGTACGCGTTTCTCGTGAAGTCACAGCCATGTTTGTTCGTGCAAGAAATATTTACCGAGTGCCGACCATGCTGTTGTTCGAGGCACTGTATTCAGGTGACAGTGGCCCTAACCTTGCATTATTTGGGGTAGGTCAAATGTAAATGGTTGGGGTTTGCGTGGCATATCCTTTGCTGCTCTTGAAATGCGTTATTCTGTCGACTTTTGGGAAGCTGTTATGTGCCAAGGCAGAACCCCAGACACCGGGGATGGAGTTGTGGGCAGGACCCGGCCTTTGACCCCAAGGCTGGCACAGTACGGCTGTGGTTCCAGCAGCTCGTTTTGACTTGGTGGTTGGCCCCTGCCGGCGTCCTAGCAAGCAGAAGGGACCTGCATCTGGGAGAGCGTCTCCAGTGGTGTGGCTTGATTCGTGCTGACCCCTCAGTGGCCTCTCACCTGGTTCTCCTTGTGTCAAGGGCACAGATCTTGGCCAGGCAGTGTTCACTTCCTTTGTATTACTTGGTCCTTCGGTAATATTTTTTACTGTATCTTCTGCACATTCCCTCCAGCCAGGAAGATTTGTTCAGAGCTTTGCTGTCTATAGTTGATGTTTTTCAAGCTGTAGGAATATTGGTATTTTATTCCACGCGTGACCTCTGTTCCCTTCCTCAGACATTCCGTTATACCCTTCCTCTGCCCCCTCCCCCCCAGCAAGAGATTGAGACTCACCGCGAAAACGGGTCTCGAAATCCATTCTTCCAATTTTGACTTTTGTAGGCTTACGGCAGGTCGAGAATGAATGTGTTGGACGAGGAGGCCCGCGTTTTCGGTGCTTGAAATTCCTTGGCCGAGAGCGCTAAATACAATTGTAAGCGTTACTAGTCTGAAAGGCAGGATTTTAACATTAAGCACACAGTGGAGGGGGGCTGTCCCTTTTCTCAAAAGCAACAAAACCTCAACCATCAGCACGAACCAAAACTGTGGTTGCACTTTGGTTCTGATGTCGGAACAGCCCATCCCACGTAAGGATAAATCTGCTCACGCCGATTCCTTCTCCATGCCATCCCCAAGGGTTGCTGGGGAAGGGATGGAAGCGAAACTAGATAGACCACTGGGAAGGGGGTGCCCTGGAAAATGGAAGGGGTCGGCGGGGTTGAACACTACTGCAAAGAACGAATGTTGTTATCTCCGCGCTCAGCGGCCGAAGGGTGGGAAGCCTTGACTTGGCTGATTGTGTGTGTAGGTATCATGATGGGCCATCCATCTGGTGGCCTCCGAAGCAGCCTCCTACTGCCTCACCGTGGGGCCGAGAAATAAACACCTCTATTCATCAAGTGAGGGGCCAGCGGACCATAACTCTGTTGCTGTCCTTCAGAGACAGCAGATAAGCATTATCAGTCATGATATTGCGAGAGCCTCTCCCGACTCTAAGACCCTGCTCCAATGATACACTTTTGGAGGGCGGTTTCTCGAACTCATTTCGTATTCTGGGCTTTCTTGCCTTCCGGCTTCCCAGATAATTATTCCACACAACTGCCCAGATCGTGGCCTGAGCAGGAGGGGTCGCCCACCCTCTGCGCATCCCGATGCGTTCCTCTGTGGGGCTGGTCTCACTCCTGTCCGTACCTAATGGCAGCACATAGACCGGGGACTGAGGCTTCCATTCCTTTACTGCCTCCGAAGTGAAATATTAGCTAGAGGAGGTAATGACGAAATGAGCAAATACTCTTAGCAGGGCACCAATTATAGAGAAAAAGTCTTTTCAAAATCACATGTGGATGGACTTCAGGGTAGCCTTCTTCGTCTGGGCCAGAAGTGCTCTTAATGGCAAATACACTTAAACACTGTTTGTAGCATTCCGAGAATTATTTTGCAGGCAATCTCCATGACAAGCCTGCTGGTGGAATCGGACAGAAAAATAGGGCTGTTGAGAGAAATCAGGGCTCAGAAAATGTAAGGAGATGGACACGGTGACAGGATGATTGGGCAGCACGTGGAGCCACCCGGGGGGCTCCCAGGGGAGGGTTGCATTCCCTGACCGGGGGCGGAGGGGCCGGCACTGATTTGAAGTTGCCAGCCGGCCACCAGGGCCTGGGGAAGAGCGGTACAGAGGTGATGATCCAGAGGAAGAGGACAAGGTCACCGAGCGAGGGCTGGCGCGGCTGGGGTAGAGGCAAATTGTTTTGCATAGTAAGATCAAATTTTACTTTCTGACTACAGATGTGACGGGCCGAGGGCAGGAATTGGAGAAAATACAGATTATTATGCAGAAACGAAAAAATCGCTCGTAATTCCATGACCCCAAGATAACCACCATCGACGGGTCAAGTGCATCCCCCGCGTGTGTCTTTATGTACACATTTGGCATCAGTAGGTTTTACAACCTGTGTTTGCCTCCCGTGCAACAGGTGGTGGTTGCTCTTGTCTTCTTCACCTGTCTGAATCCTTCTCCTTTCCAAGGGCTCGGCCAGAACCTTGCTCGCTCACGGTCCATTCCCCTGAACCCTATATAAGGTACAGTCCGTATTCCCTGGGCTCCCATGCCACCCTGTCAACTGTTCTCAACATCGGACAACACCCATCCCATTGGCTCATTTCTTGGCTCTGCTGTGAGAGTACAAGTCCATTCTGGTCGCTGGCTAGATCCCCATGGCCCAGCCCTTAACAGGCAAGAACGCAAATGGCGTGCGTTAAGTGCGTGACTTGAGAGCGCTCTTGGCCTGGATCTTGGTGGACTTGGAACATAGGGCCAGCATGAATGGATTAGGAGACCCCGAACTTGGAGCCCAGGCTGGGGGCAGGGAGGTTCACTAAGAATGAGAGCCAGAGTGCTTGAGCGATGGGTGCTTTCTCTGTGCCAGCCTGGCTTCACCTACAAGGCTGCGTAGCCCCGACTCACCCCATCCCAATACGGTTCCGGCCCCGAAGGCTCCTTACTTTGCAGGCAAGTTAAGACCTCGGCAGCGAAGCACCTGATGGAATCCTAGCAAACTGCACAGAGGAGGGTTTTGATCCATTTCAGTAAAGCAAGGCCGCCCGATGGATGTGGTTCAGCCGCAGCGCTGCTCTGTATAAATGTAAATGATCCGGCCACCAGCTAGTTTCTTCTTGCACTTTTGATGAAGCTGGAGAACAGGACACTCTTTTGACAATAATTTCACTGCGCAGAGTTTTTTTTTTTTTTTTTTTTTTTTTTTTTTTTTTTTTTTTAACAAAAGTCCAATCGAGTCTCACAAAGCCAATTTCTGGCATTGATATTGTTTCTGCAACAACGAAGTTAAGAGAAAATGATTGTTTTGATTTCTGATGAAGGGAAAGAATTGTAGAGTGGAAGTCCTAAGTGTTCGATCATCTGATGACACTCTTCTCTGTCACTGAAAGGCCAGCAATCTTTGCAGAAGTGGTAAAGCCCCATCAGACTCCAAGCCGTGTATGTTTCTTGTGCATTTCTACAGTGAATTGCCTGACTTGTTTTCCCGGTCCTCACCAAGTTTGGGACTACACTGAGATGTCCCACAAATTTTAAAAAGAATTCTATCTGGAATTCTCTCTACAAAGAACAAGCTCCTCGAGGTCTATCATACATGACTTCATCCATTCAGCATCCTACCATGTGTAAGCGCTGTGCTTTGAGCACAGACAAAGGGACACTGTCCCCCAAATGGTGCCTATTTCTTGACGAGGTTCCAGGCCAAATGGAACACCATCTTTCCCGCCCCCCACACCCCACTTCCTCCCTTCCAAGTCGGAAGTTCTAATCCCTGGAACAATTAAAAAACAAAAACACCCACTCCCATTTTCAAACCGCCCTCTAGGGAGCACTGATGCCCCACTGAGAATTATTGCCCAACCCACTGACCTTGTTTTTGTGTCTACACAAAGCGTGTTCCTACCTCAGGGCCTTTGCACTTGCTGTTCCCCCTGGAAGGCTCTTCCCCCAGACATCTGAATGACTCCTTCCTTCTTCCCTTGGGTTTCTTCCCAATGACATTATTTAAAAAAATTTTTTTTTAACGTTTATTTATTTTTGAGACAGAGAGAGATAGAGCATGAACAGGGGAGGGGCGAAGAGAGAGGGAGACACAGAATCGGAAGCAGGCTCCAGGCTCTGAGCCATCAGCCCAGAGCCCGACGCGGGGCTCGAACTTACGGACTCACAGACCGTGAGATCCTGACCTGAGCTGAAGTCGGACGCTTAACCGACTGAGCCACCCAGGCGCCCCCCAATGACATTATTTTAGAGAGCCCTTCCCTGATTATTCTATCTACAATAGTGCCCTTGCCCCATAGGCCTCTATCTTTCTACTCTTCTTAAACGTTCTTCGTAACACTGTAACTATTCCTATCCGACATTGCTTAGATATTTATTTGCTTATGTATTTATTGTCCGGCTCTCTCACTGGACTCTGGTACCTAAGAGGAGATCTCCAAGATGTAAGAGACTTTACATGGCTCTATTTCCAGAGTCTAGTAAGTGGCACCTGACCCATAGTAAGTGCTCAATCAGTATTTGCTGAAAGGGTGTCTGTCCAACCCTCCTCCTATGCACTCCCATGCAAGTCTGCCCCATAAAATTCACTAGTACGTGCAGCATTTGGCCGCAGTGAGGTTGGGACTGTCGTCTCCCGGGTGGCTTTCCTGGCGTGAGCAGGTGCCAAAGTATCCAAAGACAGCCAGGTTGCTAGCCAGCCGATCACTGGTCTATGCCACGCTTATATTTACCCTTGTCTTTTTTCTTCGCATCCCGGGTAGGCATTTCGGAATCAGCATTTCAGTTATACACAAAATCCTGCCGTTGCACTGCTTAGATATTTAGTAGTAATCTCCCTTTGGTACCGGATGTCCGATCCCTGATGTGAGAGAGAGGGTGCCAGCCAAGTGAGAAGATTAAGTCTGAAGGACAAGAGTTCGGTGAAGGGAGGGGGGCTCCCCAGAGTGGCAACGGAGAGAGGAACCTGCCAGTCAAAGCAAACTGCATACACGAGAAAGCACCGAGAGTCAAGAGGAGAGAAAATGAGAAAGAAGGACAAAAGGTCAGGAGTTGGATAAACACAGGGATAGGATAGCTATCGAAGACAAGCAGGTACCACACAGCAATATCCCTCAGTTCCTTGTGGTCTCTGTTTAAATGTCACTCAGATCATCCCCGAATGCCTTAAATAAACCGAGAGTCCTTCATCGACACACGTCACCTGCCTCTCCTTTACGGGTTACCACCACCTGCCGTCGTATATTTACACTGCTGTTTGTTTCTTTTCTTCCTCCCAGCCCAGTGTCGCTTCTCCCGCTGGAGATGTCAGGCAGTGGTTGGCACACGACAGTCACTTAGAAAATATTTGTGAAATGGGGCGCCTGGGTGGCTCAGTCGGTTAAGCGTCCGACTCTTGATTTCAGCCCGTGGTTCGTGAGTTCAAGCCCCACGTTGGGCTCTGTGCTGACAGCTAGGAGCTCGCTTGGGATTCTCTCTCCCCGCCCTCTCTCTCTGTCTCTCCTCAGCTCTCTCTCTCTCTCTCTCCCCCAAAATAAATAAATAAACACTAAAAAAAAAAAAAAAAAAAAAGGACCATGTTTGTGGAGTGAGTGAAAGAGTGTACCAAGGCATGACTGACAAGGGCAGTATTTGATCTGGGTACTCCCAAGAGATCTTTCCTTGGGGTCCAGTGTGAAAGAGGAAATACCCTAACCCCTCTATGCTGGTGTGCCATAAGAGGGTCCTGAGAATAACACGGGAACAGACATGTTTGTGAAAGGGTGACCTTTGACTTTATTACCGAGGGTCATCAATAGAAACACTAAATATCTAATATTTTTAAAAACTTTTTAACATCTATTCATTTTTGAGAGACAGAGCATGAGCGGGAGAGGGACAGAGAGAGAGGGAGACACAGAATCCGAAGCAGGCTCCAGGCTCCGAGCTGTCAGCACAGAGCCTGACGTGGGGCTTGAACCCACGAGCACAAGATCATGACCTGAGCTAAACTTGGAGGCTTAACCACCACCCAGGTGCCCTGAAATATTAACTGTGATTGATTACTTTTCCTGACATATTCCTTTATTCTTTTCTTCTCTCTTTCACACTAGGATAGATTGAAACACCGTAGAAGAGGCAGTCACCAAAAGTGGCCCCCTGCCCCCCAATATTCGTGTGACCTTGACCAGATGGCAGGCGATCAGAAATTCTGCAGGACTGCAAGATTAGATTAGGCAGGCGGTGGTAACCCGTAAAGGAGAGGCAGGTTAAGTGTGTCGACCAAATTTTTCTAGACTTCTAGTTCCTGCTCCAATCCGGAATTCATTCAGATACCTACCAGGAGAGTTTATAAATGGATCCACGTTCTTTTCTCTGATCCCAGGATATCACTAAAAATCAGACTTCCAAACCCTTATAGAATCCTAGTAAGAGCCACCCCATTTTTGAGCAGTTGCCGTGTACCGTGCATGATGCTGTGTTTTAACAACAACCCTACGAAGGAGGTGTTATTATCATCTCCATTTACAGAGGGGACGCTGAGGCTCAGGGAGGTTACTTTATTTGTCCAGGATCACAGAGCAGCTGGTAACTGGCAGAAACTACGATTTTTTTTTTCCACTATAATTTGCAGTCAGTGGGAAGGCTGGGACTTAATTAAGAGGCAGTCGTCCCCCTAACCCCTCTGCCAGCCCAGATCAAGCGTGAGGACCGATATCTAAGCTGACACCTCTAAAGAGACACTCTGCACGGTCAAACCTACAGCGATGTCAGCAAGGTTTGTACCCACCCGACCTTGGCCAGGGGTGTCGATAGGCTCAAAAACAAATACTGCTCCTCCCCTCAAAAAAACATGTTCTTCGAACTTCTCTGCTTCGCGATGACAAGGAAACAGAGTCAAGAGGAGTGGTTTCTGTGCATGGGCACTTTTGGGACAACTGTGTGCTGTGTTCTCCCAAGTTCTTCCGTGAAATGGGTTTTAGTTACTTTCAAACATAACTGTTGGGGCACCTGGGCGGCTCAGTCGGTTGAGCATCCGACTCTTGATTTCGGCTCAGGTCGTGATCTCACAGGTGGTGAGATCGAGCCCTGTGTTGGGCTCTGCATTGACACCACAGAATCTGCCTGGGATTCTCTCTCTCCCTGTCTCTCTGCACCTCCCCTGTGCGCGCGCGGGCGCGCGCGCGCACACACACACACACACACACACACACACACACTTTCTTCCAGTCTGATCCCTATAGTCTGAGTTCCGTGCACATATAGACCCTAACTCCTTAACATTCTCAATGACTTTTAAGGGTGAGAAAACTCCCCCAAAGGCTGGGACTCCAGATGGGGACAGCAATGATACATGACACTTACATTGCTATTATCAGTCTCCTGAGTATTTGTTACACCTCTTTTTTGTTGTTGTTGTTACACCTCTTGTTTGCACGCCACAACATTCTTGAGAGTTAGGCATGTATTATAAGAATTCTTATCTGTATGCCTACGTGGAACTAATCTTTGGGACCCTGATTTTCCCAAGGTCACACGGCAAGTCGAGTGGCAGAACTGGAATTCAAGCCTGGGTTTTTGGATGTCCAGTTTAAAAGGTGGTCTTTCGGGGGCGTGTTGGGGGGGGCAGAAGACCCTGGGGACCATTTCGCCTCCGTACCCCAAATCCAGCTTTCTGCCTCCAACACCTCACAGGGCTGGATAAGTGGGAGGAACCGTTCCACTCTCCGTTAGGTCTCTGTGGCACAGCATCCGGTTTGTTAACTAGCCAAGATGAGGACACTGCTCCAGATCTCCCAGGCAGAGATGGGCTTATGCTGTTGTCACCAAAAGCCTGAGGCGGCCTTGCCGGGCCAGGCTTTGGTGTGAGAGCTACTGCACTGGGCCAACCACGAGGGGCGGCTGACATCTGCCCAACGCCAAGCCATGGTCTCTCTCTCTCTCTCTGACGCCCCCTACCTCCTTTCTGGCCTTCTTTCTCCCCATCTGAAAATTGCTGGCATCACCAACACTGTGAAGTTCATCCCCATTCACTCCTGTTGGCAACTCAGTGTCAACCCAAGAAGGTGCCGGTCTCAACCCGGATGACTGTGCTCCAGCTCACCTAAACACAGCTTCGTTGCCGTCTCCGGGGAAAGTTGGGCCTCAAAATCCTGCTCCTTGCAAGAAATGAAAGAGAATTTGAGTAAATGGAGAGACATCCTGTGTTCATGGCAGGAAGCTTACTATTGTTAAGATGATGTCACTATCCGAAGTGATCTACCCGTTTGACGCGATCCTTATGCGAAAGACAGCGGCAACGTTTGAGGAAATGAAACCGCCGAGCCTGAGTTTCCTGTGGCATTACCAGGAGCCCCGAATAGTCAAAACAATCCTGAAGAAGAACAAAACGGGAGGACTTAACACTTGCCAATTTCAAAATGTACTACAAAGGTGTGGGAAGCAAGCCAGTTAGGGCTGGCATAAGCAGAGACGTTGAAATCAGCGCGGGGGGAGCTGAGAGTCCAGAAATGAACCCCTACATCTATGGTCAGCAGATGTTTTGCAAAAAAAAGAAAGAAAAAAAAATACGTGCAAATCTTATATCTGTTACGTCTGGTCTCTAGAGTATATAAAGAACAACCCAATTTTAAAAACGGGCAAAGGACTTAAGTGGATCTTTCTACTCGATGAATTAATTTATTTATTGGCAACGTTTACGTAAAAACCGCAGCGATACCACTTTGTAGTCACTAGGGTAGCCGTATTTTTTGTCAAAATACATCGCCAACACGCGCTGGCAAATCTAAAGAAGCTGAAACCGTTGGACATCGCTGGCGGAGATCTAACAATGGTGCAGCCCCCGTGGAAATCACTTTGGTAGCGCCCCGGAAAGTGAAACGTACAACTACCATGAGACACCCAGCCAATCCACTTACGGGTGCGTGCCCGGAAGTATTGAAAACAGCTACTTAAACAGATACGCGTACACACACGTGCACAACAGCACTGTTTATGTAGCCAAAAGGAGGAAACAAGCCAATTGGTCCGTCGACTGATTAACACAGAAACCAAACGTGGAATATTAGCCCTACGATGGAATATTATTCAGCCAAAAAAAAGGTGGGAGCAAGGAGGGGAAGGCCCATAGAATGCGGACTGCTTAATGCATGCAGGGTTTCCTCCTGGGGGTGATGAAATGCCGGGGGACAGCATTGTGAATGTACCTAGTGACACTGAATTGTTTATTTTAAACTGGTTAGTTCTCGCTCAATAACATTTTATTTTCACTCGATAAAAAGATCCTGCTCCCATCGCACTGTGGCACTATCACCAAGCACCGAGGAGGCTGGCAGCCTGGCAGGGGCCACGTGTCGTCGCTCTGTTCCCCTGGCCTTTCCTATTTTCTGAGTGGACTCGGCAGACTTCTCATGATCTGAGTTTCTTTGATGGAGGAAAAGAATTCAGCCCCCACCACAGGGTGCGCATAAATGACGGCGCTGAATCATCCCCACGGGGCCATGTCACGCTCAGAGGGCACGTGGATCTCATTCAGACTGTCATGTCACAGATGCCCACGAGGACCACAGCAAAGCCCCCACCCCATTCTTCCAGATGGGAGGGTCTCCATGGCAGCTCTCGAAGTTTCAGAAGAGTCACTTTGGCGTTCACGGGCTTTGGGGCGCCCCACTCCCGCATTCTGTCCTCAACCGCTAGGTCTCAGCTGAGCCTCTTTATGTCAGTGGAATCAGAGGTTTGTAAATGAGTCTAATGTGTTAAAGATGATCCATCGGATCTCTGCTCCGGTGAAGGATAATGTTTATTACATGCTAAAGAGCATTCAAGGAGATGTCAGTTAATACAGTAGTTGTATGAACATGTGCGCCATTAAAAATTGTAATTAAGCCAACTCCCTGAGCACCAATAGTGAAACCCAATGACGCCATTTGCGGCAGGGCTGGGTTACGATTCCACATTGCGAAGGGATCTATGGCAGCATCTGCGATGCTGACCAAAGCATTGGCATTGACCGCGGCTCTTGTGGGCCAGGAGACCCAGGGACAGTGGGCTTCACCTGTCTCCACTGAGGATTTGGCGAGAGTAAACACAGTGGCATAGACACAGATGATAGGAAATTCTCAGGAAGTTACTGAAAGGGAACGCAAATATGTTTGGAGATCCCAGAAGTGATTTCCAAGGAACACAAAAACAAATGGTAACGATTACTGTTATTTTACTGTAAGCAAACTTGTATTGAGTGTTTACCATGTGCCAGCACTCTGTTGAGCCCTTTACAGAAATTCTGTTAATCCTCAAACCCCTGTAAGGTAGGCGTTAGTATCAGCCCACACTTACAGATGAGAAAGCAGAGGGTCTGAAACAAGACTGTCACCTGCCCGGGGTCACACAGTGCATAATTTACAGACCCAGGAATCAAATCCAGGACGGTTGACTCCAGGGCAGGGAAGTGGGAACTTGTCCCAAGATCTTACTAGGGACCTTGCTAGGTATGAGGTGTGGGAGGGGCGGGAAGGCAACCTTTATTGATAACATGATTTGTGTCATTTAATCCCTACAACACCCTCGGTGAGGTAGACACTGCTGTTCCCCCTGACAGATGAGGAAATAACGGAGGCTGTCAATGGCTGAGTCTCGTGGGGAGAGCCGTTACTCGGGGTGAAGTGTTTTAAACCTTAGGAAGGAGCTTTAGGGCACTTCCACAGGCATCCCTAGACCTCCATAGGATGGTTTCAGGGTCTCCACTGATCTTTCCTGATCCTGAGTTCCTGGTTTGTGCATATATGCATGGAATGCTCAGGGCATAACACATCAGTGGGCTGGGGCCCCATTACCATACGCCTGGCCACCGTCAAGATCCTGTGATCTGGACAGATAAATTGTGTTCAAGTGACCCCCCCCCCCTTTCTGGGGGGGTTCTACTGGTTTTGCCTTTTTTGGGGGGGATGATGCACTGTGATACTCTAAGATTCAAATAGACTACTGGATGGGAGCTAATAAAGGCTTAGTTGGCTGGTTCATGGAAATCGCCAAGTTCATTCCTCCTTTCTTAGCCACCAAATTGCCATCTGGGGCACCTGGGTGGCTCAGTGGGTTGAACGTCCGACTCTTGGCTTCCACTCAGGTCATGACCTCACGTTTCGTGGGTTCGAGCCCTCCGTCGGGCTCTGTGCTGACAGTGTGGAGTCTGCTCAGGATTCTCTCTCTCTCAAAATAAATAAACTTAAAAAAAATTATGAGCGAACTGCCATCTGAAATACCAGCAGCTTCCCTGCTTCTTGAGGTCTGGCTGTGCCACGGGTGGGAAAGAAAAATGTTTGCAGTTAACTGATCTACCCACAAAAACACCAGCGGCTGCAGCAGGTAGCATCGCTCAGCAGCAGGTTCGGGGTCCTTACATGCTTACGCGTGATCTAATTCAGTCCTCACAAACAGCCCTGTGCATCAGGTACTCTCATACCCTGGACCTACCCTGCCCGTTTCTACTGATGAGGCACCTGAGGCCCGGAGAGGTCAAGCATCCCGCCTAAGGGCACAGGGCTAGTAAGTTGGTAGAGCCAGAACTGAAGCACAGTCTTCGGCTTCCGAAGCGATGTTCGGAATCTGAGGTGCTCCCGCTCCGTGAGGGTGCAGGACTCCATCTGGCTTCCACGCTGCCATTTTGTCATTGCCTTCCCTTTCTTTGAGGATCTCCTAGAAGCTCAGGGCCCTAAGAGATGGATCGGAGTGGGGTCAGGGGACAGAACTGAGAGGTGCAGAGAGACAGATGCTGATGTGGGTGTAGGAGGCTGGGGTGGGGGTGGGGGGTGTAGACAATTTAAGCTGAAAATTGCCGCCTTCAGAACTGTAGCTGTAAGTGGAGTTGGGGAGAATGGGAAGGGTGAATTAAATAAAATTGTTATTCATCTTCCCTATTTTTTTTTTTTCACTTTTGCCCTGAGAGGGCAATTAAGGAAACAAATGGTTTGTGGAGATTAGCTGGCTGGGAGCTTTGCATATTAATATAACGACACTTGGCTATACCCGGCTGACTTTCTATTTAAGGTAGCTTTGGCTTTGGGGCCGAGGAGCTGATTTCAGAGAATTGAGCTCCTGCAGATTAAAAATAAAATAAAGCAAAATTAGTCTGCGCTCCGTCTCCACCCTGCTTGTGTCCCACCAAGAAAAATAAGACCGTTGGCCGAAAGCGAAAAGGGAGGTGGACAGGCCGAGCAGCCTCTGGCCGGATAGTCATTGGTGTGCAAGAGGCCAGGGGTCCACGGTGGGGTGAGTGGTGCCACCGGGCTGGGATGGGGGCGGGTGCTGTCACTCCTTACAAAGGTCTCCGCTTACTTAGCGGGGTCCAAATTCAATCGCATTCAGCAAACGTTTGCCGGGCCCTGGCTTCGCTACATACCGCAGGTGCCGAGAAGGTTGACGCTGGGCCCCTTCTCCTGTGTCCCCTTCTCCTAGACACTGAGGAGTGTCCAGCCTAGCTGGAGAGAAGGACACATGATCCGTGCTGTAATTTTGTGTGTGGAGGGCATCAGGGAGTTGACGTCTGGCTTAGTCTGGAAGAACGACTAACAACCGGACGGCCAGGGTGCAGGAAATTGTCTTTCTAGAAGCAGAGAATGGGACGCCCACGGCGACCCCGCCCAATCAGTGAGCCCGCTCTCCAAACCGAAACCGAGCCTTCCCCGTGCCTGTTCCACCTGCCGGCCTTTATAGGGAGCAGTTTGGAAAGTGGTGAAGCCCGGAAGCTTTTGAGGCACGCAGATCTGGTCTGGAACCATGGCTCTGCCTCTGCCAAGCTGTGTGACCTTGAGCAAGTCACCTCCATCGACTCACTTCGTCCAGGTGAACAAGTAGGGCTAAACCGGTACCTCTGTCATAGGGCCATTGTGAAGGTTGAGGTTCCACTGACAGTAGCACGGATGTCAGCTGCTGGCGTCTTCTAACCCTTAAGACCTTGATGACACTGATTCAAACTCTCATTCCCCCTCCCCAAGATGTGTGCAGGTTGTCAGGAGCTGGCGGGAGGGGGGTGGGGTCCCGATGGCACGGTGACCGCTGTCTCTGACTTTTTCCCCCACTCCCCACTTCCTGTTCTTCAAATTAGGTCCGTTGGAGATTCCACAGCTCCCTCCCAGTAGTAACTCGAACTTAGACTTCAAACCCCTTCTTTGATTTCAGCAACAATAAAGCTGCCCCCGCCCCGAATGTTAACAACGACGGGGGCAGTGGCACACAAAGCCTGTGTTGCACAGCATGCTTCAGGGAAGGTTTGGGGAAGTAAGTTCCTGCAGCAAAGTCCTTTGGTGGCTCCTCCAAGTCGCTCAGCTGGCCTCTCTAGACTCTCTTCTCTGTTCCCTCTCTCCCGGAAACAAAGGAGCTAAATGTTTGCCATTTTCTAACGCAAAGCAATTCAGCTCTCTCAACCTCCGTGCTTGGAGCTGGGCCTCAAAAAAAAAAAAAAAAAGTCTTGTGTTTTTTTATTTTTGAATAAGCAAGGGTATGGCTGAGGCTTAGAAATGACCTCCTACAAGGACCTAATTAAGTTTTTGGACGAGTTACCATCCACCTCCCTGTTTTTAATGGGGTAGAGGGTGATTTTTTTTTTCTCATTATACATGTGAAGCACTTTACGCACATCTCATCCATACTAAGCACACGATAAAATAATGGCTGTTGTTATAATTTTAATATTTGGGGCTGATTTGAGCATAAATTAATCGATGCATGATACATTCATATTAGTGTAAGAGTCAAAGATCCGATAGAAGCACCCTTAGAGATCCAATATTTCTCAAAATGTGTTTTTGGGAACATTATCTTCACAGGCTGTTTAGAGACCATCCAAGAAATAAGGCTTCCTTCCTTAATTATATTAAAGTCATGCTGCATACTATATCCCACTCTTGGAAACGGGAAATTCGCATTAGTCCATTAAAGGCTCTGAGAAGTCCTGCGATAAAGATCATCTGTTCAACTCTGTTTAGCTTTTTGTTTGTTCCCCACTTGGACTTGCCCACAAAGTTCTTTGCGTTCACCAAACAAATGTCGCAATTAGTATGTCACGAAACCTGCTCCGGGGTATTTTAACCTGGCTCCAACCTATCATTTCACAAATGACTGAAGTGAGCTGCACAGAGGGGAAGGACCTGACCCTAAGTCTCCCAGACTCTGTTGAGGGGCTCTGTGTCCATGTTGGGGCAGACCTGCGACACTCTGGCAAGCAGTTGTCAACTCTGCCTTAGCCTTCACTTCCGGCTCGCTACGGCTTCAAGGCCATCTGGAGATCGAGAGATGAGAGGGCCTTGTCAGGCGTTTCTGAGCTCTGTGCACACCCGTGTAACATGTGGCCTTCTAGATTCTCAGGAATATGTCAGATCTCTTCAAAGTTCCTCATTTCCCAGCTTTTCCTTTGAAGCTTTTTGGTTAGTCCATTGTTTGCCCCAAGCTTTCAACCCTGCCTCAGGAAGCTGTTTTGTTAAACAATTGCTGCTGATTGTTTTGACACACAGCCCCGGGGAAGAAGCTGTTTGCACTAGCCAAACACAAGTCCAGCTGGCTCTGTTTAAGCTATATCCTGAATCCCACCACTTGTCACCACCCTGCCCATCCCCCCCCCCCCATCCAAGCCCCTGACTGTCCTCTCTCACCTGAATTACCGTCTAGTCTCCTGACTGTTCTCCCTGGCTCTTCAAATGCGGTTATATCACTGTTTAGAATCCTTCAGTGGCTTTCCCATTGTCCTTTGGAGAAAAGCGAGGCTCTTCTCACGGTGTCCCGGGCCCTGGATCTGGCCCCTGCGTGCCTCAACTCGTCCTTCTCCCCTATTGTACCCTCCGCTAACAACCCTGTTTGTTTCTTTCAATTTCTCGAACGCATCAAGCTCTTTCCCACCACAGGCCTTCACACTACGGTTGCCAACATCCCAGTTTTCCCAGGACTTTCTGATTTTAGCCCTGAAAGTCCCAGATCTCAGGCACCCCTCAATCCTGGGCAGACGGGGACAGTTGGTCACCCTACTTCATACACAGAGTTATCTCTAATGAAATCGCTGGTTTCCTCCATTCTTCACCGAGATATATCCTGCTCACCCTTTCATCTGTTTAAATATTTTTATTTATTTTTGAGAGAGAGAGAGAGAAAGAGCCTGAGCAGGGGAGAGGGGCAGAGGGAGAGAGAATCTTGAGCAGGCTGCACACCCAGTGCTCCCCCATGGCCTTTTGAGATCATCATGCCCTGAGCCTAAAGCAAGAGTCCGGATGCTTAACTGATGGAACCACCCAGGTGCCCCACCCCTTAATCTGTTTAGATAGTTCTCCTTTATTTATAAAATTTTTTTCTTAAATTTTCTTTGAGAGAGAGAGAGAGAGAAAGAGAGACAGTGTGTGTGTGTGTGTGTGTGTGTGTGTGTGTGTGTAAGAGAGAGCGCAGGGGAGGGGCACAGAGACAGGGAGAGAGAAAGAATCCCGAGCAGGCTTCATTCACACCGTCAGTGCAGAGCCCGATGCAGGGCTTGAACCCGAGCCAAGATTAAAGGTCAGATGCTTAACCGACTGAGCCCCCCAGGTGCCCCTCGATAGTCCTCCTTTAGAGAGGCCTCCCCTGACCACACAATTATAGTAGGGCCTCCTTGTTTTTCTCTCCCCTAATCCTCTAGTTTACAAAATCCTTTGTTTACTTTTGTGGCCTGTCTCTTCCACGAGACCCTAAAGCCTCGGAGGGTTGGAACTGCTTTCGTCTTGTTCACTCGTATATTCCCATCACGTAGTAGCAGCTCAGTAAGTACTTGTTGAATGAATGAATGAATGAATGAATGCCATACCACCATAGTGCCTTTGTGTAAGTTGGAGAAAAGCCCCCCCTCGATTCAGGCACCGTTCTTAGGGGAAAACTGGCTCGGTGAGGAGGGCACGGCCTACATTTCAGGCCCCTCCGAGCAAGAGCGAGCGAGCGAGCAGCCTCGTACAGGTCACAGACTGCATGTGGCCTCGTATAGGCCACAAATTGCACAGCAGGAAGCCGTTCTGAGGGGAAGCTGGGCCTTCCTTCCCAAGCGGCTTTAGAAAGCCATTCGAGGAGAAGGAATACAGAGAGATTGGCTCAGCCGCATCAACTGACGTCAGTGCTTAAGCATCAAGAGCACATGTTCGGGGAGCCCACGGACCTGGGTTTGCTTTCTGCCTCTGCCTCTTACTAGCTGCGTGACCTTAGAGGAGTGCCTCCATACCCTCATCTGTAAAATGGTCATCGTGGACACTAGACAAGATCGTGTGGATAATATATGCTTATTGTAGCGTCTTATACACAGCAAATCTTAAATAGTCATTGCTCCTATGCATGCATGTTATTTATGTTCTATAAAATATGATCTACAAAACGTTAGATTCCTGAGAAGAAGTCAGAGTGAGTTTCCGAGGCAGCTTCGAACGGGCCGCCCCTTTCCCTGGCAGCCAGCTTCAGAGTCTGCGGCTCGGGTCTTTATTAAAAGACCGAATTGGAAAGCTTCCCAGATTACACAGCTGGCCCCGTCCCTAGCCAGCCTGGTGACGGCGTAGGGTGACGCGCAAGGTGACTCACTTACCCCGCTGGAGGCCTCATCTCCTGCGAAACAGCAGGGGTGGGGGCGGGGGCGCCGAGCATACTCTCTCTGAGTGGTCCAGGCTTCGAAGGCAGCTCTGTTTCAGGGGAAGCCATCGCCCAGAGCCCTGTGGAACTGGACAGTGTCTAGGTGGCAGATCGGGTGGACGGCAGGAATGCATTGGGCCTAGAGAAGGCCAAGGACCTGGAGAAGAGAGAGTCGGCCCGTTAGAGCACCGCCTTGGGGCACCACTGTGTCTCCCACCCAGGAAGACATCGAAACCCAGGGGAAATGGCCCAAGGGAAGAGCTGGAAGGCAGCCTTTGAAAGGGAAAGAAAGGCCGAAGAATAAAGCTTGGCTTTCCACAGGGAAGCCACACCCTTTAACCAAGGTCACTCAGGGGGGTGGAAATCTCCAAACCCAAGTTGGCCGTACAACTGCAACGGATAACGACAATACTAACGAGAGACACGACAGTAAGAAGAGTTAGCAGGTGCTAAACATCAGAGCCTGGCCGTACATTAAGTGCCCACAGCGCCTTGATTTGTCCTCCCAACAACTCAGAGAAGTAGCGCCCATCACCATCTTTGTTTCTCAGGTGAGGAAACTGAGGTCCGGAGAGGTGCGGTAGCTTAGCCCACGTTGGGCAATGGAACCTCCGTCGGAGCCAAGGTCTCTCTGGCCCTGGAGTTGCTCGCCCCAAGTCAGCACACGTGGGCTAGCGTCCCACCAACGTGGGGTTTACCAGACATCTCCGGGAGGAAGATCCAGGGTCTCTGGTTACACCCTGCACAGCCTGGACCCTGAGCTCTGAGACGCCCGGTGTGTGTTTTACTGGTTCAGCGCCGGCGTTCGCCATCGTGCAACTTAACTAGCTGTGCGTCCCCGAGCGAGGACTGACTGAGCCCAGCCCCTGGCACACGGCAGGCGCTCCATAGCGTTAGCCGATGTGATTGTTGGTGTTAGCCTTCACGGGCCTGTTCTACCTGCGTAAAACTGGGGCAGGAGGGTCCACCCTCCCTACCTCACGGGCTTATTGACAGGTCAAGTGAGATGATGGCCAGAAAAGCCTTGGCAAACGGAAAAGGTCGGTGTGAAGGTACTGCGCTCTCGTCGGTGCGTTCGTTTGTTCCTTTGCTGCGCTTGTCCGAGATGCTTATTATGGGCTGGACTAGACACACAGCGGCAAGGGAGGGTCTGCCTTTGTACCTTCGGATTCTCCTTGAAAACCTTATTATTTCTTTGTGTACCGCGTGGCAGAGATTTTCACAGCCGTTTCGCAGGTGAGGTTACAGAATCTGTCCCAAATCGTACAGTGACACAGAATTAATAATAACAGGTATGTGTGTGACCTTGGGCACGTTACTTGATCTCTCTGTGGTGGGCTGCGTAATGACCCTCAAATGTCTAGGTCCTTCTCCCTGGGCCTGTGTATGTCACCTCACGTGGAAGGAGGGATTTTTCCAGCCTGATTAAATCAAGGATCTCGCGATGGGGAGATCCCCTGGATTACCAGGTGGGCCGGCATGCAGTGGCATGTATCCTTGCAAGAACAGGGCAGAGAGGGATTAGACAATATGGGGAAGACAGTGTGACCACGGCGTGGCCACAGATTAGAGGGATGTGGCCACACACCAAGGGATTCTGGCAGCCGCCGAAGCTGGGAATGTGGAGTGTGGTTCTCCTGGCGCCCCGCTTGCCACTCAACGATACTGATTCTGGACTTCTGGCCTCCAGAATTATCCTGGGAGAGAATAATTGTCTCTCGTTTTAAGCCGACAAGTTGGTGGTAATCTGTTACAGCAGCCACAGGAAATGGCTAACGCACTCTCCGTGACTCCGTTTCCTCCCTTGGAAAATAGGGCTAATAGTAAGAGCCACTTGCTCAGGTCCCTGTAAGGGTGCATTGGGTTCGTACGTGCGGAGGACTTTGCAACCGTGCCTGGCATATCGTAACCACCATGTGACGACTAGCGGTGATTGTCATTGCTATTATTGTCGCTTTAACACCATCGACCGAGTATTTATAAGCCAGGTCTATGCTTAGAGCTTGAGATACGTTTCTTCATGCTAGTAAAAGTGCTGGACCTGTAACTCAACTGTTCTGGATCTAAAACTCACACATTTAGTTTTGACATTTGATCACTTATTATTAGCACATAAAGGTCCCATAAGAGCAATGTATCTCCACGCTTTGCATCGCCTCTGTTCTACATCTCACCCTGAACTTCCTGCCCCAGAATTCAAGGCTTCTTGGGCAGGAACTCTACCTTGGGAGGGCATGTGCTCCTGGGTGAGCGAGCCCAGTCCACTCCCGGCCCAGAGCTGCCTGCTGGAAATTCCGGAGAGGGGCAGGATGGAGTGAAGCGCTATTCCCTCCTGGAATTGAAAAACCCTCTCCTTCGATTAGGAGGACCAAGGGCATCGCTGCCTTTCTCGTTTCTCTTCTGAGCGTCCGGCACGTATTAGCATTCCGCAAATACCTGAGGAATTACTGAATGTTTCTGCGATGGTTGGAAGGCAAAATTCCGCCACCCAGACACTCGGAGGTCCCCAGGTGTTGCGGGAGTGCACCCGTCACGACACTGGTGCCAAAGACATGGTGTTCCCAAAGGGGTAGCTTGAGAGTCTAAGGAAAGGATTGTTTACGAAGGTGCTTGTTGGCCAGGTGAAGGCAGCCAACAAGGGATGGCGAAAGACCCCAGCCTGAGCACAGCAGGGAGCTGTTGGCATCCCTAGCCTAAGGGAGCAAGGGGAGGGAACGGATACAGAAGCCACTGGAAGCCCCAGCAGGGGATGTGCCTTTTGGTGAGGGAACACGGGCTCTATCAACCTGTGGCGTGGTGCCTTAGTCTATTCAGGCTGCTATAGCAAAATATCACAAACTGAGGGGCTTATAGACAACGGAATTAATTTCTCGTCTATCTGGAGGCTAGGAAGCCTAAGATCAAGGTGTCGGCAGATTTGGTGTCTGGGGAGGACCTGCTTCCTGGTTCACAGATGGTGGCCGTCTTGCTGGGTCTTTACATGAGGGATGGGGCAAGGTAACCCTCTGGGGTCTCTTTTTTAAGGACACTAATCCCATTCGTAAGGGCTTTGCTCTCGACCTAGTCACCTCCCAAAGGCCCCCACCTCCCAATCCCATCACATTGGGGATTAGGTTTCAATTTGTGAATTTAGGGGGAGGGAAGCACTCAGGCTACAGCACCAGACAGGAGGGGAACCAGGGGGAACGGATAGTGCATTCTCTCTCTCTCTCTCTCTTTCTTTCCACCCTTCCACCTTCTGCCAATGCTTCTCATTGATCAGACCCAACTAGGAGCCAGGGGACCAGGAGGGAGCCCAGGCGATGCGGTCCACATGGGTCTGCCTCCGGGGGCACAAAGCAGGATGGAAGAGGATAGTGAGTGGATCTCGGGGGACAAATAGAGAATGTTCAGCATGGCTATTATTCCGAGGTCATCCAACAAGACCAGTGCTAAGATGAAAATAGGACTTGTAGTGACTCTGGGCTCATCCTCTGAGACACCAGGCTTCTGACAACAGCTGTTTTCCATTGTCGATGGGTTTGAAAAGTAAAATTTCTCTGGCCTTGCTCCATTCTTTTAATTTATTTATTTTTTTTCGGTGACATCTCATTTTTAGTTATACTTTCCACGGGCCACGAATGAGTTCGTACGGGGGATAAATGAATAAAATCTCTGTAGTGTTCCTACAGGCTGTACTTATGCGCTTACACAGAATCCAAACTCAAGTGTATAGATTTTTCTGAAAGTTTTGGTTGATGATATGTCGGCAAAGAACAGAAGAATCCTGATCTGCCTGCCGCAGGTGTTAGAGGCATCGGGTCCTTTATTCGCGGGCCTGGAAAGGTCTGGCCGCTCACCAGATGGCGGTGGGTGGCCAGCTCTGCGACTCCTCACCGTGTGGCCCCCGGCCAAGTCATTTAATCTCTCTGGGCCTCAGTTTCCCCTATGACAAAGTGGGGGGTATGGTGTGCCCACCTTCCTGGGTCACTGTCACGCCGTCCATCCCAGCCCCTTACCAACTGGGAGGCTTTGGGGAAAAGTGTCGGCAGTAGGCCTCACTCAGACCTGAGTCTGAACCCCGGTTCTGCCACTTAGCGGCTGTAGAACCTCATCCAAGTCCTTGAACATTTTTATGCCTCTCTGTCCTCATCTGTACAATGGGCTGGGGCTAGATTCTCCCTTGTGGGGTTGCTGGGAGGCCCGAGTGAGGCACTCTTTGGAGAATGCTTGGAGCGGGACTTGCTCGTGATTATTTTACCTGTGGCCCCACGGCACAATCCAGCGATGGGCACCTCCTTCCTCCACCCGACTAGCAGCTCCGCCCTCTGCCTCCGTCCCATTCCCGTCTCCTGCCCTGGCCGCGACTCTCGGGACCCGTAAGCCACAGGGCCAGTTACCAGCTGCCCAAGCATCTGACTTCGTTTTTCACTCATTTCTTATACGTTCAGCTTCCTCGTATGTATATGAGTGAGCTCAAAGCAGGGATGGTGAGCTATTTATGTATTTGGACAAGAAGCTAGAACCTCTTTTCTCCTGGGGGGGTGGGGGGGGGGGTCAGCCGGGCAGCGCACAAGGTAGCAAAGGGGTCTCCAGCGTAAGAGGCTTCCCCGCCATTCTGGATCTTCCCGGCCAGGCCCCAGCCTCAGAACTGCTCCCCCGCCCCCACGATCCCAACTTCTGAAATTCGTTCTTGATCACCCGTGATCCCTGTGGGTCACCCTGCCCCTGCCGCTGAAGCTGTTCTTGGCACGTACCCGTTCCATTCCCTGCTTTCCCCGACTCCCCCACGACTGCCCTGTTCTTCCAGATGAGGGATCAAACTTCTCCTAGCTTAAGCAACTCGACCCACGCCTCTACCCAACAGCCAGCGTCTGACCTCCACTCTCCTTTTGATATCTGCAAGCCAGGAGGGGAGTTCCCCCCAGAGGCCGAATCAGCCGGGACCTTGATCTTAGACTTCCCAGACTCTAGAACTATGAGAGATAAATGTTTGTTGTTTAAGCCACCCAGTCTGTGGTTTTGTGATGGCAGCCTGAACTGAGTAATCTAATAGCTTGCCTTGCAATACGGAGATCTATGCTTCCATCAACAAAGGTGGCGAGTGGAATCTAAAAAACCCAAACTCATTGACAGAGAGTAAAATGATAGTTACCAGGAGGTAGGGGAACAACGAAGAGTAAAATAAGCCCTAGAGATCTAATGCCCAGTATAGCGAATATAGACAACAATATTACAATCCTCAAACTTGCCAAGAAATTGGAACTTAATTATTCTTATCACTAAAAAGAAATAATTATGTAACATGACAGGTGCTAATTACTGATACAGTGGCAATCATATCGCAGTATATAAATGTGTCAAATTAACATGTTGTATGCCTTAAATTCACACATTGCTATATGCCAGGTATCTTTTCAATTAAAAACAAAATGCAACGAAAACAAAGATGGCGGAACAGGCTTTATTTTAAGGCATGTACAGAAAGAGTGCCTGGTGTTACTACAAATTTTAATATAGTTTTATGTTGATTTTCATATGTATGTATATATGTACACACACACACACACACACACACACACACACGCACACACACACACACAAAGCCTTGGAGTCAAAGGTTTGCAGAACCCCTGAAGCAATGGCTCTGAATCCTCGGGTCCATGGCCACCATTTGTAAACGATTGCACCAGAAAATAATAGGGAAGGTAGAAAACCACATGCTTAAAATATATACACCCTGGCCCTGACTCTAGCAGATCACAGGGGAAGGAAATATAGGGCAGTCTAAAATTCTTAAGTGGGTGTTTTCTCAACAAAACCAAACAAGAAGCTTCCTGAGGATGACCAGCACTGCAGTCTTTTAGAGGAGGTGCGGGCAAGCGGCTAGAGAACGAACAAGGTTATTTTTAGAAAGGAAGATGCCAGAATGGCATTCTGGAATGGCTCCGTCAGAATGTTGCAGGTTGGTAGCGGCATTCCCAGACATGGCTTTGCAAGGTTCATCAATGGCTGCTGGGACAAAAGACACCTAATTAAACCACTGAAATTTTCCTCAGTTGAGAAAACGTACCTTGCCATATATCCGTATGTTACGAGAGGAGTTGTATTTTCCCCGCTGCTCTCGGGCCAGCGAGCAACTCCCTTTCACTTCATGATTTCTGTTTTTCTCCCCAGATCCAGTCTTGCGTCCCTAGAGTTCCTTTTCCACACATCAGCCAGAAGAATCTTTTAAGAAGGTGACCTTTAGACACTGGGGGGAAAAAATAACATGCCTTAGGGGCATTTGACGTGAAAATCATATGCCCCCTCCGGCTGAGTACTGCCACTTTATCCCTGTGCATTTTGTCCTGTGTTTTCTTTTAAACATTTCCCTGAAAAACTACGGCTGTGTGTCTAGACCATCAGTTTCCCTTGCCCGCCCCCTATTCTCGGCATATGGTACACATTGGTCATCACCTCTCTGCGTGATTCATAGAGTCAACTTTGAAAGGGAGTGACACGGGGAGTCGCGAGGTGCGAGACATCTGGAGTCACGATGACTCATCGCCTGGTTGCCAACGTTCCACGCGCAAAGTGCCGTGCAGGGCTCGGTGGAGACTGCAGAGAAGACCGTGCACCCTCTGCCCTGATTTGCTCTAGGCCAGCAAGCAAGTTCCTTACTGTGCTTTTACCACCTTTTTGGTACCAGAATTAGGCGTTGTTGACTATGGCTAACAACAGCAATAATAAATACCTTTCTAGGCATTATTTTTTTTCTTCAGCTAGGAATTACTTTTATGGTACATTATATCGTATATAAATGTCACCGTGGAAGATTTGATGAGTCACTCCACCGCTCGGATATACACACGTTCCCTGAAATGATGAAAAAGGTGCCCTTGGAAACATGTGGATGCGGGACTGTGCTGAACGTAACCTTTTCTTTCCCTTTTTCCCCGGAGAGGGAGTTGGCCGTGTCCATATACTCCTAACATCTCTAAAAGCCCCATCTTTGTACCTCTCTGGTGACGTGACGTGAAGAGGAGGAAAGGCATTTCATTTTGCAAACTTATTCTGCAGAACTTTATTGAACAGTTTGATAAAGGGGAAGGGGATGAGGTCATGTGGGATATTGAAGGACCCTTTGCTAGATGACCATGTGGGAGGGAGGCTAAATCCTTTTTTAATTTTTTTTAACGTTTATTTATTTTTGAGACAGAGAGAGACAGAGCATGAGTGGGGGAGGGGCAGAGAGAGAGGGAGACACAGAATCGGAAGCAGGCTCCAGGCTCCGAGCCATCAGCCCAGAGCCCGACGTGGGGCTCGAACTCGCGGACCGCGAGATCGTGACCTGAGCTGAAGTCGGACGCTTAACCAACTGAGCCACCCAGGCGCCCCGGCTAAATCCTTTTCAGGTCACATCCCTTGCTGTCATCCTACTCTGGTTCAGAAGAAGAAACGCAAAGACTTCTGTCCACTAGGTTCAAGGGAGAGTAGGAATGGCCAGTTTTATGCCAAATGACACACGTGTAGATGTACAAATAAGGATAATTTTGCTTCTTGAGGTGCATTTTGGGGTTAGCTAAATAACTGTTGTCCTTGAAGCAAATTCTGCGATATCTGAGTTATTACGACCACCTCTTGGCATTGATGGAATCAGCCGGGGTAATTGCCGCCCCGCATATCATTTTGTACCATGGAGTTCACTGCCCGAGCTGAACTTTCTGGACCTTGACCCATTCATCGCACATTTCAGGCTAAGTAAGAGCACATGTAATTGGGTTTACCAGTTATAAAAACCATGAGCATTTGGGTCAGGCCGTTACATTTGACTGGTATAAGCCAGGGCGCACAATTAATGGAAGGTGTCATTGCCTTATCTGTTAGGATAACATCCAACCATGCTTTGTACTGTGCAGAAAAATTTTCAAAATAATGACGGTAATATACTTTTCTTTTGGTTTTGGCTTTGGCTTTAGGAAAAAAAAAAGAAAAAACACCTCACCTAAAATTCATCTGATTAAATTTGACTTCACTAACATTTATTCATGCAATGGAAATTTACCTGGGTTTGGCTCACGGACTGTGTCCTCTACAGTGTCTTTTTCTTTGCTCTGTTGTTATAGTAACTGAACATATAACACCAGAAATCATGATTATAATGTGCTTCTTCAAAAGTTCTTTTTGTTAATTGAGGTATTCATCCACACTGCCTCCTTTGCTCACCCTTTGGGGCAACCAAATAATATAGGTCTGGGAAGTGGTCATGCACACAAGAGAAGGCGAGTAAGGAAAAAAAGGAGAGAATAAGTAGGGTCATTCCATTATTCTGCACCACACACACACATACACACACACACACACAGGAGATAAAACAATAGTTTTTATAATGCAAACAAAAGGGGTCTTATTATCTTCCTTATTCACTTTAAAGAAGATACACTCATGACTCAGAAACAAAACATGCTGTAAAAAGATTTGAATTCCAGTATAATGTACAATGTCAGATTCATTTCAGGTGTACAGTATGACTATATTCAGCAATTCTACACATTACTCAGTGCCCATCACGATAAGTGGGTTCTTCATCCCCATCACCTGTTTCACCCATCCCCCACCTCCCTCTGATGACCATTTGTTCTCTAGGTAGGAGTCTGTCGTTCATTTTGTCTCTTTTTGTTTGTTTGTTTTTTGCAAAACGGATTATCTGACAGAGCAAGTAGCACATCTCTCATACCTTGCCTTCAAAAGGATGGTGTATTATTTTTATATTACCATTTATTTAAAAATTTTTTTTCATGTTTATTATTTCTTTTTGAGAGAGAGAGACAGAGGACCCGCGGGGTATGGGCAGAGAGAGAGGGACACACAGCATCCGAAGCAGGATCCAAGCTATGAGCGGTCAGAGCAGACTGAGCCACCCCAGCACCCTGTATCTTGTTGGCAGTCTTACGGAGCTCTGTGCTGAGCTGGCCTTGGACCCTGGACCCATGAAAACTAAGATAATACACAGGTGTTGTTTTAATCCATTACGTTTGTGGTAATTTGTTACAAAGAAGTAGAAACCACATAGAAAGTTCATGAGTCTTAATGCATCTCCCCTAAAAAAAACTGGAGGGGCGTCTGAGTTACTCGGTTAAGTGTCCAACTTCAGTTCAGGTCATGATCTCGTGGTTCGTGAGTTCGAGCCCCGCGTCGGGCTCCGTGCCGACAGCTCGGAGCCTGGAGCCCGCTTCGGGTTCTGTGTCTCCCTCTCTCTCTGCCCCTCCCCTGCTCACGCTCTGTCTCTCAAAAATCAATAAACACTTAAATTAAAAAAAATGGGAATACCAACTAGTCACACCTCACGAAGAGGAAGAAAAGATTCAGTAGTAAGTGCTGTGGCTATCTGAGCATTATTAGGGCAGTGGCTAAGGATGTGGGCTCCAGTGGGAGACGGGTTTGAGTTCTGGGACCAGCCCTGACAGGCACTAGCCACTTGACTTCAAATAAGGCAAAGGGGGTCTAATTGCGGTTCATCCTCACACCGAATTCTCCAGGCCAGGGTCCCTGGGGGGGAAAGATTTTGTAAAACGAATTCGTGGGCCACTCTTGTTGTAGACAAGGTAGAAACGATGAGGGTTTGGGATTGGGATAAATGCGCATTAGGGCCTCTTTAGTTTCCTGGTTTTCAGGCTTCTGGAATCTGGCGTAGGGTGTGCTGGCTGCTCTCGCTCCCTATTCTGGTATTCGAAGGCAAATAAATCAATCGTCAAATATTAGTGAGGAAAAGTGGACTGTTCAAAGTCACAGACGCCGCCAGCGCCTGAGTCGGGACCAGAGCGCAATTTCCGTGGCCTTCGTCGCCCTGCTCCTTCAACCGTGTCATCCCGACCCTCCTAGAATTTCAACCGGTTTGCTGTGAGGCTCCTAGAAAATAATTTTCACCGTTTTCTTTCTCTGTTATTTTGCCCCGGGCCTGCATCCTTTAACTTGATTACATCTTGTCTGGCTGATAGGAAGTAATTTCGGCAAGTGCTTAACTCTGATGGGTGCCCGGTCCCCCCGCCCCACTCTAGTGCAGACTGCCAGCTCCCACTGGAAGACTCCACAGTGTGGTTCACCTCCATGATTCCTACTTCCTGCTCCCCCCGCCCCAAGATACATACGGGGCTCACTTACTTTCAGTGGAAAAGTAAAAGTAGGAGAGAAAGAGTGAAACATGCACTCACGTGGAAGTAAAGAAAAAACCGTGAAGGTTGAGCTTAGTGGGTTTCTGGAAGGGCGGTGGTGTTCCTCCTGACAAATCCCTGGTCGTCTTTCAAGATCCAGCTTAGCTGGCACCTCATCTAGGACTCATTCTCTGTCTCACCTCAGGCGGACTTTATCTGTCTCTTCGTCCCTTGTGTTCCCGTTGCATTGGGGCTAGAACTCTTCTTTGGTATTTATCAAGTAAAAAAAAATTTACACAATTTTTTTGTGTAGTTTTGACACATCTCCTTTGGCACTTAACGAAGGCACGTATGTTTTCGGAGTTAAATCTGGGGGCGGGCAGTGTGATGCATGGGCACCTTCTGATTACAGGCCTTTATCGGCACCTCGCAGCAAAAAGCAGACTGACGGATGCTCTTTTGTTTTTAATCTGCTCTATTTTCCTTTTTAAAAAATTTTTTAGATTTTTTTAATGTTTATTTATTTTTGAGACAGAGAGAGACAGAGCATGAGTTAGGGCGGGGGGGGGGGCGGTGCAGAGAGAGAGGGAGACACAGAATCTGAAGCAGGCTCCAGGCTCCGAGCTGTCAGCACAGAGCCCGACACGGGGCTCGAACCCACAGACCATGGGATCATGCCCTGAGCCGAAGTCGGAAGCTCAACCGACTGAGCCACGCAGGCGCCCTAAAATTTTTTTTTAAATGTTTATTTATTTTGAAGGACAGAGAAAGCATGAGCATGGGAGAGGCAGAAAGAGAGGGAGACACAGAATCCGAAGCAGGCTCCAGGCTCTGGGCCGTCCGCACAGAGCCTGACGTGGGGCTTGAAGTCACGAGCCGTGAGGTCACGACCTGAGCCGAAGTCGGATGCTTAACCGACTGAGCCGCCCAGACACCCCAGTCTGCTCTCTTTTCCACTCCAGGTGGGGGCGGTACACAGTTGGTGTTATCAGTCAGGGTTCAGGACAAGAAACCGAAACCACTCAAGGTACGCTAGTCAGAAAGTACTTAATACAGGGAATTCATACTGAAAACCTACATGAAGGGTGAGAGGCGTGGGCTCTGTGCCACACGGGCCCGGGCCCTGGGACGTGGACTCTGGCCAGTGCGTTCCTAACATCCAGGAAGCTGGAGACTGGACACGGGACCCATAGTAACAGAAAAGCTTTGTGCCTCAGAGACCTTGCTTACCAGCAGGAAACAACCAGAAGAGCAGGAAAACGGGCCTACATTTCACTTCTGCCTTCAAAAACCCACACGAGCACATCCAATCGGTAGAACCTGTTTGGTACCCATTACCCCCAGCTGCAAGACCGGCTTGGAAATGCAGGTTCTAGCTTTTGAAACTCCGCAATACAGGAATGTAGATCACAAGAGGGGCTGTGATGAAGACTGAGGGTGCTGACACAGTGTCCCCACAAGCTGATCCTGGGATCGTCTGCTGGCCCGGCACGGCTAGGGCACCTCGGAGCTTCCGGCTCAGATAGACCCCGCCTCCTAAAGCCGTCATGAGACGTAAATATGTCAGTTGTCGTCTGCGCTGCCCACGGCAGGAGAAGCTTCAAGAAAAACTTCCTGTCCTGTAGCCTTCTTGAAGAGTCACTGGGTTCTGTGCCCTGGCCTCCTTGCTGTACCCTATGTAGCCGGGATGGGCCAGGGGCCCGATTGCGTCTCATGTATACAGGCTGGCCGGGGACCTAAGTGGCTCGGGTGGCCTGGTTTGAAAAAAAAAAAAAAAAAAAAAAAAAAAAAAGCTAACGCAGTGGACTTCCGCCCTCAGAAGTTTAGCAGGGGAGACTGAGAAACTGCCGGTGCGGCTACACTGGAAAGTCATGAGAGACACCCGGGGCCAGGGTGGCCGTCGTAGGCTACGTGCCAGGTCGAATTGTTATGAGACCCGATTAGTGCAAAGGTGAATGGGGCGCACAGGCAGGTGGCACGGCCGCGTCCACGGGACAGCAGCCCTTGAGCGATCCCCGGAGAAGGTAGCCGACTCTGTTCTCGGCATCTTTTGAGGCCGGTTGCAACCCAGGCAGGCCTCTCTCCATCTGCCTTGCAGGTAACCTGGTCTATCATGTCACAAGAGAGCCTGACTAAAACCAGCATGCGGGGAAAAGGGGATGCTCTGTGCCCCGCCCTGTCCGCTCTTCCTGTCCCAGCCTCTCTCAGAGGGGCTACCCTAACTTCTTTCTAGCGGCAGCTAGGATTGACGGCACACGTGTCACACCGGCATTGCCCTAGGGATGCCGGTGCTCCCTGCTGCTCGGGACCCGGATGTCCTCTGCCAGCTGCCAGGAGCAGCCTTCGTCTGGTTTGCCCGCGGGAGGAATTAACACGAGCAATGGGAAAGAACTGAGTTTTCAGGACATGCCCCAGGAGCATTTCCTTATACCTTATGAAAAAAATAGGCGAGGCACAAAGAACCTTTAAAGCCCTCCGTGGGCCCAAGGAGTTTTTCCGTCTCGGCAGATGGGTGCCACTTGTACCCGAGGGAGTCAAGAAGGGAAGCACACGGACCCCATAATTGAAGTCAATGGCCTGAGGACTCCATAAGGAAGTGACCGTGACCGCCTCGCTCACCACTCTGTCTCCCAAGTCAAGAACAGTGCCCACTGTAGGTGTTCAATAAATATTTGTTGAATGAATGAACGAACGAACGAACGAACAAGATGAAGTCCAATTTTCACATCTCCGATTCGGAGATCCTGTGAGTTTAAACCCCTAAGAGGCATTGGGAGGAGAGACACTGTCACAGATTCACCTTGTAGTTCTTCCCGACTACATCTGATAGACCCTCAGTCACTTTAAGGGCAAGAGGTACTCACTGATTCATTCACTCAGTCATTCGTTCCCAGGGAGCACCGCTCCTGTGGTTTGATAAAGCAGGGATGACTCGTCGAGGGGAATGTTTATTCTGTGACTGTTCTAGTCGCTCAACTTTCGTCCGCTGAGTGCTTTTCGTTGTGTGAAATCCTGTGTGAAGCACAGGGTGGAGCGTGCTGATGTACAAGGCGTGTGCTCCCTGTCCCCCGGGGGGATCCTATGAAGTTGGGACTAGTGAGGGAAAGCTATGACCGCATGACAAACTACTGCCGACACAGTGGCTAACAGTCACACCCATTTGTTAGCTCGAGGTTGCGCGCGGCCTGATTCAACTGGCTTCTCCGGTCGGCTTATCCAAGGCGTTGGCTAGGCTGAATCCCCATCTGGAAAAGTCCAGGCCAAATCTGCTTCCAAGCCCGTTCAGATTGTTGGCTGAGTGGCAGCCAGGGGCCACATGCCGCCTCTGTTCTTGCCACGCGGTCCCCTCCACCTTCAAAGCACCGATTGGGGGTCAAACCCTCCTCTGCAAGCACCTGTAGAAAGCTCTGCTTTTGAAGGGTTCACCTGATTAGATCAGACCCGCCCGGGATAACCTCCCTTTGCCACATAACGTAACATAAACACGGGAAGGATATCTCGTTATATTAACAGATTGCACTCACGCTGGAGGGGATTCCGCAGAAATGCACGCGGAGGGGGGGTGGGGCGGGAGGGGGGGGGCAGAAATCTCAGGGCCAGGATGCCAAGCTAGTCCTTGACAGTGGCATATTGTTCATGCAGAACCATGGTGGAGAGATCTGGAAGGTGCGGTTTTCCTGCTCCTGGTCTCCCGTACCTGCTTCCCTCATTGTCTTGTGACACTGGCTCTCCCTTCTTTGGGGACGGTTTCCTGGATGACAGATACGTGGAGTGCTTCTTTCTGCAAATAGCTAGACATTCCATTTGGTTTGGCCCGACAAAATAGACTGACCTGGATTCAAATAGTGGCTCAGTCGCTCACCTCGTGTGTGACGTTGGGCAGATTGCCTAACCCAGCCTCAGTTTCCTCTTCCGTGAGAAGGGGATGATGACCATACTGCAGTGTCGACAATGCACGTGAAGCTTCTCCTTTTTTTGTTTTTTTTTTAAGTTTTTATTTATTTATTTTGAGAGAGAGAGAAAGTGCAAGCAGGGGAGAAGGAGAGAGAGAGCGAGAATCCCGAGCAGGCTCCGCACTGCCAGTGTGGAGCCCGATGCAGGGCTCGAACTCGTGAACCACAAGATCATAACTGAGCCGAAACCAAGAGTTGGACGCTCAAGCGACTGAGCCACCCGGCGCCCCACATGACTCCAAGCTTCTTGATAGCAGAAGCCATATTTTAAAGGGGCGCAGGACATCCTGATGCAACTTTTGTGACACTGGCATTTTTAAAAAACGACCCCAAGATGTGTCACGTCCAAATGGGTGTATGAAAACATCCTTATCGAGAATTTTGCAATCCTTATCTCCCGTACCTCCTTGCACGGTGCTTGATGCATAATAGGAAGTCCGGCAGTGTTTGTAGAAGCGACGACTTAATCTCTTTTCTTCATCTAAATTGTATTCTCCTTGAGGGCAGCTCATTTTTTCTTGTTACTAAGATTCTGTGTCGTTTATTTTTTCAAAGGAAATATGAATGTTATCGTGGCATTTTTCAAGAGGGAAGCAATGTTCAGCAATGGATAATTCCTTCATTCATTCGAATTCTCAGACTTTGGTGAGACCTAAGGGCGGCTGAACTCAGGCACCCCAGTAAGAAGATTAGCTCTTTAATGTTTAAGAATCGTGGTGAGGGGGAAGGGATTCCACAACCTTCCCCCAGTAACTCGATTCAGAGTTAGATCAGATAGAAGGAAGATAATAAGGATTATTAAAATCCCTCATGCTCTACTGAAGTCTATTTCCAAATGCTAATGGGGTCCCCAGGAAGTCAGGCAACTTCCTCCCTCCCTTTCCCTGTGTGTGTGTGTGTGTGTGTGTGTGTGTGTGCGCGCGCGCGCGCTTAACGCACAGGAGAAGTGAGAAGAGGTTGTTTGCCCTGCCTGAAGTAGGTATGGAACCTGGGCTCCCCCAGGTCTGAATCAAAGATTTCCTATAGCAGAGTGGTTAAGAAATAGACCTTAGGCTTTCAAAAATATGGATTCTGTCTTGAATTCGAGCTCTGCTGTGTGATTTTGGGGAGCAAGTTCTTTAACCCCTCTGAGCCTCAGCTTCCTCATCTGGAAAATGGGGATGATAATCCTGTCTCTCCCAACGATGTATTATCAAGTGAAGCATTAAAATACATCCTTGGGAGAGACAGGATTATCAATGCTTTTCCCACTGGGTTAGTGATATTTTGGTTGGCTGGGGGGTGTGGAAAAGAATCAGAGGTATTGTTTTTGTTCTTGGTTTTGTTTTAGGAACACGTATTCCCTTGGAGGTCCTGACGGAGTTCCTATTTGGGGGCCTAATCCTAGCAATAAAGTACCTCGTCCCTTTGGGGAAGAGCAGAATCCAAGCTGATTAGATGTTTGGCTGAGTTATTTACAGGGCTTGGAACAGTGATTTCTGATGCGGGAGGTCTGGGATGCAGTCTGAGTATTTGCATTTCTGACATATTCCTGGGGGGGGCGGGGTTACTGATAACACCACTGTTCTCGATGGAGGGAGGGAAATAGCCCTTTCCACGTGCATGGTATTTCTTCCCTTTGCCAATCCCGTTCACATCCATCATCACGGTGGAAGCTCACTGAGGTCAGACTGAGACAAACGGCATTGTGGATGGCCATTGCTTGTGACAAGAGGTTAAGCAGGAACTCACAAACTTTGGGTTCTGCAGTGTATTATGATTCATATCTTAGATACACTTTTCTTAAAAAGTTTACTTATTTATTTATTGAGAGAGAGAGAGAGAGAGAGAGAGAGAGTACAGGCACATGAGTCGGGGAGGGGCAGAGAGCAGGAGAGAGAGAATCCCAAGCAGGCTCCGTGCTGTCAGCACAGAGCCCGAAGCGGGGCTCGATCTCAGGAACCATGAGATCATGACCTGAGCCAAAATCAAGAGTCAGATGCTTCACCGATCTGACTATCAGGGAATATAGAGAATATCAGGGATATTCTCCCTGTGGGGAGAAAAAAGCAGGCCCTGAGGGCAGACTCTAAAAGGAGATGGGGGATGTGGGCCACCTGTGCCTACACCGTTCTTGCTGTTTCCAGGAAAACACGGCCAACCAGTCACAGCCGTCTTTTCCCGTTGGGCCCAGCTTTGCCGTCAGAACCCTTCTGACCAGGGTGCTCCAGGCAGCTGCTGCCAGTCGGTCAAGGTTGACGCTTACTGCTCTATTCCATTCGTTCTCCCAAGGGAAATGTGGATGAGCGAAACAACGGAACTGACTGTGCAAATTACCAACTGTGGCCTACACTGAAGGTGTCGTCACAAGATACAGTGATTCTAACGACCTCAGCCGCCTCTAGAGTTCTTTGTAGGAAAACGCAGCTCTTGCGGTCAACAAACTCCTCCAGCCCACCGGCTTCCAAGCACGGGTCAATGGCGAGATATCATCCCTTCATCCATTCATTCATTCGCTCATTCACTCATTCAACTCATTGAAAGGAGAGGGGCTCCGGGGAAAAAGCGGACCACTCGTTATTTTTGAAGGCCAACGGGTAATGATTTCTTCTTGATGACCTGGAAAATGGTTTCCTGCAGTAATACTGTGGCACTCGGGCACACAAAACAAACGGCACAGGCTTCAGAAGTGTTGGCCACAGCTCAATTGTTGTCAACTCCAGCTCAACACTCCACGCCTCTGTCTCTCTCCTACACACTCACGCACATACCCCTCTTGTTTGGACACACTCGCGTTTACATCTCTCTTTGTGTTTGATAACGGGGGGACCTTAGCATTGCTTCTAGAATCCTATCCAACAGCATGAGTAATCAAGAAGCCATGGAAACAGCGTGTCTAGTTATATGTACCTATAAAAAGCAATTGGATTTTGAAAAACCAAACAACCAAAGCCACACCTAAGGTCTTATGAACTGTCTCACAACTGTATTGTTGGTTTGTATCTCATTCCTTAGGGACTGCTTGCTCTCTAAAGCTAAAATATTACTAAATATATTTTATATAAACTTAAGCTTATATATAATATCTATAAGCTTATAATAGCATATAATGCTATATATAGTATGTAATATAATAACATATATATATTATATTATATTTAAGATGAAGCTTCTCTGTTCCCTCAACTGGTTCTGATGATCAAGGTCCACAACTTATACTTCCGGTCCTCTCTCCCGCCTGGCGAACCGTGCTTCCCGTGACCCCCCTGAGGGGTCAAAGCAGAGACAGAGAAGAGAGGTAAGAGGGGGCACGAAACACCTTCCTGAGCTAGTGCTGCCCTGATAATCCAGCATCAGAGCTCTCTGGGCTTAGCAGGGGTTGAAGGCAGGCTCTTACCCGCTGGCCTCCTTCATGGGTTTCTCCTTTATGCTCTCCATGTTCGAGAGGGATTAATAATCAAAAGCCAGTTTGTAAAACTTCCTCAGGCTTACGGTCTCAGCCTTGGTACCTAAGGCAAAAACAGTTTCATTGTAACGTCCTCTTATGTATACCTGATTTCGTCCTCCCTAAGACTGTGGCTGGTATCGCAGGCTTTGGAGCCAAAGAAAACACCTTTCAATCCAGATTGTGCCGCTCAGTAGCTGAGCGATTTGGGGAAGGCCTTCAGACCCACCAGCTTTTCCCACCCGGGCCTGCCTGCCCGGCGAAAGGACTCTTTTCCCGGTTGTAAGGATAAAGAGAAATCATGCACTTAAAGTGATCATCCAGCAAGAAATGGGAGGTGCTATTATTCGTGGTCGTAATGTTGTCATTATGATCTTCCCGTAGCCCTGTGTTTTAGAAAATGCTTTCTACCCACAATTTCAACTCTCTCTTTCTCAAAACACCAATTCACTTTCTTCTCCAACCAGGTGCTTGAGACTCTTCAAGGTGACAGAGTAGATTGGCTTAAGAACAGGGGTTCTAAAAATCTCTGTGACCTTGGATAAGTCAGTCAACCTCTTTGAGCCTCAATGCTCTCATCTGTACAATGGGGACAATAATAGTGTGTACGCTGTGGGTTTATAGTGAGGATTAAATGAGATCATGGGCGCCTGGGTGGCTCAGTCAGTTAAGCATCTGACTCTTGACTTTGGCTCAGGTCATGAACTCACAGGATAGGAGTTCGAGCGTTGACAGCACGAAACCTGCTTGGGATTCTCTCTCTTTCCCCCTCCGTCTCTGCCCCTCTTGGAAAGAAAACGAGACGATATACATCACGCACCTGGCACGGTAAGTAAACAGTCACATGCTGACTACCGCGAGCTCCTCGTTGTATACTCAAGGAATTGACCATCGGCGGCAGTGAGTTCAAACTTGCACATTAGATTCACCTAACGGGCTTTTAGCTCTCAATGCTGCAACCGTAACAGCGACGTCAGAATCTCTGGTGTGTGGGCAGGGGGGCCACCTGAGCATCAGGATATTTTCAGCTGGTTTGACTGCGTAGCCAGTGTTCTAGATCGACAACAGGGGGTGGCAGCTCTTTTGGGAAAGCAGCAGCGAGTAACCCCTTGAGGATTTGTGGGCCCTGTGTTCTCTGTCGCGACCGCTGAACCCTGAAACACAAAAGCTGTCGCAGGCAGAAGATAGATGAAATGGCGTGGCTGTGCTCCAACAAAACTTTGTTTACCGAAACAGAAGACAGACTATAGTTTACGGACTCTGATGTGAAGTATCAAAGTAAACCAAAGATTACCTTGAAGCGTGGCAGGTGCACAAAAAAAAAAAAAAAAAAAAAAGGCACGGCAGGTGCCATGATAGGTCAAGAAGTGCATTCAGGAGGCAGTGAAGTTTGAGCTGAGTCTTCAAGGACATGTAGGAGCTAGTGAGGAGGGGCAGGGGAAGGAAAAACTCTTCCAGGGAGACAAAAAATGACATTAATAGCTGCTAAGTACGCATGGACAGTTGGTGGACCTGAACACGGTTTAGTATGGCTCGAATGTACGGTCGGTTGTCTCCTGGAGAGAGATGAACAAACGTGTTGGCCTCAGACCATGACAACCTTTCTGTGTTGGGTAAAGGAGCCTAAAATTTATCTTGGAGACCACGGGGCGCAGTTGCGTTGTCAGAATCACATCTCTGAATGAGCACCTCTGTCAGGCGATGACGAGGGGTGGGGGACAGCAGACTAGTGGCAGTTAGGGAACAGTTGTAACGGTCACGTAAGAAGTTCATGAGATTGGAAGCTAAAATGCCTCCCCCCCCCCCCCGTCCAAAACTAAATGTAAAAAAATAAATAAATAAAAGAAGGGATAACAAAATCATGATCTTGGTGACGTACGTGAGAAGAGAAAAATGGAAAAGGTTAGGAAGGGTGGCCAAGGTCTGATGAGCGCTTGTTCTCGTGGCCTCTGAGAACCTAGGGATCGCCCTGTGTCACGTTGCTTTCCTGGAACTCTGCCTCCACCCTTCACAAATGATCCCTTCATTAAACTCATTTTAAGTATGCAGTTTGGAGGTGACATCTGATTCCTGCCGGGACCCGGACTGATAGACGAGGCAAAGCCATTGACCGAGAATGAGGAGGGACGTGATGTGGGAGAGGGTAGGGAGGACAGAGGAGGTTGGAGAATAGCTTTCCTGGGGAACAGAGGAGGGGGCCAAAGGCCAGAGGAGCTCAGAGTATTGGTAAAGAACAGTGGAAAAGCAGGCTGACTTAGGAACAAGACTGCAGAGAGAAGTCATAAGGCTAGCCGGTTGCTGACAGACCAGAGACAACGGTGAATCGTGGTCATTTGAAAGAGGGTTGTTTAAAGAGTTTCAACCCCCTTCACATCTGAGCCCCCCTGGCCGGGCCCGGCACAGGATGAGACAAGCAGAGTGCGTGACCCTTTGTCACCCTAGCCTAGCACCCGGAGTCCTGATCCCGGAGACCACTGTTAACATTTTGGCACATTTCCTTCCGGTCTGTTCTCCCAATCATCTCTCGGTTTTGCTAGGTTGAGGTCACGGTGCTTTCTATACGATTTTGTATCTGGCTTCATTTACTTGACGTTGTAGTGAAATTGAGTCTTCTTTAGAAGTGTTTTTATTATGTCTCTTCTTCCTGGCAACACGGATTCACTGCGGCAAAACCAGACAAGACCGAGAAGCCAAAAAAAAAAAAGGAACCGTCTGAAATCTCACCGTCCCGAGACAGTGACTCGTCACTTTGCTGCAATACTGAAATTGATTCATGAATCAAAAATGTACTTCTGCTGGAGAAATATGCTGCCAGCTTGTGGAAGGCTGTGCAGAGAATCAAGCGTAGTGAAGTTGGGAAAATGGTTCTGGAGTCGAAGGAAAGGCACCAGGGCCACAGTCTCACGTGGGAAATAACCCTACGGACCTGCATTCTAGAAAAGATTGAATTTGTGGGGAAATGATGCAGGGAAAAAAGGTAAAAAAAAATTTCCACTTGTTTGAATGCTTTTTAATAATTCCCTGACATGGGGCGCCTGGGTGGCTCAGTCGGTGAAGCGTCCGACTTCGGCTCAGGTCGTGATCTCACAGTTCGTGGGTTCGAGCCCCGCGTCGGGCTCTGTGCTGACCGCTCAGGGCCTGGAGCCTGCTTCACATTCTGTGTCTCCCTCTCTCTCTGCCTCTCCCCTGTTTACACGCTCTCTCTCTGTCTCTCTCTCTCTCTCATAGGTGAATAAATGTAATTAATAATAATAATAATAACAACAACAACAACAACAACAGCCTGACAGGCCTTCTCACACTCTGTAACTTTGTTCGCGGAGCACCTGTTGTGCCGCCGTCCTCTATGTGAAAAAGCTATACCGGGTCAATTTCCCGGGTGAAAGGCAGGCTGTCTGAGCGTGGTTCTGCTAAATGCGAGTAGGAGCGTTCTTAACGTGTGCTCCCCATTTACAGAAGTACTTGAGGTTCTAGTTTTCCATGAGAAAACTTGCGCACATCTTGCTGCCTCCTCGTTTCCCTACACAGAAGAAAAACCTTCCCCCTTACGTCTGCCTGTGCCACTCTACGCCGAAGACCCAAGCCAAAGGACGGTTCTGGTGTGAAGCCTTCCCAGGTCCAGCCTAACAGGCGAGATTTTGAATTTCGATGGCCGACGCCACCCAGGCTCTTAGTGGAATGAGGGCTCTGGTTTTGAGTAGAGCCAATAGTTTCTTGGAAGGGTATCTGATGTCAAGGTGCAGAGATGAAGAGGAACCTCTACTCAATAAGCTAGTCTGTGGGTAGTCCGATGAAGGGTCGTGCGTATACATGCAGCCGAGCTAGGGATTCGCCGTGGAAGGGTTGCGGGTGCCAAGGAAGCAGAGGTCACGTTTCTCAACGGGGTTGGTCATTAACGGCGGGGTAGAGTAGGAAGCGCGTGGGAGTTGGGATGGGAGGGAGCTGAGAGGTGTGCCAGACCCTGGGCTGAGCACTTTACAAACACCGCCTCGCTCTCAGATGTGCGCTCAGGTGGAACTGGCCAACCTGGATGTGAGCCGCGGCTCTGTCCCTCGCCAGCTTTGTGCGTGTGGGCAAAGTCACAGCATGCTTGCCGACTCTCAGATTCCTCACCTGGAAAACAGGATGAGCTGTGATGGTTCCCCAAAGGTTTCTTGCAACAACCAGATGAGATCATGTATGTGAGGAACCCTGGGCACTCTGCCCGCATCACTACTTCGTTCATTCTGTCAACAAATACTGCTCTGTTTGCCAAGCACCGGAGCTCGAGAAGCTTCCTTCGTCAAGCCCGGTCTAAGAATGCTAGCTCCTGGCTGGGACTGGCCATTACAGGGGCCCTGGGCACTTACGGGCATTCTTCCCGAGTTACGGTTAAGAACTGGGAAACCTGCCTACGGGTATTTCCTTGAGCGGCTAAAAGGACCAAAAATATCCGGAGGGAGCGCGGCTATCCCAACAGCCAGGACCAGAGCATGCTGGGATGGGTCTCTGAAGGTCAGGACCAAAGCGTCCAAAATCGGACTTGTCCGTCTCCCGCTGAAGGAGGCCCGATCACAGGCAGGTGCTGCACGGACATACTTATCTGCCTGCCCACGTGATTAGCACCCTCATCAGGCTCCCGTCCATGATCGTGCATCTGTGTACCCAAGGCTCATGGACTTGTCCGTAAGGATGGGCTTGGATGTGAGAGAGGTTACAGGCTCAGGGCTGTCTCCCTTCTAGTTAGGGAGGGTTGTGTTCAACAAAAGCCATCAAGGTGTAGGCTAGTGTTAACTATCATCGTTTAGCCCCTGAGACAGTAACCACCACAGAACCTCGGTGGCCTTCCTTAGTCACATTTTCGGTCTTTGAGATCAAAGAATTGTGCCTTATCGGCAATGTGTCACTGATGTGTTCGTGACTGCAGGGGCCGTCCGAATTATTTGTAAAATAAAATTTTGCATGAGTGAGGCAAGTGCTGCTGGCTCCCCCGCTCACGGACCAAGGACTGGGGATTGAACCCCGGGCCCCTGGCCGGGTGGGTGTCTCCCGGGTTATTCAGTACAGGCACCCCGTGAGGCCTGGAGAGGGGGAAAGCCTGAAACAAGAGAAGAGCAGGACGATAAGGCAGCTACTGCTGTTGAGAGGAGGGAGATGAGATCAGAAATGTGGCCAGAAGATAGATAAAGAATGGCCACGAGGATTTGGTTATTTACTGCTGCCATCGCCTGTGGCCATCTTTTAAGACCATCGTAGATGCTTTTAAGAGCGTTTGAGGAGTAGGTGAGATCTAACCGCACAGGCTTAGAGCTTTGGGGCTCCGGTCTTGTCTCCGCCCTTGATTTATAGAATGACCTTTGACTTTACCTTCCTTTTCCCGACCTTCCCCCCACCGTCTGCTGTGCGTCTGGCTTATACCGAAAGCAACTTACATCCAGAAGTCTCGGGGCCTCAGCGTCTCTGTCTCTATGATGGGCATATGCCACGAAAGGAACTTCGGGGACTGAGAGGGTTCTATGAGTATAGCGTCTCTATGGAAGTGTCCAATTAAAATTTCCAGACTCTGAATTTCCTGAGCACGTCTTCGTCGTACATAGGTCAGCTGTTGCATGGCCACAAGGAGGAGAAAGCTAGCATCTTTTCCAGCACTTATGATGTGCCAGCACTCAAGACACGCCATCTCGTGTAGTCCTCTTGCCAACTGTGGGGAATAAGGGCCGGGATTGTCCTCTGTTTCCCGGTGGGGGAAACTGAGGCATGAGATAGCTAAATAACACGCCCCAAACCGTGCGGCCAGTAAGTGCCCACATGGGGACACAGAGTTCTGGAAGACGCCCGAGCTTTTACCCCGCGAAGCCTCCGGAAAGCCTGCTCTCTTTCTTTAACCTGCTGTGGCCTTCCGTGAACGACCCTGCTGCTTGAAGGAGCCGCTTTGAAGCCTGAGCCCGAAGGACTGAGTTCACAGTTGCGAAGGCCAGAGCATGGCTGGGTGTGATGGCGAGACAGAGAGAGAGAGGCTGAGCCAGGACAGCTGGGAGAGCAGGCCTCCCGACCCCCCGGGTAACTGGGCCGCGGGAGGCGACAGGTGCCGCGCGGTGAGTGGCAGCGAGGGTGCGGGGGATCCACGGACAGACGGGTGGGGTCAATACTACCCCCTGCAGAGCTCTCTGGTGCTGAAGAGTGGGCGTGCGGGTGACAGAGTAAACCTGGGCCGGAGGAAAGGAAAGAGACAGAGACAGAGAGATACGCAGGCAGAGAGAGACAGAGAGAATACATCCAGGCGGCCCTTTTGCAGGCCGACCAGGGCCGGACTCGTGTCGCAGGGCACTTCGGTAGCCCCAGAAAGGCCAGGATCCTCACTCTGAGGGGGACTTCCCCGTGCAGACGCACACACTAGAGCGCTCCCAGATCGCTCTCGTCACTCAGGAAGACTCTTCTGCCTTTCCTTTTGTCGTCCCGGGCCAGAAAGCGCCAACAGCAGTGACCGTGAGCTTCTAAATTACGGATGCTGAGACACAACATGAAATTTTGTCTCGCCACAAAAATGTCCTGGCTGGGGTCATGTTTACCCAGCCATCTAATTTTGCCACCTCCCAAAATGGCATCGCACAGCACGGGGTACGGGAGCACGTGCCCGTCGGGGGGGGGGGGGGCGCGGGGTAGGAGACCAGCGGTGGGTGGGAGGTGCCCACCTGTATCGTCGGCCCCGCCCTGAATCCCTTCCCTGTGTCCTCTGCGGCCATCGTCCAGCAGAACGTGCCAGGTACAGGCTCACGAGAATCGGGAGCAGGCTCCAGGCTCCGTGCCGAGGGCAGAGAGCCCGACGCGGGGCTCGAACCCACGAACCGTGAGATCGTGACCTGAGCCGAAGTCGGATGCTCAGCCGCCTGAGCCACCCAGGCGCCCCTCCAGTAGGAAGCTTCAACGGGCATCGGCTTACCTTGGTGGTCAGATGCAACGTTACTCTCTCCTCCCCGGGAGTCAGGAGGTTGTACTTTGCCAGCTCCTAAGCGAACACCCACCTCTCCCCCACCAACCCAGAACTCAGCAAGGCTCTCTCCTTCTCCAAATGTATTAAAAAAAAAAAAAAAGAAAAAAAGCACGAGGGCCTCAAAGGGCATTTTTGGATTCTTCTCCTCTGCCTACAATTACCTTTAATAATAATGACACTTGAATGGAAACATAATGGGTTAGCCCGGAACACTGGAGTGGGTGTTTAATTGGCCCTGCCATTCTCAAAATCTGAGATAAAAATAAGACTGCTTAAGAAGGCTCTCTCACGCTGGGCACTTGGGGAAGAAGTTAGTTGTGCCACTAATTCCCGAGCCGCATTGCATGCCCCTTTGCCAATCCTTCAATTAGCCCAGTTCACGGAGGGCTTTTCTTTGAAGCCAGGTCTATTTTTGTGGTGGGCTGGCGGCTCTGAAATGTTTTTCCCCCGAAAAGGCCTGGCACCTTTTGTTGCTCTTTGGCAGAGATGCGGCCCTAATATGATGTTTACAGGTAGCAGGGAGACTTTAGAAGAATAAGTCGGTCTCAAAGTCTGGGTTCTCAAAATGGGCTTGGAGGAACCCTGGGGGTCCCGGAGACGCTTTCCCCCTTTTTCCAACTCCATGTCGGTGTGCAACAGGCTTTTCCACACCTGCTGCCTCCCCAGCAACGTGGTTGCGGACGGAACGCGGAAGGAGAGCAGGGGCCAGCTGTGTTTCGTGAGGCCAGACGTTACAGAAATGGGCAAATGTGTAAATGAATGCCGTTCTTACGAAATCTTCCTTTGTTTGGGAAAATATGGTTACTTTTCATAAAAAATATTTGTGATGGGGGCGCCCGGGTGGCTCACCTGGTTGAGCGTCCGGCTTCGGCTCAGGTCATGATCTCGCGGTTCGTGGGTTCGAGCCCCGCGTCGGGCTCTGTGCTGACGGCTCGGCTGTTGGATTCTGGGTCTCCCTCTCTCTCTGCCCCTCCCCTGCTCACGCTCTGTCTCTCTCTGTCTCCAAAATAAAAAATAAACCATTAAAAAGAATGTTTGCGACGGACTTCTTATACTTTGCAAGCGGATGAGTATTTTCAAGTCTCTCAGTTTTGATTTCTAATAGGACACGGAGCAATCGATATGGCCACGTGAACCAAAACCCTTTGGAGGTTCTCAGTAATTTTTCAGAGCGTAAAGGGATCGTTTGAGCCAGAGATGTGTGGGGACCGTGGCCTTAGAGGGTTTAGAAGAAATGCCCGGAAAAAACAATCAGAGCACCTGTCTGCTGGATTCTTCTTGCTGACATGCGGCCCTTCGGCAGGGACACAGGAGTCCCTCTGCTCTTGGGTGCCTCCTGCCTCCTGCCTCCAGGCACCGTCTTTCTCTCGCTCGTGACGGATATGCGTGGAGCACAGGGACACTCAGAATGGGCATCAGAGAGGCTACCAAAAAAAGCAGGAAGCGCCCAACTTCAAGGAACCACAGCACTTTCCGGCATAGCGGCTACAAGCTCGGGTGTCGGCGTCAGGCAGCTTTGGGTCAAAATCCTGTCTTTGCAATTTATCAACCGCGTGACTTTGCCCCAGTTACTTGATCTTTCGGGACCTAGTTATCTCTTTCTCTGGACAATCGAGACGCCCGTTTCAAAGGGTTTCTGTGAGAATTGCGTGTGAGAAATTAGTTTGAAACACAGGCGCTGTGAGATCTGTCATGAGAAGAAGGAGACAAGACAAATGCAAGGTATCGGGCACGGAACAGGTGCTCGGCAGACGGTAGCTCTTAATCGTTCTTGTTCGACATGACGCCCCAGGAAGGGGCCGCAGGTGACGGTGATGTGCGAGTGCCCTTGTGTCCAGCCTGCACTCGTGGTCCCCCCATGCTCTTCCTCCAGGCTCTTCTTACCCAGTGTCATCCCCTACGTGCACGTGCACGTGCGTATTTGCACACGCACGCGCTCACAAGTTCACCAGATATTTACTGAGCACCCACCAGGCGGACCTGGTCCCCTCCTCTCAAGGGGGCTTCCGGCACCAGGACAGAGGCCAGCCAGGTGGCCGTGGGAAGCGAGAGGACTCTTTATTCTCACCTCTTGGCTCAGGCATCACCCTCCCCCCTCCCCCCCTGGGGTCCCCGTGGGATCCCCTGGCTTCGGGCAGACGTCACGAAGCCACACGCTCTTTCCTAGTAGCGCACGTCTGTCTCAGCGTATTACTACGGACCGCTCGACTGAAATCCGGCTTTCCTACAAGGCTGTAGGCTCTGTGAGGACAGAAACTGTGTGTGCCGGCCCCGCCGCCGCCTATTACGGTGCCTGAGACATAATAGCTGCTCACTAAACGTGCGTGGAACCAGGGAGTGAGGACGCGGACGTTCCCATCAGCCACCCGCCTCCACTGGGCACCAGGGAAACACGGGCTCATAGTCACTGCTGATTCCCTCCCTCTGACCCATAGCTTCACACTCACGGGGCTTGACTCAGAAAACACCCACATGTTAAACGAAGGAGTGAAATCACCCTCCCCTCCCCCCAACCCGCCAGGCCCGGGGTCTCCCCAACGGGCTCCTCTGTCTCCTGCCACTAAACTTCTCTGCCACCCTGTGAGAAGGGAAGGAAGCCTCTTTCATATACAGAGTATCTGACTTTGAACTTGACCTGACCTGGCCTCAAATCCTGGTTCTGCTACTTACTGGCTGTGCAACACTGGGAGGTCTCTTCCTCCCTCTGGCCCCCAGTCTCCTCATCTGCAATATCACGGGGTTGCATGACAGGACCTCTTAGGTCACTTCCCACTCTGAGGATTCTGGGAGCTCCGGGAGACACGAAAGAAACAGGTGCTATTTGATGGCCGTGGAGTCATGACACGTTGCCCCAGGAGAACAGAGAAAGTGGAGAAAGACAGGTATGGATAGTGTCCAGTGGACCATCAACATCAAGGAACAACAGAGACTGTTCTAAAACGTGAAGAGTGGTGGGGCGCCTGGGTGGCTCAGTCGGTTGAGCGTCCGGCCTCGGCTCAGGTCATGATCTCACAGCCTGTGGGTTCAAGCCCCGCGTCGGGCTCTGTGCTGATGGCTCAGGACTGGCTGACTAGCCACGCCTTCCCACGCCTATTAAAACCAGCCCCAAACCCAATAATATTGCCTAGTTTTAGATTCTGTACACACGTCGGGTCTGCCTGTGGTCTCAGAAGGAGCTGTGTAAACAGCAAGTCCCTGCCACCAACCCCCTCCCCCCGGCAGGCCAGGCCCTATGCTGGGGACTTGGGGCAGTGGACACGTGACACAGTAGGGCTAAGACAGCGGTGGGGGGCACCCGGGTGGCTCAGTCAATTAGGCATCCGACTCTTGACCTCGGCTCAGGTCGTGATTTCACGGTTCGTGAGTTCGAGCCCTGCATCGGGCGGGCGCCACGCTCACTGCATCGAGCCTGCTTGGGATTCTTTCTCTCTCTCCCTCTCTCTCTGCCCCTCCCCCCTCAAAATAAATATATAAACTAAAAAAAAAAAAAAAGAAATTTTCTTAAAAAAAAAAAAGGCAGTGGGTCTCCCCAGGGCAGATATGACTGAACTGCTCCATTCCGAACACAGGACCAAGGCATTTGCCTGTTTTTCTTTAGGGGGTAGTTTTCCCCATCTCCAAATTTGGTCTGCTTTTCCCCTGATCTGCTTCCCTCTGTGATGGGTTTTTTTCTTTTCTCTTTTTTTTTTTCTTTTTCCCCTTCCTTTATTGTTTGGTCCCAGGGAAGCAAAGAATAGCCAAAGGAATGACTTTTCCTAGGCTCTACACAGCCGGTCTAGCCCCAGTAACATGCTTCCCAACCTCTGAGGAACGAGAAGCCAGACGTAAACTTGAACTGCTATCGTGGCTTCCTATGAAATGTTATGAATGAGACTGAGCCGCCGTTGTTGGGATGAACCAACTTCCAGCATATCGTGGGTGTTCATCAAGTGTTAAGTAATAATAACGTGGAGTTGGGTTGGTATGGGTTGGGCCACCCCATTGTCAAGGGGAAATTAGTGAGGGAAATTAGAGACAGGCGACCCACATGTCTCTCCACCTAGCACGCCATAATGACAATTTACCTGTCAGCCTTCCTGACACTAATCTTTGCCTGTGGCTCTTTCTGGTCTGACTTTCTAAATCCCCTTGTAGTTATTTAGAGCTTTGAAGGCTGGTTCTTTAGGGAGATTGAGAAATGATGGTCAGGGGCAATATATTCTTTCTGGGGTGGAAAAACAGCCTTTTCAGGGCTGCCTCTCACTTCCACGGGAGAGCTTGAACTATATTGTGCTTCTCCCAGGTATCAGATATGTGGGTGGTTGCAGGGAGGCCGCTTTATAGTGTGGGCAATTGCTTGGTCACGCCTATCAATCAGCAAAGCCTGCACTTGAATTTCTCTGATTCGCTACAGACATTTTGGGCGAACGTGTGACTCGTCACTGAGTTTCCACGATGCACACTTTCTTGTGAGGCTCACCTCCGCCTCTTAAAACATACTAATTAGCAAAGGACCTCTTTGGTGGTTTTCACATGCTTAAATTGGCTAATTATGGAAAGGAGGAGGAGAAGGCAAAGATCCCTATAACCTTACAAAAAACAAACTTTTGAGCAGACAGGTTGCATTGGGTGCCTTCCCCTGCATGACCCTGGGCGCTCTCCGGGCCCCTGGCTCCACGGTGCGCGTTTCAAACTTCTTTTCTTCTGCCCTGTTCCTGCAAAGCATTATGTACAAGCTGTCCAGTGGTTGAGACAGGCTTCTGCAGTCCATCCATTGGGCTTTTATGGAATCCGCACGAGACAGAACCTGAGCTTTGCAAAACAAAGACTGGGTCCCATCTTCTCGCTTCTCTCTCCCTACACCCCAGCCAGGCTGACTACCCCACGCATAAGCGACAGAAAGCCTTGGGAGAGATAGACTGGATCTTCCAGATCGTAAAGGAGATCCCATCAGTCCAAGGGACACAAAGCGTGTGGGTGGGGACAGGGAGGTAGGCGGTGTAATATGGGGATCCACATGCAGATTGTAAGTCCGCTCGAGCGAGTGGCCTCCTAGTATTATGATTTTCTGTTACCTTGAGAGCTGATATGAACCTACCGAAGCAACACTGACGTATAAACTTGTAGATCGAGAGCCAGCATTGCCCTACCGCGTGAGCTTTGGGGTCAGCTAGACCCGCATCCGTATCTTGGCTCTGCCCCTTACTAAGTAGGTGACCCTGGACAGTGACAACCTTGGTGCCTTTTAGTTGGAAAATGAGGGTCATAGTACCCACTGCAGAGTGTGGTTGGGAGAATTAAATGGAGGATGTGCACATGTAGAGCACGGAAAGCAGAGCCTGGCATACAGTTCGGACCAAGTAACCATAAGCTCTTATGCACGTCGTTGGATCTGATTATCTCTCTTCTTCATCAAACAACCTATAACCACTCAAGCGCTTGTAGTGGGAGAGGTAAAGGGAAGAATGCAACAAGCACGGCCAGATCCAAAGCCAGCAGGTCTCCCAAGAGTCAAGGTGTCGGCGCAGCGCCCGAAAGAGAATTAGATTGTGAGACGGTGAGGGTATAGGAGTCCGTGTCTGGTCTCACGCTCATCCCTCTGCGTGTTCCAGATCACTCCTATCCGTCCGAGACGCTCGGACTCTTCGGAGGTGAATCTTGATGTGTCAGGGTGGAAAGGTGCTGGCCCATGCTGACAGCTATGTCACTCTTGTTGGCACCATTTAGGGAGATTCGTTTCGAAGCCGGGGGCCTAATGTAGCGAACACGCCTGCAAGTGAGGGGGATTTTTCGGGGTATGATGATTATCAGTTTAGCCCTAGGACAAGCCTGTGATTAGATGGCAATTCATTTCACAGTGACTAAAGGAGAGTATTTAACAATAGTTAATTTAATATCGTCGTTACGTTTAAATGAATACACGACACGATTTGTCATTGTCGTCGTAAGGTCATCATTTAAGCCACACAATATACCAAAAAGAATGTGCTCATAGCAGAGCTTGTGCCTGTCCCAGGCAATTTGGGATTCTTGGGCTATCAGTGCCTTAAATCCAAACGAATTGACATCCCTAATCTTAAACCTACAACTCGGGTTGAGTTCCTGGACTGAGAAATTTTGCTTTTCTGTCCCCCGGGCTTTCTGACGCCTGCTTACTTTCAGAGTTGTCCCTTATTTTAGCTCTGCCTTTTCAGGTCCAGCCTCCAGATTTCTCAAAGTTAGTGTTTGCCGTCTCTGTGCCTAGGCTTTCCTCCAGCATGAAATGAGGTCACGTGGCCGGGGGAGGGGGTCCCCAGTGCCTCCCCCACCCCTGCCCCCATGCTGGCCCTTAGATGTCAAGTCCATCGGGATTCATCACAAGGCTGTGTTTGGTGACCTTGGTCTCCGGGGGCAACAAGGGAAAGGAGCAAGTTCCGGTATCCAAGCCTCCCAGGAAGATAGTTAGAGGGAAAAACAAAACAACACAAAGAGAAGCCTAAGCGTCGGCGGGCTTGAGTTCCATCTGCCTCAGCGTTTGAAATGCTGCTGAAGTCGTCTCAGAGTGCGTGAGCTTTTAAAATGAGCACTTCACCTTTCAGGGCTTTGTCATGCGAGCATATAATCCAAATTCGTATTTCAGTTGCATAACCGGAGTCCATTTCTCAGACATCCCTGGCCCGAGTCGAACACTCGCAGCACTGTTTGAGACTCTACGTTTGCCGGATGGCTGACTCTAAGGAGATCTTCATTAAAGTCAATGGAGAAGAAAATTAAGTCATTTAAATTGCTATTTCTGGAGTTGCGGAACTTGAAAGTGTCCAAACAAGAAATATTCCATTATTTATGGTGGTGACTCGATTTGTGACCATCGAAGTGCTCAGCCAGTGTTGTTCCCCTTTCCCAGGTAGTCTGTGCTGGTGGCGGAGCCGAGATAGGGCAAGGGCAGCCCATGAAATAAATAGTGAGTCTTCTCAGTGCAAAGTAAGGTGTAGACGGATATGACAGATTGTGACGTGAGCTGAAATTCTGAAACCGTCTCTTGCCCAACAGGGAAGAGGACTTTGGAATTTCACCCTTCCTTTCGCCTTCCAGATTACAATGGCCACTTGGGGGGCACCGGGGTGGCTCAGTCGATTGAGCGGCTGACTTCGGCTCAGGTCATGATCTCCTGGTCCGTGAGTTCGAGCCCCGCGTCGGGCTCTGTCCTGACAGCTCGGAGCCTGGAGCCTGCTTCGGATTCTGTGTCTCCCCCTCTCTCTCTCTCTGACCCTCCCCCGCTCATGCTCTGTCTCTCTCTGTCTCAAAAGTAAATAAACGTTAGAAAAAATTTTTTTAGAATGGCCACTTGGACCCCGGAGAAATTCACCAGGGGCAGCGTGGTTCCTTTGGTGCGAAGCTTTAGAGGTTATTGGTAGCAAACTGGCACTCTCGCTGGGGGATTGTTAGGGCCCATGTCCTCAGGAGAAAGCTTAACTAGTTTCTTCTCATCTCACTCAATACTGAGGTAGACACCGGGCAACAATTTCACGGTCGCTTGAGATTTGGAGCTCCCAGCATATCTCTGAGATATCCCTTCCAGTCTAACCTGTGTCCCTGGATAGCACAAGTTCTTAACCCGAGCTTAATGCGGTCCATAAACCCCCTGAAATTGCGTGTAACGTTTTGTGGACAGCTGCACATCTGCTTCGTTCCCGGGAAAAGAGCTTTCATTGGATTTCCGAAAGGATCCACACCCCCAAGGAGACTAATGGCAACTTCCCTGTCTGAAGGAACTCGAACCAGCCCGTCGTGTTGCCTTTCTGGTTTGGAAGGCGTTACGTTAACCCAGAACGATTGCCGCACACATCGTTTCCTCCCTTCTCACAAGCTCTTTGTTTCTGGGAGCCTGTCCCTTTGCCAGTCCCCTGGGTGTGTTCCTCTCCTGCTAGAGGCCTTGACGAGTCAAGTCAGACTGCCGCGCATCCTTGTCCGCTGTTCTCCTCTCCTGCCATTCTAGGCCACTGGGGTTCCACACCCGAGGTCTGCTTTTGGCAAATGGAGGTGACGCGGGGAGGTCTGTTATGGAGGTCAAGGTTCCCTGTTGTCTACACTCAGAAGGCAAAGGCCTGTCCCGCCTCTGCCCATCTCATCACTCCATGGGAAGCAGGGAGGTTGGCTTCCGGCCTCTGCCTGAATGCTTCTGCTGGCCACTGTGCTCCAAGTCTCGTCTGTCCAAAGTTCACTCTCTGCACAAGGGGAGTGAGTACGGCCTTGCTTCCTTTCTAGTCACCTGTCCCTGCGACAGCCACTGTGTTTCCAAACAGCTGCCTTGGGCATGAGAGTGTGGGTTGTTCTCCCAGACAGGATGAGTGATGAGTAAGGATAATTTCTAAAAACGACTGTAGGTAATAGCTATCATTTTTCTAATGCTTACTATGTGTCAGGCCCTGTTTTGAGCACATTATGCACACTGTCTCCTAGAACCCCCACAACGACCCCGTGAGCCGCGAGCTGCTTTGGCAGCCAGGACAGCCGAACGTCACAGTTAGCAGGTGCAGGAGCTGGGATTCACAGCCGGTCCCTAACGCTGGCGCCGATGTTCTCTGCGCGCCTCAGTTGACCCTCCCAGCACAGCCCAAGGATGAGTGTGTTTCCAGAGGTAAAATGGCCGCCTCTCATCTCTGGCTAAAATCGGGATCCAGTGCTCCTCTGCTAATGAATTCGCTGCCATCAGCCTCCACTTTCCGAGCCGATGCCAAAGTCTTATCTGTGGTTACTTTGTTCATTTCCATTTAAATCCTTTTCTCTTCCCCCCCAACCCACCCCACCCCCGGAGTCAGCGCTGATAGTCACAAAGGTTTCTTCAACTACTGGATCTTGAGTGAGTGACTCATCCAAACACAATTATCATGCCATCCTATTTGCCCATCATAATTAGCTGTCCATTTGAAACCTCCAAAATGCCTGTTTCAGTGGTTAATAGCAATGGAAAAATAAATTAAGGCATATATGCCAGTGTGTATGTGTGGTCATTACCGCCTTATTATGTGCATCAGCCCTATTGTCCAGCTCAAAGCTATAATCGCAGGCGAGCTCCCTTCTCCCCAGCACACTCCAGCAGCCGCCCGCTCCTGCTGTTCAGCCGGTATGTGCTTAGTGAATGCAAATTAATATTAATATCAATCAGCCTAAGCCAAATCAACCTCTCCTAAGCAGGGAAGTGAATCTGCATAAAATCAAATGAGATAATGTATGTGAAAGTACTCTGAAAATTATAAAGCACTATACAAATCAAGGTATTTTTATAATAAAATCATCATGCGTTACAAAACCAAATATGAATTATTTTTTTAATGGTCTGCTGTTTCAGATTTGCTGCACCATTAGCAAAGGCTCAATAAATATTTGTTCAATTGTATTGTTGAATTGCGATCAAGAGTGGACTGTACATGAAAACAAAGAACTCCACGGAAGATTGAACTAATGCGGAAGGTTAGAGAGCATGTAATAAAGGAAGTTTGAAAGAAGCTGGATGAATTCACGTACAAAAGAATATAATTTCTGTTTTCCTTTGAGGATGGCAGACTCTTGAAATCTCTTCCTTTTCGAGACCAGGCGATTACGGCTTACCTTGTTGTAGAAATCCTCTACAAGTTACGACACGGCAAAATCTTCACCGGATTGAAATTTGAACCAAACTGTGCGATCCTAATTAAACAATTTTTAATACTATGCAAGATGGAAAACGGGTCAGCTCGTGTCAAAACGCTTTGGGGCCGCAAGTCGGGTTCGCGACGAGGCTTTCTGAAGCCTCGTCAATTTTTTTCAGCCCCCATCCTTTACCAGTTTGTAACGAATTTTCCAACGTGCTGAAGGAGACTTCTGGTTTATCGCAAGACCTACCGTTTGCAACAGCGACAATTTTTACTTACTTAAATAACACCCGTTGCTTTCGGTGCTGAAATAGTGCCGGGGAGAAACGGTGTAAGCACGTTAGCGATTTAAGGCACAAATTTCCTTTGTCCTGTGGTGTATTTAGCAACCTCTTGGAAGGAAAACGGAGGATACCTGGATGATTGACTGAAATCTGTCAGTGAGTCCACGGAGCCCGGGGCCTGGCATTTGGAAGAGTTGAACAGCTAGCTTTGTGGGTGAGTCCTAAGAATTGGATTCCATATGAGTTCTGAAATTTTTGTAGATCTTATCGCTCAGAAGCTGTAAATGAAAACCGCTAACATTTGGAACATTTAAGTTAGGCTTAAAGAAGCGAGCTAGGCAGCCTAGTGGAAAATGGTAACAACAGAAATAGATGAAACTTGTAAAACCCTTCCTGTGGCTTTATTTGCTAAGCGGATAAAGCAGTAAGCATGCTCAACTTATGAACGGAGGAAATCCCAAGTGCGATTTCATGAGTTTCTGGAAATACATTTTCTAAGAGCACTTTTAAGAGGAATTTGGGGGAAATAATGATGATTTGGGGAATTACTATCATTGCTTTTTTTTTTTTTTTTTTTAAAATGAAGCCTGCATTTTTTTTTTTTTTTTAAATTTTTTTTTCAATGTTTTTTATTTATTTTTGGGACAGAGAGAGACAGAGCATGAAAGGGGGAGGGGCAGAGAGAGAGGGAGACACAGAATCGGAAACAGGCTCCAGGCTCTGAGCCATCAGCCCAGAGCCCGACGCGGGGCTCGAACTCACGGACCGCGAGATCGTGACCTGGCTGAAGTCGGAGGCTTAACCGACTGCGCCACCCAGGCGCCCCGCCTGCATTTTTTTATACGTCTTTAATACCAATGTGTAACCGGTGTTAAACAAAATGTGACAGTGAGCTCAGATAGGAATGCTATTCTCTCCCGGTACAGCCAGATAATCACATTAATTTATGACTACAGTCAAAGGCTTCGAAAAATGACCATTGATCTCCACCATAACATTGTTTTAGAAACATGCTAGACCACATAACGTGACTGACTATCATCTGAGTCCCACGTTGGTCCGTTAACGCCAAATATGATGTTGAGTTCCAAATCAGTTTCATCCCAAGTCACAACGAAAAGAAATGTGAAGCGTTGAAAAGCTTGTTCGCGACGTGCCCCTCCGATCCCGCCAGCGTCTGATACTTGTCGGTGGGACGACCAGAGTTATGAGTGGCACCGGATGCTGCTGCTGTTTCCCAAAGCATACGATACTTGGTTTTGAGTCCTTGTCCCCCTTCCTGCTGCCAACTTGCTGATGTTCCTGGAGCTTCACTCCTTGAACCTCCGCTCGGCTCCCTGCCGTCTGCTTCAAAGTTCTCACCCGCTCTCCGGGTTCCAACTCTCACCTGTTGAAAGGGGACTCGTGAGGCCCCGGGGCGGCTCTGTCGGTTCACCTCTGACTCTTGATTTCGGCTCGGGTCATTATCTCACGGGTTCGTGAGTTGGAGTCCTCCCTCGGGCTCCACGCCGGCAGTGCGGAGCCTGCTTGGGATTCTCTCTCTCGGCCCCTCCCCTGCTCACGCTCTCTCTCTTTCTCTCTCTTTCTCAAAATAAATAAACTTAAAGAAATACAGGGGGCTGCCTGGGTAGCTTAGTCAGTGAAGCGTCTGACTTGGGCTCAGATTGTGATCTCATGGTTCATGAGTTCGAGCCCTGGCACTGACAGTGTGGTGCCCACTGAGGATTCTCTCTCTTTCCCTCTCGCTCTGCCGCTCCCCCGATCACTCTCTCTTCCTCTCTCTTATGTGTTAAGCACCTACTACATGCCAGAGACTGTATATTATCCCACGTAACCTCCCCAGCAGCCCTGTGAGGTGGCTAGTATGATTATTTTACCAACGAAGATACTAGGGTTCAGAGAATGTAAGCCGCTCCGGGGACGCATCCGGGTCCCATCTGACCAAAGGCGGAGTGCTTAAACGCACCGCAGAGGTCAGAAACTCAGCTGCTGGTGGGGTTCCAGGCGAAAAAGCAAAGGAGACCGGATTCAAGAAGAAAAAGAGCAGGGCAATTTGTCCCCATTGGGGAAACAGAGGAGTGGTGGGTCCCCTAGGGTACAATTCAGCTCCAGCTGTAGAAAAAAATAGTCTTATCAGACCTTCCAACTGTTCTTTAAATTTTTTTTAATGTTTATTTATTTTTGACAGAGAGAGAGAGAGAGAGAGAGAGAGAGAGAGACAGAGTATGAGCGGGGGAGGGGCAGAGAGAGAGGGAGACACAGAATCCGAAACAGGCTCCAGGCTCTGAGTTATCAGCACAGAGCCAGATGCGGGGCTTGAACTCGCAGACTGAGGGATCATGACCTGAGCTGAAGTTGGATGCTTAACCGACGGAGCCACCCAGGCGCCCCTATTGAGGCCAGTTTTTCAAACGATGAAGCACATAAATATTAAATATACCATTTGATGCACTTTGACAAATACCGCAGTGCGTTTCCAGATACAAAACATTTCCATCACCTCCGAACGTGCCTTTGGGCCTCTCCCAAGTCACATCCCACCTTTCCCTGCCCGAGATGACCGCTGATCTGATTTTTTCCCACCATAGATTAGTTTTCACGTTCCAGAACTTTCTATACCTAGAATCACCGTTAGCGCTCTTCTGTCATCTATGTTGTGGGGTGACCTATCAAACTGTTTTAACCTCTTTGTAGAGCAACAACCGCAAAAACCCCACGTCTCCAATCCAGGAGATGTCAGGATGCAGCCCCGTACCGTGCTTGAACGTGTCTCCGTCACTCTTCATACGCAAGTGCCATCAAATTCATGTTCCCTTGAGACGGCCTGCCTCTCTTCTTTTCCTATCCTGCTGTGACCGCTCTGCCATAATCCTGTGATGTTTGGATTCCAGCAGGGCACTTGACAAAGTCCCACGTGATATCCAAGGGGACGGGACGGGGTTGTGGTAGAAGGACAGTCACGGTCCGCATGGGAAATGGATGGGGTCACGGTGTGCATTGTGGGCTCTACGAAATGGGCAGGCTCCGGATAGACCTGTCAGCAAAGAAATGCTATTTAGAGCCATATGACTCGATGCACTGAGAAAGACGGTGAACACAGACCCTGAAAACAGAGGAGAGGAGAGGAGAGGAGAGGAGAGGAGAGGAGAGGAGAGGTCAGGTCTGTACCAGTCTGCTGCGGCCGCCATAACAAAACACCACAGACCCGGGGGCCCTACACAACAGACACTTATTATCTCACAGTTCTGGAGGCTGGAAGGCCAAGATCAAGGTGCTGGCAGGGGTGGTTTCTCCTGTGGCCTCTCTCCTTGGTGGCCCCTTCCTCACCGTGTCCTCACATGGCCTTTCTTCTGTGCCGCGTGTGTGCCCTTGGCGTCTCTGTGTGTCCGAGTTCCTTCTACTGACGACACCCTACAGCCCCCTTTTAACTTAGTCCCCTCTTTACAGACCTTGTCTCCAAACACAGCCGCATCCCGCGGTACTGGGGATTAGGGTTTCAACATGGGAATTTGAAGGGATACACGGTTGAGCTCCGGCTTCAGCTCAGGTAATGATCTCGCAGTTGGTGAGTCGGAGCCCCGTGTCGGGCTCACTGCCATCTGCCTGTCAGTGCAGAGCCCGTTTCAGATCCTCTGTCCCCTTCTCCCGGCCCCTCCCCCACTTGTGCTCTCAAAACATAGAAGTAAAATATTTAAGCATACATATACATATATATATATATATATGAAGGGACACAATTCAGCCCATAATAAGGTCCAGAAATTGAGCTTTGGTCCTCCATTGAGAAGTCAAGCAAAAGAGAGAGAGGCATCAGCAGACAGCCATCCGGAAAACCTTTTCTCTCAATGGGAGAAACTGATGAGAAGCAAGAAATCTGGAAATTGCCGGCACGAAGCCCTTAACGTAGACCTTTTGGAACACCTTTGCGTCTTGCCACTCATCGGCTACCTGACACGGTTACCTAAGTGTCCTCGAATGTGTGGCTGTTGATTTGATCGCTCGATTATATCCGTTTCTGAAGAGCAGGAGCTGAGTTTTCCACATATTATCCTGGGGGAGGAGGTGAGAAGGGTGGGAGGGAGACGAATTCACTGAGCCCCTGCTGCTTGCCATGGCGTTTAAGTACATTACCTGATTTAATTCTTACAGCAGTCTGGAGGTCCGCACATTGTTCCACAGATGGGGAAACTGAGCCCAGAGAGGGTAAGCAGCTTCCCCGAAGCCACACAGCTAATGAGCGGTGGAGCCATAATTTGAACTGCAGACCCCAACCCTATGCCCTTTGGGCTCATGCATGTCGCACGCCCTGCTGCCAGGCAATTTGGGTGGCATTTGGAATTTTTTTTTTTTTTTATTTTGGCCAAGCCTTTAATTACCGAGAGGAAGCGGCATTTTGATTAGCACATGTTTGCCGTTCTAACGCCAAACAAACAGCTTCTGCTTTTTTTTGTAGAAACTGATGGTAGCGCTGGGTCACCTCCAAGTCTCTGGAAATTGGTAATCTTGCTACAAATAAAACGATTTCATTTTCGTTTGCCTTTCTCGTACCATGATTGTGAAGAAGTCAGAAATGATGATGAGTCACAGGTTGCTCACACTCCAAAGCGGACCTCACGGGGCATCTAGCCCACCCGCCTTCCTGTTATAGATGAGGACACGGGGGCCGGGCGAGGGCAGTTGACCTGTCGAAGAGGGCACGGTGGGCAGGGGCAGGAACCGAAACTGGCTGGTTTTCTCACCGGCCTCACGCTCTTTCCTTTAGTCAACTAACCCCATCTATTAAGCTGGCCCCTTGCGTCTAAAATAGCAGCCCCGAGGACCCCGAGAACCCCGAGATTTTCTCCATTTCTGTGTGGACTTTGAAAGGCAAAGCCTCTAAGCATGCATTGCCAGGTTCATGTCTGAAGAGGCTGGGAGAAAAGTGCCAGGAAAACCGGCAAAGTCCATACTTCTGACATTTACTAGTTTTGTTTTGTTTTTTTTTAAGGATTATTTTATTGCTTCCAGGCAATAAAATTCAAGGTATTAATGTATGACCTCTTTGGAAGCAAGGTAACATTTACTTGTTTTAAGGTTTCATCAATGACCTTTTCTTCTCAAAACAGCCCTGAGAAATGGGCAGCTGCAGGTAGATGTTAAGGTTATTTTAAATCCAGCTCTCCCCCCGCGGAATACGGGAACAACTGCTCTGATCAGTTGCCTCCCTTTCAAGTTGACGCATGACATTCAGGACGTGCCTTTGGGGAAGACCCAACCAAGGGGACTTCTAGATGAAGAGCGGGGGATGCCACAGGACTCGGGTACCGTTTTCATATGTCTCCGGAGACGAGCTTCGTTCCTTCGTTAGGATTTCCTATGGCCCCTGCTGGCTCTGAACTTGGCAAAGCGCGCGCCACAGTTTTCCTGACACCATATTGTGACATAGGGTTCATTATCTCAGACGTCGTAGTCGAAATCCCAGGGCCTCGCGTCTGGAGCCAAGGACGGTACAAGCCACAGATCTGCTCGGGGCTGCAAACGCCCAGGGCGTGGAGAGAAAAAAACGCCAGCTCGAACGGCAAATAATTCTTAAAAGCCTTCTCCTGGTTCACCCAAAGAGCGTCATAAAGGGCAGGTTGTTCTTTTACACCCTCTTTTATGTTTCCTGGGGGATCTGAACCAAACCTGCCTATCGAGCACCTACTATATGCCGGGACCTGTGCTCGGCGCCGAGACCCTGCAGAGCAGGGGCCAGGGGGCAAACAGGATGACAAATCTGGGGTGACCCGTAACCATTAGATGTTCGATCTGAAACCCAGCTCAGCGATATTCGCCTGTGACCTCCACGGAACGTCACCCCGCCTTGCTTCAATATTGACCAGCATCCAGGCATCGAGAACAACGGCCAAAACCTATTTTCTTCTTTTAAATAGACATTTTTTTTCCTCTGGGCTTACTGAGAACTATTTTTTAAAACTGCTCTTAGCTTCTCCCTAGTAATGGGTGTTCACGTAACCAGTGCCTGAAGTAGGTAGCCAGTGAACTAAAGTCTATTGAGTCATTTTCTCGGCAAAGACAGCTGTTCCGTGCCCCGCTATTGACCAGATTCCATTTGACTGAGTATGCCCATTATGTAGCAGCATACCCAGAAAGGGCCGTTTTCAGGGACAGAAGATTTTCTTTTTCCTTTTAATGAATACGCTCGGAAGACAAAACCAAGGTGACTTCCTGCGTGGCTTTTGTCCTGAGGTCTTGTTGAAGAAAGACTATTGATTCAACTGTCTGGAACATGTTCCATTTCCCTGAAGGGCTTAGAAGCTGGAAGCCATAGAAAGGGCACTGGATTAGAAGTCAAAAGGTTAGGCTTACCGCCCTGATTCTGCCACTAGGTAGTTGTACAGCCTGGGAGAAAGAGCTGATCGTCCCTGGGCCTCCTGCCCTTTCTCCGGAATTAGGAGGACAAGACAGGACAGAAGTCAAGAAGCAGTTCTTTCCCGTATCAGTTGCACACATTTGAGAAAGTCAACCTCTCTGGGCCTCAGTTTCCTTGCCTGAGAAATGGAGATATAACGGTATCTAGCTCATAGTGTCTTAGAAGGATGAAGCAAAAAAATACATGTAAATGATTAGTTCAGTGCCTGACACAGAGTGATTGGTAAATACCAACAATTCTTAGTTTCCCGGTTAAATTAAATCATGGTGGCCCTTCCGGCTCTAAGTTTCCGTGAACCCTGAAGACGGGTAAACTCTTTAGTGTCCTTTTAAGTGAAATTCTGTGTTCATTTTCTGACTACGATAACACTTCTTCACTTAGCCCCCGCATGTTAAACAGTTGCTACAAGTTGACGAATGAGAAAGCTCTCCAATGGTTTTTCCTCTTCGTTAGTTCTCTCTGAATACAAGCCATCTCCCTGAAAACTCAAAGGACAAGAACGCAAGTGGTTCACACTCCAGTCTACAGAAGAGATACCAGGAGATAGAGAGCACTGATTCCCACATCAGCTCGTGCTTTAGCCCATAAGAAAGAAAAGGGTAGAGAATTTACTGCGTTTGTCAGGAATCCAAAGACTTGCCTCCGTAATCTTTGTAAATGTTGTTGAAATTCACTTTGAACTGTGGCTATGTTTTATCAGTATTCAGTGAGCAGTGTGTGGTTTGGGAGACATTGAGCTCCTTCTATGTGTGAGAGAAGAGACTGACTGAGGCAGGCCTATGGAACTTCCTAGAACAAGAATAATCCGAATCCCCAGCACAAAGCCAGGTTATTGTTTTAAAACGCTGAGTGTGTGTGTGTGTGCGTGTGTGTGTGTGTGTGTGTATGTGAGAGAGAGAGAGAGAGAGATTGAGAGAGAGAGAGAGAGAGAGAGATTGAGAGATTCAGATTTCTCAATTCAGGCTAACATTTCTTATGTGGACCTTTAATAGTCAATATGCATAGACTATAAGACAGAAGTGTGAGAATTATTTTTTGGTCCAGTGAACTAATCAAAAGTGCTTTACGGCAGGACAGGAGTCTGTATCTTCCTCCGCACGGGCTTCTCAGCTTCTCCTGTTGTTGGCCCTTGTCATCCAAGTTGAAGCCAAAGTGGCCACGTGAGACTGTGCGACAGCTTGACATGAAAAGAGGAAATCTAGGGCTGGTGCCAGGAGATCTCATGTTGCCAACCTAGGAGGGTGTTATTTAATATGCCTCCTGAAAGGGCAAGCTGTGTGGTAATTGTCTTTTAATCTGTTGCTGAAGAGCGTCGCGCTCGTGTTAACGTTCACGAGGACAGGATGTCCGGATCCAGGGTAGATGTGGCCGTTTCCCGGCGTTCCCTGGCCCTGGCTAGCATCATCGCGCTCTGGCAGGCAGACCGAAGCAGGCATTTTGTGTGTTCCTGCGTGGAGGCGTGAGCTGGGGTGGTCTCTTCAGACTGAACCTGCACGTAACAACATTGCTAAAAGCTTTGCCTCTTTATCCCATCTACATCTTCTATTATATATACTGAGCCAGTGACAGTTTTGAAAGTAATTGTCCGCCTGCCTGGAAGGCCCAATTTGTGCATTAAGATAATGCTGTCCTGATCTCTTAGCACCAGTTTGTTTGTTTCCTTTGTGAAACATTTTTGTTCACCAGCCCATAAACCCATACTCACCATATTAAGCTTTATAATAAGGACAAATCACTCTCTAGCTATGAAAGGAAAAGTCGAATCTCCCTTTAAAGGCAGTGGAAACTCCAGAGACGTGAATTCACGGGAGGAGTGATAGGGAAGATGGCCACGTGTGACATTAGCCTCTCAAGCTAACAGCAAACGTACGCAGTGAGTGACGACTCTACTTACCGGGCGTGAGTCAGAACACATCTGCGTATCGCATTTAAGCGTAGGTGTTGCATTTTAGGAGTGACGTTGTTGAGAATATATCTGGGAAGGTGACCGGGCTGAGGAGAGGCCTGGAAACCGTGACGGACAAAAGACGGTTATGGTAACTCTACGTTTGGCCTGGAGAGAAGACCGAACTAACCCATGATGACTCTTACAAGGTTCGACGATCGAAGAGGCAGTACGCTTGCTTTGCGTTACTCCAGAGGCAAACTCTAGGATAAATAGATGGGAATTACAAGAAAGTACATTAGAGATCAACGGTACAAATGACCCAAACCTTACAAAAAGAGAAACCATCCGATTATAGAATACATTTACTCGGAAAGTAGAGACTTCTTCCTGGAGATGTTCAAGCTGGTTGAGCCCCCGGTAGGGACACTATCGGCTGCCGGCCTGAGGGAGAGCCAGGTCAGGTCATTTCCAGGGTTATCCCTTTCATATTCTAAATTCTTTCTTTTTTTCGAGGAACTCGTTGTGCCTGGTCAACAACTAGGAACCCCAAACCATATAGCTTCACTCACTCATCCGTCCAAGCATCCCTTCACTAATTCGTGTAACGAACACTGACCGTGTGACTGTTACGTGAGGTGGAAAGAGAAGACACAGAAATGTAGGATACGGAGACGTAAACAGGCGATGACAGTACAGGATGGATGATGCGTGCAAAGACAGACGGAGGTACGAGTAACAGAGTGAGTCGTGGTGATGTTACGGGGACATGGAATCTAGGAAGATCTGACCGGACGACGTCATGCCTGAGAATCCGAAGGCGTGAACTGGAGTTTCCCAGGAAGACAGGGTGGTCAAGTCAAGGTGGAAAGACCATGCTAAATGCAGGGGAGCTATGTGCAAAGACATGGGCGTGCGACACCATCCGGCAAGTTTGTGAAATTTTAGGTCACCCGTCATGGCTGGAGCATGAGGTCTATCAGGAGAGGAGGAGAGGAGGGAGGATGAGGTGGAAAGTGTGAAACTGGGCTAGGTCACGAGGACCCGCCCCGAGGGGCCTGAACCTTTCATAGAAGCGGGGGAGCTGGGCAGCGATGCGCCTTCCTTCTGTGCTTGTTCTTTGGTGTTGCCCATGCAATTCCTGCATCCAAGCTGGAAGCCTTTGAAACCAGATGAAAATGGAGGGCAGTTATTTCCTGCTGCCACAAGTCAGCTTAATTTCCAGAATCTCATTCTCTGACTTTCCGGTATCTGTTATCGCTTTGACCTGAATGTAACAAAAAGATCGAACATGAAAGTTTTTTCATTTACCACAAATTGAACAATATTATGTAAGGTTTCGAAGATATTTGAAATGTCCGTGGGCAGGAAATGAAATTATATTTGTAGCTGTAACTTCATACAAGCCCCGTCTCCCAGCTGATAGGATATGTTCTTTTTTAGTTAAAAACAAATGGAATCATCTTAACAAAGACATAGAACCTCCAGGATTTTAGCATTTGGTGTCCTGGTTTTTAAAGAAAAGCTCTTATCTCTTTAGAGTCCTACAACTCAAAGGAGCTTTAATTTTGTAAAACCCGCACAATTGGCCCTATTAATCAGATGGTCAATCAGATTTGGGGAAAACCCAGACTTAGGGACTTTTAAAAAATTACCTACAATGTTATTACTTTCAAGTATTATACTTGAGGATCCTGTAAGTGCTTTAAAAAATCACACATTTCATTTGAATGCAAATGCAGCTATGATGACAGTTCCTGAAAACAGTTGGTCTGCGTTGGGTCTTTAATATTCATATTTATTAATTTTATTCTGAATGCACACATGCAGTGTTCGGGATCAGAGACAGCTTATCATTATTCAGTTAAAAAGCAAATAATGACCTTGGTTCCCCATACTCCGATTCTTTCCCCTGGGGTGATGTGAGGGAAGCCAGGTCAAACCGTCTACACACACAAGGTCCGCATCACAGGTGAGAAACAGAGAGAAAAACGGATTTTCCCTTCCTCAAGTACAGGAGAAAGAGGCAGCTGCCCCCTCCTTCCCTCTCGAAAGGAGGGAGTGAAACCTTCACTCTTTGGGGAAAAATGAAAAGCATCCCGGGTTCTTACTCCAACCTTCTTGAATATAAATGCATCTTTCCAAGGACCAGCTATATCTCCAACTTTTAGGACCTAGAAATATCGCCAAGGTCCCTGGCCTCGTTTTCCCTTAAGATGTAAACGTATACCTCCAGAGTTAGACAAATATCCTTGGAGTTCCATCACTATCTCCACAGTTGTAAATTACTTCCCAAGGCTTACTCTTAGCCCAAGATCCCAAGTTTTCAACAAAATTTGTAAGGCCCAACTCTGCAAATTCAAAAAATATTTTCTCTATCCCCCGTAGGCAGCCCACATTGTCAATGAGGCTAACATTTCATTGTATTATGAATGAGTGCTTGCTTCGCAAATCTTTTCCTCTATGCTAAATAAAAAAATAAACTTCAGCCCGATATTCATTACAATAGATTTTAGTATAAGTCATTCAATAAATTCAACAAATACTGACAGAGTGGCCGCTGTAGGCCAGGCCCTGTTCTAATGAGGTATTTCAGTACAAGTAATCTTTCCAGAGCTGGCATTTAATTGTTGCCCATTTACTTTCTCTGCCAATGAGTATGAATCTCCTCCACTTAGGTCAACTCTTGTTCTATTTGCTATTCTAAAAGTCCTACATGATCATGGTACCAATACATACATATATATATATATATATATATATATATATATATGCAGTCTGAAAATTTTTGAGCAAGATTTGGAACATTGTTCTTTGGAAACTATTAAATTCAATCATTTTTTCTTTGTACTTTGTCATCCTTCCTTATCACTTATAATCCTAACTGTTAATCTTTAAGACATTCACGTATCTTCCTTCACTGGACTCGAGCACATTAATTTGCATGCTAGACTAACTCAAATGACTTCTCTGCTTTAAGCCAAGGAAAGTTTTGCTCGAAAAAATTTCCAGCTGTCGAACAGTTCTGTTTGCCAAAATTTGAAGTCCTCTTCTACGACCAACTCCGTGGTCGCTTAAAAGCTTAAAACCCGTTCTACCTTTAGTCAAACAAAATCAAAGAGATTATATTGACAGCATCATAGGTAGGCAAAATCAAAGTGACCCTTCACTAACATGCCCTTGGATTATGTTTAATATCACATCTTAGAAAGGATAGTAGTTTAATGGGCCAAAAATAAAATATACACAGAAAGGATAGCTTAGTAGAGTTCAGGGACAAAACCAAATTCTAAGCACAGTAGGCCATAATGAGTTATTTCCCCTAGACCATTGAATTTAGTGCAAAAAATAGGTTGGACCAATAAGAAGTTAGTTGTAACATAGGTTTTGTTACCTTCCAGTTAATAAAAACACATGGGGAATCTGATGATCTTTTTTTAAATGTTTTGCACTTTTTGGAAACCATTTATACCTTTCCGTTGTAGTCGAGAGTAAGTAAATAACCTATGCCAGAAAGTAATAATAGCACGTGTAGCTTGAGTATCTTCCCCATGTAAGAGTGACTGTGGGTTTGAAGCAAGACAGAGCCAGGTTAGCCACACCTGGCCAAGTGTTGAAGACATACCTCAACACATACACGGAGCCCTTGCACAAGACTGGAAGACCTATTGGTTCCCAGAATGTAAGGTAAGCCCTGCGCAGTCATTCTCTGACCGCTAAGCTAACCAAGCACTGACTTGAGCGACCACACACAACAAAGAATACAGACTTTACATACTTTATTTAGAAATGTCTCCCCCCAAAATAGCAACGACAACAAAATGACAAACAGCAACGATAAGAAACCCTGAGAAGGGGGACCATCTCATCTCCAGACTTGCCACATTACCTTATATGAAGTGTCCAGTTTTTAACAAAAATTATGAGGCATACAAAAAAAGAAAGGAGGGCCCACACACAGGGGTAAAAAGGCAATCAGTAAAAATGATCCAAGAGGAAGCCAAGACTTTAGACTTACCGCATAGAAACTTTAGAATTTTTTTAAGTTTATTTTTTTATAGGTTTATTTGTTTTTGAGAGAGAGAGAGACAGAACATGAGCAGGGGAGGGGCAGAGAGAGAGGGAGACCCAGAATCTGAAACAAGCTCCAGGCTCCAAGCTGTCAGCACAGAGCCCGACGCGGGGCTCGAACCCACGAACCGTGAGATCATGATCTGAGCCGAAGTCGGACGCTCACCCGACTGAGCCACCCAGGCGCCCTATTTTTTTTGAGAGAGAGAACAAGAGTGAGCAGGGGAGGGGCAGAGAGAGAGGGAGAGAGAAGCAGGCTCTGTGCACCCAACATGGGGCTCGATCCCACGAACCTTGAGATCGTGACCTGTGCCGAAATCAAGAGTCCGCCACTTAACCAATTGAACCACTCAGGCTCCCCAACTACATAGAAACTTTAAATCCACCATTTTAAATGTGTCCAGAGAACTAAATAAAAGCAGTTCTGAAGAAATAAAGAAACGATGAGACTGTTGGCCCCCCCCAAAGAGAAAATATCGGTGAGGAGGTAGACATTATGAAAAGGAGCCGATGAGACATTCTGGAGTCGAAAAACACAATAACGGAAATGAAAAATCCACTCAGGGACCCCAATAGCAGACTTGAGCGGGCGGAAGAAAGAATCAGTGGACCTGAAAATGGGTCAGCTGCGATTATCCAGTTTGAGAAACAGAGAGTAAAGAGAAGAAAAGCGAACGGAGCCTCAGTGACTTGTGGGACGCCGGGAAGTCCACCAGCATATGGGAATCCCAGGAGAGGACACAGCAAAGAGGCAGAAAGACTGTCTGAAGAAATAATGGCTGACCACTGCCCAAATTTTAAGAAATCCATGAACTTCTGTATCCAGGATGCTTAATAAACTCAAAGAGAGTCACACTGAGGCACATGGCAATCAAAATGTCGAAAGGAGGCAAAGAAAATCGTGAGAGCAGCAGGAGAGAAGTGACTCATGTAAAACAGGCCCCCAACAACTGTAACCGCTGATTTCCCATCAGAAACCAAGGAGGCTGGAAGGTGATGGGACGGCATAGTCCAAGTGAGAAAAGCTCTAGAGGCATTCTCTTTTCAGAAAAACTGTCCTTCAAAAATCAAGGGGACATCAAGACAGTACGGGGTAAACAAACACCGAGAGAAGTCACTTCTAGCAAACCTGCCCTACAAGAGATACTGACAGGAGATCTTCAGGCTGGAACGCAAGGACCATAACTCAAATCCACCTGAAAATATGAAGGACACTGGCAAAAGTAACTGCATAGGTCGGCATAAAAGTGACTACGTAATTCCGTAGACACGAGAGTCTATTTTTGAGTAGATAAGTTGGACCTTATCACAAGTGAAAATTTTCGTGCATCACAGGACACCTACTACGAAAGTGAAAGGTAACAAAAGGTACAGCACAGGGAATGTGGTCGCTGGTACGGTAATGGCATTGTATGGCATTGAATGTGCGGTGAGCACAGCATAATGGACAGACTTGTCCAATCTCTATGTTGTAGCCCTGAAACCACTGTAACATTGTGCGTTAACTGGACTTGAATTGAAAATGAATAAATAAAATGCCCAAAAGAGGGACAAAACAGCCTGCATTTTGGTAGAAAGTATTTGCAAATTATGTATTTATTTTTATTTTTTTTAATCTTTATTTACTTTTGAGAGAGAGAGAGAGAGACAGAGTGTGAGGAGGGGAGGAGCAGAGAGAGGGAGACACAGAATCCGAAGCAGGTTCTGGGCTCCGAGCCGTCAGCGCAGAGCCCGACACGGGGCTCGAACTCACGGACCGTGAGGTCGTGACCTGAGCCGAAGTCGGACGCTTAACCGACTGAGCCACCCAGGCACCCTGAAAATAATGTATTTATTAAAGGGCTCGTATCTAGGGGCACCTGGGTGGCTCAGCCAGTTAGGTGTCTGACTCTTGATTTTTGGCTCGGGCCGTGATCCCATGGTCGTGAGGTCGAGCCCCACACTGGCCTCTGTGCTGACAGCGTGGAGCCTGCTTGGGATTTCTCTCTCCCTCTCCCTCTGCCCCTTCCCTGCTCATACTCGCTCTCTCCCTCTCAGAATAAATAAATACACTTAACAAACTATAAAAGCCTTCCATCTGTAATATAAAGAACTCTTACAATTCAGTAAGAAAAAGTGCGGATAAAATTCAGGCGAAAGATCTGAATGGTCATTTCTACAAAGAAGACATACGAGTGGCACAGGAAAACAACACAACGTACACAGTTGGGCCTAACGCGGTGAGTCTGGACTGCTCTAGATTCGTGGACTGGCGTATATCTGAGTCCGTTCAAGCCCCTGGAGCTCTTCAACGCATCCGAGACAAGAATGGGGCACCCTTGGGGCCCAGGAGTCGAAACCTCTCTTCTCAACCCCCACGCGGAAAGAAGGACAAGGAGGGAAGCCACACGTGACTTCTGAGGATGGGCTGTTATTCTGGGTGACAGCCTGCTTCCATGCAGCCATGCTCACGCCCTTCTCAATGCAAAAATGACCAACGCTAAGAATGAGAAGGGCACGCGTCTGTACACAAAAACACGCCCTCATCCCTTCCGAGGAGGAACGTCATCCACGATGAAAAAAATAACAAGAACATACTTCCCATATGCCAAGCCCTGTTCTAAGTGCTACGGAAAGAAATTCAGAGTATCGTCACTTTCCATTTTCCCCATTTTATGAACGAGGCAACCATTACTCAGGTTCAGTAGCTTATTCCAGGTCACACAGTCAAGAAATATTGAAGTCAAGGATTTGGACCCTGGCGGGCCAGCTCCAGGCTCTAAAGTCGCAGCCACTGTGCTAACCTGCATCTTCACGTGAGACGTATTGTGTAGACGCAGAAGTGCGGGCCCACCAGGACAAGGCAAGTGAGAAAGGGCTTGGGCCTGAGGAAGCAACTCTGATTAATCCGGAAAACTACCTTCTCCGCCTTCTGTTGCTAATCGACTCATAACGTGCTGTCGCCCCCACCCGAGGCAGGGCTTAGATTTTTTTTTTTTTTTTTTAATGTGGATCCTTCTCTTCTGACGTTTCTAGTTCAAGATGCCTACATGTGGGGCCTCTATGAACAAGCAGAATATGTAGCTTTCCAGAGAGAGAAACGCAAATACTTGCGTGTACAGTATTCAGGTTTTCAGAAGGATTGACATCGTGCATTCATGGCTGGACTTGAAGGAAAATGTAAAGGCTATTTCTGGCAGAAATTCTTGGAAACACTGTAGGAAATGAATCCAAGTGGCTGGCATAATCTCGCCTAATAAAACCGGGGGCAATAGGAGACAGTCTATTAACAACTCAAAGTCCCTCTTTCAACCAGCATTTGCCTTGAGTGCCTGTGATGTGCCGGGGTCTGTACTGTTAGGGAAGAGAAAGATACAACCCCTGCCTTTATGGTCTTGACAAGTAAAATGGACTCTTTTTTTTAACATCACAAATAAACATGTAGCCACAAATTCGTATAAGTCCTGGGAGGAAAAGAGCGGTATCTTATGAGATTCGCAGAGGCGAATCGAGAAAGATCTTCAGAGTCAGCTCATCTGAGTCAGTGACACTTCAGGTGAAACCTGAAGGATCTGCAGGAGTTGGACGAAGCTTTGGAGGTGGGGTTGGAAGTGGACTTCCTGGTGGAGAGTGTTGAGGTTGGAGAGACCTTGGCAGCCTTCTAGGGATTGAGAAGGCCCAACCAAAGTGGTTGCCGAGAAATGATCAGTGGGCAGAGTGGCTCGAGATGAGAATGGACAGGTGGGGCAGGCCAGATCATATAGATCCTCGTAGACCATGGAAAGGACTCTGGATTCTGTTCTAAGTACAATGGGAAGTCACTGTTGAGGATTTTAACAAGGGGGCGGGGGCTGGGTTGACACTATGGTTTAAACATCCCCAAACTATATATAATCAAATCGTAAATCAAGAAGTACCTAGTATCTCTTGGTAGAGGCAGTGGGAACCGCAGCCAGGAAAGGCATCAGCAACGGTGCTGGTGGTTGCTGTGTGCGGAGTGGTCTTCAGCCAAGCCTGGAAGGGAACGTATGAGGCAAAGTCACTCTGAGCCAAAATGGCGCCGGTATGACTAAATAGAAGAAGAAAATTCAACAGGAAATGGACGGGGCTTGGAGACTCTTTGGACCGTGGCGAAGGATGCAGAACAATGATTGAAATGTCCAAAGTTTGGAGCCATTGGACCTGGAGAAAATGTTCTGGCCGTTCAGATAAATGGGGGAAGGGGGATGGGGAAGTGGACCGCCAAAGAAAATGATCAGTTCCGTTTGACAAATGTTGCTCGTAAGTGCACGAGGGGCAGAAGTGTATGCGCCGTGCTCATGACGGAAGAGCTCAAGCCAGAAGTTGATTTGGGAATGACGGAAGAGAAGTGAAAGCGGAGAGTAAGGCACCCGTGGGGGCAGGGGGGCAGGGTACCTCAGGGGGCAAGGATGGACTGCAGCCCTGGAAGGAGACGCCAACAGACCGATCAGCACAGTTGGGAAAGGACTCAGAGCATTGTCACAGAGTCAGACACAGCCAAGTGAAGTGACTGCAAGTGACGGCTGAGGAAAGAAGACCGAACGGGCCTACCTCACGGAAATGTCCAGGGTGATAAGGACAAGATGCTAAGGTCAAAAACAAGGTTGCACCTAGAGTGACAACACTGGATCAGATGCCCAAATGGTTGAGTCTGAGGAGTCCCCGAGAACCGTGTGACGTCACGTTGTTTTTTCCCACGTCAACCTTGTGCGTCAGAGAGAAATTGTTTTTACGCTTGCCAATTCTTGAGTAAGTAGTTAGCTCCCGGATTCTACGGCCTGCTGCCTTAATTAGCCAGAACATCTTTCTTTGACACCTCAGGGATGCCCTTCTGCCTGACATTTCGGAATTCAGTAAAGAAATTTTGTCAGGAAAGAACCCCAGACCCATAGAAGGTGGCAAGAGGTAACAGGGCTCCCAAAGAGGTTACTAAAGAAGCAGATTGGCTTGTCCCAGGTGCCAGAAGAAGACGATAAGGCCCAATGGTTTCGAGCGAGAGTTTATTACTCACAGCACAGCAAACAGCAGGAGCACCCGCGTGGTACAACTGGCTCCCCTAAATCAAATTCCCATGGGGCAGTGAGATGGGCCCGGATGTCAGCTACGCGTGCCTGCGAGACTAGCTATAGAAAATGCTCCGGGTCAGAACGCAGGTAAGCCTCAAAGAATGTCACAGTCAGCAAGCCTGTGCGGGGACGCTCAGGGCCCATAGCAGACTGCCTCTCCCAACAAACTGGAATTCACTGTATCTGTTAAGCATTCATAAACCATACAGATTCTGGTTCTCAAAAGTCGCTTTGCTCTTCCTTCTTTCCCGAATTAAAAATTCTACCCTTAGAAGTCGCTCCTCGTGTAGCTATGTTTGCACTCCCCATTCCCCACCCCCAGCGCCCCTAGACCCCAAACTTCTTAGTCATTTCAATTCCTGAAAAATTCCTCTGGAATTTTCCAGTTTTTTCTAAGCCTCTCTTTATGTCCTATAGAATGATGGCGGAATGTGTTCCCAGAATTCCTCATCTAGAGGCACCATGGCTTAGAGCAAGAGTTGGCAAACATTGTGTGTAAAGGGCCTGATAATAAATTTTGTTAAGCTTTGCAGGTCATGTGGTCTCTCTCACAACAGTTCGAGTCTGCCGTTATAGCATGGAAGCAGCCGTAGACAATAATACATAAATGAATGAATGTGGCTGTGTTCTAATAAGACTTTATTTATAAAAACAGACTGTGGGCCAGATTTGGTCCACAGGCCCTGGTTTGCTGACCCTGGCTTGGAACAGTAATAGGATGTTTTGTGTTTGTTACGAGAAAGGAATTATAGATTGATATGCCTGATAAACAGAGGCAAACATTCTTTCAAATACTAGCAACTGAATCCAGCAACATAAAGGAAAGACACCACGACCACGTGGGGTTTATCCCAAGAATGCAAAGTGGGGTTAAATGTCCCGATCAATCAATATAATTATCCGTATTAATAGAATAAAAGAGATAAACATATAACCATCTCAACAGATGTGGGCATTTGACAAAACTCAACATCCATTCCTAAAAATTCTCAGCAACCCATGAACTCATACAAAAGCATTTATGTAAAATCTACAGCAAATGTCATTCTTACTGGTAAAAAGACGGAATGCTTTCCCTCTAAGATCAGGAACAAGGCAAAGATCAACTCTCACACCTCCTATTCAACGTTGTACCAGACATCCTAGTCATTGCAAAGCAAGAGAAGGAAATCAGAGGTATACGTGTTGAAAAGGAAGAAGTAAAACGTTTATTTACTTTTGAGAGACACAGAGACAGAATGCGAGTGGGTTAGGGGCAGAGAGAGAGGGAGACATAGAATCCGAAGCAGGCTCCAGGCTCTGAGCTGTCAGCCCAGAGCCCAATGCGGGGCTCGAACCCACGAGCTGTGAGATCATGACCTGAGCCGAAGTCAGACGCTCAACCGACTGAGCCACCCAGGTGCCCCGGAAATCAAATTTTTTTTAAAAAATAGCGTTCACACCTATGACATGCTTAGGTATAAATTTACCAAAACATGAGCAAAACCTCGACACTGAAATTAAGGAAAACGTATATATTGAGAGATACACCATGTTCGTGGATGACAAGGCTAAAAATTGATATAAATTCTCCCGAAATTGATTTATACATTCAATACAATCCCCATCAAAATTCCAGCATGCTGTTTTTGTAGAAATTGGCAAACTGATCCTATAATGTATATGGAAATGGAAAAGACCCAGAAAAGCCAAAGCAATTTAAGAAATAAGCAAATAAAATAGAACAAATTTGAAGACAAACTATCTGATTTCAAGACTTACTGTGAAGCCGCATTAGTCAAGGATAGGCAGGTAGATCAATGGATTCGGATACAGTACAGAAATAATCCACACATATAGACTCAATAATTTTCAATGAGACTACCTTAAAAATTCAATTAGGGGGAAGGACAGTCTTCTCTACGGTGGTGTTGGAATTAATAGGTATCCATACAGGGGAAGAGTAACCAACAACCTTTATCTTACACTTGACACAAAAATTAACTTAAAATGAATCATATCTGGGGGCGCTTGGGTGACTCAGTCGGTTAAGCGTCCAACTCTTGGTTTCGGCTGAGGTCATGATCTCACAGTTCGTGAGTTTGAGCCCTGCATCAGGCTCTGCACTGACAGTGTGGAGCCTGCTTGGGATTCTCTCTCCCTCTCTCTCTGCCCCTCCTCTGCTCATGTTCTCTTTCCCTCTCTCAAACAAACTTTTTAAAAAATGAATCGTATCTACATACAAAAGCTAAAACTACAAATTTTCTAGTAGAAAATATAGAAAAAACAATTTTGACCTTGAATTAAGCAATGATGCCTTACATAGGATACTAAAAGTATGAACCATGCAAAAAAAAGTTGATAAAATGGACTTTATAAAACTTTAAAGTTTCTGCTCTTCGCAAGACACAAATAAATTGAAAAGGTAAGCCTTAGACTGGGACAAAATCTTACCAATACCTATATCAGGGAGGCTGACGGTGGTTACTCAGGTGAATATGTTTGTTAACATTTATCCAACCATAGCCTTTAAATGGGCGCAGTTTGTTGTATGTGAATTATACCTCAATAAAGTTCATTATAAAAGCTTTCTTTTCTAGTTTTTGCCCGCTAACCAGTAAGACCTCTCTCTAATTTATGTCTATGAATTTGGCTTTTCACTACGGGAAGAACTTAGTGTTATTTGCAAAAACAGACCTTTATTTTACTTATTTTTTTTTTAAAGGTAATGAACAACTGTCTGTTTTTTAAATACAATTTATTGTCAAGTTGGCTTCCATACAGCACCCAGTGCTCATCCCAACAAGTGCCCTCCTCAATGCCCGTTACCCACTTTCCCCTCTCCCCCAGCCCCCATCAACCCTCAGTTTGTTCTCTGTATTTGAGAGTCTCTTATGGTTTGCTTCCCTCCCTCTCTGTTTGTAACTCTCTCTTCCCCTTCTCCTCCCCCATGGTCCTCTGTTAAGTTTCTCAAGATCCACAAATGAGTGAAAACATACGGTATCTGTCTTTCTCTGACTAACTTATTTCACTCAACATAATACCCTCCAGTTCCATCCACGTTGCTATAAATGGCCGGATTTCATTCTTTCTCATTGCCAAGTAGTATTCCATTGTATATATAAGCCACAATTTCTTTATCCGTTCGTCAGTTGATGGACATTTAGGCTCTTTCCATCATTTGGCTATTGTTGAAAGCACTGCTCTAAACGTTGGGGTACAGGTGCCCCTCTGCATCAGCCCTCCTGTATCCCTTGGGTAAATTCCTAGCAGTGCTGTTGCTGGGTTATAGGGTAGATCTATTTTTAATTTTTTGAGGAACCTCCACACTGTTTTCCAGAGCGGCTGCACCAGTTTGCATTCCCACCAACAGTACAAGAGGGTTCCCGTTTCTCCACATCCCCGCCAGCATCTACAGTCTCCTTACTTGTTCATTTTAGCCACTCTGACCGGCGTGAGGTGGTATCTGAGTGTGGTTTTGAAAGCAGGCAACAACCTCTCTGACCTCAGCCACAGCAATTTCTTACTCGACACATCTCCAAAGGCAAGGGAATTAAAAGCAAAAATGAACTATTGGGACCTCATGAGATCAAAAGCTTCTGCACTGCAAAGGAAACAATCAACAAAACTAAAAGGCAACTGACAGAATGGAAAAAGATATTTGCAAATGACATACCGGATAAAGGGCTAGTATCCAAAATCTATAAAGAACTCACCAAACTCCACACCCGGAAAACAAATAATCCAGTGAAGAAATGGGCAGAAGACATAAATAGACCCTTTTGCAAAGAAGACGTCCAGGTGGCCAACAGACACATGAAACGATGCTCAACATCACTCGTCGTCAGGGAAAAACAGACCTTTAAATATGTACTCTAACTTTCGGAGCGTTCATAGAAATATTTTTTAAATTTTTAAAAATGTTGTATTTATTTTTAAGAGAGCACAATCAGGGGAGGGGCAGAGAGAGGGGGACAGAGGATCTGAAGTAGGCTCTGTGCGATGTGGGGCTTGCACTCATGAACCGTGCGATCATGACCTGAGCCGAAGTCTGACGCTTAACTGACTGAGCCACCCGGGTATATATTAAACGAGAGTAGTTCTAGCACCTTGAGAAAGCCCATTAATTCCTCTCTAATTAAAAAAAAAAAAAAAGTATCCTTTAGTCCGTAACCTTTCTGCACTGTCTCTAAATTGGTTTCCTATTTGTCTCTCCTTCCCTAGCTCCCATTCTCCGTATCCGGGCTGGTCTTCATATACACAGTAGATGTGGTGTTGTTCATGTACTACCTGAGGAGATGGAATTACTCTCATACAGTGATAATATAACTAACCTAAAATAAAATCTCCAAGTCTTGGATGCCTTAGAAACACACTAATTATTTAAGTTCTGGAAAGACGGGAAAATAATTCATATAGGAAACACACAGCGCGGGGCGCCTGGGTGGCGCAGTCGGTTAAGCGTCCGACTTCAGCCAGGTCACGATCTCACGGTCCGTGAGTTCGAGCCCCGCGTCAGGCTCTGGGCTGATGGCTCAGAGCCTGGAGCCTGTTTCCGATTCTGTGTCTCCCTCTCTCTCTGTCCCTCCCCCGTTCATGCTCTGTCTCTCTCTGTCCCAAAAATAAATAAACGTTGAAAAAAAAAAAAAAGGAAACACACAGCGCTTACTGTGGGTCAGGCACTGTTCTGTGAGCTTCATATCAATCTATTTGATCCACAACGACTGTCTAAAGTGGGTACTCCATCATTATCCCCATTTTACTAACGAGGAGACCGCGGGCACAGAAGTAGTTAAGTATCTCGTCCAAGGTCACACAGCTAGTAAGTGTGGGAGTTGGGGTTCAGGTACCTTTGCTTACCAGGAGCTGTGTTCTTCAAAGTATAGGACTTTTGTAATACATTCAAAAATATGTCAGTTCCATGACGAAGATACAAAGGAAGGGAAACATCATTCTTTTCATTGGAGCCATAAAAAAGCAAGAAATTGAACAGTACGGATATATAATACAACCCCAATTTTATTACTGCACAGCACACACAAATGGATACATAGATGAAAATGCACTGAAGAGTCTTGAAGGATAAAAAGCAAAGTGATAGCAAAGATTATCTCTGGGCGGCGAAATTATACATGACCTGTTTTTTTCTCCTTCTGCGTGCTTCTCTGTATTTCCCAAATGTTATATAATAAAGAGGCATTACATTTATAATTTGAAAAAGATCGGTGTCTTTTCAACTATGTGTGGATTTTAAGTGTTTTAGTTTATTTTAATTTTTTTGATGTTTATTTACTTTTGAGAGAGACGGAGACAGAATGCGAGTGGGTTAGGGGCAGAGAGAGAGGGAGACACAGAATCGGAAGCAGGCTCCAGGCTCCGAGCTGTCAGCACAGAGCCCGACGCGGGCCTCGAACTCATGAGCCATGAGATCATGACCCGAGCCGAAGTCGGACGCTTAACCGACTGAGCCACCCAGGCACCCCTGGATTTAAATATTTTAAATATTCCCTGGCATTCTATGTTATTGAAGAATTTCTTCAATAATTGAAAAGTTCTTTTCCAACAAACAATACATCATCGTAAAGAGCAGGGAACATTCAAGTGATACCCAATTTGATACGTGTTTTATAGAATAATTTCCTATACTATTTTATACTACTCATAATGGTTTGGTCTTGTGAATTTTAACAAGGATGGCTTCTAAGCAAACGCTGTGAACAACATTATGACAATCAACTTGATGGATTAATTGAAAATTTATATGCAATAGCATGGGAGTAATTATATGTACTAAGCCAAATTTACTTATGATAATAGACTTAATTGGAAAATTCTTTAATGTACAGTTTTAATAAGGGCATTAAAGAAATTGGGAAGTTTGAAGAACATCTAATCATTTCTGAATTACAATTGTAAATGAGTGCAGATGACCTAATCTGCTTACGTAAATGATAATTATTAATTTAGCAATTGTACAAATGAGCTCAACACATGAACTACAATAATTACAATACAAACCAATAACTTCCCTGTCTGCCGTTTGCACAAATGATTAAATTATATGGGGATTGTTTTCTCTATACTTTAAAAGCTAATGTAAATTTAAGAACCCAGGGAAATTATTAGTGTAATTAAAACTAGTAGGTATACACAAATATGGAAAACAAACAGCTGGATTTGTAAAGCTTGGAGAAAGAACATTTCATGCTGCTTTAAATCCGAATAGCATGCATCTTTCATTGTAACTGTAATGAATAGTGAATCACTAGAGACATAGTATCGCTTCCAATAGTAGGTTACCGTGTATGGTGCTGGTATTTAAAGGCGTTTTGCACTTAAGGCTTTCCCCAAGAACGGTGCCTTCCCATGACTATCTCACCACAAATAATTTTGCACTTTGCAAATAATGCTGTGGATTGTCAGTTAACTAAGGGCGTTAAGTGGAAACCCAAGGTAATTTTCAAAGCTTCTTTAAGTGGCAAATACCTTTTATTAGATTGCGATTCACGGGGAGAGAGTTTGTGCAGGGAAAAAATGGGGGGGGGGGATATCAGATAATTGCAGCATTTAGGGCTATTTATTGTCGGGAGCGGTGGCGCACAGAAGGCACAGCATCTCTGTCAGTGCCTGAGGAGCAGGGCCCGGGTGCTGCAGGCAGGAGCCCAGCCCCTCCTGGTAGTTCAAGGCCGGCGCCCCCTCCCCCCCCTCCCCCGCCACCGTGCACTCCAGCATCCCTCTGCCAGCCCAGCCCCAGATTCCTTCTGAAAAGCGCCCCAGTTCGGCCACGGGTGGGCACGCAGTGAAGGGCTCCGGACTTCGGGTGACACGGCTGCAGGGGAGCCCAAGACTTCCACCGCCTTCCCTGGCGCGGCCTTGAGACCCGGTTGCGTGGCCTGGCGCCCTCAGTGGCCCCAGCAGCCGCCCACAACCCCGCTGCTTCCGGCCGCAGCGAGCCCACGAGTCGCTACTAATCTCCGTGGCACATAGATGCTCATTGTCATCATCATTATTATATACGACTCGAGTCGCAGCAGAGACCACGGTTCCGTTGATAGCCCTATGGAACCTGAAATGACCTAGGACCGTATTGTTTCTAAAGCCCATCGCTTTCAAAGCTCACCATTCCCCTGATTGCCGTAATCGCTACCTTGCTTTCCTTCGTATTTTGGAACCTATATATGCGACCTAAAACAATGCGGTTTATGCCGGCCCTTGTTTGATGCTGTAGGCGGGCACGCAGCCCTCACGGCGGGGGGGGGGGGGGGGGGCGCTGCCCCGGGATGCTGCGGCCAAGGCCGGCCTGGCCTGCCAGCCAGGCCTCTCGGCCCGGCACCCCGCCTGCGTTGGAAGGACACTCTCCCCGGAAGGCGGTGGAAGTCTTGGGCTCCCCTGCAGCCCGGGTCACCCGAAGTCTTTTCTATGGTATTCTCTGGCGTGATTTGGTCACACTTAGCATTTTAAAGTTTTCATTACTTTTCATTGAGGTGTCATTGACATAAAACATTATGTTGGTTTCAGGTGTACCACATTATGATTCAGCATTTGTACATACTGCAAAATGATCACCGCAATAAGTCTAGTCCCTGGCTTTATGGAGGTGTTATTGACACGTAGGAATCGGACACACTTAAGGTGTATGCCTTGATGTTTGACGTCCCTTGTGAAAAAACGTTAAAAATAGAACCAGCATGCGATCTTTGAACGTTCTGAAACATTTTTTTGAGAGAGAGAAAGAAAGTGCGGGGGAGCGTGGGGGGGCAGAGGGAGAGAGAGAATCTGAAGCAGGTTCCATGCTCAGCACAGAGCCCGACTTGAGGCCGGATCCCACGACCCTGGGATCCTGACCTGAGACAAAATCAAGGTCGATCGCTCAACCACCCGAGCCACCCTGATGCTCCAGATCTTTATATATTCTTGAGGCTAGATGCTTACCAGCTACACGATTTGAAAATATTTTCTCCCACTCCATGGGTTGTCTGCACTTTTCACTTTTCAGGTGACAGGTTCTTGTGACTACAACCAACTTCTAGAACAGTATCTCCTGGTACACCAGTTTCGCATAATACATACATAGGAGAGGAACTGTTGCATGTAGGTTATACACATGTTCAACCTCACTGGCCAGTGCCTACTTCCCAAAATGGCTGTGCCGACTACAGTTAGTATGATCCAACTTTCTAGTTTTTTCGATCTGGTAGGCATGTGACGGTGTCTCAGTGTGGATTTAATTTTTATTTCCCTGGCTACAGTGAACTAAATCTGCCACTTCGTCCTCCTTTTCTGTCTCTTGGTTCCTCTCATATTCCAATCCTTTCCCTCCACTCACGCCACGATCGTCCCCTTCCCATGTGATTCGGAGAGTCAACACAGTGGTTCAAAGTGCATGTTTGGAACCAGAGTTGAGCCCTGAAAATATGTCCTCCTACCCATAGCTTGTTCTTTGACCTTCTTAATAGATTCTGTCACCTAGCAAAACTTTTTTATTTTTATAAGATCCAAACGACAGTTTTTCCTTTAGTCGACCATGGCTTTGATATCAAGTGTAAACACTCTCCACTTAGCCCTGGGTCCTCATGACTTTCTCCTATTTTGTCTACAACTTTTTATAGTTTTACATTTTACATTTAAGTCTATAAACCATTTCAAATGGACTTTCAGATTACCAGATGGGTCATTGTTCCTCTTTTTGCCTATGGATATCCAGTTGCTTCAACACCGTTTGTTGAAAAACCATCCTAATTTCATTGACTTGCATTTGTACCTTTGTCAAAAACAAGCAGGGCAGGGGCGCCTGGGTGGCTCGGTCAGTTAAGCGTCCGACTTCGGCTCGGGTCACGATCTCACGGTCCGTGAGTTCGAGCCCCGCGTCGGGCTCTGTGCTGACAGCTCAGAGCCTGGAACCTGCTTCGGATTCTGTGTCTCCCTCTCTCTCTGCCCCTCCGCTGTTCATGCTCTCTCTCTCTCTCTCTCTCTCAAAAATAAATAAAACATTAAAAAAAAAAGCAGGGGAAATTTATGTGGGCCTATTGCTGGGTTACCTATTCTGTCCCATTAATCTATATCTCTCTCTCTCCACCAACTCCACACAGTCTTGATTTCTGGAGCTATGAAGAAAACATTCATACTGAGTAGATGAATCTCCCCCTTCTTTATTTTTCAAAATCGTTAGCTCTTAGTTTCTCTGACTTTCCGTCTTCATTTAATTTTTTTCAGCTTCGAGATATAATCGACATCTAACATTGTGTCAGTGTAAGGTGTAAACTGTGTTGTTTTGAAACGCTTGTATCTTGCAAGAAGATTACCACCATAGACTTAGCTAACACTCCCATCATGTCACATAATTACAATTTCTTTTTTTGTGGTGAGAACACTTAAGATCTACTCAACTAGCAACTTTCAGGTATCTGATAGGGTATTATTTATTATAATCACCATGCTGTATATTAGATCCCCAGAATGTATTCATCTAATAATTAAAAGTTTGTATCATTTGACCAACATTTTCCACTCCCTACCCCAACCCGGGCCCTGGTAACCAGCATTCTCCTATCTGTTTCTATGAATGTATTTTTTTTTAATCCACATATAAGTGAGCTCATACAGTATTTGTCTTTCTCTGCCTAACTTATTTCATGTAGCATAATGCCTTCAAGATGCATCCATGTTGTTGCAAATGGCGGCATTTCCTTCTTTCTCATGGCCAAATAATGTTCCACTATATATATATATGTGTGTGTCTATTTCCAAATCTTGGGTATTGTGAATAATACTGCAATAGACATGGAGGTGCAGATATCTCTTTGGGATCCTGATTTCATTTCCTTTTGATACACACCCAGAAATGGGATTGTTGGGTCATATGGTAGTTCTATTTTTAACGTTTTGAGGAACCTCCATACTGTTTTCCATAGTAGCTGTGCCAATTTAGAGTCTCATCAACAGTGAGCAAAGATTTCTTTTACTCTACATCCTCATCTACACTATTCTCTTGTGTTTTTGGTGGTAGCCACTCTAACAGGTTTGAGGTGATATCTCTCTGTGGTTTTAGTTTGCATTTCTCTGATGATGAGTGATATCGAGCACCTTTTCATGTATTTGTTGGCCATTTGTATGTCTCTTTTGGAAAGACATCTATTCAGTTCCTCTGCCCGTTTTTAAACAGTTATTTGTTTTTGCTATTGAGCTGTGTAAGTTCTTTATATGTTTTGGATATTAACCCTTCACGTGATTTGCAAATATGTTCTCCCATTCCATAGGTTACCTTTCCATTTTGCTGATTGGTATTATAAATTTTAGAGTATTTCCACCAGTATCTGACTGGGAGTTTGATAGGAATTGCATTCGACCTGTAGATCAACTTGGGGGAAAATGGACATCTTTACTCTTTTGAATCTTCTGATCCTATCTATGAAAATAATATGCATCTCCATTTATTTAGATCCTCCTTGATTTATTTCATTAGCATTGTGTAGTTTTCATCTGATAAATTATATATGTTTCGTTAGATCCACACCTAAGTATCTTACTTGTTTTAGTGATTATAAATTGCATTGCTTTTTTAGTTTCCATGTCCACATGTCTATTGATGGTATACAGAAATTCCATAGATATGTTTATGTTGATCTTGTATCCTGCAAACTTGCTAAACTCACTAGTTCCAGGATTTTTTTGTGTGGTCCTTGGGAATTTTCCACATAGACAATCATATCATCTGCAAATAGGACAGTTTTATGTGTTACTTTCAAATTCGCACACTTTTTATTTACTTTTCATGCCTTATTGCAGTGGCTAGGACTTCCAGCACTATGTTGGGTTAGAGTGTAAAAACAGACATCCTTGTCTTTGTCCCAATCTTAGAGGGAAAGCATTCAGTCTTTAGCCATTAAATATGTTAGCCTTTAGTTTTTTTGTAGCTGTTCTTTATTAAGTTGAGGGACTCCCCCTCCACTCCTACTTTGCTGAGAGGTTTTTTGTTTTGTTTTGTTTTGTTTTGTTTTGTTTTATCATGAATGGATGTTGAATTAGCAAACATTTTTATGATGCTTACTATGTATCATGCACAGTCCACAGTTAAATCTTTTAATTAACTCATTTAATCCTCACAACAATCTTAAGTGGTAGGTTCTGCTGATACTATCTTCTTTTCAAAGATGAGAAAACTGAGGCACAGGGAAGGCAAATAAACAAGTTAAAACAATATGTAGCAAAGTCAGAATTCAAATCAAGCTGTCCCATTTCAGAAGCCATGTACTCAAGCACCAGCATATGCTGTCTATAAGCAACTTATATCAGCTATGGGGACTTCATTTCTTTGTTTGTAAAACGGAGATGATAAATCCTAGCTCATTTGGGAAAATTAAGTAAAGTAGTGCATGCGCTTGGCCCATGGTAAAAATACTCAGTGACTATCAGCTAAGACAGTTACTGTAGCCTTATGGTCAACTCTTGGAGCTAGAGAGTCTGTGACATGAATCTGGTCTACAGACATTTGGAAATAGAGCAAGACTTCTGGGCTAAGCTGGAAAATGAATCAGCTCATTCTAATGGAAATGGACCACCTCATTCTAATCTAAGACTGTCAAGCATAAATGATTAGAAACAGAGGAACTTAGAGACACCTCTCCCCCACTCCCACAGTGACATTTTATATTCTTTTTTTTTTTTTTTTTTTTTGACATTTTATATTCTATTTGTCCCGGTATAGAATGTCCAGGACTGGGAGGCACCTTAAAGATCCCAAGATATACAGAGAAAGTATAAAGTATTGAAGGAAAAGTGTGATCTCATAGGCATTTAGTAAGCTCTGTTTTGTGCAGGGCAGGGTCTATAAGAAAAAGGAAATTCAGATCTTTCCTTTCCCACTTTTCACACAAGTAATTGTTGTGTGATTGGAAGGGTGCTGAACAGGCTGCGTTTGTCTGCAGTTACAATTTTTTCCCAATTTATTTTCCAGTCTAGATCAATTATTGCCTTTACAAAAAAAAAAAAAAAAAACTCAGGAAGCAAAGTGACTGAGAAAGATACTTGCAATGCTTTTAGCAAATCCCAGGTGTGTGTTCAGTGTTCCTGGAGGGGGTTACCAGGCCTGCTGAGCGAGCGGAGTATTTCAATCAAAATACACGACCGAGCACTCAGAGTATCGCAGGAAAGAGGGGGAAGGCATAATGTGAGTAGAAATTCTTTTATTCCGAGGGAGGTGGCAACTCAGACGGCAGCGTATACACTTGGGTTCCTGTGATGCTCTTTCTGTCACAGCTGTGAGCAGCTTTTTGGACCTTTTGGCTGCCATCCTTTTTCAGCGGTGAAGCTTCTCTTCTGTTTTATGCTACCACCACCTGCTGTCCTATTCCTACCATACAGAAGCTCTTCTCCCCTTTTCCACGAAGAGCTCATCTACTGCAAGGCCGTGACGGGACCGTCTTTACGAGAATATAAGCAATGACACAACTCTTCGAGGTTTAATTTTAAAATCATGGACTTCCAAAAATAGAAATGTCTTGGTTTTAAATGCCTATAAGCAAAGAACTTTCCTTTCTAGGCATGTGATGATGGAGGGCTGAGTTTATGGGGCTCACTATGGCCAGAGGAAAAACAATTGTATGAGCAAACATTTTATTTTATTTTTTTTTTATTTAACACTTACCTAGCATTTACTATGTGCCAGGCACTGTTTTAAATGCTCTCCCAGAATCAGTCTTGTCATCCTCATAACAACCCTATGAGGCTGGTTCTATTACTATTCACATTTTAGAGACGAGACAGCCAAGGCACAAAGAGGTCAAATACAGTGTTCAAGTTCGCTGTAGTGGATGATATTCGTGTTGAAAATATCAAGGGCTCTTCCCTGTTGACATCAGCCTTGGCTGTGTCACTTGTGCTGCCCCTTCCACTCTCCACGTACATCCAGCTTGGCCATATGACTTGCTTTGTCCCGGGACACACGAACAGACGTAACATGTTCTGAACAAGCACCTTAAAGTCAGCTAAGAGCTCACCAGGTTCTTCTCTCCTTCCTCCACGCGACCAACAGTGTTTGAGAAACGGGCTGTTCCTTCGTCTTGGATCTGAGGACGAAGACAGATGGGGCAGAACTGAAGCTGACACCCACAGTACCCATAACAGGACTGAGAGTTCGACCTTTTGATTGTAAGTCACCCAAAGGTTTGGTTGGGTGTAACCAACTCTTTGGGTGATTTGTTTATGTGTTTGTCATCTTGGTCAGTATAACACACACACACACCAGATCTCAGTGGTTTTTAGTACACTAGTCCTCCATTACCCAAGGGGGATACGTTCCAAGACCCCTAGTGGATGCCCGAGACCACAGATGGTACTGAACACTACATAGCCTATGTTTTTTTCCTGTACAAAATAATGATAAGGTTTAACTTACAAATTAGGCACAGGAAGAGATTAACGGCACTAACTAAAAATAAAATAGAACCATTTTAACAATCTACAATAATAAAGTTGTGTTGATATGGTCTCCCTCTCAAAATACACTATTGTTCTGTACTCATCCTTCTTCTTCTTGTGATGATGGGAGATGATGAAATGCCAATGCGATGAGACGAAGTGAGGTGAACGACGTAGGCGCTGTGACGTAGCATGACGTACTATGGACCTGGCGATGATACGTCAAGAGGAGGATCCTCTCCTTCTGGATGGCGGTTGACCGCAAGTAACTGAAACCATGGAAAGCGAAAGTGTGGGTGAGAGGAAACCATATGGCTTCACTCATACGTGGAATGAAGAAACAGAACACATAAACAACCGGGGGGAAAAAAGAAACAAACCAAAAAACAGACTCGTACATGTAGAGAAGAAACCGGTGGTTGCCAGAGGGGAGGGAGGAGGGGGGATGGGTGAAACAGGTGAAGGAGAATAAGACTACACTTATCACGATGAGCCCCGAGTGATGCGTAGAGGTGTTGAATCGCTGTATTGTACGCCTGACACTAACATAACACCATATGTTAATTACATTGGAATTAAAATTTAAGAACAAACAAGCAAACAAAACCCAGACAAAGAGGAGACTGCCGGACCGTCACAAAGTTGTGCGGCTATGACCACTAGTTCCAGAACGTCTTCATCACCCCCACAAGAAACACCACACCTTTCGCTCCTACTTCCGACCCCTTGAAACCGCTAACCTTCCTTCTCACTCTGTGGATTTGCCTTGGCTAGAGAGTTCATAGAAATAAAAGCATGAAATATATGGCCTTTTCTGTCTGGCTTCTTTCACTTAGAACAACGTTTCCAAGGTACGTTCATGTCGGAGCATGGATCACTACTTTATTCGTTTTTATGCCCGTGTAATATTCCATTGCATCGATAGACCACATTTTGCTTATCCATTCATCGATTAGATGGACCTTTGGACTGTGTCCTTTTCTGTTTCAGTTCTCTCGGGCATATGAAATTGCTGTGTCATATGATGTTATCTAATGTGCTGGCATATAACTGTTCAGAGTATCCCCTTGTACCCCTTTTTATTTGGTAAAGTCAATAGCAATGTATCCTTTTACATTCCTGATTTTAGGAATTTGAGTCTTCTATTTTTGCATCGTCAATATAGCTCATATTTATCACTTTTGTTGATCTTTTCAAAGGCTTGTTGCTTTCTTGGATTGTTTTTCGGTTCTCTATTTCATTTCATCTTTACCATTGCCTTTCTTCTGCTTGCTTTCAGGTTAGTTTGCGCATTTTTTAATGGTTTATGAAGGTAGAAGTTTAGGCTACTGGTTTGAGATCTTTTCTTTAATATATGTGTTACAGCTATAAATTTCCCTCTTAGCTCTGCTATTGCTGTAACCCGTAAGTTTTGGTATGTTGCCTTTCATTTTCATTCCTTCATCTGGAAGGACTTTGAATCCCCTTTGCAATTTCTTCTTTGACTCACTGGCTATTTGGAAGGAAGTTCTTTAATTGCCACATATTTGTTATTGATTTTTAGTTTTATGTCATTGTGGTCAGAGTACCTTTTATGATTTAAATCCTTTTTTAAAATTTCCTTAATGTTTATTTATTTTTGAGAGAGAGAGAGAGACCAACCATGAGTGGGGAAGGGGTAGAGACAGAGGGAAACACAGAATCCGAAGCAGGCTCCAGGCTCTGTGCTGTCAGCACAGAGACCAACACGGGGCTCGAACCCACGACCTGCGAGATCATGACCTGAGCCAAAATCAAGAGTCACTTGCTTCGCCAACTGAGCCACCCAGGTGCCCCGAAAAATAGACTTTATGTTTAAAGCAGCTTTAGGTTCACAGCAAAATTGAGCAGAAAGTACAGAATTCCCATTTGTCCCCTGCCCCCCGCCCCCAACACGTACAACCTTCCCGCACCAAAGTGGTACATTTGTTACAATTAATGAACTTACACTGACACGTGATTATCATCCAAAGTCCACAGTTTACGTTAGGGTCCAGGCTTGTGTATTCTATGAGTTTAGACAAATGTATGATGACATGTATCCATCATTACAGTATCGTACAGAATATTTTCACAGGTCCTCTGTCCTTTGCCTTTTTATCCTTCACTCCCTCCCTGCTAACCCCTGAAAACCACTGATTTTTTTTTTTTACCGTCTCCATAGTTGTGTCTTTTCCAGGATGTCATGTATTCGAAATCGTGCAGTATGTAGCCTTTTCAGATTGGCTTCTTTCATTTAGTAATCTGCATTTAAGGTTCTTCCACGTCTTTTCATGGCTTGATAGCTCATTTCTTTCTAGCACTGAATAATGTTCCATTGAGTGGCTATACCACAGTTTATTTAATTATTCACCTACCGAAAGACATCTTGGTTGCTCCCGATTTTAGCAATGATGAAGAAAGCTGCTACAAACATCCACATGCAGATTCTTGTGTGGACATACGTTTTCAACTCCTTTGGGTAAATACCAAGGAGTGCAATTGCTGTATCATGTGGTAAAAGGATGTTTAGTTTTGTAAGCACTGACAACTGGTCTTCCACAATGGCTGCACCATTTTACATTCCCACCAGCAAGGACATGTTCCTCTTGCCCCACATCCTCATCGACCTTTAGTGGCAAATAAGTATCTGATACCATTTATTAAAATATCATTGACCGTACTCCCTGTGCTGTGCCTTTTATTCCCGTGACTTATTCATCACCCATTTTGCCCAGTCCCCCACCCCCTCTCCAATTCTCTAATGCCAAGCTTCTTTTCAGATCCTTATTTGCCATCTGTATATCTTCTGCAGGGAGGTGTCTATTCAGATCCGTTACTCATTTTTAACGTGGATTGTTTGGTTTCTTGTTGTTGAGTTTTAAACATTCTTTGTGGCTCTGTTCATTTTTCTTCCTTCTTTCTTCTTTCTATTCTTTCTATTCCTCAGACAAGATCATCTCAACTGACTTAAGTTCCCTCATTTTTCTCAAAGCACATTTGCTGATGAGCTGCTCCGATGAATTTTTCATTTGAGCTATTCTCCTTTTCATCTCTCAAATTTTCATTTGTTTCTTCTCTTTTAAAAAAAATAATTTATAGTATTTAGCAAGGCTTCTTTCTTTTAGATCTTTAGACATGGTTTCCTTTAGTTCTTTTTTTTTTAATTTTTTTTTTACGTTTATTTATTTTTAAGACAGAGAGAGTGACAGAGCATGAATGGGGGAGGGGCAGAGAGAGAGGGAGACACAGAATCCGAAGCAGGCTCCAGGCTCTGAGCCATCAGCCCAGAGCCCAACGCGGGGCTCGAACTCACGGACCGTGAGATCGTGACCTGAGCTGAAGTCGGACGCTTAACCGACTGAGCCACCCAGGAGCCCCTCCTTTAGTTCTTAAATACATTCAAAATAGCTGATTTTATTTCAGTGTCTAGTAAATTCTGCATCTGAACCTTCCTCAAAGACATTTCTATTCATTCCTTTTTTTTCCTGTGTATGGACCATAAATTCCTGTTTTTGTTTTTTTTGGCGGGGGGGTTGTTTTGGTTTCTTTTTTTTTTTTTTTTTTTTTGCATGCTTCATAATTTTTTTGTTGCAAACTGGGCCTTTTAGACAATCTAATGTGACAATTCTGGAAATCAGTTTCTCTCCCCTCTCAGAGTTTGTGGTCGGTCCTGTTTATTGTTATTGTAGTATGTTTATTATTGTAGTATGTTTGTTTAGTGACCTTTCTTAATAAATTATGCGAAGTCTGTATTCTTTTTTGTGTGCAGTCTCTGAGGTCTCTGCATCACTTGGGAGGGTCTTATTACAATGCTCCCTCTCTAACCCCAAGTCCTACCACCCAATTCATACAAGTTACCCCCATACAATTCAGCCACTCTGGTTTGCCCTTAAGGGAGAGATCAGTAATGCGTAGTGGTTAAGAAGATGGGCTTGAAAACCAGGCTACCTGCGTTCATTGGTTACTTCTTTATTAGGTGCTTGTTCACACTTGGACCCCCAAATATAATGCCCCAAGAGAACAGGGACCACGTCTACTTTTGGTTAGCTGTCAGCGGATCCTTAGAGCCTAGAACAGTGCCTGATGCAAAATGGAGACTCAATGGATTTGGCCAATGGATTTCCTTTGCACTGCCTTTACCGAAAAAAAATTAGAGGAGTTATGGGAAATCAAATTCAAGACCTAAATTAATGGAGCAACATCCTGTATTCCTGGATAAGAAGACGCAATATCATAAGGATAGGAATTTTTATCCCAAGTAATTTATAATTTAAATGAATCCCAATCATGGTTTTTCATCAAACTCAAAAGCTAATCTAAAATCTATATGTAAATCAAGATGGTCAAGATAATTTTGAGAAAGAGTGTGGCAGAGAAAGTTGGAGAAGGATAGAACTGCAAGGAGAAATAAACACATCCACAATTCTGGTTAAGAAAATATCCATAACTCTCTTTCTCAATAATTGATGTAACAAGTAGAAAATCAACAAGGACATGTTGCATGTGCACATGGGGCATTTATCAAGATATACTACATTCTTTTTTTTTAACGTTTATTTATTTTTGAGAGAGAGAGCGAGCAAGAGGGACAGAGAGAGAGAGGGGGAGACACAGAATCCAAAGCAGGCTCCAGGCTCTGAGCTGTCAGCACAGAGCCTGATGCAGGGCTTGAACCCAAGAACCTTAAGATCATGACCTGAGCCAAAGTCGGACGCCTACCCGACTGAGCCCCCCAGGCTCCCCAAGATATACCCGTATTCTATGCCATAGAACAAAGTGTCAATATTTTTTTTAAAAAATCAGATAATATAAAGTCTGTTCTCTGACTCAGTGGAATTTAAATGGAAAATACGTAACTGAAGATTAACTGGAAAATACCCAAATGTTGGGAAACTAAAAAAATACACTTCTAGACAACCCATGGCTCAAAGAAAATATCAAAAGAGAAATGAAAAGTGTTTTATACCGAATAAAGATAAAAATACAACATATCAGAATCTATATGATGTCACTTAAAGGTGAACTTGGAGGGAAATGAATGCATAGCACTAAAGACCTATATTTAGAAAGAAAAAAAGGTCTGAAGTCAATGACCTCAGTTTGCACCTTAAGAAACTAGAAAAAGAACGTAGAACACTCTATGTATAAGAAAGGGAAAAAAAGTAAACATCAGAGCAGAAATCAACAAAATAGAGACTAGGAAAAACAATAGAGAAAATGAAATCAAAACCTCGTTCATCGAGAAGATCGATAAAAGTGATACACCTCGGTATAGATTGGTCAGGAAAAAAGAAAAAAGACACAAATTACCGACGTCAGGAATGAGAGAGGGGGCATCCTGGAAGCCAAGTGGAGGAAGTGTGTCAAGGTAGAAGGAAGTGATGGGTATGTCAAAATGCTGCTGGCAGGCAGAGAAATATGCGGATTCCGAAATGTCGTTGGTGGAATTCACCTGTGACCTCGATAAGAGTAGTTTGGGCGGAATAGCGGGTCCAAACGCCTGAGCGGATCCGCTTCACGACAGCTTCACAACAGAGGAAGAGGAGAATTTGAGCCTGTGGTACAGGCAATGCTTTTGATGAATTTTGCTGCAAAAGGGAGCAGAGAAGAGGGGCAATATCTCAGAGGAAGCAGGGTCACGAACGAGTATTCTTCTTGTGGGTCAACATACCCCAAAGAAATTTTTTTGTTGTTTAAAAAAGAAAGAGTATCCTTTTTAAGACGGGAGAAATAAAAACCTGGTTGTCTCCTAACGGGAATGATCATTCAAGGGAAAAATTGATGATGCAGAGGGGAGAGGGGAGCATTGTCATCTTTGATGACACGAGGAGAGTAGAATGCACCGTGCGCAAGGAGACGTTGTCCTTGGCCGGTAGGACAAACGGCTCATCCATAAGAACTACAGAGAAGGCCAAGTGCAGGGGCACAGAAGCTGCAGGTAGGGTGAATATGTTGCACTCAGAACTTGGGGGTGATCTCTTCGGATTACTTCCATCGTCTCAAGGAAGTCGGAAACAAGTATTGGCCGCGAACGAGGATGGGAGAGGAGGTTAAATACGCAGGGGCCTTTACTTACTTCCTGTGTCAAGTCCCTTTTAGTTCTGTGTGCTCTTCAGCCACAGGTTAAATACACGGGAGCCTTCACTTTTTCCCTTTTGGAGGGAAAATCGGTTTCTTTCTATAATAATAGCCTTAGTCAAAAACTGCATGGGATGGTATGTGATGGCAAAAATATTTAGAAATACCCAAAATCTGCATTAGCTGTGGGAAAGGCTAAATAAGTCATGCCCCATCCACATTAGGAAATAGTATGCAGCAGGTTAATAGAATAAAGTAGATCTATACTTATCAGCCTGGACAGACCTCCACGGCTTATAAGGATGTCAGGCCTCCTCTATCCTTCTCACAGCTATGCTCTCCCTTCCTCCGTTAAAAAAATCCCTCCACTTTGGGGCGCTTGGCTGGCTCAGTCACTGGAGCATGCAACTCTTGAGCTCCATGAGTTCGAGCCCCCTGTCAGGTGTAGAGATGGCTTAAAACAAATAAACTCTCGGGGCACCTGGGTGTCTCGGTTGAGTGACCAGCTCTTGATCTCTGCTCAGGTCTTGATCTGAGAGTCACAGGTTCAGGCCCGGCCCTGGGCTCCACGCTGGGCATGAAGCCTACCTAAAAATACATAAATGAAAAGAATATACAATAAAACCTTTTTTACAAGCCGTCAGCTTTGAATCTCTCGTTGCTGTTGTTCACAGACCCCCATGTTTTGCTGACTTACACTGAGCATCATTCTCTAGCTACATGTGAACAGGAGAGAAGGTATTAGAACCCCTTGTTTCCTTTAAAAAAAAAAATTTAATGTTTTTATCTATTTTTGAGACAGAGAGAGACAACATGAGCAGGGGAGGGGCAGAGAGAGAGGGAGGCACAGAATCGGAAGCAGGCTCCAGGCTCGGAGCTGTCAGCACAGGGCCCGACGGAGGGCTCGAACTCACGAATCGGTCCGACCTGAGCCGAAGTCGGACGCTTCACCGACTGAGCCACCCAGGCGCCCCACCTTGTTTCCTTTGCAACAGAAAAGGCCCCAGAGCAGCTAAAGAGGCCTGAGAAAAAAAAGAATATTCTATGATAATGGTTAACATGCCAAAGCCACACCTCTCAACCCATATTTCTGAGGATTGTAGAGTGCAGTATCCTCCTAAAAGAGTTAAGGAAAAGTGGGTGATGGGCATGGAGGAGGGCACCTGGTGGGGTGAGCACTGGGTGTTGTATGGAAACCAATTGGACAATAAATTTCATATTAAAAAAAAAAAGAGTCAAGGCCGGGACACAGGGGAGCAAGTTGGGGGGGGGCGGCGCATAAAGGAGGCATTCTTTTCACACAGGAAGGTCTCTATTATGGGATTTTTAAAAATGTCTGACTGTCTTATTGGATCAGTTTACCCAATGTGATCAAACACTACGTAATGGAACAAGTGTGCGCGTTGTTCTGGCCTTATTTAAAAGTGTTTCTAACATTCCTAGGTCAATTATGGTTTGTGCTTCTGTCCCTCCTTCCACGGAAAAGCAGAAAAACAATAAGCAAGTCTAAGGATTAAGAGCGGTTTGCAAGCCCTTTAAAACCAGGAATGGAGACGTGGTGGTTTGAACAATGAGAAAAAGGAGGGGGGAAACCGAGGAGGAGGGAGAGGAGGAAACAGGAAAAGAGAAGGGCAAAGTGGACCAGGAGGGGACGACCAGAAAGGTCTCTGCCTTAGAGACACAAGTCAGCCTGCGGAAGGAGGGGCGGCGAGACGGCAAAACGGGCCTTCTGGAGTAGATTTGCTTTTGCCTTCTTTTATAAGCTTATAGTTTCTGTTTACGCCGTCAAAGCTCTCTGAAGAATATGATACTGCTTCTGCCTTGTAAATTCCTCGAGGGCACCGGCCGTGTCTTCCAGATCGTTGTATCTCACATAGCATCGAGACAATTACTGGCCACGGAGGAGGTGCTCAATAAATACCTGTGGAAGGAATGACCGCGGAAGCTGCAGGATATTAACTGTGTTTAAAAGGAGTAAAAAATGTAGTTTAATAAACCTTCAAGTGTGTTTTTCCACATAGTATTTCAGGTTAATTGTGAAGCCATACGATTCAAAGCAAACGTAATCCCTGTTTTGCCAAGTCGTGTATATTTTATTTACGTATTTATTAACTTTTTAATTACGTTGACACGCGCTGAAATTTTTATGGCTCATTGAGCCTTTTATTTTTATGCGTTTTCCTAACTTTTCATTTTGAAAGTTTGAAAACTGCAAAAAATTGTAAAGAATATAGCCTTCGCCGAAATTCATCAGTTGTTCATGCTTTGCCAAATCTATTTTATTGGAACTATTAAATAGCAACAAAAAATTCTTTTGGAGCCGCTTTAATAATACAGAGAATGTTGAAGGTTTTTTTTTTTTTTTTTTTTTTTTGTAGAAAGCAGAAAGAGTATTTCATCACCTCTGACGTGAAGTCCAGCCTCAAACATTTCTAAGACTTTAAGGCCATGATGAAAGAGACTGCCAGACCGATTTTACTTCACAATTTTAAGTCAACGTGAGACAAGTATAATTAAAACAGTTCTTTTTCAGCATTCACATAAAGCATGGATGTAGTTTTTAATTGTAACATGGCACGTTTTGTTATAAATCTACGAATGCTTTTGATTAATAGGCATAAGATATATTAGTCTTTCAATTGGTGGTATATAGTATAATTATTGAAAGATAAAAATGTAATTTAGCATAGAACCTGGCAAAAGGCATTCTGTATTCTTTTTTATTTTATCTGTGCTATAGAGGAGAGTGGAATTTGTAAATCTAGAATTAAGTATGACATTTGCACTCCGCCTGCCAGGGTTGAGTTCTAGCCTAGGTAATAAACATTCGAAACGACATCGTATATATCCTGGGAATTACTGAAACACTTGAGCTAGTTTCCTGCGATGAGGTTGTCTTTGCTCGCAGTGCGTTTTTAGTTTTCTTTCAATAACGTAAGATTAAAATTTAGAAATTCAACATTCGTCTCAGTTGAACTTTGGTGCCCCAATTTTCATATGCAAATTAGGATCACTCACCGTGATGTATCATCTCAGTTCTGAGGAATACAAATGTCCGGCTAGCTCTGCCCCGATTCAGTGTTTTCACTAACATCACCTCATTTCTTATTCACAATATTCCTATGAGCAGGCTGAAGGTGTAGATGCAGGCAGAAATGTCTCACCTCGCGCACAAATGAAAAAACTAGGCATTTTCCAGAAGTTCAGATTCAGGACAGAACTAACACTAGTAGGGTGAAAACTGATGGTAATAATAACAAAGATCAATTTCAACACACACGATGTGCTGGGTACTTATAATTAGCACGTTTCATACATTCTTTCGTTTAACAATGGAAAAGATATGCCCATTTACAGATGAGAATCTGAAGCTTTGAGAGGTTGGGTAACTTGCCTAGGGTCATTGAGATAACCAGAGGTGGTGCAGGGATCTGAATAAGGGTCTGATGCCAGAGCCAGTGACCTCATCCTCCACGGAATACTTTTTTTCTTTATGCCATACTGCCTGTGTATGGGAAACGGAGTTACTTGGCGGAGTCATTCCAGAATGCTTTATGGGTGAACTGAGAACTTGTCTCCAGGGTGTTCACCACTGATGGTTGCCATGCAAACGAGTGAACTAGGTGTTGGCTCAAATTGGACACGGCAGCCGAGTGGGGAGAACCTGCGGCATTCTGAGAATTCTGAGGGAAAAAAAAAAAAAAAAAGCATTGACATTTGTCCTGGAAAAGAACAACAGGTAGTGGCTGAACAGTTCCCAGAGGTCAGGAAGGCAAGATGGCACCCAGAATCCACATTGGCCAAGAGTGGGAAAGGAGTGAAGTACCACTACCCATCTACTTGCTCAAATGCAAGCTGATCAGTCACCTTTGATTTCTTTCCCTCTTCTTTCACTTCACCCCCTTCACCTGGTTTACCGGCAGGTGCCATCAGCTCTACTGTCAACGTATTTGCTAATCCCTCCATGTCTCCATCACCACACTCCTAGTCTAGGTCTCTCTCACCTTGTACCTCGGCGACCACAACAGCCTCTAGCCAGTCGTGAGTCGAGAGTAGCCTTTGTTCCCACGGTCTCTTCTCAACAAGAAGCCAGGGTGATCTCGTGAGGCTGTAAACCAGACCCTGTCACTCCTCTGCTCCAAATATTTCGGGGCCTCCCCGCTGCTCTTGGGAGAAAGACGCATTTCCTTCCCAAGACCTAGAAGGACCCCGCAGGGGTTGGCCCCCACCTGCCTCCCCAGCCCCCTCTCCCCCCACATTCACCCTTGCTCTCTCCATACTCCAGGAGACGTAGGGCCGTGGTGGCGAGCCAGGACTCTGTGGTCAGACTGCCTGGACTTGAATTCTGGCTCAGCCGCTTAGTGACTTACCCAAGGTTTTCCTTCCTCAATTTCTCCCATCTGTGGGATGGAAATAATAATAGTACCTAGCCAACAGATACCAATTCCATTAATTGACAGAATTAAGTGAGATTACGTATGGAAAGTTCTTCAAATAGTGCCTGGACTATAGTGTGCATTGTTATTATATAATATGATATATGTGACATATGACATATGATATATGGTATATGATATATATGATATAATATGATCTATCTATATGTCTATGTCTATATCTATATCTATCTATTTATCTATCTATCTATCAATCATCTAAATATCTGCTTCTTCAAGGCACTAACATTTGCCACTCCTTCTTCATGGAATGTTCTTATCCCAGGTCTTCACCAGGCTAGCACCTTCTCTTCCTTAAGAGCTCAGTACACATACCATCTTATTAGAAAAGCACCGCTAACCCCTCCCACCCCAACCCAGTCGACTCTATTACAATACCTGCTTTTCTTGCTTTCGTGGCACTGACATTTGTTAAGTGAAGGAACACACACACCTACCTGGCTTCTTAGGGACTATATTAGAATGTAGTTAGAAGGGGGGATCGGAGCCTTAGAAGGCTCTTTGCAGCGTTTACTGGGATTAAGGGATCAGGAACCTCTGTTTTAGAAACCTATTTTTATGCTGCTTGTTGATTCTATAATTGTTTCCTTTTAGATTTCCCCTCAGTGATTAGTAAAGTTCTCTTGGAAAATGTCAGCTCTCCCAGCTGTGCGAAGGGCAAACACAGAAAGGGGTTTTTGTCCCTAAGTGGGCCGGATTCAGAGACTAGGAACGGGAAGAATGAGTAGCATGGGGAGTCCAAGGCAGAGCCCCCCAGGAGAGTGGGGAAGAGACCAGGACAGAGGGCACAGCTACAGCCTGGTGACTCTTAGGGGAACGGTCACGTTTTGCGGGCGATTGTTGTTTTGTTTTGTTTTGTTTTTTTAGTTTATTTTGAGAGACAGCACAAGCAGGAGCGGGCAGAGAGAGAGGCGGGTAGAGAGAGGATGGCAAGCAGGCTCTGCACAGACCTCGATACAGCCGGATATGGGGCTCGAACTCATGAACCATGAGATCAGGGATCACGACCTGAGCCGAAACTAAGACTCTGAGGCTTAACTGACCGAGCCCCCCAGGCAGCCTTGCAGGCTATTGTTTTTTCATGAGGAAGGCTGAGCCCTTACCGCGCCCTTTGTCATGGCCGTGGAACAGAAGTCCTGCAGTGAACGGGAGATCTTCACTTTGCTTCGTGCACAGTAGGCACACGGGGGCTAATCATACCCCTAGCTTATCGCTTGCCTACTACGTGCCAGGCGCTGTGAGAAGCTCTGAGCGCACGTTCTCTTCCTTAATCCTCACGTGGATCTTTTAAGGGTCATTTTACAGAGGACACCGAGGCTCAGGGAAGTTAAGTGACTGCCCTAGGATCACAGAACTAGTCCAGGGGATTTAAACCCAAGCCTATGCTCGTAACAGCCTCCCTGTTTGCTGAATAGTGAATCTCTAAGTTCCTTGCTGACTATACGATCGTGTGTTCTAGTGACGATTTTGACCCCAAGGGGACGTGTGGCAAGTTCTGGAGACACTTTTTATTGTTAGGACTCAGGGACGGGGGCTGCTGCTGGCATCTAATGCGTTGGGGCCAAGGACGCTGCTGTAGATCCCAGGATGTACAGGACAGCTTTGCACAGCAAGGGATTGTGCAGTTCAGACTGTCAGTAGTGATAAGGTTGGAAAACCCTGCTGTAGAAAGAATGTTTAAGGCAAACAAAGAAGTAGGTTTCATTTTTTTTTCATTTATTTCTTTATTTTGAGAGAGAGAGAGAGAGCGCGCGCCTGCAGAATGGGCAGAGACAGGGAGGGCAAGAGAATCCCAAGCAGGCTCCGCGCCGTCAGCGTGGAGCCCGATGCGGGGCTCAAACTCACGGACCGTGAGATCATGACCTGAGCGGAAGTCGGACGCTTCACCGACGGAGCCACCCAGGCGCCCCAAGAAGTAGGTTTCACTGGGAAAACATATCAGATGAAATGGAACAGGTCTAGGGAGCTCTTCTCATTTCTCCCTTGTGATAGGCTAGGCCAAAAATCAAACAGAAAATATGCCTTCCGTTGTTTATCACTGTGGGTCGAAAGCAGCTCACTCCTCTGGAACTTATCCTCCAAATGGAATGCAGCAAACTGTCCAAGTATAGCCCTGACCACGCGTGATTTTGTCCACCCACACATTCTTTGCTCCTTCAATTCGCGTTCATCCACGGTGGCAGAGATGGTTCCGAAGCCTGTCTGAACTGGTGACTCTGGGCCAGCCCTGACCTCTCCTACGATCTTAGCAGAAGGAGCTTCTCCAATGGCCTCAGACACTGCGGTCCTGGTTACATGAATGGTAGCTTCGGTTTTGATTAAAATTCTGGAGCCATATTTCCCTTTGTCTCTGTGGTGAACCCGTGTGAAATAAATGAATCAGCACACACAAGGAGCAAGGAAATGGCACTCTGGCGATGCTAAGCCATTCACAAAGTTTTTCCATAATTGTGAATTCAGGGCACAGTTTTGATGGCCAGAAACGAATGGTTTGCACAAACTCATCTTCGCGCTCTTTTTTTCCCCAAAAGGTTGACGATCACTATTGCTTTGTTAAACTTTACGAATTACATTTCACTTTCTATTGATGACAGCAAGATTAACTGTTGCCTCAAACTCATGTCCCTCCCACAATGACTAAGAGTGTTAGTCACTCTTCTGAGTGTTGCCCAGGGATCCACCCGCTCATTAAAAAGACCCGTGTTGCAAATACCAATCTGGAGACCTTCCCTTAGCTTCTAGAACAAATACAAATAAGCAGATTATGTCGGTTATCCCCTCTCTCTTTGTATCTGTAGTTAGATGTATGGAATGGAATGTGATGAAGTAGATTTTAAAAAGGCAATAGTAGCATACAGAAATTTTGCTGCCGAGGAAAATACTTGTTTTAAGGGAGACAAGCGCCAATAAAAAGATATGCCCGGGACCAGGAGTCGGGTGAATGATCATGGTTCGGTTTGGATTGGGCTTTTTCCTATCAGTAGGTGTTTTCGTATGATTGGATTAGGATTGGATTTAGTAACGAAAATAAGTGAACGGAAAAAATGTCCGATTTGTACCATTTTTAAATGTACGGTTCAGTGGAAGGAAGTACATTCCTATCATCACCCTCCTCGATGAACATGTTTTGTAACTAAATAGTGGTGGCAGTTACACAACATTGTGAATGTCCTCAACACTGCTGAAGTGTTCACTTGAAAACGGCCAATTTTACGTGATGTAAGCCGTGCCTCAATTTTTTAGAAACATGTATGTATGTAGCCATCACAATATGTACATTCAACTTGGTGTTCACAGGGTTAACGAGGTTAACGATGATCGTCACAAAATGCCTCATGCGTGTTTGCCTATGGAAGGTGTTTATACATATGATAGTTTTCTCCCCCTTTTTGATAAAACAGGATTTAGGCCAATAAAGGCAACCAAATTACCAAGAAATATAATCCAAGAATATGAAAAAGATGTCCTTGAATTTGAAATGATTGGTGAGCCTAATGACCGAGAATGCAGGATGTGTCCTGAATGTTTCCATTTTCCTACCTTGCGTGTCTATTTCAGCTGAAAGAAAATGACGGGGAGAAAACCCCCACCCTTATGAAACACGTGACCTTTCTATTTATTGTAGATGTTTTGGAACTGGCTTCAGACAACTGGCTTTTTGTCCAAGTGTCTTGTTTATCTCTCCCTGTGTTCTGGTGATAACACAACCATTCTGAAAACCCCATCTGCAAAACCAGGTGGGAAACTAACACAGCATTACTACATTCCTCTAGAGCCCCCTTTTAAAAAGCCTTCAACAGGAATAGATAACCCCCCTTTTCCAAGGCCAACAGAACCCCAGGCAGTGATTTCAGAGAAAAATTTCATTTATGGTTGGTTCAAGGAACCTCCTTACCCTCCCCCCAAAGGCCAATATATCTCCTGGGGTGTTTGGTATTTCCCTAAGCTGAGAGATAGAAATAAAAATTTTTATATACACACAACACACACAGAATCAGAAAAGTGAAAAGTAACACAGTGGGCCGGTGCTAAAATCTTGGTAAGAGATACACATAGGGCGCGAGCGCGGGCGCACACACACACACACACACACACACACACAGCCAATCTGTAAAGCCTGGTGCCTTCCCTCAGGCTGGTGTTTCCTACTCCCTCTTTTCTGCCTGGATGCACGTGTTGGGGGAGGGGAGCAGAGGCAAAGTTCGCAGTGCTTCCTTTCTCTCCCCAGCAACCCCGGCCAGGAGCCCCGGGTTCCCTCCCCTCCCCCTGCCCTCGTCCCAGGAATGGTCCCTTGCATCGCCCTCCCCCAAATCTGACTGATGCCACCGTCGTCGTCGAGTCTGTTTCGGAAGAAGTCATCTTGCCATCAAGTGTGAGCCAGTCCACACGACGGGGGGGGGGAGGGCTACCGGGAGGCGGTAATGACACCTCGCACCAAACAAAAACGACGATTATTAGACTGTGTTTAATTTTTAATGAATCATCAAGAGAAATGAGGCCATTTTCGTTTCCATTGGACCCTTCTCCTTTCCGTGGGCATCTCTTGGCCGAGCGGACAGTCCCCACCTCCCCGGAGCCTCGCAGCTCTAAGGCGAGCAAGGAGTCCCCAGATAACTATTTAGTATAAACAAACCGTGCGGCTTTAATGGAATTACCTCAGCCTGCTAGTAAATAATTTATAGTAGGCAGTAAATAAAATATGGTTCTATGTCTTTAAAAGAGTTGTCAAGTGGAAAACACTCACCAGAGGGACGTAAACCCCGAAGATTGCCACGCTTACAGACGCCGGTTGGGCTCGAAAGCCGGGGCAAGACAACATGTTTTTATACCCCGAAGGATGGCGTTGGTGCAGCCAGGGCCGGGCCCGGCAGCTCGCAGGGAAGGTTCCCGGGGGGAGAAGGGAAGAGAGGCTATGTCATGTCGTTTTCACTGAGCTGTGGGGCAAGTGATTAAAATGCAGAGGAAGGGGGCTGCACGTTCAGAATAATACCTTCCTTTTGAAAGCTGAGGGGCTTTCAAATTCGTTATCGCGCTTTATCCTGGCCGCCACTCTTCCAGGAGGAGCAGGCCAGGCCATGATACCCATTTTGCGGATGGGTACAAAAAAGGCTTTGAGGCTAAGGGACAGCCTCCAGGCCTGCCTGCTGGGGACTACTAAGTAGGAGGCGGGAGTCCAGGTCTTTGCAAGCCCCGCCCTCTCAGTTGTGCTTCCCAGCGGTCCCCCCCACCCCCACCCCCCAGTAGCTGTCGCCCTACACCACACACGCTCACACTGTCCGGCCCAGCACACTAGCCCAGTTTTACAACCCCTCGGCATCTCTTCTGTTTTCTGTGACCTAAGGACCCTCTAAATAAATTTTCTGCCCCCCTCTTCCCCACATCATCCCCCCCTGGAAGGCTCATCCCCAGTTCGGAGAGGAGGACAGATTTATGAGCGTCTCCTCAAGGTTACCCCCAAGACAACCTTGACCATGAAACCAGAATCTTGAACACTTGACCTAAATTTCCAAAGGCATCTGTTTCCGTCTGTAATTGTCACCAGGCTTCATTTGAAATTCGATCCTGTGTCACTAATGGTATTAACAGGAGCTGAGGTCCAACCTTCCAACGGGAGACTGTTGCATATGATTTTACTTCCAAACGAAAGTAAATCAGTTTCTATAAACCTGCAGCAACCCCCTCCCCGAGTACAATAAAACTGTTGTCGCAATCAATAAATCTCTGGTTTGGAGCAATGAAAATTAGATAACTGTTCTCTCTTTCTGTCTCTCCCCCACCCCCCACCCCAATAAGACAAAGCCACTATTCAAAGAACGGGGCGTCTTGTTAACCATTTCTGTAGTCCCTCGCTGTACCCGGCGCCTTTCAGACACGCACCTCTCAGTCATCGGAGAGAACCAGACGTTTAATTATGGTGACTTTTGTTCGATCATTACGGATAATAAAGGCAACCTTTTCGCTAGATACAATTATAACGCAAGCTGCTCCAACACCTGCACGGATCGCATTTGTCTCTAGCGTGTTTTCTGTCTCCTCCTCTAAACCGCCTTTGAATTTCTCCTTCTCTTCTGACCAGAAGATTTAATATGTTGCAAGAGATAGATTTCACGAAAACGCGTTTGTCCCTTCTGTAGCTACATCTGCTCCGACCTATTAGGAAAAGTAAGACATTTTGATACTAATTGCAAATAAATTGTGATGTGTTCACCGAGTAATTGATTTAATGAAGTTCATATGAAACTCCTGAGATTGGCCAAGTGAAAGGCCCCCTGGTGTGTCCATTGTGGAGGGAAAGGAAGGTTGGTTTTTCGTTTTCTTTCGTTCTAAAAAAAAAAAAGAAAGAAAAGAAAGAAAGAAAAGGAAAAAAAAAAAAAGAAATAGAGGTGGCGTGGCGGGTGGAGGGGGGGTGAGGAGGGGGGTCGGCACAGATGTTACCTCCGCAGCCGGCACAGTGGCGGGAAGGAGCCGCCGGGATCGCGCCGCCCGCCCGCCGCGAGCCCCGAGTCCCGCCAAACGAAGCGCCGGCGGCCGCGCCCCGCCCCGGGCCCGGTGGCCAGATGAGTGCAGTTCAGTGGCAGACGTGGGCTGCCCGCGTCCTCGGGGCTGCAGAGGTTGCATAGGGTACCGTGGCGAGGCTGTGTTCCCCCGCTTCCCGTAGTGCTCGACGCCGGCCTCTAAACCCCTTTCTCGGCCTAAAGGCCAGAGGCCAGCAGGCTGCTGGGGGTGGGGGCAGGAGGGGCCCCAACCGGCTCCGTCCTCGGTCCCAGCCCCCAGGCCCGCAGCCTGCGACAGAGTTGCGGCAGTTAGTACCCGCCGCCCCCGCGTGCGGGCCGGGGGCTCTGAGGTGGGCGGCCCAGGCCCCCTGACAGACAGCGATCAAAAATCCGGATGACCAAACCGTTTTCGGCGCTCACACGGGTTTTCCTTTTCCACCTTTCTGGCCAGACGCGTCGGCAAGTTCAGGGGCTGGGGCTTGCGGCAGAAAGGGAATAAACATTTTCTGAACGCCTGCTGCGTGCCGGACCCTGGGCTTCACAACTAGCGGCCCCTCTGTGCGCAAAGGGCCCTGCTGCTCCCCCTTAACGGATGCAGAAACTGAGGCCGGAAGGACCCTCGGCGGCAACTTGCCAACAAGGTCCTGGCTGCGCTGGGCCACCCGCCGAGCCGGGCTCTTCGGGAAGAAAGCAAATTTCTCGCCAGACCTTTCCCAGCTTGCGCCCCCCACCCCCCCACCCCAGCCCTCCCGATACTCTCCCGGGTGATTCAGTCCGGGAAGCGAGGGGGACTGGGCAGAACCGGCCGCAGGACCCGGCCCGTGTTGCCGAGCTGGCGGCGCACGGTCCGCGGCTCGAGTGTGGAATTTTTGTTTCGTTTTGTTTTAAAGAAAGAAGAGCTCGTTTGAATAATCAGAGCCCAAGCTGAGCTAGCGGCTGGCTCCAAGTTCCTCTCAGTTGCCCTGCTGGTGAACTTTCCCCGACCGGCTCCCTCCCGGTCCGGGAGCAGCTAATCCGGGTCCCCGAGCGCCAGCAGGCCACCGTGGGGCCGGGGGAGGTGCGCGCTGGGCCGCGACCCGCGAGCCCCGGGGCGGCGGCGAGGGGTGGCCCTCCCGGCCCCTCCGCCCCCGGGGGAAGCCGCGCCGGCTCCGCGCGCCCAGCCGACCGCCCGCCGCGCGCAGGCCGGTCGTCGCCCTCGGATGGGGCGAGGGAGGTTGAAACCCCGGCGGAGGCAAACGGTCGGCGCTGGGGTCGGACGGCGGCCACGTTCCCTGCCCACCGGGCAACGCCCGGCGCGAAACGAGGCGAAGAAATCAGCCCCTCGCTTTCCCCCCCTCGACATTAACGGCCGGGTGGCGCTCCGCGGCCGGCCCGGGGCGCCCGGGGAGCGAGCGGGACCCCCTCGGGCCGGGCCGCCGGCGGGCCCCCTCGTCGGCGGGCGGAGCCCCGCTAATGTCGGGGCCCGCCCGGCGGGGGGCCTACCCTTGCGGGGGCTCTCGGTCGGCCGCATTCGTTGCTCGGGCCCAAGCACCTCTCCGTTTCCCCTGGTGGGGCCTTTTCCCCCGTTCTGGGGGGGGGGGTGGTGGGCGCAGAAGGAAGGGGGCGGCCCACCTCGCCCCGGAACGGGGTAACCCGGCTAGGGGCCCCTGCCCCCGGCTCGGCATTTCTGGGACCCAAGGGGGACCGTCTGGTCCCCTCGAGCCCCTCCCCCACCCCGGGCCTTGGCCCAGGTAAAGTGGGAGCCCCTCTCTCCCGCCCAACGTGAACAGCACCCTCTCCCGGGCCGCGAAGGCCAGCCCCCCGCGTCCCAACCCACGCCGCTTCGACCCCGTCGCCGCCGACGGCCCTGGGCGTCCGGGGCCGCGGGGCTGGGAGGACGGGGACCCGGGCCGCAAGGGGCTTCGGGATTGTGGAGGGAGGCGCGGGCTGGGAGAGAAAGGTTCGGACTTGAGCCGTCCGGCCCGCCAGGGTTGCTTGGGGATGACCTTTTCTCTCACAGGCGTGGGCACCGGCAGCGGATGATCGCGGGCGAGGGGTTCGCGTTCGGCCTTTGTGAGCATTTTGTACATTCCCGGGGCCTGGGGAAGATTGACAGGGGCCCTGGAAGACGTGGGAGCCGCGGCGTCCCGCTTAGTTTGAAGTTGCAGCCGGCGCGCCCCGGGACTTGCCCCCTCCCGGGCTCGGCGGGCCCCGGGAGGCCGCTGCACCCCGGGCCCGGCGGCCCGCTCCACCCCGCCCCCCTCCCCCCGCCGCAGCGCCCCCTACGGCCGGGAGGTGGGACCGGCGGGCCCGGGGTCCCGGCGTGGGGGCGGGAAGCTCGGTGAGCGCCGGGCCCCGCCGGAGAAGCGCTCACCCGCGGGGGCTTGGCATCTGAAAGTGCGATTTGGGTAGCTGGGAGTGGAGATTTACGATCCTGGAGGACAGAGCGTGAAAGGGGTATCATCATCAGTTTTGACTGAAAGAAAGAAAACATATCTTTAACAAAAAGAAGGGCCCTTGCCATTCACCCGCGTTGTTAGGACAACGTGAACTATCCTTGAAATGATTAGTTCCACTTCAAAGGAATTTACATTCAACAGTGAAAACTCAGCCTCTTTTTATTTATTCGAAAGGACTTTTCACTAAGGCGAGTCGTATGTTCGGTCTTTCTATTTATTTTTCCGCATTCACGGTGCACTTGTATTAAATCAACACAGAGAGCCGCACAACGCCCTCATTATGCGGACCAGCCCGGGTTCCCGGACCCAGAGCTACAGGTAGACAGGGCGGGGGAGAGGGTGCTGGGCTTGAGGTCTGGGGCCACGCAGGCGCCCTCCAGGCCCGGGAGGGCGGGGTGCAAAGTGAGGGAAGCGGGTCTGCAGAGGGGGAAGCGTGCCCCCGCAAAAACCTGACCCGAGCCCATCCATCCCTAAGCGCGGCGACCCGAGACCCGGAGAGCCTGGTGCAGCCCCTGGCGCCCTTTACGCGTTTCGAGAAGAAAGTGGCCAGGAAGTTCCCAGCGACACCCCAGGAGCATCTGTTAAAACCCAATCGGGTCGACACAACTTCACCAGGTCCCGTGCAAGCCTAGCTCCACAAATTGAGGAGACGAACCCTATCTCTTAGCAGCCTGGGGCGCTTGCTGGAACACGCTCCCCGGGCCCACACGTCCCCCCTCCCCCCCCACCCCTCCCCCCGCAAGGCCACTTGCCGCCAAATCCGGGAAACCTCTAATCAAAGGAACTGAAATAAAAAGTTTACTGAGTGGCACGTCGGCGGGGCTGGGCGCCACCTCTCCAACTGTCCCGAGAGGACCCCTCCGGAGACTGAGCAGTAGACACCAGCTCTCAGCGGCACATCAACCCCAGCCCCCACAGCCTCACTCCCCACTCCAAGCTCCTCTTTTCCTCAGCCCCGGGGTTGAGTTTTTCTCAACAAGAATCGTTAATAGTAAACTTTCTCCTGGCGATCTTTTCCACCTGCTAGTTACAGACGAGAGAAGCTGTGTTAGCCCTAGTGTTCAAGAGTTTGTCCCCCTGTTTCCTACCACATCTCCATTCAACACCCACCTCCCCACCCCCACCCCTTAAAAAACTGAGCTCATGTATTGTCAATATGAATTCTAACAGTTGTCCTGTCTAACCGGGTTTCGGGGTCTCTCTCCTTCACTAGACTTGGAAGAAGCGACCACAGGCTGCTAGGCTGTGTGGTAAAGGTGGTGGACATCTGCCACTTGGCGACAAAGGTGTGAGTTGGGGCAGTGAGTGGGGAAGGCCCTAATTTTCCTGTCTCTGCACGGGATCTTTTGGCTTGAATGAGAACCCAGGTTTTGTTCCCGTCCCGCCTTACTCCTGGATTCATTTCACCTTGGCCTGACTCTCTTGTCTCTTCTCTCCAAACCTGAAGCTTATACTGAGGCATCCCCTGCCCCCTCCTTCTTGCTCTAAAGTTCTGGGATAGCTTTGCTCTCCTCTCCTGACCTTTCATGGACAATGCAACTACAGTGGAGTCAGAACCCCAAGCAGAGCTCTGGATGAGCCGAACCTCCAGGGTGGTTTAAAGACAATGTGTAATCATGAGACTCCAACCGCCCCCCCCCCTTCGCCACCCCCAACTAGATCTATGCTTTAATCCTAACGTTGAACTCCTGGAGACTTCCAGATGGGTTGGTGGTTGTTCTTCAGTGATATCAACACTGCACTGCAAGTGTTCATCCCTGTGGGGTTGCCTTAGAGGTGTCTCTCTTAGGCAGGAAAGAAAGGAAAGAAGGAAGGAAGGAAAGAAGGAAGGAAGGAAGGAGGGAGGGAGAAAGAAAAAAGAAAGAAGAAAAGGAAGGAAAGAGAAAAAGAAAGGAAGAAAATAGAGAAGAAGGAAAGAAAGAAAGAAAAAGACAGAAGGAAAAGAAAGGGAAAAAAGAAAGAAAAAGAAAGAAGAAAGAAAGGAAGAAAATAAGAAAAGGAAGGAAAGAAAGAGAAAAAGACAAAAGGAAGAGAAAGAAAGGAAAAAAGAAACAAAGAAAGAAAAGGAAGGAAAGAAAAAGAAAGAAAAAGAAACGAAGAAAAGGAAAGAAAAGGAAGGAAAGGAAGAGAAAGAAAAGGAAAAAGAAAGAGAAATAGAAAGAAAGGAAAAGAAAGAAAAAGGAAAGAAGGAAAGAAAAAGAAAGAGAAAAAGAAAGGAAGAAAAGAAAGAAAAGGAAGGAAAGGAAGAGAAAGAAAGAAAAGAAAGAGAAAGAAAGAAAAGAGAAAGAAAGAAAAAGAGAAAGAAAGAAGAAAGAAAGAAAAGAAAGAAGGAAAGAAAGAGAAAGAAAGAAGAAAGAAAGAAAGAAAGAAAGAAAGAAAGGGAGGGAAAGTGAGAAAGGAGAGGCCCCAGTAGAAAGCAATACCGGAGAGCACTGGGAGGCCTCCAGCTGAAAAGGCCAGAGAATGGGAGGCTCAGGTCTCCCGAGGCAACTCTGGTGGGGGGAGGGCAGGAGGAGGCGCGTGAGAAAAGTGACACATCCTAAAGCACACCCCAGGAGAGCTGGGGATCTAGGAAGGACTCAAAATGTATTTCTAATTACTTTTCATGCTCCCAGGAAAGGGCTCCTTTTAAGTTCTAGTTTAAAAGCTTGTTATTGTACTGAGTGACAGTCCACATTGCGAAAGCGCTGTGTATACATTTTAACTTCTTGTATAGGGTGAGAGGCTCACAAATGCTGCAAATGCACTTCTCTGGCAAGCTCTGTATAAAATCAGAACTTGGACACCTCTTTAATAATAGTTTCCTCGTTATGAAAACTCATGAAGAGTGTCGAGGACATTGATTTGCCAAAAGAAAAAAGAAAAAAAGTGTAGAGTTGTCCGTAAGAAATGAGGAAACTCTCGTTCACGTCTGGTTTCTGTTTATCTCTCAGGTGCCTTGAGGCTCCAAAAGTCCCAAGTGTGGATTTTGCAGACATGACTGCAGAGCAGACATCCGGTCAGCAGAGGGCACACTCGTCACTGTCAACCCCTATTGCCAGATTTGGAGGTGACTATGGTAGGTAGGGGCAGGAAGGGGCGGGGGGCGGGGGGGGGGCATAAGCTGCTTGGAATGGTGCTCCGGTGGAGATCTAGGAAATGAGAATAAATGAAGATTTCTTGAAAGCAAACAGGAAGAGAACAGGAGAGGGCATGTTGCTAAGTCTCACACCCGTAGAGTTTCTGAAGAGTAAGCCTGTCGCCCCACGGGAAAAACAGGCCTTTCAAATCTTGATTCGATGGGTATGAGGTTGAGGGCAGAGTTTCCACTGAAAGCAGACGTGATGTTTGCTCTCTGTCCGTGGTACCCGGAGACAGTTCGACCTTCTCAAAACCAGGGGGCAGTTGGAAATGCGGTAAAGAGCCCCAGGGGTGACCTCGGAAGCCTTTGGTTCTAGTACCTTCCGGTGACTTCTTCGGCAAGTCGCTTCCCCTCTCTGAGTTTCTGGTTCTTCACCTGCAACACAAAGGAGAAGACACGGGACTAGACTAGGTCGTCTCTAAGGTCCCTTCCTGCTCTCCCGGTTTGGGATTCTGGGAACAGAATGAAATCTGAGCCCGTTAGAATGTCATCCTCATATTCTAGGGTCCTCAAACCACAGTTTCTGCCGGACCCGGGCAGCACAAGGCTTGTAAGCGGAGATTCTGGAGGGAAACAAAAGCCAGAGACCAGGGGAGACTGGTCCTGGGACGGGGCCACCACTGCGCTCGGTCTCCAGGCCTCTGGGAACCCTCAGGTTCAAGAATGCTATTGTCCCTTCTTCTGACAAATCGGTGTCCCTTGGGGCATTGTCAACAGTAAAACTTCGGTTTTCGTCTGATGGGCGGTTTTTACACGGATTCCGGCACCCGAAGCAGTGACTCGACTTGGGTTTTCTCAGTTTCGTCTACGCTGTGTATATAGTACACTTGCTTACCACAAAGAGTACGGCCACCCCGGATTCTGTTATTCTGCCCTTCATTGGCCTGAAACGTCTAAACTTGGTAACGACAAAGCCACGTGCAGCTGCGGGTGTGAGCTTGCGCCCTGGCCGAGCGGCTCAGGGCCTGTCACGAATAGGCACACGTCAGGAAATCCTCGAAGGCCTAAGGTCTACTGTGTTCTGGAACCTTCCTCCTCCCGCCTCCCCCGCCAGCCCCTGCCCCTCACTTCCCAGGCCCGCGTGGCCACGCCGTGGGCTCATAGATGATGAATCCGCGGCGACAGGAGCCTGGCATTCAGCAGAGTGGGGTGTTGGGGAGAAGGCACCATCATTCACCTCAGGCCAGCACCGTCCGGACAGTGGAAAATACACAGCAGATTTTAAAGGCTTAGTACCAAAAAAAAAAAAAAAAAAAAAAGAATGCTAAATATCCCGGTAATAATTTTCAGGTGCTTCCTTTCGTTTCAAACAGCATTTGAGGCACAACTGTGATCTCTGGGTGTCACTTCTATTTTCTGGTCGCTCCACTTAAAGACACCACACTCCTAGTCTAGGTCTCTCTCACCTTGTACCTCGGCGACCACAACAGCCTCTAGCCAGTCGTGAGTCGAGAGTAGCCTTTGTTCCCACGGTCTCTTCTCAACAAGAAGCCAGGGTGATCTCATGAGGCTGTAAACCAGACCCTGTCACTCCTCTGCTCCAAATATTTCGGGGCCTCCCCGCTGCTCTTGGGAGAAAGACGCATTTCCTTCCCAAGACCTAGAAGGACCCCGCAGGGGTTGGCCCCCACCTGCCTCCCCAGCCCCCTCTCCCCCCACATTCACCCTTGCTCTCTCCATACTCCAGGAGACGTAGGGCCGTGGTGGCGAGCCAGGACTCTGTGGTCAGACTGCCTGGACTTGAATTCTGGCTCAGCCGCTTAGTGACTCTGACCTTGGGCAACGTGAACCCAAATCCCTTCTCAGGGGTGGGGCAGGGAACATCAGAGGGCAAGGTGGGTGAGCGTAAGGCAGTCGGGAATGGTAGGAGCTGTGTCAAACCACGGTGCTCGTTCTGGATAATGGTGGTCAAATTCTTCTTCCCTTTTTTTTTTTTTTAAATGCTGTGGCGAGCAAACAAAACGCCCCTGGAGGCTCAATTTGACTCATGTCCACTCAGCTTCCGCGTTTGCCATCCTGCCTGTCTATTGTCTGCATTCTGACTAGATTCCTTATAAATTCTAGATGTTCTTTCACAATGGTGGATGTCACACGAAGACCAATAACTTTAGAACCAGCAGTGTCTATTTCGATCTTTTTATGTTTATTCATTTATTTTGAGAGAGAGAAAGCATGAGCGAGAAGGGGAAGAGAGAGAGAGAGACAGAGAGACAGAGAGACAGAGAGAGCAGATCCCAAGCAGGCTTTGCGCTGTCAGGGCAGCGCCCCACACGGGGCTCGAACCCACAGACCGTGCCATCGTGACCTGAGCCGAAACCGACAGTCAGACACGTAACCAACTGAGCCACCCAGGTGCCCCAGCAGTCTCTATTTAAAGTCTAAATTCTGGGGCACCTGGGTGGCTCCGTCGGCTAAGCATCCGAGTCTTGGTTTCAGCCCAGGTCGTGATCTTGGGGTTTGTGGGGTTGAGCCCCTCATCGGGCTCTTCGCCGGTAGTGTGGATCCTACTTGGGATTCTCTCTCTCCCTCTCTCCCTGCCCCTCCCCCGCTCGCGCCCTCTGTCTCTCTCAAGGTAAATAAATAAAAACATTAAAAAAATAATAAAGTCTAAGTTCCAATCAGCGGACGCAAACCTTCCCTTCTTCCCCCTGCTCCCCATTCCTAGAAACACCCTCTTCTCCACCCTGGGGGTTTCCATTCCTTTCAAGCGTTGCTTGAGCATTAGTTATGTTTAAACCTGAACCCAAAGCAGGGGCGGCGCTCAGAGTTTATGGAACCGAACTGTCATTCTGGACAGTTATGGAACGGGACTGGCTCCCTCTCTAAATACTTTTTTCCCCCCTTCGCTTACTGATTTAGCACGCGTCCGTTGCAAGGGTGTCTTCTGCTGTGAAAATGTCAAGGGGAAGATGTTTAGGCAGACCCTTTGCCTTACAGTCTTTTCAAAGAAAGACTCACATTCTGAGTATCGCTTGTTGAGTGCCTACTGTAGGCCAGGCACCCTTCCAGCTACTGAGGACACACTGGTGAGATGTGACTGACGACGGCAAAGGCTGGGTTTCGGTGAAGCTCACACAGCACTTCTTGGAGGAAGCCTTTCGTGGCTCCCCATCCCCCGCACTTGCCCCTCTTGTGCACCGTGTGCCCTCCTGCCCACAGCCCTCGTGACTCCATATTTGAGTTGCCTGTCTACTTGAAGGCCTCCCAATCTGGACTCCGCCGGGGTGCTTGTAGGCAGAGACTCGGGCCCGACCATTGTTGCGTCCCCAGGGCATGCATGACACGGTTCCTGCCGCAGAAGCCACACAAATTAGTGCATGACGACTGGACAATGCCAAATGCAATTTGCAAATGACCCACGTGGGGCACCTGGGTGGCTGGGTCACTTAAGCGTCCGACTGTTGTTTTGGGATCCGGTCACCATCTCACGGTTCGTGGGATCCAGCCTCACACTGGGCTCTGCGCTGACAGTGCAGACCCTGCTTGGGATCCTCTCTCTCTCTCTCTCTCTCTCTCTCTCTCTCTCTCTCTGTCTCAAAATAAAAAATAAACATTAAAAAAAAAAAAGAAAATGACCGATGAGACTTAAAGGACAGTGGACCCAGGGTAATCTGTAGTTTCATTAGTGGAGGCAGAAGACAAAGCGATGGGTCGCTAGACGTCAAAGGAAACGACATCCTGTCTCTGGGGTGGCATAGTGCCCGTGCTAGAATCTGCTCTCATCGCCTTCATTTGAGCATTTCCTTCGAGCGTGGCACGAAACACAACGCTGTCGTTCAGTGGGAAACCACGAGATTTTGGAGGAGGTGTTAATCTGAAGCAGCCGTGCAAGAACATCCTGGGATATTTTTTCTTCACCATTCCTGGGCTTGAACTCTTTTTTCTTTCCTTTTTTTTCCCCCTGTCTTCTTCTTCTCCTTTGGTTGGGTTTGCTCTGGTTTGGAGTTCTTAAAAACCAGTGTGCAGCTTTTTTGTTTAAAGGTGATTGTTGGGAAATCGAGCATTGTTTTTCCATGTGTGCTGCTAAGAAATTCAAGTCCATTTAGATTCCTCTGGGTGTTCCCTTCCTTTTTATTAAATCTAGCTTTTATGACTTCCGTCCCGTCTCTTTTAGTACCCACGGCACATCTCTCTTTTCGAGGATCGCACCCTCCTAACCTCAGATACAAAACACCGCCAGAGACACTTAGGAGAGCATCTTACGCCGGGACACTGTTTGAAGCCTGTCCTTTCCCCCCTAACGTTTCTGCAGAATTGTTTTAAACTAAATGCACCCTCCTCTTATAGCCTTTCATAGCTCAGTTCCTTCCTTGTTATCGTTCAAGAAGCTTCCAAAGATTGATGACTTCACGTGGCTGATGCAAAGAGTCCCGTAAAACACTTCCTATTTTCTTTTCCGCACGCACCCCTTTAATTCTGGGTTTTCCAGAGCGGGAAGATTGCAGTCAGCATCTGTACCTCCTGAAACGCCCCAGCGTCTGCACTTTGCAGCTCTGGGGCCGGGGAGTCGTGGCATCCACGGTCCCCACCTGTGTCCCTGCACGTCTCTTGCGGACATGCATCGAGCCCCCGCTGGCTCCCAGTCAGAGCACTGTGTGAAAAAGGAGCCCTGTGAGTTGTGGGTCGGGGCCTTGGCGGGGAAGCTCCCTCTTGAGTGATCACAACGCACCTCATTAAGCATTCTTTTCTGCCCCATTTTCTCCAGAGAGGAGGCTTGGGGTCTGTCACGGGGGAGGGCTGCTGCGAACGGTATACTTTCCGTCTGGACCTGCCCCGTGACTTTCCTAAACATCGCAACCCAGCCGTGTGTCTGTTCCCAGTTGACCCAGTTCCTGTCAGCTGAGGGGTACGTTTCAAGTAGCTCGAGTCTGAAAGTCAGTGCTTGGCCTGACCCTGGCGTTATCAGCAATTGAAAGTGCTTCTGGCCATCCGCCTGTCTCCTTCCCTCTTCCCCTTTCCCTGTGTTCCTTGGCTAGGGGATAGACACACAGTGCGATCACTGTTCTTCTCTGACCCCGGGCCAGGGAAGCACTAAACGGGGATCCGTTATTTCTAGGAAGTAGGAGAGGGGTGTGTGTGTGTGTGTGTGTGGCCGGGGTGGGGTGTGGGGGGTGTTTCTGGGGACAGGAAGGAGGCAACACAAATCGATCTAAGATTCCCTGGCCTCAAAACAAAAATTTTCACTGGCCTCCTATTTTCATTTGCGTGTGTGAAAGGAAGAGTCGGACGAATCCGTCCTCCAGCGGCCGGCTTTGTCTTCCTCCTGAAGTTCTACGGGTCGGGGCCAAAAACACCTGCTGTGGGTGCGCCTCTGTGCCTGGTATAGAAGGAGACTTGGCGGACGAAACCCTCGCCCTCGAGTCAGACCATTCCTCTCCTTGAGCCCGTGTCTCGGGTCGGGTGCTCCGGGAAGCAGATTTGGGGACACTCACGGCTGGGCTCCCTCGGGGTCAGCATCTGTGGAAGGCACGAGCGGGAGCAGGAGGAGGGCCGGGAAGGTGAGCTGGGCCGCAGGCGCCGGGACGGCCCGGCCCGCCTCGCAGGGCCCGCCACGGGGAGATGGCCCCTCGGTTGGCCCGGGGTAGGCTGGCGCGGCTCGAGGTCCACGCGGCCACACCGTCAGCGGTTGGATGTGTGCCACCCGGAAGAGACGCGTGACCTCGGGCGAGGCAATCCTGCTCGCGAAGGTCAGCAGTGAACCCCTAATTCGGAAGCTTGATGGCCCCATCCTGATCTCCTTCTGACACGGATTGTCTAAGCAGTCGGCCCTGTGGACCGACTTCTCTGGCTTCAGAACCTCCCTTCACTTCCGCCCGCGTGGACTTTCACCTGCGTAACAACTCCTGCCGAGTCATCACCCCATCTTCCTCACTGAACCGTTCAATTACAGGTGCTATCCCCGCACCCTAGTGCTGTCCTGGCTCCCCTCCCCCTTCCTCCCCGTGTCCCCCTTCTCTCCGGCTGATCTGTGTCTCCTCTACGTCCGGGTGCCAGCGATCGCAGGACTCCCCAGCCACATCTCTCTTCTCAGCCCCGGGTGTAGATCCAAGCGACCCCTAGATAGCCGCACCAGACATGGCCCGCTGTCACGAACTCAACCTGTCTGTCTGAATCAACTCGGGCTGCCCAAACAGGACACCGCAGGCCGGGTGGCTCACGCAACAGAAGTTCATTTCCTCGCGCTCCCGGGAGCTCGGGGTGGGGGGCCAGATGGAGGTGCCAGCAGGGTCGGTGTGCGGTGTGAGCTCTCTCCTTAGGGTTGAAGACTACCGCCTTCTTGCTGTGCCCTCACGTAGCGTCTTCCCTGTGCCCACACGGAGAGAGAGAAAGAGATCTTTGGAGTCTTCTTCCTCTTCTTAGAAGGACACCAGCCCTATCAGAGTGGGGCCCCACCCATAGGATCTCATTTGACCTTAATTACCTCCCTGAAGGCCTTCTCTGCAAGTAGAGTCACATAGAAACTTGGGGGAGGCGGGGGGACACAGTTCAGTCCAAGAAACTGTCCCAAAATGATCCCTTTATCTTAACTCTCCCACCACTGTCCCTCAGACCTGCCCTTCCTCTGTTTCCCTGTCAATAAATCACACCACCCAGTGGCTCAAAGCAGCAATCTGGGAGTCTTCTTTGCCTTTTCCCTCACCTTCTACAACCAAGATGCAGTGTTCATCTACTGCCGCGTAACGAATTATCCCAGAACTTAACATCTTGACGGAGGAAACGTGGTCTCACTCGGTTTCGGTGCGTGGGGAATCCAGGAGCAGCTTAGATGGGGTCAACATCGTGAGGTCAACATGTTGGCTGAGGACGTAGTCATCTGGAGGCTTGACTAGAACTGCAGGATTGCCGCTCAAAACCGGTCGCTTACATAGCCATTAGTAAGAGGCCTCAGCTCCTCATTCGCCATTGACAAAAGGTATCAGCTCCTCAGTAGATGGGCCTCTCCGTTGAGCTGCTTGAGTGACTTCGTGACAAGACAGCTAGCTTCCCCCAGAACGAGTGACCCAAGGGAGAGCCAACAGGAGACCACACGATTTTCGTGACCTGGTCTCAGAACTTACACGCCCGCGTTTCACCACGTTCTACACGATAGAGACGAGTTACTGAATACAGCCCAGACCCAGAAAGAGCAATTAATTTCCCCTTAAGAAGACGAGTATCGGATGATTTGTGGACATATGGCAAAGTATTCCAAACATCTCTCATATCCACCCAATCGCCACACATTCTTAGACGATTACCCTGGCCTCCTAAATTGTCTCCTTGCTTTTAACATTCCTAAAACCCAGATATAATCACGTGAACCCCAGTGGCTCCCTGAAACCTGCGGAATAAACCCCATGTTCCGTAGCATGACATTCAAGGCTCTCCGTAATTTAGGAGCTTTCTAAAATTTAACTTTAAGTTTTACCCTGTGACCTCCCTGTAACCTATAACCTCCCTGTGAAGAATCCATATACACTCCTATACATAGACACACATATACATATATGCATATACATTCGTATCTACATGCTTTTGATTATCTCTTTAAGCTCTCTGCGTGGAATTGCCGTAGTTGTTGCAAAGTGTTCACCCTGCCTGTATCCGTGTCCGGGAACTTTGCAGGTTCCCAAGAGGCAGAACATACTTCTCCACCCTTCAGCTTTGGACTGAACCCTGTGCCTCACTCTGGCCAATAGGATGTTAGATGTGATGGACGCAGGGGCCTGAACGTGCTTGAATAGTTGGATTTGCTCTCACGCACGCCTGCCATGGTCATGAGAACAGCTTGCTTTGACCAATTGCTGCCTTTTCAGCCTGGGCTCCGGAACGAACACACACACACACACACACACACACACACACACACCCCTGCATCTTGGAGCCAATCCCCAGTGGAGCCCAGCCTAAATCAGACAACACATAGTTGTATAAGAACAAATGATTATTATTTAAAGCCACTTAGGGGCACCTGAGCGGCTCGGTCAGTGAAGCGTCCGACTCCTGATTTCGGCCCAGGTCATGATCTCACGGTTTGCGGGATTGAGCCCCGCGGCAGGCTCTGCTTGGAATTCTGTCTCCCTCTCACTCTGCCCCTCCCCGGCTTGCTCTCTATCTCTCTCTCAAAATAATTAAAGATAAACTACAAAAAAAAAAAGTAAAGAAAGCCACTTAGTTTTGATGTGGTTTGCTACACAGCATGATTGTGGCAATAGCTAACTAATGTGCTTTCTTTCTCACCTACTTTTCTTCGCTTCGTAAAATCCCACTCATCTTTCATACTTCAGCTCGGAAGACACCTCCTCTATGAAGCCTTCTCCACTCTTTCCAAGACAAACGAATGGCTCCTTCCTCTAAAATCTTATGTTTTATTTGCATTTTATTACAGAAACTGGTTTTTGCTTTATACTTTCAAATTTCTAACGAATTTGTAAGTTGGTTGAAAGTGGGTGTCCTATTTTGTCCCTCATATGAGAAGATCTGTCCCAACAGATGTTCAGTGACAAGATGAATGGATGCAAACAGTAGACAATTTGCTACTAGGTTGAGGAATACAAAACATAAGCATCGTGACGTCTTCAGAGTCAATCACAACGGACCGTGACACTCCAGAGTTAGTAAGGTGTTTATTGTCTAGTAGCTTCTCAGTACAGGCTTTATTTTGGACGCAAGGAACGCTCGCCCACCCTAGCTCAAAAAAAAAAAAAAAGGAGAGTTTATTGAAAATAAATGATGGAGGGGATTATCAGAGAACCCAGGGTCAATAAAGAAAGCAAGCCAGGCCTCTTGGGAGCTGGAAAGCCATCAGGAATCGACACTACACAGATAGATCACACAGTCTTTCTCCCATGGCATCTCCAGTCTCCTCCTCTCTGACTGCAAACTTGCTTTCTCCATTCACCCACCTGCTTGCACACGGGGCATCACGGTCACCTTCCAATGGCTGTGGCCCATAGCTACACAGCTCCGCTTCCTGGGGCCTCAATTCCATTTTCTCAGGAAGGGGATTGGATTGGACCAACTTGATTTAGGTGGATTCAATCAGCTGAGGGCAGGATGTCGGACAGGTTCGCTTGGACAGCTTTAGGGTCAGCTCTCCATCAGCGACCGTAGGCGGGAAGCAGCTCTTAAAGAGCGTGTTTGTTGCATCAGGACGTCAGAAACATGTCTTAGAGGCGGGGGGGTTGATAGCTTTTGTTTTATGGGCGTACTCGGCAGCCTTACGTTCCAAGATCATCAGAACTCACGTGGGCTGTAGAAGGAGAACCTCACTGGCCCATGGCCCAGCAACTCCTGCACGACACATACCATAGGCTGGCCTTCGGAAAGAGCTCAGCACGGTGTCTGGCCTACAATAAGCAGTCAACACACGTTAGCTCTTATTATTTGGAGTCGTTGCAAAAGGGCTGCGTTGCTGAAGACTTGGATCCCAGATGTGAAGATCTTCCTATAGAATCTGCAGGCCCTAAGAACTCAGGGTGGAACAGGAGACTGGACGTGAGACCGAACAGGAGACCCAAAGGAGACGGGCGCCTCGTCGGGCCCTCTGTGAGGGGACTGTCTCGCCGTTATCACTGTTTAAATGCTTGACTTCATTCGCCAACCATGTGGCAGACAGCACGTTCTCAGATGCCACTGGTGAGACACGGAGGGAAAACCTAAGGGTCAAGTGCGTAAATGAGGTTGTGTACTGCACCAGTCGCTTCTTCAGAGACACTTGGCACCAAGAGTCCTTCCCAGGGGTGATCACGGCGGTCTCAGCTCTCAGCTCGCTGACGAGGATGAGAGGGATGGGAATGGAACTACTCAGGAGTTCTGCTGTTGAGCGGTGAGGGTGTTTGAAAGAAGAGGAAATCTTACAGAGAGGAGAGCTTTCGGGCGATTGTCTGAGGGAGGGAGGCACAACATAAAACCTGGAAGCCCCTAACCCGAGCAGATACAAAGTTGAGGGCTTTTAGAGCACCCCAAATGCAAGAGGAATGGAGGTCTGGATACAGGGGGAGCTTTTGCGGGGCCTAGAAAAGACGTAGTGTTGGGCTGGCCCCTAAGCTCCAGTAAAGCTGGTCTTGGGAAAGGAAAGGAAAAAAAAAAAAAGCAGCCCTTGGGTCTGTCCCATTCACCAGGATTTTCTGAAAGCCCAGCACAGAACCTGCCACACAATACTGATTCAAGACTTCACTAGCTAGCATTCATTCATTGATTCCTTTGTTCCTTCCTTTACATTATCATTCATTCGTTCATTCATTCGTCCACTCACTCAGGAATACATGCCCTACAGGCTTTGACAACCTTCCTACCACTGATATTTTGAGCCAGATAAGTCTTTGTTGTAGGAGGCTGTCCTGCGACTCGTAGAAAGTTTACAGGATCCCTGGCCTCTGCCCCCTAGATGCCAGTGACAGACGTCTCCCCGTTGCGACAACCAAACGCGTCTGCAGATATTGCCAAATGTCTCCCCGGGAGGGGGAGGGGCAAAGCCATCCCTGATCGAGAACCACTTTTACCAGAAGTCAGGAGTTTCAGTGAGATTCCCTGAAATGATGGTTTCAATCTCAAATCAAGAGGTGCACCTGGTGTTCGGCTTTTCCAGGGGTAAAGGGAGCTGAGAAAAATAAAGCAATCTTAAACTGGGAGCGTATGGTGTGTAACTGAGGGGAAATTGGCAAGAAAAGACGCAAAGCAAGGATAGTCAAACTGTTTGCCCCTGTGCCCTTCTCAAATAATTCTGAAAAAATTAGCATCCCTCACACATATTTTATTTACTTGTCCTGTAGACTCTTGAGGTATAATGCGCAGTATTCTTTTAAAAATGGTTTTCCACAGCTTTGTTGTGATATTACTGACATATAACCTATAAGAATTTAAGGCATACCATGTGACGTCTTGGTATATGTATAGATTACAAAATAGTTGCCACAACAATGTTAGTTAATACCTCCGTCCCCTCGCATAATGTCTTTTTTGGGTGGGTGGTGATAACATTTAAGATCTATTCTTTTAACAACTTTCAAGTATACCATATAGTATTGGGGGGTTTTGTGTGTTCTTAAAATGTTTTATTTATTTTTGAAAGAGAGAGAGCACGAGCCGGGGAGGCACAGAGAGAGAGGGGGACAGAGGATCTGAAGCCGGCTCTGCGCTGACAGCAGAGAGCCTGAAGTGGGGCTCGAACTCACGGAGTGTGAGATCATGACCTGAGCTAAAGTTGGACACTTAACCGACTGAGCCACCCAGGCGCCCCTCCAGTATCCTCGGTCACTATGTTGTACATTAGGTCCCCAGAACGTATTCATCTTATAGCCGGAAGTTCGGACCATGACCAATATGTCCCCATCTCCCCCACCCCCCAAACCCTGGCAACCACCAGTCTATTCCCTGTTTCTATGAGTTCCACCGTTTTAGATTTCACATATAAGGGAGAACATACAGTATTCGTCTTTCTTTGACTTATTTCACTTAGCTTAATGCCCTCAGGGTCCATCCATGTTGTCGAAAAGGTTGGATTTCCTTCTTTTGTGTGACAGAATAATATCCCATTGTGTGTGTGTATGCATTCATCCATCAGTGGCCACTTAGGTTGTTTCTGTGTCTTGAGTATTGTGAATAATGCTGCAACGAGCGCGGAGGTGTAGATATCTCTTTGAGTTAGTGTTTTTATTTCCTTTGAATATGTACCCAGAAGTGGAATTGCTGGATCATATGATAGTTCTTTTTTAAAACTTAAAAAAAAAATTTTTTTTTTTTTACATTTATTTTTTTTTTGAGAGACAGAAACAGAGTATGAGCAGGGGAGGGGCAGAGAGAGAGGGAGACACAGAGGCGGAAGCAGGCTCCAGGCTCCGAGCCATCAGCACAGAGCCCGATGCGGGGCTCGAACCCGCGAACCGTGAGATGGTGACCTGAGCCGAAGTCGGACGCTCAACCGACAGAGCCACCCAGGCGCCCCTCTTTTTTAAAACTTTTTAAGGAAACTCCATACTGTCTTCCAGAGTGGCTGCACCAGTTTGCATTCCCACGACCGTTGCATGAGCGTTCCCTTTTCCCCCACAGCCTTGCCAAACGATCACTGATGAGGTTTTTCTGCCTGATTAGTTCACGTGTCTGAGATAACTATTACTTATTGCTAGGGTGAGACAGGATTCAACCTTGATTTTATTTCTTTTTTCCATTTTATAGATATATTAGGAAGAAACCTTATTCACGTAAATAAGTATATTGGACTAGAAGGGGGAGTGGAGTTTTCTTAGAGCAAATGTCGCCTGATTTTTTCAGGCTCTTTTCTTTTCTTTTTTTTAAGTTATTTACTTTGAAAGAGAGAGAACGTGGCACAGGGACAGAGAGCAGGGGAAAAAGAGAGAATCGGAAGCAGGCTCCTTGCTGTCAGCGCAGAGCCTGACACGGGACTCGAACTCACAAACCGTGAGATTATGACCTGAGCCGAGATCAAGAGTCGGATCCTTAATCAACAGAGCCACTCAGGCGCCTCCCCAGCTCTTTTCATGTGACGTGCCTGCCCCCAATCACATAATGATTATCACTGAGAGCTTTTTGAATCGTGGTAAAACATACATCTTGAAATTTCGCCCTTTTAACTGTTTCGGTGATTTTTTTTTTTTTAATTTTTTCTTTAACATTTATTTATTTTTGAGACAGAGAGAGACAGAGCATGAACGGGGGAGGGGCAGAGAGAGAGGGAGACACAGAATCGGAAGCAGGCTCCAGTCTCTGAGCCATCAGCCCAGAGCCTGACGCGGGGCTCGAACTCACGGACCGCGAGATCGTGACCTGAGCCGAAGTCGGACGCTTAACCGACTGAGCCACCCAGGCACCCCTGTTTCGGTGATTTTAAGTACGCTCACATTGTCATGCAATCATCGTCACCATCTGTCTCCACGAATTTTCGATTTTCCCAAACTGAAACGCTGTCCCCACGAAATGCTAACGCCCCATCCCCTCCTGCCCCTGCCCATTCTACTGTGGAACCACCTTTCTCCTTTCTGTCTCTATGAATTTGAGTACAGTAGGTTCCTCAGACAAGTAGGACCATACGGTGTTTGTCCCTTTGGGGTTTTTTTGTTTTTTTACATTTATTTATTTTTTGAGAGACAGAGCACAACCAGGGGAGGGGCAGAGAGAGAAGGAGACATGGAATCCGAAGCAGGCTCCAGGCTCCGAGCGGTCAGCATGGAGCCCGACGCGGGGCTCGAACCCACAAACTGCGAGATCCTGACCTGAACTGAAGTCAGACGCTCAACCAGCTGGGCCACCCCGGTGCCCCTCTATTTTTAACATCCCCACCAACCATACACAAGAGTCCCAGCGAAAAATAAATTGAAGTGATCAGTCAGCGGACAATACAACTAAAGCCTTCCTTCAATTTTGTTGAAAGCAAAAGATTGGATACCACCCACTTGCCGAGGGGTTTGTTACCCAGTCTTGATTAGAGTCATCTACTTTTTTAGGACTAGCACAGTATTTCCAATTGCCTTTTTGTGTGTTTTCCCAGAGGTGTTTTCATTCCTGGGGCAACGCACCAGAGTGAGAGTTAGAGAGGGTTAGCCTGACTTCGGTGAAGTGTGGGAAGATTGGAGGCCAAGGGAGAGGGAGAAACGTCAGCCCTGGCTCGCTGTGCCCACCATGGACACTTGCTCAAGTGGAGACGTTTTAGGGGGAACAAATTATGGGTTGAAACTGAGGATCGGGAACTTGGTTCTCAGTGCTTCTTAAGCTGTAATGTGCATCAGAATCATCTGGCCGGGGGGATCCTGTTACGACACAGTTGCGCCGTCCCAAGAGAGTTTCCAAGCCAGTAGGCCTAAGGTAGGGCCCAAGAATTTGCATCATTCATAAGCTCCCAGGTGATGGTGTTGCCGCTCGGGGCACCGCCCGGAGAACCACTGCTCTAAGGTGAATCAAGGGAATCATGGGCGCCCGGGCACATACCTCTGTACCTGGCTGATTCTTGCCTAGAGCTTCCCCCGCACCGTACGTAGCAAGTGAGTTCATGCACCTTCGTTGATGGCCGTGCCGTCGGGACACGGCGGAGGAGAAAATCAGCTGGTGCTGTACAGCTTGTCACTTGTCTTGTGCTCCCATCCCCCCCACTGAAAGGCCCTTATGAGGAGGGAGCAGGTCTCACTTCTCTAACCTCCACTGTAGATGCCTGATGACTATTTGTGTAACTGAATACTATAATCGTCTTCTCGTGAAAAGTTGTGACTGGTCCATTTATTAATTAGTGTTTCCAACAGGAAAACGTAGACATCCTCTCGCAGGGTCACAATATGTATTGTTATCCTCTGGAGAGAAATTCAGATATAATCAAGGAGAACATAAAAGGGAATAATGAGCTGTAAGATGTCATCCAAACCTAATATTAACCTTTAAGTAACAGCACTGTGTGAACTGAATCACCTCTCATTTTCTGTGACCATGAGGCAAATGGGCATACAGATTTAATGGGGGCATTATAAAAAGATTTTAAATCTATTGATGATACAGATATGTAAGGTACTCTAGGGCGCATAGGATGAAAATGAACGAAGCACGCATCCTACCAGCAAGAAGCCCCGAGTCTACGAAGAAAGAGCGCATTTGAACGGAAATACCTAAGGAAGCACCGGAAGATAGAGAAGGAAAGGATTCTGGGATTTCATTGTACAGAAACATTACCTTCAGATCAGACTCTGGGGAAGGTAAAACCCTCAGGGAAACTTCTGTGTGGGCGGTGACATTTGAGGCAGGCCACAGAGGACAGGTAGGAGCTGACGATGGGGAACTGGGGTAAAGAGCGGTGACAGAGAAATTTTGGGCCCCAGGGGGCAAAAAGCAAAAGAACGGAGCCACTGAGGCAGGAAATCACGAGAGCTACACAAGGAGCAGATATTCCACGCGACTGGAGGACACAGAGCATGAAATGAGCGGGGACCAAGCATGGGACCAGATCGTGGCAGACCTTGGATGACAGGCCAGCTAAGGAGTTGGCATTTTATTCTGCAATCAACAGGCAACCATTGACCAGGTCTGAGCCAGATCAGAGACGTGCCTCAGGAAGATTCCTTTGAAAGGAATGTATAGGGTAGATGAGACAGGCCAGAACCCAGAGGCAGGGGGACCCATCGCCGTAGTCTCTGAGGACAGAGGGGGGCGGGGGCAGACGGTGCGTGGTTAGAATAGACCAAGTGTGGTAACTGACTGGTTGTGACCGGTAGAGGGAAAAGAGGAGTCAAATGTAACGGTTAAGTTTCAGGTCCAGGCGATTGGGCAAACGGCCTTGTCAGAAATTGGGAATAGAGGAGGGGCAGGGTTTAGTGAAGGCAAAGGACAGATAGGCTGAGTCTGAGGTCTCAGCACACCATCCCTCCGGATGCCTCATGGGCAGTTAGAAGCGAGGCGCAGGAGAGCCCCCGAAGTCGCAGGTGACGATTTCTGACTGACCTCTATAGAGGTGATAAGCGAATGGTGTTATGAGATGGGAACAGGGTGCGATCGCCGTAGCAAGCAGAGCAGAAGGGGACGACGTGGGCACGACAGTCCAGGACTGACCCTCGAGACGCTCTTTCTACTTTTTCCGGCGACCCACACGTTTTTGTTGGTGTGCCCACTCGGAGGTCGGCCACCCTCAGAGCTGCGCAGGAGGAGAAAGGGGAACAGAGACGGAGACCGGAAAGGAGTGACAGCGAGGTGGGAAGGTGAAGGGCTGTGAGGTGGACGAGTGAAGGGCATTTCAAGCAGGCGGTATTGGAGCGATGAGGGGTTCCAGAGAGGTCAGAGAGGATGCAACATGTTGGAAGTTCGCGGGATTTGGCACTGAACTAGTAGAATACGGTGAAAGTGACGGGACCTTCCGTCGAAGATCACGTCTAAACAGGCTGGCACTTGTACCTTACATTCTCTCTCTCTCTCTCTCTCTCTCTTTCCCTTTCGCTTGCTCACTCTGATAAACCCATCTGCCACATTATGAGCTGCCCTGGTGGAGAGGCCCACAGGACAAGAGACTGCGGATGGCCTCTGGCCAACAACCAACGGCAATCAGCCCAGCCGCCCACGAACAGGGCAGTCCTCCCGACAAGTCCGTGACCGAGCTCGGACACGAATCCTTCCCCAGCCAAGACTGCCTTGAGGAGGGCGCAGCCCCAGCCGACACCTTGATTGCAGCCTGTGAGAGACCCCGGGCCAGAAGCTCCCGTTACGCCACCCCCCAACTCCCTGACCCTCAAAAAGTGGGAGACAGCAAATGTGTGTTAAGTCCCTCCATCTGAGAGCAGTCGCTGATGCAGCAAGAGAGAACTAATGCACAGCACCGGGAGGAGAGCGGTGAGAGTAGGAGCCAAATCACAAGGTGTTAAGTACATAGGAAGACATGCAGGGGCGCCTGGGCGGCTCAGTCGGTTAAGCGTCCGGCTTGACTTCGGGTCAGGTCATGATCTCGAGGTCCGTGAGTTCGAGCCCCGCGTCGGGCTCTGTGCTGACAGCTCGGAGCCTGGAGCCTGCTGCGGATTCTGTGTCGTCTTCTCTCTGCCCCTCCCCCGCTTGCACTCTCTCAACAACAACAACAACAAAAAAAAAAAAAAATGAAAAACACACACACAACAAAGAAATGCAGGCCGGAAGTATAAACAGGTCATCTAAGAAATGTGATGGCGAAGGGAAGCATGGAAACGCTACTTCCTACCCCAAGCTGATTTTCAAATGGGTATAATAAATCAAGATATTATTTAGAGCTATTAAGATTACATAGATTTGCTGTAGCCTCAGGGCCAGTTGGAGTGATGTTACTTAAACATTCAGAGACTTACGAGTCTTCATGGGGTTAGTTCTTGCCGAGAGCGAGAACTAATAATCATCATCACCGTCCTCCTTGGGTGTCCTCGTACACCTGGCATCAGCCGTGCCCTGTGTTACCCCGTGAATGCTGGGTCCCTGTGCAGTAGGCACGGCGGGCACTAATGAAGCTAGACCCGCCGGCGCTACCTTCTATCTCTGTAATTTAGAGAACTCGGTGCCTGTGACACGACACTGAGAGGGGTCGCAGTAAAAGCTGCAAAAGATCTCTGCACTCGGGTGCCATCTGCAAAGGGGTCCTGATCGCCCCAGTCAATTACTCAGCCGCGTGTCATTCCTCAGGCAACCAACGGTTCCAGAAAAGCTGTGCCGCGGTCAGCTGCCCCTCCCAGCCCTTCCTGCGGTGCTTTGGGGGGCAGGGGGAGGAGGGGGGCGGCTTCCAATCTGCATCCACCGGAGAAGGTGAAAAACCAAACTCGGGGCCTCGTCCGGTGGCTTCCGGTGGCCGACACCGCACCCCCGAATGTGCTGGAACTCACGGCATCTTGACTCATTTGGGTCATCCCAGGGGCGCGTAAGCAAACGAAACGGGTGTTTAGTCGTGCCATATCAGTTACCGAGAAGCATTTTTCCTTTTCCTGAAGGCAACGGCGGTGGTAAAACACGTTTAGTGGTTTTATGTGTTTTTCTATTCCCGTCCCGTTGCCCTTCTCACGGTTAAGGAAACGGTTTTCTCCGCTCAGTGCTAGCGTTTCCGAAATGCTGCTTGTTCTCAAGAGGTAAACATGAGTCAATTAGTCACCGAAATCTATTTGCACAGATGAGTCTTCACATTCGTCAGCAGCCATAGCAACAAAAAAGACATGTTTCCCCCTCTGTAGTATGTAACTAATGGTTTACTTAAAAATAATTTCTGTCTTCTTGGTAAAGAGAGTTTTTACGCCCCCTCCTCCACCCCAGACTATGCAGAGAAGAAGGAAAAGACGGTGAAGACGTCCGAGGTTTCGTTCATAAGGGCATTACTAATTTATCACTATTATGTTTGTTTACATGGATAGTTTTTCCAGTCCTCCGTTTTGGTATCGAGTGATGTCATCGTTTATTTATATACTATTTAACAGACACCTTCTGCAGAGCCCATGCTCTGTGTCAGTTGCTGTCCTAAGCACTTTGTAAATGTGAATTCATTTACCCCTCCTGACAACCCCGTGAGGCAGGTGCCATGGTCATCACCGTTCCTGCTGCAGAGGTGAGGAAACTGGGGCCCAGAGACGTTAGGGAACTTGCCCAAGGCTACACAGCTAAGGAGCGGTGGAGCTGAGATTTGTTCCCCAGACAGTCGGGGCTCGCTGCATTCTGCTGTCTCTGTGAGGCACTTCATTAGTTTTGCTTCTAAAGGCTTCCAGAGTGCTATTTTAAGTCACATCCACCTGCCAACTACTGACCACGCCAGAGCCCTGAGTAAACAGAAGTGAAGTCAGCACAATCCATTCTGGGTAGATGACTTTCAGCCCAAGGTTGGGCCCCCAGGGGCTAGGGAGATGTTGCCTATCAGTCTCTGGCTCAGTCTCTTGGACACCCCTTGTGGGGTATTCCAATGCCTTCTCTTCCTTCCAGTGAACTTGACCCATCCTTCGGACCCAGTTCAAATGTCCCCTCCTTTGAGACACAGCCCCTGAAAGCCAGGCAGACAGGACAAGGTCATGGTGGATGTGCCAGAGAACAGCCTGGGAGAAGCCTCTGGGGAGAGTTGTGCCCCAGGCTGGGCTTTAACAAGCTCCCAGTGATCTGGGAATAATTGCAGACATTTCTAGAGTGCTTGCCGTATAAATATGTTAGCTTCATCGTCACAACAGCCCCGTGACATCTACGTATTCTTATTATCTGTTTGTCTTGTTTACTTTTAAATCCATGATAGCTACCATACAGCATTATATTAGTTTCAGTCTTATTATCTCTGTTTTACAAATGAGGAGTCAGAGGTTAAGTAACTTATCTGGTAAGCGGTAGAGCCATGAATCAAGCAAACACAGGCAGTTTGGCTCCTGTTACCATGCAGTCGACCACCACAGTATACTTCCTCCCTGTGTGGGAAAGCCAGATGCAGTGAAAGCGCTAAGGCAAATATTAGAAGGAAGGTTCGCGAACCAACCGTTCTTTGCAGAGATGTTTGCAGTTCTGCGTGCGGTAGTTCTCATGATCAGGTTTCCCTGGGCTTAGCAGCATGGTCTCCTGGGGAAGGTTGAGGCTGCTTTGGGGCAAAAAAGCAAATAATTTCCCTGAGTATTTACCTTTTTTTTCCCCCAAAAGTTTAGAACAGCATTCATTCATTCATTCATTCATTCAACAAGTCTTCAGGGAGGGCCTGCCGTATGCCAGGCACTGCTCTAGCCCGGGACACACAGTAGCAAATAAAAGTGAGCAAAATCCCTGCTTTCCTGCCTTTGCTCTGGATTTTTCTACGTTGTTCCAACTATAAATTCTTTTGTCCCATTTTCGTCATCTCAATTTTATCCCATCTGTAAATGTACCAAAACATAATAATCTTATGAGCAAGTAAAACGAACAGCGTATTTTGTTAATGTTTATTTTTGAACGAGATAGAGCACGAGCAGGGGAGGGGCGACATACAATCTGAAGCAGGCTCCACGCTGACAGCAGCGTGAACTCACAAACCGTGAGATCGTGACCTGAGCCGAGGTCAGATGCTCAACCGACTGAGCCACCCCGGCGCCCTGAACACCACATAGTTTTAATGAGACACAGTTGGGTCCAAGCATTGTGGTGCTGGCCCTTGGATTCCACTTCAGCCCTGATTGTGAGAACTTGGCAAGTCCCGTGAGCTCCTGGATGAGATTTGTCTTCTGGGTCTAGCGTCGTCTTTTATTCCGAATAGCCTTATTTTACCCAGCTAGGCGGGGGGGGGAATAATAATGCCTTGGCCCCTGTCTCTGCTACAGTCTCTGCTAAAGTCCTGAAGCAGGTGTGAGCCCCTGTGAGCAGGTGTGGCGATTTTTCAGTGTCTGTGTCTGGGCACACTTTCCTCTTTTCCTAGAAGCCGCGTTTCAGCAAACTTGAAACTCATAGAAAAGTTGCAAGAATGGTACCACTATGTGTTTCTACTCCGAAGCGTTTGATAGTAAGCTGCGAACCTGATGCCCTGCCACCCCCCCTGAACGCTTCGGTGTGTGTTTCCTGCAAAGGACATTCTCCTCCATGACCACATGACGACCATTACAACCAGGGTGCGAACACTGACGCGTCACTACCATCTAAGCCACAAACTCCATTTCGGTTTCTCCCAAGGCCCCCAATAATGTGCTTTATAACAAAAGGATCCAAATCCAGGATCACAGGTACCGTTTTATCTTCCCGTCTTCTTAGTCTGCTTCAGTCTGGAACAGCGCCCCAGTCTCTCCTTGCTTTTTTATGATCTTGACGTTCTGAAGAGTACAGGCCAGATCTTACGTAGAATGCCCCTTAATTTAGGTTTGTCTGATGTTTCCCCGTGATTAGGTTCAAGTTATGCATCATTTGCAGGAAGAGCTCAGAAGCGATGCTGTGTTCTCGTTGCATCCTATCAGGTGGCCCATGATTTCAATTTGTCCCATTACTAATGATGTTCACTTTGATCACTTCATTAAGGTGGCAGTATCTGCCAGCCTTCTCCACCGTAAAGTTATTCCCTTTGTAATTAACAAGTATTCTGTGGGGAGGGGAGCTTCTGCGAGACTATGTCAATATCCCCTTCCTCATAAAACTTTCACCCATTAATTTTAGCATCCATTGATGTTCCTTGGCCGAATTAATTATTACTATGATGGTTGCCAAATGGTGATTTTCTAATTCAATCACCCCTTAAACATTTATTAGTCGCTTTTTTAATGCAAGGAAGAGCTTCTCCTTCTCCCCATTTATTTATTTATTTGCATATGGACCTATGGGTTCCTGCGTTTCAGCAAGGTTTCACGAATCTTTCTTTCCTGGCTATTCTCGAATCTCCTATGCAATTCGAGGTGTCTGCCTTGAGCAGCATTGTGGGGGCAGACAGCAGTTGCAAAATGAAGCCTCCTCTCGGAGACCTTGCCAGCCTCTCCGAGCCACACAGCCCCGATGCACCAACTGTACCACCAAGGTTTTCGCTAGAAGTCAATGATCACCGACTTCGTGGAGAGCGGAGACGGGGCGCTGTTATTTACTTGCGTTACTTGAATTCACCACCGCCATGTAGATTGTTACCGCCATCGACAATTTACATGTGAAGAAATCAAGGCATTCAGGAGTTTATCCCCTTGCCCAAGGACACACGGCCTGTTCAGTATCAAAGTAAGGACCTCCATCCGTCTGACTCCTAACTCAGTGTCGCCTACCACTTTGCTGGCCTGTCCCCGACCTACCCCCTACAAACACAGAAGTCTCTGGGATGACTGCGTCATCACTTTCCTTTTTCTGCTCGGTTTGTATTTGTTCTGTGGGGCAAAGTCAGCTTCTCCCGCAATCCGTCTTTGGAGTGTGGCTTTCTTAAATCATTCATGGGGACTGAGGTGACACCCATCTGCCGGATAAAATCAGAGGTTGTCAAATTCCAGGTGTGAAAAGTCAGCAGACTTCACAGACACTGAATGCAATGACAAGATAGGAAGGGGAAAAAAAAGAACTCAAATCCTTCCCTCAAACCGCGCCCCCCCCCCCCCCCCACCCCAGCCAGTATTAGCTTTAAGACCTGAGATGTTTTGGTCTTAGAGTTAAATTTCCCAGCAAATGTTCCCGTCCGAGGGGGGCCTGCACAGTGGCATGACCTTCCCCGCCAATGTCCCTGCTGATCTGCGAGACCAGGATGCTCAGAGGGAAGCCCCTGGGTTTGTACGGTTTGCAGTTCATGCTGAAAGTCGGACGAGTTAAGTCCCACAGACGGGGGGCCTTTGCTGAATCAGTGATCATGCAGGGCTGGTACCTGGGGACCTTTTCCTCCCCCCTCATTCATTCATTCATTCATTCCTCCATGACAGAATTCAGAGTCGCCTGTTGCAGGAGCGAGACAAGTAACCAGAACACCAGTCCCAGCCTTCATTCAGCGGCTATTCTCAAAACTCCGCACGTGCACAATATTTCCCAGGGGTTTTGTGTCCCTGTGTTCATCTGCGCATTCAGGGAACGGCTATTTCCCGGTGGCGCGGTGTGTGCTGGGCACCAGAAGCCTCGAGAAGGGCAGAAGCCGGCAGGGAACTCCCCGTCCAGGCCAGGAAGTCATCAAGTGTTGACTGATGCCGGTCCTGGCCGGGAGCTGGGCAGGCGCCGGGGAGGGAAAGGAGGTTTTCTGGACGGAAGAAGCGGCCTTGAACCTGCCAAATAAAAGGGCAGTTGGGTTTTCCTGAGGCCCCGGAGGCCTAGAGAGGGAGACAGCAGGCAGGATGAGGGCTCAGGGAAGGTAAGGCCAGAGGCCCATGGGTGTCCCGAACTCAAGGACACTGAGCTGCAGCCTGAGGAAGGGAGTCTCCCGACATCAAACCTGGAAAAGCAAAATATGGTTCCAGTTGCTTCAACTTTTCACCAGATTCCACTTACACAGCTGGCAAAAAGTAAATAGCTCCCACCCCTGCCCGAAGGAGTCCTAAAGTACAGATTTTAAACACGTGTGTACGCACGCACACATACGTTCTTTGCTAAGCTTCTTGATCTCTGTTGATATTGTTTGCACACCCCCGTGCAACGTTCCAGGGGCAGGTACTGGCCGGGGCTCTGGCTGGTGACCATATTCGTCGTGGCCCTGGCGGCCACCCAAAAAGCCGAAACCACAAAACGCGTGGCTGAGGGCAGTTTACCAGAAATACCGATTTATTTTATTGCATTTAAAATATGTTAAGAGGCCTCCAAAGGAACAGCCACTCAAGCCCGCTGTGGACCCATTCCCACGTGTCTGGACCTGCTCCTGGCTCGACCGCTGGGTCCTCAAGCGAGCTGTGGCCAGCAGCCTGGCGCTGTCTCTCCCAGTGACTGCACCGAGGGCCCCAGCACTCTGCCACCCAGCTGCACAGGGAGGCCCTGGAAGGGAGTCTGGGGAGGGAGGTGACACCCCAACCAGAAATCCACCCACCGGACACCCACACCGCAGGGCTGTCTTATGCAAAGTATGTGGGCAGACCTAGTGGAGCCTGGTCTGATTGCTTTTGACCTTCGTGACCTTAGGAGTGTCACACAACCTCGCAGGGCCTTAGCTTCCTCCCCCCAAAATGAGAATAAACCAACCCGGAGGGGGTTGAAGAATGGTCTGGTGTCATTCTTCCCTCTGTCCAAAAAAACAGACCTGGGGGGAGCCAGCTGGTGACTTCCTCAAGGCAGCTCGGCAGCAGGCATAGCCGAAGGGAGAGAGAGCCTGCCAGGGCCCTTGGCAGACACGGGGCTGGCCTGGCAGGACGGGGCACCTGGCAGAGCAGGCTTCAGGGCCACAGTCTCCTGGTGGCCTTATTTGGAAGGTGCCCTTGGGTTTGTCCTCCACTCTGATTTTCCCAGGCTGCCCGAGCGTCCGTGAGAGCCAGCGCCTGGAAACGGCCCCTCTGTGCTCAGTCCCCAGGGCTGCTTTTTCTCCAAGAACGCAGCACGCAGTGGGGATTGCTATCTGCTTTTAATCTCATTCCATCCCCGTGGGGAAAAACAATTAGGATTGACCCCATTTTACGGATGGAGCGGTCGGAGCCTGGAGGGGTTCGCGGCGGAGTTGGAAGCCCCGGTCCAAGGCGTTCCCCTTCCAGTATCCCGACACAGTGTATTTCTTTCAAGTGTGTTTTCCATGTTTCAAAATGTATTGATTCGCACAAGGAATCGGTACTCAACGCGTACAAACTGAGTCTGGTTCTAGGGGAAGGGAGCAACCACAAAAGCCACCAAGATCCCTGCCCTCGGGGAGCACACATTCTAAAGAGAGGGAAAACAAATTCACTTGCAAAGAAATTCATTAGCAAGTTAATTTCCCATAGAGGTAGGTGTTAGAAAGACAATGAAAGAAGAAAGACCTCTTTGGGGAGGAGACTGTTGAGCTGAAAGCGCCTGATGGAAGAGGAGGAAGTTTCCAGGCAGAGGAAGCTAGCACACAGGCCCTAAGGCAGGACGGAGCTCGGGGAAGAGAGTGTTCCAAGGCCAGTGTGACCGGAGGGTAGCGGATGAGGGCGAGGAATGGACGGAGAGGAGATCCAGGCGAGATTGGCAGGGGCCTTGTAGGCCCGTGTAGAGGGCTTGAATTTTATTTCAAGTGCCCTGGGAAACGAGAGGCGGATGGGTTCTGGGTCTGCTGATATCTTGGACGCGGACATTCTGAAAAACGAGGAGGGAAGGGCGTGAGAAACTGGGTGGTGGGGCCCTGACCCTGAAGGAGAAATCTGGGGAAGAAGTAGGTTGGCGGGGCGGGTAGGGGTGTGGTGCAGAAAGCCAGGACTTGGGTGTCGGCCGCGTTGAATTTGACCTGCCGATTATCTAGGCATTAAATCGTGGACAAAAATAGACACCATCCCTGTCCCCATTTCAGCCAGGGCTGGTGGTAGCAACACAGGTCTCCAAAACAACGTCTTCACTGGGGTCCAGGGATATGGCTGCAGGGAGCCTGTGCGCCCCCGGAGATTCTGTCTCCTAGCGGACCTCCTCTCGAATCCTTTTGAGATGGTGATTGATCTCGATTGATCAAACAATTGATCTCCGAATCCACAGACTTACGTAGGCACAGGCTGGCACGACCCTGCTGGGGCTTCCCGACGCAAGGCCTCTGTTCTAGTGCTGTTGAACTCTACGCAGACCCTCGCACCTACTCGGCGATTTCTCCCCTCCAAGCCTTTGCTCCTGCAGCCCCCTTCCACGCGGAAGGACACCCCCTTCATCTCTGGCCCCGGTGGCTTAGCTAACCTCTAATCGTACCTCTTCCCTCTGCGCCCTTTCCCTGAGTGAAACTGCACACCAGGTCCCCTTGAGCTTATGATGAGCACCTCGAAGGAGAAGTGCAGGCCACCGGGGGAAAGTCTAACGGGAAAGAGACCCTGGGAACAGTGATCTGCGCGTGAAGACCTGGGAGAGAAGTAAAAGTGGTGAGGGGTGGGCGGGGGGAGGAGGGAAGGGAAGAAAAGGGTATCCGGTGGGAGACGGGTACATCCTGTTAATAGTCAGTAGTTATCGAATGCTTCCTAGTACCCGTAACTAAACCATCTGACAATTCCCTGACTTCTCATTGCTCTACACAAACACTTTGAGAGATTCTTTTTTTTTTTTTTTTTTTTTCCAATGTTTTTTTATTTATTTTTGGGACAGAGAGAGACAGAGCATGAATGGGGGAGGGGCAGAGAGAGAGGGAGACACAGACTCGGAAACAGGCTCCAGGCTCCGAGCCATCAGCCCAGAGCCTGACGCGGGGCTCGAACTCACGGACCGCGAGATCGTGACCTGGCTGAAGTCGGACTCTTAACCGACTGCGCCACCCAGGCGCCCCTGAGAGATTCTTTAAATCCTGTGGAATAGTCTCAAACAAGATGGGCCTAAAAACCAGGGCCTGGAGCTATGAAATCAGTGATTTGTTTCCTAATATGATTGATTGTGCTCAGTATCATGTATCTGCACCAAAAAGTGGAGGAAACCAGCGAGACCAAATTTTAAAGTTTATGTCATCCTGCAGAAAAGGAATAAATGTTTAAAAAAAAAATCCGTGCCATCCACAAGGAGTCTAGAAAGCACAAATCCAACCGTTGTGTCTGAGCGACGAGGTGACGAGTGTTCTCTTTTCTTTCTTCAACATATCTGTACTTCCCAGCGTTCCTTTAAGGAGCCTTGTATCACTTACACACATTTTTACAAGTCACAATTAAAATGAAGAGGAAAAACAATGCAAGTACCATTTCAGACTTGTCTGAACCTTCAGAGCAGGGCAAAATCAGCTAGTTACGGTTTCAGAAAATTAACTAGTTTAATTCATGCTGTTTGTTCACTGAGAGTTAATTTAATATACTTATCCTAGAAAATAATGCATTATTCAGTTTAATCAATATTCATTTGTTCTTTGCATAATCATATTTGCAAAAGCATTTATTAACAATGTTCCTGCAGACTCACAGTGAAAGGCCGTGCTATAAGTAGAGACAAATTTTTGAAATAAAAGAAAAACAATGAATTTACCAACATTACACAAATGATTGATTCTCTTATGCTGCAGGTTTCCATTTAAATGCAGCCAGGAATCTTTTGCATATGTGTTTTCATTGGAAGCAGCAATAGATTCAGTGTCAAATTAATGAATATCATGTTAATTCAAAGGAAATTAAATCTGGGTTATTATTGAATAGTTGGCATATAACATTGGCTCTTTCTACATAACCTCAATTGACTGGAACAGTCGATGCTATGGATATTTGCAAATGTTTGTTCTTGTAGAACTGACAAATACATATTTTTTCCACTCTAATCTGGATGCTTAGCATTGCATAGACACAGGGAAAAGTCATGTTAGGTTTTGAACACATTGGGCCTTGAAAAATGTCACCTTTTAGAAATAAAGAGGTCTCTTATGAAGAAGTCCTATTTGCCTTGTTGAATTTTTTCGTTAAGAATGTTTTTTAGATTGTGATCAGTATTGCTCATTGATTCATTTTAGGTCATTTTTCAGAGCTCAGGCTTTCCAGAAGAAAATGGGGAACTGGATTTGGTGGATTGTTGACCAGCCTTCATACGACGTTCAGGACAATACACCCTTCGGAGCAATGGGTAATGTTACGATAGCACCTTCGTTTCCGTTATATTGGTTCAGTATCTTTGTAGCTGAAATATAATCGGTAAGATTTTATTAAGTGGAAACACCGATTAAAAGCTATTTTCAGCTAGGTTGGAAACTTCCAAGAAAAGTAGCTTCCAAGAAAATGGCAGAGGTCGTGGGAGGCTGGTGTCAACACTAAATTGAGATGCAATACGTTACGTTAACTTCCAACTGGACAGCGAACTCCGAAGAATTTTATATGGTTCTTTCCACAAGGTACAACTCCAACATTTTGTCATTCTAAGGAGGAGCGTCTAGAGCCTTAAATTCATAATTACTCAGAAATAGCTATATGAAAAAGGTATCTGCTAGTAAGGTAATCCCCCACAAATGGGGGAAGGTTGAAGGGAAAAAATATTAAGAAAATTTTTTTTTTTTTTTAAATTTTTTTTTAACGTTTTTTATTTATTTTTGAGACAGAGAGAGACAGAGCATGAACGGGGGAGGGGCAGAGAGAGAGGGAGACACAGAATCGGAAGCAGGCTCCAGGCTCCGAGCCACCAGCCCAGAGCCCGACGCGGGGCTCGAACCCACAGACCGTGAGATCGTGACCTGAGCTGAAGTCGGACGCTTAACCGACGGAGCCACCCGGGCGCCCCTATGAAGAAAATTTTAATCGTCGGAATGGCCACGCGTGTCTTCCAAATGTGGATGGGTCTCACTTACATGCCAGCCGTTAGGTGGAATGTTCTTACCGAAGTAACAAATGATGGTGGTAATCCCTCAGCCACCGTTCGATGCCTCATCTGGGGGGAAAGCTAAGGTCTCTCCTACTGAACTTAAAAGGGCGTTGAGCACACATTGCAACTACTGGCAGGGTGATTACATAAACAAACAGTTAAGGGATTTCCTATAAGATAAACCCTTTTCCAGAAGGGGCAGGTAAATGCTTGAGTTTTCAAAGAAAATATTTATCCAGGGAGAGGTGAGCAATGGAATACATTTAGCAACTAAGGCCAAACACACAGGCCACGCCTCCTTCTTCAGATGTCCGTCGGAACAGCATTTCTAATCGTTTACTGCCAAAGTACAAGCTGGCTTAGAATATGTGATTTTTGAAAGTCTGGTCGCCTTTTTTTTTATTGTGGGAAAAAACCCCACCTTGTTCCATTTTAAAACGTGATTTGTATTACTTTGCGGCCAGAGAATCCTCATGAAAACAGCTATAAGTTTCTGGCAGAGGTTGGAGGGCAAAATGGTTTAATTTACAAAACCAGACATCAGAGCCAATGTTTCTGGAAGACCTCAGTTCGGGAGAGGCAAGCACATCTGTCCCTGGAGTGGCTGGGTCCCACAGGTTTCAGTGGCTGTCCGAGCACCTCCTGGGCCACCTCTGTTCCAGGCAGTCAATGCCAGAGGAGTCATTTTTCTCAGTTGGCAAGGTGACGATTTATGAAAACCGAAAGATCATACTCACATCTAAACATAGATGCCAGCTTTCTTGAATGCACCTAAAAAAAATCTTCTAAGTTCCTGAATTCCCGGGGGCCGGGGGTGGCCCAGTCAGTTTAGGGTCTGACTTCCGCTCAGGTCATCATCTCACCATTCGTGAGTTCGAGCCCCGGGTCGGGCTTCATGCTGATGGTGCAGAGCCTGCTTGGGATTCTCCCTCTCTCTCCCTCTCTCTTTCTCTGCCCCTCCCCCACTTGCACTATCTCTCAAAATAAACATTTATATATATGTGTATATATGTGTGTGTGTATACACACATATATGCACACGTATATATATGTACATGTATATATACACGTGTATATATATACACATATATATACACTTGCACTATCTCTCAAAATAAACATTTATATATATGTGTATATATATGTGTGCGTATACACACATATATGCATACGTATATATATGTACATGTATATATACACGTGTATATATACACATATACACACATGCACATATATGTATATATGCGTGTGCGTATGTATACATGTATGTGTGTATCTACACATGTACACATATATGTGTGTATACATATGTGTATATACATGTGTGTGTATACACATATACATATATGTATATATACACATACACACATATATACATATATACACACATATACATATATATACACATATATATACGTATATGTGTGTATATATACACATGTATGTATATATACGTATATATACACATGTATGTATATATACGTATATGTACACATGTATGTATATATACGTATATATACACATATATACATATATATGTATGCACATATATGCATATGTATGCATATATATATATATATATATATATATATATATATATATATATTAAGTTCCCAAATTCTGTATCAAGTTCACGGGCTTCTTGGTTTGAGATTTTGGAAATGACCATTAATATCAGCGATGGTCCCAGGGATCTGCTTTTTTTTTGCCCCCTGCCAACACACTCTTAGGAGTTCGTTCAGGAAAGACTTCATCGGAATATTCTGCCAGATCAGTACAGCTAGCCCAGGCCAAAAAAACATGACAGCCCAGCTCCAGGTTCTAAGGCGGTGACATTTTCTGCTTAGAGATGCCTGCTTACTTTGCACATGCCCATGGGTCAGGACCCTTCCTGGTCAACCAGGGGCGCCACCTCTTTGGCAGAGGAGACTTTCCCCAGTTGTGAAGTTTTCTGGGGCGTGTAGGGGGTCACCTCAGAGAAAAAAGGTCACACAGGGCACAGAGTTGGTTACTCAGGTGCCGGCAAACTTACCTGATAATCCCTCTGTAGACTCCAGAGGGCTGCAGCTGGATAAACGAAGCTGCCCTGTCATTTCCAGGAAGAAAAAAGAAAAACCCTCTTCCAAATCCAAGGGGAGACAAGCAGTCGTATAAAGGACCCCGAGCACTCTCCTTGAGGTCACCAGGAAGGGTTTTAACTTTTTCACTCTCAAGTCAGTTTCGTGCCAAGACGAAGAGCTCTCGCGTAATCTTTACAAATACACTTGGTAAATGGGGCTATTTTTCCGATGAATTACCTACCCTGTGGTTTGGCAGTTGCTGTGGTACTGCCGTTGTATGCAAAGCTAAGGATACAGCCACACCTCATCTTTGCCTCCACCTCTTACTGGCCTCAGGATGTCTATCCGGCCTCAGTGCTGTCCCTCATTTAGCAAAACTTGGCATTTCCTACCCTCCTCCACTCCCACCAATATAGAAATGTCGGGCCGTGATTCCTCCTTTATTATGCTTCTCTATCTCTAATAGGCTGCATTTCTTAAGTGGGCTGGCTGCAATGCTGAGTTCTGAGGATGGTGAGGTTGCTTAAACCACACAGTCACGTGGGTGCACCTGGGTGGCTCAGTGGGTTAACCGTCCGACGCTCAGGTCATGATCTCACGGTTCGTGAGTTCGAGCCCTGCATCAGGCTCTGTGCCGACAGCCTGATGCTCAGGCTCCTGTCCTTCTCTCTCTCTGCCTCTGCCCTGCCGGTTCTCTCTCTCTCTCCACCCCCCCACCTCCTTCCCTCTCTAAATAAATAAATAAAGTTTAAACAGACACACACAGTAATGTGAAGTCATATGACATCAAACAATCCTGCTCCCCATTTTTTCAACTAGCTATCCCAGAGGATCCTATAATCTAATCAGAGAAATATACCTGTGTTGAAATTAAGCCGCCTATTTAAAACTAGGAAACTTTCCAAAATATACAGAAGTGGGGAAAATCGTACAGGGAAGGAAGCCCCGTTGACCCCTCACCCGGCTTGGTCAGTAGTTATGATTTTTCCCTAATTTGCTTCACCTCTTCCCACCCGCCTTGGGCTACATTCTGTTAAAGTAAATGCCAGCATTGTGCCATGTGCCCCGTCACCCCTGGGTACTGCAAAATCCCTTTTAGAAAATATACGGGCGTTTTTCTCGGATAACCGGAAGGCCGTTTTCAGGGTCCGAGGTCCTCACCAAAGTCTCTGCACCCCAGGGCCCCAGGCTTGGTGGCGGCTCCCTTAATGTTTGTCGAACCTGGCCTTTTCTCTAGTTCGTGGAAAGAAATCAAAAGTGACACGAGGACAGGTAGTTTTTCCAGGGCGGCCGCAGCTCCCGGACTGAAGCCCGAGGAAACTAATATTGATTTCTGCAGCCTCCTGCCCAAGTGTGGCCATGCTCCTGGTGAATATCACAGCCACATTGAAACGGCCACCTTCCCGGGCTGTGACTGTGTGCTTCTGCAGTTCATTGGGAAGCTGATTAAAGACTCAACCCACCTAAATGGAGGGGTTTTGTTGTCTCCTTCTTCATTTGATTCGGCTATAAAAGATTAAGTCGATGCATTTCCCCTCCCTCCCAAAGGTGCAAAAAAAATCTCGAACGCGTGCCAGCTGTTCTCTCTTATGACTAATTGATGTTTTGCACTCACAGCCTTGAAAAATAATCTTTTCCGTGCCCAGTGCCGGTTGTAATGAGATATATTATGCTGACAGCTTGAGCCCTTGTGAAGGTATGGAGCTCAGCATGTAAATAATTGTGTCGGCAATTTAAACATTTTGTATAAACGGCGCACTGTTTGGGACGAAGGCCGTGCTTGCCAGCACTTGGCCAGCTGTGCCCAAAAGTTGCAGCCCAGCCACTGTATGGCCCCGGCAGCCTGTAACCAGCCATGTGTCACCCGACACGGCGCCCCACACAGTCCTCGGCACATGGGGATCAGTCAACGCATGTTTGTGTAGAACGAATGCACACGTGAGCACCCCCCAAACCAAGCCTAAGAGAATAAAAGTTCATTTCTCCCCCGAAGGACAAAAAGAGAAACTAAATCGGCAGGTCCCAGGCGAAGACACAGGAGGCTGGCCGTTCCGGGGGCTCGGATGGAGTTCAATCCCTCGTGCGATGGCCACCGGCTGTTGGTTGACTCACGCTGGCTAGCCACGGGGTGCAAATGAAATCCTTCATTTCAAATCACTATTTAATGTGGTTGGGTTTTTTCTTTTTCTTTTTCTTTCTTTCTTTTTTTTTTTCCTCAAAAGATCTGGTCATCTCTCCAGCACTCACAAATTCGCATGTTTATTTCTGGATACGCAAGTTCAAACACCACCGTTTCAAAAGCTCTAAAACCATCAGTGACGATGTTGCAGTTATGGAAAGCGTGAGAACAGACAGACTCCCCTGGAACGGCTGAGTGGCCGCGTGGAGCTGCTGACGGGTACAAAGGTTTCTCCAAGAAGGCAACAAGCATGCCTACCGTTTGACCTGGTGATCTCACTTACGGGACTACGTCCCGAGGAAATAATCCAAAAGACAAAGCCGAACTCTATAAGGATATTTATGGCAAAGCCATTTATAACAGGGGGAAAATTGGAAACAACCCAAATGCCCCACAGTAAAGAGACCGGCTGAGCCAAGGATAGCCTATCGACTCGGCGCTGCACTGCACAGCCAGTAGAGCATCGAGCAGGTGGTTTGCTTCAATGTGCGGCAATGTCTGCGCGAAATAATGTTAATTAAGAAAGGGAGAACAGGAAACATCATGTGCCCAGTGATCACAAGCCCGTGAAAATGTCCCTGGTGTTTTGAAAAGGGTCAGAAAGGCAGCAGCAGTGATAGAAGCGTGTACCTGAAACGAATACAATATTGCGTGTCAATTACTCCTCAAGAAAATAAATACATAATACATTGTAGAGATAAATATATATGTAATATATATATATATATATTATATATATAATAGATTATGGATGTGGTATATATATTGCAGATCGAAGATAGCGTATATATACCCTAAGTTCCCTGAATTCCTTTTCTGCCGTGTGGATGGTTGTTTAAGTGTATAAGGCCGAGCAAGGAAGGGGGAGGGAGGGAGGGCAAGAGGGAGGGAGGGCAAGAAACCGAGTGCAAACCGGGGCGGAGGGGGGGCATTTAAAACATTCTGTCATTCAGTGAGGTTCACAGATGAACACCAGAGAGAGATACAAGTAGGGAATCAGAAAGACCCAGGAACATCTAAGTCTAGCCTACATGCCTAATACGAAGTCAAAATTCATTTGGAACAAGATCCCTTCCGAATGCCTGGCAGTCCTGGATCGACAAGTGGAAGCCGTAATGACCACGATGTGTTCAGGCTCCTACAGGGAAAGACAACTTCCCGCGGCCAGCCTTGTGTGCTCCTTAGCAAACCCCTTCTCAAGCGATGATGTCACCGGTCAAGAAAAAAATCAACATCTGCAGAATCTACCATCACCCCGCAGGAAACAGCATGCCAAAACCTTTAGAATTGATTTCTGTGCATTTGCAGCACACCTTCCAGATACTGTGGCTTAGATTAATCACTAATGAAAATTAGAAAGCATTAGTTTGGGATTGTATTTGCAGCATGGCCCCTGCAACGAAAGTGGGGGCAGGGGGAAGCGTCGTGGAAAAATAAGTGAAATCATTGCCTTAGGACTTGTTCCTAAGGTTCGCTGTAGGACATCTTCAAAGATCTTTTAAAAATCCTTTGTCCATGCCAAAATTAGCCTTCATTGTTGCTGATTTTTCCTTCTCAGTGTTTCTCAGAAATGCAATTATAATTAAGAAGTAAGAACGTAATGGGTTTTGGAAGAAAGAACATCACATGCCCGTGTCTGGTGGAGCGTTTTGAAAATGACAGGACCAAATCGAGGGGGAAAGAAGAGCCGCCCCCTGAAAATTATTTGAGGTACCAACACGTGCAGTATCCACACGCAAGTGGCGAAGAAGCCCGAGACCGTGACAGACAGCTGAAATGCGTTTGGGCTGAAAGTTTTCATTTATGCCACCGTCTTCTGGCTGTGAAGGGACTAGGGCAAAACGGGGACCCCCTGTCTGGTATTTCTGGGCACAGGATACATGTAAAACAGCCACCCCCCGCGAGGCGCTTAATATGCCGGCTCAGCCTTAGAAGCAGAATACACTGCAAAATCAAATATTAAGAAGCCATGTTTTTCCTCAAAGGAGAAAGATTTACCAGTTTAATTAAGCAGGGCATCCCTTGTCTTTGCAACTCCCTCCCTTCCCACCCCCACTGCCCTCCCCGGGGAGTAGAAAGAATTTTGGTGCCACAAGAAACCTAGAGCCCCCCCCCCCCCCCCCGACACACCCCCAGGAGCCTAAATGCTTTGACTCTCTGCAAGCATGAGATCTATTTCAAGACAAGTTACCGGGTCTCGCCTTTCCGCTCTTAGCCACTGTTGGAAGCACGTGCAGTGTGATTTTCTCTCTAGTTGTCGACCCAGCAGCCATTCTGTCCATTTTGTGTTGTTGTTGTTTTGTTTTGTTCTGTTTTTTTCCGATGAGGGAAGGAAGAGCTGGACAGTGGTCACTCCCCTGACCCTAAACAAAGCACCGGTTTTTATTCTCTATCCTTTGCCTCTGCCTTCTCTCACACCCTCTCGGATTCTAAAGAAGCTCATCATCTTTGTCTTTACACATACGCACAGATGTGTGTATGTGTGTGTGTGGGAGAGAGAGAGAGAGAGATGGTTACCTTTCCTCCTCTATAAAACGGAGACGGTCCTTCTCTCCCGTTCTAGTTCTCGGCGAAGGGTCCTGAGGAGGACGAGAGGAGATCGACGACGGGCAGGTGCTTTGAGAAGAGCTGAAAGCATGTCGCGGTTGAAAGCGGCTGCGGTCTTTTCCTTTGAGGTCTTGGTAGCATTTTTGTACAGGTAGCATGTGCAAAACCAGATGATGGCTACATTTCGGTAGTAATTTGCTGAAGGGTAAACACTCTCCCGGTGAATTGCACCAATGCTCTAGTGAGGCTTGTCCGTCGGACGGGTTCACATTGTTTCCAGATCAATCACTCTTAGAGCTCTGGGTTAGCCCTGTGCCTCAGAGGTGCAAAAGAAAAAGAAAAAAAAAATTGACCGAGGGAGCCCCCAAATCAGCCTAGGCAAAGGGGAGGGACGTGAGCAGCAGAGGCAGGAGGAAGTGGAAAATGGATTCTTTTCATCACAGGTTACTTCTGGAAAAATACGCCGGGGGGAGAGGCAAGAGGCTCGGATGCCATTTTCTTGGGCAAAAGGCGATGAAATCAGTGTAAGTCTTTATTCCGAAACCTTGTTTAAAATATTCTTCAGAAAGTGCTGGGGTGCCCCTTGAACTGAGGCAGTTTGTAATTAAGATCGTGACCTCAAGCGGTTGCTACTGAGTTGCTAAGGACGATCAGCTCTCCGAAGCAACGTGAGTCCATTCCCAATCAAGACGCAATGTTAGGCCTGCTTGGTAAGGCTTTATTCAAAATGGCCGGCTCTGTTGTCCTCTAGCTCCACAGTCAAGGATAGATTGTGTCACTGGGGCGGGGTGGGGGGGTGGAGCATGGGGTTTTTCCAGGCGCCAGACCCCTGGGACATCTTCATCTCTACGGGGCGCGGGTGTCCTTCCTTCACACACTTAGCACTTGGTCCTTTCTACACCGGTCTCCCCAAACGGCCATCTCTACACCTACCGCGGACCGCCAAACACTCGCGGGGCCCCAGCGGGCCTCGCGAGGTGTCTCACGAGGAGGCCGCGTGTTTCAGCAGCATGACCTTTGCTGGGTCCAGCAGTTCATGCAATTTCTCTCTTCGCATGCCATCCTTAGACAGGGAACGGCAAGTAGAAAATAGGATAATAAAAGTGTTGATCAGTGAAAAGAAGCTCGGGTCTCTCGGCCCTACTATGATTGGGTTAAGGATGGCGATCATTACGTGATCCAAAATTAGAGACTCGTTAATCTTAGTTGTTGGAGTCAGGTTTTTTGTTTGTTTGTTTGTTTGTTTTGTTGTTGTTGTTCCGCTTAGGGCACCAGCGGCTCGATTTTGAAGGAAAAGAACACAATCAGAGAATGTGTACGCAATGCTGGGAATGCATCATTTAGAATGATCTGGGTTGTTCAATAGTATTTTTGGTTTTTGGGGAATGGAACAACCACACCCTACCCTGTATCGCATAAGACAATGTTCCACACGCTCTCGAGCCTCCGCATGTGTTTTTAGGAATCCATTCGGTGTGAACACAGAAGGCTGTGCGCACACTGGGAATCGTACCACCAACTACTGCCTGGCCAGATTCTCTCTGTTCCTTGGACATCAAAATTCAGCCTTTTAAAAAAATGTTTCTTTGTTTTGAGAGGGAGAGCATAGGAAGGGCAGAGAGAGAGAGAGGGAGAGAGAGAATCCCAGGCAGGCTCCACACCGTCAGCACAGAGCCTGACTCGGGGCTCAAACTCAGGAACCGTGAGATCATGACCTGAGCCAAAATCAAGAGTCGGACGCTCAGCTGACTGAGCCACCCAGACGCCCCTTAAAATTCAGTCTTGTAACCATACGATTTCTCTGCCTCTCTTTCATCCTGACCAAAGCCCTGTCAAACCAGCCCCACCTCCCTGAGTTGAGCTGATGTGGCCTTGCGAGCCTTCAGCCATCGCTCCCTTTTCTGAGGGGCGCCCACAGCAAAGTTACTATTTTAATACGGACTGGCTCAGAACTGCTTCAGGCCCATTCCAACAGACTCATAAGCCCTCTGGGGAAAGAATGTGTCTCTTCTCTGTCCCCCACGGTATAGTCCATAGAGTTGGGCAGAGGCCTCAGGGGAAACCAACCCTACCAGCGCTTTGATCTTGGACTTCCAGTCTCCAGAACTATGAGAAAACAGATTTCTGTTGTTTCGGCCCCCTGGCCTGTGGTATGTTGCTATGGGAGCCCTGGCAAACGAATGCAGGTATCTGGTAGGTACTCTACGAATATTTCTAGCCTCTCTCCTTGGAGGAGAGGGAGAATGACAAACAAAAGGAAGGCTACGAAAATACAGCAATACGACCAAGGTGAAAACTCCACAAAATATCATAAACGGGAATAACGTTTAACTAAATAAGCAGACGTTATGGGGCCCCTGGGTGGCTCAGTCGATTGAATGTCTGACTTTGGCTCAGGTCACGATCTCGCGGTTCGTGGGTCTGAGCCCCGCATCGGGCTCTGTGCTGATGGCTCAGAGCCCGGAGTCTGCTTCGGATCCTGTGTGTGTGTGTCTCTCTCTGCTCCTCTCCCGCTTGCGCTCTGTCTCTCTCTCTCTCTCTCTCTCTCTCTCTCTCAAAAACAAACATTAAAGAATTTTTTAAAAAAAATAAGCAGAAGTTAGACCAACAAAGACTGGTAAATCTACACATACAAATCACACACAAAAGCTAAGGTTTGTGGAGCATTTACTATGTGCCAGCCTTGTAAGTGGGGGGAGCCAGGCTACAAATGTAGACAGTCCAACTCTGGGGCAGAGATGTGCTCTTGTGCTGGCCTAATGCTACGCTCACTGAGCATGCTTTTGGGTGCTTTAACCCTGAAAACCTCAGGTACGTTTTGCCGAATACCTTTTTTTTTTGTTTTTTAACAATTTTATTGAGGCATAATTTATATACTCTAAAATACACCCATTTTCCGTGTACAGTGACTTAGTTTTTAAACTCTTCTGCATTTTGAGAGAAATGGAATATTTTGTGTCACTTATATTTAGTTCATCAAAATATCACTTCAGGGGTGCCTGGGTTGCTCAGTGGGTTAAGCGTCCGACTTCGGCTCAGGTCATGATATCATGGCTCACGGGTTCGAGCCCCGCCTCGGGCTCTGTGCTGACAGCTTGGAGCCTAGAGCCTGGTTCGGATTCTGTCTCCCTCTCTCTCTGCCCCTCCCCTGCTCACACTCTGTCTCTCTCTCTCTCTCTCTCAAGGACAAATACACATTAAAATTTTTTTTTTAAATATCACTTCCTAACAGCTGTTCGATATTTAAGAATCCCCTGGTTCTTCCCTATCATATACTTTTTCTAGAAACAGTCATTGCAATCAGCGACGGGTAAACCCGACCAATGGGAGTTCTGTTCAGCCCTTCTAGCTACTAATTCTCAAGTGGGTTCAAAAGGCCAACACAGTATGAAATTTAATCCCCGGCAACTGAATTTCTAAACTAGATTCTTCAGTGCAGATAAAGAAATGCATCTTGAGAAGATCACGGTTAAATGTGGGAACAAACCCTGCTGAACACTTGGAAGAATCCAGCAGAGTTGCTATTCTGATGCGTTCCTATTGTCTGTTTGACACTAAAACAGAAAGTTAAGACGTGAAAAGGCTACTTTCCACAGTGGATCTGAGCCTATTTGGGTTCGGTTTTGAGCTGGATCACAGAGTCTCCGGAGCTACAAGGGGACTAAAGTGGTTCAAGCCTTTTCGGATCCCTCAATGCCCTCAGCAACCCGCCGCTTCTGCCTGAACACTTGATGGAGGTCTCAAGAGCTCAAGAGAAGCTGTCGCTCCCGCTCATCTGTCCTTTTGTTGCTTTCCAAAACCATCTGGAAGACGACCAGCCCCTCTCCCAGTTTGTAGCCCCTCTGATGTCTGAAGGCGGTTCCCGTGTTCCCAGCCTCGGTCAGCAGTACCCTCCGTGACGAGCTTTTGAATCCCTCGATACAGTAGGAATTCTCTGCGCGTATTTATCCAAATGCCCCCTCTGATGTGTCACCGAGACCCAAGCACAATCCTCCAAATGTGCTCCAATCAGCACGGAGCACAGAGGATCACCATCTCCCTTTTCCTCAGCTTTCTTGAGGTATAATTGACAAGTTGACAATTGTGGATGTTTAAGGTACACAATACGATGATTTGCTATAGGTTGCGAAATGATTAACACAAACTAATTAACACCTGCATCACCTCCCATGGTAACCATTCTGTGTGTGTGTGTGTGTGTGTGTGTGTGTGTGTGTGTGTGTCGAGAACGTTTAAGATCTACTCTCTTAGCCCGTTCCAAGTATACATTATTTTTTTAATTAATTCATTCATTTTCTAATTTATCCAAGTTAGTTCACATATAGTGCAACAATGATTTCAGGAGTAGATTCCTTAGTGCCCCTTACCCATTTACCCCATCCACCCTCCCCCAACCCCTCCAGCGACCTTCTGTTCTCCATATTTAAGAGTCTCTTCTGTTTTGTCCCCCTCCCTGTTTTTACATGATTTTTGCTTCCCTTCCCTTATGTTCATCTGTTTTGTCTCTTAAAGTCCTCATCTGAGTGAAGTCGTATGATATTTGTGTTTCTCTGACTAATTTCACTTAGCATAACACCCTCGAGTTCCATCCACGTAGTTGCAAATGGCAAGATTTCCTTCTTTTCGATTGCCGAGTAATACTCCATTGTATATATATACCACATCTTCTTTATCCGTTCATCCATCGATAGACATTTGGGCTCTTTCCATACTTCGGCTATTGTGGATAGTGCTGCTGTAAACATTGGGGTGCATGTGTCCCTTCCAAACAGCACACCTGTATCCCTTGGATAAATGCCTAGTAGTGCAATCGCTGGGTCGGAGGGTAGTTCTATTTTTAATTTTTTGGGGAACCTCCATCCTGTTTTCCAGAGTGGCTGCACCAGTTTGCATTCCCACCAGCAGCGCAAAAGGGTTCCTCTTTCTCCGCATCCTCGCCAACATCTCTTGTTGCCTGAGTTGTTAATTTTAGCCAATCTGACCTGTGTGAGGTAGCATCTCATTGTGATCTTGATTTGTATGTCCCCGATGATGAGTGACGTGGAGCATTTTTTCATGTGTCGGTTGGCCATCTGGATGTCTTCCTTGGAGAAGTGTCTATTCATGTCTTCTGCCCATCTCTTCACTGGATTATTTGTATTTTGGGTGTTGAGTTTGATAAGTTGTTTATAGATTTTGGATACTAGCCCTGTATCTGATATGTCCTTTGCAAATATCTTCTCCCATTCTGTCGGTTGCCTTTTAGTTTTGCTGATTGTTTCCTTTGCTGTGCAGAAGCTTTTTAAAACAAATTTTTTTTTACGTGTATTCATTCTTGAGAGACAGAGCATGAGTGGGGGATGGCCAGAGAGAGAGAGAGGGAGACACAGAATCCAAAGCAAGCTCCAGGCTCCGAGCCGTCAGCACAGAGCCCGACGTGGGGCTCGAACCACGAACTGTAAGATCATGACCTGAGCCGAAGTCAGACGCCCAACCAACTGAGCCATCCAGGCGCCCCTGTGCAGAAGCTTGAGGGTCCCAATAGTTCATTTTTGCTCTTGTTTCCCTTGCCTCCGGAGACGTGTTGAGTAAGAAGTTGCTGGGGCCAAGATCAAAACCAAAGAGGTTTTTACGTGCTTTCTCCTCGAGGATTTTGATGGCTTCCTGTCTTACGTTTAGGTCTTTCATCCATCTTGAGTTTATTTTTGTGTCTGGTGTAAGAAAGTGGTCCAGGTTCATTCTTCTGCGTGTCGCTGTCCAGTTTTCCCATCACCACTTGCTGAAGAGACTGTCTTTATTCCATCGGATATTCTTTCCTGCTTTGTCAAAGATGAGTTGGCCATACGTGTGTGGGTGCATTTCTGGGTTCTCTATTCTGTTCCATTGATCTGAGTGTCTGTTTTTGTGCCAGTACCATACTGTCTTGACGATTACAGCTTTGTAATACAGCTTGAAGTCCGGGATTGTGATGCCTCCTGCTTTGGTTTTCTTTTTCAAGATTGCTTTGGCTATTCGAGGTCTTTTCTGGTTCCATAAGAATTTTAGGATTATTCGTTCTAGCTCTGTGAAGAATGCCGGTGTTATTTTGATAGGGATTGCATTGAATATGTAGATTGCTTTGGGTAGTATCGACATTTTAACAATATTTGTTCTTCCTGTCCAGGAGCATGGAATCTTTTTCCATTTGTTTGTGTCTTCTTCAATTTCTTTCATAAGCTTTCTATGGTTTTCAGCATATAGATTTTTCACCTCTTGGGTTAGATTTACTCCTAGGTATCTTATGGGTTTTGGTGCAATTGTAAATGGGATCGATTCCTTGATTTCTCTTTCTGTCGCTTCATTGTTGGCGTATAGGAATGCAACCGATTTCTGTGCGTTGATTTTCTACCCTGCGACTTTGCTGAATTCATGGATCAGTTCTAGCAGGTTTTTCTGGTGGAATTTTTTGGGTTTTCCAGATACAGTATCATGTCATCTGTGACGAGTGAGTGCTTGACCTCCTCCTGGCCAATTTGGATGCCTTTTATTTCTTTGTGTCATCTGATTGCTGAGGCTAAGACTTCCAACACTATGTTGAATAACAGTGGCGAGAGTGGCCATCCCTGTCTCGTTCCTGACCTTAGGGGAAAAGCGCTCGGTTTTTCCCCATACACTACATTATTTTTAACTGCGGTCACCATGCTGTCCAGTAGGCCTCTGGAACTTAATCGTCCAACAACCTGAAGTTTGTACCCTTTGACCAACATCTCGCCATTTCCCCCACTCCCCAGGCCCTGGCAGCCGCCATTTTACTCTCTGGTTCCATGAATTCGACTTTTTAGATTCCGTACACAAGCACGACCATACACTATTTGTCCTTCCGTGTCTGGCTTATCTCATGTAGCATCATGGCCTCCAAGTTCAGGGCCCCTCATCTTCTCCTTGGCGTTAGGGTGAACCGGATGCAAGTGCATTTTGTAGGTCGAAAACGGTCACGTCAGCAACGTTCTCCCAGTCCTGAAACTGCACGGTTTCTTTTGTGGACCCAGGCGCTCATTTTACATTTCCCTCAGATGATATGTGAAGAAGGCTTTGGGGAGCGTGGTCTTATCATCCAGAACACCGTCTTCCCTTCTTCTCCGGGCCATTGCCAATCGGATCGCCGTGCCAGCAAAATCCTCACGCAGGTGGGCGGTGACAGGGGTGAACATAACTGGGCCAAGGAAAGAGGCTGAGGCCCCTTTTGTTCAGGGCGCTACGTTACTTTGTACTTCGTCCATCAGAGCATAAATCAGACTTGAGAACCCTCCCTCTGATGGACGAAGTCCAAAGTAACTTAGGTCCTCTTTCCTCACGCAGCTGGCTTTCTTCTGATTGACGGGCCCTCTGCAGGCCCGAACTTCTCTACTCTCTTCCGCTTGAGGCCGATAATTCCACGGTTGGCAATTCGTTCCTTTGACTTAATGTTCTTCCCTGTTAAGCTGCGGTTTCTTCAAGGAGAGGCGAGCCGGAGGCTTTGCGGCGGGTCAGGCCAATGTTCTTCAGCCGTTTGTCTGACCCTGACTGTGGAAGAGAGGGGGAAGGAGCAGGGGGAGGTCAGGAAGCCTAAAAGAGCCCGTGTTCGCTTCGCACCCGTCCTCTGAGGCAGGCAAAATTGTTCGCCCCTTTTGTAGATGAGAAAACTGAGGCTCGGAGGAGTTAGGTACTTGGCCCAAGGTCATGCCAAGGTACAGCTTCATAAGCCAGAGGGGTTCCGACTCAACGGGAAACCTGATCTAATAACACAGTGTTTATCGTCAGCCGAATAGCACTAGAGACCGGCCGATTCGTTTGGGCGAGCGCATCGCAGAATCTCAGAACTAGACGGGGCTTTAGAGAGTCCCCCTGGCCCAGCAACCCGTAAAACGATTGCCTCCAAAGTATGCCCCAACCGTGTGCACACAGCATCACCACCAGTGGGCCGGCTTAAACACCTCCAAGAATGGGCAACTCACTCCCTCCCAGAGCTGCCTCTTCCGCGCGTTAAGGGCGACGGCATGCAGTTCAGTCCTGCTCGGTGACCAGGGGTCCCGTGACCGTCCAGAGCTTGTCACGTATGTGACTGGGAAGGAGAAACCTCAGTGCCTCTCACAGGACCTCTGGCTCTGAGAGGTCGCTCGTGTTCAAGAGGGAAAAGGAATTTAGGCTTTTCTTTAAAAAGCCCGCTGAGGTAAATGGGAAACCCCACGGGAGGTCCTAGTTTTCTGGTCGAGCGGCTGCGGGGAACATCTGGGCTGAGCTTTGGGGACATCTCCACTCTGCCCCCACTGCCGTTTGTCTGGGCTCCGGGCCCACCGGAGCTGGGCCTCCCACAGTGAACTTGACAAAGGAGAGCAGAGGAAGACATTCTCGAAGCCCAACCTTCAGTCATAGGGCTCCCCGGGAAGCAGCTGGGAATCCTGAGCCAGGCAGGGGGACAGTCCAGCAGGCAGAAAGGAAATGTCTCTGCCCCGGCAAACACGGTCCAAGGCCCCAGAGAGAATGGGCAACAAAACAGAAAGGATTGTTACAGACAATCTGGCAGGAGGCTGATGCCTGAACCCTTTCTCTGCCAGAACTGGAACCCAGGCCCCTCCGACCACAGAATCCGTGCGCTAACCGCTTCGTCATGCTACTTGTCCCACCGAGGCAGGGCAGAGGCTCTCCGCGCTTTTGCAGCCACGCTGGTTGAACTCCTCGCATCCCCCCCCCCCACCCCCCAGAGTTACCATCTTGCTAAAATTTCCAGCTCTCCTCCAAACCTTCGGTGGCTCCGTCCTTGCTTGTAGCACGAAGGTCAAGATCTTAAGGATGGGATTTAAGGTCTCCTGAATCTGGCCACGACCTGCTTTTCGGATCCGTTTTCGCTTGCTAGCTCCATCTATCCATGCCCCATCCCACCTCCGTCCCCCATGCTGGCTGAGTCCCCGTCCTCTGAAAGGCCACGGCTCATGCCAGCTTTGCTCATTGCTGTTCCCTCTGCCTAGAAGCCCCTTCCGCAAGCACCCTCCTTTCTTCCTCTGGCTGGCTCACTCCTTCTTGGAAGCCCAGCTGACATGTCAACTCCCTTCTGAAGTCTCCCTCAATCCTCCCGGTTGGAATTGTCCCTTCCTTCTCACGTGTCCTACACCCCTTGTGCTTTAATAACCTTGGGACGTTCTCACCCTGTCTTGTGTTACTGTCACTCCTGTAAGAGCATCTCTCCTCCTCGAAGGAGCAAACTCCGGGTGTACCCGGAGGCACGCCTTCTGCGCAGCTCTGCGGCTGAATGAAGGGAGTTGCAGGCGTGGGGGTTGCTCAGCCCCAAACCTGGCCTCTTCAGTGGGATCTCTCCAGGTCTAGGCCACACCAGTACATGCCACCCAGGAAGGAGAGGAAGGGGAGCCCCAAAGAGGCTTCAAGAACTCAGACACTCTTGCCGGATTCACTCCCGGGTGCTCCCATCAGCCCTTCTGCGTCCTTTGTGACTGTCCCCACTCAAAAAGCCTCAGCCTTCCCCCAATCTTGCCCAAACCAGGCTTCCAACATATTTTAAGAGCACCAGGCGGCATCCGTTTGAGGGGACTCTGCATGCAACGACTCAGACGAACCTCAAGAATGTCAAGCTGCTCGAAAGAGGCCATGCGAAGAAGAACGCATTGTGTCTCGTTTCATTCTACGACATTCAGGAACAGGCAAAATTCCTCTGTGATTTTAGATGTCAAACTAGTGGCTACTTTGGTGGCAGCGGGGGCCGGGGTGGGGGTGGGGGGTCGTGGTTAACAGGGCGGAGGCACTGAAGGAAGTTTCTCGGCTGCGGAAAAGGTTCATCTTGATTTGGGTAGTGGCCACATGGATGTGTATGGGTACGAAAGGTCATTGAGCCGTGCACTTAAAGTTGGTGCACTTTGCTGTATGTGTGGTTTACCTCCAGTTAAAAAAAAAAAATAGGGGCGCCTGGGTGGCTCAGTCGTTTGGGCATCTGACTCCGGCTCAGGTCATGATCTCAAGGCCCGTGAGTTCGAGCCCCACGTCGGGCTCTGTGCCGACAGCTCAGAGCCTGGAGCCTGTTTCTGGTTCTGTGTCTCCCCCCTCCTCCCACACACTCTGTGTCTCCCTCTCTCAAAGATAAACAAACATTTAAAAAAAAAATTATAAAAAAAAGAAATGCTTAGCTAAGATGACGTGAAGATTCTCCAGAAAGCTAGGACTGCAGAAAACACTGAGTCCCACAGAGGATTTTTAAAAGGGTTTAGTTTTAAATAATCTCTACTCCCCCCCCCCCCCCACCATGGGGCTTGAACTCACAACCCTGCAATCAAGAGGCAGGGACTCTGCCGACTTAGCTGGACGGGCACTCCAAATTTAAGTTTGATAGGAACACATGGCTCTCACAAACATCAGTTCTCATATCTCCTTTACTCCTACTCATCCTCGAGCCTAGAGGAAACGTCACCTCTCTTGTGATCCATTCCCCGGTCCCTTTGGTACCCCACACTCCGAGAGCAGAAGCGATCCCAATCGATTAGTAGCACAGCGTGAGTTACCTGGGAGTTTGTCAGATACAGACCTCCAGAATCAGAATCTGCATTTTCACTTGATTCCGAGGCACCGTAAAGATTTCAGAAGACGTTTAAGAGAGTTCCTACTCAAACTTCAAAGTGCTTCCGAACGGCCTGCGGCCTTACAATTGCGATCCTTACAGTTGTAAGTTCGTGGGTCCAACCCCAGAGATTCTGACGCGGTAGTTCTAGGGCTGGGAATCCCGGATTGTAACAAGGCTGGGCTTGAGAGTTTCCGGGGAAGGTCAGCTCAAACCTTGAGAACACCTGCTACCAGAGACAACGCCACTCCTGGTAAGGGAGTTCCCGGCCACTTCCCAGAAGCCTGCCAAGCAGGGGTCAGTCGTGATTTGAGACCTCACTATCAAAAGAGAGGTTCATGGCAAATCTCAGCCCGGGGCCTTCCCGGCCAGGACCCAAAGCGGCCCCTTGCTGACAGCTTGGTGCCTCAAAGAAGCCCACGTCAAGTGCCACCAATCTCTTTTTGGCACCCTCCACCCGTCTCGAACAGGAGAAAACCCACGTCCCCCGGGATCTCGGTGTCCTCAGAACAAAGACTTCTCCCTCTGGGCCTTAACGCCACGTGCGCACTGTAAGCAAACCAGGGCCAGAAGGAATCAAAAGCACGCGGTCACCTGTCACCGTGGGCCAACCCTCCCCGGACAGTTGCGGCCACGAGTGCCTGAGGGTCTCCGCCAAGCCTGGCACCCTGGAGCCAGGGAGCCAGGAGGAAGCGCAGTAGGAAATACTAGTCACAGCGTTGGGAACGAAGGGTCAGCACTCAGATGCCCCGTTCATTTTTGATGTCAAGTAAAGGATTTCACTAAGCATTCAACTCGAGTGGCCAGTTATCAGATTGACAAAAATGCACATGAATACTAATACCCGGAGTGAGTGAGAGGTGGGGGGGGGGAGAGACACACACAACTGGGGAGAGCCTGAGTCAACACTAACTTTTTGGGGCGCCTGGGTGGCTCAGTCGGTTAAGCGTCCGACTTCAACTCAGGTCACGATCTCCCGGTTTGTGGGTTCGAGCCCCGCGTCGGGCTCCGTGCTGACAGCTCAGAGCCTGGAGCCTGCTTCGGATTGTGTTTCCCTCTCTCTGTGACCCTCCCCTCTGTCTCTGTCTCTCTCTCCTTCTCAAGAATAAAGACACATTTTTTTTTAAATTTTTTAAAAAGACTAACTTTTTGGAAGGCGTTTTGGCAATACATATCCGGAAAGGAAGGGGCCGAAGTGGGGTACAAAGGAACTTCAGCTCAACTGGCCTAAAACTTGACGGAGAATACAATCTCCCACCTTCTTTTTTTGCCCATCGTATTGGTTAAAGTCGGAAAGAATGAGAATATCCACTGCTGGTGAGTGTGAAGAAATGGGCACTTTTATTTACTGATCACAGCGTTGAAATTGGTATATCCTTTCTGGAAGGCAGTTGGGAAATCAATTACCAGGAGCCTTCAACTTGTGCCTGCTTGCTGATCTAGCAATTCAATTCTAAGAATTTATCCGAAGGAAATAATTAGAAATATGTGAATAGATGTGTCCACAAGGGTGTTTACCACGGTTTTGCTTGTAATAGTGAAAAACGGAAACCACCTGTATAGGCAACAAGAGACTGTTTAAGGAAATGATGAGCTGGGGCGCCTGGCTGGCTCAGTCGGTAGAGTGTGTGACTCTTCATCTTGGGCTCGAGTTTGAGCCCCACGCTGGGTATCGAGTTTACTTAAAAGAAAACAAAAATGTAAATTAAAAAAATTTTTTTAAATTTTTTTTAACGCTTATTTATTTTTGGGAAAGGGAAAGACGGAGTGCGAGTGACGGAGGGGCAGAGAGACAGAGAGAGGGAGACCCAGAATCGGAAGCAGGCTCCAGGCTCTGAGCTGTCAGCACAGAGCCCGACGCGGGGCTCGAACCCATGAACCGTGAGATCATGACCCGAGCCGAAGTCGGATGCTCAACCAAATAAGCCACCCAGGTAGCCTGAGATGGAACTTATCTTAAACGACTAAGGAACAGAGATGAAGTGTCACTGATTAAAAAAAGAAGAAGAAGAAAGAAAGAAAAAGCAGAAGCAGAACCTTGTTTTCCCTAAAAAAAAAAAAAAAGGTTACATTGGCGCCCCTTCTAGCCTATTGACTTGACGACTTGAGACTTGACGACTGGAGACTTGGCGTTTGAGGGCAGGAAGCTGCGAGCAAAGTACAGTTAATAGTCTGTCACTTTCTGTAGACACTCAGATTTAGGTCCCATTCATACTTAGACGACATACCCACCCCACTGATGGACTCCTCGGTGGCCCCTGAGCTGGCAAGGGCAGGGCAGGGCAGAAGAAAACACAGACAAATGAGCATCTCGGAGAGTCAGCAGAGTTGCTGAGAAGCTTCGAGAAACTGAGTCTCTGAAACCTACGTGAAGGGCAACAACCCAGGAGTGGAGCGAACTGCTTCTCCCAATATGCCTTGAGGCACCCGGTCCGATGCAGCCAGACCAAGGCACTAGGGCAATAAAGGGTTTTTCACCAGTCATCCCCAGAACGACCCCTCTTACCCCAAATCCTACCAAGAACTGTGCTTTCCAAACTGCTGGCCGTGACCCATGCGCGGGCCCCGAGATCACACCGGTATGTTAAAAATACAATAGCAAAGACTGGTATGGATGGGTTAAGGTAGGAATAGGATAAAATATGATAGAAAATAGTGTCTCCCGGGCAGTAGGAGAACAAATAGGTTGCGTGTTTGTGTGCATGGGCACGTGCATACGTACACGTATGCATAAGTGAGGTTTGATGTATTGCTTACTCTGGGTATTGTCACTTGAATCTCCCTAACCCACATTTGCCGCCTGTCCCCTGCTTTGGACTCATCAACCTCTTCACCCAAATGTTTTTTCACCGAGGGCGCCTGGGGGGCTCAGTCAGTTGAGCGTCCAACTTCGGCTCAGGTCACGATCTCGCCGTTCGGGAGTTCGAGCCCTGCGTCGGGCTCTGTGCGGACGGCTCAGAGCCTGGAGTCTGCCTCGGGTTCTGTGTCTCCCCTTCTCTCTGGCCCTCCCATGCTCATGCTCTGTCTCTCTCTCTGTCTCTCGAGAATAAATACACGTTAAAAAAATTTTTTTAAATGCAAATGTTTTTTCACTGAGCCTGACTTAAAAATACAGTCCCAATGCCATAGATTTCTGAGAATGACCCAAAGCCTACATAAACTACCTATCCAAGGCTCCCTGCAATCAGGAAGGAATGTTTGAATCGGAGGCACTTTTTTCTCCCGCCCACTCATATGCAAAGGATAGATTCATTTCATAAAACAAAAAACGTTCGTATTTACCAGTTTATATCTTCTCAACTATTCCCTCTTTGAAAACTTGCTTTAATATCGATCGTTCTGAGACAGTGTGCTTGCCTTACAGAGACGAAATATGTTTATTAAGTGGCTACTTTAAAAGGAAAAAAAATCCAAAAGCATTAGAAGAAAAATTAATCTCAACAAAATATTTCCTGGACTCAGTTTCTGCAGAATTGCCCCACAGTCTATAATTATAAATAAAATACCCTTTGAAAAGACCTCATCAGAACCGGAGAGAAATGAGAACAATAGGGTAGGTATTACAAAAGATTGGTTCTTCTCGGATAATTGTTTTTAATAAAATGGTAAAAGTGTAGAAAACACCAGGCAACTATAATTAGGATAATAATCTATTGTTCTACAGGGATATGTACTGTGTTGTCTCTTCTATTGGAAAGCAACAAAGAAAATGAAGGAAAGGATGGGTGAATACGTTTGGAGGGTAGTTGTACGTTGAACCATACAGGTCATTAATTAATCTTTCCCTTTAAGGCAGAACGAGCCAAATAAGGAGAGTGGCTGCTATGTTGTACGTAGGGTCTAGTTTTAGAGAGAAGCCCAGGGACACTCTGGGACTGCTTTTAGATGGGACTGTATATGTTTTCTATTTTTCTGCTTAGGTATTATGGTATGCTGACACAAAGCATCCCCTCTCCACTGTTGAATTTCACTCTCTGTCACTCCTGAGTGTGTGAAACCATCCTTGGTCTCCCTAGTTGGGAGAAATTCCGGGAATGGTGGCCCCATGAAGATCCACGAAGATCTTAATTTGATCGTGACCTTGACAAAGATGTGTTCTCAAGACAGAGGGCCCAACGAGTTACGAGACCGCTGAGCGAAAAGATCAGCTTTTCATCTTCATTTTGCAGATAAAAAAAAATGAGAGGGGAGAAATCAAACCATCTCCCCCCCCCCCCCCCCGGGCTGGGGAGGAGAGGAAAGCCTTTGCCCAGACGTGCCCAGCCCCTGGCTGCTCGGGGTCAGAGGACAGCCAGAACCTTCCCTGGTGCCTATGGAAGAGCATGCCCTGGCCCGTCCCACGGAGACTGCCCTGTCGTTCTGGGCTAAAGGCCTGACAAGGAGCTGTGCCAGATGAGCTACGGGGAGAGGTCCTCACCTCCTGGGCCGCAATCCCTTCTCTCGTCCTTGGAGCTGTGGACCCTCCAACACTTAGGTCCCAACGATCCTGATTTATAGAATTTGGCAGTATTATCCAGTAATCGATAGCACAGGCTCTAGGGCAGGTCTGTCGAAGTTCAAGTCCTCTGCCATCTACAGCTGTGCACCCTTAGCAAGTCCCTCAACAACCCTGAGCCTCCGTTTCTTCATCTGTAAAATGGGAGTGAACATAGCGCGTACCTCAGGGGGCTGTGCTAACGATTAAATAATTACATGGAGGTGAGGTTCTCAGGCTGGAGCGTCGTGAACCCTTAAATACCAGCCAGGTTTGTAATTATCAGAAGCTCGTGGGAACGTTCATCTCCCCTCTTTTTCAGTCGCTAGGAGTTTGGGGAATGCACGAAGGAAGAACGAGGTGATCATCCCTAGAAAGGAAATTTGGGCGTTTAAAGGAAAGCCTAGTAACCTAGGATTCTCTTCTCTAAACGATGGTTGCGTTTGCACGACCACAGAACCTTGTCTGCCTCCTTCCGTTAAGGCGACTTCCGGTATCCAACACGCACACCACACATACTTCCCCAGGCACGCATGTGCGCGCGTGCACACACACACACACACACACACACACACACTCTCACTCACCCAGATAAGCTTGCTCTGAGGGCCCTGAGCTGAGGGGAAGGGTGTGTGTATCTGTGTGTGTGTGTGTGTGTGTGTGTGTGTGTGTGTGTGTGTCTTTGTTTGCCAACGTCAAACAGATGATCATTGCTTAAAGGAGCGTCCTTTGAGCTTCGCCATCCCTGATAACGTCTGATTCCTCTCCACGCTTTTCCTGCCAAGTGGCATTTCCTCTGCTTCGAATACTCCCAGAGTGAGCTCGCTCTGCCCGGAGGCTGCCACACTTAGCTTTAGCAAGCTCTTTCTACTTACAAGTTCTTTCTTAGTTTGGTCTGAAATCTGCTTCCTTCAAGCTTCATCTAGATCCCAGGTCAGCCTAACGGCAGAGAGTAAAATAAAGCCATTTGTATCGTGAACATTAGTAAGAAAGATCCTATTCCTTCCAGAGGGAGGCACAGAGTCGCTCCCCTTCTGCACTCAGTCCCCTGAGATGACTGGCGTCTTGGGTCGGCGGGGGTTGATCTTGGACCAGAATCCCAGCTGTCTAGGGCAGCTGCCTTGGCCGGCGCCCACCCCCGCGCAATTTCCCCCCTTTCTTTTCCCTGACTATTCTAGGCTCATAACATCTAGCACGTAACGTCCTCTGCCTCACCTGACGTGACCCCGGGGTTTCATCGGGACCCCCTCGGGAGTATAGGTGGCTCTCACTCACTTTGGGCTATAAATACTCAGAAGTGTACATCCAGCGGATGGGGTGCTGAGACCAGCACCCCCGAGAACGCCGTGTGTTTCCCAGGCTGACCCGCACCCCTCCTGAGCGACGGCCTCATAAAATGCACTGGATTTGGTTTAAGCCCATCAGTGATCATTTGCCCATCACTGCGCGCAAATCCTACAGCTTGACAGACCGTTGAGAAGGGCGGGGAGCACAGGTGTGTGTTTTGTGTCTTTTGACCTCGGTATTGATTTATGTAATTGGCTTATTTCACACTCTGCACATTTTTAACGTGCTTAGAAATAAAAACGTTACCTTGGGCTTTCCTATCTGTTTCATGAACACCGCGGCAGAACAGAACATCCGCAGTTGCACGCCATCGGTTCCCATCTGCCCTAGGAAGACTTGATAACTGAACCCAAATGCCCCTTTTCATCTTCCCCCTCTGCGCTGCGAAGGGAACGATTTTTCACGTAGCTCTCCAACTTTTCAGCAGCTTTTTGGTTAAATAAAACGGTAAATGGCGTTTCTAAGTAACCGTGTGGCGATATTGTCCTCTAAATTATTTATCTTATCTTGAGAGAGCGAGCGCATGTGGAGGAGGGGCAGAGACACAGAGGGAAACAGAGAATCCCAAGCAGGCCCCACGCTATCAGCACAGAGTGCGACGCGGGGCTCGATCCCACAACCATGAGGTCACGACCTGAGCCCAAAGCAAGAATCAGATGCTTAACCAACTGAGCCACCCAGGTGCCCCAGCAATGATGTTTTCCCAATTGAAGAAAGGGGTGGAAAGGGAACTAAGATTTATTGACCTTCAGTTAGGTGCTAGATGTTTTTACTTCTGTTGGTAAGATTTTAAGGGAGCATCTCATTCACGTAGTAAAAGTGAAAGATTGTATTTATTCCCAAAGGCTAAAAAAAAAAAAAGAGAGAGAGAGAGAAATGTGTCATTAAACCTGTGCCTAAAATCAGCTCATACCGCAATTTCCAGAGTCTGTTTAAATGGATACTAGTATTTTTTAAATGTTTTATTTTGTTTCTGTCGTTGAAGATTTTATTTACTTATTTATTTACTTATTTATTTATTTCACTAATCTCTACTCCCAGCATGGGGCTCGAGCTCACGACCCTGAGATCAAGAGTCACATGCCCCACTGGCGCGCCAGCCGGGCACCCCTGAAACGTTTTATTTTGGGTTAATTTTAGACCCACAGAAGTGCGGCAAAGAGGACAGAAAATTTCGGTGCGTTGTTAGCTCAGCTTCCCCCGATGTGAACATCCTACGTTAACCATGGTAAATTTGTCAAAACTAACACTGTTACCATTAGTACGGTACTAATAAGCACACTCCAGACTTTATTTGGATTTCATCAGTTTTTCCACTCACGTCCTTTTTTGTGTTCCAGGCCCCGACCCAGAATTCTATGATGCATTTTGTCATCCAATCTCCTTAGGCTTCTCCAACCTGTAAGCATTTTTTAGGTCTTTCATGACCTTCACACAGTTGAACACTAGCGTTAGTAGGTCTTCTGTGGGGAACAGAAGAAATCCTGTGGTCAGTGCGATTTAGAAAATGCTAGATTAAACAAAGATGTCTTAGAGACTGGAAGAATATGCTAATGTGGTTTTTGAATATTCAAGAAGGGACTGCAACGGGCAGCATTTCCCAAATATTTAGCCTCAGGAGCCACGATTCACAGAGGCTCTCTCGGGACTAGGGTTCTAGAAAACCCACAGGGGAAGTTTAAGTTCTATGGTTTTTTTCAACGTTTATTTATTGATTTCGAGAGAGAGAGAGAGAGAGCGCATACTCGAGAGCGGGGAAGGAGCAGAGAGAGAATCCCAAGCAGGCTCCGCCCTCTCAGCACAGAGCCCGACTCAGGGCTTGACTGCACAGATTGTGAGATCATGACCCGAGTCGACATCAAGAGTCCGACACTTGGGGCGCCTGGGTGGCTCAGTCGGTTAAGCGTCCCACTCTCAATTTCGGCCTAGGCCGTGATCTCACGGTTCGTGAGTTTGAGCCCCGAGTCGGGCTCCACGCTGAGAGTGGGGAGCCTGCTTGTGATTCTCTCTCCCTCCCTCTCTCTCTCTGCCCCTTCAGCATGCTCTCTGTCTCTCAAAATACATAAAGAAAAGAAAAACTTAAAAAAAAAAAGTCTGACGCTTAACCGACTGGGCCACCCAGGCGCCCCTATTTCTATGTTTTTAAAACATTTTTTAGTGTTTATTTATTTTTGAGAGAGACAGAGACAGAGTGTGAGTGAGGGAGGGGCAGAGAGGGAGGGAGACACAGAATCCGAAGCAGGCTCCGGGATCCGAGCCATCAGCCCAGAGCCCGACGCGGGGCTCGAACTCACGGACCGCGAGACCGTGACCTGGCTGAAGTCGGACGCTTAACCGACTGCGCCACCCAGGCGCCCCGCCACGTGGCCTTCTTAAGTGAGCACGTGGCCACCAAGCCTGAAGCATTTACCAGGTCCGGAGAGCTGGGACCCGGGGGACCCGGAAAGGAAGACCGATGAAGGAGCGTTTCTGCTGGGACAGGTAGGAGTGGCATATTTTATGGACAAGAACACCCTGCCCTGAGAAGGGCAGGGAGAAGACAAAAGGATCCGGAAAGGCTTAGCCGGGCGTCTGGGGGGCCCAGTCGGTTACGCGTCGGACTCCAGGTCTCGGCTCAGGTCGTGATCTCACAGTGTAAGTTCGAGCCCCGCACGTGTGGAGCCTGCTTGGGGATTCTCTCTCTCTCCCTCTCCCTCTCTCCCCAAAATAAGTCAACATGAAAAAAAAAAAAAAAAAGAAAAAAAAAAAGAAGAAAAGAAAGAAAGAAAAGGCTTCGAGGCCGCGACTAGCTGGAAATCTGTTCGGAGACAGTGATGAAGGCAACACTGTCTGATTGCCTAAAATTGGCCGCGCAGAAATGGATGGCAATGGAGACGTTTGCTGCTGGGGAGAGAATATACTTTAAATTTAATGAGGACGACTCCGGAAGCCCTGCTGATTCCTGATTGATAAGTACTGAGGCGCCTCACTTAACTTGCACGCACAGCTGTCTGCACGGAGCGTCGGTGGGTAGCTGGGCAGCGGCTCGGCCCGCAGCAGAACTGTCCGGGCCATTCCGGCTGCTGGCGACGTCACCTCCCGGACAGCCAGCGGGAGAAGGGGCAAGCCTGCGGCCCCGCAGCCCCCCAAAAGGCTATTTCGTCCACGGCGCGCCGCGCCTGCCGAACGCTCCCCAGCCTGATTAGAAAGGATTATTCTGAAGGTCTGTGAAGTATCTAGTAACCAATCTTCCTGAGTTATTTTTGAATAGCTATTGAATGGATAATTTCCATACCCATTATCAAAATGATATGCTGGAGGTGGAATTTAGCTGTATTGTATTTGATCAGTAATTGCAGAAATGTTTTATTACTGTAATATTTTTGTTGCAGATGGGGGGGCAAGATTTATTTGGGCATCTGAAGATGAACTGAAAGTTTTTTTGTTTTTTTTTTTCCCACCTCCTTCGAGCGTCATTTGGCAACACAGCGTTTCCCACCAGCGGCAGCTGCCAGGAGAAACGTAACGCAGGCCACATACAGAATTTGGATTTTTCCAGTAGCCCCATTTAAAAAGAAAGTGGGGAAAAAAAACCCCCCCGCTGAAATTAACTATCATAATATGTTTCGTTGAAATATATCCAAAATATCATCATTTCAGCATAAAACCTATATAAAATGATTGATGAGAACATTTACGTCTTTTTTTTCATAACTCACTCTTCAATCTTGGGTGTGTCTTTTACCCTTACAGCACGTCTCAATTCAAAGTAGCCACGGTTTGGGGCCCCCCGGGGGGCTCAGTCGGTTGAACGTCCGACTTTGGCTCAGGTCATGATCTTGCGATTCGCGTGGGTGCAAGCCCCACGTCGGGCTCAGTGCTGACGGCTCGGAGCCTGGAGCCTGCTTCGGAGTCTGTCTCCCTCTCTGCCCCGCCCCGCTCATGCTCTCTGTCTCTGTCTCTGTCTCTGTCTCTGTCTCTCAAAAAAAATAAAATAAAACGCTAAAAGAAAGACACCTAGCCACAGTTCAAGTGCCTGATAAGCACATGGGACTAGTGGCTACCGGGCCGGACAGCGTCGGTCTACAAGCCAGCGGTGGCGGCTTCCGGTTAGCCCCTAATCTGGACTGGTCTTTATGGTTTGTTCGGCGCCCAGGCCAGGGAAAAGCTCACATTGCCCTCCGCTTTTAGACGGACTCCTGTCCCCATTCATTCCCGTAGTCCTATGCAGACCCTGCCAAGGTTGTCAAATCCAAAACTCAAAATCATCTGCTGACAGTCAGGGCAGGTAATGTTGCATGATGATGATTTATGCAAAGAAAGGAAGAGGCAGCCTCCCACATCACGCTCGGAAAAGGAAAAGGGAGGAGAGACTCAGCCAGCTCCAGGGTGATCCAAGTGCACAAAAATCACCAAGATGTCTTGCCCTTCGGCACCTTTCAGCATTTAGACCCTTCCCTGTGGCTGGGCTGGGCTTGCCACAGGTGATGCTGGACCCAAATCCCAGGAGAACCAAAACAAAGCTGGCTCGTTGGGTTGCCTTTACACTGCCGTAATAGGATTCTGAAATGAACAGCGCTGAAAATTGGCAGGCACAACTGATTCCTCTTGACTGATGGTCTTTCTAGTTACAGAATGATAATGCCATTTGAATTCTCTTTGTTGTGATGGATTTGGACCCATAGCTGCATATCCTCGGCATACTGAAGGGATGCTATTATATGGGACATCTCTGGCCACGGCGTAGACTACCATACTTGGGGGAGCCATAAAGCTAATTTTGATGTGCGTGCACTGCTTTGGCATTGATGTCTCTTCTCTGGTACTGCGACCTAATCCTATCGTTCTCTGATTGTTTCCCATTTGTGAGATTTGTCTGTCTGGCAACGTGGGTCAATTACTGGAATTACTGTTTTATATTCTACTATTTCTTCTCTACCCTCACCACCAAGCCCAGCCCGGTGCTAAACACTCAATGCCGTCAACCCTTGTCCACTTGATCTAATTACCAGCTGTCCAACAATCCACCTCTGAAAAAGCTATGGCCATTCTTTTGGAATATGAGCACATTTCCACCGCTCCTTACTCTCCTTCCTTAAATGGCTTCGTTTAGGTATTAGATGTGCAACTCACGGTAAGTTTCTATACCAGCACAAATGCGAGCAGGTGAAAAACCCAGTTACCAGGTTGATTTGTCTGTGGCATTAAGAACTGATGGCTGATCTTTGCCCCTGAAAAGGCTGGGTGTTTGGGGGTTTTCTTTGTTTTGTTTTGGCATCCCCTATAATGTTGCCAGTGTCATCAATTCAGTAGGCATTTTGTTGAAGGCTTACTGTGTGCTAAGCCTGCGCAATGGCTTAAAAGAGCTTGGCCCGCATGCTCAGCGGTGTCTGGTGGGGACATTTTAGAATGTTGTATTTTACTCTTCCTTATAAGAACACATGGAAATGCAGAAAAACTAAAGGATTCATACTAATGACAGGAAACACCACCTCGAACTTAACTGAGACAAACACGGAAATCATTGGATGTGCTGTAACACGGCACATATTTAGCTGCGATTGGATTTTCGTTGGGCTTAAGGCATTTCTATCTTCAAGTGTGAACAGAAGGATTACAATTACGGAACGTACGTAAAATTACGAAGATGCCTTTTTGAATATTATGACTAAAACGTAAGGTACAATTCAGGATTTTCATATTACTTTTTAATTCTCTGGGAATCAACTCCCTCCCACGTCCCCAATAACATGTGAGTCTACGGGTTGACTTTGATACAGGGGAATTTTGCACGTACTTTCGGGACTGCTTTCTCGAGGAGAGCGGGGTGCTACTTACGTAATGTTTGGACTCACCAGCTTTAAGATGATAGCTAACCCCTGAACTAGCAGCAGCTGTTTCCTACGTGTCTGTTCGTTTGGTCTTCTCATCAACCCATTATTCCTTGGTTGACAAAAATTGATAAAGTTAGTTCATTGCTAAGCTTAATCACCAGAAACGGTCCCGTCCGATAACATCATACTTTTCTACATTTCTCCTATTATTTTTTATTTTATGCCACTCAGGATTGAAACGGACAGAGGGCTAAGTAAAGTTGGAAAATACATTAAATAAATGAAAGCTACTTTGTCCGCCTGCACAGGTGGCCATAAAGAACAGCTTTTCCCTAATGGCAAAGTCCCACAGCTCCTAATCTTTGAACAGGCATTTTATGCCCTGATTGTGACTAAAAGTAGCCCAACATGTAGAGAGGCAAATGAAACATATTGGCCCATAAAGATTTCCTTTTAAAGACGGAAGCTATCCAATTTGCTTGGCTAAAAAACTGTGCTGCTGGGGAGTTCCACCTCTTTGGAAATTAGTCCCAGCAGGCGAACTATTACATTCCTACCTTTGGCGGTGAAAGGTCTTTTAGGAGATGCTGCGATCCACCACTCTCCTAACCTTGGACTTTATGTAAAATAACATACCTGTAACCTTGACGAGCCAAATGAATTCGTTTAAGACATAATTTAAACTCTGCCTTGTTGAAAGAAGCTAATGAGGGTGGCTGTTTTTATTTTAAGCTCTGAGTTTAATGTTTAAGTGACTCACCCGGGGACATGGCTAAAGGGCACATTTGGATTCTGTGGGTCTGGGAAGGGTCTGAGATTGAAATGTCTTACAAGCTCCCTGGTGATATGAATGCTTCTGGTCCAAAGCCCCACACTTTCAGTAGCCAGGGGCCTAGAACATAGGCTACTCTGATGCACTCAGGAACGCATGCCGTCTTCCTTTACAGGATGCAGGATGCACTTAGGAAATGGATGGGTTTGTCCCTCTCTCTAAATATTTATTTGGAGAGGAGCGCCCGGGTGGCTCAGTCAGTTGAGCGTCCGACTTCGGCTCAGGTCGTGATCTCGCGTGCGGTCTGTGAGTTTGAGCCCCGTGTCCGGCTCTGTGCTGACAGCTCAGGGTCTGGAGCCTGCTTCGGAATCTGTGTCTCCCTCTCTCTCTGCCCCCCTCCCCTGCTCACGCTCTGTCTCTCTCTCTCTCTGTCAAAAATAAATTAACATTAAAAAATTTAAATATTTCTTTGGAGAGTGAGCATCTTTGTGAAAGAAAGAAAGAAAGAAAGAAAGAAAGAAAGAAAGAAAGAAAGAAAGAAAGGAATTCACTTCTTGTGTATATGGTTATGTGCCAGGACTGTTAGGGACTTTCATTTAATTCTGACAGGTAGCGTGCAAGGTGGGTGGTATTTGCCAGTGAAGAATAAAGAGCTAAGGGGGATGTACTTGTCTAAGGTCAAGGCTCCTTTCCTCTCTAGCATCCTGTCCCCAAATTTCCAGTCTTATGACCGTGTCCGAAGGTGCCATCCAATTCACCTCATTTCCTTTTTTTTTTTGAAGTTTACTTATCTGGGGGGAGACAGGGAGAATGTGCGCGGAGGAAGGACAGAGAGAGAGGGAGAATCCCAAGCAGTCTCCATGCTGTCAGCGTGGAGCCCGATGAGCAGCTGGAACCCAAGACCCATGAGATCGTGCCCTGAGCCAAACTCAAGAGTCGGACGCTTAACCGCCGGAGCCACCCGGGCGCGCCTACCTCATTTTCAATCTGATCTCTGTGATTCTCAAAAGAAACATAGTACAAGCTGAAGATGAGCTGCTCTATTTCATAAAATGTAATGAAGCCCCATGACGGCATAGCTCGCTATTTCATCTCACCAGATACACTACCAGGCCCTCTGCGTCCCGCAAAAGCAGCAGTTATACTCACTAACAGCCCAGGATGTCATCTTTAAGCAAGAAAGCAGTCATTAGGGTTATCCCCTGACCCCACGTGTCTGTCTTTAGTCGCTCACCTCTGGCCAGCCCTCCTGGATGCCAAAACAAGCCGGTCGGTCCCTCGGCTGTTTGATCAAGAGGAAGTCAAGAAATCGGTTTACATTCACCGTCGAACTGTCCCGCCACTAACGCTAAGTCCAGAGGGCACGGAAACGCTGGGCGCGAAACACTTCAAACAGGCATTCAAAGAAAACGCATTTCAATCGGTCATGGGTCTAATAGGACCCGAGTTCTATCAGTAAACAAGTTTCTTGAAAAAAGAAAAAGAGAGCAAGTGACGGGAGGGAGAATTTGTACCCAACGATTTTTCCGTAACTAAAATACGGTCGACGCACACTGTTAATGTTAGTTTCAGGCGTACCACGTGGCGATTGGACACCTCTATCCCATACCCAACATTTTGAGACAACATGGTTTCCACTGGATCCTAGATGCAGATCTCATTCTGCCTGGGAATAAGGAACCTGATGGGAGTAAACAGAACAACGAAGTTGGTCCACCAAATTTAGCTCACCAGGCAATTATCAAGCACCTGCTGCATGCACTGTTTTGGGTGATAGGGGGACTGAAAGCAGTAAGGGCCAAGGCTTCCTCTCAAGACCTTAAGGGCGGGTACACAAATGACTCAGACAAGGTGTAGTAAGGTAAGGGACAGGAACAAAATGCCAAGCGGATGGAATCAAGATTCGAGGGAGGGGGTGTCTGGGAGGCTCAGTCGGTTGAGTGTCCGCCTCTTGATTTTGACTCAGGTCATGATCCCAGGGTTGTGAGATCAAGCCCCACGTTGGGCTCCGTGCTGAGAGTGGAGTGTGCTTAAGATTCTCTCTCTCTCAGGGCAGCTAGGTGGCTCAGTTGGTTGAGCGTCCAACTCTTGGTTTTGGCTCAGGTTATGATCTTGCCGTTGTGAGTTCAAGCCCCGCTTGGAGCTCCGTGCTGACGGCGTGGAGCCTGCTTGGGATTCTCTCTCTGCCCCTCCCCTGTTTGCGCACACTCTCTCTCTCTCTCTCAAAATAAATCAACTTTTTAAAAATAAAAAAAAAATAGATTCTCTCTCCCTCTGCCCTCCCCCCTGCTCATATACTCTCTCTCTAAAAAATAAAGAAAAAGAAAATAATAATAATAATAATAATAAAACTTATAAATAAAATAAAATTGGGGCGCCTGGGTGGCTCAGCCGGTTACGCGTCCGACTTCGGCTCAGGTCATGATCTTGCAGTTTGTGAGTTTGTGCCTCCTCCCCGCTCGCTCGCTCTCTCTCTCTCTCTCTCATTCAAAAATAAACATTAAAAAATAGAAAATAAAATAAAGGGCACCATGATGGTTTATATGATTCAGTTCTACCCATACGAATACTTCGGTGTCACCCTGGCAGATACGAAGGCGTACGACAAAGCCAGAGCGGCAAGAACAGTGTTGTACTGACTCCCCAGACAGACCAAAAGGCCAGCAGATCAGAATCGAGCGCGCGCGCGTGCACACACACACAGACACACACACACACAGAGTTGCTGGTCTCTATTGCCGCAGAACAAACCACCCTTGCCCCCCTTAGTGTATAATCCACAGAGCAGCCAGAGTGATCACTTTAAAACTATAGGTCACATCATGTCACGCATCTGCTCAAAATCTTCCAAGAGCTTCTCGGCACACTTCAAATAAAATCCATAGCCCCTGGCATGACCTATAAGGCCCTCATGTTCCCGTATTCGCGACCTCTCCGACCTGATCTTCTAACACTTTCTCCGTTGCTCGCTTGGCTGCGGCCACCTCCCTGCCGGTCCTTTAACACGCCGACCTCAGGAAACTCGCTGCCTCCCGGGCCCGTGTAGCCCCATAGTTCAATTCAGGTCTTCACCCAGATGTCGCTGCTTCCGGGAGGCCTTCCCTGACCGACCTACATCAGATGGGACCCTCTCACTCTCTGTCCCTTCACCCTGCTTTATCTATGTATCTCACCACTCACCTCTTCACTTGTTTGTTTCCGCCGCCTCCTTCTAGAACATAAATTCTGTGAGGGCAAGGCTTTTTGTGTGGGGTTAACCATCATAGCCCCGGTACCCACGACAGTGCCTGGTAGGGATCCAGGCTCCTTGACCCGCTAAGGAACTGATCGATGCCTTTCCCTCCCGTCTGCCTGCCCCAGTCTACTCTGCCCCCCTGCAGTCATGAATCTCATCCTTTTTCTCTGATTGAAGTTCCCCAGGGGTTCATTATCAAGGTCCTTCTCGCTCAGGGCCCGGCCTAACTTTTCCAGTCTTGCCTCCGACATTTTCTTGCCAGGCATTCTATCTGTGTTCTGGTCCAGTTGTTTTAAGTTTTTGTTTGTGTCAGCGGAACCCTTGTTTGCCCCCTCAAATAAGATCTTGTGTGGACCTGTGATGTAGAAAATGGATTAAGGCAGAGGTGCTTTGGTGGAAACCGGGGCAGGCATGCTAGGATTCTGCCCATGTGACCTTCCACCTTCCCTCTAGCCTCCCCCTGAAGCAAGTGCAGCAACCAAGCTACTGAAACCCGTACTCTAACCAAGCTCTAAGACCCCGTGTCTCCCAACACCTCTGAACACCCCGCGTCCCCCACCCTGAATGTCCTTCAGAACCATTTGTGCAGCTCCAGATCCTACCTACACTCAAGAGCCAGTCCGATGTCACCTCGTCCAGGAAGATTTCCCTGGTCTCACCAGACATGACTCTTTCCTTCTCTGAACTTTGTTCGCGCATCGTTTATGGCCCTTACTTTCTGCATCGGGGAGGTTGGTTGCTAAGTTGTTTATTGGGCAGTGAGCCCCTTGAAAAGAAATGGGCGTTCGGTGTTTGCTAAGTGAATGATTCCCCGTGCTAGCCCCTCAAGTCCTCGTGTGGTGCCTCGCCCCCAGTCGGTGCTCAATACGCATTTGTTGGGCGAATGAATGACGAAACGAGTTTCTTACGCTATACGGAGCAAAACCAATTTTTAAGCTGAGCTTCTTTAGCTTGTTATGTGTTTCTCTTTCTTTTGGTCATAAAAACAGACAGTGCCTCCAGTCCCCTGTGGTGCCCGAAGACTTAAGCAAGCCGCTCAATAACATTGCTGAATTTATGATCGGATTCATGAAAAGCTTGTAGCAAAAGTATCCTAGTGAGGAAATGACCGTTCTGGGGACTTCAATGTTAACTGGTGAGGCAACATTAGTTTTACGTGAAAGAAAACATCTCATTGTGTAGACCTCACACAGCTGATAAATATGCCAGAAGGAGTTTGTCCCAGGGCACCCCGCAGTAGATGCAAATAGGAAGACACTCACCACGGCACACGGAAGTAGAGGGAAGCTTGCTGTGTGACCTTACAAAAGTGAGTCCCGCTCTTGCGGCCTCCGTGTCTCAGTTTTTTAGTGTGGGAATGACGTTCGTCTCAGTGATCTCCAGTCTCCCCTCCAGTCCAAGCCATTTACGGTTCTCTTGGATCGGAAGCAGGCTACCCATTTCCACTGGATGGAGTCCCAGACAGCTACCCCCCCCCCCTTAGGCACCTGGCATCCGGTCCTGCTGTTCCGTGAGGACCCCCTTCTAGTAACCCTGCTGGGTACAAGGCACATCGCCACCTTTGAACCCATCCGTTGCCAACGACCCCCTGGATACAGTTCCAAAGCGGGAAAGGCAAATGAAGATCTATCCGGCCGGGGAAGAAGACCCGTGTTGGCAAGGCATTCTCTTGGGTGAATCAGCCTTCTTGCCTCCAAATACCCGAGTGGTTGAAAAAGAAGGAGGCCACCTGCCACAGCCCACACCCGATACCGCACTTATTACTGGGTGGTCACAACCACATCCTGTAGCCACAAGGGATCCACGATGGACTGAATGTTTTGTGTCCCCCAGAGTTCATATGTTGAAATCCTAACCCCCGACGTGATGATATGAAGAGGTGGGCCTTTGGGAGGGGATTAGGCCATGAGGTGCAGCCCTCACGAGTAGGAGTACTGCCCTTATCTACGAGACCCCAGAGAGCCCTCTTCCCACCTTCGACCACGTGAGGACACAGTGACAAGGTAGCAGTCTACGAGCCAGAAATTGCCCCCAAGCGGGGAAAACTGCCTCCTCACATCTCCACCTCCTTTGCCCCGTTTCTCTGAGCTCCCTTCCTGAGAGCAGCACAGTGGATCTGACAGAAGTAGTCAGTGCGTTGTCAGTAACTCACATCTGTCCCCGCCGGCACCAGAGAAATAGCGAACGTTCTGCTTGAGCGGCTCGGCAGGCATGGATTTGGAATCTGGCTTCCTCCGCAACTAGCTCCGTGACCCTGCTCAAGTGACTTCCCCTCTCTGCCCCGTGTCTCTGGCCTCTGTCAAAGGGAGGGGGGCCTAACGGTCCCGTCTTCGGGGCTTGGCGTGAGGAGAACGTGAGCTGGTGCTTGTGGCCAAAAACGTAGAACGGCGCCTCACCTGCAAGAAAAATTCAGAAAGTATTGACAATTACCACGATGCTGATTAAGCCTAAAACTCCCTGAGTGCGGCGAAACCCCCCTGATTCTGCAGGTGTTCGTGGGTGGTTGTTGGAGGGGTAGCAAGCTTCCGGCCAGGATTCCTTATACTGGTGTGCACATCGTATTTACATATGGCTTACTATGGGCTCCTTCGAAGCACGTTATGTGTTTTCACTTCACTCCTGCACCAACCCCGTGAAGTAGGATTTTCGGCATCACGGTCCCCGTACTCCCGAGACGGAGAAGAGAGGACGTTTGCCCGGCGTCCCACGGTGGGTAAGTAGCGGAGTTGGGGCATGAGCCTTTACACCACCGGTAACCCGGGGAGGCAGGTGTATTACCTCCAACCGGGGTCGGTGACCCCTCGAACCTTCCGACCTGTCGCTAACGAACTGCGGTGAGCCCCGTTATTCACGCGGAAGGGTTGCGGGCAAACCACTGCCACCGAAGGGTAGGAGGTGGCAAGAAAGGTATTCATCCTCCCTGAGGAGAAGGCAAAGGATTCTTCTTCGCTCCTGATGCCCGGTGACTGGGCTCACCCAACGCCGGTGGCAGGCTTCGGCTCGGCACGCACAAAGTCAAAGCTTTCGAGACGAACGGTTCTTATCTACACACTTACGAGAAAGATTTGCTCGTTAACGTGTTTTCGGGACGTGCTGAAGCCGCTTCTACGTCCTTCTTACCAGCTTGCCTCCAAAGGCAAGGTCTGTCATCCGCTGAGCAGTTACAACGCGCCAGGCGCTGTTCTAACAGCTGTTGGCACGTGTTGTCTCGTGTAGCCCTCAATCCTACCTGCTAAGTTGGGTCCTGTCATCATCCCCATTTTGCAGATCGGAAACGCAGGGGTTCGAAAAGCGTTGCTCGCCTGCAGGCTCGCAGGGAATGGCCTGTGTCCTCACCTGGGAGCTTTCCACCGCTTTGGGCCAGAACTGCTCTGGCCATTCTCTAGCCGTGTCCCTCCCACGGGGCAAGGAATCTGCAGGGCCGAGGGAAGGCGTCCCCCCCGTCCCCCGCCTCCATCCCCGGAGCCTGGCCTCCCACCACCCAGCTTCTGGACCAAACACAGAGAACCCGGGACCCCGGAAATTCCTGCCCGAGTGACTCCAAACTCACTTCGGGGGCCTGAGAGGGACAGCGTGAGCGCCCTAGGTCTGAGGCGTGATAGAGGAACGGCTGTTTGTGGGGGCTTCTGAGGAATTCTGGACCTGCCGAGGTGAGGCCCAGTCCCCGGGCGAGGGAGGGGCGAGGGACAGGCTCTAGGTCAGAGACTGGCTCCCCCTGTGTGGCCGTGTTCCAGCCCAGAGTTCCAAGGAGCACGAGAATTTTAAATTCCAGCCTGGCCTTTCCGATTGTCGCAAAGGCGTATTTGTCGGGAGAGGAAGGCCCATTTGCTAGCTTTTCCCAGCTAACTCTTGGCCCAGCCTCTCAATTTTAAGCTTGCCCCCAGGTACACACGGGATACGGTTGTGCTCTTCGAAGGCATCAGGAGCGTCCTTGGCATGAAGACAGGTGAATGGACAAGAGTTTCCTTTTCTTCCCTCCTATTAGTGGAAAGCGTCCAACACATAGAGAGCGGCGTGACGAGTTTCCGGGCACCCTTCTCCGGCTGCAGCAACCATGAACTCACAGCCACCGAAAAGCAAGAGTTTGCTGATCAAGAACTTGGGATCACCACGCCCAGCCGAGCAAGCGCGGGAGCAGAATTCATTGTGGCGACCGCAGAGGCCGTGGGCCAGGAGCTCGTGCCAAGTGGTAGCCTGTGTGTGAGCGGGGAGGGGGGTCTCTTCTTCCCACCGTGATCCTCAGTGGCAAGGAGCTGGGCCAGCGTGGGGCCCGTGGCCGTGGCTGCTCACTGAGCTGGCCGTCTTCCTTCGCTCGTTGCCAACCCCACACTTAGTGATTTCAGACACCTCTGTGCGCATCCATGCTGACTTGTCTTAATTCTGTCAAAGCCTTCTCTCTCCCCTGGAGCTGTCTGGGAATTCTGGTTCATTGTTGCTGGCAGTTTTTTACTTCCTTTGTGCTTAACTTTTGAAATACGAAAGGGGTTGGACAGTGTCAGACAATATGGCCCCCGTCACGCCACATTTTACATTGAAATCATCTTTAGGGGCTTTGCTCCTTGACACAGATGGTCTCCATATCCTAGGAGATGGTCTTTTGGCACGAAAATGAAAAAGCTGTGCCCCCTGTGAATCAAGAAACTTGGCGAGTTTATTCGGGCTCAAGTCAGACGACTCCTCTATTAAAGGCGCAGATGAGTTCGCACTCGTCTTTCCCATCTGGTCATGGCCCCCCATTCACCCCGAAGCTCCTCCCCTTTTCTAAGGCGCTCAGGGGGACCTGCCCTGAGTCGAGTGGGCTCCCTGCGTCCCCGGGGCCCTGTTCGGAAAGCCCCCGTCTGCAACCTGTCCACCCTTCCAACAGCCTGCCCCTCATGGCTCCCGGCTCACCCGCCTTAGCTCCGTGAGTGCCACCTCTTGAGAGCCTCGCTTTCTTCTTCAGTGAGCTCTTTGGCTCTTCTCTAGTAATTAATGCCTCCCTTACAGGGAGAGGAGTAAGCAAATCTACGGGCACCCTCTCCGTCTCTTCCCCTGACTCGTCTTGTACTTCTCTCACTCTGTGGCTTAGACAGCACGTCACCGTACTAATTCCCTTTCCCCCGATTTAGGTCCCGTTGGCTCTTTCCCTTCCAGCCCGTTCTTGCGGATTGTCCACCCACCGGGCCAGACTGACATCAGACACCTCACTCTCCTGGAAAACGTTCCTTTTCCACGTCGCTGATGTATTCCATTTTCTCCTTCGTAGCATCTATCCAACTGTAATGTGCCCAGGGGCCTCAGAAGGAGATTATTTAATGGCTGGTCCCTTCCTCCTCGCTACTAAGCTCCAGGGGGACACGGATGGCATCTGAGCTGTAGCAGATCCTCAGGATTATTACAAATCAACTATTCCTTAGGAAAAACTCCTCTTTCTCCACAATTCCATGCCAAGCCAGACACTTCTTGTTTTCGTTTGTTTTTCAGCTGCTATGTTCGTCTAGGTATTGCTTCTCAAATCCACAGTTTTAGGGGATCTGTGGATTCTTGTTTTCACAGGGATTTTGGTTTCGTCTGACTTTTATAGTTAAATCAACTGGACAAGCTGTGCTACAATGTAAAACATTCGTCATGTAAATTAATCACTCAGTACTAACTGTTCTGTTTCATCGTATCTATAACCCTCAAGGTTCTATTATTTGGTGCCAGGAAATGTCTCGTTACGTGCGGGTATGTTCGTGTGTCTGTGTACGTGAGTCGCATTTTAAGAATGCTGCAAAACACCGGTGGCCATCGCCGGAGCTACAGCGGCCAACATGAAGTTCAATCCGTTTGTGACCTCGGACCGGAGCAAGAACCGTAAGAGGCATTTCAACGCAGCTTCCCACATTCGCAGGAAGATCATGTCTTCCCCTCTTCCCAAAGAGCTGCGACAGAAGTACAACGTTCGATCCACGGGCATCCGGAAGGACGATGAAGTACACGTTGTGCGAGGACACTACAAGGGTCAGCAAATTGGCAAAGTGGTCCAGGTTTACAGGAAGAAATACGTCATCTACACCGAACGAGTACAGCGAGAGAAGGCCAATGGCACAACTGGCCACGTGGGCATCCACCCCAGCAAGGTGGTTATGACTACACCAAAGCTGGACAAAGGCCGCAAAAAGATCCTTGAACGCAAAGCCAAATCTCGCCAAGTAGGAAAGGAAAAGGGCAAATAGAAGGAAGAAACAATCGAGAAGATGTGGGAATAAAGTAATCTTCTACACGACATTAAATAAAAACTGTTAGAATGAAACAAAAAAAAAAGAATTATGAAAAACACAAATCCAAGGAGTTACACGGACCTGAGAATAAATGATGTTTGAATTTCTTTCTTGCTCCCTTTCGTGTCTTAAGATATCAAGTTGAACTTTCCAAGATTAAGAGATTCCAAGAGGAACAATTCCGGTGATCTCAGAAGCATCTATTTCAAAGGCTTGTTTTTACTAATAAAGACTAAATGTAGGCCAATGGAATCCAGCTACTGTATTTTATGTTCAAATGTGGTCAGACTTGGACTGAAATCCTGGCTTTGCTAATCCTTAGCCGTGTGAGATTGAGAACATTGCTGTACCTTCCTAAGCCTCTGTTGAACAGGATAAACAAACTTGTCTATGTTCTATGTCCCGCTACAAAGAACCGACAAAGATTAGCGTATAAGAATAAAGATCCCCCTGAAATCAATTAAAAGAAAGCTAATGACCCAAAAGAAAAACGGGCATAGGATTTGATGAAGTCATTCGCAGAAGAGGAAACCTGGATGGCGAGTAAATACAGGAAACAATGCTCCCTAGTTACCATGGAAATATGAAGGAAGACCACAAAAGATACATTGCGGCCCATGATCCGATTGGCAAAAATATTAGCGTCTGGCAATGTGAAACATGGCAAGGAGACAGAGAAGTCGATCTTTTCAGACATTGCAAACGGAATTGTAAATGTGCAGGATGCTTTAGCTCTATCTGGTAACAGAGGTTCACGGCACGGGAGGCAGGAAGCACGCTTCTTGACATCTCTAAGAAGACACGTACAATGTTGTCCCCTACGACACTGTGCGAGCACAGAACCGGGGAGAAAAAGTCCACTGACAGGAGGATGGCTGAACAATTGTAGTAAGTTTACACAAAAGGATACTATGCAGCAGCGGACGTGAATAAACTTAAGCTACACTTCCCAACGTGGATGCATCTCAAAAACCTAATTTTGGCCAAAAAGCCACCTGCGGTACGAAGCCTATAGTGTGAACACGTCTCCAGAACGTTTAAGACCCTGGGAAAAATACGCTGTATTACTCAGGGATTCATACAGGCACGTGTTGTGCAGACAGAAAGCCCGCAGCAAAATTATAAAGACACGCATGGGAATGGTAAACACCAAATTCGAGAAAAGAGTCACCTCTCCAGAGTGGGAAGAAGAGAGATAAATGTGATCACGGAGGCGTACACAGGGGGCTTCAACTATATTTCTCCTGTTTTATTTCGTGAGCTGGGTACCGCGGCCTTTAAATTGTAGGTGGGAGTCTTCGTAAATATCCTTTTTTTTTTTTTTTTTTTTTTCCAGAGAGATTGAGAGAAAGAGAGCGAGAGCTCAAGTTGAGGGGGGAGCAGAGGAAGAGAGAGAATCTTAAGCAGGCTCCACGCCCAGTGCACGGGGCCCCATCTCACGACTGTGAGATCATGACCTGAGCTGAAATCAGGAGTCAGACGCTCAACCGACTGAGCCACGCAGGCGCCCCCGTAAATATCCTTTCATGGTGACATAAGACTCCTAACGCCTGAGCCTGCTTTATATAACTCAACATCAACTCTACTGCCCTGCGTTACGTGGAGATTGAAAGTCACAGTCTACTCGAGCAGCGCCCCAACCGTGCACAGCCCCAGTCCTCCTGATGTTGTGTGTGAAGCGCCTCGCTCGTCTGTCGCCGGGTAACACCCACTTGATTCGCTCGTGGTTTTTCAATTAGGACTGGGCTCATCTGGGTGGTTCTTCGGCCAGTCTTGACAGTGGTTTCTTCAGCCATCGGAGCAACCAGGGGCTAGGCTCAGCTCACGCGTCAGCACGGCTGGGACTCTCTTGCTCTCCACGTAGCCCGAAAGCTTCTCTCTCTCCACATGGTTTCTGTAGCGTCTCCCATGGTGGCTCAAACGTTCCGCCCGCACGGAACCAAAGCCAGCCAGATCTTAGAACCCAGAACTAGCTTGGGGTCATTTCTGCTGCCTTTTATTGGTTAACTCACGTCCGAGCCCCGGTCTTGATGCAGAGAGAGAGAGAGCGAGGGAGCTACACAGATGGAAATCTATGCCTATTGCTTAGCAACCCAGCCTCGTGGGCCCTCTATTCTGTCACTGAGCAGGCACGATTACTGGGTGCTGGGCACTTCGGAACCCCAGAAGGAAGAGCGGCGGCTCACGTCCTCGAGGAGTTTGGAGCGCAGCCAACAAAGAAGTGGGGCCAGAGCCTATCTTCCCGGCGGACACGAGGTGACCTTGCAGGCCGAATCAAAAGCCGGGAGACATCCAGGCTAGGTGACAGCCACAATAGCCACTTGACCTAACAGGCGGAGCCCTCGGTCACAAAAGGGCATCTGATTAGTCTAACAAGGCGTAGTTTTTGTAAGGACACGAGGCTGTTACCGGCCCGGGGCCTCGCTGTTTGCATCAACATTTTTTCAGATTCTGCAACGGCTACCTACCTTTGCCCCATACAACCTAGTAGTGTTTGCCTTGTTCGTAACAGGTACCAAACAAACATCTGCTTTTAGGTCGAACTGAATTGCTCAGTGATTATTTTAATGTCTAAGAAATGTTGTTTTACTACCTGCGACACTTAGAACGCTACCGTAAGAAATACTCAGTAAGGATGGAAACCAATTTGCCAATAAATTTCATATTAAAAATAATAATAATAAAAATAAATAAATAAACATGGAAAAAAAGAAAAAGACAACTCAACAGAAAATTGGATCAAGGATACAAACAGAAAACTCTCATAAGGGGAAATATGGGTAGTCAACAAAACCTTCTAAAAGATGTTCCACATTGCTAATAATTAAAGCAACACCAATGAACAACAAAAAAAAAAGAAAGAAGAAAGAAAGAAAGAAAGAAAGAAAGAAAGAAAAGAAAAGAAATACTCAGTAAGGGCGCCTGGGTGGCTCAGTCGGTGAAGCGTCTGACTTCAGCTCAGCTCATGATCGCACGGTTGGTGTTCGAGCCCCGCGTTGGGCTCTGTGCTGAGGGCTAGGAGCCTAAAGCCTGCTTTGGATTCTGTGTCTCTCTCTCTCTTTCTTTCTCTCTGCCCATCCCCTGCTTGGTCTCTCTCTCTCTATCTCTCACTCTCTCTCTCACACAAATAAATAAACATCGAAAAAAAAATACCCAGACCTCCCAAGACAGAGATATACACCCACATATACATACATACGTACTATGTACAACAGCTATCAGTCCCAGATTATTTTAGTTCGCTTTTAGCCAACTGCATTTTTTAAAGTTCCCAGACACTTCCACAAGCAAATCGGCACCACTTGTACTCCACAGCTAATCACTTTTAATTCTTCCAGCAGTCATTTGGATAATATCAGACATAATGAAACCACTTATCGGTAACGTGGGTCTAATTCCCCCTATGCAAAATCGTCCCTTTTAATTCGGGTTTGGAATCCCTGCCAGAGCTCTTGAGGCTGCTCTTTCTATAGGGTCATTACTGAAGGAAGTTTATTTTTATGATAATAAATTCTAACACAAATAGACCTCACACAATAACACAGGACCCCAGCTCGTTTTTCCCAACAGTGGTCAATATTACCCGAGTGAACAAGAAGCAGGCGGTTTCCGAACCGCACCAAGTGTACTGATGTGGGTTATGCAGGTGACCCCCGGATCCCTGACCGTCTGTCATGGCAACAAGGATTTAAATTAAATGGGATCTTACGAAACCAGATAGGATGAAGGGCACCTGGCTGGCTGCGTTGGTAGAGCGTGTGACTCTTGATCTCAGGGTCCTGCGTTTGAGCCTCACGTTGGGTATGGAGGTTACTTACAAATTGAAATCTTTTTAAAAATTCAGATATGAAGAGACTGAGGGCAGCACTGTTATTATCTCTAATGCAAATAAAGATTGCAGCACATTTGTTTTTAAGGCACGATTTTTCTTGGTGGCTTAGCTGGCATCATTAAGGCCCTTTGTGTGGGTTTAATCCGCCTACTCAAGAGCGTGATGTTATTTTCACTCTTTAAAGCGACATGAACTTGGTTAACAGAAGACAGAAGATGAATCCCCAAGGATCCGCAACCAAAAGCAGTACTTATGGGAGAAATCAGTCTACTATCTGGGTTGGAGAAAATCAGCTGAAGACAAGTGCCGAGTGGCCAGGAAATGGAAAGGAAGGAGAAGAAAGGAAAATAGGAAGGGAACGAGTCAAAGCCACCTTCATGGTCTTGACCATTCTTCACTATGGGATCCTTTCTCGTGTCCAGGCTCCTCCTTGCACGCCCAGTACCTGGCAGCCTAAAATTGCAGGAAGAAGGGCGGTGATGCTGTTAATGCCTAAAGGAAAGAAGTGTCCAGGCTCGCTCCCCGAGTAGCCAGGCACTCTGTCTTTCGGCATAAAACTTGGAAAATAAAGGCAGGCACAGTATGAGAAACAGCTTTGTCTTAAAGTATCTAAAGAGGGAAAAAGACCAAATTGCAATCTGAAGCTTGCCGTGAAGTGTGTTTTATTCATTCCGTTTTCCTGTCTTGGGACATCTACATCCTCACAAATGGATTCATGCTGTACCAATGACTCTTCGTGTTAGAATTCTTGGACCAAATTCACAGGAAAAAAAAAAAAAAAATCAGCCCTCGGTCTCTTGAATATTTTGTTGTTGTTGTTCAACTCGACCAGACCTGTGATTCATTAGCCGCTTGTCATGTTTTGATATGTGGATCAGGAATTGATCAATGGCTGGCAAAATTTAATAAAAGGAGCTCATTTCTGGAGAAACGAGCTCGTTGCCATGCCAACTATCGATCTTCCCTGATGGAGACGCGGTAGTCAGTCACAAAATGGGCCCTGTTAGGCAGGCCCTACTGTCTATCCAGAGGAAATCACTGGGTTGCCAACCTCAAATGAGTTCTTAGAAATGACTTCAGGTTCACCGTGGAGAGAACTGGGGTATGCGTGTTGGCAGGAAAGAATCTGCCTGGCGACTGCACGAGACACAACCATCCCATTGAGCACCTGAGAATCCTGTCAGATGGCTGGTCTGGAATGCAACCTTACTGAAATGCAGCACTTGTGCCCTGCTTAGCATATTGTAGCCACGGAGAGAGAAAGAACCGCTTAATCTATTCCCGCTTCATGTTTATGAACTGTAAACGCCAAGAAATCTGTTTACTCTGTGTCATTATGTACTCACTTCCTAGGTGTGAGAAAGATTAATAGTGCCTTTATCAAAGAGAGATCTGGGGCTGTCCTTCGTTGCACAACATAAAGGCCAGGGCGAAAAGAGAGAAAAGAATAATCGAAGAATTCTTTGAACTTCTGGAAACTATGAAAACTCCTTTAAAGTTAAGAAGTCATCAGAATATTTGAAAACGTCACAGGTTCCAATTTGAGAAATTCCATTCGCTTTTATAGGAACGAAGACGATTTTAACCACAGGGATTGTGTTCTACTCCATTGTTACCAAGGGAATCAAGGGCTCTTCATATTCTTTCAACACTTATTTGCATGCCCACCACGTAGCAGGCAGAGCTCACGAATGGAACCGCTACGTGTTGACCATGTTCACATATATCGATCAATTGATTTTCGACAAGGGCACCAAAACCATTTATTGGGGAAAGGACAGTCTCTTCAACAAATGGCGCTGGGACAACTGCATATCCACATGCGAAAGAATGAAATGGAACCCTTACCTTACACCATATACAAAAAATAACTCAAAAGATCAAAGACCTAAATGTAAGAGCTAAAACACAAAATTCTTAGAAGAAAACATTGGAGGAAATCCTCATGACGTCAGATTTGGCAACAACTTCATGCATATGATTCCAGAAGGACAAACAATAAAAGAATAAAACAGGGGCGCCCGGCTGGCTCAGTTGGCGGGGCACGCGCCTCTTGATCTCAGGGTCATGAGTTCGAGCCCCATGTTGGGTGTAGAGATTACTTAAATAAATAAAACTTTAAAAATAGATTTAGCAATCCCTATCAAAATAACACCAGCATTCTTCACAGAGCTAAAACAAACAACCCTAAATGTGTTTCTGGGAACCAGAAAAGACCCCAAATAGCCAAAGCAATCTTGAAAAGGAAAACCAAAGCAGGAGGCATCACAATCCCAGACTTCAAGCTATACTACAAAACTGTAATCAAGACAGTATGGTACTGGCACAAAAACAGACACTCAGGTCAATGGAACAGAATAGAAAACCCAGAAATGGACCCACACACGTATGGCCAACTCATCTTTGACAAAGCAGGAAAGAATATCCGATGGAATAAAGACAGTCTCTTCAGCAGGTGGTGCTGGGAAAACTGGACAGCGACACGCAGAAGAATGAACCTGGACCATTTTCTTACACCAGACACAAGAATAAACTCAAGATGGATGAAAGACCTAAACGTAAGACAGGAAGCCATCAAAATCCTCAAGGAGAAAGGAGGCAAAAACCTCTTTGACCTTGGCCGCAGCAACTTCTTACTCAACACATCTCCAGAGGCAAGGGAAACAAAAGCAAAAATGAACTACTGGGACCTCATCAAAATAAAACGCTTCTGCACAGTGAAGGAAACAATCAGCAAAACTAAAAGGCAACCGACGGAATAGGAGAAGATATTTGCAAACGGCATATCATATAAAGGGTTAGTATCCAAAATCTATAAAGAACTTATCAAACTCAACACCCAAAAAAGAAATAATCCAGTGAAGAAATGGGCAAAAGATATGAATAGACACTTCTCCAAAGAAGACATCCAGATGGCTAACCGATACATGAAAAGACGTTCGACATCACTCATCATCCGGGAAATACAAATCAAAACCACAGTGAGGTACCACCTCACACCTGTCAGAATGACTAACATTCACAACTCAGGCAACAAGAGATGTTGGCGAGGATGCGGAGAAAGAGGATCTCTTTTGCATTGTTGGTGGGAATGCAAGCTGGTGCGGCCACTCCTGAAAACAGGATGGAGGTTCCTCAAAAAATTAAAAATAGAACTACCCTCCGACCCAGCAATTGCACTACTAGGCATTTATCCAAGGGATATAGGTGTGCTGTTTCGAAGGGGTATATGCACCCCAATGTTTATAGCAGCACTATCGACAGTAGCCAAAGTATGGAAAGAGCCCAAATGTCCATCGGTGGATGAATGGATACAGAAGGTGTGGTATATATATATGTGTATATATATATATGTATATGTATATATATATGTATATGTATGTGTATATATACACATACATACACACAATGGAGTATTACTCGGCAATCAAAAAGAATGAAATCTTGCCATTTGCAACTACGTGGATGGAACTGGAGGGGATTATGCTAAGTGAAATTAGTCAGTCAGAGAAAGACAAATACATATGACTTCACTCATATGAGAACTTTAAGATACAAAACAGATGAACATAAGGGAAGGGAAGCAAAAATCATGTAAAAACAGGGAGGGGGACAGAATAAGAGACTCTTAAATATGGAGAACAAACTGAGGGTTACTGGAGGGGTGGTGGGGGGGGATGGGCTAAATGGGTCAGGGGCACTAAGGAATCTATTCCTGAAATCATTGTTGCACTATATGCGAACTAACTTGGATGTAAACTTAAAAATTAATTAATTAAAAAAAAACCCAAAAATAAAAAAAATAAAAATAGATTTAAAAACATTTTTAAAAGAAAAAAATAGTGGGGTGCCTGGGTGGCTCAGTCGGTTAAGCGTCTGACTTTGGCTCAGGTCACAATCTCACGGTTCGTGGGTTCAAGCCCCGCATCGGGCTCTGTGCTGACAGCTCGGAGCCTGGAGCCTGCTGCCGATTCTGTGTCTCCCTCTCTCTCTGCCCCTCCCCTGCTCACACTCTGTCTCTCTGTGTCTCTCAAAAATAAATAAATGCAAGAGATTTTTTGTAAAGAAAAAAATAGATAAATTGGATTTCACCAAAATGGAGAACTTTTGTGCATTAAAGGATACTATCAAGAAAACAAAAAGACAACCTACTACATGGGAGAAAATACTTGCAAATCATATATCTGATAAGTCTTTAATACCAGAACTATATCAAGAACCCTTATCATCCAACAATAACAACCCAATTCAAAAATGGGCAAAGGATTGAATACACGTATTTCCGAGGTAGATCTACAAAGGGCCAATGAGCACATGAAAAGATGTGCAACATCATAATTCATCAGGGAAATGCAAATTAAAACCACGAGACACCACTTGAAACCTACCACAAGGGCTAAAATAACTAAACACACACACAGAAAACAAGTGTTGGGTGAGGATGTGAAGAAAACGGAATCCTCACACGTGGCCGGTGGAAATGGGAAATGGTAAAGCCACTGTGGAAAAGAGTTTGGTGGTTTCTCAAAAGACTGAGCGTGGAACTACTCTACGACCCAGCAATTCCATTGCAAAAGAATGGAAAGCAAGGGCTCAAACAGATCTTTGTACGTAGCAGTATTATTCACAATAGCCCAGAGGTGGAAAGAACGCAAGCGTCCATCAACAGATGAATGGATAAATGAAATGCGATAGATACATACCATAGAATGCTATTCAGCCATAAAAAGGAACGAAATGTGTTACGTTGCTACGACGTGGGTGAACCTGGTGGCATTGCGCTAAGGAAAAGAAGTGATACACAAAAAGACAAATATTATAGGGTTCCACTTCCATGAAGTAACTAGAATAGTCAAGTTCCTAGAAAGAGAAAGTCGAACAGTGGTCACCAGGGCTGGAGAGGGCAATGGGGAGTTGTTGAATGAGGACAGAGTTGATTTCCTGATTTAAGAAAAAACAACAGCAGTGGGATGGGCACTGGGTGTTGTATGTAAGTGATGAATCATGGGAATCTACTCCCGAAGCCAAGAGCACACTGTATACATCGTACGTTAGCCAACCGAACAATAAAGTATATTCTTAAAAAAATAATAAGAAACAAAATAAAATAAAGCTCAGAAGAAATATTATAGCTTTCAAAACAATAAAATAAAAATAATTAAAAAAAAAAAACCCAACAGAACCGGAGCCCTACAACATGAATTTTCATGACTAAAAGGAGAGGATTTTTAATGCAACAGACTAACAACTTTAAGGAGCATAAGGATTTATAATGATCATACCCAACACCTAACACAAGCCTAACATAGAGCTGGGTAGTGGCTGACGAGTTGCAAGGTACGTGTTTCTGCCACACCGTAGTCGCCGATGGCAATCGACTCTTTCCTGGTCTGTCCCTCCACTAGATTGGCAGTTCCTTGAGGGTGAAACCGGGTCTTGGTACCTGGAGCGTGCTGTCGAGCACTTGGTGCACGGTAGAAAACCAACGCATTTCCCAGAGTTCTTCTCAAGACTTGGGAGGTCTTGTGATTCTGTGTGATGAGAAATGGCATTTCCTTGTTCATGCTTCCCAGTGAGAACGTCGCAGTGCAGAAAGTTGCATTGTATTTGCTTCTTTACTGGTTTGTCTCCCTCGTCTAGACTGTGAGCGCCTGGAGACGAGGGACTGTCCTTTATTCATCTTTGCGTCCCAACTTCTAGAACAATGCCTGACATGTACTAGCAGGTGCTCAGTGCGTGTATAAGGCATGAAAGAAGCAGACCAGAATTGGACCGGATGTTTGCATTTTGCTTTGTGAAAGAAGGCTGACACTGGGGAGGGGAAGGTCTTGGAACAGTGCTTGGTATGGAGTAGGCACTCAGGGAACCGTCTTGAATGAATGGATGGATGGATGGATGGATGGACGGATGAACCTTACTCCCTATTCGGATGGTCGATGTTGGGTTTGGGTTTTTCTTTTCCAGAGAAGGACACCGGAGAACATGTCTCACTCAGCCTCTTCTAAGGGCGTTTAAATGAGCTCCTTCCCATCATGAACTTAGGCTTATCCAAATAAATAGGAGGCTGTCCAGGTTTTCAGATGTTGGAGGAAGTAGGAGATGGTAACAGTTTGGGGGGTGGATACCAACAGGGAAAACACTAAAAGGCCAAGAATTTTCCAGCTGAAGGACGGTAAAATAGACAAAGAGGAAGAGAAAGAAAACTAAAAAAAGGAATGTAGGGGAGAGATCACTCGTGGATGTTGGCATCCTGCAATCTGCAGGGAGAGATTAATAGAGCATCACCTCCTGCTGTAAGCCCTTAGAAAATGTTTCCAAGGGCTAGTTCGCGTGCTCTCACTATGTGCGTTTGGGGAGCCTAAGTTAAAAACAGTCCAGTGACCTGGCTCTGTTTTGCATAATGGCCTCCGCCTTCTGAGTTCCCTGCTGAGATCCCCCCCCCCCCCCCCCCGACTCCCTTCCGCAACGTCATCGCAAGATGGCCTACGGTAGGTGTTCATCTTGGGACGCGCTTTGCCATCAGGAGCGACGAGTCCCTCCATCCGGGAATATGTGGTTTCTAACCCGTCGCCAGCAAATCCACTGACGCGTGGTTCAGCCGGGGAGCACTTACGACCGGCAGTACCGAGATTCAGCCCAAACTGGCCGCTGCCGGTCACACGGGGCTGTCAGCCGTGTCCGCAGGCAGCCCCGCGTGGCATCCATTCTCCGTGGCTGTAAATAATTCTTGAGACCCAGCCCACCGGTGGGACTTCCTACCATATGGAGTTTTGTGTGTGTGTGTGATGATAGTTCGTAAACACCAGGTGACGGTGCATCGTTTGGGGCCCTGCCAAGCTTCCTCTCTAAGCATGACTGTCTGTAGAGGGCCCGTGACTCAGCCGATTGCTCTGAAAGGCTCCTTTCGTTCCTAAATACTTGGTAGCAAAGGTAGCTTCGAGATACACAAAAGTGGGACTTCCGCGTGCTCGCGAAGAAGAGGCCTGGAAGTATCTCTAATTACAAAAGGCAAACGAGGCGTCGATTTGTGGGATAAGACAAGGATGCTAACACCTTCGGGGCGGCGGGGGGCGGTTTACAAAGAAATTACGCGAATGGCATATCCTTAGGTCTCGCGGCACAGCCTCTTCTTATGTGTAGACAACCTCTGCGGCTCCTTTTGCATTGGTCGTGGTAAGGCGGTTTGAACATCCCTCCACATTCAGGTGCGCCCTAGCCACACGGTCTCGCGGGACCGCTTGAGCCCGTCCCGACCACGCTCAGAGTCCCCGCATTCCGCGAGACTTGGTCTTCGCTATGTGCCACTTTAGCACCTGAAAATAATCTCTTTATTGTTCCAAGAAGAACAGCGCTCACTCATCTCACGAGTGCAAAGCACACGCCGGGCCACCTTCCGTGGCTGCAGCGAGAAGGACGCGGTTTTTGAATCTTCCTTGAGGAGCTCACAGGCTAACGAGGAAGGGAACCGAGACGCTGTGATCTGTTGTGACTCGTGGCGCACAGAGCGGGGCACACGGCAGGCACTTGAAACTGCCCATTGGTTCACTTTCAGATGCCCAACCAAGCCAATGACCACGCAGAACCTAAACTGCCTGCTTTCTTCTGCTCTGTGTATCTACTTCTCACTATTTCTTAAAAATGGGGTTGAGGACAGGGAGGCCCTGATGCCGTAATAACTTAAGCCAAAGCCTCCTCTGTGGTTTTAGTTCCTATTTTCATTTTATTTTATTGTATGCTATTCTATTCATTTTAAGTTTATTTATTTTGGGGACAGAGAGAGAGTGAGTAGGGGACAAGCAGGGAGAGAGGAGACAGAGAATCCCAAGCAGACTTTAAGAGCAGGCTGACAGCACAGAGCCCGACGCGGGGCTCAAACTCACGAACCTTGAGATCACGACCTGAACCATGAGATCACGACCTGAGCCCAGACCAAGAGTCGGACGCTCAACTGACTGAGCCACCCAGGCACCCCCCACCCCCCGCTTATTTTATTTTTTTACTGTTTACTTATTTTTGAGAGAGAGCACGAGGGAGGGAGGGGCAGAGACGGGGGGGGCGACAGAGGGTTCGAAGCCGGCTCTGCGTTGACAGCATGGAGCCCAACGCGGGGCTCAAAGTCATGAACTGCGAGATCATGACCTGAGCCAAAGTCGGACATTTAACCGACCGAGCCACCTGGGCGCCCCTTCGGTTGCTAATTTTAAATGTCTGAGTTCTCTTCTAGACACAGCAAGAGATTTTTCTGTTTTTAAAGAGCTTTAAACATGTCCTCAGCGCTGACTAGGTGCCAGGCACTGTGCTGACCCTTTGACCATCAATAGAATCCCTTTTACCGGACAGGAAGGGACTGCTACCCACCAAGTGCCCTTCTCCAAAACTGTGTGCAAAGCAACTGTCTGGGCATACGGGATGCAAAGCCATGGACGCTGAACTCAACATGGCCCACACCGCACAATTACTACTTGGTACCAGGGCAAAGCCGTGGCGTATTTAAAGTTTGTTTATTTATGTTTGACAGAGAGAGCGAGAGAGAACGAGCAGGGGAGGGGCAGAGAGAGAGAGGGGGACATGGGATCCGAAGCAGGCTCCGTGCCATCCGCGCAGAGCCTGAGGCGGGGCTTGAACTCACAGACCGCACGCATGACCCGAGGGGTCGTGACCTGAGCTGAGATCAAGCGTTGGACGCTGAACCCACTGAGCCCCCCGGGCGCCCCATAAAGCTGCGGCATACTGAGAGCCTTTTGCCCTGACTACATTGTTTCTTCTTCTCCTGGGAAAGTCCAGCGCGGAGGAGACCCCAAGCGTGGAAATGTTCTTCCTGAATCCGGTGCCGCTGAACACCCTCCTGTCTGGATAAGTAGACATACGAGCCAAGCTACCATCACCTAATGCCAAAACAGTTTAAACTTCGCTTTCGTTTCTTCACACACGTGTTCAGACTTTTTGACACAAGGAAATGTAACAGCTATTAAAGCACAACTGCAAATATGCTGTGACTCAGGTGAGGATCCCTTGAAGTTAAGGGAGTCGCTGATTTCCGCACGAGCTGTCTGAAGTGCATATTACAGAGACTGAAAGAGAACTCAAATGGTACAAGCCAAATCCAAATGTCGGGAGCAGGCCGAAATCTCGTTCTTAGTTGAGAGATAGTTTGCATGATTCGTTCCTTGTATATTAGAAGATGATTCTCAACTCTGACAACGTTTTCTGGGCGTCGATATTTTCAGTGAGGTGGATGGGTATTTGGGGACCCGAGAGTTACTTAGCCCACAGCTCATGGGCTAGAAGGGATGTGCTCCTGCCAGAGATATCAGCTGGCTGGGGTCGCCAACCTGATCGCTATCAGATGGCTCTGGGAGGTCTGGGAGAGAGATGCTAAGGGGGCGACTGTGGCCCAGCACACCCACAGCTGCGCCCTAGATTTGGCCCACAGGCCTGAGATCGGGCGGAGTGCTCCCGTGCCTGCCTGGCACAAAGGCATGAGGAGCTTTGGGAAGATCTTCATTTCCGTGGAGCGTGTGACTCCTGATCTTGGGCCCCCCATGGGGCGTGGAGAGCACTTGAATAAATAAAAATCAAGATAAAAAAAATTTTTTTTAAATCACATTTGTAGGACTGCTCCCGTAGAGCCCAGGCCCAGGACTGACTCGAGGCACCAAGAGTCAGTGTCGTGCTTCTCGGCGCCTTGTCGGGGGTGGCAGTCGAGTTGAGCTGTTGAGAATTGGGCAGCGAGTAAGGAAGGGAAACCCAACCCCCACCACGCAAGTAGCTCAAGGCCAGCCCAATGGGTCCCCTCTCCCCACCTTCTACTGCCCGTTGCCCTGGTGGCACTTTTGACACCTCCCACACATCTGTGCACTGCCGAGCATCCTCTTATCATCACTTGTTGTGAGAATATGCTGGAGTGGAGGTGAAGGGGAGGGCAGAGTCTTTGTGTTGGTCCCCGTCCCCTTGGGGCAGAGGCTTTGGCTGCCCTGGGCAGTGACAGGCCACTGGATCAGGGAACCCTCGCTCTTTTATAGGAAGCAGTGCCAGCTTGGCTCTGGCTAGGTCTTTAGTGACAGAGGCTCAGTTAGGGCATCTCCAGGTGGCGACGGAATTCTCTTTGGGGATCTGAGACACAAAAGCCTTTGTTATCGGTCGGTATGATGGCAGGTGGGATAAAGGGCTGTGATCACAGATTCTCGTTGGGAGGCGATTTGATTGTATTTATTTTTAAATGTTTGTTTTTGAGACAGCACGAGCCGGGGAGGGGCGCAGAGAGAGGGGGACGGAGGATCGGAAGCCGGCTTCTGCGCTGACAGCGGAGAGCCCGAAGTGGGGCTCGAACCCACGAACCGTGAGGTCATGGCCTGAGCGGAATCCCTGGAGGGGATTTTAAAAGTAGCTTTGCACAGTCCTCCTCCAAGCCCCCATAAACATGGTGAAACACGTTAACCCCTTCTAGCCCTTTTGCCTGCTTTGACCTGTTACGGAGGAAGACACTTGATGAGCCCCAAAGATAGGCACCGCCATTAACCTCCTCTCTCAGATGTGGACACTACGGTTGAGAGTTCATAAGTCACTTGTCCCAGGTGAAGAAGCTAATTAGTGGCGAGGTGGAAAGACGCCCCTTCTGCACACAGTGAGCAAAAAAACGCATGCTTTTTTTACTTTCACCTTGCCAAAGCAAAAAGGCTGTGCCCATGCGCCTGTCCGGAGCTGGGGGCCCTTAAGGCCAGGCTGGGAGCCGGCTGCGTGGGCACAGAGGCTCAGCCCGGGCGGTGCGGACACGCGCCTTGCAATTCCCTCCCAGGCGCCCCCTGGGCGCAAGCCTCCTGCAGTGTCGCCCCGGAACTGAGTGTGGGCCCTGCAGTTCACACTTGACCCCGCGCTTGGCAGGCCCGACGTGGGTGTGGCCCAAGGTGAGCTGGAAACACCAGGCAGAGTAGCTGGGCGTAAGGTGTTTTCCCAACAGCCCCGGTCACCTGGGGCAGCCGCTGTCAGGCGGCCAGGTGCGCCCTGTAAATCTCCCACAGACTCTGCCCCACCGCAGAGGGCTTGGCACTGTGCCCGAGTCGTGCTCCAGGGGAGATCGGGGCTGCGGTCACGTTTGGTGCGGCCTACTAGATTCCAAACGCTTGGAAACGAGTCACTTCAGCCCTATGCCTCAGTTTCCTTGTATGTAAGAGGAAGGATAATAGCATCAACCTCAGAGGATTGTGGAGGGGATTTCTAGAGGTGGTTTACATCCAGCGCCTTGTATTTAACAGGTGCTAAATAAACGGTGCCTTTCTTGCTTTTCCGGAGCGCTCTGAACACTATGTCTTGCAAAGTTGTTAAGTCATTTCCTAAGTGACTGCAAAGTCCAAGGTGAGGTGGGGAAGCTGGGGGCCGGGGGGGGGGGGGGGACTTTGAACTGGCTGGAAGCAGATGTTAAAGGGGACAACTCGTGGGCACAGATGTAAGTCTGGGAGAATTACAAACGCAAGGGACCGGTGGATGCTCTGGGCAAACAGGGCTAAGCCAGCGGATGGCTTTTTCAGGCGGAGAGGAGCCAGATTGGGGGCAGTGGGAGGAGGGGCCGGGTCTCGCTGGGGCCTTTGAGGACGGTCAGGACTCCAAGTGCAGAGCACCAAGTGTTTGCTCCAGGCTTGGATCCTCCACCCTGGAGAGGGCAAGGGACAAGTTCCTCCCACCTGCCTCTTGGCGGGGGGGGGGGGGGGGGGGGGCGGGGGGGTTGGCGGGTCGCGCACAGCGCTGAGGCAGGGGAAAGTGAGAAGGGCGGAAAAGACTCTGCTAGGCAGCCACCCCCCCCCCCCCCGCGCCACCCCCACCCCCCCACCCCCCCGCAGTCGTGGACCAGCTGGGTAGAGCGGAGCATTAGGCGCAGGACCAGGGTCACGCCTGGTGGGGGGCTCAGCCAACCCCTGGATCCTTCGCCTCCTGCCTCCGAGGCATGTAGGGCAGAAGAGGTCCCACCCAGAAATGGTCACTGGGGGCGAGACAGGAGCTATCTGTATCTAGTGTTCTCCACCTGTGCGGTTTCCAAGCAGTCAGCTTCTGAGCCCGCCCTGGAGAGCAAGTCAGGACCGCCTGCGCAGCTCTTGGACCCCCCGGGGCTGGGGTCAGCCCTGGCTTCTTAGCAGGAACTTGGGTCGCCTTATTTTTACGATCCCGAAACACTTAAAGCCCCAGTTTTTGGAGCAGCCGCCCAGAAGCAACGGGACTCTTCTGTTTCCCGGAGAGGGGGCACGGCAGCCCCTCTAGGTCAAAGTCCAGAGAAGGCCAGGAAGCCGCGGGGTGAGCCCGTCCTGCTGCAGAGCTGGCGTCCCTGGCCATCGGGATCGCGGGGCTCAGGGACCCGGGGGAGGGGGCGGGCACTGCCCCGCCAAGGCCCCCCCCCCCCCCCCCCGGCCCATGCAACCTCTGGCTGGACAGGGGAGGTGATAGCAGAAGATCCAGTCCATTTAGAGGACAGATGGGTTCAAAGGAAATTTTTAGACGGGGGGGGGGGGGGGGGGGGGCGGTAAGAGGAAGAGGCAGGAGCCCATCCATTTGCCCAGCAAACATATGGTTAGTCGCCGTCCACAGCGAGAGACCAGGCTCCGTGCAGGATGCACGAGAAGCAGCCCTCCTTCCACAGTGGGGGGAACGGAGAGGCCAGGATTGGCCCACCGGCAACTTGTAGGAGCCTCGCGGAGCCTGGAAGCCAGCTTCTAATTCCGATCTGAATGATGTGTGACACTGTCCCTTCTCTCCGCGGTAGACATCACACACCCAGCCATACCCGCGTCTTCCCACCCTCCCAGTGGAGAGCTAGATGAAAAGGGCGGCGGCCGCTTGGCTTGTCCGGGCAGCAGTAAATCTTCCGAGCTGCCCGGCCTTGGTGGCCAGCCGCTCCTCCGGGTCTGGCCTAGGACGACAGCGGGCTCCCGGGACAGCGGGCTCCCGGGCGGCGGAGGCGCAGGCGGGCTCTGCGAGCCGGGGAGAGCGCGGCGGCCGGGGGCGGGGGGGGGGGGGGGGGGCGGGAAACGCTGGTGAAGGCCACTCGAGAGGGGTCCTGGGCTCGCTGTGGGCTTCCTAGCGTGGCTTTGGGTCCCTCGGCAAGGACTGCTCCAGTCCCCAAGTCATGGAGACAGCCCGGGAAGGACCTGGGGGGGAGGGGGGGAGGGGGGGAGTCAGTCGAGTCCGGCCCCGGGAGGCGGGTCAGACCCGGAGCTGGCTTTTCTTCGGGCTCCTCCGCCAAGGGTTCCCCGAGGACCCCGGCTTGCCACCCGCGTGCGCGTCAGCGCCGGATGGCCCCGTCGCACCTGTTGGCAAGCCGCCTGCTGCGGCCGTCGAGCTCACGCTGGAATTGCTCTGTGCCTGGAACTAGAATCCTAAACTTTCACCCCGGATTCCCGGAGCCGCGGTGAGATATAAAAGAAGGGTAATCAAGTGTTAGCTGTAGGCAACAAGGCATTCCCTGTCTCGAAAGAACCCATCACGCTCAGGATTTATTATTATTATTATTTGCACCGACGTATATGCCAAGAACTCAAGTGCTCCTCGTTGCGCCCAGCATTTCAGAGATGTCCGTGTGGTCTGCTGCTCAGAGACAGACCCCACCCTGGTGTGGGAGTCACAGCAAACTCCCAGCCCCTGTCAACTTGCTAACCCCAGGCAGGTGAACCCCCTCGCTCCTGCACCCCATGGTGGACAGGCTCCTGTGGCCCCCAGCGCTGGCCCAGCCCAGGCAGTGCTGCTGGGGCGCCCCTACGTGCAGGAATCCGGGAAGGAACCCCTAAAGAAGCTGCCAACTGGCGGGGCCTGCTCTCCGCGGGGTGGGGCGGTAGGGAGAAGAAGGGATCCCCTGGGAGCCACTGAGCACCAGGCGGGACTGAGGGAGGATTCCAGGCGACTGGAGTGCCAACCACCGCGGGGGGCCCGGAAGTGGAGGCCTGGCCGTAAGGGGAAAGGGGGTTCTTCTTCTTCCCTCGTTTTAGGGTCAGCCTGAGGATCTGTCCCACACTGAAGAGACCCCTGGGAAGGGACGGGGTGGGCAGCGATTTCCCTTCCAACGAGGGAGAGCCTGGGGGTGGGGGGAGCAAAAATTCAGGGGAGCTAAGCATCCCCTCCCCCTCGCCCACGGCTCCTAGACGGACTCAGGCCCTTACCAACAAATGGTGAGTCCTTTAGGAACGCTAGAGAAACTGGCAGGTGAGGGAAAGAGGGGTGCGTGAGCTCCGGAGGAGGCAGAGGTGTGGTCGTCCCGTGGAAATTGAACATAGGCACGGAGGGCGCGTGTGATCGAGCCCAGGGGATGTATGTATTAGTGTGTAAGAGAATGAGAGAGAGAGAGACAGAGACATAAGAGACAGGGGCAGGATGGACGGATGGATCACAGTGGATGACTTATTTCAAAATGCAGAGTTTGGTCGATCCTACCAACGCATAAATCTCACACAGCTTTCGCTTATTCGTCGTCCCTTGAGACCTTAGCCAAACCGCACTGTTCTAGTTCAAGTTCGAAGTGGAACTGGAAACAAAAGCAGGCAACGAAGGATCCCGGCGCTGCCAGAAAGGAGGACCACAGAGCCTCCTCCCTCTTCTCCCTTCTCCCCTCCTCATCACCCTGGCGGGGAGCGCCCCCAGCTCTGACAGAGGCTGACTCAACGCGGAGCGTGGCGGGGGTGGGGGGGGGAGGGGAGGTGGGCGGTGGGGGGGCCCGAGGGGGTTCTGTGGGACTCTGGAGCTGGGCGGCTCCTGCCAACCTTTCCTTGCATCCAGGGAGGGGGCGGGCGTGGCCGCTTCTCCCGTGGGTTTTCAGAATGGTGTACACATTTGTACTTGGCCTTTGGGGGCTCCGGGCACCAGCCCCGCGGCTCCGTGGTCCATTAGGCCAGTAAGCGCCGGACTAATTGTGGGCTCGGCCAGCCCAGGGCCACCAATTCGGTCCTACCGGTGGGCGTCTCCGGCTGGGCCTCTCTTTCGGCCACCCAGAGGGGCCACGAAAGCATGGAGGCGGCCTTTAGGAAGGCCGGGGAAGCCTTCCAGGGCCTCTGGTTACGATGGGGCACGGAGAGAACACAGGGGAGAAACCTGCTGCCTACTAGGAACAACGTGCTAGCCAGAGCCCGGGCGAGGCGACACAGAGAGACCTCTTACGTGGGGGCCGGCGGCCCTGACTCCTCCCCACCCCCACCCCCCACTCCTGGATCCCACTTGCTCTGGGGAGGAGGCGCAGCCCGAGGGCCCCCACGACTCCCCCCCCCCCCCCCCCCCCCGTCGAGGTGCCCCGGCAGGCTGCGCAGGGGCTCGCTTTCCCAGGGCAGATGGGCCAGGAGGGGGACGACTGAGCCTCGCCGATCCAGGCCATCCGCTGCGGGGTGGGAGCGATCGCGCGGCCACGATCCCCAGCATTGACCCGAGTTGACGTCAGGGTACCCCCGCGAAGTGACCGCCACGTGAGAAAGCCCGGGCCGCGCACAATGCGCCGGCGCCTGTGTTAGGGCCGGGCGGGTGCTCGGGGAGCCAGGCCTGCGCTGTCCGCGGCCTCATCATTCATTTCCCTGGACGTGCTGGTAAAAATGCATCAAAACAGGCTACGGAGCGCGGTATAAAAGCACAGCGGGATGAGCTGCTTTCCAAAAAGAATCTCGGTGATTGGACCGGGCTCGGCGTGATTGACAAGAGCTTAGTTTGGTAAAGGGAAGACACGCAAGCTTTCACAGCGGGATCCCTTTTCTAAAATATATCACACTAGCCTTTGAAAAGCGCCGCACACTATAAGGAAATAGCGTTTCACGGCTCGCTTTATGGTGCGATGACATTTCTTTAAAACACAGCGAAGATCAAAAAAAGGGAGAGAGAGAAATAAAATGTGTTGCAAACACAATGTTTTAATTAGTTTATTCTGCGCGTTGCTTTTATCTGACGTATACATTGCGGGTTCCCCTTTAATTAAGCAGCCCCTCTCGAGCGGCGGCGGCGGGCAGGAAGGGAGGCGAGGCGCTGTGCCCCTTCGTTCCCTTTAGGAAACACGCAAGGGCTGGCCGACCCCAGAGCCGAGCTCGCAGGCCCCAGTGCCCTTTGGGCCGCGAGCAGCAGGCTGGGGCTTTGGGGGGCTTCGGGAAGCGGCAGGACCCGAGCGCCCCGCGGAGGCTGAGCGCTGGGAGGAGAAGAAGGAAAGGAAGGGGAGGAGGTTTTTTCCCTCCAGGGGGACGAAGGGAACGCAGGCCGTCCTGGGAGCTTGGGCTCCGCGCCAACCTCCAGTCCCCTCCCCTCCGGGCTCCCCCCCCCCCACTGCGCCCCCGCTGCAGCCGACGTCCCTTCCTCCCCCGGCCCTCTCGGGCCCCCAGTTCGCTGGTTAGGGGAGCGACGCGCACCCGATGAGCCCTAGGGTCTCTGCCCACTCCCCGGCTTTTTGGGCTCCGACTTCCGGCCACTTCGCCCTCCCTGGGTCCCGAAGTAAGGGGGGGGGTGGGGTGGAGGTCCTCCGATGCCCGACCGACAGGGAGGGGAGACCTCGCCCGCATCTGCTCTCTGAAAGCGCGGGCGTCCAGGCGCTGTCGTAAGCGGCGCCTCCAGAAAGGCGAGGGAGAAGCTAATGGTAGGACGTGTTGTGAGCCTAAGCAAGGCCTCGTCTTACACACACACACACTCCACGCTTACTTTGGGGGAGGCTCTGCAGACAGCCCGCGCGCAGACAGCCCCCCACGCAGCACTCGCCCACCAATATTTGCTGCTCCGGCGGCGGCGGTGGGATCATCCCGCTGGTGAGATCAGAAAACTCAAAACACAAACCTGTGGAGTCTGGGGAGGGAGGGAGGGAGATAAGAGATGCAGATCTGGCCCAAAGACAAACCCCAGAACACAACCCTGGAAATTGGTGGGCTAGCGGTTACCGACTCCCCTCCCTTCCGCATTTATTCCTTCTACCGACACTGGAAATGGAAGTCAAGGCTTTCTTCCTGGGAACAGGGATGGGGGTGACGCCAGCCACCACGGGGCTGGGAGGCCTCCTCTCTGCCTTTTTCTCCAAGGCAAATTTCCTTGTGGCATCTTCCCACTCGAGACCGTGAGACCGAAGTCAGGGTGCGCTGCGGGATACCTCTGTGGCCTGTCTGACCATGCAAAGAGGTCTGCGGTGTTACCTCTCTTTAGAGAAAGGGGAGGACCCACTACTTCTCCCACCAAATAGTTTTTAAGTTCTGCAGTTTAAAAATCAGGGTTTGTCTGAAATTTGCGGTCCTCAGTACCAAGTCCTCCTTTTGAAATCGTGTACACTCTCTCCAGGTAACAGCACACATAAGCATATGATAGGTTTGGATGGAACTTGTAAAACAACTGCAAAGATCCTTTGATAATAATCAAAATGATCCATTGAATATGGGGTTTCTATGAATAGGAAAGTTCGATATTACAGAGCATGGGCACAGTATGCGTCCTTCACTGTATTATCCTCTAAAGGTTCTTTCTCTTTCATCAAATTGTTACGGACCCACATTCTAAAATCCAATCAACAAAGAGTAAGTGATGTGTACGATGACAAAGGAGGGCCAACCCCGCTTCCAGAGCAGTAGCCTTCCAACTTTTTTGACTTTATGCTCAAAATAACGATTTGAACCTACCAAGCTGTAGGATGACCACATAACTGGAAAAATGAGGCTCACTTATGGAAGTGAACGACAAAGCACTCTCCTATAGCTAGTCCTGTGTGTGTGTGTGTGTGTGTGTGTGTGTGTGTATTTTGGGGGAATTGTGGAATTGAGAAATTAAGAATAATAATAAGCCTCACATGGTTACGAAGTGATCTTTAAAATTGTTTTAAAGGGGCCACAATGGAAGCAACACTAAATGGAACCCTCGGCCTTGAAGGCAAAAATCGCAGAAGAGGACAGCAGTAGAATGTAAGGGAAGAACCACTGCCCAAATTGGGAAAACAATGGACTCAAGCTGATTTCTTTTTTTCCTCACAAAAAGATAAACTCTTCTCTAAAAGTTCCACCTGGCTGTTCATTTCAGCAAATAAAGAAGTTCTGATAGTTACCTCCAAACTTTCCAGTGGTCAATACAGTATTCATGAAGTACTTGTTCTGGAACGTCAGATCCTGGCACAGGTTTTCAGGGTGTTAGACCGTTTTGCGGCTCCTGAGTCCTGACGCCATTTCCTCTTGTATCCCCCACAATCCCTAAGGCAGTGTCTTGCATGTGGCAGGCAAACTGTAAGTATCTTTTTAAGTTTATTTATTTATTTTGGGAGAGAGAGAGAGAGAGAGCACAAGCAGGGGAGGGGCAGAGAGAGAGAGGGAGAGAATCCCAAGCAGGCTCCGCACCGTCCGCACGGAGCCCGACACGGGGCTCGATCCCGTGAACCGTGAGATCATGACCTGAGCCGAAATCAAGACTGAGCTGCCCAGGCGCCCCTAAATATTTTCTGAATGGAGTGGAAATGTAGTGATCCCGTGAAAACAAAAGGTTTTTTGAAGGATAGAAAAGGCTAAGTTTCAAATCATTCTGCAACTTGAGCTGCGACCACCTGTCCTCATCTCTCTCTGCCTTCTGCAACGCGGGGCAGATGTCCCTGGGACCTGAGACACACACTGCGCGTTCCCTGGACATGTCTGTTCTTCGTAATTACCTAGACCCTGAGAGGCATACGGTTCCCCTCATCAGTCCTGGGGAGTCTACCTAGATTGAGGGGCAGACGGGGACAGCAAAGGAAGTCACCCCCTATCCCCTTCTCGTATCTTTCGCCAGGAGGTCAGGACCGGGCTGAGCAGAGTGGACAGAAGTGGTTAATAGAACAGCCCTTTTCTTCAAGTGACTCCATTCTCACTGTCTTCCCGGGGCAATTTGGTTCTAGGAACGGCGAAAGCGTAGCTCTTTAGTTGAGCTAACATCAATGGGACCGGTCTCAGGAACAAACCACGTCTTGACCAGATGCCCTTGATTTCTTTCACCTCAGGCCAGGGCACGGCAAGGGTTCATTGCTAGAAAGTAGAGAGAGTGGGGCTGGAGCTGAAAGGCGAGATTTGGGGAGCATGTGGCGGGTACAGGGAACAGAAATAGCAGAAATATCGGTCTGGAGTGGAGGCCTCCAGTTTACCCACCGAGAGCACCAAGTTCGCATTATCTCAGACCTGGGTGGTGACGCCAGGGCCGAGGATGTAAGCCTGGGACGGTTGCAGGGTGGGAGCACAGAGGCTCCGGACGCCGACCCACTCGTGCCAGGTTCCCTGACTCGAATCGCCTGGGGAGCTGGCGATTCCAATGCTTCTGGAGCAGAAGGCAGGCTCCCTCTCCCCAATCTGAGGAGGCGTGAGGGTTGAAAAAGAAAATGAGAGATTGCAATTTAACTCTCTAATTCAGAACAACAAAAACAGCAGATCAGACGAGAGTTCGAGCTTTTTAGGGTGTGCGTTAGGGAAATGGGTCGTCCTCCACTCACAGGGGGTGTACTAGAAACTGGGGACGACGGGAAGTCTGTACCCACCTCTCCTTGGTGACTGGCTGCATACGAACCACCCTGAAGGCTAGTTTGCTTCAGTAGGCAATGGAAGCTTCCTTGGCTTCAGGAAGCTGCTAGTTCAGGAAGAAGGTGGGAAAGATGAGAGATAAAATTAGTGAGTTTTTCCTAAAGTGAGAAAGGGCTATTTAGGGCATGGGGGTAGAAGCGTCTTCTGGAGTGTTCTTGAGGCCCTTAGAAGTAGTATGGAGGCATTAAAGGTGTTCTAGGCCCCCCTTCATTCAATAAGTAGGTAGATGAGAAGAGCGTCTTTCTAGAAATTTGTGACAGGTGGGGAGGCAGGAGAAGAGGAAAAGGGAGGTCTGCCGGTAAAATGCGTTTCACAAGGCCATTGGTCCTGAGGAAAACTTGACCTTTAGCCCCAGACAGCTGCAAGGGGGGGGGTTTCTGCCCAGCTCCTGTTGACTGCTGCCTCTGCCTTGAGGGTTGAGGTCGGGAGAAGGACAGGGCTAGGCAGAGGGGACCCCCCCCCCCCCCGCCACTCCCCGGGGTGTTGTTGCTCAAATCAGGCTTTTCAATACTTGAAGGCCTGCCTTGTTACATTGAGAGAAAGGGGCGAGGGGCTAAGGCGCAGAGGCCTTTGGGGGCCAGGTTGGAGTGGAACTCCGACTCTGGGCAAGGGGGGAAGGGAAGGGGCCTGGGGGCCAGTGGGCACACAGGCTGAGAAAATTAGGTAAGGACGCCTAGGGCAGTCCTGTGAGGTACTTCCAGGCCTGCGGTGCCCGGGGTTTCAAGGTCCCCAGTGCGGGGGTGGCAGTGCCTTGGGCCTCTGGGACAACGGCCGCTGAGGGAAGCACACAGGGCAGGGGCCTCCCTTTAGGAGGCAAGGGCCCTCCTGAGGCGCCACGGGAGACAACGCAGGCGCCCTGGGAGAGAAGCCCACGGGTGCCTGAGGGAAATGCACAGGGTTTCCCTCCAGGGGTTGAGGGCCTGCTCTGAGCGGAGGGGAGGGGGTTGTGTGTGTGGGGGGGGGGGGGTGCGGCCCAGGAAGATGCTAATCCCTGAATTCTGTTGTCCCCTCCCAACCTTCCAAGAGCTGAGGGTTTCTCAAGACAGGGCCAGGAGGGGGCTCGCTCTACATTTTCCGGCCACCACCATCTCACCAAGATGGCTCCTGCCTGGCCCCCTTGAAGAGACGTGGCACCTGGCACCCTCAGTGAGCTGGAACGAGACTGTCGCCCAGAGCCCTTCTTCCTTTCTTGGGCTGGCCTTCCTTTCTTGGCCTTCCTGGGGTCACCCGACTCCCAAGCCGATTTTCCACAAATGGCACCTGAAAGACCCCAGGTGCAGGGAGTGTCTCTTTCTCCACTGCCCTACGCCTGTGACACCTGGTCAGGCCACATCTCCCTGAGGAGACAATCTAGCCCTTCTAGGCCCATCTAAGCCAGACTCCTGAATTGTGGAGTTACCAGATAAAATACAAGACGTCCAGTTAAATTTCAATGTCAGATAAATAGCAAATAATCTTTTAGTATAAATACCTCCCATGCGGTATTTGGGACATACTTTTACTTAAAAAAAAAAAAAAAAAAAACCAAAACACACGTTGTTTATTTGCAATTCAGATTTACCTGAGCATTCCAGATTTATGTGCTAAACCTGGTAACGCTACTCGAGTAGCTGTTTATGGAGGGCTAGTTTGCTCTGTTTGCCGGCCCGTGTCCGGTTCAAAGGGTGATGTGTAATCTACCAAAGTTGAGTCTGAGGGCACAGGCCGAGAGCAGGGGGGACATGTAACCTTTAAAGGTAACATTTGGGGGGTGCCTGGGTGGCTCATTCAGTTCAGCGGCCGACTCCGGATTTCAGCTCATTTCATGATCTCGCGGTACGTGAGTTCGAGCCCCCACCCCCCGCATCGGGCTCTGCGCTGGCACTGCGGCACCTGCTTGGCATTCTTTCTCTCTCCCACTCTCCCTCTCTGCCCCTCCCCTGCTTTCGTGCTCTCTCTCTCTCTCTCAAAATAAATACATAAGCATCAAAAAAATAAAGGTAACGTTTGGTACCCTGGGTCTGGTAGGGTAAGAGTTCAGGAGGAAAGAGGAGGGAGAGGGAGAGACCTATTTAAGAGGACAAGCTAAGGGGATGCCCGGCTGGCTCAGCTGGTAGAGTGTGCAACTCATGATCTCAGGGTCACGGGTTTGAGCCCCACGTGGGGCACAGAGCTTACTTTAAAAAAAAAAATGAGAGGACAAGCTATGGCAGCAGCTGGCCAACTGGGTCGTTGGGAGCCCCTGGAATCTTTATATTAACCTACCTTTATAGTTTAAAGGAAGGGCTTTCAGAGAGGGAACTGTACTGGCCGATAAGCCCTTTTCCTCGGGAGAAAGGGACGCGGTGTTTTGGAGAGAGGGATGGGAGAGGGGTGGATTCCAGGCCCTTACTGAGGAGAGACAGTTGAATTGGCAGAGAGGTGACCTCTCTGTTCCTCAAAGCCCCTCGGGCCTGGGGACTTGGGGTCACTTCCCTTGGGCTTCCTGAAGGCAGGCTGCTCATTGGCCTTCGCCTGGACTCACATGCTTTACTTGGTTTGGGGGCTGCGGTTGCCCCTCAGGGCTCAGTCACGCAGAAAGGGTCAATAAAGTATGTATCTCAAGCCAAAGGAGAAAGACAATAAAACCACCCTCGGGGTCAGAGGTCACCTCGTCACTGATTGAGATATTCACAACTCTTTTTTCCTCTCTCCTCTCTTCTTGTCCCCTCTAGCTCCGGAGGGCTGGTCCTCCCTTGACTCTTTACTTTTCGCCTTTCTCCAAAGCCAAAGTTTATCACCGGAAATCAATGAGATGTGAGGCTGAAAAAAAAAAAAATCATGTCATGTAAAATGAAGCTTGAAAAGTAGGAGAGTGATAGTGGATGAAACCCCTCAGTTAAGAATACCTAGCCTCGGAGCGCCTGGCTGGCTCAGTTGGTGGAGCACGTGACTCTTGATCTTGGGTTGTGAGTTCAAGCCCCGCGTTGGGTATGGGGATTACTTAAAAATAAAATCTAAAACAAACAAACACACAAACAAACAAACAAACAAAAACCCAGAACACTTAGCCTCTTACAGAGGCTGTGGCCCAACAATTCCAGGGTCAGCAAGCTTTTTCTGTAAAGGGTCAGATAGAAAATATTTTAGGCTCTGCGGGTCACATGCAGTCCCGGTAGCCATAATCTCCCTCACCTTTTCTTCTCCTTTTCCTTTTTCTACTTCTAACCCCTTAAAAATTAAAGCGCGCGCGCACACACACACACACACACACACACATTCTTTGCTCCTGGGGCCATACAAATACAACACAGGCTGTCTGCTAGATCTGGCTTGCAGGCCGCCAAATCACATTCAGGCGAGGCGTCAAATTTACCCCTACTCTGTCTTGTTTGGGGGGGGGGGATGAGGCGGAGAAGGACTGTAGCCTCTGCCCCCAGGGAGGAGGGAAGGGGGACCAAGAACGGTGGACTGACGGGGGCCTGGACTAGGGCAATGGAGCTTGGTGACCCGTGGACCATGGGGGCCCGAGACCTACGCACCAAGGCTGAGATTCACTGCCGGAGACCACGATGTGGCTCAGAGGTACCCCTCCTGTCACTTTGGGCGCAGGATCCTGTCTCAAAGCAGAGACGTGAAGCAAATACCTCAGGACGGTCCAGGCCTTCTCTCCACTTCTTTTGGAGCTGAGATCATTTGCATTTCAGGACGAATGGAGCATTTAGCACCTAGAAGGAACTTGGGGTCCTGGGTAAATGTGTGCTCCAGAATGTCGGGCAAACCTCACACCCCTATCCCTTCTCCTTCGCCTGTCTCTTCAGGTCTCTGGGGAAGCACCTGTAAACACAAATCAAGGGCACCATTGTCTCTCTGCCTCCGCCTGGGTGTCCCTCTTGCCTTGCCTGGGCACTCCCCCACCCCTAGAAGGGGTTCTGATCCTGAAGGAAAGGGGAAGTCCTCTTCCAATGTGACTTGTCCCTCTGGCGCTCAGAGCCACAGCCAGTGTGTCCTAGAGCTCAGAGGCACCCCCACAGCAGTAAAGATATTCGCTGGCAACAGGACCCGGTGGGCCACAACCACGGCTGTCTAGGAGCCTTGCTCCCGGACTTGGCCCTGAGCACTGCCATGGCCTATGGCTTCACTCCATTTCCTGTATTTCTGGGGCTCTCCTCCTCATCCTAAGCTGGATTCTGATAGCTCTAGTTCAATTCCCTGCCTTCCTTCTCCAAGTTCATTCCTATTTACTCTACTTTAGCCTGTGTCTCTGAAGTTCATATCTCTATCTCTATATGCATATATATATAATATATATATATATATTATATATATATATATTCTGCACAGCCCTGATTGACAAGTACAATGAAAATGTCTCATTCCCGTCCGGTTTGCATTTCATTACATTGGTCAGCGATGCCTTGGACTGGAGGACAAAGGCAAAACAGATTTTTTAAAGGTGTTGATGAACCATATCTATTTGCTCATTCGCTATTGTATTTTAATTGCATTTAGGGCTTATACAATATTTGTCAAATGATGGGAGTGTGGTGAAAACTCTAATGCAGCCAATAAAACCTGGAGCCCAAATGAGCGGTGGGCGAGTGTGTCTGCAGGTCCCGGGGCTCCAGAGATCGATAGTTCAGCTCGGCCCCTGAAGCCAATTAAAAGCTTTATCTTAGCATAAAAATAAAGAGGAGTTAAAAACGCATTCCTTTCCCAGCTTTCTCCCCCTTCATTTTTTTTATGGCGTTTTGCAGTTTTTCTTTAGGTCTGGGATTCCGAGGAGAGGGTGGGGATTTATGTAAAGAAAGTGTCGTTTGCCAGGGTGAAAAAATGCGAATAATGGTGAGTTTCAAGGACAAGTTTCAACGAGAAACACTTTGTGCTCCGGTAGGAAGAGGCAGGGGCACCAAATTCAGCCTCTTGGAATAATTCCCTTCCTGGATTCAAAGATTCATTTATTGAAATAAATCAGGAAGCATTGGCAGAACGGAAATCCGCTTGCTGGGTTTAAAGGGTCTTTAAAATGTTGCGAGTGTTAGATTGCAAGTCTTTTCTAAATACAAAACAGAAGAAAAGACCGCAGTGTTTCCCTTGGACTTAAAGAAAATCGCTAGGTCTCCGACTTAGGATAATTTCATGTCCGCTACAGAAAATGTGTTTAGAAAGAAATCCTGCCCGATAGCACAACATGCTGTACATGTTTCGTGTTTTTAGGAGGCTGGAGTGAAGGAAAAAGTGATACAGTGCTGCAGGTCTGGACGTTCGGTTTGCCTCCTGCTTCTCTAAGATGGACCCTAAAATTCAGGCTCAAAAGCTTTGCTTGTTTGGCAGTGGCCAGTTTCACTGATTTTATTTATTGCTTCTGATTGGGGCAGGGGAATAAATCTTTTTCCTATTTACTGTTTGAACTCAGTGTGAGGGAACAGATCCCATTAGATTTCCTATCCATACAGACATGTGGATATTTAGACCAGACCACATACAACTGGGGGACGCATAAAAGAGATTTATTGGTTAATTTACGCTGCCTAATACACATGTAAACCCCAGTAAGCCAAAGCTGCCGAAGGAGCCCCAGTTATCGCGTAAAATAAGAACCACGACCCCTGGGTTCGAGTTGCCCTGCCCTGCCCAGGCCAGTGATTCCTTTCTCCACCTGAGAAACGAGGAAACGAGAACTCTCTTCTGCCTTGCCCCAGCTTGAGTGCGGGAAAAACTTTTCTGGTCTGTTCCGGCCACCACTCTACTTTCAGACGCAGGCTCCCCGAAGCCGTCTGTCCCCCGAAGTCCTTCCCTGGGTCTCCTCCGGAAAGCAAGCTGAGGGGTGGGGGCTGCAGGTCAGCAGGAAAACGTCGCCTTATTATTGTTATTATTACCATGATTGCCTAAGAGCAGTGGTCTGCTTTGGGGGAGGGGGTTTTGTTTCCATACGCGGAAAACTTGCTGTATCTGGAGATCTGTCGCCTTCTCTCGGTCCCGAGGGTGAGGGTTTCCCCCTCCCCCAAAGGAAACCTCCACCCAAAGCAGCCAAAACAGAATTCGAAGCGATCTGCCTCGGGCCTGCTGTCCGCAAAGCCCCCAGCGTCGTCCTCTGGGGGGCATCGGGGGGCCCTGCGCCTCGCTGAGCAAGGACACCCCCTCAGAGTCGCACACTCGGGCTGGGCCGCGCTGCCCCAGGAAGGGCTCCACCGCCCGGGGTTTTGGCCTGGCTGAACCGCCTCAGGTCGGCCCCTTAACAAGCATCCCCCCCCCTCCCCACTTCTCGGTTGATGATCTAATTGAATTATGCCTTTTTGTTCCAGGGACTACAGAGCACGTGCTGGAGGCAATTAATTATCGGAATGTGGCCATATCAAAACGGACACCGGGCACCGGGTAGGTCAGCAGCCGCAACATCCCCCCTGCCCTGCGCTCAGGACCCCTCCCCCAGAAGGAGCCGACCCGGCTCCCTCGGCGGCCTTCCTCCCTCGGCCCCTCGCCCCGCTGCCCGCCCCGACTCCCAAACGCGCCGGGCCCCAGGTTCTCAGGGGGTACCTGGCCGGTCTCTCCGCAAACCCTCGCCCCAGCGCCGGCCGTGCTGGGGCCCGACAGCCACCCCCCACCCCAAACCCCGAGCCTAGAGAACCGCTCTCCTCTGCACTGGCGACGGGAGGAAATCCAAACTTTTTCTACGCCACTCCGCGCCCAGGGTCCGTGGGGGTCGGTGGGAGGTGAAGAGAGGTAGAGGGAAGGAAGGATATCAAGGGCAAAGGGAAAAGAAAGGGGAAAAGAAAGGAGAGCAATCCTCCCTTTCTGTAAACCTGACTCCGGGGAATTCATTTGCATGATTTAGGCATATTTGTTCTCTGAGCCCCCTCCCCCCTGCAAAGAAACCTTCTGCTGAGCGACACTGAACCCATTCTTGGAGAGCCTATTTTCAGTAGATGTAATAATTTAAGTCAGTGGTGGACTCACCTCCCAACCTGGGGAGAGAGCTGTGGATGGAGAGGGAGATTGGGGTGAGTTTTGGGGGGAGGGGGTGTCTACGGTAAGTGTGCTACGGGCAGGGCTACCCCCCCCCCCCCAGCAAAAGCAAAATGGCAAAGAAAGAAGGTGAAGTCTTGGCCAGGCCTGGCAGATTGGGGGGCAGGAAGTAAAGGGCTGCCGTTATAAAGCGCTGCTTGAGGCTGTCTCTCCCAGCGCCTCTGAACTTGATCAGATGTTCTGTTTCCTACAGAGAGATGGCGGCCAGGCTGTGAGGCTGCCTCAAGGCTCAGACTTTGGGGACTCGGCCCGTTGGAGATGTGACAATCCCAGCCGTGTTTCTGTGGGCCTTTTCTTTCCACTCCCACTCGCCTGCATTCTTTGCAAACGCACTGCCGGACAAAAAAAAAAATAAAATGAGTGGATTTATAGCCCTGTCTGAACCTGGCCATTAAGTCCAGAGAGACCTTGCACCAGGCGGGGTGGGGGTGAAGTGGGAGGGGGTGTGATTGCGCGCACAACAACTCTGGGAAGCAAATCCTTAAGGGGTAAGGATTCCCGAGGTCACTTGGTGCTTCTCCGGGTAGGAGGGGACGAGAGCAAAGCCTTGGCTGTTCAGAGGGAAGAAAATTCCACCTCACCGTCCCCATTCCCGCCCCCCGCTTTTGCATTTGAAAATGTTGAGAATTTGAAGCCGATTACCCTTTGGGTTGGAAACCATGCTGATCCTGTGTGTGTGTGTGTGTAGTGAGTTTGCTAGGCTATGCAGCGTGTTGAGTGCGTCGTGTGCGTGTTTCGTGTGCACAGGCTAAGTATATTCTGTGCGTGTGTAGTACTTTGTGCTTGTGTATGTGTCTTCTGGGCTGTGTGCGTGTATTTGGTCTGTTGTGTGTTTGCCAAAGCGTGCGCCTACGTCTACTGTTTTGTGTGTAGCTTGTTGTGTTACTGGGTTGTGTGTGTTTACTGTTGTGTGTTTGCTGTGCTGCGTGCGTGTTCCCGGCTACGTGCTTGCGTTTTATATATTTGCTATGTTGTAGCTGGTGTGTCACATATGGGGAGGGGGGGCAGGGGCAGCGGCGACCGTAGCCACCACTCACAAACCGAAGAGTCAACGCTTGGCTCAGACGGAAGTAAGGGAGATCGGCTCTAACTGTAATCGTTTCCCGTCGTTTGGGCCTCGGACGGCCAGCGGCAGCTCGGGGCCCGGACGGCGAGCTGGCCGGGCTGGGTCGGTGCTCTCGGGGCCATCGGGGCCCACAGTGGCGTGTGGGGAGGACGCGGCTAATGGGCCGCGAACGTGGAACTGCTACGCCCGCCGCGGGATCGGCGCCCTGCGGGCGCCAAGAGGGCACTTTCTCAGGGTGGTGAGGCGGCGGGGGGCCAGCGCCGCGCCGACGGTGGGAACGATCCCTGCGGGGCCAGGAGTGCATTTGGCCAAAGCGGGTAACGCGCGTGAGGGGTGCTGGTCCGCTTCGGGCCGGAGGCGAGCCAGGGAGAGGCCCAGCTCCGCCCCGCCGGCCGCCGACCGAGCCCGGCTCCGCTTCCCCACAGCCGCGCAAGCCCCGCGGAGCCCACTCGCGGGCGCCGGGCCGCCGCCGCCGCCTCACCTGCCAGGCGCCGGGCCACGGCCCAATCAGCGGCGGTCGCTCGGCCGCGGCTGCCATGTTCCCCGCTCCGCGCTGCCAATCAGCGCGGCGGCGGCCAATGGGCTTCAGGGCCGGGGGTCAGGTGACCGCGGGCCAGCTGGCTCCCGATTGGCGCGCGCCGCGCGGCCTCCCGCTCGGTTTATGTGAGAGGAGTGAGTGATTGACTTTATCAGTCCAAGGACATTACTCTGGAGGCGAAGAGGCTGGGACTCGCGCGGCGAGCGGCGAGGACCGAGCCTGCCTCCAGCCCGCTGCCCGCCGGCCGGCCACGAGCCGGCCCTGCTACTAAGCGCAGCCCAGCCGGGAGGCCCGCGCCGAGGGAGCCTTCTGGCCCCGCGGTGCTGCGCTCTCGGGGAGAGGAGGGGTGCCCGGGACCGGATTGGCCAACTCCGCCCTCCACTTATTATTTTGCTTATTTTTCTTTGTGCGCGCCTGTTAGTTTGTTACACCAGATCTAGTCCCAGAGTCTTTTCTCCTCCCTTCTCCCCGCTCCTTCTTCCCCCCTCCTCCCCCCCCCCCCCCCCCGCTCCTCTACTTCCCCTCCTCCCTCCTATCCTTCTGCAGGAGACTCTCCCAGCGACGGAAAGTTGCGGCCCCTGGCACCGCCTCGGGGGTCTCCCGGCAGTGTCCAACCGCCGCCACCCGTCTCCGACGACGGCACTTCGAAGATCTCCTCCTTCGCCCGCACCCTCGCTCATTTCAGCGCTCTCGCCGGTGCCCAGAACGCCCCACCCATGACGATGCTCCTGGACGGAGGCCCGCAGTTCCCCGGGCTGGGAGTGGGCAGCTTCGGCGCGCCGCGCCACCACGAGATGCCCAACCGCGAGCCGGCGGGCATGGGGCTGAATCCCTTCGGGGACTCGCCCCACGCCGCCGCCGCCGCCGCCGCCGCCGCCGCCTTCAAGCTGAGCCCCGCCGCGGCTCACGATCTGTCTTCGGGCCAGAGCTCCGCGTTCACGCCGCAGGGCTCGGGTTACGCCAACGCCCTGGGCCATCACCACCACCACCATCACCACCATCACCACGCCGGCCAGGTGCCCAGCTACGGCGGTGCAGCCTCCGCCGCCTTCAACTCCACGCGCGACTTTCTGTTCCGCCAGCGCGGCTCCGGGCTCGGCGAGGCGGCCTCGGGTGGCGGGCAGCACGGGCTCTTCGCCGGCTCGGCGAGCAGCCTGCACGCTCCAGCTGGCATCCCCGAGCCTCCTGGGTACCTGCTCTTCCCCGGGCTGCATGAGCAGGGCGCCGGGCACCCGTCGCCCACAGGGCACGTGGACAACAACCAGGTCCACCTGGGGCTGCGCGGGGAGCTGTTCGGCCGCGCCGACCCGTACCGCCCGGTGGCCAGTCCGCGCACGGACCCCTACACGGCCGGCGCGCAGTTCCCTAACTACAGCCCCATGAACATGAACATGGGCGTGAACGTGGCGGCCCACCACGGGCCCGGCGCCTTCTTCCGTTATATGCGGCAGCCCATCAAGCAGGAGCTGTCGTGCAAGTGGATCGACGAGGCTCAGCTGAGCCGGCCCAAGAAGAGCTGCGACCGGACCTTCAGCACCATGCACGAGCTGGTGACACATGTCACCATGGAGCATGTGGGGGGCCCGGAGCAGAACAACCACGTCTGCTACTGGGAGGAGTGCCCTCGCGAGGGCAAGTCCTTCAAGGCGAAGTACAAACTGGTCAACCACATTCGAGTGCACACGGGCGAGAAGCCCTTCCCGTGCCCCTTCCCGGGCTGCGGGAAGATCTTTGCCCGCTCCGAGAACCTCAAGATCCACAAGAGGACCCACACAGGTAAGGGGGAAGGCAGGCGGGCGCGGGGTTGCCCGCGGCCCCGCGCCACCCAGCCGACTTGCAGCGCGAGGGAGAGGGGTGGCGACCGGAGAAGAGGGGCGGCGCCCCGCGGGGGCCGTTCGGAAAAGAAGCGCTGTCAGTGCCCCTCCACCTCTCGCCCTCCCCGCCCTGCGGCGCTTTTGCCCAGTTCTAACTTCCCGGGCTGACGGCCCCGCGGTCTCGGGAACTAATTGGAACCTTCTCGCGCCCAGGAACCAACTGGCGCCGCCTCTTTTTGTCTCTCTCTCTGGGTTACTAGGAAGGGACTCCGAACGTGTTGAGAGCGGATGGCTTACCAGCGACTCCGCTCTCGGCACACATTCGGGGAGGGCAACCATAGAAATGCTAATGAAAACTAACTTTCGGTTACTTCCGCTCTTTTCTCCCCCCTTGATTGGCACATCTCCTCATTAAATGACTGATACTTTTGTCAAACTATTTTTATTTGGAGTTCCAGGTTCAATTCAGTCCTCCGGGAGGAAAGCTAAAGTAGAAAAGGCACCACAGTTTCGTGGCTTGTTCAGAACATCTTGTAAAACTGTCCGGAGCCCCTGGATTGATATAGTTTTCTCTTTTCCAACGTTAAGTACGCCGACCCGTGCTTTTTAATACTGGGTTTAGCCAAACCGCTGCCTTTGAAAGAGGCGAATTAAAAGGTACAAAGAAGGACCCGAACGGGATTGTCCCGTCCCCGGCCCATTGTCCCGCCCGGGCTGGGTTACATCGCCGAGGTGGCGGCGGAGCGTTGGCCACGCGTTGGGAGCCCCGGGCCGAGGGGGGCGGGGGGGGGGGAATGGAAGCACAAGTTAGGGGAAACTTTGGAGGAGCCTGAGGCTTCCCCATCCCGCGCGAGAACAAAGGGACGCGCAGGTTCCGGGCCGGCCGTGCCCCACCCCCGCCCGGACCGGCACTCCCCAGCCCTGCAGGCTCAACCCGCGCTCTCCATTTTTCTCCAGGGAAACGAGATGCCACGGCCGCCCCCAGTCGGCGCTCCCTCTCCGGCCAGACCGCAGGGCGCTCCGTCTCCCGCTGCTGGGCCCCGGGAAGCTCCGGGCCCTGACCGCATTTCCCCCCCTTTGCGTTTTTGCCTTTTGCAGGTGAGAAACCTTTCAAATGTGAATTTGAAGGCTGTGACAGACGCTTTGCCAACAGCAGCGACCGCAAGAAGCACATGCATGTGCACACCTCGGACAAGCCCTATATCTGCAAAGTGTGCGACAAGTCCTACACGCACCCGAGCTCTCTGCGCAAGCACATGAAGGTAATTACCTCTTTATTAGCGGTCGGCGGTTTATAAACACTCGGCCCGACACCGGGCCGCGGAACGGAAGCGCCCGCGCTGCCAACCCTGTATCCTCCACGTTAAATCCGATTTGCTCCAGCGGTGACACCTTGAACCCATTTTGGGGACCCGCGGGGGGGTGGGGTGGGGAGGGCGGGGGGGAGAGCACGGTGGGGAGGAGGAGGGAGCAGAGGGAACAATTGCTTGTTTACTGGGAAGCTCTAACCGAGCTCGCCGGGGCTTGGGGTTGCGGTGGCCGCGTCTTCCCGGCACTGCCCGCGGTGGGAACCGAGAGAGAGTGCCCGCGCCGAACCCGGGGGTGGGTGCTTCCTTCGCTCTACGGCTGCCCTGCGGCTGCCGACCAAACAATAGGGCCGAGGAGCGTGGTCTGATTCCCACCCATTTGTCTGAGACCTCGAAGTGCCCTGGGCGCCTGTGCCACCTTTCTCTGTACCTGCTTTCCCAAGCCGCAGCGGGCTTGGTGAAACCTGGGCCGGGAGTGAGTGTTCCATAGGGCCCCCAAGACTAAGTGCTCATCCCACTCCATCGGCGGAGAAAGGGCAGGAGTGAAACCCAGTGTTGTATTCCTTTTCCATGATGCCAGTCTTAGGGCTGAAGCTGTTCTCTTGGCGACCATCTCCGGGTTTTGTAGACCTCGGTAATCCGGAAATTCAAAACAACCCCCCCCCCCCCCCAATCAGCGGCATTTCTCGTCTAAGTGGGTCACTGGGCGGTCTTGTTCCTACAGTGCTCGAATTCTGCTCTTGTTTTTGCTTGCACGATGCCAGTTGGAATTATATTCATTATAATATATACATGTTAATTTTAGGTTCATGAATCTCAAGGGTCAGATTCCTCCCCTGCTGCCAGTTCAGGCTATGAATCTTCCACTCCACCCGCTATAGCTTCTGCAAACAGTAAAGATACCACTAAAACCCCTTCTGCAGTTCAAACTAGCACCAGCCACAACCCTGGACTTCCTCCCAATTTTAACGAATGGTACGTCTGAGGACAAACACAAACCCTGTTAACCATAGAATGGACCAAATGCATTTTAAAAAGAAAACTGAGACCAATCAGACGGAAATGGAGTTTTAAGGCGAGAGGCCACATATAGGGTTACATCTTGTCAATTGCAATTGTCCAGGAAGGTTTTGGGGGCAAGATCCAAAAGTAGTCATGCCCTATTCTCAGGAGTAGAAAATACGTTTTGGCGTTTGAAGGATTTTTCAAAACAAATCTTCTCACTGCTTTTTCCTCCCTTTTCTCTTGCTCTCTGCACACCCCATTCCTAAGCTCCTTCAGTGCATTTTAACACTTGTCCTGTTTCTTGAGAGGAAGTTATAGAAGGCTTGTTGGTGGTGGTGATGTTAAACGATGGAAATTCTTCGCCTTAGTGGTGATTGTTTAAACTCTCACAGTCTTAAACCGTGCCAAAGTCCTGTTATGTCTTGAACTTTTCCTCAAAGCATTACACTTGTGAATGTATTTTTGTCTAATGGGGTCGAAACTGTTGTTCGGTATCTTTTCAGGCTGAGGATGTGATGTTACTCTACGGATTGTGACGTTTAGTATACAGTTGCCTTTTGTATTAACTTTTTTTTTTTTGTAAATACATATCCACTGATGCCATATTTATCGTTTGTAATTTAATTATTGCTACAAGTGCCGGGAACTGAACAATATTTATGGAAAAATGTTTTCTAACAAATGCTGTACAGCTTTTGATTATAACTGCTTTAGCATTAAATTTTATTGTTTTGAAAGAAGAACACAATTTACAGTTTTCGAACCACTGACTCCTTTCTCTTGTTTTGTAACAGCCTCCTTCTACAAAGAGGAGACGTAAGCAAATGAAATCTTGTTTGTTGGTATTTATAACTCACGCAGATCCCTTTTTTAATTGTTAAATTATTTTTCTATTGCAGTATAGATTCCTTATAGTGTCAGCTTCCATCTGGGGAGACCCTCCTTTCTTTATCTCTAGCTCAGATGGTTGTTTAACTGCGAGTTTAAATGCGTTTGTCTTGGATTTTCGGCATGCAAATCAAATATTACTGATCAGTTCAGTTAGTGGCCATGACATCTCAATCTTGTATTTCAAAGACTGAGAAGCTGGATTTAATCATCCCTGCCCTCCATATATAAACATAAGGTAACCTAATGAGTTTTATGTCCCTTAGTTTTTTATTACCTTACGTAAAAATGAACATTGTGGCAGGATGCATGTCTGTGTAATCTATCGAGAGATCACCCATATACATATATACGTTTGTATCTATGACTTATCTAATCTGCCTATCAAATCTATCTAGCTATCTATATATTTTCAAAAGTAAGCGTATGTCTGAAACAGTGGTGATGAGTAAGGCCAGTCCAGCCGTGCTTACTTACGGTTAAAGTGCTTCTTAAAAAGACCCGTAGTCCATTGACAATTTTGGAAGGCAAAGGCTGATTTGTTTTGCTGTATATAGTTCAATTCACGATTATCACAATTCTTCATAACATTTTTATAGCGGTGTGGTAACTGCAGCGGTTCTGAAATGATATTATGGAAAGAAAAAACATTTGCAAAATATGTATTTTTAAAGTTCATGGTTTATAGGCACAGATGTTAAGAGCATTGTTTCCATTAAAATCAATAACAATGAAAAATGGTTGTTTGCTTTGTGATAAAATATTAACAATCCATTTAATCTTCAGCGAAGCAACTCATTTGGATAAACAGTTCTTTTACAGTTATGTGAAAAAAAAAACCTGATTACTATATTGGGGGGTTGGAGTGGGTTAGAGTATCGAGAGACTTTAACTAATTTAGGGTGCCGTTTAATATTGAGACCCCAGTCTCTGCATGAGTAACCAGCTTGCAAATCAGCAAATATAATGGTGGCGATAAGGAATTGTAAAGAATTAGAAATGTAATGAATAGGTTTAAGTACCTCCTTCTCTTGAAGGGAGCAATGCTCTAGGTTTTTTGGTGGCCATCAATTTGGTATTATACATAATCATTTTGAATTATAGAATCTTGTTTATTGTTCTTTTTGAAGAAATAAAGTCTTGGCACATCTTATTTATGTTATAACATTTTTGTATTTAGTGCCCGCTTTTTTTTTTTCCATGTTCAAATAAATCAACCTTAAATCGAAATGCTGAGAGAAATGATGATGATTAAAAGAAACTTTGATTTCCTGGATACAGTTGAAGCAGCCTATTTTCAGTTCTCTACTGATCTTTGTCAACAATTATTGACAGTTTCTAATTGCAAACTGCTCTGATGCAATTTTTTGTCTGTGGAGAATGGGGTTTTTTGCACTTTTCCTCCACCAATAGACAAGGCAAGGGCCTGAATGCCATGAACAGAGAGATTGGGATGACTTCACAAGCGATGAGCAGGTAACCTGGTCAGTATACCACTTCTACCCCAGACATTCCAATCTTGACCTTGACATTGAGGGTGCTGGACCAAATTCCTATTTCAGGATTTTTCCTTCACTTCAAACCCGAGGCCGTTTTAAATGCTCAGCAAGTTTTCAGAAAGTCTATATTCATAATACTGGCTCTAGATGTGTTCCAATTGAAGTCTAAATCGTGTTTTTCTTCTGAAATAGGCACCGAACTTCCACAATTTATTGTTTTCTCCATAAATTTCCTCTCCCAACTTAACCTAATCTTACATGGGAGTTGAGTGATGGGTTGGTTGCAAGTTTCTCTCAGAAACTTGCCCCCCGCCCCCGGCCGTTAAATATACCAAATATCTCTTTCGGAGACATAAATCAGAGTTTGATTTTTCCTTAGTAGACTTGGTATTATTCTACCATAAAATTTTGCCATAAAGCATTGTGTCCTAGGAGGGGAAGACAGCAATTAACAATGATGATAAGCAACATTTTGATAATGTAATGGCTTTGCCCCTCCATGATCTGCTGTAATTGTGGCGTAGCGTCATGTTTCTCAAATAGTCTGTGTCCTCTGCCCTTGTCATTTGTTGGCAAAGAAAAGTTTATTTTAGTAGAAAACTTTTCACAGATATTTTTTCCTGTAATCTGGGAGTGCACATTTATATTCTTGAATTTTCAGTCAATACCTTAAAGAATAAGCACCTCCCCCCCCCAAACAAAAAACCTTTGCAACCAACCCTAAAGATGGATCAGCTGGAAACCATGAATGTCAACTGGGCTCTTAGTGAATCTACCTGTTATTTTCCTTCTTGCACCTGGTAAGACCTTTGTTAAAAGTCCATTATCTTTTCCAAAATGGGTGGTTTAGCTTAAGATTTCCACTGTTGGGTGGGGAAAAGGGAGGTGTCTATTTCCAAGCAGACAGAAGTCTGGCCTTCATCCAGTTTGGAAGGTTAAAGATCAGGGTCCAGGCTAAGCGGGACGGTCGGTCTTAGCTACTGGGAAGGTTGGAGAGCGAGCAGGGACCGCCTCCGCTCACAAAGCCTCCCAGGAAAGTTGTGCTCAGGACCTCCTCGCCCCTCCCCCCTCCTCGCCTCCAGCTGTCCCCTTGCCTCTTTGCCCCTGGCACCCTCTCCTCCCCCTAAAACCCCTCCTCCGCCAAACCGAAGAGGAAAGTCGAACGGCCTCTTGCCACTTAAGTTTCTCTGTAAGAATAGCCCCCGGTGTGCCATGCCCTGAAGGGCGGCTTCTCGGCCCGGCAGCCTGGCTGGTTTTCTCTGGCTGGCTGGCTGACCCTCGAGGCTCAAGCCTTTGCCAGGGCTTTGCCCCAGGGACCAGGCCGGCCGTTTCGGAAGTCAGGGCTCCGGCTCGGCGTTCCTCGGGCCCCTCGTCGGGGCGCCCAGAGTCCCTGTGCACACACCAAGCTCTTGCAAGTCCCGGTCGAAGCTCGGGCGGGGGGCGGGGGAGGGGACCTCGTTTCCTAGGGTCAATTCTCTCGCGGTCTCGGCCCGCTGACCCTTTGACCTCCACCTACAGGGCCCTTGGCGGCCGTAAGCCGGCGGTCGCCCGGGTTCCGCGGACGCTTCGCGCCCCATCGCCTCCCGGCCTCATTAGGCCGGCGGGGCTGTAAAGCAGGAATCAGCCGCTGCCTAATCCGGACCTGGGGTCAATACGAGCCCAAACAATGGTGAGCTCCGAAGGCCGCAGCGTAGCACTGGCCGCAAACTTTGTGTTCATTCATTTTCTCCGGGCGGTGGGGGAGGGAGGAGAGGGGAGGGAGACACTCGGACGCCCGGAGGCTGCTCCCGGCCGCCGGGGCTCCTAAGCCGGCGTCCTCCGGCCCGGCCCTCCCGGTCTCTCCGCAGGGCCCGGACTGGAGGTGGGGGGGGGCGGTGATGAGGCCCGGGGCCTGGTCGGCGGCCCGCGCGGGGGGTGCGAGGGTCCGAGGGCCGGCCCGGAGGGGGCTGCCCCCGCGCCGGGAGCGGACTTTGAAGTGGGTTTTTAGCGCGCACGTGCGAGAGCCGGGCCGGGGCCCGAGCGGGGACCCGCTGCGAGGAAAGAGTAGGCTCGGCCCGGGCCCCAACCCCTCCCCCGCTCCCCGTCGCTCCGGCCTTTTCAAGCCCGCCGCCCCCCCCCCCCTCCACCCCCACTCCCGCGCAGGCGCACACCCCGCAGCCGTCGAGCCGCTCTGGCGGCCGGGGGGTGGGGGGGTTGGGGGGAGAGTTGAAAGCGGCTTTGCAGCGCCGCGGCCTCGGCGGAGCGGGGAGGGGAGGGGAGGGGAGGGGTGTGGGGAAGGGGGGTGGTTTTGGGGGCGGCTCTCGAGTGGTGAACATGGCGGCCGGATGCGAACCCCCGCGGAGCGCAGCAAAGCGCTGACTGCGGGCTGCCGAACTGTTGTGTGCTTTAAACTCCCTCGTTATTCCCCGGCTCCGAGCGCCTCGCGGCAGAACGTAGATCGCGGCGGCCGAACGCAAAATTGTGAAAAAAAAACGGAAGCGAAGAAGTTCTTCCAGGGCATTCTGGGCGTGGGAAGTTGGCGAGCCTTCTGGGGGTTGGGGCTCCCAGGGGAGTTGGACTTGAAACCCGCCGGAGGCCGCCCCACCCTCCCGTCCCGCTCGAAACCCTCTCCTCCCGGGTCGGGGGTGGGGGGGGGGGGGAATGCCATTTTGAGTTCTTGTGCCGGGTCGGGAGGCCACAGCACCTCCGAGCCCCTAAAACTGCCAATGTGCGGACACTTTCTCTGCCAAGGACAATGGCGGGGCCCCGGGAGGGGAGCACGCAGGTACCATTTCCGAATGAAACGCCCCTGCTTCTCGCCCGAGAGGTGCCATCGCGAGTTCGAACCTTACGCGTTGCTCGGGCCCCGTTTCCTGCATATCTCATTTAACCGTGGGCCTTTGAAAAATGGCACTGTCGCAGCTTTTGTGTGTGCTGGGAACAGCTGGCGATCTTACGCCAAGTGTGGGGGGGGGGGGGGGAAGGTCACAGTCCCGAAAACTTTCATTCAGCTTTTGCTTAAGTGCCTAAATGCCGGCGGGTGAAAGAACCCGCGGTAGCTCTGGGATCTGAGGCTCGCGTTTTTTTCTGCAGAAAAATGTTGCACATTCACCTTCGGCCGTGTGTTTCGTGAGGACGGGGGAAAAAAAAGTGAGATAAAAGGAGGTAGTTGTGGACCCCCGCCTCCTCTAGGAAAATAAGCGGACGAATTCTTTCAGGTTGCGTCTTCGTGGAGGCCGAGAGCTAAAGGAAAAGGCAGCCTTCTTGGGGCCGCCCACTGTCAAGTATTTGGGCACCTGAAGGTGTGGGGCAGTTCCCGGGGGGCCACCTTGGGAAGGGTCCCAGGTGGGTGGGCAGGTCATTAGCAAAGCTGGCCCAGATCTGGGGGGGAAATCTGCAAAACAGTGCCTTTATCTGCAGAGAACAATTGATGGGGTTGTCTTTCCTCCCTTTCAGTGCAGAAAGAAGACGGCTTTGCAGCAAGAATTTGGAATATGCATTTAAGTTGTCGGGCTTTGCATTGGAAACCCCTGGGCAATTAAAATCATAGGCATGCCTTGTAGTATTTTCTGTCCTTTTCTTATGTGTAATTCCTGCAAGTCAAAGGGGCCGGAGCCCCTTCTGCAGTTTGGAAACTTGTTTTGAAATTGCCACCAAACAGATCTTTTTTTCAACCCCCCTTCGTTGAAGTTTCCTTCCCGGGCTCAGCCACTCCTCCCCCCCCCCCCCCCCAATGGAGTATTGACATCTTTGAGAGATCAAAGGAAGTAGGTGGTCCTTGGTCTATACTTTATTTTTCCAGTGCTGTAGTTGGAACCCTGAGGTTTGGCTTTCCCCTGGGTAAACCTCTTGGTGCTGAAAGTGTGAAAGATGAAAAGTTCATTAACTTGAAAAAGCTTTAGCTGATGGTTAGGCACTTTGTCTCTCTCAGAACCACAGAGCCCAGATTGCCTCTTAAGTGGACGTTAAAATCAAGCTAAAGATGCGCTGGTGAACTGCCTCCCCTGGATACCTGCGGTGTTCTTTGGGTCATTTGATATGGTAAAGCTGGTTGATTTGCATAGGGGTTATGTGAATGGAATTTCTGCAAATCTGGATGAGTGATAAACCGGTAGAACTCTCATATTTGTTGGATGACTCTGAAGGGCACTGCTTTTTCCCCACTAAGGCTTGGTTTCTATCATAAGCCTCGAAATTTGCAGCTTGAAACCCACTAAGTTTTCAGGAAACATTGAAAGGGGTGGGGGGAGTGGTTCAGGGTACTTGGGCTAATAGCACAGGAGCAAAACTTCTTTGAATGAGATTCAAGAAACTCCTGTTTACAAAAACAAAAACAAAAACAAAACCTACATGTCTTAACAAAAGAAAACATCCTTCTTTAAAAATCATGTAATAAAGCAGACAATTTTGCATGGTGTTAATGTGATGACACGTCAACCTGTTGACCAATGTGATGAACAGAGAGAAAGGTTGAGCTTACAGTAAGTGTTAAAATAGCCATCAGCAGAAGGCAAGTTTATTATGTTTGATCTCGGATAGGCTGTATATGTTGTCTAACGTGTTGTATTTAAACACAACGTCTGTAAAGATCATTTGCACGTACGGTGTTGAAAAGATTCCATTGTGTTCTATTATAAACTAGCATTTGAAACAATTATTTGCAATGAACATTTTAAGAATTTTTTCTAAGCGTAAATACAGCCTGTTTTGACCTGTCTGCAGTTCACTTTTTGTTTTTTTGCCAGTGTTGTCCTGCTTGGTATCCGGGACAGTCTCTAATTCCTGACGAAGAACTTGATACTGACGTTGGTATGCAGCAGCCAGCCCTCCATAACACTACCTATCCTAAATGCAGGGTTCACGCCCAACCTACTGTGCAAGAAATGATTTACTGATGAGGTTTCAAAGAAAGCCACATCAATTTGGATGTCTGTTACCTTGAAGCGATCATTGTAAGAGTAGTAGCTTCCGGAGGTATAAAAAAGACTATTTTCTTCCTTTGGTGTATTTCAGTCTGTGTTGAGCAATCATTTGTGAAAATGGAAAAGCGAAACCCCTCTCCCCCCTCCCCCGGCCTTCACACCCTGCCACTTCAGGATTATCCGTGGGAAGACTGGCCTGATTCGTAACCCAGTGTGTATTATCTCATGCATTGTGTTGACCTTGTTGAAAATCTCTTTCAAATACCTGCATCGCACACGTGGGGCTAACGTGTTGAAAACTAGAAACACGCGCGCTTGTTCTGTTAATTTTGTATGTTTGTGTTCAAAAAGCAGTATCCGAGATCCCTACAATTGTTGTTTGACCTGAATAAAACCATTAAAACGTTCTGTGATTATTGTTTTATTACAGTGACAACTACAACTCCTAAATAGTGTCGACCCGACCTGTTGAATTGGGACAGTGTATATTCTATTCCCATGTAGTTGGGCTTCCCCTGAGCGATGAACCTGGGGGAAAAAAAAACCCAACCCGCTGAACAAACCTCAACCAACTGTTCTGAGCTCACAGTGTTTTCCCAGAGGGACTCAGGGCCAGGTGCTGGGGAAGTCAGGGGAAAAATTCCAAGTCAAGGATTGATGGGGTGATTAGAAGGAAGGACTGGAGGCAGGAGTTGGGAGGAACAACAGCATTGGAACACCACTGGTTGGGTGAGAAAGGGAAAGACACAGCTAGAAATAGCCTCAAAGAAGAAAGGAGGGCCCCCAGACGTTGCAGCATAGAACATTACATGCCTGTTATTCAGGAGCCCCAAAGTGGTTCTTGGGGTAGACAAGTTGGCAGCTATTGATGAGGACGCTTAACAGAATCGTGGAATGTAGGTGTTATTAAAACACAAGTTGTCGTTAATTAACTGTGGTGTCAGAGAAGATGAAGACACTTCAGAGCAATTCTTCGAACTCCAGATACTGGATTTCTCATTTTCAATTTAACACCGGTAATCTAATGTAATCTGTGAGTGGCCATCATTCTATTTATTTGACGTGATTATGCCGTGATGAGGTATTGTAAAATCGCAGCCTGATAAGAGTATATGGCTATTGGGTTTTCTTAGATCCAGTTTTATTAAAATTTCTAAGTAGACTGATGATACTGTAATTTTTCACGAGAGGGAAAACGGCCCGTCTCCCTCTGATTTTTGTTGTTCATTTGCATCGAGAGTAGGAGTACAGGCCGGTCAAGAAAGACTATGATTCTTTGGTTCTTAGCTCCCTAAGATTTGACATTTTTATAGCCCCTAGAACAGCGTCGGTAGAATTTTGTTTTGTTTTGTTTTTGTTTTTCAGAACAAGAACTGTGTTCTTTCCGACAGGCAGTGGAGTATTATAATGGGATTATTTAAAAAGCCCTTGGAAAGGTGGGCTACAAAGTTGTGCGAGAGGCAGCTGCACTGTGATAATAATACCTCCTAGGGTTATTCCAGGGATTAACAACAACAACAACAAAATTTCTTAGGGTATCTAAGAAATACTGCATTTCATAAGCATAATGGCTAGATCAGGCACGTGGGTTTATGAACATAGCTATGAATATTTAAACACGTAAAATTAAAATGTTATTAAATGCCTGTTGTTCGTTATCTTCCAACGAAGGCACTTATTCTTGGATCAAAATAAGTTGTGTACTTAAAATCTGTAAGCATGCTAATTTAATGGTTTGCTGGTAATTCGATACAATTTTACTTTAGTCAACAGCTTGATTCTTACTATATTTAAGTTAAGTGACAATTTTACAGTGTGAAAATTGGCATTCACATTTAACAAAAGATGAAATCGGATGACGTCTTAAATTATTCAGTTCCCCCCACTAAATTTATGTTGGTATTACGTGAGTGTGACTATAGAATAATGAGGCCCATTTTCTTATGGGGCTTAGAAGCTAGCTTTGAAAGCCATTCTCAAAGAAGAGTCCCCAAAATGTTTTGACTGATGTCAGCATCCTTAGAATAAGTTTACAGACTCCCTAGGTGATGGCCTCGCTTAAGATAAAAACAAAAACCAAAAAACAAACAATGGCCACCAGTCTAATTACTTTACAGCCATACTTTTGGTTTTATTACGTCTGAAAGTGAAGAAATGCTCCATTACAGCATTATGAGATGCATTTTTTTCCCCTCAGGGCTAAGTCTATTCCTGGAGCAAAACAAAACAAAAACGCCAAACGCACTAAGCTCCTCCCAAATGAACTGTCTGGGTGGGAAGTGTTTCTTTCCTTCCCACTGACTTTGGGGGCTTGGAGCTTCCCAGACAGGCGGTACTGCTGAATGGTAACGGCTTTTGTACGGAGGCCTGGGAGACTTTTCAGGATTCCTTCCTCAACTGCTGTATCACTTTTGTCTATTTCCTTCTGACTTTGCCCGATTAGATGCGGGGGTCGGCCGTGCTCTGAGCGTTGGTTGTTAATTACTTAGCAAGAGCAAGGTTGTCTTAAACGACCAATTTCAAAACTGACGTCTAGGGCAGTGCTGTAGTGCCTCCCGTGGCCGCATCCTCCTGGAGGTGACATTACTCTAGAGTCCCAAGGATCAAATCAGTCAGCACAGTCTTTTCCGGTAAAATAGGAAGGTAGGGGTGGGGGTGCGGGGGCAGGCAGAAGAACACCCTCTTTGATTCTTAGAGAAGTGTTCCTGCTTCTGTTGCCTTTCCTGGGGGGGGGGGGGCGAGAAAAAAGACCTCTTTGTGTTTATATCAGGTCATCAGAAACTTCATGGGTGAAATGAGAAAAATGTTATTGCCAACAATTCCCTCTGTAAACGTCCCAGAGTCGACAAGGTAATGGGAGGCAATCTGTGGTACAGATAAATACATGCGTTTTAACATCTCGATACCAATCCAATGCATGGGAATTGCGTACAAATGATTCACGAACGTCACCCAGCCAGAACTGACACGGAGAAAGCTCACTCGTGTTGTGTTTTTGCAGCTAATCACCAGCAGAGTATGTAATTGGTTGGCCAGCTGGTAACATTTCTTGGGGGGACTTCGCCATTCTTTATAAAAAAAAAAACCAACAAAACATTTAGCCCGGGTATTCACTGAGATGTGACATCTTCCTGGTTGCGGTGATAACCCCAAACCAAAGGTGTTTCCTCAAGTCCTGACCATTGACGTATTAAATGAAGACGTTCAGTCGAGCAACACCAGTGACTTCAATTGATTCATCAGTCGCCAGTATCTTGCAGCCATCATGTTTCACTTTGCTAACAAGCTGGTACCCCCCATCTGATGCCAACAACCCCGGTATTTCAAACAAATGACATGTTCGATAAAGAAATCTTTTCAGAATCATTATGCACTTCGGCGTTTGTCTTTTCTTCCAGCGCAGCGTCTGTGCCTCGGTTCCAACAGGCCATCTATTCCTCGATCATTTCTGAGCCTTCCATGGTTTTTGAGCCTGATTTGCGGGTGTATCAAGGAGGTGAAATGAAGCTTCTTCCGCTGAATGTTATGTCGCTGAACACCACAACACCATGTTTCTGTCCCAGGCGCTAGATTTAATCTTGTGAATGAGACTGCAGGGAAACGTTCTCACCAGACTTTCCGCGAAGACATTGTTGTGCAGGCAACTGAGTGGGGGGAGGGGAGAGAAACCCTTATTTAGGAAAAACATGGAGGACAACTTTTTTGGATGGTCTTGGCTGTGGGTACTTGAAGGTTCATACTGCTTTTCGAAGTGTTGAAAGTTTCAGAGCTCTGAACCAGTGAAATGAAAATTCATATGGTCCCACCGGCCAAACATGGATGCAATTCATCAGTGAGCCCTGTTTAACGGCATAATTTGCTTTTGCGTGCATACAACTTAATCTCTACTTTGCATGTGTCCAGACTGCATGCATCTGGCCCCATTAGATTCCCTGTAATTGCATACTGACTGATCGTATCACACAACTATTTGAACGCCGAACTGAAGCCCAAATGCTTCTGGTTGGCCTTAGACTGTAATCACTTTGGATAAGTGAATAGTTGGAATGTACGACTTGAAAATCAGGACCCAGGACGAGAACGCCTCCCTACTGAAACAGCAACAGAGAGAAAAATCTAGGAACAACGTTGAATTTATAAACGAACCAGTATGGTTTTCTACTGGGCAGATACTAAATCAGAACACGAATCGGTAATCGCTAAGCACAAAATCCTGATTCGTGTTCCTCTCTTCTACACTTGCTCCTTGTGAGTGTTTGAAACCGAGCTTCCACGTACAGTATAAATGTGTTAAAATCAAATCATTTTGAAAAGGTAAGTGTGCAATTGTTTTCAAATTGCATTCATTTCTTTAAATGTGCGGCCTCGGGTATTTTGGGTTGGGGTTGGGGGTGGGGATCGATTCTGTAGCCCGCACTAATTGAAACTTATTTTGTGCATATATGGTGTTCAATAAAGGAAGCGTGATTTGCGTGTGCACGCATAGGCGTTGATTTCGATCAAAAGTATGTGTTCACGTGGGGGCGCCTGGGTGGCTCAGGCAAGTTTAGCTTCTGACTTGGGCCCGGGTCACGGTGTCGCGGTTCCGTTCGTGAGCCCGAGCCCCCGGGGGTCAGGCTCTGCGCTGCCAGCTCGGCGCCCGGAGCCCGCTGCGGATTCCGCGTCTCCCTCTCTCTCCGCCCCTCCCCTGCACTGGCTCTGGCTCTCTCTCCAAAATAAGTAAACGTTTACAAAATAAAAAAAAAAAAAAAAAAAAAAATTGAGTTCCCAGCAGTCTGGTGTTCGAAACTAGCGTTCCTGGTAGAATCAGGAGAGAACATTCTTTAGCTACAAGAGAGGGTGAGACCCATTTCTCCAGCGCTAGAAAAATATTGCAATTGCCGCACGTGGCTGGAACGAGTTTTACGTGTATCGTCCGGCATGAAAGCAGGGGAGACCTCACTGATCCTCACGTTGAGCATTGGCCTCAAGCGCGAGTGGCGCGTCCCGGGCTTTTCCGCTCTGAAATGGTTACACTCGGGGCACGATCTGACCACCACTGCACCAGTCCGGAAACTTCTCCGCTTGAAGCCTCGAGGAATGGTCTCAGGCAAGCCTTGCACTGCATGCCTCCTTGATTTCTTTAGGCGCTCTACAAGCCGGAGGAGAGAGAGCTATATCGAATCCAGCCAACACTTTGCTTGCATGGAATACCCCATGTGATTTAACCGACATTCTAGTTTTGCTTCTTTAGATATTTTCACGGAATTATGAAGGTCACAGGGCCACCTGATGTGTGTCTTGTGGATCACCTGTATCAAAATTTCTTGGGGGTGGTGGTGGGGGGAGGCAGCTGGTGGACCCAGTCAGTAGAGCATGCAACTCTTGATCTCAGGCTCCGTGAGTTCGAGCCCCGCGTTGGGCATGGAGCTTACTTTAAAAAAAAAAAAAAAAAAAAAAAAAAAAAACGCAACAACATGGGGCACCTGGATGGCTCAGTCGGTTAAGGGTCTGACCCTTGATTTTGGCTCAGGTCATGATCTCACGGACCTGATCTCACGGTTCTCAAGGTCGAGCCCTGCGTCAGGCTCTGCCCTGACAGCATGGATTCTCTCTCTCCCTCCGCTGCTCGCACGCCCTCTCTCTCTCGAAAGAAATAAATAAACCTTAAAAAATTATTTTTTCAAACAAATTTTAAAAACCCCACCGCAACATTTCTTGGACCCAGGATAGATAAAGGAAGTCAAACTTCACCTGGGGATATGCCTTTTCAACAAGTGTCCCAGGTGAATCTGATCTCTATGAAAGTTTTAGAACTATTTTCTAGAGAATGGCGGAAATCGAAATTCTTGGAACGCTTTGCCCCCGATTTATCTACTCGTTCACCAGTGGTCTTTTAAGGGTCAGCATCTCAAAATGGCCTGCTCCACTAATCAGCTGCAAAATGACTTTGGTCCACGGCAGATTTATTTCTCCACTGTGGACAGTTGTCTCAATTTCCTCTACTTCCATTCGCCAACCCTCCAGGGACACATAGATGTAGATCTGAGGACAAATTGGCATCTACACGCAGGAGGTAGATTCCTCAGCGTGTGTTTGTTTGATTTAACATTTAACTTCAATGCAAAACCCAAGTCTTTTCGTATTTCTGATCATTTCCCATTCATTATGCCAAAAGTCCTCCTCCACGTTTCTGCAGCTTTCTGTGTCAATGATCATGACATATTAAAAATGGTAACATTATAAATACCGTGCTGTCTTAAGATTTCTGGCATTTCCTGAATCGGAAAATAATGCTCTCACTTCTTCTGTAGTGGGAACAATAATCCTTTCACCTACCCTGTATTGCTTTTCGATAGACATTCCAACAGGTTTATTTGGAACAAAAAGCCAAGTCTAAACTTAACTTTTAGCATTACGGGTGCTAAAGGATTGCCTTTCCGTGATATTAAAGATGATGCCTTTTGAATGCAGCAAGTAGAGATAAATTAGTTCATCTGCATTTTGGGAGCGGTAGAGCATTCTCTGTCAAGTCTTTTCAATACAAGGAGCTCCCAACAAATAATGTTAGGTTCCACCGCAATTTCCTTTGAGGTTTTGGGTCATTACTTTTTAAAAATCAATCCACTCATTTATTTTCAAAGCGAACTCTACCCCCGACACGGGGCTCAAACTCACAACCGCGAGATCAAGAGTCACATGCTCTCCCAACTGAGCCAGCCATGAGGTTTTAGGTTCTTTTTAAACCCACAATTTATTTCTGTCTGGAATCGGTGCTAGTTGGAGTCTCTGGATTACCTCACAGGAGAATTTTTTGCCAATTCTCTTTCAACTTTAATTCACCAGGTAGCCAGATGATGGAACCATGATAGATAGTGTTTGTTGACCCAGCTACGGATGCCAAAGGCACACCTTGGCTCTCTTTCCCCAGCTCCCCGGACAAAGTGGGGGTGGTAATGGGAGAGGTAGGAAAAGAGAAGACCGTGCCCTCTTCTGTGTCACTGTCTTTTCCCATCCCCTTTAGGGTTTGGGTCGGGCTGAGGAGAAGTCTAAAATTGGAGTGTGCTTTGAAGTGGGCTTCTGATGTAGGAGCCAGCTTCTTTTCATTGTTGTGTTTTGTTTGTGTGTGTTTTTAAGTTTATTTATTTATTGAGAGAAAGAGAGGGAGAGGGAGAGAGAGAGAGAAAGAACGAGCAGGGGAGGGGAGGGGCAGAGAGAGAGAGGGAGACAGAGGATCCTAAGCGGGTTCTGCACTGACCGCAGAGTGCCCTACGTGGGGCTCGAACTCACCGGCTTCGGGATCGTGACCTGAGCTGGTCTGACACTTAACCAACTGAGCCACCCAGGCGCCCCTGATCCAGCATTTAACTGCAGGTGGGGAGCAGAGAAAGGGAACCAATTAGCATGTGGCTTGGAATTTGTAAGGCAGGAATTTTGTTTTCCGAGCCCCCTCCTCCTTTCCCTATTCTGCTTTGAGAAGCTCTCAATCTATCTCAGTTTAAAGCTTTGGTTTCCAAGTCAGACACAAAGTAAACCAGCTGAATCTCCCCCAAATTAGAGAATAAATAATGAAAGAGTGAAGGAAAAGTATTTTAGCAGTAATTATTTTTCACTCCCAGAAAAGAAACACTGCATGTTCGACTTCGTGTGTGTGTGTTTGTTTGTTTTTTGACCCATGCGCTTTCAAAACACGCACGTTTCCTCAAGACAGCACGTTAATTCATATCAAGCCTCTTCTATCTTGAGGACAAACTACAATAACGTTGACATAAACAGTGTTTGCAGAAAAGAATTGTACAAACTCAGAGAGCCCTATTTTTGTCTGTGGCTTCTGGCTTTTTTAGCTCTCTTTCTTTCTTTCTCTTAAGTCACCATTTCCTGAGAACATGTTGAGTGCATTATTTACTTAGATGTCAAGTTTGCTAAATCTGGCTCATCTAATAAAAGTAGCTCAAGCCGTCACATTTGTAGTTGTGTGGGGCTTAATTTCCGGCTGATTCTGTAAATCTTCCAATTCCTTTTCCTAATTTCGGGACCGATCTTTGTGTTTTTTCAGCGTCAGATTTCCTCCTAAAGGTGTCAGAACAGTATTTAGTGAGGCTTTCTTAGCCTTTGGATTGTGGAGGGGATTAAGGAGGTAGCTGATTGCTAATATCATCGCGTCCTCAGTAAACGGCCATCTTTCTAGTGGTGGTGCCTCCAAGTAGATTTCATTGGCCGTTTGCGAACTTCCCCGGATTTTTAAAGACTCTCCTTATTGTTCCATAAAATGCAATTTCCTTTGTCTTTTCAGTTCCCTTTCTGCTGTTTGCAGAATGGGGCTTAAAAGTAAGATAAAAGGCCTGATACTTTCCATCATAAAAAGTTGTAGTGACAGGTCGCACTAATTAAAGTGTAACAATGGGAAGATTAGTCTTTCGGTTAGCTTTGTGCTGAATCTATACAGTATTTTCCAGAGCCCTAATTCAGAACATATTGGAGCCCCAACATCTTTAAAATATAAACATTCACACATGGGTTTTATTACAATCTGCACACTAAATAGAGGCGCAGTAACAGTAAAGCTTTCGGAGTGCCGTACATGGGACAACTTCCCCTTTCGGTGCGATCCTTTTGGGGACTAACCGTTCCACTCGTGAAATCAGAAAGACTGGGCACACTGTGGTGCCAGGCGCCGGGGTTCATTCTGTCTGATGAGGTTCACGCTGGATTCTTTGGTATCAGAGAAGGAGAGCATATGTGCGTTTTACCGCGTGTGTTTCCCTCCCTCGATGAAAGAGCACATCTTCAACCCTGTATTAATAAAGTAATATTCCTTTCTTGTGGCTTCAATACCACCACAAGTGCCTAATGCATTATTGGAGCATTCGTAATCCCAAATATTTGAAGCTATTGAAAGGCATTTGATGTGTAAATCATGGGACCCAGTGGGTCTTTGTCATCTGGGGTCATAGGATCACATTTGTCTGAGTAGCATCTAGCCATGCGCTTTTCTGGAGATACAGAAATAGAAATGACCAGGGGCGCCTGGGCGGCTCAGTCGGTTAAGCACCTGACTTCGGCTCAGGTCACGCATGACCTCATGGTTTGTGAGTTCGAGCCCCGCATCGGGCTCTGTGCTGACAGCTCGGGGCCTGGAGGCTGCTTCAGATTCTGTGCCTCCCTCTCTCTCTGCCTCAACCCACTCGCATTCTGTCTGTCTCTCTCTCTCTCTCTCTCTCTCTCAAAAATAAATAAACATTAAAAGAAATTTTAAAAAGAAAGAGAAATAATCAAAAGAGATCTGGAAAAATCCAGCTGGAGGAGGGCTGATAGGAAAGGTCAGAGAATTGAGCAGGAGACAAAATACTCACGTTTGCATCAGGTTTTGAAAAAAATGGTTGAGTGTTTCAATATTTTTAAAATTAGTGATTATGTCCTCATCAAGAAAAAAAAAGTACATGCAATTCCTTGTTTTTGTTTAGACTTCTAGATGTGGTCCAAATCCCTGACTTGAATACAAGTTAAACATCTCTTATTTTCTTTCTTTTTTTTTTTTTTTTTGAAGATTTTACTTTTTTTTTTTAAAGTAATGCCTACACCCCACCTAGGACTCGAACTCACAACCCCGAGATTGAGGGTCGCATGCTCCACCCGCGGAGCCAGCCAGGTGCTCCTCCCTTATTTTCTTTAACACACCATTTTCAGAAGAGGTGCCTGATTCACGCTTTGTCATCTTTAATTTCAACAGCTTTCTCTGAGGCGTTATGCGAGCCGAGGTGTTCGAACCAGGCAGAAAAACATCGGCAGGTCTGACTGCAGTTCAGCGCTGAAGATACAATACTGTGGCTGTGTCCCCAGTCGGGATGGTTGCAGTGCTAACTCGTACATGTTTGTGTTCCTTAGAAACAAATTCAACACCTAACAGAAGAGTCCCGTGTAAGGTGACTGTAGTTCAGTCGCAAGGGGAGAGAGGAGACCAGAATCAGAAGAGACGCAAGAAAAGGAGCGCCAAGTGAAAAGTATGTTCATTTTGTATGCCAAGGACAGCTTACCTTTTCTTCACCTCTTTGGCTCTAGAAATGGACTTGGGAGGGTTGTGCTGACGGTTCTTCTTAGTGTTTTCATGATCAGTTCACTCTACTATCTTATACATCTTCCTCCTTCCTTCAAGTTTGAACTGTTGCCTCACCTGGACTATGGTCTCTCCAGCCTTCAGGCTCTCATCACTGGTTTTTTTGTTGTTTTTGTTTTTTTACCCCCAACTGTCAGATTGATCTTCCTAACACCTCACACCGTTCCTGTCACTTCTGTGCTCAAGAGCCTTCCATGGTGCCCCACTGCTTATCAGATTAAGTACCGATTTCACAGGCTTGACACACAAGGCCCTCCTCCCTTAGGCCGGTGCTGAATTTGCGGTATACCTTTCCATGCATCTCAGGGGCCAGTCAATACACTCCTTGGGAGGGAGTTAGAAATAACAGCTAGGAGAACATTCTCTGGGGAGCCAGATCAGACTTGCTTCTGCGTGACCCAGCTGTGTGGCCTCAGAACATCGGCTCACCCTTCTGAACCTGTTTTCGAAGCCCGAGAGATGTTGGTGCTCTTTAAGTAGCTCATGAGCCAGTGGGGGTGGGGGCAGTGGTAACGGATATTTGGGCCTAGATTTAAATGATAAAAGAGGGGCATCTGGGTGGCCCCGTTGGTTTAAGCGGCTGACTCTGGATTTCAGCTCAGGTCATGATCTCACGGTTCGGTTCGTGAAGGCGAGCCCCGCCTCGGGCTCCGTGCCGCCAGCCCAGAGCCTGCGTGGGATTCTCTCCCCCTCTCCCTGCCCCTCCCCTGATCGCTCCCTGTGTCTCAAAACTAAATAGATTTTTTAAAAAAACAAACCCACAAATGATAAAATCACTCTCAACAGTTTAGGGCAATAATACAAGAAGAGTTCCAAGTCTTAAGTCCATGGCTGAGCCATTGCCAGGCGAACAGGATAGGCCACAGCTCTTGTGATTCGTTGGAAGAAGACACACTGGTGGCCCGGGATGGTCAGGGAAGGCTTCCAGGAAGAAGAGGGATTTGAGCTGGGTAGATTTTAGGTAGGAAGAAAAGCGTGAGGGGGCTGGAAGGGACACCCTCCAAAGGTAGCAGGTCCTGGCTTTGTTTGGGGGAACTCTGCCTCAATGAGCAACTTTTGTCATAAGAAGCCTTTGTTCAGGAGGAAACTTACTTCAGAGTGAGATGCTAATCAATCTGTTTGGTGATGTAAATTGGGTTTAAACAAACTACTCTCCAATAGAGTTAAAGAATGTCCCTTTTTCTAAAGATGGATTAAGCTCGGATCCCCCCACCCCGAGATGGGTATGGCTTTTTGCCCTGGGATTTCTCTCTCAGTAGATTGGGAATTGAGATTAGTCTGTGGCAAGAGAGGTTTGAGCTTTCCTGGAACTGAGTTGGACCTGTGACAGCGCTGGCTAGGCCAGCTGAACGATGGCCCCCTTGGTATTATTTGAGACTAAACATACCAGCCTTTGGGCAATGGACTGTGGAGTCCTGATTATGGGGACATGAGGAGTGAGTGGGATTTCCCCAGGAGGAAATTAAGAATCTCAGTGCCAACCACTCTGGGGTGGGGAAGTGGGCCGGCCATCTTAGCCGGCGGGACGGGAGGGGTGGCTCCTTTGGCGGGAGCCGAGGGGAGCTGGATCTGGAAATCCCTGGCATGAGACTTCCTGAAGATTCCTGTCGGTGTGGATTTTGAAGCCAGCACCTGCTAGAAGGATCCTGCCAGGAGGTGGGCTGGGAACCGAGTGTGGACTTTCCGTCATAAGCTGGTCGTCGAAAGCTACTACCTCAGTTGTCTCTCTGCCCCCCCTCCAGGTGTTCTGTAAAGTTCCGTTTAAAGGTCCAGAACTGGGGGTGCCTGGGTGGCTTCGTCGGCTGAGCGTCTGACTCCAGCTCAGCTCGTGATCTCGTGGTTCGTGGGTTCAAGCTCCGCGTCGGGCTCTGTGCTGTCAGTGCAGAGCCTGCTTCGGATCCTGTCTCCTTCTCTCTCTTCCCCTCCCCCACTTGCTCTCTCTCTCTCTTTCTCTCAAAAATAAATAAACATTAAAAAAATAAAGTTCCAGAACTGGAGTGAAGGAGTTAGGAGGAGCAGAGTCCTCTCCTTGAGGTAGGAGTAGGGGTGCTCTCTGAAATAGGTTCTTCCAGAGTTTCTTAGTGCCAGAGATTCTGATTCTGTACGTCTGGGGCGAGATTCTGGAACTCAAACTCAAGTGATTCAGACACACGGTCAGGCTTGGGATCCACTTCTCTAGGCTGAAAAGATCACCCCCACTCCTTAGCGGGGGGGGGGGTTCTATGAAACGTTAGGTTACCTCTAACTCGATGGAGCGCAGTTGTGAAAGCAGCACAAGATGCAGAGTCTTTTCCTATGTTTGACTCTCAATCACTTTGATAGTTTACAACAAGAAAATGTGCGTGGCGGTGTAAAACAGAACCACACACGGTAAAGATGAAACAAAATGGAGGGGGGAAATTGTGCCCTGGCCACCCCCCTCACGGGGCTCCCAGAACCAAATGTTTCTCATCCAAAAAGAGTCTACGAAAGTGGGATTCAAGGTCGCGAGTTTGAGCGCCATTTTGGATTTTGAAGCCAGCCGGGTGTAGAGCTTACTGAAAAAGGAAACCTTAAAAAAATAAAACAAAATAATGGCAAATGTTATGAGAAAACATACTTGTGCAAATTAAATCTCCTATGACAGGGGCGCCTGGGTGGCTCAGTCGGTTGGGCGGCCGACTTCGGCTCAGGTCACGATCTCGCGGTCCGTGAGTTCAAGCCCCGCGTCGGGCTCTGTGCTGACAGCTCGGAGCCCGGAGCCTGTTTCGGATTCTGTGTCTCCCTCTCTCTGACCTTCCCCCGTTCATGCTCTGTCTCTCTCTGTCTCAAAAAGAAATAAACGTTAAAAAACAAAATCTCCTATGACAGTTGAGCCTTGCACAACATGAGCTTGAACAGTGTGAGTCCACTTACACGTGGATTGGTTTTGATAAATACAGTACTGTGCATGTATTTTCTCTGTCTTAGGATTTTCTGAATAACATTTTCTTTCTGCTTGCTTACATTACTGTAAGAATACGGTATACAATACACATAACATACAAACTGTGGGTTGATCGACTCTTCACGTTATCCGTAAGGCTTCCGGTCAACAGTAGGTATAAGTTTTTGAGGAGTCGGAAGTCATATGGGGGTTTTCAACTGTGCGGGGTGGGGGGGGGGGTGTCAGGGCGCCCAACCCCCTTTGTTTAAGGGTCAACTGTACTCTGTAGGGGATGAGGATCCTTTTGGTAGGTAAATAGTCACTCCCTGTTAGGCCTTTGTATAGACAAAGAAAAATTACTTACGATTTTTTTCCTCGAGTGAGACCTCTGTCACAGAAAATGTCCTAGAAATTCCCAAAATGTCGTATGAAAGTAGTGGGTGAAACTTTGACACCCACTGCAGAAAGTTCGGAAACCTTTCTTTCAAATTTTTTTTAACGTTCACTTAGTTGAGAGAGGGACAGAGACAGAGACAGAGTGCGAGTGGAGGAGGGGCAGAGAAAGAGGGGGACACAGAATCCGGAGCAGGCTCCAGTCTTTGAGCTGTCCGCACAGAGCCCGACGCGGGGCTCGAACCCACGAACGGTGAGATCATGACCTGAGCCGAAGTCGGGCGCTCAACCGACTGAGCCACCCAGGCGCCCCGGGGTTTGGAAAATTCTAGTGCTGGATCTGCCACTAACATCCCATGCATTGCAGACCGTCAGCTTTCCTTTGTTACGTGTGTCACAGGAAGTTCCTAACCCAATTTATATGATTCGAAAGCTTCTTTTTTTTTTTCTTCTAACCAGGACTATTAAGGAAGCAGCAGTTTCTGCTTTTTTATAAGGGTAGGGTATTCGCATATCCTCCCCGGATTTAAAAAGAGAGCCCAGATGGGTTTCCTACCATTTGAGCCTCTGCTGGGAGCCTTTCACACCACCGGGTTTACTTGACCTTGGGTCTGGGGGACTGAAACCCCCAAGTGTGAACCCTTCTCTTTCCCAGGGGCTTTAACTTCAAAGCCTCCGGGAGCCAGTCCGAACGGTCATATGGTTAAGCACCAAGAAACAAACACCCATAAACCGTCTTCTGCCCGTCCCTTCCACTACATACACTGTCGCCCGCTGCGCGTTTGTCCCTCCATCGCTAAGTGCGCTGCACTCCTCGTGGAGAAAGTGTTTAGGCGGACTGTCGGACTTCCCCCGTTGTCCCCCGATGACAACTGCACTAGGGAACCCTCTGGCCCACCAGATGGGCACAAAGAAACTCTGTCTGAGGTGTGAGCTGACCTCCTCCTGAAACGTGAGATCAACTCCCACTCGGATTTGAACTCTGAAGGCCCGGAGAGCGGAAGTTTCCGGGCGAGGATCAAAACACGTCGGAGGGGGACCCGTCGATTTCGGCTGGCGACCCCCGGCCGGTAGGATTACTTGGCTCCGCAGCTCAGGACGGTGTAGCCTGAGCCCTGAAAAGCCACCTCACGAGGTCTGGAGAGAGCGTGAGAAGATCTCGGGGCAACCTATCTCCGCGACCGGAAAAGCAAATCAAAGCATGTCCTAGTGAATATCATCCTTCATTCAACGGCTAATGTCTGTGAGAGACTGTTAGGTTCACAGCAGTGTGGCAAAGCACAAAGAAATATAATTGTCGTGCGGCTGCAGGAGGCGGGTGCCTAGCGAACACGGTGGTATCCAATGCAAGCCGCAGTGGTGCCCGGTGGGGGGCATTGGAGTCTGGCCGGGATCGAGAGCAGGAAATGAAGAAAGCGACGGCGTGTGCCACAGGGTAGCAGGCCTGGACAGCTGACAGGGACTCAATCATGAGCCAGAACGAGATGCTGCCCGGAGGCTCCCGGAAATACTGGAAGGGCGCTTTGCGGGAGGGCGGCCTCCCCCCGTAAGCAGATAGGGACAAAAGTCAGGGAGGCATCAATTCTCGCGACGTGATTGTCCCCACGCGCTGGCGAAGGCGGAGGCACTGCACGTTACATGATCAGCCAGTCAGTGCGAGGGCCGTGGTTTCCACTGTTAAGAGCTCCCCCACGGCGCTCGGGGACGTTCCTCTAGGGCAGTGACAGACATTAGGAAAGGTGGCCTGTGAGGGGTTGGACGAGTAAGGCATTGCTGGGGCCCAGGAAGAATGGTGGCACGGGAGGATACCGAAGAATTGCTAGTATTCAGCGAGCTGGAAAGGCAGGAAGGGCCTTCCAGACGGGGACCCCCGGGGCCAGGGGTCAGCCCGGCACCATGTGGGGTCCTGAGAAGTCACCGCGTGGGGCCCTGGGAGTTATGTCTGGACGGGGCCGAACCGTGGGAGGGTGCCCGACTGCCCAGCCTCCTCGGGAGTTGGAACACGTACCGATGGGAGGCACGGAGGGCTTCGGGCCAGCGCCCGGCCGGGGATCAGGAGAACCCTGTACAGGACAGAGGGAGGGTAGGTGGCCTGGGAAGAGAAACCACGGGCTGGGAGACCCACTGGAAGGCAACTGCAAGAACTGGGAGCGGTGGGGGGGGGGGGGGGGGGCGGTTGCTGAAGGCCCGGGCTAGCAGAAAGAAAAAGGGGGAAAGGAAAAAGCAAAAACAGGAAGAGAAAACCAAGAGAGGTGGGAGACAGAATGGATTGGGCTAGCCAGAACTGACAGACTGGGGATGGGCCCTGGGCTGTCTCCCAAGAAAGAGGTCAGTCAGAGACAATGGAGATTGGAGCCCGAGCAGTGGGGAGACAGACTGACGGAAAAACAGAGCAGCTCCTTGACATCAGATTGCATGTAGCTTTTCCTCCAACTTCTTATTCTTTTTGTAACGTTTCTTTTTGAGAGGGAGACAGAGAGAGGGAGGGAGAATGAGAATGAGCGGGGGAGAGGCCGAGAGAAAGGGAGACACGGGATCCCAAGCAGGCTCCGTGCTGTCAGCACGGAGCCCAACGCGGGGCTCGAACCCACGAACTATGGGATCATGACCTGGGCCAAAGTCAGACGCTTAACCGACTGAGCCACCCAGGCAGCCCTCCTCGATCTTTTTCACACCTATGTAGCAGTCCACCGGGTGGTTGTACCATCGTTTCTTTCGCCGCTGCTCCGTTGATAACACGTTTATGTTGTTGCCAAATGTGTATATTCTTCTATCCAACGCTTCAGTTAATATCATGTGCATATACGGGCAAGTGGTGAGGGCAGATTCTTCGAAGTTACTGGATCAAAGGATATGCATTTGGTATTTTTTGCAAAATTGCCCTCCAGAATGTTTATCTGATTTAATTCTTCCACTAACAGGTTAATCAAGACCTCTTTGTGGCAGTTTGTCAACCTGTTCTTCCTACGACTGCAATAAATACCAGTTTGCCCCATTGGAAGGGATTATATCAGGCAACAGAATCCTAATGAATGAAGGGTTTCTTAATTAAAATAACCAGAAAGTCATTACTTGTAAATACATAAACAAGTTGATTATAGCAAGAGGCTGAATACTTCTAATAAGCATGTGTGGATATTAAATTAACCATGGTTCACAAACCATCCATGGATGCATGGTTGATTGGAAATAACCACTTCGCAGTGGTTCCCCGATTCCTCTTTGCCAACTGCCAAATGGTATTCCTGTTTGTTTGATTATTATGCTTGGACATAACTCATGATACTCCCAAACGCATATATGCGTCACGTACAAGGGTGGGCCTTATTTTCTTAGTGGACAGTTAAGAAATTGAAGTACTTGCTGGAAGATTAGGGAACTAGGTTTTGTATCCTTTTTGATTCAACAGATACTTGTTCGGCGTGCACAATAGACTGGGAAGGTTCCTTATTAATTGCTTTAGGGACCGCACGGATGAGTTCTTGCCCTCAAAGTGTGCGCAGGGAAGAGAGAGGAACATAGGATGAATAAACATCTCTGTGCTGCCAGCTCGGAGCCCGGAGCCTGCTTTGGATTCTGCGTCTCCGTCTCTCTCTGCCCCTCCGCTGCTCTCTCTCTCTCTCTCTCTCTCTCTCAAAAATCTAGAAAACGTAAAAAAAATTAAAAAAAAAAAGAAAGACAAAGGGGGAGGCACAAAGAAACGACTACGATAATTCAAAAGAGAGTGAACACATCTGCTTCCAGGGGAAAGGGGCTTCGCGTGGGGGGTGTGCATCTGAGAGAGGCTTTCGGGAACGGGTAGGACTCTTTGCTGAGACTCTCACTTTTGGAACCTCAAGGCTACCAGGCTGTGGGGAGCCGGGGTTCCCATGGGGAGTCCATCTATAGGTGCTTCTGTCAACAGCTTGGCGGAGCAGAATCTTCCAGTCACCCCGGCCCGGGCGCCAGATGTGAGTGAAACTTCCCGTGGCGTAAGTTCCAGCGAGGGAAGACGCCTCTGGACATTTACAGCTCGTGGCCGTTGAGTCACCCGAGCCGTGCAAGTCTTCCCAGCTGAAGTGCACTGGCACCGTGGAGAAGAGATAAGCCGTGCCTGCCGTTCCTTGCGTTTCTGACTCAGAATTCATGGGCGTTAAAGAATTGCTGTTCTGCACACACGCACACACACACGGAGAGGATTCCACAGGTAAGCTGGAAAAAGGGGATCATCGCCAGCACGGGAAACCACGTGAGCAGAGTCCCGGCGTGGGGGACGGGGGAATGTGACTGTGTCATCAGAACCAAGAACAGTTCAGAGCAGTCCAGGTGGGCTGGCAGCAAGGATGGAAAGAGGGGAGTGGGAGGAGCTCAGACCAGGTCTGAGGATGGAAAGAATTGAATGGCAAGCGAATGCCAATTGGGCAGAAGCTGAGTATCAGGCTGCTGTTTCCGAGGCCGTGTAAAATGACTAAGTATAAATTACCTTCTGAGTTTAAACAAGCCATTGGTTTCTTAGCTCTTGCCTGACTTTGTGTGATGCCTGCCACAAAAATGATTTTGTGTCTTCACTTAACTTTGTGGAGGACAAAAAAGGTCCTACCGCTGGGATGGTGGGTGGGTTCTGTCCAGGACACAAGTGCAGCTCTTGTTAGCACAAATACTAGTGTATGAAAATGAAAGATTGCTTTCAGTCCAGTCTTTAAGTGGAGACGGATTTTCCACTATTGGGACTACAACGTGCAATTTAACTCAATTGCAAAAGGCGATGAGGAAGTGCTTTGGAAATTAGAAAAGCAATATTCAAACGCAAGTTATTATTCCTGTTACTGAGTTGTATTCCCGAGCACAGAGTTCAACATCATATTGCCCACGTTTCTTCTTTACATCGCTCTGGAAGGGGTGCCTGGCTGGCTCGGTCAGTAGAGCATGGAACTCTTGATCTCAAGGTTGTGAGTTTGAGCCCCGTGTTTGTCATAAGAGGTTACTTAAAATAATAGTAATAGTAATAATAATAATAATAATAATAAATCACTTTGGAATTTGTGCCTCGTTAAAAAAATATTGCCTCCAACTTAAAAAGATACATATACACATGAATAAATCCTAATGAATATACACATAACCAGATACATTCAGTGTAATCATGCTAATAAACGTGTGTGATAATACCATGAACAAGAACAACAATAAGGTGTGTATAAGTATAATTTGGCTGTTTAAAGCCATGTTAGAACTTTGGTGCTAAAGTTCAAAAGCACACGACATGTAAAACAGCCTCCTTGCTTGATAATAATACAAAGATTTTGAACCGGAAATTTGTCCTAGAACAGCATTTTTTTTCCCCCCTTAAATTACAAAAGTAACAGCTCCTGTTTTATTTTTATTTACTTATTTATTATTTATTTAGCTCCTGTTTTACTAAGTGTTTACTCTTTCTATGTGTCAGGTACGCTAAATACTTTATATGCAATATCTCATTTAAAACTCACAGCAACCCCAGGAGGAAAATACTATTAAGAGGAAAGGGAGGGGGGAAAAAAAGAGGAAAGTAAGGGAGAGGTAGTTTAAGTAATCTTTCTAAGGTCACCCAATTAGGAAGTAGGATTCACGTAAAAATGGGGTCTAGGGACGCCTGGGTGGTTCAATCCGCGAAGCGCCTGACTCTTGATCGCAGCTCAGGTCTTGATCTCAGAGTCGTGAGTTCAAGCCCCACGTTGGGTTCCACGCCCAGCGTGGAGCCTACTTAAAAAGAAAAAAAAAAGAAACCGCATGAAAAATGGGGTCCAAACAAAGGTACCCTGAACCCCAGGTAGTGTGCTATTACCAATATTTAAATTATTTAATAAAAAAATTTTAATGTAAAAGAAGAGCCTTTCCGTGTCGGAAAGGACTTTCGAGATCGCCTAAAACAACTAAACGCAGAAAGACACCTGTTGGTAAAATGGTAGCAGAATATGCCAAAGACAGATTTGCCTGTTGCGAAAATGGCCCCGGATCGGCGAACATGGAGGCACTATGGCCTCGAGGGCGTGGAGTACATGAACGTTATTTGTACCTCTCTGCTGTCCGACCCCTTGGCCCCCGATGGCGTTCGGGTTATGCTGCCTCCAAATCTGGCACCTTGGCTTATTGAATATTTCAAGATGAAGGCATTTGAGAAGTGGCGAGTGGAGGAAGGACTTTCTCAGGTCACAGACCCTCACGTGTGAAGTGTCCTCCCTCCACCCAGGGGCAAGGAGCGTCCTTATCTCCGAAGACAGAAGGCTGCCGAAAGGAATCCGAATGACCAGACCTGGCTATTTCCACCCCCGGTCTACTACACTTAGCTCATATTCCTTTTCTTGTGCTTTCACATTTTCCCGTGACCCTCCAGTCTTCATCAAACCTAACATAAAAACTGACACGAGATAAATGTGTATGTTTTCCTCCTGTGAATCTCCTCCTTGTTACAGGGGCCCCAGCCTATAACTCAGAAGGGCAGAGGAAGAGAGTTTTCCTCCCCTCAACACCATCTGCAGAAGAGGGAAAGTGTTGCATCAGAACAGGAAAATGAACAGCTCAGCTTGCTGGCCAGAGGACGGCGAAGGAGGGCCCCTGAGAGGCAGTAACTTCTCATAGAGAGAGAGAGAGAGAGAGAGAGAGACACCATGACGCCGTGTGTGAACTCCTGGGCACGCTTCTGACTCGCATACTAGACCACTGCCTGCTCAGAGTGGCCACTGAGTGGTGTGGCTGAAGACAGGTCCGAGTGAGGCTCAGAACACCCCGAAAACCGAACGGGCACCGGCCCCCCGGCCCACAGAAGCCGGGCTGGAACGTGCAGCCCGAACCCCAGCAGTTTCTATTACATTCTAAAGCAAAAATAAAACAGCGTCAAAAAAGCAAACAAACACAAAACCACAGCGTTTTGCTTACAAATCAAACAAGACCCAGAGTATTCAATACTAGAGTATTCAAAATGTGCAGGATGCAATCCCAAATTACGCAGCATGTGAAAACTTAGGAACCTCAATTTGCAAGGGAAAAAACAAAATGTTCTTCAGATTCCAACTCCAAGATGACACAGATGTTGGAATTATGACAAATACTTTAAAGCATCTATTATAACCATGGTTCAATAAATAAGGGCAAATATGCCATCTTCTCTTTCTCTGCCTTCCCTGGTTTTAATTAAGCATTTTATGTGATTCCATTTTTTTCTCCTATTCCCAATTGTTCCCTCCCATCTCTTACACCATTGCTGTCCTTCATTTCACGTATCCATAGGCTCTCATCACCAAATACGTTGCTGCTATTATTTTAGGAAACTGTTACATAAATTAAGAATAAGAAAAATAAACGATTTTATTTTACTTTCCTTTAACGCTCTTCCTTTCTTTAGGTAGATCTGTTTCTGACTTACAATTTTCCCTGTCTCCGAAAAACTTCTTTCATACTTTGCAATAAAAGCTATTGGTGACACACTCCCTCAATTTTTGTCGGAGAAAGTCAAATACTCTTGGAACAAGTGGAAAAATAGAAACTTTCAGCAAATAAATAAAAAATATACAGACCTACGGGCACCTGGGTGGCTCAGCCAGTTGGAACGTCTGACTCTTCATTTTGGCTCAGGTCACGATCTCAAGGTCATGGGGTCGAGCCACACTGACCATGGAGCTTGCTTAATTAAGATTCTCTCTCTCCCTCTCTCTCTCTCTCTCCCTATGCCCCTCTCTCCCGCTTTTGTGCTCTCTCTCGCAAATTAAAAAAAAAAGAAATTATTATTCTCAGGTTCTTTAGAATATTATGAAGGTCAACAATAAGAATTATAACATTGATTGATGGCATTTTAAATGTACGTAAATGAAATGTATAAGACAAGTACACCATAAAGTGAGGAGGGTAAAAGGACCTATATGATGAGAAAGATTCTACATCTCACTTGAAGTGGTAAAATATTGATTCTAAATAGACTGTGCTCAGTTGAGTATGTATATGGTAATCCCTAGAATAACCACTTAAATAGATATGTAAAGAGATATAGTAAAAAACTCGATGGATAAATTAAAACGGAATACTAAACAATATTATTGTAATTAATATAGGGGCAACTGGCTGGCTCAGTTGGTAGAGCATGCGACTCTTGATTGCAGGGTCGAGAGTTCAAGCCCTCTGTTCGGTGTGGAGCCTACTTAAAAAAAATCTATATCTATATACATATACATATATATATATACACACAGATATATATATTTACATAAGATGATTAATATATTTGTATTAATATAATCCTAAAGAAGATAGAGGAAACAGAGGAATGAGAAACAGAGGGAACACAAAGAAAACAATCTAGGTGCCTGGGTGACTCGGTTAAGCGTCTGACTCTTGATTTCTGCTCAGGTCATGATCTCGCAGTTTTGTGAGTTTGAGCCCCGCGTTCGGATCCTCCCTCTCTCTCTCTCTCTCTCTGCCCCTCCCCTGCTCTCTCTCTCTCAAAAATGAATAAACATTGAAATAATCCATGTGATCAAGAGGAAGTGTCAGGGGCAAATGAGAAAATTTGGTAGTGAAAGCGAGACACAGAGAGAGGTAAAGAGAGGAGACAGTGATGTAAAGTGAAAACATTGAGAGGGGTGCGTCCTTGTTTAACGGCAGAACGGAAACAATATGGAGGAAAGAAGAGACTGGAGGGGTTGTAGAGAAGAGAGGCTCCTTGGGGAGGGTGAGCTGTATAGTCAAAAGCACAGGTCCATTAAGTTAGGCTTGTACCAACTGCATGGCAGATGTTAAGTACGCTTGTTTTTTCTTTGAAACTGTGGGCATTAGTAGAGTAAGCCAAGGTCTGCCTTTTTCTCTTTTCCACATCCAGTGCAATGCAGCGGCTCTCAAATGTTTTGGTGTCAGGACCACTGTACACTCTGAAAAATGATCAAACGCCCAAGGGGGCTTTGGTTCATGTGGGTTATATCAGTGGTTATTTATCACATTGGAAATTAAAACCGAAAAAATTCTAAAGCGTTGATTAAGTGTGTGCATGGCAAGTATGATCATTGTAAGCCCATTACATGTCAACAAAATAACATTTTTAATAAAAAAAATGTTTAAATTTCTCAAAGCAAAAAATAATTTACTGTTCCGAGTGGCATTGGTTTTTATCGTGGCAAATTTCTTTCCCGTTTGGCCTCATCGAAGACAGCTGATTCTCATGACTGCTTCTACAGTCTGTTGCAGTGAATGATTGGGTTGCAGTACATGGAAATACATTCAGGCTCACACAGAAATGAAGCTGGAAAGGGAGGCTATTGTATTAGCCTTTTTAGGTAATGATGGCTAGTTTTCTTTGATAATACACCAAAACTTGACAAGGGTTAATCTATAAAAAATTTTTTTTTAATATTTTATTTTTGAGAGAGAGAGAGAGAGAGACAGAGTATGAGCAGGGAAGGGGCAGAGAGAGAGAGAGGGAGACACAGAATCCACAAAGCAGGCACCAGGCTCTGAGATGTCAGCACAGAGTCCAATGCGGGGCTCGAACTCGTGAACTGGAAGACCATGACCCGAGCTGAAGTAGACGCTCAACCAACTGAGCCACCCAGGCTCCCCGACAAGGGTTAATTTCTTAAAGCTAAGCCGTAATGTGGAATCTGAAATCAGTATCAATGAAATTTATGTTTCTGTTACATTAAAACCCGTGGTAACACTCACCGGTTTAAAAAATTATTTTTTTATGTTTATTTATTTATTTCAAGAGAGAGGGAGTGAGAGCGCTGCGTGTGCGCACAAGTGGGGGAGGGGCAGAGAGCGAGGGAGAGGGAGAATCGCAAGCAGGCTCTGAGTTGTTGGCACAGAGCCCCCTGTGGGGCTCAGTCTCACAAACTGTGAGATCATGACCTGAGCCGAGATCAAGAGTCGGATGCTTACCTGACTGAGCCACCCAGGGGCCCCTAATTAATTAATTTTTAGGATAAGCTCTACACCCAATGTGGGGCTTGAACTCACAACCCTAAGGTCTATAAATATTTCTTGATCTATCAATATCTGTCGATAGAGATCTATCAATATCTATCAATATCTCTATTGAGGTAACTCGAGTTGACGCTCATGTCTCTAACTCTAATCCGTTACCACGTGGATTAACCACCCTTCTTGCTTATCTGTAACTTCTCTCCCCACCCGACTCCCACCACCCACTATCCGTGAATGTGTGAGTGTGTGAGAGTGTTTGGGGGGGGGGGCGGGGAATCTCCGAGTTTGTAAATAACAACTTCTGGGCTATAATCTCAGCTTTCTTTATATTTTCTGTGCCTCCCTTGTCTCAAGTGACCCCGATCCTCAAGAAACCTCCTTACACCTCTACCCCAGGAATTTCTCTTCCTCCTGGATTTTTGTTTCTTGGGTTTTTTGAGAGAGAGATAGAAGGCTCGAGCGAGCGAGGGGCAGAGAGAGAGAGAGATGCGGGGCTCATCCGGAGAGGGGCTCGTGTTCACCCAAAGCGGGGCTCAAGCTCACCTGAAGTAAGACGCGAACTCATGAACCGGGAGATCATGACCTGAGCCGAAGTCAGATGCTTAACCCCCTGAGCCACCCAGGCGCCCTCTTTTCCGTGGGTTTTAAACAACTAACCCATGAGATGGCTGTGGTCATCTGTTCTTGATGACAGCTGCACTTGAGGGCTCCGCAGATGTTACCCAGCATCCTCTGCTACTGCCCCTGTTGTTTCCTATCCTGCCATGGTGCCAGGATCAAGGAAGATCTTCCCAGCAAAATGTGGGTGAGACTGAAAAGTGTAACTGGAAAGCTACCTTCAGCCATCCCCCTCTCTGAGAGGGGTGGCACTTAGTCTCAACCACCCCCACCCCCAACAATGGGATCCAACTACCTTTTCTGTCCCTAGGGATCTCTCGCAATTTCATTTTCTCTTCCTTCCTTCCTTCCTTCCTTCCTTCCTTCCTTCCTTCCTTCCACTTTCTTTCTTTCCTTCTTTCTTTCTTTCTTTTTTTCTCTCTCTCTCTTTCCAACAACCCCCACCCCCAACAATGGGATCCAACTACCTTTTCTGTCCCTAGGAATCTCTTGCAATGTTCATTTTCTCTTCCTTCCTTCCTTCCTTCCTTCCACCTTTCTTTCTTTCTTTCTTTCTTTCTTTCTTTCTTTCTTTCTCTCTTTCCTTCCTTCCATCTTTCTTTCTTTCTTTCTTTCTCTCTTTCCTTCCTTCCTTCCATCTTTCTTTCTTTCTTTCCTTCTTTCTTTCTCTCTCTCTCTCTCTTTCCAACAACCCCACCCCCAACAGTGGGATCCAACTACCTTTTATGTCCCTAGGAATCTCTTGCAATGTTCATTTTCTCTTTCTTCCTTCCTTCCTTTCTTTCTTTCTTTCTTCCTTCCTTTCTTTCTTTCTTTCTTTCTTTCTTTCTTTCTTTCTCTCTTTCCTTCCTTCCATCTTTCCTTCCTTCCATCTTTCTTTCTTTCTTTCTTTCTTTCTTTCTTTCTTTCTCTCTTTCCTTCCTTCCTTCCATCTTTCTTTCTTTCTTTCCTTCTTTCTTTCTCTCTCTCTCTCTCTTTCCAACAACCCCACCCCCAACAGTGGGATCCAACTACCTTTTTCTGTCCCTAGGAATCTCTTGCAATGTTCATTTTCTCTTCCTTCCTTCCTTCCTTCCTTCTTTCCACCTTTCTTTCTTTCTTTCTTTCTTTCTTTCTTTCTTTCTTCCTCTCTTTCCTTCCTTCCATCTTTCTTTCTTTCTTTCTTTCTTTCTTTCTTTCTTTCTCTCTTTCCTTCCTTCCTTCCATCTTTCTTTCTTTCTTTCCTTCTTTCTTTCTCTCTCTCTCTCTCTTTCCAACAACCCCACCCCCAACAGTGGGATCCAACTACCTTTTATGTCCCTAGGAATCTCTTGAAATGTTCATTTTCTCTTTCTTTCTTTCTTTCTTTCTTTCTTTCTTTCTTTCTTTCTTTCTCCTTCCTTCCTTCCTTCCTTCCTTCCTTCCTTCCTTCCTTCTTTCCTTCCTTCCCACCCAGTGCAAAGCTTGAACTCACCACCATGAGAGCAAGACCTGAGCTGAGATGAAAAATGGGACACCTAACCAACTGAGCCACCCTGGCGCCCCCAATTTTCCTTTTCTATTCTAGAATCTCACAACCTTCCTTCCCTCAGTACATACACCCTTCTCAGGGCACCTGGGTGGTTTAGTCATTTAAGCATCCGACTCTTGATTTCCGCTCAGGTCATGATCTCACAGTTTGTGAGTTTGAGCCCAACATTGGGCTCTGCCTGCGCTCATGGGGCAGACAGAACTTGCTTGGGATTTTCTCTCTCCCCCTCTCTCTCTGCCTGCTCTCTCTCTTCTCTCAAAATAAATAAATAAACTTAAATAAAACACATCCACCCTTCTGGGTCATTTTCAGGGTTGGGCTCAGGAGAGAGAGCCAGCAACCCACACGAATTCTCCATCATGTCAGGAACTGGAAGGCCGACTTAAATATCATTGTTATAAGTAGTTATTGAAAAAGAAAACAGGGATGCCTGGGTGGCTCAGTCAGTTGGGCGTCTGACGTCCGTTCAGGTCATGATCTCACGGTTCGTGAGTTTGAGCCCCACATGGGGCTCTTTGCTGTCAGTGCAGCGCTGGCTTTGGATCCTGTGTCCCCTCCTCTTTCTGTCCCTGCCCCACTTGTGCACTCTCTCTCAAAAATAAATAAAACATTAAAAAAAAGAAAAAGAAAAGAAACTTCAAAATTGGCTTATGAGAAAATCCTAGGTACAAAATCAGAACCAGTGATCTACTCGTTTATTGTGTTTCTTTGGAAAATACTTTGAGTTGTGCTATAGGTGACTCACATTGTTTATCATTTCTTTAAAAAATGTTGCATATACAAATCCGTAATTTTAAGACATAAATTTTTAAAACTCTGATTTGATGTTTCAAATTTTTCTAACGATTAAAATTGCTGCTAGGCAACAGGTTCTAAGTTTATATTATTTTGTAGTGAGGAATAAAAATCCAATCAACAAATACTAGTAAAAATTGGAATAGTTAAAAAAAGAACTTTAATTTTTAGGGCTCTGTAGTCTAAAATTACAAGTAGTAATTTTAAAGAAATTTAACACTCACATATACACAAAAATCTCTCCAAGCTTAGATTTTATATGAAAAGTTTCAGAGTATATATCCAAATTTTAACCCTGGAAACCAGGCTGTATAGAATTTCTCGAGTTTAAGGAACACCACTATAATTAAGTTTGGGCAGCTGCTATATATTTGCAGTGTTCTCTCTTTTTTTTTTTTTTTTTTTTTGAGATTTTATTTTTAAGTAATCCCTGCACTCAACGTGGGGATCGAACTTACAACCCCGAGATCAAGAGTCCTGTGCTTCATGGGCTGAACCAGCGAGGCTATTTGCAGTGTTATTAAAGCAGCAAAATTCTTTTTTTAAAATGTTTAATTTACTTATTTGAGAGAGAGAGAGAGAGAGAGAGAGAGAGAAACGGGCAGAGGGAGAGAGAGACAGCATCCTAAGCAGGCTCCATGCTTAGCATGGAGCCTGAAGTGGGGCTCGATCCCACTACCCTGGGGTCATGTGAGCCCAAATCAAGAGTCAGACGCTTAACTGACTGACCCACCCAGGCGCCCCTTAAAGGAGCAAAATTCTAACATAGTTCAGGCACATGCAACTAAAGATGTCCTTATATTACTGAAAACCTCGCAGGTGACAAACATAGTGAGAAATAGGTCAACTTGAAATATTTGGGCATGTATCACTTTTAGTTTTGCTATTAAATCCCATTACCAAAAAAAAAAAAAATCCCTTTCCAACGAAACTGTTCATAAAATGATACTTTCAAAAACAATATCGAAGTTCCAACCAATGATCGATCCATTTATTTCCAGAAATATTGGGTGCAGCAAAGTTCTGGTCTAGGTCACACACTTGGCTCGTTCGCTTGTACCAAAGGGTTTTCACATCCCGCTCTCAAAATTCTAGTGTCGTTGCAAGGGACCTACCGTCCCTATTTCCTTCGTGCGTCCCCATTGTGCAGTGCTTGAATGTCCAGTTGGGACATTAGGTGTCCAGTTGGGACTAGCCATCTAATCATTCTCTGGAGGTATGTATGTCAGGAAGGTGTAAGCTCTGCTTCCAGTAGGCCTTGAATTTGATCATGTGTCCGTGGAATGCATATGCAGGGGCTTCTGGGTGGCTCCACTGGCTGAGCATCCCACTCTTGATTCGGCTCAGGTCATGATCCCAGGGTCATGGGATCGAGCCCTGCATCAGGCTCCACACTAAGCGTGGAGCCTGCTTAAGATTCTCTCTCTCTCTCTCTCTCTCTCTCTCTCTCTCTCACTCTCTCTCTCTCTCTCTCCCCCTTCCCTGCTCGTGCACACGTGTGTGTGTGTGTGTGGGGGGGGGAGTGTTTGTGCACACACGCTCTCTCTCAAAATAAATAAACATTGAAAAAATAAAATGGCTTATGTTATGTTTCCAGGGGAATTTCTATAGTTTGTTCAGAAATACAGTCTGGTCCCCCATTCTACAATTAAGAAAGCTTCAAGGTTTTTTAATGAATTGCCGGTAGCTGTCCAAATTGGCCTTTGATTTGCTTTTGCTTTGCTTAAGGAGTTTCAGAATCGTAACATTCTGGAAGAGATTTCTTCATGTCGTCATGGCCCATCCCCCACCCCCAACTTTCATGGAGGAGTTAACCAAAACCTTGTTGATACTTAAACTAGACCCTAGACATGGATAGCTCTTAAATACACCCCCAGAGGAAATTCCCTAGCTTCGTAACGTCTCTTGAACTTCTTTTGTCCCTCACGGTTCAGTTACAGCTCATTTCTTTAAAAACGTAGTGGCTGGTGGTTAGATGATTTTTCAGTCACGCTGATTCTTTTGGACCAAGTACCTTTATCATGATGTTTAGACTCTGGCCGCAGTCTTTACCCCCACCATCTTGTGAATACCCTAAAACTGGGGACTTTGGTTTTTCACCCTCCGTCTCTAGAACTTAGCACACTACCCGCAGGTAGTTAGAGTTCAGTACGCGTTGACGATAAGAATGAATGCATGTCGGGGCGCCTGGGTGGCTCAGTCGGTTAAGCGTCCGACTTCGGCTCAGGTCACGATCTCGCGGTCCGTGAGTTCGAGCCCCGCGTCGGGCTCTGGGCAGATGGCTCAGAGCCTGGAGACTGTTTCCGATTCTGTGTCTCCCTCTCTCTCTGCCCCTCCCCCGTTCATGCTTTGTCTCTCTCTGTCTCAAAAATAAATAAACGTTAAAAAAAAAAATTAAAAAAAAAAGAATGAATGCATGTCCGGCTCAGTAAGTAGGGCAATGCCAGGAACAGTGTTGGGAAGGTTAACCGGGCCTCGAGAAACATCATAGATGGCAGGAGATACCTGTCAGAAGACTATTTCAGTAGTAGGACAAGCTAGAGTGGAAGGGCTTGGACAAAGCTGGGGATCGTGGAGAGAGTTGAAAGGAGGGGAAAGTGTACGGGAACCAGTTTTGAAGATGACGAGGTAGGACGCGCACAGGGGAAGAGAAGAAGTTACATTGGCATATATAGGTGCACGCCAGCTCCACTGCGTTTGTTTCCCTTCCCTTCTGTTCATCTGTTTTGTCCCTTCGAGTCCTCCTATGAGTGAGCTCGCACGATTTTTGTCTTTCTCTGACTAATTTCGCTTAGCGAGAAGCCAAGTTCTGATGACAAAATTGAACCACGTGCCACATCGCCAAGCACTGGCGTACTCTGTGGCCGGGTGGGCTCATAAATGGTACCCGAAGAGCGGCTAGATTCCAGTTATGCCAATAGAAGAAAGACACGGCGTTAGCTTGGTTGGGCTCGTGCCTACTCACCCGCACGGGGTTAGGGAGCGCACTTGTGACAGCGGGTTCTTGACGTCACTTCCGCTGATTGAGCGATTCCTACTTGTCAGACGCTGTGCTAAGTGCTTCATGTGCATTATGTTCTCACCGCAGTTGTGTGACAGGTACTGTAACGATCTCATTTATAGATGGCACATTTGAGGCGACGAGAGTTACGATAATTTGTTGAAGGTGGAAAGAAGCAAATCTAGGATTCCAGCCCAGCTCAGTTTGGCACTGAACTCCCTTTCCTTTGCTTTTTTTAAAAAAAATATTTATCTATCGGGTCGCTTAAGCGACCGACTTCGGCTCAGGTCATGATCTCGCAGCTCGTGAGTTCGAGCCCCCACGGGGCTCTCTGCTGGTGACGTAGAGCCAGCTTTGGATCCTCTGTCTCCCTCTCTCTTTACGTGCTCTCTCTCTCTCTCTCTCTCTCTCTCTCTCAAAAACAGATAAACATTAAAAAAATTTTTTTAAACTATTGATGTGTTTACCTTTTAAATTCCGGTGTAGTTAACATACACTTCAGGTGTACAATATAGTGACACGACAATTCTATACATTTCTCAGTGGTCATCATGGTAAGTGTATTCTTAGCCCCCGTCACCTATTTCACCCGTCCTGCCTCCTCCTTCCTTTCTGGCAACCACCAGCTTGTTCTTATACTTAAAAAAAATTTTTTTATGTTTACTTATTTTTGAAAGACAGCGAGAGAGCACAAGCAGGGGTGGGCGGAGAGAGAGGGGGACACAGAATCCAAAGCAGGCTCCAGGCTCCGAGCTGTCAGCCCAGAGCCCGACGCGGGGCTCGAACCCACGAACCACGAGATCATGGCCTGAGTCGAAGTCGGACGCCCCACCGACTGAACCCCCCAGGCGCCCCTGTTCTTATCCTTGAGAGTCTCTTTTTTTGTCTCTTTTTTCCTTTGTTCATTTGTTTTGGTTGTTAAACTCCACATATGAGTGAAATCTTACGGTATTTGTCTTTCTCTGACTGACTTAGTTCACAACATTATACCCTCTAGCTCTGTCCATATTGTTGCAAATGGCAAGATTTCATTTTTCATGGCTGAATAATATCCCATTGTATATCTATTCGACCTCTTCTTTATCCATTCATCTGTGGATGGACGCTTGGGTTGCTTCCATATCTTGGCTATCGTAAACAATGCTGCAATAAACATGGGGGTGCATATATCGTTTCGAATTAGTGTTTTCATTTTCTTTGGGTAAATACCCAAGACGGAGGTTCCTTAAAAAATGAAAAATAGAATTACCATATGAAGTTCCTTTTCTTAATCCCTACACATGTAGTCTCTCCAGGTGTTTATTAACGTGGCTAGGAGTGGGTCCCAATTAGTAGAGAATGCGGGTATCGAACTCGTAACCACTAGATGTTGGAGTTCATCAAGGCTCGGTCCTAGGTCACCTTCTTATTTTTACCCTTTCTCTGAGCAATCTTATCTAGCCTCTGGGGTTCAGTTTCCATCTTTATACCCCTGACTCTTAAATTGTATCTATAATCCAGACCTCTCCTCAGAGGTCCAGACCCGAAGAGCCAGTTGCTTATCTACCAGCCTTCTGTGCGTCCATCTGTACATTGTCAACGGCCGCCTATCCTTCAGATCACAGCTTCATCACCACTTCCTAAGGGAAGCCTTCTCTGGCACATTTCTACCCTTTCCCTGTCCCTGCCCTAGGTCAGGCTCCTTTGCCATATATTTTCAAATATTTTACTCCTTTCCTTCAAAGCTCTCATGTCCGTTTGGTGACTGTTCAGTGTCTGTTTCCCCGACGAGGGCAGTAGGTTCCTTGAGGACAGTAACTTTGCCTGTTCTGCCCATCATTGGATCTTCAGTGCCTCACACATAGTAGGTACTTAGTTAATACTAATTTAATAGACAGAGGGATGATGGATGGGTAGATGGGTATAAGCAGAAAATAGTCAGAAAAATAAGGATAGCCTTTCTTTCCTGTCCCTTCCTCCCTTCTCTCTAGTTAGAGATAAACTATATCACTGAGGGGGCATTTGGGGAGACGCTCTGCCATAAGCACCATGGTCTTGGATTTCGACATTGGACCACGCTAAGTTGGCTAATCATGAGAGACTTTGGAATGTGATCGAAGGTGCTTTTGACATGAAACACAGAAGCTCGGGCTATAAGTGCGATTGAAACAATGATGATGGGGAGGATTGTGACAAATATACTATAATAATAATGGTGGTTTTGATTTACAGTAGAGGAACGTGAAAGTCAGAGAGATTAAGCGACTAGCCGTACGGTCACATAGTTATAATCAGCGGTGCGCGGGAGCTAGCTTGCACTAGGTTGTGGGAGCCCGTTGTTGTGTTCTCAGGAAGCTCGTGTGATTGGCCACGTCTGTTGGAAACTTGAGATCGTCATGGTGGGTGTATTCACGTCCTGGAAATTGGCGAATTGTACATATCAGGGCTCCCGGCCCAACCCCCGGCCTTTAGCAGCCCAACACTGGTTCTAACTTAACCACTATGTGTTATTACCTCCACATCAACCACTAGGCTTTATTAGCTCCTCATTTGTTCTATCTTCTCAAAAGGTTTTCTGACTCAAGTCATCTATAAAAAAGATCGCTAAATGCCAAGAAGACCGAGGCACTACCAGATGACGCTTTTTCTCTGGCTATCCCTTCTCATTTCCAGGAACAGCGATCTACTTGTATTTTTTTTTTTTTTTTAATCTTGCAGGTAACGATTTGTCATAAATGAAATGAGTGAATATTGGGAGAGGGGAACTGCATCTTGCAAAAGATTCGTCTATTATCCAAGTCTAGGGATGAGTGGTGAACAGAAGTGTGCGTGCCTGTGTACGCGCACTCACACACACACACACGTACACGCACACGCACGTGTGTGTGCTTGCACATGTATATTGCAGGGTAAGGGAAGGACGGCCTTTGGTAAGTATGCCCATGCAAGAAACTTACTATGCTCGTTCTTGCTTCTCCTTCTCCTCTCTTGTGGCTACATCTGGCCTTTCCATTGCTCGTTTTTGGCCCTTCTCTTCAGCAGTGTCATTGTGAGGGTCACGTGCGGGACCTGAACAAATGTCACTGATGCTGGTACCATTCTCTTTGTCCCCGCGAATTCTGTTTTAGTCCCCTCCATGATCAGAATCAGCTCCTGTTGCTATGGCACGTGATCTATGATTCTTGATTAAAGAGCATGGGCCGATAAACGGGAATATTGATATTTTGCCTCTGATACAAAGGGAGTTCTGTGTGAAACAACTCACCAGGCCACAGAGATTTATTTGTTGTAGGGCGATTCCTAAGTTCCATAGAAGCGCCACTTCAACAAAAAGCCATTGTCTTGGGGCACCTGGGTGGCTCAGTCGGTTGAGCGTCCGACTTCGGCTCAGGTCGTGATCTCACGGTCCGTGAGTTCGAGCCCCGCGTCGGGCTCGGTGCTGACAGCTCGCAGCCTGGAGCCTGCTTCGGATTCTGTGTCTCCCTCTCTCTCTCTCTGCCCTTTCCGCGCTCGCACTCTTGTCTCTCTCTCTCAAAAATAAGCATTAAAAAGCTACATTTAAAAAGGGGGATGGTTATTTAGATTGAAAAAAAAAAAGTCATCTTTATTCCGCTGAAACATATGGAATAATTTGGATCAGTTTATTCACATATGAAAGAAGCTGATTTTAATATGTGGGAAGAAGCCCTATCTCCTTGCAGTCCGTATACTAATACAGCAGCCCCTCATCAGCATTTTTATTATTCACGAACATAGGAGCAGAAAGAAAAACCTAACATTTATCGCGTATCCTCTGGGCCACGCACTGGGCTCGGTGTCCCAGTCCTCCCAGTAACTCAGTGAAGTGTTTACCGTATGTCTCATTTTAGAGATGAGCTAACTGAGTCCCAGGGTTTGAGGAACTTGCCCAGGTCGTGGCTGGTGGAGACGTGGTTTGAATGTGGGCAATCGGCTTCTGGAATCCTGCTTTCTTACTACTGCATTCTCCTGCCCTTTGTTTCTACCGTTCATCTCTTTTCAAGGCTTAAGCCTTTCATTGATATTATTTCCTTTATTCCCATGTTTTCCACGGAGACGTTTCTTCATTCCCATTTCATGCTTAGGGAAAGTTTGCCAGAAGTTTGTAAAACGAATGGCCTGCGTGGTTAATTGATAACATGCCTGACACAGCCTTCCGCTGCTGTCTGCTAAAAGCCCAATTCTGAACTCCCTTAAGAGTTGACTAGATGGGTTATGACCACAAAGTCTCAAGATGCCATCTATAAATGTGGCTTAAAGGAGGTAGTCTTGTTGCTTTCTCATCAGGTCACATTTGCTGTCATTTTCCGTATTTGTCCAGAGTGCCACGACCTCTTCCACGCTGCTACTTTCCGAATGAAAGCATTCTTATCTACACACCGTGTTCAGGAATCTTGTTTGTGTTTAATGTCAATTTCGGGGAAATGCACAATTCCCTAGCAGTTTCCAAAGAAAAATATTTCATCACTTAATCTTTTGAGAGCTCACGCAGCTGCATATACATGTTCAATTACTTGGCTCTTTCTTAGACAATGGCCCTGGGGACTTTGGAGGGGCCGGGACTTTCTCTCCTGGGTAATTGATATATTTTAGTAAAATTACTTGAAAGTTCTATCTTCTTGTGCACCTGCCCTGCTGAAATTCCCTGAATCGCTTTTCCTGTCCACTCTCTTGTCCTGGAAAGGTACAGAGGCATAACATAAATGTTTGTCTGAACCGTCTTGTGTGTGTGTGTGTGTGTGTGTGTGTGTGTGTGTGTATTTTCTGTGAAGGAGCTGTTGACGATTAGTCAGTCAACCCGAGCATTGCTTACAGTTGGTTGGAAAAAGCCTTTCAACATCCAAAACTAGCTTTCTGAAGTGCATGCTTTTCGATTACTCTTTTTGGAAGAGGGACGAAAAACGCTGACTCAACTCTAGATCGGCTCCCACCTCCGTTGTACGGTCTCACATCTGCCCTGAAACTGGGCGTATTTTTCAGAGCTCAAAATGATGGCAAAATAATATTACGTGTCAGCAGGGGCCATGATGTTCATACTAGGGATAGCATGAGTATTATGTTCTCTGCTTTCACAATTTGTTAATCACTCACTCATTTACTCGTCCATCAGATATTGATACAGTACTTATCAGTGCAAAGGCCTGGGTAAGCCTCAAGGAAGATGCAAAAACAAGACGAAAACCGAACAATCCGCGTTTTTACAAACAGACGAGAATGTACTGCAGCACATCAACGGAATCTATCTTATGAATCAACTTACATTCTTGGGCGTATCAAATCATAATTGTCAAACTTACAGCAGGAGTCTTCTCCTTATTTATCGGTCGCTTGTGTTTTCCACACATGAGAAATAAAATGATTGTCTAAAACAATACGTTTCTGGCGCGGGCACTCTTAATAGCGCAGCATAATTAAACCGTAACTGATTCTATTTCGTACGTTGTGGGTGTTTATCGTAGACACCAGTATGGGCTTCTGTGATCTGTGTTGTGTGCATATAGTACAAGAAATTCTACCGAAGGATATCGTCGTGACTGTATTCACCCATTTTCTCTGCATGTTCCAGATCCCAGGGTCCAATCAGTTGAGCTTCTCGAGGCTGAAGTGTTCGACACTGACCCAGTATCAACAGCGCCATCATCATCATCATCATCATCATCATCATCATCATCATCTGCTGCTGCAGGTAAAGCCACTCCTGACTCCCTCAGCCCCTTTCTCCTTGTTGGTGGATGCCCTGTGTTGTTTTGGTGTTCTCTTTCCCCAGTGTTCAGGAAGAGTGACGCGTTTCTCAGCGACAGGGGGGTGGCTCATGACCAGTCCTAATCTACCATGCTCATTCTGTCCCCACCACCCCATGGGTTGGTCTAGGTGTGTGCGTGAGGCTGATACATCATCACAGATGCTGAGTGACTCTTACTTCCAAGGCGCCATATTGTGACGCTGTGGCCCCAAAGCATCACTGCTCGCTCAAGGGGTTTGTTACGTACCTAGTAGACGACACAGGAGTACGTGAAAACGTGATCGGATATAAGTCAGCAATAATGCTAAATGCCACATAAGCTGTAGGGACAAGAAGTTCCACAGAAATGCAAAGGAGGGAGAGACCCCTAATCCCTATCTTGGGGGTCCTCCGTGAAAATGTGCTGATGACGGAAATGATTCTTTTTAGCTCTATGGATAGAATGAATTTCTAGCCTCCAGATTGTTGTAAGCGAGGAGTTACAGTTATGGAATAAACAGGCTCTGAGTCTGAAGAGACTTGAAACCCTAACTCACTACTACCTGTCGGCAAAACCAGAGGGTGTCCACGGAGGCACCCGTGACGATTGTTTGTGAAAACAAAATGACCTGGCCATAAATACAAAGCTGTTTTCTCTACGATGAAAGAAATAATCTTTTTAGGATTTAATTTTCCATTTCGAGAAAATGCATACTCCTGAGAGAAAATTAGAAAGGGAACGTTGAGAGGCGCGTGGGTGGCTCAGTCGGTTAAGCGTCTGACTCTTGATCTCGGCTCAGGTCTTGATCTCAGGGTCGTGAGTTCAAGCCCCGCATTGGGCTCCGTGCTGGGCACGGAGCCTACTTAAAAAATTTAAATTAAAAAAAAAAAAAAAAAACAAAACCCAGGAAAGGAAGGTTGAAACAGAGGAAGAAAGTATCTTCCATAGTCCCAACTTGAGCACTGCGATATCGATTTCTCGTTTCTTGTATGTGTGTGTGGTGTATTTGCCGTCTTGTTCTGCGGAACGTGCTTTGTGTGACCAATGTGTAGGTTTTGATTTTTTATTTCTAAACTGTATTCGTTTTGAGAGCGTGCAAGAGGGGGAGGGGCACAGAGGGAGGGAGGGAGAGAGAGAATCGCAAGCAGGTTCCATCTTAACCCGCTGAGCCATCCCGGCGCCCCCCTCCGATGCACGGCCTTTTAAATCACATTTTGTAGCAAGCTAACTGTCCGGTGCCGTTTCATAAGACACGAGTCTCATTACGTCACCCGTTGGGTCTTCTCTGAACATCTGGCCTTCTCCTGAGTCTCCAGTGGAGATGAGAACGAGGCCACCTAACGAGATTTCGAAAGACTGGAATATGACATCTGGTTACCAGAGAGGGTTTTAGCAGGCGCAAATGCCCTGAAGGAAATGGATATGTGAGTTAGGTCCTTGAAACTGCAAAGTGCTGACAACAGTCACTGATTGGCGATTTTTATGTCTGACCAACTTAAGCGGATTTCTTGTTGCGGGCCCTAGGTGGGTTGGCTACATCAAGGAAGTGGGTTTCCTCTGCCTTAAACACACGCGCTTACTCAGTCCTTAGTCACTCCTCTCTCGAGGGGAGCTTGCTCTTGCTTGGGACGCAGGAGCAGTACGGGAAGCATTTGTCAGGTAATTAACTGTGCCTGTGGGAGGGACTTCACAGCTAACCGGCTTTTAAAATTTTCTTTTCAAATTGAAAAAACAAGACACCTTTGAGGGCAAACTAAATAAAAACGGGTTCAAAACAGTGTTAAAAGAGCATTCAAAACACTTAAGTCAGGAAGTTTCAAAAGGCGGTGTGAATTTGGCTGTTTTCTTATCTCGGAGTTTTAGCCCGGCAAGGAAATACTTTGCAAGCTGCCGGGTAGGAGTGGCGGGGCTGAAAATTCGGTTGCTTTGAAACAGGCCTGCGTGCTGAATGTAATTACGAGCCCAATAACACTGCTCCCCGGATCCATGCGAGAAAACTCCAGGTAGACGTAACCACACGTGATGCTTCTGTTTTCGTTTCCAAGGCATTTCTTCGGGGGTTTTCATTCGCTTTTCCCTTGGCGTTTCATCTGGAGAGGAGTCATTAGTTCTGATGGGTCTTACATAAACGTTTTGTTTAGCAACGATGGGGTTTGTATTCCAAAAGAGGAATATTAAGGGCCAGCGCGTGCTGGGTTTTACGTTGGCCGGCTCTTGGGGTATGTTTTCCCGACACGATGCCAACAGGCATTTATCAGATGAAACCGATCATTTAGTTTGGAAAGTCGTCACTCCTTTAAATGACAAAGTTTGGGAATTTCACTTGATTTTCAATTGCTAGGGATTTTAGTACTAGCCTGAGATAAAAATGCCTCAAGGTTCTCAGGCCACACAGCTGAGCTAAAGATCCTTCACTGTGGAAGGGTTTTGTCATTTCAAACTACTGGATAATTTAAGAAGTTAGCCGGGCCGTGCTTCTCTGCAAAGGAGTTCGTAGTACCGGAAAAAAGGCGGTCATGTTCTCTTTAATCTTTTAATCATCTGAGGAGAAGAAAGGAAGCAACTGGAGATAGTGTTGTCTTTTTCAGACTGTAATGTGTGTTTTGTGTGTAGCTACGTTCTAGAAGAACAGACGCGCTTGGGACTTTTTGCAAGTGTTGCCTTTTCCCCACTTTGTCACTGGCTTTTTCCTTTACAAACACATCGTCAAATAACATTCAAATGCCTGACTGTGTCTGCAGGCTTGGAAGATTAAAGACCTTTTTCTAAGACCCCGTGAAATGTAGGGAATCAATTTGAGATGGGAAAAAAAAAATGGATGAAGTTAGGCCAGTCAGACCCACGAAAAACCCTTAAATAAGATGTCTTGAGCTAATGAAAAGTGCTTTGGCGCTCTTTTGAATCAAGTACGGGGGTTCCAACTCTATCGTGGAGACCTTGAATCGTCTCAGGCCTATTTCCGCACCCAGTGGACCTCAGTCACCTGAAAGTCGCAGCTCTTCAACTTCTGAGCCACCAGACCTGGGTTGGGATCCAGATCGTACCACGAGCTGGCTGGATGATTTGCGACAAGTCGCTTAGTCTCTCTCAACCTTGCCTTCCTTATCAATGAAACAGGGGCACCCGGGTGGCTCAATCGGTTGAGCAACCGACTCGTGATTCTCGCTCAGGTCGTGATCTCACGGTTGTGAGATCGCGCCCCAGGTCCAGGGCTGCGCTGGCCGTGGAACCTGCTTGGGATTCTCTCTCTCCCTCTGCCCCTCCCCCACTCCCATGTGCGTGTGCGTACGTGCGCACGCCCGTGCTCTCTCTCTCTCAAGAACAAAGCAAAGAAACCCCACAGAGATAGTCCTACATGCCTCACAAAAATTTTAAATTAAATGTGATAAGAAAGAGCAAGTATAGCGTCTAACACACAGTAGGTGTACCGTAAGTGTTGGTCCCCTTTATATTAACTCTATTAGCATAATTGCCTTAAGTTTGTTTATTTTTGACACAGAGAGAGAGAGAGAGACAGAGTATGAGTGGGGGAGGGCAGAGAAAGGGAGACACAGAATCCGCAGCAGGCTCCAGGCTCCGAGCCGTCAGCCCAGAGCCCGACGCGGGGCTCGAACTCACGGATCGTGCGATCGTGACCTGAGCCGAAGTCGGACGCTCCACCGACTGAGCCCCCCGGGCGCCCCATGTTAGCATAATTTTTACAGTTACTAATATAATAATCAGAATACTAATTAAAAAGCAGAAGAAAATATTGGTTTACCAGAAGTATAATATGATAAGCTTCCAAATGTCACCTTATTGATGGTTCAGTATATGATAAATAGGCAAACTTAATTCACCTAAGTTTGGAGAGATATATATGTAAACACCATATTATAAAAATGTTTCGTCTCTATAGTTCATCTTTCGATAACCTTGGGTCGTTCTTACCTGCGATGTACAAGTGAAACTTGTAGCATTATGATATTGCCACTGGGACTTTGAAACGTTTCTTGGTGAAAACATATTATAAAGAATCTTGGAATGAAATTTTGCTTCATAGCCCCTTGTCTTAGAATAATTCCAATCTGTGGTCTGGTTTCACATAATGACAGTGCATGTGATTTGTTGTATGACTATACTGAGAACTCGTACATACTAAGCTTAAATTACCACCAGTGTGGGTTTGTTTAGAGGGAGGGAGTAAAAACAAGGGTTTTTTTGGGGGGGGGGCACCTGGGTGGCTCAGTCGTTTAAGCGTCAGACTCCTGATTTCGGCTCAGGTCGTGACTCCTGATTTCGGCTCAGGTCGTGATCGCACGGTTCTGGTCGTGAGTTCGAGCCCTGCGTTGAGCTCTGTGCTGACAGTGTGGAGCCTGCTTGGCATTCTCTCTCCCTCCCTGTCCGTTCCTCCCCTGCTTGTATTCTCTCTCTTAACATAAATAAGTAACCTTTTAAAAAAACTAGTTTGTTTAAAGGTCAGGTTTACTGAAGCATAACTGACATAGTAAAATTGACCATTTTTGGTGTATACTTCTATGAGTTTTGACAAATGTCTAATGACCATCCAAATCATTACCTCCCAGAATATCCCCCATCCTCCTGTGGAGTCAACCACTCTCTCCCCACCAACCTCTGGCACCCACTGATCTGCTTTCTACCCTCTAGGTTTTTGCCTTTTTTTCAAATGACCTATCACGTAATCTCAAAACATGTAGCCATTTGAGCCTAGCTTTTGTCACGTGGGATAGTGCTTTGAGCGAGAGTCATTTACATCGCTTCCCTTTTTCCTGCTGAGTAGTATTCCCTTTTATGGATGTACCACAGTTCGCTTATCCATTCGTGAGTCGAAGGCCCGTCAGTGGGTTTTTGATTAAGTAGGTAACTTTGTGATGATTAGAGAGGATCATCACGTTTTATCTTTGCCCTAAGACCAAAGTGCTGAGGGAATTAAAGACTAATACTGGGAGGTTTCCCCGTGATTACTCGACAGCCTCTCTTCCAGGGATTAAACTCAAGAGACTCTTGGTTTAAGGAAAATGCAGTCTGTGCAGAACATTGCAGAATGAAGGGCACATTTGCAATTAGGCCCTTCCCTAGGAACGTCTCGGCATTTAAGAATCTCGTCTTCCTGCCGTGTATTTCCGAACAAGTGCGTCACGTGACCTGGAACGTTCAGAAGGCACAGACGTTACTGCTTCAGTTAGTGTGAATGAAGAAGCGTGAAGGCAGAGGCAGAAGAAAAGCCCTACCGGACACACAAAGCCACTCTGTTTCCTTGACAACTTCGAGGGTTCTATACCTGGCCACAATCTACTGAACATCTGAAGGGAATGCCGAAATCTGCAGCTATTCTGCCTCGTTCCCTTTATTTCATTATCTGGAGACACATTCTGATGAAATCAGTTCCTTGTAGGAAATCGTTAAGAAGTTCTGCAAAGAGGATAGCCATGGGCTGAGGAGGAATTCATGAGAAACTATACCTTGCCGACTTTACATGTGGCCGTATGTTGTATATTTCCAATCCAGAGTGTATTTAATTGCTAAAGGGGATTTGGCCTGGGGCACAGAAAATCTATTCTTTCAAATAGGTCTTTTGACATGCTTATTGAAGTAGGGTCCAGCGTCGCTTAAAAACCTCAAAAGTGGAAAGCGCAATTTTATTTTCCGTGGGGGGTACCGTCCTCCTGCCCCCCACCCCCCACTCCTAAATAAGTGGCTAATTGTTAAAAGGAACAGACTAAAGCGGTTAAAAAAAAAAAGAAGAAGAAAAAAAAAGGTCTCCGTCTGGAAGACACTTCAAAACCAATTTTGAATTCCCTTCCTTCAAGGTGTGAGAAGTAGGTCTGACAGCAACAGAATGTAGACTTTGAACTTTTTATTTAAAATGAGCTGAGGAAAAGTGCTGGGGAGAGAAAACTGCATTATCATAAAGGGCGCTCACCAATCAAGATAGTTGGCCGGTCTGTTTGGAGAGAGATTATACTTTTGTGTTTCCATTTCTTTCCAGGACAAGTATTTTGGGTCTTTTCCCGGTTTAATTACTCCCCAGGGCTCAACTTCTGGTTTGGCTTTTTCTGGGATTGGCCACCTTTCATTAGCCATGTACTTCCAGGCCGGTTCACCCAATTTAAAACCCTCGCTCCCAGAGCTCAGACATCAAATTATCAGATAGTTTGTTTTCCTTTGTGTGTACCTCTCTGCATTCACATTTAAAAAAGGAAAAGCAAACCAAATCCCAAGAATTTTTTTTTTTTCTTTCTTTCTTTGTGTTTTATTTTCTTCTTTGGGTAAAAGAAACCGGGCTCCAGCCGGCTCCCGAAATGGAACCAAAATTGTGGAGGGGACCGGGGACCTGGGGAACAAGGGCTTCTCATCCTTTTAGAGGAAACACAGTAACCAAGAGAATTAGAAACCACATGTTTACTGCACAATTTGAACAAGATGTTTCCAGACGGCCCCTCCCCCACGGTATTTAATGGGTTCCCACTTTGTCACTTTTTGCTGCAACTGAACCAAATCCTTCCGCTGCTGATAATAAAACGTCGCGTTTCCACGGAATTCTGAAGCCGGCCTCATACAGACGCGCTGAAGCTGTATTCTAGAATTGTGTTCCTAATAATGTCGTCGCAGGCAGTTTGCAGAGCCTGTAGGGTCCTTCCCAGGGTTGCTCCCCACACATCTGAGAATTTTACATCGCAGAGGCTCCACACCTATTTGTGTTGTTTAATAGCCACTCTGCTTAGCTGGCAAACGGGGGGAAATCACGTTATGCCCACGTAAACCGGTCGTACACATGAAAAAGCCTTCGGAGAGTTCAGCTGCTTTCTAATAAGAAGGAGGACATTTCAGGAAGAAAGAAGGATGTGTGTGAGATCGGTTCAACCCACTAAGACAAGTTCTGGTGTACCGTGTAGGCAGGAGTGTGGTGCTTAGCTCATCGGAATGTGGCGCGCACGAAATTAACGACGTCTGCCAAGTGCTTTTTCCATCTCGAGGATGAAATTGTCTGTTGGCTTTTACTCTCAGAGCGCGTGTTCTTCTCACAGTCCGAGGGGCAGACGCACTCAGTCTGTCGGTCTGTAGCCACAGGAACGATCGCCCCATAACCAGGCGGCGTCTCGAGCGAAATACAACACAACTCTCACGCCAGGGGCACGTTTACTTCCTTCCCGGTTCCTATGCTTTTCAGACCACGTCCGCTCCGGGGGCTGCGTGCTTTGGTGTTTGGTGTTTAACCCTCCTCCGCAAGGGGTGTTCCGGTTGCAGTGAAGGAATTCATTCTTCGAGGAAAAAAAACGTATTAGAGACCAAATGGAAATCGGAAAGTTGGGCAATTCGTTTACCGCGAGAGGGGGGGCCCCCAGGCTGGTCCCTGGGGCCAGTTGTGTGATAGGCACCCCACTTGGCCGTGCGGTCCACCGCTCAGAAGCTTCTTGAGCAAGGAATCACAGTGAAGGGAGAGCAAAATCGAGTTTCTAAGAGGTTCCTGTCAGGCTCTGGGGTCTCGAAGACTCCAAGTTCTTCGTTCCTGGTACGTTTCTGTCTAAATAATTAAAATTGCTGCCTAGAACAGATCAGTCTCTCCTGATTATGCTGTAAAAATACTAAGCAATTCTTATCCTCTTATACTATAAATGTCTTTTTTCTGGATTACATGTCAATTCTACCACTTATAATTTACATATCTCTAACTCTTTGGTGCCCTGACAAGATATAATTTTAAGAAGTCATTTTATGAGGGTGTATTTCATCAGCTTTGTGTCTCAGGAAAAGCTTGTTATAGAACCCCAACTCAATCCCTAGCCGTGAGACTCGCGGCTAGGCTTTCTGCGGTCTAGACTCACAGTGTGTTAGAGTCAAAAAGGTCTCAGAGACCATTTAGTCCAACGCTTGCCTTGTGTACGTGGGGAAACTATGGCCCAGAAAACAAAGGGACTTTTGCCTAAGGTCAAAAAGTGATTTCGCGGCAGAATTGGGACTGTAAGTGACTCTTCCTTTAGTGCTTTTTCAAAAAAAAAAAAAAAAAAATGTTTACTTATTTATTTTTGAGACAGAAAGAGAGAGACAGAGAGAGCATGAGTAGGGTGGGACAGACAGACACAGGGAGAGAATCCCAAGCCGGCTCCGTGCCATCAGCTGAGAGCCCAACGTGGGGCTTGAACCCGCAAACCGTGAGATCATGACCTGAGCCGAAATCAAGAGGTGGCCACTGAACTGGCTGAGCCACCCAGGCGCCCTCTTTGGTTTATGTTTAGTGCCTTGAACGTAAACTACCTCGTCTGTTTTACATGCCATGTTATTTCAACTCTTTCCTAATTGCTGACGTTCAACCCTGCATCTAACTTAGTTTTGCATCGGCTGAAATATCTGCCTAATTTCCATATTATTTTTAAAAGATTGTTTTTCTCCCATCGAGAACTATGTTGCTTGATCCAGATTACCGCTTCTAACTGGGGACTGACTTGTTCTTTCACGTTGTGTACCGCCAATGGAAATTCTCAAATGGCCACATGGAAAAGCTCTAGTTTACTTTCTCCGAGTTCTGTTTTGGCCCCGGGTCGATCGTGAGCAGTGCTGGCCACACAGTAGACCTTTTATCAATATTTCTTAATGAATCCGCTGCCAACACATTGACCAAGAAGGCTGAGACAAGCTAGTTGGACTGAAAATAATCCTAGATGCTTTAGCACGGAGAGGAGATTCCATAGCCGCCCCCCCCACCCCGCCCCAGCCCGTCCCCCCAGTCTACAAACATCCCTTCACTGAGTGCCCCAAAGTGCTACTTTGGGTCCCCATGGTTCCCTAGCTCCTTGTCATGATCACCAACTGGCTACTGAAACCCGTGCCCTGGAAGAGAGCCTTGATGCTTCCTTTTCAAACTTCAGCCCTTGCAGCCTATTGATCCGACAATCCCTGACACTCTTATCTCCAAAATGTAGTCAATCTGTTTCCTTTCCACCGCCGGCAGCGCCACGACACTGGTCTTCTCTTGCTGGGCACCTCAATAGGCCAACTAACTGGTCTTGTTTCCACCATTATTATCTCCCGCTTGTCTGTACTCTGAACGGCCGCAGGAGTGGTCTTTTGAGAAAGCCAATAAGATCACATTGCCCGCCCCAGTCCACCCCCACGTCCGCCCCCAGTGTAATTTTTTTCAGTTGCTTTCTGATGCCCGTAGAAAAAAGAATGCCTCCCTGACTCTGCCAGTCCCGTTTGCCCTCTCTCACCCTTGCTTGCTGTTTTCCAGCATTAGCGACCTTTCTTGTTTCAGTTCCTAGAACCAGCCAAACACTTCCCTGGAGCTGAGCATTTGTCTGTTCTGTTCCTGCTTCCTGAATGTCCCTGCTGGGAGATCCAGGAAGGCTTTGTAAACTCAGCATTTGAACTGGGATTTGACAGATAGGCAGGTTCCCTAACTGATCGAGGGGTGCGTTCCAACCCTTCATTTGCCTCTGGAAGGAGTTCATATTATTATCCACTCTGAGTAATCACTTCAAGCTCTCTTGTCCTTTTTTCAAGTTTAGTTATTTATTTTGAGAGAGAGACAGAGAGACAGAGACAGAGAGAATCCCAAGCAGGCTCCGCACTGTCAGCACGGAGCCCGATGTGGGGCTCGACCTCGCGAACCTGGAGATCACGACCTGAGCCGAAATCGAGTCAGAGGCTTGACTGAGCCACCCAGGCACTGCGTATCTTGCCCTTTTACTAAATGTTCTTTCTTGAATATCTGTTGCACCAATACTTTGCTCTCGCTGTTAACGTTTGAACACGCAGTCGGGCCCAAATTGTTAACATAAATCGTTGAGACTGAGAGTCAACAGTAATGGCAAATTTATTTCTTTTCAACAGCTTCGTAATAGCATCCAGCCAATTAAACAATGGACCTAATATAGTATAAAATATTCTTCACCTGTAGAAGGGAGCGCAAGCTAATTGTTGTCAAACGGGGGGAGTTATTCCTCGGAGCAAAGGGGCACTTAGAGAAACATTTCTTCATTAAATCTACCCGGGCTCTGTTTCGCGTACTACAGTAGTAATTTATAGAGCGGTACCTTATTGGCTTCAGAAATTTAAAACAACTCCCGAAGTGCCTCCCCAAACCCATTTTGTTCTCATCACCTCACGTACAAGCTAAACAGTCCCGAGTCAAATGCTTGATTGGATTGTCCACGTTTGGGGCAATAGATGTGACATCCACGTATTTTTTTTCTTAGGTTGACGCTAAGATTGGTTTTTGTTGCTTGAGGTCATACCAACGCAGAGGAAACAGGTCAGACGTGTGCCTGTGTGAAGGTGAAGGTGGGTGGAAGGTTGGGAGGGCGAGCAGAAAGCCAGCTTAGAGTTTCAGCTTGTTGCAGATCATCCACGGTTTGAGTAATCAATCTTTGGGATCGACGACATTAAATAAAATCCGAATCCAACGCAGTGGGTTAGGACCGAGGTCATCCATAAGAGACTTTCCTTCAAAAGGAAGGGCTGCCTTAAGGTGTACCCATATTGTCAGAGCTGATTGGTATGACCTCGGGTAGAAACCAGAGCATAATTAAATTTCCATCAGAAGATCCATTGGGACCACCCGGAACTCATTTCCGGGTCCTCCATCACCACCACTGCCATCACCACTATGAATGACCATCACCTCCCGGGCCGATACAGAACAGGACACGAGCGGGTGACGGAGAGACCAAGAAGGTGACGTCATTAGGTTTCTTGGGGACAAAAGACTCCAGCATAGGGTCTTCTGTAGGGCCAGCACGAGTAGGGCAGGAAGACGTGACTTCCCAAACCCAACAGAGGCAGGAACGCACCTCCTATGTTCCTTCAGCCACAGAACCCTGCGGCGTGTCTTACCAGAATTGCACTTGCTCAGAGAATGGAAGAACGGGTTGCATACCCATAACCCCAACGCCCTCGCTGCTTGCCGGGATCATCACGGACAACCAGGAATTTAACAAAGGCTCCGAGGAGCCCTGGAAGGGTTTACCAATCCCCGCAAAGAACACTCAGCCAGTTCTCCCACAGGTCCTGGATAGTCGAAGTTTCATTTTACTTTTAGAATAACCGATATATTGTATATATATCAGAATAACTGAACAAATATATATATATTCTATATTTTATTATATATTACAATATATATGTAATATATATATTAGGTATCTGCCATGTGCCAGGCAATCTGATGTCCCGGAGACACAGAGAGGAATAAGCCGTGGCCTCCGTTTGTAGGGGGGGGGGGGGCCTAGTCCAGTGGGACACAGATAAATAAGAGAATGTGAACTCTTTGCCTCGCACGAACGCTGTGGGGAGCGACGGGGAAATGCTGATGGGGCAAGAAACAGATGAGCTCAGATTAAGTGACAGGAAAAGTGAGGGATGGTGGCAGATTTTTGCATGATTTATTCATCGAGAAAAATAGGAAAGACACGGGAAAGTCTTAGGGGTTCCCCCCCCACCCCCCCGCCCCCCGAAGCCGGGGCGGACAGAAAAGGAAATTGAGGGCGGGGAAGCCTGGGTTACAAAGTATGATGGAGCCTCTGAGGGGAGAGGGAGGGGCTCGAGGCCTGCCCAGGCGGGGGGTGGGGGGCATGGGGGGGTGGGGGGGTGGGGGAGCCAGTCCTGGAGCGTCAGAAGAGGTGCCGCCCGGGGACCTTTCTGCAATGTGTTTCTCCTTAGCCCCAAATTACTTGGAAGCTCTTTGGCTTGTTTGGACCATCACAAAAAAATAAAAAGGTGATCTCCATGACAAAATGGCGCATGTGTTTTTGGAAACGCTGCAGCCAGCTGTCAGGATGATTTAGCAGATTCAGAACAGCCTGATAAATTCCTCCCAGCAAGTATCAAGGGAGAGGTACCTTTGAGTTCCCAGCCTTATGTTACAGACGCTCTGAATGGTGAGCTTCCAAAGAAACTTTTGGAGTATCTAATATTTCTGCGAAAAGCATTCTGGTTCCCATTTTACAGCAACACAGAGGCAGCTTTAGCAAGTAATGGATTTCACATCTGGAAAGGGAGAAAAGAACGAAATATTTGGCCAATGACTCAGGTATTTCCACATCATCTAGCCTTCGAAAGATCACCTACGAGACGCTTCGGTTTTAGAACCGCCGAAGTTAAATAAAGTAAGTAATTAATTCAAAGTCTACCTACTTTGGGAATACTTTTCAATATTCTGCCTAGTGTGGATTACACCGGGGAGAATGTGGAGTTGAATCAGGTGGCTCAGGCAGAGAGGCTTGCCACCGAATCTGCTTTCGGAGAGAAAGGGAATTAATTTAATTTTAGGAAGGGCCTCCCAGGGCTCCAGAAGGAGTCGAGCAGAAGGGACCGGCATTTTTGTTCTTTCCTGAAGGATTTTAATTTATGTCCCCTTCTGAGCATCCAAAGGAGCTCTGGAATGCCTTCTGAAGCCCTTTTTGAAAATCACCCTTTTAATCTTACCTGCTTTCCTCGTCTGGGCGTCCAGGGAATGGAGATCGCAACAGAATAAACACGCTGCACCAGTGACTTATATTGATGACTATATTGATATATATGAGCACTGGAGTCAAGGGAAGAAACCGTATTGAAACCATTTATATGCAGTTTGCTGACCACTGGGGGGTCAGGTGCTCAACCAACCCTTAGTCAACGTGGAATGCAGTTCATCGCGACCATCCTGTTTTCAGGGTATTTTTGAAAAATATTTATTTATTTTTTGGGGAGAGTGCAAGCCGGGGAGGGGCAGAGAGAGGGGGACAGAGGATCTGAAGCAGGCTCTGTGCTGACAGGCTGACAGTAGTGAGCCGCACGTGGGGCTCGAACTCACGAACCGCGAGATCATGACCCGAGCCGAAATCGAGAGCTGGACCCTTAGCCAACTGAGCCACCCAGGCGCCCCTCCTGCAGGAATCTTCCGGCTCCTCGGTAACAACTGTGAATGCTTGCGGTGTGCCTGGTCGCAATCTAAATGCTTTAAGTGTGCTCTTTGATTTAATCTTTTGAAAACGCAACGAACATTGTCCTGCTCTCCTTTCCCCTCAGCAGATGAGGAAACTGAGGCTTTGTGACCCTAAGTGCTTCCCTGTATCAGTCATGGGTTGCCGAAGTTGCAAATAACCCTAGTATTTGGGGGCTTTAACCAGAGTTTGGCACGCTTTGTCTGTAAAGGGCCAGATGGTAAACGTTGTAAGCTCTGGGGGCGATACGGTCTCTGTGACGGCTACTCAACTCTGCCATCGTAGCCCCACGGTGGCCGGTAAACCGTGTGGACGGGTAGACGTGCCTGGCTGCGTTCCGAAAGAACTTTCTGGATGGACCCAGCAATTTGAATCTCATACACCTTTCACACGTCCTGCAATAATCTTTGGAAGTGTTTGTGATCACGTAGGGGCGTAAGAGCCCTTTTTAGCTCACCTGTGGTCCGAAAGGCCGGACTTGGCCATGGCTGCAGCTTGGGGACCCTGGGCTCGAACACCCTTTTGTCTCTCGTTCATATTGTGGGAAGGCTCCCGGTCAGCTGTCGCGCTGCGGGGCTCTGCCAGCTTGCGGGACTTGGTTCCAAGTTCTCCGTCCGGGACCCAGGGGGAACGCACAGCCGTGACGCGGGGCATGTGGTTCCTATAGGGCAGGAGCATGAGGGACCGGGCCAAGTCACAGGAGCCCGTTTGAAGCCTGCTTGCGCTTACGCGCCGCATACGTCGTGCCCACTCACAACGCGTTTGCCAAAACAGTTTACGCGGCCGAGTCCAAAGTCAATGGGATAGGGGCGCGGACCCTGCCCCTAGGGAAGCCATGCGCAGGGAGGGAACAAATCGCTATAAATCAGTAAGCTGGTAATCCGATTTCCCATTTTACCTAAGATTGCCTCATGGGACTGGAGGTCCAGGGCGCTTGCTCCGGAGCCGGTGCTCTTAACCACTGTGCTATGCTGCCTCCACTTTCTAGAAGGGCTTTCTTCTCCAAGCTCGCTTGACGGCGCTCTTTGTTACCTGTCCAGCTACGGAGCGGCTTGTAGCACGGGCCCCGTGGTCACCGTGCTGTGTGGATTTCCTCGTCCTTTCTGCTCTCCCCCCAGACCACCGCAGCACGCCTCACGGAACCCCTGACACCACAAAGGCGCCCACCCGGGCTGCCCCGTCAGACACGTTACTGATTTTCCTCCCAGTTGTCCGCGTGGACGATGCAAAGGGTTGTGCATCTCCCTCAGGAAGCCTGCTCGTTGTGTCGGGAAAGGACTGGCTTCCTGGCCGAGGACACCAGGAATAAACCCCCAAATGCTCCGTCCCTCCCCTGCCGGGAAACAATAGCTGACATTCATAGTGGGCTTTATACTTTACAAAGCCCCTTCCCTCTGTCGCTGGACTTGATCCTCCTAACCGCGCTGGGAGGCAGGCCTGACTGCCATTTTCCAGACCGAGAAACTGAGGCTCGGAGAAAACGGCAAGCGTCCTGGAAGATCAAAGAGTTAGTTCGTTATTTATTTATGTAGTCAGTTAGTTAGTGGTAGAGACGGGACTCAAACCCAGGGCTCTTCCCACTCAGCCAGAAACACCCTGTCTTTGATGTTTCCTGGTTTCCTCCCTTGAAAGCATTCCTACTACTGCTATGAGGCAGCCTTCGGGTTCTTCCTCCCCTGGGATTTCGAGAACCTTAAAAGGACTGGCAGAAGTGAGGCTTAACTCTTTAGTGCTCACGGAGTGAGGCCATCAGTCTGGACTCAAAGGTCGTAGTCACTTGCAGGGGGAATAGTGACGGCCAGCGCCCCGGAGTCCCAGACCACCTCGTTCCTCAGCCATTCATTTCATCCCTGGGGACCTGGTTTCCTGGTCGCCCTCTGCGAAGCCCCTCCCCACCTTCCCCGGGCAGACGAGTGGGCCCTTCCCTCGGCCGTGCTCCCGCGGTCCTGAGTGTCCTCCCGTTGGCGATCGCTCTGTGTTGTGACGCCTCACTTGCTGTCGTGTCTCTCCCGCCGGGGCCCGGGCTCCCCGTGAGCACAGGCCGTATTCGCTCGACCTTTGCACCCCTCCCCCAGCGGTGCCCCCCACGCCTCACGCTCGTCTGGTTGCTTGTCTGTCCATGTTACTCAACTCCATGAGGACCCCGCCTGCCTTCTTTCCTGCCGCGTCTCCATGCTCATACCAAGCATGTACCCGGCACACGGATGGCCAGCGGATGTTTCGATGGGGCCGTTCTCCGCTTAGATGCACCCTCCCGAGACGGGGGTCCGCAGAAGCTGCCCCGGGTGGTCGTAAGCAGACGCAGTAAAAACCACCTTCTCCCATCCCGATAGTTTTAGAAAGTGAGCAACTAACCGAATCCAGCGGGCCTTTGCCAAGTGGCCCCATCGTCACCTGGCCGGGCTCAACCCCAAAGGTGTGGCTCGAGATCGGAGTGGCAAAGGGTCTTGACGGTAGCCCCGGGTGTCGCAACCGAGTGCGTGTCTTCTCCCGCGGGGCAGAGTCCTTGGAGGCCACCGAGAGAGCCAGTTCGTTCGCCGACGCGGACAGAATGGATGGAAAAAGAGCGTTTTCCCTCCGTTTCCTTGTTCACATTCCCATCATCGGAGCAGTACGCTATTTAAAACGTCAAACATCCGAAACACAGCCTTGGAAGGGGAGAGAGGAAAGCCCCTTTTATCAATCAACTCCCATGTTCTCACTCCACAGGCACTTGAGTTCTGAGGCGAAACTCAGCGTCGCTTGCAAAAGTTCTGGTCGCTCTGATTTGCACATTTCCTGGACAATGAAAAACCACTAGCTTGTCCCCGAGAGTCCGTTCCTTCCCATCTGTGCATGAACTCCGGTTTCAATGATTAGGAAACTCTTTTGGGCCTGCCGGGCATAATCTACTCAAGCTCATGTTTGTCAGAAGTCACCAGAAGCTTTGTGTCCTTCTAGTAGACCCTCAGGGTGATTCGATACGTGACAAACAAAGTCATGTTGCTCAGGCATGGTTAAAGTGAGGAGAGAGCAGCTTTCATCCAATAGGGTCAGAAATGCGTCTTACGGATGGAAGCTATGACAAAGTGCCACTTTAAATAAGCAGCCCCGAGGGGCGCCTGGGTGGCTCAGGCGGTTAAGCGTCTGACTCTTGATTTCGGCTCAGGTCACGATCTCAGGTTTGGGAGATCCAGCCCCGAGTTGGGCTCTGCTCTCACAGTGTGGTGCCTGCCTGCTTGGGATTCTCTCTCTCACTCTCTCTCTTTCTCTGTCTCTCCCTCTCCCTCTCTCCCTCTCTCTCTGCTTCCCCCCCACCCCCCAGCCTCTCTCTCTCTCTGAAAACAAATACACTTAAAAAAAAAATTAAACAAGCAGCCCCTATATTGTGCAAAAACACCCACATCCACTCCCTCAAACCTCAGTGCACTTCGCTCCCTCTGTATTTTGTCATCATGGACAGACGGAGAAATTCTAGCCAAGGTGCGTGATTTAGCAGCTGTCAGGAGCCCCGTAAAGATTTTACAAGCCTTATAAGTCATAGTTTATTGAGCCTGGGATGGAATTTAATATATCAACATGGCTCTGGAAGTTCCCTCCTTTTGGTCTGATATAGTCTATGGCTTTATTTACCTTTACACCAAAAATGTCTGATATAAAACCGTACAGGCAAAGCTCCCCATCGATGCCCCTGTGTCCTCGCCTTGTGGGCCTGGCTCCGTACTTGGGACGGTTTCTTTCTGCACACCGAATCAGCGTTTTAGCCAGCTTTTAGGTCGTTTTCTTTTCCTCTGCTGGGAAGGTTTTCCAAAGCTTTTAATGATCCTGACGTCTTACAAAATTCTCTAGCAATCCCATTTTACCCAAGCTGACATATGCCCAAAGAGTTAAGGTGTTCCAGATCTTTTTTTTTTTTTTAAGTTTTCTTTCTTTCTTTCTTTTTTTCTGTCTTTCTTTCTTTCTTTTTCTCTTTCTTTCTTTCTTTCTTTCTCTTTCTTTCTTTCTTTCCTTCTTTCTTTCTCTTTCTTTCTTTCTTTCTCTTTCTTTCTTTCTTTCTCTTTCTTTCTTTCTCTTTCTTTCTTTCCTTCTTTCTTTCTTTTTCTTTCTTGCTTTCTTGCTTTCTTGCTTTCTTTTTCTTTCTTTCTTTGACTTGGAGAGAGAGAGAATGCATGTGGGAGGAGCAGAGAGAGAGAGAGAAAGAATCCCAAGCAGGCTCCCCACTGTCAGCACAGAGCCAGACCCGGGGCTCGATCTCACAAACTGTGAGATCATAACCTGAGCCAAAATCAACAGCTGCAGGCTTAACCGACTGAGCCACCCAGGCACCTCGACATGTGCCGGATCGGGTGGCACTTGTTACAACTAAGGCTAAAAAGTGACGTGCAAGTCTTCGTGCCAAATCTCGCATTCCCGGCAGCCGGGGTGCCTGGCCAGCTCAGCACGCCTAGAAGTCAGGTGACAGAGCAGAGACTGTGGCCGCCGTTTGTTGAACACGTGTCTCTCGGCCGCTCTGTGCGATAGATCTTTGTTGTTGGGGGAGGAAGCTGACGTTTAGGGAGGTGCCCTGCCAGGCCCAAGACAATACAGCCAGTTTTCAGCAGACCGGGTAGGACTTGGGTTTCTTGGCTTTTTCCTACGCCATGACGTTCCTCTTACGCCACGGGAGGGATCGCAATGGCAGTTATGGTCTGGCAGAAGCTTGGAAAGAGGGGCACACGGAAGCCAGACTGGACATGGGTTCAAGCCCCCTTGGCGGGAACGTCATTACTCTGTACCAATATCTATCTCCTCGTTAAAGCTTTTCCTGACCCTTCTTTTTTCTCTCCTGCCCTCAACAATGAGACGCATTACGGCCCTTTGAATCCCTGAAGCACCTTGTCATTTTTTTAAAGTTTATTTATTTCTTTTGAGAAAGAGACAGCGCGATCAGGGAAGGAGCAGAGAGAGACAGAGAGAGGGAGACACAGAATCCAGAGCAGGCTCCACGCTGCCAGCACAGAGCCCGACGCGGGGCTCGAACTCACGAACCAGGAGAGCATGACCTGAGCCGAGGTCAAGATACGGACGCTTAACCAACTGAGCCACCCAGGCACCCCGTTTGTAATTCTTTTGGTCACCCATTATCATGATTTGTTCATTCTTTCATTCTTTTTAAAATATTTTTTTTAATGTTTATTTATTTTTGACAGAGAGAGAGAGACAGAGCGTGAGTCGGGGAGGGGCAGAGACAGAGGGGGACCCAGAATCCGAAGCAGGCTCCAGGCTCCGAGATGTCGGCACGGAGCCCGACGCGGGGCTCGAACTCACAGAACCGGATCGTGACCTGAGCCGAAGTCGGACGCTCCACCGACTGAGCCACCCGGGCGCCCCTCTTTCGTTCTTCATGTCGCTATTTCCAATAGTCCCTCACGTGCAAGGCCACATGTTCCATAATCTGTGGACACGGACATGAAGTGCAAGGAGCACGCCCTCTACTGCAGGAGGTGAGGTGTATTCCTGAGAAGAATACGCGGTACCTCTGAGCGAGTACCTACTGTACAGCTCTGTGAGACTGATGTAAATCCCATGGTCAAGGTGAGGACACTGCGGTCACCGGGGCTTAAACGATTTCTCCAAGGTTACTCGGCTGTTTAAATGGAGGAGCGCGAGGTGGGGGGGTGGAGGGACGCCCGGGTGGCTCAGTCGGTTGAGCATCCGACTTCGGCTCAGGTCACGATCTCTCGGTTCACGGGTTCGAGCCCCGCATCGGGCTGGCTGCTGTCAACGTGAAGCCCGCCTGGCATTGTTTCTCTCTCCCTCCCCCGCCACCCCGCCGAACCCAAGGACTGGGGACTAGAGCATGGGGACTGTCCTTTCTCGTCTCTGCATCCTCGGTGCCCGGCCCAGCGCTGCGAGCACAGGTGTTCAGAGGATATGGGTGAACCTGAACGCAGCGGCCGTTCGCAGGAATGGGGGCACCACGGGGATTTGTGCCTCGCTCGCTCCCCAACTGCACCCTGTCATTGTGGGCTTTGGGGGTTTTTATTAGCTGCATTTTTGCGACTTTGGATGGGGGGGGGCGGTGTGCGTGTTAGTTTTTACCATCCTTTGTTCGTGGAAATTTTAATGTTTCCGTAAAAGGGGTGCTTGGGCGAGGCTTTTAGAAAAGTCGCTGCCTTTCATATTCCTTTTGTCTGGCAACTATTGGGTGTTTTCTGTGATGATTTGGACCGTTGGATGCAGTCATGTGGCAAAGCAGCGGAGAAGGGAGGAGGTGAGCATTGTCGTTAAACACGTAGGCTTTGGGGGGCGCCTGGGTGGCTCAGTCGGTGAGGCGTCCGACTTTGGCTCAGGTCATGATCTCGCGGTCCGTGAGTTCGAGCCCCGCGTCGGGCTCTGTGCTGACAGCTCGGAGCCTGGAGCCTGCTTCGGAGTCTGTGTCTCCCTCTCTGCCCCTACCCCGCTTACGTCTGTGTCTCTCTCTCTCTCTCTCAAAAGTAAATTAACATAAAAAAAAAACCACGTAGGCTTCGGAATCAAGTTGATCAGGGTTTGAACTCCGGCTTTGCCCCCTAGAAACTCTGGGGCCTTGGAGAAGTCACGAGTTATGTAACCTCTCTGGACCTCAGTCTCCTCACCTGTGAAATGGGTATAATGACAGTACCCGTATCGTGGCAAGTCAGCGTGGAAGACGTTCCGAGTGGGAGTGTGTGGGACACACAGTCCTGACCCGAGTGCAGAGTGGGTCCCGGGGTGGGGGTGGGGGTGGGGGTGGGGGTGAATGAGCAAAGGATTGGCTGGCTGAGGGGGCGTCCAGGTCGTGAAAGGCTCCGAGAGGCAGGCGGAAGGTGGGGGCCTCACGGTTAACGGCACAGTCGTGCTAGCCTCTTCTTCAGGCTTCCCCTTCTCGGTGACACATCTCCAGACGGCAAGATGGCCGCTGGAAGGGGGCCTGGCTCCGGCATGCCCGGCCCGTTGGAGAGAAAGCAAGGAGGCCATCGTGGCTGCGGCAGGGTCGGGGGCGGGGAGTGGAGGAGATGAAGTCTGAAAGCTGAGAAGGAGCCAGCTTGCACAGAGCCTGGCAAGCCCCCGCGAAGACGTCGGAGTTTACTGTAAGTGACGTGGGGAGCTGTTGCGGGGCATATCCTGTCTCGCAAACTGGACAGGACTCTTGAGTCAGTTGGGTGCGGACTACCCAGCACAGCGACAGAACCTCAGTGTGTGTATGTGGGGGGAGCAGGGGGTGGAGGGGGTGTGTGGGGGTCTTGATGATGTCGGTGAAGGGATGAAACCCCAAGCTAGCAACGCAGGTGGAGGAGAGAAAACATTTTGGTGGCATAATCCACATTGTAGATGCTTTAGGGGTGATAACTTGGGCCGAGTGGTTGGAATCCTTACGAAGCTACGATGTGTTTAGGTTGTGAGGGCTGGGGAGTCCTGTCCTGGGACGGAATCTTGGAGGCACCTCTCCTTAAGAGGTTAAAAACCCAGCGCCTTTGTCTTTGGTCTTTCTGGGCCTCACTTTTTCACGTGGCGCTCCCTCCGAACCCCGGGTAAGACTCTCTTGGCTTCTTACTGATACGGGTGTCTCAGAAACAAGTCTGTTCTTTTGCTGACGTGAGCTTTTTTTTTTCTTTTAAGTTTATTTATTTTGAGAGGGGGAGGGGCAGAGAGAGAGGGAGAGAGAGAGAACCCCAAGCAGGCTCTGAGCTGTCGGCACAGAGCCCGACACGGGACTCGATCTCACAGACCATGAGATCATGACCTGAGCCGAAACCAACAGTTGGTCACTGAACCTACCGAGCCCCCCCAGGAGCCACTGACGTGAGCTTTTAAGTGGTGCGTCCTCTTCTCCAGGAAGCCCTCAAGCCTTAATTATAATAGTTCATACTTTTAAGTACTTATGACTGTGCTTTATCTGACTTATTTCACTTAAGCCTCACCACCATCTTGGGAAACGGGTCATCCGATTAATAGTATTACCGTGTCAAAGAAAGAAAACCGGTTCAGAGAGGTTGAGTCATTTGCTTAAGGTTACACCGCTAGTAAGCCGTATGGCTGGGATTTGAACCCAGCTCTGCCTTATCCCAGAGCCCTGCTTACTACTGTATGTTGCCTCTCAAGGTTAGCTTCCTCATTGGCAATCCCCCCCTATGCTGCACAAATGCGTCTGTCGTATTTCTCGAAGGTAGAGATCATATCTTTAAAAAAAAAAAAAAAGCTTTTATTTTTAAGTAACCTCCACACCCAACGTGGGGCTCAAACTCACGACCCCGAGGTCAAGAGTCGCACGGTCTTCTGACTGCGCCAGCCAGGCGCCCCAGAGACCATATCTCACGTAGCTTTATAGTCCCCTCAGTTTAAAGCACAAAACAGCTTTATAGAGAAGATGCTCAATAAATAATTGGCTCCGTTTCTAAAGCCTAAGATAGGTGATTGGTCCCATTCCACCCAGACGGGGCTACTCAAAATTTCTACGTAACTTTTGGGGGAGGGGAGCAGATGTTGTTTCAGTGGGGTCCATGAGTATGTTTGGGGTGGGCAGAAGGGAACTGCCATGAGCTTTCTGTCTTATGGCTGATGGAGGAAGGGAAATATTACCAACTACCCTCTCTGCTCATTCAGTGATACATTTACTTTATGAAAATAGGTAGTATTTTCTTAAAAGCAAGGGAGGCCAGGGGGAGCTGGGTAATTTATACTTTGCCAGTCTCATCAGTGCCTTAACATAGTCCCTATTCAGGCAGTCAGGGAGAACTGTATACTCTCGCTGGGAATTGGGGCACATGCCAGTGGTTGCAAACAGCTCGGCGGCTTTCGCCTGTATACTTAGGTCTAGACTCGCCAGTCTGGCATGTGGATCAGATCAGAGACTGGTAAATGCCATTTTGTTTTGACACTGAATTGAAATGAGGGGAAGGAAGGTGCCTGTTTCATAAGACTACAAGGCAAAGAATGCATTGGAAAAAATTCGAACTTGATGTGCTGTTAACAGAATAACAGGTGATCCATCCAGGCTGGGTTTAGTAACACGCAGGATTGTTTAAAACTAGGATTGTTCCAAACAAACCCCGGACGGCGATTGTCCCCAAATCTGGCAACGTTTAGCTGTGCGGTGGTGGAAAGGGACAGAAAATGTACCGGAGCCTAATACTAAGAGAAGTTCAGTTTCACGTAAAGAGAGGTGTTTTTACCTGTAGGTACAAAGCCACACTTTTTACCGATGTGGAAACAGGCTCAGAGGGGTGAAGTAAATTGCCCAAGGTCACACAGCCAGTAAGCGGCACAGCCAGAGTCCCGAAAGTCAGTTCCTGGCCTGAGGAGGGCTCTTCCAAAAGCCAGGGCCACCAACTCTTGAGGATGAAGACCTGAACGGCTTCTAAAACGAGCTACTGTAGAGAAACGCGTCTCAAGGACTCTGTTGTCTGGGTGTGTATATTTCAAATCGTTAAACAGAGGAAGTGGGTAATTTACATTGCACTTCTGAAGTAATCATTGCCTAATTGCCTTAAACACTCACGGCCACGTAGTGGTTAAGAGATGTTTGTTAGGAAATTCTCTTGGCGGTCGCTTTTTTTTTTTTTTTTTTTTTTGAGATAGATGATCAAAAGCACACCAAGAATGCCAGTTAATGCCATCATTATTTACTTAGTATAAATTTACAATAACAGGAAAATATGTTCATGGAAATAAAATATCATCTGAAGAATTTAAAGAATTGAAAACGATTCCCATCTTTGTTGTTTGGCCTTACCTTCCTTTAAAAAACAAACAAACCTGTTTATCACTTTGCCATAGGAAACAATGATTGTGTTGATAAAAAAAAAAAAAAAAAAAAAAGGTAAGCCTAGGTAGAAATAATAAATAACTACCATCTCGGATGAAAGCCTTTGTAAAAATGTGTTTGAAATATTCTTTTGAAGAAAAGCAACGTGGCTTAAGGGTTAATTGATAAATCAGACACCAAGGAATCGTACCTACGTCTACCCATTGCCAAAAGAACGTCGAACCTCGTGGTTCCGCTGCTCTCAAATGAGGTCGAATGCACTTGCTTTCACTTTCTCCTTTGTGGACCCTTTGGCTCCCACTTGAGTCAGTTACTCCTCAGACATGCGTTGCGTTTTCCTGACTTGCTGCCTTTGCTCCTCCTGGCCCCTCTTCCCAGAGTTCTCTCTTCCTCTGTCCTCGTGTACCCAGATTCCCACCCATTCCTCCCGACGAGCTCACCTGTCACAGCCTCTGCGAAGCCTTCTCTGACCTCCTCGCGGAAACCATCGCGCTCTTCCCTCTCTCCGTCCCCCACCGCCATGACCTTAGCGATCCCCTAGCATTTTGCTTTTACATTCTTTGACGCGCCTCTCACGTTCCACCTTGACATTCGTGTTTAATGGATTCGTCTTATGCCTTCCACGAGCCTCTAGATTTCCTGGAAGCAGAAACATTTTCACTCAGCCTTGGGTGGTCCTCAAATACCGAGCACGGTGCTTCGAATGTAGAAGTCACGCGGAAACGTCCATCCGTGCCTACCGTGTGCCACACGATGGGTTCTCAGAGTGAGGGAAACGGTTCCTGCCCTTGAGGTCTTCGTGGGAGACAGACGTGTTACCAAAGAGTTTCAGCGTGATCTGGCAAGTGATGAGATAAAACCAGGAGCAGAGAAGGATGGAAGCCCAGAGTTGGAGCTTGACTAGGGGGAAGGCCTAGTCTAGAAGATGGGTGTTCCTGGTCAGCAAGTAGGCTATACAAATTTATGATTATGAGGTGAAGGCGTTCTAGAAGCTGGCGATATTCACGATGTGACCGTGAGAGCTGAGTAAGCAACAAATGTGAGTCTAGGGTGTGGGATGGCTTTTCTGACGGGCCAGTGGTGCCGGGAATTGAGGTAGAGAGAATACCCGTGAGCCAGATGCCAGAGTCCTCAGGGAAGGAAGGGGGATGCCTGGGAGAGGGGCAACTGATCACACCAGGGAGGCGTAGAAGCTGGTATCTCCAGATGGTGTGAACATTAGAGGCAGGGAGGCTTTTCACGAAGTTGAAGCAAGGGTCGGATAAGACAATGGGGGGGCAGAAGGGTGCTGGTGCCCTAGTCTATCCCGCCCTCTCCAGTCCATTCCGAATTTGGATGTTTCGAGATCAAGCAACTTTGGTTGCTGTGAGCTTCATGGTGAGGCTCCTTGTCTTTCTAGAGAACCAGGTCGTTGTTAGGGCAGGAGGTGGGAGGTATTCTGTGAAAGCCCTGAGGGTATGGGGGTGCTGATTTGCAAGTTTAATAAATGGAGATAGAGTCGCTAGAATGGGAACACAGGAAGGGACGTCAATAAGCTAGTCTATGTTTATCATTTTACAATTGAAGATTCCGAGACTGAAAGAAAAGAATAATTTTTCTCCTTGGGCTTCAATAACTAAATTTCTTTTCTTTTTCAAGCAGTTATTTTGATATACAGATCCGTGTTCCTCAGAGTGTTCTGGAAGCACACGAAGGGTCTATGATGTTCTCCCAAAGCAGTCTGTGGGCTATTTCATAGAACAGCATTTCTCTCTTTTTTTTTAATGATTATTTATTAATTGTTGAGAGAGAGAGAGAGCAGGGGAGGGGCAGAGACAGAGGGAGACAGAGCATCCCAGGCAGGCTCCCCTCTGTCAGCGCAGAGGTCAACACAGGGCTCGAACTCATGAACCACGAGATCATGACCTGAGCCGAAATCAAGAGTCAGACGCTTAACCGACTGAGCCACCCAGGCGCCCCTAGAACAGCATTTCTGATATGATAAACCCAACAAGCCATACAAATACCATGTTTGTTTGTTTGTTTGTTTGTTTAATTATAATTTATTTTTTAAGTAGTCTCTATACCCAACGGGGAGCTCGAACTCACAACCCTGAGATCAAGAGTTGCATGCTCTACCAGGAACCCCAACAAATACCATGTTTTGATATGAAGACCCTGCTTTTGAAATTCTCTAAACCTATTTCAATAACTCGTTGATGTTTTTTCCACAGTGTCATGTTCTTCCTAGGTATTGATGGCTGATTCATTCCTCAGCCCTCGGTACTAACCCAATGGTGTGTCCTTTGACTATATGGCCCTTGAACTTCACACCCATGCCACTGTGCTACGACAGCTTTCATGAAGGTCGTCAGTGATTGTCAGGTCATTAAAGCTGACGTACTTTTTTACCTTGTTTCCAAATTTTTATTTAAATTCTAGTTAGCTAACGTGTAGTGTAATATTGGTTTCAGGAGTAAAATGTAGTGCTCCATCATTTACGTATCACACCCAGCGCTCATCATAACAAGTGCCCTCCTTAGTACCCATCACTCGTTTAGCTCATCCCCCACCTACCTCCCTCCATCAACCCTCAGTTTGTTCTCTATCGTCAAGAGCCTCTCGGGGCGCCTGGGTGGCCCAGTCAGTTGAGTGTCCAACTCTTGGTCTTAGCTCAGGTCTTGATCTCAGGGCTGTGGGTTCAAGCCCCACGTTGAGCTTAAAATAGAAAAAAGAGTCTGTGATGATTTGCTTTCCTCTCTCTCTCTTTTCCCTTCCCGTATGGCCATCTGTTTTGTTTCCTAAATTCCACATATGAGTGAAATCATACGGTATTTGTGTTTCTCTGACTTACTCAGCATAATACACTCTAGCTCCACCCGTGTTGCTGAAAGTGGCAAGATTTCACTCTTTTTGACAGCTGAGTGATCTATCTATCTATCTACACACACACACACACACACATACATACACAGCACGTCTTCTTTATCCGTTCATCAGTTGATGGACACTTGGGCTTCGGCTATTGTTGATAATGCTGCTCTAAACATCAGGGTGCATGTATCCCTTACAATTAGTATTTTTTTTTTAATCCCTTGGGTAAATACCTAGTCGTGCAATTGCTGGATCACAGGGTAGTTCTATTTTCAACTTTTTGAGGAACCTCCGCGAAGCTAACAGACTTTCGAGTCTTCCTTATATTCAACTTCTCAGCAGCGTTTGATACTGACCATCATTCCTTCCTTCCTAAAATACATAAATGCCTTGCCTTCTATGAAACTACAGTCTCCCAGTTTTATTTGGCTCCTTTTTGGGTCTCCTTTGCAGGTTTCTCCTCCTGTACCCGACTATGAAGCATTGAAGTTCAGAAGTGTTCTAGATGCTCTTACCACGTCGATCCATACCGTTTACCTGGGTGATTTAATCTATTTACGTGGCTTAAGATACTATCTTCGTGCTGTAGATCACAGGGTTTATAACCCCAACTCAGGTTTCTCCTGTGAGCTCTAGACCCCTTTGTGCAACTCAACGTCTCCGCTTGGCTACCTCGAATTCAACTTGCCTCCCCTCCTAGTGTTCGGCGTCACAGCGAGCGGCAAAACCATCTACTCCACTGTGCGAGCAAAAAACCCGAGGCCTCCTCAACATTTCCCTTTCTCCCAGTGTCTCCATCGAATTCATCAGCCTGTCCTGTCGGGTTTGCTTCTGAAATATCTCTCAAATTCATCCACTTGGCCCCATCTCGATCAATACCACGTTTAGTCAGGCCATTGCAGGAGACTCCTGTTGGTAATCGTTTTATTGACATGCAATTCACATACCATAAAGTTTTGGCATCTATATCATTGCGCAATCATCGCCACCATCTAATTTTAGAACATCCCCGGCAATTCCATAACACCCTGTGACCTTATAGTTGTCACTTCTCGCTCCTCCCTGCCCATCTCATGGCCAGTCCTAGGCAACCATTAATCCACTTTCTGTCTCTATGGATTTGCCTGTTATGCGTATTACATTTAATGGTGTCATGTAATATGCAATCTTTCACGATTGGCTTCTTTCACCTGGCATAACGTTTCAAGATCCATCCACGTGGGGATAGACCACATTTTGTTTATCCCTTCATCGGTTGATGGACATTTGGGCTGTTTCCGTCTGGGCTGTTATGAATAACGCTGCCATGAACATTCACCTGCTAGTTTTTGTGCGGGTATATACTTTGGTTTTCTCTTGGGGATACACCTAGGAATGGGATTGCCAGGTCATGTGGTAACTTTACGTTTAACTTTTGGAGGAACTGGCAGACTCTCTTCGCAACTGGCTGCATGATTTCATGTTCCCACCGGCAGTGTATGGTTTCAATTTCTCCACAGCCTTTTGCCAATACTTGTTACCTGACTTTGATTCAAACCACCCTAGTGGCTGTAAAGCCGTAGCTCCTTTGTTTTGATTTGCATTTTTTTAGATGTTCACTTATTTATTTTTGAGAGACAGAGAGAGAGCACGTGTGCACGTGGGCAGGGGAGGGGCAGAGAGAGAGGGAGACAGAGAGCATCCCCGGCAGCCTCCATGCTGCCAGCGCAGAGCCCGACGTGCGGCTCGAACTCACGACCACGGCCGAAACCAAGGGTCAGACGCTCAACCGACTGAGCCAGCCACGCACCCCTGATCTGCATTTTCTTAATGACTGATTATGTTGAACGTATATTCATGTACTTGTTGGCCATTTGTGCATCTCTTTTGGAGAAATGTCCATACAGTTCCTTTTCCCATTTTAAAAATCGAGTTATTTGTCTTTTCTTAATCGAGTGGTAAGAGTCCTTTGTATATTCTGGATACAAGTCTCTTGCAAGATGTATGATGTACAAATAATTTTTTTCCCGTTCTTGGGGTCATCTTCTCATTTTCTTTATAGCGTCATTCAAAGCACAAATCTTTGTAATCTCGATGGTGTCCAACTTACCTAGTTTTTCTTTGAATGCTTTTGCTTTTGGTGTCACATCTAAGAAACTTTTGCCTGTCTTCTTTGAGGTATTTTATAGTCTTAGCTGTTATACTTGGATCTTTGGTTCATTTGGGATTGATACTTGGATGAGGTGAGATAGGAATCCGCTTTGTTCTCTCACGCGTGGGTGTCCGGTTGTCCCGGCACCATTTTTCAAAAAGACGATTCTTTCCCCGTTGATTCCCTCGGCACCCTTGGCAGAAATCGAATGACCATAAATGTGAGAGTCACAGTCCATTCCCCGCATGGAAGTTAGGGTGATCTTTCCGAAGGGTATATCCAACCCTATCACCTCCTCCTCAACAAAACACTTAAAACCCTTCAGCGGGTTCTCATCTTTAGGACAAAGAACAAAATCCTTCTGATGTGGTTAAAGACCCTCAATGCCATTCTTCTGAGATATAGACATTAATTAAACAATCACACATTTAAATATAAAACCTCAACTGTGACAAGCGCTACAACAGGATACGTTGAGATTCTATAATGGAGAGGTTTGGCCCAGCCACAGGACACTTGCATGTGCTATGTCTTTCTTTTTTTTTTGGCATTTGTATTTATTTATTTTTTTCAATATATGAAGTTTAAAATGTTGATTTAATTTTGAGAGAGAGAAAGAAAGAGAGAGAGAGCAGGGGAGGGGCAGAGAGAGACACACACACACAGAATGTGAAGCAGGCTCCAGGCTCCGAGCTGTCAGCACAGAGCCCGACGCGCGGCTCGAACCCACAAGCCGGGAGATCATGACCCGAGCCGAAGTTGGACGCTTCACCGACTGAGCCACCCAAGTGCCCTGCGTGTGCTGTTTCTTTACCTGCAGGGAGGCATCAAGGGTTGATTCAACACTGTAGTCGCCGTGGGTCAAATGTTAGAAACAAATACGCCAGACTTTCAATCAAACAAAGTAATGGGATTGGCTCTTGTTTGAGACTTGTATGATAGTCTGACGCATTTCATGCCATCTAAACTTTAAAGAGTGGAGTTTCCTGGATGGTAAGCTTCACTTGGTTTTAGTAACTGCTGCTATTTATATGCACGAGAATAAAAATCATCCAGGCCAGGCGCATTTTGCCTGTTATGTGATTATAGACGTGTCTTCACCATTTGGTTAGGTTAAGGGATAGTGTTTGGAAAGTTACTTTTCCTTTATTTTCTTGGAACGTATTGGCTGTAATCAACACCTGGTTAGCTCTCCTGGCTATCGTTCCCAGACACCAGACAGAGAACTAAAGGCAAATAGCCTTGTGGAACGTAAGAGGACACATTGACCAGAATGGAGTTTTACTGTCAACTAAAATATTTAAGGATCATAATATTCTGCTTCCTTGTGTAGCTGAGCTTTTTTTTTTCTAACACAATACAATTTCTGTTTTTACATTTTTTTAGAAAGTTTATTTATTTTGAGAGAGACAGAGACAGAGCGAGTGGGGGAGGGGTAGAGAGGGAGGGAGAGAGAGAATCCCAAGCAGGCTCCGCACTGTTCACGCACAGCCTGATGTGGGGCTTGAACTCACAAAACCATGAGATCATGACCTGAGCCGAAACCAAGAGGCTCAGTGGCTTAACCAACTCAGGTGCCAGCCACTCAGGTGTCCCTAACACAATACAATTTCTAATTACAAAGTATTGGAAAATAATCTGATGGGGGAAAAAAAACCACATTTGCATGATAATTTCTGAGTAGAAATAATTGATTTCAATGATATTCTTTTTAATTTAACCATCGTAGACAGAATGAGAGAAAAAGAATAGGGAAAACTCAACAACTCGGTATTAATTGATCATGAAACTGAATTGGGATACATTTTTTTTTAACGTTTATTTATTTTTGAGACAGAGAGAGACAGAGCACGAACAGGGGAGGGGCAGAGAGAGAGGGAGACACAGAGGCTGAAACAGGCTCCAGGCTCCGAGCTGTCAGCACAGAGCCCGACGCGGGGCTCGAACTCACGGACCGCGAGATCATGACCTGAGCCGAAGTCGGCCGCTTAGCCGACTGAGCCACCCAGGCGCCCCATGGGATACATTTTTGAAATAACTGATTATGAGACAATTTTCATTCCTAAATAACAGACAAACACACAATATCACATGTGTTTAAATTTCAGGTTCAAGTGCATCTGGAAACTCAACATCTGGGGCACAAATTCTCTTTTTTTAATCCAGAAGTTCTTTACTACCTTTTTTTTCCCTTTTCTTTTCTTTCTGTCGAAGCTGGAGAAGCCCTCAGAGATCTTTTTATTAGCAGATCAGGAAATTTGGGCTTGGAGAGCTTAAAAAACAAGCCAAAGCTCACAAACTAGTTATTGGCCAACTCTGGATTTGAACCCCTGTCTCTTCACTGTCAGTTTTGCCTGTTTCAGACAAGATTCTCGAAGAGAAAAGGGAAATGCGTACCCATAGATATGTATTCTCAAAACGTATATCCCCTATTGTTTTTCTGATTACCCGAGTGATCCTTGTAGAAATATTCAGTGGACTGTGGCCTTCCGATCCAGCCGAAGGCTGGGCATTTCGCACAGGTGACACAAGGAAAACGGGCCACCTCAGTCAGCGTAGCTTAGGGCTTAACGCTGGGAAAGGTCGAATGTTTTGAACTCGTGCTTCCTTCTCGTGCTGGAGGAAGGCATTCGTTCAAAGTCTGTCATTACTGCAGGCCCAGATTTAGAAAGTTAGGGCTGTGCTATTGCGACTCTCGAAGGAGGACATCACACAGAGCAGTTTTGCAAAACGTTGTGAAATTGAGTGCTGTGGAAACAGGACACCACGCGATTCCCCTTGGGAACACATGAGGTAATCATTTGAATTATACCTTTGCAAAGGCATGTTAGGATGCATTTCGAGATCGCTGCTTGAAACCGTCATTAACCTGACCCTTGCTTGGGGAGGTTTGATCTGCTTGTCAGCTCCCGGGAAACACAACGGGCTCGAAAGGAGGGTTCCTTTTATTAATCTAGGTGGCCCTTGGCAGTGGCAAATCCGATTTCCCCCTTCGCGCCCCCTCTGGCTGGCACACGATGGTGGCATTAGAGCTGATGCCACTTGGCTGATCATGCATTGCGGATCACCGTTCAAGGCGACAGGAAGAGACAAAAGCCGGGCTCATTGGAAACGTTTGAAATGTTCATCCCGTTTCTAAACAATAACAAAATGTACCCCTTTGATTCTTCTAGGTTGTCAGGCAGGATGCGGTCCGTTATTTATGAGCCACTTGCAGCCCCTTCCTAGTCCGGCCCCGTCCCCTTATTTCGTAGCGTTTCCTTTGTTCCGACTACGCGAGGCTTCGACTTTAAATCTGATGGGGTTACTTGCGATTGGTCACATCGGTTATATCGGGTGCCGGGAAAACAGAGGAGAGGACTGAAATCCTTATTTATCAAGAATATGTGCATTCGGGGCGTTTCTCATCGGTTTACTGTAAAGTGCCATATAAAAGGCACGATTAGACAGTTGACCTCATTACTAGTTTTCCTGTTTTAAAGTCTCTAGGCTATGGTGCCATTTTGGATACTTGGCTAATTTTTATGCAACGATTACAGCATAGCCCGACTTTCAACATCGTTGCATGAAGTCATGATAGGAAGAAGTCTCAGGGCGCCTGGGTGGCTCAGTCCGTTAAGCGTCCGACTTCGGCTCAGGCCATGATCTCACGGTCTGTGGGTTCGAGCCCCGCGTCGGGCTTCGTGCTGACAGCTGGGAGCCCGGAGCCTGCTTCGGATTCTGTGTCTCCCTCTCTCTCTGCTCCTCCCCTGCTCATGCTCGGGCTCGCTCTCTCTGTCTCTCAAAAATCAATAAACATTAAGAAAAAAATTTTTAAAAGAAGGAAATCTAAACATCAGAACCGGCGCCCCAAATACCACCTGCTCTTTTCATAAGATCCAGGCGATGTGGCAGCAACCGAAATGGACAAAGCCCTCTGCTCTCGTGGGCCTTGCGTTCAAGTAAAACAGAGGTGGGTGGGCCGGATACCATACATGTAGGTAGCTGACTGACGTTATTACCGGTTTAATGATAAGAAAACTGAAGGCTGCCTCCGTGCTAGGACGGTTGATGGCCAATCCTCTAAAGGCCATAGATCGATCACCATTGTGTGGATTCGACAGCTAATGCACATGATGCGGGATAAGTTTGTTACAAGACCTGCATACCATGTTACAGAATTCAGGCGAGAGAGATGTACGTGTGCGTGTGTGTGTGTGTGTGTGTGTGTGTGTGTGTGTGTGGTGCATTTACCTGCAAATGGTATGCCCAGGTACCAGTTTTATTTCCTTCCTATAGGTTTGGTCCAACGACTTCTCATGAGCCTATGGGATCTGGCTCAAGAATTGGGACTTTGCTGGGTGTGTTCAAGATCAAGCTACCTAATTCAGAGATTCTTTCCTTCAGTCACGTATGTCATCTATAACCCTGAAGAAAGAATGGGGTCGTTTGCAGCAGGAGGTAGAGTCCAATAGAAAGAAGACAGTCTTAACAATCGGGAGATGAAGGTTCTGGTCCCAGTGCTTTTTATAAACTGAGTAGCCTCACGGTATTTCTTTTCTCTGGGCCACGATTTCCCCATCTATAAAACGAGGAGTTTGGCAGATGATCCCTTAGAGGCCTTCCAACTAATCCATTCCATTCTTCTGTGACGCGATGAGTTAGGGTCACAGAGAAAATCCTTCCCAGACTACAAACACAGAGTTTCATTGCTCACCTTAAATCACACTCCTCCTTGGAATCAATTTAAAGCCTTTCGTTAAAGCTATAAAGACCCACAAGCCATCTAGAAAAGCAATTTTATTTGATTCGCCAAGTTCCAAGTGGAATAATCTTTACAAATAACCATCAAGGGTGTATGGGTAAAGATGGAGTTCATTTCTGGTCCCTGTTCCAATCCTATAAATGCTTACAAACTTTAACATGGAAGCATTCAGCGGAAAGGAGTCGATGATGTCATGTGCCCGGAAGAGTTCATCATTTTCTTCCACGTCAACCAATTTTGCAACGAGAAGTCACGCATGATAATCACATGCTCACCGCATTCTTAATACCCATCGCTTACGGAGCAAATCGTAGAATTTCTGGCGACGTGCTAAGGTCCTCACGGTCCCCAAGTCACTCTGCGTCATATCTCAAGTCGCTAGAGCACGGAGATGGAGACATTATTGCGCCTTTATTTGCAAACGAGTAAACTGAGGTACAGGCCAGGTAAGAAATTTGATGAAGGTCTCACACCCGGTAAGTCGCGGAGCCTGACTTCGAACGTAGGTCTTTCAGATTACAAAAGGGGAATGCTTTGATGGGTATATATCCCAACAACAACCGGGTGCGACAGGCGAGGCATTATAAACCTCACTTTATATATGAGAAAACCAAATCTAAGAGTTTCCGCGAGTTGCCTCAAATCCCAAAGCTACTAAGTAGCAGAGCAGGGACCAGAGCCTGTCTATGTGTGAGTTTCCACCTATTTCTTTTGTATTAAGCAGACATTTATGAGAACAATTAAAAGAGTATGCCGACTGAGGATATCGACCGTGAGAGTATTTTAAGCTTTGGAGCAGCGGTGGCGAACAGATAGATTTAGGCCATAAACGTTAATCTATAGAAGACGATGTGCGTTATAACCGGTTTTTGGGTTTTAAGATATCTGTATTTCTTTTTTTTTTTTTTTTTTAAGTTTATTTATTTATTTTGAGAGAGAGAGAGACGGAGAGAGTGTGTGCACAGTGGGAAGGGGCAGAGAGAGGGAGAGAGAGAATCCCAAGCAGGCTCTGCGCTGTCAGCGTGGAGCCCCGTGCGGGGCTCGAACCCACGAGCCACAAGATCACGACCGGAGCCGAAATCAAGAGTCGGCCGCTTAATGGACTGAGCCACCCAGGTGTCCCTGTTGTAACTATTTGATCAGCCAAGACGTTTTGGGGGAACGTTTACTTTATGCGCAGCAGTTTTGTTGGATCTATGTGAATCTAGAAGGAGGTATAGTGTCTATCCTCAAGGAGTTCATAGTTTAGCTGGTCTCTTACCGCGCTCGGGCTGGTAAACAAAACGTCGTAGACTAGGTGGCTTACACGGCAATTGATTTCTCATGGTTCTGGAGCCTGGGAAGTCCAAGATCAAGGTGCTGGCAGATTTGGTGTCTCCTGAGAGCCCTCTTTCTTTCTTTTCTTTTTTTTTTTTTTTAATTTTTTAACGTTTTTATTTATTTTTGAGACAGAGACAGAGCATGGACAGGGGAGGGGCAGAGAGAGAGGGAGACACGGAATCTGAAACAGGCTCCAGGCTCTGAGCTGTCAGCACAGAGCCCGATGCGGGGCTCGAACCCACGGACTGTGAGATCATGACCTGAGCCGAAGTCGGCTGCCCAACCGACTGAGCCACCCAGGCGCCCCGAGAGCCCTCTTTCTTATTTGCAGACGGCTGCCTTCTCACTGTGTGCTCCCATGGCCTTTGTTTGCTGCACGTTTGTGGATCTCTCTGTCTGTCTGTCTGTCTGTCTCTCCCTCTTCTTGTAAGAGCACAAATCAGATCACAAGGGTCCCGCTGTCTTGACCACATCTAAATCTAATTACCTCCCCAAGGGCCCACCTCCAAACACCTCACACGGGGGGCTGAGGCTTTAACATATGAATTTCAGGGAGGCACAGACATTTAGCCCGCAACATTCTATCCCTGGACCCACAAAAGCCATGTCCTTCTTGCAAGCAAAATGCCCCCCAAATCTTAACTCATTCCAGCATCAGCCCTGACGTCTGAAGTCCAGAGTACCATGTAAATGTCATCTAAATCAGATGTGAGGGAGACTCAAGGTTGTATTCATCCCGAGACAACGTTCCTCTCCCGTCACAAGCCTGTGACACCGGACAAGTCACGCACTTCCACAATACAGTGCTGGCACGGACATGGGATAGACATCCACATTCCAGAAGGGAGGAATGGAAAGGAAGAAGGGGGCGCTAGGTTCCGGGCAAGTCCAAAACCGAGTAAGGCAAATTGCACGAGATCTTAAGGCTCGAGAATTATCTTCTTGGGTCCAGTGCTCTGCCCTCCAGGACCATGGGGAGGCAACATCACTCCCATGGTGCAGTGGGGCAGTGCCCACCCTGAGGCTCTCTACAGGGGCCTTGTACGCCTGCGGTCGTGGGCGGAGTCGTTGTGGCCTGCCAATCCGGAGAGGAGGCCCTACCCTTTGAAACCTAGGAGGAACTAGTCCAGTTCCCTGGCCTGTGCTGGGAATGGCCGTCCTGTTGATCTCTGGATCGCCTTTGGGATCGTTCTTCCCTTTTCTTAAAGGGAACAGGGGTGTGGGAGGAGCTGGGAGTCTCTTGAATCATGTCTTTCTCCAAAAAACACCAATCTCAGATTCCTGCTCCAGGACCTACCTACGAATTCCTTCGCTTGAACTTCTAGACCAGCCCCGTCCCATGGGAATATGAGGCAAACTGCATGTTAACTTGACAATTCCTAGCAGCCACATTTTAAACCGTAAAAAGAAACAGATGAAATTAGCGTTAATAGTGTCCATTCTGTTCTTTTTTTTTTTTTTTTTTTTTTTTTATGCCATGTCTTCCAAGTCCAGTGTGTAATCTACACGCAGCCTGGACCATCCACACTTCAAGTGCTTGGTAGCCACGTGCGGCCAGTGATGAGTGTATTGTGCAGTGAAGATGTAGACGTTCCAGTTCTGCCAGTGGTCTCACTAATGTCCTTATTCTGGGCCAGAATCCAGTTTTGGAGGCCACACCGCATTTGGCTGTTGAAGGGGAATCAGGATATGCCACCCCAGATTATGCTACTTTGGCATAAGGATCATTTCGATCCGAAGGCAACTGAGAATCAACAAATGCAGGAAGGGTTCTCTATCCTCCCTTTACTTGCCTAAAAGCGGGGCAAACATTTCCCTTTGGGAAGATGTCCCCCTGTCTTGTGTCAGTAAGAAGGGAGTGACTCATCACCAGAGACAGAACGTTGGCACAGAGATGAGTCTACATTAACAAACCTTACTCAAATAACCCTTATCTTTTGTTAGTTTCCCCGTATATTTCCTAGGCATTTCCCCACAATTTTCCCAGGCACTGGAAGCTCAAACCCCCTTGCCATTGTTAAAAAGGGCATGCAACGCCCAGAGTCTAACCACTTCTTTGAGTTTTGCTTCTTTTCTGTGAACTCGCATGCATGTAAAATATTAATAAACAATCGTATAACTTTTTTCTTCTTACTCTGTGTTTGGTTAATTTAATTTACAAGCCCCAAGGACTAAACCTAAGAGGTTGTAGGGAAACTTCTCCTCCTTTCCACCGTCATGTTTCCTCGGTCTCCTATCTGAGGCAGATACATTAACTTCTGGATTAACTAAGGTAGTGTGACTTGAGGCTTAGAGGTAGTTACAGATAAGACCCTGGAGCGCAGGTAAGTAGGAAGAATCCATATTAATAGCGTGTAGAATCGGGTACAGTCTATGCAAGTAAAAATCAGGTAACTTTGTTACTAATAGTGACTCTTGGGACCTCTGTAGTACATTTTAAGATGACGTATATGTATAAATTAGGGATTGAGCACAACACGAATAAAATCAGATTGCTGTTTTGCCTGAAATAATCTTTTGAAACAGTGGAAATGACCAAACCTGTGGTTACACATATTCTTTCTCTTCCTCTTCTCTGCCTCTTTTCCACTTTTGCCTTTCCTCATTTCTCCGTCTGCTGAATCTCCTCTCTTGCTTTCTTCTTTATGTTGACCGTTTGACCATTTATTCAAATTTTGTTGAGCACCTACTATTTAGCCCTTGCTCGGTCCTTCAGAAATCATGCTAACAGTGAGTGAACTCTCATAATTGTCTCATTATATTTGAAGTAAATATTTACTAGGAAATTAAACCAAGGTATATGGATATTTCGGTTTGTGCAAACTCACGAAAGATGTTGCCACCATTTGATTTATATTTGCATTACAAACATTTATAGAAAATACTGTTGAGACTTAAGTGGCCATATCTATGTTCCGGAGCGATACATATCTGTAGGTGTGTTAAAATACCTCCAGCACAAGAGTTAACTTAAACGTCAGGTCCTAACTGACAGGGACGATTCAGTGAAATTTCTTTAAACTGCCTTTTTTTTTTTTTCAAGGGAGGATGCTTGACTTCACTCTGAGCTTTACCCTGGTCTCCGGAAAAACATTCAGTGGGAAAGAGTTGCTGTCCGTTAGCAGAAAATGACTTAAGATTTGCATTCTTTTACCAATGAAATAAACGAACAAAGTTTGCAATTGAAAAGGCAGTTTACATCTTTTGTTGTTTTGGCCCCTAGAAATCCTATTATACTTCAAGCGGCTCTAAGGAATGTGCCAACAAGTATTAATTAGATCAGTGGCATGTGTGTGTAGTTTCTTTCATCAGGATATTTAAAACTGAATATTCAAACCTTCATGTCAATTTCACAAACCTGTCTCACCAGTACATTTAGACCCTGGTATATTTAACCGCCAAAGGTTATTTTTCCGGCGGAGACCCTAAACGCATCGGAGCCCAAGCCTAGAAGGTCAGCCCTCTGCTTTAAGCCCTGCGGCGGTTGAAATTACTGTCTGTTTTCTCCCACAAATGATGCACGCATTCAAAGGACTTCGGGGATAGATATTCCGCAAAAGCAGTTTGTTTTAACAAGAGGGGTGAGGTTGCCTGAAGGGATGTCACAAAATGCGATCAGACTGTGTGAAAAGAAAACAGCCGAGTCTCCGAAAACATTCCCACTCGGGGAGGGTTTTCTCGGGCCCCTCTAATATACCTACTTTCTGCCTAACTTCTGTTAGTCTTTTTGAGCCGGAGGAAATGCCCTGCATGTAGATGGACTGGCGGTTCAGCCCTGACCACTTTAACCTGTGCTTTTACAGATCTGACACCATCAATCTGGTTAGAAGCTTGATCCCAAATTAGCACAGATAAGGCATTTCAGGCAAAACTACAGACTATCTCAGTAAGCACTCCGTGACAAATCATATACTTTAAGGACGTGCATTCGTCTACCTCTCTAGCCTGGTTTTCACTTCACATGCCTCTTGTATTGACAACAAATACAGGTTTTCTCTCTTTGAGCGTAAAACCACATGCATGGTGCCTTAAATTAGACCGAATTGGGATAAATGTCACGTATTAAGTTGGGTATCTCTCATGCTTCATTACGGTTCTTTTGGATGTCAAATTCACGTTTTCCTTTCGGAAGTAGAAAGGAAGCTGCGGGGAAGTTTTCTAATGGTCATTTCCATCTGTCTCTCTTGGAAAACTCCAGAATAATAAACCCGACTCGTAATTGTAGCATATTTTCTTGTGCCAAACGGAGTGGGGAAATGTGACAAAAAAAAAAAAAAAAAAAAAAAGGTAGAGCAACAGAGGGCCTGATGCATCTTTAAAAGAATTTAAAGGTAGATCCCATTGATGAATATATATCCAAACATAAAAAAAAAAAAAGCCGTCTCAGGAGTAAATACCAAAATAAAAACATCGCGCCATTTGATGGATAAGCTGCATTGAAAACAGTTAAGACAAGACCTACAAATATACGTGTTTAAGTATCGCCTATAGGGTTATTTGAGTTAGAATGATTATACACATTCAATCTGCAATAATAAAATTATATTGCAACATAATCCCATTCAACAGTTTTTTGTAGTTTTTCTTCCCTCCAGCTGTTTCTCGACTCTTGTAATTTAAAGAAGTAAACCTTTTGTTCTTAAAACTTACTTAGTCCCTTTCTAATTCTGTTGATGGACATCCATTTCCATTGCCTTATTTTATGTTAATATCTAACAAAAGAACGCCGTTAGCCTCCTGCTAGTAAAGGCCCCACCTCCTTTGTTGGGGAGGGGGGAGGGGAGGGGGTTCTTTTTTAGCCTTTTACTCTACAGAAGACTTTACACTTCCTCTCTCCACATCTAGTCAAGAAGAGAATTTCTGCATGAGCTAAAAATTCCTAGGAAAAGGCTATAGCCCCCAAGTGTGGAAGGTGGTTCTTAGCTGTCAATTCCCTTTTGTTATTCGCTCAAACGGAATTATGAAATGTTCGTGGCTTTGTAGGGCAGAACGCATTTCTCCCGAGCAAATGCAAATGCATTAGGTGTGCCCAGGTAATTTGAAATGCTCATGCTGGCAGCTTTTCTGCATGAGTAAAGCTGTTTAATTAATGCATTTTTCCCTTCCTTCTGATTAGTTGATTCTGATTTTCTCGGAATAAATTAAACTCTCTGTAATATGCTTCCTATAGCTTCTTGGGCTACCCAAGGCCCGATACCTCCCACCAGGAGGGCAGATGCAAAGAAATGAAATGATTCCTCTGCATATTTCTCACAGAGATTTTTCTCCTATACAAAGGACTCTGATTTTCCTCGCAATATGGCTTCGAGGAACGATGTGTTCAAAGAGGATCTTGGGGCTTCTGTTGACGTTGCCCATGGGTAATAACCCTTCTAGCTCGAATCCCGGAAATGGGTGGTGGTTCCGTTTAGTTTTGTTTCATTGAAATCTGGGGAGTGAACATTCAGTGAGGTAGGAAAGAAGTCGCATAAACATTTTCTTCCTACACGTGGCGCGGGAACTTGACATTTCTCCGTAGGTGCCACGACTTTCTAAAGGAACCCTTTGATTTGTGAAAAGAATTCATTTGTACCAGAAAGGCAGGGTGGGGGCGCCTGGGGGGGCTCTGTCGGTTGGGCGTTGGACTCTTGGTTTCGGCTCAGGTCACCATCTCGAGGTTTATGGGTTCGAGCCCCACATCGGGCTCCGAGCTGACAGTGGTGCAGAGCCTGCCTGGGATTCTCTCTCTTTCTCTCTCTCTCAAAATAAAATAAACTTAAAAAGAAAAGAAAAGGAAAAAAAAGAAAGAAAGAAAGGCAGAGCGGCATGATGGAAAGGGGACTAGATTTGGATTCGGGAAGGACTGTGTTTGAAGCCCTAACTCTCAGGCGGGACCCTCCCAGCCCTTCTGTCCCCAGTATCCTTACAAGTCAGGCGTCTTACCAAGCGTTGATGGAAGGTCCCAAAGGGCTGTCTCATCTTAGGTTTTTGCTCCCCTAACCCAGACAGAAATCCCTAAAGAGATTTTTCTTGTCCTCCTTGCCCCACTCCACTGAGACCCACTGGAGGTAATGCACGCATGTCCTTGAGGAAATCCTTCATGAGCAGAACGACGATGGTAACAAGATCGCTATTTGGTACCTTGTAGCCCTTTTCTCCTACATACTGGAGTCTTCTCAGCAGCCCTTTAGATCCATTTTGATGTATTTATGTATTTAACAGAGACTCTTTGACTTCATTAATTTCGACAGAGAGAGCACACAAGTTGGGGGAGGGGCAGAGAGAGGGAGAAGGAGAGAGAGAGAATTCCAGGCAGGCTCCACGCTGCCAGCACAGAGCCTGACTCGGGTCTTGAACCCATAAACCGTGAGATCATGACCTGAGCTGAGATCAAGAGGTGGATGCTTAACCGACCGAGCCGCCCAGGCGCCCCTCCTTGACCTCATTTCTTTTTAATATTTATTTTTCAGAGAGAGAGAGAGAGAGAGAGACAGAGTGAGAGTGGGGAGGGGCAGAAAAAGAGGGACACACAGAATCCGAAGCAGGCTCCAGGCTCTGAGCTTTCGGCACAGAGCCCGACGCGGGACTCGAACTCACGAACCGTGAGATCACGACCCGAGCCGGAGTCGGTCGCTCAACCGAGTGAGCCACCCAGGCGCCCCTTGACTTCATTTTGAAGATTCTTGTCGACGGACATTGGAAGTGAATGCCAACAGCTACTGTTACAATCACATTCTCTATTTTTTAAATTAGTATCTTCATTGTTCCTCCATTGTTCACTTCATGAATCTAGTACGATGAGCTCAGGGCTAGTTGACATGTCTGATTTGCAAAAATAGCTATAGCTCACTTCATACCCTAAGAGTGTTCTTAGAAGTTATGTACGATTAAGAATTGGTCAAGAGGGGAACAATATTTCACGCTGACCCTTATAATTATGCTAAGATCCTTTATGCCATGACTAGTTTTCCTTGAGGTCTCTTACCGCTCGAAGTATTAAATGAGCTAAACGTGGTAGTGTTTAACGTAGACCAGTTTGGGCACTTGGGTGGCTCAGTCGGTGAAGCATCCAACTCTGGATTTCGGCTCAGGTCGTGATCTCACGATTCATGAGATCGAGCCCTACATAGGGCTCTGTGCGGACAGCACAGAGCCTGCTTGGGATTCTCTCTCTCCCTCTCTGCCCCTCCCCTCCCTCCAAATAAAGAAATAAACTTAAAATAGAGAAAGTAGATCACTCTAAGTAGACAACCCCCTCCTTAATACAGTATTCTGCAATGTGCATCCAGCTTTTTTTCTTCTTAAGTTACCTTCCTGAAATAATTTCACACTCACGGGAAAGTTGAAAGAGTACTTTTCACTCAGATTCCCCAGTTATTCCCTTTTGCTTTATCAGTAGCTCCTTAAATAGGCATATATTTTATTATTTTTCCAAAATAAATTTTCCAACCAAAGGAGAGTAAGTTGCAAACATCATGCCCACTGCCCCTAAATATTTCAGCGTGTATTTCCTAAAAGACAAGGGTACTCTCCTCAATATAATCATAGCCCTACCATCAAAATCAGGAAATTAACATTTATACCTTCTAATCCCAAGACTCCATTAGAATTTCACCAATGGCCCAATAATGTCCTTTATAGCTTAACTGGTCAATGAATAAAATATATTTTTTCTTGTGGTCCTGGATCCAATCCAGGATCATGTGTCATAATTAGCTGTCACATCTCTTTAATTTTCTTCAATCTGGAACCGTTCCTCAGTTTTTGCTTGTCTTTTATGACCTACACATTTTAGAGGACAGTTCAGTTGTTTTGTAGACTGTCCCTCAGTTTGTGTCTGTATTTTGTGGGGAGATACTTTGAAACTATACAAATATCCTGTTCCAATGGTGATTTTCTTTTCTTTTTTTAATTAAATTTTTAAAGTTTATTTTCAGAGAGAGAGAGAGTGAGTGAGTAGGGGATGGGCAGAGAGAGAGAGAGAGAGAGAGAGAGAGAAGGAGAGAGAATCCCAAGTAGGCTCCACACTGCCAGTGCAGAGCCCGATGTGGGGCTTGAACCCACAAACCACGAGATCATGACCTGAGCTGATATCAACAGCCGGACCCTCAACCAACTTAGCCACTGGGGAGCCCCTATTAACTTTTTTAATGTTTATTTATTTACTTTTTGAGAGACAGAGAGAGCAAGAGAGCACATGGGGAGGGGCCAAGAGAGAGGGAGACAGAGGATCTGAGGCGGGCTCTGCACGGACAGCAGTGATCCCGACGCGGGGCTCGAACTCACAGACCGAGAGATCATGACCTGAGCTGAAGTTGGACGTTTAATTGACTGAGCCACCCAGGTGCCCTTCCAATGGTGATTTTCTCATTCTACCATTCTTTATGTATTTACTAGTTGGCGTTCTACAGGAGACAGCTTTTCTTTTTTCCCTACTTATTTATAAAAATATGGTCTCATGAATTTCTGTTTTATAAAATGAGTGCAATAATATGTTACTGTCATTATTCATATAATATGTTACTGTCATTATGTATCTCGATGGTCAAATTATCTCAGGTTGTTTAATGGGAGCCCCTTGAAGTTGGCTTCTGCGTCCTTTTGACATGCCCACGTCATTTTAGGGGGCACTTTCTTACTTTCTGGCAAAACAGAATATCCCAGACTTGTCTTGTGCTTTTCCTTTCCCACCTCTACAGCCAGTTCTCTCCATTTATGAGAGAATGCTAGTTAAAGCACCAAGACCTGGGAACAAGGTGTGGTAACTGCTGCTGGGATGTTAATGTTTCTAGACCCTCTCAGTGGACAGAGGTAGGAAAAGTTTTTCGAACTTTTTAATGTTTATTTATTTTTGAGAGAGACAGAGAGAGACAGTGTGAACAGGAGAGAGGCAGAGAGAGAGGGTGACCCAGAATGCAAAGCAGGTTCCAGGCTCTGAGCTGTCAGCACGGAGCCCGGCGCGGGGCTCAAACTCACGGACTGCAAGATCGTGACCTGAGCCGAAGTCGGACGCTTAACCCACTGAGCCACCCAAGTGCCCTGAGATAGGAAATTTTCTATGTACGAGAATCACTATGGATTTACTGTCAGACACATTAGGAATAAGCTTCAGGGCTCATCATTTACATGGTCCCTCCTAAGGCAATGTGTTCACGTGGTCTTATGTTTTTGCGAGATTTGAAAAGGGTTAAGACCAGTGTCTCTTTCCATCTTGACTACGTCTCCATCATACTTTTCTTCTTGTAGATGGCATCTGAGTGGATTCAGACATGTTGGGCATTAGGCTAAGGGAAAGTAGAATCGGGGATACATTTTATAAAAACCACTTTATTGTCATATGAAAAATTATACATAGTTAATGTGTATAAGTTGATGAGTTTGGAGATGAGTTCATGCATGTGAAACCCTCACCACAGTCTATGCCATAAACATATTCATCACTTCCGAAAGTTTCCTCCCTCTTTCTTCTTCTGCTTCTATTTTCTCCCCCTCCTCCTCCTCCTCCTTCTTCTTCTTCTTCTTCTTCTTCTTCTTCTTCTTCTTCTTCTTCTTCTCCCCCCTTTTCTTTCCTTCTTTCTTTCCTTCCTTCTTTCTTTCTTTCTTTCTTTCTTTCTTTCTTTCTTTCTCTTTCTTCTTTTTCTTTCTTCCTTCCTTCCTTTCTTTCTTTCTTTCTTTCTCTTTCTTTCTTTCTTCTTCTTCTTCTTCTTCTTCTTCTTCTTCTTCTTCTTCTCCTTCATCTTCTCCTCCTCCTTCTTCTTATTCTTCTTCTTATTATTATTATGACAAAAACACTTAACATGGGGCACCTGGGTAGCTCACTTGGTTAAGTGTCTGCGTTTTGGTTTCAGTTCAGGTCATGCTCTCGTAGAATTACGAGACCCACGTCAGGCTCTGCCGCTGGCAGTGTGGAGCCTGCTCGGGATTTTCTCTCCCGGTCTCTCTCTGCCCCTCCCCCGCTCACTCTATCTGTCTCTTTCACAACAAATAAACTTTAAAAAAATTATTTAAAAAAAAACACTTAACATCTACCATAGCAAATGTTTCAGTATATAATACAGTTTTGTTAACTACAGACACTAAGCTGTAGACTAATCTCTAGGGTCTGTTTGTATGATTGAAACTTTGTAGAAGTGGAGATACATTTAGTTGGGGGTTAATGGAATATATTTATGCTGTTTGCAGTTACCTGGGGGTATAATTATGTTATTGATACCTGTCAGGGGGTAGGAATGGCTTACACTGCCTCTTTACTGTGCCTTCTCATCTGACGCCTAACATGGAAATGTAGGCCAGAAGTCATATCCTCTTTTCATTTAAAAACTTGAAGTTTATCTGATGTCAATAATGAAGACTGGTGACGATGAAAGAACCTTTGCTGAACTATCAATAATAGTGAAAACAGATTTTGATCGATCATGCTAGAGGAAAGGTTATCTCTTTTCTGTATGGACGTGTATGTTACAAAACCACTGTCGTATGAAGAGACAAAGAGCATGCAGCTTAAAAAGTGAGAAAACGGCGCACTACGCGTCAAGGGGTTAATTAGTATAAATATTATGTTATTTGTATGCATTTTCTAATGTTTGTGCTAGTCCGGGTTTTTTTTTTTTTTTCATGTGAACAATTTTTATTTAAAGTCGTACTTAAGATTACTTTATTCCCGCATCTTCTCGATTGTTTCTTCCTTCTGTTTGCCCTTTTCCTTTCCTACTTGGCGAGATTTGGCTTTGCGTTCAAGGATCTTTTTGTGGCCTTTGTCCCATTTTGGTCTAGTGATAACCACCTTGCTGGGGTGGATGCCCACGTGGACGGTGGTACCAGTCACCTTCTCCCGCCGTACGCATTCAGGGCAGATGATAGATTTCTTCCCGTGAACCTGGGCCACTTTGCCAATTTGCTGACCTTCACCATCCTCTGGGGTGAAGCAGGCTCCAGGCTCCGAGCTGTCAGCGCAGAGCCTGACTTGGGCCCGAACTCACGGACCGTGAGACCGTGACCTGAGCCGAAGTCGGACGCCTCACCGACAGAGCCACCCTGGCGCCCCAGAGATATCTAAATTCTAAGTAAATATTCATTTTGTTACCTAATTTGTGTTTACATTTTTTTGGTCTTCTTTTTCTTAAAGATAGTCCTATGAATTGTATATAATTTAAGACCTAGAAAACCTGGATCCACATCTGACAACATGGCACATGTGAATAAAACATATTTGTACTCAGCCTCCCTGGCCACAGCGGGCATTGGGGGAAATTTGCAACCGAGTCAGGGTGGTGGCAAGTAGGGGAAAAGGGAGTCTGGGCTTGAGGCCTCTGCTGGGTGGGGAAATGTGCCAAAGTAGTCATAGTCGTCTCCCTACCTTGTTAAGAGACTAAGGAGCTACGGTCTGAGTTAGCTGAGAAGTGGGCAATGATTTTCTCTCATCCTGGATATTATCTGTACCTTTGGTAATGAGGTTTTTGGCAGCAAAATGCAGGTCTGGCACATAGCTTCCTTGTTAATAGAGATATTACTGTCTGACTCTTTCCAAATAGTCAATTACACTAAAAGGACATCCATTTCTAGTTATTTGCAGTCTCGGGAGAGAAAAATAAAGCCCCCCCCCCCAAGTTTTTTGCATTATTCTAAGATCACAGAGACAAGAGAAAAGCTAGTGATAATTCGGAAAATGGGGCTCATAAGTCATCGTCTTTTTTCACTTGCAATTAAATCACACCTCTGATAATGTTGAGGACAAATAGTAATTTGATTTGGGTTTTGATTTTTTCCGAGTCCGTCGTGTTTTTCCAGGTGGATTTTTCAGAGGATTTAAAGTCCTCAAGGGGAACACAATAGCAAAAAAATTAGGCAAAAGCCTTGCAACTTTGTTGTCAATCGCTTAATTTGGTTTTCAAATATTCATAAATGTGAGGTTTCTCCACAGTCAGCCCCTACCCAAGTATACTGAAAACAAAGAAAATATGGTTTTCCGTAGAAGGTAAAGTGGAAAGTTGCACGGGATAAGACATTACGTTTCGCTAACTGATTATGATTTCTGCATAAGATGAGTCTGTAAAATCACCACGTGTGTTACTTAATGTACTATGGGGTCGTCGATCACTGTGCAATTTTTTAAACTGCAAACATGCTTCTTTGGGATAACTAGAATAAATATAATGAGCCCGGGTATCTCCCTTTTACATTCAGAATATTTATAAGTGAGACGATGATATAAAAATATTTGGGACAATTTCGGCAGAAGAAAAGTCAGCCCGCAACCTATGACTAAATATTTTAATCTTTGCTATCTTTGGAGACTTTTTATTCATATGCGTAAGTTTCTACTTAAGTAGAAAAGTGACACATGGTAATTATGGAGAAACTCGGAAATCCCAGGGTCTCTTAATACGAAAATAAAAACCACCTATAATGTGGCTAATTGGTGGATAGCTGAACTCCAAAAGCAAGAATGGCCAAGTCCCGATTACTTGGGAGCTCATATATTTTGGGCCATCACGTAATATCGCCCTTTCAGCCTTTTTCCTCTTCTCAGGAGGGAAAAAACCAGTGTTGTCATTTTTTTGGACATATTTCATTTGGACCCCCAACAATGTCACCCAGCCTTATCTCCTGGTGTTTGGAATGGGTTTGACTATTTCTAGAAACGACAACCGCTTCCGAGGCGTGAATGCTAACTGTTGAGAGGAATTAAAAAGGAAAATAGAAAGTCATGAACGTTCTTGGGAGGAAAGGGCATTAATTCCGAAAGAAACATTTTTTCAAAGGTTCAAACTACTGGATTTATAGTTGGAATAAGAGTGCAACTTCCCAGACGGACTCGGTTGAGCTGTGGAATGTACCGAATGAGCAAAACTTACCCTCCAGCTTTTCTTTTTCGTTTTTAAGTTTATTTATTTCTTTGGAGAGAGACAGAGAGAACACGAGCAGGGGAGGGGCAGAGAGAGAGGTGGACAGAGGCTCCAAAGCAAGCAGACTCGCGCTGACAGCAGCCAGCCCGACGCGGGGCTCGAACTCACAAAACTGTGAGATCGTGACCTGGGCCGAAGTCGGATGCTCCACTGGACTGAGCCACCCAGGTGCCCCGAGCCCGGCACTTTTCAATTTCATTTCATATGTTTTCATTCCAGTTTTTGCTGGGTCCTGTGAATGTTTCTGCATGAACTTTTTCATCAGGTTCTTAAAATGCTATTTGTGGGGCGCCCGGGTGGCACAGTCGGTTAAATGTCCGACTTCGGCTTAGGTCGTGATCTCACGGATCACGGGTTCGAGGCCTGCGTCCCACACTGGGCTCTGTGCTGACCGTGCGGCGCCTGCTTGGGATTCTGTCTCTCTGCCCCTGCCCCGCTCTCACTCACTCACTCTCTCTCTCTCTCTCAATCTCAAAAATAAATAAACATTTAAAAATGTTATTTGTAATTAGAACACACTCCCGACATTCAAGTGAATTAGAACATGCAGGACACCCATGCACTCCCCAGGGTTAAACAGACGTCGATATTGTATCATATTTGCTTGAGATCGGTGTTTGAAAAGAAGCAGAACGGCACAGATGTCTTTCCCTTCCTTCTCCCTCCGCAGAGGTAACCCCTGCATCCAATCCAGGTGCATCATTCTGTGCACATGTGTTTCCCAGTTTTCTTCCTCTTGGGAGGCTCAGTCAGTCAAGCGTCTGACTCTTGATTTCGGGTCAGGTCACGATCTCGTGGCTCTTGAGACCAAGTCCTGTGTCGGGCTTGTGCTGACAGCACGGAGCCTGCTTGGGATCCTCTGTCTCCCTCTCCCTCTGCCCCTCCCCCGCTCAGCCTCTTTCTCTCTCAAAAATAGATGAATAAACTAAAAAAAAAAAAAAAAAAAAAAAAAAGGAATGAAGACCTTGGAGTCAGTGCCTGTGTTCAAATTCCTGTGTTATTAGCTGTTATCAACTCGCACAAGTTCCTGAATCTCTCTATGGCTCAGTTTCCCTTTTATGAGACAGAAATATCGACAGTACTTACCAGCTAGAGTCATTCAGAGCCCTAACTACAAAAGTTCCAGGCACAAGGTGTTTAGGTATTTTTATTTTAGGAATTACTATTATTTTAAAAATCTCGATTGTACCTGTGAATTTCATCGTTGTATTCTTTTTTTTTTATTTTTTTTTAACGTTTTGATTTATTTTTGAGACAGAGAGAGACAGAGCATGAGCGGGGGAGGGGCAGAGAGAGGGGGAGACACAGAATCCGAAGCAGGCTCCGGGCTCCGAGCCGTCAGCACAGAGCCCGACGCGGGGCTCGAACCCACCGGGCGTGAGATCATCACCTGAGCCGAAGTCGGAGGCTCAGCCGACTGAGCCACCCAGGCGCCCCTCATGGTTGTATTCTTTAAAAAAATGTGTGCCTTCTCACCATTTCCCATAAACGACTCCCCAGAGGTTTGTCTATGCTATTGCTGCTGACGCCTCCAGGTCTAATTTGTCTCTTCTGTCTGGATGTCTTAGCCGGTGGAGTATGGGTGACCGAGAGCTTTTGTCCCAGCTAGGTAGAGGTCAGCGAAGGCAACGCAAACCGCTCTACATCTGTTAAGCATACGTGAATCAATCTGTACAGGGAGGTGGGTGCTTAGAAAGACTCTAGGAGGGGTGGAGGCTCTGGTTCCAATCCGGGTTTCTCAGAACGACCCCGCCCGCAGGGCAGAATTGCCTCATCTGGGGAGACCCCACCTCTACCACAGTCAAGAACTTGGAAAGAAAGGGGGCTCCCACTGTAAGTACGGAGTTCGTCAAGTCACTGCTCCCGTTGTGATATAGAGAACAGAAAGTCTTTTTTGTTGGAAGTTTATTTATTTATTTTGAGAGAGAGAGAGAGAGAGAGAGAGAGGCGGAAAGTGCAAGTGGGGGAGGGGCAGAGAGGGAGGGAGCGCGCGAGAGGATCCCAAGCAGGCTCTGCGCTGTCAGCTCAGAGCCCGACGTGGGGAACGAACCCATGAACGGCAGGATCATGGCGTGAGGCCAGGTCAGGCACACTTAACCGATTGGGCCCCCGCCGCCCCGCCGCCCTGAGAACAGAAAGTCTTGGTCGTGAAGCTTTTACCGCTGTGCCTGCTGGCTCTCGACCCCTGTGACGTTGGCCACCGGAGAGGGGACGGCTGAATTTTGCCAGTGCCTCTGCAGTAGCTACCTCTAGATACAAACGAAAGCAGAGGCTAGATACTGGAGGGCAGTTTGCCGGAAAAACTCACGGACCCACGAACGTGCCTGTGGTACCGGGAGGATGTTCGCCACGTTTATTCTGCCTTTCGAATCTCACGCGAGCGTATCAGATCGCCAGAGCCTGGTTTGCGTGCAGAATGCTAGTGACAAAGGAGCCTGGGGGTGGCATCTTTTCACTTTGGGCACGTGTGTTTTCTGACCCGGACCGTAGCGGGGGTTGTTGGATGAAGAAGTCCGCAGATGTCCACCAGCCACAGGCGATCGATGGTGTTGTTGGGTTCGACGGCATCCTTACTGATTTTCCACCTGCCGGATCTGTGCACTCATGACACGAGCTCTTTGCAGTTCTATCCGCTTATTGCCTCCCAGAGCGGGTGGCTCTGCTGTGAGGGCACAAACCCTTAAGGATTGTTATCTTCTTGGAGAACTAGCTCTTTGGTCATTACGCGATGCCCTGCCCTATCTGCTCCGTCTGAAATTATCAGAGCCACTCCTGCTTTCTTTTTTTCTTTCTGCAAAGGATTTTATTGTTAAGTAATCTCGACGCTCGGTGTGAGGCTTGAATTCTGTCAAGAGTCGCATGCTTCACCTACCGAGCCAGCCACGTGCCCCTCCTGCTTTCTTTTGATTGGTGTCAACGTGATATATTTTCCCCCCATCCATTTAGTCTTAATCTATGTGTGTCTATATATTTGGAGTGGCCTTCTTTGTAGACAGCGTAGAGCTGGGTAGTGGCTTTTGATTTTTATCCACTCCCACTCTTTTTCTGCCTTTTGTGCTCTTAACTGAGCATTTTGCATGATTCCATTTTCCCTCCTTTCTTGGCCTATCAGTTACACTTGAAAGAATTTTTCACTTTTGGGGCGCCCGGGTGGCTCAGTGGGTTAAGCGTCCGACTTCGGCTCAGGTCACGATCTCGCGGTTCGTGGGTGCGAGCCCCGCGTCGGCTCCGTGCCGCCAGCTCGGGGCCCGGAGCCTGCTTCGGATTCTGTGTCTCCCTCTCTCTCTCTCTCTCTGCCCCTCCCCCGCTCACGCTCTGTCTCTCTCAAAAGTAAATAAACATTAAGCAGTTTTTTTTAATTTTTAACTTTTTTACGGATTGCCCTAGAATTTGCAATATACATTTACAACTAATCCAAGTTTACTTTCACATAATATACGCATAGGATATATGCATAAGCATAAGTAGCTGAATATATTGTTGCCATTATTATTTTGAACAGTTATCTATTAATCAACTGAGAATAAGAATAAGAATTCTTATATAAGAATAAGAATAAGAATAAGATTCCTTTTCACTGAATCCTTCTTCCACACTTTTCTTCTTTATGCACATCTAAGTTTCTGACCTGTATTATTTTCCTTATGCCTAAAGAACTTCTTCTAAGCTTACTTGAAAGGCAGATGTTCTGGCAACTAATTCCCTCATTTTTGGTTTGTCTAAGAAAGTCTTGATTTCTCCTTCACCGTTGAAGGATAAATTTGCAGGGTGCAGAAATCTAGGTTGGTGATTTTTTTCTCTCAGCACTTTAAATATTTCATTTCACTCTTTTTGTGTTTGCACGGTTTCTGAGGAGAAGACAGATATAATTCTTACCTTTGTTTCTCTACAGATGAGGTTTGTTTTTTTTTTTTTTTTCCCTCTGACTCCTTGCAGGAATTTTTCCTGACGTTTGTTCTGTCATTTGGAAACGATATGCCTGGGTGTGGGGTTTCTTTGGCGTTTATCCTGCTTATTCTCTGAGCTTCCCGGATCTGTGATCTGGTGTCTGACAATTTGGGGGAATTCATCTAATCATTATTGTTTCAAATATTTCCTTCTGTTCCTTTGTCTCTTTCTTCTTCTGATCTTCTTATTACATGTACTTTATACCTTTTTTCCCCCTAAAATTTATTGATTTATTTTGAGAGAGAGAGCAGGGGAGGGGCAGAGAGAGAGGGAGAGAGAGAATCCCAAGCAGACTCCGCACTACAGCCCAATGCGGGGCTCAAACTCAAGAGCCTAGAGATCATGACTTAAGCTGAAACCAAGAGTCAGATGCTTAACCGAGCCACCCAGGCGCCCCATGTACTTGTCCCGCAGTCCTTGGATCTTCTGTTCTGGTTTGTTCGTTTTTTTCCAGTCTTTGTTCTGTTTGCTTTGCAGTTTGGGAGGTTCTACTGAGATATCCTCAAGCTCAGAGATTCTTTCCTTAGCTGTGTCCCATCTCCCCCTAAGCTCGTCAAGTGTATTCTTCATTCTGTTAGTGTATTGTTCTCTTGAGTTCTTTTTGGTTCTTTCTTAGTATTTGGATCTCTCTGCTTGCATGCCTTATCTGTTCCTGCACGACGTCTACTTTATCCACTGGAGCCCTTAGCATATTAATCGTCATTGTTTTAAATTCCTGGTCTGATAATTCCAGCGGTCCCTGCCGTGTCTGGCTCTTATGCTCGCTTTGTCTCATCAAATTGTGTTTTTTTGCCTTTTGGCATGCCTTGTAATTTCTTCCTGATAGCCAGACATGATGTGCTGGGTAAGTGGGATTGCTTTAAATAGGCCGCTAATGCGGTGATGAGGTGTGGGGGTGGGGGAAAAGAACCATTCTGCTGTCCTGTGATTAGACCTCAGTCTTTTCATGAGCCTACGCCTCTTGATGGTGAATTTCACCAGAGAGTCTTAGTCTTTTTCTTCCTTGTTAGGTGGAATAGAATGGCTAGAGAGGGCTAGAATGGAGTATATACCTTCTCCCACCTGGAAGGCTGGAGCCAGCTGGAGTTGAATATTTCCCTTCCCCCAGATCAGTTGGGCTCCGATAACACTCCAGCAGATCAGGCTCTGGTTAACTCGTTTCTCGTAAGAACGGGCCTCTGCTACCCTGGTGTATCTCAAAATGGTTCATTATTTTTCGCTCCCTGCAAAAAAGTATGAGGGGGTTTGCCCCTAATGTATACCGGGAGAACCTCGTCCAGCTTCTGGAGGTAAATCTCACAAACCTGTGGAGGCCCCCGCCCCACCATGACTGGGTCCCCTTGGATTTGTCAGCTCTTAGAGTGGTCCACACAGAGCCTGCGGTGATCTGTCACGTACGTTTCGCGTTTTCCTACCCCAGCCCTGCTTCCCACAGTGGTTTCCACACTTCTTCATTTCACAGCATTTCAGTTTACGGAAGGTTTCACAGGGCCGCTGTACTTTTGGATGGTAGGGGAGAACCTGTGTATCTACTCAGGAGATACTTATTCAGTGATAAAAAGGGATCGAGTACCGATTCGTTCTGCAAAAATATGGATGGTCTGTGAAAACTTCATGCCAAGTGAAAGAATCCAGTCCTAAAAGGTCACATATTATATTCTTCCATTTCTAAGAATTGCCCAGCCAGCGCCTGGGTGGCTCGGCCGGTTAAGCGTCTGACTTCACCTCACGTCATGAGCTCACAGCTTGTGAGTTCCAGTCCCACGTCAGGCTAGAGATACTGAATGTAGAGACCACTCTAGAATTTCTATGTAGCAATGGCTCCGGGAAGGGCTATTGTTGGAAGGAGCTAGGCTATTTGTTTGGAGGCTGCATTTACACGGCACACGAAGTTTCTTCGTAGAGTCTGTGTTTCCTTGTGGTGGCACGGAGGGGAGGCTGGCTTTCAGAGATTACAGGAGGGAGATGAGGCTTCTCTCCACCCCCACCTGCTGCTTGGTTTCCCGATCACCTGATCTCTAAACTGGGAGGTGGAATGTCAGCTTTGGCCTGGGACAGACGGTCTTACTGGTTCACCACCATCTGTCCTGTGCTTGCCGCACCATAGATTTACGATAAATGCTCGCTGAATGAATGAACGATGCTATCACTTCTTAGAAGTGGTAAGAAAACGATGAGTGCTGAACCTCAGAACTAGGTACACTTCATGTGCTAGACTGTTGCACTAATGGCCCCAATTTGTTCATACCTCTCTGGTCTGTCCCCTCCCACACTTATTCTGGGCTCAGCCATGTGACTTTCTTTGGCCAGTGGAACATTAGAAAATAAACACAAGTAGATATTTGGAAACATTCTTGCACAAGCTTTCTTTCTCTTACTGCTGGAAACCTTTCATCAACTTGAGAGCAACCTTGTTTTTTGTTTTGTTTTCTTTTTTTTTTTTTAAGTGTATTTATTTATTTTGAGAGAGAGAGAGAGAGAGAGAGAAAGGTAGGGGCAGGGAGACAGGGAGACAGAAGAGTCCCAAGCAGGCTCCACACTATCAGTGCAGAACCCGGCATGGGGCTCAATCCCACGAACCATGAGATCATGGCCTGAGTCAAAATCAAGACTCAGACACTTAACCTGCTGAGCCACCCAGGAGCCCCAACGTGAGAGCAATTTCGTGCTAGATTCCCAAAGCATAAAATGGCATGTGGACAGAGGCTCTGGCTGTACAGTCATCTCAGCTGTCCCAGGTGAGACCTCAGAATGTGAGTAAGGCTATGTTAGGCCATCTAGCCCCAACCGAGCCAGCCTAGATCAGAAAATCCTGTCCAGCTCACCAACAGAATCATGAGGCATAATGTTGGCTGTTTTCAGTTACTGTTGTGGATTGAATTATGTCCCCTAAAACAATATATTGAAGTCCTAACCCCTGGTCCCTGGGAATGTGACCTCTTTTGAAAATAGAGTTTTGTAAACATAATTAAGATGTAAGTTACAATGAGGTCATACTGGGGTAGGGTAGGCCCTTGATCCAATATGACTGGTGTTCCTATAAGAAGAAGAGAAGAAACACTAAGACAGACACACAGGGAGAATGCCATGTGAGTATGGAGACAGAGACTGGAGTGATGCTTTTACAAACCAAGGAATGCCAAGGATTCCTGGCCATCACCAAAAGCTAAGAGATAGGCATATAACCCTAGATTCACCCCTAGGGTCTTCAGAGGGAGTGTGGCCTTGCTGATACCTTGATTTCAGACTTCTAACCTCCAGAACTGTGAGATAATAGATTTCTGTTGTTTTAAGCTGCCCAGTTTGTGGTACTATGTGACAACAGGCCCAGGAAAATAATACAGCCATTAAATTGGGGATTGATTTGTTCTATGGTAAAAGCCAACTGAAATACTTACCTGCTCATTCATGCAACAACGGACCAAGGTCAGTGTGCCTGCCCAGAGAAAATTTACAGTATAAGACAGCACTCTATCAGAAGATTGGCCCCAAAAGGAAAAGGAAGAAGGCTCTGGGCCTGGCATGCCTAGTGTATTCTCACCAGATTCATTAAACAAATAAGTCACTCCACCTATCATGTAATTTGGTCTGTGAAGAGGTGGAAAGAATCTAGGAATGCCACACTCATTGAATTCCTTCCTATGGAAGAAAGCAATCAGGAATTGGGAAGAAGCATCTCACTTAACAGGTGTCGTACACTGAATAGACGGGAAAAAAAAAAACAACCCAGAATTATTACTACTAAGATCTATAAAGAACAACTGGAACTCATCCAGGAAAATTGTGATCATGGGTGGGCATCACACTTGGAGCTGGAGGTAATGCTCTTCTTCAAATGGCTGCAACATTTTACTTTCCCATCAGCCAATCATGGATATACCAAATTCCAGGCTATGAAGACTTACCCTATGTTTTCTTCAAAGAGTTTTATCTCTTACATTTTGGTTGTTGATCCATTTGAGTTAATTTTTGTATATGGTGTGAGGTAGGGGTTCAACTTGATTTTTTTTTTTTTCTTTCAGTAAACCCTACCCCCAATGTGGGGCTCGAACCCATGACCCTGAGATCAGGAGTCACATGCTCTACTGACTGAGGCAGCCAGGTGCCCCAATTTGATTCTTTTGCATTCCTCATCAAAAGGATAAAAACATAAATATTTATATTTGAGAGAGAGAGAGAGAGAGATTGAGCAGAGGAAGGGCAGAGAGAGAGAGGGAGACACAGAATCCGAAGCAGGCTCCAAGTTCTGAGCTGTCAGCACAGAGCCCGACGTGGGGCTCGAACCCACAAACTGCGAGATCATGACCTGAGCCGAAGTCAGATGCTTAACCGACTGAGCCACTCAGGCACCTAAAAACATATATAGTATATCACCTGGGATCAAATAGAGCAGTGAAGTATATTAATCGGGTTACCCTTTAGGATAATTCCTGGTTATGTTTTAAAATGCCCAAGGGCACATCATATCCTCTGTAGAAATCACCGGTTATCCCCAAATTCCCAAATAAACTGTTGCTATTGGAAATGACATGAGAGTGTGTGTATCTTAACCAGCCATTTATTCAAAAATCTATCATTTATCAAACACAATATCATTCTGTAATCTTTGTGCAAATTAGTAATGACTTGGCCATCTTGATGGATCCCATTGTGTGGTTGGCTGAGTTCCGTAGCTTACTTGAAGATGATCTTTTAAATCCTATGATTAAGTGTTTTATTTACCTTAGGTCATAGGTCACTTCCCCTTTCTTTACTAGTAGCAGTTGTGCATGGGAAGTTGTCAATCAGAAGGATGGTATGGGTAGAAGACCAAGGATTTCTCTGGAGACAAACGAGGGTCATTGTTCATCCAGCGATGAATGGGTATTTACTTGGGTATTTTTACATTTAATTTACTTGGGTATTGACTACATTTAAGGCACTGTGCTAGACGCTAAGATGCACAAAGGCAGTGGGAAGTTGTTTTTATTTTCAAGGAGCTGGCAGACCAGTTCAGGATATAAAACATGTTTGTTTGCTTTTTTAAATTATCGTAGCACTAAGGTAAAAGTAGTTAAGTGATGTAGGAGAGTTACAAAAACAAATTGAGGGGCGCCTGGGTGGCTCAGTCGGTTGGGCGGCCGACTTCGGCTCAGGTCACGATTTGCGGTCCGTGAGTTCGAGCCCCGCGTCAGGCTCTGTGCTGACAGCTCGGAGCCTGGAGCCTGTTTCTGATTCTGTGTCTCCCTCTCTCTGACCCTCCCCCGTTCATGCTCTGTCTCTCTCTCTGTCTCAAAAATAAAAATAAACATTAAAAAAAAAAATTAAAAAAAAAAATTGAAACCATCTACGTATCCTTCAGTAAATAGAGTGACCACACATCCTGGCTCTCCCTGGAAAATTCAAATTAACACATGCTTCCCCTATATGATAGCGTCCCCTTTCTCTGTATAAGGTGTCATGGTTGTATGGTAAAGTATATGGTCACTCATAAAAATAGGTGACTGGTCAAATGAATTAGAATGCTGAACAGCCATATTATGGTTTTTGGTAAAATAGAGCAGTGACAAAAGGCGATTGCATTTCTATACACTAACAATGAATAATCCGAGAAAGAAATTAAGAAAAAAAAATCCATTATAATCATAATATCAAAAATAATAAAGTGCTGGGGAATAAATTGAACCAAAGAAGACTCGAGAACTACAAAACATTGCTGAAAATAACTAAAGCAAACCTACGTGAATGGAAACATTCCCTGTGTTCATGGACTGGAAGACTATGTGTTCGGATGACAGGGCCACCAAAGTGGTCTACAGATTGACGGTAATCCCTGTCAAAATTCTGACAGCTTTTTAAAGAAATAGAAAAACCCATCCTAAAATTCATCTAGAATTTCAACGGACTCTCAACAGCCAAAACAATCTTGAAAAAGAAGAACGAAGTTAGAGGACTAGCACTTCCTGATTTCAAAGCTTACTACAAAGCAACAGTAAACAAAACTGGGTGGGACCGGCATAAGCACAGATACACAAAGCAATGGAATAGAATAGAGAGCCCAGAAATAAGCCCCTCCCCTACGTGGTCAATAGAATTTTGACAGCGTTGTCAAGGCCATTCAATGAGGGGAAAGGATAGTCTTTTCAACAAACGATGCTGGGAAGACTGGATGTCCACTTGTGAAAGAGTAAATTTGGACCCCTACCTCACACCATATGCAAAAATCAACTCAAAATGGATCGACGGCCTAAATGTAAAAGCTAAAACTATAAACATTTAGAAGAAAACATAGAGGTAATTCTTCATGTACTTAGATGTGCCAACTGATTCTTAGATATGGCACCAAAAGTACGAACCACAGAGGAAAAAGCAGATACGTTGGATATCATCAGAATTAAGTATTTTTGTTCATCGGAGAACACTGTCAGCGCAGTGAATAGACAACCCACAAAATAGGGAGAAAACATTTGTAAGTCATATATACGATAAGGGATGAATGCCCAGAGCCTGTAAAGAACCGCTACAACTCAACAACAAAGACCAAACAACCCAGTTCAAAAATGGTCAAAGGACCTGAATAGACACTCCCCCAGTGAAGATACACAAATGGCCAATACACACATGCAGAAATGTTTAACATCATTAGTCATTAAAGAAATGTAAAGCAATACCGCAATGGATACCACTTCCCATCCATTAGGTTGGCTGTTATTAAAACAACGGAGGGGCGCCTGGGTGGCTCAGTCGGTTAAGCAGCCGACTTCAGCTCTGGTCACGATCTCACCATTCATGGGTTCGAGCCCCGCGTCGGGCTCTGTGCTGGCAGCTCGAAGCCTGGAGCCTGTTTCGGATTCTGTGTCTCCCTCTCTCTGTGCCCCTCCCCTGCTTGCTCTCTGTTTCTCTGTCTCTCAAAAATAATAAACATTAGGGGCGCCTGGGTGGCTCAGTCGGTGGAGTGTCCGACTTTGGCTCAGGTCACGATCTCGCAGTCTGTGAGTTCAAGCCCCGCGTCGGGCTCTGTGCTGACAGCTCGGAGCCCGGAGCCTGTTTCGGATTCTGTGTCTCCCTCTCTCTCTGCCCCTCCCCCATTCATACTCTGTCTCTCTCTGTCTCAAAAATAAATAAATGTTAAAAAAATTAAAAAAAATAATAATAAACATTAAAAATTTTTTAAATAATGGAAAATAACACGCGTGGGAGAGGTTATGGAGAAATTAGAACCCCCATCCATTTCCATCAATCGATAAATGGATAGATTCTGACTGATAGTATTTATTCAATGTGGCGAACTTGCTGCTAAATTTGCTCATTGTTGTCTCTTAAATTAGCCAGTGAAATCTTGGATTGAGCTCACGGCAGAGGTTCAAGAAATATACATTGGTTGATTGCAAAATTAAGCTAAACCAATTTGGGATGATCTGTTGCTTTGTGTTTTCTTTTCCTCTTCTCCTTATAATCAGTGTGTGGGTAATTAAGAAATTATTGTCAAAGTTAAAATTTCCTCTGCTCTCCATTTAATGAGAAATATGTTTCCTAAACTTGATCTCAGTCATTTGTATCGAGTTAGTTCTTAAGAGCTCATTTCTGTTGATTCCTGGGCAGGTCAAGCCTAATGTATTTATAGCTTCAAATTGAGGAGGTATCTTATTTAAGACGTATACTATTTCTAGGCCCTGATGCAATTTACAGAGCTGTACATAAACAAAATAAGAGAACTAAGGTTTAAACTAAATAGATGTGTCTTACAGACATTAGAGTAGATGCTAACAGGTATGTGAATTGAGCTGTTTCCCAGCAGCAAAGGCAAGGGACTGGGTTCTACCGTTTTCCTTATCTGAGAAGAGCCATTTTACAAATGTATGGGCACACACAGGCTTTTGGTCTTCCTGAGATTAAGCTCAAGGGAATTTACTTTGCTAGCTCTTTTGTAAACCATTTTGAATAACAACAATATCTTCAATGATGGGTATTAAGTAGGGCACTTGTGATGAGCACTGGGTGTTACATGTAAGGGATGACTCCCTAAATTCTACCCCTGAAATCAATTTTGCCATAGTTAAATGAACTGGAATTTAAATAAAAACTTAAAAAGAAGAAAAAATGAGAGTGTCGTAGAAGGTACAGCAACTCTATGTAAAGACGTGGTTTTTCCATCAACTACAAGATCGAAAGTATAATGTTAAATTGCACAACACTGTAGACATTCCTCAAAGGGATTCAAATGATATCTAGATATTTTTTTTGTTCTCCTGGCCAGTCTTTATAAGAGGTAGAGATTAATAATGATTACACGGAGCCGGTTTACTTACTGAAGGTGCTAGGGAGTGGCCAATTCAGAAGTGAGCATCTGCAGGGAGCACGACTTTTGTGTTTGGCTAGTTCCAGAGTGGCGCTCGTGACATTCCACGTGTGATGGGGACGAAGCCATCACTCTACTGGGAAAGTTTCACCACAGCCTTGTGTTCCCACTTGGTGAGAAGAGATGCCATTTCCACAGTGGGGTGGGCAGAGCAGTGAGCATTCACAAGCAGAGGCAGGAGTTGTTACAGGAGGAGCTTTGGATCTCCTCCAACATTCCATATCACTGTTGACTGGTTGAGATCCTAATAGCCTGTGTCCAATAGCTGGAAAATCCAGGAAGTTTGTTGAGTACTTTTCTTTCTTTTTTTTTGTTTTTAATTTTTTTTAACGTTTATTTATTTTTGAGACAGAGAGAGACAGAGCATGAACAGGGGAGGGTCAGAGAGAGGGAGACACAGAATCTGAAACAGGCTCCAGGCTCCGAGCTGTCAGCACAGAGCCCGACGCGGGGCTCGAACTCACGGACCTTGAGATCATGACCTGAGCCAAAATCGGCCGCTTAACCGACTGAGCCACCCAGGCGCCCCTTGTTGAGTACTTTTCAATGCTACATTGACATGTGGCTGGAATTTGTGGATGACAACCTGTAACTCTAGTCTTTTCAAAATGTGTATTTCCTCTAATCTAAAATGTGACCCTTAGAGAAATTATGGGAACTTCTGGCCTGTGTGTGCATGTGTGTGTGTGTGTGTGTGTGTGTGTGTGTGTGTATGTATATTACATAATAATATACATAATAATATATTACATAGCATAAAATGAAATTGCATACATTTATCTGACATAACTATAATATGTTATATGTTAATATATATTTGATAAATATATAAATAGAAATGTATTTGGGGTGCCTGGGTGGCTCAGTCGGTTAGGCGTCCGACTTCGACTCAGGTCACGATCTCGAAGTTCGTGAGTTCAAGCCCCGCGTCGGGCTCTGTGCTGACAGCTCAGAGCCCGGAGCCTGCTTCGGATTCTGTGTCTCCCTCTCTCTCTCTGCCCCTCCCTGCTCATGCTCTGTCTCTCTCTGTCTCAAAAATAGATAAAAACATTAAAAAAATTAAAAAAAAAAGAAATGCATTTGACCATAGGTTCTGTCTGTGTCTCTATATCTCTCTTTTTGTGTCTCTCTTTTTCTCTCTCCCTGCTTTCTCTTACCGGGCGTAATCCTAATGCCTCCTGTATTGAGTATCTGGTTAAACTAATGACTGCGTTTCCAACTGCTAGTGAGACAACTTTTTCTGGCCACGGAGTCTTTCCATTTGTCATTCCCACCGTAAAACAGTCTCCCTACCGCCCCATCCCCCTTCAGGGCCCAGCTTAAAGTTCTCTTCATCAAGGAAATCTTCCCTGAGAGGTTCCCTGAGATTGAGGTTAAATCCCCTCTTATACATTCCTATAGCGTCCCTTCTTGAAAACGTCTGTTTTTGAAATCTAGCAATGCCACCTCTGGGTATGTACCCAAAAGGAAATGGAAACAGGATCTTTTTTTTTTAATGTTCATTTATTTTGAAAGAGAGAGAGAGAGAGAGAGAGAGAGAGAGAGAGAGACAGAGTATGAGCGGGGGAGGGGCAGAGAGAGAGGGAGACACAGAATCCGAAGCAGGCTCCAGGCTCCGAGCTGTCAGCACGGAGCCCGACGCGGGGCTCAAACTCACAAACCGTGAGATCATGACCTGAGCTGGAGCCAGACGCTCAACTGACCGAGCCACCCAGGTGCCCCGGAAACCAGATCTTGAAGAGATATCTGTACTCCCATGATTCTTGTAGCATTATTCACAATAACCAAGATATGGAAACAACCTAAGTGTCCATGGATGGATGAATGGAAAAAGAAGATGCGAATATATATACATACATACATATGATGGAATATACATCCATACAAATATATGATGGAATACTATTCAGCTGTGAGAAGGAAATCTTGCCATTTATGACAGCATGGAGGTAGCTTGAGGGCAGTTTGCTAAGCGAGATAAAGCAGAGAAAGGCAAATACTGTATGATTTCACTTACAAAATCTGAAAAAGCCAAAGTCTTTAAAAACAGAGAGTAGACTGGCGGTTCCGGGGGTGGGGGGAGGGAGGGGGAATTGGGATAATGCAACTAGTAGATGAATAAATTCTGGAGATGTAACGCTAAGCATAGTGATTATACTCAACAATATTGTATTCTAAACTGCAAAGTTGCTAAGAGACTGGATTTCAATTGTTCTCAACACAAAAAGAAATGATAATTAAGTGAGGTGATGGAGGTGTTAGCTAACACTGTGGTGGTAATCAAATTGCAATATACAAATGTATCAAATCATCACGTTGCACACCTTAAACTTACACAATGTTATATGTCAGTTGCATCTCAAGTGAAAAAAAACAAAACAAAACTTTTGCTATTGTGAAAAGCTTCCGACATTCAAAACCTGGGAGAAGTTTATAACGAAGCTCCACTTGCGAGTTTCTTGTAAACCCTCTTATAAGTTTCCTTTTCGAAATGTGCCTTTCCAGCCAGACTTTAAGTTCCGCGAGATCAGGAACCTTGACTGACTTGTGCGCTTTGTGGGCAAAGCACCGTTTTCAGCCTCGGAGTTCCGCACCTTAAGAGTTCTGAGCCATCCTTCTTGCTTCTCTCTTCCTCATTTCACACATCTGACTCCTTGGCAGATCGGTTCGAATTATGTGCAGAACTTTGTTACCTCTCTGCGACGCTGATGATCCTGACCACAGTTCTGATCCCGCCCTTCAGGGTCTGCTCAGTATTTAACCAGGGAAGCCCGAACTGCTTAGCGTGGTGTAGCGTTTGCGTTGCCCTGAAATCTGGCCCTCGCCAACCTCTCCAGACTTGTTTCTTCTCTATAGACCTGAAAATCCAGCTGGGCTAATTGCCCGATTCTCCCTGTGAAAGGCTGATGTGTTTCCATAGCTCTGCCTTTGCAAATGCTAGTTCCTCCTCCCGAAAGAGACTTTTCTTTTATCACTGCGTGTGTTAGGCTCTTCATATTTTAAGAGCCGGCTCAAATGCCATTTCCTCCACCAAGACTCCCTTGACTCTTTCCAGCCAGAAGTCATCTCCCTGTCATCGGAATGCTTTGAATGTATTTTATGGTACGTGTATCTATATGATATGAAGTTGACACAAATATCTGAGTAGACTGTACGCTTCTTCTTTTTTAATGCTTAGTTATTTTTGAGAGAGAGAAAGAGAGAGAGAGAGAGAGAGAGAGAGATTGAGAGTGGGGGAGGGGCAGAGGATCCGAAGCAGGCTCTGCACTGACAGCGGAGAGCCCGATGCGGGACTCAGACCCACAAACCGTGAAATCATGACCTGAGTTGAAGCTGGACGCTCAACCTACTGAGCCACCCAGGTGCCCCTAGACCGTACGTTTCTTGAGGGCCAGGGCCAATGTTGCGATCATCCTTATTTATCCCATAGGAGTTTGCTCAGTGCCTAGCACGTGGCAGACACATGATAAATAAATATAAATGTATCAATCTATTTCTAAAATGTATAAATCTTCTGTAGTTCATGAATGTTTCAGCTACACCAAGCCCGGATTAGCGAGGATTCTCCAGGGAAAGAGAAACACTAGGGTGTTGGGGTGGGGGGGGCAGGGGATAGAGAGCAAGAAATTGATTTATTATAAGGAATTGTCTCATGTGATTATGGAGGCAAGCTGGAGACCCAGCAGAGTCGATGGTGTAGTTTCTGTCTAGTAGCCGGCAGGCTCGAGACCCAGAAGAGTTGATGTTTCAGTTCAAGTCCAAATGCAGAAAACAAAACAAAACAAAAACGCAACAATGTCCGGGCTGGGCTCGAAGACGGTCAGGCAGAAGGAATTCTCTCTTACTCAGCTTTTTTTTTTTTTTCTAATCAGGCCTTTACCTGATTGGATAAGGGTCACCCACATTGGGGAGGGCAATCTGCTTTACTCAGTCTACCGATTCAAATGTTAATCTCATCCAGAATAATGTTTGACCACATATCTGGGCACCCTCTGGCCCAGTCAAGTTGATACATAAAATTAACCATCACGAAAACCCAACTTAAATAAATCCATTTTTACCTCACTTCAGCCATTGAATACTTGAGAGTGATAGAATGTACCAGGGCCTAAATAAGTTAATAGATACAAATCATCAGTGGAAATCCTTGGGCCTATCCATGCCCAAGTTCTACGGCTCCATTTTGCTTGATGCGTGGCCCTTCTCAGTTTCAATGAAAGCAAACTAGGTATTTCTCTAAATACCGGGGACAGAACTTAGGCTCTTGTGCTCAACTTCCAGAAGAAGGGATATTTGAATTATGTACCTGTAGGTTCTGGTGACCCATAGAGGTATACCGTGAGTGTGGCCACTGTAGAGTGGCAGAGGTGCACCTTGACATTGACTCTTGAGGACAATTATCTTTTATTTATTGGTCCACAATAAAGTCACTACGTTATATGGCCCAGGGGAGTGAGGACTGAAAATGACTCCCTCCTTACCTAAGTTGTTGCTTTTGGTCCCGTTAAAGCATCCACGTAAAATGATCCCTTGAATGTCAGCCTGGCCCTAGAACACCTTCACATGCCTTCATCGTTACATGATTTTCGCCCCTGGAACAAATAGCATCCTGGAAAAATCGAGGACCAGAGCCATGGCGCGCGTAGCACAATAGTGTCAAACTCGTATCATTTTGGATGACCTGACAAGTTCCGACAACAAAATGCCGATCCCATCTCCGCTGTGGTCACGAAGCCCGAGAAAGAAATGGGGAGGGGACAGGGATTGCGTGCGCCACCAAAGGAACCAGCTGATGTATGCAGGCACAGAGATACCACTAGTTAGGACTTCTTCCCCGAAGAGGAGAGCATGGGGGGCAGGCCTGCCAACACTCCCTTTCCTTCCCTGGACCCACTTCTTGATGGAGTGCGGAGTGCATTGCCCAAGAGCCTCTGCTGCGTTGGAAGCAAGATGGCGGCAGGATGGCCAACGCTGGGGCGCAAAACCTGTGTGTATGTATCCAGTTTGGCTGGTCAGCTATAGGCGGTTCTGAGTCTACGTTGTCTCCCTGCATTTCCTAACCTGTTGATTGGGCGTCTGTTTCTGTTGGGTCCATTGCTAGGTATCACTGATGATCAAACTTGCGGAAAATCATCCTCCTCATCAAAAAGTATTCTAATGACCAAGCCACAGCAAAGTCTACTTTCAAGAGCATACAACTTACAGAGTTAACGAGGACAAATTGAGATTCCCTAAGTATCCAAACTGCTGCAATCATCGTAGTCACTGTGGGAGCTGAGTCTGTAATGTGGCACTTAGGATGTGCTCATAGCCTAAGGGTCTAAATTCATGTGATTTGGGGCTTGTTATTTGCTTATATGCTGCAAAAAGGAGAAAATGAAGGCAGGTTGAGCAATACAGACTTTTCGTATTTTTAGCACGCGAGTTTCCAAAACCAAATTCTACACGTTTGGCAGGAAGCTCGGTTTTAAGCCAGGATCTCAAAGGCCTGTGGGGACCAGGCCACCAACAGAAGTGAGAAACGCGGGACAAGGGGAGACTGAGGCAAAGGGGAAACAGTGGGTTCCGTCCTCAGAGGCCAGAAATTCTTCAGCCCCAGCCAAATGGTTGCCCTTTGGGAATGTTGGCCCCGTGTGGCTATAATCCTGTCATTTTTCAAAAGAAACTGGAAATCCAATCCCCCCCCCCCCCCCGAAAACCTTTTCAATTTTCAGATGTTGGCCACACATGAGCAGAGGCTGGGTTGGGCCTGAAGATCGTCAGTCTCTGGTTTAGTAGAAAGGGCGATAGACTAATAATCAGGACACCAGGGTGCAAACCCGATTATCCCCTATGGGTGTGGGATCTTTGACAAATTGCTTAATCTCTGTGGGCTTCTGCTTGCACATCTGTGGGCTGGAGATAAGAATGTCTACCATGATGGTGCCCCAGATTTGTGTGAATGGAATGGATGGTCAAAGAGTTTGACATCGGGCCACTTACCAGACCGTTGTTAGGGTTGCTGAATGTCGTTGGTTTGATACACATCGGGGATGATGGTAAGGTTAATTGTTTCTCAACCAGCCTCCTGAGCCTGAGAGAAACCTCCCCCCACCCAAATTTTTTTAAAAACTTTCTCCATTTTTTAAGGATGTTATGTGTAAGTAATCTCTACACCCAGCATGGGGCTCGAACCTACAACCCTGAGATCAAGACTCGCATGCTCTACCGGTTGAGCCAGCCCACCAGCCACCCCGGAAGGGGTGGTCTTCTTAAAGTCAATAACCATGAGTCAGAAATGTTTCTTAATTGTTTATTTATTTATTTTGAGGGAGAGAGAGAGAGAGAGAGTGAGTGAGCGAGCTTGAGCAGGGGAGGAGCAGAGAGAGAGGGAGAGAGAGAGAAACTCAAAGAGGCTCCCCACTGTCAGCGCAGAGCCCAACACGGGGCTCGAACCCACAAACCGTGAGATCAGGACCTGAGCCGAGATCAAGAGTCGGACGCTTAACCGACTGAACCACCCAGGTGCCCCAATTCTTTTTTTAATTTTATTTTTAACTGACATACAGTTGGCATATTATATTAGTTTCAGGTGTACCACGTAGTGACTCGTGGTGAGAAGTGTGGTCACCATCTGTCACCCTACAGAGTAATTGAAATATTATTGACTCTATTCCCAAAGCTGTACTTTGCGTTCCCGAGACTTATTTATTTTATAACTGGAAGTGTGTACCTCTTAATCCCCTTCGCCCCTTTTGCCTGTTTCCCCACCCTCCAGAAAGGAAAGTGAACAGAAGTGGGAGTGCAGGATGGGAGGGGACCTGGGCATCTACCCAGGCCACTGCTCAGCTTTGGGGGGAGGGACCATAAAGCCTCTAGTCCCAGTAAGATGGACAGTGCAAGGTGCCTGGTGTAAGCCCTGGCCTAAATTTGAAAGCATGCCTGTTGCTGCGGTCACCTGTCATGAGGAAGCTCGGGGTAGCCGTAGCTCGCAGATTTCAGTTCAGTGACTACATGAATAATTCATTAGCCATTTTGTCAGGTTGTGGCAACTATTTCCCTCTCTCTCTCTCAAAGGCTGAGACCTAGCTGTGAAGAATTAACTGGCAAGAAAGCGTTTGCACGCTTTGCTTTACGGCTCAGAAGTGCCAGATGGAGAGATGTATCTTCTTGAACTCATTTTTCTAACTTACCTGCGATTCCCTATTTGACAGCATTTTCTTAGTCACTGATTAGGTGGGCATAGATTTGGATGATCTGCTGTGTGAATAAGAGGGTCATGTTGCTTCTCAGAAAACCACATTCCATCCTTGTAAAACCTGCCTTCCCTTCCTGTTTGAAAACACATCTTGTGGAGGAAGTCGATATGATCCTGAAAAGTTGCTGGTACTTACTGTTCTGTAGTTTCGGCTAAAATGTGTAAGGCATTTGCAGGTAAAACGATACAATGTTTGGGGTTTGCTTTAACAAATGTAGCTGTGTGTGTGTTTAAGTGTGTGAGGGAGAATGAATGAAAGAACATCAGGCAGAAATTGATCAGTGTGGAAGCTGAGTGATGAATGCATTGGGGCTCATGATACTATTCTCTCTAATATTTTATAAGAAAGGGAAAAAGTAAACTATTTTGCATAGCCTACATGATGGTTTAATACTTCACTGCCATCCTGCCATCCATGGAAATTTGTCTTCATTTTTTTTAATGTTTATTTTTGAGAGAGAGAGAGAGAGAGAAAGCAGGGGAAGAGCAGAGAGGGGGACAGAGGAGCTGAAGCAGGCTCTGTGCTGACAGCAACGGGCCCGATGTGGGGTTTGAACTCACGAACTGTGACACCATGACCTGAACCGAAATCTGACACTCAACCACTCAGCCACCCAGGCGCCCCTGTCTTTTTTTTTTTTTTTTTAAGTTTATGTATTTATTTTTGAGAGAGACAGAGACCGCATGAGTGGGGGAGGGGCAGAGAAAGAGGGAGAGCGAGAATCCCAAGCAGGCTCCAAGCTGTCAGCACAGAGCCCGACGCGGGGCTCGATCTCACGAAACTGTGAGATCACGACCTGAGTAGAAACCAAGACTTGGACGCCCAACCGACTCAGCCACCCAGCCACCCCGTTTATCTTTATTTTTCAATCATTAATTGTGAAATAATCATATACTCATTATGAAAAAAAATCAAGGAATACAGAACATACGAACAGTGAAATTCCCTGTTCACATTTCACTGTGACCTCTCTCCCATCCCACAGCCCCAGAAGTAACCACGGTACAAGTTGGGGGTGTATATTCTTTCAGAACTTTCTTTATGCACACACACGGACATATGTAGAAATGAGTGTGTTTCTTTTTAAAGGATTGTGGTATTATCGAGGGCAATTTGATTTTATAGAAGATTCAATTTCCCCCCAAGTAAAACATGTCTCCACTCCTATAATATAAATGAGGGAAAAGGTAGGTGTCACTTAATCGAGTTTTATGCGTTGGCAGATTTTTCTCTAACTATAAAGAAATGCACTTCATTTATTACCAGCTTAAGCTTTATTGAGAGCCCAGAATGAAATGAATGTGACCAGAATTCTCCCCGTGATTACTTGAAAGTATGGCCACTGAAAGCAACTTGAGGCAACTTTTAACTTTAATTGATCGCTGACATCTTTAGCTGAATACATTTTCTCATGTACGTTTCAGAGGAAAAAGCAAACCCACTGAGGCCAAAGAAATCAGCTCACGATTTTGCTTAATTTTTAAAGAGCGAAGAGGAAAGAAACCATTTTGTAGTAATGTTTGGTTCGGCTTGTGCCGGCGGGGCGGCAGCATTTAGATTCATTAACTCTTAATGAATGATGAGTGGTAGGAGCTGTCGATATATTTTGAAAGGATGCTCGCTCTCCCTTTTTGTTCTGTAACATCTCCAACCGCCCCCGCCTGTCTCCCCATCTTGTTCAGTTTTGTGTAAACTTTGGAATATCGGCTCTGTTTCTCCCCGATGCCTCGTATTTACTGCCAGCAGCGGCGAGCACTACAGACATTAAGAGCGGACCTTCTTTGTTTTCTCTCAGATTCCCCTTTGCACCTGCAGGAACCCGTGTGGCGCGCGCGCGCGCGCACACACACACACACACGCGCGCGCGCGCTCATTTATTCACTGCGTCTCTAATTGGCTTCATATGAAGCTGGTGCTCGGATATCGTCCTAAAGAAACCCGTTTGTCGAAGAAGCGTTTAGCAAATATTTGCCGTGTGCAAAGACGTGTACCAAACTCTAATGGCTAAGTCTCACCCCCAAGTGAACAATGGTGACCGCCATCCAGACACTGGAGGGGTAACTTTTGTGCTAACTTGAATGATCTGTATCCGTGGTTCTCTATCGGAGTGGGTGGGCGGTGGGAGGTCTGGGGTCCGTGGTAAGTGGTCCACAAATCTCTGTGCAGGTTGAAGAAGCGACATATATTTAGGTGTAAGGCATTAAGGAGGAATCCGCAGTAGTGGCTTCTTTCATTTGCTTTTTTAAGACTTGTGAAATATACAGAACACAAAATCTGTGGCTTTCACCACTTTGAAATGCAGGATTCGGTCCACGAATGATATTCACGGTGTCAGTGCCACCGTTACCACTGTTTCCAAAATGTTTTCATTGTTCCAAAGAGAAACTCTGTACCCGGGGCACCTGGGCGGCTCGGGTGGTTAAGCGTCCCACTCTTGATTTGGGCTCAGGTCATGATCTCACGGTTTCACGAGTTCGAGCCCCGCGTTGGCCTCTATGTTCACAGTGCAGAGCCTGCTTGAGCGTCTCCCTCCCTCCCTGCCCTTCCCCTGCTCGTGCCCTCTGTCTCTCTCAAATAAATAAGTAAACTTAAAAGAACAAAGAAAGAAACTCTGGACCCATTAAGCAATAGTTCCCCAAACTCGTCTTTCCCAGCCCCCTGGTAACCGCTCATCTGCTTTGTCTCTATGGACTTTGCCTATTTGTGATATTCCTTGTTTTGTTTGTTTGTTTTTTAATTTCATTTTTTATTTTTTAAAATTTACATCCAAATTAGTTAGCATCTAGTTCAACAATGATTTCAGGATTAGATTCCTTAGTGCCCCTGACCCAATTAGCCCATTCCCCCCTCCCACCACCCCTCCCATAACCCTCAGTTTGTTCTCCATATTTATGAGTCTATTCTGTTGTGTCCCCCTCCCTGTTTTTATATTATTTTTGTTTCCCTTCCCTTATGTTCATCTGTTTTGTCTCTTCAAGTCCTCATAGGAGTGAAGTCATATGATTTTTGTCTTTCTCTGACTAATTTCACTTAGCATAATCCCCTCCAGTTCCATCCACGTAGTTGCAAATGGCAAGATTTCCTTCTTTTTGATTGCTGACTAATACTCCATTGTATATATAGACCACATCTTTATCCATTCATCCATCGATGGACATTTGGGTTCTTTCCAGACTTTGGCTATTGTCAATAGGGCTGCTATAAACAATGGGGTGCATGTGTCCCTTCGAAACAGCACACCTGTATCCCGTGGATAAATGCCTAGTCGTGCAATTGCTGGGTTGGAGAGTAGTTCTGTTTTTAGTTTTTTGAGGAACCTCCATCCTGTTTTCCAGAGTGGCTGCACCAGCTTGCATTCCCATTGTTTGTTTGTTTTTACATTTATTTCTTTTTGTGAGACAGAGAGAGAGCACAAGCGGTGGCGGGGGGGGGGGGGGGGGAGGGAAGAGAGAGAGAGGGAGACACAGAATCCGAAGCAGGCTCCAGGCTCCGAGCAAGTGTTCAGCGCCGGACACGGGCTCGAACCCACGAGCTGTGAGATCATGCATGACCTGAGCCGAAGTCAGTCGGTCACTTAACCGACTGAGCCACCCGGGCGCCCCTCGTGATATTTCTTGTAAGTAAAACCATACAGCATGTGTCCTTTTGTGACTGGCTTCTTTCACTTAGCATCATGTTTCTAAGGTTTGTCCATGTTGTCGCGGGGATCAGAACCTCATGCCTTCTCACGGCTGAACGATACCGCCCTGTGTGTATCCATTCATCTGCTTATGGACATTTGGGATATTTTCCCCTCTTGGCTACTGTGAACAGGGCTGCGACGAGCATCGGCATACAAGTACCTGTTTGAGTACCTGCTTTCATTCCTCTTGGGTTTATACCTCCGAGTGGAATTGCCAGGTCACGTGGTAACCGTTTCAGGAAGTAGGTAACTGTTTCGGGAAGGACCAAGCGGTTTCCCACGGTGGCGGTACCCTCTGACATTCCCACCACCAACATACAATGCTTCCAATTTGTCTACACCCTCACCAACACTTACTTTCCTTTTTTGTGTAAGCCATCCGAGTAGTTGCGAAGGACATAGTGGCTTCTGGTCACAGGTTTTCTCCACCCGCGACGGTCATGTGCACGGGAGCGTGTGTCACAGGGGGATCTATGAAATATTCCATATGCAAAAGGTCTTCTCAAATTCAGCACGTTCGAGAAGCTCTAATGTCGTTCACGCATGTTTAGACGTTTTCCGGATTGCGCGTTTTAAAAACATTTTGTGCCATCGTCGCAGTAACCTTGTGCAGTATAGGTGGTGTTGTCCCCACGTGGAGAAACTGAGGCTCGGAGAAGTTAAACAATTTGCAGACGCAGTTGTCACACCCAGGGTGCCCAGTTCCCGATTCCCGGGGAGTGTTGGTCTGCCTTTTACTCTCATCACCTGTCTGGTTTTTTTTTTTGTAATCTTCATGCATTTACTTTCCATGCCACGGCCTGCCTGTCTACAGTGGTTTTTCTCCTTCATTATAAACTGTACCCAATTCTCTTTTATTCTGACCAAAGCTGTCCTATGTGGGCAATACTCAGAAATCTAAGATATCGGAAAATAGAGACAGGAAAAAAAATAATTGTGAGTTCGAATACCATGGTATGCTTCCATAACGTGTACATGCGTAGAGAGCGCCCGGGGGGCTCAGTCGGTTGAGCGTCGGACGTCGGCTCAGGTCGTGATCTCACTGTCCATGGGTTCGAGCCCCGCATCGGGCTCTGCGCCGGCTGCTCGGAGCCTGGAGCCTGCTTTGGATTCTGTGTCTCCCTCTCTCTCTGCCCCTCCCCTGCTCGCTCTCTCAGAAATAAAATAAACATTAAAATTTTTTTTGAAAAAACAGACACATGCATATATACAGATAGGCCTAAATTTGCACGTATACATGCAATGGAGTGTGTGAGGATGGGGGGGGAGAGAGAGGTGTGGAAGTCTATCTTTTTATCTGGGATTCTCACTGCCAAGGGTAGGCTGCCGTGGCAAATAATGCAGATCATTTCCTTGGGAAACCTCGCAGAGTTCGTTTCTTTTCTGCTCAGCGCCCCCCCCCCCCCCCCAAGCCTAATAATGACGGTCTGGTTGAGAGAGGGGCTCACAGGGAGGCTTTTCGCCCTAACACCCCAATCTCAGGGCTGCCCAAGTGGCGTGAGCAGACAGGGTTTAAAATCTGGGCGCATGAGCACAAATTCCAAAAATAGCCCTCTCGCTTTTTGTGAAGCAGAGAATCAAAGGCTCTCTCCCCTCGGGAAGGGCCCCTGTGCAATGCCCGGATGACGCCATGCCCATTAACAGAGTCGGGCGCGTGGGGACCCAGAAATAGCAGCCCAGCCCCGCCTGTGCTCAGATGACTTCAACGGAACTTGCTGTGTCGGGGAGTTCATTCATTCATTCATTCTAAATTCGTTTATTCACCTAACGGAACCTTTATTGACTCTGCTTTGGTGCCAGATTTTGAGTCAGGAACCGGGGATCGAGAGAGGAGCGAGGAATATCACTGTCCCAGGGGGTGGAGCCACACACAGACAATAGAGAGGGCGAGGTGGGCGGAGCCACACACAGACAATAGAGAGGGCGAGGTGGGCGGAGCCACACACAGACAATAGAGAGGGCGAGGTGGGCAGCTTAGTGGGGATTCCTTCTGGATGATCAGGCCTGAAGCTCAGCACGGAACTCTAAAGGGGAAGAACGTAACCATCAAGACGAGTATTCAACGGTCACACTTACGGAACACCTACCGGGACCGTGAGCGCATCGTAACGTAATAATCATGGTAACACAAATAACAATTCACGTTTATTGAACGCTTCCTATGTGCCAGTGTATTGAGCCCCTTTTTTCCCCAAGGTTAAAAACTATGCTTTTTTTCTTTTTATTAAAATAAAAAAAATTAATTCCGGTGTAATTAACATACAGTGTCATATTAGTTTTAAGTACACAGTGCAGTGATTCAACAAGTCCATACATCACTCGCCTCTGGTAAACATCAGTTTGTTCTCTACACTTAAGAGTCTGTTTCTTGGTTTGTCTCTCTCTCTCTCTCTCTCACTCACTCTCGCTTTTTTTCCTTTTTGCTCAATTGTTTTATTTCTTAGGTTCCGTACATGAGCAAAATCATATGGGATTTGTCTTTCTCTGACTTACTTGTTTCGCTTAGCATTATACTCTCTAGATCCATCCATGTTGTTGCAAATGGCCAGATTTCATTCTTTTGGCTTCATTCTTTTTTTATGGCTGAATTCCATTGGGTATATATACCACCATTTTTTTTTTTTTTAAGTGAGCTCTGCACCCAGCGTGGGGCTTCAACGCATGACCCATGAGATCAAGAGTCCCATGATCCACTGACAGAGCCAGCCAGGTCCCCTATACCACCTTTTCTTTAGCCATTCATCTATGGATGGACAATTGGTTGGGCTGCTTCCATAATTTGGCTATTGTAAATAATGCTGCTATCAACATCGGGGTGCACATATCCTTCTGAATTAGTGTTTTCATATTCTTTGGGTAAATACCCAGTAGTTCAATTGCTGAATCCTATGGTAGTTCTATTTTTAATGTTTTTGAGGAACCTCCAGACTCTCTCCCACAGTGGCTGTACCAGTTTGCATTCCCACCAGCAGCGCACAAGGGTTCCTTTTTCTCCACATCTTTGCCAACACTTGTTGTTTCTTGTGTTTTTGATGTTGGCTATTCTGACAGGTGTAAGGTGGCATTTCATTGCGGTTTTGATTTGCATTTCTCTTATGATGGGTGATGTTGAGCATCTTTTCATGCGTCTGTTGGCTATATATCTGTATGTCTTCTTTGGAGAAATGCCTCTTCATGTCTTGTGCCCATGTTTAATCCAATTATTTGTGGGTGTTTTTGGTGTTGAGTTATATAGGTTTTTTATATACTTTGGATACTCACCCTTTATTGGATATGCCATTTACAAATATCTTCTCCTAGTCAGTAAGTTGTCTTTTAGTTGTGTTGATTGTTTCCTTTGCTGTGCGGAAACTTTTTATTTTGATGTGGTCCCAAGAGTTAGTTTTTGCTTGTTTTCCTTGCCTCTGCAGATATATCTAGAAAAATGTAATGATCGGTATCAGAGAAATTACTGCCTGTGCTCTTTTCTAGGATTTTTATGGTTTCAGGTCTCACACTTAGGTCCTTAATCATTTTGAGTTTATTTTTGTGTATGGTGTGGAAAGTGGTCCAGTTTCATTCTTTTGCATGTAACTGCCCAGTTTTCCCAACACTATTTCTTGAAGAAACTGTCTTTTTCCCATTGCATATTCTTGCCATACTAAGCCCTTTTAAATAGACTTTATTTGGGGGGTGCCTGGGTGGCTCCGTGGGTTGAGCATTGGACTCTTGACTTAGGCTCAGGTCATGATCTCCTGGTTTGTGGATTTGAGCCCCGCATTGGGCCCTGCACTGGCTGTGCAGAGTCTGCTTGGGATTCTCTCTCCCTCTCTCCCTCTGCCTCTCCCTGACTCGTGCTCTCTCTCTCTCTCTCTCTCAAAATAGATAAATAAACTTTAAAGAAAAATAAAAATACAAATAGACTCTATTTCTTAGAGCATTTTTAGGTTCACAGCAAAATTGAGGGGAAGGGACCGAGAATTCCCATATACCCCCACACCCCATCCCCACCAGGTACCGCCTCCCCCCGTTATCAAGATCCCCCACAGGACTGATGCGTTTGTTACAATCCACGAATTTCCATTGATACATCACTATCACCCAAAGCCCATGGTTTACATCAGGGTTTGCTCTTGGCGTGGCACCCGCTTTGAGCTTTGACAAATGTATGCTGACAGCGGGCAGAACAGCTTTATTGCCCTAAAAAGCCTCTGTGCCTCAGCATTTTATATATATTAACTCATTTAATTGGAGCACTGACCTTGGGAGGCACGGGCAGTTATCATTGCCATTTTACAGATGGGAAAACAGAGGTACAGCGATTTCAAGAAACTTGCCCAACCAAGTGTTCTGATCCAAACGCCAGCACGGCTCATTTCCTTTCTGGGGATCCCTCTACAAATCTTCATCTACCTACATACAGCTTACATGGTCGCGATCAGGCTATACCTCGATTTATAACCTGTTCCTTCGGCTTGACAACATTGTAATAGCACATTGGGTGTTTCGACATGGAATACTTCTAACTGTTTCAAAATCACGAAAGGGAAAAACACGGCGGAAGACATGTAAACAATAAATGTCAGAATCTCCTACAACCTTGGCTTCTAAACGCAACTTTGAACACTGTTTTAGTACACTTCCTTTCAGGGTTTTTCTTTTGCTCGCTTTTCCAATAATTTTTGCTTGGTAGACGTCACGTTGTTGTGGTTTAAATGAAAGTCACGTAGGTCGCGTCTTCACGGAACCCCCTGAACCAAACAGACCCTAGGCAGTGCAACGTTTTGAGAACATCCATCTGCAATAACAGTCACAGAAATGTTTTCAGGAGAGAGGGTGGAGCTTACACGATTCGGTGCATCCGCTTTGCTGGATTCTAAATAAATTAGGGAGGCTGCATGAGTCTTGAAAGCCCCGTTTACTTCACACCTTCCCTTCTCCATTGAGCGGGAAGCTCCATGAGGCCATGGTTTTGCTCACCACGTTATCCCCAGCACCGAGCAGTGCCTCCCTCCGTTGGCTTTCCCTCTTGTCTCTCCCCCAGTCCAGATGTACGCACTGCAACAAGGGTGTAGTTCTTGAAATTTAATTCAGATGATGCGCTATCCTTGTAGGCCATGGCAGAGTCTTGATTTTTTTTAAAAAATTTTTTTTTCAGTTTATTTATTTATTTTGAGAGAGAGAGAGAGAGAGAGAGTGCGAGCAGGGTAGGGGCAGAGAGAGAGAAGGGAGTGAGAGAATCCCAAGCAGGTTCTGCAGCATTGTCAGCCCAGAGCCCAACGGGGGCCTCGAAGCCATGAACCGCAAGATCATGACCTGAGCCGAAATCAAGAGTCAGACGCTTAACCCACTGAGCCATCCACGTGCCCTCAGAGGCCTGATTTTATTGTGACTGGAACAGAAGACCTGGGGCCAGTGTTGACCTTGTGAAAGGAGAGACATTTTCTCAGTCGTAGCTGCAGGAATGCGGGTACGCGTCATTTGGTCTGTAGGGTGGCGATGGGAAAAGGCTTCTATTTTCTAACTGAGCCAAGTGGCAGGGCAGCAGATGAGGAGAGTGAGAGGTCGAAATAAGTGTGAAATAGCTGTCTCGGAAAATAGGGGAGGCTTCTAAGGAAACGTAGTGGGATTTCTGAGCAATGTGTAAGGATTCATTAGAGGTCTGAAGAAATGAGGAATCAAAAGGAAACCAGTGAGCCCAGACGTGGGGTTTTCTGCCCTCAGCTACTTATAGTTGTTTCCTCCCCCCAGATCTTCCTCAAAAGAACTTTCCTTTTGTCTGAAGCCCAAGGCAAGGGTTCACCCGGTGTCCCTGAATCTGCTTCAGGGGGGCCCAAGAATCCCCAGAACGTCTATGCAAAATGTGTGCATATGTGCATTTTCTAGAGAATGAGTCCTTGGCTCTCTCATTAGATTTTCAAAGGAGTCTTTGAACCCCCAAAGATTAAGAACCCCTGTTGAAATACCCTGATAGTACAGTCCTTCAGGACCGCCCCACAGGCGGCCTCATTGTCTCACTAATTGCCTTATATGAAGGCCCATTTGGGTAACTCCCAGCTTAAACCCCTAGTATGCCCTTCAACTCCTGCACCTCTCCCCCACCGCCACCCACCGCAATGACCCCAGGGGGAGGGGACGGTGCCTTTCCCTCAACATGTGATGTCCATCATCACCCTGCCTTCATTGGACCGGTCTCCTCCTACTAACAGACATTGGTGCTGTCCAGCCTTGAATACGTTGGATCAAAGAGCGTGTGCGTGTAAGGACTCCAAAGAGTGGTCAGCGATCTGCGCTTACATCGGTGATATGTGAACTTGCTCGTTTAACCGCACCGGGAATTGTTACTCCTTGCCAACCTGACAGTTGGAACTGGTGCGTTGGTGTGTTTGTTTGTTTTAACCGTGTCACCACAACCTGGGCTTCACGGATGGGCAGCATACTCCTGGTTTGTGTTTCTCTGCGTTGTCCGGGGGCGAAGGGGTTTCACAACCTCCTTTCGATTCTCCAGGGCGAATCTCGGCCTCTGAACGGTTACAAAATAAGGCTGGAAGGGGCTTACAGCAAATCGCTAAAGAAAAGTCGACAACACCAAGACAGAAATGGCAAACGGGGGTGTTACAACGTCACGACAATCGCCCAAGATGCCGGAAGTCCCCATCTTATACGGCTCCTGACGTCCTTTCTTACCTGGCACCTCAGATGTTTAGACTCTCCGTGTGCCTTAACACTTAAAAAATAATAATTTCTCATCGAAATCTGGGGTTGAGAAATGGGCTTTCTGGGAAGCACGGCGCGCCCCCCCCCCACCCCGGGTTTGTCAATGAGTCCTACCTTAGGTTCAAATCTTGCTGATTTCCTGTGCTCGCCTTAAAAGTGTTGAGTGCACACGAAGCTGTCAAACAAAGCACGTTTGCAGCGTTCAATTTCTTTCACTTTGTAGGATTTTCTTCCTCCGTAGATTCTATTTCCATCCCAAAGAAGCTACTGACTGCTGGCTTTTCTTTCCCCAGAATCTCCCCACTTTGTGGAAAAGCGTTTTAACCTTAAGACGTGTCGCTAAAGAACGCCACCACAGTCCAAGTGATTTTTCCCGGTATCCCAGTGTTCAGAAAGGGTGGCTCCACGTTCTTGCCACCTGCAAGGACAGTGTCCCTTCTGTCATCTTGGAGGAAGTGTATGGCTTGCCTTTTGTTTACCGCTGCCCTTCTGATTCTGTCTCTGTCCGTAATGAGGTAGGTGATAGGATCCCGGAGTTACAATGCCTCTGTGGGCTAAGGAAATTGAGGGCGAGGATTTGTCCCAGGAAATCAGTGATAAACTGGGACTCGAGACTTAATCTTCTGATACCCACTATCTTTCTGGGAGGGAGCGTTGTGTAGTAAGTAATGGGAATTCCTCTCTGACGCTAGGCCTCGGTCCTACAACTTCCTAGATGTGACGCTTGTTGCAAGGTACGGCGCCTCGCCTCTGTGGGCCTCTGTCCTCGTCTACAAAGTGGAGATGATAACGCTTCCTTTGCAGCGTGGTTGTAAGGGTATCTACAGAACACCTGGCACGTCGTCGGTAAAATACGAAGGTTCGTTCGCCTGTCTGTCCGCACCACCGGGAAGAGAAAAGTTCGGTCAGTAAAGAAACAGATGGATCAAGAGCCGGGATTCCTTGGAGCGGGAAGAGCTCTTCGAGATCAGACACTTGGACTTAAGAGAGAATCGTGTCTTTTAAGGCACCTTTGTTTCGAAGGCCGTATTAACAATGGATTGTTGCAGAGTGAAAATGTGTTGTGCCCTAAAATAAGAATTCCCATGCTTGGCATTCATCCGATAATGGCTATAGGCCAGTTATATTTAAGACGGTGCCAGAGTAAAACGAAACGAGGTGAGCTTTTTTTGTTTTTAATTAGAGGGCAACATGTATTTTAAGAATACAGTGGCGCGCAGACGATGAATAAATGTAGCCTATAGAGCCATTAAAATGTATGTCACAACGGAAGAAATAAGCGGGCCATCAAAATATTTGGGGGACTGTCAGATGAAATTTCACATAAATTATTTCTTCTCGACTTTTTTCCCCCCACCCACCCAAAATTGCTTTGGTCTGTCTACCAGAAGGAGAAAAATAAGCTTAATACAGAGCTAAATGCTTGTCTTCCTAACACTACAAAAGAAACATTTGTTCCCCCAGATAACTCTTAAGTAAACTGCTGTCAAAACAATTAGTGTTATTTTTCTATTATCTTCCTATTTGAGAGTAAATAACCATTTCATGAATATGTTAATTATCTGGTAGGTGGAGAAGATAAGGACGGTCCCTATATCTCCAGAAGCAACCGATAAATCATCAATTGCATACAAAAACACAAGAAAGGGTTCTAAGCTGGGGAGTGTAAGTCCACATCTCAGCCGACTGAAATCAGTTCAGCTTTGACGGTTTAAAGAGATCCAGAACAGAAGTGACAACGTTGTGATCGAATTAACCACGAATAAACCTTCCTTTGTGCACGGTGGCTGCGACGAGACCATCTTCTGGCTGACCAAGTAGTGCGTGGTTGAATGCCATTGCCAACAAAGGTCTCTCCTTTTCACACATTTTAGAATCTACATTTCAGGATTCTGTCGTGGTCGTTTGAAAGAATTCGGGAAGGGAGGCTAAACCATTGAGTGGGTTCCTCTCATGTAAAAACAAAACAAAACAAAACAAAACCCCCAACAAAAACAAAAACAAAAACCACCCCAAAACCTAGTTCACGCTCTCCGTGCCGGACAGATATTTTCTGTCTAAAACCCCGTTTTAAAAAGAAACGGTTGGCGCTTACTTTCAGCTTCATATACCTTTAGGAATCGTATCCAACTTTGGGCAGCTTTGAACGTGCCTTTTGAAATCCCCGGCACAGAATTCCTCGCCATCCACCGTGGTTGAGCGTTCTGTTGAAAGGGCACACACATTTTGAGGGGCGAGTGGAGGTGGGGGTGGGGAGGAAACACACAAGAGTGCCTTCCTTTCCTATTTTGAAGGGGCGAGATGTATTTTTCCATATTAAATATTTTGCAGAAGTTGAATGCCGCATTGTGGCAGGTAATTAAAATGTAAATTTCAGTATCTATGCTTGCTTTGTGATTTTTAGAAATACATTTAAGTTAGTTGTCTTTTCAAACATGTGGTCAGCTGTTGTATTCACATATGGTCAAATGATCAAAGTCTGAACTCCTCTCTAATTGTCCCCCTGCTGCTCGTCTGCTCTGTCGGTGATCAAGGCCTCAGCAGGTGATGAGAAAGGCATGAGAACAGGCTGGAAGGAGAATGAGGCACCGAGAGGCCCAGGCTGAAAGAAATAAAGACTTCCAGTACATCACCCTGGAAAAGTGACGGAAAAGTGACGTCTGGTTAGTAGTGCTTATATATATTTTTTGTTCGCCAATCTGCATACATTTTTTTTTTTTCCTCCAGCTAAATGGAAGTGGAGCCAGGCCCGGCTCCCCGAGACGGAGCCCCACACATCAGCGCCGCCGCCGGCCCCGGTGCAATGTTTACTTGCCTCGCGAGGAAGCTGCGAAGTCGCACAGTTTATAGTATTTCACATGTTTGTGGAAATCATTGCGATTCTTTTCACTTCTGCTTGTCATTGTTTGCCTGGAGTTCACTTTGCCAGATGGCGCTTTATTGTCACTGGTGGTTACACCTCGCTATTGGATCAGTTCGAGACCAAATGGTGTGAAGAGCTTTCATACTTAGAGGATTTAGTCAAACATTCATTCTCTGCTATTCAGGCCGCTCGAGCACTAATTCACAAATGAGCCGGCTGACCTAGGAATGGAGGCAGGAGAAAAGGGCCCAGGTCTTTTCTCCTCCTAAATTATTAATTTGCCTTCTATTTACCATCCAAATTGGGATGAAGCACAATTAAGCAGGAGTATCTTGCATAAACATAAATAGGGTGCCAGGGAAACGGGGGAGGGGGCGTGGTGGAAAACAAGATAACCGCGTTATGTGAATTCTGCCAGGGCTTAAGGGGCTTGGCCGGTCTGCACAAAAACACGGCCTATTCTTTTTCCCACCGGTCCTGATTCCTGGTATCCTCCGGTCGCTCATCGACGGGCCGGTGCTAGCCACAAATGCCATGAATGAGCTCATCAAGATTTTTTTTTTTTTTGTCCTTTGGCATACCGTCTTTGAAAGTTCCTGGATGTGAAACGGATTCAAACGCGAACACCTTTCAAATGTGAACACGCTTTCAAAGTTGGAAAGGGACCTTTAAAATCCAAGAGATTCCATTCATCTTATGTGCTTTACATGGGCCGGGGGGGGGGGGTGGGGGGGGGGGTTGGAGAGTCTGGACAAATTCTGGCTGGGTGCGCTTTCCCCGCTTTGGAAATTGGGTGATTTAGGGGCCCGCTGGTGGTGTTTTTGTTTTTTTCGCTTTATTGTTTTACGCTTGAAAAGAGGGGGCAGTGGAGAAAGGGTTAAGCAAACAATGACTCAATTGCTCTGCCTAATTTTGTTTCTTATTAAATATGAGGCCCTCTCATTGCCACTCCACGTTTCTTTTTCCTTGGGACGGGAGTATAGCTTTACCTAACTATTCAAAGTCATGTTGAAAGGACAAAGAAAGCACCGATGTGAAGAGGGAGGTTCTTTGGCAGAAGGCAGGTGCTGAGGGATTTGGAGGTTATTATAGAAAAAAAAAATCCTTGAAGCCCTTAGTGCAATGCCTTGGCGTAGTAAGAAAGGCAAACAGGATAATGGATTGTATCAACAGAGGGAGCGGACCCAAATCAAAAGACGTGATCTTGTTACTGTATGGCCTGATATTGTCCCTCTACAAAGAGCTGGTTGGCGCTAATCAAACACACTGCGCTGCCGGTCTAATCACCTTGTCCTCAGAAGCCTATTGTCCTGGGCAAGGCCCAGTTCACAGAACAGCCCGGAGGACGATCCCCGGGTTTTCCAGTGAAGGTGTAGGCTTTCTCCTTCGTTACAGTTTGTGCCTTGGGGTACAATGCAAAATTATGTAATAATGGCATCCCCAGGCCTGACCCCAACCCTGGGGGGAAAGCCACGGCAGTGGGGGTGGCGGCTTTGCTTGGGAAGTGAGCACAGCTGGGGAGGAACAAAGGATCAACTGGGGGCCTTCTGGTTTTTCCGCGCGACATTTCTGGACTGCGGCTCTTTGCTATGCTAAGTGGGCTACCAAGTAATTGGGCCTGCCCTTATGGAGGGGAGGGGACAGTGAAAGCTGGAAGGGCCTAGTGAGAAAACAGGAACCGTGAAGCCAGGCATTGGGGGGTGGGGGCGGGGGCGGGGATGGGGGGGCGCGCCCTTTGCTTTCACGAAGCTCCGAGAAGCTCAACTATGATGTAGGTAGGGAGAACCGGCTTGAACGTTAAAGCACGAGTCTTGGCATCTTCCTTTAGGACACGGGACCAAAAAGTGGCTAAAGAGTGTAAATAATCTGGAGTTAGGAGGAAGCCCGTGTGCACTTTGGAGGGTCGCCTCTGGGGGCCTCGGCTTCCTCATCTGAAAAACTGAGAAGGGGGGGGGCGTGCTTCTTGAGATCGAAGGTCTCTCCTTGCAAGATCCAGAAATTCCTGGCTTTGGGTTCATATGGCGGAGGCCAATCAAATGCTTTCATCAGCTTGCCATCGGATGTTGAGTGATATATTGCCCCCAGTTAAAATGTGACCCTACTCAGTGACCCTCTTGCAAACATTAATTGCACCGAACATCTTTCTCCTCCAACAAGAGTATCTTCTTGAAAAGGCCACTCATTTACTTAAGAGTCAGTTCAACTCATCCAATTTGGTGACGTAGGTCTAAAATAAAGGTTAGGAAGAGACGATTCTCCTCAGAGGCTTTGCCGGCGATTACTAAAAAGGACCTTCTGAACGTCTAGAGATGAGAATAGAAAGATGTATAACTAAGGCTTTACTGTAGCCGTGAAGGATTTTGTAGGAAACCTTTGATTTGCCCTGGGAAAGGAATGGCAAATTTTGAAGTGTAGGGAAACAGCAAAGCGGAATAAGCAATGATGGTCCGTTTTGCAAACTGGCTGATGGAGAAAGATAGGTTCGTTTTTAAGGAGAAAACAAACCGCATCAAACAAGCATTTCTTATCGTGGAGCCAACTGTATGCAATTTTATACGGATTTTCTAGCGGATCTTGTTGTGGGCCTTTGGAGGTATTAGGAGGGCATTGTCCCGAGATGCGCAAATATCTAAAAGGAGACCTTTTCTTTTTTAATGAAAGTGCAGAAACTGCAAAACAGGGGTGGGGGAGGGAATTCTTTGAAACTACCTGAAGGAATCCAGCTGACTAGAGAGATCTTCCTTCTGCTTTATTGCATCCAATTCACCCACCCTTTTAGTAATGCTGTGCTTTTTAGGAAAACGGTGTTCAGTTGATCTGGAAATCTCGAGGTCTGCTGCAACCATGCTGTGTTTGTGTATAGATGCCAACACGGGCAGTTTTTGTCTGTTTGTTTTAATTAGCTTTTCCTTCCTGGACTTACAAGGTAGGGAGGCATCGTTTTCGGGCTCATTTCTTCTTATATGTAATCGGTAGGGAGGAAAGAGCACTGAACTTGCAGTCGGATGGATTTGGGTTTGAATCCCAGCTCCGCCATGTTGGAGCCGTGTGACCGTGGGCAAGTCACTTAACCTAGAACTTCATCTATCAAATGAAGGGGGTCAGAATGCCCTCCTGCTCGCAGAATCTGTGAAAGAAAACGCCCATGAGCTTGTCTCTGCGACTGTAGAACAATCACATACAAAATCGCTTGGGGAAGCTCCAGATCACTCCTAGGGGCAGGACCCAGTACTTCTGCCTTTGCTTTTCCACGCTGGGGAAGGCCTAGAAACAACCCGGGGAGGGGGGGGGCGGGGGAGATTTCTTATCCTTGTTTCAGGGGGAAACTGAGGCCCAGTGACGTTGAGCCCTCGCACCGTCAGCTGGCGGTGAGAAATTAGCTTCGTCTCGATGCGTCTGCTAAAGACACTTCTTCAGATCGTCTCCTGCAGGATATTTAGCGATTAATGCCAAATCTCCACCTAGGCCCCCGTGATGCATTCGTCCAAGTCAGAGAGATACAGAAGCAAGGTTCCCATGGCAACCTTTAGCCTTCCCCTTTGAGCAAGTGCGTTCCCATAGGGCCCTTCCCCAGCCAATACCCCCCCCCCCCCCCCCCAACACACACACACAGAATCTTGACTCTGAAGATACCGGTCACCTGGCCTTGTCCTACCCTGAGGAAAAGGCCAACACTTTTGTCCCTTCCATGCTCTCCTTCTCCTTCTCCAAGTTTTCTTTCATGGATCACCCCCCCTTCTCCACCCCAGCCACAGCTAGGCTGAGATTTCTGTGACAATTTTCTTTTCCAGTGGGCATTATTTGTAAGTTTTTCCCAATGTGGGGAAAGGGACGAAGGCCACAAGGAGAGCTTCAGTCCTTCCTGTCATTTGGGTGATGGTGGACAAGGTAACCCCATACCTAGGTTTGTCATTCTGGGTTCTGGGATCACCCCCCCCCCCCACTTCCGTAGGGAGCCCTACATTCCCATTGATGGTATGGACTCAAATTGTGGGCAAAGGACCCCGATTCGTCCACTCAGAGCCAGGTCCGGGTCTTGTCTGGTGTCCAGGCATGGGCGGAAGGACTAGGGAGGGATGCCACAGCTCTAGCACAAGTCACGTTGTCTCTTAGCTGCAGTGTCCCCCGAGAACAAACTTACGTCACGATAACTAAGAGCCACATTAGTCTTCAAACCTTCAAGTATTTTAAGTACAAACCCACTCTTACCTGCCCTTCTCGCCTTATCTTCCAGTATAACCCCCGGGGAAAAAATAGTGGCTCCCATTAGGCCTTTCCCATTCGCCGTACTGGTCCCTTGGATGTAGAACACATCACTGGGCCTACGGTCCTCCCGCAAGAAAGCGCGGACCACGAGCCCTCCCCATAAAACTTCCGAGGGCAGTTTTCTGTGAACACAAGCCCGCTTTGATAGTATGGAAAAAGAGGGTTTTTCCTTGCCATCCGCGGCCACTGACTCCGTTTTCCAGTAGTCACGTGATGCGATGGAAGGCGTCACTCTCTTCTTGGTTAAAATGCGATTTTTCTTTTTTTTGAGATTCACACAGATCTGCAGATCTGGAAAGGATTTTACTAGTAGCCTTACCACTTTCAAACTGGTTTTAGCAGTGGGACTTTTAAATTTTTCTAGTTTTGGGGCGCCCGGGTGACTCAGTCGGTGGGGCGTCCGACTTCCGCTCCGGTCATGACCTCGCGGTTCGTGGGTTCGAGCCCCGCGTCGGGCTCTGTGCTGACAGCTCGGAGCCCGGAGCCTGCTTCCGAGTCTGTGTCTCCGCCTCTCTCTGCCCCTCCCCCACTCTCACTTGGTCTCTCTGTCTCTCAAAAATAAATAAACATTAAACAAATTTAAATTTTCTAGTTTTTTATTTTTATAATTGTGGTAAAATACACATCATGTAAAAAAAAAAAATGACCCTCTCAACCCTTGCTTTCCCTTTTTTGAAAATAATCTGTATGCCCGACGTGGGCCTTGAACTCACAATCCCGAGATCAGGCGTCGCACGCTCCGCTGAACGATCCCGCCGACCGCCCTCCATCTCAGCCATTTTTAAGTGACAGGAAGTCCATTCACGTTGTTGGGCAACCATCAGCACCCTCCGTCTCCAGAACTTTGTCATCTTGCAGAACTGAAACTCAGCTGGATAATATTCCCTTGTCTGGACAGATTGCACGTTATTCACCTGTCGATGGGCCCTTGCGTTGCTTCACTTGCTGTCTATTGTGCACGGCGCTGCAATGAACGTGAGCGTAGGGACTGTTAAAACTGGCCCCGTGCGATCCGCTTACCATAATAGTGAGAGGATTCTCATTGCTCGGTGGTGTTTCATTGTCTCGTTTTCCCGCCAAGGAGAGCGTGGTCCAGAGAGGGAGAGAACACACAGTGGGACACCCAGTAAGTTCAAGGCAAGAGAGCCTGCCCCAGGGCCAGGCACCCTGATCTCAGCGTGCTGCTGTTTCTGCTCTTCTTGGCACTCCCAGCTGGGGAAAATGACAACACTCTTCCCTCATAGCTGCGCCGGGAACGTAGAAAATAGGAGCGGAATCCTGGGAAAGCTCTTCGACAGAGAACACGATTAGTCTGAGGACCGGCACCCTGGGTATTATTTCCTTTTGCTCCAGTCGTCCTCCAGCAACGGCGTGTGGTTTCCAGAACAGAACGGCTCATACCAGGAGCCAGCTACATCATGATACTCTAGCTTAGGAATGTGCCGTTTGATGAATGAGGTGATGCTCTCGGGGCCCTTTGGGCTGCTCCCGGCAAAGGCACTGGATAAATTCAAAGTGTTATTGTTGTGGCATTATCTGAGGAGAGGCATTTTGCTAAATAGTTTCGTGTCACTATTAATCTTCGGATGTCTGTAAACATTGAGTTGCATTTATAGAATGAGGCTTTTATTTTACTCTTTTAAGTTTATTTCTTTGTTTTGAGAGAGAGAGTACTGCAAGCAGGAGAGGAGCAGAGAGGGAGAGAGAGGGAGAGAATCCCAAGCAGGCTCTGAGCCGTCAGCACAGAGCCTGATGCGGGGCTTGAACCCAGGAACCGCGAGATCATGACCTGAGCCGAAATCAAGAGTCGGACGCTTAACTGACTGAGCCGCCCAGGGTCCCCTAGAATGATGCTTTTAAAGAAACCTGGGAAGACAACTGGATATTGTAGGATATACCCGACTCTGCTGAGTATTTCAAGAGAATTGAAAATAGTTGGAAATAATGGTACCATGGCAACAAAATGAAACTTTAAACATTTTGAAGCATGTCTCTTGTAGAAAAGATTCTGTACTGGGTTTAAGCTTTTGTTTCCGTCTCTAATGGACATGAGTCGCTTTTCACGATGTTATTTTGTATTAGCCAATCTCATTTAAGGTCAGCACAATTACGATCTGAATGGACATGTGTCATTTATCAAAAGGAAGGGAAACACTAAGTGTTCTTCATTAAAACATAATGGGTTTCTGAATCTTCCTCGTTTTTAAGAAGGCTGACAATTTTTTAGGTCAGCTGCACTTCTTGAAATTCCATCGGTCTCATGTAAAGGAAAGCAAAATGAATACAAGGGAAAAGCAGACTTCCCCTCAAGGTAGAGTTCTCCCCCCGCCACACACACACACACGCACGCACACGCGCACGCACACGCGCACACACACACGCACACGCACACGCACACGCGCACACGCACACGCACACGCGCACGCGCACACGCACACGCACACGCACACGCGCACACGCACACGCACACGCACACGCACACGCACACACATTGCTGTGAAATGGATAGTATCCTTCTTGTTTAAACTTGAGGAAACCGAGGCTCAGATTATTGCGTTTGCTCCAGTGATGGACCGAGTCAGAATCTGAACACGGGTTTCTTTTTTCTGTCTGACTCACTTCATAGGCCCCAGCCTTGTTACTTCCGCGCGTGGGGAGAAATGGGCTGTGGGCGGTTGTCGGAAGGTGCCGAAGCCCGGAGCCTGGTGCTCAGGAACCACTGTCCGTGGTTCCTTTTATCTCCAGAGGACTCCGGGTCCTGACGTGTCACTGGATGTTTCCAGACAGAAGTGGAGATTAGTGGGTAGGAATGCAGCCGACAGGGTTAGCCAACCCCAGTCAGAACCCACAATACGGAGAGAGAACATTTGTACCCAGGGCTCCAGACTCCCCTCCTGGAGATCACCGGAGTTTCTAGAGCTGGACTCAAGTGTCAGCTGTTCCTCGACAATAATGGAAATCTTTCCCAGCCTGCAGATTGTGGATGTATTTTTTCGGTTCTAAATTTTTCTTCCGTTGATAATTCTTCGACATTTGGTGCCTGCTGCTGTTTATTCCCTCATCCAACACAGAGCTTCTGAGGGGCTTCTCCGTGCCAGGCAGCGTTCTTGGCACTGGGAAAACAGCAGTGAAAAAAAAAAAAAAGGTAAACAGGGATCCCTACCTGCACGGAGTTTACGTGCCAGTCGGGGAGAGAGATAATATGGAAGATAAATCGGTGACGTAGAAACCAGAAGGGAGCTAACAGGCCAACGGGATATGAAGCGTGGCTGGGGTTTGGAATATTTGGTGGGGAAGCCAGGGCGAGCCCTACTGAGAAGGTGACATTTGACCTGAAAAAAGTGAGAAGGAGGATAATTCTGGGCAGAAAAAATGGCAAGTGCAAAGGCCCTGAGGAGGGAGCATGTCAGGAACGTTCTAAGAACTCAAAGAAAGCCAGAATGGCCACCATAGTGAGAGGGAGCCTGGTCATAGGATGGGTTGGGGGGGAAAGGACCAGGCTAGGCTGTGTGCAGATGATTTCTCGTAGAAGACAGAATGAGTGAGGAACCAGCGCATGAGCAGACTAGGAAACTCAGAAATCATGCATCGTTTCTTAGAAATGTTTTGGGGACCGATATTGTTGTTATGGTTATTGTGATACAAAGACACGTACACGCGTAGTAAAGCCCAAGGGTTTCGCTGCCAGAAACGGTTGTCACTAGTCTATGGTGCTTCACAAAGGTCCCCATGACTCCTAGGTCCTTTGCTATCTGTACGAGTGGGACAACCACAGTGAGTAAGTGGCCAAAGTAGAACTAGAACCCGGGCCTCGTGATTTGTGCCCACAACCCAGAACCGCAGAGAGCAAAAGTGACCTGCCAAAGGTTATGAAGCGTATGGGTGACCCTCTAGAAGTAGAATCTAGATCTTTGCTCCCTGTAGGTGCGCTCTACACCTACTGCGATTTTAGAGAGGCTTGGGCCAGGAGAGAATTGATACCCTAGCCTGCGCCAAGGAGATCTGGGACGTAGGGGGGCAGAGCCGAGCTGGTTTTAGGGTACCAGCGGTCTAAAGACCGGGCTGGTGGGTTGTCGCAAAGCAAGGCAGGGTCTAGCGTTCGAGGGATCCCAGGCCTTATGGGGGGTGGGAGTGGAAACAGACCTGCTGATTTTATATCCCAGAATTCTTTTGAACATCTTGAGAGGGCCACCCATAAAGTCTGTGTGTTTTCTTGCCGATTTGTGTCTTAGGTGCTGCACAGATGTGTCTGGAATCTGTTTCGCTGAGAAAATACCATGTGGTGGCAAATGTTCTCGCTGTGTGGGCTCAGCTTGCTGCTTTTTGCTGCCTATTTGTTGAGTCTTCCCTTATAACATAGCAAGTTGGTCTGAGGTGGGCACGTGGCAGAAAGAGAGAGAAGCTTCTAGGACGATCTGGGGCAGCCTAACTATAAAGCCAGTGTGTGCAGTGCAGAGTCATGTGACGTCAGAACCGGAAGTGGCCCCGGAGGTCATCTAATCCAGCTTCCTTCGTGTACCAGTGGGGAAACTGAGTCCCGGAGAGCAAAAGCGACCAGCCAAAGGTCAGCCAGCGCGGCGGTGACTGGACGTCAGGTCTCCTTTGCCCTCCGGACCGTAAAGCGTGCTGACCCTCGGCTGGCGAATGCCAGCATGACATTTCAGATAGGGAGCGAGGGCGGTTCGTTATCATTTGCTTATCATTAGAAACTTCTAACGGATTAACTTAGTCTCATAGACCAAGAAATGACTCGCGAAACTCCCCAAGCTTTGTGGGGAGTGAGCAGTGATTAAAGGGTCGAGTTCTTTGGCCTATGGCTTGGGGACCGAGCTGGGTGTTGGAGGGGTAGAGCCTGGCCTGCTTCCGGAATGTTCTTCTCCCTGTGAGTGGGCACTGGTCAGAGCTCAGGTCCATCGGTTCTTTTCTGCTTCACTCCCGGAAGCTTGAGAAGCGGGCATCACATAACCTGAACAGCTCGCATCTACCGGTGGAGGTGCCGGGAGCCCACCAGTGGGGCAGCTGTGAGTCCCCCGACGTGCGTTAGCGCTGGGGGCTTGCGGCCAAGTGCAATCCCGGGCTCCGATCTCGTGGGTACCCTGTGTAAAAGTTGCCTGGCTGAAAGGATGCGACAGGAAAATCAGAAACGCCTGCACGCCTTCCGCGTCGTGGTTGGTACCGAGCTGGAGTTCGATCCCGCTCCAGTCCCAGCGACGCTAGGCAGATCCTTGAACATCAGCTGGAAAGCCAGACACCTGGTTTTGCCATTTGTTGGCTCTCGTGACTCGCGGCCGTCCGCGCCGGTCACCTCTGAGACGAGAGGGGCTGTCCCAGCTGGAGGCTGCCTTTGTGTGGACGGCGGGTCGGTTGCATTTCCAGAAGGGAGCTCAGTGCGCGTGGCTCAGGTGGCGTCCTGGACAGCGGGACCAAAACGTGCGGAATAGCCTGATGTTGACCCGTGAAAACGGGAATGTGGCTTCTGGGAAGATGTCACCTGCCGGTCCTCGACAGACGAAGCGAGGAGCCGCGGGGGGGAGGAGATACGTGTGGGGCCCTCTTCGAACCAAGAGAGTGGGAAGTTTCGGGGGGTGTGTTTCATGTGAAAACATCCTCTCGACACAAACAAGGACCGGATGGGCCCGAGAGAAGCATGTTGTGTTTCCGTGCATCGAAACGGAAACACGTTTGCTAGGCTGTGCTCTGTACTCTCGGAAACAACGAACGCCAAGCGCTCCTCGCCACCGCCTTTGTCCTACAAAGGCTTCCAAAATCCTCCCAGGGAGGGGCTGCCGGCCATCCGCGGCTGCTTAGCCAGAGGGAAAGAAATCGGCCACTTTCAGACACGACCTGAGAAACGACCGGTGGCAGAACATCTGTCCCCAACCCCGTGGCTCTGTGTCCGAGCGGCCGTCTTCAGCTACACGTCCGGCTGTGTGATTTCCAGAGCCAGGGACCCGCGGACCAGACGGCATTTATGCAGATTTGCCCATGTTTATATCGGAGCTGGTGATTCCGCCCAAAGGCCGCCGCCAAAGCAACCTCGGGTTCACGGAACGCTCACGGCGCCTCTGAGGGACAGATCGGCGCCTCTGCTGCCCAAGTGCAGGCCCTCTGTGGTATTAACGGAACAAGGCCTCTGAGCCCTTAACTGGAGAGGACCATGGTAATGAGCTCCAGCTGCAGACTGCGGGCTCCCAGGGCCGGGAGGGGAGCCTGCGTGGAGAGGCTCTGGTCGATTCTGGGAGGCCCATCTTTCGGTGCCCTTACCCCCTCGGTTTCGGTATCCAGGACCTAGGGCCAAATTTGGTTCCCCCGAGCCGGTGCCCCGGCTTCCGAGAACCCACGGGGAGCCGGCAAGGGTCCTCCGCATGCTGGGTGCGGTGGGCCCCCGGCCCCCAGCTCTCACCAGTTTGAGGTCCCTGGAGGGGAAAGCCCTGGGGCGTAGGGTCTGCAGACTTGGGGGGCCTGCAAACACCCCCATCATAGCGCGATTTCGAGCTGCGGGCAGCTTTACCCAACTGGCCTGTGGAACTCCTGGAGGTTTAACAAATGGCCCCAGCGCCTCGTTGCCCCGGGTTCCCTCGTCGGCTGATCCACAGCTGGCCCCACACGCAGGTTGGTGTCCTCAACCCCATTTACCAGAAGGGGAAACGGGCCCAGAGGACTTAATGCGGGGATTCTCAAACTCGGCGGTGCGTATGGCGCTCCTGGGAATCTCTTTAAAGGGGGAACCCGTGATTCTGCGTTGTTCACAGGCTCCCACGTGGCAAATCTCCACGGTCAAGTAAAGGTGGTGTCATCCTTCTTGAAAGGAAGGAGGGAGGCTTAAAGACGGTCTCACAACTGACGAGCCACACCCTTTGATTCCCCCCCATCAATTCGCCTCCTGCCGTGTTCGGGGAACCTACTGGGCCCTCTCAGGAGCCAGGGGCCGGCAAAAGGCTGCAGGACACAACCCAGACCGCCCTTTGGGGCAGAAGAGATGCTGATTTTCTCTCCAGCACTCACAGGTTAGTAACATGCCTCAAAGCAGAACTTTGCTTGATTCGGGGCTGCGGAAGATCTTTCGCGAGACCCAATCCTAACTGTATAAGGCAATCCACCTCCCCCCCCCCCCCGCCTTCTTGAGTTTGGTCGCATTATGTGACATTGGAGTCTTGCACCCCTCGCAGTTTGCTCAAATCCCATATATTCACTCCTTTCTGGGTCTTAGAGGAAAACTTGTCGCCGCAATCGATGCCATTTTTTTGTCCACCTGACGATTTTGGACCCCGGGGGCTAAAATCAGCAACCCGGAAAATAATGACAAATGAGCTGACGTGGGTACTGTGTTCGCTCACGTGTATCACCTACTAGTGGAGACTCGGGAGGATGGATGAGTCGAGAAACCCAAGCTAACGAGGCTCTGTGCTTAGAACAGCGCTGAATCCCAAGGCGGGCGACGGTATTCCTGACCTCGAAGAGCCCGGAGTCCGGTCGGGCCGTGCACACCTATGAAACAGGGTACACAACGCTGAAATGCGTACGGGCTGGGCTACTGTCTAGACTTCCAGAGCACTATTTCCGAGGGAATGTTCTCCATTCCTGTTTTAAGACTTTTCATTCGATGGAGCAAAGGATTCAAATGCGCCCAAGATATGTTTTAGTTAATGGAATGCACGAGCAAAAGGCTCCTTTCGGTTCCTTTGGAAGATTGCCTCACAATCAGAACCATCTTCCTAGTAAAATGATTTTATCCTGATGCTCAGCTCCAATTCATTTTCTGTCTTCTTTGCTTGGGTCTGGATAAAGCAAGCGATTCATGATGATCCATTTGTTTGCCGCCAAAATGTATGTTTGCTGTTATAGAGACATAATCTTAACTGCGTCTCTCTCCTTTTCTTTATCGTCCTAACCAGTTCGGCTCTGTGTCTGGTACAGGAATGCCCAATTTCAAATGGCATATTCTCTCGGAAGCCTTCCCCAGCCCCCACAGTCAGTTGGAAATTACTGTGTTTTCCTCCTCTGTGACCCCTTTTCAATGGTGGCTTGTACTTCACCCTGCCCTGTGTTAGAGGTCACCACCTCAGGATCTTTCCCCTTTCCTACCTTCACCCCAGCTTAGGATGTAAGGTTTTAAGGCTGTCAGGTCAATAATAATTATAATGGTCAATTCCTTAACACCTGCTAAGTACCAGAAATTCTACAAGAGAGTGTTTTAAGCCACAAAATAACTCTCCGTCGGAGGCGTCGTCATCTCTGACGTCTCGGAGAGGTCAGGCAACGGGCCCGGGTTCACACCGCTGGAAATACTTTTAACCGGACTCGGAGTCCACTCTCCTTCCTTTCCACACCCCCCACCCCCACCCCCAGCTGTATGCTGTCCTGAAGGCAGGGACTAAGGCACGGAGCCAAAGCGATCGTTCAGTAAGTTTGTCGCACGTATACGTACATGAAGGAGTATGTCTTACTCTGCTCCTGGTGTCACTAATGAGGTGCCAGAAAAGGTCCTGCCCCCAGGCCAGTGTTCCTTCCTCTTGTGGCCTCGCAGGGTCCCTCGGGTCTCCTTTCCCTTAATCCCGCGTACGGCACCGTGTCCCCGGCTGTCTGTCCCTCTCCCGTCACTCAGCTAGCTAAGCTTATACATGACAACACTTTGATGCTATTGTGGTAATGATAATACCAATGTGACCTGCAGACTGGTTCAGGTTTACTTGCAGAAGTAATCACCATGACACTTACTTGTGTCTCCCTCCAGAAAGTTTTCCCTGCATTTACAAAAGTGTATGTACATACAACATATGTATGCATATACATATATATAGTGACTTTTTGTATAAAAGCAACTCTTTTCTCTATATTTTATGGTAACGAGCTTTTTAATCTAACAATATATTTTGGATATCTTTCCATGTTGCTGCGTATAGATCTACATTCTTCTTCCTTTAAAAAACAAACAACACAGTTGCTAGGGCGCGTGGGTGGCTCAGTCGGTTAAGTGTCCGACTCTTGGTTTCAGCTCAGGTCATGATCATGTGGTTTGTGGGTTCGAGCTCCACGCTGGGCTCTATGCTGACGTTGTAGAGCCTGCTCGGGATTCCCTCTCCTTCTCTGTCTGCCCTTCTTGCTTGTTCTCTCTCTCTTAAAATAAATAAACTTAAAAAAAAAAAACTAAAAAAAAAGCCCACAAAAGTTGCATTAAAAATAATAAACTACCTAGGAATAAACTTAACCAAGGAGGTGAAAGACCTGTACTCCAAAAACTATAAAACATTGATGAAAGAAATTGAAGACATCACAACCAAATGAAAGATATTTCATGCTCACGGATTGGGAAGACCAAATATTATTAAAATGTCCACACTACCCAAAGCGATCTACAGATTTAATGCAATCCCTGTCAAAACACCAACAGCATGTTGACAGAACTAGAATAAATAATCTTAAAATTTGTGTGGAACCACAAAAGGCCCCGAATAGCCAAAGCAATCTTGAGAAGTAAAACATCGGCCATAATAACAGTTTTCTAGGTATGTCTGCAGAGACAAGGGAAACAAAAGCAAAAATAAACTATTGGGACCACATCCAAATAAAGAGCTTCTGCACAGCAAAGGAAAACAGTCAACAAAACTAAAAGACAACCTCCTGAATGAGAGAAGACATTTGCAAACGAGATATCTGATAAAGGGTTAGTATCCAAAATATATAAAGAACTCCTACAACTCAACACCAAAAAACCCCCAAGTGGTTCAATGAAAAACAGGCAGAAGACCTGAATAGACATTTTTCCAAAGAGGACATCCAGATGGCCAACAGACACATGAAAAGATGTTCAACATCACTCACCATCAGGGAAATGCAAATCAAAACCACAATGAAATGTCACCTCAAACCTGTCACAGTGGCCAAAATCAGAAACACAAGAAACAACAAGTATTGGTGAGGATGTGGAGAAAAAGGAACCCTCTTGCACTGTTGGTGGGAATGCAAATTGGTGCAGCCACTGTAGAAAACAGTATGGAGGTTCCTCCAAAAATTAAAAATGGAATTACCATATGATCCATTACTGGGTATTTACCCAAAGAATATGAAAAGAGTAATTTGTAACGATATATGCACCTCTGTGTTTATTGCAGCATTATCTATGGTAGCCAAATTATGGAAGCAACCCAAGTAAGTGTCCATCGACAAATGAATGGGTAAACAAGAGGTGGTATGTATAGGGAGACCTAGAACTCGAAGCAGGCTCCAGGCTCTGAGCTGACAGCACAGAGCCTGACGCGGGGCCCGAACTCACGAACCGTGAGGTCGTGACCTGAGCTGAAGTCGGAGGCTTAACTGACTGAGCCACTCAGGCGCCCCCTTATTATTTTCTTTAAACATGTTCTGACTGGGGCACCTGGCTGGCTCAGTTGGTGGAGCATGTGACTCTTGATCTCAGGGTTGTGAGTTTGAGCCCCATGTTGGGTGTAGAGATTACTTCAAAATAAAATAGTAAAAAAATGTTCTGATTATTAGTGAGTTTTGGCATCTTTCCATATGTTTATTGGCCATTTGGGTTTTCTTTTCTGTGAATTCCTTATTCATGTCATTTATTTGTTCCTTATTGATTCATTGAATTTCTTTTTATAAAACTCCAGATATCACTTTTTTTTTTTTTTTAGAGAGAGAGAGAGTGAGTGAGAGTAGAGGAGAGGGGCAGAGGGAGAGAGAGAGAATCTTAAACAGACTCCACACTCAGTGCAGAGCCTGATGCAAGCGCCTCAATCCCATGACCCTGGGACCATGACCTAAGCCAAAACCAAGAGTTGGAGGGTCAAACGACAGAACCACCCAGGTGCCCCTCAATTATTTTTTAATGTATATTGCAAATATATTTGATGGTCTGTCACTTGCCTTTTGACTTTGCTGATTGTGTCTTCTTCTTATGTGCATTATCTTATGACGTCTTCTTATTGTGCAGTGTATAAAACGTGTTTTTTCGAGTAAGCTCTATGCCCAATGTGGGGCTTGAACTCGTGACCCCGAGATCAAGAGTCACATGCTCTACTGACTCAGTCAGCCAGGCCCTCCTGTACAAAACTTTTAAAGTTTTATATGATGAGCCTTGCTTCGTTTGTATTTTATGACTTGGGAACTTTTGTCTTGTTTCAGAGGGCCTTCCCCACCTCAAGAATATGAACATATGCTCCTGTTTTTTCATATAGTAAATATTTCCGCATTGATATTTAATTCTTTAAGCCATTTGGAATTTATTTTCGCATTTCGTATGAGATAGGCATCTCCCTGTTTTACTTTCTCAAATTAATATCCCATTGTCCTTACACCATTTCCTGAAAAGCCCATAAACTCAATGTTATTCACAATTTTTAAAAATTTTTTTGATGTTTATTTATCTTTTTGAAGGAGAGAGAAACAGAGCATGAGTGGGGGGGAGGGGGCACAGAGAGAGGGAGACGCAGAATCCGAAGCGGGCTCCAGGCTCCGAGCTGTCAGCACAGAGCCCGACGCGGGGCTCGAACCCACGAACCGCGAGATCATGACCGGAGCCGAAGTCGGACGCTCAACCAACTGAGCCCCCCAGACTCCCCACACAATTTTTTTTTAACTAGGCAGGTTCTTAGTAAAACTATTTTGTTTGAGAATATTATATCCACATGCAATGACCTCAGAGTTATTTTATTCCAGTAAAAAAATTATTATACCAAAGGAAAATAAAACCAGAAAAGATTAAATATTGGTTCATGTAGCCATATTTTTCTTTTCCCCATTAATATGAATGGATATGCTGGGCACATTTTTATGTCGGAAGATACTGGATTTTATACCTGATGGACTGACCTAATGGACCCAAGACTGTCCTACTTTATTCACATCTTGAAAGCAAATCTCACTCTAGACATTAACTCCTGTAGAGGTCCTTTTAGAGAAAAGATTAAAGACAAAAATCGGCAGAATGCAACATGGCACAAAGGGTGAAAGAAAAGAGTATTCAGAGTACCATTTTTTGTAAGCACAGAAAGAAAATTGGAAGCGTTTATAATGATGATGGAAATGGCCTTCTCCAAAACGATTATCCATCTGTCGAGTAGAACAGTGCATTTTTGCATCTCAGATGTTTGTGGCTTTCCTGTAGGAATGCGTCTGTTTTGCTTTTGCTAGGACACCAGTTCATGAAACGGATGTTCCTCATGGAAGATGATGGTCATTATCTAGGGAAAAAATGGCTGTGTTGTAGCTTTCGGTGACACACTTTTGGCTTTTGGTGCCCCATCGATGACTTGGTGTCTTTACTGCAAGCATGGGAGGACTTAGTCAACCTTGGTTCTAGTTCCGGGTTTGCCATTTACTTGCTCTGTGAGGTACCCCTGGCCAGGCATGGATGCCCACACGCTTTTAATACAAGATCTCATCTAGTTCTGTTGAGAAACTTGCAAGTCTGGATCTTAACCCATTTTACAGATGAGAAAATTGATCTGTGAATGTTCTGTGCCCCCTGCTGGCTAGCACAAAGCACCGACCTGTCTCTTTCCCACCAACTCCTTTCTTTGACCCGAGGGGTCTGAACCCCTACATTAGTTTATCTACGTTCTCCTCCGTAATTGCTTAATTACACCCCAGGCAATCTTGCCTTCATACCTATACACACCTCTGCTCTTTACATATCTTTTTTCTTCACCTCTTTCTTCTGAATGTTGCACAATCACCTCAGGAAAAGCTGTTCTTAGTGTCTTTGAGTCTTGGTTTATTCATCTGTAAAATAGGACCCCTCACAGGCTACGCGTGAACTTTAAATTTGACCAGGTATGTCAAAGCATGTTGCAATCTATGAACGTATGATCTCTACGTTTAAATGTAAGGCATTAATTACGTTTCTCTAGAGAGTGTTCATTACTGGAGGAGGATATTCAGTGGAGAGCCACGGGGCTTTGTCCTTGACCATACTCTACTCAACTGTATGTCAATAGTTGGGGAAAATGTCATCAGAAGGATGCTTAGTAAATTCGCGTACGGGATAAATCTAAAGTGCGTCATAGAAATTTTGACAGGTTGGAGCATTGGGTGGAGATGAGTGCGATTGTATTTAACCAAAATAAGTGTAAAGTTTTCATTTAAATTCAGAGGCTTGTAAAAGTACAGACTGGGGGAAGATTGAACTTCTTGGTTTTAATGGGAAAACACGTTTTGGGTCGTGTTAGTACCGTACCAGAGCTGTTAAAACCCTAAGAAGCACATAAGTCATGGTAATGGAGATGCACTGTCCAGGTTAGTACCTGTGTAACCTCAGGCGAGTTCTTTAATTTCTCTCCATCTTAACAATACGCATAATTATACCCATCTCACAGGATATTGGTTTATAACATATGGGGACATGCTTCATACTGCCTCGTGTGATGTGTGGTGCGTCGAAACACAAGGTCTCTCCCCTCTAGCATTTATAACACTAAACACGGAACTATAATTTAATGACGTTCAAGCAGAAAGAATCAGAACACTAAACTCAGGACCGTTCTCCTGATTACAAAACTTCTTATGAATTTTAACATTCCCCCCCCCCCCCCCCACAAAATAAGCCACTTCTAAAATGAAGATTCCATTCATTATCTTTACTGTGTAAGCCAATGTATCCAGTATTCTCTAGAGACTAACTTCACAGGGACATTTAGATGGATTGACTGATAGGTAGGCAGATACATACAAATATGGATACATCTCCAGAAAGTGTAGGTTGATGATCTTGACTCTACAAAAATATGAAATTTCTGCATGGCAAAAAAAAACAACAAAAAAACAAAACCAAAAAACAACAACAAAAAAAACCTTGAACAATGTTTGTAAAAGTCCAATAAATGGGAAAAATATTTTCAATGCATAAAATGGAAGGCTATATTTGTAACTATACAAAGAGTTGTTAGAAATCAATATGAAAACACTAGGTAAAGCTTATCAACAATTCATAGAGAAAACAAATATGAATTACATGATAATAGAGATAGAGAAGATGCTCAATCTCGTTTACAATTAAGGCCATTCAAATGAAAACAATATTGAGACAGTATTTATTTTCTTCATCGGATTGTCAAATGTTGCGAAGTTAGACAATGTAGGAAAGGGACATTCTTATACGTTGTTGGTAAGAGAGTAAACTGGGCTGTCTTTTTATAGGATAATCTGGTAGGATCGATGAAAATCAAAAGGATGGGCACTCATTGACTCAGAAATTCTGCTTTTAGTAATTTTTCTTATAGATAATTGCATATATGATATAAACATATACATATATGTTTATCACAGCATATATAATAGCGAAAAAATTAACAAACTGGAAATAACCTGAATATCCATTAAAAAGGGGCTGCTTAGGGGCACCTGGGTGGCTCAGTCAGTTGAGTGTCCAACTTTGGCTCAGGTCATCATCTCATGGTTCATGAGTTTGAGCCCCGCATCAGGCTCTCTGCTGTCAGCCTGTCACTCAGAGCCTGCTTCAGATCCTCTGTCCCCCTCTCTCTGCCCCTCTCCTATCTGCGCTCTCCCCAAAATAAATAAATATTAAAAAGGGGGCCGTTTAAATAAATTACAGTGCACCCGTGTAATGGACCACTTATGCGGCCATTAAAATGAATCGTCTATATTTGTTGATAGGGAGAAATATCTAATCAATATATAAATCTTAGGAGTAGAGTATGATTTATTTGTATGAAAGAACATATATAAATGTCTATACCTGTACATCCAGTTTCTTTCTCTTTTTTTTAATATTTTTAAATGTTTATTTCTGAGAGAGAGAGACAGAGTATGAGTGGGGGAAGGGCAGAGAGAGAGAGGGAAACACAGAATCTGAAGCAGGCTCCAGGCTCTGAGCTGTCAGCACAGAGCCCGACGCGGGGCTCGAACTCACAAACGGCGAGGTCATGACCCGAGCTGAAGTCGGACACTTAACCCACTGAGCCACCCAGGTGCCTGCCTCCTTTTTTTTTTTTTTTAATATCCAGTTTATTTCCGAAGGAAACCCAAGAAACTTTTAAATATGATTACCTCTAAGGAGCGGGACAATTGTCCAGAAGAGACGCAGAGAGGAAGTGGGAAACCAAAAATCTTTCTCTGTCTCCCTTCTCTCTTTGCTTTTATCGAGGGCATCTATTATCGTTATAATAAGAACCAATCTTAAAATATTACGTCAGGGTCTCATTGGGCAATTGGATAATTTGGAAATAGTGTACTCCTTCTCAAGTTGAACATTAAAAGTATCACGACTTCCATATTTTGATAATAGTAACTTTTCGGATTTTTGGTATATATAAACCAACACACCAATAGGTTCTCAAGAAGAAACCATCAGAAAGCAGATGGCCAGCTCCCGAGACAGGATGTAACCCATGGTAAGTGCTCATAAATGTTCGCTACTGTTGTTGTTAATCTTGGTTATCAGTTTTCCACTAACTTGTTACATGACCTTAACCACGTCCGTTCTCTCCTCTGGACCTCGTTTTCTCTGACTGTACAGTAAATGGGGTTGGACCATATAATTTGATATTCTGTGACTCTTTGGGAGAAGGTTTCATCACCCCCTGCCCTGCCCTACCTCTCTTGGCTAGAAAAGTTGAAGGACCTAGACGATTTCTGGCTACTCCTCGAGGAGTCCGCCCTGATTTTCCAGAAGCTCAGACACTAGGCTGCGTGATAAAGGGCCCACGCTGGCTGGGTGTTATATTGTGGTCTGATCTTGAAGTTAAAAACAAAGCCACTTCTTCACTTGAAGTGATCAGGAAATCCTTGTAAGGTCGTCTAATCAAGAAGCTGCTTGGCTTTGGGGGCAACAGTGAGCTTATTTTCCGCTTCGTGTGAAGGGAAGGGAGGGGCAGGGAGAAAAAAAATCTCCAGGTCAGGAAGGTGCTGCACAATTCTCAGCAGCCCTTCTGGTGTAGAATAATGCCTGGTGCAATTCCGGCCTGCCTGCCAGCTTGACCCCCTTCTTCCTAGAAGTCGTAAACTCAGAAAACCCATCGAGAGGGCTTTTCTGCACTAGGAGAATCCATCTGCACGTTTCTTTTTTTTTGTGTGTGTTTTTTTTTTTTTAAATTTATTTTTGAGACAAAGAGAGGCAGAGCATGAGCAAGGAAGGGGCAGAGAGAGAGGGAGACACAGAATCCGAAGCAGGCTCCAGGCTCTGAGCCGTCAGCACAGAGCCCGACGCGGGGCTCGAACTCACAGACCGTGAGAACGTGACCTGAGCCAAAGTCGGATGCTCAACCGACTGAGCCACCCATGCATCCCTCTCCCAATATATTTTACGATTATTTTGTCTGCTGCTGTGATTTCAGAGATTCATTTGGGGATAAGTGTACATGGAGGCGTCATTTCTTCCTCCAGTTCTGTAGCCGTCTGAGTAGGACTAGCGGGTGACGTCTCTGTCAAACTGGAGAAGTCTCTGCAATTTCTGTCGTGTCAATTACACACAAATGCCCATGACCTCAAGTGAACTAATGAGCGGCTCCCCTGCTCCACGAAGACGTGTAGCATTTCATTATGTAGTTCAACGAGGGGGGAATAAATGAAAAGAGACCAAATGGAACCACAATTAAAGCAGAGGAAAATTATTAGGATTAGGGCAGACTGGGGGGAGAAAATCTGATCTTTCTGCTCTCTCTCTCCCTTTTTAATTCTGCTTTCTTATTCTAGATGCTTCCTTCCCCCTTGGCACAAGGCAGGTAAAAGATGTTTGTGGAGTTTAAAAAAAATCATCAGGATCTTGACATTTATGATGATAAGAACAAGCCCTTCAATCAGTGATACTAATGCTATAAGTATCCAGGTACTTTATCATTAAACGGTGATGATTTTTCTGCTGCAGGGAGTCAGGATGCTGGCCAGACATTATTGAAGCGGCAAAGAAGACAAAGGGTCCTCATTTTATGTGAGATCATTTTGTTTTTTCAAATAAGAGTTTCATTTTTTAATTTTTAAAGTGACTTCTAGGCCCAACCTGGGGCTTGAACTCACGACCCCAAGATCCAGCCAGGCGCCCCTCAGATCATCTCTTCTGTCATCTGCCCTCCGTCCCACGTTACCCCAAACACAGGCACTTGCTCCTCTCAAGATCTGAGCTCTCTTTGAGCTTTATCTAAAAGATATTTTCATATCACAACAAGAATGAGGGGCGCCTGGATGGCTCAGTCAGTTAAGCATCCGGCTTCGGCTCGGGTCATGATCTCCCGGTTCATGGGTCTGTGCCCTGCGTCGGGGTCTGTGCTGATGGCTCAGAGCCCGGAGCCTGCTTCCGATTCTGTGTCTCCCTCTCTCTCTGCCCCTCCCCCCGCTCGCTGTCTCTCAGAAATAAACAAACATTAGAAAACATTTTTTTTAAAGACTCCTGAGCCCTAACTAGTGGACACTTGACCCTCCTTGCTAACCATGTGCTTCTACTTGTGCGAACTTTGTTGTCACTTGCTGCTTACCCTGGCCACTCCTGGGTTATGTCTTCTACTTACCACATGAGTGTCACTACTCTCCACTTCCTCCAAGTGTCCACCCCCCTCCATTTCTCCCCAGATGGTGATTTCCGTGACTGTCACCTCTTATGTTTTTCTATGTAGAGAAGAACTGTGTGAGGTGTGAGAGGAGGTTCTTCTGGACAGTTCCACCTGGCCACATGTAATGTCCTTGCCAAAGAAAGCCCACAGAAGTCAACGCTGTGTGTTTGCAACATTGCCCTTTGATAATTTGAGACCTGGGGTCTGAAAGCTTGAGTTTTACAGAGGGAGACACATGGGACCAAAATAGTCCCCTGGAATGGGTTTTAAAGCTTCATGAAGCTAAAAATTCACAAAGAAACGCTCAAAAGATCTCGGTTCTCATTTGCAGACTTTGGAAAGAAATGGCCTTATGGATCATTTAGTATGGGCAAAGAAAAAGTAGGGGGACAGGAAATTTTCCATTTGATTAGCTGTGGTAGGTGGAGCTCTAAATTGGCCCCCAAGATTTCCGCCCTCTGATAGACACGCCCTGTGTCCTTTCCTCTCCTTGAATGTGTGAGACCTTGTGGATATAAAGTGTTTTCATGCCTACGATTGAGTTACATTCTGTGACAAAGTAGAAGGAAATTTGCAGTTGCAATTAAGGTCCCAAATCATTACTTTGAATTCGTCAAAAGGGAGAGTATTCTGGATGGGCCTGACCTAATCAGGCAAGACCTTTAAAGAAGGTCCAGGCGTTCCCAGAGGGGGGCGGGATTTGAAGCCAGAGAATTCCTTTCCTGCTGGCTTTAAGGAAGCAAACTGTTATGTCATGAAGACAGCCATGGGGCAGGGACTAACAGGCACATGCTAGGCATGGTTTTGCTATTATTGGCTCTGAAAAAAAATCAGCGAACTTCCATTTTCTCAAATCTCCATCCTCCTCAGTCTTTCCCTACGTTGTGATTTTTTTTTTTTTTAACATTTATTCATTTTTGAAAGGCAGAGAGAGACAGAGCGTGAATGGGGGAAGGTCAGAGAGAAGGAGACGCAGAATCGGAAGCAGGCTCCGGGCTCTGAGCCGTCATCACAGAGCCCGATGTGGGGCTGGAACTCACGAAGCACGAGATCATGACCTGAGCCGAAGTCGGCCGCTTAACCGACTGAGCCACCCAGGCGCCCCCCTCCGTTGTGATTTTTGTCACTGCCATCTCATATATTTTTATACGTAGAAAAGAACTCTGTGACGTGTGCTATCGGGTCCTTCTGGAAAAGTCCATCTGGCCACAGGCAGTCTCCTTGCCAAAGAAAGCAGACTCTACTGACGGTGTGGTGCCTGCTTGCAATTCTCTGTCTCTCTGTCTCTCTCTCTCTCTCTCTCTTTCAAAAATAAATAAACATTAGAAAAGTAAAATAAAAACTTAGGGGAGAAATTCAAGTGCAGCAAGACCCATGGCTGTTCAAGAACAACCTTTTCGTTTCTTTTTTTTAAGCTTCGAGATTAGTAGGGAAGTGTAAGTGTCGGAACGCAGTCGCTGGGTCGTTAAGGTGTGCAGAACAAAACAAGCCATCTATGCATTGAAAAGGAGACTGTCATCCAGAAAGACAGTAAGATTCATCCCATTAATGGAAATATGTAATTAACAAGCTGCTGGATGCCAGTCTGTAGTGAGAACCGGGGCTTGGGCTCTTGCCTCCTATAGAGTGGCAACCTTGTCACTGTCTTCTGGCTCCCGTGGGGGTGGTACAGATACATGTAAGACGAGGGAGTAATCCTCCCTACCCTCATGGAATCTTTGATGCTTGAGACCGCAGCCCAAGCTCTGTGCAAGAATGACGCTTTCCTCCTGGACTGTAATCTGTTTCGGTTTCAAGAAATACGTTTTTACTGGTGCTATTTACGAGAACAATAATTACAAACGAGGGGAAAATGGTCTGCTGTTAATTCTGCTATGACCTAGTATGCACAGATGATGAATACTCCCTCTACACTTGTATAGCTTTATACGGTTTATATATAGCTTCGTGTACATTAGCTAACCTTGATTATCGTTCTCAAAACAACACCAGAAGTTCAATATAATATGCAGGGCGGGTATTATCATCCCGTTTTTACCGATGAGGAAACTGAGGCTCAGAGGAAGTTAAGTAGCCTCCATAAGGTCATACGGCTACTAAAATGGAGGAAAGATAGACTTCAAATGGTCTTAATTAAGAATTCCAGGAGGGGCACTTGGGTGGCTCAGTCGGTTAAGCGTCCGACTTCGGCTCAGGTCATGATCTCGCGGTCCGTGGGTTCGAGCCCCGCGTCGGGCTCTGTGCTGACAGCTCAGAGCCTGGAGCCTGTTTCAGATTCTGTGTCTCCCTCTCTCTCGGCCAGGTTGACTCTGGCCCCAGGTCCAGATTAGAACTTCCTTAGTTAGTTGACGGCTTCGTGAACAAGTTTAGTACTGTTTCTCAGACTCTAGATACCAGAAAGAAATCACAAAATGCGTCATGTCATTCTCCCATTCTTCTCAACCATACTGTTCCACCGTGTCCCAAATACTGAGCTAAGATCCGAGAATGAAACTTGAAATAAGGAAGATCCATGCTTCAGGAAGCTTCTAGCTGAGGGGTTTCTTCTGAATGAGCCTATGGAAAAGAAGAGTGACAGATGGGTTTGTGAATGGTCTTCAGTGTGTTTCCTCTTTCTAGTGACGTATTTCCAACAATCGTGCAATGTAAACTCAACCCCCAGAGGAGGGGGTGAGACTGTTCTTTGAAGGCTCTTGTTTTACCTTAAAGATGCATGTAAAAAAAATTGTATTTTACTGTATAATATATGTTTATTTTTGGTAAGAATCCCCTCTCCCTCCATAGTTGCTAAAATTCCTAATCCAGAAGGTACCCATGTTTACCCTATGGTTTCAACTCACTCCCAACACATTGCTAAGGGGCACTTGTGCCCAGTTTAAGTAGCTTGGTAACTGAAGTTTAAGGTCCCTTCTTGCCGTAACCTTCTGTGGGCTTTTGTATGAGTGAATCCCCAGGTCCCGGATCCATCACTATTCTCTCTTGCCAGGATCTTCCATCAATTTCCACGCCCCACCCCCATCCTGCGTATTCTTAAGAAATGGCAAACACAATTCGTTCTTTCTAATTGTGCTCAAAGTTACAAATACTGACTGCGAGTTGAGCACTTACTCTGTGGCAGGTACCATAGTGGTGTTTCATACATAAGTCATATTTGAAATCCAGCTTATGGGGTAAACACTATTATAATCCTCATTTTCCAGATGAGGCAACCGGGACCCAGAGGTGAAATGAATTTTAGGATAAAATAGGCCATTTCAGAAAACGTTTCAAATACGCTCCTGGTCTCTGAGGACTATACTCCCAGGCTGCTGGGGCTACCTAATGCCTTTCCTGTCCCACAGGGGCATTTGCGTAAAATATTTGCAGAAACAATAGCTGATATTTAAGGTTCTCTTCAGCTCTGACATTCTATAATTCCATTGACCCTCTTTGCATGTAATTATGTTGATTTTTCTGCCTACTCTTTGCTCAGCTCAAAAAAATACCCCTCCTTTGTCCACACACCGGAGATGGACTATTGAATCGGAAGCACCGTAACAAATCCTTGTGATTATTTTAGATGTCGCTCTAAAATATTTATCATCTGGGTAAATCTCAAGCTATCACAACAGCTCAAAGTGCAACAATGCGTGTCATACCGACGCCACTAACATAGATACAACCGAGAATGATACTTGTTAGGCTCGTCATGATTCTGTTCTCAAAGGACTTGCAATTCATCTCCTTTATGTGGCTTGATTGCCTACCACATCCCGCAGGTTTGGGTAGACTCCTTCTTGGTTTCATGTAATACACGATATTCACAAACTGCAATGCAGCCCTCATCGTGCCAATCAAGAATGCAAATAGAGAGCTAGCTGACTGTGTGATCTGAATTTTCTGCTTGTTTAGAAGGGTATAAACATGGGAAGAATATGGATCTGCTATGTAATGGCTTAAAAGTAATCAGACTTTCCATTCAAATTAAGTCAGAGAAGGTTATTTCAATATTTCACCATACCTTTCATTTCACAAGGTTTTTCTGAAATTACTAAGCTACTTGCTGAAGAATACCTATCATTTCTTAGATGCGAAAAATCAGTAATTAGAACCGTCTCATCTCAAACACCTTTTACACGTAAGGTTGTAATCGAGATCTTCCTCAAGTTATATGGGGTTATGTCCTGAGAAGCCCATCGTAAGCCGAAAATATCGTCAGTTGAGAATGCGATACGCTTAACCTACTGAACGTCCTAGCTTAGCCCAGCCTACCGGGGCGTGCTCCGAACACTTACGCGAGCCTACAGTTGGCCAAAAGCATCTGGCGCAAAGCCTATGTTATGATAAAGCGTTGACTACCTCTTGTAATTTACTGACTACGGAACTGAGAGCGATGGTTGTATGGGCACAGAGGGATGGTCGGCGTGTCCGTCATTTACCCTCACGATCACGTGGCTGACCGGATGCTGCCGCTCGCTCTTGCTCTCCAGCATCACAAGAGAGCCTTGTACTGCAAATCGCTGGCCCAGAAAAAGACCCGAGGTCCAATTCGAAGTGTTCTCTTGTTAGCGCTGAGTTGGTATATGCCTCACTCCTAGATTAGCAGTTGTTGTGTAGCAGGTGTCAGGAGTTAGTTTGAGGACGTGAGGACGTGAGGACGTGATGATGGGCCCGAAACTTGCTGTTTAGCCCAAACTGCGAGCATCTGTTTGTTTCTGGATCATTCGTCTCTCTCCAAAACAGAATGTATGGTGTCCTAACTGATAACTCTCCCGGGCCACTCCGTGTGCGCGCCTTTCTGTCAATTTCATTATTGCCTGGAGGGCTGAAGCAGGACTTTGCTAAGTTATTTGCTTCCTTCCCTTAAAATCTTCCCCTGCGTATCCTTAGCTTATCTCTTGACTTTCTACTATGCAGAAACAAGTGTTTTGTTATTATTTTTTGCACCCAGGGGGTGTTCACTTTAAGTCTACTATCTGTTTCTTTTACCTGCATCAAGTTTACTGATGGGGCCATTTCAAGAATTTACACTGTTGCGGTTTAGAATATGATGATCGGGGTTTGATGAAGGCATTTCTGTCACCTAGTGGCATACGGTGCCTTTGTTTGAATCGGAAAAGGGCCCCCTCCCAACAGACACAGCGCCCCTGCCAAGGACTTAGGGTTTCAGCCTCTCCTCGCTCTGAAAAGTGCCCTTGTGCACTGAACAACCTGTACCACCATCTGCAGTGACTTGGGCTCTGTATACCTAACACCAGTCCTGAGTTATCCCGAAGCCTCCATTAAATGTTTGACTTTGAATAGAGTTTTAAGCGCAAGCGACAAATGAGAAATGGTCTCCTTTCTGCTCCCCTAGGGTTGAGTATCGAACACTTCGACTTTCTCATACAATCTTGTCGGCGAAACATTTCACACTCCAGATAGGATCCTGGCCCAAAGAGCGAGTCTGTGACTCACCCCGCCAGCAGGGAGATGATAAAGATAACCTCCCGTGAAAAGTAGCACGGGAATAGCTCTCTTTTTATTTTTTAAAAAAAATTTTTTTTTCAAGGTTTTTTATTTATTTTTGGGACAGAGAGAGACAGAGCATGAACGGGGGAGGGGCAGAGAGAGAGGGAGACACAGAATCGGAAACAGGCTCCAGGCTCCGAGCCATCAGCCCAGAGCCTGACGCGGGGCTCGAACTCACGGACCGCAAGATCGTGACCTGGCTGAAGTCAGACGCTTAACCGACTGCGCCACCCAGGCGCCCCTTAGAAGTCCTTCTTTCTTTATGGCCCTTTCTCTAGATGTAAGAAACATGGTGAAACAGGGACTCCTGGCTGGCTGAAACAATGTTTCCCTGAAACAATTAGGGAAACAAATCTCTTGATCTATTAATTTAATTCTAGCACTCATTGTAAACAGGAGGTAGAGGTCTGGCATCTCAAAAAGTTCCGAAATGACTCTACTTACAATCACCAAAGGCTTTATCCTATGGGAGTCCACAGCAGGGTAAAACAATTAATCCAACTTGTTTCTTTCTCTCTCTAGAATCCTCAGCCGTGGGACCCCCTGTATCTGCTAGGGTAAAAGTGGGGAAGGATAGCCCATTTTCATCGGCCCTGTAGGATAATTGTTTTCAAGACTGACCATGTTCGGGCATTCTTTGTCTCGGTAAATCACCAAAACAACTTCCCCAGGCTTCATTTGGTTTTACTCCCAATTAATGAAATCAGAGGCTCACAACTGTTAGAGTTGGAAAGAGCCTTAGCAATGATGCAACCAAATGTCCTCAGCTTCCAAAGGAGGCAACCAAAGCCTCATGAGGAGCAGTGAGTTGCCCAAAGTCCTACAGAAGGAGGAGTGTGAGACAGGAACCCCTCATCCCAGTCTCCGGTAAGCCCTAGGAGTTAATGCTGTTCTGCCATCTTGGCTCCTCCATAAGCCCTAGGAATCAAACATCCAAGTTGAGAACTTTTTTAACTTCCCGGGTCAGGAGTGCTTTGAAAAGGATGGGATTTGGCGGAGCTTCAGGGTTCTCGCCCACTCTTTGGTACGTACAATTAAAACGTACTCGATCTGACAAAACCCTTGAGCGAACGGAGCTCCAGGTTCTCGCTTCCAATCAGAATGCCACCCCTCAGTCCCGGCTTTGTAGCAATCCCAGGGTTCTCACTTCACTGTTCTAGCTTTGGTGTTCTGGTTGGACTCTTTCGTCCTCGAGTCCTTCCCCTTTACTCTAGCTCAGTCCCTCGTCAGCGTGGTTATACCCAGGGTTTCCCAACCATGGCACTATTGACATCTGGGGCAGGAAAATTCTTTTTGTAGGGGGCTTTCCTGTGCATTGCATCCTGGCTGCTACCCAGTGGGTAAGCAGTAGTGCCCTACTCCATCTGTAGACACTGTAAATCATCTCTTGTGGGACCACGTTGTCCCTGGTTGAGAACGATTGGACTATATACTTCACCATCACAGGCCCGTCTGAAATGAAACTAGCATGCCTCGTACATCCCAGTTAGAAGCGTGGATGTGTGTACGGGGTCAGATGCACGTGTGCCTGCGTGTACGGAATGGCTTAAGTGTGTTTGGATTTCTCCTTTTGTTTTGTTTTTATGAAAAAAAAAGTCACCATGGTGACCAAAATATAGGAACTATTTTGAGATACCAGTACCTGTGGAAGATCTCAGGTAAGGGAGGCAGCGTGTTTGTGGACAACAGACTGTGTACCAGGATGCTTAGCGTGCATTAGCTTATTTATCTTTTCCAGCTTTGTTGAAATATGATTGACGTCCGGGCGCCTGGGCGGCTCAGTCGGTTAAGCGTCCAACATCTGCTCAGGTCATGATCCCGTGGCCCGTGAGTTCGAGCCCCGCGTCGGGCTCTGTGCTGACAGCTCGGAGCCTGGAGCCTGCCTCCGATTCTGTGTCTCCCTCTCTCTGCCCCTGCCCTGCTCACACTCTGTCCCCCTCTCTCTCTCTCTCTCTCTCTCAAAAATAAAGAAACATAAAAAAATTAAAAAAAAAAGAAATATGATTGACATGTAATGTGTAAATGTAAGGCGTACCACGTGTTGATTTGATATACTCACATGTTGTAAAATGATTTCAGCCTTGGCTCAGTCAGCCTTAGCTGACACGTTGACCACATCGCTGAATTACCATTTCTTTTTTATGAGAAAGGTTTCTGCTACTTCTAATGAGAGAAGTCTTATCCGACATGTGGCAAAGGGATAAGAACAATAGTGAAGATTGCTCTAGACTGAGTGTTTGTGTCCCCTATCCCCACCAATTCACGTTGAAATCTACCCTCAGTGTGATGGTATTTGGAAGTGAGGCCTTTGGGACGTAATGAGGTCACGAGGGTGGATCCATCATAATGGGATCAGTGCCCTCATAAAAGAGACCCCAGAGAGCTCCCGGGCTCCTTCCACCGTGTGAGGATGCAGAGAGAAAATGGTCAGTCTGTGAACCAGGGAGCAGGCCCTCATCAGACGCTGAATCTGCTGACACCTTGATCTTGGATTTCTCAGCTTCTAGAGCTGAAAAATAAATGTGTATTGTTTAAGTCCCCCCCCCCCCCATGGTATTCTGTTATAGCAGTGAATGGACTAAGACAGGAACGCTGCTATAAAACCTAAACCTGTGGCAGTGGCTGTTCAAAAACCAAACTTTAACCACACGCAGGTAAAGATCTAATTGGCTCTATTAAGCTATTCAGGAATAAAGCAGTATCCCATCCAGCCTGTGGAGAGATGATCCCAGCTGTACGAAATGGAAGGCTCTTATAGGCAGGAGAGTGGGGCAAGAAGTTTCGAGAAGGAAAGAAAGGATTGTTTTAGGCTAGGATAGCTTCTTTGTGTTGGGGGGGGGGGGTGGTGGTGGCAGGTTTTCAGATAGACCGGTAAAAGGCCACCTTCCTGCAGGAGGTTGAAACTGTCATCGGGGGTGGGGGCAAAGGACTCCAGCTGGGGCTTGTTTTTCTTTTTGTAACATGGCTTTGGCAGCGGGTCCTGGGTGGGGACTGGAAGAGTTTGGAGGCACGTGCTAGAAAAAGGCCAGATTGCCATGAGCAGACTATTAAGGGCGATCCTGGTAAATGCTTAGAAAGAAAAGAAGAGACGCTGTGCAGCAAGCCTCAATCACCTTAGAAAACACCTAGGTACTACTGGGCAGAATGTTGGTAGAGACATGGACAATTCAGGGCACTCTGAAGATGTCTCAGATGGAAATGAGGAACATGTCTTTATTGGACAAGGGAGGAAAGGCCATCCTTGTTTTTTTTTTTAATTTTTTTTATTTTTTTATTTTTTAACGTTTTTTATTTATTTTTGGGACAGAGAGAGACAGAGCATGAACGGGGGAGGGGCAGAGAGAGAGGGAGACACAGAATCGGAAACAGGCTCCAGGCTCCGAGCCATCAGCCCAGAGCCTGACGCGGGGCTCGAACTCACGGACCGCAAGATCGTGACCTGGCTGAAGTCGGACGCTTAACCGACTGCGCCACCCAGGCGCCCCAGGCCATCCTTGTTTTAAAGTGGCAAACAAATGACTGGGAATTGTGTTTGTGTCCTGGTGTTTTGTGCAAAATAGAGCTTGCAGCCAATGAGTTGGATATTTGGTTCAGGAAATCTCTAAGCAATGTGTTGACAAAGCAGCCTGGTTCCTCCTGAATGCTTATGGTAAAATTTGAGAAGAAATGACTTAAAGATGGAATTGTTGAGCAAGAAAACAAAAAAGAAAGAAAGAGAAGAAAGAAAGAAATATAGGGCACCTGGGTGGCTCAGTTGGTTGAGCATCCTACTCTTGATTTCAGCTCAGCTCAGGTCATGATCTCACCGTTTGTGAGACGAAACCCTGTTACGCAACCAGGCTGGAACGCTGGCGGAAAAACCCAGTGGCACTCAGAGATCTTGGTGGATCGGAGATTTATTTAACACTGGCGGGCTCAGGAGACTGTTCCTCCGAAGATCTGTTTTAGTCCCGTGGGCCATCTTTGGCGCAGTATTTTATTCATTTCTCCAACAGCCCCACATCAGGCTATGCTCTGACAGCGAGGAGCCTGCTTGGGATCCTCTCTCTCTCTCTCTCTCTCTCTCTCTCTCTCTCTCTCTCTCTCCCCCCACCTCCTGCTTATGCACTTGAGCACTCTCGAAAGAAAGAAAGAAAGAGAGAAAAGAAAGAAAGAAAGAAAGAGAAGCTTAGAACGATTTGGCAAATTCTATGCCTACCTATATTGAAAGGAATGAGAGAGGTCCAGTGGGAACACTAAGGGTGTGGCCAAGCCACCATTTGATAAGGAGATTAGTGGAAATCAGCCATCTCAACAGACAATGGGAGAATGACCCTAAAGGCGAGTCAGTGAGCCTGAGTAGAAGATTCCTTGGGGAGTGGGGGCAGAGGGGGTTTCCAAGGAGGATCTACCTGTGTCTGCAAATCTCAGGCTCCCCTTCCTGCACTCCTTGGCCACCCCACGTGCTGCTCTGGTGGACCCCAGTGCACTGAGTACCATGGTGGCTGCCCCTTCAGAGGGCACAGATGGCCAACTCTGGTGGCTTCCAGGGCCGCTGCTTCTCTGCCAGGGCAAACCGCGCACGAACCCAGGAGGTGTGGCTGCCTCTACCTAGGTGTCAAGGGGTGAGGCCTCCTGCAGAGCCATTGGGGTGACTTTGCCACCAAAGTGGACCTAGAAGGCAGAGCGCTGAGCTGTAAAGGATTATTTGCCCCAAGCCTTAAGATCTAACATTGTTTTGTTCTATTAGGTTTTGGACTTCCTAAGACCTGTCATTCTTTTCTTTGCTATTTCTTCCTTTGGGAATGGAAATGCCTGTCCCACTGCTGTATTTTGGAAGCCTGTAACGTGTTTGGCTTGACGGGTTCACAGCTGGAGAAGAATTTGCTCCAGGATGAGTCATGAGTCTCACTCAGATGTGATTTAGGCGGTTTTATTTTTTATTTATTTTTATTGAACAAAAATAATTTTTTTAATGTTTATTTTGAGACAGAAAGAGCAAACAGGGGAGGAGCAGAGAGAGGGGGAGAGAGAGAATCCCAAGGAGGCTCCACAAGGTGAGCCCAGAGCCCGCCGTAAGGCTCAGTCTCAAGAACCATGAGATCATGACCTGAGCTGCTATTAAGAGTTGGGCACTTCACCAACCGAACCAGCCAGGCGCCCCTGATTTAGATGGCTTCCGATGAAACTTTGAACTGAGACTTTACAGCGGATGCCGGAATGACTTGCCGTTGCAGGATTTTTACCCGGGGTTTTGTGGTCTCGCCACGTACTTCGAAGAATGAGGGGCTAGACACACAACGAGCAGCAGGCAAAAGTTTATGAGGGTGCAAGATCAGAAAGTAGGGAGAGCGGTAAAGCTGTCTTTACAGAGAGGGGGCTTTCGAAAGTGAATGCTCGTGAATGTTTGCGTTCCCCCCAAACTCATATATCGAAACCCAATTCCCAATGTCGTGGTATTTGGAGGTGGAGACCTTGGGAGATGGTTAAGTCACGAGAACAGAGCCATCATGAGTGGGGTTAGCGCCCTGGTAAGATAGGCCACCTTCCTCCACGTGAGGGCACAGGGGAATTCTCGCCAGAAACGGAATCTGTCAGTTCCTTGATCGTGAACTGTTTAGCCTCCAGAGCCGTAGAAACAAACGTCTGATATTTAAGCCAATTAGCATATGGTGTTTTGCAACTACAGGTCCTGTTCCCCTGCCTCAGTTCTTGAGTTTGGCCAAGAAAGAGTTCAGAGCCAAGCTCTTAAGCAAGCAAGGGTTTAGTAGCCGTTGAAGCAAAAGTACACTCTTGAGATAGAGGGGGGAGGGCCCAGAGGGGTCAGGGTTGTCTTTTCTTTTTATGTTTGGATAGGTTATGGGTCATAGCGAGGGCGGTGTCTGCCTAAGGTTGCAGCCAATCATCTAAGGGCCTTCTCCTACGGGTTGGGAGGGGAAGTTTGGGGCCTTATGTGGTCCTTGTGGGAACTGTCATGGTAGCCATTCTCTGTGGAGGGAGGAGGTCTTAAAAACACAATTTAATGTATTATAATAAAGCCCTCGTTGCCTGCTCAGATCTCCCTAACTGCCCAGTCTATCAGCGTTTTTGTCATAACAGTCTGGATAGATTAAGACGGAGATGTTCGGTGACCAGGAAGAAGATCATCACATAGAAAGGTCCTAAGCAATTGTTAGAGTTGGGATGGAGATTTGACTTTAAGCTTTGCCAAGGTCAAGGGAAAGGGGGGAAACCTAGTCAAAATAAATTAGTCCCATTAAATTATTTAATTAATATTTTATGCATTTAATTTATAACATATAATATGTATAATAATTAACATAAATAAAATAGAAATATATAATAATATATGACAAATATGATAAATATATAAAATAATATGTAACATACTGGTATATAATGAAGTAATGTAAGATATTAAATAATATATTTAATAATAATGTATTTAAATGATATTGAATGTATTGAATATATTTAAATGATTTTAAAAATTTATGAACATAATTTATTGTCAAATTGGCTTCCATACAACACCCAGTGCTCATCCCAACAGGTGCCCTCCTCGATGCCCATCACCCATTTTCCCTCTCCCCCAACCCCCATCCACCCCTAGTTTGTTCTCTGTATTTAAGAGTCTCTTATGGTTTGCCTCCCTCCCTCTCTGTTTGTAACTGCTTTTCCCCCTTCCCTTCCCCCATGGTCTTCTGTTCAGTTTCTCAAGATCCACATATGAGTGAAAACATATGGTATCTGTCCTTCTCTGGCTGACTTATTTCACTCAGCATCACACTCTCCAGTTCCATCCATGTTGCTGCAAATGGCCAGATTTCATTCTTTCTCATCGCCAAGTAGTATTCCATTGAATATATAAACCACATCTTCTGTATCCACTCATCAGTTGATGGACATTTAGGCCCTTTCCATAATTTGGCTATTGTTGAAATCGCTGCTGTAAACATTGGGATACATGATAACAAAATAATGTAATATATTAAATAATATATTTAAGTGATTTTTTAAAAATTGTTTAACGTTGATTTATTTTTGAAAGAGGGAGAGACAAAGCATGAGTGGGGCAGAGAGCAAGGGAGACACAGAATCCGAAACAGGCTTCAGGCTCTGACCTATCAGCACAGAGCCTGACGCGGGGCTTGAACTCACGAACCGTGAGATCGTGACCTGAGCCAAAGTTGGAAGCTTAGCCCATTGGGGCACCCAGGCACCCCTAGTTTAAATGGTTTTTTAATCACTACTAATCAATCACACTCAGAAGATGGCAAGCCGATTCCTTTTTCTAAGAGCAAGGCAGTTTTCTAGCTCCCAGGATCTCTGAGAACTATTCGTTGGATGCTTGTAAAAAGAATGCTCTCTCAATAGTGATGAAATGCAATTTTCTCTTTCTTATCCTTCAGTGCAGGCTGATGTCTCAAAGCCAGCAAGCATTCTGGTGAAAGCAATCCCAAATATTGACCTCCAAAGATAAAGTTCAGATTACGGTTTGCAAATACCTGTCTGCAACAGCTTCAGCAGAATCCCCCGGGGCCCCGGGTGTGTAACTGGAGGGGAGGGTGAAGACACTATTAATTTCTGGTCATTTCCCTTGCTTATAGGTGATGGCAGAGAGGCAAAGGTTGCCGCGGAACACAACGTACGTGTTTCAACAGGGATTGGTATCTCGGCTCTCTGGTATCTAAATCTAGATTAGGATAAAACTTACTTGTGAGGCTAAGCTCTGGGATCAGATCCTGCCTCTACTATTTCCTACAGTGGAGTTTTGGGTGCAACTTTTTTTTAACCTTTTCTGAGCCTTACTTTTGTCTTATATATCTGGGAATAGTAATCGTGCTTAGTTCAGGGGGTTATTGTAAAAGCCAATGGGAAAATCCTCATAAAAGAGGTTGGCACATCGCACATGCTTACGAAATACTAGACACGGTTTTTGTTTCGAGCCCCAAGTTCTACCGTGGTCAGTAACTATCCCTCTGTAGCGTCCTGGCCAACGAGTGCGTCGTGAATTAGATTCGAACTTCCTTTGCATCACGTGCTCTAGTATAAGGGGTTTAAAATTATAACAAAGATCTAAAAAATAAAAAATAAAAGAAGTAGAATAATAACAAAGATCTTATCTTTGAAGGTAAGATTGATAAGTTCTTTCCGTTTGGTTTATTTTAATTTCTTCCATTTTAGGAACAAACTAGCTTCAGGCACTGTAAAAATAAAGATGAGGTGACTTATCATTAATATTTGTCCACATTACAGAAAGTAAAAAACGAAAAAGATTCTTATAAAAACGGAAAAATCAAAACCATGTGGTCTTATATTCAGGGACTTCCAAGAACACACGCTGATCTGTAAATAAAGATATGTAGAAACAAGAATGTCCTCATCCATAGAAAAATACACAAGCTTAAAGCCAAAACAGATAGCACTTTATTTCTGATCTGAATCTGATGGACCCAAAGCGAGGTATAAATTAGCAGTTGATTTGCTTAAAGTAGACGGTTGCTAACAACTCATGCAAAAAAAAAAAAAAAAATCATCTTTGAGAATTAACCAAGGCAGGCTGACAAAAGCTACGCCCGACCACACGAGTCTTGGGGCCAAATACAGGGGACGGAAGAAGAAAACATTTAAAGTGATTTTGTAGATGAGGACTTTATTCAAAACTTTTAAGATAGATTAGTACTTACAGACTCTTACGTAAATTATTATGGCACTGTAATCATCTTTCTCTTAATATAGGTAAAAGCTAAATTAGTACTTAATTAGAATGCATTACTAGATTAGACCTTTTTTCTTTTCTATTTCTTTCCCCAGAAGCTATTAACACAACCCCGGTTGGAAGGCCGGTTCTGCCACTCACGGCTATGAGGACTTGAGTGAAAGTCCATTTTAAATGCACTTTTTAAACCCTTACTTTTGCCTATTTTCTTTCCATCAAATTAAAGCGTACGCACAGTTTTCAAAATCAACTATTGCTCAAAGGCTTATAATGAGAAACAGCAGTCCTCTGCCATTTGCCTTATTACCCAGGTTTATTTAGTGCTTAAAAATTGTATTACGTTAAAAAAAAAATTACACAAGTAGTATACATAAGGACAGAAAGTAAACTGTTCAAGAACATTCCTCCACTGGATTCCATCCTCCTTCCTGAAGTAAACTGAACATTGTCACCGGCTTGATGAGAATCGTTACAAACTGTTCCCTATGGGTTTACATGTACATGTACTTAGAAATTGGTTTGGTTATGTTGTTGAGATCATACCATAAAAATTATTTAGCACTCTTTTTCTCACTGAACAGTATGCCTCAGAGACCTTTCTGTGTCAGTGAACACGGACCGACTTCTTCTAACCGCTGCGTAATATAGATATATGGTTATTTCACAACTGATGGGCACTTAGACGGTCTCCCGCTTTTTGCAGCTAAAAATCACGCAGCGGTAAACATCTTTGTCCTTGTCTCTCTGTGGGCACACATATGCCGGGTCCAAAAGTATGCATATTTTATATTTTGATAGCGACTGAGAAATTTCTTTTCAAAGAGGTCATGTTATTCTTCAGGATTCCAGCTGAAGTGGAAATGTCACGAATCCGATGGACACACACACACACAAACTTTATTGTTTTGATATTGCTTTCCCCGGTAACTACTGAGATGGGGGGCATTTTCACATTTGCAATTGTCATTGAAATTTCTTCTTCTCTGAATGATGTGACCACATCATTTGCAATGTCTTCTTCATAACAGATTCTTTGCCTTTCCCTTAAGAGGTTTTTTTTCCCCCCGTGAAGCTGGGATATGAAGCCTTTGTCATGTATGTTGCAGATGCTTCTCCCACTCTGTCGCTTTCTTTCTTCGCTTCGTTCACAAATTTATTAATTAATGACATACTTACATCATATAATTTATTATAAAATTTGATTGAATAATTGAAATATTTTATTCCTTTCCTTCATGGGTACTTCATTTGAAGCTTGCTAATTGATCTTCCCCACCCTCTGATAAAAATATCTTCTTACATTTTCTTTTGAAAACCTGCTACAGTCTTCAATTATATTACTGACATTCGGTTCTTTCCTAGTGTGCAGTAAATTATGCTAGTATCACTTAATGCATAGCCGATTGTTTCTTTTCTGATTTGAACTGCCACTCTTTTCATCTATTAAATGTCCTGGCTCTCTATTCTATCTCATTGATCATTTTGCGCATTTTCCTTCCTGTAGCCTATTTGAGCATTACAGCATATTTTAATATCTGACAGAGCAACCTCTCACTGTTCCTATTGGTCCACTTTTCAAAAATAATTCTTACGCATTTTTGTTTTCCAAGGTGAGTATAAAATCAGTCTGCCGAGATCCACAAAACATCCGTTGGAATAGTATTTGTGATGGCACTGAATTTATAGGTTACTTTAGGAAGAAATGGCATCTTTAAAATAGTAAGTTTTGTCAGCCTGGACCACGGTATATCTCTCCTTTGAGATCTTTTTTGTTTATGACCTTTATTGAAATGTTATATGCACATGAAATGTGCAACCTTCATGCACAGGTTGCGCATTTCCCAGAACCCCCTCTCATACCTGGGTAAGGGGTGCCCTGCTTTGGGGCTTGACGCTTTCAAGAGCCCTCCTCTGGCTCTCTTCCAGCTGCCTCCCTTCCCAAAGGGTCCAGAGTTCACTGTACTTGGGGGCTGTGCCCGGCCGGATCCCCTCCCTGCCAGCTTCTCTAGAGCATGGCCCGGGTACTAGGACCTTGGAATTGCCGGCTCAGATAACCTCAAGCCCCCTTTCGAGGTTTGTATGGATTTCTCCCCCAGGTCTTTCCTCCAGAGGGCTAATAACACCGTTGTGCCCAATCTGGGGCTCGAGGCACACAAGGGATGGCTGTTTGAGTAGGGCGTCGTGGTGTTGGGAAATCCAAGTGCCATGCATATGCGTGAGCTCCTGGCCGGATGGATAGGGCTGGGCAGTGGGAGAAAAAGGAGACGCGTGGGGGCTGGGGCTAGCTCCATGAAGCTATGTCCTGGAACAAAATGCTTGAGGAGTCAGAGGCACCTGGGTGGTTCAGTCAGTGAAGCGTCCAGCTCTTAATTTTGGCTCACGTCATGATCTCACGGTTCATGAGTTTGAGCCCCATGTCTGGCTCTCCACTGCTTGGGCTCCTCTCTCTCTCTCTCTCTCTGCCTTCCCCGCCAAAATAAATAAATAAACTTTAAAAAAGAATGCTGAGGAGTCAGACAATTCATGATGATTTTCAGGGTCACTGTGAAAAATATATCTGTCAATCTGTAGTTTCCCTTTTTTGTAGTGTCTTTGTCAGGTTTTGGTTTCAGGGTTATGCCGGCTGGCATCAGAAAGCAAGTGAAGTGCTCCCTCCTCCTCTATTTTCTGAAATAGTTTGTGTAAATTTGATATCATTTCATGCCTTTAATGCCTGATAGGACTCACTATTGAAACCATCTGTGCCTAGGGTTCTATTTGTGGAAAGACTTTTGATATTAAAGTCAAGGTGTATTTTTCAAACGTGTATTTTTCAAAGGTTTTGTCTCTTTTGTTGATGTTTTCAATGTTATTTCAAATGTTTATTTATTTTTGAGAGAGAGAGGGGGTGAGAGGGTGAGAGAGAGAGAGAGAGAGTGCACATAAGCAGGGGAGGGGGAGAGAGAGAGAGAGAGAGAGAGAGAGAGAGAGAGAGAGAGGAAGGCACAGAATCTGAAGCTGTGAGCACAGAGCCCCATGCGGGGCTCAAACTCACGAACTGTGAGATCATGACCTGAGCTGAAGTTGGACACTTAACCAACTGAGCCACTCAGGAACCCCTGTTTTCATGATCTTCATGTTGGATAATTTCTACTGATATATTTTCAATTTCACTGACTCTTACCACCGTCGTTTCCAATGTACCATTAAGTCCATTAAATAGTTTTTAAAATTTTAGATACTGTATTCCTCGGTTATAAAATTTGCATTTGTTTTGCCTTTCGACTTTATATTATTTTTCTGAGTTTTTCTATCTATGCACACATTGAAAATGTATTTTTATGTTAATAGTAGCTTTATAATCCCAAAGCTACTATTTTGTGTGTGGGGGGGGGGCTAATTCCACCATCTCAATAATCTTGGGGTTGATTTCCATTGATTGTCTCCTTTCTCAAAATTGGTCATGTTTTCATGTCTTCACATGTAGAATAATTATCTCTTGTATTCTAGATTTTTGGAATGTTCTATTGTCAGAGATTCTCTGGGTTCTGTTTTTATTTCTCTGAAGAATAGTCCATTTTTGTTTATCAGTTAGTTAGCTTGGTTGAACTCAAACTACAAATTCAGTCTCCCTTGTGGTAGGAACCGACTGAAATTTCGGTTCAGTTCCCTTAGCCTTATCCAAGCTGCTTGAAGTATACGCCCTGTTGCATTAATTTTCTGAGGCTGTTGTAATAAATTACCACATACCTGTAGCTATGCTTCCTGTGGGGGCTCCAGGGAAGAATCCATTCTTAACTTCTTTCCACTTCTAGATAGTTAGGGGGAAAGATCCAGAATGGGGAACACCAAATTCTGCTTATCAATTCTGCCCAAATCTCTGGATGAGCTCTGAACCACACATTCACGGATTTGGTAGGCTACAAAAATGGCTCCCAAGAGATATGCATGTCAAATCCCTGGAACCTGTGAATATTACCTTATTGGGAAAAAGGGTCTTTGCAGATGTAAGTTAAGGATCTTGAAATGAGGAGACAATCCTGGATTACCCAGATGGACCTACCTCCAATGACATGAGTCCTTCCAAGAGTGAGGCAGAGGGAGACTTGGCAAACAGATGAGAAGGAGGCCATGTGGTTGTGGAGGTAAAGCCCAATGTTGGTAGAAATATGGATGGTAAAGGCCATTCTGATGAGGTCTTGGACAGAAATGAGGAACGTGTTATTGGACGATAGAGAAAAGCTGAATTGTGGTTTTGTTCTAGCATTTTTGTGGAAGGTAGAGCTTGGGAGCGGTGAAAGTGAATATTCAGCTGAGGAAATTTCTGGGCCCGAGTGTTGGTTTCTCCTGACCGCTTATAGTAAGGTGTGAGAGAAGAGAGAATTGACCCAAAGATGGAATGTTTAAACAAAAAAGACGCAGAATTTATAGATTTAGAAAATTCCCAGCCTATTATATTGCAAAAAAATGAGAACACTAATGGTGTGGCCAAGCGACAGCTTGATACTCTGGTTAGTATGGACCAGCCATGTCAACAAAAGCCAAGGCCATGGAAGACAATGGAAGAATGACCGTGAAGGCTCTTCAGACATCAAGGCGGCTACTCCCACCGCAGGCCCAGAGTGCAGGGGTCAAGGGAATGGAGCAATTTCGAAAGATGGGGCTTTGTCTCCAGTTGGGGAGAAGCAGGATTCCTCCTCCCTGTGCCTCCGGGATGGGTTGCATGGCCCCCTGAGCCATGGGGGTGGGGCCGCCAGAGCTGTAGCCCAGCCTGTGAAAGCTACAGTTGCTGGGACTCCAATGGAGAGAGCCGCTGGGCCCAATGGAGAGCCTCCATGGGGCTGTCCCGCTAAGCTATGGGGGTGATGTCGCCACTCCAGTGGGCCGGGAAGGCAGAGCATTGAGTCTCAAGCCTTAAGGTCTAATGGAATGTGCCTCATTCAATTTTTTATTTATTTGGGGTCTGTCACTTCTTTCTTCTTGCCTGTTTTTCCCTTTTGGCATGGGAATGTCCATCCTATGCCCGTCCCACCTCTGGATTTTGGAAGCACATAACGTGTTTGGTTTCACGGGTTCATACCTGGAGAGAGATTTCATCTCAGGGTGAAACCTACCTCAAGTCTCACCCTTGTCTGATTTAGATGAGATTTAGCTGAGACTTTGGACTTCGACTTTAGGGTTGATGCTGGGATGACTTAAGACTTTGGGGGCCATTGGGATGGAGCAAATAGAACAAATGTATTTTCCGTGCAAGAAGGACATGCACTTTCAGCAGCCAGGGGTTCAGTGCTCTAAATGAAATGTTCATCCTCCCTTAAAATTCATATGTTGACATTCTAACCCCTAACGTGATAGTAGTTGGAGTGAGGCCTTTGTGCGGTGACTAGGTCGTGAGGATGGGGCTCTCATGAATGGGATTAGTGCCCTCATAAACGAAACTCCAGAGAGTTCCCTTCCCCTTTGCACCATGTGAGGACGCGGTGAGAAAATGACTGAAAGGAAAAACTCTATTCCTTTACTCTCTACAACTGCCACACTCGTGTTTCTGGATACCATATGTCTGGTGGTTGTTTTTTTCCTCCACACCAAGCCGTTCTCCAATTCCCTGTGGACACCAACTGAGCGTCTTACAATTCAACTCAATTCTGACTCTATCTGGAGTTGGTGTCAGATCCCACAAGTTAGGGGCTCAGTCCCACAACCCCCCCTCCTTCAGATGCCAATGGCAAATCTGGGCCTCTGGTGCTTCTGACCACCTTGCTATAAATAGAAGGTTCTCACGCCCTCCTCCCCAGGTTTGGTAATTTCTTAGAGTGGCTCACAGAACTCTGGAAAACAGCTCACTTACTAGCTTCCCAGTTTATTATAAGAGGATGCAATTCAGGAAGAGCCTAAGACAAGGTATGAGGGGTTGGTGCACGGAACCTCGATGTGCTTGGCAACCCAGGAGCTCTCTGAACTCAATGCGTTAGGGATTTTTACAGAGGCGTCATCAGGTAGGCATGATGGATTATTGCATCCATCTTTAGCCTCTCCCCCCCCCCCCCGGAGGATGGGGATTAGGGATGAAAAGTGCCAAGGTTCTAATCATGGCTTGGTCTATCTGGTGGCCTGTCCCCATCTAGGAGCCCACCAAGATTTGCCTCATTAGAAAAAAAGATGCTCCAGGGTGCCTGGGTGGCTCAGTCAGTTAAACGTCCGACTTCGGCTCAGGTCATGATCTCGCCCTTCTGAGTTCGAGCCCCGTGTGGGGCCCTGTGCTGACAGCACAGAGCCTGGAGCCTGTTTCAGATTCTGTGTCTCCCTTTCCGTCTCTGCCCCTCCCCTGCTTGTGCTCTGTCTCTCTCAAAAATAAACATTAAAAAAAAAAAAAAAGAAAAAAAAGATGCTCCTATCACTCAGGAAATTCCAAGGGATCTAGGATCTCTGTGTCAGGAACTGAGGTCAAAGACCAAATATTAGAACAAAAGAGTCTCCTAGCACTTTTATTGCTCAGGAAATTACAAAAATTTTAGGAGCTCTGATTGGGAGCTGAGGATGATGAACTACACACACACACACACACACACACACACACACACACATATACATATATGTGCATATACATATATACATATGTATATACATACATGTATATATGTATACATGTATGTATATATAATATATATACATATAAATGTATATTTGTGGGTTTTTAAAAATATATTTTAGAAAGAGAGTACAAGAGCAGGGGAGAGGGGCAGAGCGAGAGAGAATCTTAATCTTAAGCAGACTCCACCCTCAGCGTGGAAACCAACAAGGGGCTCAATCCCATGACTCTGGGATCATGACCTGAGCCGAAATCAGGAGTCGGATGCTCAACCAATTCAGCTACCCTATGTATATTCAGTCAGCCCTATGTACATTTGTAGTATCACAATATCATTACAGCCATCTATGAACCAGGAAGTGAGCCTTTAGCAAACACTGAATCTGCCAGCGCCTTGATCTTGAAATTCCCAACTTCCAGAACCATGAGAAAAAAATGTATTCATTATTCAAACCAACTAGTCCATGGTATATTTTTTTATAGCAGCCTAAATGGACTAAAACCAGCATATTTCTCATAAAATGGCAATTTTAGTAGACCAAATATGTTAGACTATAAAGGGTTTGAATAACATAATTTAACAAATTTTATATTTATAAATTATATATATATATATATATATATATATGTATATACAAATATATCTCCACATGTTAGGATACAAAGATCTACAAATCTCCAAAAGCAAAATCATTTTCTGACTCAAATGTACTGAAATAACAAATCAGTAATGAAAAGAGAGCAAAAAAATACTTCTATCTAATTGGAATCTTCAAAGCACCTTTTAAAATAAATCTTAAGCTAAAGAGGGAATTAAGATAAATTTATTAAAATAAATTTAAATTTCTTTTGAAATGAACCAAGATGAGAACAATATACATTCGCAGATATAGAACATAACTGAGTGGTTGGCAGGAGAACATTTAAACCTTACGTGTAGTCATTTAAAAATGAGAAAATCAAAAAGAGAGAGAAAATCTTAGAATAAATGGACAAAAGCATTGAAAACTCCGGAGGAAATGGCAGAAAAAAAGAATTAAAATGAAGGAATTAATAAATATAACAGCAGAAATTGATGGTAATTCTTATACAGTCAAGCGTGACAGTTAGAAGTGACACTGTTCGAGAGCACGGGTTGGTAAACTTCTGTGAAGGGCCAGATGGGAAATATTTTTGGCTTTGCAGGCTGCGTGATGTCTCTGTCTCAGCTACTCGGATCTGCCATTATAAGCACCAAAGTAGCCACAGACAACACAGAAACGAATAGGTACGGCCGTGTTCCAATAAAACTTTATATTTACAGAACATGCAACCATGATCAGAAGTAATCACTGTCTTTTGGTCAGTCCTCCTTCAGCATGATTCCTTTGTAGGCGTACGTATCACAAAGGATTTCGTGCAGAGTTGAACACTGTAATCATCCAACTACCTGAGTTGTAGCAGCAAAGAAGGAATGCAAGGTCTTTTTCTGGACGAAATGGGAGGCTGCTATCAACCGATTTAGGCTCCTGTCAGTATCCACAGTATCATTAGCTTCTGACAGTTGGATACGGTGGGGGAGAATATGCCTCCCCACGTCAACTTCACTACCAGGTGGCATATCACAGTGATCGTAAGCCTCAGCCTGAATTCTCAACCAGTGCAGATATTCGTTAGGAAGCAGGCAAAGACAGCATCATAGTACCGTATCCTCTGTCCTTTTAGATGTTCCGGCAAACACTTTGTGTGAAAGGTTCAGCCCGAAGAGGATTCAGCGAGTATTCTGGTGGCGTAAACGACTCGCCAGTTTTCTCGCTGGCACGATGACAGAGTTCCCTCTTCAGTGGGGGCACAAATGTCCTTAGGGTGTTCTTCACAAGTGTCAGACCGACGGATCTGCCAAGTTCTTATACCTTGTTAAGGTCTGGACAGATACACCTGTCTAGTCTTTCTGGAACGTGATTAATTTCTCCATAAAATTATTTATTTCTAACAACTCTTTTCCTAACTAATGAACACTTGGGTGCATATTTGAATAAGATTTTAAAAGCACTTGCCATAGTCATGTAAGGGGTGTAGATTCTTGATTAGGGTCCTTCAAACACTAATCCCCCCTGGAGTGTGGATTTCTGATTAGGATACTCCAAATGAAAACTAACTGCCCCTGATGTGTACATTCAAGACTAACTTACATTCCCATATATATCTCATGTTTATACTGCAAATTTTTTTTTGCTTTCAATTTCGTTATTTTTCATTAAGGTATAAATTCTATACATTAACATTCATCAATTTGAAGTGAACAATTGGATAAGTTTTGACAAATGTGCATAGTAGGGTCGCCACCGCCATAGTCGTCACATACAACCTATCTGTCGTTTCACGACGTCCCCTCATACCACCCTGCAGTCAAGCTTTTGATTTTTAAGCTCGTATATCTGTATAATTTTTCTATATTCCTTAAAAATTAGAAAAAATATTAAACATATTCTTTAAAAAATTTTTTTATTAAAAGCTTTTATTTTAATTCCAATTAGTTAGCAGACAGTGTTACGTTAGTTTCAGGTGTACAATATAGCAATTCAACAATCCTCTACGTTACCCAGTGCTCATCATGACAAGTATACTCCTTGATCCCCATCAACTATTTCACCCATCCCCCACCCCTTCCCCTTTGGGGGATTGTTCTCTATAATTAGGAGTCTGCTTCTTTCTCTCTCTCTCTCTCTCTTATTTTTTCCCCTTTGCTTGTTTCTTTTGTTTCTTAAAGTCCACATATGAGTGAAACATACGGTATTTGTCTTTTCTCTGATTGACTTATTTCGCTTAGCAGAATACTCTCTAGCTCCATCCGTGTCATTGCAAATGGCAAGATTTCATTCTTTTTTTATGGCTGAATAGTATTTTGTTATATATATACACATATATATAACATATATGTTATGTATATATACATATGTACATATATGTATATGTATATGTGTATATATATGTATGTATACACACACACACATTTTTTCTATCCATTCATCTATCAGTGGACACTTCGGCTGCTTCCGTAGCTTGGCTATCATAAATAATGCTGCCATAAACATAGGGGTGCACGTATGCCTTTGAGTTAGTGTTCTTGTATTCTTTGGGTAAATATCCAGTAGTGTGATTGCTGGGTTGTAAGGTAGTCCTATTTTTAACTTTTCAAAGAACTTCCCTAACGTTTCCCACGGTGGCTGCACCAGTTTGCATTCCCACTAACAGTGCACGAGGGTTCCTTTTTCTCCACATCCTCACCAACACCTGTTGTTTCTCGTGTTGTTAACTTTAGCCATTGTGACAGGTGGGAGGTGACATCTCATTGTAGTTTTGATTTGCGTTTCCCCGGTGATAAGTGGCGATGAGCATCTTTCCATATGTCTGAAAAGATGTCATGTGTCTTTGACATATTTCATATGTCCGGATGTCTGTTCATGTCTTCTGCCTACTTTTTAATTGGATTCTTTGTTTTGGGGGTGTTAGGTTTTATAAGTTCTTTATCTATTTTGGAGACTAGCCCTTTATTGGAAATGTCATTTGCAAGTATCTTCTCCCATTTCATAGGCTGTGTTTTAGTTTTATTGGTGGTTTCCTTTGCTGTGCAGAAGGTTTTTATTTTGTTGTAGGCCCAGTAGTTTATTTTTGCTTTTGTTTCCCTTGACTCAGGAGACATATCTTGAAAGAAGCTGTTACGACCGATATCAAAGAAGTTACTGCCTGTGTTCTCTTCTAGGATTTGTGTAGTTTTTGGTCTCACATTTAGGTCTTTCATCTATTTGGAATTTATTTTTGTGTATCGTGTAAGAAAGTGGTCCAGTATCATTCTTCTGCGTGTTGCTGTCCAGTTTCCCCAGCACCATTTGCTGAAGAGACTTTTTCCCATTGGACATTTTGTCCTGCCTTGTCAAAGATTAATTCATCATTTAATTGTGTGTTTATTTCTGGGCTTTCTATTCCGTTCTGTTGATCTTTGTGTCTATTTTTGTGCCAGTACCATACTGTTTTGATGGCTACAGCTTTGAACTAGAACTTGAGGTCTGGAGTTGTGATGCCTCCAGCTTTGCTTTGCTTTTTCAAGATTGCTTTGGCTATTTGGGGTCTTCTGTGGTTCCACCAAAATTTTAGGATTGTTTGTTCTAGCTCTGTGAAAAATGCTATTGGGGTTTTTTAAATTTTTTTTTTTTAATTTTTGAGAGAGAGAGAGAGCAAGCAGGTGAGGGGCAGAGAGAAAGAGGGAGACACAGAATCCGAAGCAGGCTCCAGGCTCCGAGCTGTCAGCACAGAGCCCGACACGGGGCTCAAACTCACCAACTGTGAGATCATGACCTGAGCCCAAGTCGGACATTTAACCGACTGAGCCACCCAGGCGCCCTGCTATTGGCTTTTTGATAGGGATTGCATTAAATGTATACATTGCTTTGGGTACTGCAGACATTTTAACAATATTTGTTCTCCCGATCCATGAGCATGGGATGTCTTTCCATGTTTATGTACTGTCTTCAATTTCTTTCATCAATGTTTCGTAGTTTTCAGAATACAGGTCTTCCCATCTTTGGTTGGGTTTCTTCCTAGGTGTCTTATTATTTTGGGTGCAATTGTGATTGGGATTGTTTCCTTAATTTTCCTTTCTGCTGCTTCATTACTGGTGTATAGAAATGCAACAGATTTCTGTAGGTTGATTTTGTATCCTGTGACCTTGCTGAATTCATTTATCAGTGTCACAATTTTTTAGTGGAGTCTTTAGGATTTTCTGTATATAATATTAGGTTATGTGCAAATAGTGAAAGTTTGACTTGCCCCTTACCAATTTGGATGCCTTTCATTTCCTTTTGTTATCTGATTGCTGAGGCTAAGACTTCCAGTACTATATTGAATAGAAGTGGTGAGAGCGGACGTCCTTGTCTTGTTCCTGACCTTAGGGGAGAGGCTCTCAGTTTTTCCCAGTTAAGGATGATGTTAGCTGTGGGTTTTCCACAGATGGCCTTTATTATGTTGAGATATGTTCCCTCTAAACCTATTTTGTTGAGGGTTTTTATCACGAATGGATGTTGTAGTCTGTCAAACGCTTTTTCTGTGTTTATTGAAATGATCATATGGTTCTTATCCTTCCTCTTATTGATGTGATGTATCACATTGATTGATTTGCAAATATTGAGTTACATTTGCAACCCAGGGATAAATTCCACTTGATCAGGGTGAAGGATTTTTTCAATGTATTGTGGAATTCAGTTTGCTAGTAATTTATTGAGAACTTTTGCGTCTATGTTCATCAGGGATATTGGCCTGTATTTTTCTGTTTTAGTGGTGTCTTTATCTGGCTTTGGTATCAGGGTAATCCTGGCCTCATGGAATGAATTTGGAGGTTTTCCTTCCTTTATTTTGGAATAGTTTAAGAAGAATAGGTATTAACTCTCCTTGAAATGTTCATTCTTTTTTAAAACTGGGTTTTTCATTGAGATATAATTAACATTGTATTCGTTTTAGGTATACAACATAATGATGTGGTATATGTATTTATTGCAAAATACTTACCATGATAAGTGTCATTAACATTCATCACCACACATAGTTACAATTTTTTTTTTGTGATGAAAACTTTTAAGATCCACTCCCTTAGCCACTTTCAAATATAGAATACAGTATTGTTAACTATGGTCATTATGCCATTACATCCCAGGACTTATTTATCTTATAACTTTTTGACACCCCTTCACCCGTTTTCCCCACCCCCAACCCCCCTGCACGAACCCTTTTGTCATTATTAAGTTTCCACCTTTGGCTTTATAAATACTCTGTGTCTCGAAATTTATTTTGTCTGATGTTGATGTATCCACTTCAGCTTTCTTATGCCTAATACTTTCATGGTATATTTTTCTAGCCTTTTACTCCCAGTCTATTTGTATTGGAGCATTTTTTTTTTTTAATTTCAATCTGACAGTCTCTGCCATTTGATTGGAAGGTTTAGTCTCTCTATATTTCATTTAATATAATTATCGATATGGTTATATTTAGGCTTGCAATTTACTATTTGTTTTTTCCTTGTCTCATCTCTTTTTGTTTCTGTTCTTCTTTCCATGCTAATTAAAAATATTTTTTATTATTTTAATTCTATTGACATTTTAGCTATACTTCTGCATTTTAAAACAACTTTTGCTCTCGGGTTTATAATATGCATCTTAAACTTAATACAATCTACTTACATTAAATATTGAATTATTTCAGGTAAAATATAAGAAACTTACAAGAGTATATTTTCATTCCTCTCCTTTTTTAAGTGCTCTTATTGATATATACACATGCACATTACATCTATATACAGTATAAACCATCAATACAGTCTTATAATTTTTGCTTGAAGCAATTCTATGTCTGCTAAAGAGATTGAGAGGAGAAAAACATTCTTTTTTAGTCACCCATTTACCATTTTTGGGAGTTGCTATCCAATGTCATTTCTTTTCAAGTGATAGAAACTTCTTTAGCATTCCATGTAGTGCATGTCCTCCGGTAACGTACTCATTCAGGTTTTATCTGAAAATATCTTAATTTCCCCTTCTGTTTCGAAGGATAGCTTTCTGGGTTTTGAAGGATAGCTTTCTGAATCTAGAATTCTTGGTTGGCAGTTTTTGTTTTTCCCTTTAGCACTTAGACTATGTTGTTCTAACGGTTTCTGTGGTTTCTCAGAAGTAAACTGTTAATCGTGTGTCTGTATTCCTGTCTGAAACATGTTTGCTATGGACTGAATGTGTGCCTCCCACTCGATGTTGAAGCTCTAATCCGCAATCCGATAGTATTGGGAGGTGAGGCCTTGGGGAGGTAATTAGGTTTTGATGAAGGAAGCAAAGTGGGGCCCCCATGATGGGATCAGTGCCCTTATAAGAAGACTAGGGTCCTTTCTGTCTCTGTCATGTGATGATACAGCAAGAAGGTGGTTGTCTGCAAACCAGGAAGAAGGCCCTCGTCAGAAATTAATCATCTGGCACCTTGATCTTGGACCCTCTAGAACTGTGAGAAATAAATGTCTGTTGTTTAAGCCCCCCAGTCTATGGTATTTTGTCATAGCAACCAGAGCTAAGCCAGTTATGTCTCTCTCTCTTTTAGTTTTCTCCTCGCTTTCAAGATTTTTTTCTTGTCTTAGGCTTTCAGCTGATTGACCACGATGTGTCTAGGAGCAGTTGTCTTTGTGTTTTTCTGCTTGGAGTTTGTTGAATTTCTTTTTTCTTTAAAGTTTATTTATTTACTTTGAGAGAGAGAGAGAGAGAGAGAGAGAGAGAGAGAGACGGTGGGGAGGGTCAGAGAGAGGGAGAGAGAGAGAATCCCAAGCAGGTTCTGCACTGTCAGTGTAGAGCCCGACGCAAAGCTTGAACCCACGAACAGTGAGACCACGACTCGAGCTGAAATCAAGAGTCAGAGGCTCAACCAACTGAGCCACCCAGGCATCCCAGAGTTTGTTGAATTTCTTGGTTCTGTAAATTATGTTTTGCTACAAATTTGGGTAGTTTTGCCCATTGTTTCTTTAAATATTTTTAAATTCTCCTTTTTCTAAATTTTTCTGGGATTACAGTCATACTTTTTTGGAAGGCTTCCTGTTGCCCACAGGTCTCTGAGGTTCTATTTATTATCATTTGGGTTTTTTTCCTCCCTCTTTTTGGGTTGCATGATTTATTTACAAGTTCATGAATTCTTTCTTCTGACAGCTCCAATCTGGTATTGAGCTCATCTAGTAAGTTATTTTAGCTCTAGAGTTTCCCTTTGTAAAATTTTCTCTGTTTCTGTTGAGATTCCTTATCTATTTATTCACCAATATTTATTTTTCTGTAATTTTTGAAGATATTTTTTAAAAGCCTTTGAACATGTTTATATTATCTGCTTTGGAGTCTTTGATAAATTCAACATCTGGCTTCGCTTGGAGTCAGTTTCTACTGGTTGTTGTCTTTTTTTTTCCTCCCAGTATGAGTCACATGAGTCACATTTTCTCATCTCTTGGCATGTCTAGGGATTTCTGGTTGAAAACTGGATATCATAGATAGTATGTTGTAGTGACTCTGTCTCCTATTCTTCTGAGGATTATTATTATTTTTTCTAGTCTACAATTAACATGCCCGGATTCGACTTAAAACCTTTCTCTCCTCTATGGTATATAGATCCTGATATCTATGCACTCTTCTTATGCCTTCCCACTACTGTTCTTTTGAGGCTGGCCTCCTGTGAGTCTCCCTTGGGCCTGCAAAATTTTTTGGTGACCGGCCAAGGATTTAGGCAGAAATGCAGCTCATCCTGTCTGTGGTATCCTTGCTTGTAGGAATTTTCCCTCAATTTTCTAATTTCCAGTTGCTCTACCAGCTTTGGGGTCTATATGCTGATCCCACACACCCATCAGGCTTCAGTTTGTGCCACGCGGGAATGCACTCAATTACAAAAAAAATACCAAGCTCTCAGATTTTGCTTCATATATCTCTATACTTCAAAGGTAGGTGCCCCTCTGTTCCTTTCACGTTTTCCACCGGGCCACCTGGGGTCTTACCTAAGCATGTGTACATTAGCTGTTAGCCAGGGAGTTGGGCAGTTTATGCCTTGAATTTGGGCCGCACTCCTTTTGCAGTCCTTGCACTGCCGTGTTTTGTTTTCTCCTTGTAATTTTCAGGTGCTTTCTGAACTCTGATGTCTGACTCCTTTGTCTGCTAAGGATGTGGATTTCCCCCTGCTGTTTTCCATGGCTATAACTGTAGGGGTTGAGCAGCAGCAGTGGGGCCAGTGTCTTAGTTGGCCATTGCTGGATAAAAATTACCCCCCAAATAAGCCGCTTACAACAACAAACTTTTATTATCTCACACGGGTTTTAAAAAATTTTTTAATGTTTATTTATTTTTGAGAAAGAGAGGGACAGACAGAGGGCGAGCAGGGGAGGAGCAGAGAGAGAGAGAAGGAGACACAGAATCCGAAGAAGGCTCCAGGCTCCGAGCCGTCAACACAGAGCCCAATGTGGGGCTCGAACTCGTGAAGCGTGATATCGTGACCTGAGCCGAAGTCGGCCACTTAACCGACTGAGCCACCCAGGCGCCCCTCACACAGTTTTTATGGTCCAGTAATTCAGAAGTGGCTTAACTGGGTGCCTCTGTCTCAAGGTCGCTTGCAGGCTTGTAGTTAGGTTGTCACCTGTGCCTGCAGTCATCTGAAGGCTTGACTGGGGCTGGAGGATCCATTTCCAAGGCAAAACCACTTCCCGGCTTGCTATTGGCAAAAGGCTCTGGTTCCTCACCATGCGAATCTCTTAACAAGGGGACTGGCTTCCCATAGAGTGAATGATTCAATGGAGAGTATAAGGAGGGGGCTGCATTCTTTTTTTTGATTGAGGCTTCCAAAAGCCACACCTTTCCTTCTGCTTCGTTCTTTTCTTTAGAAATAAGTCACTAAGACCAGCCCACACTCAGGGAGAAAGAATTTAATCTCCACTTCTTGAGGGGAAAAATATCAACGAATTTTTGGACACATTTTAAAACCATTACAGGCCAGTAAGCCCCAAACATCCGATTCTTACTATTTCCAGGTGGATTTTTTTTTTTTTTTGAGGTTAAACTCTCTTCTGGATTCTCTCTTTTAGATACTTCACTGTGTCTCCAAAGAGTTGCTTTTAAAATTATTCATCCATATTTTATAATTATTATCTTTGGGGGATTTCTGTGGCCTCTTCACTCCTCTGCTCTTATGAGAAGTTCCCATATGCTGAATTATTTTAACGTAAGACAGAGACAGTATAAGGGGGGGGGGGGACTGAACTTTGCCACCACAAGAGGAAGGAATCCAGATCCTTCCTGTTGATCTGTGGTATCGAGGCTTATCAGAGGCGAGGTACAGCTCAGGATTTAGAAGAGAGCAGAAAATACCCCATCTGTAAGCAGCCATAGCATTAGGGAATCAGATTAAGCTACAGACATGTAATGGGATTTCAAGAGCGGAGGGACGCAGGTCAGAAATGTGGCATGGCAGAGCCGGTCCACCAAGACAAAAATAAGGGGCCAAAAACACGTGGTCAGAGTCAGCCGGGGAAGAGAGGACGCTTTATGAGTTCCGATTCCCAGGCCGGTCCCTGAGCTGTAGAGGCAGAGACCGGGGAGGCAGCAGGCAGAGAACCCGTGGGTCTTCAGGGACCTGGGCTAACCTGCTGGGGTCTCCTCTGCTTCCCGGCCCGATGCTGCAAGGTACCCTCTGCGGCCGCTTGCTTTAAGGTTCTCAGCACCAGCCTTTTGAATCTCAACACAGATCAGTCGTTGGCGTTTCCTTCCTTCAGGGCCCACGGGGCCAGAGCTAGGGGTTCTTTTAGAAATGCCGCTGCTGGGGCGCCTGGGTGGCTCAGTTGGTTGAGCGTCCGACTTCAGCTCAGGTCACGATCTCGCGGTCCGTGAGTTCGAGCCCCGCGTCGGGCTCTGGGCTGATGGCTCGGAGCCTGGATCCTGCTTCCGATTCTGTGTCTCCCTCTCTCTCTGCCCCTCCCCCGCTCATGCTCTGTCTCTCTCTGTCTCAAAAATAAATAAATGTTAAAAAAAAAAATTTAGAAATGCCGCTGCTGTTCATACGAAACACGGCTAGATGACCTACTCGTTTCGTGTGCAAAACATAGCCGTGTGGATCAGCTCCTACTGAGTAATAATGATAGCGACTGTGAAACCCTGGGTATCATTTGGGGGGCTCTCTGGTGTCCCTCCAGCTACTGAAAACAGCACACACCTCCCTCCCTGAAGCATGGACCTCAGGTACACAGCCGAGACACCTGCATACACAACATGGGGACACAGCGGGGACCCGGACGTACACACAATTGTGACGTAGTGATTTGCAATGAGAAAACAATACGTTTTGGTCTTTGCCCTCTTCCCGGCAAGGGGCTCTGGAAACCCTCGGGATTTCCTGTGATGGGAGGGATAAAGGTGTCTTTTGCCATGATAACGAGGTGACTTGTGGAAAGTCTCACCTGCCACCCCCCCCCCCCCCCCCGCCAGGGAGAGTGACGGGAGGTTGAGTCCATGAACAACGGACAATGACTTAATCAATCCCTCCTCTGTAAGGAAGCCTCCGTAAGAACTCAAAAAAGGACGGAGGTGTAAGGGGTTTCCTGGTTGGTGGGGTTTTGGGGTGAGGAGCCACCCGGAGAGGGCAGGGAAGCTCCGTGCCCTTTCCCTGTATCTTGCCCTACGTATCTCTTCCTTCTGGCTGTTCCCGAACTACACTCTTTTATAATAAACTGGTGATCCAGCAAGTTGAGTGTTTTCTCTGGGTTCGGTGAGCCCTTCTCGCAGATCAGTGGGACCTGAGGAGGGGGTCGTGGGAACCTCTGATTTATAGCCGGTAGCCAGAAGGCCAGAAGTATAGGGACTGAGTTCCTTAGCTATGGAATCCGATGCTCTCTCCAGACGGGAGGCGTCAGAGTTGAGTTGAATTTTGGGACATCCAGCCGGCGTCAGAGAATTGCTTGTTGATGTGAGGGAAACCTCCTTCCCCACCCAGGCCGACGTTGGTTCCAGAACACTAAAGAACAATACCAACAAATGCGTGAGTATACCTGCAAGCAGGTGGACTTGGTTCTCCTAACATGTGGTTGAGACAGTGTCGTTTTGGCTTTAAAACACCTACCCCTTTTCCATCCCTACTATAAATCCACAAAACATGACCTTGGTGCAAAATGGAGTTCTGGGGTGCCTGGGCGGCTCAGGGGGTTGGGCGTCCGACTTGGGCTCGAGTCGTGATCTCACGGTCCATGGGTTGGAGCCTCGTGTCGGGCAGGCTCCGAGCTGTCAGCCCCGAGCCCGATGCGGGGCTCGAACTCACAAGCCGTGAGATCATGACCCGAGCCGGAGCCGGACGCTCAACCGACGGAGCCACCCCGGCGCCCCTCTCTTTCACATATTCTAAGTTCTTCCCAAATCATAACTCACTTAATCTTCACTGCGGCTCTGTGAGATAGGTGCGCTGTACAGTTATTATCCCAGATGAGGAAATCAAGACACAGAGAATTTACACCACTTGCCTGAGGGACAGATCTGGGATTTCGAATCCGGGTAATTCACAACGCCGGCCATCCTCTTACGACTTCTGAGGAATTTGAGCAAATCCATCTCAGAGCCCTGAGGACATGCCCTCCGCGAAGGTGAATTGCACTATTGTATCAATACTTCCAAACCCTGCCGAAGATGTAAACATTAACTCACTTCTCCTGACGATTGGAAGAATACCACGTTTCTCCCCTTTGCTTTTCATTCAAGGTATTTTGGAAGCCTCTGCTTCGGCTGGAGGAAAAGCCACCTAGCTCTCTTTGTGCCATGACTCACACTGCAAAAACCTGCTTTTTCTCCTTTCTCTCTGGCGAGACCCCTTTCCCTCGAATTCCTAAGCGGATGTGCAGGTAGCTACTGCGGTCCGGGGCCAGAGGAACTGATTTATAATCGCGTTGTGGATTACTGTTGTATATTCACACTATCCGAAGAGAGACAGCAGTCTTAAAGAAGTTGGAGGTTTCGTGACCCTCAGATGATGCAGAAGGGCTGGGGCGACTAGAAGAGTTGTCGAAGGAAGGGGGGTGGGCACCTGGAGAGAATAATCGTTAGGTCCCCAAAGCTGCTCAGGGACCTACCGGATTGTGAGACTGAGGCAGAGACAGATTGGCTTCTGGTCAGCGGGCAGAAGCGGGTCTGGTTCAGAGGATTTCTGCAGGCATTGTCCAGGGAACACCACGGACTTGGGATTCACAAATCTTTAAGGAGCACAGAGTCAACTTGAAGGCGAGGTTGGGCGTGAGCCCAGAATAGACAAAACCTCTGCCTTATTCGAACATTTTTGTATCAGAGGAAACTAGCACGGCCCTCTGGAGGTGGAATAGTATAAATGAGCAATAAAGACAAGCAATCTAAAGGGCCAGACGATGGGCTGTCGAGTCTAAGAAGGGTAAAGCAGATGAGCGGAAACAGACCGACGAGCAGTGTTACCCTAAGATTGCCCTGGAGAGGAAGAAAAATAGTGAAAGCCTTCTAAACTGTCTGTCTGTCTGCTCTGCTGTGTGGGGCAGGGAATCTCCGGAGAGATGAAAGCCAACGGTCGAGCTTTAGAGGCAAAACGGTGCTCTGTCGTCTCCATAGTGGCAGTACGATGTCACCCAGAGACTCGGGGTAAAGGTGGGGGGCTGTCTTTGGATGCCATCCTGGGGATATGTCCTATCACGTCTCTGTCACTTGAGGATTTTCATTGCTTCCTGTCTTATTCCATGAGTGTTTGACCCGTTTGCTCCCGATCAGCCCTTTCAGCCCTGGCAATTGACCGGGATCTTCCTCACTGGTCGGTTCTATTACTCGGCATTTGATTTCTGATAAAAACAAAATATAAGACCCAATGTCAGTATACGCTCTATAGTTTTCACTCTGACCTTTCATTTAGTTTCTCAGACACCCTGTAGCTCAGGGTATCCGTCATGGGGCCGAGTTGAACAAATGGGACTATTTATATAGATGGGGCCACAAGGTTAAAGGGAAACCCACAAGCGATGTTGCATACTCTTCGCAGGTAACCGTTATCACTCCTGAGCTTCTAGGCCCCTAGACCTGGCTCCTCTTATGAAAGTGTCTCCCGTAATCTTTCAAAAAGTCTATTACCTCTTGAGCCAATGGAGAATCTTTGGCTCTCTTACGTCAACACTGATGGATAAATTTTGCAGACCGACTGAATACACTGAGTCCCTAAGTATAGAAGGTAAGTGATTTGTACTAACCTTTCATCAAAGAACGAGGTGAAATACTAATTTGTATTTTTAAAACCTATCCGCTTTGCAACACACATCATTGGCTGTTCTGCCAACAGCATTTTATTCGCAACGCCAGCACAGAATTACAAAGCAAGATTTTATCTGTGTCTTAACTGGTAACTGGACAATTAGAATACACGGTACACTTGAAAAATACTTTCCTAATGTTTACGCTTGCCATCAGTCAATATTGTCTCTTCCTTCAGGGCTCACTTAATGATGCTGTGGAGAGAAAAAAGCATTCTATTTTCTGAGTTCATATGTACTACATTCTAAGCCAGAACATATACCGTTCCATTGTTGTAAAATCATTTGCTCTCCTATTCCAGAAATATCATTAAAGGCAGCATTGGTCTTATTCCAGCTAATTATAAAATGTGAGTATCTGTTCATTTCATTGATGAGATCTAGAAATAGATTTTAGAAAATTCAGGAAGCCCTTTGGTACCATTCCTTGGAGGGATGGTGTAATAGAAATAATCATTCATAATGAAAATAATCATGATCAAAGTCATGCTTCTTTAATATTGAAAAGACAGCATGTTCCAATACTTTGAGCAATCTGGTTTAGGGAATTCAAGTCTCTTTCTCAGATCCCAGAGGTACTTCCCCTGAACAGGAGTTCCTCACACACAAACTGTTTATGTTGGGATTTATTATTTTTTTTAATGCTTGAATTTCTTTTTTTTTTAAATGTTTTATTTATTTTTGAGAGAGAGAGAGAGAGAGAATGGGGGAGAGGCAGAGAGAGAGGGAGACAGAGTATCTGAAGCAGGCTTCTCACTGTCAGCACAGAGCCTGACATGGGGCTCGAACCCACAAACCATGAGATCGTGACCTGAGCTGAAGTCAGACCCTTAACCCACTGGGCCACCCAGGTGTCCCTATGTTGGGATTTAAAGGATGGTTTCAGCATATGCGTTCTCTGCACAGGACTCAAACTCATTTGCATGTATTATATATGTATATAACTGTCATACTGTCCTTCCTATGATATGATATGATATGATATGATATGATATGATATGATACTGTCAACCTAAGGTCACCGAGGCATGTTCTTAGCGGCTTAGAGGTGTGCTCTCCAAATCAGGGTAGGTTCCTACCATTTAACCCACATTCCGTCCCTTTGCTCTCCCTGTGATCAAAGGGCACGGCACCAGGTAGTTCAAATGAAGATCAAATGTCTGACCTTGGACTCAATGATCTGCTCTAATTGAGCTGACTACTGGATCAAGTATAATCTCTCTCTGAAGAACTTCCGATAAGTTTTGGAATATAGGGTAGAAGAAGATATGGGAATGGCTTAATGTCTCGTTTGAATGGTAAAGTTCTGGAGTGCGAGTTTGCATTAGGGAAGGGGGCCACTTAGAACTCTAGCCCAGGAAAAAGGAGATAAATGCCTGATGTACTCCAGCCACATCCTTGCCATTTGCACTGGGATTTAGAGCTCAGATTCCAGGTAATAATAAATTATTACTTTGTTTTTCTTTTTTCTTTTCTTTCTCTCTCCCTCTTCTTTCTTTCTTTCTTTCTTTCTTTCTTTCTTTCTTTCTTCCTTCCTTCCTTCCTTTCTTTCTTTCTTTCTTTCTTTCTTTCTTTCTTTCGCTTGCACCTAGATATCTCTAAGGGACCTTTGGAGAGAAAGAGTGACCAGGCCAGAGTTTGGGTAGTTCACTGGGTCCTTTAACTATATACCTTCTCAATCGTATCCCAATGTTAACATAACACTCCCTAATGGGAGCCTATATCATAGTTGTGGGCCAGAGACAGCAAAATGGACTTGGCTGAGGTTCTTCCTTATTATTTTTTTTTAAAAAATTTTTAACGTTTATTTATTTTTGAGAGAGAGAGAGAGAGAGTGCGAGCAGGGGAGGGACAGGAAGAGAGGAAAACACAGAATCTGAAGTAGACTCCAGGCTCCGAGCTGTCAGCACAGAGCCCGACGCGGGGCTGGAACTCACGAACCGCGAGATCATGACCTGAGCCGAAGTGGGATGCTCAACCGACTGAGCCACCCAGGCGCCCCCTGAGGTCCTTCCTTATTACTGGTATTTTATGTCTGTCCCTTATTAATTTTCTCCTCCAGTTCTTCCAGATCTTTTGGTTCCAGATTCCCTGGATTTCAGACTTCCAATCCTCCTTTACCTTTGGGTGTCTTCATTTTGCTGGTTCTTGTCTATATACCTGGACTCTGCCCCTTGCTTGGTCCTGACCTTTATTCGTTGCATGCCCTGACCCTGGCTTTTCTACTCACATGTGACCTACAGCCTTATTCTTGCCTTCAGTATCTGAATTCATCGCTACTCTGAATTGACTAGCAGCTTTCAGACCTGTGACTTTGCTTAGCCTGTGATTCTCTGGCTAAGCTCAGTGATCAATCCATTCTTGTATCTTCTTCTGCCCCGTGTTTTCAGTCTGATCCCGTCTCCTCTGGTCTTTGTTCCTCATGCCCGTGTCTAAAACTTGTTAGAACTTCTTCAGAGATAGATTATACTGGATCAAGCAGTTAGCGTCTCAGCTGGGTTTATGTTTGTTTATCTTCCTAAGACATTACACGATAGGAAACCAGATCCAGCCATTGCCCAGGAATCTGGTCAATCACATCATCGTTGCTCCTCTTTGGAGAGGAGTGGGATAATGATGGGTGAAAGAAAAAGAGGTTGGATTTGAACTCATCTCCTTAAAGGTTGACAGTTCACATGGCGTAATGATGGAAAGAATGGGATCTGGTCATAGAAAATCTGAGCGTCCTCCCGCACAGTGGCTGTATGACTTAGAAAAAGTCACTTAAACACTCAGAGCTTCAATTCACTTCTCTCTAACATGGAGGATGCTACTGCCCTCTATTTTAAAAGGATGCTGTGAATAGCGAATGAGTTTACACATTTGCACGCATACATAGGATACGCACACACGTACGCGCCTGTGTTTATGAACCATGAAAATGACACAACAGGCTTACTCAGAGGACTTTCTCCTTGCCTAGCCAAAGAAGAAACAGTATTGGGAAATGAGTCATTATTTCACTTCATAAAACTCAAACACTGTGGGGTCGACAGGATAGTGAAGGAAATCTTCAGCCTCTCTCCAAGAAGGGTTAAAGAGACTGGATTCACCCTCTGGCCGGCAACAACTTTAAAACCAAAGTGTTTGAAACAAACGATGGCTTTCAAGACGCCGTATGACCATGAAGGCCACTGATCCCTGTGTCGTAGGAAACAAATGAAGTGGGCCCTACCCTTGGCCCAGTTTTCTGCCTGAAGAGAATTTCCAGGCGGTGACATAGGGAGTGGGGGAGAGGGGGAGGGTCTCCTCTCACCTAGGGCCCAAATACTGTTTCTACCAGCCAGACTGGAAAGCCTCCTAATTCATGGGGCATTTGGTAGGGTAGTCAAGGATTTTGCCTCAGTAGTTGCGAAGAATTAGCCTCAGATTAAACACTGTTCTGGGACTGCCTAATAAGTTGCAAGAGCCCGGTCTGAAAGAATAAACTATCTCCGACCAACTTCAGTGCATCCCAGAGAAAAGCTCAAAGATATTTATGACAAGACAAAAATATCCGTCGTTTAAAAGTCACAATTCACAGCGTTCGGCATGCAAACACAAATTAACAGGCACCCGACGAGTGGAGAAATAAATTGTGGTGTATCTATACAACGGAATATTCTTTGGTGATAACCAGAAATGGAATAGTGATACAGGTTAGCATGTGGATAGATCTTGAAAACATTATGGTAAGTTAAAGAAGCCCGTCACAAAGGACCACATATTGTACGATTCCATTTATAGGAACTATCCAGAATAGGCAAATATATAGAGGCAGAAAGTAGACTCACGGTTGCCTCGGTCTGGTGGGAAAGGGGTTGGGGGAGAGCGGAGGGCGGTGATGGCTAAGGGGCACAGGGTTTCTTTTTGAGGTGACGAAATGTTCTAAAATTGATGCTCAGTGATGCATCACTCTGTACATATACTAAAAAAACGCTGAATTGTATGCAGATAGTCCCCAACTTATGATGGTCTGACTTACGGGTTTTTTTTTTTTTTTTGACTTTACAATGGTATGAGAGCTATATACATTCAGTAGAAACTAAACCTTTGAATTTTGAATTTGGATCTTTTCCCAGGCTAGTGATAACACGATTTCCCTTCCTTGCTCCCAGGGCTGCAGATTTTATCCAGACAGTGAGCTATGGCAGTCATAGGTCGCCCCTTGTTTTTGTTTTGTTTTTTAATTTTTTAATGTTTATTTCGGAGGGGGGAGGGGCAGAGAGAGAGGGAGACCCAGAATCCGAAGCAGGCTCCAGGCTCCGAACGGTCAGCACCGAGCCCCACGCGGGGCTCAAACCCACGAACCGTGAGATCATGACCCGAGCTGGAGTCAGACGCTCAACCGACTGAGTCACCCAGGCGCCCCCAAAGGCTCCCCTTGTTTGTGTGCTATCTGAGAGATTACCGTTCTTTGTTGCTTGAGGATCGGTGTCTTGAAAACCATTGTTTCGTATTTTGTTCCTTTTTAAAACTTTTTAATTGTGGTAAAAATACACATAACACAAAATGGACCACCACGACCATGTTTAAGTGCACAGTTCAGTTGTGTTAAGTGCCCAGAACTCTTCATCTAGCAAAACTGAGACGTTATGCTCATTCATCAACTTTCCATTTCCTCCTCCCCTCGTTCTGTCTTTATGAATTTGACTACTCTTAGTACCTTATGTAGTATTTCATGGTACCACAGTTTGGTTAACCATTCACCATTTTGAGAACATCTGGGTTGCTTCCAGCATGAAGCTGCTAGGAACAACTGTGGATAGATTTTTGTGCAGGTATTGTTTTTATGTCTCCTGGTCACTCCCAGGAATGCAATTTTTAGGTAATATGGTGGCCCATAGCACACGTTCAGTTTCATAAGAAGCTGCCAGACTTCTTCCAGAGTGGCTGTACTATGTTACATCCCCACCAGCAATGTCTGAGTGATCTAGTTTCTCTGTATTGTCACCAACATTTGGCATCGTCCGTATATTTTATTTCAGTCGTTCTGACAGAGGTACTGTGATATCTCATTGTGGTCTTTGTTTATACTTCCTTAATGGCGAATGATGTTGGACATCTTTTTTAAGCTGATTTGGCATCTGTGTATCGTCTTTGGTGAAATGTTTGCGTGTTTTCCCTATTTCCTCTTTGGAGTTTTTTAAAAACGCTGACGATCGGGAGTTCTTTGTATGTTCCAAATACTAGTCAATTGTTTAGACGCGTTATTTGAAGATATTTTCTTCCAGGTGGTAGCTTATCTTTTTACACTTTGCTCATAGAATATGTATCAAATCTTCACAATAATCTTATAAGCTAAGGGCTATCCTTTCTGTCTTTAGAGATAAGAAAAAGTGTTGGCTCAGAGAAGTTTTTCCATGCCTTCCCATCCAACAGCTGGTGGGGTTGGGATTCACACCTAGGCTCTGACTTTGAAGCCCGTGGTAAACACCACACCGGGTAAGACAACCACAGAACAGACTTTGGAAACTTATCTTTGGGGAAGGTACAAAGAGAAACGGTCTTTGTAAGCAGATAAGTAAACACCCCTCTCTGTGAGATTGAATCAATGACTTTTGGAGATGTCTGTTTTTGAGGGAAACCAAATATAGCCTCTCGTGCCACCACGGATTCAGAATTTGGCCTTTAAAGAAAATAAAATTAGTTTTGGGTATTGGTTAAGAAAACACTCATCACTGGGGCGCCTGGGTGGCTCAGTCGGTCGGGCGTCCGACTTCGGCTCAGGTCATGATCTCGCTGTCCGTGGGTTCGAGCCCCGCGTCGGGCTCTGTGCCGACAGCTTGGAGCCAGGAGCCTGCTTCTGATTCTGTGTCTCCCTCTCTCTCTCTGTCCCGTCCCTGCTCATACTCCCTCTCCCTCTCTTTCTCTCTCTCTCTCTCTCTCAAAAATCAACATTAAAAAAAGAAGACAATCATCATTTTAATGAAAAGAACTAACATTTAATAAATGTTTTCTATGTGCCAGGCACTGTTGTTGGCACATTAATATACATCATGTCATCTCATATACAGGTAAGGGAACTGAGGCTTGGTGGTATAGACATGCAGCTCATAAGTAGCCGAATCGGAATTGAAACTCAGGTCTGTCTGACTCCAAAACCCATACCTGTAGTATATGCTACACTACCTGACAAAGGAGCGGCCCAAGGATGTACATTAATTAGATGAACATTTACTTTCTCTATTTTTTCTTAGCGTCTTAAAAATTATTTCATTCAATATGCTACGGCACAAAAATCTCAGATTGATAGGTGTGGTTGGTAGGGAGGATGAAATGTATCAGAAGAGATGGCTCCTTCCTGAGGAGCCTATAACCTTGCCGGGGAGAAAACATACCATGAGAGCACAGCAGTCAACACTATCTGTCTTAATTCTCGCCTGTGCGAGACACTAATGGGGGAGACCATTGGAACGAAGTCCCTAGAACCTAGAGAGCAATGTTCCTGAAGCTACTGGCGAATCTTCAGACAGGAGGCCAAAAAAGAAGAGACCGTTCTTCCAGGTTAGACCTATGTCTCCTTCATCTCGTCTTTTCCCAACCCTAATACGATGCCCCAATATAATGTGGCCTCCATCCGTGTCAAGTGTCATGGAGTAAGGGTGGGCTAGGAGGGAAAAAGCAAACGTGTGGAGTTGGGGGATATAAGCATAGGTGCAGCATCAGGTGTAGAGAAGGGAGACTTATTGGAGCATAGCAGAGGATTTGGGTTGGTTAATGATGGTATATATGTTCGGATAGATTCGGCAAGGGCTTTCGATGGCAGTGTGAAGACAGCACTCTTCACTGCAAAGCAACAGAAGTGGACTGTGGCTAACTTGAGCTACACACACACACACACACACACACACACACACACTAGAAGGGTATAGGATAGCTTCCAGACCTGAAGGGAATGCAAAACAACCAAGCCTTAGCGCAGACGAACAGCCCCAAGACCACAGACTGTTCCACGTTCTGCTCTTAGGACAAACCAGATCCCGGGACGCGCCATTCCTTTGGGTCAAGAGTCACATTTCATGGAAAGTCTGCTTGGCTTGGCCTAGGTGACATAACTGGCCTTTGGCCAGAGGAAGGTGGGACAGCGTTCACCGGGGGAGGAGTTGTTTTCCAAAGGAAAATCACGAGGCTGTTACTAACAATGGGGGGCGTGGTTGCTACGCAAGGAAACCCAGCGACGAACCTTGTACGCCAAGGGTGGAACTAAGAAGACCGATTTTCCAGAAGAGTGCAAGATGGACTGGAGGGAGCAGGGAAGCAAATTCAGAAGGTAATTTGGAACAGCCTGTATAGGGTTGGTGACAGTGAGAGAAGGAAAGAATCAACGAATTTGACAGGAGGAAAACGACCAGCCAAGGACCTGGAGAAAGAGAAGTGGAAAAGCAAACTATCAAAGAAATCGTGTTATAAGCAGCATCAAATACTCTGGTCAAGGAGAATGCAATTAAGGGGGGAACAACATCTTATTCTTCCAGAAGCATTTTCTATTCTTAACAGTTCAGACAAGTAATATTCCTAACATGTACAACCATGCTTCTTCCTTCCAAACACACACTTAAAAAACTGGTTCTCCACGGGGCGCCTGGGTGGCTCAGTCCATTAAGCACCCAACTCTTGATTTCAGCTCAGGTCATGATCTCGCGGTTCGTGGGTTCGAGCTCAGAGCCTGGAGCTGCTCCGGAGTCTATGTCTCCCTCTCTCTCTGCCCCTCCCCAGCTTGTGCGCATGCGCTCTCTCTCTCTCAAAAACAAATGAACGTTGAGAAAATTTTGATCTTGGGTAAAGCATGATGATCTATAGGCTTCTTGACACTTTTCAATTAGTCACTGTACTTTTTGCGCACCAGCTACAGAATACAATTCATTAAATCTCAAAAATAACTTACTATAATCGTGTTACAAACTGGCCATGAGTCCTCATTTTCGTTACAGGTGATTATGGTTCGTGTACTTGGCTCCCGTGTTCGTGGCCTCTGTCTAACCATGATGTAGGCCTCCAAACCACCTACTGGCCACTGGCCAGTAGCCTCCAGTGCTTTCCTTGCGTGGTGTTGGAGGGATTTTAATGGGTTCCAGCAACTCCTGAGAAGGCAGCGCGTGTGATGAAAACGTCATGTCACGTTGTGCCTTGTACATGTTCAAGCATATGGACTGCTCCACTCTGCTCGAAATCATAATCAGAGGATTCTTTTTTGAAAAGCATGAAGCACGCATCCAGTTTTTTTTCATGCACAGAATGGTATTTCAGACTTCCCTTTCGAATCTGGCTTCATGGCCAGATTATCTTTGACAACCCCACAATTTTCTTCAAGGGCCTATAAAACAGAAACAAGGTGATCAATTCACTTTTCGGCTCTTAAATGTGCTTTATCTATTCCAGTCTGTTGCTGTGGAGATAGATACAACACCGGAGCCTTGGCAGTATGACAAGCAATTAAGACACCAAGATGTTTAGCCATGTATGAGTATTTTCTCACAGCGAGACCTCAAAGCTTAGCCTGCCGCTGACATTGTTAGTCATTGAATCAATTACGCAAGATGAGGTTGACAGGTGTAATTATATATTTCTATGGTGATTATGTATGGCCTGCCATAGAGACCAACAAGCCTGTTGCTTTGCACTCATTTAAGCAGTCACTTGCCTAGCAAAGTATTTGGAGTTGGAGAGCCTGCTTGGAGAGAAGGGAATCCAAAACAAAGTCAAAATCCGTTGCCAAGTCTCACTAGTGTCACTGGGTTGAGGAACATTGGCATTGTCACTGGAATAAGTACCGGATGTTTGGCTAAAATCAAACCCAGGATAGCAATCTGTTTAGAAATGGAGTAAAATCTTCTTTTAAGACTCAAGCCAGGTTGTGCGTGTAGATAGAATTTTCGTCTGGTTTTCTCTCATCAACTCAGCTTCTGGTGGTGGGGGGGGGGGGTGGAAAGCCCAGACAGCACAGTTTAAGACATTACTTGCTTTCTCCATACAGCGTCCCTGTTAGGAGAGCTTAAATTTGCTTTGGGACATCATTCCTTTTATATTCCCATTTTCCCCCAAGTGAGATTTTTTTGAAAAGGTGGAATTAAACCAAATCAGCCTCCAAGTATCTCACAGAGAACAAGGGGGTTGATTTAAGAAATGTAATTGTCTTTTTAATCTCCCCCTAGTTTTACCAAGGCGTCCCTCAAAGGCAGGATATTTTCGTCATTAATGAAATCTTAATTAGCATATGTCTAGATCAGTGCTCAGTGCCGATCTGGGTCAAAAACACCTATGATGCATCTGCGTTACCAGAGGGTTAAGTTGAGTTCTGTAAATTAGGTCTGTGCTCCATGTGTGAGCATATTGGGAAATATCCAGCAGAGATCAGCAAATGCATAGATTGTACTCGTGTTGTCACGTCTGTTCTCAACCTAATTTTACAAATGTAACTGTCCTCTGAAATTCACCGAATATGAAAGAAATGGAAAGCAAATTAACAAAAACGTGCACGCAAAACAAGGCTAACCAGCCGAAACATACCCGTTACTATTGCGCCAAGCTTCACCGCTTTTTAAAAAAATATAGTCAACATCCTTGATGAATAAAGCTGTATGTTCAAAAGAAATGCACGTCCGGTAGTTCCTCTCATCTGTGGTTTCGCTTTCTGTGATTTCAGTTACCCCTACAGTCAACCGCAGTCCGGAAGCCGAGGATCCTGTCTCTGATGCCTTGTCACGTCAACAGTAGCTTAACGCTGCGTCACAACGCCTACGTCATTCCCCTCATTTCATCTCATCACATAGGCATGTTATCGTCTCGCATCATTGCCAGAAGGGTGAGTACCTACAATGCAGTGTTTTGAGAGGGAGAGACATTTACATAACTTTTATTATAGCATATTGTTGTAATTGTTCTATTTGATTATTATCGATCTCTAGCTGCGTTTGATTTGTAAGTTAAACTTTATCATAGGCACGGGCGTATGGGAAAAACATAGTCTGTGTAGGGTTTCAGACATCCACTGGGAATCTTAAAATGAATCCCCCGGATTCAACTTCCGGCTTGCTACACCGAGGAATACAAATTAGAACTGCTAGACCTTTGGCGGTGTAGGCAGTTGGGAGTGAGACAAATACCTGAAAAGAGTGAGACAGACCGAAGACGTGTTCTCAGACGATTGCTTGGGTGGCTCTACAGTATTGGTTCTCCAAGCATGGCCCCAGACTGGGGGGGGGGGGGGGGGGGGGCGGGTCCATGGCACCCGGGAACTTGTTAGAAATGCCAATTCTTGAGCCCCGCCCCAGACCCACTGAATCAGAAACTCGGAGGGCGGGGCCCAGAAGCCCGCGGTTTGAGAAGCCCTCCGGGAGATTCTGCGGGACTCGCTCTCAGTGTTGAGAACCACTGTGTTAAGGGAGGCTCTTGGATAATTCACTTCCTCAGGACCTGGATTAGGGTCTTTATCTCACCGGCTAAACAGACCACTCGTTTGGGAGCTAAAAAGGCAAAGGCTCTGTAATCTACCGGCGTCCTCATCCCTGAAGGATTTCTCTGATTGACGGACATAGACAGTGATGTGTGCAGAAGCATTTCCATACGTACATTACTGAAAATATGTGATAGAGGAGGTTGCCAAGTGACCGGAATGGTCTGACGACTGGAACTTTCTGCGACCGTTTGAGTCTCTCTGCCTTGCTCACCAGGTCGCTATTTCTCTTGCTCCCATGTTTGCTCTGTTATCTATATCGTTATAATATCATCCAGGTTTTTTGACAGAGGCTGTTCATGACTCATCTGTGCAACACTACTGGAAATTCTTGTCTCTCTGATAACCTGTTGTTGATTTGTCCACTACCCTCTTTACGGTTGCCATGTGTTTTGGATTTCCCTTAGGGTTAAAGGTCATGCTTGTCGCATGTGGGACTTGGAGATGGAGTCCCCCCGCCCGTATGACACGTAGACTGTGTCTGCGTGGTCCCAGACCCCCTGGTCAGTCTAGTCAATGGAGAGCTGCAGGTGAAGCTGGAGAGAGGAGCCTAGAGGCTGGGAAGTTTAGCATGTTGAAAAATCACAGCACCTACGTTGGTGCCTTTGTGTAGTCTTTCAACTAGTTTTGTGGCCAAAGGGAAGGCAAACGAACGCCTTGGCCCTTAAAGAGCGGTACGTTGACCTCTGGGGCCGAAAGACCAGAGTTTGAATCTCACTTTTGTCACTTTTTGAGACATGTGACCTTGAGCAAGTTCGTTTTTTTCGGTACCTTAGTCTGAAGTTCGGTTTCCTCATCGGTGAGGTTGGCGGGGGCGGGTGGCTCAGAGGGCAGGTGTATACCTTTGCCAACTCTTGGATGTTGTACTAGGTTACCTGCGAGTGTAATTGTTCACTGTGGTTTCGGCGATCCGATGGCTAATTCGGCAGCAAAGCCTACCAGAAGAGCAGAGCCAATCCACGTCTGCCCGTCGGTTGATGGATATGTCCTCAACCTGAGCCACCCAGATGGCTCCAGTTGGCACCATTTTCTCTGATCCATGATGTCGTGTCCTTTGATGGCTGAGCAAATGGGGGGTAGTTTGACCTGTGTAATGAATGGCTCTGGAAGCCCTTGAGCTCATTGTTTCCCCAAATTTGGCTAGAACCTCAAAACACCCGACATTCAAGAATGTTTGGACAACGGGCAAATAGGAATTTTACGGCAGAGTTTGACGAGACTAGCAGCCAGAGGTATGGATCAGTCACAGGATTTAGAACAAAACAGATCAGCATTTGAATCCTATTTTGCTCTGCTATCGGAGGCTCAGTTTTCTCATCTGTAAAATGGGGATCATATTAGAACCTACCTCATTGTTTTGTGGGTTTTTTTTTTTTTTGCGAATTAAAGAATGCAGGTACAAAGGTCTTATACAACGTCTGCAAATGCTAACTCCTTTTCTCAGGGACACATCCCCCAGGTACAGTGTTGCTTTGAGTTCTCAAGACCTTTTCTTTCAGAGACCCCCATAGTCCTATGGACCCCATAGCATGGGGATCTTTGGGAGGACAAACGGTTCTGAGACTCAGTGCAAATGAACGATACTGTTAAGAGCTAGTTACTCCTTGCTCCACATCTTCCCAAGAATAATGTCTGCAACATATATAGGCTCCCCATTTCGCACGGTACCTTAGACCGGAACTTGGGGTTCTCCGTGATCCGAACCTAACCGCCGTGGGTCCGATTTCCCACTATTCCCCTGAATCGCGTCCCTGTCAAACTGGTTTGTTCATTGTTCCCCAAATATGCCAGGCATGTGCCTACTTCTGCGTCTTTGCTCAGGCCATCCCCACCCTAGAATGCCTTTCTTCTTTCTGTGTACTTCCGTGCAAGCTACATCCTCAAGACCTAGCGTCCGGAGTGCCTCCTTCACAGAGACTAACCTGACTCCCTTATCCCCCAGGGGATCAAGCTGCTCCTGTGAACGACCGTAGCATCGTGCCGCACGATGGTTGAATGGCAGGGTTGGTGGGCTGAATGGTCAGTGCTTATGCCCATCTGGAACTAGCCTGGGTCTCTGTGTGTAAGAGAGTGGGTGAAAGGGCCTCTTTTACACTTCAGCCCTGAGAAGGTACCGATGTAATTTCCTCGCACTGGAGTATAAGTCTCCTGAGAGCGGAGAGACTATATAGGCACGCAGGGAAGGTTTAACGGTGTGATGTACAAAACTAACATATGCATCCGGTTGTTCAGATGAAAACCCCGCCTTTTAAAACAACAGCACACATTCCCAAATGGGGGCCCAAACATTAGCGTTTGTGTGAAATTGATAGTTATCTTTTAGCAGTAAATGAGCGATTATCCTCAAAGTATTAGCATGTAATTATACACGTGGAAGGAATAAGCACACATTTTCTGAGCACTTACTTGGCACCAGGCCCTCTCCCAGATAGCTTTATAAATTCCAGCGGTGAAACCCTTACGCCAGACCGCTTTGTGTTCTCTCTCCAGCTTCACGTCCCCAGGAACTCAAGTGTTCATCTTTTTGTTCCTCCCAGTATTTGGCCCAAGGCCTGGCATACAGTAGGTGCTAAATAAACGTCGAACAAGTGAACACACGAATAAATGAATGCAATCATGCAAGGCTCCAAGTGTAGCCTTTAATGCCTTCCAATTTTTCTTCCAGAAATGAACAGAACAAGCCCCTATTTAACATTTCAGAGATAAAAAGTCCCATGTCTGTCAGCCAGTCTTTGCACCGCCCTTTGTGCCTGGCTTTATGAAGTTGTTAAAAGTTTTCCTTGGAAAACTTTCACCAAGAAACTACCTAATGGAGGCCAGCTGCAGCCCCAGGTTTTATGAACACTTTGATAGAAACCACATTAAATAGCAACACTGGTTCACACATCAATTTTGCCACGTTAAATCCCAGCTCGGGCATGTGGGGAGTTCACGCGAGATGGACTTTTCATCATCATCATTACAGGAACTATGATTTGGTCTGGCTCAGTCGTAGCAGACGTAAAGCAAGATCATCTCAAAGTGCCTTAAGAAAACTCGAACTTGGCCGCAAGGTTTTTGGGGTGTTTTTCCCCCCGTTTGGGGAGTGCAGTGAAGCAGGTGAGGGTCAAGGATTACCGGCGAAATGCTCAGAGAGTTCCCTCAGTGGTTGCAGTAGTCGCCTTGTTTCTTCTCATTGCAAACTTTGGTAGTTGTGTGGCCTCCCCAGCACTGACGGGGTTTTTTTGTTTTTTTTTTTTTTTTCCTTCGCTGATTGCCACTGCTTTGGTATTTCCCTTCGGTGCAATCTCTGAACTTCATTGGTTCCAGATGTCTCACCCTTTTGCCTGTATTGGCACCCAAGTGGGAGAGGGTACAAATGGCCTGGTAACCACTTAATAGATCCAAAAGGGTGGGGGGGGGAGCGGGGGGAATAGGCGTGTCTTTTTGAGTCATGGAAATCTAGATTAGAACGATGCTCTTGGTAAATCACCTTAAGTTGGAATAACTTCCGTTTATTCCTTTGTAACATAGGGTAAGTAGTACCCTCGACCATTGTTGATCTGGGTTGACCGGTGGGTGACGGCACAGGGTTAGAGCCGAGCAGGTGTGGCTTTGTCTCTTCACTCTCCCACTACCTGTGTGACCTTCTCTAACCTTCGGATGTTTCATTTGTAAGTTGGCGATAAACAGGCCCTCGTCGGGCGGTGGGGAGGATGAATCGAGATAATGCATGCAGAGCCTGTGCCGCGTAGGAGGTCTGCAAGAACAACGATTGTCATCATTGTATGAGAAAGACAAGAAAGACAAGAGGACAGGGTATCCGTGGCTGACTCTGGCAGAGGCTTCTCATGGAAGATTAGCCTCAATTCAGTGGCCTTGCACTAGTGGCCATCCTGCCCACTCCGCCCCACCCGGGGGACATTTGCCAATGTCTAGAGACATTGACTCGGGGGAAGTGCCATGGGTAAAGAGTGGAGACCGGGGGCGGGGGGGGGGGGGACGCTAAATATCTCACAGCTCACAGGGCAGCCCCCACGACCCAACAGTTGTCCACCCGAAATGTCTACGGGGCTGAGGTCGAGAAACCCTGTCCTCCTTTGAGAAGCACAACTGACAGAGCTTCCTGGGACTGTGAGAAAGCTCTTTGATGTAGCGGTTTAGACTCGTCTGTTTCTTCTTCCTCTCCTTTCCATTCTGTAGGTACCAAGTTCACCCACAATCACAGATTCCACCAGGGCTGAGTTTCCTTTGCAATAGTATTGCGTACAATGTCCCGTGGCCTTTTGTGGTCCTCTTCCGCTGTCCCCACGATATAGCTAATTCGATGGTTTCTGAACGTGTGGCCTAATTACTCTACCCTGAATCAAACAGACCAAGTCCCCAGACCTTCCGAGGCCAAACTCCATCCAGGAGCCTCTGAGACTGTCTTCCTCCCTCGGAAGACGGTAGAGCGACCTGTAAGAAGAGGCAGTGGCCCCTCGGGACTGGGCCTTGTGGGAATTGGACAGGATTCACTCTGGGGAGGTGGCTGGCTCTGCAAGTGAGGCTGTCGTGAAAAGAAAGTCACTCATGACCTCCGTCACTATCACCACTTCTGAAGGGGTTTGAGAGCAGTTTTTACAAGATAAACGCGAGACCGGAAGCAATATGATAACTCTTGAAATGGGAACAATAAGTTTAGCTCTGAGCTCACTGGCAGCCAAAGCAAAAATGGGAGAACGAGTCCAGCCGTCTAAGAAAAGAAAGCCGGATACACAAAGGAGAGATTTTTTTTCCTGCCCCGGAACCAGATTCCAGGCAGACGTTATCACACACACTGTGCTCTAAAGGACACTATGTGCAGCTTTTCATCGCTTCCTGCAGGGAGTGACCTTTTTGAAAATCAATTTTGAATAATAACTGAAAATTTAACAAATGCATTTCTGCACGGACCTAAGCTAAGTCAGTTAAGGCAAATTACTTTCTGGTTATTTAATTTGGCATAAAATGAGGCCTTGGAGAGGCGGAAGGACTGGATGGTCAACACGTCTGTTAGAGTGCCTCTAATATTACTTATCTAAATCATGTTTTCCACTTGGCAAAATAGCTTTTTAATCAAGATTAGGCTCTCCGGGGAGTGACTCAGCTACATCTCTGGGAATGAAAAGAACTCTCGCCTCAGATTCTAACCTCCGCTGGGCAGGAGAGGTCAGACTATCCTGTGATAGGAGACACGGTCCCAACATGAGGAGTTTGACACAACAAAACTATTTTGATCACTCATCGCTCCCCGTGCGACCTGGGTCACGTTTGGTGGGTGTACCCCCTCCGGGGCATCTGACGACCTCATCTAACACCGTGTTTTGGGGATGACCAGGCCAGGCCAGGAGAGCTCATGCCAAACGTCGCCATGGCCAACGCAAGTCACCTGGGTGTGCCTAACTTCCAAGGGACCGGGGGTGTCCATGGCCGGGTGTGCCCATATCGTCTTCTCCCGGAGAACTACATCTTGTTTAGCAGTCGTGAGGCCCGTGACACTTGACGGTCGGTCAGCCAGGCGGCTGGTTGGCATTCTGTTTCGTAAATGAAGCAGGCTTCCTGGCACGCTCACACAGATGGAGGGCCGCCCCAAATCTGCGCGGCATTGAACCTCAGGGACGTCTGCGGCCAGGGCCACATTTCTTCTCGAAAGAGAAAGAGAGAGAGAGAGAGAGAGCAGGGGAAGGGGCAGAGAGAGAGGGAGACAGAACCCCGCCCACTTGCTAGAATACAGGAGATTGCACGGGACGTCGGAGGCACGGTCACCCTTTAGGGTAAGCTGGGGCGGGGAGCCTTATTAATTCTGGAAGTATCCACAGGGCTCGACTTTTTGGAGGGAATGACACCGCAGCTGAATTTCCTCAACTGTCTGCATACCGTGAACCACACTGTTTACTGATGCACAAAAATGATTTAATCTTAGCGCCTTAGTTATAATATACAACATGCTACGGGACAGCTGCAGCTAGCAGACTGAGCCATCAGAATCTTCCAGTTGGTTCCGGTACGATTGTCCTTCGGCCTTCTGTAAGCACGAGTGTCTGAGAATGCTTGTGTTGGAGCGAACTTGAAGGAGAAAGGGACGAGGACCTTAAGAAGTGAGACCCATTAGGAACACCAGGATTATTAGATTTTCCAGGAAAACGCAGGGGGAGGGAGCTGAGGGGTAAGCAGTTAGGCGCATAGGGACCTGGAGGAAAAAAAAAAAAAATTTGTTAGTGGAAAATATCTCATGGGGATGTGAAAAGGAACTTTCGGTAAAGGTTTACTCCATTACATCCATTCTGTAAATTGAATTTGCTCAAGTAACTGCCCCCACTGCACCACCTTCTACCTCCCTCCGCCTTTTTTTTTTTTTTATAACTGCTACCAAATGGCTTCAGTTTTTAATTCTTTACTTTCCGTTTTACGGCCCACAGCTTCATACAAAAGTGTGAGTGCCCTCTCCAGATGGACTGTGCACCTCATTTGGGAAGAAGGGCGGCCGATTTTCATCATCTGGGCCTTTAAGAACTCTCTAGGTAGCCCTAAAATACATAAAAGTGCAAATGGTGGACAGGAAATTTAGCAAGGTCTCTCGCCCCCGAACACTCAGAGCTTGGATTTTAAGGCCGTCCGTTTTTCTTTTACCGTTGGTTCAAGCTACCAGCCTCACGGGCCGGGGAGAACACGGGGGAGGTGGGCGGGGGGAGGGGGGGGAGGGGGGACGAAGGGGGGCAGGTGGCGGGGGGGGGGGGGGGGGGGGGAGAGGAGAGCACAGAGCCCAAGTCCGCGCCTGCTAGGCGAAGCCTTCCCTTCTGAAATGGCTTTCCGGGCAGACTCTCCCCCCCACCCACTCCCACCCCCACCCCCACCCCCACCCCCACCCCCACCCCCGGCGGTCCTGGGTGCTTCATCCCGATCCGGGCCAGATGGCTCCGCTCACGGAATTCCTCAGGCTCTTCCAACTGATGTTTTCCCACCACGTGGCCCCAAAGTGACTCCTCGCCTGCCCCCCCCCCCCCCCGAGCTTTTAATTGGTTTAAATACTAAACTCCCCCCAGTCTTTGTTTTGTTGGCACACAGAACTGAGCGCACGGTTGCAAATGAGCTGGGCAACCTGCTTCGCTTCGGCGATTAGTCATTGCTCTTAATTGTTTTTCCAATTTCCACCTGAGCGATCAGGAAATGAAGCGCCACCGCCTCACGCTCCGCGCAAGTTGCAAAGGGCCGAACGACAGTGTTTCCTTATTGACTGTTTCCTGGCCCGGGAGGAGGCAGCCGTTCAGAGGTTGTGGCTTGCAAGGCGCGCGCCGCTGAAATCGAGCCGGTTCCGCCCGCCTCGGGGAAGTGCTCTAGACGACTGAGCCCCGTGGCATAAAAAGGGGCAGGCCCCCAACAGGACTCAAGAGCCCCCCCCCCCCCCCAGTCACACCGCAGCAGCATAAACACGGAAAACGCGACCGTGGCTTTGGGAGACAGAGCTTTCCTCCTGTTGCAGGGGAAGACTTTTTTTGTTTGAGGCCTTTTTGTTTTGTTTTGTTTTGCTTAGCTCTCGTTTATTTTCCTACATCATCAGTGCAGATGGCAGATTAGTGATGCCTTTGGTTTTTGGTGTTTTTTTTTTTTTTTGTTCTGTTTTTTTTTTCCCCCTTTGGTTCTGCTGTATTTTCCTTTGGTGGTCGGGTCTCTGAACCTTCTGAAACAGGACGATCAGCAACTGTAACATAGTCTTTTTGCTGGAAGAGAAGTTTGTTTTTTCATTTGGAAAGTGTTTATGACAGTTCCCATATGGACGCTGTTTCCTGTGTTGGGAATGTACTCCACGCCCCCCTCCCATCACCTACCACCTACTCCTTGTCCCCTTGGTGATTTTTGTCGGGACTGGGCTCAAGGGGCTGCTGCTGCTCTGAGAACACCCCCCCCCCCCCCCGCTCCCCCACCAGCCCTACGAGGCACACCCCAAGCTCGCCAGACAAGAACGCCTTCTTCCTTTCATTGACGCGTTGTCAGTTTCCTGACTGTGTACAACCGAGGCAGGGGCTAGAAAGCTCTGAGCCCAGGTCTGTTGAGGTCATGCGGTCTAGTGGGGAGAGCAAAGGCCAGTGATTTTGGAGTCCGTCTGACCTCAGCTTGAATCCCAGCACTTTCTTTTTTTTTTTTTTTAAGTTTATGTATCTTAGAGAGAGAGAGAGAGAGAGCACAAGCAGGGGAGGGTCAGAGAGAGAGAGGGAGAGAGAGAGAGAATCCCAAGCAGGCTCTGTGCTGTCAGCACAGAGCACGACACGGGGCTCGATCTCATGAACCGCGAGATCATGAGCTGAGCCGAAATCGAGAGCTGGACCCCTCACCGACGGAGCCCCCTGGGCACCCCTGAAGCTCAGTTTCTTAATCTGCAAAGTAGAATCATGAGATTCTGTTTTTCAAATTTCTGTCTGTGAGGTTGTTTGGGAGAGTTCACTGAAAAAATTGAATATCGAGCATACAGCACCGGGCTTGGCACAGGACAAACGCTCTGGAAATGGCCCATTCTCCGGGAAACCCTCCTTGCTCCCCTCCTCCAGAAGGAATCTGTCTCCTCTGATTCACACCTGCCCGGCCCGCCTCTTCCTTGGTTCTCACAGACCCCAAGATAACATGGTTGGTTTGCGCCCTTCCACCTTATCAACCACCTGGTTGGGTCCTTTGCAACGTCTTCTGTCCCGGTTTTGATGTTCCCGGCCTAATAGTGTGATCACATCCCTCCATCTACAACGTCAAGTTGCATTGCACTTGCATGGCACCTTTCATCATGATGAGCCCAGAGTGCTTTATAGATATAATGAACTGTGGCAGGCAGAGATGATGCGTTAAAAGAAGTTTCCGTCCTCGAGTGTGTACGGGGGCCTCTGTGCTGTCTAGTTCCCTCCTGCGGATTCACAGTGCATATTAACATCCTTTGAGAGGCCATACAGGGAGGAAGCACGTTTCAAACTTTGTTGGATGCTACAATTCCCAAACTGGCTTTGCCATGTGCCTATGAACTTCCTCAAGCACTCATGTTTTATCCAGAGCATGCTTTGGAAAGTGGTGGCTTATGGGAATAACATGTCTCTTTGTTGACGGAGCTTCAGGAAGCCGAGAGGGAAAGTAACTCCTACAAGGCCTCGTGGAGAGTGCAGGGTGGTCAGGCTGGCCCTGCCCTCCCCCCACCACACCTTAATGACAAGCACCAGGCCCCTGGTCTTGTCAACGGTCCCCAACTTGTCTTGGGTTCTACTTTCCTGCTCTTGGTCCCCGCAGTTCTTGGTCTCTTGCCCGGCTCCCTGCCCGTGGCCTCACGTCTCAGATGCGTCCCTTTCGTACCGGTCTTAGCTCCCCTCTGCAATTTAGATTGGCACCCAGCCCTTGGACTAGTTCTGCCTCTGGTCATTAAAGATAATGAGCCCTTGCAATCCATCCAGCCTCAGCTTCTAGAAAGGGAACCAGACATGTCAGCACGTCACCCCAGCGGCATTACTGTAATAGGAAACACTTAGCGCTCACTCTGTGAAGGGAGGTCTGGCTCCAGAGTCCAGATTTTAACCCCTGTGTGAATCTACCTCTCTTTACGAAGTAGCAACAGATACAGTTCACCTTCCCAGGGGTCCTACGTTCAAGCCGAGGCCACCGGACAAGATTGGTGGAGCGGATCCATCAAGAAAGAAAACAAAGAAAGCAAAACTAACCAGGACAGGGACCAGCTGCTATTTAAAGCTGCCAACGGCTTCTTACTTTTGCTTTGAGAATTCAATGCTGGGAAAATACTGCTCTCTTCTTTGGGGAAAATCACTTCAGTGGGCTTTTGATTTGCAAAGCTCTAGCTCGGATTCTGCTCTAGGATGAAGAGGTTGGGAAAATGAAGAGCCAGAGTGCCCCGTGGAAGATGTACACAGTCGGTCTGCCGGGGGCGGGGGGCAGAGTGGAAGTTCTGCGGAGATGATGACGATTTCCCCTGGAGGCGCGGAGACTTTCCTTCTCCCTTTGGGTCTTGAAAGAGAAGGTCAAGGGTGGCCTCTGGAGCGTGTAGGCAAGGTGATAGGTACTTTCCTCCGTGGGAGCTGGGAGAGCTGGTTCTTTGGCATGGCAGTTAAGTGACGGGACTGAGGAAAGAGCCAGCCAGTGGGGGCCCTCGGGGACAGACCGGGCCAATAGAACCTAGGACATACAATAATGAATAACCAACTTGAAGATTCTTTTTCCTACATTGTAATTCCTCTCTCAGTGCTCTAACAAAATATTGGGGTGCTCTAACAAAATATCGCAGACGTGGGGGGGGGGCTTATAAACAACCCAGATTGATTTCTCACAGTTCTAGAGGCTGAAAGTCCAGAAGCAAGATGCCGCTATGGTGGAGTTCTGGTGACGAACTCTTCCTGGTTCATGGCCAGTGCCCTCTCACTGTGTCCTCACGTGGTGCAAGAGGCCAGGGATCCCTTTGGAGACTCTTTTAGAGAGCACCAATCCCATTCAGAAGGGTACCACCCTCACGACTCAAGTACCTTCGAAAGCCCCCCACCGCTTCCTCCAAATGCCATCGTCACTGGCAGTTGGGATTTCAACACGTGAGTTCTGGGGACACACAGACATTCAGACCGTAGTAGCATCCTCTGTTATCCCCAAGCCTTCGGGAAAGCTCCACAGCCAGCTCTTAACCCTCTTGTCATTTGCTGGGACGGGGTTGGGACGAAACAATGGCAGCCTGGGGGACATTGTTCCGGGGAGGCAAGAGGCGACCAACAGAGAAAGCTGGACCAGTAGTCTCAACCTAGAGGTGACAAATGACAACCGGAGTGGACTTACAAATTGTGGGCATTTCTCAAACACCTGCCAGGAATTCTTGGCGAAGGGAAGCTCCTATAAAGATTAGCCTTTCCGCAAGCTGGATAGCAGACCTGTCAGGCAAGGTTGTGTTGGGCTCAAGTAACAACCCCCCCTCAAAAAAAAAACTTCAGTGGCTTAAAACAGTGGTTTGATTTCTTGCCCGTGCCTTAGGCCCCATTTCCATTGTAGGTTGGCTGCCTCTTCTCCTTCTAGTCCTCACTTGGGGTCCCAGGCTGAAGGAGGCACCACCCTGATGGTTCTATGACTTGCACAGCCTCGGCCAGGTTCTCAAAGCTTCTTGCCACCCTTCCTTGGCCAAAACAAGTCACGGGGCCATGCCTGCCTTTCAAAGGGGGCGGGAAAGTGCGATCCTGCCAATGTGCCTGGAAGGCAGGGAGTTGGGAACCTTTGGTGAGTGGCCCTACTCGTGCGTTTGAAGCCTGGAGAACTTGGAGACACCGAGTCGTAAGCACCTCGGGCTGGCCCACTGGGCTCTGCCATTCATTCTTGCATGGCTGGATTTAGTACATAGCTATTAAGCACCGTCTTAATTATTAAGTACATAGCTTATTAAGCACCTGTACAAAAAAGATGTGGTCACTGGGGGGTTAAGAAACTCACATTCTGGTGGAGGGAGAAGAGAGACCGTAAACCCGTTTCTCTGGGCAAAGCAACTCTTGAACTGATGCCCCATCTGCGGGCCCGTCACATGCCCTATGTGTGCTCTTGGTGCCCGAGAGCACGGACCAGCTCTCCACGGCTCCCTTGCTCAGCGCGGCAGCCAGTGGCCCGAGCCAATTCCCTGTTTCCCTGAGCGTCGCGATTTCTCGTTCTTGTTCTTTCAGTTCTTTACTCTGTCTTAAGCTCTTCTAGGGCTCGGACAGTCACACTGGTCCGTGCCGAGGCCGCGATTGGCTTCCACGAGGCTCCGCGTTCTTGCGGGAATGAGTCCCCCGCGCCCCCCTCCCCCCCCCCCCCGGGACCTCTGGGGTAAACCTAGTGTCACCCTATCGGTTCCGTTCAACGCTAGTCGTCGGGGCTTTTGGCAGAGACCCGGATGTTCAGATTCTCTTATTTATTTATTTATTTATTTATTTACTGATTTATTTAGTGTGGGCACGGGCATGGGGGAGGGGGGCGGGCAAAGACCTCCCAACTCGAGATCATGACCTGAGCAGAAATCCAGAGTTAACCAACTGAGCCACCCAGACGCCTCTGATTTCTCTCTCTCTCTCTCTCTCTCTCTCTCTCTCTCTCTCTCTTTTTACATGCAGTACGGTAGAGTGGTCAGGGTCTCTAGCTTTGGCCCCAGGAAAACCTGGGGTTAAATGCCAGCTCTGTCATTTCCCAGACCTCGGTTTTTCTCCTCCGTAAAGCAGTATAATAATAGTGCCTACTGCGCAGGGCTAATTCATAATTAAATTAGTTATACTTAAAATACTTAGCACAGTGCAGGGCACGTGGTAAGCATTAACTATCAACCAGTGTTACTGTTCACTGCTTTGAGCCCAGCTCCCGTGCTTTTCAAGTACGCCCCCCCCCCCCCAGTCGATATAATCAGCAGTCGCTCCCAATTGCAAATCTCTCCGCATACATTTCTCATCAGAGACAGGGCTGCCCACGCAAACTGAATCGCAGGAACAGCTCTGAAGAAACCCTTCCCTAAGAAATGTGCAGCGTAAGGTGTGATAATCAGGGCGTTATCTAGCCTCACGTCTATATGTCTCTGTCTCCCTGTTTTTCTCCTCTCTCTGGGCTCCTTCTTGCTCTGAGAGTCCGTAATTTTCACATGTACTTCTCGTTGAAATGTGATCCCACCCCAACAGCCTGTGTTTCGGAATGCGCTTTTCTTTGGCAAGAAAATAAAGAAAATAACACATTCCTTTTGTCATCGAAAATGTGCTTGTGAACTTCCCTAAAACAGATGCCAAACGGTTGATGCTTTGCAAAAAAAAAAAAAAAAAAAAATTGCACATCTTTTTACAGTATGGCTAGGACCAGAATAGATGAGACAGGAAGAAATTTCTCATCTTGTGGCTTCTCTGTCCCGGGATCAACATCCGTGGCCCAATCAGGTCTTTGTTAGCAGTTACCAGCAGACTAATATGTCAACTGCGTGGCTTGCAGTCACACGGCTAATTTGGCTGCTCTGAACGCATGTGGGAACTAGAAAGAAGACCAGAGGCCCCTCAGGGGCCAAAACAACCACCACGAAGCTGCACCCAAAGGAGTCCCTCATTCTGGAACAGTTTTCTTTCCTTTTACCCCAGATGTAAACCTGTTTGGCTACGGTGATCCTATAGGCCTTTATCAAGTACCTATAGCCCGAGGGGTACGGAGCCCACACGGCTCCCCACGCTGGCGGATCGGGAAGAGGACAGACAGCAGGGTGGGCAGGTACATTGACACGGAAGGGGACACGAAACCCCCAAGAAGAACGCCCACACCTGTCCGAAGTACAGAACCCCGAGACCGTTCGCTGTGGGAGAAACCGGCCCCGCTCACGTCAGTAGCCTTGACCACATAGTTTATGATGCACCTGTGTTGATCCTAAAGTTGCTCCTTCGGCGTTGTGACACCAAGTCATTGAGAAAAGGCGAAAATAGTCTCGGCGTCCTCTCGTCAAGGAGGCAGAGAAAAGCCTCATATATCTTACGTGGCTTTTGCCCGCAGATGGGTAAAATAAAAGATTGTTTTGCTCAGGTTTTCCGGCTTCTGGAAAAATCCCCCAGGCTTCCAGATTGGTGAGGGCTTTCATCAGTCTCACCGCAGGCGAATAACCAGATTTCTCCAGAAGGAGCATTTGCTGATTTTCCGTAGCGAAATCCCACTATACTAGACACTTGCCTTGGGAAAAATCATGCACGGAAAAGTGCCCGCCGCTCCAGCCCACGTTGCCTGATTGATGTTTGAGATCTAATTGGAGTTTGATGACCCTCCCCTTCTCCACCACTTCTTTTTTTTTTTTTGATTTTTATTTAATGTATTTTTTAAATTTACATCCAAGTTAGTTCGCATCTAGTGCAACACTGATTTCAGGAGTCGATTCCTCAGCGCCCCTTCCCCATTTAGCCCCTCCCACCACCCCTCCCGTAACCCTCAGTTGGTTCTCCATATTCGTGAGGCTCTTCTGTTTTGTCCCCCTCCCTGTTTTGATATTATTTTTGTTTCCCTCCCCTTCTGTTCGTCTGTTTTGTCTCTTAAAGTCCTCATCTGAGTGAATCCCCCACTTTCATCATTGCTCATCTGGCCTCTTAATTCGTCTCCAGCTTCCACTCTGGACATCTACCGTCTAATCTCAACGCGGTATCTAGGGTGGCTCTTTAAACAATGAAAATCAGGGGTGGCTGGGTGGCTCGGTCGGTTGGGCAACCGACTACAGCTCAGGTCATGATCTCGCAGCTCATGGGTTCGAGCCCCGCGTCGGGCTCTGTGCGGACAGCTCGGAGCCTGGAGCCCGCTTCAGAGTCTGTGTCTCCCTCTCTGTCTGCCCCTCCCCTGCTTGTGCTCTGTCTCTCAAAACTACATAAACGTTAAGAAAATTAAAAAAATGAAAATTGTTGTGCAACCCATGTCCGTAGCACCATTCGTCATGAGAGCCAAAGGGCAGGAACGACCCAAGTGCCCACTGATAGGTGAATGATAAACAAAATGTGGTACATCCGTACAGTAGAATATTACTGAGCCTTGCAAAGGGAGTTCTAGTACATGCTTCACCACGGATGGACCTTGACGACGTTATGCTCAGTGATAATAAGCCAGTCCCCAAAGGAAAAATCCAGTATTATTCCACTTATATGATGTACCTAGGGCAGAAAATTCGTAGGGGCAGAAAGTGCAATGGTGGTTGCCAGGGGCCGAAGGAAGAGGGGAATGGGGAGTTGTCGTTTAATGGGTACAGAATTTCAGTTTGGGGAGACGGAAAAGTTCTGGAGACGGATGGTAGTTATGGTTGCACAACAATACGCGTATAATTAATGCCACGGAACTACGCACCTAACAGTGGTTGAGATGGCCAATTTTATGGGATCCATTTTGCCACAATTAAAAATAAAAATTCCAAGGTGCCTGGGTGGCTCGGGTGGTTAAGCGTCCGACTCTTGACGTCCACTCAGATCGTGAGATCGCAGCGCGTGGGATCGAACCCGGCGTCGGGCTCCGTGCTGACAGTGTGGAGCCTGCTTAGGATCCTCTCTCCCCCCCCCCCCCCTCTTCTGCCCCTCTCTTGCTCATGCTCTCTCTCTCTCTCAAAATAAACCTTAAAAAAGGGAAAAAGAGAAAACATAATTAAAAAATACGAACTCTATTACGGTAAAAACACCGAGAGGTGCTGTCACTGCTCAGAAGCCTCCCGTAGCTCCCCATCACCCTCCGAATAAAAGCTGGAGTACTTATCCTGACGTCGAGGGCCACGACTTGTCCGGCCTCTGGCTACCTCCCCACTTCATTTCTTGCCACCCATTTCCCTACTTTTCCCGCTCCGGGGTTGGTCTTCGAACGCCCTCCAGCTTTCTTCTGCCCCGCAGCCTTCGTCCTCGCTGTGTCCTCTGCCTAGCATGCTTATTTCTCCGCACAACCCTGTGGCTTCATCTAGCACCTCCTTCAACTCCCTGTAGGGGTGCCAGCTCCTTAGAGGCGTCTTGAGATACCTGCCGTCGCAATCCTGCCCCAGGCCCATTCTGCTCACGCACTGCTTCCTTTCTCTCCGCCGCGTTCTAGACTGCGTATTGACCTCTGCGTCATTTGTCCGTCTCCGTCCCCTGCGACGGAAGCCCCAAGAAAGCTAGAACTTTCTCACTCGGCACCATACACCCAGCCCCAAGGGACGCGGCAGGTGCAGAGCAACTGCTCAGTAAATATTTGCCGGGTGAACGAACGGCCCAGGAGGCCCTGTAACAACTGTCACCTCGCAGAATAAGGTCCTCAGCCTCACTGAACGAGGTGCGCCGGACCTCAGAAGGAGGCAGCCGAAGGCAGTGGGGCTAGGCACTGCCATCCGGTAGGACATCCAACTTGTTTGCTCTCTTTCGCCGCATACTTTCAAGTTTATATGGTAACGTCTAACAAGGGTTTACTCAAGCGGTTTAGAAATTAAGTTGATTTCGTGTAATCACAGCACTTGGCTGTGTGGATGATTTTTAAATACCAATGTGACTCTTGATCTCACTGGTGGAGCCCTAGGGGAGGACTCCCGGCAGCGAAGCTGAGCCAGACAGGGCTGGACACTAACTACCCATCTTCCTGTTCTGAGTCTTTGCCCAGCTCCAGTATCCAGTGCTCTCCCTGGAAACTTCTGCCGGTACGAGAGTCTGTAACACTCCCCAGCCCAGATGGAATTTCACAGACGCCTCCTCAGAAGCACAGCTGCATTTCGGAAGAGAAGTGTCAGGGAAGGAAGGCTTCCTGGAAGAGGCCTCGTAAATGCCCACGCTCAGAGAAATATTCCACAAATATTTGTTTCCTTGTGTTTTATAATGAAGAGGTTGAACGTTACCTTGTGGATGATGGAGGTATTTCTTTCAGAAAGTCAGATAGCGTTCCATGAAGGCAGGAACCACGTTAGATTTATGGCACAGCACGGTATCTGGCGCATAGTAAGTGCTCAGTAAATGTTTGTGGCACAAATAACAGAATTCAACGCTGTGTAGGTTTGGATAAACCGAACAACATTTCTGGAAATACGAATACACACAATAAATTCTTGACATAATGTGGTTATGGCCATCATGTAATGTATAATGGTCTCACCTACAACCACTAGAGAAAAGAGTTTCGCTATAATAATTGTAATTTTTAGGCAAATGGCTGGGGTATACTTAAAATCAGGATAATTGTTCATTTTGAGCACTAAAGTGTGAGTTCTGATAACCCCACGCAGCTTTTTTCCTCTTTGCCTCTCTGCTCTTATTATTTAAGGGTTTTAGTGACATGATCAAGCTGGTGTTTTTAGCAAGCTCTCTCTCTCATGGTGGATGTGGAGGGCTGATTACAGGGGGAGGAAATTTGAGGACGTCAGAGCAGTGGAGAATCTGATCAATGGTGGCGGCGGGGGGAGGGGGCATTGAAGGCCTGAAAGGGGGGGGGGATGTTCGTGAGACTAGAAAGGGACGAAATTAGAGAAAGGCTGAAGAGGCTGAATTTAGTCATCGTTATCAAGAAATATTGGCAAATGGTGGACTGCATTTTAAGAGGGTTCGAAAACTGGCAGGGGTGCCTTGGGGGTTTTCAGTGGGGCGTGCATAGAAATAGCACATCAGGAGCGGAGCCCTTTGTGCAGGTGGGGGGAGTATGGGATAAGGATTTGGGGTGTGGAGCATCTTTAAATTCATTGTGCCAGAGGGCATCCAAGGGGGGAGATGTCTTGCAGACATTTAGACGTGATAATCCAGTAACAATGCTTTCCCCTCCCCCTCCCCCATGATTGCGAGGATTAATATCCATTTGAAAGAATCTGGTTCTACAAATTAGAGAGCGCCCAATATTTAGATGCCCTACGGGCACCGGTATTGCAAGGACTGGTGCTCTAGGATGGGCATTTCAGGGCTGTTGTTTTGTTTCGGTTTTGGTTTTTTGTTTTTTGTTTTGTTTTTTGTTTTTTTTTTTTTTGTTTTTTGGTGGGGGGCAGATGTGGAAACAGCATTGTGGGGCAGGGTGGGAGAGGGTGGGCTTCTTTTCCCCAAGTGCCTGCACCTCTCCGCACTCTCCAGGGCAGGCTACTGAGCAGTGATTTCCAAGAATGATAAGGCACTTAAATACTTAAGTACTTGGTAAGTAAGATTCTATATGAGCAATCAGTTGAAGAAGCAAATAGGATTCCAAGGGGAGCATTAATCATCTCTGTGTCTAATGGGTCTTCCCTAAGGCCACATCTACACGAGTGCGGAATTTTAAATAGGCTTTATTTCTGGAGACTTGCAAAAGGACAAGAATCAAAAACAACAACAACAAACAAACAGATATTTTCTGGTAGCTCTCCTCGAAAATGAACTTCGGACCAATGGTTATTTTGAGCAGTGCGCGGGATGGGTTTGCAGATGCTTCCTCGGGCTCTTTTCCCTAAAGCTGAAGGAGTTTTCTTCAATTCGCAAACATTTGCTAGAGCATCTGGGGAGCTCAGCCAAGCCCCAAGGCTTTTGAGACCCAACCAAAAAGCCTCTTGCAGTTAAGACGCTTCTTCCTGAAAGCATTTGTGTCTGTCGACAACACTTCGCTTGCCAAACTAGACTTAGCTCCGCGTTTCACGTCTCCTAATTGAATAAATTATAAAGCTTGATTTCTTTCCTTAGGATCTGTGGCTCTTTCACTTTCTTTGATATAAGAACTGCAAACATATTGGCAGATGTTAAGAGTTACCTTTGTTTCATCTCCTGAAATGTAGCTTCAAAAATTGAGGGGCTGGAATATACTCACGACTCTTTGACGAGAAATTCACCAGGGAGACTGTTTCCTCCTTCTCCTTCAACGACCGAAACATGGAGAATTGTTAATACAAGTTGTCAGCGTTGAAATTCTTAAGATGACTTGAAAGGGGAATTTGCATGGGACAGCGCCACCCAAACTCACTCCAGGTGTGGCTACTTCCCTGGCTCCCTGACCGGAAAGGGAGGGTGCCCAGGGCTTTGCTGTGATTCTTAAGAGACATCTGGAAAAGGGGCGTTACTACCTTGTCAGAGGAGATCTTTTGGTCGGCGGAGGATTATTCATTACTGTATGTTGTCCCAATTTCTAAATTTGAAGATTAAGCAAGATTTATATCGTCTCCACCGGATTCTGGGGGCTTCGTGAAACATACAGCCTCTGTGGGGCAAGGCAGCCAAGTTTTCATTACCACGAACTCCCAGTCCCCCCCTTCCCCGGGGCTGGTGAAGGCAGGAAGCAAACTTACGAAAGCCGTCTATGCGTGAGAATAGATTTCAGAGATAATTTTGTGTCCTTATGTGTTTTTACATATGGGAAGGAAACCCCATCCTAGCCTAGGCAAATTCATCTCAAAGGTTTAGACTGTGAATCATTATCTGGGGAGCTCTAGGTAACCTTTCTCTAGGCTGTGCCCCGAACTCACTTTCGAAAAGCCTGAGAACATTCAATCACTCAGAGAAAGCAGACATCTTTTAACGGACACCACAACCTCTGGAATACTAAAAAAAAATTACCTCCGAGTTTTAAATTTATGCCAAATCTGTGTCCAAATGAATAATCCATCCTACTTGAGAACAAATGATGATGATGATGATGGTAATGATTATGCTAATAATCATCATCATAATAATAGCTGCCATTACTAAGCAATTACTACGTACAAGGCACTATATTAAGCTCCTCGCATGCATTTTTCTTATCTAATCCCTCATAACAATACTGAGGAATAGGTATATAATTATCCTCTTTGTAGAGATGAGTAAGTGAATCTCAGAAAGGTTTAAGTAAGGCACCCGAGGCTGCTCAACTAGTTAGTGGTAGAGGTGGGATTCAATACCGGGTCAGTCTGACTGCAAGACCCACGTAATTGGTATTGCTGTGCCAGGAACCTGAGTGGGTTATATGAAAATAGCATGACTCCTGACTTCTTTCCTCAATCGCATTGATTTAAAAAAAAAAAAAAATCCACAAGACAGGCAGGCGCCCGGGTGGCTCAGTCGGTGGCGCGTTCGTCCGGCTCTTGATTTCGGCTCGGGTCAGGGTGTCACGGTTCACGGATCGAGCCCCGCATCTGGCTCTGTGCTGATAGCAGAACCTGCTTGGGATTCTCTCTCCTTCTCTCTCTGCCCCCGCCCCTGCCCTTCCCCGCTCCCTCCCTCCCTCTCTCTCTCACTCTCTCTCTCTCTCAATAAACTTTAAAAAATACACAAGATATCTTTATTGCTATGCAAATGAACCACTGATCAAGTGAGAAAATCCGGTGCCAGGCCCCTCCCCCAGAGGTTCTGCCTCAGTAGGTCCACGATGGGCCCAAGAGTTCATGTTTCTAGCAAGGTCGCACTGCTGATACTGCGGATCGGCTGAGAATAAACTTGAATCTTTGGGTCTGGAGAATTAACTCTGCAGTGATTGTAGAAACTATATCAGTGCACCTCACATAGCTACCTTGAGTCGACAGTTTATTTTTTTTTTCATTCATTCAATGTATTTATCGAGCGCCTGTTATATGCTGGGTGCTGAACTAGGTACTGGTGATCCCGTGGTGAACAAAATGACAATTTACCCTCATAGAGATTCTAGGCCATACTAGAGAACTGCACATATTTTAGATAAAAGTAAAAAGTCTATTCATAAAAGTGGTAGTCTGTTATTTTCCGACCTCAATGGGCCATGTTGTGTATTTCTGATTTTATAAACAACTGGGAATACGATTAATGTTAGATATTTCTTAGAAAAAACTAATGTTAAAAAATGAATTATAGGGAAGCCTGGTGGCTCAGTCGGTTGAGTGTCCAACTCTTGATTTTGGCCCGGGTCATGATCTCATGGTCATGAGATCGAGCCCCACGTTGAGCTCTGTATTGACAGTGGGTAGAGCCCACTTGGGCTCTCTCTCTGCCCCTCCCTGCTCACATACACCCTCTCTCTCTCTCTCTCTCTCAGAATAAATAAAGAAACATGAACAAAAATTTTTTAATGAATTATAAAGCAAAGAGCTACTTGAGATCATATTAGCCTACATCTGAAAGGAATTTATGGCTGTAGATTTTGTCGTAAAATCTTACACAATAGCTCAGTTGAAAAATCTAGCTTAAAACCTTTATATTTAAAAGTATAGCGGTACATTCCGAAAATGCTTTCCTTTCTGTGTGTTTTCCTTACACACACACACACACACACACACACACACACACACACGTGCACAGCAAGGGTAGAAGGCATGACTTTGTTTACAATACTAATACATATGAATGGAGCGGAAGAGGAAACCTGTGTTCCACGCTGCAGCCACCAAGAGTGACCTTGGGCTAGTCATTAATCCTTCTGGGACCTTGCTTTCTCCATCTGAAAATGAAAACTTTGCAGAAGGTGTTTTATGATATCCTTCCTTTCCAGCCTGAGCATTTTAAGTCAGATGCTAGCAACAAATTAAAGCAAAGGACTATACGGGTGTTCCCCACTTTTCGAAAGGTCACCCTACACCATTTGGCTTTTATGCAAGACCTACTTTGGTACCGATTTTTGCTAACTGAAAGAAATCCAAAGAGGGTTTTTGCTTTTGAGACAAAAGGTGAAAAGGGAAAAGAGCATTCAGCATCGGTTTTGCAGGGAGCCCTTGGAGAGGCGCTGAGCATCAAGGTGCCAAGAGGTTTATTTGACTTGTATTTGTGAGCTCTGTGCTTTATCCCAATTCGTTTTGTGCATCCCTCAGCAACGTGTGTCCTAAGGCCTACGAGAAGTTATTTGGATCTGGGAATGGTCAAGAAATTTTTCCTTGTAAATTAATGGTGATTGCTTCTTTGCTGTATGTCCTTCCCACTTATAAAAGATTTCATAGGCACGCTCTACTTTTGGATCGTGGGGGGAACCTGTATTCCCGGTTCCCTTGTAGAAAGCAACTATTGTATTAAATTCCACGTTGAAATCTCACACTGTGTGTTTTTAAAATATTTTTAAATCTTGTCCTCTTCCGTTGGTTTAGAAGACAAACTGGGCACATCAAACGCTTCCTTTTATTTTTTATTTTTTAAAGATTCTATTTTTAAGTAATCTCTACAGCCGATGTGGGGCTCAAACTCACAACCGCGAGATCCAGAGTTGCACGCTCCACTGACTCAGCCGGCCAGGCACCCCTCAAACACTTCCTTTCAAGCGGTAATTTCACAAGGGGGGCCCATGAATACGGTGAACTTGGCAAGTCTGTTACCAGAGACAGCTATGGGATGGTTCAACGCATGGCCGTAATATTTCCTTTCCCGTGTGTGGCTACTTACTGCCCAACTGGCTATAATAAGCAAAGGACCTCAGTGGTGATTCTTCCAGCACCAGACTTTTCAGTTTCTGTGATTAGTATCTATGATTTTAGTCCAACTGTGTTGGTGTTAGAAACTTCAAAGCATATCCAAAGCCTAGTATTTAGGGGAATATATTTTAAAGGAATACTCACTACCAATTAGCCTAGGCGGTAATGAAAATCATCATATATTTTCAATGATGAAAGATCCCAGTAGGAGGTCTCCTAATGGATGACAGGTGCCAGAGTAAGAGGCGTCCAGTGGGAGGAGGGCAAAGCCTGCTTCTCAGTCATCTTAAGAGAACACAACGTGCCCTTCAAGTTGGACTCAGAACACATATCGAGTGCTACTCACAATTTCTTGTATTTCATTCACAACACCGCTGCTTAGAGTCAAATCACCTGCAACCTTCCAGGAACACTGGACGGGATACCGCAAGTTCACCATTTCTTCTGGTGTCGTGATATATCTGCTGGTCACATCGAGCAAACCACGGCATAATCTAATTGCTCAAGGTTTAGGTTTGGGGATTCCTCCCCTGAGTTTCTTCTGAAAAGCTACCACACTTAATGCTTCTAGGATATGGCTCCCACTAGAATGTGTGAGTGCCACAAGGGCGGCGGGGGAGGGGTGTGCTTTCATCAGAGATGTAGGCCAAGCATTGAATGGTGCCCGTAACATAACGGTTGCTCCAGGAAGAGAATGAATGAATGTTAAAATTGTAACTCTTTGCTGGAGTCTCATTTTTCTATCTTTCTTTCATGCCAAATATTCCAAGAAGTTCAACCATCTCATTCCTGTCTTTGTTTTGCTCTATTCCTATTTGCCCCATTAAAACCCCCTTTAGGGGCGCCTGGGTGGCTCAGTCGGTCGAGCGTCCGACTTTGGCTCAGGTCATGATCCCATGGTTCATGGGTTCAAGCCCCGCTGACAGCTCGGAGTCTGGAGCCTGCTTCGGATTCTGTGTCTCCCTCTCTCTCTACCCCTCCCCTGCTCGCACTCTGTCTCTCTCCCTCTCTTAAAGATAAATAAACACTAAAAAAATCTTTTTTTAGACCCTTTATGCAGTAGTTTTATCAGTATTGTACTTTAAGGAATTAATAATGAAGCGTACCACACACACAGAAAAGTGCAAAAGTTGTGTCAGCCCAATGAATTTTCAAAAACCGAACACACGACCAGCACCCAAATCAAGAAAAAACAGAACTCGTATAGCACCTAGGAGACTCCTGACTTTGAACACCATAGAGTAGTTTAACCTGTGCCTATCCTTTATAAAAATGAAATAGCATAGCATGTCCTCTGGGATTATGGCTTCTTTTGCTCAACATTGTATTTGTGTGGTTTATGCGTGTTGTTAAGTGTGCTTGTACTTCATTCAGCCTCTTTGCTGTATCATATTTGAATATGATGCAACTTATTTACCAATTTTATCACCAATAGGCATTTAGGGTGTTTCCAATTTGAGGAAGTCACGAACAAGGCGGTTTTGAGCGTGCCTGTACCTATCTTTTGGTACATTGACGTATGCGTTTCTTTGGGGGTATTGACTTGGTCATTTTGGGCAGCTATAACAAAAACGCCATAGACTGGGGTGGCTTAAACCACGCATATCTGTTTCTCATTGTTCTGGAAGCCTAGAAATCCAAGATCAAAGAGCCAGCCCATTTGATGAGGTCCCCTGATGAGGACCCTCTTTCGGGTTTGCAGACGGCTACCTTCTTGCTGTATTTTCACATGACAGAGAGAATGAAAGAGAGGGAGAGAGATCATCTCATCTCTGCGTGTGATGAGACACTAATACCATTCATGAAAGCTCATGACCCTCATGACCTAATTCTTTCCCAAAGGCTCTGCCTCTAAATACCATTGCTTTTGGGAGATTAGGGCTTCGACATATGAATTATGAGGGGAGGGGGCACAAATGTCCAGTCCACAGCAGGCACATGCCTGAGTTTGTACCATTTTTTAATGGTGTTTATCTGAGCTGTTCCTCTTCTGAATTTCATTTCAACTAGATTTCCCCACCATGGCAGAGAAGATTAGCCTTGCCAGTTACCATAAAAACAGCCTTTTCAGTAAGAGTTGAAGATGCCAAAATTAGATGAGACTGAAAAGATTCCCCTGCTAAATGGCTGGCATTTCTACCATTAATATTCATTCCTAAGGGTTTTCTGGGAATTGTACACTCATGGAACCAACATATTATTGGTCATCTGAATGCATCAGTGTTTGGATATCATATGCACTCTATTGGTTAAAGCGCTGGGTTATCTACTTGAAGACACATAAGTCAATCTGAATTCATCCGTTACCACCCGTTAAAAATCTAGCCAAGAGCAGAGTCTTGAAAAACAGAGACACTGAAGAAAAAGGTTTTGAATGAGGCTGTCTGGGGAGAAGGCTGATGGGCAGTGTATAGGACCAGTGCAACCCGAAAAGCTAGGAGACAGCATAGGATGCGGGAGGGCAGAAGGAAGAGGGACGTCAAGATGTTCATGAAAGTGCCACGATGGGGCACCTGCATGGCTCAGTCGGTTAAGCATCTGACTCTTGATTTCGGCTCAGGTCGTGATCTCACAGTTCATGAGTTTGAGCCCCATGTGTGTATATAGGTGTGTGTGTGTGTGTCTCTCCCAAAATAAATAAATAAACATTTAAAAAAAGTGTCATTATGTGAATCAGAGGGAGCAGGAAATCCACGAATTTTGTCGACTTTGCCGTCTTGCCTAGACCTTACGCTGATCCTACTATGTACTCTATCCATGGTGTCCTATTTGATGGGGACACACAGAGGTCAAATGAAAAGCTATTAATAAGTGAATAAGACTGCATTGTATGTCTGAAAGTTGCTATGAGTAGATCTTAAAACTTCTCATCACAAGAAGCAATGTGGAGCTATGGGTGGTGATGGATGCGAACGAGTGTTTTTCTGATGGTCATTTCACAATATAGACATGTATCAAATCATTTTGTTGCATGCCCGAAAGTCGTACAATATTATATGTCAATTATATCTCAATTAAAAAAAAGAAGCTACTAGGAAAACGAATTGCCCACGAAAGCATAAGGAACAGCAATCCTAGAATGATGGTACAGATTATATAGTGCATACGGATGGCTATTTCCCTCATTAAAAAAAAAATAAGAATAAGCACCCCATGACACAGAAGGAAAAAAAAACGGGAACAAACGAGGGATTTCATAGTAATATGGGCAGACCCTTCACATGCTAACAGTCTAGCAACCCAGGGGTACTTAAGCTCAGTACTTAAGTATACAACCTGAGGCCAGGACTGTATTTACATGGTCTTGTTTTCTGTTTATAAAGAGCATTTTTAGTGCCACAACTGTCACTCGGCTTTGACTACAAACCCACCAGGTAGCAATCATGGGAGCTTAGTCAAAGTGGGGGGGAAATGGCCAAACCAGCTGACTCCGAACGTTTTTAGAGACAAACAGGGTTGAGGTGATGGATGAATTCTGTCAAAGGCTGAAACTGAGCATTCTGCATCTCTTAAATGCCATCCCCTGAAACACTGATACAACCATTTAAAAAGTCAGCAGGGTTTATTACTTTTTTTATAAATGTATGCTCTTACATTGGAGGTTTAATAAAACAATTTTTTCCCCCCTATCACATCCCCTTAGCCGATATCCTGCCTCAGCAACGGTCAGGCTACTAATGACGTTTCTGGCAGGAAATATGGCCGTGTACTATGCCTCCTTTTCTTATACAGCTTTATCTATCCTTCCAAGTATTTCATGTCAAGCCAAGCTTTCTACTGGTTTGCGAAGTTTTGTCAAGTCAGGTACTACAGCACCTTGGAATCATTCATTCACACAAGTGTGCATTGAGCATCAGTGAGCTAGGAAATGCTACTCATCGTTGGGGAAACCCAATATATAAAATCTGTTTTGTGCCCTCTCGTTGGGGCAGCCCGACGCAGAAGATCTGTTTTGTGCCCTCTCGTTGGGGCAACCCTACGTAGAAAATCTATTTCGTGCCCTCAGAGAGTTCACAGACTAGCAGGGGAGCCGAGGCAGGATTACAAGTCTCACATAAGGTGGAATGGGAGACGCGCCAACCGGGAAGTACAAAGGGCAACGGTGTTCAAAGGAGAGTGAGATCATTTCCAGATGGGGAGATCAAAGAAGGCTTCATGGAAGAAGTGGTATTTGTGCTGCGCTTCCAAGGGTAAGATTTCTCCTGGAGGATACGAGCGAAAGAAAAGGAAAGCATGGTAGGTTCAGGACTAGTGAGAGTTGAAGCTCATGGGTGGATAAAGTAGCTGGGCTGGGAAGATATCTATCGTTCGAAAGGACAGAGGACTTTGCGAGAGAACCTGTTAACATTTGTTAAGTTGGCCCCACTAACGCCCAGGGCTGCAGGAGCACTAACACAGAGCACAACTTGATCATGGTTGACTGAAAGCTGTAACAGAGAAGTTCTTCAGCGGCATCTGAACACGTAGCATTCCTTCATTCATTTCTGTTTGCTTGAAACAGTACCGAGTTCCTACTCCGTGCGATGCCCTGGGCCAGGTACTGAGGGTGGTGGGTGGGGAGAAGCCACACAATGCTGAAGTGTATGATGTGGCCCCTTAGGACTTGACCATGTTTATTTCCTTCTTCTTGGTTGGTGAAGACAGTTAAAGGGCAGTCAGAATAGCCCAGAACCTCAGAACGTTAGATCACGTTGAGGCCCTGGCCAGGTTTAGAAGCTGGTTTAGACATCCCAGTCTTCCTGGATAACAAGAGACACCAATACTAATAGCCAACGCTTTTGAGCTCCGCTTTGTGCCCAGCGCTGGGCTAGGCGTTTTGTATCTGTGACCTTTGGATTTTGCACGAACGCTACCAAGTGAGAAGTGCTATTTCACCGTGCTGTTCTAACGTTAGGGTGGGCATTCTCATGCTGCTGAGTGTGTGTGCGCCTGGGGGTGGGGATGCCTGTGTGTGTTGGGGGCCGGTGCCGGAGAGCAGTGGGGCAAGAGGGAGCTTGTTTAGCAAGAGCACGACAAGTCAGGCGCGCCCCTTAGTCTGCTGAAGTAGGCCTACTTAGGACCACCCTGGGATGAACAAATCCTTAGAAAAGTCTCGAACACCCAATCTCTAAGAGGCAGATTTGATAGCGATGAAAGGCCGACCCCACGACCCAACGCCCTTACATAAGCCCCGACTCTGCTCGGGCCACACCAGATACTTTTGCGTCCGTGAATTCAATAAATCCTCAGAAGAGTCTTGGGAGGTCGTGTTACCGTTTTTCAGATGATAAAGCTGAATCACAAAGAGGTTGGGACACTTCCCTAAGAGTATGCAGTTAATAGAAAACAGAACTGGAGCCCGTAATTCCAGATTTTGCCCATATTCATTTCATGCTGACTCTAAGAATGAGGGTGCCATGTTTGGTCCCGGTACAGGGACGCTTGGACATCTCACATTTTGGCATCTGGTTGGGCACAGAAGCCTAACCTGTAAGCTAGGAAAAGAATACCCATTTACCCCTAAGAGCTGGTCGTCTGAAACTTGAGAGACAGAATGACAAAGAGAGAGAAGGGTGGGAGATTGAGAGAAAGAAGGAGGAGAGGGAGAGCAAGAGAGTGCCAGAAAGAGGAGTGGGGAGGAGAAGGGGGTAGAGGGGAAGGAGTGAGAGAGAGGGAGGGGGAGAGGGCCCATGCCCACATAAGGCTCTCCATAGGTCAGCCTGAAGTTGGACGGCGGGCTGAAGAGGCACAGTCAAGGCTTTGATAAGACGATTCACGTTGGTTGGCCAAGAGCTGTCATTAATGCATCTCCTTTCGTTTCTCACCAACGTCAGAAACATCCCGCTTTTGCCTCCAATCTCCATTCAGCCTGGGTTGGGATGACTGTCCTTGGAGATTTATCTTACTCTGGGCACTCCTAGCGATAATAACTTTGGGCAACTCCCAATCTTGGTTCATCTCTAGAGTGGGGGATTGATACTAACACTAATTCTAACAACAGCAACAGCGACAAGAATAAATATGTTTCTTATGGTTGTAATGATGAGACTGAACTAGGCAAAGGGGGCGAACTGTAATGAGATAGTTTCCCTTTATTCAAGGTTTCCGTTTGGCTTCCTGCAATTTGCCTGGTTTGGTCCCGAAGCAGACACTCCTCCTTCTGACGCAGAAGGTCAAAAGCACCCTGACACGGCGTCGCGAGGCCCGCGCTGTTTACCTCACCGTGTGTCATCATGTAGACGTTTCATCATGTCACATCCTCACAAGAAGAAGGGGGAGTACAGGATAATGAGATATTTTGAGAGAGGTTTTGTAACTTTTATTACAGCGTTGTGGCGATGGTGCTATTTTATTATTAGTTATTTTTGTCCATTTCTTCCCGTGCCTAATTTATAAACTAAACATGATCAAAGGTGCGTATGTATAGGAAGAAACGCAGTCCGTGTAGAGTTTGGCACTCTCCGCATTTTCAGGCATCCACCGGGGGTCTTGGAACAGATCCCCGCCCCCCCCCCCCCCCCCCCGTGGGTGAGGGGGCAACTGTACAGTTTGCAAACATCGGATTTTCTTGCAGCTTCTCCATTCCACGCCACGTAAGGGCATCCTTCCTGGAGAAATTTCACGGTCTAAATGTCAAATTAGGTATTCCCCCCCTCCAAGCAGCACCCATCAAAGAGTTCACTGTCCAGAAATTCTTTGTCTCAGAGTTCAGGAGAAGTTACTACTTGCTCTGTTCCTGTTACAAATCAGCGGACTCAGTCGCTTCCCAAAGAGTGAAACAGGCTCCTGATGGGGGGGGGGGGGCTTTTTTCATTTGGTGTCTTAAGGTTTTTCATCAAGGGAGATGCATAGAAGGAATAAGGCTATTGGACATGATTTCAGATGATTAATTAGTATTCATTACTCCTCAGCAAGTCAGTAGCGATTTCCTTAGAGCTCATCCATGATTTTTTTGGAAGCTTTAGTTTTGAAGCAAAATACCCACGTCTTAGAATCCACACGTCCTCCCTCCCCTCTACCCCCAAATCTCTTTACTCTTCCGTCTGAATCCCATGGTTTCTAAGAAGCTATCACGAAAATAGCGGAGCTGAATCTTCGTGAAAATTCCTTTGGAATAAGCCGATTGTTTACATTGATGTTGTCACTATCCCTGGCTTACCCGAAAACAAACAAATCATGGTATTACTGGTAGGGTGATTCGATGTGTCATCGCCTGAAGCAGCGGCACCCAGAACAGAAAGCATTTACGAGAACTAAATTGATCTTCATTCAAATAACTGAGCACGAAAAATTACCTCCCTGAAAAATTCAAAAGCCTTCTTTTCGACATCAAATGCCTCTTAAGAAACAGCAAACGGGTGGATTAAGTTCCCCACAAAATATGCACGGTTCGCAACTTAAGTGAGAAAGTGTGTCAAAGAAACGTGCTTTGGGTTTTCCTAGCTATGATGATGATATCGTTAGTGAAATCCATAAGAGGTCGCAGATACAGTGAGTTGACTTATTTCTAATGCTGCAAACCAGCTGAACACCCTTCAGAAGCAGAGAGACCCTTCCGCTTGCTGTCTGCCTGAGCTTGGACAGGTTCTTTTCACTCTCATGAACTTCGAGGAGCTCATCTGCTCGGGAGATGAGCTTTAGTGCTTCACTCACGGTGTCGTGTGGACGTATGCCGAAAAGTTTCTGCAGGTTTTCACTTAGGGTGAAGGTGGTTTAACAAAGAGCAGGGTGTACGCGTGTGAATGAGACTAGAATTGCTTATTCAACACCCAGTTGTCAGTGAGAACTCTGGGCGCCGGGGACGGTCTTCTGTGGTTGTCGCTACCAGCCTTTGATACGTCTTAGCCCAAGGCTGCACCCCGAAACCTCCTCAGTTATGCATGGCCCAGCAGGGACCATGCTCCCTGATCTCTTCGGAAGAACTTTTCCTTGACCAGAAGTCACAGGCCCCGGGCAACTCCTCGACTGCTTGCCGGTCTTCTCTGGCCATGCTGGGGAGCTGGTTCCATGGCCCCAGCTCTCCTAAGCACGTAGTCAGTCTTCCCAGCTCTCCCAGGACCCAGTTCTGCTGGAGAGGATCATGGCCGCTGTTCCAGGACAGGGGCCTCGCCACTGGTGAGGGTTATACATCAAGCACACGGTTCAAAGGTGGTCCCAATCCTTCGGCTGACTGCGTTGCCTCGACTCCGCTGCTCAGCGAGGAAGGACTGCTTAACTCTTCTTTGTGAGCCGTGCTCCCGTCTTGGCGAGTTCTATCCATTCCACAGGGATGGTTGGCTCAGGAGCATGTGCCGGGCCGTTTTGGCACCACTGCTGCGGTCTCCTTGCTCTGCTACCGTCTTCTCCGCTCTGGTGTGATCAGCTCTGTGCCCTGGCACTCTTTCTCTTTCCAGGGAACTGGCTTTGCATCTTCTGTGAGCTTTTGGATTCTTGCAGGCACCCCAGCCCCGTTGAGCGAGCTTCAGCTCTGATCTGCGGTTCCAGTCACTTTCAACTTCCCCAGCCTCTGCTGCAGCGATCGCAGCTCCAGAAATTTACAGGGCTGCCTGCCCAGGGTTCTTTCTGTCCGTCTCCTCTCCGCATGCCCAGACCATTTCTTTGTTCCCAGCTCAGTGGCTCCTGAACACAAAGATGCACCTAAGAGCAGGGGTTAATACAGCATCCTCTCCTCTGGAGCTCCCTCTTGTCCAACTCTTGACCTCCTTGATTAGGTCTCAATCTGCTTCTGTGAGGTACTGGAACTAATTATGCAGATTAAGAGCTTGCACGCAAATTCAAATAATCACCATGGGTTAGAGTAATAGGAAATTCAAGTGGGTTTTTGCACAGGTCGGATCCTTTACATTAAGCTCCCTACACCCTGTCCATATTCTTTGTTGTTCAAAAAAAAAAAATACGTACCAAATATGTCTTGAATTTGTGGTAACGTAGCTAGGAGTTGGCCCTTTTTTCTGGAACGAAGAGATTTGGGGTTATGACAAAAATTAGCCTGTGGCATTTTGACAGCCACATACTATGATTGGTCTGTGAAGTCAACTCCATTTCTATTTCCATCTCCATCCATCAGTAACCTTTCTGAAGGAAGGGAAAATAATTTTCAAGCTTCTATAGCTCTTGCAGCAATGTGTCAAGTTACACGGAGATCATAAAAGAACGGTCGTTGCGGCAGAGTTGGCACAGACTTTGAGAGGTTCTCCATTGTGAGCTTTGCCTGCACCCGAGGCAAGTGCAGTTCTGGGTTTAGGCACCAGCACTGCTTACTAGCTGTGTGACCTCGAGTAGTGATGTGGCTTCTCTGAACCTTAGTTTCTTCGCTTGTCCAACTGTTTACTTCCACACAGGGTCGTTTTGCTAACAGTAGTGGCAGCTTGCGTGTATTCAGCCTTGGAATAGCAGGTGCTGTGCTCAATTGCCCTCCAGGCATTATCTCATTTCATTCTTACAACAGCCCTCAAGGCGTGTTATTATTATCAGACGCTGATTTTACAAGTGAGAAAAATGAGGCTCATGAAAATGGAATCCTTTGCTCAAAGTCAACCGGCTGCTAAGCAGTGGAGCTGAGACTTTGAACCCAGACGATGGCATGAAGCTTCCCAATGCATTTTGTTCTCAACCACTATAAAATGTTTCGGTAAGGACCGAATGGGATAAAATTGACAGGGTATAGAAAATCATAACACCCGGGGCGCCTGGGTGGCTCAGTCGGTTAAGCGTCCGACTTCAGCTCAGGTCACGATCTCACGGTCCGTGAGTTCGAGCCCCGCATCGGGCTCTGGGCTGATGGCTCAGAGCCTGGAGCCTGCTTCCGATTCTGTGTCTCCCTCTCTCTGTGTCCCTCCCCCATTCATGCTCTGCCTCTCTCTGTCTCAAAACTAAATAAACGTTAAAAAAAAATAAAAATAAGTAAAAAAAGAAAATCATAACGCCCTATGTAATTGTTTATTACTATGAGAGCTGTACTTAACACCCTGAGGTAATCATGATCAGGTTTTAGTTTAGTTTTTAGTTTTGTTTTTCTCAAGCTCCCTAAAGCTATAGATTCCGAAAGCATAGAAGGAGTTATGGCAGGATTATGAAATACGGCTGGACAGAGCCAAGGCCCTGAGTCCACGGACTCTAAGACCGATGCCTCCATTTAAAGTTCTCAAATGATGGAAGACGCCATCCGTTGACTGCTGTTTTGCGGGGGACCTGATGCAGAGGGGATCTGTTTTTCCCCTTCCTTTGAGGACCACTGTGAGCTGTTCTGACGATTTGAAGTTTTCCTTAGTTTGAGTGAGTCTTGACTCTGTTTTGGATACTGTTCCCAAGGAGTCTACAAACATCTCCAAGATGGTCGTGAGTTTATCAAAAAAAAATATGGAGAACGCAAGGAATATTTAGTTTAAGAGAAACGCCTGTGGGCTTGTTAAAAGGTGGAAGAGAAGTTAAAAAATGGAACAAGGCCCACTAAAGCCTCCTGGTTAAGAGCACAGGCCTGCCCTGTAAAGTCTCTCCCCTTAATACTTACCAGTTGTGTGACCCTGGGCCAGGTACCCGATGCCATCAAATCTAAGATGCCATCAATTATATGACACATCATTCTTTTATATACCAATAAAAAAGAAGTTTCCAATTAAACCGTGACATAATCCCGTAGCAATAGTGCTATGCGATGGATGAGTCGGCTTTCGTTGCATACCTTGAAATTTCTTGCACGTTCGGCTGGAGGGATGTGGCAATTGCTCTTGCCTTCGATTGCTTCGCTTGGCAATCCTTTTGGATATACCGGTGACAAAAATACAACAGAGTTTTCTTTTTGCCGGCATCTTTCTTCCCGGGGCCCTGTAAATCACCTAATTGTCACTCTGCAAGAAACGAAGGAACGGTATACATCCCTCTGACGATACGTATATTTGTTTTACTAAGTACGCGCTTGCCATCGTGCCATCCGGTTTCCAGTACCTTTCAGCGTGCACAATACCTCTTATTTTCAACAGCAATTCAGAGCGAACCGTGTTGTAAACGTTTAAACTGACAATAAAACTCGCCACGTTAAGTACTAACATTATATATAAGTGCAAGTGAATTGACAAGAGGATCAACAAGTCTGACCAAGTAGACACGCGTAATAGCTACTATGTCAGGCTATTGTCTGGGCCACAGTGATTGTAAGCCACCATTGATTACAAGATGCCTCCTGATTTCAGAAATGTGAAGTGTGTTCTCAAGATAAATGCAAGGGGCGCCTGGGTGACTCGGTCGGTTAAGCATCCGACTCTTGATTGCGGCTCAGGTCACGATCTCACGGTTCATGAGTTCGAGCCCCGTGTCAGGCTCTGTGCTGACAGTGTGGAGCCTGCTTGGGATTGTCTCTCTCTCTCTCTCCCTTTCTCTGCCCCTCTCCCACTCAAAATAAATAAATACACTTAAAAATTCGGAAAAAAAAAAGGTAAATGAAAGAGACTCCCTAAGCATTCTCAGCCTGCTTCCTGATTTGAAAGAAATGAGATTGGTAACAGTATTTACTTTAAGGCATAGCATGGGGATGCAGTGGAATCCTTTAGCATGATGTTGGGCACACGGTAAGTACTCAGAGGTATTAGGAAAATAAAAACCTGCTACGGTGAACATCACTGTGGAAAACAAGCACAGATCAGAATATTAAAGGACAGCTAGGAATGTTTGAGCCAAATTCTAACGACATTATGGAGATGAAACCATAAAACATATTTGCTGACAGAGGCCATGACTTCGTAATGGCACAGTGGCCAATTGTAAAGGTTGGTTGGCCTCTTGTAAACTGTTTATCTGGTTGTTGTTGTTGTTTTAATTTTTTTTCACGTTTATTTATTTTTGAGACAGAGAGCATGAACGAGGGAGGGTCAGAGAGGGAGACACGGAATCTGAAACAGGCTCCAGGCTCTGAGCTGTCAGCACAGAGCCCGACACGGGGCTCGAACTCACAGACCACGAGATCGTGACCTGAGCCGAAGTCGGACGCTCAACCGACAGAGCCACCCAGGCGCCCCTAAGTGGTTGTTTTAATGACAGCAAAAAAGTAAGCTTCCCTCATCTCTAATGGAGTACTTTTAAGATCCCCAAATAGCCAGTTTACTAAAACCCCACATTGGGACTTCTAAGCATTTTTTTTCCCCTCATTTCAAATCTTTTATATATTGTAAAATGGTGCAACGGCTGTGGAAAACAGTATGGAGGTTTCTCAAAAAATTAAACTACCACATGATCCCCCAATCCCACTTCCGGGTATAGATCCAAAGGAAAGGAAATCCGGATCTCAAAGAGATACCTGCGCTCCCATGTTCATTGCAGCGTGTTTCACAAGAGCCAAAATATAGAAACAGCCTAAATGTACGTAGATAGATGATTGGATAAAGAAAATATGGTGTGTTTGTGTGTGTGTGTGTGTGTGTGTGTGTGTAGAATGGAATACTGTTCAGCCATAAAAAAGAAGGAAACTCTGCCCTTTGTGACAACACAGATGCACCTGGTGGGCATTTTGCTCGGTGAAATAAGTCAGAGAAAGAGACTCAGAGTCCGTGCCACAACACGGACAGCTGCTGTGAACGTGATATTAAGAAGGGGTTGCGGGGGGGAAAAAAGCTTCAGTACCATTTCATTTTATAGACTTCAAACCACAGAAGACTCAACAACATATTGTTATGGGATACAAACATATATAGTAAATACTCTAACGAGAAGCAAGTGGGAGACAAACACAAGATTCAGGACCGTCTTTTTACCACTGGGTGCAGAGACAAGGGCATAGATCTGCCAGGGTGCCAACGGGGGGACTTCCAATGTAACGATAATATGTGTTTAATCTAGGATGCTTTATATCTCATACATACTCTTCTGCATATAATTTAACAGCAACCCAATTTGTCTTTCCTATTGAAGGCACGCTATTTTTCCGTCTCTCTCAACATTCAGTCATCAAAAAAACTTGTTAACGCTCCTCCTGTTCCGTCTTAATGAGGGGGAAGAGGGAAGCGTTTTCAAGAAAGATCACCTGCGATGCCCCCGTGTAGACGGCTCGGGCCAGGCGTGTAGAAAGCAGTGTGAGAGAGAATGTATGGGGAATATAAACAAATCGACTTACAGAATCCGGTTGTTTTCTCAGGTAATTGTCAATAGTTCAAAACACATTTTTGTTCAACAGCTTTTAAGAGCTGCAAACAGACTTACTGGCAGATTTTCTGATCTATTACGGCAATGGAAACCATCTGATGCCTGTTTCCAAACGTGTTTGCAGACGGCCAGAACTTATGACTCAATTAATAAAACAAACGTGTCTATGAACTTAATGTAATCCTTTTGACCTTAATAAAGTCTTAAATCCCGAGTAAATCTGGTTTAAGATTGAAAAATGTACACAAAAGTGAAACATTCCATGCACTTGCACTAGAGTTTATGACCCTTGCCTCCTACCACTGCTCCCTGGCTAACTTAGTGCCAGTTAAAGTGCTTCCCTTGCAGGTAGCAAATTATAAATCCATATCTCTGTAAGAAGCTCTCATCAGCCCACAGGCTTGGGCGTAAGTACACACACACACACACACACACACACACACACACACAGTTTTCTCTCATCATTGATTTGGTTGGCAGGTTTGAAAAATGACCAAGGACTTTCTGTTCTAATTCTAAATATCATTGTTTGTAATGATAATATGCCGTTCATTTTCCTGGATTTCCCGCTATGGAAATGCTAGACACATTACAATAAAATATATTCTTATGCAAATAGTCCAAATAGGGTTGTTTTTTTTTTTAACCCCCAGAAGAAACGTCTGAAAGAACATCCTGTCAAAAGCAAAATACTAAAGTTTCTCAATAGGCCACTGTTCTTTATCTGAGCTCTTAAGTCTCTAAGTTATTATATTATTACTGAATTGAAAGAATCATAAAATAATACCGGATAGTCAGCCCCTCGCCCCTCCCCATACATAGCAATTACAACTGCCGCTGAAAAGGGCTGAAATTTTATCACATCAAAGAAGACACCAGCCAGCCATGGCGGCATGAAAGCCTTTCTGGAGTTTTGAGTTCGATTCAAAAAGGGACTTGTTTGGCATAGCCTTCTATTGTTTCACAGGCTTCTGTCAATCAGCACAGCGGTTAGTGAGGGGCTCCTCGGCTTCCTACCATCAGCCAATCGGCACACTGGTTTGGCCCTTTCAACCTAGCTGGTTATCTAATCTATTTTTATTATGAGAGGAGAGGAGCATCAGTGGATTTGGTCAAGGCTGAAATTAAACCTGGATGTTTTAATGACGGCCAAATCACGTCTTATCTTATCTGTATTCCAACCTGTTCTGAATAATTATGTTAGTGGGGAGAGGAGGATAGCTCATGCAACTGGAAATCAGGAAATTCAGGTTCTGTTCTCCCCTCCCCTCCCCCCCAGTCCAGCTCCATTCTTAAGATCTTTGCAAGAACCTTAAGGATCCTGGCTTCACTTGGGAACGTGGCGGTAGTTTCGAAGGAAGATTAATCATCTCTTCTACAAACTAATAGAACGGGACTGAAACTGAAAACACAAATGGGGCTCCATGTGTAACACTTGGTATTCCCTGAAACTCACCTCAACTTGCTCTGGCGTTGCCAGTCTGGTTGATGATGGGAAACTTCAACCTACCACCGAAGGCAACTGAGTTTCTTCTAATTTAAGGCTCTCTTTTAGGTAGTCGCTACAGGCAGTGTTCAGACTCCCTCTGTCAGGCGGGACAGATATCTATCATCTCTCGTGTATATATCGTGTCAAAGGGTTTTCCCTTTCCCTCCCCGCCCCCCACAACCCGCCCAGTGATGTCTGCATGTGGACGAAGGCCTATGTATGATGGCGGCAGCGGTGGGACCGAGGGAACTTACGGTTTTTCCTGGGATATGCTGCGTCCCTCCGAATTACAGAGCATCCAGTGCTAATGCCTGCTGTAGCGGGGCGATCTCCCTGTCCTATCCACTGCGACGATGCAGGGCCCCTTTGGGTCTTGAGTTCTCTGAACCTCCTCGTCCTGCACCTGACCTGTCCCCAGTTCATTGGCTCCCTCCGTGTCTCCCGGACCCTGCCGCTCACAGGCTGTGGACATTTGGAAGAGTGGCATCTCAGAACCATCTACATAGATGTCCCTCCTGCTGCTGCCACACTTAGTGTTTCTAGTGTATTGTAATTATTCTTTCCGTAGGAGCACGTGGCCATGAAAGTGCACCACTACCCAGTACAAGATTCTCTCAAAATACTTCGGATTCCTTTTGTTTGACCTACTCGGGGATGAGGCATCTTCTGTCTCATTTCATCTATGCAAAATGTGTGCCCCTCACCACCAACTTCTTCCTCTCAGTACAGGAAGGATTCTTCCCCTTCCCTGGGTGGCAAATCCATGGTGTGGCATATCCTTCGTGTTCTTTTACGTCGTGGTTAATAAGAAATATCTATTCTCAGAGCCCCAAGTCTAAGTCTTGCTACGTAATGGAATTTCAAAGGAGATTTAGAGGCCTTCCAATGAACCCGGCTTCCAGGTTCGCTGTCTCGCTAGGGACTTAGAAGAATTTGGTTTAAAATCCAAGCTGAGCAAAGACTTCTTTGTTCTAGGTTGTACTAGAAGCTCCCAGCCCCACCTCCCCCTCATCCCACCACATTGATCCAGTGGGAGAGGAGCCAAAGGGAAACATTTATGAAGAAGAAAGTATACATTATTTCAATAGTTTCATAAATATTTATCTCCGTTATATAAACATATCGTTCTTTTCAACTATCGACCAAATTTTGACGCGCTAGACTGTCCGCTGGAGAGCCAGTAGGTCCCAGTGCGAGGCACCAGGTACCCAGTACGGGGAGTTAGGGCGAAAACAGGTCTCACGGGCCAGACAAGGCTTTTCAAACTGAAGAGAAAGATCCAGAGTCTCTTGGAACTCGTGGCCCACTCGTGAACGTGGCCGAGAGTATGTGCCGTCTCAGAGTGCTGGCACAGTAGATGATACGGTTGTGTTTGAGAAGACTCTGGAAGTGTACATGAGACAGCACCTGAAAGTGTCTGTCTGAGGAGGCAGGTTGACACCATCACTGGACAGAGGTCTGGAGACTCACAGCTGTGGCGAATTTCACGCTCAAGCTTCCCCTGGGTTGGTGTTGTCATTAAAAATCTAGAACCAGGGGAGCCTGGGTGGCTCAGTCGGTTGAGCATCCATCCTACTCTTGACTTCAGCACAAGTCATGATCCCAGGGTTGTGGGATCGAGCCCCACATCAGGCTGCGAGCGTGGAGCCTGCTTCAGACTCTCTCTCTCTCTCTCTCTCTCTCTCTCTCTCTCAGTCTCTCTGCCCCTCTCCCCCACTCACTCATGCTCTCTAAAATAATCATTAAAAAAAAAACAACAATCTAGAACCAAACTAGCAGTGTTTGAGAGGAAAGTAATGTAACAATCTTACACTTATTGACGAGATGGTCGGTCCACAAACATTTTTGAATTTGCTACATCTCAGGGTTCATGGCCTTCCAATGTTATTTATCCCTACGGTTAGTATAAATCTTATTTTCTTTATTTTATAGTTAGAGATTGGGACCCAGGGAGGGAGAAAAAATGATTTTCTAAGGATGTATCTCAACTCATTACTATGTACCTTGTGGTGTTTCTGCGCTCTAATCCTTACATTTTAATTACAAAATGAGGACCTACATAAAACATGTGTGGGGGCGCCTGGGTGACCCAATCGGTTAAACGCTGGACTTCAGCTCAGGTCATGACCTCGTGGTTCATGGGTTCGAGCCCCGTATCGGGCTCTGTGCCAATAGCTCAGAACCCGGAGCCTGCTTTGGATTCTGTTTCTCCCTCTGTCTGTACCCTTCCCCCGCTCATGCTCTGTCTCTCTCTCTCTCTCAAAAATCAATGAACACACAAAGAGACCACATTTGTGTTTCACAGGCACAGTATGATGAGGTCATCACACTGCCACACTTTGAAATTCGTATCTTTTCAGACCCTGCGAGAGGCTGGAGAGAGCAGAAATTTTAAATCAAACGTGGTGGGAGTAGAAAAGCAAGGGAGGTAGAAGGGAACATTCAAACAACTTTGAGATGCGTTTTCAGCTTTGGGGATTCTAAAGGTAATTAATACTTTTATCTCAACCTAGACGTTACATTAGATTTACTGAAACACCACTTCCTTGTGAGCTAGGAGATCTTGGTCTTGGGCCCTGCACCTCCACAAAGTAGACTGGTTGACGTGAACAAATCAGCCAACTACTCTAGACTTCCAGTTTCCTTACGGGTGACAATGAGAACGTTGAACCGGATAATCTCTACGTTTCCCTCGAACATTCAGCCAGTCTTTGTGGACTCCACATTCCACACGTCTATCATGTCTCTCCAAGTCTCTGATTCGATCAATCCCCACGTCCTGCTGACTCTTTTGTGAGTATTGGTTGACTCTATCTATGCCCTTTCATCCCAGCTGCTGTTCCTCTTGTTGAGAGCCTCAATATCCTTCGTCAGCCCCGATTGCCTTGACTCTCTTGACTCCTTCCGATATGTCATCTTTAATGGTGTCAGCGTGATTTTTCTAAAACACTGAGTTGATCACTCCACACTCTTGGTTATAAGCCTTCTGTGGTTGCTTCTTTGCCGTGGCGTAAAGCATGCTTGCACCATCTGGCTCCTCTCTTCTCTCTCCTCTTCTCTCCTCATTTTCAATGATTACGCCAAGCTGTTCCTGTCACTCCCATGCTTAAAACCTGCAGGCATTGTGTCACTATTCCGTCCAGTGCCTAGTTCAGGGCCCGGCATGTAGTAGGTGCTCAGTAAAAGTCTGTGGACTGTATTGAATGAATTCAATTGTGAACGTGGCTCTACAATGGCTGTCTGTCGTGGCCATCACGCACTCTGAGGCCCTGCATCTGGAACCCCCGGTACGGGTTAGCTGTCCCTCCTCTCTGCTTCCTCAGCCCCCTCTGCCGGCTCCTACAGCAGCACTCATCACACTCGGTGATCGTTGTCAGCTTACTGTTTTGTCCACTCGTACAGACACCGGATGACTTGGGGGCAGGACCCGGGTCTTGGTTAGCATCTTATTCCCAATCCCAGCACACGGCAGGTACGCAACCGTGAAACGATAGAATAAACGGACGAATGACAGAAGACAAAAAGAGGACACGGTCATACGAATAAACCCCTCTTTATATCACACTGGCTGCTAGTTTTGCCAAAATAAAAGGTTCAAGCCCGTATTTAAAGACGAAAGAAACTTTACCCTCATAACAAATGTCCAGAAGAACGGGCTCTTCTGCTGCTCAGGCTCTGACTTCAGCCAGTTGACCCACCCAGGTGCTGGTGGAAGACACAAGCGTTGACCACCATGGCGGACGGCATCCCCAGGATGGGGAAAGGGAACAGTACTCCTCAAGGAGTAGGTGGCAGCTGGAAGTGTTGGGATGGCGCACAAACCTTGGGAAGGGACAAATCATGAGAAACCACCGGGCAGCAATTAAACAAACAAAAACCTATATGACCAAAAAGTGAAGATTGATACATGCGCTCAATGAGAGCAGGGAAAATTATACTCACGGAGGAAAAGATTCCATATGTTCTCCAATACCTAGGCACAACTGGGTGCCGCTTTAATGACTTTCCAAATGCACCCCGTTGCTCGTAGGTATTGAAGAACATATGGCACGTTTCCCCTTTAACTGTGAATTTCCTTGCTTTTGTCAGTTGGTGTCTCAAGCTTAATGTATTTTAATGCAGCTTTTGTGGGTGTGAATCCAGTCCGAAGTTGTTATTAGACAGGCCATGTTAATAGTATACGCAGATGTTATCTCTTCGTCTTCCCCAGATATGCTGTGAAAAATCTACATACACGAGTCTAACTTTGAAATTGTTACTAAAGGCCCTCCGAGAGTTTCCAAACCGTTCTTCTCAGCTCCAAACCTAGCATGGATGATGAATGACCATTTAGTTGCCAATATAGCACAATATTTCAATTTCCTGCCTTCCCAAAGGTATTTGAAAGGTTGTACGAAGTTCATTCTCACAGTATGTGTTGTCTACAACGCCGTGATCTCCGACTGGCTAACCTTAACCAAAACCTTTTCAATTAACTCAACACATTCCTGGAGAAAACCAGCCCACTCTAGGTTCTGTACAAATATGTCTTTATTGATTTTCTTGGCAAAGACTCTGTAAATGATGGCAAAATCTGTTCTTTTGGATGATGTAGAAAACGGAATATTGTCCGTGTAGGGCAGACACTAAATGAACAAGAAGGATGATCAACATTTTATCTACAAGAATTTACAAATTTAACTCTCTGTAGTTTTTTTGGCTTTTATTTTTTGTTTTTTGGGGTTTTTTTTGTTTTTGTTTTGTTTTGTTTTGTTTTTGCACACACAGCCTCTGAGAATGTTAATGAAAATCTATAGGAAAGGATTAAAAAAATCCTCATTCACAGTCCTGCCACCCCCTGCAAATCAAATTGTTTTCATCTTCCCTCATCCCCTTCCAGTCCCTGTCCATATGCGTACGTAATTTTTACATAATTACACTTCCAGCGTAGAAGCAATTTTGTAATCTGCTTTTTTTTTTCTGTTGAAAATTATTGCAATTGGATTCTAAGGAAAGCGATATAGCACATTCTTGTGGACAAATAGAGCAGAACCCAGAGTTAAAAACTGAAACTCATGGACCAGGAGTTGCCAGACGGCCAGCGCCCGGCATTTCAAAGTATGGAAATGTCCTTGACTGGACTAGGTTGGCTCACGGTTGCTTCTGAATCCTCATTGTAAGCAGGGGAGCCCAGAGAGGTCTGCTTGTGAGCGTCCCATTATTCTGAGAGCCAGGCTGCCCAGAGAGAGGAGCCTAGTGCGGGCCGGTGAACAACTCCACTTGGGACTTAATATCATCCAAATAAAAGGAAACAAGGCTGATTTCTGCCAAGCCACCAGTAGGCGGACTGCAGAATGAGCATTTCTGAGATGTGTGACTTCTTGGAAAGCTATTCCTTTCTGTTGACCGAAGACCTTCAACTTGAGGCTAACTCTGTGAGACTAAGGCTCATTTTAAGGAGGGTGAACAGCAGCGAACTCACCGATTAGCGCTGCAGGTAGAAATTACGACCAGAGAGTATGAGAGTGACAGAATTCCCAAGGAAGGGTTTATACCTACATTAACGGATATGACACGTCTTACAAAGTACATAGATATGTGAGTTTAAAACAATCCTGCGTTTCGATCGAAATCCCAAGCTCTGCTTAACATTTCATCCAAGCAGTCGTCCACTGGAGGAAGAATAAGAAATGTCTCGTATTATTTTCACAGAATTGGCAATGTCAGAGAAATAGTTAATACCCAAGTTTGTGGGTTCTCTGAGCCCCTGTCCTTGAGCTAGTTTTCTCTGTTGATCCTTGGTGAGATTTAGCATCAAACAACCCCTTCTGGATAATGCCGAGTCCCTTCAGCTAACTATGATGTTAGCCAGAATGTGGATGGCAGCTGTTATGTTTGCTAAAATCGCGACAGACCGAAACGTGCACAGGAATTGATGACGCTTTCCGACAAGACGGCATAACCCTATTTAGGACGTAATATTGCAGAGTTCTGAAGCTCCCCCTCCCCAAGTATCCTTAACAACAGAGGAGTGTGAACTCGCCAGGGGCCCTGGAGCAGTCTGTCACAAGCTTGAAACTTCTTTGAAGATACTGGGTTTTATCTTAAAGTATCATAGGTTTTTGCATACTGCTCACGATATGTTCGTGTTTGTTTTGAGTTCTCAAAATACGTTGCCAGGTAAATTATGTAACTTTTCCTTCTAGCTCTTTAGGGAAAACAGATGTTCCGGAAAGATGACATGTTTAGTCTGTGGCTTACGCCGGTTGCGTGCGCCTGTTGAAAGAGCATGGCATGTTGGTTTTGAGAGTTTCTTTTTCAACTATGAGACGATGCTTTAGAATCAATTAGATGCCAGGGATCATTGAATACCTGGAGCATTTTACCACTGAAATGCAGTCCACCGGATTACTAATATGAGATAATGCTTATAAAAACGCCTCAGAATAGCCCGTGGTGCCAAACTTGTGTTAGGTTCTAGCATTTGCTCATTTCGCCTTCCTGTCTACACAGGTCCCTTCAAGCTTCTCCAACTACCTCACTTGCTCCTGTGAAGTTTTCGTACTAGAGTTTTAGAATGTGCTTTGAGGTGAGACGGAGCTAGATTTAAATCACACCTCGGTCACTTGTCACTTACCTTCTCTGACACTCCGTTTTCTCATCTGTAAAGCGGGGAAAAACCACATCCACTTCCAAGGGTTGGAGGACTAGACGAGGTGACGTTTTGCGTATTGAAATATTAAATGGCCCTGATTTCAGTGGGTTTTGAGAATTTCTTCCAAAACTAAAGATTATTTGTTTTGGATAGGGATTTCAAGTGTTGACCCTCAGTCCGAAGACTCGAATCGTATGATAATAAATAGTGCCGTTGTCCCAGGCATTGTTCTAAGTGCCTTACAAATCCTAACTCGTTTAATCCTACCAGCAACTCTTCGAGGAGGGCGGTCTTACTATCATTCTTGCTGCATAGATGAAGACATTGAGGCACAGAGAAGTTAAGTAACTTGCCCAAGGCCACATAGCTAGTAAGAACAGGAGGCAGGATTTGAACCCAGGAAGGCTGCATTGCAATCAGAATGTGTACACATATAGTTTCTCTGTGTATATATACATAGTGTGTGTGTGTGTGTGTGTGTGTGTGTGTATGCTCTGTGTATCTGTCTGTCTGTCTGCCTGTCTAGTTGCAGTAATATCCTGCATGAATGGTCTCTACATTCTCCTTTCTTGTCATCAGGGTTCAAATCCCAGCTCCATCATTACTTAGCTGCACCTCAATTTTCTTACTTATAACACATGGACGTTAACAGCGGTCACTTTTGTGAGCCAGGATTCTTGGTTGCCGACAACAGCACCCAACTCCAATAAACATAAGCAAAACAAATTTTGTGGCTGGTACATCGGGTTCAGAGAATGGCAGAAACCAAAGGAAACTGCACGACCAGGTTAAATCCTACTCCTACAGCTTTCTGGAAGCCACTTTCGCCGTCACCACTGATCGCTTGATGTCTGCGCTGCTGAAAAGGCATCACTCGTTTCCCATGCCAAGTCCTCGGTGGGGTTATCCACTTAGCCAAACTTAGAGCACCTGCGCATGCCTAGCCCGGGGAGCACGTAGTGTCTGAGCTAGCGTTGGTCGTGGGAGGGGGAATCTGTCTTCGGTCAAGATTCACTCAATGGCGGGGTTTCCCAGAAGGAAGAACGTTCAGGCACTGGCCAGCCAAAAAAGCAAGTCAAAACCAAACGAGAGGAGCAAAAGCCGATGGTTCACCTCATAGATTTGTTGTAAGGACGAAAATGCAAAGCGCATTGTAAGAACCCTGTAAGTGTTACTGTTATTATTACTTATATGCTCTCTTGTAGTGGGCTATATAGCATAGGGCTGCCTTTTCAACTCTGATTTGTGCCTTGTTGCCTAAAGGTTTCCGGTGGTTGCTTGTTTTTATTTATGTATTTATTTTGAGAGCAAGAGAGAGCGTGCGAGAGTGGGAGAGGGGCAGCCGGAGGGGGGACCTCCTGTGATTACTTCTAATGCCCTTAAAACCTTTTTACATTTGACTCTGCTTCCACCAGGACAAAACTAGCTGTAATAACAAAAACAATGATTTTACAGGGCGCCTGGGTGGCTCAGTCGGTTGAGCGTCCGACTTCGGCTGAGGTCATGATCTCGCGGTTTGTGAGCTAGAGCCCCGCATCGGGCTCTGTGCTGACAGCACGGAGCCTGCATGGTATTCTTTCTCACTCCCTCTCTCTCTGCCCCTCGTGGGATTCCCTCTCCCTCTTTCTCTCAAAAATAAAAGCAAACAGGGGCGCCTGGGTGGCTCAGTCGGTTAAGCGTCCGACTTTGGCTCAGGTCATGATCTCACGGTTCGTGGGTTCGAGCCCCGCATCGGGCTCTGTGCTGACAGCTCAGAGCCTGGAGCCTGTTTCAGATTCTGTGTCTCCCTCTTTCTGTGCCCCTCCCCAACTCATGTTCTGTCTCCCTCTGTCTCAAAAATAAATAAACATTAAAAAAATTTTTAAAAAAAATAAATAAAAGCAAACAATGATTTTATATTCACATAGCTCTAACTTGTTTAACTTGATAGCATCTCAATTAAACTTCACAACGGCCTTATGAGGTGGGACTTATTTTCCCCTATGTCCCAGATGAGGAAACTGAGGCTCAGAGAATTCATTTAAATCACCCAAGGTCATAGCTAGTTGGTGGTAGATCCAGGATTTGAATGCAAACCTTCTGACTCATCCAGGACTTTTGCGTAGGCGTCCGTTCAGGAGAGGAGGAGAAATCACCATCCGCATTGGTATCTTGTCGTGCTTTTCTGTCCTCGGAGATGTTATATCTACCTTCCGAAATGAGTCGTTGATAGTGTAAGTTAACAATTAAGAGTACAGGACCAAATCTGAATTCAGCCTCTCCTACTTCTTGACCGTGAGACCTTTGGCAATCAAAACTCTTTCAGCCTCAGTTTCCTCATCTGTAGAATGGAGACACTGATACCTCACCCATAGGTTTCTAGTAAAGGTGAAATTGGGTAATGGCTGGGAAGTGCCTGGCATCGTTCTTGGAACACAGGGAATGATTATTCAGCTATTATTATTATTGCTGGACGAATGTAGGAAAAGAAGGGTAGTGTAACGAGGTATCCACTTTTCATTATTTTGGCGATCCAGACATCTCTCCCTTTTGCTTGAATTCTCCTCAGGTGCCTATATATGTGGTTTCTCTGCTTAGCCAATTCTTGAGAGCCTTACGAAGTCTAGCCTAAGTTTTATTCTCTGCGCAGTCTTCTAGAAGTACCAGTCTCATCAGTCTCTCCCTTCTCTGCATGCATGTCGAGTTGGCATCGTCTATACCGCGTCACTACACGCTTCTGAAATCTTGTGTGCATTCCCAGCTATAGTGCAGTGGACCGAGTGCCTGTGTCCCCTTAAAGTTCATATGTTGGAACCTAATCCCCAACGTGATGCTGTTTGGAGATGGGGGCCTTTGGGAGGTGACTAGATCATGATGGGGGGAGCCATCATGAATGGGATTCGTGTCTTCTAAAGAGGTCCCAGAGAGCTTCCTCTCCAACTCTGCCATCTGCAGCCCAAGAAGAGAGCACTCCCCAGAACTTGACCATGCTGGTACCTGGATCTTGGACGTCCAGCCTCCGGAACCGTGAGAAGTAAATATCTGTTGTTTGTAAGCACCCACCCCCCCGCCCCCCAGTCTTATGGCACCTAGTATAACTAAGCTCAGACTAAGACAGCTAGATCGTAAGCTCGTTGAGGACATATATGGTGTCACTCTTTATTTTTCAAAACCCCCTCTCAAGTGTAATAATACGATAACCTCGTGGCCCCCTGTGAGGAAGACACAGAACAATGAGAAAGGGCCTCTCTTGTTTTCCTTCCATTCCTGTTCTGCTGTCTAGTAGAAGGGGTCTGTATTTCCAACTCCCTGTGCTAAAATTCCCCTAGGAATAGATCTGGCCTTAACTGGGCAAACAGAGAAGACCTTGATCCTACAGACTTTAATTAGCATCGTACGTAAAAAGACAGGGTGTTCTTGAAGGAATCTGAAGCAAAAGGTCCGTCGAAGTACCTTGGACAATGACTCCGGGCCTCAATCTGTCTTGCACGGTCGAGGAGGTCTTCAAGGATCTTTTCAGATCTGCTCTTCTGTGACTTAGACAACATATTGGTTAGGATAACGCTAGCTGCTGTGACCAGAGAACCCCCCGAAAGTTCAGCGCCTTAACACCGTGGAAGTTTATTTACCGGTTGCATGGTGGTCCAAAGTGGGCGTTTGTAGCCAATGGTAGCAATGACAGGGCCTTTCTCTGTGTATGCACGTAGGGATCCAGGTTGGTGGAGATTCCGACACCTTCAACTTGGGGCATCCAAGGTTGCCCTGGGTGTCAACATCTAGCAGGTGGGATGGGAAAGAGCACAGAAGATTGTGCACAGGAGTGCCAGGCCTGGAAATGTTGCACATAACTTTTGTCCACTTTTCATGAGCTACATATGACCGCTATTAGCTGCAAGGGAGGTTGGGACATGTCGTCCAGCTGGGTGCCAGGAAAAGGAGGGGAACATGCATATTGATGAAGCAGTCTTTGCCACGAGTAAAAATAATAAGAATTGTAATTAGCAGCTTGGGGCACTTCTCCCGTGTCAGGTTCTGTGCGATGTGTATTTCTATGCCTTCTCGCGTTTAAGCCTGGCATCGCTAATGAGGCGGGCACTATTTTGGGCCCCATTTTTTCGGACGAAGAAACTGAGATTCACATCATTCAACAGGCACGTGCTAAAGCTATGCTTTGAACCTGGGCCTGTGTGACCCTAGAGCTGGACCTCTTGACCTCTATACTTCTGTACCTGTCCTATCCGATTATTCTAGGTTACAATATATTCTACCGGGTTCTAACCTAACGGAAGCACAGACCGTTTAGTAAAAAGCTTTCTTTAGTTCTTTGGGTGTTTATGTCATGTTATAACTGGCCAGCTTCCAGTTATATTTCAGCTCTCCACAGGCGAGCCTTCAAAAAGTGCCCGTAGATGAAATTTGCTGCTTCAAACAGATTCTTATCCACGGTTCCCAGAGCAGGGGAGACGTGGCGAGGGCAGAGGCCCCATTCTGCGAGCGGGGAGGGCCGTGGCGAACCCGCATTTCATACCAATCGATTGACCGAAGTTGGTGACCTGACGGAGGAGGCTGAGAAGCCGGCTACGAGGCTAGCCAACGCTAGGAGAAAAACATAGTATCTTAAAGATTGGGAATCTCAGAAGCATTTGGTTTTCAACCTGCGGTCCTAGTATCTTCTACACACGCCCTGTTTTCCTTACGTAGTTTCCCTCACTCAGACGTTAAGGTCTGAGGAAAACAACTACTCTTTCACTTAGTTCTTGTGAGTTGGCCACGGTGTGAAATTGAAGATAGTCCTCTATGGCCCACCCCGCCCCCCCACCCCGCCACTTTCTTACCTCATAAGTTGTGACGCCAGAACTGGAGGTAGGGATTTTGTGTTTGCTGTTTAAAACCAGGGACGGCAGTTTGCAGCGTCAACGTGCGTGGTAGTTCCTCAACGCAGGCCGCAGAGGAGGCCATCTGCACCAGGGAGAGGAGAGGGGGGGCACGGCAAATTCTGGTGCCGGTCACACAGCTTCGTTCCAAAGGAGTTCAGCTGCCAGCAGTCAGTAAGAAGACGTTTGTGATGATTGGTCGGTGGGGGTCGGCGAGAAGGCCTCAGGCAGGCGCCGGACACAGGCAAACAACATGGCTCCTGCCCCCAAGGATCTCACAGTCTCCTGGGACAACACGGTGTGACAAAGGTTAGCATGGGGGAAGTGGGGGGGGGGGGCGCGCAGGAGCAGCCAAGGGTGTTGCCCTTATGCACTGAAGACCTAGGCTGTCCAAGGGACAGCCTAGGGTATGACCGGGGTGACCCATAGTAGTGAGTTTTATAGAGCCCTGCCCCAAACCTAAACGTCTCGACCCCTTCTCAAACAAACCTATGAAAACCGTGTCGTGGAAAGTCAGTATCTTCTCTCTTTTCTTCACAAAGGAATGTGTTTTCGTTCCCCTCGTAAATATTTCTTTGATATCCGCGCTAAGCCGGACACTGTGCAAGGGCTACGAAGAGACGTGTCTGTGACCCCTGATAGGGGTAGGACCTAAGGAACAGATGGATAAATCACACGGCAAGCAGGTGCTCGAGACCCACAGAGGGCATTATAGGAGCACAGAGGAGAGACGCCTCATCTGGAGTGGGGACAGGGGGCTAAATGCTGTTGGTGTCCAAAGGCTCTTTGGCAGCGTGAGCCTGAGCGGAGTTTTAAGGAGTAAGGAGTTAGCCAGGACAAGGGGGAAAGGACGCGGCAGGATGCGTGGGAGAGGACATTCTAGGTAAAGGGAATTGTGCAAGTATATGGGTAAAGCTGTAATAGGATCCTGAAAATTCTTCAGTGATTCCATTTGGTTCAATGGGTTTTAAACAGATAGATGATAGATAGATAGATAGATAGATAGATAGATAATAGATCTGATTATAAAGATAACACAGATTCTTTGTGTAAAATTTGGGAATTCTACAGAAGCTCAAAGAAAAAAGTAGACACCACCTTGAATCCCTTCAGTCAGAAAGCATCGCCGTTAACGTCTTGCGAATACCTTTCATCCACATAACGGTATATTGTGATCATTTTCTCAAGTCACTGAATCATCTTTCCATCATGATTGGTGGCGTTGGCCTAGTATTCCATTGGGTTTATTAAACCGAGCCCCTCTTGGTGTTTGTTTAGATTATTTATACTTTTTCACAAATATAAACAGGGCTAAGAACTTTACATGCATCAACTCATTTAATTATCACAGTTGATGCATGTAAAGTTCTTAGAATGGGGCCTAATACCTGGTAAGCGTGCATAAAATGTTTGCTATTACCAATTTTGTATACTTCTGATCACTTCCTGAGGATAAAGTCTTGGAATGACAATGGCGGGGTTAAGGAGTATATTTATTCGTAAGACTTGTAACGCATGTCGCCGAATCGCTCTCTGCCCCGTCGTGCATGACAGTGCCTTTTATCTGAGGCTCGTCACGTGTCCTTCTGCAACCCTATACAAATGCTTCACGGGACAAGGACCGTGTCTAATCCACCATTGTACCCTTATTACCTTATCCCGGTGCCTGGTAGGTAACAGTTGCTTAATACGTATTTGTGAAATGAATGACCTACGTCAACCCTGGATATTTTTGTTTTAAAAGTGTGGCTTATTTTTTAAACCAATACTTTCCTGAGTTTATCGTTTGCCTTTTAATATTGTCTCTGGTGTTATTTTAATTTGCATTGCTCTCGTTAGCAGTGAGGCAGAAGATATTTTCCTCGTATTTATTGGCACTTTGTATTTCTTCTTTTGTGAATCGTCTGTTCATACCATTTGTTTATCGTTCCACTGTGGTGTCCGTCCCTCTACGACAGATTTGAAGCATTTTCTATGCATTGGAGATCTTAATCTTTGTTCACATCTGATCTCTTTCTCTGAGTTTGTCGTCTGCCTCTTAATTTTGCCCGTGGCCTTTTCTTGACATACAGGATATTTTAATATTACATTGTCAAATCTTTTCCGCTTTATCTTTATAGTTTTCTCCTTGCTGCTACACCTGCAGTGACCGCTCTACTCCAAGAGCGTGTTTTCCGTTAGTTCTTGCGGTTTCAGTGTTTACCTTTAACTTTGTATATCGTCTGGAATTCATGTTGGCTCGATTTATCCCCAAACAGCTAACAACTGTCCCAGCATTTTTCTTTCCCCACCGATTTGAAGTAACATCCTTATCATGTGCCATATGGCTATGTACTTTCGGGACTGTCTCCGTGCTTTCTTTCCTGGTGCCTCTGTAGTCCTATGATGGTGTCATGCCGTTTTAATTATTGTTGCTTTAACACACAGTGAGGTACCTGCCGGGGCAAATTCTTCTTCAGTACTCCCGCTTTTTGTTCAGAATTATCTTGGTTATTAAGTACATCAGTGAATATAAAAGTTGTGTTCTGTCCACAGGTATTCTGAGATTCACAATTCTCCGAAATATTTTTTATCTCCCTTCGAAACATGCAGGTATTTTTACAGGTCGTGGTCCTGGCGGAGGGCCACTAGAGCCAAAGCACATATGTTTTTCCCTCTGTGAAAACATTTCCAGTCCCTTGTTATACAGCATATTGCAGAATCTTACCATTTTTTTAAAGTGTGTTTATTTTGAGAGAGAGAGGGAGAGAGTGCGTGTGAGCAGGGGAGGGGCGGAGAGAGAGGGAGAGAATCCCAAGCAGGCTCCGCGCTGTCAGCACAGAGCCCGATTCGGAGCTCCATCTCACAAAGCGTGAGATCATGACCTGAGCTGAAACCAAGAGTCAGACGCTTGACCGACTAGGCCACCCAGAATTTTACAATTTTTACAAGCTAGAAGGTGCCTTCAAGATGATCTGGTCCGGCCACATTATTTGACAAATGAGGCATTCGAACTTCAGCGGTCAGGTCGTTAATGGCAAAGCCAGGGAGAGAACTGAGGGCTCCTGACTCCTTGATGCCAGCACAGAAGAGGTCGTAATGAATAATGGTGCTATCATCTCGTGCACTGACATCCATGAGAGCATTTAACACGTGTCCTTTGGTGCAGAATCCTCCTGAAATCGCCTTCTTCTTTCCCTTTTCTTCCTCACACCCCAATTTAAAGGTCTAAACAAACCGCTCTCTGCTTCTATCATAGACTTTATAAATATAAATGTTGTATGTAGTACATAGTATTTTACCGGAAAACTACAATAAGATAAATTTAGACGATGGTTTGAGCGTATAATTATAGCATGTCATGAAACAAAGAGAGTTAAAAATACAAAGCTAAGCCCACAGCAATAAATATTGTACAAGACGCTCATTACTTTACGGAAATCCACAAGATTTTGCAAGACCTCTGTTTGAAGACTTTCATTCGGCTTTGTTAGCACAAAGTCATCAAATTGAGCTGTGCTTTTGGATATCCCCAAACTGTACCTTCTAAAGTAATTGTTAGCAGTTAAGGAGATTAGATTGCAGGGCTTTTGGAATAGATACGTAACCTATCGTATTTAGCTCCCTGGGGCCTAAATCAGCTGACTGGCAACGACCAAAAATCATGTTGACCTCCACCGTACATGTTGGCCTTTTGAGAAATGTTTGGATTATAAACATTTAATGTTCTGAGCCCAAGTAGCATGGTTGTACTCCCAGCAACCTGCAGGCTCAGAAATAAAAATCTTCGATGGGAGATCCTGCCAAGGAGTCGATATTGAATGGTCAGAGATCATGCCAAGTTGAGACGTTATTACGTAGCTAGGATTTAAATTGGGGGAGGAAGCGATGGGAAAGAGGATGGGAACCTACGATTCTCTTCCTGGTTGAAAAGATCTGATACACAAGTGCACATTTCAGCATCAGCATTCAGGAATGTTTTACGTCGCTCACAAAGGGAACCGTTTATAATAATGGATGCAGGAGACCTCGGCCAGTCTTGGGAAAAGAAATTGCCTTAGTGGAAGGAAGTCATGCGCCAGGGAACTCCTACTCTTGGGTTATATTAAAATGTTATGCCCCTCATTTCCATCAGTAAGAGTTGAACACCCTTTGGGTATGTGTCATGCCATTAGGTATAATGGAAGCTTATGGGTTTGGGACTGGGCTCCGTGGTGCGGTGGACAGAAGTTAGGGAAAAAGAGTTTTAGTTCCATTTCAGGTGCTATGAGTCTGGGCAAAGCACTCTCCCTCCTTCAGCTCAAATGTTACCCTTTCTGAGTCACGGACACCCCTGAGACCCTGACGAATGTCATGGCTTGCTGTGGAGAAATGCATACATGTGTGTTACCCCTCCCCACCCAAGCCCCCACACCACATTGGGTTCAGAATCTCTACAGGAGGTGATAGCTTAGATCCCTTTCTATTCTATTAGGACCTCTGCTCAAAAAGCTTTCTTTACAAAGTAAATTACAGGCAGAAAGCCATAGAAAATATGAGAGGGTAGCAGCGCCTGGCTCAGTAGGTAAAGCATCCGGCTTCGGCTCAGGTCATGATCTCACGGTTCACGGGTTCAAGCCCCGCATCGGTCTCTGGGCTGACAGCTCAGAGCCCGGAGCCTGCTTCAGATTCTGTGTCTCCTTCTCTCTCTGTCCCTCCCCCGCTCATGCTCTGTCTCTCTCTCTCTCTCAAAAATAAATAAACGTTAAAAAAATTTTAAAAAACTATGAGAGGGTAGTCTTGAGTTTATAAAAATGAACAATATCCCCTTAATGGTTACATTTTTCACGATGGGCTTTTCCACAGTGTGTGTGTGCGTGCGCGCGTGTGTGTGTGTACATGTGCACGTGCCAAATTTGATGGAAGATGGCCAATATGAAGAGCTTCATCACCGTTTACTAAAACCATCACCATCCTCTTATTTTGGGTAACTTTGGTAGCTGGTCTAAGAAAGAAGGTAAATAAATAAATGACTCGGTCCAGGTGTAAGATTCCTACGGTGCATGATTTTCGAAAAATCCTGTATCTGTCAGTATTACGTATGTGGTGATTTGTTCATGAGGGATAGAGCATACCCGCGGTCGTGTTAGAGTTAGCCAGGAAAGTCTTTAGCTTTCCTGTTGTTTCATTAAGTTATTCATTTTGAAATATGGTGATTAAGAGGAAAGCAAGAATATGCCTGGATTTTTAGTGGCCTGAGACAGGACTTGGCTTGAGACCTGCTCCTAACTCTCAGTCTCCACCTACCACTTAATTGCCTCTGTTTGCAGCTCCCAGTTTTCTTATCTAATGTCTTCCTGAAGATTCGGGTGATGGTCCAACGTGCAAAAGTCAAACAAGTGGTTCACATGCCGTGAGTATGATCTTGTTCTCGGAAAGCTAAAATACGACTTACTTGATCATTACACTTTGCCTTTTAGACACTCTTCAATGACTCATGTGGCTAGAATTTCCCACGTATTTTTTAATTGGATTTTAAATTCACGCCTGCACCTGCTGTTGGCCAATCTAAGCCCAGTATCATGTCAGGATGAAGCTGAAGACGTGTCATGGGGACAAATCTAACGATCTTTGTCGCAACTGGGTTACATTTCGAAACTTTGACGAAGTTAACGCTCATATCCTCTGCATAGCTCTAGGAAGGAGTTCCAATAAAGTGTTTAATCCAGCTCCTTTTTTGAAACATATTTAACATCAAACTGTTACATGCAAAAAAGTGAAAAGAAAAGAAGTCCGAGAGTGCTAAAAGGGCTTTAATGGCCGACGTTAGTCCCTTGCCCTACCCTGCCTCATCCCATTCCCTAGAGGCACCCTCTGTCAAATCTGTCGCTATTTCTTCTGATATTTACCTCCATTCTTCCAAATTACACACACAGACAGACACTTAAAAAAATTTTTTTTAAATGTGCATTTATTCTGGGGAGACAGACAGAGTGCAAGCAGGGGAGGGGCAAAGAGAGAGGGAGACACAGAATCCGAAGCAGGCTCCAGGCTCTGAGGTGTCAGCACAGAGCCCGACGCGGGACTTGAACCCATGAAGCGTGGGATCATGACCTGGGCCAAAGTCGGACGCTCAACCGACTCAGCCACCCAGGTGCCCCCAGACACATTTTTGGCTTTTTTTTTTTTTTGAGTTTAGACATTACCTACTGATTTTTTTTTCTTATGTCAAACCTGGATTTTAGCTCACATATATACCCTCCTCTCCCCCTACCCCACCTCTTCCCAATATATCTCATTTTCCCCTATTCCCACCTGGACTGGCTGCTTGCTTCACAGCTGATGTCTTTGGATTGACCTCCACTTCCTTATTCTGTTGGGTTTTCTGCGTCCTGCAATCCTCTGTCATCTAGTTTCTTGGTTTGTACTCTCGCTTTTGTAGAACGCATCCTCTAGAAGCGTCTTGAGTCTGAGAATTTGGGGGGAAAGACACATACTGCACTGGCACACCTGAGACTGTCTTTATCGTGCACTTGCTTTGTAATTTGGTTGCATATCAAATTCTAATTTGAGAACTGTCTTCACTCAGAAGTTTGAATGCATTGTTCTTCCAGTATTGATTATCATTTCCCCACCCTTTGCAGGCACTCATGTTTGAATTTCCTCCTCTCTAATGAGCCACTTATCATTCCTCCACCCCCTTTGTACCTCTAAATACTGTGTTTTGGGGATGCAGATCTAACCTAGTGTTTCATTATCTATTGCTGTGTGACAAACTACCCCAGAATACAGTGGCTTTAAACGATAACCGCATTCTTTTTTCTCAAGGTTCTGTGCGTTGGCTGGCCTCCACTCCACGAGATGTCATTTGAGACTGCGCTCAGCTGCGTGCTGGCCTGAGTTAAGGGGTGCTTGACTAAACTGCAGTGCCCGAGATGATGCACTCACATGGCTGGCAACTGGTGCTGTTGGCTATGAGCTTAGTCAGGGCTTTCGGCCAGAGCGTCTTTGGTTCTCTTCCACGAGGCATCCCCATTGGCTTGGACTCTGACTGGATGGCACCTAGTTCCCAAAAGGAAGGACATGGATGCTGCCGGTCCTTTCAAAGCTTGTATTCAGCCAGCTCAGAATGTACATCCTCTCACTGTATCCTATTGGTCAAGAGCAGTTGCAAGGCCAGCCGACACCCGAGGGGTGGGAAAATAAGCGCCAGGTGTTGGCGTGAGGAACAGGGCGAGCAGCTGAAGCAGGAAGTGCTTGTGAGCGGCCATCTTGGGAGATCAGCTCCTGCGTCGAGTTTCCTCAAAGACAGTTTGTGATCCTGCCCGTTGTTCTTCTTAGCAGTTGCGCGTGATATTCCAAGAGGAGAAGGGGACAAATAGTTTCACCATCTTGAAATCAGAAACCTATTCAACTGCTTAAAATTATTTGCTTATTCGACATCAAGAGATTATACTTATGAGGTTTTTTATTTATTTGGGGGGGGAGAGGGGCAAAGGGAGGGGGGGGGAGAGAGAGAGAGAGAGAGAGAGAGAGAGAGAGAGAATCTTAAGCAGGCTCCATGCTCAGTGTGAAGCCCGACATGGGACTTAGTCCCACGACCCTGGGATCATGACCTGAGCTGAAATCAAGAGTCAGACGCTCAACCAACTGAGCCACCCAGGCACCCCTACTTACAAATTTTTTTTAATCCTTGTTGAGACTTGATTCTTCAGACTGCCGCCGCAGGTTGTTACTCAACATTAATTAACCTTGGCTGCACAGAGCTGGCCAGTGAATTAAATTAAAAGGTGACAGAGTTGGGGAAGGAAGCTAACATCCATCCATCCATCCATCCATCCATTTATTTATTCATCCTTCATTTGTAAAGAGATGTTAAAATAGAACTTTTTCTATCTCAGTTTTAGCTAAGGCTACAAAAGCCTGAGAATAACATCTCCAATTCTAAAGTGGGACCCTTTTATAGAGGATGTGCAATGAGGTTTGTAGAGACTGGTTTTGTAGTCCATATCCCATCAGCAATCCTGAAGGTACAAAGAGGGATGAAAATAAAGACATAGGGAGAAAGACCATTCCTGGAATAGAGAATTGTTGGGTCCTTATAGCCTGCTCTGTCACTTTTCCACCTCGCTTCTATTAGGATGGTTCCCCCACACCTTATGTCAAATGAAAGGGATTAGAAGAGATCATCCTGAGGGCTCGATATGTATCCCTTGAAGCTTAGGAGACGTAGAACACAGGAATCTGATTCTTGGCTGAGAAATCTAGAGTCTGTGTCTGTGGACCTGAGGAAGAAGAGGAGGGGAAGAGGGAGAGAGAGCGAGGGTAAGAGTAAAAGCAACTGAGGGGAAAAGGAAGGTGTACCGTTTTGCTGTTACGGATGATTTGCTTTTGTGCTTTGGGCTAGGTGGGTCTGTAGGGGAAAGTCATCTTGGAGACATCTTAAAAAAAGGACTCCATCCAAGAGGCTGTCTGGAGGGGGAGGCAAAGTGTCCCAGCAGAACGTGGAGCTCAGAATGCCAGGACTGCGAGGTGGAGTCCTAAGAGGCCAACCCGAAGGGTAGACTCACAGATTAATGGGATGGAATCGAGAGTCCAGAGGTAAACGCATTCACCATGATTTAAACCCTGGTCTCCTTGGCTCGATAACCCAAATACTCCCAACACAGTCCCTACACAGCCACCTTGAAGCCTGCAACTGCTCACCTGGGTTCCTTGCTGGGGGAAATCAGGCTGGATGCCTGAGGCTGTTAATTGCTGGCCGCCAGTGGATGAGCCAGCCCCATTTGCTGCAATTCAGTCCCCTGCCTTGCACTCTCATTTCCTACCTCCGTCCCCCATCCCCATCTGCAGCTGGCCTAGGTCCTCCTGTTTCTGCGGGAGTAGAACAGCTGGGTTAACCCTTTCCTTCTGTTGGGGATCTCAAGGGAGGGCATGAGCCACGGGCTGCTCCTGGAGAGGCCTGGCAATGCTTTTGCTCTTCATTAAAAGTTTATTTGCATTATACACTTCATTATATGCAATTGGGTTTCTTATATGGCACTCCAGTGCATAAATGACTCCCTAGACGCATTTGTGAGTTTCCATTGTTATAATATAAAGGCTGGCCAAGTCACAAGGCAGACATGTTTTAAACTATTCAATTATTCCCAGTACGATCACCAAATCCAGGGGAGGTTTGACTTGACACCCTCCACAGGATTGCTTGCTGGACAGCGTCAGTATTTCTATTGGTCAAAACCTTTCAGTTTTTGAATATGAGTCGTCAGGACGTTGGAAAAGGCCACGGGTAGACAGCTACTCCCCTTTTCAATTCATTATGAATTGACTTGTACCTGTTGTACCGCGGGCTAGTTTACGCAATATAAATGGAGATCCTGGAAAGGCTGATAGTTTGATAGCGAGAAGATGATGGGGCCATGGGTATTGTGTCCTTTTAAGGGCTGGTGAGGAGACAGGCCGTCATGTATTCGTTCACTCGCTCACTCATTTTCAACCGACGCTGAGCGTTGACTGTGTCCTCGGCACAGTACTAAGGCCCTAGCAGCATCGGGACGCATGTAAGATGTGATGCTGACCCTCAAAGAGCGCACTGTGCAGCGGGGCAACAGGTAAATGTACGATTTCGTTGTAGTGAAGTATCTGCCTTGGGAGAGGGACGTTCAGAGTATTATGAGAAACAGACGAGAGAGCGGTGCCTGAAGAGAAGACGGTTGATGAAGAGCCATTTGTTAAAGCCAGTACTTTTCTTAGCAGAAAGGCGTTTCGCTTTGGGGAAAGTGGGTGTTCAACTGGCTGGGATAGAGGTGGCCCCCTGGGTGCCCTGGGAACCCCCATACTGTATGTGGCAGAATTGCTGCCAGTCTGGTACCCTGCGCCGAGGAGGGCTGACTTCTTCAGGTGCCCGGGCCCGTTATGTGAGCACGAAGGACGTTTCTGTTCTCCCCAGTGAAGTGACGACGTCGCGTCACTTGCCGTAGCCTCTTGGTCCTGCCCCTGCTCTCCATCGCCTCTGCCACCATTAAGGTCCTTATTAAGCGTCCCTCCCGGGCAAGGGTGGCAGCCTTCGAGCCACTCTCTCCCTTGTCAGAGGACTCAGGTGAAGGAAAGGGCCGTGGCCGTGGACGCGGGGACCTGTTTCGCGGTAGGCAGCCCTCTCCTGGGCCTCTGCTCGAGGCAGTTCGCGAACCAGCCCGTGAGCCGGAACCCAGACAGAATGGCTTAGCTTTTCTCTGTTTTCGGGACCCAGAGAGACATCACATTTGCCGGTGGACACTAGAGAAGTGGGTCTGAGAGCACAGATGTTTCATTCCTATTATCCAAAGGAGAGCTGGAGGTCCCCGGGGCTCCTGATTGGTGGGAGGGTCAGGGTCAGTGACATTGTCATCCCAGCTCAACCATTTGCTAGCTGTTGGGACCTTGGGCAAGATACTTAACCTCTATCTGACTATGGTTCTTTTTATTTTTATTTTTTAACGTTAACATGGGAATAAAAATAAATTAATAAAAACTTAAATTCAGTTTTTAAAAAAATTAAAACTGACCTTTATGAAAACCTCAGAGAATTGTGAGGATTACGTGAGGTGATGCACAGGAAGCAATCGGAATAGTGACTTGTATAGTAACGAGAGTTTTTACGTTTATTGTTTTTGATATTATGGAGAGCAAGTAGCTTTGTTATGATTATTTCTCTGATTTAAAAAAAAACAATAATTTCCATATTGATAGGAGCTTCTAAAACTGTTTGATTTTTTGAGAGAGAGCACAGAAGGGGCAGAGAGAGAGGGAGAGGGAGAGTCCCAAGCAGGCTCCGTGCTGTCAGTCCAGAGCCCCACCCAGGGCTCGATCCCATGACCTGTGAGATCATGACCTGAGACAAAATCGAGAGTCGGACGCTGAACCGACTGAGCCACCCAGATGCTCCTATTTATTTTTGAGAGAGAGAGAGACAGAGGGGGAAAGAGAGCATGAGCGGAGGAGGGGCAGAGAGGGAGAGGGAGACCCAGAATCCCAAGCAGGCTGTCCGCGCAGAGCCCGAAGCGGGGCTCTAGTTCACCAACCGGGAGATCGTGGCCTGAGCCGAAGTCAGACACTTAACCGACTGAGCCACCCAAACACCCTGATAGAAGCTTCTGGTAGTGTTTTAGGGTTACCAAGCAGCCAGAGCCTCCCGTGCAGGGTACAAACGCTTCCCGGCTCGGAAACACAGCGTGCTCTGTTGCCGAAATGTATTTAGCTCTATTTCCCAGGGACGTTCCGTTACTGCGGGTTCTTTCTCAGAGCTTGATCACGTTCAGAAATGGCAATATGGTTGTGTCACTTTCTTTCCGCCGTGGAGGAACGGACACGAGCAGAAATGGGGGACGGTTTTCGGGGAATGCTCTCGAAGGCCATGCGAGCTGAGGCTGTGGCCAACAGGGAATATTGAGGTTTCTGGGGGGCTGTTTCAGGGCCAATAACAAAGTGGAGTGTTTTGAGTCCGGTTCTCCCAGGGGGCTCCTACCCTTGTAATTACTCATTTGGTGTCCTCTGAAGCGTCTTCCCCGCCTGTCCTTTCTTCTAGAAGGGAGTCACGGTTTCTTGTGGGTCTGGTTCATGTAGGATGGGAACTATCCACTGCTTCAAGTAAGGCCAGAGTCTGGGAGTCCCCCGTTCCTTAGAAACTAACTCTAAAGAGATGGGGGCAGGGTGAGAGGAGGGGCATTCTAGCTAATCCATGGTGATTTATACTTGGGTATGTCATCAGAAGGGTTCAACTCAAGGTGAGGTGATGGACCTACCATGACCTATCGGCCTTGTTATGTCATCACAAGGAACAGCTTTTGCTGTTGATGGTGGATTTCTTCCTAGTGATGGAAGGAAGTGGTGGATTTCTTCCTAGTGATTCGCACGTTCCCCGGGAGCCTCTCACTTGGCGGAACTCTCTGTAATCTTCCAAATGCGTCAGTGGCAATTTAGTAACACACACAGGTCGGGGCGCGGGTGTGTTTAAGCAAGCGCTTTGGCTCAGGCCTCTCTTCATTTCCCTTGGGACAAAATCACGCCTTTCTCAAAGGGGAGGAGGGCAAGTCTGGCCCGAAGGTCGCCATCGCGGGTGTGCATATTTCTGCACAAAGGACAGTGAGATCCAAGGAGAGCGGCCCCCACCAAGAGTAGGAATAGGCTGAAAAGGCACCTGACATCTCCTGCGTATAGAGGAAATTTCCCAATGCGACCCTTCGCCCCCAGTTGCAGTGACAGGAGGGGCCAGCGGTAGCTTCACGGTGTAATACCCTGATGCTCGTCTACTTGTTGCGGGGGGGGGGGGGGGGAGGAGAGAACAACGCGTATTTAGCAGAGGCAGCCCTTTATTTGATTAGCCCGGCTGTAAAGATTTCTTGTCTTTCGCAGCTACGCGGCTGTAAGAGAGGGCCTGGCACCTGAAGGCCAGCTCCTACTGGGACTAATTCCATCCAGACAGCTCCAAGTGCGTTCATTAGGGGCTGATTAGGTTTCACACAGGTGGGGAAGGTTAGGGGCACAGATAGGGAGGCGGCGCCGATGAAACATCATCTGTTTCCCAAGGGAGGAAAGGAACCGGCTCCGCGCTCCTGGAGGGATGCCTGGCGGCGGCTGCTGGAGCTCCCGTCCCCTCCTTTAAGGGCAGGCCTCAGAACAAGTTGGGGAGAAGTAAGAACACAGAAAATAATCTATCTGAAGGCTGTCGAAAGAGAGGCTAAGTTCCTAACCATCGCACTCAGGCTTGCGGATCAGAATGAATGGGAGAGGTTTTTTTTTGTTTTTTGGGTTTTTTTTGCCCCCTAAGGCAAGCATTGTACTCAGCCTGAAAATAGAACGCTATACCGATTCCTTTTCATTGTAAGGACTTTTTATTTCCCTCCCCCGCGGCAAGCAGCCTCCCCGGTTAGCCAGCTCTTCCAAGGCACTTTAATATGGTTTTGTTTGGGACCAAAGAATGCAAATGAGCTGAAATGCAGATTCCCCTCCGCTAACAAAATAAACAGCCTGGAGGCGCCTGGAGGGGGGCGGGAGGGGCAGCAGTTGCGGGAGGGAGCCGAGGGGCACTCGAGTTCACCTGATAAGGGGTCCCCGCCACTTTGTTGCCGCCAGCCTCCCGGAGCACCCCACCCCACCACCTGGCCTTGCCCCATTCACCACTCCTCTCCCCTGCCCGCCGCCGGAGAAAACTTTCCTGCCCAGCAGGTGGTGGGGGTGGGGAGGGGGGCCCAGAGTGTGTGCAAAGCGCGTCCCCCCCCTTCCCCTCTTCAATTCATGACCTCACTGGTGAAGAGCCCCATCTTTATTATTGTTAGAGCTCAGCAAAGCCAGCTGGAAGCCAATCAGCGTGACTCCCCCACCCCCCCGCCCCCCACCCCGGGCAAATGAGGGGAGCGGGCGGCCTGGTCCTAGAGTGATGGCCAGCGAGCCGGTCTGGGGCTTCAGTTCTGTGGGTACAGTGAGATGTGCGGCCCCCGGGGCTGGGGCCCGGGGGGGGGGGGGGGGGAGGGAGAGGGGGGGATGGATCCTCCGGGGCAGCGTCGTTGTACTTCTGGGGGAGCCCGTCCCCCGCTTGCTGCAGGGGCAGCTGCAGTGGGGGAAGGGCCGCCCATCACCGCTCTCAGACACAAAGGGCCCCCCGAGACTCCTTGACTCTGGATGGCTAACCTCCCAGCCTCCTTCCCGAAGCACAGCGGTCCTGCCTGCTTCTGGATAGGGCCACTTTATCTATGTGCGGGGGACATCGCCTCGGCAGAAGTGTTTCCCAGATCAGAAACCAGCTTTCCAATGAGGCCGGCCCCACCCGGCCGCTCTTGGCCCGTGCCTGGAGAGGCTCCCCTTAATCTGGCACTCAAGACCCTCGCCACGCCACGCTCGCTGTCCCCCCCCCCCCCCCCCCCCCGCCCACCTCTTGCCTGGCCCCCAAGGGACCCAGATGTAGCGCCAGGGGCTGTCCTCCAGCCCTGCCGAGCGTAGCCCCGCCCCCACATTTGGACACATGTCATTTCTTCTGACCCCGGTGCCCCATTCACTATGTCTGTCCTTCAAAGGCCACCTAAGCCTTCCTTAACCCCGTGGGCCCATTCAGAACCTGTTCCTCCCCTGGACACCTCTGGCATTGGTGGCCTCTCTGCCTTCGGGGCCCTTAGCCTACGTCTTCTGGAATGCTGCGTGTGCGTCTCTCATGATCCTCTCACCTCTACCAACCGATGGCCAGCTCTCCGAGGGCCGAGCTTTTTCTGATCTCCCTTATAGAACGTCTGGGGTACTAAGAAGCTGGTAGGGGCCCAGTAAATAGCAATTCTTTTTGACCACCTGTCGGTTAGCAGCCCCTGAGAGCCCGGCTGAATGTTGGTTTTTTCCCTGTCCGGGGCCTTCGCTTACCATGAAAGGGGAAGAGAAACTAAAGGCTGTGTGTGTGTGTGGCTCACACACATACATATCTACCTCATTTATTCCTTTCAGTGATTTCGTGAGGGTCGTTATTCCCATTGCATAGACAAGGGAAACCAAGGCGCGGAGAGTGAAACTTGCCTAGGTGTCCGCAGCTAGGAAGGTGCCGTGTTGGATTTGACTCCAGGGTGGTCTGATGCCAAAGCCAAAGCGTTTTCGTGCTATCATCCTGCCTTCCTGACTCTGAAGTACCGGGCTCCAGGTGGGCGGTGGGTGGTGGGCAGTGGGGGTTGGGAGTGGAGGTGGGGCACCGTAGTTTCCAAAGAATAGACGTTAAGTTTTTATTATGCAGTCCCATGTGAATCAATAAGCATTCAGTAGGTTCGAAAGCATTTGATCCATACTGTGTTGGATACTGGGAGGGACACGGAGAAGAACGAGGCTTCTAGGAGCTCTCATTCTCACACAGCAGAAAATACCTATTGCACCAAAATCTGAGAAAAAGCAGGCTCTGAGGGGCGCCTGGGTGACTCAGTCGGGGAAGCATCCGACGCGTGATTTCAGCTCAGGTCATGATCTCGCGGTTCGTGAGATCGAGCCCCACTGTCAGGGCAGAGCCTGCTTGGGGTTCTCTCTCTCCCTTTCTCTCTGCCCCTTCCCCACTCATGCTCTCTCTCTCTCTCTCTCTCAAAATGAACTAAAACAAAACAAAACAAAACAAAAACAAAAAACAAAAAAACAAACACCCGGCTCTGACAGTGAGCTATAGGTTTATGAGGAAATGAAAGAGGGATCAATTTTGACTGAAATTGTTGAGAAAGTCATCTTGGAAAAGGCGTAATTTTAGTTGAGTTTCCGTGGAAGGGTCAGATTTTTATAAGGAGAGAGAGAGAGAGAGAGAGAGAGAGAGAGAGAACCCCCAAGGCTAGGGGACATTGAGAGCAGAGAGACTAAAGTTGGGAGGGTCCTAGAAGTATGTATGAGGACGTATTTGTTCTAGAGCCCAGAACCATTGGCTGAGTAGTGTTGTGGTCAAAAAATCCTAGGCCATACTCTGTCTACAAATAAGTGAGTGAGGTTCTTGATCTCAGTGATGACAGTACCTGAAGTCTTCAACTCGAGTGGCCCAGAGCCCCCTGCAGTAGCCTAGGGACTTCTCTTTGGACTCGGTGGCTTAGTGTAGGATCTTGGACTTCTCAGTCTCCTGAACGGTGAGAAATCGATGTTTGCTCTTTCACCCACCCAGTCAATGATAGGCTGTTACAGCAGCCTGAACGAAGACAGCAACCCGGTACTAAGTGGGGTATAACAAATACCTAAAAATATGGAAGTGGCTTTGGAAGTGGCTACTTGGGTAGAGCCTGCAAGAGTTCGGAGGTGCATTCTAGAAAAAGCCTGTGTTGCCAGGAACAGACCATTGAGGGCGATTCCGGTAGAGGTCCGGAAAGAAAAGAGGACAGCGTCAATCTACTGAGAAAATACCTGAGTGATACCGACCAGAATGTTGGTAGAAATGTGGATGGTAAAAGATATTCTGACGAGGTCTAAGAGGGAAACGAGGAGCAAGTTATTGGCAGATGAGGAAAACAAGGCCGTCCTTGTTACAAAGTGGCAAAGGACTTGGCTGAATTGTACTCATGTCCTAGTGTCTTGTGGAAGGTGGTCCTGGTGAGCTATGAAAGTGAATTATTTAGCTGAGGAAATTTCTGAGCAAAGCTTAGTCCATATTGCAAAATGGAGAAAACTAATGGCGTGGTCCAGCCACCATTTGATAAGGCGATTAGTGTGGACCAGCCCTCCCAATAGAAGCCAGGCACTATTCTTCAGGACGATGGAAGAATGACCCTGCAGGTGATGCAGAGCCGGTCAGGGAGTGCACAGCCCAGGAGACGAGGCTGCCTCTATTTAGGTCTCAAAGGCCAAGGGCAAGGCCTCAGGCCAGGAGAGCCGCAGGTGTGAGTCCCCAGCCTGTGGGAGCTGCGGGGCTCTTGCCGAGTGCCGTGCGGGTGGGGCCCGTGCAGAGAACCGCCACATATCCAGCCTGCCTTCTTGGGGTGGTGTTACTACCCCAGTGGATCCGGAAGGTAGAACATCCAGCCAAAGCGGGTCATTCTGGAGCCTTAAGATTTAATGTTGTTTGCCCTGTTTGGCTGGGGACTTCACCTGAGAGCTGTGATCCCTTTCTTCTTTCCCGTCTGTCCCTTGTCGATCCTAGGCCTCTTTTGGAAGCACAGAACTTCTTGGCTTCACGGTTCACAGCTCAAGAGGAATTGCCTCAGGATTAATCCTAGCTGAGGTCTCGGCCATGTCTGATTTAGATACTTAGATGAGACGTTGGGCTTAACACTTCAGAGTTAATGCCGGAACAAGTTAAGACGGGTAGGGCTGTCCGGGTGGCATGGACGTATTTTGCGTGTAAGAAGGACATGCATCGTGGGAGGAGAGGGGTGGCGTGGCGTGGGCCGAATATGTATGCCCCCCCCCCCCCCCCCGCCAAACTTCACAAGGTGAAATCCTAACCCCGCAGTGTGATGGTGTTAGGAGGTGGGGGCCGTTGGGGGTGATTAAGTCACGGGGGTGGAGCCCTCATGAATGGGATGAGTGCCTTTATAAAAGAGGCCCCAGAGACCTGTCTCCCCCCCTTCCTCTGAGGGAGGACACGGCAAGAATACAGCCATCCATGAACACGGAAGTGGGCTTCCATCAGACACGGAATCTGCCAGCACCTTAATCTTGAAGTCCAGCACTAAGAAATGTTGGTTACTTAAACCACTCAATCAGTGGTATTCTGTTCTCGCCCCACACACTGACTAAGACAGTCCGTACGTGGGGGGGGGTGGTGGGGGGGAAGGTCTGGCTTCTCTAGGATGGGCAATCCTGGTTGTTCTCCTAATTGCCCATCTCCAAGCTAGAGGGTGTCCTGGAAAAAGCAGAGGCTTTGGAGTCAGACGGACGTGTGCTTGAGACCTCAGCTGCGGAACTTGGCAGCTGCGTGGTCTTGAACAAGTTGTTTTGCCTCTTGACGCCTCATTTCCTTCATCTGTAAAATGAGGATAGTAAGAGCTTCCCTGCTAGGCTATTGTGTGGGTTAAAACAGATACCATATATATGGTAATTGGCTCAGATCACATATAAACGGTAAGCCCTCAATATATAAAACTGATTAGTTACATTTTTCTGCTTCCATGAGAATTGCCCCTATTGGATTATAATCCACACGATGGGTGGGGACCATGCTTGCTTTGTCTAGCACCTAATACATCGCATTCCTGTTGTAGGTGCTCAGTAAATATTGGTTGGTTGTCTCGTTGGTTGGTTGGATGGATGGATGGATGGATGAAACGGACAGCGTCTAGCAAAGTGTCTCATATATAGTTGACTCTTAATATTTATTTGTCACACTGACTTGCAACCAGACCAATTGGGTAAGGGACAGGGAAACAGGGAAACCAGAAGTTCAAGAATCCTTAAGACTTATATCAGCCATTTCTTTCCTCACTAATCTTTGTGAAATGGAGAGTTAAAAGTTTCCCTTCTTCCCTCTTGGTGACCTGGTCCATCAACCTCTCTAAGACGGAAGTTTCAAAAAGGGCGAAATGCTAACTCCTCAATGGACAGAGTCAAAACTGACCAGCCACAGGGGTTTATCTTTTTAAGGTAATTGCTTGCTGCTAAGCTCCTTTTTTTTTTTTTTTTTTTTTTTTTTGAGAGAGTGAGAGAGAGAGCGAGAGAGCAGGGGAGGGGGCAGAGAGAGAGAGAGGGAGACAGAATCCCAAGCAGGCTCTGCACAATTGCGGAGAGTCCAACATGGGGCTTGAACCCATGAACCGTGAGGTCATGACATGAGCTGAAATCGAGAGTTGGGGGGCACCTGGGCGGCCCGGTCGGTTGAGCGTCCGACTCCATCTCAAGTCATGATCTCGTGATTTGTGAGTTCGAGCCCCGCGTTGGGCTCTGTGCTGACAGCTCGGGGCCTGGAGCTTGCTTTGGATTCTGTGTCTCTCCATCTCTCGGCCCCTCCCCTGCTCATGTCTCTCTGTCTCTCAATAAATAAACGTTAAAAAATTAGAAAAAAAAAAAGAGTTGGATGCGTAACCGACTGAGCCACCCAGGCACCCCGAGTGCTAAGCTCTTGAAAGGAGCATCTTATGGGAGACTGAGAGGGCGAGATACTCAGTGCTTACAGTGAGCTTGAAATATAGCTTTGGTCAGGTCCTGAGAGGCTTGAAACTTGCTTGAGATCCAACAGAGAGGAGAGGCTAGTGTTTAATTCATTTTAGATGAAAATATAATATGTTTTACATTTATTTATTTTTGAGAGAGAGAGAGTGTGAACGGGGGAGGGACAGAGAGAGAAGGAGACACAGAATCTGAAGCAGGCTCCAGGCTCTGAGCAAGATGTCAGCACAGAGCCTGACACGGGGCTCGAACCCACAAACCGCAAGATCGTGACCTGAGCCGGAGTCGGACGCTCAACCGACCGAGCCACCCAGGCGCCCCATTTTAGGTGAAAATATAAATCTTTACCTTGGAATTGCTATTTCGTTTCCTTTCGCCCTTCTACAGTTTGAAACCAAATCCTTAACGGTTGCTTTATGCTCACCCAGTCAACCAGCATTTATGTAAAGGTTCAGCCTTCTATCAGACTTAGGTTTGCGTCTTCATTAAGCATATATTTGCCGAGCACCCTGCCAGCTCCTGGGATCCTTCTTTCTAGTGGCTCACGCGGGTTTGCCGAAGCCCAGGAAAGTCTCTGGTTAAATGGCATGACAATCTTGGTGCCCTAAATTTGACCGCAAGATTTTTAGAGATGCCTCCGTCTTGTGAGAGCAGGCAGCTGCCTCCATGGCTCTACTGGAGGGACATGGAAAATAAGTCTACCCTGAAATATCCCTTTCTTCATTAGCAAGCTCAAAACCTCTCCCCTTAGTGTTACCAAGAAGGTCAATAGCAAGGGAGGGAGCGTTATCTTTTTTTGTAGAAAGATGCGGGTGACAAAAAATATTTTATCTTTCCTATTAACATGGTAGCCCAGGTTCCTTGGTCTACTCAGCTGGGTGGAAGCTTGGCCTCTGTGGGGGCAAGATGGCTGACGCCACCTGAGTTGGGGGCTAGGGAATAGAATACTCGTGGAGCAACCGTGAGATAAGAAGGAATGGAAAAGATTCCTGTAGGGCAGAGCCCGAGACAAATGTGATCTACTTCATAATCTTGCTTCCAGATGACCCTGTGGGTGAGCCTCTCTTGCAGGAAGGCAAAATGTAGTCTGAATAACTTCAGGTTCAAATTCACTGAAACCAATACTTTGGGACCGTTGCCTACTGTTTCTGTATGAATGGAGTGCTACTTTCTTTGTTTGTTCTATGACGTAAGTGCATTCATGGTGCTCTCTTTACAAACATCATCAGTATTATCACCTAAACTTAAGTTCAGAGGTCAAGGTGGCCTTGTCCATAAAAAAAAAAAAAAAACAAAAAAAAACAACCAAAACCAAACCAAAACAAAACAAAACAAAAAACGTTGCCAAAAATCTTCTCAGATCTGGAGGAACTTATCTTCCAAAGTTCTAGGGAGGGAGTTTTCCTTCCTCTGAAATTCATCTGGGCAAAGTGAGAAGTGGAAAATGGGCGTGAATGATCCTCCATTACACATGTGTCAACCTTATCCCCGCCCCCCCTTGCTGGCCACGGCTCTAAATATATAAAGACATCAGGGTACAGGCAAAAGGAGACAGAGAACTCTAGAGAAAGCCAGGACAGACAAATGCGTGGGGGGCAGGGCAGAGAGAGAATATGCTAAGGGAGGGGACGAGAAAGAGTCAGAACCAAGGGAATGGGAAGAGCTGTAAGGGGATATTTTGTTATATGCCAGGTGTTGTTAGAGGTGCAGATGATGTTGCAGTAAACAAAACACGCATAATCCTTGCTCTCATGGAGCTTACCATTGGGGGGGGGGGGGAGGGGAGGTAAAAAATAAATAAGATAACTCGCTGAAATACATAGTAAGTGTCAGGTACGATGAAAAAAACTCAACCACGCAAGAAGAATAGCAAGCATGGGCCAGGGACTTGCTCTTAATTTGTTTTTAAGTTTATTTCTTTATTTTGAGAGAGAGTGCTTGCAAGCAGGGGAGGGGGCGGAGAGAGAGAGAGAAAGAGAGAGAGCGATCCCAAGCAGGCTTTATGCAGTCAGCACCAAGCCCGATGTGGGGCTCGATCCCACAAACCGTGAGCTCATGACCTGAGCCGAAACCAAGAGGCGAAGGCTCAAATGACTGAGCCGCCCAGGTGCCCCAGAGTAGTAGACTTTTTTTTTTTTTATCAGAGTTTTGTTTTGAGTCATTTTCAGATCTCACTTCCTTGCTACAGGATAGTTTGAAGTCACTCCATTTGTCCAGCCAGTCTTGTCATATGTATTTATTGAAACAGGCCACCATTCTGGTCTTGGAGCCTTCTGTTATGTTCCCGGGGCACATGCGCCCAGATGAGAAATATCCAGAACGCAGAGACTGTGAGGGAATATAATGGATATGAAGCTAAAAGAGACATTTGAAGGCAGGTGATAGAGGGGTTTTAAGGTCAGGCCAAGGACTTGAGACTTAACCCTGTCGAAAGGGCAGCCTTTCTAGATTTCTCAAGAGAGAGGTGATGTTATCAGATTTATTTCCTCAGGAAAATAAGTGAGGCAAGATTGTGTAGGATAGAAGGTGGTGAGTAACTGGTGGCAGTAGGACGTTTTTATTAAATAATTTTAAGATTGCAGGCAAGAGCAGAAATGGGCCGTGGCCGTGAACGTGCAGAAAGACGGGGCATGGGCAACGCAAGCTATCGGAGAGGTTAGAATCCGCACGATTTGGTGGCCAATTGGCACTGTGTGGGAAGAGAAGATAAGGGAGTCCAAATGATTTCGAACGTTCTGGGCTGGTAGTACCATGATCTGAGATAGGAACCACCATGGGAGGAGGAATCCTGGTGCAGCAGGAGGCAATGGGGGTGTGTATTTAAGAGATGGGTTAGGTTTAGGGGCGCCGGGGTGACTCAGTCAGTGGAGCATCCGACTTCAGCTCCGGTCATGATATCATGCTTCATGAGTTCAAGCCCCATATCGGTCTCTCTGCTGTCAGTGCAGAACCTGCTTTGGATTTTCTGTCCCCCTCTCTCTGTCCCTCCCCGCCCCTCAAAAATGAATGAACACCTAAAAGAGAGGGGTTAGGTTTAGAGGTCTAGATATGTCCGTGGAGACAAAATCCCCTTCTTCTGTGGGGCTGACGTCCTAACAGGAGTGAGGTGGGGGGCATTGATAAACAAAAACAAAATAAGTAAATTATAAATCATAACAGAAGTGCTATGGAAGAATTCATTGAGATCAAGGGAATGCCTATGACGACTGCAGAAGAGAGGGATGCAGAGGGAGAGTGAGGAGGGAGAAGCAAAGAGGGCTGAGGGCAGACCCTTTGGGACATTGACGTTAAGCGTCTGATGGCGAAATAACAGTGATTAATCCGCAGAGGAGATGAAAAGTGAAGTAGAAAGGCTGAGAGGAGTACAGGGTGAAGGGAGGAAAATGTTTCAATCAGAGGGTATCAGTGTCAAATGACACCAGGGGGTCAGAAACGACGAAGGCAGAGATGAGGCCATTGAGATCAGAAACTAAGAGGCCATCGGTGAAGTGACAGAAACAGAAGCCGACTCATTCGGGTGACATTCATTCACAGTATGATACACAGTTGTAGGAGTTCAGAAAATAAAAGGTAGAGTTGGGATTGTATCTCGGGTTGGCAAGAAATCAAGTTATGGGGAGCATTTTTGGTTGGGGGATGGTGGGTGAGGAAGATACGGGCGTATCTGTTGGCCGAGAGCAAGGACCCAATGGGAAGGGAGAGTGTGATCACTTAAGAGGATGGAAATTGCTACATGATGAGAGAACCAAGAGTCTAAGAAGGATTTATCTTTTAAAGCTAAAAAACATTGTTGGGGTTAACATCGGAAGAAAACACCAACTATAACAGGAGACAAGGCAAACGGAAGTTGAGTGACGATATGGGAAGATTATGGTAGAAGGAAACTGAAGACGTTTGCATTTTATAACGTCACAGTTCAAGAGGCATGAAAGGGGTCAGGAAAACAATTGCGAAGAGACAAATACGAGGATTGGGCAGCATTGTTCTGGGTCCGACTGAGGTTGTATCTCCGAGTGTGTGATGTGATCACCCAGCATGATGAGTTGCATGTGTGTTCATTAGGCTCTTTTATAGATGGGAAGGATTAAAATAGGGTCGCCTGGGTGGCTCAGTTGGTTAAGCGTCCGACTCTTGACGACGGCTCAGGACGTGATCTCACAGGTTCGTGAGATCGAGCCCTGCGTAGTCAGCGTGGAGCTTACTTGGGATTCTCTCTCTCCCTCTCTGACCCTCCCCTGTGTGCCTGCGTGCGTGCTCTCTCTCTCAAAATAAATAAATAAACTTAAAAAAATAATAAAAAATAAAACAACGAGTACATCAAGGATTGAGTTTAGTACAGAAGTCTCAGAGGATGAAATTAGGGAAAATAGATTATCGTTGCATTTGGAGTCAAAATGGCTGCCTCTGGTTTCCAGAATGGGTGGAAATGGAGGTGAAAGCAAGTGGTATTAGGAGACTACAATAAGGGGGTATACATATACGAGTGGAAAGTCCAATGGGGTAGAAGATATGTTCGGTGGGAGTGAAGGAGAGCAGAACTGGAAGACTCCCATTGCAGATGGAGGTAAGAGAGGGCATTTGTTTTTGTTTTTCATTTTTTTAAACATTTATTTATTTTTGAGAGACAGAGACAGGGCGTGAACAGGAGAGGGGCAGAGAAAGAAGGAGACGCAGAATCCGAAGCAGGCTCCAGGCTCTGAGCTGTCAGCACAGAGCCCGACGCGGGGCTCGAACTCACGAACCGGGAGATGATGACCTGAGCCCAAGTCAGACGCTTAACCGACTGACCCACCCAGGTGCCCCAAGAGAGGGCATTTGTAAGGTTTCAGATTTCAAGGTTAGGACCATCTCAGGTAATAGCAAAGTCATGGTGTGGCTGCTAAGTTGCTTGCTCAAGTATAAAGCTCAAGTATGATGATGAAGGTCATTGGAATAAGGGAGGTTGCAATATTGTGATTTATAAGAAATAAGTATTTGGTCATTCAGATCTCTGATATGTATTTGTCCACGGTCCCTGGCTCATAGGTCCCCTCAACCCTTGGAATATCCTGAACGACGAGAGTGATGAGAACATCTTTTGTTATAATATTTGGTCTCTTGCTTCAGGAACTGAGAAGTTTCTGAAATTGCTTCAGAGCCATAAAAGTGAGATGGGTGTCTTGTCATTTGTAACAAGTCCCTTTCCCCCATGACTGGGTTTATGTTCATGAGGTGACTTTCAGAAAAGCACCTTCGGATGGGGGGTGGGTTCCCAGGGGAACCAACTGTGAATAGAGGGTTGGAACTTTCAGTCCCACCCCCCGATGTGAGGGAGGAGAGGGGCTAGTGGTTGAATCGCTGGCCAACAGCTAATGATTTAATCAATCACGCCTATGTTATGAAGCCTGCATAAAAACCCAAAGGACTGGGTTCAGAGAGTTTCCACATTGGTGAACACATGGAGATCGGGAAGAGTGGAGGCCTGGGGAGGGCATGAAAGTTTCGTGTCCTTTCCCCAGATCTCTTCATCTGTCTGTCAATTCATATCGTTTCTCATATCCTTTACTGGTAAACAGAACTGTGTCCCTGAATTCTGTGAGCCGCTCTAGCAAATAAATCGAACCTAAAGAGGTCGTTGAAACTTCCAATCTGTATCCAATCAGTCAGAAGCACAGGTAATAAGTAGCCTGGGGCTCCCAACTAATGTCTGAAGTGGGGGTTGGGGGGAATTCTGGTAGGACTGAACCCTTAACCTATGGAATCGGATGCTAGCTCTGGGTGGATAGTGTCAGGATTGAGTTGAATTCTCAGACACACTGTTGGTGTCCAAGAGCTATTTGGTGTTGTGGCAGGGAGAACTGTCCCCACCCCCTTGGAATTGGGTCTGGGAACACCAACTCTAAAACTGAGGTCAAGGCCAGGGTCATGAGTGAGTCATCCACAGGAAGATTGAAGTTGTCCAAGACGGTAAGAGGAGGGGATATGATGGAAAGACTGTGGTGATGTGTGTTCCAGAATGTTTGGTGAATGCAAGGGAGTGGCTGTGAAGGAGATCTGGAGATGACCCTGAAGGAACGTTCATCTGCCAGATGCCGAGGGCTTCCAAAGAGGAGTTATCGGTGAGAAGGAATCTAGAAGGTACGGTGTGGAAGCTGGAAGCTCCCGCCAGTTTTCTGTACCTCCGGATACATGGAGTGTGGACGAATGAAGGGGACTGGAGGGTGTGGCTGCTCAGGCAGTTGGTGAACCCTCCTGGAAGGTTCTTCTTAGGGAAGCCCATCGGCGCTTATTGGCGGGAGCTTGGGTTGTGGCTGAGGCCTGGTCGCATTGCTTATAACGACGAGGCCTCTGGCTGTGGAACGGAGTCCACGTTTGAAGGCAACGTGAACGTTTCCCGTTAGTTGACGGAACGGATGAAATCGTTCATGAGGTGGTCTGTTCTGAAACCGTAGTTAAGTGGGCGGTGCCGGCAGCGTTCCTGACGGCGATCCCCCCCCCCGAGATTTTTGAGGGGGGCCTGGGAGAAGGTTGAGGGTGTCCACAAAAGCGGCCAACGGTGCCGCCAAGCCGAAAACTCACCGGCGTTGCGTGTTTGGCTGTTCGGAGCTTTGTTGGCCGCTTTGTTTCTTTCTGTATTTGCTCGGCTCGCTCCACCATTTCCCCTTCCGGACAGGAGGCGAATATGAATATAGGCAATATTAATTAAAATACCCTCAAACCTCAAAGTCTCAGAACGTAAACGAGTATAACGTATACTGGCTGAACATGTGTGCGTGTAATAGGGTCAATAGTGAAAGCCCCTGCTGCGAGAAGGCATAGCAAAGCATTTTTCGCAGACTTACTTCTGGGATCACTAATGATTAATTAGTGTGTATCATAATGTAAAGCAAATGTCACCCTAGCTACCTGGGGTTGCTGTCATGCGAGAGTGGAGCGAGTTCCCGTTGATCACCAACAGTAAAATGAAAACTGCCTGCCATCTTGTGGAAGATAGTGGGTATCTCACACCCAGCGCGGGGTTGGGGGGGGCGGTGGTGGAAAGCAGGCAAGTCTCTCAGCTTCTCGCAAGCTCTCTTGGGGGGTCTTCACGGACGCACTGTTTCCTGTAGGTAAGTGTGGCCAGAATTGAAATCGAAAAGACTGACCTCCCAATGCAAAATCGCACCATCGTTATCTCCTGTCTCGGCACCTATTTCGAAACTGAGGCACCGAGCGCCAACCGTAAAGGGACCGTGTCTTTCCATCGGGTGGCGGCTTCCTGAAGCGCTGTGAGTTGGCCTGACCCGCTCAGTTTGTGGGCTAGCCCCGGGAGAAATTGCAGCTGAATGGGCACTTCAGATGGCCAGCTCAGAGGCAGAGTACAGGCTACGAAACGGGGCTGAATGCCAAGCCGGTGGCTCACGTATTTTTTCCACCGAAGCAGCGTTCTCGGCGCATTCGGGAGTTTAACCTGCTCCTCGGGGGCCCCTCAAATGGCTCTGCTCAGGCAGCCGTCAGCTCAGTTGATTACTGTAACTCGCTCAATCCCAGGAAAATGTGTGTCCTGGGGAACAAATAGTTATTCCCTAACTCCGATCACAATTGAGAAAACAATCGAATCAGTAAAGGGCCGCTTGGAGGAGACAGGTGAGCAGAGCAATGGAAGGAATTGGTGTTTGGAAAAGGAGGAAAATGAGCCCGTCTGCATGTTTTTTTAACAGGTGGTTTTGGTCAATTTGAGGTGGGCGGGAGTTAAGTGGCTGTTTCGTGAAATTGACGGGTCAATTTAGTCAAAATGGTCAATTTGGTAAACTTGTACCGACCCAGTCAGAGTCTTTTTCAGAGATACCTAGATCCAATCCTGTCTTATAGCCCCAGTCCTTAGCCCTTAGGTGCATTCTCTCTCTCTCTCTCTCTCTCTCTCTCTCTCTCTCTCTCTCTCTCTCGACTTCATATATCAAATGGACTTCTGAGTTTCAAGTTCATAGTATTCCTGACTTTCTTATAGTAGTGCAGGAGCTAATCTTAGTGATACTAAAATTTATTTTAAAAATGTGGAAGGAGGGTCGCCTGGGTGGCTCAGTCGGTTGGGCGTCCGACTTCCGCTCAGGTCATGATCTCGCGGTCCGTGAGTTCAGGCCCCGCGTCGGGCTCTGGGCTGATGGCTCAGAGCCTGGAGCCTGCTTTGGATTCTGGGTCTCCCTCTCTCTCTGCCCCTCCCCCCGTTCATGCTCTGTCTTTCTCTGTCTCAAAAATAAATAAACGTTACAAATTTTTTTTTTAAACGTGGAAGGAGACTATGTACTAAAAATAATGCATATCTAAACAGACTCACAAATTCAGAGAATAAACGTATGATTGCCTGAGGGGAGGGGGGGTTGGGCACAATGGGTGAAGGGGAGTGGGAGACACAGGCTTCCAGTTATGGAATGAATAGGTCATTGGGATTTCAAGCACAATGTAGGGAATAGAGTCAATGATATTATATGGGGTATGGTGACAGATGGGGGCTGCCCTTGTAGAGAGCATAGCATAATGTATAAACTTTTCAAATCACTATGTTGTACACCTGAAACTAATGTAACAGTCTGTCAACTCTACTTCAATTTAAAAAAAAAAATTTTTTTAAATAATAATACATCTCTGTTGATGAATGACTTAGGATAGTTTTTTTTAATGTTTATTTATTTTTGAGAGAGAAACAGAGCGTGAGAGGCGGAGGGGCGGAGAGAGAAGGAGTCACAGAATCCGAAGCAGGCTCCAGGCTCTGAGCCGTCAAGCACAGAGCCCGACGCGGGGCTCGAACTCACAGACTGTGAGATCATGACCTGAGCTGAAGTCGGACGCTTAACCGACGGAGCCACCCGGGCACCCCATACTTAGGATAGTTTTGATAAGAACTTAAAATTATTTGTGCTACTTTGCAGCCTATATTTTCGTCAAAGGGCTCCCATGCAAACTTTCCACAACAAATAATTATAGAGTCGTCAAAAATAAGAGGACACTCTCGTGGGTGTCTCCGTCGGTTGAGCGTCCGTCGTCGGCTCAGGTCATGATCTCGCCGTTTCTGACTTCGAGCCCCGCATCGCGCTCTGGGCTGACGGCTCCGAGCCTGGAACCTGCTTCGGATTCCCTGTCTCCGCCTCTCTCTGCCCGTCCCCTACTCGCGCTCTGTCTCTGTCTCTCCAAAATAAATGTTAAGAAAAAAAATTTTTTAATTAAAAAAAAAAAACAGGATAATCTCAAACATTTATCATTCAGGAACCAGGTTATATATGCGCGTGTAATCAAAAGTTGTATTTCTCCAATGAGAAACCACCCAGTCATACCATCAAAAATGAAAGGAATAAAAAAACACCACGTTCCCTGAGGAGAAATTACGTCATTTGATGACCTTTCCTTTGTGTTTTCTTTTATCCAATTTCTTACGACGATTTCAAAACGTGCCCCCTCCTTATAAATTCTGATCCAAGCATTTTTATACCTGTTAGTTCTCTAGAAATGAGAACCACGTCTCCCAGGAAACTCAGTAGCATTTTGACACAATAACGGCCAATGGTAAAGAAAACAGTTTAAGTATATTATAGTAGCGTCGTTCTTTTTGGCTCTGTTTTGAGACGGCAAGCGTGAAACCTGATACACACAAGTCGGAACCAAACGAAAACGGGGCGGGGGGACTTCTCATTTTCAATTACACTCTTGATGAGGTGCGAGTTTTAAATGCACGCTCCTTCAAGATACGAAGGTAGCTGTGTATTTTACCTGTAAGAATAAACGTCAGCCGTGAGTATTTCACGGTACTTGGAATTTAGTAGAGTTGGAGTTTTGGAAACCCAAAGAAGAATTTATGTTTTCCCGCTGAGATCAAGCTTTCTGATGGGTGGAATATATTCTAGGTCCAAAAAGCCCAGTGGTGAGAATAAATAAAATAAATTGCTTCCCAACTGCTGAAAGAGTATAATACTCCTCAGTCTGATTGCTAACAAGCTGCTGTTAAGGCTGTTCTAGGACCATTGAAACTGTGGGTCTTAGCTTTCTCTCCCTCGGCATTAGATGATACACATCATTTAATACGAGCAAGTTCATTAAATGTTTTACCCTTTTATAATTCCAGGCTGCTGGTGATGGACAGAGCTGTATTATAATAGGAAGTGAAAGTTATTGGCATTAAACTATTTTTTGTCACTCGTTGGGAAAACGGAGTAGCTCACTTAAGGTTATGCTACCCTGGGGCACAGCTATTATACTTTTAACTAATGGAAATATTCTACTAGACCTGCAACGACTACGCATTTTGTTTGTTTATGAAAATAGTGTTTAAAACTACAAGTTTGTTACAGAAGGTGACACGCGAACCAGGAAAACAGCGAAAGTAGCCGCCTTCTGCATAAAGGGCTCCAAACGATAACAAATCCATCTGCAATTTAAATTTCTTTTTCTATAGGTATTATCTCAGGTCCTCTTTGTGTGTCTTCTCCTGTTTTTCTTTGTGTTAGCCGTGGATTGTGCAATATGAAGACGGTGCCTCGCCTTTGGCCCCCAGTTGAAGCAGGGCTCCGTGACATCAACGTCATCTTGTCCCTCCTCCTGATGCGTCTTTGTCTGATATGCAGTGTCATTTGGTGTCATTGTTTAGCTCAAGCAGTTGGCACTTGGGAAAGTCTGCGGAAACCTTTAATTCATCCAATCAGGACTGGCCGGGGGAAAAAAAAAAAAACGCTCGCTAATACAGACAGCCCCATGCCTGGCTCCTCAAAAAATTGCACACGAATCTCAGCCCTGATTAGAAAGAAAATCTTTGGGGGTCACACAGCTGCCAAAGTAGGGGGAGGTGCAGAGAAGGGTTGGAGAGGCGTAGAGGAGAAAATCTCCGAACAGGAATGACTTCAGGGGTCTAATATTTGTCGCCTTTAAAAGGGGGGCATTCGAGAGGTGAAAATAACCCGCTACCTTACGGAGAGAGAGGACGCTGATTATACAAGAGCCCTGGCGATATAAGTAGTGAAAAAGTGAGTCAATCAGTTGGGTATTTGGAACTCATGACATCAAACAACGGATGTGGCTGTTCCCCACCCCCACCCCTGAGGTGACTCAAAGGACCATTCTTACCCCACTGTTTAGCCTCCGGTGATGGTGCCGGTGGTTCCCGCTCAAGACACGGCCGGAATTACATCTATCGGACACCAGCATGCGTTTGCATTTATTTTGTTTTTATTTCTTTGTTCTGTCCATTCGGACAAAAGACTAGGCAACTGAGTGGAAAGAAAACCAGTCATTGGGCTGGTTTCCTCCCTCTGTTTACTGGAGTGTGATGGTGTCCCAGGGACCAAACGCGAGAATCGGAGTTGGAACTTGGGTGGTGCCTTTGCCGAGAGCAAATGTGCGCAGCGTGACTCAGTTGGCAGGGAGGCTGAGGTTGATATAGGTTCGGTTGTTCATTCACTTATCCACAGTATTTGCTGTAAAGATCTAATTGGCTTTATTAAGTGATTCACGAAGCAGGCAGCATCCTTTCTAACAAGTCGAGGGGAGCTCTCTTTTCACCCACCGTATTTCTTGAGCACCTGCTCTAGGCAGTCACTCCACTGACAATGAACGAGACACATCAGTTCCTGGGATACAGCCGCCTTGAAGAGGCAAATTACATACACTACAGCGCGCTACAAAATGTGCAAACTCTCTTTGACTTTGTAAAAACCTTCCTCCCTTCTTCGACCCCCGTCTTCTCAGGTGGGATGGTGAGTGCCTGCTTCCTATACACTCTCCCGTCAGGTGCTGCTTTGAAATCCCAGAATGTTCTAACACTAACACTTCTGTGTTATGTGTCAGCACTTAACTTCACATCAACTTGCAAGTGCCACTGAGTCTGGGAGCACGCGTGAAGGACTTGTCCGTGGCCGGTGCCACAAAGGCAATCAACAGTGCTCCAGCCCCGCACCTGTGGGTTGGCTTTGCTTCTGCCCGTGCACGAGGGCCTCGAACGGGCAGACGTGTTAGCCCAGCCGCGACTGGGTTTGCCCTCGCTCTCCTCTTACATCGGCACCGTGCGTGGGGACCCCCCCAGCTGCCGCCTCCCGCTTAAGAACAGCTTGAGGTGCTGTGACAACCACTGCTGCTTTGAAAGCCACCAAAAAGGGACGTGCCTGAGTTCGCCAGCTCCAGTAGTTGGGCCAAGTGAAGGCCTCCTCAGTCAAAATAGAAAACGTTGGCTTTGGCCAATCCTAGAGGTCAATTTCAACCAGACCATCTTCACTAAGAGAAATGACTCCCTAGGTTTCTGTAACTCTGTACTCTTCTCACTCCACACACACACACACACACACACACACACACAAACACTTCCCTTTTAGGACTGAGACCTTCCTGATTTGGCTCTCGGTAATCTCTCCCCCCAACCCGCTTACTGTCCAAATCGCTCACGTGACCGTTCGACCCTAACTCTAGTGTTGCTAATACAAGTCCTTTCTTTCTCTCACGTCCTACATCTAATCCTTTGGCGAGTTCTTTGGGCTCTATTTTTGAGATATATCCGGAGTCCGACCACTTCTCACCATCTCCACAGCCACTGTCCTAGTCCAGGCCGCCATCATCTCTCTCCCGAATTACTGCCATCATTTTTTAACTGTTTCTATTCTTGACCCCATGTAGCCTATTTTATACACAGCTGCCAGAGTAATTCTTTTAAAACGGAAGGTAGATCGTTACTCCTCTGCTCAGAATTCGCTATTGTCTTGCCATTGTCCTTAGTCATAGAATAAATTATTTACTGTGGCCTCCAGGGCCCTGTGTAATCTGCTCTCTGCCTACCCTCCAATCTCATTTTCTACGATTTTCCCCTCTGTTTCCTAAGCTCCAGCCACAGTGGGCTTCTTTTGGACTCTCAAACATGGCCAAGTTCATTTGTAACTCAAAGCCTTCGTATTGGTTATCCTGTCTTCTCATCATGTGGGTCTTGGCTCAAAAACCATCTCAGAGGGGCACCCGGATGGCTCTGTTGGTTAGGCGTCCGACCTTGGCTCAGGTCATGGCCTCACAGGTCATGAGCCCGAGCCCTACGTCGGGCTCTGTGCCGACAACTCAGCCTGGAACCTGCTTCGGATTCTGTGTCTCCCTCTCTCTCTCTCTCTCTGCCTCTCCCTGGCTTGTGCTCTGTCTTCTCACTCTCAAAAATAAATAAGCCTTAAAAAATTTTTTTTAGAATATACCTTCCATGAGGACAGGGACTATCTACCTTGCTAGTTATGGTATCCCCAGCACCTAGAACAGTTTCTGAATTATAGTCGGTATGCAATCAGTATTGTTGAATAAATGAATGAATGAATGCTACGTAGCAGGCACTATTATACAAAGAATTGATGCAAAAAAGGGAAATTGGATTAATAAGTGACCTGAATAATGCAGACGGATATGCTCTTAATTCCAGGTAAGAGTTTCCTTCTGTGTTAGTGACATATACCAGGAATACCACAGGGCAAATTGCAGTTGAGGTCGACAACGGATAAAAGTCTTAGATACTTCACCGCTATGGCATGCCAAAAGGTGTTAGTATTCCACCCGCCATGAACGAAATGCTAAGCAGTGCTAAGTTTCCCAAGGAGACTCTTGCAACTTTGCCTGACTATCCTCTTTCCTACCTCATCTGTCGAATTCTAAGAGAACCATGGCCAACATGACGATAGTGGAGAGTCATTTACTGTGAAACAACCCCTCCAACTAACTACCATATTTACTACTCCTTTGCCACAATTTCACATCACCACCACCGTTAACCCAAGGAGGAGAGGAGAGGGATTGCAGTGGCTATTATGATGTGCCCTAAACACCCCATTCAGTGCTAGCTCAGAGTGCTGGCTACTGAGGTCTCACAGCTGAGTCCCTCTCCAGGATCTGGCTTCATCTCAAGGGAACCACATCACCCAGCCTTATGCCCTTCCTCTGGCGAACAGCTCCTATCTAAAGACTTGATGTAGGACTACGGGACCCAGTCCCCTTGCCCCAGTTCAGGACAAGTTTCAAGGGCCATCCCAACTCTATAACCCACTGTGGGATTGGCTGAAGCCTCTTGCAACTACTCGGTAGTTTATGATCTTCCTGCGTCCAATCCTGTTTCCCCAGTTCTCTTAGAGGCGTTATTCTGAGAGAACTCCCCCTACCCTCCAAGACTCCTGTATACAGATTCCATGTCAGAGTGTATTTCCCAAGGACTCTGACTTAAGACTTGGTTCTAGGAAGAAAACTCTGAAACCGAATTTTGGAAGTGGATTATGCACCAACGAGCTCAAATGGAGACCATTTCGCTGGTGGTAGGTGGAATTCGAACAACTTTTGGCATCCTGTAGCTGTGACATTATTGAGACTTTTATCATTGGTGAACTGGGATGTGATACCCAGAGGACGTGAAGACACCGGCAGGAGCAGTATCTTGTGCATTTGAGTGTTCGGGTGAAGCGGGAATTATAAGGACTGGGGAATTGGATGGCTTTTCCGAGATGCTCTCAATGCTTTTGACAAAGACAATGAAAGGCTAATGAGGGCCAGGAGCTGATTTAAGGTGGAGTGTGGATGCCAAATATCCTTGGCAGCGTGTGAAGAGACTCTCATGTCTTTCAGCTGAAAGGTAGAGAAAGTGGAGGATCAAGGCCAGGGCATAATTATAAGGATCCCAGGCCCATGACTTAAAATTAAGTCACATCACCCAGTTGTGGACGCGCCAGGCCTCTTAAGGAAGGAACGTGACTGTATATACCAAGGGAGCCACAGGACCTATTCAACAGGTGTTAGCAGGAGCCAGGGAAGTACGGCAAAACCTCGGATCGTGAGGAACTTGGTCCGCGAGTGTTCCGCAAGACGAGCAAACATTTCTAATGAATTTGAACTTGATAAATGAGGGCTGTCTTGCAATGCGAGTAGTACGTGAGGCCGAACGTCACATGATCACGACTGACCCAATGGTTCTTGAACTTCGCTTTGACATACGAGTGCTTTGGATTACAAGCATGTTTCTGGAACGCATTATGCTCGCAAACCAAGGTTTTACTATGGTACTGGATCCTAAGTGTGCCGCATCGAGAGGTGCAAGACATAAAGTTGGATAAATGAGAACTTACTGCCATAAGATTACTTTCCCATGATGTAGGACTTACTCCGTCAAAGACCCTAGAGGGTAGAGCTAACATGCTGCCAGGAGGACTCTTCGAAGCTTGGGAAATGCGACCGTCCAACACCAAGTGAAATCAAAATGCTAGCAATTACGTGGAAGATGGTGGAAGAGGGAACCAGAAGTCTCCAGAATTGGTCATGCCGATGAAAGGGAACACACTGCGAAACGGGAAAACCGCCCCCACCGGTCAAATATCTTGGGCAAGAAGGACGCCCCATTTCCCAAAGCAATGAAGAACGTGCTGGTGAGAGGGGTACCACCAATCCTGAGAAGCTTATTGGCTGTCCTATGCAGACCAGGGCTGACAGTAGGAACTGCTATAATAAACTTGGGCTACTTGATGGCAAAGGGGATGGTAAGATCTGGACGTAATAGGGGCTGGGTGTCAGTGATTCGCTCTCAGGAACGAAGTGGATGCAATTATTGTAATGAACAGCAATGTCAGAGTGGCCCTCCAGGGGTCCTGACCCGCAGGGAGCTGGTAAATGGAACACGTAGGTAGATGAGAAGCCAGCAAGGTTTTCCGCTTAGTGTTACAACCAAATAAAAATAAAGATAAAGAAATGGATCTTCAGAAAGGGAAGCCTCTCCGGTGAAAAAACCACTACTCTCTACAGAGTCTCCAGCCCTGAACCTGTTCTCAGATCTGACACCGAGGCAAGGAGAAAACTCTGTCATGTGGCCTCCAGTCCTTCCCTGAAGGGACTTAAGACCGTCTACCTGAGAAACTACGCGGTGGGGAAAACGGAGTCCCCGGGTTCTTGGAGGATGGTTAGGATCGATTGGCGTTGGTACCCGGATACCGGAAGTGTCATCGTGGCTCCTGTGTTGGAGTGAGGGATGGGTGGGCCGGGTCATCAGCGGCGTCCTGGCCCAGGCATAGCTCGCCTAGGTGCACTCCATCCGTGGGTTCACTCGGTGCTCGTTACCCCAGTCCACGAATGTGTCATTGGAATGAATATTCTGATCCTGAGTCTGCTTTTGCCCTTGGAGCCCAGGTATCGTGCTGTGAGGAAGCCCGGGCTACGTGGAGAGGCCACGCGTGCGGTATTCTGCTCAAACAGTTGCGGGCCCCTAGCAAAACACCCGCCACTAAGTATCCGACGAGGGAGTGGACAAGTGTTCCGATGCGTTTAGCACCGGGGCCCAGGTTTGGCCTGAGGTCCCGCCATGCTCTGTCCGATTCGTGACCCATAAGAAAGGCTGAGAGATAATAAATGATTATTATTGTTTGGAGCCTCTAAAATGTGGAGTAACTTGCTCTATAGCACCAGATGCTAATCCCTTTGTACTCTGTAGCCCAGATGAGAGACCGGTAAGGACTAAGGCACTCGTTCGCCAGCTGTGATGGAGTACAGGCGACTCCCCGAACTCGGGGAATGTCTCTTCACCCCATGATGAATTTCCCCTCAGCAAAAGGAGCAGGCGATCACCTAAGGTTCTGGCTCCATCCCTGAGGCAGCCTGCATCCAGGGAGCGGCTGGTGCGGCTTTATGTTTTTATAATTTCTTAAGTTTATTTATTTTTGAGAGAGAGAGGGAGAGAGAGAACGAACGCGAGCGGGGAGGAGGGGGGAGAGAGAATTCCAAGCAGGCTCTGTGCTGTCAGAACAGAGCCCGACGCCGGGCTCGATATCCCGAACCGTGAGCTCACGACCTGAGCGCAAATCAAGCGTCAGATGCTTTACTGACTGAGCCACCCAGGCGCCCCTGATTCAGCTTTATAAAGGCAGGACCCTCTTGCCTTAGTTCAGGACAATCCTGGAGGGCCACCCTGACTCAAGAGCAACGTTTGGGATCGTTCGAGACTCCCGTTGCCAACGCGTCATCCTTCTCTTTCTGCCCAGTCCTGACAGCGTGCCCCTCATAAATGTTCCGCGTGCAAATTTTCGTCTCAGGGTCTGTTTCCCAGGGAACCTGACCTAAAACGGCATGTAGGGAGAAAGGGTTATAGCAGCACCCTGGGGTGTTTTAGAGGCCTGCTATATAACACGGGGTTGGATTCATCCTTTCCAAAGCATGGCCGGCGAGGCTAAGAGCTTCATTGCCAAAAAAATAGGTTGTCTACAATCCATGCTACCTTTACTGTCTTTCTCCCCTCCCACTGAAGGCAGAGTCCGATCCTACACCCACAGACCTGTCTTTGGAGCTACAGATTCCCTTCCAGTTCCAGACTGGCAGCAAAGTACAGGGACCTCCACTTTTACCAAATACTCTTCTGGGATTTGGGGCTCTGAGAGAGAAAAACAAAAAGAAAGAGGAAACCTGTGTTTTCCCAGCTGTAGTGCTTTTTACAACTTTCCCACTTCAAATCTTAAGTAAATTTGGTGATTCTAAGTGATGAAGAAAACGTCAATTGTACAAATACAGAATGTTACCTTTATATCTTTATTTTGGTGTCCAAGTACAGGTAATAATATAACTACAAACGTTTTAGCAGATAAAGATAATCTTAGACTATACTGTCTTATGAGCGGTTCTTGAGCTGAATTTTCTTTTATAAAAGTTTATTTTGAGAGAGAGAGAGAGAGAGAGAGAGTGAGTGGAGGAGGGGCAGAGAGAGAGGGAGAGAGACAATCCCAAGCAGGCTCCGCTCTGTCAGCACAGAGCCCGATGCGGGGCTCGAACTCACGAACTGTGAGATGATGACCTGAGCCGAAATCAAGAGTTGGGTGGTTAACCAACTGAGCCACGCAAGCGCCCCTTGAGCTGAATTTTCTCAAAAGAGCAGCGAACTTAGAACACAGCACCGGCACGTAAACTGGTCTTGAATTGTTGGGAATTGCTTTGGACCTTGGAGAAGGATGATGCTGGTTAAAGTGCTGTTCGGATCCCATTACAGATCCTAAGGACCTATTCAACTCCTTTCTGTGATAATGGCATTTGGTCGTATTGAAAAGGACAAGAAAACAGTGGCTGGTGTACATGCATGGTAATGAATTTTGACCTAAAACCCAGCTGCTGTGGTTGGGGCTCCAGGCAAATTATTTTTTTTTCATATCTAAGTGTGAAACCAGTATTCTCTGGCATTTGTTTTTCAGATGATATTTTACAATTTAATGTAATTTTTAAAAAATTTTTTTTGTAACGTTTATTTATTTTGAGACAGAGAGAGACAGAGCATTAACGGGGGAGGGGCAGAGAGAGAGGGAGACACAGAACCGGAAGCAGGCTCCAGGCTCTGAGCCATCAGCCCAGAGCCCGACGCGGGGCTCGAACTCACGGAATGTGAGATCGTGACCTGAGCTGAAGTCGGTCACTTAACCGACTGAGCCACCCAGGCGCCCCATAAGGTTTATTCATTTTGAGAGGGGGAGTAGGGGAGGGGCAGAGACAGGGGGAGAGAGGGAGAATCCCAAGCGGCCTCAGCGCTGTCAGCATGGCGCCTGACGTGGGGCTCGAACCCACAAACTCTGAGATCATGGCCGGAGCTGAAATCAAGATTCACGGGCTTAACCGACGGAGCCACCCGGGCGCCCCAATTTAGTGTAATTTTTAAAAGATCAGTTTGCTCCTGGGTTCAAGGACGATGTTTTCCTGTTGCCTTTTTCCTAACTAAACAACTTTTTTTTTTCTCTACAAACCTGCCTGTAACTTGCTGGATGATTTTGCCAAATTGCATTTACGTTCTCTGCCTTATTTTACCCCTTTTTACAACGGAGATTAATAGCAGAGTGGCAAAAAGGCTTTGAATGCTTACAGAGAAACTTTATCTTCCAAAGGATATGAGGATTAATACCAAGACTATTATAAACCTAAGATTCTAGGGCAGAAAATAGATAGAAATAGAAAGAAAATAGGCGGATAGGGATCTATAAATAAATGACAGCATCTAGAACCAGATACTGCTTTGCATGTACATGGGGCTTTATCGTATACAAGAGATGTTGGGGAGGGGGGTGCTATCAATTTCCTTTTACAAAGAAGAGAGCTGAAGTTTAGAGAGGATAAGATTCTTACTCAGTATCTCCTGAGTAATGACAACAGAATTGGGACCCTAGGTGTTCTGATTAGAAAGTCCAGGGATCTTTTCCCTAAAGACACTAAAGTTGCCTTGTAAAATGCAAGAAAGAGAAAGCAAAAGTGAATTAAAGAAAGTCCCAGAACACCATAGGGAGTAAGGAAAAGCATTTAAACAGACATTTTCAGATACATGCATATTTTTTTAATGTTTACTTATTTTTGAGACACACAGAGAGAGAGAGAGAGAGAGAGAGAACAAGCATGTGAGCAGGGGAGTGGCAGAGAGAGAGGGACAGAAGATCTGAAGCAGGCTCCGGGCTGATAGCAGCCAGCCCCATGTGGGGCTTGAACTCATGAACTGCGAGATCCTGACCAGAGCTGAAGTGGGATGCTCAACCGACTGAACCACCCAGGCACCCCAGTACGTGCATATTTTTTAAATGTGTTTTCCCCCTTAAAAATTTTAGGGGCACCCGGGTGGCTCAGTCCTTTAAGCGTCCGACTTCAGCTCAGGTCGTGATCTCGCGGTTTGTGAGTTCGAGCCCCGCATCGGGCTCTGTGCTAACAGCTCAGAGCCTGGATCCCGCTTCAGATTCTGTGTCTGCCCCTCCCATGCTCATGCTCTGTCTCTCTCTGTCTCTCAATAATAAATAAACGTTAAAAAATTGAAAAAAAAAATCTTAGCTGACACTTGTAAGATGAACTGATCATCCTAAATTCTTTTTCCGAGAAATCCAAGGCGACATAGAAGTGATATTCATTGAGACCCTATGTGTCAAGCACTGTGCAAGATTATTTACAGAATTCGTTTTTATGATCTTCGGTTACCCTATTATTTTACACGTGAGAAAATTGCAGTTCAGAGGGGATAAATAACTTGCCCAGAGTTCCGTAGCTTATAAGGAGCTTCACTGGGATTTCAGCCCCGGCTGTCTGACTTCAAAGTCCTTGTTACAATTAATCAACTAATCAATTAAATTGATCAATTAATCAATTGATTAAACAATTAATCAATTAATTAATCTCTGCTGACAGCTCAGAGCCTGGAGCCTGCTTCAGAGTCTGTGTTCCGCTGTCTCTCTACCCCTCCCCCGCTTGCGCTCTGTCTCTGTCTCTCTCCCAAAAATATATAAAACATTAAAAAAAAAAAAAAGAAACAAAAGTGTTCAAGCCCCTCATCGGGCTTGCTGAGGTCAGCTCAGAGGCCTGTTTTCAGATCTTCTGTCTCCCTCTCCCTTTCTGCCCCTCCCCCAACCATGCACGCGCGCGCGTGTGCTCTCTCTCTCTCTCTCTCTCTCTCTCAAATGAAACAAACATTAAAAAAAAGTGTGGTCTGTGGATCAGCAGCATTTTCATCAACTGGGAGCCCAGCAGAAGTACAGAATCTCAGGCCACCAGCCCCGTCCTACTGAATCAGAGCCTGCGGTTTAATAAGACCGTCTGGTTACTTGCATACCTAGTAAAGTTGGGAGATGTTCTTGTATAGGTCGTCAGTGCTCCAGGGAGGGAGTAGACGGGAGGTGTCAAGGAGGGGATGCCTGGACCCACGTTTTGAAGCAGGGGCGGCTGTATGTTAACTCTCCCTATTTCCTTCAAGTTGGCTTGTGTCTTGTGGAAGCCACTTCTAGTCCCCAGAGGGTCTGGGGAGGCCAGTATGGGACCAGTGATGGGAGGATCGAGATAGGGTTCTCTTTTCTCGAAGTATAAGGGAAGGGCTCAGGGAAGCAGTGTCAGGAACTGAGGGGTGATAGACGTGCAGGGATGATCAGAGGGTTCCAATTCCCTTCCCTCTTCCCTTGCATGATCACCCCCTCAGGAGTCAGGGGGGGCGCAATCTGGTGTGTGTGTGTGTGTGTGTGTGTGTGTGTGTGTGTGTGTGTGTTGCCGTGTGTCTTTGGATGTGCGTGTACTTGCTTAAGCCTCTACCTCCGGACTTCTCTACTGCTATAAGCCTAATTGGTGCATTTTAATAATAAAGTCTCTTTCCCAAGAAGCTCATACCGGAAAGCTGTGTTTTCTTTGGTAGAGCGGCGTGCAACTCGGTCTCCAGTACAATTTCCGTTTGCTCTGGGGACTTGAGAACACTCAACGCCTTGCCCTTAACCAAGCCCCGCTCTCATTAGGAAAACACTGCAGTAGGGAGCCACGCGAATGTCTGAGAGGAACGCATGCATTCTCACTTTGGAGCTTTTAAAATCGAGCAGGTTGCAGAAATGCAGATTACGGACATATATCGCGTTAAAATTGCTTTTGCCACTATAAAGCTAAAAATAGCCCTCGGTTCGAATTTCCTGCTGCTTCTTTCTAAACGAAGGAGTTAAAGACTGAAAGGCAGGTGGACGCTGCCGCTCCTTTAGAATGAGATGAATAGGGGTTGATGGCAGGAGCTACAGGGAAGCTATTGAGGCTGCAGATGCAGATGCTGCCCTTACTTCCCACCAAGTTCAAAGTGGGGCGAAGCTGCCCGGGTAATTGGCTATGAAACCGCAAACCCTCTGGATAAAAATGGCCCTTGGGACTTAATTGCCCGTGGTTCTGGGCAGCGGGTAGCCACCTGGTTGATTAGTGACCCTACCTATATTCACAACCACCCAAGTTTAAGTGCAAGTGCAATTGTGAGGACCCTGGCACCGAGTTCAGTCGGGGGCCTCGGGGTCTCAATCAGTTCTGACCACCCCGGGTCCAGGTCCCCCACCTTCCAGATCTAAGCAGATGGTCCTACAAAGCCCCAAGGCAAAAGCCCATTTTCCAATTAAGCGGGACGAGGTCATGCATATTTGTAAAATAGCAACCGCAATAGCAACAACTGTGATGAGAGAAAGGCATTTTGTGTGTGCGGCGCTTAATAATTTGCCGGGCCACTTTCCCTGGAATTTCTATTGTGGTCTTCACAAAAAGCTTGTAACACGCGGCTGATAGTGCCCATTTTTTCGCTGGATAAATGAAGACTCGGTGAAGGCAAGTGAGTTTCACAAGGCTGCACAAGAAGCGGGCCGCAGAGCGGCACTCAGATTTGGGGCGTTTGACACGAAATTTCAATCTTGACGCACGGTAGGTAGCATTTCGCCCTAATTCTCTCCTCCCTTGCGCTTCCGCAGGACACTGATAGGATGCTTGACTGTCAGGGAGTAAAAGACGGCGATTGCGATGGGTGGAGTCACAGACTCGAAGCCCGCGGCCGACTCCCACACGGGTAGCCCCCCGCTCAAAGGTATTCCGTGGCTGCCGCGGTCCTGCAGACCTGCAAGGGAGGAGAGAATTAGGGCGAAACGCTACCGAGGGCGCCAAGCATCGTGCAAACATTCCACATGTGTTTGACTCATGGAAGCAGGACCTTACAACTAACTCTGTGAGGCAGGCTTTGTTTGTTTTACCAACGCTTGCCTCAATTGTATTTTTTTTTTCCAACTGCGCCGAGATGTAATTGACAGATAAAATGGTGTAACTTGAAGGGGTGCGCTTCTCGATGTGAGCCATTTATATATTGCGATATGATTAGCGCCACAGTGTGAGCTAACCGCTCCATCCAGTCATATAATTACCATTTCTGTGTGTGTGTGTGTGTGTGTGTGTGTGATGAGAACATTTAAGATCTACCCCTTTAGAAAGTTAAAAACAAATTTTTTTTAATGTTTATTTATTTTTAGAGAGAGTGAGAGGCAGAGCGTGAACAGGGGAGGGGCAGAGAGGGGGGCGGGACACAGAATCCGAAGCAGGCTCCAGGCTCTGAGTTGTCAGCCCAGAGCCCGATGCGGGGCCCGAACTCACAGGACTGTGAGATCATGACCTGAGCTGAAGTCGGACGCTCAACTGACTGAGCCCCCCAGGTGCCCTAAGAGTTTGCCTTTTTAAGACTGTACATGTAAGCGATACACTGTATTTGTCTTTCTCCGTCTGACTTATTTCACTTAGCATAATGACCCCCAGGACCAGCCACGTTGTTGCAAATGACAGGATTTCCTTTCTCCTGGCTGAATATATATATGGTAGAATGTCCTTTTCTCTCTCTCTCCCTATATCTATATTTATATCTATATCTATGTATCCGTATACACATACGCATACGTATGCGTATATGTGTATGTATGTCTCATCGTCTTTATCCGCTCATCCATTGGTGAACACTTAGGTTGTTTCCATATCTTGGCTATTGTGAATAATGCTGCAATAAACATAGGCATGCAGGTATCTCTCGGATAGCCTATTTTCTTTTCCTTTGGCTCTATACCCAGAAGTGGGATTGCTACAACATATGGTAGTTTTAGTTTTAGTGTTTTGAGGGGCCTCCATATTGTTTGCTGTCGTGGCTTCACCAACTTACATTCCCACCGACAGCGTATGAGCGTTCCCTTTTCTTCACATCCTCACCGACACTTGTCATCTCTTGTTGATAACAGCCATTCTAGTAGGTTTTGACTTGCATTTCCCTGATGATTAGTGACGTTGACCATCTTTTCATTTTCCTGTTGGCCATTTGTATGTCTTCTTTGGAAAATGTCTATCCAGATCCTCTGCCCATTTTTACTTATTTTTTTATTTTTTTAATGTTTCTACTTATTTTTGAGACAGAGAGAGAGCATGAGCAGGGGGCGGGGGGCAGAGAGAGAGGGAGACACAGAGTCCAAAGCAAGCTCCAGGCTCCGAGCTGTCAGCACAGAGCCCGACGCGGGGCTCGAACTCACAGACGGTGAGATCATGACCTGAGCTGAAGTCGGATGCTTAACCGGCTGAGCCACCCAGGCTCCCCGTCTCTGCCCATTTTTAAATCAGATTTTGTTGTTATGGTGTTGTATGAGTTCATTGTGTATTTTGATATTAGTTCCTTACCTGATATATGGATTTCAAGTATCTTCTCCCATTCTGTAAGTTGTCTTTTCATCCTTCTGATTGTTTCTTTTGCTGTGCAGGAGGTTTTTAGGTTGACATAGTCCCACTTACTTATTTTTAGCTTTGTTGCTTGTGGTTTTGGGGTCACCTTCAAAAAATCATTGCCAAGACCTATGTCAAAGTGCTTCCCCCCCCCCCCCACTGTTTTCTTCTATTAACCTTAGTTTCAGCTCTTACATTTAAGTTTTCAATCCATTTCAAATTAACTTTCGTGAGTGGTATAAAATAGGAGTCCAATTTCATTTTTCTGCATGTGGTTATCCACTTTTCCCAGCACCATTTATTGAAGAAACTATCCTTTACCCATTGAGTATTCTTGGCTTCCTTGTCAAATATTGATTGACTATATATGGGGGGATTTATTTCTGGGCTCTTGATTCTGGGCTCTTGATCCATAGGTATATAGGTTCCATTGACCTATATATCTATTTATGCCTGTACCAAACTGTTGTGATTACTATAGCTTTGTAGTATTGTTTGAAATCAGGAAGTGTGATGCTTTGTTCTTCTTTCTCAGGATTGCTGTAGTTATTCGGGGTCTTTTGTGGTTCCATACAAATTTTAGAATTGTTTGTTTCTAATTCTGTGAGAAATGCCATTGGCATTTCGATAGCAATTGCATTGAATATATAGATGGTTTGGGGTAGTGTGGACCTTTTAATAACAGTCCTTGGACAGTGGGCGTCCTTGTCTTGTTCATGACCTTGGAGGAAAAGCTTTCACACCTTCACCATTGAGTATGATGTTAGTCATGGGCTTGTCACATATGGCCCTGATTGTATTAAAGTATGTTCCTTCCACACCCAACTTGTGGAGAGTTTTTATCATGAAAGGAGGATGTATTTTGTCACATGCCTTTTCTTGGTCTGCATCTGTCGAGATGAGCATGTGATTTTTATTTTTCATGCTATTAATGTGGGAGTCACATTTATTGATTTGCATTTGTTGAATCTTCCTTGCGGCCCAGGGATAAAACCCACTTGATCATGGTGTGGGATCCTTTTTACGTACTATTGAATTCAGTTTGCTAACATTTTGTTGAGGATTTTTGCATCTGTGTTCATCAGGGAGGGATACTGGTCTGTAGTTTTCTTGTAGTGTCCTCGGGCTTTGGTATCAGGGTAATGCCGGCCTCATAAAATAAGTTTGGGAGTGTTCCCTCCTCATCAATTTTTTGGGAAGAGTTTGAGAAAGATTGGTGTCAATTCTTCTTTAAATCTTTGGTAGAATTCACCAGTGAAACCACCCGGTGCTGGGAGTTTTTTGGAGGTTTTTGAATATTGATTCAGTCTCCTTAGTCGCTATTAGCCTGCTCACATTTCATTTTCTTCCTGACTCAGTCTTGGCAACTTGTATGTTCCTAAGAATTTAACCATTTCTTCTAAATTATCCCATCGGTTGGCATATAATTGTTCACAGTAGTCTTTTTTGATCCTTGTAGGTAGTTTTTTATTCCCCATCTTACAGTTGAAGAAACGGAGGCACAGAGAGATTAAGTAACTTGTTCATGGTCATACAGTGGCAGAGCCAGGATAGAAACCCAGGTAGTGCGGCTCCTGAGTCTACGATCGTCTATGCAAAATCACGTCCCCATAGTAGAAGTTGGCTATCCATCCACAGGTGTAAGGCACACATCCCAAACTGATCCATATCAATCCTATAAATGCCCCAGCCAGTAAGTGGTGAGGGGCGATGGAGGAAAGCTGAGCTTAGCTTCTGACCTAGCAATGTACCCCTTATTTAGATTGCCCAGGGACACGGCTAGGTATTTATTTGCCTTTCTGACTTTGGCCCACGGCGTCTGAAAAACGTTTTTCGTCAATGGATATGGGTGTTATAATGTCCCCAAATATAGGTATATAAGTGAAAGTGGTCATAAATCATTCTTGTCTGCTCCTTAAAGCAAGTCTCCTAAGGATTTCTACTCAGTAGCCAGTTTCATTCATTGTATGCAACCGAACGAACTAAATCTTTTCTTTATAAATCAGAACAGAACAATTGATACTCAGTTGATTCCATCCAATCTCCTCCCCAGTTACTGAGATTTTTCTACGTTTTGTTTTATTTTTAGTTTTTCATGTATGCTAAGGTTTAAGTTTAGGATGCAACCGCTATGAAGAAGGAAGCTGGAAATAAGACAGCAATGTTTCCAACAGTTTAGAAGTGAAGACATATATTCTAGCAACAAATCGCCCGGCTTCAAATCCCAGCTCTGTAAGCAGCTGGGAGAGTTAGCTTGTCTTTGCCTCAGTTACCCATCTGTAAAATGAGAATAATAGCATTCTTTACTCATTCTTGGATGAGTAAATACATATAGGTGCTTTAAACGGGATCTCAAAGGTTAAATTCTCAATACATATTAGCTGTTATTTTATTATTGAGGCCCCAGAAAAGCACAATTTGAGAGGTCCTTAAGGACCATATCCATGATGTTTTCCTTTGGTGGAAGACATATATACCACCCTCACGGTGGGTTATATCTTTAGAACAAGAAGGGAGTAAGTGAGTTATGTTGGGACTGGGCTAGGTTGAGATACACAAGTGGGTCGGTGATCAGTGTCTTAGATGGGAGAATGGCTTTGAGGTGATAGTCACTGTCTAGAAAGAATGCCATGTTCTAGGGTAATTGTATTAGGGTTGCTGACCTTGCTGTTGACGAACGATTGTTAAAGACGAGGTCTAAGACGCATTCTGGCACAGATTACCTGTGCGGTAAATGTTGAATGAGGGATTGCATAATATATACAATATATTTACACACACCAGTTAATAAAGTAGAGCGTATATTTTATCCTTTACTGACGTCAACGTCAGGAAAGTTACTCAGTCTCTTCATCCAAATAGGCCACCATCTAACTGAGACAGTAACAGGCTTGTAGACTTTAGATTAAATTCCAAGGTGAGCTTTATGACAAATCAGCGTGAGTTTCCTGCCAATGTCCACTTTGCATTCATCTCTGTAAGTTAAGTATTTTTTTCTTTCTTGCCAAGGGATCGGGCTCAAATTGCTCAAAGCGCTACGGCGTTAAAGCCCTTGGAAGCAGCCCTCAACCAATGACAAACGGGGAGTCGGTGGATATACAATTGAGCCTTGAACAACGCAGGGGTTAGGAGTGCTGACCCTCCTAGCGGTCAGAAATCTGCACATAACTTATGACGGCCCCACACCTGAACTCCAAATAGCCTGCCGTTGACCAGGAGCCTTATTCATAACATAAACCGTTGATCAACACATTCTGTATACGTTTTAAATTCCATATGCTTACGATAAAGTAAGCTAGAGAAAAGAAAATGTTAGCGAAACCATAAGGAAGAGAAAACACAAGTACTGTACTCAGAAGGACTGAGTTCCAGTTGTCCACACTGGTTAGCTGGATTGATTAGCTCAAATTTTACTGACTTCCTTTCCTTTGCTGTCGCACGTGCCCCCTTTCCTTTCAGGGCTTACCAACAGCTTACTTGCGCTGGAATCCTTCTTTCGGGGTCCGTGTGGGTGAGGGGGGGGGCCTCACACCAAGATAGAAAAGAATATGTGCTAGAAAAGAATCAAGAACCATTTAACTGATCTCCGAAAACAAAATTGCCCTTTATCTCCCCAAATTCCTTTTCTTGCTCTAAACTGGAACTGGAAGGGTGACCTGTCGCTCTGCATGTTGTTTTCTGTTGCTGCTTTTTTGATCTTTCTCGCCCTCCCACTCCTCCGTGGCGGGTAAAGGCGAGACTTCAAGACCTCAGGCAGCTAGGCAGACTTCCCTGAGCGGTAGGCCAGTAAGGAATTGCATATGTGGGCCAAGCACACACAACCTTGCTTTTCCTGGCTCACGCGAGAGGAACAAAGTCTCTCAGCCTGAGTCTCCCTTGACAAGTGAATTTCTTCCGTCGTAAGACATGGGCCTCGAACACAGGCCAGCTCCAGTGCAACCCTCATATTTTTGACTCTTCTTGCATTCATTTCCATAGGGTCGATTCTAACTATATTCTAGTGCATGAGGAAGAGGAGATAAGAACGATTTCATTGTGTAACTTCACAAACCTAGTAAGGTTTGCAGGTTATTTAGAAGCCTGAGCAGCTCTATATGAATTGAGTCAAGAGGTTCAGCTGTGTCCACATATCGTGGTGGCTGTTTCCCCTAAGGCTGTCGTAGGGAAGAAAGAAAGTACAGATCTAATTTTTCTTGAGCTCACAGCTCTGAGATGAGTATAACTTGTTCAGACCTGGCATATACATATATATATATATATATATGTTTTTAAGCTTGGGACTTGCAATTTCTCAGTGCTGGAATGGGCTTTGGGTAAGCACATGTCCTTTGCCCTGGCAAGGAGGTCTGTGGAAACTCAGAGATCTCACTGGTCATTGGTGCAGCCTTTGTGAGTCCCTAGAACTTGACACATTTAGGTCAACTCCCACCACCGTATCCAATCTGGATAAGTCAAGGATTAGATAAAGAAAGGAAAACCGGTTTTTGTCTGTTTTACTCCCAAGATAAATGTCTAAAGGGTTAGTCAATCAGGAACCTCTGCTCATTTCCAATCTGGTGTACTTGTTGTGGTGTGGAATGCAGGAAAAGAAAAGAGAAAAATTGGTCGCTGTTCTGTAGAAGCCTGAGAATGTCTTTGAAAAGAGACAGTCGAAAAGCGATCTTTTAACTGTTTTTTTTTTAACATTGATTTATTTTTGAGACAGAGAGAGACAGAGCATGAACGGGGGAGGGTCAGAGAGAGAGGGAGACACAGAATCCGAAACAGGCTCCAGGCTCTGAGCTGTCAGCACAGAGCCCGACGTGGGGCTTGAACTCACGAACCGCGAGATCATGACCTGAGCCGAAGTCGAACGCTTAACCGACTGAGCCACCCAGGCGCCCCGAAAAGCGATCTTTTAATTGCACCCCTAGGTATTTATCCAAAGGATACAGAAATGTTGATTCGAAGGGGCACATGCACCCCAATGTTTATAGCAGCACTATCAACAATGGCCAAAATTATGGAAAGAGCCCAAATGTCCATCAATGGATGAATGGATAAAGAAGATGTGAGATATATATATATATATATATATATATATATATATATATATATATGATGGAGTATTACTCGGCAATCAAAAAGAAGGAAATCTTGCCATTTGCAACCATGTGGATGGAACTGGAGTGTCTTAGGCTAAGTGAAATAAATCAGTCAGAGAAAGACAAGTATCATGTGGTTTCACGCATGTGGAATTTAAGGAACACAACAGATGAACACAGGGGAAGGGAAGGAAAAGAAGATGAAAACAGAGAGGGAGGCAAACCATAAGAGACTCTTCAACACAGAGAACAGACTGAGGCTTGCTGGAGGGGGAGGTAGTTGGGGGGATGGGCTAAACGGCTGATGGGCCCTAAGGAGGGCACTTGTGGGGATGAGCCCTGGGTGTTGTCTGTAAGTGATGAATCACGGGGTTCTGTTCCTGAAGCCAGTACTAATGGAAACTTGAATTTAACTACATTAATTCTGAAAAATAAAATTGAAATTTTTAAAAAGGGATCTTTGGTCTTTCTCTGACTTATTTCACTTCGTCTAATACCCTCAGATAGTCAATATTTTAATAACATGGTTTGGTGACAGATGGGGACTACACTTAGGGTGGTTCGCACTGAGTCATCTACAGAATTGTTCAATCAGTTGACCGTATACCTGCAAGTAATATAAGACCGTATGTCAACTATACTTCAATAAAAAATGAAATAAATAAAATGTCTCCTCCTATCCTTCCCCCTTCAAAAAACGTGATCTTTTAAAAAATGAAGGAAAGCAGATTACTGGAAAATGGAAAACGATTGCAGAGCTGCTGCATTGCGGCATTGACAGTGAACCTGGAAGTCACCCAGCCCGGCGTCCTAACCAATACAGGACCCTCCTCTCGAATCCTGAGTATTTCCAGCGATGGCATCTTTTACCACCTCTTCAAGACAGCCAGTCCCTCTCTGGATAGGTGTAACAGATAGAAAATGATTCCTTATCCTGAGCCATTTTCACGTTAATGCGTATGAAGATAGAAAAAAATCCAGCGAGCCATTTGCTAACAAAAGATTCCAAGGCCCTGTCTTTATGATGAGCAACTCATGTTAAACCAATTTAATTTCCTCCCGCGATAGAGTTGCAGGTCTTGAATAAAGAAGAGAGCAATCAGTGTAGGACACATCTGGACTTCGCTACAGCTTTGCGGATCTGCAAGGCATTTCCATTAATGAGTTAGGGATATCATGTCTGGGCTATACTATTATAGGAGTCTTATTCCAAGGGCGCCAAACAATGCTTAGGGAGGAACCTGGGTCGATATATCCCAGAAACCAGATAGGTTTGTCCAGGAGCTTTAAATTTTTTTTTTTTTCCTGGGAAGGTCTGGAATGAGAGAAATAAGAGAATTCCTACTAAATTTGCAGAAGACGGCACGTCGGGAAATGGGGCTGGAGGATAGGGGAAATAAAAGCTGAAAATTCCTTGCAAGGCAAGAGCAGAATCTGAGGTGACCTTGACCAATTAGAAAAATGGTCTGTCAGAAAGAGGCTGACATTTGATGTTCAACAGGGACAGCGCTGGGCAATCCACATGCTTCCCAAATCCAAACCACATGAATACCTGCCGAGGACTGGCTGGTGAAGCCATCACTCTGAATCACACCTTGAATAAATGGAAACAAGACAGGGCCATTGTTTAAAGAGCTGGTATAAGCCTGGGTCTTGTGAACAGAGTTATGATGTACAAAAGCCAGAACACAATGCTTCTGCCCTATATTCTGCATCAGTAGGGGCTTTATTAGATACGCTCAGGCATACAGCATGTTGGTCTCCGTATAAAACGTGGAGTGGAGAAGCTGGAGAGACGATCAAGGTAAGAGGGATAAAACGCAGTCCTCCTACAGAATATGTGAGAAAAGTTGAAAGGACTAAATTTAGTTGAAGGCTCAGCGTTGACTCCTCACTTGCCTTTCTCTCGGCCGATTTCCCCAAACTCACCTGACTTTAACACCTCCTCTCCACGTGGCTCATGAAGTTCTATCTAAAGATGTCCCTGTTCAGACCTGTTTATCAGGATATTTCAGACTGGATTGGATTGTTTGGTTCGGCCGCATGTCGTGTAGAGAAGCCAGAGTGGAAGAAAACATTTGGTGCCACGTGATATGCCTTGTACATAACACTGGGGTGGCACACAGTAGCTACCTAATGACTGACTACATGCGAAGGAACGGGAGGAGGGAGTCACGTAGATGGGTTTTTTTTTTTTTTTAAGTCTGGTTCCTCTCTGTGTCAAAACCAAGTTAATATAAGAATGCTATGAGGAAGAATATGATTAATTATAAGCTGTAAGTTGCCTAAGGCGTTGGGAGGAATCTCTGGAAAAGCACTTAGAAGAAAGGGAAAGTGTAAACCTAGGACAGTATTGCTGATGTCTGTAATTGGTGACATGCTAATATGATTTAAGACAATTATTTGTTTTGCTAATAACTCTCCTTAATTAACCTGCCTGAATGTGTCTAACGCACCTTGCCTGATAACCTGGTACATACTAGATGTCAGATACATACCAGTTATTGTTTTGTAAATTTCAGAATATTTCTTCAATTAACCCAATTATACTAGCATTGATTTCCCTGATTCAGCATTGACATTTCATGCTGTGCTCTGAACTCTACTGAAAACATACTATAAGAATCTACTTAACTACCTTCCAAAGCATAGAGTCCAATGGCTATCCAGTTTAACCTTTGAGGACTATTCGATTTGCAAATCTACTGAAGGTCTTTTCCATCAAGATTGAGTACAAGGCATCAACAATAGCCAAAGTATGGAAAGAGCCCAAATGTCCATTGATGGATGAATGGATAAAGAAGATGTGGTATATATATATATATATATATATATATAAAATGGAGCATTAGTCAGCAATCAAAAAGAATGAAATCTTGCCATTTGCAACTACGTGGATGGAACTGGAGGGTATTATGCTAAGTGAAATTAGTCAGTCAGAGAAAGACAAAAATCCTATGACTTCACTCATATGAAGACTTGAAGAGACAAAACAGATGAACATAAGGGAAGGGAAACAAAAATCATATAAAAACAGGGAGGGAGAAAAAACAAGAGACTCATAAATATGAAGAACAAAATGAGGGTTACTGGAGGGGTTGTGGGAGGGAGGATGGGCTAAATGGGTAAGGGGCATTAAGGAATCTACTCCTGAAATCATTGTTGAACTAGATGCTATAATTTTTAAAATTTTAAAAATTTGGATATAAATTTTTAAAAGTTTAAAAATTAAAAAACAAAAAGGTTGGGTACAAGGCAAGGATGTCCTTCCTCACCAGTACTTTTCAGCAGTGTAGTGTAAGTCCTTGCTAATCCAATGAGGCAAGAAAAGGAAATAAACAAACATACAGATTGGGAATGAAAAAATGAAACTGTCTCTGTTCACAGATGATATGATCACTTATGTAGAAAATCTGGAAGAATCCACAAAAATACTGCTGGAACTAATAAGCGATTATAATAAGGCTGCAGGATACGAGGTTAATATACAAAAGTCAGTCACCTTCCTATACGCCAGCAATGAACAAGTGAAATTTGAAATAAAAAAAAACACAATGCCATTTTCATTAGCACCCCCAAAAGTATAATACTGAAGTATAATCCAACAAAATATGTGTACGATATATATGAGGAACACTGCAAAACTCAGATGGAGAAATCAAAGAACTAAAATACATGGAGAGATATTCCATGTTCATCGATAGAAAGACTCAATATTATCAAGATGTCAGTTCTTCCCTACTGTCAGTTCTATAGATTCAGTGCCATCCCAAACAAAATCCCAAAAAATTATTTTATGGATATTGACAAACTAATTCTGAAGTTCATATGGAGAGCCAAAGGACCCAGAAGAGCCAAACCAACACTGCAGAAGGACAAAGTCAGAGGATTGACATTACCTGACTTCAAGACTTATTCTAAAGCTACAGTAATCAAGGCAGTGTGTTATTGGTAAAAGATACACAAATAGATCAACGAAACATAACAGAGAGCCCAGAAATAGACCCACCTAGATATAGTTAACTGTTCTTTGACAAAGGAGTAATGGCAATACAGTGGAGCAAACATAGTCTTTTCAACAAATGGTGCTGGAACAATTGGACATTCACATGCAAAACAACAACAACAACAACAACAACAAAAGAACAAGTCTAGACACAAACCTCGCACCCTTCACAATAATTAACTCAAAATGGATCATAGGCCTAAACGTAAAACATAAAATTATACAATTCCTATATGGCAACATAGGAGAATACCTAAATGAATACTCTAAATGTCTGCTCGGTGAAATCAATGGCAAGAGAATGAGAACACAAACCACAGAGTGGGAGACAGTATGCGCAAGAGAAGCATTTGTTAGAGGACTGTTATCCAAGATCTCCAAAGAACTCCTAAAACTTGGCAATAAGAACACAAACAACCTGATGAAAAAACGGGCCAAAGACCTCAACAGATTTCTCACCAACGGAGATAGGCAGATGGTAAGTAAGCATATGAAAAGATGCTCCGTATCATAGGTCGTCGGGAAAATGCAGATTAAAACATCAGTGAGATATCACTACATACATATTAGAATGGCCGAATCTGGAACACTGACAACACCAAGTGCTGGTGAGGATGTGGGGCAACGGGAGGTTTCACGTATTGCTGGTGAGATTGCAAGATGGCACAGCCGCTCTGAAAGACAGTTTGGAGGGGCGCCTGGGTGGCTCGGTGGTGAAGCGTCCCACTTTGGCTCAGGTCATGATCTCACAGCTCGTGGGTCCGAGCCCCGCGTCGGGCTCTGTGCTGATGGCTCAGAGCCCGGAGCCTGTTTCGGCTTCTGTGTCTCCCTCTCTCTCTGCCCCCCCCCCACCTGCACTCTGTCTCTCTGTCTCTGTCAAAAATAAATGAACAATAAAAAAGTTTTTAAGGAAGACAGTTTGGAAGTTTCTTACACACATACACAAAATCCTGCACACAAATGTCCTCTGGCAGGTGACCGGGTGAATGAACTGTGGTCCATCCAGACAATGGCGTATTCTTCAGCACTTAAAAGAAATGAGCTATTGGGCCACGAAAGGCCTGGAGGAGCCTTAAATGCATGCTCCTAAGTGAAAGAAGCCAATCTGAGAAGGCGTCTCAGATTCTAACTTCATGACATACGGGGAGAAACCAAACCAAAACAAAACTATGGAGACGGTAGAAAGATCCGTGGTTGCCAGAAGTGGGGGGGGGGGGGGTGGGGGGTGGGGAGGATGAACAGGGAGAGCAGAGGACGTTTAGGGCAGTGAAAACAGTCTGTATGATACCATAATGAAGGATACATGGAATTATCCATTTGTCCGAATCCACAGAAAGTAAACATCAGGAATGAACCCTGATGTCAGCCATGAGGTTTGGGTGGCTGTGGTATGTCAATGTACTTTATCAACTGTAACAAATGTAGCACTGTGGTGAGCAATGTTGACGGAGGAGGCTGTGTGTGTGTGAGTACAAGGGGTACGTGCGAAATCTCGGTACTTCCCTCTCAATTTTGCCGTGAAGAATGCTCTGAAAAAATTAACATGCTTAAAAACATCTGAGTCAACTTGAGAGAACCCCACTATTAATCCTTCTCAAACAATGGGAGTCGGTACCTTCTGGATCCTTCTAATATTAGGGCGTATGGTAAAAGTGTTACAGATAGCAGTGATCTTCGACTAAATGGTAAATTTGTTGAGTTGTTTTCGGTAATGGGAGCTATCCTGGGCGCCTGTGATAACCACTCTTTCGAGGTAAGGCTTCCTATAGATGACGACAATGTAGTTTATAAGGGACATTTTTCGTGGGACTGCGAAGAAAAAGTGTTAATGCTTTGTAATGTAAATTTCAGCTAGGTCGAGTGTTCTGGCCTGGTTGACAAATTCCTGCGACTGGAGAAAGGGTTGCAGGCCTGAGTGGCCAGTCAGTGACAAAGGGCTCATTTTCTTCACCACCACACCCACCTAGGTCTGGGAGGCCGCGTGAGATTCGGCGCAGTAAAAGGAAGGTTCCTTGAGCAATGGTTGCAGCGTGTTCTGCCAATGGAGTTCTGGGTGAGCAATCGGAAGAGCCAGTCGTCCTGCGTTCTCAAATATTCGTAATCGATCACTGTCCCCGAACAGTTCTGCGCAGAACTAGCGTGATCGTTTTTTAAAATATTCCTCAAGGGGCGCCTGGGTGGCTCAGTCGGTTGGGCGTCCGACTTCAGCCCAGGTCATGATCTCGCGGTCCGTGAGTTCGAGTCCCGTGTCAGGCTCTGTGCTGCCAGCTCAGAGCCTGGAGCCTGCTTTGGTTTCTATGTCTCCCTCTCTCTCTCTCTCGGCCCCTCCCCTGCTTGCGTTTTGTCTCTCTCTCTCTCAAAAATAAATAAACATTAAAAAAAAAAGACACATTGTGCAATGGGATTCTACTGCGCTACAAATCGGGGTGACCACCCATCCTGGTTTGCCCTGGCTCATCCCATATTTTGAACTGAAAGTCCTGCTTCCTGGGAAGCTCCTGCAGGCAAACCCAGTAGCCTGACTGAATAACACTAACCAATGTGTGACCTTGGGTAAGTCCCTTGTCCCCAGACCTTAGCTCTCACCTCTGTGCAGTAGGGGACCTATGCACCTATGTGCCATGATTCTATGGAAGTGCGTCCTCTGGGTCTGACTCGGTATCTCAATTAGACAAAGATCTTGAGATGGTTCCAAGGCCGAAGCCATCCTCCCTGAAATCGGCCCCCAAAGCTACAAACCGTCTCCAAATATTCCTACCTTCCTTGAATAAAGAACTAGGCTTTGGGGAGCCAGGCCCTTATCTGGATTTATCTACAAAGCTCCTTTTATTTTATACCCCTGTCATGATCTTGCGGTAGTAAGTTCCAGAATATTTCTTCTCGTTCTGTCAAGTAACACATCTACTTTGCATTCTGGACGTTCTGCCTTTTCTTTCTCCAGTGTTTAAAGCGTCCTCCCTGGTTCTGGGACAGGCTGGCTCTTAGTAGTTTTGATGAACACACACACCCATGTTCATAGTACCCACAGTGCTCGTTCGCAATCCCCGCCGTCTGGTTTGAAATGTGTAGTTGATGAATTATTGATGAATGGACACAGGGCTCTCTGAGAGTCTTTCCTTGTCTGTAAATGGGGGTAGTTATACCTGCTCTCAAGGGTCGTTGTGGGGATTCAATGAGATTATGTATTGGCAAGAGCCTAAGACCGCCTGTGTCCTAGTGAGCCCTAGGTAAACGCCAGGCCCCTTCCCAGGTATTCCCACGCGCTGACTTAGCACCTTTTTCTGCCGCCACCCTCCGCCCTTTCCCCTATTTGTTCAACTTTCTGAGGGGCGCACTGCCCCCAAACGTTGTCACCTTCCCGATCTTTCCACTTGGAGTTCAGCTCTCCTTATTCTGTACTTTCTCAGAATCCTAGAATCCTACTTGCCTTCATTCTGCCTTATGTCACAGGCTCTGAACTCCTCCCTCTGCGCTCTGGTCTGTGGCCTTTCGCAAACCACGCTTCTGCCTCGCGAGCTGGCTCTCTGTCCGGCTTGGCCGTTAGGGGTCACAAGAGGGAGACTACAAGGCCAGAGAAGGAAGAAGGGACCTGCTCTTCTGTTTCCTCCCAGGGGGCTTCCTGCCTGCTTGCTAACCCTGTGAGGATCACCCCAGCCTGGCTTCTTTCCCTTGGCGGGAGGCGTCCCTGTGATGGCCGCGGCCGAATCCGGTTTCCAGTTTCAACAACATGAGGGCCAGCCAGCAGCCTTTCCTCAGGGGTCTGGATCCCGAACCCACAGAGGACCTTCCCTGAGAACAGAGACCCCGCCCCTCCCCCACCCGGGGTGGGGGGTGGGGGAGGGCGTGGGGTTGAGCGGCCCTCCCTCCCTACGTGCTGTGGTGTCAGTTCTGGAGGGTGGCCGTTCCGCACGTCCGGGTCTCAGTGGTGCCAACCTGGTCCCCTCATCCCCCCCGCCCCCACCCCTGTGGGTGGCAGCAGCTTCTCACGGTCCTGAAGCCCTACCTCTGTGGTAGCCTAGAGTCCTCATTTTCTCCCTTCCGCCATCTAGGCGACAGCTTTAGGCCTAGTTGACCATCCTTGATGCCAAATCCTGCCCAAATAACTGGTGTGGTTTCTGTCTCTCCTCGGACCCTGACCATTACCAGGGAGCTGGTTACAGGAGTCACCCCACCGTTCTCCTTGAGTTTCTTGAGGGTGAGACCTGTCTTGCTCATTTTCATTTCATTGCTCCCGACTTGATATAGAGTCAGTATCAATAAACGCGCGTGGCTCTGTTTGGTTGATTTGATTGGACGGATTTGGTGAACCCGAGAAAATGGTTTCATTCTGGCACACGTCACTCTGAATCCTGAACAGTACCAGCCCTGGTTTTGGTATTTTTTTTTGGTATTTTGGTATCCTTTCCCTAACTCAAGGATAGGGAAGCAGATCACTGACCTAAAAAAAAAATGTGTCTCTGTTCAATCTAACTTTCTCAAAGTGTGGCCCTGGAACCATGTTATGATCTATTTAAAAAACAGATTCCCGTGTGATTCTTTGAAACACTGTAAAATTTAGGGCCATATTTAGCTCAAGAATGACCTGAAGGTCCACATATATGACACACGCTTTCTTATATTTTTGGGTCTTTGCATCAACTCTTTCCTTATTCTTTTTAAAAAAAATTTTACGTTTATTTATGTATTTAGAGAGAGAGAGAGAGAGAGAGCAGGGGAGGGGCAGAGGGAGAGGGAGAGAGAGAATCTCAAGCAGGCTCCACACTGTCAGCACAGAGCCTGACGCGGTGCTCGAACTCACAAACCGCGAGATCATGACCCGAGCTGAAGTCAAGAGCTGGGCACTCAACCGACTGAGCCACCTGAGCGCCCCTCTTTCCTCATTCTTAAAACATACCTCACCTCCTTTCTTTGAGCCCTCCTTTACTCCCAAGGCGGGATCGGGTGCCCCAGCTCTGTGCTCCCTTGCCGACCATCTCCACATCCCCCCCATGGTGGTAGTCATTGCACTATCTATGATTCTGCCCTCCCCGGTTGGCTCGACCTCCTTGAGGGCAGGGGCCGTCTTTCGTTTCCATACATCTATAGAAGGAGTATGGTAGGCACCGAGTATTCTTTTGAAAAGCAGATTACTTAACGATTCGCATCATCAATACTTGGGATTTGATTACACATTTATTCTCCTCCACTGTTTGTTCCCATTCCTTGGCCTTCTAAAAATTTCTCATCATTATTGGTAATTTGCAGTTACTCTGCAGATATCCTTTCCTTTAATAGCTTAGTAAGGGTTATTAAAAACCGCCTATCCAAAGGAACTTTTGAAATAGACTTATTGTTATGTCTGTTTTAATTATTACACAGGAGAAAGGTAACTTTGGGCTTAGAGGAGGGCAACAATCAAAGAGCCCCACTTTCAGGTGACCTGTGTTTTCTCTGATTTGGTTCTCACAACAACCTAGGTTTGAGTTGGTAACAGCAGACATCAAATAAAGTGTACAGAGAGGGAATCTGAGAGAAAGATTATGTTCACAGCAATTTCCAACTCTATGGGAAAGTGCATAAATTCATGGGCTGGCAAGGAAAATTGTCTCCCTTGACTCTTTTGTGGTATAATGAGGCCCTTCTACATATTTTTAACATGAAGCCTTTAGAAGCTAGCAACAAAAAGGGATCATTTATATTTTTAGGAATGGATGTTTTAAATCAGTTTTCCAAGTTACAGAAGACTTTCGTATTTCCGTGGCTTCATTTTTCAGTCTCCTCCGAGGAGATGTATGGTTCTCTGTGAATTAAAGGGATGTATAGAAATGCAAATGTTGCAGATTATAAAATTGTATAAAAGGACCGTCTGCCAAATTGATTTCAAGCTATAGGGGACGTTGTCTGTGTGCTTAAACAAAAAGGAACAGGAAGTTAACAAAAAAAAAGAAAGGAGAGAGATTTGGGCAAAGAGCTTAATGCCGAAAAGAGGGAGTGGATGCTTGGCTTACTTAATAAAAACGGATTTGTATAGAAGCCAGACATCAGATTGTTCAATTTAATGATCTACTATCCTTAGCATATATATATATATATTTTTACTTTCAAATTGCACCAACTGTATAAAGTAGCATTCTTTATTTCAAACGTGGAACAGTGATAGAGATCCTAATACAAGCTATACTATGGGAAGGAATTCATGGCATACACATTATATTAAGAGCAAATTCGATGTCGATCCAGATGTGTGTGTGTGTGTGTGTGTGTGTGTGTGTGTGTGTATACTGACTTGAGAGTTCTCTCTATATATATCAAGCCCATATTATTAGAATTATTAAGATTATGCTGACAGAGGGGGATCATTTAAAAACTCGTCAGAGGTCTTATTTGAAGAGAGGTGGCAACATGGATTAAAAGGAACAGTGATTAGTTTTAGGGAGTTGCTAATAAGGCTTATAAACACAGTGAATATCAGTTTCTCTAAAGTCTGGAAGCTTATTTTCGAATTGTTCTCCCTCTTCCTTCTCTCTATCGTCAGCACTCTGGAGAGAGGTGCTCTTTTCATTTGTGCCCTCTCTTTTCATTTGTACATGGGAACCCAAAGTGGCTTCTAGGGTTGAAGCATTTTGGAATGCTGACTGATTGATTCGTTGGAACATTATTCCCCCCTCCACAGTCCCCGGGGTCTTGGCTTATGCCTCTGGGATCCCATCTAGTTCATTCCGCCTTTTGTTAATTTCAAAAACAAAGAAGCCAGTTGACTGAGCAGTTATTATATGCGGAGCACCGTGTCAGATGCTGCTATACAGGGAGAGGATACTGGGATGAATAAGATATCTGCTCTCGAAGGAGTTTATAACCGTACGGTAGAGGGAGACTTGCTTTAAACTGTTACAACAGAGGGGCGCCCGGGTGGCTCAGTCGGTTGGGCAGCCGACTTTGGCTCAGATCGTGATGTCACGGTCTGTGGGTTCGAGCCCCGCGTCGGGCTCTGTGCCGACGGCTCGGAGCCTGGAGCCTGCTTCCGATTCCGCGTCTCCCTCTCTCTCTGCCCCTCCCCGTTGACGCTCTGTCTCTCTCTGTCTCAAAAATAAACAAACATGAAATAAATAAATAAATAAATAAATAAATAAATAAACTGGTACAACAGAGTGGGCTGAGTTTGAGGCGGGGGAGGGAAGAAAAGGGCAGGGTGTGAATAGCCGGTTATTGTGCAATCCTAACTCTCCAACACCCAAAACGAACTATTGGTGATGTGATATGCTCTAAACATCGGAGCTATTACTGTTATAAGCCCTACCCGCACGAGTATTACTCAGACGCATCTCAGTAATGTTGATAAACAAGGAAGGCCCCTTGACAAACTACAGTTTTCTTCCCCAGTACTAACTTCCACGAGCATTTATTTTTCTTGTGGTTTTGTATTCACCTAGTCTTGCCATCTTTCTGTCGTAGCCAGAAATAAGTCACGGAGAGGTTCAGATGGCATTTATTAGCTTATTAAACCCAGATGACTTCAGGGACACCTTTTCTAGCACCCCAGAAACTCCCGCAAGCTTTGAAAACTTCTAGAATGCAGCGTAGGATTCTAACCTTTCAGCTAAGAGCACTGTAAATATCACCCATTAGTCTCTTTCTTCAGAGCAGTATTAACAGCTCAATCAACCAACTAACTGAAAGGACAAATGACAGAACTGGTAACTTGCCGTGTTATCAAAGCTTCGCTAAGCAGCTCGGAGAACACCTTTCCTAATGAGTGAGGTGCCAGGCCCTAAGAGCTGGTTGGTTTGGGTATGATAATCAGAAGCGAAGTAGTTAAAAGGGTTGTTAATTTAAAAATCCCTGGTTAGGGGTCAGGACGAGACTTGCAAGAGATCTGTAATGACAGGGTGCTTTGGGGCAATGTGCTGGCCTCACACAATGGGATATCCGTTAGCGGCCATTGTCAAGTTTCCTTTGGTGTCGGAAGTGCAGGGTGACTTCAGTCTCTGAAAATTGGAAGGATGCTATTCGTCATTGGAAGCCCAGGTAGTCTTTCCAGGGTGTTAAATTCAAGGGTATGTGGGGGGAGATGGGAGTGACAGGACACACAGGTGTGGCATACTGAAGGAAGGGTTTTCTCCTCTCCCCACCCCCCCCCCCCCCCCCGTGATCTTGTCATGCATATGCTTGCTTATTAATTGCCCTATCCTGTGTGACCCAGCCGACAGGAATACCGCACTCTTGTACCGAAGCCAGTACAGAGGTGGGGAGGACTGGGAGACCCATTTTACTATTTATCGAGATGCAAGGGTGGATTTTTCAATCATTTTGGAGAGGGAGTGAGAAAAGCAAGGTCTCTGTTTCTGTGGTCTCTCAGTAGTTTGATGGAAGTAACTTCTCTCGGTTTTCCTAGTCAGTCTCTGGAGGCAGGTTATTTAAGGCTGTGCCTAACACAGTACATGCCCCACAGTAGTTTTTAAGGTGTGTGATCTTTTTTGTCCCAAGGAGAAATGCTTTTCTTTCTTTTTCTTTCTTTCTTTCTTTCTTTCTTTCTTTCTTTCTTTCTTTCTTTCTTTTGTTATTGTATCTCTATGATACACCTTAAACTATGCTATACCTTGCTATACTATGCTATAAACTATGATATACCTTAAACTTACCCAGTGATGTATTCCAATTATTTCTCAGTAAAGCAAGAAAAAAGACATATATGCAAACCGTGCTACTTGTCTAGCAAAATTGTAGTGTGGGCATGATATATTCAGGGATAACTGGCCAGAGAGAATGAAACTATTCGTATGAATGATACAGTCTTTCAGCTCATGTGGGGCAATGTAGCCATTTCATTAAAATGGTAATCACCAGAACCTTTGAAACAACACATCTTGGCTCCATTCGTATTTGGGCCAATTGATTCATCTTAGGAGGAACATAGATCCTTAGTTCCAAATCACAGGCTTTCTGTGATATATACAGAGAGAGATAATCGAAATTCAAAACATTCATCCCAGTATCAGTTCATTTATCCAACATACATCGCACTTCTGCATTGCATGAATTATTGTGCTAAGCGAAGAGGAATGGTTTCCCGAGGGCAAGAACCTTGCCCATCTTTCTACATTGTAGCCCCAGCATCTAGCTTAATACATAGAAGATATAGCATATACTTACTAGATACGTAGAAGATACAGCATATATTTACTAGATGCTTGTTGACAAGGGGATGAATGGATGAATGAATGAGGGAGGGAGGTGACAGACACACAGAAGTATCATAACGCCAGTTAGAGTGGAACAAATGGCACAAGCTTCGTGCTGTGGGCACCAAGAGAAAGATGCCGTTAACTCCAGCTTGGGTAAGGTTGGTCAGGAAAGGCTTCAGGTATAACCTAACATTTGCACTAACACTTTCAGGTTGAACAAGATAGGCAACACGCACGCACCGCACAGAGGAAGAAGAGAATTCAAGGCTATATAGTAACATGACAAAGGTTGTGGCAGTGTAAGAGCACGCGCCGTGGTTTAGTAATAACGAGAGTGCCAGCGATTGGAAGGGCAGGGCCAAGTCACGTGAGACCCGAAATGTCCCAAGATGTGCCCCATGGAAGGTTTCAGAAGACACTAAGAGGATTCAACCTACTAACCAAGGCTTTCTTAAACTCTTAAGTGCCTCTGTTGTAAACTGTAGGGAGTCTTGGCTTTTATCGAACCTACAGTTGGGGTCTGCAGGCCACTGTCATTTCCTTCAGAAAGTGTTTTCCTCACCCAAGTCAATGCCCCTGTGTATTTCCCTCGTCGTAGAATTTATCATAGCTGTATTATAATTGCTTATTTAGGTTTTGGTTTCCTTCACTGGACTGAGAGCTCAGTGAGGGCAGGAACAACGTCTACACTGTTTATCACTGTAGTCTCAGCGTCTAGAACAGTTTCCGGCACAAAATACAGCCCGCCCCAAGAAATGAATGTGGGCCTTCTTGTGGCGGGTTGTATTTTGCACAATGGCCCTACCCACACATTCACTCATCATTACATTAAAGTAAAGGGCCATTCTCTCTCTCTTCTTTCTGTCTCTCTGGCCCTGGCTCTGCTGCTTTCTTGGAATGATCCCCTGTGGAAGCCAGCCCCACCCCTCCCCATGCTGTAAGGAAGTCCAAAGTTGCCCATAAAGCGACCACACCGGAGAAACACATGGGGAGAGGAACCAAGGCTCCTAACTCATGGCAACATGAACCAACGGACATGTGAGCGAATGAAACTTCAGATGATTCCAGCTCCCACTCGCTGGGTCTTCCAGCTGAGACCTTGGACATGCCGGAGCAGATACAATCCATCCACACTGTGCTTTGTCTGAATTCCGGACCCACAGAACTTATGAGCGATAATAAGCGATTACCATTGTTTTCCGGTACTAAGTTTAGTGGTAGGTAATATATGTGTCAGTAAGAGATAATAAATAAGGTACGTGTGTTCCGTAGACCAGAACCGGTGGTTCATGACTTCTAAAAAAAAATCTTAGATCCATTTGAAAATCTGGAAAGCGAAGATGGCCTCCATTTTCCCTGCCTCCTGACCTTTACAGCCTCCCCCCCCACTTTTTTTTCAATATCTATTTATTTTTGAGAGAGAACGACAGACAGAGCAGGGGAGGGGCAGAGATAAAGGGAGACCGAGGATCCAAAGCGGGCCCCGTGCTGACGGCAGAGAGCCCCATGTGGGGCTCGAACTCACGAACCATGAGATCACGACCTGAGCCAAAGTCGGACGCTTAATCCCTTCACCGCCTCCCTCTTCTGTGCGGGCAGGACCTGTGGCTTGCTTATAAACAATGGAATATTGTTCATCACCTCCAGTGATTATATCACCTTATATAATACTCCCTCTTGCTATCAGACTGACTCTAGAGTGTTGCTCTCTTTTGTTGGTTTTGCCAAAGCAAGCTGCCATGATTCCTACAGCCACGAGGAAAGGAATTCTGCCAACAGCCAGTGAACGTGGAAGGCTTGGAAGCTATGGATCCTCGTTGAGAAAAATGTGGAGAGACTCACACGCACATAGCATTTTTACGTAATATTTTAGGTTGTTTCGGGACCCCTGATTCCCACAAATGGCTCCTAGGTTCCGAACGACTGCTCTCGCTTGTTTGCAGAAGCGTGCGAAGCCTGGAAGATTTTCTTTGTGCTGTTCGATACTGAATATTTTATTGACTTGCTTAATAGTTCAATACCTTTTAATTCAGCGTTTTATACTCCAGGACTGCATTTTCTCTGCTTCTGCACCTTTGGAGGCGGGTCACTGGTACGGGTTTCATGCTATTTTTCCACTCATAGAAGGAATCCACTCCCAATCACTTTCTCTATCTCCCACCGCTGCCCTTCTAGACCCCAAACCAGGGGAACATCAGCGGACTTCAATAACCAGCAAACAAACGGGAAGAGCCGATAGAGTGAGGCTAGCGAGTTAATCGTTGCGTAAATGCTAACGAACGCAATTCGGTAAATGGTTTGCATTTTTCTTATATTTCATTGGGAAGTTACATGGAAGACACAACCAGGTTGTTTCTCTTGATCGTAATTAAGATGCAATACAAACAAAAATCTCTCTTCTGACCTCACTTTTAAAGCAAGTAGTTTTCTCCACCGTCTTTCTTCGTTAATAATTGCCGCGCTCTAATAAAATTAGAGGGTGTGGCAAATAGTACTTATCATGAATTCTCTAACACTGGCACGCAAACATCCTGACTAAAGCCAGCGATCTACGTTTTGTCGTTGAGATAAATGTTTGTCGTTCTCGCCTTTTATTCGGACTGTCCGTTTCTTTGCCGGGGAAGCACAGTCAAGCTCTGCCAGTCTCGACTCCCATTTTGGACGGTACTGAAAGGAAGGGTCCATTCCCCACCACCCCCCCCCCCCCACCCAGGGACGGACGGAATTGTAGGGGGAGCTCCCGCGCATTGAGAAGCATGGGGCACACCTGCTTTTTGCCTTCTCTTCGTCCTCAATCATGCTTTGAGGAGCTAACCCAGGGAGGGCCGCAAGCAAGCGTCCCCACGGCTCCCTGGAGCCCGCCTTCTGCACTGGGGAGTATCTGACTCATGGAGATGTCCTCATCTGCACCCCACGTGGAGAAAGCCTACGTCTGGGCCAAGTGCGTAGGGTGTAGAAGACTCCACTTGCTTGCTTCGTAAATGACCGCGATGCAAGTCACGGGTAGGCGTGCCGATTGACTTAATCTGTCTCTCCTTTCCCAATCGCAAACAATTTGGCTTTGCCCATTAATTTTTGTAGATACCACTAAAAGGAACACCGTAGCTAATGTTCTATCAGACCCAATTACGCTAGTGAACTGCTTCTATTTTTTTTTTCTTTCATGCTGTGGCATTTCCTTTCCCCTGAAAACACTCTTTCGCTCAGTCTAGCAATTAACTGCTTGAACAGTATAATAAGGAAGCAATTAAGAGGTGACAGAGAAAAATTAACACTCCATTTCACATTAAAGGCTAAGTGAGTATCCTTGCCATTGTGAGTTAAATGTGTCTTTGAAAACCTGTAGTTTGGATGTATTTTCCTTTTGAATAAGGAGCCCAGCTCCATGTTTTTTGTCTAGCATCCCAATCTGAAAATGGATGATAACTAATTGGGTGCTGTCTGCTTAAACAGGCTGTATTAATTGCAGTTTGCTCTCCTTTAAGTGTCAAGGAAAACAAAATCTTTGTAATGTGGAGGCATAATGTACGGCTGCCTTCATTTGAATATGCAGGCCATGTCCTAGTGCAAATAAAGCAAACTCCTGGATGCAATGTTGCCATGGCAGGCAGCATTTGCATAATAAATAACAGCTATCATGAGACTTTCTTTATGAAGTTCTCTGTTGTGTTGTCAGCTGTAAGAGCCTCCACGAAAGCAGCCAATATTGAGGCAGGAGAGTGTGTTTCGCTTGCAAATGCAACCCCCCAACCTGAGTCACTGGCAAGAATCCATTATTCTAGGGTTGCTGGCTAAATGGGACGGACTGTGTTAAGTACGTACAAGGAATACATAGTGAGGAGCATCAACACGCATGCCCGGGATGACAAAAATATGACTTAACTCCAAGACGTTCGGTTGGGTTAGCTCAGGAACATATCGTCAGCTTGCTCTTTCGTGCCAGCATCGTCTGCATCGCGTAAGCCCGGGTCGGAGAAGTTAGAAACATCCCTCTTGTTTCTGGTGATAGCGGACTAGAATGATAGTTTAAGGGGTGTGGGACATTCTCAATGGCTTTATCCTATGAAATTCAATTCTCTTACTGTCTTGAGGCTGCTGGAAGTTTCCTGATGCTTATTTGAGAGCTTTCCTTCAGGGAATGTACCGGTTTGCTTTGAGTTGGTATTAGCACTTGTCTTTTACCACTTTCAGAAACCCTTGTTCACTGCTTACTCCCTGGGACGCAGAAAGATGGAGGGTTCATTGTGTGTGTGTGTGTGTGTGTGTGTGTGTGTGTGTGCGCGCGCGCTCCCCAACCATTGACTGAAGTTCATGGAATGAGATTCCTAAGGGCGTTGCCTTACATGGATTTGCGCATTCTGCCAATCTCTTTGGCCCCTGACCGCTGTGTTCAGTGATAATGTGTGCCTTATTTCGTGCGAGCCTTACAATCCGTAGACACTCTACTTTGGGCCTGAGAAAACCGAGTTGGATTTTGTGTCCTTTCACTCCGGAGCTCCTGATCTTTTGGCCACTTCGTGCCCCGAGGGCAGAATTTTTAAAAGCGAACATTAATGAGACCTTCCTTAAACAATGACCATTTTAATGACCGCAAACAGCGCTGTATTTTTTTTTTCTAAAGCCAATGAAAATTGCAATATTCACGACTCTAGGGAAGAAAGGTGCAACAAATCTGGAGCTGATTCTCACCTCTTTATAGCCTGATTTACAAGGGCAAAGACGTTCGAAAGAAGTCTGCTCTCTACGGAGGCCTAATAGGTTGTCTTTTATTTCCAAAAAGCAAACAGGAACGAGGAATAAGAAAAACACCCAACAGCAGAACCTCAACAACTAAGCTATTAAAGACTATTTACTATCCTTTTTTTTTCTTTAACATTTCAGCATCTTAAAATTTCCTTGCTTGTATGAGAACTTGATGTTCAGGTACCTTTATAGAGCAATTTTCTATAGCCGAGTTACACATCTTAAAATAATGACTCATAATGGAAGTAGGGCATGAGGTGGCTACAGCAGCAGCGAAAGAGCACCATTCAAATATGCCATATTCCAAAAATAAAATAAACACTTGCGTAGTTCAGCTTTTAAAATGAAATCCTTAAAAGCCAGGCATCGGTGGCAAATACCGTAATAATATTTAATAACTGTGGAGAGAGTGATGAAAATGGCAAAAAGTGACCAAACAGTTGGAAAACTGGGGCAGGTTGTGGAGTTAAGATCTGTCCCACACCTTCCCGAAGGATTTCGGTATCCAAAAGCATTTCTTGCAGCGCAGTTTTCTTTTTCTTCTCTGTAGATTTCTTACAACGTGTGATCGGCTCTGGGTTGGGAGGCGGGGTGGGTTTCTTCCGCCCCCCGCCCCTTCTTTCCGTATTTCTTGTAAATGAACATTTCCCTCCCAGCTATTTCGTTGCCTATCCAGCCAAGTCATTCTTGGATTCTGGAAGTCTCTCTTTTCTGCACCTCGACGGGAGTTATAGTACCAACGAGTCCGGCTTTCCTTTTACTCTTGAAGATCCACCTTGGCAAAAATAAAATCATGGTTCCCTCTCGTTACCCTGATAACATGCCCATCCTTTGATGTGAGGCAGTAACAAATCCATGTTTCATTATTAGTAAGTAGCTGGACTCTTTCCCCATTAGGAAACTGGACAGCATCTTCCCCAGTGTCCACGTTCCCACCCACAACCACACTTCGATGGAGACTTTGAAATTCAGCTACAGCTGTGCCCATTTGCTATACCACCATCCGGTCAGGAACTTGCAACAAAACACTCCTTCATCTGATCATCAAGAGGCAAGGGGGACGAAAGAAAGGAGAGCATTTATATAAAAGATTTCAAGTGACCCCACTCGTGTCTGAGACCCCACGTACCGTACGTGTGCGTGTGTGTGTGTGTGTGTGTGTGTGTGTGTGTTGGCGGGGGGGCATGTTTACAAGTCTGTGCGAAATGCCTTTTCTCTGGAAAGCATGGCAACTTCGCACAATTTTCAAAGGAGGGAGAGACGGGGATTCTGTGACGCAGTCACTGTTAACAAGTGAACGTTTGCGTCCCTCCGAACTTCACGTGTTGAGATCTAATCCCCAGTGGGATGGTATTAGGAGGTAGGGCCTTTGGGAGGTAATTAGGTCATAAAGGTAGAGCCCTCGTGAATAGGATTAATGCCCCTTACAAAAGAGACCCCGGAGAGCTCTCGCTCCCCTTCCACTGTGTAAGGACCCAGCAGGAAGACACCCATCTGTGAACCAGGAAGCAGGCTCTCACCAGAACCCTACTAGGCTGGTATTTTCCTGTAGCAGCCTGAGCAGACTGGCGGTCAGCCCCACAAATGCCAAATGGTAGGAGCCGATGGGTCCTAACTCTCTGGCACACTTAATGCTCCCTGAAGAAGGGACACTTCCTTCTGATACCAGCCCTTCTCTCCTTTTCTAGACTGCTGCTCCCCGTGGCAAGGCAGAGAGCTTCCAACTCTGGTTCCCTCTGGCCTTCTCTGCCTGGTTCCTAAAGCTCACCACATCCATCACCCCGGCAACAGAAACAACAGGTTCTTTAAGAAATTCTTCCCGCCAGGGTCCCTGAGCTTTTCCGAATGCGTCAAGGACACGATAGCCAACGCACTAAGGCAATCCTTTGTCGGGACGTGTTCTGTTAGGCTTAGTCCATTGCGATCATCCAAGACATAAGAGGAGAGGTTCCGAACACTTCCAGGATGAAGGTCCCTTTTTAAAAATATTAGGCTGGGGCGCCTGGGTGGCTCAGTCGGTTAGGCGGCAGACTTCGGCTCAGGTCACGATCTCACGGTCCGTGAGTTCGAGCCCTGCATCGGGCTCTGTGCTGACGGCTCAGAGCCTGGAGCCTGTTTCAGATTCTGTGTCTCCCTCTCTCTCTGACCCTCCCCCATTCATGCTCTGTCTCTCTCTGTCTCAAAAATAAATAAATGTTAAAAAAAAAATATTAGGTGACTCCGCGTGATCTGGCGAGTGATGAGGCACAAAACACTTAACTATACAACTATGACTCATGAGCGTGTTTATGTAAAGATGGAGTTTTGCGTCATGAAATACAAGGAGATAAACAGCAGAAAAGCAAAAAGTAGTGGGAAATGGTGATATATGGACGTGAGAAATAGTATGTATCCCATCCGCATAGAATGCACCGGGAGTTTTTTCCCCAAGGTCCCTGGTCCTCAAGGTTGGGAATCTTGAGATGAAAGGGGATTTCCTCTTTAGCCAAACAAAATACCTGCAGGCCCTTTCGCCCTTCTGTTTCCCTGATTGCCCCTCCCTGCTGGTGGTCTGGACCCCTCAGACCCCTCCAGCCGCTTACTGAACAGCCGCACCTCCCGGCAGGGCGACAGTTCTCAGTTCCAAAGCCGGCAGAGACTGGACGCTTGTGTAACTCACCACTCTTGCGATAACGGAGTCCCGTTTGCTGTGGCTGGCTTTTCAGTGTCTGTCTTCTCTCAGCTACTCGTAGAAAGAAAAAGCCAGGTCTTTTTTTTTTTTTTTTATGTTTATTTTTGAGAGAGAGAGAGAGAGACAGAGCACGAGCAGGAGAGGGGCAGAGAGAGAAGGAGACACAGAATCCGAAGCAGGCTCCGGGCTCCAAGCTGTCAGCGCAGAGCCCGACGCGGGGCTCGAACCCATGGATGTGAGATCGTGACCTGAGTCGAAGCAGACCGCTTAACTGACTGAGCCACCCAGGCGCCCCAAGCCAGGTCTTTTGTAATGACTTTCTCCATAGTCATCCGCCTGTCCTACAAACCCCCCCCCCACCCCTACTTAGCCCACCACACACACCCACTCACACCAGCCAGTTTCTCTCCTAAATCCCAGACTCTCTGGCATATGCCCAGCCTAGGACAGATTCAGTCACCTTTTCTTCTCCTGACATTCTAGGCTGAATTTAACCCTTCCGCACACTCCTGCCTCATCAGATACCTTAAAAAATGCTTCTCGCTGTACTCCTTGTACTTGTGACACGTGTGCCACCATATCTGCTCGGTCCCCTTGGGGTGAGTGTGGGAGGCAACAGGGCAGAGGAAGGAGCTTTCGAGCTTCTCTCCCAGAGCCATCTTCCCGACCCTCAGATCTCTTCTTCCCCTTTGTTCTCTTTCCTGTCAGTCAAATTCTGTCTCATTACAGATGAACATCTTCAAGTACCCGCATTTACATATAACATCCATAAGATAACTTTTGTCTACAGCAAAAAAAAGGAGGATGCTTACATTTCACATATAATTGAAAATGGGTTGTTCATCACGCACATGAAAACCTCAATCAATTATTTGTAATTTGTCTTTGGTCCTCACATCAGTGCCTCGCTGAAGCCTCTCACTGAGTGTGAACGTTTCTTACCTAGTGAAAGAACTTTCTGGTAATATATTTGTATTCATTATGTAATCATTGGGACCCAGTATAAGATATTTCGCTCTCTAATTCTGATGCTGTCAGTAAAGCCTCATGGAGGTACAGCAGAATTTAAAACACAAGCAATAGAGACTTCAGATAGGAAGGCAAAATGCCACTGGGAAAAACCAGACTTAGCTGGCCTTTCTGGCCTTATAGAGTCTTACCCTGTATTATCGCAGAGCTTAAGAGTATCTTAGCCTTTCAGAGCTCGATGAAGCTTTGAGATCATGTGGCTCTACTCTAATTTGGAAAATGGAGAAACTGAGGCCCTGGGAGAGAAAGGAACTCACCTCAGGTCATATGCTACTCAGTGGCAAAGATAGGAACCAAGGTGCTCAATAACACCTAAAAATCAACACCAGAGGGGCACCTGGGTGGCTCAGTCGGTCAAGCATGCGACTTCTGACGTCGGCTCAGGTCATGATCTCACAGTTCGTGGGTTCGAGCTCCGCATCAGGCTCTGCACTGAGCGTGTGGAGCCTGCTTGGGATTCTCTGTTTCCTCTCTCTGTCTCTCTCTCTCTCTCAAAATAAATGAATAAACTTAAGAAAAATTAACACCGGAAATGTGGTTGAATTTCAACACCCTGATTGTCCCAACAAGGCGAAAGAAAAACAAGAACAAAAACGCGTAAGGAAAAAAATTCGAATTGTGGGTTTGTTACTTATAGCCACCAGTACTTGCTTCAGTTACAAATGTGTTTCTTTGGATTTGTGACCCCAGATCTAATGGGAAGCTGGTATGTTCTCGAGAGCGCGCCCTTAAAAGAGATACCGGGATAAAGAAATTTATGGGAAATCTATGTGATTGGGGGTCACGTGAGTTCAGGCCCCATGAGTGAAAGAAAAGACGTCTCACGGAAGACGGAGGGTTGCACTGAGAGGCACTTTGGTCCGAAGGCAGCGTCGAAAAACTTACGTGGGAAGTAACCTTTCAAGTGGGACAGTGATTACGGGCTAAGAGCAGCTTGTCCAAAGTAAAGGGCAAGTACCTACGCCCCTTCGTAGAGATGTCCACGCGGAAGCTCCCTGGACCTGGACGATAAACGCTTTGATGGAAAACAAATGACGTCTGGAACACGAACAGCGCACACTTCCTTCTATTTTGAGCACCCCTCTGAGCAGTTGATGTGTTTAAGCCTTTTACTCCTCCCCACTGTGCCGTAAGGCAGTTATGAGTCATTTCCCAACCGGGGAAGCTGAAGCCTGAGAGGTGACGTGTGTGAGAGGCTGGGGGCTGCCGTAACAGAGCTCTGCAGACTTTGGGGGGGGGGGGGCTCCAACAACAGAAACCGGGGGTCTCGGTTCTGCGCTCTAGAAGCTGGAGATCACGACGTGGGCAGGGCCGGCTCCTTCTGCAGCCGGGAGGGAGAATCTGTTCCAGGCGTCCCTCCTGGCCTTCTCCCTGCATCTCTCTGCGCATCTTCCTCTTTCTGTGTCCAAACGTCCCCTTTTTTTATCAACACACTGGTTATATTGGATTAGGGCCCGCTGTTACTTTATTATTTTTTTTAATTAAAAAAAAATTTAATGTTGACTCAGTTTCGAGAGACAGAGAGAGCAAGCAGGGGTGGGGCGGAGAGAGAGGGAGACACAGAATCCGAAGCAGGCTCCGGGCTCCGAGCTGTCAGCACAGGGCCCGAAGCGGGGCTCGAACTCACGAGCTGGGAGATCATGACCTGAGCCGAAGTCAGACGCCTAACTGGCTGAGGCGCCCAGGCGCCCCAGGGCCCGCTGTTACTTTAACTTGATTATCTCTATAAAGACCCTCTCTCCAGCTAAGGTCACACTCCGAGGTACCGAGGGTTAGGGTTTCAGCATATGAATTTTGGGGGCACACGATTCAACCGGTAACGCTAGGCAGCGGGTTCAACGTCGCCAGCTAGTAAGTGGTGAAGTTGCAGTTCAAACCCAGGCAGTCTGGGCCCCGGAGTCTGCTCCGAACCATTCCTTTATAGCACCTCTCAATTTTAACCTCAGTATCGCTAGAGGTTTATACCAAGTGGGACAAAACTTGAAACATCTGTGGGGCCTAGTGATGCAAACACGTTTCCTTCCGATGCCAAAGTTGCCTGAAATTGACACCAGACAATGGCGATGCCTCGAACGGTGTCCGGTGGGAGCCATCACTTGGCGGTCAAGGATGAGGCTGCCTTCCCTCCCCTGACTCACCTCCCGTTGTGCACTACACGCAGCCTTTCTTCCAAACCCAGCCATTGCCTTGCCCTGAACGCTCGTGCCTGCGCCTTTTCCCACCTCTGGGACTTCGCCTCTGCTATTTGTTCTCACTGGAATGCTTTCACTATCTCGTGGGAAAATTGTATCAATCTTTCAAAGTTTCTCTCCAACCTCATCTCTCTCTTGAGATCCCGACCAAATGTGGTCTTTTCCTCTTTTGAACTCCAAAAACTTTTTGAGGATATCATAGCAATTCATAGCATAATTTCTTTCAGGACACTTGTATCCGTGCACCTTAACCTTTTATTTATTTTTTTAATTTACTTATTTCTTTTTGAGGGAGAGAGAGAGCACGCAAGCAGGGGAGGGGCAGAGAGAGAGGGAGAGGCAGAATCCCAAGCAGGCGCTGTCCTGAGGACACGGGGCTTGATCTCAAGACCCTGGATCATGATCTGAGCTGAAATCAAGAGTCAGACACTTCACTGGTTGAGCCACCCAGGCGTCCCTGTGCCTGTTAACCTTTTAATCTTCCCCCCTCCAATTCCATTCACACACTCCCACTGACAATACCTTTCATCACCCCGAGTGCCTTTTTTGCGCAATTCCAGATACTTTATTTAAAAAAAAACTCCCCTGCTTTGGGTCACCTGGGTGGCTCAGTCGGTTGACCATCTGACTCTTGATATCGGCTCAGGTCATGATCCAGGGTCTCGGGATCAAGCCCCACATGGGGCTCCGTGTTGACTGTGGGGCCCGTTTAAGATGTTCTCTCTCTCTCCCTCTGCCCCTCTCCCCCCAACTCATCCTGTCTCTCTAAAATTAAAAAAAAAATTAAAAACCCACTGAAACAATGACAAAATTTCCCCCAGCTTTATTGATCTATAATAGACAAATAAAGTTGTATATATTTAAATAGGTCTACACTGTCAAACGATTACCACGATCAACTGAATTAACATATCCATTTCCTCACATAGTTACTTTTTGTGTGTGGTGAAGACACTTAAGATCTACTCTTTTAGCGAATTTCAAGTATACAATACAGTGTTATTGAATATAATCGCCATCCAATGTACATTGGGTCCCCAGAGCCCATTTATCCTACATAGCTGAAATGTTGTACTCTGATACCATACCCCCATTTTCCCCACTCCCGCAGCCTCTGGCAGTCACTATTCTACCCCGTGCTTCTATGCGTTTGACATTTTTAGATTTCACATACCATGCACCATTAGTCTTTCTGTATCTGGCGTATTTTACTTAGCATCATGCCCTTAAGATACATCCATGTTGTCACAAACGGTAGGGTTTCCATCTTTTCAAGGGCTGAATAATACTCCATAACATATGTATATGGAATATATATATATATTTGCAATATACCTGGAATATATATCACATTTTCTCTATCCATTCATCTACGTCCACTTAGATTGTTTCCAGGTCTTGGCTATTGTGAAAAACACTGCGATGAGCATGGGAGTGTGGATATGTCTTCAAGATGCTGATCTCCTTTCGTTTGGATCTATACCCCGAAGTGGGATTGCTGGATCATGGCTTGACTTTCGTTATCGGCCCACAAAAGTCACCCCCCACACACATTCTTTTCTTCATACCCGTATCTTTCTTTGCATTCTCGAGACAGCTTTATTAACACATCTTTGACATATAAAGATTGCATATGTTTAAAGTATAGGGGGTGGGGCGCCTGGGTGGCTCAGTCGGTTGAGCCTGCGACTTCTGCTCAGGTTGTGATCTTGCGGTTTGTGAGTTCGAGCCCCGCGTCGGGCTCTGTGCTGACAGCTCAGACCCTGGAGGCTGCTTCAGGTTCTGTCTCCATCTCTGGCTGCCCTTCCCCCTCCCTTCCTCTCTCTCTCTCTCTTTCTCTTTTTCTCTCTTTCTCTCTCAAAAATAAATAAATGTTTTAAAAAATGAGAAAAATAAGGTATGGGGCACCTGGGTGGCTCAGTCAGTTAAGTGTCTGACTTTGGCTCAAGTCAGGATCTCACGATTCATGGGTTTGAGCCTTGTGTAGGGCTCTGTGCTGGAGCCTGCTTGGAACTCTCTCTCTCTCTCTCTCTCTCTCTCTGCCCCTCCCCACTCTCAAAAATTAAATAAATAAATAAATAAATATTAAAAAGAAAACTAGGGGTGCCTGGGTGGCTCAATTGGTTGAGCATCCGACTCCGGCTCAGGTCACCATCTCACGGTTTGTGAGTTCAAGCGCCGCGTCGGGCTCACTGCTGTCAGCCCAGAGCCCGCTTCAGATCCTCTGTCCCCCTCTCTCTCTGCCCCTCCCCTGCTCATGCTCTATCTCTCTCAAAAATAAACATAAAATAAAATGACTGTATCATGATCAGGACGGCCGTCCCTAACCCACATGTGCTCCTGCCAGCGGGTCATTAAAGCCCCTCATCAGAGCACATAGCTTGGTAAGTAGGGCATGGGCTGGATTTCAGCCTCTCTGCAACCACCTTGGCCTGGAGCGTTTGTGCAGTGAGCAACCTATACAAACGTATACAGTGGCCATTTTGGTGTCCCCCAGTCATATGCATATTCATAAGCACTTTATCTGACAGCCCCTGTTTCTACACGCATGCAAGGATACATGGAGGGTTTGCTGAGAGCAGCATCCTGCAGCTACAAAGCAGCAGCAGCATCTTGTGGATCCTAAAGGGAAAGACACTTCGGGAATATTCCATGTACCTCCTCTTCGGCTGGATCATGCCCACCAACTTGCCTTTCTAGAGCATTTCTCCCTGATCCCGGACTTGATTCTATTCTTAGCCTAAAAACATTGCCTGACTTGGGCAGACCCGGTCAAAAACAACGCGATCACTTTGCTCCACCGGGACGCCCATCGCTGCTCAAAAATCGTTGTATTTGGTTCATTTGGATTTCCCAGAACAGCCTTGCCGCGAGTCGTTCCAAACTCCCCTGCTCGCTTCCCAAGAGCGGTCCTACTCCTCACCTCCTACCGTCTAGGACACATGTCTTCCAACTCCTCAACACGTCTTTCCACGCACCTGTTGCCTCCTCACTTCCCCACCAGGTCTCAGAGGAGAGCGTGCTTCTTCTCTCCCAGGCTCCCCCCGCTCCGGTGCTCCTTTTCTTTTAATGTTTATTTAGTTTTGAGACGCACAGAGAGACACAGAATCCCAAGCAGGCCCCGCGCTATCAGCGCAGAGCCCGACGCAGGGCTCGAACTCCCAGAACGCTGAGATCACGACCGGAGCTGAGATCCAGAGTCGGCCGCTTAACGGACCGAGCCACCCGGCGCCACCCGCCTGCGGTGTTCCTCCGAACGCGCTTGTCTCACCGCTTTCAAGGTCGCGCTTCTCCCGTTGCCTCCTTTGTCAGCTCTCTCCAGTCTCTCCTACAAAATAACATTTTATTTAAAAGGCACACGGCGCCTGTCTCTTGAAACAGACAAGCTGTCACATTCTCACTTGATGCTACTCCCCAGTTGCAGGTTAATTGGGGTTTGTTTTTCTCATTCTCTTTCAGCCCCTTCTGTCGATACTGCGTCTCTCTGCCCCTGTGCCCCAGCCCACCAGCAACCTGATTCCTGAGCCTTGCACTCCACTCATACTTTCAGAGTTGCGACCACCTCCCCAGACGCAGTCTCCTGGCCCTGCGGTGGTCGTTTGCGCCATGAAACTTCTCGCCAGCTTCTCTGAACGCCGGCTGCCCTCTCCTGCTTCAAAACGTTTCCTTCCTTACAAATCTGGGACTTAGAAGAAGCCTGATTCTCCTCCTGTCTCGGTGAGAGAGCACCGCCCTGTGATTCGTTTGCTGTCATCCTTCAGTTCCCAGCTACCCCCAACCGTGGCCGTTGCCTGGGATGCCATTCTGTGCCCTCTGTAGAAGGTACAGGACCCCAGCCCTCAACACTGGACGTTTTTACTGAGTTGATCCTCCGCAACGCGGTCCTCCCTTAAAGCTACTTCTCTTCCCGACGATGACTCTGAACTTCAGCGTTGCCTTTGACTTCTCCCTCTCGCCGCCACCAATTCTGTGCTCGAGGCTCAGTAATCCATGCTCACGTTAGCGTAAGAAAAAGCAATGAGGAGGCCACACCTGCCACCCATACACACAAATCACAGAGGGCGTTCTCACACCAAATCTAAGCGATCGGGGGGTTATTTACTGTTTCAGCACACTATGTGCTCAGGCTCGGATCATGGAGAGCGGACATCAACAGACCCCTTTGGAGCTGCGGCCTGGCATCTTAATAGCGTTCCACTGTAGAATAGCCATCTTATGTAACGGTTTGAAATCTGGGATCCTCCTTTCTTCTCATGCAGAAGAGAGCAACGTTCAAACCACGTTAATTGATGTGTTTTGATCAAGAAGAAGCCAAGGTTTGGCGTGAGGCTTATTTCCACAGTGACTAAGTGGAAAAGTCAACACATCAGTCTTCCCGAGCCCGCAGAACTCGCATTTCCATTCTTCCGTCCCGCAACTGACATTAAGTAGCTCAGATTCAAATGCAAATGCCAGCACGAGAATGCAGACACACTTTGAAATCAATAACATCGTTTTGTCAGGCAATTCATTTAGTATTTCTAAAAACCCGTGAAGTTTAAAAAACAAGGGAGTTGAAAGCTAGCTCTCCTGTTCCTCGAGTTTTAATGAGCCTGTTCCTTGCTGTGGGACAGAGAAGCCCTCATTATAACTTGTCAATAGAGCATTGGCACCCACGATGGAGGGAGCCCTGTGATCCCAGTTAATTTTCTTTCCTTTTTTTTTTTTTCCAATCAGGATATAGTTGAAAAATCTTCTAATGGGAAAACTAGCCGTTTGTTTGAACTGTTGCTGTTGTTGTTTTCTTCTAAATCATAGACTCGTCTCCTTAAGAATAGCATGTTACTCTTACTGGGCTGGTAAAATGTGTTTGACCGAGACTCTATGGGCTGCGATAGTATGTGCCCATAAATGATATGCAACCCTCCTCTCTCTCAGATGAGCTCCCACACCAGACCTTAGCCTTTGAAACAGGAAAGATAGGATATAGGATTCTATTGCAGAGCGGGCTTTTGGAGGTAAAGGCGAGAAAAGGGAGACAATTGGTGGGGTTGGGGGTGGGGGTGGGGAAGCAATTCACCTACCCCTTGACATTTCACTTGACATTGTAGCCCTCAAAACCCTCAACAAGCATGAGACGAAGCACAGTCCCCATCTGATCTGAGCTAGGGTTTGTGGTTTTCATTGCTGGGACTCATCGATGACTCCGTACTGCTGCGCTACAAAGTTCCGGAAAAAAATCTCCCGGCTTCTCCCTCCACAAGCCCCGATTCAAGGCGATCTGGTGTGTGTCAGAGTCGTTTGTATTCTACCAAAAGTCTCCTTTGGTTTGGTTTCGGGGACGGGCTGTAACATCCCACCGGTTTAGTGACGGTGCATTCATTCAGCAAACGCAGATTCGGTTCCATGCCCCTTGTTATAGATACGCACTGTGTGTCAGGCACGGGCCGGGCGCCAGGATCGCACAGGAGAAAATGCAAGTTGCAAAGTGATCGAGTCCATGCCACCAGCCTGCGTAGCGATGCAACCTCACCCACCGAAAATTTGATGATGTTTGCCGCGTTTGAAGAGGTTTTTTTGGTCCTGATGGGACTCCAGGTTCTGCAAAGCACTCTTAGTCAAAGTTTAAAATACAGGGTACCTCAGAGCATACTCGGACTCCGTGCTTTCTTCTTTACCGTATTCTAGAAGCAGGATGCCAACGGGCTTTACAGTCGCAGACGTTCAAGTTAGAATTCTGGCTGGATTTTTGGTAGTTGTGTGGCCCTGAGCAAGTGACTGCGTCCATGAGTTTCTGAATCTGTAGAATGGGCGTAAGAGTGGTCCCTCATTCCCAAGGATATTGTGAGACTCGAATGGGCTGACGCCTGGACACAGTTTGTCATTGTGGCCAAGGGTTAGTCGGTGTTCAGCAAATGTCAGCCCAGACTTATCGTTCTGGGTCCCTGCTTAAGAAAACATACAAATAGGGGCGCCTGGGTGGCTCAGTTGGTTGAGCGTCCGACTTCGGCTCAGGTCGGGCCGATCTTGCGGTTTGTGAGTTCGAGCCCCGGGTCGGGCTCGCTGCTGTCACTGTGGAACCTGCTTGGGATGGATCGTCTGTTCCCCTCTCTGTGCCCCTCCCCCCGCTCACGCTTTCTGTCTTTCTCGAAAAGAAATATTTTTTAAAAGGGAAACATACAAATAAAAATGATATGTGGTTCTTGTCCCAGCTTTAAGATTGGCCCCCCTGGTTGAAGCTGCTAGTACCTGGAGTGACAGCAGGTGCAGTAGGCTCATTTCTTGGCATGACATTGTGAGCTCCCGTGCATGACAGTCACCCTGGGTGCCCCGCAGGGTCTGGGAGCACCCCACTCACTTCCTGCGCGGTATCAGGGTAACGCTCTGCTTCCAGAAAGAGTTTCCAAAGGCGGCAAGAATGATGTCCCAGAAGGCCTGGTAATGATTTGTTACCCAGAGTTTTAAATGGAATATGTAACTGCTGAGGAGGCAAAGTCTCCTATTAACCCCATAGGGGTTCTCTTAACTGTGTAGAACTAAAGAGATTGTCACTCAAAAGAGATCTTAATTCTAGGGTTTATTCAGTTATGCTTTTTTCCTCCCCTAGCAAAGACGCTGAAAATGAAAAAAAAAAAAAAAAAAGGAAAGATCAAGCATTTTGCCATTACTGTTCGAAATTTCTTTGAACTTGTTGACCCTGTGGTATTCTCAGAAGCATCTGCATACTCATTACAAAACTACCCTGCATTTCTAGAACACCTTCTGTATGGCAACCCAAAGCACTCCGCGACACCGTACAATCTCACCCTGCGTCGGTGGCATTTCTCGGCCACGAAGTCAAGCACAAGTCAGGTTAGTCACTTCACTCTGCTAGCCACGGAAGATCGCGTCCCAGTGACCTTTATCTCTCTGTTCCCAGCGTTCCTTGATGTATGGATTCCCGGGAGATCTGAGGCCAAGGGTCTTACACATTCCGAGTCTATTTGATGGCATTTTTGTGTGCCTCCTTCTGGCGGCCAGGGTCAAGGTGAGTTGCCCCTTAGTTGGCTTCTCCCCGGACCAGACGAGAAGCAAAAGTGGGGCGAGGGTTGAGGGCGCTGCAGGAGAATACCCTATTCCACTTTCACGATTCAGCCCGTGAAGACCACTTTGCCACAGTGTTACCCAGCCAGGCTCACCCAGTGAGGTAGGGTAGCGGTGATTTGCCTACAGCATCTCCCAAAAGATACTAGTGTCAAATCAGTTTATTCCCCGGCTGTGTCCTGTGAATACACTGTGTGAAACTGAATCCGTTTTTGTTTGTTTGCGTGTCTGTTTTTTTCCCAAAGCCGCTTCTAGCCAACAAGCAGCGTGTTGCGATGGAATGCTTAAAACGGCTGGCTTCTTCTGTCCCTTTAACTTTCTCTGTTGCTTTTGCTTTTGTAGAATGAGTTACGTTCTCGAAACAACTCGAGGGGTCTGCACACACGCGCGCACGCACACGCACACACACACACACACACACACACACACCATGGATAATGATGTGGAGGACAAAGGCAAGATGAAATGTAGATAAAATTAAATTTCCTTATAACCAGCAGCCCATTGAGAAATACTTGATGGGGGCAGAGTATGACATTCTTCCAGGAACTCCCACTGTCTTAATGATAATGCCTCGCTAGAGGGAAAAACCACCTTAGCTTGACAATAATCGCTGGGCCTTCAGGATCCTGGAAGTCTTCTTTACCATATGAAAGTCCATTTGGAAACTTCCCTAGACTTTACTTTGCTGAATAAAGGCATCGGTTCGTTGGCCGTTTTACTTTTAAATACCTATTCGGCCATTTCAGGTGTCACCTCACCAAATCTCACAGCTTTCGTTATACTATCACCCAAATGATTTTAACGGAGTCTTTTTAAAAAAAAAAAAATCTTTTTTAATGTTTATTTTTGAGAGAGAGAGAGACAGCCTATGAGTGGGGGAGGGGCAGAGAGAAGGGAGACACAGAATCCGAAGCAGGCTCCAGGCTCCGAGCTGTCAGCACAGAGCTTGGCACGGGGCTTGAACCCACGAACCGGGAGATGGTGACCTGAGCCGAAGTCGGACGCTTAACTGACTGAGCCACCCGGGCTTAGCCATGAGTAAACTTTTATTTCTCTATAGCAACAATGGATATAGACCTTAATAAAAACCTCACTTTCCTTCCAGACATACTCTCTGATGAACGTAGAGATTACTGTGTCCATTTGAAGATGAAGATTTATTTGTTATTGGTTCCCTTGCCTTGCGGTTGTCTCTTCCTGGCTTTCTAGAGGAATATCCGTTCATTCAGTTGCCTTTTGAAGTATCTGTCCTTGTGCATATTGAGAGCAGTTGTGACCCTCGTTGGACAAAACGTAAATAGAGGTGGGTACAAAGAGGGACTCTGAATCATATGCTTATCTGCATCTGTATGTCACTACCTGCCCAGCTGTGCCCTGAGGCCCGACTTTCTATGCCTCTTAGTCCTCATTTCTACCTCCCGAAATTCCAGCTATCTTCTAAAGTTATACTTTAATTTCTCCGCATTAACACCCTCCCCTCCCCCGCCACCGCCCCGGGGAAGGGATCTGTTTTACACGAAGGAGCTCAGAGGTCACCTAAACTCCGTGGTTCTCAACCTGGGCGAAATGTTGGAGTCGCTCGAGGAAGTTTAGAGGAAACGTCAACGTCCAGATCCCAAATGGGGTCAATTCAATCAAAATATCTTGGTGCGAGGTACAGCCTGGGCACCAAGGTGTTTCAGAGGATGCCAGCGGCCAGAGAGGATAGCCATGGCCCCAAAAGTTCCATGTGGCTGCAACTCGGAGGGTGAGGGTGCAGGGTGGGGGCAAGGAGGAGAGGCCGGAAATGTTGGAAAGGCTCAGCTTATAATCCATGCCAAGGAGTTTGGCTTCTGTCCTGGGGGCCCTGGGAGCCTAAGAGGGGTTTTAACTGGGAAGCAACATGAGCAGTTTGGTGTTCAGGGAACGTTTGTTATCGGACAGAAAGTTATTGGCAGAAGCATCATTCCTAACCTAGACGTGCCAGGCCCCATGCCTCCCGTAAGCACAGGCTCAGTATCTTCCCCTAAAAACCGGCACAGGAATTCTTTTTCAGACGGCGGGTTCTTCTAAGCGATTTTTAGAGGGGAAGACCGTTCACGATCAGCTTCTGGATCACCAAAGAGCTAACCTTGATGGAACGGAGCGCCTGCCAATTAGCCGACAAAACCTTGAAGGCCAAAGCTTACGTAAAGGTCCTCCCTTGCTCTGGAAACAGAGACCGGCAGCTGTGGGAAAACAGGTCCGGACCCTTCCCTGCCCTGGTAAGTGGGGTTCAAGAGTCCAACACGGCTGTTCGTTGAGTTGAACACTGCTTGTTAAAATTATACTCGAAATAATGGTCAGCAGGCAGGCCTTTATTTTCCGACTCCCTACTTCTTGGCGATATCATGGGTAAGCGAGGCCGCCGGAGGGGTGACCTCTGGATGTGGCATTATGGGTGTGCACACACGGAGACATGTACAAATACGGTCCGCGGTTCATTGTGATTTTTGGAGGGGCTGGGGAAAGATTACCAGCCGAAATAGCGTAAACCGAACCTGGCTGAGGTGTTTTCAGTGGCATCGCCTTCGCAGTGATGATGCCCGTCGTCCGCACTGAGTCAGGGAAATCGTCTGCTTGGCACGGGCAGCCTTCCTTGTGATGCCAAGGAGGGCGGGTGCCTGGGCCCAGTTCAGAGTATACTCCAGGGACCCTCGCGGTGGGCATTTCATGGCTGGAGTCTCGTCTCCCCCGCCTCTCGCCAGTGCCAGCTTCGTTTTCCTCTGATTCAGAGAAAAACAGCACGTCTGTTTGAAATTATATTTACTTTACATTGTCACCTGGAAGAAAAGGCCTCTGCTCATGAAACTGGTGAATTAATATGGAGCGCTTGGGACTAAATGTGACGGATACTCTCAGCAAACACCTGCACCGTTGAAGGCAATTTTCTGAGACCAAATGCTGTTTTAGGGAAGATAGAAGCGACGGTAATTGAAGTCTTGGGGAAATGTGACCCTTTATGCCTTCTCATGCACAGAAATCATCGCATGTCGTTATGTTGAGGTAAGCATAAAATTTCAATTACATTTTGGCATCTGAACGTGAGAATGCCCCAGTTTGGCCCCCCCCCCCCCCCCCATTGAATTCTCTGCCTGTATCGGCTGTTTATCCCTTCCTTTCCTGGGCAAGAAAGATTTAGGGATTAAACAACAACAACAACAACAACAACAACAAAAAGAAATTACCAAAAACAAGAAATCGTAATCCATGTAATTACTCTAATTGGCTAATGGGGGTCTTTCCTCAATAGCAGATAATTCTTTGCCGTTTTACAGACACGTGCTTACACTTCGAAAGGCTTCTGTGAGAGGGGTTCGCTTGTCTGCCTCGCCCTACGCGGCTGAGCCGAAAGCACGCGTCGCGCACATCCTTGGCAAACAGACGCAGCCCTTGAATTTTCCTGCACGCAACTTATGTTTCTGAAGTTTCCACTCCATTTGTTTGTTGAGACGATGCCTAATGAAGTATTCACCGATGCCAGCACCGCTAATAAAACGTAAATCAAATCGGGCTCTCCATACCATTCGTGCGCTAGAAGGAGGCAGCCGTGAGAGTTCCTGCTTGTTTCCAGCTGTTTTCTTGTCATTAGCTTTTAATTTCAACAGCTACCTCGTCGGGCCGCCCCTCTCTTTTCTCAGCGCAGGTATTTGTGATTGTCAGCGTGATTGTCAGTTCTGTTCTGCTTGAGAGGTTTCAGTGTACGTTGCCATGGTTACAGGTGCCAGGATGGGAAAGAAATGCGCATTCTTGACTCTACGGTACATCGAAAAGGAGATGCGTCTAAACTGGATTTCAAGTAAAGGAATATTTTAACACAGGGTGGAGTGCACACCCTACGGGACACTTGGGAAGCCAGTGAACATGGTTAGTGTGATACGGAATATCACCTGAGCGAGTAATTTGGGCAGTTTGAGTAGCTCTGGGCGCCACCGCCGCAGACCGCCAGTGTCGTCCGTTTGCCTGCATTTGTTGTCCGTTTGCCTGCATTTGTTGTTTTCCCCCCGTTCCCCAGCAGCGGGGTGGGGTTGTGTAAATTTGGTGACATGGCAGTGAGCGCTATAGTCGTTCAAGGGCCCGGGGACACGGGGCTGGTTCTGAGGTTTTGCAAAAGCCCCCCTTCCCGTTTGTCGCCAGATGGGTTAGGGGACGGCTCCGGGGGACTGGTGGTTTCCCTCTCTCCGACGGGAGGGGTTCTGGAAAGCTGGTCGTGGGACGGCCCCCTCGGCCTTGCTGTGATGCTCTCTCTGTGCCCACCTTGCTGCTCAAGACGGTCTTCCCTTCCGAGAGCAGAGGCTGCCACTGCTGTCGCCAGTCTCTCTCCCTGCGCCCATCCTTGGTGCGTCTAGGGCCCGCTTCTCGTCTCTTTCCTTCGCTCGGCTTCCGTGGTCTCCAAGGCGGCCTCCCCAGGCTCCTGCAGCGTTCGCTCCAAGCTTCTGCTTGCCCGCTGTGTTCGGTTCCCTCCTCGTCTCAGTGACGCGAGGGAATGAGGACACTGGTTTCCTTTGTTTCAGATACACTTGAGTTGGACGAACGCCGGACTGATCTTTCTCTCTTCTTACCGCTCTCCGTGCGAGGAAAGCCCCTGTGTTTCCCTCCTTGGTGTCCACACCGTGCTTGGGAATAGAGCGTGTCAGCTGAGGGCACGCACGGGGACACTGGAGCCCACCTCCCTGGAGTTCCAATCTCAGCCGTGCCACTTACCAGCTCTGTGACCCTGGGGTATTGTTAATGAGTGGTGAGGTTACGGGTCTCCGTTTCGGTTACGGGTCTCAGTTTCCTCATCTCTAAACTGGGATTCATAATTGAAACTATTCCGCACAGTTTTTATTATCTACGTATCTATCCGCAGAGAGAGAGAGAGAGAGAGAGAGAGAGCATTAGGTAGGTGCATATTAAGCCCCGTATAAATGTTTGCTTTTACTCAGCAAACGTTTATCTTCAACTGCGTGCCCAGCTCCATGCTTGGCCCTGGGACGGAGAGCAGGGAACCAAACGGAGGTGTCATCCCCGATCTCCTCCAGCCTGTATCTGTTCTTCTGTCCGCCGTGGGGAGCAGGCACGGCAAGCAGGAAGGAAGGAATTACAATAAGGGGCGATGAGAGCTAACGGTTCTTGCAACCTACAGTTTTCAGAGCTGTCTAAACATGTCATGTCATGAAAAACACCTGTGTAGCCATGACAAGGAATTCTCTGCTCTCTGAAGTGTTTGGGGTCTACACAGACAGATCCGTGAGTGAGGGAAGATAGTTGGCCTCTCAAGAAGAACTCCCACAGAGGGTTCAGCCTGGAGGGGCCGTGTGACTGACAGCAATAAAAGTTTCACTTAAGCCAGAGTCGGCCCGAGACTTTCTCGCTTTTACAAACAACACAAAGGATCTAATTCTCTCTAATAAGCACAGCTACCAACAGCAGCCCGTACAATAACTTTTAGAAACCTGACCTTGTGACCCAGAGGCCATCCTGAAACTACCGCACCCGCCTCCCCCTCCTTCCCCCCCATCGCTCAATAAATGTCCAGCCTGATCTATTGTCCCACGGAAGAGAAGGCCCATGGAGTAATTAACAATCCCCGCTCTGTTCTGCAATACTTACTCCAAACGTTGACCATTCAGGGGCTCTGGAAAGACTAAGCAAAGATGATGTTCTTACCAGGTGATTAGATGACAAAGAGCCCGCTACCAGCCTTCCGGAGCACCATTGAAAGCTGACCAAGCCTCAGCATTCCTGGAAGCCGCGTAATTAAGAGCCGGCCCTTGTTAAAGGACCGACTTCTTCCCACCCTAGAGGCTGGTCTGCTTACAACAGGGCCGCTGCGAAGGGATTGCGGCGTTGACTTGTTTTGAGTCTATTGAAAGATTGGAAACTGTGCGTTGCGTTAATGCTCCTGGTTGCGAGGGGGTGGTTCAGCAGCCGGCGTACCACTCTGGTAACTTGTTATCGGGAGAAGAAAAACAAGCCCTATTATGTAGGCTGGTGGAGCTCTTTGCTTCCGACCTGTCCTCGTAGAAATTTCCCAGCGGTAACTTTTTGTTTTTTCCTTAATTTATTTAATTCCGAGCGGTATCTGTGATTGGTGGAAACCGGGAGGAGCTGAGGTTCAGGGCTCTAAAGGGGAAGGCTTGGGCTTTGTTTGGCGCCTGGTGCCAGGACGGAGGGAAAATGGCACACGGGCCCGTGGCCAGGGTATGATGGGGAGACTGGGCTGCGTTGGGTTGGAGAATTGCCTGCAGCAGGCGAATGTATCTCAACAGAAGAAGGGAACCACCGGCCGGGACCAGCGAGACAACGTCCGTTTTCAGAGTCACGGTCAAGTGTGAGGCCACAGTGAAGGGTCGAAGCAGGGGATCAGAAGCTGGGGATATGAGGGCCAGGAGGCGGTAAAAACAACCCTTAAGAGGGGCGCCTGGGTGGCTCAGTCGGTTGAGGGTCCGACTTTGGCTCAGGTCATGATTTCGCAGTCTGTGAGTTCGAGCCCCACGTCGGGCTCTGTGCTGACAGCTCAGAGCCTGGAGCCTGCTTCGGATTCTGTGTCTCCCTCTCCCTCTGTCCTGCTCATGCTCTGACTCTCTGTCTTTCAATAATGAATAAACGTTAAAAAATTAAAAACAAAAACAAAAACAAAAACAACCCTCAAGAGCTCAGCCTCCCGAGACAGGCTACCCGGGTGGGCATTAACTTCTGGCTTCGCCCCCTCCCTTGCTGTGCGACCTCTGGCAGTTACTTAACGGTTCTGTTTCTCTTTGCTCCTCCAGAAAATGGAGGGAAAATAACACCCCCCGCATGTGCCACTCATTGACCTGTTTGCTTTTAGATTTATTTCTCCCCCTTTCCCTACCTTATAGGATCCCGGGGACTACCAGTGAAGCTTTGGCATCCTGGCACCTAGAATAGCACAGGCACGTGGGAAATGTTCAAGACACGGTGGTGTCTGAAAAGCAAAGGGCCGAGAAAGAGATGTGAGGCGGTCGAGCACTGTGAGCGAATACGATGAAGAGGTTGAAGACCGAAGCACAGTGACCTTGCTCCCCGCGGCCCCCGGGACCGGCCCCAAACAGCTCCTTGGGCAGCTATCCCCACAGCCTGCCTGAATCTGGGTGAGGGGAAGAGACAGTTGTCCAAAGTCGCCAGCTTCTATGAGCCATGCCCTTCCCCGGTCACCAGAAGGGCGTAGAGGTGAGGCAGACAGCCGCCCAAACACGCTTTGACCACAGCCAGCTGGTGTGCCATGAACGCGTTATGGGACGCGGCACCGGGCAAGGCGCGTTCGTCGTTTAAATCTGATAGAACAGGATTTAAGTTCCCCGCGCGGCCACTTTGTGGCCGAACGACCACGGGCACCCCACCAAATGCTCTTCGCACCTCAGTGTCCTCGCCTTCAAAGGGAGTGACGGTAAGACTTTGGGGGCCATTGTGAGGATTAGATACACCACGCGGGAAGCTGCTTGGGAGGTGCTGGCTTCTATCCCTCGTGCTCCCAGCGCAACTGCAGATATCATCAGGACTCCATGCTACTCGGGTCATTTAAGTTGGGCTACAGTGTCACGCATTCTCTTCGCGTCGGCCGTCATTTGCTTTCCCGTTGGCCACCTCGTTCTCCCGTGTGGGTTCACCTCCTGGTTTGGGGCGGGCTTATTTAGCCGATTTATTTGGAACTTTGGCAAAGGGTGCTCCCCTTCCGTCCGTGTGCTGGCCGAGCGCGATCAAAATCCGCACGTACAGACAAAAAGTGGGCTCGGGCTCCTCGAGGCCGGTGTCCAAAGAAGCCCAGCGGGCCGTGGCAGCAGGCATCCCAGGTGGCGCTGAACGTGATTCCAGACTGTGGCCAGAGAACACGGGGCAGTGTCTGCCTTCCAGGAAGGAGGGCTCACAAGATGGCGGCCGGGGGCCATGGCTCCCTCCGGATGAGCCTCAGATCGGGATAGAGCTCATTGCCCAGCAGGTAGGTAGTAGAAGAAAATAACTGGAACGGTTCCATAGATTTGTGCGTTGGGAACACACAGCCGTGAATGGGACTTGGGCACGATGGTATCTGAGCTTAGGGTAGCAAAGTTACTACTGGGCCCGACCAGGTGGTGGCGCTGAGTCTTCTAGGGCCTTCCAGGCCCCGGGGGGTTACATGGATGGTGCCTGTAGTCGCTCCCGCCAGACCTTCCGCCAGACCTTCCGTACTGAACAATCATAGTTTCTGCCCCTCCCGCAGCCTGTTCTCTTATAGATTACTTGGTGTTACAGGCCTTGCTGGTGGGCCAGCCCTAAGCAGGCAGGTTTTATGCCCCACGACTCCCCCTCCCCCACCTAGACACTACAGCTCTTTAAAAAGCAGGTGGAAACCTGACCAACTGTTTGCCTCTAAGGTGGCCTGGCACGGACAGCTGTTTCCCCAAAGAACAAGCTAGACCAGCCAGATTCTTGCGATGGGAAAGGTGAAGAGAACTACATGGTAATGGATTCTAAGGCGTGAAAGTTCCAGGTAGAAGGGGTTATGAGGGCCTAGGAGCAAGCAGAAGTCATCGGGAAGTAGGAACTCAGAGTAGACTGTAGCTCAGTCTTACAGAAAAACAGGAAAGCGGAAGGAAGCCGGAGGGAAGTGAGAGAAGGGAGAGAGATCAGGTTACAGGTGAGTCAGACTAATAACATAGCACTCGAGAAAAAGTCCAAGAATTCCAGCTGTCGAGGTTCCTACGGCTGTCCTGGGTCCACTCGCGGTGACCGTGAGGCCTGGTCGGATGACGGTCGGATGATGGCGTCTGGGTGGGCAGTTAAGGGACGGACAGCTGATGCGACCGAGAAGCCTGCATTCTCACGCTGCATCCACGCTGCTCACCACTTCCTAACGCCGGTGCTCCCAGGGCGGCACCCTGGCTTGTGTGCTCAGTGGCGGGGCCTCGGGCTCCTTCGATCTTGTAGCTCGGCGCTCTTGGTCCTTGGAGCCCTCTCCACTCAGCCAGTGGATGGTGAAAGCGACACGAGGGAGGCACCCCTCGTTTTCAGCCACTCTGTCCTACAATCGGACACACTCCAGTTTCTCCACGTCCCTTTGGGCAAACTAGCTTCCTGGCTCTTTCTAGGTTCCAGGAGGCTGGGCAGCCTCATTCCAGCGACAGTTCTATACTTTGTCAGCTGACCTTCCCTAACACGGCTCTTGAATTCCCTCGAACCGTCTCCCCGATTGTCCCTTATCTGTACTACCCTCCCTTCTTTCTGCGTGCTTCCCTTTGCAAGTTACAAACCCCCCAACCCCAGTGAGATCTTTCGCATGCCATCCAGCTGGGTTTAGCATTCTCTGCGACGTGCTATGAAAATCCCAGGGAAATAGACTCTGAGGCTCAATGCCCTACTTGGGCCACTTCAATTTCACGATGATACTGGGGACCTGTCTGCCATCTGAATCCTGTGTTTGTGAACCAGGCCAGCCCTGGGTGGGAGGGGGAAATCGAGAGGCAGATAAAGGGCCATGAGGTTGAAGTTTTCCGCCCCCACGAGGAGGGGCGGAATTGGGATTGGAGATCCTCTACCGTGATGGTTTTTATCAATGTTTTTAGACAGATAGAATTAAGCATTTTTTTTCCTTTCATGTTGCTTAAACAGTATCAGTTTAGCACTCTCAGATTCACTGAAATATGAATAAACAGAAAAGCCAGCATGAGCCGCGAATAAAGGGCGATGACCATAGCTGTTTTCTCACGTAGCTCTAGCAGGAAATCTAAGGACTATGCCTTCTCTAATATGTATCTTTCCAGCTTTAATGGTTTGAAAAACGGTTGAAAAAAAATTTTTTTAGAGTCTCCTGTTGCCTTTCAGATGGAACCTTGTTTTTATACCCCAAAGCTAAAACAGAATTCCTTTCCAGAAGCTCCCTCCCTAGGCTCATACTAGAGCGGTCCCACTTCTGCCATTTACAGATTTAGAGTCTGTCTGTCCACTGTGGTCTGGACATGCAGACATGCACCAATAATCCCAGAGCGGTAGAGACACCATTGATGAGAATTCCTGAACTCCCCTTCCGAGGGTAACTGGGGTGGGACTCACTCAAGATTCCAAGTGGGACAAGCTTAGCATTCGTTCCTTAAGGGGTTTGTGCCAGGGCAAGGCTCTACTTGAGGCTTCTGGTTGCTGAGAGAATCATCGAGTGAGTCTGAGCCAGAGTCCTTAGTGGCTGTAGAGGGTCACGCCAGAAAAGCAAGTTATCAGATGCCAAGCCTAGAGGGGTAATATTAGGGCTGTAGACCAGTGACCAAGCTGAGTTTGGGATTCTTGAGAAAGCAAACGCAGAATAATTCATTTATTCACTCAGTCACTTGTTCACCAAATACTTTCTGAGCATTGATTATATACCACGAATTGCATGTGACCTTGCTGGTGGTCGTTCACGTGGGTCAGCGTCATTTAAAGGCGTACCTCCAAGCAAAGATGGTCTGAATTTAAATCCTGGCTCAGCAACTTACTATGGGTGTGACCTTAGACTAGCTATATAACCTTTTTGTGTGTCAGCTTCCCATCTATAATATAACATGTAACAAATGACAATAATAAAATGACAGGGAACAGAAACGTGCCTCACAAGGTTGCAAGGAGAATTAAACGAGAAGTCTCGTAAAGCGCTGAACACCTGGCACATGGGGTTAAGCATGCGTACATGTTTATCAAATCACTAAAATAGAGTTGGAAGGGACCCCTGTTTTCAAGTTGAGACGGGGTAGACATTGGACCCAAAAAATTCCTTTTGTATTGTACGAAGAAAGGGTCCGAAAAGCAAATGACTGACACGTAGATTTTAGGAATAATTTTCAAGCCAGGAAGTGAACATATTCATTCTATTTTATCGTGTACATGTTTTGCGCTCTGCTTTTTAACCACAAAAGATCTTGTGTCTTACAACAAAAATACATTCAACTGTTCCAAGCATGAGGGCCAACATAATTGCTGTGGACGAGCTTTGAATTTGGTCCTCAACTTTTGAGTTTCGAGCGGTGATGGGAAAGAAGGAAACACAATCGACTGTGCAGTTCTCACCATCACTGAGCGGGAAGCACACGCATTCAGTACTAGAAACCAAGCATTTTTCCTGCAGTCATTGTAAAATAGATGTCTCACGTCGGGTATCACATGAGGGACATTTGTCGCAACAAACATTACCTGGGTGCGTACGTAGGTCCGGAACCAAGGGGATCTGGTTTCGCTTCATTACTTGTTAGCTCTGCGATCTGGGGCATATAACTTAAAATTTTCAGGACTCTGTCTCATCTTAAAATGGGGACGATAATAGCTCCTACATCCTAGAGTTTCTGTAAGAATTAACTGAGATATCAAGTATTTAATATAGTACCCGGCAGTATTGATCCCTCCGTAAATGGAAGATTTTTTTTCTCTCTTTCCTTCTCCCCTCTTCCTCTTCTTTTCTTCCTTCCTCTTTATAATCTCCCCATCTTCCTCCTCCTCTCCTTATTCCCACCATCTGATCTGTTGTATTTGGAAACCGCCCCTTCATATTCATTCTGGGTGCGTATTAATGACGACAACAACAACAGCGAACAGCTCTACGGCACTCACTATGTGCCAGGTGCTAGTCTAAGCATTTTATATCCCTTGATTCATTTAATTTCTGTTGAAAAACTAGGCCAATTATGTACAAGGGTGAAAGCCATGTGGACTATTTAAGGCAGCGTGTTTTATTGGAGGTCGGTGAAGTATCAACAGATAGTGTCGACTAAGTTATGGGACTTACTGGGGTGGTTGGCTTAGGCCAACTCAGACCTGTGCTTTATGGATAAGGGCTCTCACTTTCCTTGGCTCTGCCTTGATTTCTAGACCCACTTATTCAATCACAAGCCTAAGTGTCAGAGGCCCGGACAGAGATGTGATTCTAATAGGGGGTTGTATCCTGGGGTCCATTCGTATGATGCCCCCGCAGTGTGTATGGTGGGCTACATGGGGTCTGGGAACCTTGTGAAATTATGTATGACCCTGTGTTTATATGTATATGTTTCCAGGGTGGTTGGTAGTGTATTCAAATTTTTTTTTTAACGTTTATTTATTTTTGAGACAGAGAGAGACAGAGCATGAATGGGGGAGGAGCAGAGAGAGAGGGAGACACAGAATCGGAAGCAGGCTCCAGGCTCTGGGCCATCAGCCCAGAGCCCGACGCGGGGCTCGAACTCACGGACCGTGAGATCGTGACCTGAGCTGAAGTCGGACGCCCAACCGACTGAGCCACCCAGGCGCCCCGGTAGTGTATTCAGATTCTTTCAAGGGATCTTGGTTCCCGTGATGTTGGCAACTACTATTGAAAAGGAACCAATGAGAAGACTCAGCAAGGCAGCGTCCCTCCTTGATGCGGGAATTTTCTGGGAGAGACTTGGAAAGCATATGTTATTTGTCGTAGGAAATTGCAGCAATACTTGGCCAGACGGTCGGTCAAGGGTATTGCTATTAGGAATTCTGAGATAGCGATGCTGCCTTCGCTCTTAAAACCGACAGGAACATAGGCGTCAGCCCATGGATGTGAGGTGGTGACTTCGGTAGGCTCAGTAGATGGAGAAGAGCAGAAGTGTATTTGGGTTTTATCAGAGTATCTGCGTACCTGTGACAAATTACAATACGTGTAATTGATACTTGGTTGACCCTGCTCAGGGTCCTTTCCTGGGGTCACAGGCCACTTGTAATGACTCCATAGCTGCCTAGTGGCTCTGTGGCCCAGGCCACTCATTCGACGAGTATTTGTCCTGGGCCTACACGTTAGAAAGCTCCCTAGGGGACCGCAAAAGGCAAAAGATAACCAGAGGGGGACGCCCGGGTGGCTCAGTTGGTTGAGGGTCTCACTCTTGATTTCAGCTCAGGTCATGAGCTCACACTTTGTGAGTTTGAGCCCCGCATCGGGCTCCGTGCCGACAGCCCGGAGCCTGCTTGGGATTCGCTCTCTCCCTCCCTCTCTGCCCTTCTCCCCACCGCTCGAAATACGTAAGCAAACATTACAAAAAGATGAGCGGAGGAATTATAATAGCAACACATACTCTGCTTCAGACACTCTTACAAATGTTTGACCTCTACTAAGGAACTTAATTTCATGACAGCTTTATGAGGTAGGTCCCACTCTCCTCGTCACTTGACAGAGGAGGGAATTGGAAGACAGAGAAGTCAGACAGTTTGCCTGAGGTCACACAGTAAATGGCATAGCTGGGACTCAAACCCGGGCAGCGTTGCTCCCGTGCCAATGTCCTTAACCATCATCCTACCCTGCTTTACACTTGGACACTGGAACATACTGTGTCATTGCTACCTGTGTCCCTGAGTATGTCTTCCCATAAAGATGGGAAAGAGCCTTTATATAATCTTTTGGGTTCCCCTCTGGACCTAGCACAGAACTATGGGTATCTAATAGGCCCAGGACGAATACTCGTCGAATGAGTGGCCTGGGCCACGGAGCCGCTAGGCAGCTATGGGGTCATTACAAGTGGCCTGTGAACTGAGAAAAGGGCCCTGAGCAGGGTCTGATGATGGACTCAACCAACTATCAATTACATATATTATAACTGTTCACAGGTATGCAGATCCTCTTATATTCATAAAATAGAAATTTATCTAAAGATGTTACAGGGACGCCTGGGTGGCTCAGTCGGTTGAGCGTCCGACTCCGGCTCAGGTCATGATCTCACGGTCCGTGAGTTCGAGCCCCGCGTGGGGCTCGGTGCTGACAGCTCGGAGCCTGGAGCCTGCTTCGGATTCTGTGTCTCCCTCTCTCGCTGCCCCTCCCCCGCCTATGCTCTGCGTCTCTCTGTCTCTCAAAATAAATAAACATTTTAAACCAAGGGGTTACAGAATTCCTAGTAGCTCTGTGTTACTATGAATTGTCTTAGACAATGGATACTTAGAGTGTAACTTCTACCATTTGTGATGTTTTTATAAAAGAGTCATTTTAAAAGTCAGTAACCACCGAATAGAAAAACACACTTCTCAGTCTGGATAGGCTGGGTTATTCTGTGTAGTAACAAACACACTCCAAATCTCAGTGTTTTAAAACAATAAAGACTTATTTATTGCCCACGCTACATGTCACAAGACAGCTGCTTTCTTTTGATTAGTGTTAACATGCTATCTTTTTCTCCATCCATTTACTTTTTAAATCAATATCTGTCTTCATATTTAAGGTTGGTTTCTTGGGTGTCAGGATGGCCGAGTGGTCTAAGGTTGGTTTCTTATAGAAAATATATAGTTGGATCTTATTTTTGGATCCATTCTGACAACGTGTCTTAATTGGTGTATTTAGATCACTGACCTTTGAAGTGGTTATTGATACATTTGGATTAATATTTACCATATTCGTTGTTTTCTATTTGTTGCCCTTGGTTTTTCTTATTTTTGTCTCCCGCTCTTTTTTCTGCCTTTTGTGGTCGTAACTGAGCATTTAATATTATTCCATTTTCTCTCCTTTTTTCCTAATGTTTATTTTTGAGATGGAGAAAGGGGGGGGAGGTAGAGCGTGTAAGCAGGGGAGGGGCAGAGAGAGGGGGACAAAGGATCTGAAGCAGGCTCTGTGCTGACAGCAGAGAGCCTGATCCAGGGAACAAACTCAGTAACTGTGAGATCATGACCTGATCAAAGTCAGAAGCTTCACTGACTGAGCCACCCAGATGCTTCTCTCCTTTTTTGTAGCATAGAAGCTATACTGTCTTATTTTACTGTTTTAGTGGTTGCCCTAGAGTTTGCAATATACTTTTACAACCAATCCAAGTTCACTTTCAAAGAACACTAACACTTCACAGGTAAGGTCAATAATAACACACATTATAATATTTTTTATATCACACTTATAATATATTCCTTCCTCCTATCCCTCGTATCATTGCTGTTATTCCTTTCACTTGTACGTAAGAGTATATATATACGTATATATAATCAAATACTTTGTTGGTTTTATTTTGAACAAACTTTTATTAGATCAATTAAGAACATGAAGAATAAAGTTTTTATTTTATCTTAACTTATTCTCCGAAGATCTTCTGCTCTCCCTTTCTTTTTTAATGTTTGTTTATTTTTGAGAAAGAAAGAGAGCCAGAGCGCGAGTGGGGGAAGGGCAGAGAGAGAGAGGGAGACACGGAATCGGAAGCAGGCTCCAGGCTCTGAGCCATCAGCCCAGAGCCTGACGCGGGGCTCGAACTCACGGACCGCGAGATCGTGACCTGAGCGGAAGTCGGGCGCTCAACCGACTGAGCCCCCCGGGCGCCCCTGCTCTTCCCTTCTGAATGGACACCTGTTGTGTCTGACCTGTACCGTTTTCCTTCTCTAAAAAGAAACTTTAACATTTCTTGCAAGGCAGGCGTACTGGCAACAACGTCCCTCATGTTTTGCTTTTCTGAGAAAGTCTATATTCTCCGTCACTTTTGAAGGATCGTTTCACACGATGCAGAATTCTAAGTTGGTGGGGTTTTTGTGTCTTCACGCGTTAAATCTTTCACTTCTCTTTTTGTTTGCCTGGTTTCGGAGGGTCAGTTGGATGCAATCCTCATTTTTGCCCTCTACAGGTAAGTTATATAAGTTATATTTTTTCCTCCACCTGCTTTCAGGATTTTATCTTCTCTTGTTCCTTTCCTCCAAGTTTCAAAATGACATGCCTAGCGGTAGTGTTTTGTGTTTGGGGGGTTTTGTTTGTTCTTCTTTTCTTTTTTTGTTTGTTTGTTTGTTTGTTCTCTTTTTGGTTGGTTGCTTGCTTGCTTTTGTTTTTGACCTTATCCCACGTGGTAGTCTTTGAGCCTTCCTGGCTCTGCGGTTTGGTGTCTGCCCTTAACTTTGAGAAAGTCACGGTCATTGTTGTTTCAAATGTGTCTTCTGCTTCTGGCTCTCCTTTCTCTCCTTCTGAAACTCCCGTTACTCAGAAGTCACACCTTTTGTAGCTGGAGCTCCTATTGAGACATCCGCCAGCTCAGAGATTCTCTTCCTCAGCTCTGTCCTGTTTACCCATAAGCTCGTCAAGGACATCCTTCATTTGTTACAATTGTTTGATCCCTGGTATTTCTTTTGGATTCCCTCGGAATGTCTATCTCCATGCTTCCCTGGCCCATCATTTCTTGCACGCAGTCCACTACATCCATCAGAGCCCTTAGCGTGTTCATCATAGTTGCTCTAAATTCCCTGTCTGACGAGTCCGACGTCCCTCCTATCTCTGAATCTAGTTCCGGTGCTTGCCGGAACTGGTTTTTTTTTTTTTGTTTTTGTTTTGTTTTTTGTTTTACCACTTAGCAAGCTTTGTCATTTTTTCGTGACGCCTGGGCCTGAGGTATTGGGTAACGCAAGCCGCTCTAGCTAGGCCTTCGTTGGTGTAGTTAAGGTGTAGGGCAGGGGCGAGCGTTTGATAGTCTAGTCCTCTGATTAGTCTTTTCGTGAGCCTGTGATTCCAGACGGCGAACTGCACCTGCACTTCTCGGTTCTCTCCCCTCTTTCGTGGGTATTTCCTTCCCCCCCCCCACCAAGTCTGTTAAGCTCTGATTAAGTAGTTTCTCCTGAGAGCAGACCTTGTTAAGAACAGAATCCTCTGGAGTATTTCAAAATGGCCCCTTCCTCTTTTTCTGCTGCAAGCACGAGGGGATTTTTCTCTGATACTCCATTTGGGGCTCAGGTAGAGCTCCAGGAGGTAAAGCTCACAAAAGTCTGTGTGTGGGGGGGGGGATGGGGGCGGGCGGGGGGTCCCTGATGATTTGGTCCCCTGGAGTTTTTATCTCTCAGACTTGTCTGCACTCCAGCAACTCGTGAATTTTTTTCCAAGGCTTTTTAAAAAATGTTTGTTTCTTTTTGAGAGAGAGAGAGAGACAGAGACAGAGCAGGAGTGGGGAAGGGGCAGAAAGAGGAAGACGGAGAATCGGAAGCAGGCTCCAGACCCTGGAGCTGTCAGCGCAGAGCCCAAGGTGGGGCTTGAACTCACGAACCACGAGATCAGGACCCGAGCCAAGTCGGATGCTCAACTGACGGAGCCCCCCCCCCCCCCCAGGCCCCCCAGCGGTTTGTGAATTACAGTTCAGGGTTACCCACTACGGAACTGCTTTCCTCAGCCGCTTCAGCTCAGGTAAGTTTTGATTCTCTGTCTTCACCTGTCTTTCTCTCTGATTTGGGGGGAGCCGTAGTTTGCCCTGTGACCTCCTTTCATTTACAGACCAAAATGCGTTGTTGGTTTTTCAGCTTGTTTCGTCGTTTGCTTGTTACCAGGCTGGAGTGGCGACTTCTAAACTTTTTACGTGATGGACCAGAAACCGGAAGTGTGTCTTCTTCCTTTTTTGTCCCCCGTTTACTCCATTCCTTCCTTCTTTTGTGTTTGATTAACTGGTGGTATTCTTTGGATTCTCTTCTCAGTTCTTTTCGCGTGCGCATTAAAGATATTTTCTTAGCGGTCACCGCAGAGGCTATGTTGTAAAGCAACGTCCTAAATTTAGCACACTCTAGCCTTAACTGCATACTCTGCTCCTATACTGCTCTGACCCTCGCCTCTTATGTTATTGTCACAAGTCACATCTTTACATATTGCGTGCCCACTAACAGCCATTTGTAATGTTTTGCGTGTATGTGTCTTTTCATTCTTATAGGAGCTAAAAAGCTCCTCTATTCGTAAAACAAAAATACGGTAACACTGTGCTTCGTATTTACCTGTGTATTTACCGTTACTCGACTTCATCTCTTCATAAGTTCGAGTTACTGGCTGGGATCCTTTCATTTCAACCTGACTGACTCGCCGTAGCATTTGTTGTAGGGCCAGGCTCCGGGGTCGTAAACCCTCAGGTAGTGTTTATCTGGAAAGGTCTTACTTTTCCCTTACATTTGGAGGTATGATTTTGCCGTATGTGTTTTCTTTCAGTCACTGTTACTCAGTTCGCCAATTCAGATGCTAATCTCTCCCAGGAACACCCTGACAGACACACCCAGAAATGACGCATCACTAGCCCAGTCCAGTTGAGGCAGAAAATTAATCATCAAAAGCACTTTCAAATGTCACTCCTCTCCCTTCGGGCCTCCGTGATTTCTGATGAGAATCTCCATTATGATCTTGCTGGGGGCTCACTTGTATATGATGAGTCATGTCTCCCTTGCTTCTTTCAAGGCTGTCTCTTTGTCTGGGGGATTTGACAATTTAATGAGAACGTATTGGATGTGCATCTCTGTGTTTGTGATTCTTAGAGCTCGGCGGGCTTCTCGAATGTGTCGCTTTGTGTCTTTCATCAAATCTGGGAAGTTTCGCTCATTAGCTCTTCAAATATTCTTTCTACGCCTTTCTCCCCTCATCTCTTCCCGGGACTCCCATTCTGTGATGTTGGGATACACAGTGCTCTCTGACACGTCTTGTGGGCTCTGTTAATCTTGCCTCTTTTTCTTTCTGTGTCTCACACTGGGTAGTGGGAATTGCCTTCTCAAATCTTCTAAGGTACTCTCTTGTGAATTTTGGATTTCAGTTCTTGTACTCCTCCGCTCCAGAACATGGTTTCTATCCTTTTGCCGATACTCTTTTGTTTGTACATCATTCTCCTGGCTTCTTTTAGTCTTTTATCCGTGATTTCTTTTTATCTCTTTGAGCATATTTAATAGAGTTGACTTAAAGCGTGTGTTTAGTAAGAAGTTCAATGTCCGTGCTTCCTCTGAGTCGGTCTGTTTATTTGTTTTCTGATTGGACCTTACTTGGTGTCTTGGCATACTTGATCCTTTTTGTTGAAAATTGGACTTGTTTCACATTCTGATGCGTAATCTGGGACACAGGCTCCCTCTACCCACAAGCTAGTTTTTGGTGCTTGCTGTGTGCCGTCACTATTGGCTTAGTGAGTTTTCCCAACTGCTTTTGTAAGAGCTGTGTTCTTGGTGTCGTGTGAACATTTTAGCATATGTTCAGCTCTTGTTTTGACAGACATTTACTTGAATGCCAGAAGAAGAGAGAGAAGAAAAGGGAAGGGGAAGGGGAAGGGAAAAGAAAAAAGAAAAGGAAAAGAACAAAGAAAGAAAACCTCTGACACTCTGCAGATTTACTCTGTGCTGGCCACTTCCTTTAACACTTAGCTAGGCTGTTGACAACTCTGCCTTAGCCTTCACTTCTTTGCGCCAAGCCTACAGAAGGAGGCTTAAGGTCGTCTAGGGTCTTTTCTTTTTTTCTTTCTTCTTTTGTAAATTTTTAACGTTTTTATTCAGCTTTGAGAGACACAGAGAGACGGGCTGCGAGTGGGGGAGGGGCAGAGAACGAGGGAGACACAGAATCTCAAGCAGGCTCCAGGCGCTGAGCCCTCAGCACGGAGCCCGATGCGGGGCTCGAACTCAGAAACCGCGAGATCGTGACCCGCACCCACGCTGGACGCTCAATCGACTGAGCCAGACTTCAGTCTGCCCCTTTAGGCTGCCTCCAGACAGATTAGAGTCTGGAGTTCAACGTTGAGAATAAGGTCTGCTCCGCTCCCTCTGGAAACAAGAACCAGGACTCACAACCGCGACCGTGGGCTGCTATCTTCAAGACTGAGGCTGAGCCAGGGAGGGAGGTGGGGAAAGGGACAAGTAAAAATGCCACAGAGCTTTCCTACTCTTTTTAAGGTGCCTTTTTCTCGATTCAGCATTCACCTGGTTGCTGCGAAACTTGGACCGTTTCACAGAGTTGTTACAAAGTTGATCCTCACAATTTGTGCCTGATTATTCGACGTTTCTATAGAGGGGTGGACCCTGCAATACAGCTACTCTGCCCTTTTCACTGATATCATTTAGATCTATGCTTTTTATCTCTTTTATCTTAAAAGAAATCTCAAGCAATAAACAAACAAACAAACGAACGAACGAATAAAATAAAAAATCTCAAGCCAATCGTGGGTGGCTGTGGTACTTTAGCGAAAATCTCAGGCCTCTTTGGTAAAGGTCAGCTTGCTAGCAGATATGAAAAATAAACTCATTTCGCATGTCTTTTATATGGTCTTCCTTTCCAATATCAGTGTTCTTACTCGTAACATGGAAGAGGGTATTATTGCATGGTAGTTAAGAGCATGGTCTTGAATGGAAAGATATGGGAACGACTGTTGTCTCTGCTTTTGCTAGCTGTTTGACCTTGGGCAAGTCAGTTGATCCTTAATTTCTATGAGTCTTAGTTTCCGTGTTTGTAAAATGACACTGATTCCTACCTCCCTGGGTTGTAGTGGAGAGTAAGGTAATGGATGTGAAATATACATGGCACATATCACATTGTGCTTGGCATTCCCCATTTTGCCTCTAGATCTACTCTACACTGTCATCTGCCCTGCATTTTATCCTGGAAGGCTGACTACTGTGGACTACCTCAATGGGCTTCCTGGCCCTTGGGCTTCTGGTTTGGTTTGGCCAATGGGATGGCCACCAGGAAATCCGAAAAGGAGATGAGAGAGAATTTAGGGTATTTGCTTTCTGGTTTCCTCCCAACCGGGGTGCAGTTTGGCAGTGACTTTGTTCACCTACCTAAGGCCATCTTTCTCTACCTCTGGATGCGTTGCCTCCCTTGGTTCATATCCCTACGTCCTTGGATTAAACTCTCTTCAAGTATTCCTCTTGAACATGCTATCTCTTTTCCTGTCAGAGTCTTGCCTTTTACGGGGATCCTCAACAAATTGTAATTCTGGTGTAATTTTTATTTTTATGTAATGTCTTATTTATATTTCAGAGAGAGAGAGAGAGAGAGAGAACAAGCAGGGGAGGGACAGAGAGAGGGGGACCGAGTGTCCAAAACGAGCTCTGTGCTGACAGCAGCGAGCCTGATGTGGGGCTTGAACTCATGAACAGCTAGATCATGACCCGAGCTGAAGGATTGCTCAACTGACTGAGCCATCCAGGTGCCTCTTTTTTTTTGTTTGTTTGTTTTTTAATGTGGTGTACTAATAGTGCCTACATCATAGGGTTGACGTGAGGACCGAATGCGTTAATGCATGTAAAGTACCTAGAAAAGTTCTGGGCACTGAATAAAAATTTTAGAAGTGGTAAATGAGATCATTGGAACTCATGTGGTCCAGGATTGTTTTGGGGACCCCTGTCTCAGGCAAGGGCGGAAATCTTATAGCTAACAAGCCCTGGTTTTGATGTGTCTGCCTCGTCAGATGTCGCGGCATAACCCCAGAATTTGGACAAGTCCGTGATGAATGCATTGGCTCTGATGACGAGGGCTTTGGGTCTTCCCAGGTGGCCCCTTGGTCCGAGCTTCATGTTTCATGGGAACATACATGATATACTAGGCCTCTAGAAGTCCTGACGGATCTGGTGGAGGCTTTTACAGAGACTGCTGTGTCCACCAAAAGAGATTTTGTGGCACAGAGTATGTGACCACAAGTGTTTTCGAAAAGAGCACAGAGGCGGCATGGTAACCCTCCTCGGGGCAGTCAGGAGGTGGCAGAGAAGTCAGTGAAGCAGGTGAAGCGGTAATTTTTCGAAGCTCCTGGTTAAAGCCTATGCTCTACCTTTATGTCCGGTGGCCTTATAAAGTAATAAACCAGGCATCATTGACCTTATTTTCTAAACGAGGAAACTGAGACCGACGGTGACACATCTAGAAAGTGGAGCTGCTAAGAACCTCAACCAGATGTTTCTGACTCTTGGTCCAATTCTCTTTGAACTAATGGTACTTCTCATTCCTGTGACTTAGTTTCCATGATTTAGCTTTCTGTGAACACACCAGCGGTCAAAGGCAGAGGAAAGGGCACTAGCCAGACATACACCAGTGGGAAGGAGCATGCGAAACCAAGAGCCTTTTGGTGACTAGACAGGTGGATTCAGAGTTCAGAAAGACCAAACAGATCCCATCCCCAGCACTGGAAGTAGTTTGATCATAGGTTGAAATAGCTGGAAATGAAGCTGATGAGTATGGTGAGCTGGGGAGAATCGCTCTCTCTCACTGGAAAATACGCAAAAGTCATTGTGCCCTCACTATACTCTGACAGAACTACGCTCTTGGCTCCAATAATACTTGGGTACATTGACTAATTTTTTGTTGTTGTTGTTGGGAGGACGGAGCCCAAGAGCCTGATGCTAAGATGTTGGCCAAGCTTGCATTTCTCAAGTTAAGGTGGTGGGGCAACCCTCTTCGTGATGGTTTTGCAGGTAGCGTTCAGGCATGGCAGGGTCTGTAGATAGGAAGGAGATCCTATTGGGTTGTAGGTCTCCTTAGCCCTTGACTCTCATATCGGAACCTAGTTGGACTGGTGATCCCGAGAACTTATTGAGAACCTTGATGAGTATAGTCAGCAAGTTCTTACGCATGGCTCAGAAATGTCATGACACCCTGACCTACTTTTATCAGCATTATCTTTTAACTGTGATAATAGTACAATTTCCCTGTCATAGGAATTACTCATCGTGTTTGAATCCCCGTGGTATATTCATTCACTCAACCAATATGGGTTGAGCCCCTAATGTATACCATGTACTTTGGGAATCTAATGGCGAGCCAAAACACACTCAGAGTCATCTTCATGGAACTTTCGTACCAGAAGGAGAAAGAGGCATTCATCAACCATTGATTGCTGGTGCCTAGGCTCATTCGAATGCCTAGGGCTTTGACCCCATCTTAAAAGAAGAGCTCTCTGATTTGGGCTTATCTTAGGGGATGGAAATAAAACTGATATTTGCTGATCGTCTCCTTTACACCAGGTACTTTATTGACCTACACGTTCGCACTTAATTCCCATTTGCGAGGAACGTATTATTTCTCCTCATTCTTACAGACGAGGAAATGTTGGTGCCTCCAACATGAGGCAGTGCAACATCACGACAGCTCATAGACTCAAAGGATCTTGGCTTCTCTCTATAGAAGTTTTTATAATCTTTGTGATCAGTTGAGAACTCCATTCATTAAAATAAAATAAATTGTAAATTATCTCAGATTCATCCATTGTCTCTCCCTCTCCCAATCCTGTTCCCCAGTTCACCTTTAAGGATCGTGCTTTGTCTTCCACTGTGCCGTGTGTGTGGCTCGAATATTGACGAAAAGGTTGACGGTGTTCTCAAAGTGCTGCGAAGGAAAGGAAACTCGAAAAACAGAAAATAATTTCTCGTGAAAGGAAAGCATGTCATTTCCCTGAGGAATAGAATACTGTTTTGTAGCTTAGTTATGTCATTAGCCATCAAGCTGGGCTTCCCTGCTGTAAAAATATTCTCTGCAAGCAATGTAAGTTTAGCTGGCCTTGACTTTGTTTGTTGTTCTAAATGTGATTGACATAAACATTTATTAGCCTGTTACATGGTGAATAAACAGGATTGTTAGGGAGGTTGTTGCTGTATTAATTTTGATTTTATTTCTCCGTTCCTCTTTCTCGTTTCCCCCTTCACCATCCCATCCGAAAAAGTGTGGAAGCTCAACAGTGTCCACCAGTGGCCAAACGAGGGAATAACCGTGTGCACACACAAGAAAAAGTAGGAGATTGAAATGCGGGCAGTAATGACTCTCTCTAAAGACTGCCGTACATGATGTGAAAATGACGCTTCCAGGCCAGGCCCAGATTTTGTGATGGATTAGAGAATAGGGTTTTTTTTTGGGGGGGTGGGGTGGGAAAATCTCCGTTCCGTATTTGCTTAATGAAGAGACCCTACTTCTGTAGAGGATTAAAGCCACAACACTAGAGAGTTTTCTAAGTTGTTAAAACTCATCATATTCACTACCACTTGAGTATTACTGGAAACCAAAAGTGCCTTTGTTTTCAAAGCCCACCTTGTCCTCAGTCGTTACCAGAGATTCCAACTCTTCTGGAGATGTTTTAAGGATAGTGGAGGGAAATGTATATTTGATCTCCTGGGGCAGTTATTCTCACGCTCTAGTGTGCGTAAGAATGTCCTGGAGAGTGTGATAAAAATGCAGAAATAAAAAAACACAGTGCTGCTGCCGCTGAGACCCCACCTTAGGAATGAAGGACTTAGTCCCCCAGATGCTGGGAGTGCTCTGCACTGCCAGCCTACAGCTTCCAGTGCTTTCTGGGAATTTCCCTCAGTTGAAGACCTCATCGAAGACCATACCACATTCTTAGCATAGGGAACCTCTGGGTTGATGCCCTCTGAGATCTTGAATCCTGACATTCCTTGAACCTTCTGCTTTTGCAGAAGACCACGTTCCTCCTTGTGAAGAGACGGGGCTTTCGCCTTAGTGGGAGACGACGCAGAGGCTTCTCCACCTCAAGGAAACATCTGCCCCCCGCCGCCCCCCGAGATCTGACCCACCTTACCTTATAGCCGGGAGGGCAATGACTACGGTCACTCGCAACTTAATTCAGGTGGGGCATGCTTGGCTTGCTAAAGGGAGAAGGGGAGCAATGCCCTAAGGGAGCTGTAGGGCTTAGCTAGCATGTATTGGTGACATGTACCAATGGAGTACTTATTGGACTAGGTTCTAAGGGATCTAGATTATGGATCAAAGTGGGGGGGGGGGATAAAGCAGAATGTGGATGAGTTAACAGGAACTGCTCTTCCGGGATGAAAGATTTAATACCTTGCCAAAGACCCTGAGACCCAGGGTAAACATGTTGGTAAGATGACTCCTAGAAAGCTGGAGAAAGTGGGATTAACAGCCACAGAGATGGAGGCATCCTCGATACGTTTATGTAGAGAGAGGAAACCCTGTTCCCCAGGCGGACCGGGAGGAAATTCCATTTACCAAAGCGATACGGATGGGTTGCCTAGTTCCCAGATGTGGGCCTGGTGTCTGACCCAGCAACTGAAGGGGAAGCTGATTCCTTAGGAGGAAGGACCCAGGAATATCATGAAAACGTACACTGTAGTGATTCCTCCAGTCCTTCCTAGAAAGGACACGTGACCACACGGGGGAACTGAACGCTGAGGAAAGATGAGCACCCAACCATTTTGAGGACGATTGGACACAGCGTTCAAGTTAATATGGGTATCCTGTGATTCAAAGTATTATCATGGCCCCATTGTTAAAAAGGAGTTATATGAGGGCCAGATAATAAATGGATTCTTGGCCTAAGGCTGGTTCACTGTGAGTCTGTTAGGACCATAGACCCATCCATTGTTCGTTTCCCTATTTCCTAGTCTATAATTAGAATGGATGTGGGGCGCCTGGGTGGTTCAGTCGGTGAAGCCTCTGACTTCCGCTCAGGTCATGATCTCACCGTTTGAGGGTTTGAGCCTTGCGTCGGGCTCTGTGCTGACAGCTCAGAGCCCGGAGCCTGCTTCAGATTCTGTGTCTCCTTCTCTCTCTACCCCTCCCACGCTCACACTCTGTGTCTCCCTTTCTCTCTCTCTTACAAAAATAAATAAACATTAAAAAACAAATTTAAAAAGTTTAGAACGGACATACATGGTTCGTGGGCAGAACTCCTGTGAAGCAAGAGCTCTTGTAGTAGGGAAGGCCAAATAGAAGCCTTTGAAATGTACCTCCCCTATGCTATACTTGACTAAGGCAATAATTTAATTTAATTCAACAGTATTGCCTCCAGAAAAATGAAATGCGTATTTGAGGTCATCTAGTGACTATGCAGCCAGAGGTATATACCAGGAACTGCTTTCTATCAGTCTTACCAAGAAAAAAGTTGGGGCAGGCCAAGAAGTAAGTCAGTCTTACCAAGAAAAAGGTTGGGGCAGGCCGAGAAGTAAGTCAGTCTTACCAAGAAAAAAGTTGGGGCAGGCCGAGAAGTAAGTCAGTCTTACCAAGAAAAAAGTTGGGGCAGGCCGAGAAGTAAGTCAGTCTTACCAAGAAAAAGGTTGGGGCAGGCCGAGAAGTAAGTCAGTCTTACCAAGAAAAAGGTTGGGGCAGGCCGAGAAGTAAGTCAGTCTTACCAAGAAAAAAGTTGGGGCAGGCCGAGAAGTAAGTCAGTCTTACCAAGAAAAAGGTTGGGGCAGGCCGAGAAGTAAGGCAGTCTTACCAAGAAAAAAGTTGGGGCAGGCCGAGAAGTAAGTCAGTCTTACCAAGAAAAAGGTTGGGGCAGGCCGAGAAGTAAGGCAGTCTTACCAAGAAAAAAGTTGGGGCAGGCCGAGAAGTAAGTCAGTCTTACCAAGAAAAAGGTTGGGGCAGGCCGAGAAGTAAGGCAGTCTTACCAAGAAAAAGGTTGGGGCAGGCCGAGAAGTAAGTCAGTCTTACCAAGAAAAAAGTTGGGGGAGGCCGAGAAGTAAGTCAGTCTTACCAAGAAAAAGGTTGGGGCAGGCCGAGAAGTAAGTCAGTCTTACCAAGAAAAAAGTTGGGGCAGGCCAAGAAGTAAGTCAGTCTTACCAAGAAAAAAGTTGGGGCAGGCCGAGAAGTCAGGCAGTCTTACCAAGAAAAAGGTTGGGGCAGGCCGAGAAGTAAGGCAGTCTTACCAAGAAAAAAGTTGGGGCAGGCCGAGAAGTAAGTCAGTCTTACCAAGAAAAAGGTTGGGGCAGGCCGAGAAGTAAGGCAGTCTTACCAAGAAAAAAGTTGGGGCAGGCCGAGAAGTAAGTCAGTCTTACCAAGAAAAAGGTTGGGGCAGGCCGAGAAGTAAGTCAGTCTTACCAAGAAAAAGGTTGGGGCAGGCCGAGAAGTAAGTCAGTCTTATCAAGAAAAAGGTTGGGGCAGGCCGAGAAGTAAGTCAGTCTTACCAAGAAAAAGGTTGGGGCAGGCCAAGAAGTAAGTCATCGTAAGTTGGAAGCAGCACATCTACAGGCAGGAGAGGAGCACGAGTAAGACGAATGAACAGTTGCCCAGACTCCCATGTTATTCACCGTTATTACACCAGCTCCTTTTCCTCAATCCATACTTATGGCCGCATAGGAAGTCTCTTATGATTAGCTGATGGAGAGGGAAAAAGCCAAGGTTAAGTCATGGTTGGGTCATCTAGGTATGAAGAGCAAACCAGCCAGGCTGCAGTCCAGCCCCCAATCAAGGGTGGTCTTGAGAGACACTGGAAGAAGTTTTCCCAACGTCTTGGCAGAGCTTTGGGAGATGTACCTAGTCATCTATTTTATGTGGAGAGGAAAGTGTAGAAGTTTAAGATTCGAGCATCTATGGATGAATCAACAGTGACAAATCATTTTGTGAGCTAGTCGGGAGGCTTCAAGGAGAAAGGTTGGAAGACTGAGCATAGAAGGTTTAGGGTAGAGCCATGTGGATGGACTTTTAGGAGTAGATCGGAAGTGTGGATATCTTTGGGTTGCATATTCAGAACACGGAAGAGACATTAAAGAGACACAGAAGAGACATCAAGCAACCAAGTAGGTGTAACAACTTGGCCAGATAATGGTAGTGAACCTTTGTCATCAGCCACCCCAAACATGAGCTCCCACTCACCAATGTTGATCTTGCTGTATCACTGCTGCGAATGCCGAATCTGTCAGGACCAACTCTGAGTGTTTTATGTGGCGTCTTCTCTTGAGGAGACCCACGGGCTACTTGATGGAAACTTGACTACGTTGGACCCCTTCCATCCTGGAAGGGGCAGGAGTTTATCTGGGCTAGAATCAGCACATCTTCTTGGTATGAGTTTGTCTTTCGAAGGCAGATGCCCAACTGACTGAGCCACCCAGGCACCCCAATATATTCTTTTTTAAAAAAATGTTTATTTATTTATTTTGAGGCAGGGAGGGTCAGGGAGAGAGAGAGAGAGGGAGAGAGAGAGAGAATCCCAAGCAGGCTCCGTGCTGTCAGCACAGATCCTGACGTGGGGCCTCAACCTCACAAACCATGCGATCATGACCTGACCTGAAATCAAGAGTCAGACGCTTAACCCCGTGAGCCACCCAGGTGCCCCTGTAGTATATATTCTTAGTCAAAGACATGTGTAAGGTGCTGTGTTCCCAGTTGGTGGAACACAGGAGTCTGGCAACCAAAGTGGCGAAGTATGAGCGTCCCTGCTCATCATCAGTTCCAGTAATCCACCTTGGGGACTTCGTGCTTTCCATCGTATTTATAGGTTCGGGGGGATTCGATGCTCTAGTGCCCCAAACGAACCAGCAGGCGAGAAGAGAAGTGACCATTTTGGCAGGGGTAACTGATTCTGGTCATCACGGAAGGAGACGGAGCTACCATTACATAACGGGGACGGGAAGGAGTATGTGTGGCACCCAGGCGACCCACCTCTTGGTACTACCTTGAGGCGCCAATTGGGAGACACAAGGACAATTGCAGCAGCAGCCAAAGCCTGAGAAAGGACCAATGGCCGCTGAGGAACAGAGGTCTGGGTCATGCCACGAGCAAGCTGTCTAGACTTGCAGAAGAGTTATTTGCACTTGGGAGGAATGTAGAATGGGCAGTAGAGGAGGGAGAGGAGGAATGTCATGATGGCCTTGATTCTAGCCACAGCAGCACTGTCCTTTAGCCCACTGACCTTCTTAGAAGTTTCCCCAAGAATAGAGGCTTACCAGAGTCTGGGAGATGTTGTTCCCAGGAACTTCTCTGAAAAAGTAGATCCAGACACCATAAGATATAGACGGTCGCGGAGGGGGGGGGGGATGGCACCGAGCCCACTCTCAGGCTAACGTACTTGTACTCCAGCAGCTGAGAGCACCACTCAGTTGTCAGCCCTGCCCGGGAATCTCCCTCAGCTGAAGAAAGCCGTTCCTCCTAAGGTCAGGCTTGCCATCTTGGATTGAACCCACAAGCGATGGCTGAGTGACGATGGGCTACAGAGACCTGGTTCGCCCACCTCAACTCAGGGCAACCGTTAAAGGGCCATCTCTGCTTCAGCGCTCACTGTGGGGTCAGCTGAGCTCCCTCCTTCATGCCTTCATGGTCTTCAGATGACATCTTGGGAAACACTGTCCTTCTAAGCCTGTTTTGATTGCCTCCTGTTCACATTCTTGGTGAGAGAGGGATCCATTAGGTTTGGGGGGGCCCCGTAAAGCCCAAAGATGGCAAGGCCACACATAAAATTTTAAGCCTTACAATACAAAGACGTAGTCTTCTAGAAATCCGAGCAATCATTCTCTCCTCTGCCATGCAAAGTAAGGACTTCCCTAGAGCTCCTTTAAGGGCCTGCTTTCCACCTATGAGTGGGAAGGGAAATTGAGGACCTTTTTATTCTTGAGTTTCTTTTAATATTTATTTATTTATTTTGAGAGAGAGAGGGAGAGAGAGAATCCCAAGCAGGCTCCGTGCAATCGGCACAGAGCCTGATGAGGGGCTCGATCCCACGAAATGTGAGACCGTGACCTGAGCTGAAGTCCAGAGTCGGACATCTAACTGACTGGGCCACCCAGGTGCCCCTTATTCACGAGTTTTAAAGATTTGTTAAGGAGGTAGATCTCCTGTGGAGTGTTCTTATCACAATCAGCTAAGTAAATACTAAAATATATATAAATAAGAATAAAAATATATGTTGAAGGTCAAAGCTAAATTTTATTCAATATTTGTTTCTCATTTAAGTTCTGCCCTCCCCCTAGTAAGAGTGAAAAAAAAAAAAACACATGTTTTCCTTCTTTAGCATTTCCTCTTTCTCAGGCTCGTAGTCTGGGGTGGTCGTTGGGGTAGCGCTGAGTCAGCATAGGCCCTTAGCCATGGTGATGGGATAAGGAGTGCTCATGTAACCTTCTAGAAATGCCCTGAAGGCTACTGTGCAGAATCACACATATTTCAAAACGGGAAGTTCCAAGCCACCCCTTCCCCCATTTGCTTTATGATGCTACCATCAGGAATTTCATTCAAAGTCATAGAAAATTTAGGTAAGAGAGATTGCTTTAGGGGCACCTGGGTGGCTCAGTCAATGGAGCATCCGACTCTTGACTTTGGCTCAGTCATGATCTCACGATTCATGAGATCAAGCCCTGTGTCAGGTTCTGTGCTGATAGCAAGGAGCCTGCTTGGGATTCATTCTCTCTCTCTCTCTCTCTCTCTCTCTCTCTCAAAACAAGTAAATAAACGTCAAAAAGAGAGAGATTGCTTTAAACTTCCATGCAGAGAATTCTTTGGTTACCCTTTACATAGAGCTCAGTTTCCCTCTGTGGACTGTGATTGTTTGGGTGTTTTTAGACGATAAGTATGCATAAGGTGGCCTAGTGTTGCCTGGGAGGGAGCTGAATAAATTCGCACCGCCTACTGGGGCCCCAGGAACCCAGCTGTGCCTTTCTGAGGATGCCTCTCAATTTTGTAGGCACTGGTTCCCAACTTAACACATTAGAAACACCCAGGGAGTTTATTATTATTATTATTATTTTTCAGTGTTTATTTATCTTTAACGGAGAGACAGACAGAGCATGAGCCGGGGAGGGGCAGAGAGAGAGGGAGACACGGAATCCGAAACAGGCTCCAGGCTCCGAGCTGTCAGCACAGAGCCCGACGCGGGGCTCGAACTCACGGACCGCGAGATCGTGACCTGAGCCGAAGTCGGAGGTCACGAGACTGGGCTCTCATCCAGTGTGACTGTTGTCCTTATAGAAAGGGGACGTTTGGATACGGGGACACATACATGCAGAGGGAGAAGACAATGTGAAGAGACACGGGGAGAAGACGGCCATCTGGAAGACAAGAAGAGAGGCCTGGGACAGATCTTTGCCTTACGGCCCTCGGAAAGAACCAAGGCTGCCAACGCCATGACCGTGGACTTCTAGCCTCCAGAACTATGAGACGATACATTTCGGCTGTTTAGGCCACTTAGTTTGTAGTACTTTGCTACAGTAGCCCTGGGAAACGAAAACCGGGTCAAATTTTGGCATCCCTGGCTCCCAACGAATATCCTTCCACTGTTTCACGAGAATGCCTCCCCCTTGCCGGCACGTGCCATCCGGATTTATTGCCCCCGCACTCTTCTTTGTGTTTGTCTTCTACTAGCTTTCTGGTCTCTTCATTCTATGCATGCAAGTGCCCCAACCTTCTTTGTTGTCCCAAGTGCCATTATTGTCCTGTAAGACTTCATTGTCCACGCAGGCAACCAACCGGATGGTTCCTGGTCCTCTTTAGCAAATGAAACTTCTCGTTTCACTTCAGCTATTCCTATAGTCACCCTGTGGACCTTGTAATCGCCAAGAAGTTGTGTTGTGTTTTGTTTTGTTTTTTTTTTTAACCTCTGAGATCCTGACCTTCAGCAGCTCATCCATTGACTGCAACCCCAGAGCAAAGGGTAATTAATCGTCCTCGCCGATTCTAACCAAGTATCAGGTAGAGTTAAGCTACTGCCTTTCTAGATCCCTCAGGCTTTCATTCCTGCCGCACCTGCTAGGGGGCTTCAGTGAATGGAGAAGGACATTTTAGAGCTTCTCAAGGCTCCTTGGGCTGGCATGACTCAGGCTCTTCCGTTTATGGAATAGCCCTTCCGTTTTGTCTCCCTCTATACCACACCCTTTAAGATAAACTGGTGGTTTCTTTGTGTTAACACACGCGAGCTCGATCATATGTTAATGTGATCATGTTAATACATGTTAACATGTGTGAGCTTGATCAATTCAGTGATCCGGGTTTGGAAACAACTGTATTGACTTATTTGATTTTATTTTTAAATGTTTATTTTTGGGACAGAGGGGGGGAGACAAAGCCTGGGCAGGGAAGGGGCAGAGAGAGAAATGGACACACAGAGTCCGAAGGAGGCTCCGGGCTCTGAGCTGTCAGCCCAGAGCCCGATGCAGGGCTCGAACCCACGGACCGCGAGATCGAGACCTGAGCCGAAGTCAGACGCTTAACCGACTGAGCCACCCAGGCGCCCCATATTGACTATTTTAAAATTTTTTTTTTTTTTTTTCAACGTTTTGTATTTATTTTTGGGACAGAGAGAGACAGAGCATGAATGGGGGAGGGGCAGAGAGAGAGGGAGACACAGAATCGGAAACAGGCTCCAGGCTCCGAGCCATCAGCCCAGAGCCTGACGCGGGGCTCGAACTCCCGGACCGCGAGATCGTGACCTGGCTGAAGTCGGACGCTTAACCGACTGCGCCACCCAGGCGCCCCCATATTGACTATTTTAAAGGACAGTGAAACCTCACGTGTTGCCAGAAGGCCGTTCTCATCTTCCTCGTTCTTTTGCTAGTCACAACACTCTATTCCTGTCGAGCATTCTTCCTCCGCTCTAAGTGGTTGGGGTAAAGCTACTAACCAGTCCCAGCCACCTACCTGCCACCCCAAGCCATTGGCTGCGCATGGGGTCTAGGTCCGGGCAGAGTACCCCAGACACAAGGATTGGTTCAGGGCTGAACGTATCACCCAGACAGGGCAAAACGTAATTCTCCCTGAGCCTTTTCTTGGGGAGTTAGCCAGGAAGACTAACTTTTTCTCTATGGTGGCTGAGCTGGACAGACGTGAGGGTAGCTGTCTTCCCCGACGTGTGGAGAAGGCTTGTTTGAAGAGGAGAGCTTATGCAGAGAGCAAAAAAAACAACGAGATGTGTCGAGAAAAAGACCACACACACATCATCGTAACCATAAAGGCTCTGCTTAATGCAGAGGGTACACTACCTGATATTCCAGGTAGAGAGAACCAGTGGGGCAAATCCAAGCCCATGTCCTAGAGAGGGAGCTTAAAATCAGGAGCCAAAACAGACGTGATATCCAAAACGCCAATGGAAGGAAGCAAGCGTTTCTGCGAAACAACAGAACCAAGAGCTGCGAAATAGAGGGGGAACCGATCAGAAGTGGGGGAAGGTCTGAACTAAGTAAAGAAGGGCCCGGTGCGGGTCAGTTTCCCTTTAAGGATCTCTAGGTGGGTGGGTCCTAGAAGTGTCAGGCTGGCTTGAAGATACAGAATGAAGGGACACTGCTCTGTCCCGCCCTCAGCCCCTGACAGCTGGGATTTGGCTAGCCTTTTGGGTGCAGGGCTGAAATATAGTCTCAGATCTTTTCAAAAAGGGAGGCTTCTAATGCTCCCCCTTCTGGGCCACCCCTCCCAGTGAACTAGATGATACAGTAGAACTGGCAATGGCATTGGTGGCAACGTAGTATCTGTTTCACTTTGGTTTCCTGCCTTGAGCTGTAGGCACGAAGCGAAGAGGACAGTTAAGCAGGCTAGTTGTCGCAGCAATTAATCCGTCTCATAAACATCCATCGAGTTCCCACCGCGTATAGTTACTGTGCTAGGAAATGAGAATATGGCAATGAGTAGCACAGACGGGAATCCTGTTTTCATGAGAAACCCGCTTGGTCTCTGCTGAGAGATCTGGTAGTAGCCTTATGAGGGTCCCCTTGTACGTGAGGGGTTCGTTTTCTCCCGATGCTTTCAAAATTCTCCTTCTTTTCTCTTTGATTTTTGACAGTTTTATTATAGTGTATCTCATTGAAAAACTAATTGGCTTGAATGTGTATTAGCTTCATGTAACTGGATATCCATATCGCTCCCGGATTTGGGACGTTTCCAGCCATTTTCTTTCTTTCTTTGTTTTAATGTTTTTATTTATTTTTGAGACAGAGAGAGAGACAGAGCATGAGCAGTGGAGGGGCAGAGAGAGAGAGAGGGACACAGAATCTGCAGCAGGCTCCAGGCTCCGAGCTGTCAGCACAGAGCCCGACACGGGGCTCGAACTCACGGACTGTGAGATCATGACCTGAGCTGAAGTCGGACGCTTAACCGACCGAGCCACCCAGGTGCCCTGACCATTTATTTCTTTTAAAAAGTTTTCTCCCCAGGGGCACCTGGGAGGCTCAGGTCACGATCTCACGGTTCGTGAGTTCGAGCCCCGTGTCGGGCTCTGTGCTGACAGCTCGGAGCCTGGAACCTGCTTCCGATTCTGTCTGTCTCTCTCTGCCCCTCCCCGGCTCATGCTCTGCCTCTCTCGCTCTCTCAAAAATAAATAAACGTTAAAAAATAAAATAAAATAAAAAAAATAAAAAGTTTTCTCCCCGTTTTTCTCCCACTTCTCCTTCTGGGACTCCAGTAACGAATGTTTTGCTGCCGCCAAAATTAAAAATAGAACTACGACATGATCCAGCAACACCACTTCTGGGTATATATCGAAAGGAGACAAAATCAGTATCTCAAAGGGACATCTGCATTCCCATGTTTATTGCAGCATTATTCACGACAGCCAAGATAGGGAGATAACCTAAGTGTCCATTGGCAGATGAATAGGTAAAGAGAATTATATATCATGGGATAGTATTCAGCCTTTACAAAGCAGGAAAGCCTTGCTTTTGCAACAACGTGGATCAACTTGTACCGTATTGTATACTGGAAATTTGCTAAGAGTAGATGTTAAGCATTTCCACCACACATACACAAAAAGGTAACTATGTGAGATGATGGATGTATTGATGAATTGTTTCACAATGTATACGTATATCAGATCTTCACATCGTTCGCTTTAAATATGTATAATTCTATTTTTCACGTATACCTTAATAAGGCTGGCAAAAACACGGCATTAGCTGGGCCACAGACATCATGGGATACTCTGATCAACTTTGACGCTTGTTGAGAATACGCTCTCACTCATAGCCAGAGCAGATTCTAGGCACCTGCCGGGATCCAGCTTCATGAACACCGAGGTTCTTCTAGGTGGTTCTGATAGACAAAGGATTAGCTGGCAGACAGTGGTTCCTTTGATAGACCGAGTAATGGTTCCCCCCCAAATGTCCAGGTTCTAATCCCTGGCACCTGTGAATGCTTTACTCTTACACGGCGATAGGGATTTTGCAGTGCGATTAAATTACAGATTCGGGGGCAGGGGGATTATCCAGGATCATCTGTGTGGGGGTCCAATCTAATCCTTGCAAGTGGGAAGTAGGAGGGTGAGAGTGAGAGACAGAGTGGAAGATGCTCCGTTACTGGCTTTGAAGATGGAGAAGAAAAGGCCATGAGCCAAGGTATCTGAGCAGCCTCTAGATGCTGAAAAGGCAAGCTGCTCCTCCAGACCTTCCAGAAGGAACATAGCCCTGATGACACCTTGATCTTCACCCAGTGGGGACCTGCTTTGGACTTCTGGCCTCCGCTATTGTAAGATAATAAATTCGTCGTTTAAAGACCCTAAGTTGGTGTCTGTCCGGGGCTCTGTGCGTGACACCGTTTTCAGGCCTTCGTCGTGTATTTGGGGGGCATCTGCTGTTCATCTGGCATCTCACACTGGGCCGTGAGAATATGAGGCTGAATCAGGCATGATTCTTCCCTTAAGGAAGGAGTAACCCGTCTCAAAGGAAGTCAATTAAGTGAACTTGGCCATGACATTAAGTCAGTGTGATAGTGTGCTAAGGTAGAGGTGAGCTCAAGGCCCTGAAGAAAAGGGCCACCTCAACCAGCCTGCGCTCAGCCAGAGAAGGTTCCTGGAGGAGAAGGAAATCGAAGCCGAAAGCTTCATTGCGGGTTGGCAATGGGGAGCAATGTGGGATGGGAGAAGGGGGAAAAAGGGAGGGAATGGAAAGTAGATAGGCCCCTAAGCCCCAAGTCAATTACAGTTCTGGTGTAGGGCAAATGCCCCTTTCTGCTGGTTTTCAGAGCATTTGTTCAAGATTCCAGGAACGTCCGGGAGTTGGGGGGAGAGAGACAAATGGGCATCGTCAGAGGCAAAGCTAAGTTTTCAGACCATCTAGTCAAGATTCTTCATCTCAAACGACGAACGACAGACACAGTCTCTGATTGGGTTGAGAAGGTAAAGATTTATTAAAGGAAAAAAAAAATATGTTGAGCATCAACGTCAACCCTGGCAAACCAGGATGGGACAAGAGCCAAGTGAAGCTAAGTGGTCAGAGTCCCAGCTAACACAGGACAGACAACCCGTTCCCCCTGCCCCCCAGTAGAGAGGTGCGTCGTGGGGTCTGCAGCCAGAGAAGACCAAGGATGATCGGGAGTGGGGGAGTGGGTATCGGTTGGCTGCAGTCACCTGAGGGGTTCCTCAAGCTGAGCTGGTCGGGGATGACTTGGGACTGAGGGGCCGCCCGGCCACCCAAGGTCACACTCCAGGAACCAGCCGGTTAGCGTGTGGTTCTCGGCGCCGATGTCCTTGCTACCGCTCTCACTGCAGGGGGTTTCCAAAATGCCCCGTTTCTCTGTGCCATTTGCTTCAGAACATTCGAGTGGTCTAGTGCAGATCAGACACCCGCGGGCAGGGAGGGCAGGTATCCTGCCTTTGCGGTTTCCTTTATGGGGCTTGGAGCCCCGCCTCCCCGCCCCCCTCCCCAAGCTGACAGCGGGAGATTCCCCCACACGGATGAAGGGGCTGTGGATGCTGCGTCGTTAACTGTCCCCTTGCTGCCCACATATGGCAGAGTGGAGCACTGCTTTGCAGTCACGGGGCCAAGGGGGACAGGTAGTTCACGCTGAACTACCCGGCGGTGGCTCGTGAGTGACAGGCTCCCCCCCGCCCCCTGCACCTAGATACAGGTGTCCACCTATCCATAGATGAGGCTGAACTGGGTTACCAGGCTGGTCGGTTCCCCAGAATCCGCGACGAGAGCCAGCCATTGCCAGTGTGATTAGCAGGCCACAAACACACTGGCAAGTTCGTGAGGTGTATACCCAGCCCGGATCACGGACTGAGGTGCCCCGGTGCCGGTGGTGCCGGCTGGCTGCGGTATCTGCCAGAGTCAGCCGTCCTGGGACCGTGTGCCTGAGGCGGTCTGTTCTACATGGTGGCACACAGTTAGCCACCGTGTCAGACATGGGGCACGGGACACGATCTTCCCCTTTCGTAGGCTCAGTCACCGGCTGACTCTGTTAGTTATCCCTTCCCAGGCAGGGTCATGAACTAAGTCCCAAGTTGATCAAAATCCCTGTGTAATTCTGCCAGCAGAACATTTTTTTTTATGTTTATTTATTTTTGAGAGAGAGAGAGAGGGGCGGGGGCAGGCAGAGAAACAGAGAGAATCCCAGGCAGGCTCTGCACTGTCAGCACAGAGCCCGATGCGGGGCTCGAACTCACTAACTGTGACCTGAGCCGAACTCAAGAGTCCGACGCTTAGGCGACTGAGCCACCCGGGCGCCCCTTTCCCAGCAGAAATTTTGAAGTTACTCAGTATAGAATGAGAGGTGAAGAACTCGGGCTTTGGGGTTGGACCGATTTGGGTTTGAATCCCTGCTCTGCCATGTCTTAGCTGTGTTCTCTTGGGTCTGTTGCCTAACCTCTCTGATCCTCACTTTCTGCATATGCAAAGTGGGGATGATCATAGTATCTGTCTTGCAGATATTTTTGAGGGTGTTGAATAAAAAACAATACTATGTATAAAGTCTTAGCACGGTGCTTGGCACATAGCGAGCAGGTGTTCACTATTATTGTTGGTTTTGTTTTCGTTTGTTTTTTAGCAATGTCTTCTTTGGACCTATCAAGTAAAGCATATGTCACTTCCTTTCTGGTCCTACCCCCACCACTAAAGCCTGCTTCTTAGGTGACCGTAAGGAACTGAACGTTTCCATGTTTACCGGGCTCAGGGATTAGAAGGCAGCTGTCAGCTTAATTTTGTTGCTATGGTAACAGGAGTTCCTATGGAATTAGTAGTTCATAGAAAAGATCCAGATTCTTCTGTTCAAAGTGGCAGGCACCAGATTGTAAACAGAAGAAGAGGCGGGCCGAAAAACCGTCGACAGGCTAGGGTTTGTGGGGACCGGAGAGGGACTGGCTCTTAACGCAGGAGAAAATCTAAAGCGAGGGAAAGGCTTCTGCAGTCACCTCGTTCTGCCCGTACCTGTTTCTGCGTCTGGTTCCCCCCCAGACTTTGTGATCTTCGCAGGCGAAGATCTCGTCCTCCCTGCCTTTGTCTCCTCCTCGCCTGGAACATAGCGGGAGCATCACAGTTAAGAATATGAATCTTGGGGCGCCCGGGTGGCTCAGTCGGTCGAGCGTCGGACTCTTGGTTTGGGCTCTGGTCGTGCTCCCAGGGTCGTGGGATTAAGCCCTACATCGGGCTCTGGGCTGAGTGTGGAGCCTGCTGAAGATTCTCTCTCTCTCTCTCTTTCTCTCTCTCTCTCTCTCCCCCGCCCCGTCCCTTTGCCCCTCTCCCCTACTCACACTCGCTTTAAAAAGAAAAAGAATATTAATCTGTAGGCCAGGTTGCCCTTGTTGGAATCCCAGCTGTGCCGCTCAGCAGCCGTGTGAACTTTCACACGCTACCTAACCTCTCGGCGTCTCTGTTGTTTCACCTGTAAAATGAGGCCAGAAGTATTACTTATCTCATAGGGTTATTTAGACCGGTGCCTGGTAGATGTTAAGAATCGTATGAGTGTTTTCTATCATCATCATCATCATCATCATCATCATTTTCAAATTCCGTCTTTAGTGTGGCACACAAGGCCCTCCGGGATGGGGCCCTCTGGCCTCCCTCCCCAGCTCGCACCCTCCCTCCAATCCACACTTCCCTATGCATACTGTGATAGTTACAGTTCCCACGGCCCGCCGGGCTGCTGTTTACCTCCACGCCTCAGCTCCATCTCCCTGCAGCCTCTGCCCAGATGGTCTGTCACGGGCACGTTTAAGTCTTTATTGTCATTTATTTTGAGAGAGGTAGACAGCGAGCAGGGGAGGGGCAGAGAGAGCGGGAGGCAGGATCCCAAGCAGACTCCGTGCTGTCAGCGCAGAGCCTGAAGCGGGGCTCGGGGTCACAAATGGTGAGATCGTGGCCAGAGCTGAAATCAGGAGTCGGATGTTTCGCCGACAGAGCCACCCGGGGGCCACCAAACTTCTTTCCTTTTTAATCTTTATTTACTTTTGAGAGAGAGAGAGAGAGAGAGAGTGTGTGTGAGCCGGCACACAAGTCAACCAACCAACAAGTCAGAATCTGAAACAGGCTCCGGGCTCCGAGCTGTCAGCACAGAGCCCGACGCGGGGCTCGAACTCACAGGCTGTGAGATCATGACCTGAGCCGAAGTCGGATGCTCAACGGACTGAGCCACCCAGGCGCCCCTATCACGTGAACTCCTCCTCATCTTCCAAAAGCTCACCTCAAGGGCAATTTCATCTAAAAAAGTACTCCTTCTTTTGTGTTGCTTCTCCTGACACAGATAGGCATACACAGAACATCCTCTTACCCATCTTTAGGTACCTGTCTGTCTGTCCACCAGAATATGAGCCACCCAAGGATCGAGTCATCTCTGTCTTATAGCACTTAGCACAGTGCTGGGCACATATTAGGCCCTCGACAGATGCTTATTGCATTGAAGAATGGACGGACAAACGAAGGAAGGGAGGAAGGCATGTCTTGAATGTGGCTGGAGATACTGCTGAGGCGACCGAGTGAAGACTAGTGAGGCGAGGATGAGTAGGCTTGGTTTTCCAGAGGAAGATCTCATCTTCTGCGGAAAGGGCTTGCCTCTATCCGGATTAAGAGACCCTCGGGCTTCTTCCTGATCATGCCCAGGGTGTCGGAGAGACCTGCAAACTTCTAGAAGTTGCTCTGCCTGGACAGGCTTGGAAGCGCCTCACCTGACCGTCGGAAGTACTCTGGAATGTCACTGATCCTGGGATAGAAGTGACTGAGGACCGTGGGGCTGTTGCTGTCATTGGCGTTGCTCAGCGGCAGTATTATTCTCGGATAAAGTTTTTCCTGAAGTCAAGGTGCAAATTTCTTACGTTTAAAAATAATCTGGTTTGGGCCTCTAGGTTCCTTAATTGGGGGGACCCAAGCGATACGTACATTCATGTCGTGGGTACGTGTCCGGGCCGTTGGAAGATGTTCAGTCGGGGAATGAATGATACACTTGAAGAGTTTAGTTGAAAACCATTGAACGGGGCACCTGGGTGGCTCAGTCGGTTAAGCGTCCGACTTCGGTTCAGTTCGCGATCTCACGGTTCGTGGGTTCGAGCCCCGTATCGGGTTCTGACACCTCAGAGCCTGGAGCCTGCTTCACGTTCTGTGTGTCTCCCTCTCTCTCTGCCCCTCCCCTGCTTGTTCTCTCTCTCTCCGCCCCCCTTCAAAAATAAGTAAATAAACATTTAAAAAAAGAAAAAAGAAAATAAAGAAAGAAAACCATTGAGTGAAGAGACTAGTTCTAGAATGATGGGCAGGCTTAAAGAAACACCATAGGATACTGAAGCACCAGGAATCTGTCACTGTGGGAAGCCCTCCCATCCCTAAACCTAAAGGGACAAGCAGAAGGGACAGAATTGCGAGAACCTGGAGAGAACCTGGAGCCATGGAACAGAGGCCACCAGGCAAGATTTATGGCCAGTGATGAATGCAGTCACTGTCGGAAGCATGAGAGGTAGGGATAAGTAGCTGGCTTCTTTCTCCTTCCACCCTTAAAGCTCATTCGAACACTTCCCTTCGGTGAAACTGAAATGAAAGGCAGAGAGCAAAGGGAGCCCACATTTTATAGTCTGTGATCACCTTCCCGGGACACAGAGCTGGGTGCCCTAAGGACAGAGAGTGGATGGGGTAGGGGACACTAGAGAAGGGTCACCAGAGGTAGCAAATAAAAATACAGGGAATGGGAACTTAGGAGACAAAACAGAGGAACATATAGGAAGGGGGGAAAAAAGAGAGAGAGGGAATCAAACCCTAAGAGACCCTTAACTATAGAGAACAAACTGAGGGTCGATGGAGGGGGGCGGGTGGGGGGAAGGACCAGGTGGCCGATGGGTATTGAGAAGGCAGCTGTGTTGAGCCCTGGGCGTTATATGTAAGTGACGAATCACTGGCTTCTGCTCCCGAAATGAATAGTACACTATATGCTGTATGTCAATCAGCTGGAATTTAAATAAAATCTTGGAAGGAAAAAAATACAGGGTAGGCACTTCCGTTTGAATTTCAGGTAAATAAGGGAAACCGCTTGGTCTGAGTAGGTCCCATGCCAAATTTGGTACATACTTATATATTTAAAATGATGGTCTCTGATATTCAAGTATCACGTGGCATCCTGCATTTTATCTGGCCACCCTAACCAGAGAATAAGCAGCCCAGAGAGGTTTTTAACATGTGGTTCTGTGAGTAAACTATATTCAGTCTTCACGACAACCTTGTTCGTAGGTGCCCATGGCCCCATTTTTCATATGAGACCCTGAGGCTAAGGGAGCTTAAGTGACTTGCCCCATATCCCACAGCTAGGAAGCAGCAAGGCGAGGATACGAACACACATACAAAAAAACCGATAGGATGTACCAGTGTAAGTTGTTTTCTCGGTAATACAGTGTGCTTCTGGTCAAGTGAGGAGGTAATCCCTTTTCTTCTTGGGCATAATCAGAGGAGGGGTTTGTGGAGGAGAAAGTACGTGAACTGGGTTTTCCTCGGGAAAGAACAGATTTAGCACGATGCGGGAGGCAATAAGGTCCAAAGAGAGGAGATTCGGACAGAATCGCAAGTAGACCAGTGGGGTTCCAGCATGGCCAGAATGCAAGTTGGGGGGGGGGTGGATTCCAGAGACAGTTGGCGAGATAGGTTGGGGCCTGAGGGGGATGGCTTTGAATGCCGCAGAGAAGCATTTTTTAAAAAGCAAGTATAAGAAAGCCATCGTAACTCTGAGCAGAGCAGAACAGAATCAGACTGGTGTGGGAATCACATGGGCTGAATTAGAGGCGACAACGCGGGCATAAGGACCCGTCAGAGGCCATCGCGACAGATCAGACGAGTGTTAGAAGCAGGGTATCAGGGAAGACGATGTGCTGGATGCCTGGAAAAGTCATGGATGAAGTTTGCCTGCAAGACGTATACCCGGAAGTAAGTGCAGAGGAGAGTTGTTCTCATTGGTGGCCATTATGCTAGGAAGCAGAGAACAGCTGGGCAAATAGAAATTGCCCTGCATCAGAATACTGTCTTTGTTCAGGTGGCTGTAACAAAAGACCATACATTTTGTCACTGTGGGGAAGCCCTCAGTGGGGCTTCCCTCAGTGGGGGAGGGGGTGGGGGGTGCTTCTAAGCACAAGCAATTGATTTCTCAAAGTTCCAAAGGCTGGAAAGTCCAAAATCAACACACCGGCTAATTTGGTGTCCGGTGAGAGCCCACTTCCTGGTTCATAGATGGCTGTTTCCTCCCTGTGTTCTCACATGGCAGAAGGCAGCTCTCTGGGGTCTCTTTTATAAAGGCACCAATCCCATTCCTGAGGACTCCGCCCTCATCGCCTAGTCACCTCCAAATACCCTCCAAATACGCTCACATTGAGGATTAGCTTTCACCGTGAGAATATTTGCGGAGACACGAACATTCAATCTATAGCAAACACCATCCATCATCAGTGATCTGTAAGAGCCAAGTCCAGAATGCTGTTTTGGATCTAATCCCGTTCCCTGCAACACTCAGCCAACATGAGTTCCGAAGAACCGTCATCCCATGCACCGATCCAAAAACAAAGGGTTCTGAGGTCAAGTAAGCGTGGCACATGCTGTGTAGTCTAGCTCCTTCTCGACGGGTCACAGTACACATCAGCACAGGAAAGGCTCTGAGAATTCCTGCAGCAAGGAAACTAGTTTAACCTTTCCTGGATGATCATTTTTCAAACTTATTTGACCCTAGAGCCCTTTTTTTAAATGGTGAAACTTGGTAACATCTGGCCGAAATTGTATTTTACGAAATCATCCCAGCATCACCTTTGTCTGCAAGGCATGCCCTCTCGTGGACTCCAGACAGCAGTCCCTTCTTTCAAACTCAGGTGCACATTTGCAGCAAGTATTGATCTTGACGTTGACAGCTGGTGTCACATAAAATTTTAAAAAATGAAAAAAATGAAAAAACAACAAGGATAATGTCGATCTCACAAGGATAGATGTTGCTTATCAGCCTGGGAGCCCGGCTCCCAGAAGTTGTCAATTACTTTCTCCCCAACGTTGTTCTTATCAGTTGTTTATTCATCTGAACAAACTTTGCTGGCTTTCTCATGTTTCCCCTGACCCCAGCAGCCTTAGGGATGGCGGAAAACTTGTGCCTGAGTCCTTGTAAAGTGTCATTATTTAGTAATTAAACTCAAAATAACTAGTTGATTTTACTATTCCCTTGCTCGGGATCTTCCCCGGATCCCCATCACCTACAGAAGCGAAGATGAAAATTATTTGCGTGGCCATCATGGCTCTCCATGATCTGACCTCAGCACGCGCACCCCCCCCACCCCCCACAATTTATCGTTTGCCAATAAGAAGGTCTGCTCTTTCTTGCTTCCTTGTGGCTACTCTGTTCTCTGTGACAAATGTCCTTTCTTTCGGCTGCCAAAATCTCACTGAGCCCAAAGGTCCACATCGAATGCTTCCTTCTCCTGATGACTTTTCCAATTTCCTCCAGTTGGAATTAGTCCCAATTGCACTTTTTGTACTTCTTACGTAGCCTTTATCACAGGTTACTCTGAGTGCAAACTAGTTTTGCACGAATCCGACTTCCCCCCTGGATGTCAGTACCTTGAAGGTTAGGGAACGTTTTACTAGCCTTGGCAATCCCTCTAATCAACCCATCCATGAGCAAACATTTGAGTGCCTACTCTGAGCCAGGTACAAAGTCTTAACACACAGTAGGGGCTCTATTGATGTTTTTGGACTCGAATCACAACCACTAGAAGCGGAAGTAGGTTGTCCGGTACAAAGCCTCAGGAGGTGATTCACGTCACCACCGTCAACACGAATGATGGGACCGCAGGGTGAGCATTGCTGTGGTCGCTGTAGGTGTGGCTTTGGTATGGGAAGCCTTGGATTGCCGCGGAGATGTACAAGAGGAGCCAGGCATTCTGCTGGGAATGCTGGGCAACTCTAAGGGAACCGAAGAGGCAGGGGGTGCGTTTGTAATTATTTTAGAGATTTCTGGCTTAAGCCAGGCTGGACAAGCTGCCGACGGGAAAGCCTCTGCCGTGTTTCTATAGCTGTGTTGGTATCTTTACACTCCCGCAATTTCAGGAAAAGAGTAAAGACCGGGCCTCTTGGGTTTGGCTGTTCCTTCCTCTTTTCATCTATGGAAATTCTGACCCACCCCGCCAATTTAACAACAGTAACCACCCTGATGGGTCAGGTATCATACACGTAGCATATGAGTGCGTGCTATATTTTAGGCATTCCTACAAGAGTTATTTTTATTGAACCTTGACAATAATCCTTTGAGCATCCTTGCATTGCAAAGATGAGGAGAGTGAGCCTCAGAGAAGGGCAGAAACGTATCCAAGGTCATACAAGATGTAAGGCGGAGCCAAGATACAAATTCAAGTCTGTCTGAGCCCAGGCTCGCCACTCTTGTCCCCTGTACTCCCGCATGGCCTTCTCTTGGAATGCAGCGGGCAGGCTAATGAAGGGTGCACAGAGTTGGGGGAACCTAGGGGTGTATCTCCTACATAGAACAGTTTCATGCTAGTGACTTAGTCTCAAACGTTATGTTCCTCCAAGCCCTCCCTGTTCCCCTCTCAGAGCTCCGCTGTCCCCTCTTATTGGCCCTCTGGAGGGTCACTCGGAGCTTCTATGCCGTTATAGCCTATGTCTTCCGTAGTTTAGTCCAGAGGTAGAAACATTCCATTTAGCATCCTTAGTGTCTGGAAAACTAAATTGCATTCTCAGGCTCCTCATCAATTTCCCTGAACCGTGCGAGGGTGAATTTGTCTCCTCTCCTCTGAGCACATGCTCAGCTTTCTTTAGCTGCTTTTGATGGGAGCAGTCCTTGAAGGCAGGACAGCCTTTCTGCCTTAGATGGTGTCTAAGCCCGACGTTCTTTCTTAGCTCATGTCCCTATGTTTCCCTCATCTCTCAGACCTTTCCTCTTCTGTTTGATGAATATTAGCAGCTTCTAATAGGAGGTACACGTTTGAACCCCACCTCAACCACCGACTTGGTGGTTGACTTTGGACAAATTCCTTCCCCCAGTCTTCTCCAAGATTTTGTTTTTAAGTGATCTCTGTACCCAACGTGGGACCTGAACCCATAACCCCAAGATCAAGAGTCACGCGCTTTACTGACTGAGCCAGCCAGGTGCCCTGGACAAATCACTTCCCATTTTGAGCCTCAGTCACTTTATTTAGAAAAGGTGTGGTTAAAACAAATTTTTTTTTAAATGCCTGGGTGGCTCAGTCGGTTAAGCATCCGACTTTAGCTCGGGTCGTGATCTCGCCATTCCCGAGTTTGAGCCCAGCGTCGGGCTCTGTGCTGACAGCTCAGAGCCTGGAGCCTATTTCAGATTCTGTGTCTCCGTCTCTCTCTATGCCCCCCCACCCCACTTGCACTCTGTCTCTCTCTCTCTCTCTCTCTCTCTCTCTCAAATATAAACATTAAAAAAGGTTTTTAAAAAAGGTGTGGGGGTGGAATGATCTCGAAGCCTCCTTTTATTTATTTATGTATTTTTTTTACGTCTTTTAAAAAATATTTTATTATTCCCTGTAAATTTAGAAAATAAACCTAAATTCCTTGGTAGGACTACGAGACCTGATTACCTGACCTTTATATCGCTCTTCATTTTTTTTTCTTTTCAAATTCTTATTTAAATTCTAGTCAGTTAACATATAGTGTAATATTGGTATCGGAAGTAGAATTCAGTGATTCATCAGTCACATAGGACACCCAGTGCTCATCCCAACAAGTGCCCCTCTTCAGGCCCATCCCCCATCTAGCCCATCCCCCCACTCACCTCCCTCCATCAACCCTCAGCTTGTTCTCTATCTTTACGAGTCTCTCTAAGGCTCCTTTCAGTTCAGACGCCCAGCGTCTGAAACTTCAGCGTCAAAGGACAGTACTGCGTAAGCAAGTCTAGGGATCGTTCTTATTCCCACTTGAGGGCCTGGGCAGGGGATTTTACTGTAGAGGCAGACACTCTTCTGCTGACCCTCCACCCGCCTCCCAAGTTCACAAATGTTTACCACAGAGGGCGGAAAGAATTTAAAGTGCACATGACCCAATCGTCCAGGGTCGCCCTCGGCTAAAAACAGCGTGCTCATTGAGAACGTGAGTCACACCCTTGTAGATGGATACAGAAACCACCGCTGCAAATCCAAAATCAGGACGCAAGTATGAGTGGGCAGAACATTTGAAAAGAGAACTGTCCTGAGAGATCCATGGTCTCCCCGGTGTATATGGCAAGCGAATAATGGTCTTTTTCATTCCTTCTACACTTAGCACACTCCCCGAAGGGCAAGTTAGCAACTTCAAATAACACCTTGACAAACAGCGAGGTTGGCGCAGGCTCTGGCGGTCTCTGGAACATACTGGGACTAAAGCAAAGGGTTCTGGCTCAGAAGGGGGTCCCCCAAACCAAATGAAAGAGGAGTTCCCAGATGGATAGCCAAACCCAGAAGGAGCGAGGGAGATGAAGGGGAGACGAGACGAGGCCGTTTGCTTGGAATTTGATCGTTCACACTGAGCCCGGCAACCCCTGTGGTCTTGAGCTTGCTCTCAAAACACGACTCTGCTAAAAAGATCGGGATTCGATGGGAACTTTCACACTTGAACATTTGCCCGGCTCTTCAGAGAAGGGCTGAAATCAGTGGGCGGGGCTCCGGCCCCTGTGGGATTGCGCTCACAGCCGGGCCCAGGCCCTCCGTCCCGGGGTGCGTCTTTCGACCACATTTCCAAGCTCGAGGACTTTGACTTGACTTGACTACTCCTGAGAAACCCAGGCTATTTAGGCCCGTAATTGTGCGCCGAAGTCATAATTTATACAGAAATCAAAGCAGTGGGAAGTATTTAAATTTAGTTGTTTGTCGAATTCTGCGTAAGCAGTATTTGCCGAAGGTTCCTACGTAGGAAGAATCCAATCCTTACTCTGAGAAGAGGGGACAGAAATACATGAAGATAACAAAAAGCTTGCTTTCACATCTCTGTGTTTTTAGCTTCTGGGATTGAAAAACACGGTAGGGCAATAAAGTTGGAAGCCCCCTTAAAGGTCACCTCATCCAAACTTCTCATTTTACCACGGAAGGCCACGGAAGACCACGGAAGACGAAGGACTCGTCCAGTGTCCCACAGCGAGTGAGTGGCAGAGCTGAGAGCGGTAGGCAGGTCTCCCGACTTCTTGGCCTGGGTTCTCTGTGACTCATTTCTACAGAGCGCATGCCTGAAAATCAGGACCTTGGCTAGCTAATGTTGGTCTCTTCCTTCTAGCCCGCCTCCACCCCCACCCTGTGATATGGGTGGGAGCTATGTTGATTACTCTTCCAGAAGAACGGGAATGGGTTGTCTTACCAGTTGACCACTTGGCCAGCCTCTCTCCTTTCTAGGCGTCCAGCTCTTACCAAAGGGCATCGCACACTCTTCACCGTCGCTGAATTTCTCCTCCCTGGCTGACTGCAGAAGCAGAGGTTCGCTCTCCTTTATTATTGCCTTGTGGTCTAAATTCCACTGCTCTCGCACCCTTGCTCTGGTCCCCTCCTCTTCTGTGCAGAGGAAGTAGAGGTTCGATGGGAGTCCCTCCCGCACGTCCTGGCTATCTGGGGCTCCACAAGTCTCCTTGCTTTTCACACCACTGGCCAGTTTCTCTGAACAACGCTTGCTGTCATTTCATCCAGCGACCGGCCACTACGTTTCCCAAACAAAATAAGTAAACAAACAAACAAATAAGTAAGGGGCTCGTAACACTTCTCAGGAACATTTTAAAGTCCAGTCCCTTGAAGATACAGGCAAGGATCTTATTCTTTTGTCTCCAAGGCTAAGACAAAACAAAACAGATGATATGTTATGCTTAAGAGTAAGTTCCAAAAGTAAACTGCATCAAATACAGATCAGTAGAAAACCAACAAGCCTGAATCAAAGGAATTTGGGGACCCCTGTGGATATTATTCAACTAAAAATAGGTGTCTTCGTAGAAGAAAACAAAATATAGAGAAGCCACAGTGAGCTGTTTTATTTTCCGTCCCTGCTTAAGGGCAGTGGTCGTTTCGTATTGTGACCTAATCTATTTAGTAAAATACATCTTTGGAAACTATGAAGACATGAAAATAATGAGAAGTCCTAAGCTCCTAGTGTGTTCCAGGTGCTAGATCTAGGTGCTTCCCACAGGAGAAAGCCAAGGCCGCGCTAAAACGTGGAGTGACAGCCAGTATGAACAGAGCTGGGACGTTAGAGCTTCCTGTTGTGACACTAACTCACAAAGCAAATATCTAGTCATAAAGGGGGATTGTAAACGTCATACAGACTTGGGTGATTCTGGATAGAATAATTATCCTAACAGAGTTAAAAAGGTTTTTTTTTTAATTTTTTTTAATGTTTATTTTTGACCGAGAGAGAGAGAGAGAGAGAGAGCCAGGGAGGGGCAGAGAGAGAGGGAGACGCAGAATCCGAAGCAGGCTCCAGGCTCCGAGCTGTTGGCACAGAGCCCGATGCAAGGCTCGAACCCACGAACTATGAGATTGTGACCTGAGCTGAGGTCAGACGCTTCACCGACTGAGCCACCCAGGCGTCCCAAAAAGGTTTGTTTTTTAAGTGACAACCAGGTTACTGTCTTATTTTTATCAGCACTCATAAAAACCGATCTTAGGGGCGCCTGAGTGGCTCAGTCGGTGAAGCGTCTGACTTCGGCTCAGGTCATGATCTCGCGGTCCGTGAGTTCGAGCCCCGCATAGGGCTCTGTGCTGACAGCTCAGAGCCTGGAGCCCGCTTCGGATTCCGTGTCACCCTCTCTCTCTGCCCCTCCCCCACTCGTGCTCTGTCTCTCTCTCTCTCCCCAAAATAAATAAACATTAAAAAATTTTTAAAAAACCTGATCTTAGGGGTTCTGAATTTGTGACTAAGAGGCGTCCTTGGAATGGAGTTCCCCTGTTGTCCACTGAAGGTGTGAACTGGCAAAAGCAATCCCACAGCCCACTCATCATTCCCTTTTCAGAAACCGTGTCCATTTTGGTGCAGCTGTTATCTCGATTTCAGGCAGCAATCACAGGTAATGCATAACCTTTCCAGAAGCTGGGTTACCCTCGGCGTGGCAGGAAGCAGTTGGGCATCAATATTTAATGTCAGTTTATTGATTTTTTTTTTCAAAACTGGAGAATGCTATCATAAGCACTTTCAAACCACACGTGGAAGACCGAGCTTCAGGTTCGGTGTGGCTTGCACCAAGGAAAGATGGGCTCTGTTCTCTCTGGGGGTGGGGGTGGTTGTGGTCAAGGCTCCTAAAGACATCAGCCAGGAGAGGAGCGAGCGTTAGATTGGGTAGCACCGAGTCTCACAGTCTCCACCCTCGGATCCACCGCTCGGAGCTTCCATTTCCGGCATACTTCCTCTTGGCGTGTTTTGGTCATGGCCGGTACTGGTGGCCGCCCGTAGGTTGGACTCTGAACCTTCTGTGGGCGACTTCTGGTGCCTTTCCTCCCACTCTCTTCTCGGGGACCAGTGTGCACACGCTCCTCTTTCAGGAGAGGCCACCAGAAACCTGGCCCACTGTCCTCCACCGTTTAATTGTTTTGTTCTGAAGTTGGCCCCTCTTTCCTGCATCTCCCTTTTGCATGGCTCCCCCAATTCCTCCAATTCCTCAAAAAAAAAAAAAAACCCAAACAGATTTTCTGGGTTTTTCCTGACTGCCAGCTGCAAACGTTCAGTTCCATCGTCAGTCCCTGTGTGCCCACCTGAGGCTCAGAAAAGATTGTCAGCACGTGATCCCATCAGCTACCATTTGGGTTCCTTCTTTAGAAGGACTGTGCACAAAATGGGAGGAACGACGTCAATGCGCAGTGAGCTGCCCGTCGCCGGAGGCATTCAAGGGGCTTCCGACGTCTGCTGTGAAATGGAGCTTAGAGGATGTTAAAGTCCCTTCTGATGTTTTTCTTTTGGGATTTTGGTCCCTTAGGGACCTGTGTAAGGAAGTGATGGAAAGGCCAGACTTGCCTGAAAGAGCATCGGGGAAAGTGGGGGCTGGCGGGAAAGGAGAGGCAGAGGTGGGGTAATGTGAACTCCTGTTGGAGCTGCATCACCTGTCTGAGCCCGGATGTGTTGGGGGCAGGGGACACCTACTCCTGCCTTTCTCCTCTCTGCTACATGCTTGCCTTGCTTAACAAGCTGGGCCTAAGGGGTGGGGTGGAAACTAACAAGCTGGGCCTAAGGGGTGGGGTGGAAACTAACATCCATTGAGTACTCCGTTTATACCAGGCACCTTGCTGGGCACCTTAGTTTGTTTTTATTTAGTGGCCGCAGCAGTGCTAAGAGAGAAAAAGAAAACTCACAAAGGAGTTGCCGCGTCTGACCGTTCCTTGTAAGTGCTCCGCCCAGCACCGAGCTTCCCCTACATCCCTCCCCGCCAGCATCCCTGAGGAATTTCCTCCCGAGCAAAGTCAGGAAAGGAAGAAAAGGGGGGCGGGGGGGGGGGAAACTCCTTGTGCGTTTTCTTGGCAAGCTCTCTGGTTTCTCACCGTCTCCACGCTGAGCGCGGACACAGTGACAGGTTTCCCGTTTCCTCCGTCCTCCAGTCCTGGAGGAGATGAGCAGGTAGAAGCAGGGTTTTCAAGAGACCCTGTAGCGAGCACGCATCACAGCCACACCTATGGGCACCAGCCATCTAGAACAGGCCTCCCCTCGTCCTTGCCTCTGCCCGGGAGAGCCCCCTGGGAGATGTTGGCAGAAAGCCGCATGTTGAAGACCTTCAGCTGGTCTTGCCAGATGCGTGGCTTTTGAATGCCCCCGAGGCTTCTAGGCTCTGGGGTATTTTACTCAGGGTATTGGTGTGGAGTTTCCTGCCCACCCACCAGCTGTGAGCCAACATGGCGATGCTTTTGCGGGCACGGCTATGCCCCTCAAGCAGCAGAAGACTGAAGCCTCTTGGAGACCACAACTGGTCCAAAGGATTCCACGCGACCAGCGTGGTGGCCAAGCCCTGGGCCGGCCTGCCCTCCTACTGACCATGCCGCTAACCGACTTCGGCCTCGATGAAAACTACTGCACCCCGACCTCAGGACAAAGAAAGCACTCCGTGTGTTCCAGGTCCTAAAAGGTGAGGAGGGATATACTGATGATACGGTCCCGGGTAGCAGAATGGTCCTTGAAGTGCGGGGCTGAGGGAGAGCCCGATACCGTAACATAACCTGTGAGGCTGTTGGAAGGCTTATGTGTTTCACGGTATCTATATTTCAGGGAGGGCTTGACCCCACCTTCAGCTATTCTCTTGGGGGTGAGGAGGTAAGAATTCGCTAACACACAAATCAATCCCACCATGGCGATTTATGCCACGTGATGGGCATTCGGGCACTTCGCAAACATGTTCGAGGCATTCGCTACCTGCCAGGAAGTGTGCTCTGTGCTGGGACCTGAACAGTGAGCCACACAGGCATGGTTGCTGCCCTTTAAGAACTTGCGGTCTAGCGGGGAAGACAGGCGTTAACTAAGGAACTACGAAAAATAAGTACACAGTCGCCAAGAAGCCCAGAGTTGGAGAATGCAGGGGAATCCAGCCTGGGATGGGCATTTGTGAGGGTGTAATGATCCCACTGTGACCCCAATAAGGTATCAGCCAAGTGTAAGAGGAGGAGAGGAGGTCTCTAGGCTGAAGAAACAGCATATGTAAGTGACCAGGGAGGGCTGTTTCCGGCAACCGTACATATTTTGCTTTTCAGAATAGAATTTTTTTTTCTTTTTGAGTTTTTTCGAAAATGTATTTTGAGAGACACAGAGAAAGAGAGTGAGCAGGGGGAGGGGCAGAGAGAAAGGGAGAGAGAGAATCCCAAGCAGGCTCCGCACTGTCAGCACAGAGCCTGATGCGGAGCTGGAACTTGAACTCATGACCCGTAAGATCATGACCTGAGCTGAAATCCAGAGCCCCACGCTGAAGCAACTGCTCCCCCTGGAGGCTCCCAAAATAGAAATTGTAAATAGAGCTGCCCTGTATGAAATAGACAAATCAAAGCTGCTCCCGGTGAAATTGAGGTGGGGCCTTACACCCACCCACCTGCCTCAGCCTGCCCACCGCCCCCTTAGCCCCACACCCTCAGAGATAACCCCGTGGAACACGTTTTCAAACCCCCCGTGCAGAGGAATGCCTGAGTGTTGGAGTCAGACATAGGGGTTCAAATCCTAGCCCGTGAAGTATGATTTTGAGCAATTTACTTCATATCTCTGAGTTTTGGTTTCTTCAATATGTAAAATGCCTGTCTCAACAGTGTCGACCGGGGGAAGAAGGAAAATTAGAGATCTGTTGTCAGAGTTCAGTTCAGCAACTGGTGTCGAGGAGGACCTCGATGGGTGTTTGTTCTCTTTTCTTCCTCTTCCCTTTTCAGGCACATCCAATCTCTGTCCAACTCCCTCATCACTCCACTGTACCGTGCGGGGTTCTGGGTCACAAGCGGCAGGAGCAAACTCTTTGACTATCTTAATCAGAAAGAAATTTGTGGGAAGGTTCCCGGGTAATCCGCAGAATCACAGAGAAGGCTGGAGAACCAGCCTTGGGATTGCGTAACGGGGAGCAATGGCTGAAATCTGCCTAGAACCGTTAACCAGTAACTCCTCATTCCGCCAATAACTCCACCTCTTACTCTCCGCGTCTCTGAACTTGACTGATCTATGAACCTCATATAGGTGGAATCATGTAATATGTGTCCTTTTGTGTCTCGCTTATTTCGCTTAGCCTGTTTTCAAGGTTTACCCGTCTTGTAGCACATATCAGTACTTCGTTCTTTCTAGAGGTGAATCATATTCCATTGTGTATGTGTGTGTGTGTGTGTGTGTATACACATGTATACACATGTATACGCACACACACACATGCACACATATATACCCACACCAGGCTTTGTTTATCCATTCAAATATCAATGGACAGTTGGGTAGTTTCCATTTTTTTGTTATATTCAGTTATCTGATGCTGCTCTAAACACTGGTGTACAAATAGGTTCTTGAGGCCCTGCTTTCAAGTACGCTGCATTTTTCAGTTCTTTTCTCGGTGGTTGTCCTTGAGATTACAATTAACATGCTTTCCGATTCTGTGTCTCCCTCTCTCTCTGCCCCTCCCCCGTTCATGCTCTCTTTCTGTCTCCATAATAAATAAACGTTAAAAAAATTTTTTAAAAATGGAGCGCCTGGGCGGCTCAGTCGGTTAAGCGTCCGACTTCAGCTCAGGTCATGATCTCGCGATCCGTGAGTTCAAGCCCCGTGTCGGGCTCTGGGCTGATGGCTCAGAGCCTGGAGCCTGCTTCCGATTCTGTGTCTCCCTCTGTCTCTGCCCCTCCCCCTTCATGCTCTGTCTCTCTCTGTCTCAAAAATAAATAAACATTAAAAAAAAATTACAATTAACATGCTAATGTATAACAGTCTTACTTGGATTACTACCCACTCAATTTTAGTAGCCTACGAAAACTTCACAGAGCTCGATTCGTTCCCTCTGAATGAATGACTGTTTTTTAGTGCTTGTAGTAGGGCGGGTTTGCTTAGCAGTGAGGTTTTTTTTACATATCTACCTAGGAATATCTTAATTTCTCCTTCATTTTTGCAGGACAGCTTTGCTGTATGTAAAGTTTTTCACTGACAGTGAGTTTTTTCCCCCAGCACTTTAATTGTGCTACCCTCCTGCTGTCTGGTCCCTGTGATTTGTGATGACCCATCAGCCTTTAATCTCACTGAGGATCCCTTGTGGGGCACTGCTTTTCTTGTCGCCTTCAAAGATTTCACTTTGTCTTTAGGTTTTGACAGTTTGATAATGATGTGCCCAGGTGTGGCTCTTTCTGAGATTTTCTCACTTGAAAATCGTTGATGAGCTTGGATGTATAGATTGTATTTTATCAAATGTGGGATGATTTTAACCCTTGTTTCTTCACATATTATTCCCTTTGCCATTTTCTTCTCCTCCTCTCCTCTTAGGACTCCCGTTATGCATACATTGGTGTCCTTGATGATTTTGCGCAGATCTCTTCACTTTTTCTTGGTGTTTTTTCCTGCTCCTCGGAGTATATCATCTCAAGTGGCCTATCTTCGGTTTCTCTATTCTTTCTTCTGCCGGCTCAGATCTGCTGTTCAGCCCTGCAAGAGGCTGAAGATTTGCGTCACCCTAAAATTCATGTATTGAAATCCTTTCCCGCAGAGGTGATGCCATTACGAAGCGGGACCTTTGTGAAGTACTTCAGCCATGAAGGTGGAGTTCTAATGAATGAGATTAGTGCCTTTTAAAAAGAGGTTCCAGAGACATTCCTAGCCCGTGGCACCATATGAGGATACAAAGAGAAGTCAGTGACCCAGGAGAAAGCTCTTGCCTGACCCTGATCTTGGACATTCAGCCTCTAGAACTGTGAACAGTACATTTCTGTTGTTTATGAGCTACCAAATATTTTGTAATAGCAGTTTCAATGGACTAAATAAGACAGAAAATCCTCTCAAAAGTGGGGGTATTGTTGTAACAGATACTTAAAAACGTGGAAACACCTTTGGAACTGGGAAATGGGTAGAGGCCACGAGAGTTTGAAGGGTGTGCTAGAAAAACCCTACGCTGCTGTGGTTGGAGTGTTAAAAGCGAGTCTGGTGAAGGCTCGTAATGGGAAGAGGAGAGCTTATAGAGAAAGCTTCAATCTCCTTCGAGAAAACCCAAGTGGTCATGAACAAAGTGCTCACGGAAATATGGATAGTAAAGTCCATTCTGATTAGGTCTCAGAAATGAGGAGCATGTTATTGGAGACGGGAGGAAAGACACTCTGTGTTGTCAGGTGGCAAAGAACTTGGCCGAACTGTGCATGTTCTAATTTTGGGGGGAAGGAAGAACTTGTGAGTGATGAAATTGGGTTTTTGGCTGGATCCGTTTCTAAGCAAAGTGTTGCAGGTGGGGCTCACCTTCCCTTGAATGCTTATGGCAGAATGCAACAAGAGAAGCAGGACCTACAGGCTTAGTTGTTAATCAAGGGGGAAGCAGAAATTAAAAAAACAAATTGGAAAATTCTCGGCCTATTTATATTGCAAAAAATGAGAAAGCATGTTCGGAAGAGAACACTAGGCGTGTGGCCAAGTGATGCTTTGATAAGACGATGAGCCACGTGAACCATAAGCTTACTCAGCCATCCCCAGGGGACAACAACCAATTTGAGCCAAAGGGGAAGGAGGCAGGAAGAAATGAAGGTTGTCAGATGTATTCGATTTTATAAGATGGGACCATAAAGCTATTGTTCGAGACAAAGGAAAAAGGACCCCAAAGGCACCATCACCTGGGTTCCGGCAGGTCAGATGACCCCACCCAGTGCTGAGGCGGTCAGAGCCCTCCCCAGTAGAGCTGTGGGAGCGGGGCCATCCCTGAGACACCAGGCCAGTAGAGCCACAGGCACGTGATTCCAGCTTCGCAGAGCTCCTTTGCGGGGTACGTCCGCCAGAGCCATGGGGGTGGGGATGCCCCAGTACGCCTGGAAGGAAGCATCCCACCAAAGGAGAGAACATCAAGTTAATGAAGATTATACTCAAGCCTTAAGATATAATATTGTTATAATGGGGAATTGGAAGGCCATCTGCGTACCCAAGACTGAACACTCTCAGAAAACGATTGAGAAAATCCTAAGATCCCACTTCTACTTGGCCCTCAGATTCTGCACCAACAGGAAGTGAAGGCAAGGGCAGTAAACAGCCTGGCTAAGCGCTGAAGTGCCAACAAAGAGCCAATCTGCAGACTAGGAAAGTATCTTTTTCTTTATTCTTCTATCCTGTGCGTGTGTGTGTGTGTATGTGCGTGTGTGTGGTCTCTAAACACCTTTAGGTGTTTATGATAACTGTGAAAATACAAGCTGACCATTAAGCTCCTAGAATACAGGCCACAGTGACAAAACACGACCAATAATACTGACTTTGCAAACACATTGTAGAAACAGTACTAAATGAGCAAACAGCAACAACCCACAATATACAGCAACAGCAAACCTAGGAAGAAACTGTCCATGACAAAGCCAAAAAATTGGACCTCATAGACAGACTTTAAAGTACCTGTCTTGAATAATATGCTCAAAGAGCTAAAGAAATCACTGACAAAGAATGAAAGAAAACCAGAAGAATGCTTTTCCTCTAAACAAAGAATATCAATGCAGAGAGAGAAATTGTAAAAAGTAACCAGATAAAAACTTTGGAGTTGAGAAGTAGAATAACTGAAATGATAAATTCGTTGGAGGGGTTGAACAGCAGATCTGAGCAGGCAGAAGACTGAATTCGTGGATTTCAAGATAGGTCCATTAAAATTATCCAGGGGCGCCTGGGTGGTTCAGTCGGTTAAGCGTCTGACTCTCAATCTTGGCTCAGGTCATGATCTCACGGTTTGTGAGATCGAACCCCATGTCGGGCTCTGTGCTGACAGCACAGAGACTGCTTGGGATGCTCTCTCCCTCTCTCTCTGCCCCTCCCCTACTTGCACTGTTTCTCTTTCTCTCAAAATAAATAGATAAACTTTAAAAAAAAAAAAAAAGGAAATCATCCAGTCAGGGGAGCAGGAAGATAAAAGAATAAAGAAAAATGAACAAAGCCTAAGAGAACTGTAGAATACAATCAAGCATACCCGCATATGCATAACAAGTCTCAAAGGAAGGGGTAGCAGAAAGAATATTTGAAGAAGTATAGTCTAACTTCCTGAATTTGATGAGAAACACAAATCTACACATCTAAGAAGCTCAGCAAAATCCAAACAGAATAAACTCAAAGATTCACACCAAGACACGTTGTAATCAGATTGTCAAAAGGCGAGGAAAGAATTTTTTTTAAAAGCAGCAAGAGAAATGACTAATTATATACAAAGGATACTTTGTAATATCAGCATTCAATGTCTCATCAGAAACCATGAAGGCAGGAAGTGAGATACAATGAGATGATATATTTAAAGTGCTGGGGGGAAAAGAAAACCTGTCAACAAATAAATCTATATCTGGCAAAACTACCCTTCAAACATAAAGGAGAAAGGAAGACATTCTCTTAGAAAAACTAAGGGAAGTTCGTCACTAGCACACTTATACTGTAAGAAAAGCCAAAGGGAGTCCTTCAGGCTGAAATGAAAAGACACTAGACAGTAATTTGGATCATACAGAGGAAAACAAAATAAAAATGGTTAACTTGGGGGCGCCTGGGTGGCTCGATCGTAGGGAAATCCACATGCAAAAGAATGAAGTTAGATTCTTTCCTCACACCATATACAAAAATGAACTCAGCATCCCGCAACGAACTAAATGTAAGAGCTACAACGGTAAAGCTCTCAGATGAAAGCAGGAGTAAACCTTAACTTGGTAACAAGTTGTTATAACATGACATCCAAAGCACAAACAATAAGAGGAAAAACAGATATATTTTAAAATGGGAGGAGATATTTTGTGCTTACTTAAAATGGTTTTTTCATTTTTTTTCACATTTATTGATTTTTGAGAGACAGAGTGAGACAGAGTGCGAGTGGAAGAGGGGCAGGGAGAGAAGGAGACACAGAATCCGAAGCAGGCTCCAGGCTCTGAGCCATCAGCACAGAGCCCGATGCGAGGCTCGAACCCACAAAGTGTGAGATCATGACCTGGGCCGAAGTCGGACGCTCAACCGACTGAGCCACCCAGGCGCCCCAGTCTTCTCCCATTCTTGAACTAGGACTTACGCCGTAGGCTTCCCTGGTTCCCAGACCTGTGGCCTTGGACTGAGTGACACTACCAGCTTTCCTGGGTCTCCAGCTTACAGATGGATGGATGGATGGATAGATAGAGACAGAGATGTATATCTCCCATTGTTTCTGTTTCTCTGGAGAATCTTGACTAACACCACATTCTATGACATGGATGGACCTCCATACAATCGTGCTAAGCAGCAAAAAAAAAAAAAAAAAAAAAAAAAAAAAACAGACGTAAACGGTCACATATTATATAATTCAGTTTCTCTGAAATATTTCGAATAGGTGAATCCATAGAGATAGAAAGCACGATACTAGTTGTCGGGGCCTCTGGGAGAGGGAAATGGAAAGTGACTGTTTAACGGGTACGGGGTTTCCCTTGGGGGCAACTACAATGCTTTGGAACTAGAGTTGATAGTTGCACAATATCGTGAATGCGCTGAATGCCACTGAATTGTGTACAATCTTGCTTCAAAGAGGAGAATTTTAAAACCAGACAAATTTCACCTGAGACCAACCAATATGAAGAACTTCCTGGGGCGCCTGGGTGGCTCGGTCGGTTAAGCGTCCGACTTCAGCTCAGGTCATGATCTCACGGTCCGTGAGTTCGAGCCCCGTGTCAGGCTCTGTGCTGACAGCTCAGAGCCTGGAGCCTGATTCAGATTTTGGGTCTCCCTCTATCTCTGCCCCTCCCCTGCTTGTGCTCTGTCTCTCTCTGTCTCAAAAATAAACACTAAAGGCAATTAAAAAAAAAAAGGAACTTCCTCGTCATTGGCACCTGAGAGACAATGGTCAGTGTTAGAAACAGACCCTGCTGGGGCACCTGGGTGGCTCACCAGGTTAAGCGACCGACCTCGGCTCAGGTCATGATCTCACAGTTCACGAGATCGAGTCCCGAATTGGGCTCTCTGCTAACAGCTCGGAGCCTGGAGCCTGCTTCCAATTCTGTGTCTCCCTCTTTCTTTGCCCCTTCCCGGATCAAGCTCTGTCTCTCTCTCTGTACCTCCCCCCGCCCCGCTCATGCTCTGTCTCTAAGAATAAACATTAAAGTAAAAAAAAAGAAACAGGCCCTGCTTTCAGAAGGTTCCCAGAGGAACACACACACACACACACACACACACACACGCACACACATACACACATACAAACCCTGTAAGACCTTATGAGGCAAACCAGTGATGCCATCAGAATACCTCGCAGGGCACAGGAAAGTTAGAAAGAGCATAGGAATTCAAGTTAGAACACTTGGATTAAAATCCTGACTCTGCCTCTTCCCGCTGCATGATTGTGGACAGGTCCGTTCATCTCTTGGAGACTCTGTGTCCTCGTCTGTAGAAGAGACAGATTAATTACTCGGACCCAGTTACAGATGTTTCCAGGGGGGGATTCAGCTTTGAAAAAGCTTTTAAGCCCCGTCGGCCCCCTCTGCGCGCTGCTCAGACGTGGTCTGCTGTGAACTGGTGGGTGACTTGGGCCCCAGTAACTCCGGGGCACATGGTTGCTGCATCCGACTTCAGGGAAACCCCAAAGTGCAAATTACAGCACTTGCATGAATGGATTAAATGAACTGCTCAGCCATAACCTTGAATCTAATCGTTGGACTTCCTTTGGCTTCGTAAGCATTTTTCTGTCCCGAGAAGTCAAAATGATGAAACAGCCGTGGCTAAACCCAAGTGAGCCGGCTGAGGAACTCTTCATTTGCATACAGCTCCCCCTTTTCTGCGGGAGCCGGGCGTCTGAGGCTGCTGCTGACTGCACAAATACAGCAGCTGACAAGGTGAAGGAGGCCAAGGCTTTTCTTTCTTTTTTTTTTTTTTCTTTTGACCGAAGCTGATTTTTTTTTTCTAATGGCATATATCTTTCTAGTTTTTTTTTTTTTTTTTTTTTTTTTACAGACCATAAGTCATTAGCTGCTCAAGGTAGTTGAAATATTTTAATGTAATAACTTGCGATAAAAATATGCTTTCAACCAAATGATACAGTAACATCGCCACCCCTGCTTGGCTGGGTTCTAGACAGCTTGGCTGTTGTTCTACTTCTGCCCACCAAAGGATGAAAGTATTTTTTCTTCAAAGGCTGAACCCTGATGATTTCAGGTAAATGCAACTCACACCTTGCCTATGGTGTACTTCCCCACTCAATGTCCACTCAGTATGGCCCATGCACAGCCATTATATTAAAAAAAAAACTATTTTAGGGGCGCCTGGGTGGCTCAGTCAGTTAAGCGTCCGACTTCGGCTCAGGTCATGGTCTCACAGCTCGTGGGTTCGAGCCCCGCATCGGGCTCTGGGCTGACAGTCAGGGCCTGGAGCTTGCTTTGGATTTTGTGTCTCCCTCTCTTTCTGCCCCTCCCCCACTCATTTTCTCTCTCCTGCTCTCTCTCTCAAAAATAAATAAACATTAAAAAATAAATAAAATAACTATCTTATCAATGAATACGATGTAGTGCAAATGGCCCCATTCCAAAAGTTAGGAATCTTAGAGACTCTCTTCTACTGACTAGCTTTGCGACCCTGAATGTGTTTCTTGACCTTTCTATGCCCCACGCGGTCAAGGCCGTATCAGATGATCTCTACCGTCTTCCTCAGATATATCACTCGTTTCAAACCTGGAAATTATCAGGTATGTAATCTCACATTCCTCTACCCAGCTTGGTTTGCCTCGAAGCATTGTTAGTCCCATCCAGCACTGCTAGTTACCTTCTAGGTTAGCCAGCACTTAGCCTAAGCTATTGAGTCATCTGGTCCTTTCCATCATTTGCTGATCCTTCTGTTCCTGAGGAAGCAGTGTCCTTGAAGTGGGAGTCCTAGATTGTGTTTTGCTCCTTGTTTGAAGTATGAACTGTTTTCCTGAGAACAACCTGAAAGTGTGTGTGGGGGGGGGGGGGAGTTGATTCCCGTTTCCAAAATTTCTTCAAACTATCACCACACTGACCTCACCACACGAACCTGTTCTCCCAAGTCTACTGCTTAAAGATTCAGGTCTGCACAGTAATAATTTAAAAAAAAAGCTTTCTTCATTCTGCCAGCAAAGGCTGTAAGCCATTTTCTCGATCTTTCGCGAACAAACCATTATTTCAGCCTTAGGTTGTGGGGTGATCGTTTGCATTCGGTCTCTGGAACAGTTTTGCTTCTCATTCTTGTTTCTGATCAGTTAGCATGTGTTCGCTTGAGGCCGTTCCGTTGAGTGTTTTGATAAGATGTATCTATTGATCCAGCAGATCGTGTCCAGAGCTTGGGATGAGGGAAATGATCAGTTCAGTCCTAGGCACGTTGCATTTTACATACACGGAAAAGTTAGGAAGAAAAGGTTAGTAAATAGCTGAATGTTCTGGATGTACAGCCCCAAAGAAAGACTGTGGCTCAAAATATAGAGCTGGGATTCATCAACTTACAGATAGTAACTGAAGCATGGAAGGAAGATCAATTATGACAACATAGAGGCTGAGAATAGCATAGTTGAGAACAGAGCCCTGGGAAATACCAAAGTTTATGAAGGAGGAAAAGGAGGGCCCCTGGGTGGCTCAGTCGGTTGAGCGTCCGACTTCAGCTCAGGTCGTCATCTCAGTTTGTGAGCTCGAGCCCCGCGTCAAGCTCTGCACACAGCTCAGAGCCTGGAGCCTACAGCCTGCTTCAGATTCTCTCTCTCTCTCTCTCTCTCTCTCTTTCTTTCTTTGCCCCTCGTCTGCTTGTGCTGTCTCTCTTAAAAATAAATAAACATTAAAAAAAAAGACAATTGTAAAAGCTTATAGATTTTACTTGGGTATGACAAAAAGCCTCTCTGTAATGGCGTATACCATTTTAACAAAATTAATTGCAATGAGAAGGTCATCGTTTACTAATTATCTGAATAAGTGATAAGTGAATGCAGTCACAATGATTATTCTGATAGCTTTTTAAAAAATGATTTCTGGTTTCATACCGTCGCGATCGGGGAAGATGCCTGATAGGATTTCAATCTTCCTGAATTTATGGAGACTTGTTTTGTGGCCTAACATGCGATCTATCCTGGAGGACGTCCCATGTGCACTCGAGATGAATGTCCAGTGGTTTTTGATGGAAGGTCCTGTACATATCAGTTAGGTCCACCTGGTCTAATGTGTTGTTCAAAGCCAGGTTCCTTGTTGATGGAGAACAATGATGGTTGGCGTCGTTAGCTTGATTTCTTTAAGACAGAAATATTGGCGGAATCTGAAAATTTACGGCATTTCTCCTGGTTTCCACCAGATGGGGAAAAGTCCATGCGGTCCCAGCCTCTAGTGACAGCGAGAATGGCAGAGTGAGGCCAGCTAAAATCTCCCCTGCAGAAAAGCAATGAGGAAATTGGCCAAAGATTGTCAGAATAAACTTTCTCAGCACTCTGGAAATAAATCCAAAGCTGTCAGCAATCCAGGGTGTACGCGTTCAGGAAAAATGGCTGAAATTCAGTGAAAGCGGTGAGCTTTGTGGCATTTTAACACGCCCTTTCCCCTTCCCCTTTCTCCAGCTCTGCAGTGACCTTGAAAACCAACCCGGCAATCATGGTGAAAACCAGAAGCCTGGCAGCAAATAGGGGGTTGGGAGTGGAGGTGATGGTGGTGATTTGGAAGTCACTTAAAGCCCCATTCCCAGAGAATTGTCATTATTTGACCTGACTGGCGGCTGCCGGGAGCATCCTACTCCTGTGGCTTATCTTCGTATGTTGCTCAGAAAATTTGTAGCAGTTGGATCGTTGTACATTGTATTGTATGTTATAATTTGACCTTGTATCCTGGAGCATTTCTAAATTCACTTGTCAGTTCCGGTCACTTTTTTCGTGGATGTCCACAATCGTGTCCTCTGTGAAGAACATGTTTTTACTTATTCCATTCTATTCTTTATGCTTTTGCTTCGTTTTCTTGCCTCAAAGCACTGGCCAGGACCTCAAGAACAATGTTGCTGGAAATGGTGACAAACAGCATCCATTCTGTCTTTCGCCATTAAGGATAATGTTTACTGTAGGGTTTTTTGTAGCTGTCTTTCATGATTTTGACGGTGATTCTCCCTGGTCACTGTCTGCTTAGAGCTTTGAACGTGAGTTAGTGTTGGAATTTATCGGGTGCATTTGCTGCATCTCGTGTGAAAAAGATTGAGTTTTTCCTTTTTGGTTTCTTAATGTGGTAAATTATATTGGTTTTTCAAATGCTGAATTCATTTTTTTATTACTGAGAAAAACCCTATTTGGTCAGGAGGTCTTATCCCTGTTATATTGATCCCTGTATTTGGTTTGCTAACATTCTGTTAGATTTTTACATCTATTTTCATAAAGAATATTGGTTTGCCCTTTTTCATTTCTTGTAGTATCTTTATCTGGTGTTGTTATCAGAGTATTACTAGCTTCATTAAATGAGTTAGGAAGTGTTCTCTTGCCTTGTTTCTGAAACGGCATGTCTAAGATTGGTATTATTTCTTCCTTGAATGTTCAGTAGAATTCACTAATGAAACTATTTAGATTTGGAGTTTGGGGAGGTTTTCATGTTTTTATTATTTTTTTAAAATTAAAAAAATTTATTTGAGTGAGTGAGCGTGAGAGCACAAGCAGAGGAGAGGGGCAGAGGGAGAGAGAGAGGGAGAGAGAGAGAGAGAGAGAGAGAGAGAGAGAGAGAGAACCCTAAGCAGGCTCCACACTCTCAGTGCAGAGCCTAATGTGGGGCTCAAACTCATGAACTGTGAAATCATGACCTGAGCCGAAATCAAGAGTCAGATGCTTAACCGACTGAGCCACCCAGGCTCCCCAGTACGTGTTTGTTTCTCTCCAGGGATTTGTCCATTTGATCTAAAGTGCCGAATGCATTGGCATAAACTTGTCCTGATATTCCCTTATTGTTCTTTTCATGTTTGAGTACCTATAGTGATCTATACTCTTTCAATTCTAGTGTCGCTAATTGATATCTTCTCTCTTTTTTCCTGATCACTTTGGCTAGATATTTTTCAATTCTATTGCTTTATTCAAAGAACCACCTTTTGGCATCATTCAATTCTTTGTTTCCATTTCATTGATTCGGAATAGTATCTTAATTATTTCTTTTCTCCTGCTCACATGGGTTTAAGTCGTTACAGCTTTTCTACCAGTAGACGTTTAGGACATTGGTTTGACACCAATGAACTCCTCTCATACATATATTTAACGCTGTTATTTTGTGTCTAAGCAGTACGTTAGCTGCTCCGCACCAGTTTTTCTATGTTGCATTTTTATATCCCTCTCAAAATACGTTATAGTTCCTTTTTAAAGTAGTCATTAACTGGGGCGCCTGGGTGGCGCAGTCGGTTAAGCATCCGACTTCAGTCAGGTCACGATCTCGCGGTCCGTGAGTTCGAGCCCCGCGTCAGGCTCTGGGCTGATGGCTCGGAGCCTGGAGCCTGTTTCCGATTCTGTGTTTCCCTCTCTCTCTGCCCCTCCCCTGTTCATGCTCTGTCTCTCTCTGTCCCAAAAATAAATTAAAAACGTTGAAAAAAAAAAATTAAAAAAAAAAAAAGTAGTCATTAACTTACCTTTTGTTTGCCGTGTCGCTTAATTTCCCAATACTTCGGGATTTTTCAGATTCTTGGTTTTAGATTTCTGATTTAGTTTCACTGTGGTCAAGGAACACGCTCTGTAGCATTTCAGTAATCGAACATCGATTTGGAATTGGTTTTTTGCCCCAGCATATCATTTATCTCGGTCAGCGATCGACGTGCACTTGGAAAGAATCTTATTCACTTGTTGTTGGTTAGAATTAGGACAGGTTGGCTTGGTGGTATATTTCCTGCCTCGCTGATTCTTCCTGCTGCTTCAACAATTACAAAGAGTTTAACTTATCGTCAACAATAATAGTATACTTGTCTCTTTTTCGCTTCTGTCAGTTCTTCACGTATTTTGAAGCGCTGCTCTCGTGCGAATACCCGTTTGAGATTATGATGCTTTCTTAATTCATTGATTGGCCTCATTACTAAATGAAATATCCATATTAATCCCTGGGCATCTTCTTTTTTCTCTCTTTTTTAGGTTTATTTATTTACTTTCAGAGAGAGGCAGAGCGAGCGGGGGAGGAGCAGAGAGACGGGGGGGGGGGGCAGAGAGAATCCCAAGCCGGCTTCGCACTGCTAGCACAGAGCCTGACATGGGGCTCGAACCTGCAAACCATGAGATCGTGACCTGAGCCAAACCCAAGAGTGGGATGCTTAACTGACTGAGCCGCCCAGGTGCCCCTAGGCCGTTCTGCTTTCTATTTGGGCCATTCAAATGGGGTGTGATTGCCTATATCTGGACAACTGTAACGAAGCTGTGTGTTGAGTGTAAATTTACCATCTTGCTAACCGCTTCTCTCTTCGTCCCGCCCATGTGTGTTTTTCCTCCTTCTCTGCCTTCTTTTGGATTAGTTGGGTTTAAAAAAAAAAGATTCCATTTTCTTTTCACTCTCGGCTTGTTGGCTACACCCTGAGCCATCGCCGTGGAGGTGGGAGCGTGAGCGACACACGTGCTCTGTGACCAGGGTGCTGGCTAAGGCTGGCCGCCTCGCGACGTGCTTCTCCTGGGGTGTGGGGACCTCTGCCCTGCAAGCAGGTTGAGGCGAGGGCACCCGCGGTCCTAGTGTCCTTGACGTGCCGCTCCTGGGGTAGAGCTGCTCCCAGTTTGCGCTCAACAAGCTGAGAAAAGCTGGTAGCCTGCCCCTCCCGGCCAGATGCCATTTCCTTCGGACGGGAGCTAAAGAGAGAGGGATCCGCTGTCACCCTGAGCTCGGACAAAGGGGGACGTCGTGAGTCTTAGCTCGCGTGCCACAGACTCCCTCTGTTTTTCCTGCGGGTTCAATTATTTTCTTGCATCTATGTTCCTTCGTCTGCTGCATGCCCTCACGGCCTTTAACGGGAACTTTGAGTGGCATTTTAAAAATATAATCTTCGCCCGTAGGAGTGTTTGCTGGGAGACAGGTCCGCAGCACTCCTCAGGCTCCCAGTTTAGATGGGGGGACCCTATTTGTTCCCTTCGTTTTAATATCGTTCGCTTGTCTCCTTACCGGCTTCGCCCCTGCTCTCATATACACGAATGTAGTTGTAATAGCTGTTTTTACTTTCTTGGAGCTCGATTTCAGCCATTCCTGTGTCCTTGCCCGCCGAGTTATTTTTCTCCAGCTTGTTGGCCATATTTCCCTGCTGGTGCAACCAGGGCATGTTCAATCATGTTTTACTCTAGGCTGGGTATTGTGGTATTATGTTTTTTTAGTGTCTGAATATGGTGTTCCCTTAACATGTTTTTCTTGCTGCAGTGAAATAACTGTCATTCGGTTTGCTCATGTTGAAGCTTTTCAAATAGGTTTCCAAGGGAAGGTCTAGAGTAGCTTTCACTCTAGGGATAGTTTAACTCGACTGTTAAGATGTGGCCCTTCTGGATTTTCTACGGAATGCCCTGAGGGCTCAGTGAGGATTCTCCATGCTGGCTTGTTGGAATTCACATGCCTCACGGGTGACCTCCGGTGCCTGACCAGCTCACGATCTCGTGGTTGCGCTTAGCTTGGTCTCAAAAAGTTTTTCTAGGCCCATATAGATTTTGTTATTCATCTAATAGTAAAGGGAACCCCTCTGAAAATTTCTGAAGCTCTTTATTTCTGTGTAGCTATCTACTTTCCAGAATTCTTCCCCCAAACTCTCATTTGTCCCAGCCTCCCGGAACTCCAACTCTTGTCTTTTCAACTCAGTGAACCCACTGTTTTTGTTTTGTTTTGTTTTGTTTTGTTTTGTTTTTAATCACCCGCCCCTACTCTGCGGTCCACGGTGTTTTGCTAGACAGAAAGCCAGGGAGATTGCGGGATTCATCTCATTTGTTTCCCTTCGCTCAGGAATCACAGTTCAAAGATCCTACTGTTCAAGGTCTAAAAACAGGTGTATGTGTTTCGTCCAGTTCCTAGTTTTTATAGTGGAAAGGTAATTGGTTCCTGAAGTCCATCATGGCCAGAAGCAAAATCCTGAGATTTTTTTTTTTTTATAGGCTTTGCTAGCACAGATCTAGAATATCTTTTACTCTTGGGCTAGTTTAGCCCCACCAGTAGAGATCGACCTTCCTGGGTCCACTACTAAGTCCGTAGTGTTCAAGGAGTTCTGTTTACTCTAGCTGCTCAGAACGTGAATATTTTCCAGCCTGTGTGGGTTCTGGGATGTGTTTACAGTTCTGCAATAATTGTGTTCTCACTAGTAGCTATCCTTTGCCATGCCTTCTGGAATGTCTCCTTAGGCATGCGTGGTTCAGTACTCAGCAGCAGTCTTAAAAAGACCTCTAGATAAATTTATGAAGCTCTTTCTTGAGACCTCCATCTCCCTAGCATTCTTTCCTGCAAATTCCAGCCACCTCAGTGTTCCTAAACTCTGAGGTCTTTCTTCTCAATTCAGGGAGCCTACCATACTCCGCTTGGGATCCCCCTCCTTGTCCAGAAAATATCCCCATGCAAAAAGCTGGGACAAATCAGAGGGCTTTCTCCCAGGTATTACAATTCTGACTTGCCCATCATCCATTACCTGAAAGAGCTATTTCAGGTATGTTTTTTTTCTGTTTTCTAGTTGTTTACAGCAAAAGGAAAAGTCCCGTGCCAATCGCTTTATCACGGCTGCAAATCCATTAGTCTTGTTATTTCATTTTTTGGTAAGTGACATTTATTCTTCTAATCGAATATGGTCAAGATACAGTTCGTAACTTCCGTTCGCTCTTTTTAATTATGGTCTAGTTTAAAAGCAAGACCCTGTCCTTCCAAGTCATTGGGGAAACAAAACACGGTTTCACTGCCATTGATATTCACCATCAGAAAAAAAACAAATGTGTCCAGGACATTGGGCTGGTTAATTGGTCGGCACGGAAATGTCAGGAACGGGAAAGTTGTAGGATGCCTGAAACTATTTATTCATTGGTTGAAAAAATACTAATCTTTAAAAAATATTTACCTAGGGATGTAAAATATTTGACAGAGAACAAGAGGAAAGGGGCAAGAATATAAATAAAAGTCAGGTTAATTTGAAAATTAATTCTAGAATTTAAGATTTTTGTGGCCTCACGTGTTCTTTTGTGATGAATCTGTATTCTCTGAGAGAATGAGCGTCGTGTAACCAAATCCGCTTTAATGTTTTGCCTTGAATGCCAAGAAGTACAAGTTGACATCCATTGCTCAATTGCAGTAAATACATGGTTTCTAGTTTCCGGTAAAAAGAACTACCATTTGCTCTACGTAGTTTCAAATATCTGGTATTATTATTTTAAGTGTCTCATGCCTATATATTTACATTTTAAGCTGCTTCCATCGCCTCTTTTTCTTAATTTTTTTTTTCAACGTTTTTTATTTATTTTTGCGACAGAGAGAGACAGAGCATGAACGGGGGAGGGGCAGAGAGAGAGGGAGACACAGAATCTGAAACAGGCTCCAGGCTCCGAGCCATCAGCCCAGAGCCCGACGCGGGGCTCGAACTCACGGACCGCGAGATCGTGACCTGGCTGAAGTCGGACGCTTAACCGACTGCGCCACCCAGGCGCCCCATCGCCTCTTTTGATTATTAGAGGTACATGAGGGCTCAGTAATAGAAATAATAAGAGTTTAGAGATAAATAAAATGGGTCACGCATTGGAGTTTGTTAAGAGGGAGGAAAGATTTTGCCAATGATCGTTTGTTTTTCCAAGCGTCTCTACTTACTCTTTCTGCCTCTGCATTTTCTAGATATTCCTCAGCTCACTGCAGTTTTGGGGCTCACTACTGCCCTGAACGTACTGCGTATAATACAAGGTCCCCGCTAAACTTTATATTGCAAGATCCAAAGGCACTTTGGAGACTTTATTTTGCCAGGGCTCTCTGCATTGTTCAAGGCTACGGATCGCTCTTCTCCTTTGTTGAAATTCTACTTCCTTGGTTTCAAAAATACCCATCTTTTGGTTCTCCCTAGTTTAAATTCTCAGGCCACTTCTTTCCTGTCTACTTTTTAGAGTGATTACTGGTGGGCTAAACCGGTTTGCCAGAGATTCATCCTGGGCTCACTTTTCTCCTACGTGTGTACGCTCTCTGATTGATCACATCCACATATACGCAAACAGTTCTTGAAGCCCGTAGCGCAGACTTCTTTTCCAGAAGAAAAAAACGTTCACATGGGAATGTTCACAGACTTATCTCAGTCACCAGCCCTCCAGAGAGAATCTTACTATTGTCGTCTCATTTCTCCCCTTGTCTCAATACCCTGAAAATAAATAATTATTTCTTGCTGGGGAAAAAAAAAAAGGCTGTTCATATACTTAAGAAAAATTTGAGCGGCAGAGAAGAGAAAGAAGACAGAAAATGACAAGGCTGGAAGAAGAGAGACTGTTATCCCTACATTGGGGATTGTAAGAGATTAGAGTCTTAGGAGCTTTGTGGTGTAAGGTTAGTTGATAAGAAAGGAAAGAGGCTATAATTAAGGATTGCTGTAGATTGTATACTGGAATGTCCTCTAAAACCGTTAAAGAAAAGTGAATAAATTAGTTTTGGCTATCAAATAATAATTCTTTAAATCCCACTTCATACAGACGCTGAGCCACAAGCCTTCCCTATCAAGATTTATTATGATTAGGCAAGTGAATATATGACAGCTCATGGATTTCCTCATGGGCATCACAGATGCAGTGCGTCCAAAACTGAACTTGTCTACAACTTACATCCCAAACCGAACTAAGTAACCTGTAGAGTGATTAAGAGCACGGATTCTGCAGACGGACTCACTGAATTTGAAGCTTGCCCTCCCTCACCCTCCGTCTTCTTCCAGTGTTTGCAGTCTCAGCGAATAAAACCACCATGGAGTCAAGAATCTATTACGTGCCTTGACCTCTCCTCCTTCACTCGTTTGTCACCTCCAGTTGGCTGCCAAATACTGTTAATTGTGTGTCCCCCAAAATTATCTCCTGGACTCCGAAACCGCCACCCCATTAACTCGTCATTTCTGTGCTGGAATACGATAAGGAAATAGGCGGGCGAGAACTTTCTTCTCATGAAATCTATGGCTAACGAGAAGACAGGAATTGAAAATTTAGCTATAGGTGTTAGGTTTTATTCCAGGTGGTATGGTTATGAAGGTGGTTCCTTGGTCCCTCGGGGAGGCCATAAGAACGCCAGAGGAACTGGCACACAAAGAGAAAATTTCAAATTACGATTTTGTGATCGGTGTTCTGATCGAGAGATTTTCAGAAGGCAGTGGGGTTCTAGCAGTCCATACGACCCAATTGTCTGAATGGGAAGTCTGGTAGATCTTCTGAGAAGAGGTGACATTTTTTTAATCTAAAAGGAAATTAAGGAGTTTATTTATAGCAAAAGGAATAAAGAACATTTCAGCGATAGGAAATAGTATATGCAAAGGCATTCAGTCATAAAAAAAGTATTGTTTTAAAGAACAGAAGGGAAGGGAAACAAAAATAATATCAAAACAGGGAGGGAGACAACACAGAAGAGATTCATAAATATGGAAAACAAACTGAGAGTTGCTGGAAGGGTTGGGGGAGAAGGGATGGGCTAAATGGGTAAGGGGCATTAAGGAATCTACTCCTGAAATCATCTCACTAGATGCTAAATAATTTGGATGTAAATTTTTAAAAATAAAAAATAAAATAAAGAACATGATGATACCTGACGCCAATATTCCACTACACGTTAACTAACTAGAATTTAAAATAAAAACTTGAAACAAAAGGGATTAATTAAAAAACATAAAGACAATGATGACAAATTCCACGGGGTGGGAACATAGAGATAGAGGAGAGGAATGGCAGGAGGAGGGAAGGTAGGTCGGGGTTTGATGGTGAAGATCCTTCTGACAGGATGAGGAGTTTGGCCTTAATCTTCAGGAAATGGACACTAGTAGAAGCTTGTGATTAGCAGGATACAGTGATTTTACCAGGATGCTTCCTTGATAAAACAGGATTAGGCCAAAATTACGATATTCTATTTGCAAAAGGGAAACATTTGCCCGAAATTTCAATCTGATTAAGTTCCCGTACAGCCCTCGAAACTACTAACTTGAACGTATGGAACGCACATGGCAAACTCTTCAGGTTTTGTGAAAAAGAAAATCAAGACCGGGGCCAAAGAACAAGTTAATCTGTCTGTCACTTTTTCCTCTGCTTCTGTTGACTCATATTATTCGTTCTGCCCTTTAATGTTTCTAGTTTCTCATTTTGTTGTTTTTAATGTGCTTAATTGACTTTCTTTCCTTCCTGTTCTCAGACCTTAGACCTTATCACATCACTTTAATTCTTCCCTAGAGTTCCTTATCGTATGATAGATTTCACCATCAGGAAATGATACCGTCTGCTTAAATCTGAAATCTGGGAGACATCCTTGACGTCTCCTTTTCGCTCATCCCCCACCTTGCATTCATTGTGAGTCATGCTGATTCTGTCTCTACAGACACACAAGCTCCAAGCTGCACAAGCTTCTAAGACCACTTCAAAAAGTAGTTTATATGGTGCTATAGACACCATTTCGTTTCTTCGATTTTTCTGGTAAGTGAATGGAGAAGTTTCCAATTCTGAGCTTCCCCAAATGAAATTGTATTACAGAGTTCTTACATCGATTTTCTCTAAACCCAACTTCCGAATGTCTATTGCAAACGCCATGGGAGCTAATAACAACCTTTAGAGACCCTAATCTGATCTGGGACCGTACAAATGATCACTTAGTCATGCCTATGGATATAAGAACCTCAGAAAACTCCATCCTCTTTCCCACTCCAGGAACCAAATTCCTTTACCTGGATGTATAAGTGGATGAATCCAAACAGTGATTTTCCAGCTCAGAGGAATTTTTACTACTTGCTATGACCTTTTTCTACCTGCTTAATTTTGAAAAACTTTGTCTTGCGTTTTCAATATGTTCCTGTACCATCCTAGGTTACTAAACACCAGCTTAAAGAAAGAAAAACCGGGGCGCCTGGGTGGCTCAGTCAGTTGAGCGTCCGACTTCCGCTCAGGTCACGATCTCACGGTCCGTGAGTTCGAGCCCCGCGTCAGGCTCTGGGCTGACGGCTCAGAGCCTGGAGCCTGCTTCCGATTCTGTGTCTCCTTCTCTCTCTGCCCCTCCCCCATTCATGCTCTGTCTCTCTCTGTCTCAAAAATAAATAAACATTAAAAAAAAATTAAAAAAAAAAAAAGAAAAACCAACCATTCTTCTGTTGATACGGGAGGGGTTGTAGTCGAGGAAAGGAGAAAAATGGATGAAATGGCAGCAGAGAAAAATTCAAGATAATCATGACACAAAGCGTCCTGGCAGTGCAGTCTTATTAGCTTCGGATTTGGAAAATGTTGGAAGTGCTATCCCTAGAGAGAGTGGCTGAGGTTTAGGGATGGAAACCAAAATGTAAGTAGTATTCAAAGCAGAGTCATTTAGATAGCCATTTATCCATTTGCTTCATAGCATCTTTTTATCTCCAATGTATGACGATTCCATAACATCATCACGACAATTGAGGTTCAGTCCTTAGGACTCAAGTCGCCCACCTTACAAAGAGTATCTAAATAATGGTTTAGACAAATAATTTTTGTAACAGAACTTCTCCCAAGAGCCACGGGGTTTTGAGATGTTAGGTCTACCTTACAGTGTCTAGTTTACACTCTACAAGGGGAAACTGAGCCTGAAAATAGGGCACAGGCTTGCTCATTGAACGACAAACAACTGGCAGAGCTGAACCCAGGGTCCTGTACTTTTGTCCCCTTTTCTCTACAGACCGGCTTACAAAATTGTACCATATCCATGTGGGCATATATATTTGTACAATGAATGAGAACGTTTTCTCTCTATTTGTTAGATTTATGGACATCGGAACTGTTGTGAAAAAGAAACAATAGAACAGGAAGGGACCACCATCTCTGCAAACCCTTTCTTCATTAGACTTCAAATAATAACCCTCTTTTCCCTTTATTCCAAGGCCCTATTGATAGTTGATTGCTGGGAGGTTTTTTTTTTTTTTTTTAACCCAATCTTGTTTTGCTTTATTTCATCCTTGATTGCATTCTGCTTCTCTCTCCAGCAGCCACTTCTTAACTGCTACCATTTTGTCAGCTTCCCTGCTGCTCTAAGACTGTCATTGCGACTGATTAATTTCATTAGCACAATGATGCACTTAAGCAGGACTAACACATCTCTTTTGTTTTGTGATCCGGGGTACACATCACAGAGCATTTGCAGGAGGGGATAGCTGCTTAGATGCCAGATGGGAAGAGAAAAAACATGAGGACCTTTGCATGTACGTCTCTAAATAAAATGTTCAAGATCTCCCAGGTCCTCGAGGAACCCAGTGAAGGTGTTCAGCCACCCAGTCAGAATCCGATTGTTTTTGCCAGTGCTTTGCTTGTCCTGGCACTTGGGAGCGTGGCTTCCAATCGATCATTTGTCGAGTAAAGAGGAGTAAGAAAGGGCACTAACATTTACTTACCATCTAAGTGCCAGGAGCCATCCTAGTAAGACCTTTTCTCGTCTAATTAAGTGCCAGCTTCGCAATGGCAAATCCTTTGCTGCTCAGGAAAGCTTTTTAACTAGGAAGTACCGTTCCCCGAAATCATATCACTGTTCCAATCCCTAGACCCAAGTAGAAGGTGAGCAAGGGAAGTGAGATCAAAAGCCAAGATTTAGAAATGAGAGCAGTCACACAGAACTCACTTCCTCCCTCAGGTCAATTGGGCATGAGTGAAGATAAATTTATGATTGCTTTCTGCCAAGTTTTCAAACTTGGCACCTCGAGGACCTTTAGATGGGGTTCCAAGAAATATTTCATTGTTAACAAGGGTTTATATGGCTTTAAAGTTAGAAAATCATTTGGTTAGAGGATGTCTTAAGTCCTTTCTGGTTCTGAGTCCTGTGGGTCTGAGTTTGGAAAATCCAGCTGTTGATTTCCCTGCCCTCGAGGCTACAAAAGCGAGCTAAGATTCTAGAATCTTTGCTTTCACTTCCAACTCCATTTGTTTCCACTCTTCTGCATCTGAAGACCCATTTTAAATACACTTGCCTTGCTGCTGCTAATTTCATAAAAGCACACCCTAAACCATTATTGTTTTCTCTCTTGAGGGGAAAAAAAAAAAAACCCACATTTGTTCTCCTAAAGAATAATCACATGGTTTGGGGAAAAGCTTTATGTTTTTTAATTAGTGATGGAAGAAAAATCCAAGCATTGCTGAAATGGTTTGGGGCGGAGGAACCAACTTTTCCAAACAGCCCTGGAGTGAGGGAATTGAACTCTGATACACGGGCTCACCAACAGAGTGCCGAGTTCAGGGTCTCCTTGACCATTCGTTCCTCTGTGAGTCCCAGGTATCCCTGTGGGATGTTCTTCCTATTTTACTGTGTGGAACAAGCCAGAAAAGAAAGAAAGGGATCCATTTGGTATTAGCAGCAGCAGCTAAACTTTATCAGAAAAATATGGGCCTGGAGTGTGTGTTTGCTCAACACCCTCCAGGTTTTTCCAGCCATTCCAGACCTAGGATCTGTGCTGTGTAGCCAGGCTCCTGGCTTTTCTAGAAGCAGTGAGCAGTTCTGGTGCTTCTCTATCAAGTCTGAGTGAAAACTTATTTTCAGAAAGCCCCTTGTGAAAACCTGGGTTTTGATGCCTCTTTTTCCAGTCCTGAAAAGATGCTACACACACACACACACACACACACACACACACACAGTCACACACACACACACACACACACACACACACAGTCTTCCCTATTCCTGTGAATACAAGTGGATTTTGGTATTCCAGAAACAGAGGAGCTTTTCTTAAAATAACTTAAGCAGCAAAGATTTCAATGGAATATTCCCCAAGCCATCAATTAGTTTTTAATGCCTTTGTTATTTATTTTTTTTAAAAAAAACACTTCATCTTCCTTATTATAGATGGCACTATAACGTTCACATTATATAAAATCCTTTTTAACATTATATAAAATCCTGAGAAAAGAGAAACATATTACTTCTCCATTCCTTTTCTCAGATGCACTTTTAATTTTGTGCATTATCTAATTGATGTACGCATTTTTATAGTTGCTTTCACCAGAGTATGGATATTTTTTAAAGTTTGTTTATTTGAGAGAAAGAGAGAGAGAGCAGGGGCGGGGCAGAGAGAGAGAGACACACACACAGAATGTGAAGCAGGCTCCAGGCTCTGAGCCATCAGCACAGAGCCTGACGCGGGGCTCGAACTCACAAACTTCAAGATCATGACCTCGACTGAAGTCAGACGCCCAACCGACTGAGCCACCCAGAGGTCCCTAAAATTTATTTATTTATTTTGAGAGAGACAGAAACAGCAAGAGCAGAGGAAGGGCAGAGAGAGGGGGAGCCAGAGAGAGAATCCCAAGCAGGCTCCGCGCTGTCCTTGCAGAGGCCGAAGGGGGACTCGAACTCACTAAACTGTGAGATCACGACCTAAGCTGAAACCAAGAGTCGGACGCTTAACCGACTGAGCCACCCCAGGCCCCCCTATGTTTGCATTTTCAACACCTGAGCACAATACATAGCACATGGTAGGCACTCATAATGTAATTTTATGCACTCGTAATAATAATAATAATAATGTTGGCTGACTAAATGGATGAATGAATATGTGTACCAGACAGAGGTTTGACTTGGAGCAGTTGTAAGTCCTGGGCTGAGGAAGATTACAGAGGACCAGCCTGTGTGGCAGAACATTGAAAAAGTCCAGTCGGGAAATACTTCATCCACGATACATAAATTCCGAAATACCACCCGGGTCACAAGACTTGCTTTAGTGGTAGACGCGCGTTCGGAATTGTATTACCTCAGCCCTTCGGAGATGAAAGAAAACGCCTAGTCCTTCAACCATTTGAGGAGGATAAATTGCAGATTTCAAATCTGTCCCAGGCACGAGCAGATATGTTCCTTCGGGAGTTAAAGTCGTCAGACGTGAGTTTACCCAGCTTACTATTCGGCTACCTACATGCTATACTTGACCTACACCCAATCTTTCTTCTTCTTTCCATTTTCGGTGGAAGATGTATTTTTTCTCCCTTTTGAGTCCATTCCCTCATCCTGATTGCTGGTTCCACCATTAATTGGCGCCTCTTCTGGGACCGATTAGCTACTCTTTATTCTATGTCTTCATTCTCCTTCTCTCTGTTAATTTCTCCACAGTCTGTCCATCGTCTTATCCCTATGTCCAACCATCTCTCGCTTTGTCTACCTGCATATGCACCTATATTCAAATAATTCTCTTTGAAAAGCCAACAAAAGTTCCCATGAGCTTACATTTTGTTGTAATAACCACCCTATATACCCCTTTCCTTTTAAAGCCATGCTCCTTGGATCTCTCTGCTATATTTTAAATTGATTCGCACTCCCTCTTTGTTTTAAAATATTTTATTTCCTGGGCTTCCATGATACTAGTTTTTCCCTACTCCGTTTCTCTGGCCACTCTTTTTCAATCTTCTTCACCAGTTTCTTCTCCTCCTCCTTAAACACTGGTAGGATTCAAGCGTCCCTCCTTGGCCCAATGATTTTCTCTTTTGAATGCTTTTCCTGAACCAGATCACCATATCCCATGGTTTCAACTACAGCTCGGATGGCAATGACATCTAAAATAAGATATTCTACTCAGACCCCTCTCCTGAGCTCCAGATCCAAATTTCTAACTGCCTTTTGCATGTCCCCAGTAGCTTGGTCTAAATGTTACCCTAACCAAGCTCATTTCAGTAAATGCGTCACCCATCTGGGTAGGCATGTAATAATGCAATCTGACACTGATTCTAGACTCCTTCCTTTTCTTTCACTGCCCCTCCTTTCCCCACCCTTCATCAATCACTAAGCACTCCTGGTTTTACCTATTAGACACTTTTCAAGGCTTTTTCTCTCTATCCAAACTATTCTCTGCCCTAGTTGAGGAACCCAGTATCTCTTGTCTGGACTACTGCAAGTGCCTACGAATAGTTCTTCTCACTTCTGGCGCTCAGGATAATCTTCCTAAAACAAGTTGACCATGAGACCTCCATATTTAAGACTTTCAATGGATACTCATCATCCAGAGAATAAAGGTCAATCCTTACCAGGATTTACAAGGTTCTTTATGGTTTGGTCCCTATGTGACTCTTAGGCACTATTTCCTACCATTTCTCACTTCTCTACAGTCTACTGCTATGAAACTACACATCGGTCTCTGTAAATACCATGCTGGCTTAGACCTCCTGTACTTTTCCTTCCCACCATTTTTTCATCTAGAAAATTGCAAGACACCCTCAGCAATAATTTCCCGTAGAAGACTCCAGGCTGGGCCCTGCGCCTCCCTTCAGAAGTCCCGTTACACTTATGCAGACTTTTAGCATAGTATATACTATATTTTACTGACATTTTCTGTTTCTTTGTCTTCTTTGTTGGATGATAAATTCCATACCGGCTGGGCTTCCACCTGATGTATCTTTGCAGTTCTGAGTTTGGCACATAACAAGCACCCAGTAAATATTTGTAAACTATTTAATCATATTATCATGCCTCTTTTTAGTTCCCTAATCATATGAATCTATTTTGTGCCACTGGGGTTTTTCCTATACAGCGTATTTTGTTTAAAACGCTTTCCCTCACCCCTTGTTCCCGAGAAAAATGCCTACTCATCTGAGAGGTTCAAGACTGGTTAACTACTCACAGTGCCTGGCATGGTGCAGGGGCTCGATGACTTTTGCTCGGTGACTAAGTGCGGGAATAAATATAGGTGGCATCTCAGTTAAGGTGTCATATGAGGACTAGAGGATAAAATAATGTGGAGGATAATAAACGTGGAATGGAGGAAGTCTCTGAGGCCATCGGGAATAATTCCTCTGGCCTCAGAGTTTGGAAGCGGGCACAAAGGTAAAGAGATGATTTTGGAACCAGACGAATAATCGGTTTCAGCAGTCATACAGGGCTCGTGGACCGAAAAGAAGTAACCTTTGCATTCTAATGGTCCCTCCCGTCCGCTCCACACCCACACACATCCCATTTCTTTCTTCCACGGTGGTCAATAGTCCTCGGATAGCTCAAGGAAAGGGACTAGCTGTGAATTAGGTTAATCAACGTGCTTTCTCGCATGTAGTAATAAGGAAGCCACACTGAGGAAATATGAGTTTTACTACAAGAGAAGAGGAGGACCCGTGCTATGTGTTGCATCTTGCCATGAGAACCAAGGCATGAGCAGCTCCTCTGGCTGGAGAAAGAGGGCGTATAAAAGTACACAAAGGACTGAGTAAAGGGAGACAAGGCGAGATAAGGGTACATGAGAATAAATCATAAGCAGAGTTCTGACCTTGAGTCTAAGGTAGTTTGAGCAAACTTACTTAACAGGGGAAATGAAAAGGCTTCCAAAACTCAGACTTTGTACAAAACAGAGCAGACAAGGGGTAGGAAGAGAAAAAAAACCTAGGAAAGAGGCCGCCCAAATGGCCGTTTAGTCAAGACAGAAACAGTTTAATGTTGACACAAGCCTGCTGTCTGGTGTATTCATTTTTCTATTACTGCTGTAACAAATGACCCCAAACGTGGTGGCTCTTAAAACATTACAAATTAGTCTTTACACTTACACTTTGAGATGTGAGAAGCCCACAGTTGGTCTCAGTGGGTTAAAATTGAGGTGGTGACAGGCCTGCATTACTTCTGGAAGTTCTAGGGGGGAATCCAGTTGCTTGCCTTTCCAGGCATTTTCTTGCCTTTTGAGCATCTAGAGGCTATCTACATTCCTTGGTCCACGGCCTTCTTCCTCCATTTTTCAAAGCCAGCGATACTGGGCCAAGTCCTTCTCATGCTGTCGTCTTGCTGGTTCCATTTCTTCTACGACCTTCTTCCACTTGTAGGCACCCATGCACAGAGACTCCCAAAATTCCTTGGTCCTGGTCTTGAGACATCTGTTAAGCACTAGGCGGGTAAACTGCTGGATGGAATACTGAGGCTAGCAGCCTCTGTGCTTGCTCTGAAAGCGCAGGTGAATGGATACTTGGGGTTCAGCTAGGCTCCGCGTTATATCCCTCTAGAGTCAAGGATCTGAGAGATTCCCTGCAGCCCTCCCCGCCCCCCCCCCCCATCCTGGCAGGGGTGGGTAAGGCCATCACCATCCCCTGAGGCCCCAAGGTTTTATTTGTCCCCTCTTTAAATGAAAACAAACAAAGAAACAAACCACAAAACAGTGTTAGAAGAAAACATCTGACCAAATGGCGTGCGGAATTGCTACGGCTGCTCCTGCTGACTGCGGCCTCCGAGGGACAGTTGAGCCGAGCTCAAGGGGAAGACAGAACCTGGGAGGAAAATCTTTTGCCAGATTGATTTTGCATGGAGTATATTGCGTAGTCTGCCGCCCATAATTAAGCAGGGCCCATTGGGGCTGTTTTCACGGTCATGTTCGTATTCCTGACAAACAAAAAAAATCTTCACGGAGTCAAAAAATCGTTACTAAATCAGCACAGACATAAAGGATCGCAGACGGAGTGAGGACAGAAACATAGGATGGCCTGGCCCGTGTGAAGTCTTAGATCAAAGGGTTTCTGCTCAAAGGAGCACATCACGGGATCAGAACACGAGGCAAGATCGCCATTAACGAAGATGACCTTTTCTTTTCCTTTTTTTTTTTTTTTTTTTTTTGCCTTTTAAAAGTGAACGACACAAAGGAAAAAGGACAAATCCTGTCATTCGAATTAACCAGTACATTTAGAAACACTAGAACCCGTGTAGGTGCATAGGTTGCACGTATCAGGGTTTGCTCCCAGAGGCAGCACGGCCATGAGTGAATAAAAAAAAAGAAAGGATCAATTACAGGAATTTTGCATTATGCTACTGCAGGATCTCATTAAGCAGTCTATGTAAGGCTGTAGCTTTTGCATCTGTTGTTTGGCATGAAGTCATCGGGGCTGGCGAGCAGGGAGAAAAGATGGGCACGAGGTGGGGTAAGCCCAGGACAAACTGGAATATATGAGAACGAAGGAGAGCCAGGTAAATCCGTACACGGAGGAAGTATCTAGTCCAGTGAGAATGTGCCCTTTCCGTTGATGCAAGTGGTCCGAGGCAGTTGGTCTACCGCCTGGAAGCTGGCTGATACCTCTGGGGTGTGGTGCCGTGTTAGGAGCTCGCTGGTGACCTACGCTGTTGACAGGCTGGGCACCCCGCGGTGCCTGTAGCTGATAAACCTTGGTGGGTAGAAGTCCGTGTTGCCTCGCCAGGGTATCATCTCCGACCCCGTCACTAGCCACTTTGTTCACGAATACGCTGGGCAGCGACAGGAGTAGCCGGGGAGATAGGCTGGCTGTCTGCCTTCTACACAACGGGTAAAGTTATCCGTCTGATTAAGACCACTCCTGTGCTGGGGTCCCTCTGACGTTCCCGCGGAGGACAGATCTCTTCGTGGTCTGTGCCCATTCAGAAAGGACTCTCTGTACACTTCTTCCCGCATCTCCTTGCCACCACGTTTCTATTTTTTCCCGAGTCCCCGAACATCCAGCCAAGCCATTGGCCGAGCTCATGACTCAATGTGGATTTGTGCTTCCAGCCGCCTCTCCTTTTAGGCACAATAGCAAACCGGGTACACTAAATCAAAAAGTTTTGCCTACCGGAAGGATTTCTCGTCACAACTTTTTTCCAGGGCCAACCTTTGGGGGGTGCCTGCATATGGTAAACTGAGCTCGGGTCCGTTCCTCTTCAGATAAGGTCATAGGTAACTCCCCAAGGAGATCATAGATGTGGGCTGGGAGAGAGAAGACGACGTAGCAGTAATAAGGGTGATGGGCATTTGGGCCACTTGTTCACGCAACTCACTTGTACCCCCGCTATTTGCTGGAGTCTGGACTAATATATACCTCCCACCCGATGCTAGGCCGGCGGCTGTGCGGGCCCAACTGTGTGTCTCAGTGGGTCAAACAACACCCAGTTTACAAGGGGGAACTCAGGTCTCATGGTAACTTGGAGGTCTCCACTGAGGCACGGCGGCAAGCCAGAAGCTGTTTAACCAAAGGAGAATGCCTGTGGAGGATGGCATTTCTCTGCTCCCGCATCGGAAAGGCACACGCTCTGTTTTGCCAACAGGAGCGTGACGGAAGTTCCGTGCAGCTTCTCTCTTTGCCACTGACACGTCAGGCACGGCTAGATCTGTTGGGCGACATGGCCTACGTGAGCGGCTCGCACAGGAATCTGAACCTGATGTAGAGCCTTCTCTTGTTCTGAGCCTACTGAAAACTGGCAGCGTTTCAGTAGACGGCTTGGACCCAAATGAGGACCAAACCGAAGACCCAAGTGCCTCGAAAATCCCGAGAGGCCCCGTGTGCGTTGGGCCTCTGTCGCCAAGGAATATGGTGATTTGTTCCAACAATATGGCCGTGCCTGGAGGAGCAGCCGTAATTGGAGTTATGACTTGATTACGTTTATGATAATACACTGTCATTCATTCTCCATGCTCTCTGCCTCCTGCACAAGCTAAATAGTCAGTTTGGTTGGGGTGTGGTATATTCCACCATTGATTTAGGAGTTTAACATTTTTCTCTCAATAGTGTTTTGTAGTTTTCTGGTCTTGCCATCGGTTAATTTTTTCCCTTCGGGTCTGATGTTTCTTTTTTTTTTTAAGTTTTTATTTTAATGCCAGTTAGTTAACATACAGTGTGATATTAGTTCCTGGTGTACAATATAGTACATTGGCCAGTGTCCTTTGAAAATTTACTTACTGGGGCGCCTGGGTGGCTCAGTCGGTTGAGCGTCCGACTACGGCTCAGGTCATGATCTCAAGGTTCGTGAGTTTGAGCCCCATGTCGGGCTCTGTGCTGACAGCTCAGAGCCCGGAGCCTGCTTCGGATTCTGTGTTTCCCTTTCTCTGTCCCTCCCCCGCTCATGCTCTGCCCCTCTCTGTCTCTGAAAAAGAAATAATAAAAAAATTTAAACAAATAAAACTTTACTTATTAACCCTCATTATTGTTGACTCTTCTGTACTTTAAGTTTATATCAGATGATCTGCAAATATTTTCATTTTTATGTTTTCTTTTCCCAATCTTCATACCTTTACTATTTTTTAACTTGTCTTTTTGCATCGGTTCCCGTCTCCAGTGCAAGATTTAACAGAAGTCCTAATACAAAGCATCCTTATAATGTCCCTGATCTCAGGGTGAAAGATGGTGGGAGCCTAAAACATTTTACTATTCCCTATGATGCTTGCTGTGAGCTTTTACTGGGTAAATATTCCTTATCAGATTAAGGATGTTCCCTTCCCCACATAATTTGTTAAGAGGGTTTTCTCCTTAATTTTGAACGGATATTGAATTTTTCACAAATGCTTTTTTAGTATCTGTTGAGAAATCCTGATTTTTCTCTCCTTCTCTTGTTAATTCGGCGAATTGATCTACTCTTGAAAGTCAAACTACCCCTGCGTTTCTGGAATAAACCCTCCTTGACAGTATCCTACTATCCTGTTTCATATCACTGAATTCAAGTTGACTGTTGTTGTAGCTTGGGTTCCCCAGGGTGAGCAAACTCTTAAGATAGAGTTAACTATGTAGAGTTATTATTAAAGGGTACCTTTAGTATCAGCCTTGTGGAATGGAGGTGAGGGGACTAGGGACAGTCAGAGGGAGATGTCCTGATGTGATGGGGCCCAACAACTTTAGCTGATGATGTGGAAAGGTCTAGAGCTAGAACAGCCCTTCCGTATTGTGTTCAAAGTATAGAGCACATAGGAACAGAAGTTGGCCTCGCTCGGTTCTCACTCCAGTTTGGTAATACGTGTATGGGACTAGCCAGCAGAAGCACTGTAGTTTTGAAATACATCCACGGCTATCTCCATGAGGGTTAGGGAGCAAGAGAATGCCCGGCCGCTGTTTCCATTTGGATCTGAGTGTCAATGTAGCCAGATGTGTCCCTCATCCAAAAGAAATGAACATTTTTTGCGACTCTACTTCCAAAACATTCTATGGAAGGGCGTACACCTTTTTGGAATTCTTTCTGCTTTAATTTCAGACTCCCTTATCACCGGTGTGCACAGCGAATATACTGGCATTGACGTTCATGTCCATACTTCCCAGCAGTCAGAATGCCAGGTTTCTGCTCGTGTACAGTTAAGAAGCTTTCCATTCTTTGCATCCCACTTTACGTGCTTAATCTCAGCGGATCTAAGAACGGTAACAGAACACTGACGTACTGGTCATTAACTCCACGTGTTTGCTTGGCAAGATGGTAACAGAACGTCTGGCTCAGAGGGCAACCAGAGCCTCAGAGGGAGAAGTCTCCACTCAAGGGCATTTCACAGGACTCAATGTCTTACTCTCCACTGCCACCCTCCAAGAACTAAGCCCTTAACGGCTACCACTCCCATGCCGATAATCTGTAAATAGTCCTCACTAGTTCTTCCTGTGCATTCAGGATTCACTCCATAAACTCAGCCATCTACTGGATATCACACACCCCAACATAACTATAAACTCAGTGTTTTCAAAACCCAATGTCAAGTCAACCTCTACCCCAAATCAGAACCCCCTTTCGACTTACCCTTCCTGGCATCTGGCTCCAAATTATATCAAGCTTGCTCCTTTCCTCCCTTCTGCCTCCTTCTCACATTCAATACCATATGTACATTTCCGTGAAATCCCCGAGCCCGTATCTCTGAGCCCAGTCTCTTCCCTCTTCACCAGATTCTGCTGCCAGAAGCATCTTCCTAAAATATCACGTCTGTCGATTCCTCTGTGAAGGAGACACCGGTTGGCGTTCAAGAGTTTATCGGAAGCTGGGGGGAGTCACATCTGCGAGGGGTAAAAGGGGGAGGAAAGCGGGATTGGGCAGGGGAATCCTCAGATCACGACGCAGACCTGACACTCTTGGCCAAACCCGCGTGGAGCTGTGGAGCAAATACTCCCCGTTAGGGGGGAATACTCCGTTGAGCGGAAATGGCCAGGCCCTGCTGCCCCCACCGCGCTAAGTCACTGCATGGGGCTGCCTGGGGAAAACGGGCCTCGGAGCGAAAGTTGAAGAGGTCCCCGGAAGTGCCAACAGCAGGAGGCTGGCGGCTAACTGCACCCTTATAGTTGGATGGCAAGCTCTTTCTTCAAGGAAGACCTGGGCAGGCCACTTCTAGCCCACCAAAACACCCATGTTTCATTTTGCTGTAATTCCACTCGGGGCCTTCCATAAATCCTCATTTCTTCCTCATTTTTAAGATTTCCATAATCTTGCCCCCTGAGAATGCACACTGTAGCTGCACAGTCCAGAGATCAGGCAGGTGTATGTTCTCCGTCTTTGTTCTTCTCTTGCAAAATTGTTTTGGCAATACATTTTGCATTCGTTCTAGAATCCGCATGCCAACTTTTACCCAAAAAACAGCCTGCTGGGATGGTGACTACAATTGCATGGAGTTTATGAATCAGCGTAGGGAGAATTGACATCTTAACATCTCCTTGGTATCTCTCTTCATTTATTTAGATCGTCCTTCATTTATCTCAGTAATTTTTGTAGCTTTTAGTGCATAGGTACTGCCCATATGTTGCTAAATGTATCTCAAAATGTGTATTTTATTCTGACGCTATCATAAATTTTTATTCTAATCGCCAATGGTTTGTGGCATATATATAGAAATAGAACTTATTTTTAATGTTGGTCTTATATTCTTTGACCATCCTAAATTCAATTATGCTAGTAGCTTTTTGCAGGTTCCTTATGATCTGCATTGATGATGTTGAATTTTAATTATTCCTTTCCAATCTGTTTGTCTTTAGATTTGGTTGGTTGGTTTTGTTTTGTTTTTTTTTTTTTTTTTTGCCTTTATGAACTAGCTTTTTGTCCTATGAACTAGGACCCTGAGATCCTAGATTAATTTTGAAGGTAGGGCAAACAGGAGTTCCTGACAGATTGGATAGAGGGCAGGGGGGTGAGGGGAAAAAAGACAATCGGCAAGAACGACCACCACTTTTCAACCCTGGCTGCAATTAGAATCCCCTGTGGGAACTTAAAAACAACTGAGGCCAGATTTGCACGAGACCAGGTGAATAAGCATCCCCAAGAGGAGGACCTGGGCACAGGGATATTTTCTTTCTTTTTTTTTTTTTTTTTACCAAGCTGTTAATTTATATTGAGAGATCTGATTGTCAGTATGATCAGATTTGACACATTTGACAGGGATATTTTCTAAAGATCTCTGGAAGATTGTAATGTGTATTCAGGGTTGCACATTATACTAACATCCGCTGGTTTTTTTGGTAGCATTATGAATTATTTTCTTCTTCGGTGGGTGTAATTGCTTTTTTGAGTTACGAACTTCACTAAGCTAATTACTCAGCACTACTTTGAGATTCTCTTTGTCGCCTCTTAGATTGATATTTTTCATTATTCCGGAGTATGTCCTCCAAGGGTGCTTTCAAAGAGGGGGCACTGCGCAGTGTCCTTTATGAAGCTGCTCAGGCCTGAGAATTTTTCTCTCCACCTCACGTGTTAAATGGCAGTTGAGTTGGAAATAAAATTCTAGCTTCAAAATGCTTTCCCTTCAGTTTTTAAAAATATTACTTCATTGTCTTCTTGCTTACACTATTTTTTTTTTGAAAAAAAAATTTTTTTTTTATTTGGGGGGAAGGAAGGGAGACGGAGGGAGGGAGAGAATCTTTAACATTTATTTATTTATTTATTTAAAATTTTTTAAAATGTTTATTTATTTTTGAGAGAGAGAGAGTGTGTGTCAGAGAGAGAGGGAGACAGAGAATACGAAGCAGGCTCCAGACTTTGAGCTGTCAGCACAGAGCCAGATGTGGGGCTCGAACTCGTGAACTATGAGATCATGACCTAAGCCGAAGTCAGACACTTAACCGACTGAGCCACCCAGGCGCCCCAACATTTATTTATTTTTGAGAGAGAGAGAGAGAGCACGAGCAGGGGAGGGACAGAGAGAGAAGAGAGGGAGACACAGAATCCAAAGCAGGCTCCAGGCCCTGAGCTGTCAGCACAGAGCCCGACATGGGGCGCAAACTCGCAAACCGTGAGATCATGACCTGAGCTTAAGCTGGACACTTAACTGACTGAGACACCCAGGCAGCCTGAGAGAGAGAACCTTAAGCTCTCCATGCCGGGCATGGAGCCTGATGTAGGGTTCGATCCCATGACCTTGGGATCATGACCTGAGCCAAAATCAAGAGTCAGACGCTCAACCGACTGAGCCTCTCAGGTGCGCCTTGCATACACGGTTTTTATTAAGTCTAATGTCAGTGTGATTCATATTCCTTTGTAGATTATTTGCTTTTTTGCTCTAGACATTTTATAATTTTCTCTTTGTTGTTAATATTCTAAAGCTTCCCCATAATATATCTAATTGAGAGTCTCGGGTTTCTGGGTTTTTTGTTTGTTTTTTTTTTTTTGCCGTTCTTTACTTTTTCCTTTATGCATGCCTTCTAATATGCAAAACATTTTACTTAGCATGGTTTTTGTTCATTAGACTCTCCTGACTAGAGTGTCATCTCCAAGAGGGCGAGGACTTCATGTCTGCCTAAGTGATATAACTCAAGGGCCCTAAACAACGCTTGGCCCATAGCAGATACCTATAACTAGATGTTAACTAGATGTTGAACGGGTGAATACATGACGTCTTCCATTTTGGCCGTTTGTAGCCATCTCATTTCATAGTAGGAAAAGGGCACACGCTGGCCATGACACTGGTTGAACTCTGAGAAAAAAATTGTATCAAAGCCCGTGCCAGGGTTGTGCTAGGTGCCAAAGATAAAAGGTGATCACGACACCTGTCCCTGCCATCAGTGAGCTCACGCTCTGGTATGTGAGACAATCAGGTAAATGGATGATGCCAATGTGGTGTGGAAAATGTTGATAAAGAGGGAAGAATAACTGGCTTCTTTAAGAATGCTGGGTAGGAGGAGGTGAGTATGTTAAGAGGAGGGACTAGAATGTGGAAACCCAAGGAGCTGTGAGGGAGCCTGGTGTTTGGGAAGTGGCAAGGAGTTTTATTTGGCCAGACCGTACCTGGCATGGTGGGCATGGGTGGGAGTAAAATAGGGCTCAACAGTGATCACAAGCGCAGGTCTGTGTGCATAACTGTGGGGTCCCGATGATGAAAGTATAGGGTTATTGTCAGATTACAGAGCAAGGATGTTTCAAGTATATTATTCTGTGAAATGTGTCAGCTCTAGCTATTACTTCTCGGTGGTTTACACATCCGGTTTCCCTCTCCTTCACCCAGGCAACAGTCGTAGCCTTGGAATTTTCAGTTGTCCTTCTCTCGTGATTTATAACTTTTTCCACGCGAGGATTTCAGTGCCTTTCTTCTTGTCCCGGGTTTTACAATCAGGAATCAGGAAAAATCCATAGCAAATTGACTACGGATTAGACACAGATCTCAGAGCAACTGAGAATTGTTTTTTTTTTTTTTTTTTTTTTCCAAACTGTGGGAAGCTCTTCAGTGTATATTCACTCCAAATTTGCAACTTAATTCTTAATGAACTTGGTCACTCCTGCCACTGTTTGCTGTTTAGAGGATGGTAGTTCAAATTCTGAAATGGAAACCTTCAGATGTCATTCCGTGTGGAAAAAAAAGAATTCATTTTGGCCAAGACCATGCAGTTGCCATGGTTGTGATGTTGAACTCACATCACTCCTAAAAAATAAGAACGTGTACACGCTTGATTATTTCCAGAGATGATGCATATTACTGTCAGGACTTTGACACCTTTTAACAATTCAGCAATTTATTTTTCATCTCAAGTTGTTGACGTGTGAATAGACTACTAATACTCATCTTTCTTTTTATTGAATGTTGACGTGGCCTTAACTTTTTGTTATTTCCATCAACTTCCTTATTCAACCATATTTAGTTCTCTCTCTCCTGTTCTATTTTCCATAAAGTTTTAGAAATGTTTTGAGATAATTTTTTATATACGGGAAAGTTTTAAATACGCACACACATACATACACACATATATATGTTATTTATGTATTTATTACTTATTTCTTTTGAGAGAGAGAGTGCGTAAGCAAGGGAGGGGCAGAGAGAGGGAGAGAGAGAATCCCAAGCAGGCTCCACTCTGTCAGCTCAGTCAGAGTCTGACACAGGGTTCAAACCCACGGACCGTGAGATCATGACCTGAGCTGAAATCAAGAGTCAGACGCTTAACCAACTGAACCACCGAGGTGCCCTAAAAAGTTTTAAATATATTAATGTTTCTGTAGACCTTTTCCTCAGCTTCATCTAATGTGAACATCTTATGTAACCTGTGTGTGTGTGTGTGTGTGTGTGTGTGTGTGTGCATAAACAAAGAAGAAAAAACATTGATACAATTCTATTAACTAAACTCCAGACTGTATTTGGATTTCACCAGCTTTTCCACTAGTGACCTTTTTTTCTGTTTCAGGATGCAATCCAGTACTGTGCATTAGATCTAGCCATCCTGTCTCCTTAATATCCTACAATCTGTGACAGATTCTCCGTCTTTCTTGTCTTTCATGACCTCGACACTTTTGGAGAGTAGTTGTGGGGAAGTTTGGTGAATATCTGAATTTGGATTGGGCTGATATTTTCTTTTTTTTTTTAATTTTTAAGTTTATTATTTATTTTTTTGGGAGAGAGAGAGAGAGCGAGCCTGCAAGCAGAGGAGGGGCAGAGAGAGAGAGAGGGACAGAAGATCCGAAGCAGGCTCTGCGCTGACAGCCCAAAGCCCAGTATGGGGCTCAAACCCACAAACCGTGAGATCATGAGCTCATGAGTTGAGTCTGAGCTGAAGTCAAACTCAAGTGACTGAGCCACCCAGGTGCCCCAGCTGATATTTTCTAATGGTTATACCTAGGTTATGGATTTTTGGAAAGAATACCACAGAGGTGATATGTCCTTCTCATCGCATCATATCCAGGGCACATGACATAAACTTGCCTCGTTACTGATAACGTTCGCAGTAATCATTCAGTTCAGATAGTGTCTACTTAGCTTCTTTATTGTAAATTTACTATTTTTCCTTTTTCATACTCTACTTATTGGAAATGAGTCACTAAAGTCCCGCCCACACTCATGGGAGAATTAATAAGGTCCATCTCCTAGAGGGAAGAGTATCAGAGAATTTGTGTACGTGTTAAAGCCATAGCAGTAATTAGTGAATTGGGGGAAATATACTTTGAGACTAAGAAAACATACTGTATCTCCTCTCCCGCCCCCCCCCCCACAAAAAACTAATTTTCACATTCAGCCGTGGATCATGTATACAGCAGTTATTACTAAAGCGTTCTAATGATGGTTTTCTGTTTCCATCATTCCTTCTATATTTATTGGAATTTCTCTTTATAAAACTACGTCCCTCCCCTCCCATTTATTTATCTACTCATTTATTTATGTCCACGTGGACTCATGAACATTTTATTTGGGCTATAATGCAGTACAATTATCTATTTTCATTGCCCAAATTGATCAGGCCATGATCACTGGGCACTCTTTCTGTTGGGTACCTGTGTCAACATGCCTCATCTTATTTCTATTTTTTTTTAATGCACTTTCTTACTTCCTGACACTATAAGCTCCCCAGTGCTCATCTGTTTTCACCGCTCCAGTCCTAGATGCAGGCATTTCTCCAAGAAGCCTTGATTCCTTTTGCGTAGGGAAGGTCATTGGAAACCCAGATGCAGGTGGCTTGTTGGTGGAGGTGCTTTCTCAGTGCACGGGGGTTGGAGACACAGGTGTGTATACTAACTCACGTTTATTCAAACGTCTATATTGATTTCTCTATCTCTCCGTCTCGGTGGTTCTCAACTGTGGGTGTTTTCACAGCTCTCCCAAGGGGCACTTCCTTTGGACATTTGCGTTTGTAACAAATTGGGGGATGCTGCTGGCATCTAGCGGGTGGACGCAGGGCTGCTGCTAAGGATTCTGCAGTACCCAGGACAGCTCCCACAGACAATTGTCTGACCCAACATGTCAATAATGCCCACGTGGAGAAACCCGGAATACATTTTAATGTAAGCACAGTTCCTGCCGGTATCTCCAACCACAGGTCATCACTGAAGCGTTCCATTCTAGCTTTGCCCACTCGCCCTTCTGTAACCTTGCTCTCCAATGGTGAGAAATCTGTCTCCTCGTGTGCACGGTACACTTAGGAAGAAGTTTCAGGATTGCTAAGCTATACTCCGTGAGGAAACAAACAAACAAACAAAAAAAATAGAAACCAGAGTAGGATAGGCACGGATAGCTCTTTTTGGCTTTGTCCTGAAAATATCCGGTCAGCTCCACATTTTCTGCACCCCTTTCAGCAAGTTATATCATATGTTTTGTATTAAACTCATTTGTCAGTTCGCATTCAATCCTGGAATCCCTGACATCCAGAGTATGTTTTTTTTAATTCATACGGTTAAGCTCATTTTTTTTAAATTTTATTTTTTATGTTTTAAAATTGATATCCAAATTAGTTAGCATCTAGTGCAACAATGATTTCAGGAGTAGATTCCTTAGTGCCCCTTCCCCATTTAGCCCATCCCCCCTCCCACAACCCTCCAGTAACCCTCAGTTTGTTCTCCATATTTATGAGTCTCTTCTGTTTTGTCCCCCCCTCCCTGTTTTTATATTATTTTTGTTTCCCTCCCCTTATGTTCATCTGTTTTGTCTCTTCAAGACCTCATATGAGTGAAGTCATATGATTTTTGTCTTTCTCTGACTAATGTCACTTAGCATAATACCCTCCAGTTCCATCCACATAGTTGCAAATGGCAAGATTTCATTCTTTTTGATTGCCGAGTAATACTCCATTGTGTATATATACCACATCTTCTTTATCCATTCATCCATCAATGGACAGTTGGGCTCTTTCCATGCTTTGGCTATTGTCGACAGTGCTGCTATAAACATGGGGGTGCATGTGTCCCTTCGAAACAGCACACCTGTATCCCATGGATAAATGCCTAGTAGGGCAATTGCTGGGTCGTAGGGTAGTTCTATTTTTAGTTTTTTGAGGAACCTCCATTCTGTTTTCCAGAGTGGCCGCACCAGTTTGCATTCCCACCAACAATGCAAAAGAGATCCTCTTTCTCTGTATCCTCGCCAACATCTGTTGTTGCCTGAGTTGTTAATTTTAGCCAATCTGACCTGTGTGAGGTAGCATCTCATTGTGATCTTGATTTGTATGTCCCCGATGATGAGTGACGTGGAGCATTTTTTCATGTGTTGGCCATCTGGATGTCTTCTTTGGAGAAGTGTCTATTCATGTCTTCTGCCCATCTCTTCACTGGATTATTTGTTCTTTGGGTGCTGAGTTTGCTAAGTTCTTTATAGATTTTGGATACTAGCCCTTTATCTGATATGTCCTTTGCAAATATCTTCTCCCATTCTGTTGGTTGCCTTTGAGTTTTGCTGATTGTTTCCTTCGCTGTGCAGAAGCTTTTGATGAGGTCCCAGTAGTTCATTTTTGCTTTTGTTTCCCTTGCCTCCGGAGACATATTGAATAAGAAGTTGCTGCGGCCAAGATCAAAGAGGTTTTTGCCTGCTTTCTCCTTGAGGATTTTGATGGCTTCCTGTCTTATGTTTAGGTCTTTCATCCATTTTGAGTTTATTTTTGTGTCTGGTGTAAGAAAGTGGTCCAGGTTCATTCTTCTGCGTGTCGCTGTCCAGTTTTCCCAGCACCACTTGCTGAAGAGACCGTCTTTATTCCCCTGGATATTCTTTCCTGCTTTGTCAAAGATGAGTTGGCCATACATTTGTGGGTCCATTTCTGGGTTCTCTGTTCTGTTCCATTGATCTGAGTGTCTGTTCTTGTGCCAGTACCATACTGTCTTGATGATTACAGCTTTGTAGTATAGCTTGCAGTCCGGGATTGTGATGCCTCCTGCTTTGGTTTTCTTTGTCAAGATCACTTTGGCTATTTGGGGTCTTTTCTGGTTCCACACAAATTTTAGGAGTATTTGTTCTATCTCTGTGAAGAATGCTGGTGTTACTTTGGTAAGGATTGCATTGAATCTGTAGATTGCTTTGGGCAGTCTAGACATTCAGTTAAGTTCATTCTTTGTGGTACCCAAGTCTGTGGGTTTTCGCAAACGCATCGAGTTATGTTGGTACTCCACCACGGTGCCATTTAAAACAGTTTTGCCTTGCTCGCTCCCACAATCCTGTCAGAACCTCTGGCAACCCTGATTTCTTTTCTTTTTCCGTGGATTGGCCTTTTCCTGAATGCCAGTTCAGCCTAACCTCTTTCACTTAACAAAGTGCTTTTAAAACATATCCACGTTGTGTGAATCAAGAGTTCATCCTTTTCAAATGGCTGCCCTGTATTCCATTGCATGGAAGGGCCACGGTTTATGTACCCACTCACTGTTTGAAAGGCATCTCGGTTATCTCCATTTTGGGGCAAGAGTAGATGAAGCTGCTATACACATTTGCGTACATATCTTTGTAAGACCATCAGTTTTCAGTTCATCTGGGTAAATATCTAAGAGGAGGATTGCTGGGCCATCTGGTAAGTGCATATTTAACTCTATCAAGAAACTGCCAAATTGTTTTCCAGAGTAGATGTACCACTTTCCATTCCCAACAGCAATGAATGAGCAGTCCTTTTACTCAGCATTCTCAGGAGGGTTTCATATTATCAGGTTTATTTATTATGGCCGTTTTAATAGGTATGTGTGTGTCTCTCATTGTGGTTTTAATTTATGTTTCTCCAATGACTAATGATTTTGAGCCTCCTTTCATATGTTTATTTCCATTCATACAACTTCTTTGGTGAATTATCTGTTAGCACCTTTTCGTTGGGTTGGTTTCTTATTGAGTTTTAAGATTTTTTTAAATATATATTCTGTACTATATATGTACATATATATATATATATATATATATATAAATATATATGTACTTTCCTTCTAATATGTGACTTATCTTTTCATTCTCTTAACAATGTCTTTCACAGAGGAACAGATTTTTAAAAATTAGACTCTTATCTACCACATCTTTTGTATCCATTCATCAGTTGATGGACATTTGGGCTCTTTGCATCATTTGGCCATTGTTGAAAGTGCTGCTATAAACATTGGGGTCCAAGTGCCCCTCTGCATCAGCACTCCTGTATCCCTTGGGTAAATTCCTAGCAGTGCTATTGCTGGGTCATAAGGTAGTTCTATTTTTAATTTTTTTGGAGGAACCTCCACACTGTTTTCCAGAGCGGCTGTACCAGTTTGCATTCCCACCAAGGGGGCAAGAGGGTTCCCGTTTCTCCACATCCTCGCCAACATCTGTTGTTTCCTGAATGGTTCATTTTAGCCACTCTGGTGTGAGGTGGTATCTCAATGTGCTTTTGATTTGTATTTCCCTGATGATGAGTGATGTGGAGCATCTCTTCAAGTGTCTGTTAGGCATCTAGACATCTTCTTTGGAAAAGTGTCTCTTCATGTCTTCTGCCCGTTTCTTCACTGCACTATTTGTTTTTTGGGTGTTAAGTTTGATAAGTTCTTTATAGATTTTGGATGCTAACTCTTTATCCAACATGTCCTTTGCAAATATCTTCTCCCATTCCGTCGGTTGCCTTTTAGTTTTGTGGATCGTTTCTTTTGCTGTGCAGAAGCTTTTTATCTTGATGAGGTCCTAATAGCTCATTTGTAACACTACTCGGCAATGAAAAAGAATGAAATCTTGCCATTTGTAACAATGTGGATGGAACTGGAGGGTATTATACTAAGTGCAATAAGTCAGAGAAAGACAGGTATCAGATGTTTTCACTCATATGTGGAAGTTGAGAAACTTAACAGAAGAGCATGGGGGAGGGGAAGGGGCAAGAAATAGTTACAAACAGAGGGGGAGGGAGGCAAACCATAAGAGACCCTTAAATACAGAGAACACACTGAGGGTTGATGGGGGTGGGGGTGCAGAGAAAATGGGTGATGGGCACTGAGGAGGGCACTTGTTGGGATGAGCACTGGGTGTTGTATGTAAGCAATGAATCACGGGAATCTACCCCCAAAGCCAAGAGCATACCGTATACACTGTATGTTAGCTAACTTGACAATAAATCATATTTAAAAATTAGACTTTTATTTTTTATTCAAAATTCTTTTAATGTTTATTTTTGAGAGAGAGAGAGAGAGTGCAAGTGGGGGAGGGGCAGAGAGAGAGGGGAACAGAGGATCTGAAGCAGGCTGACAGCAGAGAGTTTGAAGTGGGGCTCGAACTCACGAACCGTGAGATCATGACCTGAGCCGAAGTCCAACACTTAACTGACCGAGCCACCCAGGCGCCCCCCAAATTAGACTTTTTATTTTGAGATCATTGCAGATTCACATGCAGTTGTGAGAAATAATAGAGGTCCCATGGATCCTTTACCCAGTTTCCTCCAACGGCAGCATCTTACAAAACTGTAGCAAATATCACAACCAGGATATTGATACGGATACAGTCCAGAGAGAGAGCATTCTAACAACCACAAGGATCCCCCACGTTGGCCTTTTATAGCCACACCCACTTCCCCCAGGCCCCACCCCCCCAGCAACCGCTAATTTGTTTTCTATTTCCAAGAATGTTGTATAAATGGAATCCTGTAATATGTAAGTTTGGGGCATTGGCTTTTTCCCCAACCCGTAATTGTCTGGAGACTCATTCAGGTTGTCGTGTATATCAATAGTTCATTCCTTTTTTCTGCTGAGTAATATTCCATGGTGTGGATTACCAGAGTTTGTTGAGCAGTTCACCCACTCTAGGCCATGTGGCTTCCAACACAAAGAAAGCTGTTGCAAACATTTATGTGCAGGTTCATGTGTGAACATAAGTTTTCTTTCCTCTGGGATGAACGCCGAAGAGTGCATTTGCCAGCTCATGTGGTGATTCCATTTTAGGTGTTTAAGAAACTGCCAGACTGTTTTCTATAGTGGCTATATACCATTTTACATTCCTACCAGAAATGTGCGTGATCCACTTTCCCTGCATCTGCCCGAGCATTTGGTGTTGTCGCTGTTTTTTACTTTGGCCATTCAGATAAGTGTGTGGTGATATCAAATGTACACATTCTCTAATGTCTAATGATGCCAAGCATCTTTTCCTATGCTTCTTTGTCACCTGTGCATCCACTTCCGTAAAGTGTCTGTTCTTGACTTTTGCCCATTTTCCAATTGGGTTGTTTGGTTTGCTGTTGTCGGGTTTTTCTTTTTTAACTGTTGAGCTTGGTTTCTTTAGATAGTCTATTCTAATATTTCTTTAGATATTCCAGATATTAGTCCTTTGTAGGATATTTTGTCTCCCAGTCTGTAGCTTCTCATTTTCTGTTTTTTTTTTAATGTTTATTTATTTATTTGGAGAGAGAGATGGAGAGTGAGAAGGAGAGGGGCAGAGAGAGAGAGGGAGAGAGGGGCGCCTGAGCGGCTCAGTCGGTTAAGCGTCTGACTTCGGCTCAGGTCAGGATCTCACGGTTCGTGAGTTCGAGCCCCAAGTCCGGCTCTGGGCTGACAGCTCGGAGCCTGGAGCCCGCTTCAGATTCTGTGTCAGCCTCTGTCTGCCCCTCCACTGCTTTTGCTCTGTCTCTTGCATTGTCTTAAAAATAAATAAACATTAAAAAAAATTTTTTTAAAGAGAGAGAGAGGGAGAGAGAATCCCGAGCGGGTTCTGCACTGTCAGCACACAGCCCGACGTGGGGCTCGAACCCACGAACTATATCATGACCTGAGCTGAAACCAAGAGTCAGATGGTTAACCAACTGAAGCCACCCAGGCACCCCCTTGTCTTCTCGTTTTCTTAACTGCGTCTTTCACAGAGCAGAAGTTCTGATTTTGATGAGGTCCAGTTTTTATCATCTTGTTTCTTTTATGGATTGTACTTTTGGTGTCAAGTCTAAGAGATGTTTTCCTAGCCCTAGACCCTGAGGATATTCTCTGATGTTTTTTCTAGAATTTTAATGTTTTGGTGTTTTACATTTAAGTCCATGGTATAGTTTGAGTTAATTTTTTGTATGCGGTGTGAGCTTAGGTCAAGTTTCTTTCTTCCTCTTTTTTTTTTTTTTTTTGCCACTTGCTCTAGTACAAGTTTTAGAAAAGCCTGTCCTTCCTCCGTTGAGTTGGTACTGCACCATTCTCAGAAATCAGTTGAGTATATTTGTGTTGATCTACTTGTAGGCTGTCTATTCTGTCCTACTGATTTGTATGTCTATTACCCTGCAATACCACAGCCTTGACTAGTCCCACTTATGATAAGCCATGAAATTGGATACACTGTTTCTTCCCCCTTCATTCTTTCTCATAATTGTCCTAGATGTTGTAACTTTTTGTCTTTTCGTACACATTTTAGAAGAATCTTTTCCGTCTCTACAAAAAGGCTTGCTTGGATTTTGATAGGAATTACATTAAACCTGTATATCAATTTGGGGACAATTAACATTTTTAGTATGTTGAATCGTATAATCCATGAACAGGCTATATCTCTCCAGATATTTAGACCTTTGGTTTCTTTCGCCAGTGTTTTATAGTTTTCAGCCTGTTTCGCGTTGTTATATTTGCACATAAGTATTTTCTGGCCAATTGTAAATGATACTATATTTCCAATTTCATTGTCTATATGTTCAATGCTAGTATATATACAATTGATTTTTGTATGTTTATCTTAGATTCTGTGATCTTGCTGAAATCACATATTCTAGGATTTTTTTGGTAGACTTGGGATTTTCAATGCAGAAAATCTTGTCATCTGAAAATGGATCAGTTTTCTTTCTTCCTTTCAGATCTCTATGCCTTTTCTTTCCTTTATTTGCCTTAATTGCGCTGACCAGAAACTCTTGCACTGCGTTGAAGAAGAGTGGTGAGAGTGGACGTCCTTGTCTTGTTCTTGACTTGGTGGCGAGAGGGGGTACTTTTTTACCCTCAAGTTTTTATTTAAATTCCAGTTAGTTAACATATAATGTAATATTCATTTCAGGTGTAGAATTTAGTGATTCAATACTTCCTCACAACACCCGGTGCTCATCACAAGTGCCCTCCTTAATCCCCGTCACTTATTTCATTCATCCCCCACCCACCTCCCTTCTGGTAACCATCAGCTCTCTATAGTTGAGAGTCTGTTTCTTGGTTTTCCTCTCCTTTCCCCCTATGTTCATTTGTTTTGTTTCTTCACGTCCACATATGAGTGAAATCCTATGGTATTTGTCTTTCTCTGACTGATTTTGCTTAGCAGAATACTCTCTAGCTCCATCCATGTCATTGTAAATGGCAAGATTTCATTCCTTTTCATGGCTGAGTAATATTCCAGTGTGTGTGTGTGTGTGTGTGTGTGTGTGTGTGTGTATCACCTCTTCTTTATCCATTCATTAGTCAATGGACATTTGGGCTGTTTCCATAATTTGGCTATGGTAGATAATGCTGCTATAAACAATAGGGTGCATATATCCCTTAAAACCTGTATTTTTGTATCCTTTGGGTAAATACCTCGTAGTGCAATTGCTAGATCATAGAATAGTTCCGTTTTTAACTCTTTGAGGAACTTCCATACTGTTTTCCAGAGTGGCTGCACGAGTTTGCATTCCCAACAAGAGTGTAAGAGGGTTCTAGAGGGGGTATTTTGGGTCCTTCATCACTAAATAAAAAATGAGCTCTAAGTTTTTCTATAGTCTCCTTATGAAGTTGAGAAAATTCACCTCTATTCTTATTTTTCTAAGTGCTTTTTTAAATGGGTTTTGATTGTTATCAAATGATTTTTGGCAACAATTGGTACGGTCATGCAGTTTTCTTCTTTACCTGTTGCTATGATAAATTACATTAATTGACTTTTTAAGATTTTATTTTAAATTTTATTTATCTGCTTTGAGAGAGACAGAGACAGAGCGCAAGCAAGAGTGGGGCAGGGAGAGAGGGAGAGGGAGAGAATCCCAAGCAGGTTCTGCACTGTCAGGGTGGAGCCCGATGCAGGGCTCGAACCCACAAACCGTGAGATCATGACCTGAGCCAAAACCAGGAATTGGACACTTAACCGACTGAACCACCCAGGTGCCCCAAGATTTTATTTTTAAGTAATCTCTGTACCCAATGTGGGCCTCAAACTTACACCAGGATCAAGAGTTGCATGCTCTACTGACTGAGCCAACCAGGCATACCTGATTTTATTTTATTTTTTTTTTTTTTTTATTTTTTTTTTTTTTTATTTATTTTTGGGACAGAGAGAGACAGAGCATGAACGGGGGAGGGGCAGAGAGAGAGGGAGACACAGAATCGGAAACAGGCTCCAGGCTCCGAGCCATCAGCCCAGAGCCCGACGCGGGGCTCGAACTCACGGACCGCGAGATCGTGACCTGGCTGAAGTCGGACGCTTAACCGACTGCGCCACCCAGGCGCCCCATGGCATACCTGATTTTAATTATTGAATCAGTCTTGCGTCCCTGGAGAGCAAAAGTCTTTCCTTTTGATTTTTTTAAATGTTTATTTATTTTGAGAGAGAGAGAGCACAAGCAGGGGAGGGACAGAGAGAGAGGGAGACACAGAATCTGAAGCAGGCCTGAGCTGTCAGCGCAGAGCCTGACGCAGGGCTCGAACTCATGAACTGTGAAATCATGACCTGAGTCGAAGTTGGATGCTCAGTCAACTGAGCCACCGTGGCGCCCCTACGTTTTTAAATTTAGTTTGAAATTTTTAATTTTGAAAAAAATCCAGTGTTTAATGGATTGTACTTTTGCTGTCCTATCTAAAATGTCATTGCTGGGGCGCCAGGGTGGCTCTGTCAGTTAAGCGTCCGACCTCAGCTCAGGTCATGATCTCACGGTTCGTGGGTTCGAGCCCTGCGTCGGGCTCTGTGCGGACAGCTCGGAGCCTGGAGCCTGCTTCAGATTCCCTCTCTCTCTGCCCCTCCCCTGCTCGTGCTCTGTCTCTCTCTGTCTCTCAGAAATAAGTGAACGTTAAAAAAATTTTTTTTAATGTCATTACCAAAATCACACAGATTTTCTGTTTTTATTGACAAGTTTTACAGTTTTATGTTTTACATTTAACTCTAAGATGCAGTTTTACTCAATTTTTATAGAAGACGTAAAGTCTGTGTCTGCATTTCATTTACTTACTTACTTAAGGATGTCCATTCTTCCAGCACCATTTATTAAAAAGACTGCCCTTTCTCCACTGAGTTGGCTTTGCACCTTGATCAAAAATTAGATGAATACATCTGTATGAGCCTATTAGTTGACTCTGTATTCTTCTTCCTTGATTTGTATCTGTTCCTTCACCAATACCGCTGTCTTAATTATTGCAACCTTTCAGTAAGTCCTGTAACTGGATGCTGGTAGTGACAACTACCATTCATGAGTGCTTCCTATATACCAGGAACTTAAGTCATTTCATTTTCACGTTAGACTCGTGTGACGGGAACTAATTTTTATCTTCACTATGCACGTGCGAACGTGGAGGTTCAGAGGGGTCACACGTCTTCCCCAAATTCACGCGATTTGTAGGCAGTTGCTGAGATCGGAGCCAAGGTATCACAAACTGATATAAGAAATTTGGTAGTGCAGCAATTGCCAGGTTGTTTCGGAAAATATCACCGGCCCCCTGACCCTTCTTCCTGGTGGTAAATTACAAAGAAAGCAAGTCTCGGCTCCCCCACGGCCTTCTGTGAAGTTTCTCAGGATCCACATAAGAGTGAAAACATATGGTATCTGGCTTTCTCCGTATGACTTATTTTACTTAGCATAACACTCTCCGGTTCCATCCACATTGCTACAAAAGGCCACATTTCATCCTTTCTCATTGCCACGTAGTATTCCATTGTGTATATAAACCACAGTTTCTTTATCCATTCGTCAGTTGATGGACATTTAGGCTCTTTCCATGATTTGGCTATTGTTGAAAGTGCTGCTATAAACATTGGGGTACAAAATATTTTAAAAGAAATCACCAAAGCATGTCTACTGTTTAACACTATGCTTAACAACATATGGGATATCACAAAGACTTGATTTATCTAAATTGGCGGAGAACAAGGCCCAGTTCTGCATAATTCTTTGTCTATAACAGGGATCCACAAACTGCAGCCCAGTTGGGCTAAATCCAGGCTAACACATGCTTTTCTAAAGGTTTTTTGAATCATTGCCATGCCCATTCCTTTATATATCGTTTTGGCTGCTTCCGTCTACAATGGCAGAATTGAGTTGTGCCAGTCAAGAAGTCTAAAATATTTACTATCTTTATAGAAGATGTGTACTGACCCCCATGAGTCATGCTTAAGAAGAGATCTTGAGTTTGATTGTCGTAAGAGCACTAAAAGCCATCAGGTGTCTTCACTAAAGATTAGAAGGAATCGTGGTGAAACCGTAAGTGTGGACTTCATTCATTTCTAGTTCCCGTTGTCAGTAAGTAATGTAAAAGTTCTCCTAAGTGATAAAACAGCTTAGAGCTAGAAAAGACTTAGAGATAGCACCTGCCTTCATTTTCAGAGATGGAAGTTAATGCTCAAAAGGATCTTAGAGAAAGGCAGTAGTGACATTCAGCTTGCTGGCTTTCGCTTAGTACATTTCTCGTTCCATTACATGGTGTGTGTTTCTAACTAGAATACCTGTACCCCTGGAAGATGCATGAAGCCACGACAAGAGAAATATGGCACCTCAACGCACCTCCACTATCTCTGACTTTTGTGACCCCAGGCAAGTTGCTTAACTGCTCTGAGTCCTAGTTCATCATCTGCAAAATGGGTTGTTAAAGTGTGAGTTAATCCGGGTGAAGTGCTTACAACTGTTCCTGGAGTATAGTAAACACTCATTAAATAGTAGCTGTTATTAGTGGTCTCAAAGTGTTATTCTCCCAATCATACGTGAAAGTTTGGAAGACAGAAACTTTAAAAAATTTAGAACAAACATGACCATGTTATTGATTAGAACACGAGATCTGCATGAGTTTAAAAGATAACATATGAGACCTCAGAGCAATATGCTAAAAGTCACAAGATCTGCTTGAACTTAAAAGATAAAGTATGAGCCCTAAAAGCAGGGTGTTAAAGTCTGCCCCTCTGTGGGGGAATTTGGCGAGGAAAGTTGGAGAAGCTCTGTGCTCTACCCTGTGGTCTCTCGTTCCAGTCTGGTCGCAAGTCCTCTGATTTCAGGGTCTGTGTGACTCCCTCTTCAAGGGAGGGGCTTTGTGGCTCTCCTAAATCTACATTTACATTTCCCTTTGGAGCTGCCTGGGGAGAAGCTCTCGGTATCTGTTAAAGTGAGCTGACTAAAAAATTGTGATGTTGTGTCCGCCAAAAATTACCCCAGGAAGAAACTTGCCTGAAATTTTGCAGTTTAACTTAGGAATGATGCAGAACCACCCCGTTCTGCTTCTGGTGCTGGCTTCTTAATTATATACTGCAGGGGAGACACGGGGTGAATAGGCAAGGCCCTGTGGGCCTATTAGGCCAATACGAGGTAGGGAGTACATTTCCTTGTTACTGCTTGGTCCCAGATTTCTCATTAATGTGATTAATATGGATAGAACTGTCAACTTTCACTTTCACGAAACAATAAAACAAGCCTAACCTTGTACCTGCGAGGCTAACAGCTCAAGAGGCAGAGGAGACAAAATTGGGATCTCATTAAAATCGAGTGTTTTATGATTTTTTGAAATTAGAGACTCAAACTCCATGGCATTCACACGACTAAATTTGCCGTTTGACTACATAAGTCATAAATTGATCAGTTTGGGGAAATGTCTGGACATAGCCTTTAAAGATTGGGACAGTCTGTCCCAAGATGTTTCCTGACATTCTAGGAAGGATGCGAGGTTAGGAAAGATATTCATGTAGCAGAAATCTCTTAAAGGGAACCCTTCCCGGAAACACGTGGACAAAAGCACCAGATAAATCCGTTGCGAGGGCATGGGTGTAAAAGCAAACCAAATGAACGTTTGGGGTCGTGGAGGAGGGCCTGCCATTTCCCGAGGACCCACTGGGCGCGGGGTGAGGTGCCAGCCCCGGAGAATTCAGTACTCAAGAGGGAAAATCTTTGTCCTGACAAAGCTCATCGTGGAGCTCATTATGGAGGAGAAGGCAGGCAAGTCAGCATTTCTGTCTGTAAATGTCTGTCTGCAGTTCAATCTGCTAAGTAATAAGATAGAGGCATTCCGCGCATTCTACGGGAGCATACGAGGGAGGAGTACGTAACAAGGCTGGGGGATGGCAAGAGAAGTCTCCAGAGAAGGTCTCCCTTGAACTAAGTTCTAAAGGGGAAATAGCTAGGGAAAGAATAGGCGACTTTACGGGGGGAGCAAGAAAACTCCTGGCAAAGAAAGGCTGGACCTCAGAAAATGAAAAACAGAATTATCCTAGGATCTGGCAATTGCACTTCTGGGTGTGTATCCAGAAGAATCCCAAGCAAGGACTTGAGCAGGTGTTTGGGCATCCGTGCTCACAGAGCCATCATTCACAATAGCCCCAAAGTAGGAACGGTCCCGATATCCACGGGTGGGTGAATGGACCAATTAAAATATCCATACAATACCGTGTTATTCAGCCTTAAGAAGGAAGGAACTTCTGGCACCTGCTACAACAGGTCAGCTGGTGGCAGTGGCAGCATTCTCGGCGTCAGGGGGGCAGAGGTACAAGAGGCCAAGTGGGAGTGGCCTGAAACGAGGGAAGCGAACACGCCCGTCAGAATGACCCTGTGCTGGAGGGAAAGGAGCCCTCAGGGTGACAAAACGAGGGCTCAGGGTCGTGATTTTTACTTTCAAGGACAAAGGCATTTGGGCCTCGACTGGTGAAGCACTCCACGGCCGTCAGTAAGAGACAGAAGAGACAAGAGAACGGAATTGCAAGCCGAAGAAGCGAGTCAGAACAGAGGGACGTGCTGAGGAGGACTCGAGATTCATCAAAGTTGCGGAGTGGCTTCTGAGGCCGAGCACGTCGTGAGTGGGTGGAACGGGAGTTCTGGCTCAGATGGCCTTTGCTGTCACCATCACGGTGTGTGCCCTCTGGTCATTTGTAAGTCACTACCGACTGGCTGCTCATTACGTACAGAAGTCCCATTTCGACAAATTTCTAGAACCCAGCGCCTCGTATGTAGGTGTTATTCCATAAATGCCATTTGGGGCGCCTGCGTGGCTCTGTCGGTTAAGCGTCCGACTTCGGCTCGGGTCACGGTCTCACGGTTCGTGGGTTCGAGCCCCGCATCGGGCTCTGTGCTGAACCCTTGCTCAGAGCCTGGAGGCTGCTTCGCGTTCCGTGTCTCCCTCTCCCTCGGCCCCTCCCTCACTCGTGCTCTGTCTGGCTCTGTCTCTCAAAAATAAATCAATGTCATAAAAAATTTTAAATAAATAACTATCCAAGAAATTAAGAGTCCGTGAATTGAATGAAAACAAATTCTGCCTGCCAGCACTTATGTCTATACACAGCAATTTGCATTTTTTTTTTTTTTTTTTTACAATTCCACATTTCCTGGGAAAAAAACAAAAACAAAAAACACCCAGTTGACTGGACCTCAGTTTGATGAAGGTTTCCTTCTGGAATGGGCGCTTCTAACATTTCGTAAACACTGCCCAAACTGTGTGGACGGCAGGGTGGTGGCAAAGCAAATCGAGGACAGGAGGCTGAAGCCGGATAACGTTTCCCTGCGCAGTTGAGGAGAGAGGCTTCTGTACGCAGCTCGTGTAGCATTTCTAGGTACATTTTATTCTGGACAACCGTCTCTGCGGCTGTCAGGATTTGGCTTTTCCCCTGGATGTTCATCGTGGCAAGAAGATTTTCCTTCCTAAAAGTAGACCACTAAGGTGGCAGCGATGTAATTTGGGACTCCAGGCCAATGCCACGTTTGACGAGAAACTGTTTGTACACAGCCCTGCACACACACTTGGAGAGTCAACTTTCAAATAAGTTAGAGCCCTGTTCAACAGGAATGACCGAGCGGAGGTGCCGATTCGGGCCCTGATGAGTTTCAGATCAGCCCCAGTTTTCCTTGAGGCAGCGTCTTCTCTCCAGTGTACTGGAATGATGTGCGTTTGTTTCTAGCATCCGCTTCTAAGGAAGATCCCGTACAGGTGCCAAACGGACTTGATTTTACAACGCTTTTTATTATTAAAAAAATCCAACCGTATGCTAAAGGGAAGAAAATAGTATAATAAGCCTCCATATACGCACTCTCCCCCCCTCTACTAGATTATTTTAAGGCAAACCCTAGAAACAAAACCATCTTCGCCATAACTCCTTGAGTATGTCTCTCTAAAAGAGGACGATTCCTTTCTTAAACTCTAATCGCAGGGCTATTATCACCCCTAAAAGTGTCATGATAATTCCTTCCTATCACCAAGTGTCCAGATAATGGTCATATCTGGACGAACTAGATCGAGTTTTTCCTTCACCTCCGTTAGCTTGCAAGGGACGTGCAGCCCCCGTGATGTGTATAATAAGGTGGACGATTTTATTCACTAAAAGTTTTCCATGCGATTCTTTGTGGTGGGAAAAAAAAAAAAAAAAACCAACACGGAGAGAGAAACTGTGCCTTTCAGGAAGCTTCGGTGTTTTTGCCCCCCACTGTGATCAAGAGCAAAGCAGGGGGCATGGCGGGGGTGGGGGGGTGGAGGGTGGCCGTGAGGGGAGCGTAGCACTTCTGGCCATTCTGGGGCACACACCAGGGTGATGTCAGGTGTAGCAAATAAAAATACAGGGTATCTAATTACATGTGAATTTCAGATAAACAGGAAATCATATTTTAGCCTACATTGGTCTCAGATATTTCATGGGCCACACATGTCTCAATAGTCATTATTGGCTTGGAATTCCAAGTTGGCTTGGAATTCCAAGTTGGCTCGGTCACATATTTTTTTTTTAAATTTTTTTCTTTAACGTTTATTTATTTTTGAGACAGAGAGAGACAGAGCATGAACGGGGGAGGGGCAGAGAGAGAGGGAGACCCAGAATCTGAAACAGGCTCCAGGCTCTGAGCCATCAGCCCAGATCCGACACAGGGCTCGAACTCACGGACCACGAGATCGTGACCTTAGCTGAAGTCAGACGCTTAACCGACTGAGCCACCCAGGCGCCCCTCGGTCACATATTTTATCTTGCAACCCGAAGACTGGCGGCCGATGGATCTGGCAAAGGGGAAGAAAAAAATGGAAGAGGTCATGAAGCCGAGTCGAGAGTGCTTGCAGAAGCTGAAGGTCATGGGAGAAATGGCGAGGACGGGAGCTTTTAAAGGTGTTTGTGGGAGGCTTGTGAATTGCAGGCATTTTCACGCTTTTTGAAATATTTGAGCAGAATTCACAATTAACTTTTTGCCATGAATTTGGTTGCTGAATTCTATTTCTTTGAATGTGAAACTACTCCGAGACTGCATCACAGTTCTGAATGTGATTTTTTTTTCTTTGCCTCTCCAGTGTTGGGCTCCCTTTAGGTGGTTTCCAGAATGACTTTCCTTTTTTTTTTCTTTCTTTTCCCTTTCTTTCTTTCTTTCTTTCTTTCTCTTTCTTTCTTTCTCTCTTTCTCTTTCTTTCTTTCTCTTTCTCTTTCTTTTTCTCTCTCATTCTTTCTTTTTCTTTCCTTCTTTCTCTGTTTCTTTCTTCTCTCTCTTTCTCTCTCTCTCTTCCTTTCTCTCTTTCTTTCTTTCTCTCTCGTTCTTTCTCTCTCTCTCTCTTTCTTTCTCTCTCTCTTTCTCTTTATTTCTCTTTCTTTCTCTCTCTCTTTCTTTCTCTCTCTCTTTCTTTCTTGCAGAATCATAATAGGCGAAACAAGATGGAGTTTGATATTTGCTTAGACACTCGGAATGTTCTCATTCTTTTCAGTCCCCTCCACAGTTCTTGTCCCTCCACCAACTTGGAATACATGCGTGGTCTATTTGTTCAGTGGCAAAAAGGAAAACTTCAGTCTGATTGCTATTTCTCCTATTCTGAACCTTACACAGAGAAAGTAATCAGTGGAAAAGCACCAGGCATGATACCTATAGAATGATCCATTGGCAGGTCCTATTACAATAGCGAGGATGTACAGATCAAGAAGTTAAGCCACTTGCTGTTGGCTATATAGCTAGTAGGTGGCAGCATCCAGACAATGACCCAGTTTTTGCTTCCTACTTGACTTTCCCACCGTACCACACAGACTCGGGTTACAGAATAAGAAAAATAACCTATTTGATACATTCTTACCTCAGCAACACTTGACAATTGGGGGCTCAGATGTTTGCTCATTGCAGCTTGCTTTTCCCCTCCTTTTAAAGATGCCCTTTCCCATCAGAGGGCCATTCCCCAAAACATTCACGAAGATGAAATACATCCCAAACAAAGCATTGGCTGGCCAGTTCCTCTGGGGAATATATTTTTCAGACTTTTGCTTCATGATGAAATATCAAGCCAGTTGCTGAATGCCATTCAAAATGAGGAGTTCATCATTTTTCTGGCTGTGCTATCTTCAGAATAATTGGAAGCAAGAATGATGCAGAAATCGAATAAACTTATCTAGGGAATGCACCTGTTTTTCATGTCCTAAGGTCACTTATCATGACTTTAGAGAGAGCAAAAGACTTCACCAATGGAATGGGTGTTTTTCTAGAGCCAACTTTTTAGTTTGGGTCAAAGAGTTTTAAGGCAATAAAATAATAAATTAACACAAAACTCTCTTGAGGAAATGATGAAATTTTTCTAAAGTGCTGATTTTGCCTTTAATTTTTTTTTCATATTTGCATTTCAATCTGAATTCCCTTTGGGCTGTTAAAAGCTACTGAATGACGATTACAGCTCATGGCAGTAAGTCTCTGGTTCGCAGCATTTCAGAACATCATCTATCACTCCCAAAGGAGAGACGGTTTCTGAGATGCTGGTAACCAAATCTAGGATTAGAGCTCTCTGGGTCATTATCCACTGAATTAAGGCTAACCTCTCTGGATAGAGAAGACAAACCCCAGTTATTTAGTTCCCAACCAGCGGGGCTAAGGATAAAAGCGGCCATAGAATTAACCAACACTAATGGTAGTTGCTTGCGGTTGGCAAAATGTACCAGAGGGACACTGTGAATGTGGGTTGATTGTATGGAGCATGGGACTAGCCAACCACTGGATTCCCAATTTGAACTTCAACATCATGGTGGGGAGGGAGGAAGGAACACTATCAAATCCCTGTCCTAGCCGTATGGTCAGTATTCGTCTTGACTGGTTCCGGTGGTAGATAAATAGGCCTCCACTTCTTAGGAAAAGGAGTATCTTTTAAATGTGTTCCTAGGTTAAAATTATGCCTGGGTCCTCTATCAAAATATCCACTTACTCATCAGGATGTTACCAAGGAAGGAAACAAAGTACAACAACACACTTTTCCTCATTACTGAAAGGATAATAGCAATGCCCAATATATCATGGATAGAGGAGGAAATTGGATTCTATTCCTAATCCATTGTTAATGACTTAACTTCACAAAAATAGTCTTCATTATACCCCTTTTTGTGTTAATTGTGGAAGCAATGAGGTAAGTCTTCCTGTAAGAACCAATGATCTTACATGACACCTTTTAATTCTGCTGTGATTCATTGATCCTCCTGAAGTTGAGAATTTGAGATGGAGTTTCGTAGTGAACGGTTAACTTAATTATAGTCGTCTTAGCTTAATGGCTAAAGTGAACAGCTTCAAAATCTTCAAGACTAGAATAGGCAGTCATCACAACTGGATGTACTTATCTGACCTTAACGACTAGGCCAGCTGATAACTCTAGTTTATAGTTCATTTATTGAGCACCTGTTATGTAGCACGCCCATCTCGGAATTTCTGTATTTACAAGCTTCGTAGTCAGGGGAGGAATCCAAAGGACCTGTTTGAATACATTCAAACCACGTGAAAGAACAAGAAAGTTGAATCTTGTCAAAAAGCAAGGTGATTTGCAAGCCACCAGTTGGATTCAGTTAGTCAACTGTTAACTGGCTATTTTCCAAATAACTAAAGGCAACCAACTGACTTAAGGTCACAAACATTCTGACCGGAGGTCAACTGTTTGGTATAGACATGGCCTACTTGCTTTCTGGTTCTTTAGATTGTTCTCTTACATTCCAAGCAGAGCAGGAAGATGCCTTTTGACCTGATTATATGGTATAAAATCAGTCGTAAAGTTTCTGATGATTTTTGGAAAATGTATGCTAAACATAAATACTCTATCTCGGTGAGAGGTTTGTTTTGAGCTGAAATGCTGTATTACATTTGATTTTAAAGTATAATTTCCCTGTTGAAATACTACAGTGAATGTATGGAAATAAGGATATTTCCCCAACTGCTCTTAAAAAAACACCGATTTAGGGCCTACTTTTGACTTCAGCGCTCTGATAGGCACTGCATACTAGAGAGGTTAATTTTCCTTATTGATGCCTTCCAGTGACCAGTTAAGGGAAATATCTGGGCTTGTATTTATTATTATATTTTTCAGATGGGTAAGAGAGTGAGAAAGTACCATTCTGTTTGATAGAGAAAAGAAGTGTAATTAACTTTAGAAGTAGTTGATCCTTTTGACAACTCCTACTGTCTTTCTGAGGACTAAGAGGCCAAATCTGGTAATTATTCTACCAGATACCTATCTCTGTCTTACTGGGAAGAGCTCACTGGACTGGAGCTTGGAGTTGAGCAAAGAGGAGCTAGGATACATCCATACTAGAAAAAGAGTATAGAACCTTAGCTTGGGGAATGGCATTTCAAGCTCATTTTCCTGGCTTCAGCGAACCGTTGGGAGACGTGAGATCCAAAGAGAGAACACTCGCATGCAATAAACTAGCAACTAATAAGAGAATTGGACCTAGAACCTGTGTGTCTTTTACTCAACAGCGCCCAAGGTGGTAAAATCTAGATAAATGTGACCAGTGTGTAGAGCTTTCCTGACTGGCTGAAGAATGAGACCGTGCGTCTGTGATTTATCACATCTGGATATTACTTAGTATTTCAGAAGTCCTCAAATAGTAGACATTTTTACCTTCAGAATAACTGGCTCACTATGGGCTCGGTCAGGAAGCCATGGAAATGGGCCCGTGCGAGAGAAGAGTGAAAGGGGGACAAGGTCAATCTTTGCAAGAGAAACCGTTTTCTTTGGGTTACGGAATTGGGAAGGCAGCGGTAGGGGAAATAGCAACAGCTGAGAAAGTTCCTGTTTTCCATCTCTCCTGCCACAGTTGTTCACCAGGAATAGCTGATCCTAATTTTCTAGACATTCCTCTGGTAACCAGAGAGCCACGCACCGTCTTGGTGCTCATCCACGTGCCAGGGAAACAAGTCCTTCAACTTTCCAGTCAAAGTTTTCCAGCAACGAAGGGGAAATAAGATAATTCGCTCTGATGAACGTCAACTGAGTGCTCCTTCTCTGGGTAATTGGCTTCCTGGAAGGTGAATCGGCCTTCATTTAGCAATCCAAGGCCAAGTGAGTGCTGGCCAAGGGAAAAGGAAATGTAACACATTTAGAGCTAAATGAAAGACAGGATCCACAAGCTGAGAGCCCACATGAATCAGAGACGCGAATCACGAAGCCTGTTCTGTTTATGGCCAGTTGGCCCTGAAGATAAATAAAAAATCCATCATTAATTTTCACACCCTGCTTTTGATAGACTTTTTCATTTGAAGGCAATTACTATTATAATAACAATAATGACACCTTATAAGTTTACTCTGTAAAGCGCTTTCTTGTCCACTACTCATAATTTTAATTTCCTTAAGTTCAGAGAGAAAAGGAGGCCTTTAAAAAATTGAATCAAATTGACAAGTCAAAGAAAATTCAAAGAGGTATTAAAGCTCCAGTGCCTAGCAGAGAGTGGTTATGTTCAAACCAGTATAGATGACATGTATCAGAATTCAGAAATTTCTGTGGTTACTTTGGAGTCATGCTGGCTGAGAAATAGTACTGTGTAGCTTTGTGAACTGTGATGTAAAACTTAAAAGTGACGTGTGTTTTTCAAGGGTACATCAGTTCAACGGTCAGCAGTAACTGACTACCTCCTAGTCAGTTGTCACATATGCTAACTTCTGAAGATTCAAATTTGAGTAACACGTTGCCTGTGTCTTTGAGAGGGGAAAGGCATTTATAGTAGAAGGAACAGCAGACACAGAGGCCCAGAGATATGACGCAGCGTGGTCTGTCTGCTGAAATACTAGAGCTCACTGTGGGCAGATCAGAGTATAAGGGTGCAGGGGGAGTGAAGGAATAATAGAAGAGGAGTCTAGGGCCAGATCCTGGAGAGACTTATGGGTTATACTGAGGCACACAGACCTCAAGCTTGACGGCCATCTGGCATCACTAAGGGGTTTCAAGCTGGAGAGTGATATGAGCTGATTTTTCTTTTGTAGAAAGACCACTCAGGCGACCTGTGGATGAGAAGCTGGGGAGAGAGCAAGTTTGGCGATTATGGTAATAATCCAATAGGGACATAACGAGGACTTGGTCAATGGCAATAGTCATAGAGATGACCGAGAGAGGATAGATTTGGGGCACCCGGGTGGCTCTGTCGGTTACGCATCCGACTTCAGCTCAGGTCACGATCTCACAGTCCGCGAGTTCGAGCCCCGCGTCGGGCTCTGTGCTGACAGCTCGGAGCCTGGAGCCTGCTTCAGAGTCTATGTCTCCCTCTCTCTCTGTCCCTCCCCTGCTCACACTCTGTCTCTCTGTCCTTCAAAAATAAATAAACATTAAGAAAAAAAAATTTTTAAGAGAGGATATATTTGATGTGCTTGGTAGGTGAAATCAGAAGATACTGATTAAATTGAGGGGGGGGAGTGCCAAGATACCCCATCATTGGTATCATGTCCAAATATCAACTCTTTATCTTACCCCCATCTCTCAAGTTACTCAGCTTCAAAGCATGAACTCATCCTTGACTTCTGACAGCCAATTCTGTTGCTTCTACCTTCGGAACACATACAGAATATGACCATTTCTCACCAAGTTCACTACTCCCACCGTGTTCTGAGCCATCATCGTGTCTCACCTGGACTATGACCATAGACCCTCGACGAGTGTTTTTGTCCCTACTCCCGCTCCAGACTATATCCTCCAACAAATCATCCAGAGTGGCTCATTTAAATATATGCCACTCTAATTGGGCCATTACTCCTAATTTCCGGTTTACAAAAATACAGGTGATGGCGGGGTAAGTTAAATACCATAAGAAAACAAGCAGACAGAGCTCTTCAGGACAACTGGCTGTGGCTCTTCAATAAATTAATGCCACAGGAAAAGAGGATGGGGGGTTGGAGAGCTGTCCTACATATAAAGGTACATAAGAAGCCCAACACTCAAATGCAATGCATGGTCCGTAATGTAATTCTGATTTAAACAAAACCAGTATAAAGGGAATTATGGGGATAATTAGGGAGATATGATTATCAACTGGGGATTCGAATTGTTAGTTTCGGCAGTGATCACACAGGAAAATGTTTTGGTTTTTAGAGAAATGTATACCGAAGTATGTGGGGATAAAAGGTCATGATATCTATACTTCAAAATACTTCAACAAATAAAGTATATATGAAGTAAATACAGCATAATGTTAACATTTGTTGATTCTAGGTAATGGGTATATAGATAATTATTGTGTTACTCCCTTTACCGTATATGTAACAATTTTTATAAGTACAGAAAAGCATGTTATTTGTGGGTACTCATGTTAAAAAACCTGCAGTTCAGGGCACATTGACTTTGACATCCTGTAGCATATTTAAGTGGAAATATTCTGTATTTAGCTCGGATAGGTTGTGGTTTCAGATTTTGCAGGGGGAGGGGAGGGGAGCTAAATACGGTTGCATCTGGGAGATACTATGTTTTCATTCAAGAGTAAGGTAACGCTGTCAACCGAAAATAGCACATCGATGAAAATTAAAATTTTGGAAGTTGACGGTCGCTCATTTTGTGTGCTTTCCTAAGTGAGGAGAAGTAAAGGGAAGAGAACCACGGTTAGCGTCTTTGGGAAAAGTACTGTTAAGGGGCAGACAGAGCAAGATGGGACCGGGATAAAAGAACAAAAAATGTGGACAGAGATAAGGGCAAGCAACCAGGAGAATCTGGAGTCTTGTGAACTAAGGGGGATAAGAGTTTCATGTAAATGAAGGGAGAGAAACCCAACGGAGCCAGCATTGGCCTGACCAAATGCAGAGAGATGGTATCCATTGTGTAGAACTGTCGAATCAGTGCTTTGTACACCCGAAACCAATATAACATTGTGTGTCGAATAAGCTTTAATAAAAAAAAAGATAGTATCCATATGTGGGCCATTACGAAGGCAAATGGAGAAAGGCTAAGTGGAGTGTTGGAGGCTTAATTTCAGGAAAGATGAGAGAGAGAGAGAGAGAGAGAGAGAAATAAATACCCAAAGTCGGCAACTCCCCAGAAGGTTTGCTGGGAAGGGAAGAAGGGAGGAAGTAACTCGAGCAGGGCGGGTGGGATACGGGGACCGTCTGACTTTTCTTTGGCATTAGAAGGCCCTTAAACATACTTCTATGCCCGGGGTGGGAAGGTTATGGAAAGAAATTGAAAGCCAGGTCCTGAGAGAAGCCGGAAGGGGGAGCAAGTTTTAGGAAGACACAGCAGGTGGCACAAACGAAGAGGCCGACGTCTTCGCAGGTGGCACTTGTGGAGAGAGAGCACCACGTGGGGAAAGGACAACGGATGGCCCTCAGCGAACTCTGTAAGGGGGCTGGGAAGAGATGCGGGAGTTCACCCCGGTGGACTCCGTGTCCGTGATGTAAGAACCTGAGAGCGAGGTCGTTGGGAATTGGGTGGAACACATGAGAGGCAACGATTTGGAATAGTTACGGTGCCCGGTGGGGATGCGCTGGTGGAAGCCAAGGGATTGATAGGCACTACGAAAAGCCTCAACTGCGGGAAGAGGTCGGGGATTTGTGGAGGCATTCGTCGGGGCAATTGCATGAGGTTTTCCTTAGCAGCCTGCGGTTCTCCCGATGGGGCAGGCAGCCCGTGTGCTGAGCATTCGCAGGGCAGACACGGCAGCAGGGGGCAGTGTCGTGCTGCGGTTAAGAGGGACCGGCTGGGTCACAGATGTGGCTCGGAGTCCTGGCCCTGCCGCTTACCAAAAAAGCGTGTTCGCTTGGGCAGTCTGCGTATCCTCCCAAAAGACGTCAGTTCCTCGTCTTTGAAATGGGCCGATACTAGCAACTACTGCATTTTTGGTCAAATTAGATGGAAGAATCAACGTACCCTGGCTGGCGCTTCACAAGCCTTCAACAAATCTTAGCTAAGCGCAAAAGAAAACTGAGACAGGAGCGGGAGGGAGTGAGGAAGGCTGATGCAGCAGAAGTTCATGCTGTTGACCACGGGCTCCAGGCAGCATCGGGAAGAAAGCGAGACGCTGAGGCCCTGCTACACGGGAAGCCGATGAAGGAGTCGAGGGAACAAAGTCCTGTCGTTAAGGGGAAGAGAAATGGTAAAGAGAGTGAGCGAACAACACAAAAGGTAACTCTGAGAGTTGTATTCACATTTGAGATTTAAGAGACGGAGTATCTCTTGCCGGTTACGCCGTCCGGGTTGTGGTCTTACACACTCCATGTTGACGCTACGGGACTCGTTAAGAGTGGGAGATTTGGGAAATGGAAATTGGGTAGGCATTAAGGGATGCTAAGCCTTTTGTGCTGGCCACCGGGGTCTAGCGTTTCACTTGGGAGCACTCTCCTTTTGTGGAATGGCGAACGATCATCCTGAAGGAATGATCCAGCCCGTGATACCTAAATTCTCATTAGACTTGCTGACGGATCACACAGAAAGTCTGTTAATTCAGAATGGCAAGTAAAAGCCAACGAGGAATCTGAGATGTCCCTGTTGGCCCAATAAGCCCAATCTCCTTCCAGAAGGGAGATCATAAGATCGCCAGTGGTTTGGTGAGGATGATGTCTGGTGACACATGAGTGCTCCCTCCACTCCAGGTGCCTTCAAACCTGGTGGTAAGTGGTGAAGGTACCATCTCCCGGGACATAGCTTGAGACACGAACAAGGACCCACCCCAGTTACCCTTTCTGTAGCCTCCGACCCGATTGTTCTCCACTTGGGACTTGTCGTTACATCATCCTTACTGTTGTAACGGATTTGTAGAACCCGTTATAACATCCAGATTGGTAACTTATTTTACACTGGTGGCATGTAAGGTTGACTGCTTCCTCAGGAGACACCTTAATCTTATTAGTAAGATGTCATCCTGCCGGATGGGTAACTTTGGAGAAAGTTTCCGATACCCGGCGGCTTCAACTCACTGGCAAGTTTCCAGAAGAAAAGATTCCTCTTCAGGTCGTTTCTGGTTCCATCCTTCTTACTCTTTCTTGCCCGTTTTGGTTCCACTTCGAAGCTAGTTTCGGCATCTTGGAGACGGTTCATAAACCAACGGAACGTATGCTCATGATGTGCAGTTTTCCATAAAAGTCATCGTTTGCCTATTCCTTTTAAATGCCAAAGCACAAACCCCCAAGTTGTAAAATGTAAAATAGTTTACGTGTTCAGATGCCTCTTTACCAGACAGTTTTCATTGGGAAAGCCTTTTTGTGAATAATATATCAGTTAACACCAAATCATCAAATCAGTAGAGATGGCCTCACAAAATTTCTTCATTCTGTACTTAATGAGACAAGTCCATAAAAGTTCCACTCCTTTCCCAAGGTCATACAGCCAGTGTAGCTGCAGCTCAGGACAGAGTTGAGTGCCTATGGCTGTTGACATTCTACGTAGGGGAACTTGTAACTCTCCTCCTTCCCTTCAGATCGGTGCATCTAAATTTATCTTGGAAAATCGATCCTCGGTCACTGTTTTTCTACTGACCATCCAGTTATTAGAAAAAATCAAGCCATCGGTCATGGCGAATACAGTAATTATCAACACCCCCAAAACCAGGCCCACAGGAGTCTAAAAGAAAAGCCACCGAAAGAGGTAGATACACTAACATATGCATCATATGTCTTTGTGTTGCTTTAAAAACACATGTGTGCACATCTCATCATGCCCAAACCAGAAGTCAAAGGCATCTTCACAGGCTACAGAGACTTTTGTGCAGATCCCAGAGTTAGGAAGAGAGAGTAAAGGCAACCACCTTGCTGCAGATGAATAGAGGAGAGCTCTGGGATCAGTCATTCAGGCTGTGCCTGATAAATGCCACAATTGCCCATCTCACTAAAACGTAGGGATCAAGACACCATTTAATTGTCTGTAACTGAAAGGGAGAAAAGGCTGCCCTTTTAATCTGGTTATTTTCATCTTGTGCGCTCTAGGGTATTCATTCCAGAAGAGACCAACCGAGCAGCATTCTTGGTGCCAGCAGAGGGAGCTCAAAGTCAAGTTGCAAAGCAGCAGCAAGGTGCAGGAGAATGAGGGCTTTGGGGGGGGGGGGTTGGGAGGGTGCTTAGGAGTGTGCATCATTGGGAAGAAAGACAGCAGCAAAACTCATTGCCAAAAAAAAAGTGCAGAGATGACACGAACAAAGCCAAGTTTGGGAATCTATTAAAAGGGTCATTTTTCAACACCCACATTCACCCCTCCCACTTCCTTGCATTTGCTGATCAAAATGAATTCAACAAGGTAATGTTAACATCCTTTTCCAGACAAACGGAGGGGGTAGCTAAGCAATTTCGGAAACTTTCTGCTTGATTCCTTTAGCCGCTGCTCCAAAATAGATGTTAAAACTTTGCTCTGCAAGATCCAATTAATTAATTGTAAATTAACTGGAGGTTGGTTCTACCACACAGTGATTCTCCATCCATCTTTTAATGCTCCTGGACCTTTCTTTCAAGAGGCTTTTCTTTTCCTGGCCGTACATTTGCTCATGAGCTAGATCTAAATAATTCAAAACACGAATTAAATTTAATTCATGTATTCATTTATCCAGCATCTATTTATTGAGGCCCCGTGGTGTCCCAGATGCAGTGCGAGGACCTAGGAACCCACCAGGAATATGACAGAGAAAGTTAGAGTCTAACGGGGTATTGCAGGCAATAGCCAATCCAACAAATAAGGTAATTTCAGACAAGTGCTGTGAAGAACTTAAAAGGATACTATGAAAAGGTGACTGGGGTGGGAGAGGGGACACGTCTCTCTGAGGGGATGACATTAGCACAGAACCTAAGTAAGGAGACGGCCACTCAAGATCCAGTTGGGTTTGGCAGACTTTTGCTCAAAGGACTTGTGGGTCATATGGTATCTGTTGCAACTGCTCAACTCTGCCATTTTAACACAGAAGCAGCCATACTCAACGGTACATGAATGGGCATGGCTGGGTTACCATAAAGCTTTATTTACAAAAATAGACCTGTGAGAGGGGAAGAATCTTCTAGGCCAAGAAAACAGCAAAATCAAAATGTCCGGTATGAGTGTTGTATAATGAGCAAAAGAGCGTGATACCAGGGCCTCGCAGACCATGGTAAGGAGTTGGACTTTTGTTCTAAATATGGGTGATGCTATTGGAGGATTTTAAGCAGGTGAAGAGTGACATCTGATGTGCGCCTTAAAAAATAAAGTCTGCTGGGGCGCCTGGGTGGCTCAGTCGATTAAGCGGCCGACTTCGGCTCAGGTCACGATCTCGCGGTCCGTGAGTTCGAGCCCCGCGTCGGGCTCTGTGCTGACCGCTCAGAGCCTGGAGCCTGTTTCCGATTCTGTGTCTCCCTCTCTCTCTGCCCCTCCCCTGTTCATGCTCTGTCTCTCTCTGTCTCAAAAATAAATAAACGTTAAAAAAAAAAAAAACTGTTTAAAAAAAAAAATAAAGTCTGCTGCTGGGGTGCCTGGATGGCTCATTCGGTTTAGCATTTGACTCTTGGTTTCAGCTCAGCTCATGATCTCCTGGTTTGTGGGATTGAGCCCTGTATTGGGCTCTGGGTTGGCAGTGCAGAGCCTGCTTGGGATTCTCTCTCTCCCTCTCTCTCTGCCCATCCCCTGCTCTCTCTCAAGATAAATAAACACCCGTTAAAAAAATATGTTACGGAAGTAGAATCAATAGCAGATGAGAGAGGGAAAGAGGGGAATCCAGAGTTTTTCAGCTGGAGCCACTGGGCAGGTGGTGATGCGATTCACTGAGTTGAGAGGGATTAGAGAAGCAGGATTTGGGGGCAGGATAGGAATCATAAGGTCTGTTTAGGACATAAGAAAATGGTTGCCGTCTAGAATGGACTCGTGCCATTTGCAACGTGGACCATTTGGATGGACCTAAAGGGTATAAACCGAAGGGAACTAAGCCCAGTCAGAGAAAGACAGATACCATAGGATTTCACCCCGATGTGGAATTTAAGAAATAAAACAAATGAACAAACAAAAAAGAGAAAACCAACCAAACAAACAAAAACCCAGACTCTAACACAGAGAACAAACTGGGGGTTTCCAGAGCGGCGGTGGATGAAGTAGATGAAGGAGATCAAGAGTACGCTTCTCTCGATGAGCCCTGAGAAATGTATAGAATTGTTGCGTCATTATAGTGTGCGCGTGCAACTAACATAACACCGTATGTTCGTTATGCTTAAAAAAAAGAAAGTTTTAGCTGTCTAGTAGACACGTAAAGAGGCAACTGGATGTACAAGACTGGAACCTGTAGCACAGGTCAAGTCTAAAGATACAATCCTTGGAAGCCATTGGTAACTGTCAGTCAGTTCCGGTGACTGGTCAAGCGAGTCGCAAGCGGGGACGCTGAATGCCGAGGATAAGTCCTGTTGTGCCTCTCAAGCAGGAAAAATGCAGAGGGTGCCTCCAGTACCGAATGATCACTCTACTTAAGACAAAAATGACCAACTCTGACACCTCGGAAGCGATGTCGCACACGCAGCCTCGCCGCTCTGTTCTCATAGTCCTAAGTGTTCTCCCACATGCCCCCCAGTGGCAAAGTCGTGATCGTAACTAGAGAAGGCCCGGTGCTGTTTATTGCCGTAAGACGAGCTCCTTCTTAACCAGCTTCCTTCTCAACGTTCTGTTATCATCTCCGATCTGGAAGGAAATGACACAGAGCCTCCTTTTACAACCTAAGGGCTGGAATATTTGCTGCCTCAATCTCCCGAATCAACGAGAAGAGGGCATAGGAGACCACAGCAGGCGTCCGTCACATGCCTGGCAAGAAAGCAGCATTATTCTGGGTGCGCGAAGAGACACAGAAACTAAGACCTGTTCTTTTCCTGGCATCGGGGGCGGGATGCTCCTGGCAAAGGTCGAGAGCGGCGGTTGTCCCTGAGAATTCCAGTCTCGGTGTCTTCACTGTCACTACGACGCTCCACGAGTTGACATTTTGCCTCTGCCTCCACGTGAAACGGAGTCGCTGTGTCTGGGAAATCAAGCCGTCTGGTGGCCAGAGGGATGCAGGCGCTCACGACCTCTGCAGCCCCCTCGCTCACCACCTCTTCACACGCACCCCTCACCCCACACATCCCGAAACCTGCAGTTCCACCAATACTATGCTTGTATCTTCCGCACTCTGGGGTTTTTGAGCATGGGCTATTTTGTTTTGCTGTCCTCCTGCCTCTGCCATCTTTCCCCCCGCCTGCCTATGTGACCACTTTAATTTAGCTTCAGTCCTCATTGTTTTTCAAAACGCGCCTCATCTTGGGGGGCGCCTGGGTGGCTCGGTCGGTTAAGTGTCCGAGGCTTGGTTTCGACTCCGGTCACGACCTCGCGGTTCGTGGGTTCGAGCCCCGCTTTGGGGAACTCTCCCCCGCCTTCTCTGTTCTTACCCTGCTCGCGTGTGCTCTGTCTGTAACTAACTAACTAAATAACTTTTAAAAACCCTCACCTCGTAAATATCCTCCAGAACGCCTCACTTGACCGTCGCCAGGGCAGGAACTGCTTCTCTGAACCCCCGTGCTCCCAGTGTAGGTTTCTCGTAGCACTTTCCATGTTTATATGGAAATGTCCTGTTATCTCGACTGTTTCTAAACAGTCATATCCTTGAAAGCGGAGCCCATGTTTTGTCCCTGGTCCATAATCCCAGACCCTAAAATAGGCTCGGAGCACAATATGTACTAAACAAGTTTCTTTTGAACAGATAAATGAAATCTATTGGTTTGACTCAGCACCTCACTTAGATTCCATGACAGTTTCCAGCCCATATTATCCCGTGTTCCTTATTGGATATCCTGTGTTTGGGTCAAGTTCTCTGTTGTTAAAATCTCAGTTTGTCCTTATGGCCGGTTCCTCTTCTGTGTGCTGGCTTTTTGTTTGTTTGTTTGTTTGCTTTTAACTGTATTATTGAGTAGTTTCTTAGTGCATTACTAATTTGTGTATTGACTAGTATGTTCCTTAATTTCAGAATATTTTCACCACCCCAGAAAGAAGCCCAGTAACGTAGAAGTCATTTTCAATTCCTTTTTCACCCATCCCCCTGGCAACGGCTTTCTGTGTCTATGGGTTTGTCTATTCTGGACATTTCATACACAGGTAATCATACAATAGGTCTGTCTTCTCGCATTTAGCATAATGGTTTCAAGGTTTTTCCACTCCATAACATGTATCAGAATATTCCTTTTTATGACCGAATAATATTCCATTGTATGGCTACAGCCCATTTTGTTTTTCCGTTCATCAATTGATAAACATTTTGGTTGTTTCCACTTGGGGGCTATTAAGAGTAAGATTGTTGGGGCATGTGGGTGGTTCAGTCAGTTAAGCGTCTGACTCTTGATTTCGACTCAGGTCATGATCTCACCGTTCATGAGTTGGAGCCCCGTATTGTGCTCTCTGCTGTCAGCACAGAGCCTGCTTGACATTCTCTCTCTCCCTCTCTCTCTGTCCCTCTCCTTCCCCCCCAACACATGCTCTTTCTCTTTCTCTTTATGTCTCTCTCAAAAATAAATACATGAACAAAAAAAATTTTCTACCTTCAGGCTTTAAACGAAAGAATAACCTTGCTATGAGCACTCAGTGTGTAAGTACGTATGCGAACACATGTGCACAGTTCTCTTGGGTATAACACTAGGAGTGAAATTGCTGAGTCACGTGGTGTGGTAACTCTTGAATTTTTTAAGGACCTGCCCAGCGGTTTTCGCACAGTGGTTCCAACATTTAACATTCCTACCGGCAGCAGTGCATGAGGATTCCAATTTTTCCACATCTTCACCACCAGTTGTTATTTTCCATTTAAAAAATCATATATATATATATATATATATATATATATTTATTTATTTATTTATAGCCATCCTAATGGTTGTGAAATGGCATCTTCTTGTGGTTTTGATTTGTGTTTACCTGACGACCAATAATGTTGAGCACCTTTTCATGTGCTTACTGGCCATTTGCATCTTTTCTTTTGAAAAATGCCTACACAAATCTTTTGCACACTTTTAATAGGGTTGTTTGTCGTTTTGCTATTGAATCAAAATAATTCTTTGTGTATTCTGGATATTAGACCCTTGTAAGATATATTGCAAATATTTTCTCCCATTCGGTGGGTTAGCTTTTTATTTTCCTGATAGTGTACTTTGAAGCACTTTTAAAAAAATTTGAGAAAGCCCAATTTATCTTTTCTTTTGTCACTTGTCCTTTTGGTGTCATATCTAAAAAAAATTGAGGTCAAAAAGCTTAACCCATATGTTTCATTTTAAGAGTTTTACAGCTTTAGCTCTTACATTTAGGCCTTTGCTCCATTTTGAGTTAATTTTGAATACAACATAAGGTAGACATCCAAATTTATTCTTTTACATATGGATATCCCGTTGTCCCAGCATCATCTGTTGAAAACACGATTTTTTTCCTACCATTGAATGGTCTTGGTACCCTTGTTGATAATCAGTTGACCATAGATGAATGAGTTTTCTTTTTTAAGTAAGCTTCATGCCCAATGTGGGGCTTGAACTCATGACCCTGGGGCCAAAAGTCGGATGCTCTACTGACTGAGCCAGCCAGGCGCCCTCCTAGATGAATGAGTTTATTTTTGGATTCTAAGTTCTATTCCTTTGATCTATATGTCTGTCCTTATGCAAGTACCAGACTGTTTTGAGTGTTGCAGCTTCGTAGTAATTTTGACATCAGGAAGTACGAATCCTCCAACTTTGTTTTTTTTCAAGATTGTTTTGGTTGTTCAGGATCCCATGAGTTTCCCTAGGAATTTCAGGATCAGCTCATCCATTTTTGCAAAAAAGAACCAAAAAGACAGTTGGAATTTTGACAGATACTGCCTTGAATCCATAGATCAATTCGAGGGGTATTGCAATTTTAACAATAATAAATCCCCTGATCCACGGACGAGAGATGGGTTCCCGTTTATTTAGGTCTTCTTTAATTTCTTTCAACGATATTTGGTAGTTTTCAGAAAACACATTTTACACTTCTTATTTATGTAAAACTTAATCCTAAGTATTGTCTTCTAGGTGAAATTAGACAGAAGTTTAGGCTTAGTGGAGTAAGCCAATTATTGTAGGCTCAAGTTGGAATATAATGAAAAATGGCGTTTCTGGCAATTATGGAGGTATGCCGCCCGGAATTTTCTTCCAGCATTTGCCATTCCTCTGTAAGGAATGCATGGATTTGACGGCCACTTTTAGCTTTTGCTTTAGCCACGCTCTTCATGGCTGTCAATGCCTAACTGACACACAGCTTAAGCCACATTTCCATGCTGGGTGAAAAAAAGGAAATACTAAAAGAATTTTCAGAGAAAAACAAGCTCTTTTAAAATGTATTCTCTTTGGGGTCGGATACAGTCCCAGTCGGGACAGTGCTGTTACAGATAATGAAAGTCAATTGAGTTATTCTGTAGTTTGAAGGGTGACAGAATATGAGTATAAACAGGCACTTATCAGTGCCAACTTGCTGCAAAATATGAAATGTAGACCAGAACCCAGTATCAATAAATGGCATAAGTTGTTCTAGAAGTGTATGCAGTTGACCCTTGAACAACATGGGTTTGGACTATGTAGGTCTACTTATATGTGGGTTTTTTTCTTGATAAATACCGTACAGTGCTGTAAATGTATTTTCTCCTCCTTATGATTTTCTTAATAACCTTCTCTTTTCTCTAGCTTTATTGTAAGAATACAGTATACCATACATATAACATACAAAATATGTGCTAATCGGCTATTGATGTTATTGGTAAGGCATCTGGTCAACAGTAGACTGTAAGTAGTTAAGTGTGGGGGGAGTCCAAAGTTGTATACAGATTTCCAACTGTGCGGGGGGTCAGAACCCCTCATCCCCACGTTGTTCAGGGATCAACTGTATTCCGTAAGCAAAAAGCCAGCCCTTCATTCAACTGATATTAGCCAGTGTGGCTTAGATCCACAAATTCAACATCTACCTGGCACTCAAACAACCGGATGAAAAGTGAAAAAAGGACATCCATCCAGATAGTTGGTGTAAGGCAGCCAAACACAAAGTTTGGAGAATTGAGAGGACCATCCAGTTAATTTGAGCCCAAAATGCTGTCACCTCAGATATTCAACTCATTGACTTATTGGGCTTCCTGAGGTAGACCGAACCTAGATATCATCAATGAAGATGTCTACTTGCTTTCACGGTTTAGAAGCAGAGACTGAGGCCCAAAGGGAGCAGACGACACGCCCGAGGTCACACAGTAAGCTAGTAGTTAAGACTGGAACCAAAATCCTCTTTGTTTGATAGAGTTCCCTCTCTCTCATTTTTGTAGTCACCCTACTTGAAATGTCACTGATCCTAGCATATTCCGATCACGACGGAGCTAAATTTAATAAAGTACATTCATCCAGTTTTTACCTTTCCCATTGAGCTCACAGGCAACCCCAGAGAAAGTCTTCTCTTTCCTTCTGTAGGGATGACCTTTGATACTTGACAGAGTAGAAATCCACTAGAGATTACACAATTTAGGTTATTCAACAACAAAGCGAGAGAAGGGCCTTAAGCGACACCGTCTGATGATGCAATTTTGCTGTTAGGGAGAATGAATCAAATTCATCCTAGAGGCTCATCTGCTGCGTGACACATTCATTCCTTGATGTTGAAACTCCCTAACAAATTTCAACATGAAAAGTGCTGTTGACTGCTTTTCCTAGTAATTTCTGCTTTTATTAGAATTCTAAACTCCAGAAATTGGAAATGTGTTGGTTACTTACCTTCAATTTTCTAAAGTGTTTCATAGTCAGGCTTTCTGGCTGTAAAATGTCAGTTCTCTGGCAAGGTAGGTCAGCTTCTGGAAGAACAGCAAATTTATTAAGTTATTTTTATAGAAAAAAAAAAGATGGCAGGTGCCATAGAATTGGGTGCAATTAGGTCTATTTCTCCCAAAGCACTAGCTTTGCTGATAATTGGATCTTTTGGTGATTCAGTAGCTGGCACGTTCTCTTAACCATTATTTAACTTATATCCCCAAAAGATACCAGGGAATACGAGGCTCTGTTAAGTGCCAAGCTATTGACCAATTCTGGCTGCAGAAAATCCTCTGACATATGAAAGGATTTAGCTCAACACCTCCTTCCTCTCCTTGTCACTCCCTTTTGATTGTTGCCTCTGAGGATGGTCCTGTGGTTTGACATTGGCACTGCCTTGAACTGGAGAAACTCAGGCACCTTGGCAGGGTGAGATACGCAGAGGTTGGTAATGGCTACGGCTAATCAGGGCTCTAGGAGTGTGTGAAGGCCCTAGAGATTTTATTTCTATATCTACTTTGGACGAGGAAATGTTCTTCTTGGGGAAGTGCACGTTAGTATATGCTCCCATGTCAGACTTTCCAATAGCAGAACAAGGTTTAACTGAATTTCAAAGGTAGCTCAGAAGAGGCAACTGTGCGTGTATGTTTGTGCTGGCAAGATACTACAAAAGCAACATTCACTCCTTTTTTAAGCAACTGCTATGATCAGATCCTGGGCCAATGGGATGATAACACGAAATAAGACAGAAAATGTCTCTGACCCCAGAGAACTTACGACCTAGTGGGAAATAGAAACATATAAACAGGCGACTATAATTTACTCTACTGTGATGGATCCAATGGGAGTGCTTAGAAAGGGAATCCAAGCTGGACTTGGGGAATAATGAAACTTCTTAGAGGAAGTAATATCTAAGTTAAGGCCTAAGGAAGGTAAGAAGCGACAGGCAACACTACGTACTCACTAGGGAATGGCATATGCAAAACAGACTGAGAGAGTGAGAAGACATGGCGGGGGGAGGCTTGCTAGATGAGGGGTCTGACAGAAGTTATGGATAGATAGAGTATAACATGTCAAGTAGAGAATGATAAGGATCCGAGGACCGGTTAATATTCTGAAGATCATTAAGACTTCGGTATCATACCGTGTATAGGTATGTTTCAAGGACACTATCTGTGCATATTTGCCATATGCGGAACCCCACGCTAGATACTCCGGGAGCTAGAATTGTTCATAGCTATCGCAGCAGACATTTATTGAATACCTAACACTATGAACTAGGTGCTGCAGTTATCCCCATGTGGCAGGTAAGAAAACTTTTGAATAAATGAGAGAGAAATACAGTTAGACAGTAAGTCCCGTGGACACTTATAAGAAGAAAATGTCATACGCCTTGACTGCTCAAAGAAGACAGCAGATCTGGAGACGAAGGTACGGGACTGGATGGTAAGGGGAAGGTCAGCTGGCTTTGCAACTATGGTCTTAGATACACCATGGCTCCCAAAGGAGTGAGTGTAGCTACAGAAGAGCAGAGGAAGATAATGGAATCCTAGAAGATGCTCGTGGTTTACCGGAGAGTGAAAAAGAGAAACTATCAAGTGAGATCAAGAAGCAAATGAGAGGGAAATTAACCTACGTTATCCTGGAGCTTAAAAGCAGGAGGGATTTCAAGGAAGGTGAGAATGGGTGCCTCCGCTACACCCAGAGAAGGAAGCGTAACCTCTGACACTGTTTTACTTTTTCTTCTCATTCCTCCCTCCAACATGCTGTGTAATGAAGCAAATGTTGATAGTTTTCTTGCAAGATACGAAAACGGAGATGCAAAAACACGATGCGTTGACAGGTATGAAGACAGCTCTTTGATGTAGTCAAATCCTAGAGACGTGTCACCAGTTCCACAGCCAGAGATTTTTGGGCGCCTCACCAGATCATTTCTTTGCGAAAGTATCTGATGTTTCGAAAATTACATTATCGATCTATTTCACAAGAGGAAAGAAGAATCTGTCCTAACCATCTCATCTTCCCCTCCAACAATGGCCCCTCGTCCTTAGTAGAGAAACTCTGGATAATGGCATCAGGTTAGGATTCGTAAAATGCTCCAGTTTAAAGCCAAACGCACAACGGCTAGTTATATGTTCTGTTGGGATTAGAACCTAGGAATATGAAGTTCTAAATTGTGCACTTTCCCCTCTGGCAGGCCTCTTAATACAAACCAAATTAAGAAGAAATTGCCCTTACATGGCAGCACCTTTGTCTTCATTTTTTTCCCAAATGGTTAACATACCATTTGGGTTTTTGAGGGGCTGTGAAATTTTAGTGACCAATTTCTAACTTACCATGAAGCATGGCTGCTTGGACCAATGATCTTTCATGCCATATACTAAAACACAGGAAGAGAGATCAAGACTATTACAATTCAAGTCTGCTTCTTGCTTGATAAGCTATAATCTGTAGCTTGAGGAACGATATCTTGTGTAAAAATACTTACAACATGTGGTGTGTCAAAATTTCCCCATAACGTCAATGGCTGTGACCCTACACATATGCCTATTTAAGTCCAGCCAGTACGTGCAAGGGTGAGGGGAATGTATGCTATTTCAACTAGCCGAACTACTGGCATTTTTGTTTTCAGAGACCACTCTGGCTTCATGCAGGCGCGGCCTGATAAACAGAGTTTCGGTGCAAAAAAAAAAAAAAAAAAAAAAAATTAAAGATGCAGAATAGATGGGAACAAAGGGAGGCTGAAAGAATAAAAAGAAACCTAGAGAAGGTTGAAGCGGTTTCTTTGTCTGACCTGCTACTTAGGTCCACTGGAAAAGATCAAGTCTCTTTCTCCAGACAAAAGTGAATCTGATTTAAATGGCGATGTTGGATTTTCCAGATCACAGCAGAATGGCGACCATGCTATTCAAATGATCCATTTCTTTTGTTGACCCCACTTTGTCTTCTAATCTTTATATAACCGAATAGCAAAAGAAAGCTCCTTAAATAATGAAAGGAACTTCAAACACGCGCGCACACACACACACACACACACACACAGGGACTATTCGTTTTCCTCTGTCCATCAGCTATAAACTTCACATTAACCCTAGCTAGCCAGCTCTCAAAAATGCCATATTAGCTGTAACGAAGATTTGTGGGGAAAGGAAGAAAGTCTAGGTCTCCTTTCTAGCTCCCTCTTTCTATGGGAATGATGCAGAGGGGACATTGTCTGCAGAGGAGTGGTACCCAAGGAGGGTTAAGGGCAAGAGGGCATAATACACGTTTGGCGTGTTCTCAGATTCCCACATCAGGAATGAAGTGCTCATTACCCTAACTAGAGTGGTTGCTGCTGAAAGCTTCCAGCTGAGTTTCTCCCTGAAAATCACCGTCATTTCCCTACCCAAGGCTACTCTGACTCCCCAGGGACAACCCCGTCCAGTGCCTGGCAGTGTGGGTGTAGAAAGCCAGGACCCCTTATGTCTGTTGGGAACAATTCAAAAGGCCCGGCCCAGCTCTAGAACTCTGAATCAGATGAGCTGAGGCCTCTGTTGCAGCCGCCTCTCAGTAGAACCTCGCTCTGCTCTGAGTCCTGCTTCCTCCGCTCCTTTTCGGTGCTCTTCAGACAGCACTACCCAAGGAAACACCTGCACGCAAATTTTCCTCTCCCGGTCTGTTTCTTGGGAAACTTGGCCGAAGACAGAAGGGGAAAGTAGGGATGTTGCTAACTAGAAACAGAAGGTCTCTAAGGAGCCGGATGTCCCTTCTTTCTTCTGGGTTAGCGATAAAATACCATATGCCTGGTCTACTATGTTCAGCCTAGGAGTTGCTGAGATTTTACCAGTACAAAGTGGGTTTCTGATCTATTTATACTTTGCTGCATGTAGCGTGACTCCACTGGGATGGATGAAATGCCCTGTGATGTTTTAACTGCATTGACTAATCAATTCAGTTCAAATGATAGACCCATTCAACTGTGTAGACAACGGCCAAGAAAAGTGAATGAAATGGGACGGGGGAATTTAAGAATAACGACTAAAGACTTAGGTGACTCATAAATTTGGAACGTCTTTCCTCAGTAGAGTGAGTGATTAAAGGGCCAATTACAGAGAAAAGGAATGTGTTAGTGGAGGTGTTGCGACAGGCATTATTAATACATAAGCTGTTACGTTTGCGTTTATAAATGATCCAGGATGACCAACGAGGGACAGGACTGTTTTGTGCCTCCGTTTGATCATATTTAAAATAAGGCTTTTTGCTAAGTTCAGGGAATTACAACCTTCTCACAACTGAAGACTTTAAAATGAATCCCTATTCTCACCCTCAATAATACCATGGACTCCATGGTTTGAAATACTAAACCCACTATACAAACTGCTTTTTAGTAAGTAGTAATTTCTTTCCTCCTATATAAGTGATTAACTATATAGGGATCTGTCAATAAGAGATTCTGATGAATGTGCGGTGACCAATTAAACCTTCATAAAACTTCAGCCCAAAGCCAAGACACTCGATGTTCTAGGTAGCCTGTGTAACTTTATTTTTGAGAAGCGAGGGTTTCCAGTGGAAAATAGCTCCTGATATCTTATTATTGGCTTAGAAAGCCTATAGGAGCCCCATGATACCATATTAGAAACCACTAGACTGGTTTTACCTTGAAAGTCCCTCTCAGGTCTATTATTCCATGTTTTATGAAATTTCCAAACGATGTCTCATTTTAGCAATTCATTTTTACCCATTTTTCAATTATGAAAAGTCACATCTGATTCCAAGCCTTCATAAATCCAAGAAGTCATTTCCTTGTCAATTGATAATTGTCTAATTAGAGGTGAGAATCAGAAGTATTATGACAACCTACAAGACAACTGGTATTAAGAAAGTCACAATGACCTCTACCCCTTATTCTCTTCTTCCCTTCCTTCCTTCCTCCCCCCCTTCCTTCCTTCCTTCCTTCCTTTTTTAAAAGTAGGCTCTGTGTCCAACGTGGGGCTCGAACTCATGACCTGGAGATGAAGAGTTACATGCCCTATTGACTGAGCCGGCCAGGTGTCGCCTTCCACCTCTTACTCTAACTTACCATGGTAAATCACGGGCCACAGAAATCTAGGCTCCATTATTCCAGCAATATAACCGATACGTTCCAATGTGTGAATCCTGCTCCCCCCAAACAATTCTTTGCATATAGAATTACATCCTATCATCTGAATTCTATCTGCCATTCTACCGGATTTCATGGGTTTCTGTGTTTGTAAATGAAAAAAGAATGTCATCATCCATTAGAGGCACATTCATCTTGAACAGACACGGGAAACATTTGGCCCTGGGCTCATGGGAAAGTGGCGGCATAGATTATCTGTGCTTATTGGCAGGGCTGGTACAATTTACTGGCATGCCTGAGGAGTTTCTAACCAATATGCAAAGTGTCTCCATTTATGGACGAGATGGCTTTATCGTGCAGTAGCAGGGAGGCCTGGCTGAGAGGAACGCCAAAGCCTCCCTTCAAGCTGCCGAGCCCACACTACAAATCTCAGCCAGAGTATGGAAATGAGAATCTTATTTGATCCTAAATGACATTCCATTTTGGTGTGGGGAGAGTGGGAAGATTCCGCATGATCAATGGTGATGACATATTAATTACTCTTTTTTGAAAAAATGGCTGAAGGTACAGAGACACTACAGAAGAGCCTCTTGGACTACTTTAAATACACTTCTACAATGATAAAACATACAGAAATAGAGAGTGCTTTCGGGGTCCCTCTGATTCTCATTTGCCTGAAATCACCAAATGCTAACGGGCAAGGACTGTTCAGTTTAGAAAGGCATCCAAAGCTGTGTGCAAAGACCAATGAGGCCGGATCACATACGCAGGGCTCTGCCATTTTGGAAGTGTCTCAACATTCATGCCTTGATTAATGGTTTTGCTATTATGCAGAGGTGGTGTAGAATGCTTTCCGTGACTTTATAAGCTGCGTCTCTGTTAAGTCGCTTCCTGTCTAGGCGTGCTGGCTTGCTGGGAGGCTGTCCCTATCATTTAGACTCTATGAATTTAGAAATCTATGGATTTAGGATGACTTACAACCAACAGATTGTGATTGTGCTTGAAAAACACCCAGGCTCCTTCCTTCCTTATTTATGTGATGCCTGGAGGGCAACTTTCTTTATTCTCTTCTCAGGATTCAACCAGATAGCATCTCGGAGGCACTGAGGACCAGGCACCTTTTTATTCCGTCACGGTTTCAGCGAGGAGGGGGGGAGTGAGGAACACCCATGGTGTAGTCAAAGTCACACTGGAGTGGGAGGGAGTCGGGAAGGCTGTATTGGGACCAGTATCAACTTGCTCTCTGACTGAGGGCAATCACTTCACTCTCTGGGACGTGGTTCTCCTGTTTCCAAAGTGACAGGCCCAGGGACATGAGAAGAGAAGGATATTCCCTTTTATTGGAAGTTTTTTATACGTTAGACACGATGCAAATTCTTTAATATGTTATCTCATTTGGTCTTCACAATTGCCCTAGGAGGTAGATACTGGCATTCTTCCATTTTACAAAGGAAGAAGCTAAGGCTCAGGGAAGCTTCTAGAAGGTGCCTCTGGAACTCTCAAGGTAGTGAGAGGGTAGATTCCTTGACACCCTCAATTTCAATCAAATCTACTTTGCTCATATATATATACTATATAGTATATATATACACACACACACACATATATGTATATATATATACACACACACATATATATATGTATATGTATATATATATATATAGTAGTATACGTTGAATCTCCATGTAAATTTTTCTTTGGATTGTAGATTCTGCTATTGAAAGACAGTGGAGCACAGTAATCTGAAAGATCCTGTCAACAACATGCCACACAACATCCAGTCACTGTAAGAAAATACTAAAAGGTAGGCATCTGCTGGGCCCTCTCACTCAGGAGCCTCAGTTTCTCACATGAGCTTGAAGTAGTTCACGTTGTTCTTTTGCTTTTACTCTAGAGACAGACATTCCTGAGCTTCTCGTGACTCGTAGTATTTTGACTTCTACACAGAAAGCCAGGTTGATCTGGACAGGGCCAGGGTGAAATGCAAAGGGAGAGTGACTGGGTAGGTAAGCTTACGCTTTATAGACTCAGTTGTCCTAGGCAAAGCAAAGTGGAGGTTCAGGGTGAAATTGGGACTGTCTTCAATTCTCTAAGCCACTTGAGGCAGAGGTGAACTATTAGGTTGCCCCACTTAGATAAAGCCTGGACAATCTCCAATTCCCCAGCTAATTAGGCAGGCCCTACTGCCCTGTGGAAGTTTCCAGCACTGCATACTGTCATAAATATGAGGAAAGAACCCCATCTTGGCTGTGAAATCACTCGAAGTTACAGTTCGGTTTTATTTTAGCACTCCTTACCATCCATCTCTGTCCAAGTTTATTGCTAAAGACAAGGTAAAAAGAAAATCTCATAAAAGAATGGGATTTAAAGCCGCCCAATCAGCTCTAAAATGTTTTCCTGATCAATAAGGCTTTTTTTTGAAAAGAATTGGGCAAACAAAAGTACCCAGCATGATAAATCAGTTGGCACCAGAGCTGGAAACGTGACCTGGGGCTCCACCAGTGTATTAATTCCTCCCAACAGGCAGTGGATTCTTCCATCAGGAGCACCATTGCCTTCGTGACCCCCCCCCCAAACCCATCATGGTCCAGGGAATCTGGTAATTATTTACCCTGACGTAAGTTGGCAATTCTGTGTGCTCTACGGTCACCATGAGACAGGTGGCGTGGGTATTAATCCCAGTTTAAGGATGAGAAAATTGGGGCTCGCACAGGCAAGGTGACTGGCCAGGAGCTACTTCCTCTGAAATTCCACATCTTAACCATCCCTTATGTAGGTTGTCTGGCCTTCGTATACTGAGAAAGCCAGCTCATCCAGGGCCGGACACAAAGACCATTGATTACAGACACAGAGAGTAAACTCTGGGTATGAGGTTACTGTGGTCCCTATGTTCCCAGGGGTGCCCGGAGGCGCTACTCATGAGACAACTGTAGGGAGCCGCTGGGCCCCAAGGACCAGTCCTGTTCTCCATGTTGACAAAGGGCTCTTTGCTGAGTTTGTCTCTTATGCTTGGGATTTGTCTGTGGGTCTCAGGTGCTTGCAACCTTTGTTGCAACCTTACCTCTCTCTCGGTGCTTTGCTTTCTACGCATCACCTGTCTTTTTTTTTCCTCTATGTCTAGATTTTTTTATTTTCGTCTTGTTAGGTTAATTCATTTCAAGAGAGACGGAGAGAGTGAGCGGGGGAGGGGCAGAGACAGAGGGAGACCGAGAATCCCAAGCAGGCCCCACATTGTCAGCATAGAGGCTGATGCGGGACTTGAAATCATGAAATGTGAGACCACGAACTGAGCCAAAACCAAGAGTCAGATGCTTAACCGACTGAGCCACCCAGGTATCCCCCTCTCTCTCAATGAAATTCCTTGGCCTCTGACTTTCATTTTTCAATGGCTTAGTTATAGTTTTCCTGCCCAATAGTGAATCTTATCCTCTAATTAGAAACAGTGCTTTTAAGATCAGGGACTAGAGGGCCCTCAGGGTACCAGAGTATAATAATTTTTTTTGTTAATTATGTCTTGAGTTCATGAAATGATTCTTGCCACCGGTGGATATTTATTTATTATCTATTATTGTTGAGTTACTTTCTATAAAATGGCAACAATGATAGCCCCCTAATTTATGTAGCTGTGAAAAGTATTAAACGAAATAGTCTATGCAGACAACTTAGAACAGTGCCTGTGCGTGGTTCACAGTGAAAAAATATTAGCTATTATTATGACACACACAGCATTATATTAAATGGTCAGTCAGTTACAGGTGGAGGGTGGGGCAGGATTAAGGACAAAACAGAGATGGAGAACACAAAGCTCATAGTCTATTATCTAATTTTAGGATCAGGGATAATATGACTATTAAAAAATTTTAAAAGCAGCATATGTTAGAGGAAAGGTGAAATTCCAAGTTAGGGAAGGGGAGTTGAGAAAAACTTCACACAGAGCGTGGCATTTGAAGTGGCCCCCAAAAGACAGATAGCCTTTCACGTGAGACACGGGCAGGAATGGAGTGGAGATGGGGGGCAAAGGGAACCCTGTGGGTAAAGGCACGGAGTCGGGGAAGCGTTCCTGGGCATGTGGAGGAAAGGCAAATTGGTGTGGTGTACCTGTATCATAGGATGTGAAGCTGCAAAGGCAGGTGAAGGCCATACTTGAGTAGACTTTAGTGTGGAGGTGCCTCAAGCACCTGTCAAGATCACTTTGTACATTCTGAGCCCAGGGTTAAGTGCAACCGGGTGTTTGTCATAACCTGTGATGAAGCGGGAGCCAACTATGATGGCCAACCCTACAACTCGTCTCTTCTAGGACTTCCCAATAGGATGCAACGAGAAGTTGCATCGCTTGTGTGGTGTTGCTGTGAAAGATGCACAGCTTGAATCGAATAATGAAGAAACATGAGACAAACTCAAATGGAAGGGCGTTCCATAAAGCAGCTAGCTGGAAATATTCGTAAGTGTCAAGATCTAGAAAGTCCAAGAGAGGCCGAGGGACTATATAGAAGGAGACTAGAAAGACATGACAATGAAATATAACACTTAGTTCTGAACTGGATCCTTTTACTTTAGAGGACGTGATTGGGGGGCGCCTGGGGGGCTCAGTTGGTTAAGCGCCTGGCTCTTGATTTTGGCTCAGGTCATGATCTCAAAGTTTGTGAGTTTGAGCCCCACGTGGGGCTCCATGCTGACAGTGCAGAGCCTGGTTGGGATTCTCGCTCTCCCTCTCTCTCTGCTCCTCCCCCACTCATTCTCTCTCTCTCTCTTTCAAAATAAATAAAAAAAAAATAAAGGACATGATTGGGACAACATGATTGGTGAAGCTTGGCTGGGATCTAAGAATTAGATTCTAATGATATATCAACATTAATTCCCGGATTTAAAGGGTCACATCGTAGTTGTATAGGAGAATGCCCTCGTTTATAGGAAGTACCGAATCAAAGTAATGCACTGGGGCATCAGGATGGCAACTTGCTCTCAGGTGACTCGGGGGAGAAAACGCTCTGTGTACTTTATTGACTGTATTTGAATCTTTTGTGTCAGTTTGAGACTGTTTCAAAAATATGTATAAAATGACTAAGATAGGTTTCCCAGGGGGAACAGTAAGATTAAAATAAAGTTAGCGAGTTATCTTTCAACAAATGCTGCTGACCGGCTGCCACAGTTTCCCGGAGAGGCCCCTTAGATCGCCGGCCATCTGTGTGCGGGCTGGGGTCCAAGAGGCCAGCGTGATAGAAGGCTGCAATGCCTTTTGAGAGACCATGCAAAGAGAAGCCGTATCTGGGAATGGTCTTTTGCTTCAGACCCTTTAGTCGTATACTGTAGGCTTTGGTCCCCTCTCCTTGCTGTGAGAAGCAGAGGGCAGAGAGGACTAAAATGTGGCCCCGTAATCGTATGCTAATTGACACATGGGCTGCTCTCCCTCTGCTTGTAAGAAACACTAACGAGGTGTATTTGTGCCCTGCCTTATACATTTTGGTGGGCCCTACGGGAACCTAGAAAATAATTTCCCATGCCTCTCCTCTCCACCCCAGCTTGATCAGAAAGAAGCTCCGGATCAACAGTCGGAACGTGGAGAGACCACCTACTTTATTTGATTCTCATATTAGCTGGGTGCTACTTTTATTCTTAATTCTATGGATGACGATGCTGAGATTTGGACAAGGAAAGTTACTCGCTCAAGGTGGCACATCTCTGAAATTGCAGAGAGGGGATTTGATCCCAGGTCGATTGGACCCCAAAGTCAATCCCTCGGCCACTTTGCTACGCCTACTCTCAGGCCATTTGGTCTTATCAGCTACATTGTAGACAGATCCTAATGCCTCAGTCGAGCTCAGGCGTTAGGTAGCAAGACCTTGGGCAGGTTACTTCAAGTGTCTGGGCCTCATTGTCCTCACCGGTAAAATGGGGTTAACATTACTCACCGCAAGGGTAGCAGCAGGAATGAAATGGGTTCAGGTACAGAAAATGCATTTAGAACAACACCTGACGTGGTAAGTGCGGAGTACCTGATGGCTAGTGTTATTATATAAATCAGAATGTGCCCTTTTTGCTCCGAAGAGAGGTCTGGTAAATTTAGAAGTTCTGCTCTCGCCACTGCCTCCCATAAAAACAGAGGAACTTTTTCTCCGTAAATCATTTAATACACAAGTATGCTGGAGAGACTACCTGTTTCAGCCCTGTGTGAAAAGTGAGACCGTTACAAAAGAAGTGTGAGATAGGAACCCGGCCTCTCAGGAGCCAACAGCCCAGTGGAAGGGACTAGCATCGGAGACATAATCATCAGGAACGCTGGGGAGGGCAGAAGGAAGCGTTCAGTAGGATGGTGCTGATTTGAAGAGACGTAAGAACTCAGCAGGAAAAAAAAAGGGGTGAATTGGAATCAATATTCACATCTAAGTCAATTGATGAGGATAAATGTCACTGAGTCACTTCCCTGTGCTGCTCAGCAACTTCCTGTTCCTTCTCAGGACTGTTTCCTAGCCAGCCATTTTCACTATGTACCCCCTGGCCCCATGTTATTTTTCTTCATGGCGTTTGCCGCTCTCCGATTTGATCGCATGGATTTCCTTGTTTCGTATCGTGTCTGTCTCTCCCACTGGATTGTCGGCTCCTTGAGAGCGGGAACTTTGTTGTCTACATTGAGTCTCCGGGCCCTACAAGACTACCTAGCTCGGTGAATATTCTTTTGGACAAAGGAAAGAACTTTTCTCAGACCTGCTCCCTTCAGCTTTCTCCTTTTGTCTTCCGAGGCCAAGGCCGTTCCCAGCACTGGAGCCGTAGTGAGCTGTTACAGATAATTATGATAGTTACTGTTCATTGAGCCTTGCTATTACAGGTCAGGCTATGTAATGTGGTCCCCACCAACCATCGCATGAAGTCAAGAACGTTACTCTTCCCAGTTCCCCAGTGCAGCAACTGAAGCCTTAAGACATTAGGTAACTTTTCCAGGTTCATGTACCCAAGAAGTAACAGAGTTCCAATGAAGGATGACTATATACCTTATGCCCTCTGGCTTCAGTCCTATGACAAGCTCTACCGGTATTGGGACATGCCCAGAATTAGAGGCAGACACGTAGAACCCTAAAGAGGTGGGAGTGAAGGACGGGTGGCCGAGAATTGGTAGGTGGGTGTTTGGGGTTGAATCGTGCTCCCCCATTCGTACGTCGAAGTCCGAACCCCAGGATGTTACCTTATGTACAAATAGAGTTTCTGCAGATAAAATGACTGTGGTGAGGTCACACTGCGCTAAGGTGGGACCTAAATCCAATGTGACTGGTATCCTTATCAAAAGGGGGGATTTGGACGTAGACGCACACAGAGGGCGAATGTCGTGGGAAGGTGAAGGCAGGTTGGAGCCCTAGCCAGGAAACTGCCACAGACTGGGAGAGAGCCCGGGAATAGAGTTCTCCCTTGCAGACCTCGGAAGGTACCACCCCTGCCCATGCATGGGTGAATACATTTCCGTGGGTTAAGCGCCCAGGTTGTGTTTTGTGATGGCAGCGCTAGAAAATGAATGGAGTACGAGTAGGCAACGAGGAGGCTGCGGGAGAGCCAACACCTTATAGCTCCTGGCGGGGAGGCTTCCTGATATTTTATCGTCGACCCTTCTGCCTTCACCCGCAACCCCATCTGGCATTCCGAAAATGTACCTTCCTTTCGGCCAGACCCCGTCAAGGCTTTCTGTAGGAAGCAGGTTGTTTCCTAGGAGAGGGAATTGACGTTCCCGTTTCTACCTTGCTAACACTGATGTCCAGGGCCATGAAATGGACCACAGTGCATGGGAGCTTCCACTTGGGGATCCCTACAAAAATGTCTGCAGAGACTTCACAGACCGTAGCCCCTTCAAGGCCAATACTGCTCTGAATTCGCCCAGATCTTTGTACGTGCATGATCTTCAGAAAATGCCAGGGGGCTAGATCCCTCACACATCATATGTTGGCGGCCCTGCTTGATAGAACAAGTTAGAAACAGGGCACTTGAGGGGCAGGCACACCCCTAATCTCCGAAGTCTCTGGTGCAGGCTCTTGATTTCATTGCCCTTTAACCCTCTGGCGCTGGGCTGATGTTATATTACCAGTAACGAAGAGAATCCTGCCAGGAAATGTTAAATAGTTGGAAGTCACTAGAATAGATCTTCTCACAGCGGAAATGAGGGCTTAAGACTGATTTCGTAAAGAACGGCAAGAAAAAATGTTCACGCCCATCCCAGGCCCACTACCCAGTCCCACAAACCTGCTCGGGGGTCTTCAGCAAGGTGGAATCTCTTCCAAGCCCCAGTGATTTCTGTCCTGTACAGAACTTCCCGAGCCTGACAAAAGGAACGTCTCATCATGAGAGGGGTTAGCGTTTGATTTCTCTTAACACAGGGGTTGGCAAGCTTCTTTTTGGAAAGGACCAGAGGGTGAATAAGCTAGGCTTTGGCAGCCATCTCTGCCACAAAAACTCAGTCGTGCTGTTGGCGTGTGAAAGGGGCCGTAGAACATCCGGAAACGAATGGCTGTGGCTGGGTGCCAATAAAACTTTCTTTAAAAAATACCTAGTGGCCACATTTGGGCTGTAGGCCGTAACTTGCCAACCCCCGGGATGTAGCGTAAAATGACTAGGACTTTGCTGCCTGTGGAAATCTATTCCCATTTCTAACACTTTGGTGTCCAGATCTTTCCTGGGAAATGTCATCGCAGGGTCCACATTTTCTTTCTTTCTTTCTTTCTTTCTTTCTTTCTTGGCATCACTATCATGAACCGGAAGAAAGAAACGGACACACCGATCTCATTATTCCGTGTAGGGCTCCATATTGCCAACACCGAACTAAAGCGATGCCCTTTTGTTGCTTCCCCTGGAATATATCTTAGGCCCATAAGTTGGGCGAAAAAGAACCGGGAAGAAACTGTCTTGCAGGGTGTCTCCTTCAGCGGTGAGACGGCAGTCACAGAAGAGGACTGGACTCTGTGTCGGAAGCGTCTTGTCCCTGCCTCTGTCCTCCTTCTCTGTGTGCGCTGTGGGATTGGAGAATAAACAAAAAAGACCACACTAAGCGCGGTGAAGGGATCTTGTACCAAGCTCCATTGCTGCCTGAAACAGAACACCGGCTTCGTGACCTAGAGACGCGGGCAGGAGAGGACAAAGGGCTGTGCGTGACACTGGAGCAGCTTCAAGCCTTCCCGGCAGACAGGCGGTTATCATGTCACTTACGTCTAAATTAATTCCTTTCCTTCTTCTGCTTGTTTCCCGGCAAGTTTATTGCAAAGAGCGGGTGCTCGTTATTGAATTTCCTGGCTGATGTCCCCCCCCGCCCCCAATCTATTAAATCAGCACCAAACAGAATTCTCTGACTCTAGAGCAAGTGAGGTATTTACCTATAGTTATCTAGCGCATCTGGCTTTGATAGGCTTCATTTCTGTGTGTTAAAAAATACAGAGCCCTTGAGAAGCTTGATTTTGTTGCAAAAAAGAAAAAAAAAAATTAGCCGTATAGGGGAATGTGGAAGGGAAGCTCTGTGACAAGTTTCATGTCAGTGCTGTTTAAAAACGCATCAAAACATACACTCTGAGCATGGACTAAGAGGCCTGACTTTCTTTTCTTTTTTAAGCTTATTTTTTTAAGTTTATTTATTTACTTGGAGCGAGAGAAAGAGAGAGAGAGAATGAATTCCAAACAGGCTCCACACTGACGGCGCTGGGCTCGACGTGGGGTTCAAACCCACAAACTGTGAGATCGTGACCTGAGGCGAAAGCAGGAGCTGGACGCTTACCCACCTGAGCCACCCAGGTGCCCCAAGAGGCCTGACTTTCATAAATCTTTATAGGGAACTCTCGTCTGGGTTTAAGCCTGAGGTGGGAGATTTGGCGTCGGGGAAAGAACAGTGGGACCGGGAAGCCGGACTTGAGTCCAGGCTCGGGCCACGAACTTGCTGCGTGATCTTAGCTATGTACCTGGTCACTTTTGACCTGTGTCTTCTCACTGGTAAGATGGAGAGATTTAATCTGTTGTAGTCTGAGACGTTTTCCCACCCACTTTCTATGAATTAAGAATTCAGTCACCACGATGCATACACCCATAGGGTCTACTGTGGATCTCAGCCTTTGCTCAGGAAACATTTATTGAGATGCTACTGTGTGCTGGGCGCTGGGAGTACAATGACAGACAAAGACAGCTTCAGCCCCTTCGCCTCCCGGACCCCATGGAGCAGACACAGTCTCTCTCCTTCCTCCCTTGGATCAGAGAAGTAGAAGAATGGTGAGAAACCCAGCCTAGAACTCCAGCTCAGAGCGTAGGATGTGAAGGAAACGGGTAGGGTAGCACAGAAGTGGCCAAAAGGGCTGGACTGACGAGGACGAACGGGTAAAGGATGGGAAGAAGGAAAGCTTGGGAAGTTTTCTGAGCTCATGGCCACTGGAGGGGGCAAAGGAATAAATGGCCTGATGCAAGAGATTGTTATAGACCAGATGGTGGCTGGGAGAAAGAGGGAAGTGTAGGAGACATTAAGGAGAGAGATCCCACCGCGTTTTGTGACGGGTTGGAGGCCAGAATCAAGGATGACCTTCAGCCCTCTGCCTCGGGCAACCGAGTGGACAGTGATATCCACTAAGAGGGGCCTCAGGAGTTGGAGCCAAGTACCGGGGTTGAGAGCCTGGTGAGGTATGGAGCAGGCCAAAGGAGCTGACTGTCGTACCGATCTTTCTGCTTCTAGCTTCGTTTCTGTCCCAGGATGTCTGTCTGTGCCACATCCTGAGAAAGAACTTGGGTCTTTTTGGAGAGGAAGGAGAATCTGAGAATGGTCTGCAGTCTGACACAGAGAGGGTTAAGCCAGATATGTGCACAGCAAGCAGCGTCTAGAGGTTTCTAAAGGGATAAAAGGGAAAATCTACTCGGGGATATTTCACCTAATTTCAGCTTGGTAGCTCAGCTCACAGACGCGGGGGTAGGGTCTACCTTTCATCTACAAAGCCCTACCTCATCTGCGACTCCTTGAAATGTTGAGATTGCCGCCATTATGGCAATTAAGTCCAGGCAGAATGGAGCCACATCCCCAAACATTGTATCAGGTGGCAAGATGAAAAAATGAGCACATTACCAGAGAAAAGTGCCTCTGTCTGGAATTGCTTCTCGGTGGTCTCCTTAGGGACAGGACTTTGGGATTTTGTTCGTTGAAACTGTTTGGCCATAGCACGGTATTTGGCCTGTATTCGTGGATGTGCGAGGCAGGGGAGCTTTGGTGGCATGTTCTAGTCTAGAAACTTTAGGAATAGAATTTATATTGGGGGTTTTGTACAAAGGCAACCTTCATGAGGGGGTCAAGTACGGAAAGAGCACTAGACCGAGGTCTGAAGACCTCTCTTCTACTCGTACCTTTGTTGCGAACTAGCCATATGACCGTAAGCAAGATCTTTCCATTCAACAGGTTTGTCAGTTTTCCCAGCTGTAAAATAAGAAAATTGGCCTTAATATCTGTCCCTTTCAGCTCTGCTGTTCTGGGAAAACGAATGAAGAATAAAGCCACTATGACATAACTGCTACGAAACGGCCTGAGAGTAAATAGCTACTCTGGTCAACAGCTTTGCCGCAGAGCCCTTTGAAAAGGCGGTAACTGGTAGATGAGAAGATAATTAAACCGGCTTATTATTTTCATTAATCGTGTCCCTATCCTAGAAAGTAATCTGATGCCTTTCTCCCGCCGGAGCCAAATTGCCGTTCTGAGAAGTAAAAAGCCCTGTGTTCTTTCGAGAGGACACCAGTTGGCCGTACTGGAAGTCAGGTGAGGGCCGTGGAGCTCCCCCCACCCCAGCGCACACACTATCCCTGAGTGCTCTTTCCCCCTCCCCCGAAGTAGAACGGCGTGCCCCCATAATGCACCAGGGAACGGGGTGGGGCTGCTTCCCAAAATACCAAGCACAGCTCTTTCCCAATTTCTTAAGGACGCTGGAGCAGCTCACATCTCTGCAGTTTGGCGAGGGCTTGTAGGAACCCATCACCTCGAATTCAACCCGCTGGGGTTGTGATGAGAGGTCCACCTCACCTCTGGACACTGAGGCTCTCTGTCGCTGTCAACCCAGAGCCGACGGGGCCAACACAACCAAGATCCATTTCCTGAGAGTAGTATTCATGGCCTGTGCTGACTACAGCCGAGCAAGAGAACAAAGTCAGCTACGAGGGTCCCAAAAGATCTTTCTCACCCCCCGCCCCCGCCACTGTGTAGTTGAAGAAACAAGGGGGATGGACCTTGGCAGTTGGGCCAGGGATGTCCTTCTTCACACAAAGTTGGAGGCCTCCGTCGATGCTCAAAGCCAAAAGGCTAAGACGTGGCATTCACCTTTAGTTTGATGGGGGAAAAGAGGGGTGGAGAAAAGAGCCTGGAAAGAAAGTGTCAAGAAGGCTGCTTTTATTCATCACGGGAAGAGCTCTGGAGATTTATTACCTGGCATTCTAGATGACCTTCAGGCCGACAGGCCATCGGTAATCACCCTCCTAAATCATGCAAAACCTGTTGGCCGGGATTTCTTCAGGGAGTCTCAGGGATTTCAGGTCCTCTCAAGAGAATGGAGGAGAAGAAGTTAATCGCCAAACATAGCCGAGGGTCCCAATTTAGGATATGCCCCCTCTCCTGGGGAGAGCCGTCTTTCTGAGCTTATTTTACGCAAAGTCATGAAATTTAAGTTGGAGGGGGTTATACATCAAATGTCAAATGTCAAATTTCCGACCTACCTCTCCTGTGACATTTCAGGGAAATTAACAGTGGTTTCCCTTCTGCTGCCCTCCCCCAAAGAGAGAAACCCCAGCGGTAAAGTAGTGTTTACAGATCCTTCACCGGGGGCACCAGTTTCTGCACCGAGAAAATGCCAAAGAATACACGTGTCCATCATGCAGCGGTTGGATGTGAAGATTTAATCACAGATAATTAACTTATTGAGAGCAAAAAAACCCAAAGTAAGTCAGAACAAAAGCCAGAAGACAATGCGTCGTCAGTGAGGTAGGGCCCCTTTTACACCTGTTGGAAAGCTTGCTGGTTATTAATCTGCCCTGACAGGAAGAAAGCATGTTTGTGCCCGACAGAGTTGATAAATGCGGCGAACACCGGCCCTCCATTTTAAAATCAATATGGAATGTTTTTCAGAGCAAACCCGGATCAAGCCAGCATACCAAACATAAATGGCTAACACCCGGCATGGGGACTAATTGTTTAAATGAGTTCCAGGGGACAAATAAGAATTACAAGAGGGAAAGATAGAAGGAGACCAGGCTGAGAAAAGGAAGACGGGGTCAGCCTGGTTCAAGGAAACTTTTCGCTAATAAAAAGGATCTTTGGGATGTGAAAGGGACTTGTCATGGCAGAGAGCAGTAAACTGCAGGCAAGAAATGAGCAGGCATTCAGTGGGAGATCTTTATAGCTAGTGTGCAATTTGGAGCTAAAAGTGTGCACCGTCAATCAGAATCACACGCGGGTCCAGTGCAGAAATACGCCACCGCAGCTTATAATTTGCCTGGATCCATTTATCTATTCAACAAGCATTTACAAAGAATTCCGCCGAGTCGCTGGTGAACTGAACAGCCAGAGGTATAGACGAAAACTTACAGTGTCGTTCAACAGATGCTGTGCCCGAGAAGGGCCCGGAGGGGTTGTGGGGGCACCGAGCAGGGGGACCAGGTGCGACCTGGCGGCAGGAGAATCTGGGCCAAGGTCTCCTCCGGGGAGATCATGCAGTCCGACCGGCCTGAGTTCATATCCAGCTTCTACCGCCTACTAGCCGTGTACGACTTTGAGCAAGTGGCTCATCTCTATGGGCCCCACATATCAAAATGTAAAAGAAGAAATATCCTCTGTGTAGCAGGAACCTACCTCCTAGGGGTGTGGCGATTAAGTGAACAATCCACAGAAAGTGCTCAGCACGGTCTCTGTCATCCAAGAAGTGTTGGGGAAAGAAAAGAGTATGTATTTATTCATTTTCTTCTTTTTAAAGCATTGGGTGCTATAGACAGGAAGGCAGTATTCGTCTAATGCAAACGTTCTTGGGTTTCTGCCATCCTATTCCCGTAAGGAGATAAAAAGGGAGTGATTTTTCCAGAAGTCTTTCTTGTACTGAATTTGCTCTACCAGCTTTGGAAAACCAATCCTACCACTACTGCTCTTTGCTGTACCGAAGCTGGCAACCCCACCTGAACCTTCGAGAAAGCTGGGAATTAAACATGTGTACGCTTAACCAACTGAGCCACCCAGGTGCCCCGAAGGGCTAATGTCCTTTTTAGACACAAGACAAGGTCAGCATGCTTTCGGTTCTAGGTATTAGAAGTCCTCTTTTAGCGTGAAAATCTCAATCGTTTGCACGTTAAAACAGGAATACTGGAATCATACGCCTAAAGCATGTTCTCATTAAATAGATAAGCCTTTTGGTTGCTCTTAACCAATGTGGACTGTATCATCACCATGAAAAGGCAAAGAAAGTAAAACTGTCATTTGTTGAGCTCTGTCGCCATGATTAATTTTATATTTCAAGTTGACAGGGCCCCAGGGTGCAGGCTATTTGGCCAACTATTCTGGGTGTCTGGGGGAGGGTGTTTTGGATGAAATTAACATTTAAGTTGGTGGAATCTGAGTAAAGCAGGATTCCCTTCCTAATGAGGGTGGACCTCACCCAACTAGCTGAAGTCCTCAGTAGAACCAAAAGATGGACACTCCCCATAAGAGAGAATTCTCTAGCTGACAGCTCGTGGACTTCCTCTGCGCCATTGGCATTCCCAGGTCCCCAGCCGGCCAGCCCACACTCTGGACTTAGACTTACCCGTCTCCGTAACTGCATGAGCCAGTTCCTTATAACAAATCTGTGTCTTTATATATGTTCATCCAATTGGTCCTTTTTCTCTGGTGAACTCTGACTAATACAGTCACGTAGTTTATTCTATTTTATTCTTTAAAAACTTCTTTGAGACTTCAACATTTCTCATGCACGTCTAACAGACAAAACAGAGCAGCAGAGTTAACCCAAGCATCTCCCCTCCCCAGGCTGATTCAAAGATCCCTGTTTGAAGCCCTCATTTGCACAGAGCAAATGTTACCAGTGGCTTAGAAATGTTACAGTGATACAATTGTTACTAGTGGCCCCAGGCTGCAGCCACATCCAGCCCAAGCCCGAACACCCTTTGAAGGACAATACAGACGATACAACACAATACAGCACAGGCAATACAAATCGAGCTATGGGATGCATTTCTCCACGCTGAAATCCTACTCTGCATAGCAAAGACGGACCTCTGGCAAAATCAGTTTTCCTCCGGTGATGAAAAAGCTCCTAGTTTGGAAAACTCTCATTTCTCGTGAAGGTGCTGGATACCCTGGGTTCAGTTGGGCCCCTTAGGAAACTACTAAAGGAAAAGGGCGTTTCAGGACTCTGGACAGCAAAGTGGAGTCCAGAAGAACAGGGAGAGAGCTGAGGAATGAGTGGGCCGGCCTTAGATTTTCTGGCAAAAGGTTTTTTCATCCAACATTTACTAATAACCTATACTGTGCCAGGCTGTGGAAGGAAATCCAAAGACAAATAAGACACCGTCTCTGCCTTCAACAAGCTCATAACCTCGTATATCTCACAAGACGACAGGAAATTCTTTCATCCGTAGAATGAAAGAATGGTTCAATGCCAACCATGTGCCAGGCCCTGTGCTAAGTGCTGGGCACAGGGTCGTGAGTAAATTCACGTATTATATATATATATATATATATATATATATATATAGAGAGAGAGAGAGAGAGAGAGAGAGAGAGAGAGACCCAGCCCTAATGAGGCTCACAGTCTACTGGGCCATCATACCTGCCCTCAAAATCGGGAGAGGGGACAGAACCCTGTAGCTCCCCTGAGATTTCCTTGACTTTGTCTCTTTGTAGATTCTGAATTCACTCCCTCTCTCAGGAACATAACCCCGTGACTGGGGAAAGATGACTGCATTTTCTCTTATACAAAGCCTAATGCTTTGGAGGAAAAAAAGAAGACAGACAGACACTATATTCAGCCAGGAAGCAAGGCAGCCAGAGGGAGCAGTAACGGCCATCCGTCTTCCCTAGCCCAACCCAAGAACAAACAATCTTCTCTGAATATTAAAGGCCCGGGAACAATTTAGAGAGAAAGTCGGCACTTGCTTTCTCTCCCCTACCATATTCAATGAAATGCAATTCTGATGTTCAGAGAGGCTCCGACTAAGTAGATAATACAACCACATTTTTCAAAGGCCCTGCCATGGCCTTTTATCCTCCACAGCATCTAATACCTGTCAAACATTTGAGATTAAAATGAGTATGAAAAACACAGCCTCACTCAGCATTTCCTTTGCTCTGCAGACCAGGGACAGGGATGAAAATCAGCCTTGGGGCTTAAAGTCCATAATGGGACACCCACTTACAGGATGTTCAGGAATAGTGGAAATAGCATTGGCTTTAGAGTTGGGCATGCCACTGACCTGCCGTTGACCTTGGGGTGTGACTTCAGCTCTATGAATCTTAATTTCCTCATTTTGACACTGGGAGTCATAATTCTCACCCCCCCCCCATAGGGTTAGAAGAATCAAATGAGATCACACACATACAAGGGATCTGACAACTGATAGCTGACAGAACATTCCTTCTGAGGGTTAATACCTCTTTTTTCTCCTGAGCTTGCTTTCTACTTCTTTATCCCCATGACGTAACCAGGAAATTCCAGAACTCCTCCTAACCTTCCTTCAGGTTTTTACTGCCTCATTCTGGTCTCTGTTTTGCTGCCAATTAGGAGGAAAAGACATCTACATGGTATTTGCACAAGCCAGTCAAATGAACGTGTGCTGTCATCATTGAGAATCTGTATAATTCAACTAATGCGAATCCTCCGATAATGAGAAAGTTTCACGTTCCCTATGAAAACAAATCTCCAGTAATTAGCATCTTCTTGTCATCAGTGTGCTCCGACAGGTCGGCCGAATGGCCTGGGCCAGCGATTGGCGGGGCTCCAAAGCATAGGTCTGTTGGGATTTCAGGCCTGTCACTAGGCTGGCAGGAAGTAACTTAGGAAAGGGGGAGAACTCTTAGCCTGTCTGGTTTCCTACCATAGGAGTGACCTAACACTCAGCACCCTCTATGCAAAAAGCCCCAAAACATTTCCTGTCATCATCTGACCCCCATTCAGCTTCCTTGGGTTCACGTATTAAGTTGCCATGTCTATTACAAATTCAGTGTACGACTTGGGAAAGCCTCCTTCCTTCTCTCGGTCTCTGTTAATTGAGTGATCCAGAGGGGAACCAGGAGGAATTCTGGAATCCGCTGGATTGGCGTTCTTTTATTGTCTTCACCCCTACCCCCATCACTGCCACCAATACCGAAACCTCCCCGTGATTGCAAGGGGTTCTACAACCAATCCCGATGTGGGGAGGGGATTTCATGACACCCACAAGCAGGTTTTGGATACCAGCTGGGTGTCCTACAATTCAACTCAATTCGGACACTATCTGCCCAGAGATAGCATCGGATTCCACAGACGAAAGGTTCAGTCCTACGAGACTGTCCCCAACTTCAGACGTCAGTCACTAGTCCAGGTTATCGCCATGCTTCTGACTAACTGGCTAGAGATTGGAGATTCCCACCACCCCCACCTTAGGTTCGATTAATTTGCTAGAGTGGCTCACGGAGTTCAGAGAAACATTTTCTTTACTAGATCACTGGTTGTGTATAAAAGTATGTATCTCAGGAACAGGCTGATGAGACACATGCATTGGTAATTGATTCCACCTCCAGACAGAAATCAGGGGGTGGGACTGCTCAGGATATTCCAAGGGTCTGGGGAGCTGTGAGTCAAGAACCGTGGACAAAGAACAAATATATATAAGAAATACATTTTGTGCACCTGACCAAATATATATAGATAGATAGATATAATTTTTTTTAATATTTAGTTTTGACACAGAGAGAGGAGGAGGGAGGGAGGGGCAGAGAGAGAGGGAGACACGGAATCCGAAGCAGGCTCCAGGCTCCTAGCTGTCAGCACAGAGCCCCACGCAGAGCTCAAACTCATGGCCAGGAGATCATGACCTGAGCCCAAGTCGGACACTCAACCGACTGAGCCACCCAGGCGCCCTGATTTTATATTTCTTATAAATCACAGTATCATGGCAGCTTAAAGAACAGCAACAAAGGGCTTTACTTTTATTGGCAAGGTATTGGGCAGCCTGCAGTTGCAACGGGAGGCTGGAGACCAGGCTGGTTAAGTGAAAGGAACCGGGGCAGGAGCAGCTGGAGCTTAGAGGGCTGCCGTTTGCACGGATGAGCCCCAGTCATGCACATCCTGCCCTTGCATCGCTCCGCTTAACATTGAAAATGCTCGGATTTAGCGCATAGTTGTTTCCATGTAGGTCACGTGCGGGCCTCCTGGATTGGGAACAAGGGTAGGAAGGAGGGGTCTCCAGGAGCCCTTTCGACTTCCAGAGTGAAAGGCAGGCGTCACGGATCACCTCTGTAACTTCAAGTAGCGTAATTAACCTATTCCATTTGTGGATCCATTGGCAATGACCACAATCCCTGGACTTCTTAGTACCCTTCCTTCGTCCTACCCCTTACCATCCTCCAGCTCGCTTCTGCTTGTTCTTTTGCTTCTCTGTTGCCAAGGTTGATAAGGTGTGTGCTTTGTTGGGTAATCATGTTTAAGTTTTCCATGCTTTTTCTATAGATTGATTTCCTTTTCAGTTTTATTTTTAATTTTTGAAAAATTGTTAATGTTTATTTATTTTCGAGAGAGAGTGAGTGCGCGCACGAGAGAGAGACAGAGCATGAGCGGGGGAGAGGCAGAGAGAGAGAGGGAGACACAGAATCCGAAGCAGGCTCTGGGCTCCAAGCTGTCGGCACAGAGCCCGATGCGTGGCTCGAACCCACGGACCGTGAGATCATGACCTGAGCTGAAGTCAGACGCTCAACCGACTGAGCCACCCAGGTGCCCTGATTTCTTTTTAAGTTTTAAAATACACTTTAACGTTTATTAATTACTTTTATTATTTTCCTTACACACTAGTCCAGCTGATGTCTCTTTAGTTATTTCAGTTGGTTAAACCTCATTCATTTATAAATAAAACTCTCTGTTTTTCTAGATGTCCGAATGATTTTGCCTTTTCTTTAACGTCCATTAGTTTTATTAGAACGTGCCTTGGTGTTGGTGTGGTGGGGTCAGTATTCTACAGTGTGCCGTGCATCGTGCACGTTTCATGCATGTTTCAAAGAATTTTTGTATTCAAGGAAGACTTTTCAATTGTGGTTTTCAGTATTCTGTTCAATATCCTTTGTCTATGATCAACATCTTTTCTCTCAGACCCATTTTACCTCCGTTTCTTTCTATTATTAAAAAGCATCGTTTTACCTTCTATTTTAAAAGGCACCCTTGTGTTTTTTCGCTCCTTCATTCTACTTACCCTTTTTTCCAAGGATTCTTTTGTATTTATAATTCTTTGGTGAGTTCTGTTACCTCCTTCTGGGCGTTTTAAATTCTGATATATGTTGTTCTTTCATTTACTGTATCGTTTTCTTAATATATTGTTGTGCATTTGAAACCCTAAGTTGTGATGTTTATGTTTTGTGGCCAGGTCTTCCTGGCAGGGTTTCAATGTCTATCGAATGTTATGCCTCTTATTTTCTTTTCTCTTATAATGACTTTGTGTGAGATTTGGCCTGGAGAAACTTTGGTTGTCCATTTTTTAAAAAAATTGTTTAATGCTTATTTATTTTTGAGAGAGAGACAGAGACAGAGCACGACTGGGGCAGGGGCAGAGAGAGAGGGAGACAGGGGATCCGAAGCAGGCTCCAGGCTCTGAGCTGTCAGCACAGAGCCCGACGCGGGGCTCAAATCCACCAACTGTGAGATCATGACCTCAGTTGAAATCTGACACTTAACCAACTGAGCCACCCAGGCGCCCCTGGTTGTCTGTTTGTAAGGGAAATTAATTCTATATCGTTGGGCATAGGGTTCACAATGGCTGGCTTTCTGGGATTCTCTGGCCTTCTCCTCTCCCCTGCTTTGTTCTGGACCTCTTCCTTGCTTTGTCCCTGGTCTCTCTCCTGCTCAATTTTGATTCCATTACCACTAACATTTCCTCAGCATGGGACTCAAAAGAAACCACGGCCAATCAGTTTTGAGAGTCCATAGGGGCTGGACTGCTTCAGTCCCCTTAGCAGTCCTTTTGAATTTTCACTTATGATTTTATTCATGGAGACCTTTTGTGTGCGTGTGTGTGTGTGCGTGCGTGTGTGTGTTTGTGGGGGGAATCTCTGGAGAACATTCCATCCACCTGCTCTAACTCAAACTTCGTCATGTTCCAGGCCTACAATCCAAGTAATTTCCTCTTCTACAATACTGTTCTAGGGTGCATCTAACATCTTCTTTATAATTCATTCCCTTATTTTGCTGGATTGCATCCGCAGGAAATTCCTTTTATTTATTTTTTGTATTTTAGAGAGAGACAGAGGAGGGGAGGGGCAGAGAGAGAGAGAGAGATAATCCTAAGCAGGCTCTGTGCTCAGTAAGGTGTCTGCCTCGGGGCTCAATCCCATGACCCTGGGATCACGACCCCAGGTGAAAGCAAGAGTTGGAGGCTTAACAAACTGAGCCACTCAGATGCCCCCAGGAGATGCTTTTTATTTTTTTTTAATTTTTAATTGTTTATTTATTTATTTACAGCTTTTTAAAACTGCATAATAATTTTTTTCACTTATTTATTTATTTATTTATTTATTATTTACATCCAAGTTAGCTAGCATCTAGTGCAACAATGATTTCAGGAGTAGATTCCTTAATGCCCCTTAGCCATTTACCCCATCCCCCCCACACCCCCTCCAGTAACCCTCTGTATGTCCTCCATATTTAAGAGTCTCTTCTATTTTGTCCCCCTCCCTGTTTTTATATTATTTTTGCTTCCCTTCCCTTGTGTTCATCTGTTTTGTACCCTAAAGTCCTCATACGTGTGAAGTCATATGATATTTGTCTTTCTCTGACGGACTAATTTCGCTTAGCATAATACCCTCCAGTTCCATCCATGTAGTTTGCAAATGGCAAGATTTCATTCTTTTTGATTGCCGAGTAATACTCGTGTGTATATATATATATATATACACCACATCTTCTTTATCCATTCATCCATTGATGGACACTTGGGCTCTTTCCATACTTTGGTTATTGTTGATAGTGCTGCTATGAATGTTTATTTATTTTTGAAAGAGAGAGAGAGTGAGCACGAGTGAGGAAGGGGAAGAAAGAGAGGGATACATTGAATAGGAAGCAGGCTCCAGGCTCTGAGCTGTCAGCACAGAGCCCAATGCAGGGCTCGAACTCACGAACCATGAGATCATGACATGAGCTGAGGTCGGATGCTTAACCGACTGGGCCACCCAGGTGCCCCAGGAAATGCCTTTTAAAAGGGAGTTACAGGGCAGCTGGGTGGCTCAATCAGTTGAACATCCACACGACTCTTGATTTCTGCTCGGGTCATGATCCCAAGGTTGTGGGATTGAGCCCCATGTCGGGCTCCGTGCTGAGTGTGGAGTCTGCTCAAAATTCTCTCTCTCTCCCTCTGCCCTTCCCCACGCTCATGCTCTCTCTCTCTCTCTCTCTCTCATAAAAAAAAAGGGAGTTACAAAGATGAACTTTCTGAGTCCTTACATGTCTGAAAAAATCTATTGTACTATGAGGTTTGACTAATAGTGGCAGTGAGATAAAATTCTAGGTTTTCTTATAGCTTTATATGTATTTCTTTATTGTATTCTAGTTTCCAACGTTGTTTATCAGAAATCTGATGGCAGCCTGATTCTTATTCCTTTATAGTTGATCAATCCTGTATCTCTGGGAGTCTTTGGAATTTTCACTTTATCCTTGCTGTTCTGAAACTTTTCAGTAATGTATGTGTGTGCAAGAGAGAAAGCAAATCACTTGTCACTATATATATATATATATATATACACACACACACACACACACACACATATATACATACATATACATTTACATATACCTATATATATATATATATATATATATATATATATATATATTTGTTTGGTTTTTTTTTTTTTGAGCACTAGCTGGGCCCTTTTCATGTGAAGACTCATGTCCTTCCACTCTGGGAAACTGTCATCTACTTTTGTTCAAGGATAACTTCCTTCCATTTTTCTCTGCTCTCTCATTCTGGAATTCTTATCAGTTGCACCTGCTGGTGTGAGTTTTTAAAAAATCAACTTTATCGCGCTAGCGTTCAATTACAATAATAGGCTCTTATTTTAAGTGCATGTACACCCATGTAACTGTAGAGGCTGAGGGAAGGAGGGCCCAAGATGGGCCACTTTGGCATGAAGATTATTCAGAGTGGCAGGCCATCGAGGCCTTGTGGGCTCGAGGGAAACTTAGGCTGAACCCTAACTAAACAAAGACCCAGGTCAGATAAAGCATGAGCACTGTTGAGTTTGCTACAGCAGCAATAGAAGGCTGGCATGGGGCCAGACTGTCTGGATTCAAATCCTAGTCGCACTGCTTTGTAGCTAAGCGACCTGGGGTCTCTCCACATTTCGGTTTCTTCATCTCTAGAAGTGGGTGCTGGTAGTTAAGTGCCTCATACAGTTGTTATGAGGATTATGTGAGTTGACGTATGTAAAGGTGTTGCGATTAAGTGTTCCATTAAATACCGTTATGATCATCTTTGTTGTTTCACATTCAACTTTGCTGGAAACTGTGTCGACTTGATCTTCTGATCCTTCTGTTAAAACACAGTAGTTTCACGACCATTTCCTTTTGCAGAACGCTCTCTTTGTTGTCTGACCATTTCTTTCCAATAGAACACCGTAAGATTTTGTCTCCTGAACGATCAGTTTGCTGGCCTTTTTGGTTTTGATCCGCTTATCTTGGTTTTTGTCATTCATGTTGTTGTGCGCCAGTAATCTTTGGTTTTCCATCCATATTGAAGAATTAAGCAATAGGAGAGCTGCCTGGACCTCTAGGCATCTGGGATGTGTGGCCTGTCAGCTGGCTGGCTTTGCCTTTGGAAAGTGAACAGAGTGCTGTTATGTATGAGGCAGGGGTCCCCTGGCCTCTCCCAGTTCGGAGCCTTACTGTGGTCCTGGCAGGCAGCTCAGTTTCCTCCTAAGCCACAGCCGCCTCCACACAAATTTTAAGCTGTATTTTCCTCTGTCTCACCCCAATAGCCATGACCTTTCTAGAAATTTCTCATCCGGCGGTGGTCCCTCTGCTAGTCCTCTTGTTGTTGGACATTCATACTTATTGGAATATCGATGGCTTTACAATAATTTCCGTGGGATTTCCAGATGCCCAGCCTACCGTATTGGACCAGAAGCCCCATGCCTGCCTCCGTATGTCTTAACATGTGACATTGCCTTTTCCTTTCCCGAGCAAATAAAGGCTTTTGGAGACATGATACTTTCAACTTCCTGCCCTTATTCTTCCAAATTTGTATCTGCACCTGTAGTCACCTCGTCTTCTCAGGAGAACAGACGTCTCTGATTTGCCCAAGGGTAGCCCTTTACCTCCAGGCCCTTGTTTCTTTGGTTATGAGAAAATTGGCCCCTGATGACTCTTTGCTTTAGCATATCTTCTCACAAAACAGACAAAAAGAAGCTGTGGAAGAGAACGGTACACTCACTAAATAATACAAACTTCTTAAAAGATCAGTGTAAACGTTTCTGAGGGAACCTGTTCTCCCCTGAGAGACAATTCAGGTTTCTTTCCTGTGATTTCAAGTCTTATGCTGGCCACGTTGAAAGACAGAAGAAGGCTAAGGAGTCACTTACAATTTATTAGGGGTAAAACAAAGAAAAGAGTCGGTTGTGTCCATGAATAGTGTGTCTGTATATTGCGAGGGGCAGCCAAGCACAAATCTCCCTGTCACACTTTCCCAGGCTACTATTATAAATACATTAAAAATAGGGATCTTTCTTCTATCGCAGTTTATTTAGATCTGCAATTTCTTCGGATGGTTATACGCCCTCGTTACCACCGCTCTTTCTCATTCACCATTTGCACATTCTCTGAAGTAGTCTTGAGAAGAGTAGAAGAAATCAAGATACAAGGGAACGGGATGTTTAAACAAAGAGTAGGGAATCAACAGCACCAAAACGATACAGAGGTTAAGGACGAAGCGACCGAGAAACATCACATCGAACTTGGTGATGTGAGAGCGCGGAGGATCTCCGTGATTTTGCTTCTAGAAGCTGCTTAGATCTGAAGCCCATAATGCAGAGGAAAGAGGAGTGTGTGACACATGGAGATGCCGAAGAGTGGTAGCTAGGTGAAGGAGGAAGGACATGGGAGGAGGGGTCAAGGAAAACGTTACCTTGAAAATGGAGATGCTTGCGAGCAAAGGATAAAAAAGTCAGTAGAGAGAAGGAAGACTGAAAGCCTGAGCAGGAGTAAAGCAGTCCCTTTCTGCCTTTAGGTTTGATAATCCCCCCCCTCCCCCACAGCTCCAGGCCAGACCTTGCTTATGAGCTGCAGTTCAGCACTTTGGATTACTTGTTGGGTAGGGATATCTTGCCAGCCCTCAAAGTCCATCCGCTAGCCCTCTGCTCATGCCGTTTAGCTGACCCGAAATGCGATTGTTCCACTTTTTCTTATGATTCCCTACCACTTTCCATCTATTAAGGCCCAGTTTAGCTCCCCTTGTCCCGTCCACCCTTCTTCCCGGGAACGATTCTGGGAATCCAATACCGAATACCCCCTTTCATTCATCTCCACTAAAAATGATCTCATCTTCTAGACTATCGTAATGTCGACACTGAAAATTCCCTCAGATAGGCTCGAGCCCAACCTTCTCACTGTTCAGGAAAGTGAGACCCAGTGAGGGGACGTGTCCTGCAATGGTGACACAGTGAGTTGGTAACTCACTGCTGAGTCTGGAATCTAGATCTCTGGTATCTCAAGCTAAGACACCGACAACTACCCCAGCTGATTGCCTTATTATGTATCCTATGTTTCTTAGGCATTGCTGTCTTAGAATACAGATAAGCAGTTGGTTCCCACATCCTCGATTATTTCTCCCTCCTTCTCTGAATTCCCCCCAGCACGTAATCCATTGCTTTGGACGGAACAGGCATTAAGCAAATATGTATCGATTGGACAAGAAATGATCCATCACAACCTGACATCAACCATCAATTTTCATTGTCTCATTAGCATAGTCTATCAATTAAAATTGGTAGTGGCCTTGGGTCCCTGAGCAGTTACGGTGACAAAGCATGGTATTCCAATAAGGTCGGGTAAACTCCAGGCCCTGATGTATATTTCATAGGGTCTATGAAGAGCAGAACTGAAAAGGTCATCTCACGGAACAGTCCTCTTTCTTTCCCCCATTTTATTGATGGGAAAATTGAGATTCCCAGAGGCAGAAACAGGACTTGCCACGCGTACATATTAAATGAACGGCACTGTCAGCACCCAAAACGAAGTCTCCAAATTCCTGAGCCAAAGTTTTCCGTAACCCCGGATGGCAGGTTAAAACAATATGATAAACAGTCAAGGACATGGGCCTTGCTGTCCGGCTGACCTGGCTCTGCCACTCGAGCAAGTCCATCAACCCCAGTGTGCCTCAGTTTCCTCATGTGCAGTGATAAGCCTGCTTGGGGAGCCGTGAGGCCAGCCGAGGAGATGACACTCTCCGTCGTCTGGGTGCTTCCTGCATCGGAGGAAAAGATCCAACCCTCGGCTTAGGTCCAAGGCCATGTACGCCCCTGAAGATGCGAAGGGGGCGACTGTGGCCCAGCACACCCACAGCTGCGCCCTAGATTTGGCCCATAGGCCTGAGATGGGGTGGAGTGCTCCCGTGCCGCCTGGCACAAAAGCATGTGGAGCTTTGGGAAGATTAACTAATTACTGTGAGGCACCAGGGACTAAGCATTGAAGTGATAGGACAGCACCCTCAGGAGCTGTCACGCCTCCATGACAAGCCCATTAAGAAACCGTCAACAATGGCAGCTGAAACTCCCTGAGTGGAGGACATCTGGCTAGAACAGCCAAAGGGACTCTGAGGCCTCACCAAAGGTTGCCAACCAAAGTAAGAGCAAAGGAATGTAGAGAAGAGTCTTTCAAGGATAAGCAGCACCAGCCCCTTGAGTAGCTGTGGCTACAGGGACAGAGGAGCCAGGGGAACGCTGTGACCTCCAGGCAGAGCTCAGACAGGGCAGGGTTGGGTATGTGGAAACCAGGAACACTTAAGGAAAGTCGTGGGAGATCAGGTCTGATGGCAAGCATGGGACGCAAGAGGAAGAAATCCACGTAATGGAAGACAGAAGTTATAAGTACCAGGCACTCAGAGATCCAGGCAAGCGGTACCTATGATGTGTAACAAATCACTGCAAAGTTAGTGGCTTAACTGGGTCCTTTGCTCAGTCTCAGTCTACACTCAAGGCTGCAGTCTCACCTGAGGCTTGGCGTTCTCTTTCAAGCCTAGATGTGGTTTGGGGGAGAATTCATCCCCTTGCAGCTTGCTTTTTCAAGGCCAGCAGGAGAGAGACTTCTGTCTCTGATCTCTACACTCTCCTTTAAAAGGCTCCTCTTATTATGTCAGATCCACCTAGAATAGTCTCCATTTGATTAACTCAAAGTCGAATTGGTTAGGGATCTTAATTACATCTGTAAAGCCCCTTCTTTACCATACATGTAATGCATGTGTCACATCGTGTAATCACAGGTGTGATAGGCATCACATTCACAGATTCTGCCCACAGTCAAGAGAAGGGATTATACACCAAGGGGGATGGGAGTATTGGAGGGCCGTTTTAGAATTCTGCCGACCACAACCTGTCCTCTGGCCTCCAATGACTCATCCCTTCTAAGTGTGAAATACATTCACAGTGTTCCCAAGAATCTCATCCCATTATAGCATCAGCTCAAAGTCCAAAGTCACACCATCTAAATCTAAATCTGATCGTCTCATCAGCTCAAATCCAAAATCTCATTTAAATCTCATCAACTGAAAGATCCAAGGCTCATCATCTAAATTGTTTATATCAGGTACAGATGAGGCTTCCTCTCCATCTGTTAAGCTCTTTACATGCATTATTATGTTTAATTCTGAAGACAATCTTTTGAATAAATTTTCATCGTCCCCATTTTGTAGACAAGGAAACTGAGGCATCTAGAAGCTAGCGAAATTTGCCTAAGGTCATTTGGAGATTAAGTGTCACGGTTAAAACTTGAACCCAAGTATGTAGAAACTCGTTATCTACACTCCGCTGTCTCCAGAGCAGCATGTTCTGAAGTCCTCTTGGCAAACAGTGGGGGGGGGGGGGTGGGGTCTTAACTGGCCACAGTTAAGTCCCCAGCGGCCACACTTTGGGGGCTATTAATAGTCTCCGACTGGAAAGCCAAATTTCAGATACCATCACTAACATCTTAGGGATGAAATTCCCTGCATATGTCCCATGGTCGCGGTGAGAACTGGGTTGGGAGAAGAGTAGGAATTCATGAGAAGGATGAAACAATGACATGATACAAGGACTGAACAAAGATATAGTTGAGCCATTGATGACCATTATTCAGGCCACTATATTTCTAAAAAGCACGATCCTGAAGAGTGTCAAAGTGAGTGAAGTCCAGGGAGAAGGGGATGTATCTTAGGATGCCTTGGTTGGGGAGGACCAGAGACTCTGAATCCCTGGGCAGAGGAGATGGCGTTGTGTTCACGGGAACGCAGCTCATCGCTTTACCTACCCAAACTAAGCATTCACATCCTGCAGTTCTCTTCTGTCTGCTCCCAAAGCCCTGCACTTATTTTCATTCCTTCCCCAAATACTGACTAGGCAACTACTATATGCCAGGCACTATGGGGGGGGGGGTGGATATAGCAATGAGAGAATGATACCGTCTAGAGCCGTCCTACCCCCTCTTTACTCGTCATGTCTCTGCCTCGATCTTCCACGAAGTATCTCAGTTACTCATCCTTCAAAGCTCGGGTCCACGGCTTCCTCTTCCATGAAGAGGCACTCACTGCCTTTACTCCTCTCATCTCATCCCGTCCCCTCCCTCTCCTTCACCTCCCTTCCCTACCCTGCCCTTCTCAGCTCCTTCTGTGGCTTCCTCACATACCACCTGGCCAATATCTATCTTATATTCCAGATGAGTTCTCATCACAAGGAGGATTTTTTTTTAATTTGTTTTATTTTATCCATATGAGAGGACAGATGTTGACTAAACCTATCGTGGTCATGATTTCACAGTCTATTGAAATCAAATCACCGTGCCATACACCTTACGTGTATCCGGTGATGTAGTCGATTCTTTCTCGGTAAAACTGGAAAAGGTGGTACAGTTCCTCCGAGACCTTAGGCCCGCCTGATTCTCACACCTGTTAAAACACCATCCCGGAGTAGCCATTCATGCGCCGTCATCCCTCCGTGGCTCCTCCAAATGTCACTTTAGGTAGAAACTAGCTCTTTTCAGCTTTGTTTGCTGCTGGTCAGCACCGAAGTGAATTTGCACTTAACCAACCACACACCAGCTGCTGGCGTGGGTACGAAAGAAGGGGAGAGAAGGAAAACGGGAAGAAAGCAGCCACGAAGCTTACCAATCCAGGGGAAAGGATCCTCCGGGCCCCCCAGTGTCACTGGGCTATGATGAAAAGGCATCTCGAGGTACGAGACAGAAAGAAAACAGCCAGAGACAAAATTGTAACACTTGGCCCAGCTGTGGGTTCAGGCTTGCCAAGTGCTTACTGGGAGATATTTTTTTCTGGGAAGAGCAGACGGAAAAGCCCTTAACCAATCAATTCAGTTTCCTTGACTGACAAAAGGAATGTGAGGGATACCCAGTTCCTTGAACCCTCGGGGGTCACCTCAGTGCCCTCTGCAGTGACAGATTCCATTTGATACTTGAAGGCTTTATCAAGCCCATGACACATAGATGAGTGTTTGACTGAAAATATTAGAAAATAACCCCAATATTACTTGTGGACAAAAAGCACAAAGCAGCTTTTTAAAAAAATTACAGCGCAGTTGAGGTACAGCGTTGTATTAGTTTCGGGTGTACAACAGAGCGATTCGACACTTCCATACATAACCCGGTGCTCGTCACCACAAGTGCCCTCCTTAACCCCCATCACTTATATCATTCACCCCCCCCCCACCCACCTCCCTTCTGGTAACCATCGACTCTCTATAGTTGAGAGTCTGTTTCTTGGTTTTCCTCTCTTTCCCCCTACGTTCATTTGTTTTATTTCTTCAAGTCCACATATGAGTGAAATCATACGGTATTTGTCTTTCTCTGACTGGCTTATTTCGCTTAGCATTATACACTCTAGATCCATCCATGTTGTTGCAAACAGTAAGATTTCATTCTTTTTTGTGGCCGAATAGTGTTCCAGTGTGTGTGTGTGTGTGCGCGCGCACCTGTGTGTGTGTGTGTGCCACCTTTTCTTTATCCATTCGTCTATCGATGGACACTTGGGTTGCTTCCATCATTTTGCTGTTGTAAATAATGCTGCAATAAACATAGGGGGTGCATATATTTCTTCAAGTTAGTGTTTTTGTATTCTTTGGGTAAATACCAGTAGTGTGAGTCCTCAGTCACAGGATAGTTCTATTTTTAATTTCTCAAGGAACCTCCACACTGTTTTCCACAGTGGCTCTACCAGATTGCATTCCCACCGAAAGAGTACAAAGGCTTCTTTTTCTCCACAGCCTCACCAACACTTGCTGTTTCTTGAGTTTTTGATTTTAGCCATTCTGACAGGTACGAGGTGATATCGCACTGTGGTGTTGATCGGCCTTTCCTGATAGTGAGTGATGCTGAGCATCTTTTCATGGGTCGGTTGGCCATCTGGATGTCTTTGGAGAAACATCTATTCACGTCTTGTGCCCATTTTTTCATTGGATTATTAGGTTTTTTGGTGTTGAGTTATATGAGTTCTTTATATATTTTGGAGACTAACCTTTTATCGGATATGCCATTTGAAAATATCTTCTTCTATTCTGTAGACTGGCTTTTAGTTTTGTTCGTTGTTTCCTTTGCTGTGCAGAAGCTTTTCATTTTGATGTATTTGCAGAAAACATGATACTATATATAGAAAACCCGAAAGACTTCACCAAAAAACTACTAGAACTGATAAATGAATTCAGTAATAATTACAGGACCTTACTCAATGTCACAGGACACAAAATCAATGTACAGAAATCCATTGTATCTCTTCTTTTTCTTTTTTTCAGTAGGCTTCATGCCCAGTGTAGAGCCCAAGGTGGGACTTGAACTCATGACCCTGACATCATGACCTGGAGCTAAGATCAAAAGTTGGATGCTTAACCAACTCTACCCCCTGGGCACCCCCATTGCATTTCTATACACTAATAATGAAGCGGCAGAAAGAGAAGTTAAGAAAACAATCCCGGGGGGCACCCAGGTGGCTCAGTCGGTTGAGCGTCCGACTTCGGCTCAGGTCACGATCTCGCGATGCATGAGTTTGAGCCTCACGTCGGGCTCTGTGCTGACAGCTCAGAGCCTGGAGCCTGCTTCCGATTCTGTATCTCCTTCTCTCTCTGCCCCCTCCCCCAAACAAATAATAAACATCAAAAATTATTTAAAAAAGAAAACAATCCCGTTTATAACTGCATCAAAAATAATAAAACATCTAGGAATAAACCCTTCCATCTGAACACCATTTTTTTTTTTTTGCACAAGAAGATGAATTATTTCTCTATGTATTTACAGCCAGTTGCAGCAAACTCCAGGCTTTACAAAATTCATTACATTTTAATGCTGCATATCCGATACAAATTAGGTCCTCTCCCAGTTTTCCTAATAGTTTATATTCCAATCACTTTTCTTTGCTCATGTATTATATTAACAATTTCTGATTTGTCTCCGGGGCGGCTTTAAATAAAGTCATTGTGCCACACCTAGGCACTTGGGAAGTATCAAGCAGCTCCCTCTTCGAATGCATTTTATCAGCTACAAACGGAGAATCCGCCAGAGAATGCATTCTTAATATGTTAAAATGTATGTGCACAGACCTATGTGTATGTATATGTGAAGTGTGGGAGGAAAAGGATGAACCTTGGGGAAAGCACTGCTTCCGTTTGTCAGGAGGTGTCGAAAGATCGCAGACGCCGACGTAGTTTTGACGCAAAATGTAGTTTTGACGTTACCAAGGGCATTAGAAGGTCACATTCTCCAGGGTGCACCTACAAGGAATGAGGCTGTCCAGCTGATGCACACCCAAACTTTACTGTTCTGGAAGAAGGCAGATTTCCTGGGGATGGAGTGGGATTCACTGTGGCTTTGAAGGGCAGCCTAGAAACCAGATCACAGCCACTTCTTTGGAGCTGGAGCAGTAAAATTGGAACACATCAAACAAGTTTGGAGTTCAGAGCAATGGAAGCAGAGGAAAAGTTCCCCCGTGGAAGGGCAGACAGGAGGCAGAGATCTAGGGAGGCGGTGAGGCCAGGGGGTTTGTCCACAGGTTTCAGGTCTCACCTGAAAGTGTGGTTCTAGAATGGCAGATGGTCAAGTGAGCAGAAGCACACGATCTTTGGAGTATTGCAGGTTTAGACGCTGGCCTTCCCACTTACAGTGTGGCTTTGAGCAAGTACTTAACTCTCTAATTCCCAGTTCCATCATCTGTTGAACAGGTCTCATTATAGCACTCACCCCCTCGGGACGTGGTGAGGATTGAATTTGTTAATATAAGGTGCTTAGGAGAGTGCGGAGCCCAGAGTCAGTGCCCCCAAAGTAGTACCCATTATTAAAATTAGACTTTGGAGGAAAGTCAGGTAAGGATAGACCTGGGGCGGAAGAAACTGTGTTCGATCACAGAACTTTCGTTTACTCTAGGTTAGGAGGCGGAGCCATAAGAAAGAAGCTCAGCTTCTAGAAATTGTCATCGTACTGGAGAATGATTTTATAAAACACCCTATTCCAAAAAGTTAAATCTGAACCTCTGATGAAACATGCCATTCCGTTGCTCAAAACTTTTAGCGTCTTCTTCTCTCACCCTGAGTAAAAGACAGCTTCTTCCCATAGTCTATATGATTGTGTGGCTGCCTGTTTCTCGAACTTGAGCTCCTGCCACTTTCCTCCTTGTTCGCTGTGTTCCAGACACATTGTCCTCATGCTCGTTTTTGAATGTGCCAGGCAAGCTTTTCCTTCAGATGCTTTTCACTTACTGTTCCCTCTGCCTGGGGCGCCCTCCCCCAGACACACGCGTGGCTCATTCCCTGACTTCCTTCAGGCCTGCTTAAATGTCACTTCATCAGAAAAGCTTCCCAGACCTAGTCACACCCTGTCCGTCTGTCCTGCGTGAGCTCTTTTTCATTTGCTATCACCATCTGACCCAGTTGAGGTCAATTTGTTTCTGTTTCCCCCACTAGAAGGTAAGGTCTACGAAGACACGCATTTTTTGTCCGTTTTGTTCATATCTATATGTCCAGCTCCTAGAGCCGTGTCTGACACATCATACATGCTCAATAAATGTTTGTTGTTGGTCGATTGATTGAACAAGTGATTAAGTGAGTGAAGCTCTGTTTGCACTTTGCTAGGTTCTGAGTGCATGACAGCCAGAGGAAGTTTCCAGGCCACGATGGTGCGTATTTAGCAAATGGTGGGGTAGAAATGGCAGGCAAAGTCCAAGCCCAAGATTAATTAATTGAAAATCTATTAATAAGCATTTTGCCCGGATGGTTTTTGATTTAATACTCATAGGATGGGTTCCTGGCCATCCTCAAAGTCTGTTGGTGGGACATAGCCTGATAGGTATTGCAAGGCCTTATCTAGAGTCTTGAAGTGGAAAGATTTCCGAGCTTAGCTCTGAAAATGTAGCAGATGGTTATGTAAATGTGGTAACTGATAGTAATACCACATTTGCATAAGTACTGTATTTTCGAAGCAATTTATTACTTTACAAAAAGCCGGACCAGAAATGGTACATTATGTGTTTTCCATTAGCCCTTGAACGTGGCTCCAGTTCAGTTAATAGGCTGGGTGGCTCTGCTTTCTTCAAATTTGCCCCGGAAAGCTTTGCGGAACCACCATGGGGAAGTGTAAAGCTTCCCCAAACTGTCCATGCCCCAATTTTCATCACTGAGAAGGGACAGAATTGGCCCTCATTACTGCTGTTTTGCCTTATATCTGCTCTACGAAGCCCAGCCCAGCTGGATAATTCAGTCCCAGTCCTGCCTTGAGCATTGCCATTTCTACAGCTGCGTCCCTGGAATTTTCCCTACCTAGAAATCTTTCCACTCTCTTCTCTGCCAGTTTGAATTCTCACCACCCTTGAGGGCCAGATCAGGTGCCTCCTGCCCGGCAAGGCCTCTGACCATCCCAGCTCAAAACTGATGGCCCCTCCAAACTCCATTGGGAATCACTGCCATTGCCATCAATTGAGCCCTTCTCGGTAGCTTTATCTCCGGACATCATATTGGTTAGGAGCACAGGCTCTTTTCAAGGCATGCCAGAGCTTCAGTCTTGGATCAGCACTCCCTTAGGCAAATGAGTTCGCCTCCAAAATAATCACACCTTAGTAGCAGGATTAAAATAGTCCTAGAATGAAACCTACTCTAGATTCCACTTAACAAAGTTTTTTTGAAAGCCATCAAGTGATCGAGCTGATCTATGAGTGAAATCACTGCCTGCCAAAACGAGTTCCTCATTAAAGGAAGATAGCTCAAATGTGGACACACAACAAGGTAACTTTTATAATGTCCATCAACCAATCGAAAATTGATAGGCCTTCAAAGAATCAGGAAAATACGATGTATAACCAGGGGAAAGTTAGTCAAAAATTTAGACTCAGAATTGGCATATTAGCATACAAAGATTTTAAAACAAGTAGTACAAATATGTTCAAGATGTAAAGGAAAACATATACATATATAATGAGAAGAGATCGGACCTCTATAAAGGAACTAAATGGAAATTTGAGAGCTGAAAAATACAATAGCTGTCACGAAATGTTTGTCGGAGAATTTTCGGAGCATATTAAACACCGCAGAAGAAAATGTCATTGAACTTGAAGATGTAGCAACAGTAGAGACTATATAAACCGCAGCATAGAGAAAAATGACTGAAAAGATCAGAATTTCAGTGATGTCTGGGACAATATCAAGAGACAAAGCAAATGTATAATCACATTTCCAGAGGGGAAGGAGAGTGCAGAAAAACATTTCAAAAAATCATGGCCAAATATCTTCCAAATTTGATGAAGAACATAAATGGACAGATATGAGAAGCTCAACCTAGCACAGGCAGAAAAAAAAACATGAAGTAAACCACACCAAGGCACATCATAACTAGTAATAAAAAGAAAATGTTAAAAATAGTTTAAAAAGTAAGCATTACATGTCAAAAGTGAAAGGTAAAAATAGACCCTGACTCTCTATCAGAAACAATGCGGAAAGAAAGAAAAAAACACCTGTCAATCTAGACTGGGTTTAAAAAAAATTTTTTTAATGTTTATTTATTTTTTACAAAGAGACAGAGTGCAAGTGGGGGGGGGGGGGAGAGAGAGAGGGAGACACAGAATCCGAAGCAGGCTCCAGGCTCTGAGCTGTCAGCACAGAGCCTGATGCAGGGCTCGAACTCATGAACCTTAAGATCATGACCTGAGATGAAGTCGGACACTTAACCAACTGAGCCACCCAGGTGCCCCCAGACTGTTTTTTTTTTTTTTTTCAGGCAAACACAAACTGAGACAATTGACAAGAAATACTCTTCAGGCCGAAGGAAAATAATACCTGTGCAAACTCAGATCTACCCAAAGGAATAAAGAGAATGCTGAATATTGTAAAACGTCTCATTATTTTTAAACAAAATACATGAGTGTTTAAAAAAATTAAATAGTCTTCGGCTCAGGTCATGATCTCACGGTCCGTGAGTTCGAGCCCCGCGTCGGGCTCTGTGCTGACAGCTCAGAGCCTGGAGCCTGTTTCAGGTTCTGTGTCTCCCTCTCTCTGACCCTCCCCTGTTCATGCTCTTTTTCTGTCTCAAAAATAAATAAACGTTAAAAAAAATTTAAAAAAAAAAGGGGGTGCCTGGGTGGCTCAGTCGGTTAAGCGGCCGACTTCGGCTCAGGTCATGATCTCACGGTCTGTGAGTTCGAGCCCCGCGTCGGGCTCTGTGCTGACAGCTCAGAGCCTGGAGCCTGTTTCAGATTCTGTGTCTCCCTCTCTCTCTGCCCCTCCCCTGTTCATGCCCTGTCTCTTTCTGTCTCAAAAATAAACGTTAAAAAAAATTAAAAAAAATTAAATAGTAATGTATTGTGATTTAGATAACACGTGTAGAAGTAAAATGTATGAAAACAATGGCATAACGTTGGGGAGGGATGTTGCAGAATTCTTACATTATACATGAAGTGATATATTAATATTCAACATAGACTGTAGCAAGTTAAAGCTGCATATTCAAACCCCGGAGCATCAATTAAGATGCGAAACAAGAAATAAAACTAATAAGCCAATAGGAGAGAAAAAAATCTATCTTAAAACAAAAAAACAGACAACAACAACAACAAACCCAAAATACAAAAACAAAAGGAAACAGGAAATGGGGCGCTTGGGCGGCTCAGTCAGTTGAGTGACCGACTCTTGATTTTGGGTCAGGTCATGATCTCACAGTTTCTTGGGTTCACGCCCCACATTGGGCTCGGCACTGACATTGCAGAGCCTACTTGGGATTCTCTCTCTCCCTCTCTGCCCCTCCTCCATTCATGCTCTCTCTGTTTCTCTCAAAATAAATAAGTAAACTTAAAATAAAGGAAGAGGAAAAGAGGAAAAGAGAATGAACAGGTAAGGCAAATGGAACAAAATATTCATAGGGTAAATTTAAACCCAAGCATACAGATAGTTACACCAAATTTAAATAGTCTGAACATACCAATTAAAACGCAAACTTTGTCAAACTAATAAAAAAGGCAGGTTCAACCAAACATTCTAAGAGACCCGCTTTAAATATGCCCACACAGATTAAAAGTAAAAAAAAAAAAAAAGAAAAAGAAAAATATACACCATGTAAATACTGATCACTTAAGAACGCTTAAGTAGCTATTTAACATCAAAAAAAGTAGACTTCAGGGGCACCTGGATGGTTCAGTTGACTAAGCGGGCTGACTCTTGATTTCGGCTCAGACCACAATCTCATGGTTCTTGAGATCGAGCCTCGCATAGGGCTCTGTGCTGATAGCATGGAGCCAGCTTGGGATCTTCTCTCTCCTCTCTCCCTGCCCCTCCCCCATGAAAATAAATAAATAAACATTTAAAGAAGTAGACTTCAGGACAAGGAACACTGCCAGTGATAAACCGGAACATTCTGTAATGATGAAAGGATCAATTTATCAGGAAGATATAACAATCATAAGTGTTTATGCATGGAGTTACATAGCAAACTTCACAGAACCAAAATAGGAGTTAGGCAAGAGCGTAATCTTAGTTGGAGATTTTAACATTGCTCTCTCAGTAACTGGTTAAGCGAGTAGAAAGAACATAGAAAACGTGAACGCCATCAAACAACTTGACCTTGCTGAAATTTACAGACTACTATATCCATTAGCTGCAGCACACGCATTCTCTCCAAAGGCACATGGGGCCTATCATATTCTAGGTCATGAAACAAGTCTAAATAGCTTTTCAAATGCTGAAACAACATAGGGTATGTTTTCTGCCCACAACAGTATTAAATTAGAAATCAATAAACACTTATTGAAAATTACTATAATCCCCCAATATTTTGGATACAAACAACACACTTCTTAACAGCCATGGGTCAAAGAAGAAATCACAAGGGAAGTTAGAAAACATTTGAGCTGAATGAAAATAAAAACACAACATATCACTATTTGTGGGAAGCAATTAAAGCAGTGCCTAGAAAGACATTCATTACAGTATAATAGGGACAAATACATACCAATAAGTTTAACTTAAAAAATGTGCTGAGACGAGCATATTACCAAATCTGACACAAGAGGAAATAGAAAATCTGAATATCATGACATCCATTAAAGAAATTGAATTCTTAATTTAAAACCTTCCAGCAAGGAAACCCACTCAGCTTCATTGATGAATTACATCAAATGTCTAAGGAAGAAAAAATACCAATTGCACAGATTCTGTCAGCAAAATATAGGAGGGAACACTTCCCCACTGATTTTATGAGGCCAAAATTACCCTGATAACAAAACCAGATAAAGACATTACAAGAAAAGGAAATGACAGACCAGTATCTGCTTTATGTAGATGGTAACATCCCTTCTCTTAAGAAGCTTCGATACAGGGGTAGAGGTTTAAAAATATACCCAAGTGAGCATATCATAAGGTAGAGTATGATTAGCACTGTAGAAGGCTCTCTGAGCAAGGTTAAGTTATTTGATGGTGTTCAAATTTTCTATATCCTCACTGATTTCAAACAGGCACAGGAGGAGGGAGCTAGGAGAGTTCTCAAGGTCTGGATAATTGGGCGATTATCCCAGAGAAAGCAGAAAAAATGTCTCATTCATCTCTGTCTACCCGGTGTCCATAATAAGGTTGACACACAGTAGGTACCCTAATCGACTAATTCTTCAAAGCAGGAACCAGTAAACTTTTTCTGTTTTCTTTTTAATTTTTTTTTCATTTTTATTTTTTTAATGTGTATTTATCTTTGAGAGAGAGAGGGGGACAGAGTGTGCGCAGGGGAGGGGAACAGAGAAAGGGGGACACAGAATCCGAAGCAGGCTCCAGGCTCTGAGCCATCAGCACAGAGCCCGATGCAGGGCTCAAACCCCATGAACCGTGAGATCATGACCTGAGCCGAAGTAGGAAGCTTAACCGACTGAGCCACCTAGGTGCCCCAGTAAACTTTTTCTATAAAAGGACCAGATAATTATTTTAGGGACTTGCCGACCACGTGGTTTCTGTTATAATTACTCACCTCTGCCACTGCAGAGCGAAAGCAGCCATAGACGATATATAAATGAGTGAGTCTATGTGTGTTCCAACAAAACTTTATTTAGAAAAACAATTATCTCCCAATTATTGATGTTACTGGTGTTCATCCTATTATAATAGCAAAAAAAGGTATTCTGTACTCATTCGATGGAAAAGCAGAATCTAAAAGTCTTGCCTGTATTATTACCATAGGGTCCTTGTTTATGTCCCTTGATACCTTTCTCCGTCTCAAGAGTTGTGTGTTTGCAATTTTCTCTGCCTAGAATATCCTCATTCTCATTCTTCAGATCTCACTTGAAATGGCGCCTTCTTAGAGGCAGCCTCCCTACCCATTCTTTCTCAAGTCAGCATCCCCCAATCACATGTTTGGGTCCTTTGGATTTTTCCGAAAATTCTTTAATTATTCTGTTTCCTCATTTGTTTATTGTCTGTCTTCCCAAACTAGTATGTAATGTAAACTCCAAGAGAAGTTGTAGCTACTGAGTACACACTCGTTGGATGAATGAAGGAATGAAGAAAGCAGATTTGAGAAGCGTTAGAACACGGCGATACCTCCAGAGTTCTTTCCCGTTCCTTCCCGGCCTCCCTGCCCCCCTCTCCCCACACTCACATTCACATACATATGCACATGCACGGGATTTGTCAAATGACACGTTGGTTAAGGCCTTAGTAAACTTGTACTTAAGTTTTCAGGGCTTAAAATGTCTTCGAATGTAGGCTTTGTTGAAATGTACTGACTGCCCTCAAAAGATATTCAGGATTTCTTAAGAAAGTAGAGAGTAGAGCCATCGACTCCCCCCCCCTTCTTTTCACAAAAGGTAGCAGTTATTTCCTACTGGGGAACAGTAATAACACAAGCTTTCCATTAAATTTTCAAAGTTATTTTTTACCCCTGATGAGAACCTCTTTAGCGGAAGTATAGCTTGTGGTATTTTGAATGGCTTTTGCAGTCCCTTTGTGTGTGTGTGTGTGTGTGTGTGCGCGCATGCGTGTGCATAAACATATCTCCTTCATGTAGCTAGAAACAGCTCTTAAACCTGAAGACTTCTTCAAAATGTGTACCTGCAGACACAAAATTCTATCCACATTTATTTACCCAGACACAGAATGGATCCCTTCCTCCAACCCAGAACACGTGAACACACAAGCAAACAAGGATATATAGTGAGACCCGACGGGCAGCTTCTCAAATTAGCCAAACTGGCATACACAAAACCTACAGAGTTGCTTGTGTTGTTTAAGCTCTTGATATGCTCAGATATGGTCTTGAGTTCAAATTGTCATTTGTCTCATTGTCAAATGTCATCCAAATTGTCTCAATTTCTCCACCCGTGTAACAGGAACTGTCTAATGAGTATGACTTTTGCGCAGTCACACCTGTTTTCTAAACAACCAAAAAACCACTGGGTTGAACTTGTCCACCAGCCAATCAGTCTGATCTGGGACACACTGCTCACTCTGATTGCTTTACCATAAGGGCAACAGCAGTGATTGTCAGATTCATTCTCAGTTGTGCCTATATTTAGCTTAAAAGAGCTCTTTTGCTCAGTTCGAACGATGGCTTGAATTTGGCCAACTAACCAGCCTTGGCCCAGTAACGTTTTAACGCCCGGCTCTGGGGGTGGAGGGGGGAATGTATGCGTGTATACGTAGCCTATTTAAACTTTACTGATATCGAGGATGTATACCACGTGCTTACAAGCCAAAATAAAATTACAGTTCTCTTTATTAAAAAATGTTGCAGCCAACTCATTCTCACTCCGTCGCACTTGTTGGTTTTTGCCAAACTTCCATCCGTAACCATCACATGGTTACAATTTAACCATGAGTTGGCAAGTGCAGTTGCAACCCAATCCTCTCTCCCCCCCCCCCAAATTCTTGTTCTTAAGTTGGGTATGTGGACTATGTTAAATTATTTCTCACCTTCACACAAATTGCATCATGAAACTAAGACCCCTTATACCGTCAACCCTACCGATTGCAACAGTGCTGTCCTTTTAGTTTTTGGTAGGCGTTGTAGGCCTTGGACCGTTCTTTGACTCTACATTATCTAATAATGATTGTGTTTCACAACTGGTGTGCGGAACTCCTGAAAGTTTAACATGAGCCTGTAAGGTATTTGACAGTGAGAACTTTGATTAATATTCAGCAGTATCGTAACATGTTCTTGTAATGAGCCAGATGTTTGTGTCGTAAGTAGTGGTTAAAATACACCTGTAGGGTATGTGCCTTTGTGCATGTGACACGAGTCTAGGATTTCATTTAGTCTCGTTATCACAATACGATACTGCTGAATATTAATCAAAGTTCTCACTGTCAAATACCTTACAGGCTAATGTTCTAGCCAGCTTCAGAAAAGATATTCCAATTATGATTCATTCACTGTATAGTTTGAAATTGCAGTGGCATTGACCTTACCCCTAACCATCTGATATCCTCCCTTCCCTGGCCCCTTCACTCAGAATCTCTGTTGCTCGTTCCTAATGGGCAGACTTCTCCAGGAATTAATTCCTTAGATCTCTCCTGATGTCAGAGGAAGCTCTTATTGCAGAAATGTTGCGAATGTTGTTCTAGATAGAGTGTTCATCAAAGAGTAAACTGGTCGATACTGACGTTATGCCACGTTTTGAGAGTATCTGGCCACCCTAATAACAAGCCTCAGCACCGTCTATTTATAACGCTTTGTGTTCGAAATTAACTAAAAGAATTGACCAGATATCTATCATCAACAGGAAAGAAGTGGCCTCTAAAAAATGGTGACATTTTATCATAAAACCCATAAACTCCTCATTAAAAGAATAAAGCGAAGAGACAGAGGGCTTTATCCATGGTCAGGAAATCAGCTTAGAGATAGGAAACAAAAGGTACAGTTAAATAGAGACTACTTTGTATGCAGAGATTTTTCTCATCGTCCTTTTTCACAGAGCCATATTTGCCTTGCCCCTAATGTCCCAGCTTAAATCAAACCATATGAAATTATGCTTTATAAAAATGGTCAAGCATTGGCAATACAATATGTCCAACCTAATACTTCCCCCCTCATACCACTTATCATATTGGATTACAAAGAACCTGTTTACTTGTGAATGTCCTGTCTTTGCCTGTGATCTCTCTGACTTGCCATTGCATAGCTAGCTAGTTATCTTTCCTAGATATTTATTGAATGAATGAACAAACAGTAGAATCTCTTTGAGTAAACTCTGGCACCAGTGTTTTTATTAACATATGAATTTGGAGATAAGAGTACCCAGAAAAAAATGTCCAAGTTTGCAATGATATCAAACCATTTCAGGTAACAAAAATCTAAGCCAATAGGAAGCAACCGTACGAAACTCACCTGAAATTCTTGAATGGGCAGTATTGATTTTAACCGGGTAAGAGAGAGGCAGAGAATGTGGATGGAAATCAGTCAGGCTTAGCAAAGGATAGCCTATAAGATATATTTACCCTTCACAAAGGGGATCTTAGAGTGATAGTAGACTGCTTTCTAGAATGTACAGAGGCCATCAAAATACTAGATGTTACCAGTGTGAGTTAACTACCTAGGTAGACATTTCCTGGGCTAGCCCAGCATAGCAATTTTTAATTTATGTCTTCTTTTAATTGCACTTGATGAAGTCTAGAGGAATGCTTCTCCAATGTTAATTTATATATTAATCACCTGTGACAATGGTCAGTGTTAAAATGCAGATTCTGATGTAGGATATCTGCTAAAATTATGCATACTTCACGAGTTCCCAGATGCTGCCCAGGGTGCTGGTCCCTGGACCACACTTTGAGTCGCCAAAAGAGAGAGAGTACACATTTAGAAGCAGAGGAAAATGGCTCCTTTGCTCCCATTGCGTGGCACATTTATATTCTTAGTATCGTATATGTACTATGTCAAACACGGAGTTGAAGTTACATCCAGAGCTGTGAGTTTGTAATGGGTAGACACTGAAACCATGGAGGTGGTCTGTAAATATGTATACTGAGCTTGGTCTTTGTAATGCCTCAGAGTGTTCATCAAAATTGGGCTAGGTAGGCTGGGGCGCCTGGGTGGCGCAGTCGGTTAAGCGTCCGACTTCAGCCAGGTCACGATCTCGCGGTCCGTGAGTTCGAGCCCCGCGTCGGGCTCTGGGCTGATGGCTCGGAGCCTGGAGCCTGTTTCCGATTCTGTGTCTCCCTCTCTCTGCCCCTCCCCCGTTCGTGCTCTGTCTGTCTCTCTCTGTCCCAAAAATAAATAAAAAACGTTGAAAAAAAAAATTAAAAAAAAAAAAAAATTGGGCTAGGTAGAATGTGGGTCAGGTGGAGTTGGTCGAAAGGCTCTCCTGCACAAGGAACAACTTGCAGACTGAGCCCGGAGGGGAGGTGTGTTGGGAATCGATGGGGGTTACGTCAGAATTCATTGGTCACGTCTGTAATGACATACGAAATTATTATGGTGCTGAGTGGTAATTAGGCCTCACTGATAAAGCCGTTTACCCTAGTGACAGCAATGATCCTTGCTGGGGTCAGTCTAGGTAATGAATGGTCCAAGGGACGCATCTGGTACCCGGTGTCGCAAGCAGTGAGCTGCCTCCATAGCAATTATTTGGCAAGACCCTTGGCCTCAGAGTGCTGCACGGCAGACAGAGAAGTACATTAGACAGATCTCTATCATCAGGCGAGTTGACCTTTGGCATCCTGCCTATTTGAGATCCATTTGTTAATGTTGCTGAAAGGGTTGGAATCAGGTTCCAAACTTCCACGGCCTCCCACCCCCCCACCCCCCCACCCCCGCCCAATTGTATAGCTTGTAACAGTCCTCCAGGATCCTGGCAGGGTGTTATCTTCAACAAGCCCATCCCTTTTTCTCTCCCTGGTCCTAGCCAGCTCTTTGTACTCTCTGGATATCAATATTTCTGAGACATATTGGAGCAAATTAATGTAAAGTTTTTTAATGATTCTTTTTTTTCCCATTATTACTAGAAAGAAAAATGAAAAGCATTGATGGGCTTGACAACATAAAAATTAACCTGCATGACAAATTTATCACGAAGACAGTTAAAGTTCAAGTGATAAAATAGGAAAAACTTTGGCCATGCACGTGATAAAAGATACAGCCTTGGGGTGCCTGGCCGACTCAGTCAGTAGAGCATGTGACTCTTGATCTTAGGGTCACGAGTTCGAGCCCCACGTTGGGCATAGAGCTCACTAAAACAAACCAAAACAAACAACAAGATATTAGGCTTAATATATAAAGGTCACTTGGAAATCAATAAGGAAAAAAGTAAACGTGCCCGTAGAGGAACAGATAATAATAATATAATCTGGCAATTAAAAAATAATAAACTAAAAGTGGCAAAAAATGTTCAACCACAAAATAATCAATGAAAGTTAAATTAAAACAAGTTACTATATCAAGGTGACACAGCATTGATAGTATATATAGTTTTGCCAATGTTGTATGTAAGCAAATGAGATCAATGCTATTATTATATACATTGAGTAGGACTGTGAGTGACTAAAGCTTTCTGGAAGAGTGTCCGTTTATTAATAAAAACGTCATGCCGTATCCATATGAGAGAATCCTAATCCGCCATTAAAATCCATTCCAGTGAAAAATATTAACGTGGGAAAGTTTTCAAAATTGAAAAATAATGATAAGTAATCCGTTTCAGGTAAGATTTAAACATTTATAAATATGAAGAGAAAATATTTTTGGAAGGATATATAGCAAAACATTAATCGTGGCCTTCGGTGGAAAAAAAGGAGTGTTTAATTTATTTCCTTCTTCTTTATGTTTTTCAGTGTTTTCTTCAGTGAACCACATGACTTTGAAATTAGAGGGGAAATGTTCATTTAAAGTAGACAATATGTATTTTTTGATATCTTTTTTGATATCTGTCACAACGGATTAGTTTTATTTTTTTTGTAGGATTTCATATACATGGAAATCTAAAGTATCTACTCTTTTGTGTTTGACTTCTTTCACTTTTCGTAATGGTTTTGAGACTCCTTCATGTTGTTGCATATGTTAGCAGTTAATTCCTTTTTATTGAGCGGTAGTATTTTATTAGATGAATATAATACAGATTGTTTCCCGTCCTCCTGCTGATGAGTTTTTACGTTGCTGTCATCCTTTGATATTATTAAGAATAAGGCTGCTATGAAGGCTCTTGTCCAAGTCTTCCTAGACAAGTTTTTCATCTCTCGAATACAACACTAAAGAGTGGAATTTCTGGGCCATCGGGAAGATCTGTGTCGAACTTTACAAGAAATTGCCAGGTGTTTGAAGCGGTTGTAAGTCTTTACACCTCCCCCATCAGTGTCTGAGCCTTCCAGCTGCATCACACCCTTGCCAGATCATTATGGTTCCCTCTGGGCTATCGACATTGAGCACTTTTTCAAGAGCTTATTGGCCATTCATGTATCTTCTTTAGTCAAGAGTCTGTGCAAGCCTTTTGCCCATTTTTGTCGGGTCGTCGTCTCATGTTTGAGTAGGAGTCCTTTGTACATACTTCCCACAAGCCTTTTATCAGATAGATGTATCGCGAATAGTGTCTCCCACTCTGAAGCGTGGCGTTTTCTTCCTATTTTTTGATGGGCAAAAAAATTAATTTTGATGAAGTCTGCGTGGTCACTTAAAAAACAAAGTCCAGGGCGCCTGGGTGGCTCAGTCGGTTAAGCGGCCGACTTCGGCTCAGGTCACGATCTCGCGGTTCGTGAGTTCGAGCCCCACGTCGGGCTCTGTGCTGACAGCTCAGAGCCCGGAGCCTGTTTCAGATTCTGTGTCTCCCTCTCTCTGACCCTCCCCCGTTCATGCTCTGTCTCTCTCTGTCTCAAAAATAAATAAACGTTAAAAAAAAAATAAAAAAATAAAAAAAACAAAGTCCATGTTTTCCATTCAACACGAATACACAGTAGTATCCTCCCCCGACATAGGTGGTTCCCTCACTCAGCTAGCAGCCCAGCTAGCTCACTCCTGAGAAGGTACACTGAGCCTTGCCACCCAGCATAACGTGGGAACGCGTTAAAAAGGCACCATTTCAAGCTCCACCCCAGACTAGCTGGGTCGAAATCTACATTTTAACAAGATCCCATGTGCCTGGCAGGCACATTAAAGTTTGAAGACTACTAATCTATGCAAAAGTCCCACAACTCACAATTAGCTTATAATTCCATCCCGAGTCTCTCCCCAACTGATGCCATGAAGAGATTCCACTAAATACGCAGTATTCACGTAGTTTTTTAACCTCTAACATTTTTTTTTTTAATTTTTTAACGTTTATTTATTTTTGAGACAGAGAGAGACAGAGCATGAACAGGGGAGGGCCAGAGAGAGAGGGAGACGCAGAATCCGAAGCAGGCTCCAGGCTCCGAGCCGTCAGCCCAGGGCTCGAACTCACAGACCGCGAGATCATGACCTGAGCCGAAGTCGGATGCTTAACCGACTGAGCCACCCAGGCGCCCCTAACCTCTAACATTTTTAACGTTACGGCAAAAGAATTTATGTCAGGGTGTGGCTGGGTAGGTTTTCAGACTCAGTATTTAGTTCAACTCTAGATACTCTACTGCAGCCAGAGAGCCTAAACAGAACAGCTGGGTTAGTTTATATATTTCAGAAAACCTGTTTCCTTACCTCTCCTGAGAGACCACTGAGGCAAGCAATGCCTTGTCCCCACCATCTGGTTAGCTCCTGCACAAATTCATTTTGTCCCTGCTCTGAAAAAGCTGCATTTAAAACTCAGAATCTGGTTGGGCAATTGCTTTCTTTCCTTCTGTGTTCTTGGTCACCCTCAGGGGAACTCACTGTAATAATATACATTTTCCGCCCAGGAATTCGCCCAACAACACAGTCTGCATAGACAGGTTTTCTCTTCCTTTAAAGGCTTATTTATTTTTGAGAGCGACAGAGCGAGCGCACAAAGGGCAGAGAGCGGGGGAGACAGAGGATCCGAAGCACGCTCGGCGCCGACAGCACAGAGCCCGACACGGGGCTCGAACCCACGAACTGTGAGATCATGACCTGAGCCGAAGTCAGACGCTCAGCTGACTGAGCCACCCGGGCCTCCCCTCATAGAAAAGGTTTCTAATGGCGCTGTATTAAACTACACCGGTACATCTGCGGTTGAAAACATCAAACGGATATAGTGCCATGCGAGGCAACTATTATCCTACTGGAGTGTTTGCTGATCACTGCGTGAGACCTGTACTTGCCTTCAGTTGTTCCACAGTGGGAGTTGATAGAGCCTCGAGTAACCCGCCAAGTCTTGAACAGGGTTGCCATGTTTTCTGTAGGCAGTGAAATCAATAAAGAATCTGTACGGTGGGTCAGAGCCACCTGGGCTACGGGCCAAGTTCTCCGGCTTACCAGCTGCGTGAACTTGGGCAAATTACTTAGACTCTCTGAGTCTCAGTTTCCCTCACATGTGAAATGGTGATAAAGAAAATGTGAGGATCAGATCCAATAATGTTAGGAAAACATCTTGACAGTTGGCCCGGCCCATAGTATGTGTTCAATAAATGCACGTTCTAATCATTGTTTCGTAGGACACAGTTAGCCTGGTCTGATGCTTAGAACTCATCTTTTTCAAGCATGGAAGCGAAGGCTGCCTTTCACGTAGTAGGAACGTATGTGGGATCTGGGCCATCAAGGCGAGACTTGAAAAGCCATCTGTTTGATTGAGGACTTGCCATCACACCATTTTTTTTTTTTTTTTGCTACTTTTTGTTTGCTTCTGCTCTTTGTGTTTTCATCGACGTATAGTTGACATGCAAGATCATATTCGTTTCTGGTGTGCAATGTAGTGATCCGACATTCACATACATTACAAAATGCTCACCGCGACCGGTCTCGTTACCGTATGTCAGCACACAAAGTTATGACGATATTATTGACTATATTCCCCAAGCTGTGCTTTTCATCCTCGTGACTTATTTATTTTATAACTGGAAGTGTGTGCCTCTTAATCTCCCTCACGTATTTCACCCAGCCCCCTCCCCCCTCACGTCATTTTTTGAATGTGCTGTATCAGAAATCCTGGGAGATCTCTGGACGTAGGCTTAGAAAGGTGATAATTAAGCATGTGAAGAGTTTTCTCCCTGCCGGGAAAAGATGAAAAAAACCGAGAGTGGCTGTTGGGTCAGATACTATTCCGCATGAAGAATTGATTGGTAAAAGCACAGAAAGAGTTTTCATTTTCTGATACCAGCTCTCTGAGCTGGGCTTGTCCGTAAGGCTCCTTAAATTCAGCCGATTCCTGGTAGGGGCTGAAAGGTCGTTGCAGACTGCTTCATTTGGAATAAGGGGCAAGCACATAAATGCAGAAACACGGAAAGGCAACAGACATTTTCCTGCTGTTTATTAGGACAGTGGAAAGTCAGAGACTGAAGTCCTTTAGGGTGCCACCTGAGTGAAGAAGGCCGCAGACCATCCCTGCCCATATTCCCCTTCCTCTTCCCCCGGCAGTGCGTTTCGGGTAGGTTACACGATGTACCTGCCTGTTGGGATTTTATCTGAGCGTAAATTAGCGAGCTTCCATCGCAAAGGTAACGGCCTGATAGGCAATCAGCTTAATAGCGAAAGGTTGCTCTTAAATATTACATTGCACATTTATTTTTATGTCCACCCTGCAAAAGTGCTTTACCAAGGAGGTGTGTGCCAGAAAGCACTATTGATTCGAGAGCCCTCTGCCGCATTGTGGTACGTAGTCTCATTAGGCCAGCATCTGTGATGTGATGGACTCTCTTCCTGTGGCAGGAACCGTGTGAAAACGGCCGGGAAAATAGCGTGCTAATGACATCACACCCTCGCTCCTGCTTTTTTGGTATCGAGTGCAAACTGTTTTGGCCTTTGTCTGTGTCATTCCTGGGAATTCTGAGGCCAGTGGGGAGTGAGGGGATGTTTATCGGCCCGAATGCTCTCAGCATTCTGCAGCTACACTGCCTTCTTTATCCCACCTCCCTCCTGGACTCTGGGTGGAGGTGATCATGGGACTCTGGGTGGAGGTATGCATGCTTCAGCACTTTTCGTTCCCTATCCTTGGAGGCAGCTGAGACCGTGAAAAGAACTATGAAGTGAGGGGCGCCTGGGGGGCTCAGTCGGTTGAGCGTCCGACTTCGGCTCAGGTCATGATCTCGCAGTTTGTGAGTTCAAGTCCCATGTCCGGCTCCGTGCCGACGGCTCGGAGCCTGGAGCCTGCTTCCGATTCTGTGTCTCCCTCTCTCTCTGCCCCTTCCACACTCATGCTCTGTCTCTCAAAAACGAATAAACGTTTTTTAAAAAAATTTTTTTTAAAAGAACAATAAAGTGAAACAGACTTGGGTTTCACTCCTGGACATGGCCGCTCGCTAGCTGTGTGCCCTCAGGCTAGTGACTTCATGTCTCTGAGCCGCGTTTTCCTGATCTCCAAAACCAGATAGTAAGAACTCACTCAGAGAGCTGACAGGGGAATTAAATGAAAGAACGTGTCTAACATTTGGCACAGTATCTGGTACCTAGTAGTCCCTTTGCAAATATTACTCCTTACCCGCTATCTCTCTAAGCGCGAAGCAGTCCCCACACCTGCCCAGGATCCCTTGGATGCCCCAGAACTCCCTACTCCCCTGACCCACGTGAGGATTGCAGTGTATACATGCCATCTGTCTGCCTTCCCTAACCCTGTCTCAGGACTTGCTGCCAAGATTTCCCGTCTCAGCCTTGACCCTCCCGTACTCCTTCTCCATCAGGAACCCAAGGACTTACAGAAAATAATAGTAGCCCTCTGTTCTTACAATCGTTGAGGACTCTTGGCCTGTAGCTTCTAGAGATTAATTTTTTTCTTTCACCCAGAGCCCTCTTTAATGGAACCAATGCCTTTGGTACCTTGGCAACTGCTTTAAGCCCTGATTTTTTTTTTTCCTTGCACCGGCCGATCGTTGATTCTGGTTGAGCTGGTAATAAGGGAGGGGGAGGCATGCTGGAACTCATGGCCTCAACCAAATCTCTAACCAAATGCCACAAGGCTCGGGCATGGCCAAGTCCCAGCTTCAAGGCAGCAGAGGCACTGGGCTTTATTTCACTCCCTCCACAGCTTTATGAGCTTTAGCTCGGCTAAGGCATGGCTGGGATCAATGTCAGCCTCACGAGGCCTCACGGGGGGCACAGCAGATCTCCTAGGAGCAGTTGCCAGTTTCCTGAGGCCGAAGCTCACGGGGCCCTGTGTTTAGACTGTGGCCTAGGCGCCTCGGGCCTGAACAACCTGAAGGCCCCCCAAGCTTCACAGAGCTTCACAGAGCGAGGAGGGGGTAAACGCATTCCCTGGACTTTACTGAATTCCCCGGCTGTGTCTATACAACCCTAAACCAAGTAATAGAAGAATCCCTCCCTCCCCATAATTATCTGATTTCTTTTGCCTTTCTCACTACAGTCTCTGTAGTGCCGTCTACACTTGCAAGAGCCCAGGAAAGGAGCCGCTCTACCCGTCTCCCCCAAAGACATACTTTTGATATTATTGCCGCAGAGAATGGGGGCAAACAGGAAAGTGTCAGCTCTGCGGCCCCCAACAAGTCTTTCCCCCACAAGCGCGGCTTCCTTGTCGAACAAGGTATGTAATGATGCGTGTTCACCGAACGGATGAATACATGAATGTCCCTGTTCATTTCGGGCCGTCTGCCCTCAGCGCCTCTAGAAACTGCCTCCCACGCAGCTCGTGTGCGCATTCAGACGGCCAGTGACTCAGGGACAGTGTCAACAGGGTGACGGCAACCGCAGCCAGACGAGAAGGTGGTCTGGAGGCAGAAATCGCTCCCTGAGCCCAAGGTTCCCACGGATCCCCGTTCTCAGCAGGCCGAAGAGGTGCAGAAACCAAAGCTCTTAGGATATTTCGAGATTCCTACTCATGTAGACACTGCCAAATCAGGGAAATCCCCGCAGAAGCACACCTGCGTGTTTACACACGGCAGCCGGAGGTTGTGAACCAGGCGTCAGGTTTCCTGGAGAGCTGATATGTGCTCGGTGATGTTCTGGGAAAATGGGGGGGGGGGGAGCAGGGGAGCCGCTGGTGCCACGGAAGACCGCCCGGCCCACCCTGTGTCAATGAAACGTAGCCCCCTCTTTGGTCTTGGGCTCCTTGTCTTAGCGGCTTCTCCATGACTTGCTTCCTCCCCACATTTTTTCTGGCCTCTCTGACCCTCTCTGCGTCGTTATCTGAATTTTCTGTCCTCTCCTTCCCTTCCCTTTTTGTGAACTCACTTCTTTGAGGGTTTTTTTGATGTCCGCCCCCCAGAACATGTTGTTTATTCTCCTGTGTCCGGTGCAGCCTCCAATGGGATCCGCCAAATTACCTATCATCTCATCCAATTCCAGAGGTCGGCAGCCACAGAGCACGTCATTGGAGAAAACAAGATGGCCCAGGCATTGGACTGGCATGAAAAGTAAAGGAGGAGGTATACAAGCAGCAGCTCAATGGCTCACTGATACAGACGTTGGAGGGAAGGGTTGAAGAGCTCATGGAGTCTCTTAAGAATTCTGAGATTCTACACACTTCAGCAAGACCAACGTTCTCATTTCTCAACTGACAAAGGCTAGAATTTTACAGGGATGCAGGTCAGTACATGAACAGGGAGAAGAGCCTCGGCGTTAATGACTTCTAGTCAAGGGTTTTCCTCACTGGTGCCCCAACCGCGCTTTCAGTCTCACTCCTTCTGGAAAGTTCTCTTTGATTAAATGCCTTTCAGACTAAGCTGTATTCTACCTCAAGTTTAACACCTTACCTTCCAAAAAATTCCGCCACCACCATGAATGACCCCTACTCACATACCCATAATGGGGGGGGGGGCATTCAATTTTTTTTTTTTCTTTTATCAAGAATGGTCTTTGTGCCAAGCTGCTGTATATACCGTTGCCAGTGGAAATAATCAAACTTGGAAGGAGGTGTCTAGGGAGTTTGGCTAATACTTTTAAACTTTCAGGTGCTATGGATGCCTCCCTTCTTGATTACTTATGGTTACTTAGGCAAAACGCTTTAACTGAACTCGTGGGTTGACCCTGCCAATATTGTGCAAGGTGAAGAAACCCAAAAGGAAGTACTCAGTCTTGCCTTTGGGGAGCTGGGAGGCTCATTGGGAAGACAGCACTCATGTGAGAAAACGACTTGAGAACAATTACATGGTAACATGGCAGCGTGATGCAGGAATGTACGCTTTAAACTGAAACTGGAGGTAACAGCTTGGGGCACAGTACGGGAAAAGCTTAGGGCTATTTTTTCCATCAGTTTGTTTCCCCCAGTAATTTTGCTCCCATCACCACCATCATTGTCAACAACAACAAACACTGATGTGTGTCTGCCCTGCTGGATGGGGAAAAGAAGAAGCTTTCAGGGCAGGACAGAGACGAAGGGCACACAGCAGGCTCAGGGCCAAGAAGGTTCGGGTACATAGGTGTGCAGAGGGGTTGGCAAAAGCAGAGATCCCAAGGGCCTGAAGAGGAAGGGCAGCTTTCGTGCAGAATGCTGGTCCCAGGCTGCTGCTTGAATAACCGGGATGTCAGGCAGGGGAAACAATACAGAAAGGAGGAGTACTTGAAATTTATTTATTTTTTTTAAGTTTGTTTATTTTGAGGCAGGGGGAAAGAACAGAGAGAGAGGAGAGAGAGAGACGGAATCCCACGCAGGCTCTGCACTGAGAGTGGGACAGAGCCCAATACGGGGTTCAGTCTCATGAACCGTGAGATCGTGACCTGAACAGAAACCAAGAGTCGGACGCTTAACCAACTGAGCCGCCCAGGCGCCCCTGCTATGACATTGTAGGAGATGACAATGAAAACCCCAACTGTGAAAGACCACAGATGACACGTTAAATAAGGAGTTGGTAGTTTATCCTACAGCCACTTGGGTACCACTGAGGATTTGTGCAAGGAAAAAGGGACGGATAAACTTTGCAACAAGTTTTTTAGAAGCATTCATTTCGGGGGTGCCTGGGAGGCTCAGTCGAACCGTCCGACTTCGGCTCAGGTCATGATCTCGTGGTCCGTGAGTTCGAGCCCCGCGTCGGGCCCCGTGCTGACAGCTCAGAGCCTGGAGCCTGGCTTCGGATTCTGGGTCTCCCTCTCTCTCTCTGCCCCTCCCCCGTTCATGCTCTCTGTCTTAAAAATAAATAAAACATTTTTTAAAAATTAAAAGAAAAAAGAAGTATTCATTTGACTTCCAGGTATGATATGTTAGTGCTAGACGGTGGGGGGATGATCACATAGATGTACATACGGAGCCACAGCCTGGAGATGTGGATTTCAGGGAGAAGAAATGGGAAAAGCTGGAGTCCTTGTCTCAGTGTGGGTATTTATGGAAAACAATACACTACATTTTAAACACAAAGATCAAAGAATGGTGTTTACTTAAAATCAATAGGCAGTTCCTCAGTGATTTGGGGGTATTTGACCTCTTCTTCCAGTTTCATGTTTGAAAGGAAATATAAGAACAAGGTGAATATTGATTTCTTCTTTTAATTATGCATGAGTATAAGTGTCTTATATTCCTGTGAATATCTTGACTTCTTTAAACCCAAATACGCCTCAAGCACCCTTTCTTGCTAAATTAACAATCCTACAACATTAAAGTGAGCTTAAAAATTTTCTTTTTTTTTTTAATTTTTTTTTAACATTTATTTATTTTTGAGACAGAGAGAGACAGAGCATGAACAGGGGAGGGGCAGAAAGAGAGAGGGAGTCACAGAATCTGAAACAGGCTCCAGGCTCTGAGCTGTCAGCACAGAGCCCGACGCGGGGCTCGAACTCACGGACTGTGAGATCATGACCTGAGCCGAAGTCGGACGCTTAACCGACCAAGCCACCCAGGCGCCCCATAAATGAATGCATTTTCATCGGAAACGCACAGAAACAAAGGCGTTGCAAAGTGAGTTTAAAACACAACGCTATGCTGACGCAATTTGGTCATGATCCCCAAACTGTCTGAACCACACCCGAAGTCACCCAAGCTGTTAGAAACGCCACTCGTATCTCACAAGCCTAAAACTTGACGTCCAAAGGACATTGATATTTTGAGGGATCATTGATCTTTTGGATCGCGTTTGACGGAACGTTGAGATTTTCCAGGATCATGAGAGATAAAACGGGCTGTAAGGGAGGTAGGTTGGGGGGGATGGGTCAAAGTAAAGGGGATCAAGGCAGGTACTTGTTGGGATGAGCACCGGGTGAGGGATGGAAGCGGTGAATCACGTCTGCAACTAATACTACACTGGATGTTAACTAACTAGAATTTACATACAAACTTGAAAGAAGGGGCTCTAAGATCTGGCCCTAAAAGCAGCGACACTTATTTCATTCTCCCAATAATAACAGCAGTTGCATTTATCGTATACTTACCAAATGCCAGGCACCGTGCTGAGCGATTTGCATACGTTAATGATCTCGTTCATCTCTTACAACATCCTGGCGGGGTAGGAATTATCCTCATTTTATACAGAAGGCGGCTGGATGCTGGAAAGATTAGTGACTTCTCCAAGACCACAACAGTCTAGGTTGGCCTCATTCCTGGGTCTGAACTCTCAACTGACACTCAAGATAACTATTTTCAACTTTAACAGGCAAGAAGCTATTTCTGTTCCTATTAGGTGTCTCGCGCCCAGCTCCCATGTCACTTTTCCTTTCAGTGGCAGCAACCCTATAGAATCCTTGATCAGAGCCATCCGTGGGGTGACCAGCCCCGTGGCTGACTTCAAATGCCTGAATCCCAGGGAAGCCGGCACGTTGAGAACTTGCCCTGGCCGAGCCTTTGGAGGATTCTGCCTCGTGGAAAATTGTTTCTTCCCCCAATGATATTGACCTCATGTTCTAAGCTGCTGAGATCACTCACCCGCAGAATCTGTCTTCTCATACTTCCGTGTTACAAAACCTGCTGGGCTTAGGCGGGGGGTGGGGACGTGACAAAGCCCACCCTTCATCCTTTTAGGCCTCTGACAAATATTCTTTGAGTGCCTCGTCTGTGTCTCACATCATATTTGATCAGCCTTTGTCTCTCTCATTTGTGTTTGCATAGATGTCTTGTTTCTTTCATTGGGGCTTCATTTATTTTGTTTTCATCTTGTTGCCTGTTTTCCTCTACTGTATATTTGGAAAAATAGAAACTTCCTCAGCAGTTTGTCTTAGGCCCTCTGGGCTAGTTTTTCTTTCTTTCTTTTTTCTTTATTGAGAGAGAGAGAGTGCGCACAAGTGAGCATGAGGGAGGTGGGGCAGAGAGAGGGAGGGGAAGAGAGAATCCCAAGCAGGCTCCATCCACCCTGCCAACACAGAGCCCGACATGGGACTCCATCCCACAACCCTGGGATCATGACCTGAGTCGAAATCAAGAGCCGGATGCTTCACCGACTGAGCCACCCGGGTGCCCCTAAGGAGCCTTGCATTTTCCTTTTACACTTGGCCCCACAAATTGTGTAGATGGTCCCAGATGGGGCCCTGGCCCACTGCAGCCAGGGGGAGCTGTGCTCACACAAAAGATCCTTCCCAGGCTCACCTAAGTCCCTCACAGAGGATTGGAGGAGAGTGGGAAGCAGAACGGCCAATTCCCTTCACTCAGTGGAAGTCTACTCTCCAGTATCCAGCGGTTGTGGGACTCAAATGAGAGAGTGTGTTTGCCTACCACTGAATGCCATCCAAGCTTTTGGGATCCGTGTGCTTCTTCTTTCCAAGGGTGCTGTACCGTAGCTGGAAAGTCGTCCCGTTTAACAGAGCAAGTAGCAGTGATTATTAAAGAAAAACTGCAAGAGCTAGGAAAAGCACGAAGAGAAAGATCAAAAGAAACAGAGAACCTTGCAGAGAACGCCTGACGTTTTCTGTGGCGGAGGCTATCGAAGTGACTAACAACCATGATATTTGCAAGTTCCGGTCACACTCCTCGTTATCTCTCAGTAGCAATTAAGATCTCAGGAGCATCCCTTCTCAGCTGCAAAATCTATGGTGTTTCTGCGCCTTGGGGGGTACGTGTGCCTACTTGTCTAACTTCCAAACGCCTCGTACTCTTCTTTCTCCTGTCCTATTTGTTGACAGCAGATGTTAAATTCTTGTTGTTTTTTGAAAGAAAGAAATACTTAAAATAGGATCTCTCCTGCATGTCAGAAGCCACCGGCAATCTCCCCCTCCCCCCCCCGACCCCCCGCACACCCCACCTCCATTTCCAGCCAGGGATGGGCAGTTACCTGGTACCACTCTTAAATAAGCTTCCTTTTATCTTCCCCGGCTGTTCCGACAGTTTTCTGCCAAGTTGGCTCTTCCGATTTATACAGTGAGTTCATTTGGGGGCTCGTTTGCCACACTTCCAGAGTAACGTGCATCATGTGCATTCCTGACTTACAAACTGGGCTCTGTATCTATTTCTTGTAAGTCTAGAATGTCCTTCTTGGTTAAAGACATCATATTTCCAAGTTAGTAGACAACTAGATGGGCCATATGCGGCTCCAAAAAGTTAGGGAGGGGCTATCTCACCGTCACCGTGGGAGTTACTTTCCCCCCAACCCCCTCCCTGGGCAGCTCATTTCGGACGAGGCAGCCTTGCCTAATCTCTGCATAAGTTATCCCAGCATCCAAACCGTCCGTACAATTTGGCCATTAAGATGGCCAAAAACACTGATCAACCATTTGTGGTCCTGTTTTGCTTAGCCTATACACATGGCTACACAGTGTAAAATTTAGAGTTGAAAAGCAATTCTACAGTTCCTTATACTTCATTTCCTTTTTTCATATCACCAAGAGCCATTCATAAATGCATCTTCATATTCCTGGGGCTTAGCCTCCAGTCTTATCACAGACTCTGCCTTAGCACCTTGGCTATTTTTTTTAATAAAGGCAATAACCCTCCTGGATTAGTGTCCTGTGAGGTGTTGCACTAGATTTGTTGACCTCGCTTGCCCCCTGATACTCCAAGGCTGATATACTGGAGTACTTTGAAAGGTGCATATGTGTGCAGGTTTAAGCAAAATATACCCCGATTCACAACATTAACGACAAAGGAGAAACAAAATGGAACGATTCCAATTCCTCATCTACAATAGGAGAGGTTTGGGGTCCTCAGAATAGTGGGCTTTGGGGGCACCTGGGTGGCTCAGCTGGTCCAAGTCTTGATCTGGGCTCAGGTCACGATCTCACAGTTCATGAGATCGAGCCCCGTGTTGGGCTCTGTGCTGTCAGCACAGCGCCTGCTCGGGATTCTTTCTCTTCTATTCTCTCTCTCTCTCTCTGCCCCTCCTCTGCTTACAGTACCTCTCCCACACATAAAATAAACTTTAAAAAAAAAAGGAACTGTGGGCTTTGGTAAGGAGGTGCTAGGTAAGAGACTATAAAGGACAGTGACAAAGAGCATGGGCTATGGAGCCGGGTTGCCTGGGTTCAAATTCTGGCTCTGCTGTCTCCTAGTTGAGTGGCTTTGTGGAAGTCACTTAAACACTCTGTGCCTCAGTTTCCCCATCCACAGACACTCGACAAGTAATAGTGCCTACTTCACAGCACTGTTACAAGAATAAAATGCGCTCATACGTGGAAAGAGTGCAGCACAGTACATGGTAAACGTTCAGAAAGCCAGAACTAAAGAGGCCAGAGACAGCATGGCGGCATGGAAGGGGGCTGGCCTTGCGCTTGGAGGCCCGGGCTTCTGGTCCTGCGAGGCCACCCGCTTGCTGGGTGACCTGTTTGCATCTACTCGCAGGAGGCTTGTTTTTCCCTTTTTAGACAGAGAGAGTTGGACTAGATGTTCTCTAAGGTCTCTTCCAGGTTTGATATTTGGTGTTTCTCCCTAAAGCTTCTCTGTCGAATATAAAACCCATTCTAGAGTCACACACTCTGTCCCCAGGCCTGGGCCAGTGTTTCGTTACCAGGGGAAACCGGCAAGCGGAAGGGTTACACCGGCAGCGGTGTAAGGGTCCCTCCTGTCCTCACCAGCCGCCACACGTATGTCTACACTGCTGATGGTGTCACAGGGTCACGTTTGCGCCGGACGACAGCATATTCGTATTATTGCTTGGCAGTGGGTCCTTCATGACTGCATTATGTGCTCCCACGGTCAAGGACACTGGCGATCTGATCGTGTGACCTGGCAGATGCGGAGGGGCTGGGTGAGATGTAAAGTATGGTAGAGGCAAGAGCCGTTACTAAAATAGTAAAACGTTTATCCAGATGGCAATAGTGATGTAGCACGGTGGTCAGTTCTCGCCATTTTTGTTGAAATAGGCGACTGAAATTCACATCCCCCTTAACCACAGGAAGAGAACCCAGCCTGCTGTCTTTGCAAGCTCCTCCTTACCTGAGTGAGGGGGAAAGAAATTAGTTATCCAGCCTTTATGTTCCTGGGGCACTTTTAGGCAAGCTTTCAGACCTCCCTTAATAAGAAAATGCCAGCTTTCCTAGCCCGTAATCTGGTTATCTAATACCTTGCTAAAGTGATTAAAATTGATTAAAATGAGGAGGGAATATGCTCTTTCGAAAGAAGCAACAACAAAAAAATGATTGGATTTCTATGCTTTAGGTTATACTTAGACACAGATTAAATTAAGTTGATCTTGATTGAATAAAGGACACTCTAAACTTATTCCAAGTCTGAACATTGTTTTCTGGGATGCTTCAGCACAAAATGTCACCGTCACTTTTGTTTCATCAGCACAGATATCTTTGAATGCGTAGGCAATGCGCTTTATGGAGGCTCTAAAAGCATTCGCACGTGCATAGATATTTATTTGCAACTATTTCTGCTAAGCCAAAATAGAAAAAGGTTTGGTTGACTTGTAAGCACTTGCATTTTCCAATTTGAATGCAGAGAATTATGACTGCAGAGCACCTCATTTACATAACCAAGACGTGGTAGTAGCCCATCCATTATGTATTCACTGTACCATGTATCATTTAACAATAAAAAAGTGAAATGTGTAAATAAAGATATGTGACAAATATTTCTGTCCCTTCTAAATGGCTGCATCAGGGATAGCCACTAAAAAGCACTCATTACAGTGTGATGTTTCCTTGTAAACAGCAATCACCACCTCCCCTCCCTCCCGCCCCCACAAAACCCAAAGCTACGAACCAATTTATTACCACCAGTAATCATTTGTTTTCTGGTAAAACATTCACCTCCTTCATAAATATAGATAAGAATCCATTTAAAAAAACAATCACGAGACTCCCCAAAGTAAGAACCTCTATTTCTGTATAAAAAGCAATTTAGAGGGGCAGCTGGGTGGCTCAGTCAGTTAAGCGTCCGACTTCGGCTCAGGTCATAATCTCGCGGTCGGTGAGTTTGAGCCCCGCGTCCGGTTCTGTGCTGACAGCTCGGAGCCTGGAGCCTGCTTCGGATTCTGTGTCTCCCTCTCTCTCTGCCACTCCTCCACTCATTCTCTCTCTCTTTCAAAAATAAATAAACATTAAAAAAATTTAAAGCAATTTAGTCAGAGAAAGACAAAAATCATATGACTTCACTCATATGAGGACTTTGAGAAAACAGATGAACAGAAGGGAAGGGAAACAAAAATAATATACAAACAGGGAGGGGGACAAAACAGAAGAGACTCATAGATGTGGAGAGCAAACGGGGGGTCGCTGGAGGGGTGGTGGGAGGGGGAGGGGCTAAATGGGTCAGGGGCACTAAGGAATCTACTCTTGAAATCATTGTTGCACGATACACTAATTTGGATGTAAATTTAAAAAAAAAAATTAAAAAAAAGCAATTTAGAAAAAAGAAGTCAAAGAGTGGAATATAGAGCAACAGCCTCATGCAAACTGATTATTACTACCAATTATTTGAACAAACCCTCTTGGTTCCTCCTCCCAAGGTTGTTTTGAGCATCTGCTAAATTATGGCTTGTGACTTGCGACTCGGGTTACAGCCCAATTAAATTTCACCTAAGCGGTACCTGAATCTGTTCTGTTGGATTTGTGGTTCTCTAGTTCTAACCAGTTGCAGAGATCAAAAACCAATAACAGCAGAAGCAAAAACCATTTAAAAACTTGAGCCCCTGGGGTCACCAGTTTCCTATAAAACTACTCTTAGTAAAAAATCAATACCATAAATACATCTGAGCAGTCAGAGATAGGTATCTGGAATAAAGGTTCTTAGAAAAATAGTTTAAGTAGGAATTTACATTTGGCTTGACGGAAAGTCAGGGAGATCGAATTTTCCATCGCTCGTAGGAAAATATGTTATTTTAAACCATGAACTACATTATGCAAGATTTCTAAAGGCCCACCAGCCCTAGAACTCAGCCATTTGGGTATTGGGACATATTTTGATGTTCTTTGGACATTTCTGCCGCTGATTACAGGCAGCACGCAATCTAGAATGTTTGTTGTACAGGTTCTAAAAGTTAACAGCCTTCAAGGGCATTTATTTAGAGCGTTAATAAATGACACACCAAAATATTATCAGCTTTCAATTTCCAGAAGAGTATCCAATTGATTAGACATGAGATTGGCAGCTCTTACTGACACAGGCACTTGGCTGTTTTAGTTCTATCCTGTTTATTTCTTCTGTATCTCAGTTTTAAGTCGGAAATCGCAGCTGTGACCGAGGGTACTGAATATTTTTTTCATATATGGCACAAACAGCAAACACTTTCTCAATGTGTCTCGACTGAGTATCTAGTTTGGGAACAGTTGATCTACGGACAGGACTCAAAGAGTGTATGCGAAGATTGTGTTGTAGGATGACAGAGAGCAGGGTTGTGCCAGGGGGCGCAAGAGTAGATCAAATACTCCCAGTGACTTCAAAGCAGAACAAGGGTTTCAATTCCTGAAAAGGGGTGGGGGAATGAATTTAATTATTGTGACGAGTCTTCCAGTTTTATCACTTTGTGAAATAATTTCTAGTCTCGGTTTCGTTCTTAATCCAATTTGATGCATTCTCTTGTCATTTCCCACAACATGAAAATTTTTAAAAAAGTGTATTTTCGTGTTTTAATTGAATTCCTATTCTCTTCCTGCGTAGGAATTATGTGCTTGTATCATCATATTCGATGCTTCATCAATCCCTCACCTTTCTCAGTACACAGACACCACGCGCTCAGAGTCTCCCGCCCCCCCCCCCCCATCCCTCTGTTTTCCCTCCTAAGAGATTTCTTATTTCAGAGAAAAGATGTAGGTTGGTCAAGACAATGGGAAAAGCAACAAGAATGATATATTTATTTACAGAAAGCATATATTTATTTACAACAGGCCACATACTTTGCCGTGACTCAGCTTGACTTTATGCTTCTGGTTGGTGGCTTCCCTTCCAAAGTAGAGCCTGGGGCTCTCTCCACACACAAGCTCGCATGTTTCCCCCCACACTAGCTATAGCGTTTGGCTCTGTCCTGTAAATAAAGGGCAATCCAGGAGGAAACATGCTAATGTCAACCTTCAAACTCCAAAAAATTCTTACCTGACCAATTTCATCAAAGGAGTTGAAGATCCTGCCCATACAGACACACAGATACAAATGATTCCTTGCCAACACTCATACCATCAAAGCACCACGGATACAATAGATCCTTTTGGATTTCATAGACCCTTTAAAGCATGGTGCTGGTTGAGAAGGGAGAGGACTCTGGCCCTGGACATTTGCATTCAAAGGGACGAATAATTGAAGACTGATACCTAAGAGATCCAAAACAAGTGAATCAGAAGTAGTAGAATTTCATACACGTTGAAAGACACTGTCTGGACTAGGGTGTAGACCTAAGAAGGCAGAGCATTCTTTTTCTAAGGAAGAAAAAGGCTTTTTGGCACTAATGCCCCATGAGGCAGAGCTATCTACAAAAGACTGCAATTAAAGAAAACTTTCTTTTACTTTGTACCAGAGAAATGATTTCTCTCCTAGTCTCCAAAGATTAAAAAAGCTCATGTGCAAAGATAGAGACATGTGTGCCTTGAATTATTAAAGTGGTCAGTCCCTATTTTTAAAAAGTCAAATTAATGTGCAGTTCTAGAGGTCTGTGCCTCCCTTCCATTTATGGGAGGCAGTAGCAGGGATGTACCTCTCCACTTCTTTAAGCAACAATCCAAAAAAAATGAGGGATTTGTAATTTGCTTATCCATTCAAAAAAAAAAAAAAGACATGTCTAAGGACAAATCCAATCATCATCGGTTGAAGTTTGGGTTCGGGAACAAGCTTGTCTTGGGAAAGCTATTAAATCTCATCTACTGGTGTGGGCATTAGAAATTTATTGCTAACTCTTCTGCTGGGCTTTGCTTTGTGCTACGCTACGCAGTACATTGCTGTTATTTATAATGAAAGAGCTTGGTGATACGGCCTTACCTCAGAGGTTTTCTGTTCAAGCGTTGTGCATGAGACGGTAATTTCAAACAGAGTAAATACCCGGACGGAGTCAAAACTCCGTCCACGTGACCTTGGACAAGATGACTTCACTTCTCATGCCTCGGTTTTCTCTTGTGTAAAATAGGATGTCTGATTTCTTCATCCCACAGGTGTTTCTGGGTACCTATTATATGCTCGGCACTAAGGTTGTCATGGTGAACAAGACAAAGCCCTTGCCTTCATGTTGCTTATAGTCTAAGTGGAGAGACAGCCAATAAATAAATAATATAATATCCTCCAGAGGATAGTATGTTCTATGAAAAAAAATAAAGCCGAATAAGAGAATAGAGAGGCGTGGATACAACGTAGTTTTGATAGAATGTTCCGTGAAGACTTCTTTGAGGCAGGAACTTCTGAGCTGAAACCTGAATGAAATAAGGAATCCACCCATCCAAGATTCGGGGGGAAGAGCTTTCCAGAAAGAAGAAGACAGCACAAAGACTCTAAGGTGAGTATGTTTAATGTGTTGGAGGCTGAAACAGAATATGGAAAATTGAGAGCAGCAGGAGATACGGTAAGGTCATAAACAGCCTTCTAGGCCATGGTAATGATTTGGGGTTTTCTTCTAAGTGTGATGGAAAGCTCTTGGGCGGTTAAGCAAGGAAGTGATTTGATATGACTTTTACAGTTTTAAAAAGGTAACACTGTCTGCTATGCAGAGAATGGGTTGTAAGTGGGGCAAGAGTGGAAACAGAGAGCAGTTAGGAAGCTATTGCAATACTCCAGGCAAGAAATGATGCTGGCTTAGATCCAGATTGTTTTCAGTGGAGAATCGGTCAGATTTGGACATATTTTGGAGACAGGGCCAACAAAATCTCTTGATAGATTAGATATAGGGTGTGAGGATGATCCTGAGGTTTTAGGCCTGATCGAATGGAAGGTTCAAATTGACATCCACTGACATAGGAAAGACTGAGAGAACACAGTTTTGCAGGGGGTGGGGGGGGGATCATAAGTTCTTGTGGACATGTGAAGTTGGACATTCTTACTGGCTATTTAAATGAAAATGTCAAGTCAGCAGTTACATATATGTGTCTGGAACTTAGAGCTTAGATATGGAGAGACAGGTTCGCAAATTTTCACTGTAATGGCGGCTTTGGAAGCCCCAGAAATGGAAATATCAGCTCCTAAAGGAGAAAGTGTAGATAAAGAAGAAGAGAGGTTCCAGGACTGAACCTGGGCTACTCCTACATTAGCAGATTAAGTAGATAAGGTGGAATCGACAAAGGAAACCAAGAACGAACCGCTAGTGAGGTGGCAGGAGAAGTAAGAGACAGTGGTGCTTCAGAAGGAAGCATTTCAAGGAGGGGGAGAAGTGGAAAACCATGTCAAATTTTGCCAAGAGATTAAGTAAAATGAGAACTGAGATTTGGCCAACAGACCTAGCCATATGGGGTTACTGAGAAATATAATAAGGTTGGTAGCTGAAGAATGGGAACGTCCGTTGAAGTCAGTTGAGGACACGATGGAAGCTGAAGAAGGATTGGCGATGAGTACAGACAACTCTTTTTAGGACTTTTGCTATGAATAGGAGCAGAGAAATTATGTGATGACAATGCTGATCTTATACTTGATGATAACGAAGGTGCTTTGCAAACTGTCAAGTTTATACACAAATAATTAGGCTATGATAAAAGGCCATCACTTCCTAATCTCCATAACTAGAAAATTCACTTCACACGTTTCTATGCATTCACACTTTAAAAGGGTTCATTGACATTTTTTGCTGACCGCCTTCACCTCTATTTTAAGCACGTGACAGTCTTGACTGAGTCAGGGACCCCCTGATGTGAAATCCAAACCTTTGCCACATGCTTATTGGCATCATAGATTCCCTTGTTCGCTAATAGCCAGAATCTGAGAGGATGTCTGTAAGTTTTCCCATCAGCCTGTGTATCCCTTGACACATATTACCCAGAGAGATTACACTTTCTCTTCAGTCTTCAATAGATACATAAAATCGGGGGGCGGGGAGGGGAATAAAAGAGAATGAGTCAAAGTTCTAGAGAGTGGCTTGAGGTCAGTGTCATCGTTATGGAAAGAGGAGCATCAGATTAGAGAACAAAACATATCTTAATGTATTTTTGTAACATGAGACAGTCATGGAAAGGAAAGGGAAAGAAAACTTGGGACAAAACTTTCAAAACTACCTTGAAGGATAGACATGTGATTGTTAATTTTTTTCATTCCAAGGTTATTGGAGTTATTTAGAACTTGAACCCATTCATTTAAAAAATGGAGACAGAGAAGGAGTTCATATCATACGTGGCTGACAGTATTAACTAGTTCTGGAGGTCCTGGCCATCATCAATAGTCTCTGTATTCTAAAATGGTAGTTAAAGAGAAGCAGAATTTGACCTGAGGCAAAGTAAATATTGACTTGCCATCTCAAAGGTTTATCAGGCAGCCTTGGTAAAAGCTAAGAATCCCCAGTGTGCCAAGGAGAGAACGGGATCTTCTCTCCAAGTACAGAGTCTATAATCATCACTTCCAGCCATTTAGGTTAGAAAAGGGAGCTCTCTAAATTCAAACTGGATGAAAGACCTAAACATGAGATAGGAAAATATCAAAATCCTAGAGGAGAAAACAGACAACAACCTCTTTGACCGTGGCTGCAACAACTTCTTACTAGATGTGTCTCAGGAGGCAAGGGAAACAAAATCAAAAATGAACTATTGGGACCTCATCAAGATAAAAAGCTTCTGCACAGCAAAGGAAACAATCAACAAAACTAAATGGCAACCAATGTAATGGGAGAAGATATTTGCAAATGATATATCTGATAAAGGGTTAGTGTCCAAAACCTATAAAGAACTTATCAAACTTAACACTCAAACAACAAATAACCCAGTGAAGAAATGGGCACAAGACATGAATAGACACTTTTCCAAAGAAGATATCCAAATGGCCAACAGACACGTGCAATGATGCTCAACATCACTCATCATCAGAGAAATACAAATCAAAACCACAATGAGATACCGCCTCACACCTGACAGAATGGCTAAGATTAACAACTCAGGAAACAACAGATGTTGGCGAGGATGCAGAGAAAGGGGAACCCTCTTTCACTGTTAGTAGGAATGCAAACTGGCACAGCCACTCTGGAAAGCAGTATGGAGGCTCCCCCCAAAATTAAAAATAGAGCTACCCTATGACCCAGCAATGCACTGCTAGGAATTTATCCAAAGGATACAAAAATGCTGATTGGAAGGGGCACATGCACCCCAATGTTTATAGCAGCGCTATCAACAATAGCCAAATTATGGAAAGAGCCCAAATGTTCATTGACTGATGAATGGATAAAGACATGGTATATATATACAATGGAATATTACTCGGCAACCAGAAAGAATGAAATCCTGCCATTTGCAACAATGTGGGTGGAGCTAGAGTGTATTATGCTAAGCGAAATAAGTCAGGCAAAGAAAGACAAATATCATATGATTTCACTCATATGTGGAATTTAAGAAACATGACAGATGAACACAGGGGAAAGGAAGGAAAAATAAGATAAAAACAGGGGGCAAACCATAAGAGACTCTCAAATACAGAGAACAGACTGAGCGTTGCCGGAGGGGAGGTGGGTGGGGGGATGGGCTAAATGGGTGATGGGCATTAAGGAGGGCACTTGTGGGGAGGGGCACTGGGTGGCATATGTAAGTGATGAATCCCTGGGCTCTACTCCTGAAACCAATACTCCATTGTATGTTAACTAACTTGAATCTAAAAAAAAAAATAAAGAAAAGGGAGCTCTCAGCTTGGAAAACAGCCTACACACACACACACACACACACGCACACAAATACACGCAAAACACGACCTTTGTGCCACCCAATAGTCAAAGAACAACTCTGGACAATGTTCTTCATGAGGAGAGCAGGAAGCAGACACGAAACTCTGTCTGTTGACATATTTAGTCCCCAAGCTGATTGTGTTAATTTCCCAAAACTCTTGCCTTGATGAGAACTAGTGGGGAGGAAAAGGCAACAAACTCTATGGCGTTGTATAATTATACCCACATTTAAAATTTTCTTTTTGTTTCTCATCAAGTGCAAGGCTTAGCATATATCACTGTGCACTAATAGAAGAGAAAATAAAGCAAACAATTAGCCTTGGGGAAAAGATCTAAACTAATGCACAATTCATGAATTTGCTACTCATTCATACCTGCTGTGATTCTAGCAGAGTTGATGAAATACAACCGTAAGTGATTTTGAACCATTTTGATTTAATCTTCTAAAAAAAAAAAACCCTTGGTGTTGAGATTATTTGAAATATGACTTCTTCTTATGGATTGTAATGCAGAATGGTCTTTCTCTGACAGAAATTAAGTTGAATGGTATAATTTGGTACAACCTTCCAAAAGAGCCTGGGGTGATCAAGGCAGTAGTCAGAACTCTGAGTAGCTTCCAATTCAAGCCAGTTTATGCAAAAATGAGAATTTATTGGTTAAGGTTACCAAGTAGAGAAGAAGAAGGGTCTGTATAGCTGGTTATCAGCGATGACTGGAACCAGGAACTTTATCACCCCCTAAATGTGCTTTGTCTCCATTGCCAGCCAGTTCCTACATCAGTTTTATTCTCTCAGGTTAGCTTTTTTTTTTTTATTATATGAAATTTATTGTCAAATTAGTTTCCATACAACACCCAGTGCTCATCCCAAAAGATGCCCTCTTCCATGCCCATCACCTACCCTCCCCTCCCTCCCACCCCCCATCAACCCTCAGTTTGTTCTCACTTTTTAAGAGTCTCTTATGCTTTGGCTCTCTCTCAGATTAGCTTTATAAAACAGGAGGGAAGAGAGCCCATAGGTCCAGCTTGTGTGTTCTTCCCACTCTTACACCCAACGAACGATCTTTTGAGTGCTACGTCTGGGAGACCGAAGACCACCCATGCCCCCACGAAGCTTGCAGAAGCCTTAGAAAAGTGGTTTCTGGGTGTATGCCAGTCACCTAGCATTACCTGGACTAAGTCCAGGAGAAGTAGTTACTACCCACCTGGAGTTTGGAGCCCTTCGTATCTCAAACAAGATTCACGGAAAACCAAATGAAAGGAAGGGAAAGAATTTACAACCATACTTATCTCCCTAAGAAATCAAATGGGCTTAGTTTTGCTAGATTCCCTTCTAGGCCCACAGGCACCTGTGTTGGGGTTGGGGGAGCTCACTACTGAGGCTTTTTTCCTTCTTTCTAAGCAGCTGAGAAATCGACATGGGGACCGGCTGAAAATTATGTATTTGTTTGTAGCTGGTAAAGGAAGGTTGGAAGAAGTGGTTTGGACCGGTTGCCAAAGGGGAGGTTCCACATCACTTCCTCTCAAGTCTATACCATGGGACCTACATGAGAGCTGGGTCTGTAGACCAAGCATTACCTGGTTGGCCACATGGAAGGTCATGACTTGACATATACCCTGGACGAGCAGGAGTCAAAGGACAAAAAGAAGGGAGACTCTCAGTCTTACCTGCAGAAGCTAAGTCCTGAGTCCTGAGCCAGCAGTCCTTAGCACATATGGAAGCAGGAAAGAAAAAGCACCCCCAAAGGGAGCAAGCAGGAAACGTATGTCTGCATGTACGCAGTGATCCTTTCCCTATCTCGTTAATCATACACATAGCCTTTCCTCCCTAGGAACAGAGTCCACACCGACAAAATATTTTTCATAACCCCGACTGCGCTGTAGTTATACCCTTACTTTATACTTTTTTTCCACTGTTTATGTTATAAACATTTTCCGTGTCACTTACGTTGTCTTCCAAATCATAATTATAACTGCATAAATGTCTCATCGTTTAGATAATAACTGCTTCACCAGATAATTTACCTTTATTAGATATTTAGGCGGTTTAGGGGCGCCTGGGTGGCGCAGTCGGTTAAGCGTCCGACTTCAGCCAGGTCACGATCTCGCGGTCCGTGAGTTTGAGCCCCGCGTCAGGCTCTGGGCTGATGGCTCGGAGCCTGGAGCCTGTTTCCGATTCTGTGTCTCCCTCTCCCTCTGCCCCTCCCCCGTTCATGCTCTGTCTCTCTCTGTCCCAAAAATAAATTAAAAATGTTGACAAAAAAAAAAAAAAAAAAAAAAAAGATATTTAGGCGGTTTCTTATTTTTCTATCCTAGATAAACTTAAATGGACATTTTTATGACCATAGTCTATTTTCTCCTTTTGGATTATTCCCTGAGGTTGAATTCTCAGAAGTAAGAACGCTATGCCAAAGGCTGCACATATCCAAACCCAAAATGCTCATTCCAGTCCACATTGCCGCCGGTGACACAGGCATGTGTCAATTTCACCGCAACATTACAGACATCGTGGATAGTCAATAACGTTTTGGTTTTGAATAATTTAATGGCTATAAAAAGCACCTCATTAATGTTTTCTCTTCTATTTCTTTGACTGCTAGAGGGTTTAAATATTTTCCTGAAGGCTTGTTTACTAACAGCACTTCCTTTTATAAACTGTTCCTCTCCATTGTCCATTTACCTGTTGACTGACTCGATGTTTTTCTTGTATAAGCTTCTCAGATTATATAGATATTAACCCTTTGTCATGTGTACTGACAACTTTTTCTCATCTGTTGTCTGCCCTGCTATTTTAACCGTTGTTAAGTGTGTAGAGAGGTTTCGTTTTTACGGCGTGTACATTATCCATTTCTCCCTTGTAACTTCTTCAACAGACCCAAAGCTAACAATGTCACTAGCCTCTTGTCCTGATATCTTTGGGGGGATACAGTCATATATATTAAAAAACAAAACAAAACAAAACAAAAGAACAGACATGTCACGCTTCCAGAAAGGTTTCATGAGGATCAAAGCAACATCGAACTCAATCACAGTTTGTAAAAGAATTAGTTAAGGTTCAAGTTGATTTTTCCTTATTCATGCTGAAAAAGACTTTTTCTCTTTAAGCAACCAAATATGGATCACAGCGGGAAGTATTAACTTCTAACACTTTCCCAAAGAGCACAAACCTTCTGTTATTCCATTCACATAAAATACCAGTTGACAGATGGTATTTGCCAGAAAATAAGGAAGAAAAGCATTTGAGCAGAGATTTAGAAACTGAAAATTCTTTCAAGAAAAGTACCTGTCTATTTGGTTGGATATTTAAGAGATAATAAGTCTAGGGCCAGTGTAGGAAAATGGAAATGTAGGGAGGAAAGGAATTTTGATATGAAGCCTGGTTCAATTTTTAACTAGCTCTGTGACTTTCATCAGCTATCTACCCTCTCTGAGCCTGAGTTTTCTCACAAATTTAATAAGGAGATTGGACTGGATAATTTATTAAATCCAATTTGGTGCTAACATTCTATGATGCTTCACTCATTCATGCATTCAATAAACATTTCTTGAGCCCAAGTGTGGCCAGCACTCGGCGAGTTGCTGGGATTAAATATTAAATAAGAAAGAGCCCTTAATGGGGCGCTTGGGTGGCTCAGTCGGTTAAGCACCCAACTTCGGTTCAGGTCGTGATCTCACAGTTTGTGAGTTCGAGCCCCATGTGGGGCTCTGTGCTGACCGTTCAGAGCCCGGAGCCCGCTTCAGATTCTGTCTTCCTTTCCTTCTGCCTCTCCCCCACTCATGCTCTGTCTCTCTCTCTCTCTCTTTTTCTCTCTCAAATAATAAACAAAAAAATTAAACAAAAAGAAATAGTCCTTATCTTCGCTGATCTTTAGTAAGGAGGAGAGAGACATAAGTAGAACATTGACGTTCCATGCAGTCAGTTCTATCATGGTGGTAGAGAGGCAGAGCGATGCACCAGGGGCTGAGGGACCACAGTAGAGGAACACGCCTCCTCACGCCTTTCTTAGCACAAGCTGAGTTGTCAAGGGGAAGATTTCTGTGGGAGATGACACCAAACTGAACCCTGAGTATGAATAAGATTTAGTAAAAGGAGAGAAGAGGTGCGAGCTTATGAGGCAGTCCATGCGGAAGAATCAGTGGGCAGAAAGGCTAAAAAGCACAAAACAGCAGGAAGCACAACTTTTGATGGGCAACTTAGAGCGTGAGGCACAGACCCCAGTCTAGAGGATGGGGCTCAGCTCTTGGAGGACCCTTTGTGTTAAGCCAAGGATCTGGAATTTCTTCTTTAAGAAATGGAGAGCCATCACGCGATTGCAGGCATGAGGATACCACGGTCAGATTTGTATTCTGATAGAAGCACGTATGGTGAGTTGAAGGGGAGTACAAGTGGAGGCAGGGTCAAGTAGTATACTGAAAAGCTATTGTCACAATCGAGGTGTGAGCCCACAGGCTTAAATGAGGACAGCACGGGTGGCTGAATATGGTTGTTCAGGTTGTTTACTGCACCAGGGTGCCTGGATGAGGGGACAAATGGGAGCTGAGATGTAGTCTGTGCTCTAGCCGCCAAGTCTGTGCCTTGGTAAGAGCCTTTACCCTTCTAGAGAAAGAGACACTGTGTTCTAATTCACAGCAAGAAGTCATAAGGGCTAGCGCTGACCCTAAGGGTAGTGGTCATAGGCATGGAAGTAGATTATATTTAGGATGGATATAGACAGGACTTTTTAAAAAGCACTGTTAGTATTGAAGAATCCAACTATTTGGTATTTCGAAATATATCATCTTAAAAAATAAAATGTATTGGGTGGCAGTTATCTTTCTCCTCATTAAATTTGCCTAAGTTCTGAAGTATATCAAAATGCAGTTCATTTATTTAAGAAAAACTACCAGACAGAGTGCTTCATGGTCTTTTAGTGCATTCACTTGCTTTGTTGCTTTTGATTTTCACACAAACCTTCTAATGAAGGCAGAGCAGACGGCCTTATTCCCTTTTTGTAATTGGATAAACTTGGGATCAGAAAAGCGAGGAGACGTGGCTGTGGTCATGCACATAGACTCCGATACGACACAAGAACCCAGTTCCCAGGGCCCGAGGCCGGGGCTAGTCATTCATGGCAACTGGCCTCCGTGACTACTCTGCCTATTGTCATCTCACTGCTCAACTAGCCTGAGAGATACCATAGCTGAAAATGCCTATAGCAACTTTCAGTAATCAGCATGTAGACGTCATACTGATACGTAGAGTTCATGAGTTAAGACCGTTTTTTCCACCAGAAAAAAAGTCCCAAGTGTCCGTCCCAATAGACTGAGGCTGACTGAATTGGAGGAAGCGCCATTTCTCTGGCATTCATGGAGGCATCGGTGCCTTTGGCTCCTGCATTAATGGTTTCGCGTTGTGTACACAAATCACTCCAAACCTTAGTGACTTGAAACAGCCAATAATCATTTATTATTGCTCGTGGCTTCTGGGGGTCAAGACCTTAGGGCACAATGAGAATAACTGATCCCTTCTCTGCAATGCCTGGGGCCTCAGCTAGTGCTTGGTGCCAGCTGGAAGCCGATGGCCCAGCTGCTGTGCTCCACCAGAACACGACCGGGTAGCCTGGGCTTCCTCACAACGTGGTGGCTGAGCCCCAGAGGGAGAGACAGACAGACGTAGAGAGACACAGAGAGAGGGATGGCAGAGAGAGAAAGAGTACACAATGATATTGTTTTTATAATCTAGCCAAGGAAGTCATAACGATGGTATCATCACTTCTGTCATAGTCTGTGGGTCATGGCAGCCACAACCCCCCCCCCCCGCCCCATATTCAAGAGAAGGAAACCTCTTGGTGGGAAGAGTGTCAGTCACGTTGTAAGAAGATTATGCGGAATGGGATAAATACATGGATGCTGGAATATCTAGGAGAATACAGTCTGCTGCCGTCCTTTATGCCATTTCTCCTCCCACCTTTCCTTTCTGTGTTCTAAGGACCGAGTAGCTAACGTCCCAGAGCCAGAGCCTCTAGCGGTCTATCAGCTGGCATCGTGGGACTATATCAAGAGATGACTTGGGTTCACTGATGTTCAAAAGCTAAGCCTTGATTTCCAAAATTGTCTGTAACAATGTCAATTCTACTAGTAAAGCAGGCTGTGCAAATCCACACGCGTCCTTCAATTTTCCAAAAACCCAAACTGAGACCATTCCAAAGCCAATGAGGAACCAAAGCATAATATGCAAGTTTCACTTTGCTCTGTCCCAAAACAAGACGTGAGAATGGCCTTGAGGCCTAAGCAGACTGTAGTTACGACGGAATCATCATAAAAGGCAGACAAAATTTAACAAGTGCATGTAGCTGGATAGGCAACATGTTGTAACAGTCTACATCACCTTCGAAGTTGAGAGCTCTTTAACACAAGGGTTGTAACTCATCTGGATGATGATGATATTTATAACAGTAAAAATACCTTGTATTTACTCACATGGTCTGATTCATCTTAATCTCCACAGGATCTGGTACAAGCCATAGCATTCAGTAGGTGTGTTGGTTAGGGTTCTCTAGAGAAACAGAATCAACAGGAGATTTTATGTATTTTATGATTTTGCGGATATGTATATGTGTGTGTGTGTATACATATATACATACAAGATATTGATTATAAATACATGTTTATAAAAAATATATAAAGAGATTTATTATAAGAAATTGGCTTGCATAATTAGGGAGGCTAAGTCCAAAGAGACAGTCAGCAAGCCGGAGACCCAGGAGAGTCGATGATGCAGTTCCCGTCCAAGTCTGAAAGCCCAAGAACCAGGAGAGCTGATGGTGTAAGTTCCAGTCCAAAAACCTATGGCTCAAGACCCAAGAAGAATTAATGTTTCAGTTCAAGTCCAAAGGCAGAAAAAGACTGATGTCCCAGCTCTGCAGTGAGGCAGGGAGAGCTCCCTTTTACCCATGAGAGGGTCAGGTTTTTTTCTTCTATTCAGGCTTTCAACTAATTAAACAAGGCCCACCCACATGATGGAGGGCAATCTGCCTTACTCATTCAGACGGTAATCTCATCCATAGATACCCTTACAGCCACACCCAGAATCACGTTTGACTAAATATCTTGGCATCCCGTGCCCCACTCAGGTGGACCCATAAAATTATCACAACAGGTCTACCACAAATAATTATGAAATTAATGGATTCAACAAGCAGTCCTCAGTACCTACTATGTGCCAAGCGCTGCATAAGCTGTAAGACATGGCTCCTGCCCTTATGGGTCTCACAATTTAGTGGGAAAGGCAAACAAGCCTATTAGAATAATGGACTATGACGAAGGCTTCGGTAGGGGTAAGCCCAGCGTGCTCTGGAAGGTACAAAGAATGTGAGCTTCCATCTCAAACTCTGTGGTGGGGGGGGGAGAATGAAGAAAGTCGTCACAGAGGAGGTGACATATCATAATCCTGTGGTAGAAGTCAGTAGACCAAAAGGAACAGGAGCAAGGGGGAGGAAATAGCATTCCTGGTAGCCAGAAAAAGAAGTGCAAGGTCTAATAAGTGCATTTGGGTTGCTATATTAGGATTGTGAGCATTCTCCAGAAACACAGAATAGGGTGTGTGTGTGTGTGTGTGTGTGTGTGCACACGCACGCACGTGCATGTGGGGGCGGGGGGAGAAAGAGAGGATGAGAGCGAGCGAGAGAGATTTTAAGGAATTGCTTCATACAGTTGCAGAGGTTGGCAAGTCTAAATCTTCAGGGTATACCAGCAGGCTGGAGACGCGGGGAAGAGTTGGTGTGGCAGCTCAAGTCCAGTTCAAGGGCAGTCTGCTGGCACAATTTCTTCCTGCCCAGGGGATGTCCGTCTTTTCTATGAAGGCCCACCTATGCTATGGAGGGTAATCTGCTTCACTCAGAGCCTACTGATAGAAGCTTTCATCTCATGTCAAAATACCTTCGCAGAAAAATATAGAATAACGTTTGCCCAAATACCTGCATACCGTGGCCTAGCCGAGTCGACACTGAAGACAGAGATAGGTGATGGTAAACCAGAGATAATTTGGAGGTAGAGGTCCCAAGAACCGGTCACGCATTTGATGCGTTCAGGAGGGAGAAGGAGCCTAGAGTGACACCCAGTTTGCTGGCTGGGGCCCTGGGTGGATAGAGATTTCCTTGGAGGAATCCTGGGCGGAGGAGGAGGTTTGAGGGACATGACGACGGATTCATCTTGTACCTGTTGACTTTGAGAGCCTATGAGACGCTAGCTGGAGGGGCCATGCGGTAGACAGGTGTATAACTCTATCCTGTCTAAAACAGTGAAAGGGTTTTTACCCTAGCGTGATTCATCTGCCTTTTCCTCCTCATCAGGAAAGTACGCTTGTTGTGAACTCCTCCTAATATTACTATGATCTGATGATTGCCCTCCTCTCTGGATTCACTATGGATGCGATCTAGAATGACACCACAGAGCTGCCCACGCTAGTAACAATCACAACAATTTCCTGAATCCCCTTGAAATTTTGAGATTCAAATAATAGAATATGGGGGCACCTGGCGGGCTCAGTCGGTGGAGCATGGGACCCTTGATCTCGGGGTTGTGAGTTCGAGCCCCACGTTGCGGGTAGAGATTACCTAAAACGAAAATCTTAAAAAAGAAAGAAAGAAAAGAATAGAATAATAGAACATAGATTTTTTTTTTTTTTTGTACTAGATTCCAAACCATTCCCATTGTCTCCAGAGTCCTGGAAAATTATTTGACTCAGGTGATGTCAACTGGGCTCCCAGGGTCCTACATTTCATCCGTACCAAGCCAGGGGGCCCTTTTTAAATGTAAATAAGGTTGTTAGTCCTGTGCTCGAAACCCTCCCCTGGCTCCCCATTTCATTCTGAGTAAAAGCCAAAGCCCTTAATAATGACCCAGAAAAATGACCCAGAAGTGACAGAAGCTCCGTCCCGAGCTAGTCCTCCAATCTTATTCCACTGTGCCCCCACTGCTTCTGCTCTAGCCTCAGTGGCCTCCTTGCTGTTTCACAAATGTGCTGGGTTCGCGTCTATCTCTGGGTCTTTGTACTTGCTTTCCTTCAGCCCGGAATGCTCTTCTGCCAAACAGCGTCCTAAATGCTTTCAGTCTGTATGCTCATGTCACCTCCTCTGAGAGGCCCTCCCTGATCGCCCTAAATAGATCTTGCCTAAGTGTGTCAAATTCAACACCTCTCCCTCTCCGCCACCCCACAAGCACGCAGATTCAGTCATTTCTCTCCGAAAGGAGAGTTCCTTGGCAGAAACCGATGTTATTTAACAAAAGGTCTCCTGGGATACAGCGGTCTGGTGGGATGGGAATAGGGCTCACCAGTAGGAGGAGGATGGAGTCAGCCTTCTTTGGGGCAGAGGTGGCCTGGTCCTGCCTGGACCTCATTCCCACTTCTAGTAGCTTGTCTTGTCCTAGAGGGAGTCAGGACCACGGGACCTCCGGTTCCTCTTTTTTCTCCCGGAGGCCCAGAGCCTTATCATTGCTTTCCTCGGCACTGTCGTAATCATGTTTTCATCCATTTGTAGTTCTTCAAACAGAGGAGGACACAAGGTATCCTTCGAGAGGGGGGCCCCAAATCTCCCCGGAATGAAGGGTGGTTGTCCCGGCTCAGAAGCCATTTGGGGGTTGTAACAGGAGAGGGTACCACCTCTGGTCTAGCTCTGTCACTCACCGTCTCAGGAGGCTAGGTCTTATTTCCCATTTGAGCCTCTGAAAATAAATGTTCTCCTCTCGACTCCTAGAGAATATGGGTCTATTCTTTAGCTGACATTTATGTTCCCTGCCAGCAACTCATTAGATATGCTAGAGAAAGAAAAACAGGGGGCGAGGGGGGAGGTGGGGGGGCCGCGGGGAATGGGCCAAAAGGACGGGCTGTCCTGGAACATTTCATTGGCGTTAGGCTCTCTTCTCATCAGGTATCCTCTCCCGTTGGACGCCCCCCCCCCAGCCCCATCATGATCCCTGTGACCTCAGTCTAACAAACACACCATTATAATCGAGGAGCTTTTTACAATTGTTTGAGCGCATTAGGAGATGGCTTAACAACTTGGCTATTACATTCAACCGAGACTATTCAAATTATAAATAATGCTTCATCCCTAGCTCTTTCCATTTTAATTTCTCACACACGTACAGTATCTCTGCTTGCCCGAATGACAGCCCGCTATCAGTGAGCACACACAGGTAGGGGAAGAAAATGCCCAGAAGAGAAAATGAAACTTGCCGAGAAGTTCAACACGCATGCCTCCTTGCAGAGTCTGATCTTGGAAGAGGGAATGCTTTCGCTTCGAGTTGGAAATCTAGGACAGTGCATCTCTCAGAAATGCCAATTCCACATCCCGCAGCCAGTTGGCTTCTCCAAACTAGTCAGCTACTTTATACCTCTACGGTTTTCCCAAGGGACTCCCCGTACCTGGAGTGCCCCCTCTGGAGGGGCCTCCCTTTTCTGGTCTACCTAGCAAACATCCACTTTTCTTTCAAGACTCAAGTCCTGCCTCCTCTGGAAAACCCTTCAGTAATCTTCAAAGACTGGTTTTATTTTCATGCACCTGCCACATTTTAAAACTTCTCATCTTGAAATACTTTTATATTGACAGAAGAGTTGCAAAGATAGTAGTTTCCATAAACCCTCCACTCAGCTTCCTCTCATGTTGACATCTTCCGAAGTCACTGTGCAGTCATCAAAACTAAGAAATTTACACGGTTATGATACTTCTAAGTCACTACAGAGCTTATTCTCGTGGCACCAGATTTTCCACCCGTGTTCTTTTTCTGTTCCAAGATCCGATCCAAGGTCCCACGTTAGCTGTCCTGTTTGCTTAGCTTCTGCCAATCTATCACGGTTCCTTGTTTTTCATGACCTTGACACTTCTGAAGAGTCGTGGTCAGGTATTTTTCACAGTGTCATGTTTCTTCACTGTAAAGTTATTATCTTTCCCTTTTCATATTACATTCATTAGAAGTAAGTCACTAGGTCCAGTCCACACTCAAGAAGGGAGGAATGAAGTTACTCTTCCTGGAGGCAGGAGCATCAAATAGTTTGTGGACATTTGTTAAAACCACCACAGTAAGGGGCGCCTGGCTGGCTCCGTTGGTAGAGCATACGACTCTTGATCCAAGGGTCCTGAGTTCAAGCCCCAACTTGGGTGTGGAGCCTACTTTAAAAAACCCACCACTGTAACGGACAAATATCCGGGGGGATACTTTGAGGCTATGCAGATACCTGTTTCACCTATTAACTAACTTTAGCATCCAGCATTATCTTGCCTGCAGCACGTATCACTAGAATGTTCTAATAGCAATTTTACATTTCTCTCATTCCTTCCATGTATTTATTTTTTTTAATGTCTATTTTTGAGACAGACAGAGCATGCGTGTGGGAGGGGCAGAGAGAGACGGAGACACAGAATCCGAAGCAGGCTCTAGGCTGTGAGCTGTCAGCACAGAGCCCGACACGGGGCTTGAACCCACGAGCGGTGAGATCCATGGCCTGAGCTGGAGGTGGACATTTAACCGACTGAACCACCCAGGCACCCCAGCTTCCATATATTTAATTGGAATCCCTCTGTAAGGAAGATCTGTCCCTTCTTCCCATTTATTTATCCAATCATGTGGACTTACGGGTATTTGGATTATACCCTGGGTTATAATCCAATACCATTGCAATTTATTTTGCTGCTTAAATTTTCATGTGTTGGACATAGGAGCTATGTTAGTTTGGTTCTTGCTTTAACATTACCTATAATATTTTTACTACATTTGCCTGGGCATGTGTCCATCTCTTCCGATTAGCTTGTAAGTCCTTGGAGACAAACATATTGTCTTATTTATCTTTGTGTCCCTAGTGGTGAATCTTTGTGTCCCAATGCCAGATACATAGTAGGTCCTTGATCAAAGCCTGTTCAGTGAATCAGAAGAGCCGTGAAATGGGAATGGGAACATTTTCTAACTAGTGAAGGAATCCACGATTTGAGTCCCACGTAAGCCTATCCGAAGCCACGGGAAACGTGGATCCAGCGTTGTCTGTAAAGAGTTCATCGGTTTTAATTGGATATCATCTAACATAACCTTTGACCAATTTGCGAACAGAGGTGGTTTTGTTGAACGGATGAGCAGAGATCGAATGTCTGAAATCGTACAAATGCCATCACAATCATGGCCTTCCAGGTCGGACACGTGCTTTGTGAATAGCGCTCAGAAGCCATCTGTACAGCTTCCATGAACACGGGGCCCTCACAAGCTCCTTCTGACTGGGCATTTGTCACTGGCGCCCCAGACAGGATCGGGAGAGTGGTATAGATTTTAAAGGAAGGCTATTCAGCCAGTCAGAACGTTTGGCCAAGAGACTTCACACTTGGAGGTAATATCCCCTACATATCCACATTGCAGCGTTTCTGACCTTAATTTTCATTTTTGGTTTACATTATTCTGGGAGAAAAAAAAAACAGAGAGTGGCAGAATTTTGGAAAATCTCTGATTCTCATCCATTTTTGTCTTTGGTGATCTACCACTGATCCAGACTTCCTGACAGAAAGCTTAAAGCTCCTAAAGGCAAAGCCGTATGAAACTGGGCCAGGGCGTTCTTGGTCCCTGCCCAGGTATTAAAGAGCTAGAAAAACCTGAACTTAGGCCAACCCACAGCTACTCTAATCTTTCAGCATCCAGAAGAGGAAGATAACCAACGATCTTTGGGGCAGTGGGAAAACCTTTCGAGAACAGTAGGAGACTATGGGAGTCGGTCAGAATTGAACTGGAATCTTCTTAACCTCTCGCTTGCTGTATCATCTTGAAGAAATCACTTACCTCTCAAAGCCACAGTTGCTTCGTATATAAAATGGTGATGACAAGTGCCAACTCCTAGTGGAGAGCTTGACTCACAGTAGGTGCTCAAGGGAGGACACCTGTCATGAACGTGTCCCGGAGGCTCAACACATATCCTCCCGGTGCTCCCTGTTATGATTTCGAGTCCTTATCTAATCTGCAATAAATACTTGGGGATGTAGAAGCAATTAGCAAGCCTTCCTTCATACACTCCCCACCCCCCCAAAGCCCCCCGGCCTGCAACCTTTTTTTCTAGTCTCGGATCATGTTCGTAACTCTCCGCAAAATGGCTCCCAAAAATCGCCAAGTTGGTACCGGCTGCAAAAGCCTCCAAAATCAGCCTCCCGCTTGCATTTATTGTCCTCTCTCCAGACCATCCTGTGGCTCTTTTGACAATACACCGCGTCCCCACCGCTTGTTCTAGTACAATGGGGTGAAGTCTCTGGTGTTTGCCCTTAGGTAGCCATGTCGCTTCCTGATCAAGTGTTACAAGTTTTGTTTTGTTTTGTTTTGTTTTGTCAAAGGAGAGATGGAGAGAAAAGGCACTCCTCATCAGCCAGAATCCCAAGAAGAGAAATCCTTCCCCCACCCCCCAAGGGGAACTTGGGGAACCTGGAAACCTGATTAGAATGCAATGATTAGTCTGGATTGTTGTTGACTTCTGAGTAGCACGCGTCTAAGATCCCAGAGCTCTAGCATGCATTTCAGCTTCTTCTATACCCAGTCCTCTGCCCAGTCAGGCTGCTGGAGACGAATCTTCAGGAACAAGCCTTCAGGTCAGACTCTGGCTAGCATAGCACTGAAGATCCCATAAGCTGACGATAAATAATAAAAACATATCATAAGCACCTATAAAAGTTACATGGCCTGACCTCATGCCGTGCAAGATAGAACTCCTGTAATCAGGACCCAGTTAGCCATTTTTAGGACACGAGTTCCCTGCCATCAATCGTGTGTCCACTACTGTGGTTTGATCTGTGCGGCTGAGAAGAAAGTTGGTAAATGGCAGGATATCTGTCTCCGAATATCGGAGGAGAAACCATAAAAGGAAGAGCTAGAAATTATTCAGTGTGGTCAGTGGGGCAAGAAAGAGATTACAGAGCTTAAATTGTGTTTTTCCAAGCGTCAGGCTAGCTGCATCATTAATGAAAACAGCATGTAACAAAAGGTGAAACAAAGGGCATTCTCGAGGCTCATCATTAAAATAATTTCACCACCTTATATTTGGAAGGCAAGTTAGTGAGGGATAGAAGGCTACAAGCTGCCTTGTAAGATGAGTCTCCAGAACTGGGGGACAAGGTCAGGCAGTGTCACTCTGGGATAATAAGAATTGAAAACGAAATAGATGGGGTTAGCCATCTGTGGAAATCTTTTCAGAAGCAACCAACCCTAAGAGATGCCTTGAAAATGTGTTGCTAATGAAATGAAAGCAAGTCCCTAAAATTTCCTCAGGAAGATGCCAATCAAAATGTCACGCATTTAGGATCTGCTGTGATCTCAGAATTGGTCATTAGATTGGGAGTCTGTAAGAGCCGGAAGCCTACACGTACTTGTTGAGTGACCTTGGGCAAGTTCTCTGACCTCTCTGAGACTCAGTTTCTTCATTTGCAACATAGTAAAGGCCAATACCTACCAGATAGACCTGCTGTGTTATAGGAAAACATTCATTCAAAAATGCCTTGTAAATTATAAGGGCCGTAAAATATTCATTGGAGGAGGAGGAGGAGGAGGAAAGTGACAAAATGGCGAACGGGCGTGGGCTATGGGAAAAGAAGAACTACGGTGGATGTTCCTTTTCACCAATTGTGACCCGGCTTCCCTGCCCGATTCAGGAATATCTTAGGACACTTCTGTCCCCTGCCTATCTCCTTTAAACCCTCTTGGCCACAATTACCCGTGATTTGTTGTCCAAAGTCCCCACTCATTTCAGTCATTCCTTCCCCCTGGAGACAAGTGTCTTCCCTTACTGTTCCAAGGCCTCCCCTCTTGTACTTTCTTTCCCGCCTTTCCTCCTTTTCTTTTTCCCCACTATTTTCCTTTTGCTTATTCCTCCCCTAAAATGCATATGCACGTAAAATAAGTCAGGTCAAAAGTATGTGCCTTTGGTCAGGTCAATAACCTTCGCTTTTGCTCTGAAGTCCCCTCAGCCCCTGGTGGGGTAGAGACCCTTCTAGTTCGTGTATTTAGTTTAGGGCTGACGGTGCTACAGTCGCAAGAGATCACCAAGTCTCTCTACAATGTGGTATTTTTTTTTTAATTTATTTTGTTAAAGTTTTTTTTTTTTAATGTTTATTTATTTTTGAGAGACAGAGAGTGCAAGCAGGGGAGGAGCAGAGAGAGAGGGAGACACAGAATCCGAAGCAGGCTCCAGGCTCTGAGCTGTGAGTATGGAGCCCGATGCGGGGCTCGATGCGGGGCTCGAACTCCTGAACCGCGAGATCATAACCTGAGCCGAAGTCGGACGCTTAACCGACTGAGCCACCCAGGCGCCCCCCAAGCGTGCACACATCTTCTACCCATGCTTACATCCCGACCAGGTCTTTTGTAAGTCCTGCTCTAGATCTGTCGAGATTGTCAATACACAGAATTCCCTTTGAATATTTTGGAAAACCCTCGAGACACGATTCTGCACTGGAAAGAACATGACACCAAGAAATCAGGGGAACTGGGTTCACGTTCTCAGGATACCAGTAACTAGCTATGTGACCTTGGGCAAATCACGTTATCTGTTGAACCTGTTTCCTCACCTGTAAAGTCGGGATGGTCCCTGCTTCCCGGCTTGTGTCACAGAGCTCTTGCAAGGATGTTACAGCGTCTTACACGTGTGCCTCTCATAGCACGTATTACATTGTGCTTTCATTTTTGTTTTTATTTATCGGTGTTTCCCGAGGGCAGGACCCCACCACACGCCCATAACGTGGCAGAAGGCCAGGCACACGGTAGGTTCTCAGTGATATTTGTTGAAAGAACGAGCACATGAGTGCATAAGACAATGATGGTGAAAGTGCTCTGTGAATATAAAAACGTATTCGGGGCGCCTGGGTGGCTCGGTTGGTTAAGCATCTGAGTCTTGATTTCAGCTCAGGTCACGATCTTGCGGTTCATGCGATCGAGCCCCGGGTCGGGCTCCATGCTGACAGTGTGGAGACCGCTTAGGATTTCCTCTCCATCTCTCTCTCTCTGTCCCCGCTCCTTAAAATAAATAAATACACAGACAAAAAAATGACATTCAAAATGGCATCAGAATATTTTAGTGAGGCAAATATCATAGGCATCTGCGTGCCCATTTTACAGATGGATAAATATACTCAGAGGGACAAAGTCCAAGGTGACACAACGAGCTGGCGAAGGAGGAAGGAAGAGCCCCCACCTCTTAACACCTCGTCCAGCTCATTTTCCACTCTAGTTCGCGGTCTAATTTTGCCAACAGTATTGTTATTCTTACTGGTTGGAGTTTTCACATATCCTACCCTGGACCTTGTGGGATGACTGTAAGGGAATCCATCAGGCCAGTGCAAAAGGACACAACTTTTCTTTTTTTTAATTTTTTTTTAACGTTTATTGTTTGAGAGACAGAGACAGAGCGTGGGCGGGGAGGGGCAGAGAGAGAGAGAGAGAGAGAGAGAGAGAGGGAGACGCAGAATCCGAAGCAGGCTCCCCTCTGAGCTGTGAGCACGGAGCCCGACGCGGGGCTCGAACCCACGAACCGCGAGCTCACGCCCCGAGCCGAAGTCGGACGCTCGACTCCGACCGAGCCACCCAGGAGCCCCTTTTAAATAATTACTTAAGGAAATAACTAAGGTCAAAAATATTTGCAGGGGTGACTGCGGATAATCAGACAACGGACGGGAAGCCAGCCTCTTGTAGCCATTTCTCCCCCCGCTCAGGAAGCCAAGTTGCTTGCCTTTATTTTATTAAGAAACTGTTACCCTAGGATTTTTTTTTTTTCCAGCTAGAACGGATGCTAAAGGGGCAGCAATCACCTTTATGAAACAAGTGTAGGACAGCTTTCAGGAGCCCTGCAATTGCAATGTGGTGTCTCAATCAATTACATTGAAACAGCAGCAGCTGCAGAGGCGTTGTTGCCATAGAAACACAATAAGCGTAGCTTATAGAAGTGGACAACAGGACCCAAGCGCCCCACGCACTTCTATGTGAAGATGGTTCAGAGCATAATTATGCCAACTCATGCCACACTTAAGTACGCCCAGTCCCCAAAATCTTCCGTCCCGTTCCCTTTTGCGACCCTATTACAGCAGACAGACTGAGTAGCCCAACCTCCGTGGGCTCCCAGAAAACCCTGTGTTGGATTCAGTTCCATACTTGAGCACATCATCCTTTCTGCTGCACTGTCACCCTCCTGTCCTAAAGAGGCCCTCACCTCTTCTCATCTGCGCTCTCGCCATAACCCCTTGGGGGTTCGCCCGCTCTATTTTTGCAGCACCTACAGCCCTTCCTTCACCCTGTTCCCCGAGTGAGTGATCTTTCTGAAAATCAAATATTTGCTCCCGGGCATTCACCAGGCATCCTGGTGTATCGGGAGCTCTGAGAAGAGTCCGGAAGGAGGGGGCGCCGGGGCGGCTCAGTCGGTTGAGCGTCCGGCTTCGCTCAGGTCAGGATGTCAGCTGTGGGCCACTTTCCAAAACACGGTTGGGTAAGATGTCAGCAGCTGATTCGTTTCTTAGACCCATGTTCTTTTTCAGTTACAAGTTGCCTTAAAAAAAAAAAAACAAAAACAACCTTCAGTTCTTATAGTTTTTAGTTTGTGTACTTGAAATTTTATTCATGAATAAACTTGATTTTATGGAGAAGTTTTCGACTCACAGCAAAATCAAGTGATAAACATAGTTCCCACATACCCTTGCCCCCACACATGTACAACCTCCTTCCTACGACATCTTGCACCAGAATCGTACATTTGTTACAACTGATGAACCTACATTGACACATCATTATCACCCAAAGTCTGTGGTTTACATTAGAGCTCACTCTTGAGTGTACCTTAAATTTTCACTGTGAATTAAAGTTCCCTGTCAGTTTCCAAGCTCTCGTGGGATGGTTCTTTTATTTAAAATAGGAGCACCAAGCAGTCTATTTTAAGAATCGGGTTTTCAAGACTCAACAGAGGCTTTTATGAAGAATCTGACTATACCGGGAGCCTGTTCATACAACAACACCTCAGGGAATCGGTTGATTCCCACTTCCCACAGAGCTGAAGGTTAATCCTTTGCTACCATCAAGAGCATGACCCCAAGGAACAGTACACAAACAGAAGAGATGAGCGCTGAGAAGTGAAGGAACGGCACGCGCTACGGACTGAATTGGGTTCCCCGCAAATTCATGTGTTGAAGCCCTAACCCTCCATGTGACGATCTTGGAGACAGGGTCTTCAAGGAGGTGACTGAGGCTAAATGAGGTCTTAAGGATGGAGCCTTGGTTCAATGGAACCCTAATAAGAGAGGCAGAGTCCCCTGCACACTCTCCCACAGGAAGACACTCCTCACCGCGACCCAACCATGCTGGCACCATGATCTCAAACTTCTGGCCTCCAGAAACCGTAGGAAATACATTTCCATTGCTTAAGTCACCCAGTCTATGATTTCTTAACGGCGGCCCGAGCAGACCAATGCAGCATCCAAGCAGAGAGAACAGCCGATACAAAGGTAAAAGCATCATAAGGAAAGGGTCTGCAAAGAGTACTGAGTGATGAGGCCAGACGGTGAAAACCCTTTATATCATTCTAAGGGCTTTTGAAAGCCTGTAGAATTCAGTCCAGTGTGTCCTTTTCAGCAGTAGTTATGGAATTTTAGGAAATATTTGTAAGAAAAACCAGTCAGGAAATGGGGCTGGAACCAGTGAAAGCTCCAGGAATTGATTCTTTTTTTTTTAAGTTTTTATTTTAATTCCAGCAGAGTTAACACACAGTGTAATATTCGCTTCAGGTGTACAATATAGTGATTCAGCACTTCCACACGTCACCCGGGGCTCATCGCGGCAAATGCCCTCCTTGGTCCCCGTCACCTGTTTCACCCATCCCCCACTCCCTCCCCTCCAGTGACCATCGGTTTGTTCTCTATAGTAGTCTTCTTGGTTTCTCTCTCCTTCTCTCTCCCTCTCTCTCTCTCCTTTGCTCATTTGTTTTGTTTCTTAAATTCCACGAGTGAAATCTTACCGTGTTTGTCTTTCTCTGACTTATTTCGCTTAGCTTAATACTCTCTAGCCCCGTCCCTGTCGTTGCAAATGGCAAGATTTCATTCTTTTTGATGGCCGAGTAATATTCCATTGGATATGGGTACCACCTTTCTTTATCCATTCACCAATGGATGGACATTTGGGCTGCTTCCATATCTTGGCTATTGTAAATAAGGCCGCCATAAATATCGGGGTGTATGTATTCCCTTGAATTAGTGTTTTTGTCTTCTTTGGGTAAATACCCAGAATACGCAGTAGTGCAATTGCTTGGTCATAAGGGAGTTCCATTTTTAACTTTTGAGGACCCTCCCTACTGTCTTCCACAGTGGCTGCACCAGTTTGCATTCCCAACAACGGTTCACGAGCACTCCTTTTTCTCCACATCCTCGCCAACACTTGTTGTTCAGGAACTGATTCTTTTTTTTTTTTTTTTTTTAAACGCAAGATTGATAAAGAATGTTCTGGTTTTCAGGAGTGGAATCTTCAGGGCCCACATCATCTCTGAACTGAGTCATCATGACAGCTTCTTTTTTTTTTTTTTTTTTTTTTTAATTTTTTTTTCAACGTTTTTTATTTATTTTTGGGACAGAGAGAGACAGAGCATGAACGGGGGAGGGGCAGAGAGAGAGGGAGACACAGAATCGGAAACAGGCTCCAGGCTCCGAGCCATCAGCCCAGAGCCTGACGCGGGGCTCGAACTCACAGACCGCGAGATCGTGACCTGGCTAAAGTCGGACGCTTAACCGACTGCGCCACCAGGTGCCCCCATGACAGCTTCTTAACTGTTCTCCCCACATCCAGTCTTTTCCCCTCCCACGTCTGACAACCCATTTTGTTCTATTGCAGCTAGAGCTGGAAATCAATGGTTCTCAAAATTGAGTATGCATCAGAATTGCCTAGAGGGCCGGTTAAAACACCGATTTCCGGGCCCACTCCCACAGGCTCTGCACCAGCCGGTCTGGGGGCAAGTCTGAGAATCTGTACTTCTAAAAGCTCCCAGGTGATGCTTTTGCTGGCAGACCTTGGACCATACTTTGAAGACCCCTGATAGACAAATCTGACCAGGCACCTGCTAAAAACTCCTTCATATTTCCTGAGTGCCTTAGGATAAAGTCGTTAATCTGGCTAACAAGGTTCTAATCATCCTGCCCTTGCTCTTTTCCTCTGCCTCGTATCTCATCCCTTCCCTTGTTCAACTGCTTGATGGTCTCTATTCTGCTTGTTTCATGCTTCCATGACTTCGCATGCATTTTTCCATTGGTCCGGAACTCCCAACAGAAGCCTTTCTATTAACGTCAAATTAACCCCTATTTGTGTTCTTAAGTGTTTATTTTGGAGAGAGAGGGTGCGCACAAGCGGGGGAGGGGCAAAAAGAGAGGGGGACAGAGGATCCAAATCCGAAGCAGGCTCTGCGCTGACAGCAGCGAGCCCAAACGGTGAGATCATGGCCTGAGCCGAAGTCGGATGCTCGACCAACTGAGCCACCCAGGCGCCCCACTCCCTATCTATTTTTAAAACCCAACATACTACAACCTACATGAATCCTGTTCTCAATGACAACAAATCTTCCAGAGACGCCCTTGATCTGTTGTACTGACCATGTGGCAGGGTAAATACTTGCACGTTTGCTTCCTCCTTTGTTTTTTTTTAAGTTTATTTATTTATTTATTTTAGAAAGAGTGCAAGAGCAGGTGGGGGAGGGGCAGAGAGAGAGAGGGAGGCAGAGAGAATCCCAAGCAGAGCCCAGAACCCAACGCGGGGCTCAAACTCATGAACTGTGAGGTCGTGACCTGGGGCCGCGACCAACAGTCTGATGCTTAGCCGACTGAGCCACCCAGGCGCCCCGGTTTTCCCCTTTAGAACATGGGCATGTTGAAGGACATGATCTTGTATTTCATCCATTTATCTGTTTTCCCAGCGCCTAGCACAGTGCCCTCCACGTAGGGTGCGTTCAAGGAGAGCAGGGTAAATAAGAAAATAAATAAGTACGTAGGCTCGGGCTTTGGTAAAGACCACACTCCACTGCTCTGATTCATCTCCTCAACGACCTGTGAGGTAGGTACCATTAGAAGACCCATTGTACAGATGAGGAAACTGAGTCTCAGAAGTTAAGTCATCTGCCCAAAGTCACGCAGCGAGTGAGTGATGAGCCATGGCTGGGACCTACATACGTCTGACTCCAACGTGTGCGGTCTCAACCACTACCCTCTACATAATGTCCAAATGACTGGCTACATAAGAAACCAAACATCCTGCGAGCGGCACCCAAGTAGGAAGTAGAAGAGGCCATTCCAGAAGCCATATACGCAATGGCGCTTACGGCTACTAGGCCCTTGCAACGGGTCTGAGAAACGCTCCTTTCCCTAGGACATCAAAATACAATACACACACATACACCCGCAGACAGGCACACACGCACAGTAAAAATGTCTCTCATCGTTTCCCTTGGTCAGAATTAGAGCCTCGCAGAGAACTGTAGGTAGTTTTTTTCCCAGAGGTTTGCCTACCGCATTCAGACAAACCCAGTCTGTGGATGCATTGCTGTTGATAGTTGTAAACACCGAATATATAAAGGTGGTATGAATTTCATCAATTAGCTAGGCTTTGGGGGGTGGGTGGGAAATAAGTCAGCTCTCTGGCTCATTAATTCAATTCAAGTGTTTCAGCTATGGCTTATTATAGCCCCTGAATGGGTGCGTGCACTTTCAGCAATGCAGAAATACAGCTGTTCTAGAAAATAAATTTTATGGGTGGTGTTCAGGCCTAGCAACGTAGACCTAAGACCACATACCCGAGAAATTCACAGCTCTTTCTTTCTTGCCATGAGCCATTTAATGAGGACCAGGTTAGTGCCTTGTCAGTCTGCCCCTTGCCACCCTCCCACGGCCACCCCGACCAAGCTAGGAAGCCAAGTCGGCAACGGAGGTGAAGCCCAGGAGACCGGGGAGGCCAAATATTTGCTCCTGCCCCCATTCTGTTTCTCAACAGTGCCCCTAATCAGCAAACAGCAATTCCAAAACAGGAAGCAGGCGGTAGCACCGAAACCCTCGTTGTGGCAAGCACGACGTCACCGTGGCTGCAATGTTCACTCCCTTACCTGGGATCGGTCTGTGGAAAGGTATTCACCTGCACAGTGGAAGAAGGTGAGATATGTCCACACGCGCGAGCGCACCCAAACTGTTACAGCAGCTCTCCGGAAGCACGCTTTGGGACAGACTCTGCTGTGAGCGATGTTTAGGCTTAGCACTTTTGGAAGAAAAGGGGATCGTGCAGAGGGAGAAGTCGAACAGCAGGTCCAGCAAAGCCTCCGGCAGCCCTACGAGGAGCCCTGGAGGGAATACTGCCTGACAGAGGGATCTCTGGTTGGCCTGAAAGGGGCAGGCTCTATACTCCCGCCTCGTTCAGTCATCGGATGTGGGCCCCCGGAGAAAGGCATCAGCACGGGTGAGGTGGCTCAGATGAAGCGGGCCCAGGAGGAGCCGGCCGGTGGCGGCAGTCTGTCTCCTGTACCCCCAGTAGCTGGCCAGTAAGACTTTCCTTGCAGGGGGATCTAGGCTGAGCATCTCTGTGTCCATCGAGGTCCACCCTTCTGCCACTGGGACCCACTTCACAGGAGTGAGGAGGAGCTCCCCCAACCATCTGGTGTTTTCTGCCTGAGGAGAAACTCAAAGGGAAAGGAAGTTCGGGGCGCCAACTACGGTACCGGCCACCAAGTTAAGCTCAGAGTTGCGACCGACACTCGTTTCCTTTTCTCCACTTTCCATCCGATCTAGATTCCTCTCATTGCCAGCTACCACACGTGCTGGTCTTGGCGGCTTCCCTGAGGGTATAAACTTGAGCCTCCTTGATGGGGGGGCGGGAGGGAGGGGAAAGTGGGTGGTGGGCATGGAGGAGGGCACCGGTTGGGACGAGCGCCGGGTGTTGTATGGAAACCAACTTGACAATAAATTTCATACTAAAAACAAACAAACAAACTTGACCCTCCTTGAGTGATCTGAGCCCTGGCCACCTTATCTTTCTCTGGCTGGGACTGCTGCACTTGTTCCCTGAGAGTTACAATGCGCATGCGCGGGGATCCGGCGATGCTCGCGCTGGTCACCTGTGTTCCAGAAGTATTCACACTGTTGCCATTGTGTAACAACCCTGCCTTTTCCTGCTGATTAAGGTCAGCGACTCCTGCCCAGACGGTGACTCCTGTCTCTAATGCTCCAAGAACACAAGGAGCCCCAGGTGCTGTACTGCTAGTCGTGCCTTGTAATTCATTGTCACCTCTAATGAGTCCCCTGGTCAAAGTATGCTTCCTGTGGTGACAAGGACCTCAACTCTAACGGATGAGCCCACAGTTCCAGGGACCAGAAGCACAAAGTCTCCCATTACGGCGGACACTCCTACTTTTATATCTATTGTCTCTCAGACCATATATGCATCCTGTTGGCCCAGAGAACCATATAGAGGTCTTTGATTTTATTCATATGCCGCATTCTAGAACGGGGGACCCCAAACTTTCAGAGTATTATCTTCAAGGGGGCACTTCAACCACGTCTTTGGCAGGCCTACCAGCATTCTATCGGGCTGATGACTTCGGGGTGACGCAATATGTGAGACAACCGGTGGGACTCAGGCTTTGGGCCCTACTCCCACACTCCTTTTCTGGGTGCCATTTCCCGATGACGTGTTATGTGGGATCCCGTTTTGATGGGTCCCTTGAGGAGCCATCAGATAATGGTGTTGGCTGATACCCTGCAGACAAAAAAGCTAAGCTTGTACCTATTTCTGAAAATAAACCAGTGACCCTTCCACGATGGAAAGGGACCAGTTTGCCACACCCATGGCCAAATGACATCCTCAAGGAATGGCTCCATATTGGAAGGTGAGTATTGGCATCTGTTGCCGGCCAGTTGGACCTCTGACACCAGCAGAAGCTAGATAGGCCTTGATGAATGGAAGCCCGTCTCTAGCCTCATTTTCTGCCTCTGTGTGTCCATCATGCCAGTCTGGGGGTGGCTGATGTCAAAGGCTAGCTAGTATCAACCGAGCAACCTGTTTTATCAATGTGCTTGTTCAGTGCCTCTTTCATAGCAGATGCTCTCTGGTGTATGTTAAATTATGGAATGGAGACCTTCACACATTGTGCCCGCTCAAATATGTCTCTCCGCATGGCTCTTCTTCTCCAGGACCTTTCCATCTTTTTCTTTACTGACCCCCACTGGCCAGACAAGCCATTTGCCACCGCTCACGAGTCTATAATATAGCCTCATGTCTGACCTCTTCTCCTTCCACAAAAGGGGGACAGTACGGTGTCCTGCCTGAAATTCCACCCATTTGGACAACTGTCCCTCGCTGTTGTCTTGCCTGGCCACGCCTGGGATTGGAGTGCAGCCACCTTCCATTTTCGGTTCACATTCATCTACCAAGCTGACCCATCTTTAAGCCAAGCTTGATATTTTTCAAAACTCGAGCATCCGTCGATCATTTGGGCTCCCAACATCTCCATAGGCAAGGCTGAGGGAGAGGTGATGGTGCAATTGTGGTAGATGACACTGGGATCTACTGGGACATATAATGCAGCTTGCTGGGACGCTCTGGTTCTCCTTGCATTTGATCACAGATGTAGTACTTCCATCTCACCATGAGTTGTTCCTGGGCTCAACAGACCTTATGACTGACACGTCTGCCAGAACTCAAATCATAATGGGAAATTCCAGACGCATGGTCACTTGATGTCCTCGGGTTACATAGTCTGTCTTTGCCACTGTCCAGGACCATAACAAGAGTCGTTTCTCCAAAGGCGTTAAATTCTCTAATGCATATGGCATGGCCTTAGTCCAGAACTCCAGGGGCTCCCGTTGTAATCCCCCCACTAAGCTTTCCACAAACGCCATGTCACATCTTCCCTCCTCCCCACTGAGATCTGTAAAACCATATGGCCTGCAGAATCGTAAGGCTCAAGAAGCAGGGCTGCTTGCACCTTGACCCGCTGCAGAGATCTCTCCTGCTCTGTACCCCACTCAAAGCCGGCGGCTTTGCTTTTGACCTGGTATATGGGCTGGAGCAGTATGGCAAGCTGTGAAACATACTACCTGAGGAATTTTAGATGGCCTACTAAACACAGTGCTTCCTTCTTTGTGGTAGGCAGAACAGGTGCGAAACGTGTCTTTCCCTTTGACGACAAGGTCCCAGCACACTCGTGACGACCGGAGCCCTGAAAACTATACTGATCTGGCAGACTCCCGAATCTTTTAGTATTTATCTCCTGCCTCTTGGAGTGGACTGCATGTGTCTTACCAAGGTCTCCAGCGTGCTAACCAGCTCAAGCTGTTATGGCCTAATTAGCGTGAATTGATTTAAAGGATCAATGTGATATTCTGCAGGATGTACAGACTGTCCAGATCTCTTCGGGCTACTTTGTATCAAAGAGCCAGAGATATTACATAACCCAAGGGCAAAACTGTAAAACTCTATTGATTTTCATCCTTGAGAATGTGAACTGTTTTGGATCCTCTTGGCCTAGCATAGAAAAGAATTTGCCGAAAGTTCGGCCCCATGTCATGGACCTGAGACCATACCCATCCCTTCTAAAGAGCACATCTGGCACTGTGGTTGTAATTTAAGCTACCGCTTGCTGGAGATTATCGTAGTCTATGGTCATCATCCGGGATCCATTCCTTTTCTGCAGGGATCAGACTGGTGAATTAGAGGGAGATGTGATGGAAACTACAGTCTCTGCATCCTTCAGATCCTTGCTCGTGGCACTAATTTCTGACAGGAATGCATACTGGTTTGAATTTACTATCTTCATCTGGGGTGGGGGTGGGGGGTAGACAGCTCTTACACAGTAGGCCAAGGTCCCAGTGTGTGGATTATTTTGGCTTCCAAGTATGCTAATCCACTTATACACGTGGGACGAGGGAAATGACCATTGGATGGGGTTGTGGACCCAGTAGACATACACAGTAAGCAAACGTTGGCCAGGGTTTTGTCTGTTATCCGGCCTCTAAGAAGAGTCATGATTTTAGATCGCCCCTTGTTTCCCAGAACTGAGTCACAGAGCCACTCGTGGCTGCAAGAGAGCCAGAGCCTAAACAGATGGGTACTTTTAGTATTACGAGTGGCTTGGCAAATTGTCAATCCAAACAAAATCTGATTTCCGTAAGGAAGAAGTGGAAAATGGATGTTGAGCAGGTAACTGAATAGCTATGTCTGTGACAGCAATGCCTATTGAACCCAAGAAATTTTATACTCGAGGGTTACATAACTGGTCTCGAAGAATTACAACACTGTTCGGTATTATTCCATTTACAGTAGTGTTCACAAAATACTGGGGTCTCAAATACGGTGGGTTCACGGACTATAGTAAGGCCGTATCCTCAGAATAAGCGCCCGCATGATTCCGAACATTATCTGTCTCCACCTCTCCAACTTTCCAGAATCACATTTTCCTCAAATGAATATACATTGTTAAAAAAACACTTTGCGTTTTGTGCTGCCCAGTCTCGGATTACGTCCCTCCTGCTTTTTTTTTTGGTAATCAAATTACCTCTTTTGTGATGTGACAGTGATAATCGCCGGCAATTAGATCATAATTAATTTGCTTAATATCCTCACTTGGAAAAATCAATTTGTCCAATATACGTAGGATCAGATTTTAACCCTTAAGAGTAAAACGTGGAGAGTGACACAGACCCTAACCAAATTCTCTTACTGTCTGAGGAGTCCAAAAGAACATAAAAATGTTCTCTACTTTTATCTATACACTTTTACATCATTTGCACCTCGTGCACAGAATAAAGACTGTCTTCTCGAGACCTTTTAGCTCATGCCAGCTTTCCTAATGAGCGCGACGTCTTCATTCGGCCCTTTCAGCTTACCAACCGTTCGACCAACCCTTTTCCATTGGGGAGCAGCCTCTTCCTTTGGAAAGAGACCACTCCGTCTCCTTTCTCTCTTATGTAGCTACTTAGACCCACTGATTTTTTCCTCTTGCCGTGTGAAAAGGGTTATCAAGCATTCTGATCCTTGGACACTTGACAGATTGCTTGGTGTATTAGAAAAATGGAAGTTTTAGATTCTGAGGGATAAAAAGGCAAGGCGCCAAAGAAGCTGTTACCTCTGTCCGCCTTCAGGGCGGACTATCTACAAAACCGTCGCATATCTCATATGCCCAAGATCAAACTACTCTTGGCACTTTCGCTCTGCATTCCTTAGCTGAAAAGGATTTCTAGTTCGTTCTAGAAACTAGAGTTGGAGTCGGAGGACCAGAGAACCACTTCAGTTATTCTGGCCTCGACAAGCTTCGTACACCCACAAGGAAAGCGGGAATAAATCAAAAAATGCATCGCGTCATACCTATGCCACTCCCTGCCTCGAATACATTTTTGAAATCCGATAGGTACAATGGACTGCGGGTGTGGGATAAATGACAGCAGACTTGCACCACGTGGTTACAATCATCTGTTACATGGAAATGCCACTTGAAAGTCACAAAGGACCTGCTGCTGCCCATTACCTCATTTGATTTTCCTTGACCTCCGATGGTGACGCGTGAACGTGGTAGTCGTTAGCACTACTCACAAGTGTTTACGCGCTCTCTCCTTTCCGGCATTTCCCGGCGCCAGTTTTTCAGCCTCGTCCGTGCTTTGACGCGCTCTCTCTTCCCTCTGTCACCACCGCCTCCCTCCATCTCTAGCTCTCTCATTCATTCCCTCGCGCTTTCTCTCTTAGTCACTCGCCTGCACCCATCACGCGTGTTTGCCTCTAAACTCCTGCGTCACCCTTTTCTGCTTCGCTCACCACTTCCACACGGCCCAGCATTGCCCGCCTCCAGCACGCGGCAGCGTGCGCCCCCCCACCCCCCACGATCCGATTTCCAGAAAAGAGAAACGGATCGTCCAAGCTTGCGACGGGTTTCCATCCCCGGAACATTCAGCTGCGGCCCCGGGGCCCCAGGTCGTATGGGAAGTGGGTTGCTCAGGGTGTGTGATGGGTTACCGCGGGTTCTCTAAGAGAAAGGACGAGAAACGGAGCTCAGGTGTTCTGACCGATGGATAGTTCAGGGTTTTATCGACCACACCACCTGCCGCAGCTTTGAACGTTTGTATTTGAAAGACATGATTGGGCCTGGCCTCTCTTTGAACCCGCACACGATGATACTTTTGGTGACAGGGCACGACTATACCTTGTAAAAATAAGCACACACAGCAACCCTCCTTGGGTTTCCAGTTGTATGATATCTATTGTAAGTGCTCCTTTACCTTGTCTTTTTCCCAGCGTTTCGGTCTTGAATGATCTGTTTCCATCCTAAATCCACCTGGAAATAACTTGTCTTTGAGTCTCTTCTCCAACGTCCATAGTTTATACGTGTTTTCCATCCAGGTAGTTTGGGCTCAGTTTATATGCTCCCTAAATCGACATGAACTCTTTAACAGTTAATGTTCCCTAAAGAATCTGTACCCGCATGAAGATGAATTTACTAGCTTGTTTCCCCCAAATTAATAAATGCCATTTTTATGACTCCTCTGCTGTTACTGTCGATAGGTGCATAACGTTTACAGGTTAAACATGCAGAACGCCATCTCCTCCGAGGGATTTTTGTGTCATTTGGGTAAGCTACCACACACCACATGAGCGATGGCAACTGAGTCACGATTTTGCGAAGAGACCTTCCCCTCCTAGATTGGTTCATCCAGAGGAAGGATGACAATTCTTCCATCCTCTGTAACGAAGTAAGAGATTTATCTCTCTTCACTCTTCCCCACCTTACCTATCGTATGTATCTGTGTACCGGACTGCGACGTAAAATATTTTTATCGCACGTCCTCCTTAGCAACCGATAATTGGGCTGTGTCTCCTAAATCCGGAGGTCAAAGTTATCCAGGTATTGGCTTAACCTAGACTTTCTTTTTTGAGGCAGCATGGTGTGGTAGAAAGAGCTCAATCCAGGTTGAGAAACACGGATTCTAGTCCAGGCTTTGTCCGTTTATTTAACAGTGGCCAACCCTCTACAAGCCACTCACATTCCCAGCTTTTCCTTTCTTCCTTTGGAAAGGATGTGTGATGTGTGATAATGCTGTTCAGTCACTTCTCAGGCCCACTGAAGGCTCAAAGGAGAGGCATGTGGGAATTGTTCCGGAAACTGAGACACAATATGTGAACATACCTCTATTATCTTCCAGAGGAGTCTCTTCACAGACCCTTCAAAATCGCAAACCCTTCAAAGAGAAAACTTAAAAATAATCTTAAATAGAGGGATAAGCAGTCCCTGACTTAGCATCTGAGTCATAAATGATTCAGAGGTGCAGTATGCCACGGTTACCCCAACTATTGCTGTCAATGTAAAAACAACCGGAACCTGTAGACAAGCTGGAGGTTTGCAAATGGCAGGAGGGAAGGCACTGTTTAACGAAGAAGTCGCTTTAAGAAGAGACCCAATGACAGATTCATAGTCACACCCTGTAGCCGATGCCACGGTCGTAAGTTTCACGCCCACCCCCTCAGATTTTTCACCGCAAGAAGAACTACCAGTTAGAGCCTTCATTGCATTCCTATGCATCTTCTTTGAAAATGTGAAAACTTCCTCTTAACCCCTGCTCTGAGAGGATGGAGATTGGGGTTGAGATGAGGAAGAAGGGAGTTTCGTGGCCTGGAGTACTCCTGCCACAGGACGAGGGAAGCACTGGGGAGGACTGGACTCTGAGCGTAGGGAACAGGAGGCAAGAGGGGAGAGGATCATCAATATAGCCTTCATTTATCGAAACACAACACCTAAGGAGAGCTCTGTCACCCGAAACGGAGGAGACGCCGTCTCCTCGGCTTTCTGCTTGTGCTGTTGCTGCTTTTTCCTCCCCCTCCTCCTCCTCCCCTCCCCCTGCCCCTTCTCCTCCTCCTTCTTCCTCTTTCTCCTTCTTTCCCTTCCCCTCCGCCTTCTCCTTCTTCCAACACACGAGCCCTGTGTCAGAGCTGCAGAGACTACGTGGTTCCTGATATCTAGGAGCTCCCTCACCCCAGCCCTACATTTCAGGAACACGGCTCTCAGCCCAGACAGCAGACGGACCAGTGGTGTTAGATCCAGATTTCTGGTGAGGTGAGGGTGGAGAGAGGAGCCACGGAGCAGGAGCATCATGGGGACATCGAAGGTATTGGCAATTGTTGTAGCAGTCTTTAGATGGTGCCTATCATTGGGGCGCCTGGGCGGCTCAGTCGGCGAAGCGCCAGATGGCAGCTCAGGTCATAATCTCCCGGTTCGTGGGTTCGAGCCCCGCATCGGGCTCTGTGCCGATGGCTCGGAGCCTGGAGCCTGCTTCGGATTCTGTGTCTCCCTCTCTCGCTGTCCCGCCCCTGCTCTCTCTCTCTCTCTCTCTCAAAAATAAATAAAAATTAAAAAAATAAAAAAAATAAACATAAAATAAACCGTACCTAGCATTATACAGGCTCTTTGTGTAGATGATAGACTTCACAGTTTAAAATGCAAAGGAATAAGTTTATTACTTTATTTAGCAAACATTTAGTGAATGCTTGCCATAGGCTAGGTGCTGGGGATACGGTAGTGAACAAAAAGACAAAAAAGATAGTTCTTATGGTGCTTACATTCTAGCGGGGGAAGACAATGCATAAGGTCAATCAATACAGTCACTTGTATTCTACAGAGTGATGAGTGCTAAGGATAAACCATAAATCAGGAAAGGAGTTAAATATGGAGGGTGGATGGCAGGGAAACCCTCACCCAAGAGTGCAGGAGTAAATGAGGTCTGAGAAGTGATGGGGATAGGATTATATAAGGCCTTATAGTGAGGACCCTATGGTCTTTATTCTAAGCGGGAAGGGAAGGCATTCTTTGGCAGGTGCTAAGCACAGGAGTGGATATGATCTGGCTTATATTTTAACAGGATCATTATGAATCAATGCCATATCATCTGCATAAAAAACACCATGGGTGTTGGGGCGCCTGGGTGGCTCAGTCGGTTGAGCGTCCGACTTCAGCTCAGGTCATGATCTCACAGCTCGTGGGTTCGAGCCCCGCGTTGGGCTTTGGGCTGACGGCTCACAGCCCGGAGCCTGTTTCAGATTCTGTGTCTCCCCCTCTCTCTGCCCATCCCCTACTCGTGCTCTGTCTCTCTCCGTCTCTCAAAAATGAATAAACGTTGAAAAAAAATTTTTTAAATACCATGGGTGTCATAATTGTTCTCCAGCAGTATAACCAGGACGATTAGAAACAAAGTGTTAAATGCAACAGGGCCAAGGCCCTAAGACATGGTAACTGTAGTTACCCTTGAAAGGTTTTTTTTTTTTTTTTTTAAGTTTGATTGATTTCAGTCATCTCCGCACCCAATGTGGGGCCCGAACTCATGACCCTGAGATCAAGAGTCGCATGCTCTTCTGACTGAGCCAGCCAGGTGCCCGCTTTTGAAAGGCTTTGAGCATAACGGTAATATTAAGAGAAATCTAACACTTAAGATGGGCATACGGATGCAGGGGGCTAAAAAAAGTGTCGATTTGGCAGCTGTGACAATAGCCGACGTTTAAGATGGTGTCGACGCCGTAATCGGTGTTACAAGCAAGGCCTCGGGGCATTGGCTGCTCAAGCCTATCCTCATGTATGCATCGGGCGTTGCGGTCACCCTTTCCCGTAAAGCCTTTCTTTCACCTCAAAATAATTCCAGAAAGAAATGACTGTCAGCAATCCAGGTAGGAGCTACATAGTGTCCTGTATAGATCACGGTTTCTCAAGTGACATTACCTGCCAAACCGCACAGCTCTTCATTACTCAGAGCCTGAGACCTCTTTCTATGGCCGAAATGCAAAAAAAAAAAAAAAAAAAAAAAAAAAAGAACATACCTGAAATATATGAACCACACGAAGATGTCCTTGCAGAGAAGTCTGAAAAGGAAGTGCAGACATAATGGTAAGGTTGTCTTCTCACTCTCACAGGCCCATCGAGGAAGTGAGTCCACAAGCAGATGCTCAACCGCTTGTTTACTTCCATCTCAGAAGACACCAACATGTGAAATCTTACACGCGAGAAATTTGGGAAAGCTCAAAATGAAAATACGAAAGTATGGGCTCACAAAATACGAGGATCCGTAGTAACGAGCATCTGCTTTGTTAGGCAGAAGAGCTCTGCCGAGTGACCCTGTATCATTAGACGCAGACAACACAGTGACTTAGCATTTTCAGAGTCAAGTCTGATTCAGCTAAATGCTAAGATGCGAGGAAATGACGCACGGGAAATATCAAACATGTAGAGGGAAATGTCAGAGACCTCTTTGATTTCATTTCTGCATCCCTAAAATTAGGTACTGCACGAAGAAAGCATGGGAAAGATACTGATATTAATTTGACACGGAGATGTTAGGGCAAAGTAAATATAAATGAGACGTGCATTCACGCCACAGGAAATTGCTACCGGCATAGAGACCTTTTGTCTTTGGGCCGTTGGTTAAAATCAAGCTGGTGCGGGTCAGCGCTGCTAACGTGTCCTCTAGGACACTGGCCCTGTTACTTTCTTGCACAAGTACTTGAATGCACTTAATATTCCTTAGAATACCTTAGCCAGAATCTAGGCTTTGTAGTCTTTGTTACACGGAGATTGGCGTTGGGTATGGGGGGGGGGGGGCGGTGCAGGTGATAAAAAATAAAAACTGAGTGTTCTATTTTTCACTTGTGGATTAGTTGGGTTGGACACGTTTCAATGTAGACTGATTAAAAAAAAAATTACTCAGAAGTGAGTCAGTTAGAAGCACTTTGTCACAGGCAGCCGTTCGGTATATACAAGTAGCAAAAGAGCCAGGGAAAATGGACTAATTTGGGGTCTATGCAAGGGCCAGTCCTTTGCCTTATGGGAGACTGCCCCCAGATACCTGAAACCAAGGCTCTCCTGACGATAGGAAAGTGTCACATATGGGAAATTCAGCAAAAGGAGGCTTTTCCTAAAGGAATGAGTGATGAAATAAAGTGAGCCTGACACTGAACCCTGCTGAGACTTACAGAGCTGAAACTGACCAAGAATTGGCCGAGGGCACTCAGGGCCACCTTATGTCAAGTAAATTACAAATTACCATTCCTTTTTTTTTGTATTTATTTTTGGTTCCTGAGTCGGCTACTTTATTACTTTCAACATACAGCGCTACGCTGAGCGTTTTGTTTGTTCGTGCTACACACATTTATTGAGCAACTATTATGTAGCCGATAGTTTACTTGGTGCAGGTATAAAGTGATGAACAAAACAGACAAGGTCGCTGTACTCGTCAAGCTAACAGTCTAATGGGATAAGCAAATGTTCGGCAAATGCATCTATAACGTGTGAATCAATGTATGCATACAAATTGAGATCAGTCCTCTGAAGGAAAGTAATTATGTGCAATAAGGGAAAATAACAGGGGTACTTGGGTGACTCAATCAGTTAAGCGTCCGACTCGATTTTGGCTCAGGTCGTGAGCTCGCGGTTCGTGAGTTCCACCCCACATCAGGCTTTGCGCTGACAGCGAGGAGCCTGCTTGGGATTCTCTGAGTCCCTCCCTGTATGCCCCTCCCTCGCTCAAATTCAATTGCAGCAGGTGCAGCTGTATAGTTGTGGAACTCTCTCCACCTGTTCCAGAAAATTGGTTAAATATGGTATCAGGCTAGGCAGCTTATAGAACTGTTCTTGCTAATGAGGCACCTAGCTATATATATATATAGATCGAGTATTTGATCCAAATAGCAAGGACAACAATAGAGTAAAATCAAGCCCTAGAGAAAAATTAGTAGGACGAGAGCAAAAGCGAATAAGATAACCCCCAAATCACAGAGAACATTAACAAAAGCAAAAGCTGATTCTTTGGAGGGGGGGAAGAAAAGAGAGACAAACAGCTGGCAAGAGCTAACGTCGGGTCCAGGAAACATTTCTTTACATTCTTCCTTGTCAAAGGTGCCGTGTTAGGCTAATTTCATTTCTCCCACCACAAACAAAAGGCAGCAACTTTGTGATTTCCCACGCTGCCGCGGCTTTTCTGTTTGTATTGAAACAATATATATTTTCTTTCCTCTGCAGTTTCTAATATAATTTCTGTAGTGCCAGCTACATGGTTACTCTGGACCCTACCCCCATGGCTGAGAACTCATCTCAGCCAGATGGAATCGTGGGACCACACCGTGAGCTGAGGCTCCACCGTCCCACCTGAATTCACTTACAGAACATAATTTCAAGGATAAAATGATGAACAATTTCAAGACTGCAACCACAGAGCTTCAATCCCCAAGCGTGGGGCCCTTCTGAGCCCAGGACCCTGTATGACTGCACTGATAATATGTTCATGAAGCCAGCCCTGGTGGATCGAATGATCGTTCATTACGTTGGGACGTCTGCCAATTCCGCTTTTATAGCTTTAATAGGCAAACAGACCGAGCTAATTCCACTGGATGGTACATTCTCGAGACTATGCCGGTAGAAAAATTCTTCCAGCTCCAGGCTACTTGTTTCACTTTTAAAAAATGGAGCCGTGGAACTATCAAATCAATCAACAAATATTTGAGCTACCACTGTGCTTTGGAGAAAATCAATGACGGTGGAGAGAGCCAAGCTTCTTGTCCCCTCAAGGGCTCACGATGGAGTTGGAGAGGCAGAAACGAAGGATAATCAATAGATGTGTATCTAACTTACTTTTCTTAATAGCTGCATAATTTCCCATAATGTGCCACTATTTATTCAAGTTGTATCAGTTAGCTTTGTAAAAAAAAAAAAAAAAATATGTCGGTTAGCTTTTGCTGCGTTACTAACCACTCCCAACTTTAGTAGCTTAAACAGCAGCATGTATTAATTCCCATGATTCTCTGGGTTGGCGGGGAAGTTTTTCTCATCTGGGTCAACTCAGCTCACCTCTGCTGGGTTCGCTCTTGTTTCTATGAGATGCTGGCGAATTAACAGCATGTTGGATGTCGAGGACGGCCTCAGTCACATCACTGCCGGTTGCCAAGCTCTTGGCCATACAGACAGTTGGACACAGTGACGGGACTCACAGGTACACGGGTCTCTTGTCATCTCGCATTCTGGCTAGGTTCATTCCACATGGTGGTCTTAAGCTTTCAAAAAAGCAGACAATAAAGCTCCAGCCCACAATTTTGGTGCCTTTGGATTAGGTTGGCTAATAATGTCCTATTGGTGGAACACGTCACACGGTCAACCCCAAGGAAAGGGAAAGAGAAATAGAATCTACTTACCGGAAGAAGAATTTAATCACTTTTACAATATATCACACCAGGGTTTTTCTGACACTACATAATATGTATCATAAATATATTTATATAAATATGGTGGTTTTATTTCTGTAAGATAGGTTCCCGAAAGGAATCAAGCTAAAGGGTGTGTGATTTTTTTTTTTATTTTAATAGATATGACAAAATTGTTGCCAGAAAGACTAGTAATTTATATTTGAAGATCCAGTGGAGGAAAAACGGTATCTCATTGTTGCTTTCATTTGTATTATCCTGACTACTAACTAACGTGTGGTAAACTTCGGAATGCAGCCATATGATGTATTTGTTGAGAGATGACATATTAAGATGATCGGGGACAAGTCGGGGGGAATACTCAAGTGATTTAGACATGGAACCTGCAGATAGTTTAGTTGTTGAGATAAGGCATATACATAAGTCCAACATTGGTCCAGTACAGAGGGGGTTTTGTCTCGCTGGGGAGATCAGGAAGGGTTCCTGGATGAGGTGATATACGAAGTGTCATTTCTTGAATCATGGGCTTGTTGTATCACATGTTTTGCATATGAGTCTTGCCTTCATATCCCTATTTTGCTTAGGCTATTAGAGCTAGGCATAAAAGAATATGACATATGCCGGGGGTGTGTGTGGTTGGTCGAAACTGTACATCATGAAAATTTCAGCAGAAAAAAAGTGCACACAGGTGACAGAGATGATCAGGAATTTCAGGAGCATGGGCATTAGGCTTCCGGGATTGATCCTGGAAAAAACGAGTCTACCATTGCTTAGTTTTACACTAAATACTGAGTGCTTTCTGGTGAAGGTGGTGGGGTGATCACTTGTTTATGAGTTTCTTCTCATCCTCAACCTTGCGGTTGTGTTGTTTATGCTAAGTTTTGTCACAGTCACAGAACACCCAATCATCCAAGGACTAGCTGTGTTAAATTCATAATCCTCTATAGCTAATGAAATACTAGATAAGCCAGAAGCTAAAAATAAAAAACACACTGAAGCCATCCATGACTGGGCATTAGCGCAAATGTTTTCAAAGCTTATGATGAGCCATTGACATCTGGAATTTCTTCCCATATATCTTAGTTGGGATTAAATTCTTTGGCTACCCAAAATTCTCTCATAACTCATTAATAAACACAAAAAAATCCACTTACTGCTTAGTTTATACTTTTTTGTGTTTCAAAACTACACTAAACCTCTTTATTATAGGATCAACTAAAAATCAGTCTCTGCAGAGATAATTTTTATATGATAAAGGAAATGAAAATGGCAATAACCTTATCTCCATTCCTCCAGGAAATTCAATACAACATCTTAATCTTTAAAAAAGACACATAGAATGAACGCCTATAAAGAAATTGATGATAACTTTGGCTAGTGGTGATTTGTTGCCCAAATCAACCAAGAGAACATTCACCAGAATTTGGTCTTCCTCCATTTTTACTAATTGATTAAACTATAAAACCTTAAGATCACCAGAGTCCTCTGAGTTCTGAGAAACGAGATGGCTGCCATCCAATATCAGAAATGTGTGGCTAAAAAACAAAATAAAACAAATCCAATCCACAAATATATCCTGAGCACTTACATTATAGACAATGAAGGGAGTACAAAGAACATAGCTGTTTTCCCTTATGTCACTCACAATCTAGTTTGGGAGACAAGATACGTACGTATACGGGGATCATAAATGGCAATATCACATGGTCGATAAGTAGTGAATATGTAAAATGGACAATATATAATGAAATGGAAAAGCTACAGCCCCAGGCTCTAATCCGATAATTCCCCAAATAGCTATTTGACTCTGAGCAAATCATCTCCACTCCCTGGTTATCAATGTACTAATCTGTAAAGGAAGAAACTGGATCTCAACTCTGGTTACACAGTAGAATCATCTGGGAGATATTTTTTTTAAATCCCAATGCCTCTGTCCCAGAGATCCTGTCTAATTGTGCAGAAGTGGGTCCTGGCTATTGATATTTTGAAGTACTAGGATTTCAGAATTCTCCCTGGAGTTTTCTACTGTGCAGCCGATGTTGAGAACCACTTAGACCAGATGATCTTTGAGGTCCTTCCTGCTCAAACAGTCCAAACACAGAATTTCCATGAAGGTCCAGGAGATGAATAGTCACTTCCATCCAGGGGTAATGAGAAAGGATAAATTTGTGTGACCTTGGTGGGTGATTAGTCTTAGCAGCTAGAATCGAGAAGAAAATGGGCATGAGAAGCCACAGGGGAAGAAAAGCACAACATGGGTTCAGGTAATATTGTTATAGATTACGTTTGCTTGAATGGTGTAATAACATTTGTAAAAATGAGTTAAAGTTCAATCTAAACATTGTTGTGCCTTATCCTGTGGGTAAGGGGGGTGGGGAGGGGCTGTAGGAGGTACGTGACCAGGGGAGAAGCATGATCCATTTACCTTTGTTTTTCAAAGGGAAGTATAGCAGAGCCAGCTACATAATGGTACCTATACAGATATCTTCCTTTTGTCTGCAGCCTCTCGACTTGTCACGGTGTCTTATATTTGCTATTGAATGCCATCATAAGAAGGGAAAAATTAAATTTTTAAACTATCAGCATGAATTTTACCATCCATCTTTATAACACGTATGCAAAATGGCGAACGTGACACATTAGTCAGTACTCTGTGGCTTATCCCTGGAGGGTTCCTAGAGCTGGCCAGACGAGAAAAACGCAAAGCACACTCGGGAAGGCTGGAAGGAGAAAGAGAGAATACCCTCAGGTTCGGAGCTGGCTGAGGGAGCACTCCTGGGCACTGGGATGCTGGCAAGTGGGGTGCATACCTTCACGGGTGCCCAGAGGCCTGGCCTCACGGCACGAGGCTTGCTCCTACACCCACTCAGGCCTGACTGCCGCTGGACTGCCTCTCCCACCAGCCACTAGACCTATGCGCTACACCCTGGATGGGGGGAGTGGTCTGGGGAAGTCCACTTTGGCTTCTCACCAACCCAGGGCAGACAAGTGATTCCCAGAGCTCTTTAAACCTCTGCGTTGGGCTGTTCTGGGCACTGGGATTGGAGGTGGATAAGCAAGAGGCTTGCCCTCACCAAGATGGAGGCTCAGGCTGGCCACCCAGCAGCCATGCCGTGGTGCCACCAAGCTGGAGTGGGGACGGCTGCCGCTCTGCCCCACCCTGAGATGCCACAGGGCACGCACAGCCAACTCCAACCCTCCTCACCCCTGTGCCCAGGTTCTTGCTCAGAGGAGAGAGCGGCAGGGCCTAGGGAAAGAGAGGAGACCAGGCAGGGTCCAGGGTGCCAATGGGTTAAGGGAGCAGATAGCCAAGAACCTGTTCTGAGACGTCGCCGAAGGTGAGATCTCCCGTGAGCCAAGACTCCAAGCCTCTGATGCATGCCCCATTGTCCCATCCGACTTAACCTACAACACAACGAGACGGAAATCACTTCTGAAGTTTACGACAGCAACCGCAGAGCGGTTATGAACATGGCGCCCTCTGCAACCGCACCGATCACGCGGGAATGAAGCTGGTCCTCGTGGCAGGAACGTGGAGGGGTTAGATGCAAAGGATGGGTAGAGTTAAAGAATGGATTCGACTGTGAGGCTGTTGTCATAGTTTGGAGAGCTGACCCCTCCTATTCCTACTTCAGTCACACTTCTCACTTCCCCCCTGCCACCTGTCTTCACACCTTCACAAATATGATCATCTCCCAACAATTTCGTCCCGTTTACTCGCTTCTTAGCATTTGCACGGTTGGTGCACATCTATTACTCCTACACACGCTACAAACCTCATTAGATGGGGTTATCACTTTCACTTTAATCAGTTGTCTTTCAACTGCACGTGAGAAGAAAAATAAAACCTACTATTGTATGGTCACCCATTCATTTGTAATTTCTGGTATTCCTCTTCCTTTTTTCAGATGCCGTTTTCTATCTGGTGTCATTTCCCCCTTTCGCTTGATGAGAATCCTTGAGCATTTCCTGTATTACAAGCCAGATGCTGAAAATTCTATCAGTTTTCACGTCTCTGAAAATGCCTTTTTTGTACCCTCATTCTTGAAAAATATTTTTGTTGGACGTAGAGAGGTTTTATTTTTATCACTTTAGGTAGTTTAAAGATGCTGCTTCACAATCTTCTGGTCTATAGCTCCTGATGAGAAGCCAGTAGCCACTCTTACCGCTGTTCCCTATACGTAGCGACATTTCACTTTATAGCCACCTCCGTGATCTTTTGCTAATTTGCGGCTTAGTAATTTGATTATGATGCGACCAATTTTGATTTGTTTATGGCTTTGCTTGGGTTTTTTTTTTTAACCATTTGGATCTATGTCCATATTTGCTTATTTGGGAAATTTTTTACCATTACTTTTATACATTTTTTCTTCTCTATAACTACTCTCTTCTACTTCTGGGATTCCAAATACAAGTACGGTGTATCTTTCAATATTATTCCACAAATCTGTGAGGCCCTTTTTATTCTGTCAGTCTTTTTTTCTCCATCTTTCAGGTTGGTTAACATCTATTGTTCTGTCTTGAAGGTCACTGACTCATAATTCTACTACCTTCAGTATGAAATCCAATACTATTCCTTTCAGTGAATTATTCCTTTCAGTTATTGTGCTTTTCACATCGAAAAATTCTATTTTTAAGCTTTCACTTTATCTGCTAAAATTATCTCTTCATCATTAAGGTCATGCATTCTTTTAATTCCTTAAACACATCTTTTAGTTCTTTGAACATTTTCGTAATAGCTGCTTTAAAGTCTATCTGTTGAATGCAAAGTCTGAACCATTAGTAGGTCAGTTTCTACAGACTTTTTTTTTCCTTGACTATGAGTCACATTTTCCTACTTCTCTGCATGTCTACTAATTTTTGTAAAAAAATTCTGTCCCGGATATTGTTGATGACACATTTTAAATACTCTAGATTCTTTTATTATTCTTTTATTTTCATCTGGAAAGTGTTGACTTCTTTTTTAATTACTGACTCGTCCTCTCAAACTTGTGTTAGCTTAGGCTTACCCATTGGTCGGTAAGATCTGGAAATTCCGCTGTGGTTTCCCAAGCTCCTCTTGGTAGAACTCAACTTCCAAACTTTGTATTCGGTACCATTTACTCCATCATGGTTGGAAATCATATTATTTTTCATTCAACTCCTTTCCTACTGGTGCTATCTGTAATCACCACGCTTCTGGCCAGAGACATGGGGTATAATTCTGGATCTTCAAGTAGTCTACTTTTAATATACTTCCCATCACTTTATAAAATTACACTTTAAGGCCAGAATTAGTGAGTTGATGATAAGGAGACAGTGTTAATTATACTAAATATAGCACCAGGAAAGGTCCATCATTTGTGCTGCTGTTTAATACTTCATCAATTAGCGGTTATTTTCAAACTATGCCTATTTCCCTTCACATTAGTGAGCTTTCTAGTTTTTCATACAACTTACATTTATTGAACCTTTACTATGTAATACACACACATGCACACACACACACTCAGACACACACACACACACACACACACACACTACAGTTGATTCTTGAACAATATAGATTTGAAGTGCGTGTCTATTTATCTGTGTTTTTTCTCAATTAATACAGTACTGTAAATGTGTTTTCTCTTGCTTATGATTTTCTTAATAAAATCTTCTTTTCTGTACCTTACTTATAAGAATATAATATATAATACATGTAACATACAAAACACGTGTTAGTCAATTGTTTATGTTATTGGCAAGGCTTCTGGTCAATGGTAGGCTATTAGTAGTTACGTTTTGAAGGAGTCAAAAGTTATATGTAAATTTTTCACTGTGCAGGGGGTCAGTGTCCCAAGCCCTACGTTGTTCAAAGTCAACTGTACTGTATACTGTGAATACAGAGATGAAATGCAGTCCTTGAAGAAAATTACTGTCTAGTGAGAGGAGCAAACAGGCAAGTAGATTATTAACATAATGCCCACGTTGTTGGAATTAGTATAATACCTGGAAACTGACAAACAGAAAAATGTTGAGACCTTCCTCAATTCCTTGCCATCTTATTTTTCCACCAGCTCGTGCATAAAGCTGTGTGTCATTCAAAAACCTCCCCGGGTATTTGTTTAACATCTACAAAGTTAGTTCCCTTAATTCCTGCTACACGGAGTAACACAATATAAACCTTTTCAGATTTTTCAGACATAACATTTTAGACTCAAACATAAGTTCACAAAGTTTTAGATAGATGTTCCGATCAAACCTTATAAATATGCAGTCACATTAGTAGGAATAATGACATACAATTTTATTGCTCCTTTCCCAGAAAAATAATAAAGGCATCCATTTAATACACAGTACTTTTTATGCTTAACCCACAGTTGAAGATACTATAGCTGACTTCTCCAAATGTATGGTGAGACAGAAGGCATTGAGAGGAAGCACATAAAACACCCAGTCCCTCTTTATTGAAAGGCTAAGGGTTGGAATAGTTCTATTTGATGGGTTAAGTACTGACCTATAAAAGTGGAGAAAATAGGCCAGGGAGGAAGAGGTAAGCCTGGTGGAAAGAAGTTGAAGTGTGGTTGCCATAGAGTTATAAAACTCCTAGACCTGATGAAAGAAGAGGAAAGCTAACGCGGTTCTTTCATGTGCTGGAATAGGAAGTTTCAGAACATTCTTATGACAAGTAAGCAATGATCTTGCTTAACTGCTAACGGGGCTTCCTGGAGACTTTTTCTGTCCTTTTGTTCCGACATCAGCAGTTTAATCAGGTTTATGAAGACAGAGGAGAGCCTGTTAAAACTCCTGCTTCAACTTTTCTTTTCTTCCCCCCTCTTTCCTGTATACTGTTCAGGATCCACCAACAAATGAAAAACCTACATGGTACCGTCTCAGCTCATTAATGTGAAGGGAAACGAGAGGCAGAGTAACTGCTCATTGATGAAGTGCAAATGATGAATCTTTCCTGGTGCTATATTTAGTACAACTCGGATTCATCCATTAAAAACGTCATTTTAGAGGAAATGGGGAAATGGAGCTTTAGAGAGCAAAAGTAAGTGTTCAAAAATGAAGAGGAAGTAAATGCAGAATATCCAAACACTCAGGAAGATGATAGGACCGTGAACCTCAGCGATAATCCATTCGTTTCTCTTGTTTCTCTGGGATAATAGAAGAAAAATGAATAGCTTTTCTATTTTGATTGCTAAATTTCAACACAGACAACAGGACTAGTATACGTTTGTGGACAGAAATGCAGACACTTCTAGAAATACCATGAGTGATTGATTGCTTAATCAAAAGATCGGAGTAGACTTTTCAGATGCAGGTTTCTGTATGGCTTTTGCTTTTAAGATGGATTCTGTATGAAAATTCGTGATCTGTGGAGTCACACGACTTGAGCATACATCACATCTCTCCTATCTACTAATTTAATCTCTCTGTGTCTCAGTTGGTTTTTCTTTAATTTTTTACTGTTTATTTCTGAGAGAGAGAGAGAGAGAGAGAGAGAGAGAGGCAGAGAGAGAGGGAGACACAGAATCCAAAGCAGGCTCCGGGCCGATGTGGGGCTCGAACTCACAAGACGTGAGATCATGACCGGAGCTGAGGTGGGATGTGCAACTGACTGAGCCACCCAGGTGCCGCTATTTTTTTTTTTTTAACTGGCAGTGAATATCTTTCCTTTAGTGTTGTTAGCATTTAATGAAATCATGTGTACAAAGTGCTTAGGATGAGTTCTGGCATACATTCATGTAAGTTACGTCGTTCACCAAAATGGAAACCCTGTGAGGGTATGAACGGTGCGTGATTTGTTAACTGTACCCCCAATACTTGTGTAAATGCCAGGCACATAATAAACGCGAAAAATAAGTGTTGAATGAATGCATGAAACCCAATCCCCCTTGCAGAAGACCATAGGGAAGTTGGTCACATCAAGGATGGTGCCGGCTGTTATTAGTGAATTCTCATTGAAAGCAACCAGTGTAGACGACAGAGTCCTGTGCAGGAAAAGGTTCCTTGAACCCGGCCACTCGAGGGCAGAGAGATGGTAACTGGCTCTCAGACAGTATACCAGTTGGAATAAATGAAGGGCACGCGGCTTCGGTTTTTAACCTTTGGGTGCTTCTCTTTAAATTATTTCATCTTATCAATGACGCATAACAATGTCCCCGATGGGTAGTAGTATGTCCCTGAAAATGTTCTTCCTGGATACCATTATTTAATCTATGTTGGTTTCAGACTGTTGGGTATAGCAGAAAAAGGCCTTCACCGAAGGCATTTAATTTTTTTCTTTTTCTTTCATGAAAGTGTTCGCACGTCCATTTGATCCTCGTTGATTGGATTAAAAAGTGCTCATAAATATGGTGATACTGCTCCGGTCCCTTTCATTGTGAATTTCTTTCTGGGTTGAAACAATTCCTCCAGAAAAATATTAACATAAATGAAAAATTCATAATTTATCAGCAGTCAAAGAAACCACAAAATGAAGGGAGAAAGGGCAAGCAGACGCTGGTAGCAAATTGTAATTGTATAAAACTGCAGCAAAAAAAAAAAAAAAAAAACCTCATATGAATTAGAGCAGAAATAATCAGCAACCTTCCAACGTGTACACGTTACATGGGCAAGGGAACGCTGGTCTATGTAATAAGGAGTCAGCCAGGCCTGAGCCTTTGAAGATTACCATGGTTGTAACATTTGGATACTATCTGAAATTTATGGCATTCTTACCAGAGTTACGAAAGGGTTTCCTTTTTCAGTATGCTTTTGCGACCCAGTGACACAATAAATGTTTTAGTCTTTCCATCACATAGACATATATGCCACTTACTAATGAAAATCCGTGGGGGGCATTCTGATTGTGAAATTAGCTTCACTTAATGGGGAGGCTGCATAATGCAATAGATAAAAAAAAAAAGGCAGGTGTTGGAGTCAGGACGATCTAGAATCAGCATCAGTCTCTGTTAAAATCCTCTTTTTTTTAATCCATTCTAACCGATCACATAAAGAGACAGAGGGGAAGTGAAGGGTGCAGCTAATTTTGAGTTTTAGATATGGGAATTTTTGGATTCTCTCGTCGGTTGCTAGTCGGTATAATTAATTACATCTCACGACTGCACGGGACTTTTCCACATTAGTAGAGAAAGTAGTGAACACCGTCACTGCATTTCCGGAGACAAGCAACATACTCACCATAAAAAGTATTTGCCAACATGATGAAATGTTCTTTTTGAAAGATTGCAACGTAAGTAATATACTCAAGTAGCTTTCAGTGAGTAGAAAATCTAGCTGTGTCACTTGGTTTAAAGAACTGTAGCTATCTTATTTTAGATTAGAAGTGTGGTGGCTAGGACTCCGTCCTGTCTCTCAAAACTATGCCATCTATGTGTAAGGGAAATGCGGATGACTGAGCTCACTTAGATAGGCTCTCAGATGCCTGTCACTCACGGACCTGAGTCTTCCGTCAGAACGAGCGCGATTGGAGGAACTGACCTATTTCACTTCAGGCTGCATCAAGAACCAGAAGCAAATATGCAGCTATTAAGCGTACAAATGAGTTTGGGCCAAACGAGGGGAGGGCAGGGGGAGGCAAAAACTGAAGGTTAAAAGAAAAAACCGACAAGAAAATTGCTATTCCCTCTAGAAGCAAAACTAATGCAAATGACTCAATTTTTAACAGTTATATCCAAGTATAATTCGCCAATACAGAGAATCCAGTTTTATTACACTCACGGTGTTATGCAACCATCATCATTATCCAATCTTCAGAAATTTTGCATCACCCCAAAGAGAAACCCTGTACTCATGAAGCTGTCAATCCCCATTCTCCCCTCCCTCCCCAAGCCCCTGGAAACCACTCATCTACTTCCCGTCTCTGTAATTTTGTCTCTTCTGGACATTTCACAAAGTGGGATCGTACAACAGGTGGCCTTTTGTATCCGGCTTATTTTGTCTAGCATAATGTTTTTAAGGTTTATCTACGTTGAAGCATAGACCAGTACCTACCCCGTCTTCTTGCCTAATAATACTGAATCACATACACACACCAAGTTTTATTTGTCATTCACGACGTGATGGCCATTTGGGTTGTATCTACTTTTAGGCTTTTATGAATAATACTGCCATGCACATTCACGTAAAGTTTTGCGTGGCCATACGTTTTCAATTCACTGCCAAGGAGCAGAATTCCTGGATCACGTGACACCCATACGTTTAACCTTTTGAGGAACTATACCCTTTTCCTACCCGCGAGCAGTCCCTGAGGTTTTCAATCCCTCCACATCCTTGCCAACGTTTGCTACTACGTATCTTTTTGATTATAGGTATCCTAGTGGGTGTGAAGCGGTATCTCATCATGGTTCTGATTCGCCTTTCCCTGATGAACAACGACATCGAGCATCTTTTCATGGGCTTATTGGCCATTTGTGTATCTTCTCTGGAGAAATATTGATTAAGATGCTTTAACCCGTTTTTAATTGGGCTATTTGTCACTATCTTGTTATCAGAATTTTTATATCTCCTAACAATAAGTCTCTTACCAGATATATGAGTTGCAAATGTTTTATCCCAATCTGTGGGTTTACCTTTCACTTTCTTGATGGTATCTCTTGACCCACAATTTCAAAGATTTTTCAGTCCAATTTATCCATTTTTTTTTCTTTTGTTTCCTGTGCTTTGCATGTCTTATCTAGGAAACTGCTGCTTGATCCAAGGCCGTATGATTCATTCCTGTTTTCTCTTCAAAGCTGTATAGTTTTCGCTGTTAAATTTAGGTTGTTGATCCATTTTGAGTTCATTTTTGTATATGGCATAAGGTACTTTATGCGTCCAACTATATTCTCTCGCACGTGGGTATCCAGTTGTCCCCAGAGCATTTGCTGAAAAGACTATTATTTTCCTGTTGAGTGATCTTAGCACCACTGTCAAAAATCAAATGCTCATAGATGTATGGGTTAGTTTCTAGATTCTCAATTCTATTCCATTGATCTATATGCCTACCATTAGGCCAGTACTGCACTATCATCATTTTTCTAGCTTTGTGGTAAGGTTTTCCAGACTGTTTTGCCTATTCTGGGTCCCTTATATTTCCATACGAATCTTAAGACCAACTTGTTAATCTCTACAAAAAAAAAAAAAAAAGCAGCTGGGATTTTGATAGGGATTATGTTGAATCTGTAGATCAATTTGGGGATTATTGCCATCTTAACCATATTAAGTCTTCCGACCCATGAACACAAGACGTCTTTCCAGTTGCTTGGTTCTTCTTTCATTCCTTTCAACTTAGTAATCTTTATTTATTTTTTTTTAATTTTTTTTTGGTAACGTTTATTTATTTTTGAGACAGAGAGAGACAGAGCATGAACGGGGGAGGATCAGAGAGAGAGGGAGACACAGAATCTGAAACAGGCTCCAGGCTCTGAGCGGTCAGCCCAGAGCCCGACGCGGGGCTCGAACTCACGGACCGTGAGATCATGACCTGAGCCGAAGTCGGATGCTCAACCGACGGAGCCACACAGACGCCCCTCAACTTAGTAATCTTTAATAACTTAATTCTGTGGAAGGGAAAACTTCTGGAAGGGATGGTCTTTGGCGGTCAGCCATCTCCCATCACACAGTGACACCTCTTTCTGGTACCCACGTTGTCCCATGGTTTAGATTTTTTCTTGGAAAATGTAATAGACTTTATATTCAAATGGACCTTTGTTTAATGCCACCTCTGTCACTTAAGAAATGCAAGATCACGGGAAAATTATATTCTTTTCTATGCCCCAACGTCCTCCTCTTGAAAATGGAGAAAATGCCTGCCTCAGGATTACTATAAGGAATCAATAAGTTTTGGAAAATGTCTACATGGCTCTGGCACATAGTGGTCATGAAATAAATGTTACTCTCTCTTTTACTCCTTGCTCACCTACAGCATAAATCTTTCCTTAAGATGAGTACCAGTGGATAATGGGAAAACCAATCACTGATACTGTGCTACTCCTGTAGGTATTAGATATAACTTTCTTAAAATGGGAGTCATCTCAAGAATTCTTTGGGTGACATTTTAGGATATGTGCCTTTCCAATCACACATTACAGACTACTCCCCGACAACTGTATTGTGTCCTACACACCTAATTTTGGTAAGAATTGCAGGTATAGGGGGGCACCCGGGTGGCTCAGTCGGTTAAGCAGCTAACTTTGGCTCAGGTCATGATCTCACAGTTCATGAGTTGGAGCCCCGCGTTGGGCTCTGTGCTGACAGCTCAGAGCCTGGAGCCTGCTTCGCATTCTGTGTCTCCCTCTCTTTCTGCCCCTCCCTTGCTCTGTCTCTCTTTCCCTCGCAAAAATGAATAAACATTTAAAAAATTTAAAAAAAAAAAAAAACAACGAATTACAGGTATAGGGACACCTGAGTGGCTCAGTCACTTAAACACCCAACTCTTGGTTTCAGCTCAGGTCATGATCTCACGGTTTGTGGGAATCAAGCTCCGTATCAGGCTCCAGGTCGAAGCGAGGAGTCTGCTTGGGGATTCTCTCTCTCCCTCTCTCTCTGCCCCTCCCCGCTCATGCGCATGCGTTCTCCCTCTCAAAATAAGTGAACTTAAAAAAAAGAATTATAGGTATAATTACAGAGGATCCCAAGCGGGCTCTGAAATAGAAGGTAAATTACTGAAACTAGCCCACAGAAATCATTCTAGAAGACACATATCTCCTTCTGTTTAAGTCATATTCTGACTTTTGCAAAGAAAGCTAGCAGATCTGATTTTCAAGAGCCCCAATCCCTGTAACAGGTTCATTTGCTACAGCGCCCTCTAAGCTAGGTTCTTTATGCGTAATCTTAATTTCTTCAAAGGCCGTGACACTTTCGTAGGTAGCAAAGTACGAGACCTGGACTAAAAATCAGAACAAATGAATCCAACCGTAACTCCATTTTACAGCTGTACGGCTTTGGGCAAGTCGCTTCATCTTGTTGTTTGTTTGTTTTTAATTCCTCAATGCAGGGTTTTTTATTTATTTTTAAATTTATTTATTTACTTAATTTATTTTTTTAATTTTTTTTAACATTTATTTATTTTTGAGACAGGGAGAGACAGAGCATGAACAGGGGAGGGGCAGAGAGAGAGGGAGACACAGAATCCGAAACAGGCTCCAGGCTCTGAGCCGTCAGCGCAGAGCCCGACGTGGGGCTCGAACTCACGGACCGCGAGATTGTGACCCGAGCCGAAGTCGGCCGCTTAACCGACTGAGCCACCCAGGCGCCCCTACTTACTTAATTCATGAGAAGAGAGAGAGAACACGTGTGCAAGGAAGTGGGGGAGGGGCCATGGGAGAGGGAGGGAGAGAGAGAGAGAATCTTAGGCAGGCTCCACACGCAGCTTAGAGCCTGACACTATTTCACTCCTCCCTGGCACAGCCACATGGTTCAACCAAACTGAGCACCCCTCAAAGCGGGGCATTTAAAAAGAAGTTTATCTGGGGGCTCCTGGATGGCTCACTCGGCTAAGCAGCTAGCTTCGGCTCAGGCCACGATCTCACAGCTTGTGAGTTCGAGCCCCACATCGGGCTCTGGGCTATCGGTGCAGAGCCCGCTTGGGATCCTCTGCCCCCCTCTCTCTCTGCCCCTCCCCTGCTCGTGCACGCTGTCTCTCTCAAAAACAAATAAGTATGTTTAAAAATGGAAACATAAGTTTATTTGCTGGAAGAATTGATAAAAAATGCAAAACCAGAAACGAGGCCAATCGCTCAGCATTTCCGCCTCTCGCTGGCCTCAGTTTGGAACGCTCTTACGGTTCGGGCATGTCCCACCTCGGGGATGAATATTGCTCACGGTGGACGACGTTCACGGCTCCTACTGGCCCACTGCCTCAGCTGCACGAGTATTCTGGTAGCACCCGGCCCTCATTTGTTTCCCCATCCCTGGGAACCCCAGTGGATAACAGAGTTGGTTCTGGTGCATGGATGCTTGCGATACCTTTTATAATTCCTGCCTAGCTGAGAAGAACCAACCTCCCACTGGTCCTTCTCCCCTAAGCCGGGAACACTAGAAGTGGGGAGAGGCACTTATGACTCATTGGTTTATTGTTTCCCAAAATACAGACACAGGAGAGGAAGGGCCAGCAACGTTGGTCTGGCTCTATTGTCTTTCAGGAGAAAATTGTAAAAATTCAAACCATTCCTCTGACTGGGTCATTCTGACCAGTACAAAGTCATCTTTTGAACCTTAAGGTATTCTGAAAGCACATTAAAAAAAAAAAGACTGTTAAAATCTGAACAGTTTGGCCTTTATTTAGTGTGGTTACAAAATGGGAAAACTCACAGGCACAGTCTAAAATTTACTTCGCCATTCTTTAGCCCAACCGCTGAGATCAGATAATCATAAATAGAACTTTCAGAAACGTTCTCTACTGCCCCTCGTCCATCTATCGCATTGAGGCAGATGTGTGTAGCAATCAGCCTTTGGAGCCTCTGCTTTTATCTTTAAACGTCACAAATTCAGGCTACGGAAAAGGCCAACAGAACAAACTAGGTTTCACGGAACACTGATTATACGTGTGTTTACCGTTGAGTCGTCGGTCTTCGGGTCTGTAAGGGGGTGGAATTAAGTCAATAGATATAATATCTTCCATTTTAATTATTTCTTCCCATAAGTACTTTTCCCTTAAACCACTGGCACTTGCTACAACACGCCTGCTAGGGAGTACTCATAGATAACAAAAGCTAATTAGCAAATGGAAAACAGGGACTGACAGAAAAAAAGCGAACACAAATCTTATCCACCCCTCCCCTCCATCACATCAGTGTAGCTTTAAAGTGTTTGGTAAAAGTTCTCATGTTCAGTCGCCGGGCAAGTTTTTCTTCAACATACACATTTGTGATCACTCTCAGCTTAGACCCCTTTTGAGAACTTTCATCTAAGGCAGTGTTTGATTTTCAGCTGAAGCTCTACCCTGAGAGAAAATAGTGAGTACCTTCTCCCGAATATTTGTAGCTTGAATCCGACGAACTAATCTGAGGAGTAGAAATGACACTTCAGTGAAACCAGGCTCCCCCACCCCCATTTCTTTTTGCAGAGCTACACCTGTCCCCAGAATTTGAATTCCAGTGAACTGAGCCCACACGAAGTGCCAGGCGCTTTGCTAATTGATGCAGATGGAAACCCAGATAGGACATGGCCTTTACGGTCAAGACTCTCAGGATCTACCCGGAAATACAAAAATAGAAGCAAATTATTCTAATACAATATGGAGTCATCCCTGCAATAATGGAGATGTGTTCCAAGCACGATACGTATCGGAGCAGGAACAAATCATCTTAGGGGGAAATAAGGAGGGACTTCCCTGAGGAGGGACTATGTACTTTGGGTGTTGAACTCTGATTAGGAGCTCTTTGGACAGAGCCAGATGGGTAAAGGCAATGTGAAAAGAGTAAAGACTGATACAAAGTTAAGATGACTGGTACAGCCAAATATATGGGACAAAATAAAAAATTCAAAAAAGCCCATTGGCTTTTTCTATTGATTTACAGCTTAATCATATGAGCACAATGAATATTTAGAGACTGTATGATATAAAAAGAACAATCAGAATAAGCTATTATGTCTTCCTGAATCTCATTTAAAACCTAATTAGATCTGGTGGGAAGCTGGCAAAGTCCCGTCTGGGTGGAAGGAAATAGATCTGTCGCTATAAGAAAAAATATCAAAAAGTCAGCTTATTTCTCTACGAGCCCAGCATTAATCTTTAAACACCACAGGGCACTTGTTGGGATGAGCACCGGGTGTTGTATGGAAACCAGTTTGACAATAAATCATATATATATATAAATAATAAGTAAACACCACTTTGCAATGCTGGAAGAGTAGACACTTGTGGTAGAAGGGACATTTGGGTTCATAAAGTGTTGTGGGTTTTTTTTTTTAATATGTTTTCATCTGAGCTGTACAACCGCCCTTGGAGGTATGGAAAAATAGACGTATTGTTATCCGTTTTACTCTTATTTAAACTAAGGTCAGAGAAAGTCAAGTGACATGCCCAAAGTCACAAGAGCATGTCTGTTTGCAGAGCCGGGACCAAAATCTAGATCTTCTGATACTCAATTCTTTGTCCTCTGCGATGCCACACGCTTTCTTTACCAAAATCTGCAACACATTTACGGAACAAGTTATGCCATGAAATTGTAATTGTACTTCTACTGTTCTATAGTACTCTTCAGCTATAGCAATTCAAAGCAAATTGAATTAATTTCACTTCTTCACAAGAAACCTACTTATACTCATATCCACCTTGGGAGACGTGTAGACAATGAGGTCATTTTTCTCCCCAAATCCTTGCAGTGGAAAACTCTGCGTCCTTCTACACCTCGCTAATTGCCCCGGGGGGGCGCTGTCTTCTGTACTAATCCCAACAAGCTCCCTCGCCTCCAGCTTCCTGTTGGGTTTGGCCAGCTGGGAGGCACTACCAGGTGAGACAAAGAGGCGAGGCTGAGATTAGGGTATGTAGTGTCCTGCCCCTCCCCCCTCCCTGCCAGCCTGTGGGATGGCAGTGTCCCTCTACCAATGGCCACAACGCCTGCCCTGTGGCCCTCTCCATCTGACTGTGCTGAGTTCCGATATTCACTTCCCTCCTTTGTCCTTTCAAGCCCAGGGTTGGTAACCCCATGGGATCCAATTTAGCAATTCCTTGTTGCTTTTCCTAAACCCCACTCACGCTTTCTTCAAAACCCTACCCACACTGTTGTAAATAATCCCTGTATTAAGTTCTCCACAAACTGTCAGACGAGCGTGCCGACCGCGAAGCCCCTGACTTTTCTTTTTGTTCCTTTGCGTCCGTTCCTGATTATCTTCTCCTACAAGCTCCTGGTTTTCGAATGATCATCAGGCAGTCGGCAGGATCCCAGATCGTGTCCCAGTGCTAGCTCTTAGTCATTCTCATGAATCTCTCTGTTGGATGTGTTTCGCGGTTAAGGAGGTGGCCTTTTAGTCCCTGAAGCGCTACGGAGTCGGTGCTTAAAATGTACTTGCACTGCTTTAATGGCAAGACTCGTGACATATTCCACAAACGTGGGATATAGACACATATCAGCTGGGTCTAGATTTGCTTCAAATCTTCAACTTTAAGCAGCTGCTAGTGCCCTAGTAAACTCCCTGTACTCCTACATTTTGATGACCCCGAACCTCAAAAACCGTTTCTGTCATTTGGACAGTGCCGTCGTCTACACTATTTATTTTGTTGGAAGAAACGAAGAAAACTGACAATGAATTCTTAGGCAAAGAGTATCTGTTCATGGGAAGGGAGCTATTTCAAGTACTAACGTTGCCACGCACTCTCCACCTAAATTGGCTTCTCCTTGACGACGTTTTCTTCCCCTACATCTAAAATGGGATCCCTTTGAAAATGGGTTACTGTGTTGTAGGTTAGCACCTACAGCTCAGGCAAAAGGGCCTCTCTGAAAATCCGAGAGCTGCTGGGAGCTATTTATCCATATGGATAGCACATGCGCGTGGAATGGCTCATAGCAGCATGAACATCTGAAGGGGGAGGGCCGTGTTGACCCAGAGGATGTCGGATCCTCCCTCAGAATACTATCATACAGAGAAAGCGCGAGAAACTATGTCAACAAACACGCTCGGTGGGTGTTAGAAAACGGCATCGGTTCTTTCGGAGGGATTTACTGATGGGCGCCCTGAAACAAACTCTCGGCTGATGCAAATAATTCGTGTATTCTGCTGTCAGTGTCCACGAAACTGGCACATTTAACCAAATTGTTAGTTGCGGTGGTTTTCTGTAGCGCGGGGGATACATTCGGACAAACTCTAGCGGATGGGTGGAAGCAATCTTTGTTCTTTGTTTTAAATTCTTTTAATGTTTGTTGATTTTTGAGAGAGAGAGAGAGAGAGAGAGAGAGAGAGAGAGAGCACGAGTGGGGGAGGGCCAGAGAGAGGGAGACACAGAATCCGAAGCAGGCTCCAGGCTCTGAGCTGGCAGCACAGAGCCCAGCGTGCGGCTCGAACCCACGAACCGTGAGATCACGACCTGAGCCGAAGTCGGACGCTTAACCGACTGAGCCACCCAGGCGCCCCTGCGATGTAGTTGACTTTGTAACGCTCCTCCACACATGATCACCAGAAACAAAGCAGATACTATGGGATGGCAAAAAGATTCCTAAACCATCATCGCAGCCCCACTCTTTAAAAATAGCACAACAATGCAACAACTTGGTGAGAACTTCTAAAATTGTACTTGAACTAGGGCAACTTCTATGCACAGAAATAGAGAGAAGTTGTTGCCAGAATGCTTCTAGTGTCTGTGGGTTTTAAAAATACGTTCCAGTTTTACTCTCGATCTGGAACATCTCATTACCATCATCAAAAGGAATGTCTGGTTCTGATGTCTTACATATTTACCATCTTCAAAATATAGCCAGGGGACCGCAGTCCTTGACATGTACATTTATCTAATTGATTGTCCACAGGCTTTGAATTGCTTATTTAATTTAAATTAATGAGCCGTGTTCAACTCAAAGAAAGCTAAACTAATTAAGGCAGAATCGTCTAATCTGGCACTTTAAACTCTAAGATTTATTGCAGACATTCAAGATTTGAATCTGATTGCATTTACCGAATCAAGCCAGGAAGCTATTTGCCTCTAATGGTTGGGCTAGGTTAATCTGTAATGAAGTCCGATGGAAGATTAGAGGTGGGAGTTCAATCCAGTCCATTCGAGCACTGTGTGCCACACAGGTGCCGGGTACCGAGGACAGGTGGCTAGGCCTCATACCCTACCTTCAAGAAGAACCAAAGGGGAGGGAGAGAGAATATCATAAGGGCTGACTCCTCCTATCGTCTTCCAGTCTGAAGCCTCCCCTCCCGAAGAGAATATAACTTCCGAAGATCCAGTCGGTTCAAAAATCTCTTCCTGAGTACCCACTACTCTGTGTCAGAAATTGTACTAGTGCTGGTGACTGGGACTACATAGATGAAGCTTTTGTTTCCGGAAATGAGATGTGCCTAGAGAAGACAGAGAAGTAAGAAGTGTTCACTCATATGTGGATCTTGAGAAACTTAACAGAAGACCACGGGGGAGGGGGAGGAGGGAAAAAAGTTACAGAGAGGGAGGGAGGCAAACCGTAAGAGACTCTTAAGGACTGAGAACAAACCGAGCGTTGATGGGGGGTGGGGGAGAGGGGAAAGTGGGTGATGGGCACGGAGGAGGGCACGTGCTGGGATGAGCACTGGGTGCTGTATGGAAACCAATTTGACAATGAATTATCTTTTTTAAAAAAAGAAAGAAATGTTTACAGTAGGATGAAGGGGCGCCTGGGTGGCTCAGTCGGTTAAACGTCCGACTTCAGCTCAGGTCATGACCTCATGGCTTGCGGGTTCGAGCCCCGCTTTGGGCTCTGTGCTGATGGCTCAGAGCCTGGAGCCTGCTTCAGGTTCTGTCTCCGTCTCTCTCTGCCCCTCCCCTACTCGCACTCTGCCTCTCTCTCTCTCTCTCTCTCCCTCACTCAAAAATAAACATGAAAAAAATTTAATATAGCAACGTTCATTGGTTCACAGAATTGTTGCCCTGATGCACCTCTGCACAACTGGGAGTAGCTGAATTGGTTCGGTAGAGAACTTCTTACATTAGGCAGTTTTGTTCGCATTTACACAGGGCATTTTCTTTTCAAGTTCCAAACTTCACAGATATTAAGACTGCAAATAATTTCCCCCTAAAACTTCTGTTTTATGCTTGGGAATCATTAATTTTTTTTTTGTTTTTACATGTGTCACCAACAGTTGACTTTCTACTGGGGGCTACTTTTCTCCCGCATAAGTCTTTTTTTTTTTTTAAGTTTTATTTATTTATTTTGAGAGACAGAGAGAGAGCGAGAGCACATGGTAGGGGCAGAGAGAGAGGGAGAGAGAATCTCAAGCAGGCTCGACGCTCAGAGCACAGCCCGATGCGGAGCTCAGACCCACAACCCTGGGATCATGACCTGAGCAGAAATCAAGAGTCGGATGCTTAACTGAGTTACCCAGACACCCCCATATAAGTTTTACTCACTTAGAATTGTGAGAGGCGGACTCGAGAGCAATCATGCCACATACAGAGGACATGCTTACCCGTCCCTTGGCTTTCCCTGCCACCTAAGTGAATCCCAAAGGTTGCTAGCCGTGTGGGAAAAAGACAACTACTGCATCGTCAACCTGAAGGGTCACTTGAAATTATTTTAAACTTTCCATATGAAATCTCAGAGTGCTATACTATAGTATATATTTAAAAAATGATATGCATGTATTTTTAACATGCGTACCTGGAAATTTCTTTCTTTCCACACAATAAACACAAGGATCTTATAAATAACTCCGGCCACCCTTCCACGTTATTGTTTTCTAGTACAGTCCCACCTTCTCTTTTATCATGTCACCTCAAGATTAGTCATGAATGCGATTAGTCATGAATACGAAGCTAGTGAAGTTATTCTGTAAAGATGAGATAGCAAATATTTCTGGCTTCACAGACCACACAGTCCCTAACACTGATGACGTAGCATGAAAATGGACACAGACAATAGGTAAATTAACGCAAACGGCTGTGCTCCAATACAACTGTATGTCCAAGGGGTGCTTGGGTGGCTCAGTCGGATGAGCGTCCGCCTCTTGGTTTCAGTTCAGGTCATGATCCCGGGGCTGTGGGTTCGAGCTCTCCATTGGGCTCTGCTCTGAGCGTCGAGCCTGCTTGAGATTCTCTCTCTCCCTCTCCCACTGCCCCTTTGCCCCCCTTGCATGTGCATGTTCTATGTCTCTGTTAAAAAATGATATAAAATAAAATAAAATAAAATAAAATAAAAGCTGTATGTACAAAAAAATGGGCAGTGGGCAGCATGTGGCCCACCAGAAATAGTTTGCAGAATCCTGGCTTTATAGAGTTAGAGTTTGTTCAGCTTCAACTTCAGTCTCCCCCACCCCCTTCCTTTTTTTTTTTTTTTTAACTTTTGTATCCCACTCCTTGTAGGATCAATTTCTTTCTTTCTGAAATGTATCCTTTTATAGGTCCTTCAGAGACTCCCTAAAGCATAACCACTCTTTGACAGCAAGGAATTCCTGAAGGCCTTTAGTCTAGAGTTCCGTTTGATGGGTAAGAATTTCAGGCCCCATGTAAAAACAAAAATCCAAGTTCTGATCATTTTCTTCCAAATACAATCATTTTCTTACTCAAATACAAAACTGTGTCTACCCGATAGCTAAAGCTATCCAATCATTATGTAGATAAGGACTGAAAATCAAGGTGAGAGAATAAAAATCGTTGATTTGTTAGAATGGTGATTTTTTTTCTAGTTATGTTTGTTCAGGAGATAAATTTTTTGTAAAGTTCTTGTTTCAACTGATTCAACTTTCCTTACAGAAAAAAAAATATTTCTAGCTTTCAAGTAAATTGGTACAATACCAATATTTAAATAGAATGACATTGGTTCCCCTTTGTAAGTTTCCAATTTCTCAAAGAATACCTTAGGGAAAGCTCTTGACAACCCTGTGCAGTTAGGCTGTCTGGATGACATAAATGCTTTGAACACTGATTCCCAGAAGTGTATGCTGGTCCTTCCCAAGAGGCCTGTGTGCCCATCCCATGTGTTGGCAACAGACGTCCTCTTGATGTAAGAATTGTACTGCATAGTCACAGCCCAGCCTCCATCAGTGTCATATGCGTCGCTGATTTAATTTCAAGTGTATGTTGATCCTAATGCCCTTGACAACGGGTGTTTGGAGGGAAAAAGAAACCTGTTATTACACTACAACACTACAACTAGAATCACCTTAATCTTATTTTTTAATGTTATTTATTTTGAGAGAGATAGCACATGCAAGTGGGGGGTATGGAGGGGAAGAGAGAGACAGAGAATCTCAAGCAGGCTCCACACTGTCAGTGTAGAGCCCAACACGGGGCTCAATCTCGTGAACCATGTGATCATGACCTGAGCGAAAATCAAGAGTCGGACACTTAACCAACGGAGCCACCCACGCGCCCCTAGAATCACCTTAATCTGACGTACTCTTGGCCTTTGATGATTACTGTCATAATGTAATATTCTGTATCAGTTATCCACCACTACATAATAAACTGCCTCAAAACTTAATGGCTTAAATAAGCAACTGTTTCTTATCTCTCAAATTCTGTGATACTTTTCTGGTCTGGGCTGGTTTATCTTTTCTGGGCTCACCCATGTGTCTGTCATCAGCTGCTTGGTTGAGTGGCTCCTGGATGGTCTAGGATGGCCTCACTCACATGTCTGGCACTTGGCAGGCTTGAATGGAACACCTACGTTACCTCTGTAGTGAATACTATGGCATGCAACCCATGACCCCCATCTTCGGGGCGAAGACATTTTCCCCACGGAGTCTAGAAGTGTTGCCTGCTGACAACTTACCGCTGAGTCTCCACCCCAATGATCGCCAAAGAGAGCTTCCTAATCCAAGATCATATTCCTCCCTCAAGGGCAGCCCGTATCCAGTGACTGAGGCAGACATTAAAATGCTTGGCCCCTTGGCCTCAACTTGAAACAACTTTCAAGGGCTATCTCAGCTCTAGGGCTCCCCAAGGGATCAGCTGAGACCCCCGTCTCAGTTGTCCTGCAGCCTAACTTCCCCTATGACCAATCCCACATTTATTACCGCCTTACAGCTGGTACCAACAGCACTCCCCAATAAACTTCCTGCTCGAAAGTCTCAACCCCAGAACCTGTCTTCCGAGATGACCTAGGGACATCCATGTACATCCTGTCGTCCCGCGGCAGGGCTGTCTTGGGCTCGCTCACCTGGAGGTGGTTATAGGGTTCCCAAGAGCATGAGAATAAACCACCAAGTCTTGTCAGGCTCAGAACTCGTACCATTTCTCTTCTGTCACGTTGTTTTAGTCAAAGCTCTCAGTAAAATAATTTTGAGTGGGTTAGATGATCTCAATAGGGATGATGATGACGATGATGACCTTTCAATGCATAGTCTGTCATAGGCACTGTTCTAAGCACTATATTTATAATAACTTATTTAACACCATAACCACCTTATGAGGTAGGTACTGATGTTACCCTTTTTTACCGTGAAGAAGCAGAGTGTCATCAAATATTTCCCCCACATGAGCTAAATCTAGAGCATGAAATCAATGAAATGCCTCTGACCCTAAAGTGCAGACAGGTGACACTGCTCTGTGATGTACAAAGCGGTTGTTCCAACTGGTTGATTTCACTCTGGGGCTTTAAATCGTTGAACAAATGCTACCGCTAGGGAGACGTTTCACTGATTTTGGAATTTTATCAAACGACTGAGACTTGGGTGAAGCAGGGACAGTGGGAGTCTTCACTCATTCTGGACTTTTTGGGGGCTACAAATGTTGTGGCCTTCGGTGCACCCGTGTTCCTGGACCTTTACCCTACTTTATTTTTCTCTGCAGAAAGAATTCCATTGGAAGGATTAGTTTGGTGTAGCCAAACGCCCTGTTGTGCATCCGAGCAGACGTTTCAAGCATCAAGCCAGCTCATATTTGAATAGAGGTGGATTTAGTTACTGATCCCATGTATTTATGCTGTCTGCCTTTTATTTTAATGATTGCTTTTTTTCCCCAACCTCCCTTTCTTCCTCACTATCTGGCACGTTCTTGACAAAGAGGCTGAGTGGACCATGGGAATGCAAGTTGCTGTCCACTCGTACTGGAATTTCCAAACAAGCTTCCAGAGAACAAAGGGACAGTTTAAATGCCCTACAAGTACAGCATACGCATTTCTCACCATTGTGATATCGTAAGCGGCCCAGAGGTGTCTCTGTGGATTCTCAACCTGCAGCTCTAACGCTTTCCTGCCACTCGTACCACAGCTAGAACACTACAGACATGATTCATGGTATAAACGCACAGTTTCCCCCTGTAAAGAGCAAATAAAAAATTACCTTGCAAAGTGGGGCATGGTTCAGTTGTATTCTTTAAAAATTGGTCTATGATGTGCTATCGGAAAATTTGGCCTGAGAAGGGAGGGTGTGATCTAACTACTCCCTCTAAAATGTGATCATTGACTTAAAAAAATTATAACTATGCCCCTGGACACTTGGTAGAATCATTAATGAAAGGTGACTGAGCACCAATAAAGTTTGAAAGGTTCCCCAATGAATGGCACCTAGCCAAATCAGAATATTAATTTTCATTTTATTGTATTTGTCACTTGTTGAGTACATTAAACTAACAGAGCTCAATGTTAGGTTTCTTGACCTCAATATTATTATTGATATTACTTGCAGAGTAAGATTTTCACCCAGGGAAATGATTTTGATTAATTTCTCCGTGGACCAAAGAAAGATTCTGTCTCATTTCTGACTCCTAAAAGTTGCTATTTCATTCACTTCAGTTGGCAATGGAAAAGGTAATTCTCTGAAATCGCCAGGCCACTCATGCCCTCTTTTATATTATATTTGGGTTTGTCTACTTCTGTAAGTAGGACAGGGCCATAACCTGATGACAGAATTCCGGGAGTCCCTGCCTTCTCGTCTCCACAGGCTGCTGGATACTGTATTCACCTGACTCAGGAAAGCCCCACCTCACTAAATAGGGCCGAACTTCTCAAACTGAGAGAACACCAGCATTTTTATTCACGGAGCAATGTGCTAAAAATGCTTTTAGCAAATGATCTGTTATAACGGAGTTAAAAAATGTGCCGAAGTCTCTGGTTTTTTAGCTGGGTCTCTATGTGTTCTTCCTTACGTGACTGAGATGTCAAAAGAGAGGCAGTGAAATGAATTTCTTAAAAAATTGACCCAAATATGAACAAACAAAGGCTTTAAGGCAGTTTGTTTTCTCTTAAGTCTTCCTAATTCCACTGATGACATCCTGTTCCAGGAGAATTAAAACCAAATCATCAGTTAATTGTATCTATAGACACAGATATTTTCTTCAGTGTCCAAATCCCTTTGAAATTGTCTTCCCTTTAGCTGTTAATTTCTGATTAAGTGTGTTTTTGGTACAAGCCCGAAATATCATTAAATTGCCACAGATGGTTCTGCCTTGATCACATTTTTCCTCAGTTTTTCCCTTGATGTAGCTGGGAGCCAGCTTTCTGCTTTGATTTGCCCGAGATTTTGCAAAAACAAGAAATGCAAATGTCATTTTATACCATCAACTGGACTAAATTTATTTTCCTCCTCTGAATTCCGTGGAGGATCTTTGTTTACGCTGATTTAAGTTGTGTGGCTATTTCTAGCCATGTCGCATGTGGATTATATCCCGGAAATTTGCTTGAACTGATTTAGTCTTTGTGATCGACTGAAGGCATTTATCAAAATCATTAAAATCAACCCACTTTTCATTCATGTATCTGTCTAGATGTTCCAGACAGATGTGTTTTAGGATCAGCATCTCAAGCCACTTTCCCCATCTGTCCACTGTTCTATGCCGCTGTAAACCTGACCAGTAGTCCCTGGTAATAGCCGTATGTACAGCAAAAGGATTGGCAGGTGTCGACGCTGATACTGTAAAGCAGTTTTCCCAAATTCGTGTACAATTTTTTTTAAGTTTACTGATTTCTGAGAGAGAGCGCAAGACAGACAGAATGTGGGCGGGGGAGGGCAGAGAGAGAGGGAGACCCAGAATCCGAAGCAGGTTTCAGGCTCCGAGCGCTCAGCACAGAGCCCGACGCGGGGCTCCAACCCACGAACCGCGAGATCGCGACCTGAGCCGAAGTCGGACGCTTAACCAACCGACTGAGCCGCCCAGGCGCCCCCAAAATTTTGTTTTCTGTGCTGAATAGAGAGTGGCGTTCCCTTCCAAGTATCTGAAGACAAAGAGCCACCTCTCGATTCAAGCTGTGGGTATTTTAAGGATGGAAACCTAATTAACCTTGATTATGGGCCTTCAACAGTCGGTGAAGTGCTGGGGGCTCTGAGTAGATTCTTGGTGAATTACAGGCTGATTACCTAAAAAGCACAGGCTGTGAAGAGACTGTTAATTAGAAATTAAATTGTAGAACTGATTAAATAATATTTAATACAGTCCATGAAATTACATTTAATCTAGAAGATATGCTAGAGCCCTCTGCAAATGATCAACACTATAGAAGCCATAATTGGAGGTAAACATGAATGCAAACAGTCCAGGAAAAAAAGGCAGCATCAGATTGTGACCAATGAAAAGCTTGGACACGCCCTCACCGGCTAACAGGTGCCCCTACTTCTTTCTGAAGAAGAGTCAAAGAAAGGAAATCAGACGGGAGGTGATCCTGTGTATATCTTTCTTGCTCATTTAAAATGCTTATTGCGCTCGTTCATTTATGGTTTACGTTGATCTAAGTACCTGCACTTGTATATATGGGAAGTAAATAGTAGTAAAAACATAGAGTTCAATTGTAGCTTAAAACAACATGGCTAACTCAGTTTCTGTCCATGACCGCAACCCCAAACAACTGCAGAAAGTGGGTGAGTCTGCCCTATGCCCAAGTTGATTCTCCTCCTGAATATCCAAGTATCGACAATGTGAAAATAAAGGAGGCAGCTTACGGAAGTTAACTTTAACTGCCTCATCTCCTTAGCAACCCACACGAAGCAAGGAAAAGCGGTGTCCAATGACCACGCAGTGTTTTCGTTCCAACTCTCCCTACAGGTCACGTCCAGGCAAGGACTGGCACAAACTGCCTTTAGTGACTTCTCAGAGTCGGGTGCCCTGAATGCGTGCGCTCCTTCGCACGCCTCCGCTAGAGCAAAAGCCCTGGTGAAAATGGTCACCGATTTTGTAGAAACGTTATAAAATATTCGCACCAGCCCTCTTCATTCCACACATGAGGAAAGCAAGGTTCGGGGAAATACAATGACTCGCCTGATAGGACTCAGCTAGTTGGCTACGCTCAATACAAATACAGTTACGCCATAATCCAGAACCGGGAAAAAACTGTTGCACGTCACTTTGAAACGCAGTTCTATTCCTCCACAGGAACTGTTTGAAATGGGGTCATTGGCGAAATGAGAATTTTGTTAAGATGAAGAATGGAGGTGGGGCACCTGGGTGGCTCAGTCGGGTAAGCGTCCGGCTTCATTCTGCTCAGGTCATGATCTCATGGCTCGTGAGTTCAAGCCCCACATTGGGCTCTGTGCTGACAGCTCAGAGCCTGAAACCTGCTTTGGATTCTATGTCTCCGTCTGTCTCTGCCCTTTCCCTGCTCGTGCTCTGCCTCTTTCTCTCCCACTCCCTCTCTCTCAAAAATAAATAAACATTAAAAAAAATTTTTTTTTAGGCGCCTGGGTGGCTCAGTCGGTTAAGCATCCGACTTCAGCTCAGGTAATGATCTCATGGTCCGTGAGTTCAAGCCCCAAGTAGGGCTCTGTGCTGACAGCTCAGAGCCTGGAGCCTGCTTCGGATTCTGTGTCTCCCTCTCTCCGCTCCTCCCCTGCTCGCACTCTGTCTCTGTCTCTCTCTCTCTCAAAAATAAACATTACAAAAATTATTTAAAAAAAGAAGAGAAAATACATTTACAGTTCTGTATAGAAAAAAATCCACATATAACTGAACCCATGCAGTTCAAATCTTTTTTTTTCCAAAGCTCAACTGTAATTCCTCTCATTTATTTTTTGTCCTTTTTTTGGTACTGTAACACTTATGTACCATGAATGCACATATTTTAAGTGCAGAATTGGATTAGTTTTGACAGTTACACACAGACCTGTGTAAATGCAACCCAATCAAGAATATTTCCACTGCCTCAGAAAGTACCCTCATTCACGTTTCGAGTCAGTTCCCACCCAACCCCGATGCAACCATGCTTGGATTTTCATTACCATAGATTTATTGCGCCTGCTTTTGTACTTCATATAAATGGCGTCACAAAGGTTTTACTTCTTTATTGTTCTGGCTTCTTTAACTCAACATACTATGAGATTCATTCAAACTGTTGCATATATCAGTGTTCATTTTTTTTAAATTTTTTTAACGTTTATTTATTTTTGAGACAGAGAGAGACAGAGCATGAACGGGGAGGGTCAGAGAGAGGGAGACACAGAATCTGAAACAGGCTCCAGGCTCTGAGCTGTCCGCACAGAGCTGGACGCGGGGCTCGAACTCACGGACTGCGAGATCATGACCTGAGCTGAAGTCGGCCACTCAACCGACTGAGCCACCCAGGCGCCCCAGTGTTCATTTTTTTAAACCCTAGGGCAGTGTTCCATTATATGAACATAATACAATTTATTTAGCCATTCTTTGCTGGACTTTCAGGTTGCTTCCAGTTTTAGACTCTTGTGAGTAGAGCTCCTAGAAACATTCACGCACGGCTCTGAGTACGAAAATATGTTTCCATTTCTCTTGAGTAAACACCTAGGAATGGACTCTCTGGGTCAGATGGTAGGTGTATATTGAACTTGATAAGAAACTACCAGACGGTATTCCAAATAGTTGTATCGTTTTACACCTCTACCTGCAAAACAGGAGAGTTGCTCTACCTCCTGACCCATGTTTGGTGCTGTCAGGTATTTCAATGTTAGCCATTTGAGTGGCGGTGTAGTGACATCTCATTGTGGTTTTCATTTGAATTCCCTGCTGCCGAACGATACTGATACTGATACTGATACTGAGCGCATTTTCACGTGGTTAAAGGTTACGTGTAGATCTCTGTTGGCGAAATTTCTGTTCCAGTACTTTGCACATTTTGACTGGGCTGTCTTTTTAGTTTTGATTTTAAAAGGTCTTTATATAGTCTATTTTCAAGGTCTCTGTCAGTCTGTGTCTTGCCCTTTTTTTCCTTTCTTCCTTTTTTTTCCCTTTGATCCCTCCTTCCCTCCCTCCCCTCTCTCTTCTTTTCCTTCCTCCCTTCCTTTCTTCCTCTCCCCCACAGTCTCTATTTCTCCCTCCTTCCCCCAATCCTTTATTTCTTCTTTCTCTCTCTTCCACAGATTTGATTTTTTAGACAAGATTTAGGTTCACAGAAGAATTGAGGGGAAAGTATAGAGATTTCCCATATGCCCTGTGCTCCCACACATGCATAGCCTCTCCCATTATCAACATCTCCCCACCAGAGTGGCACATTTGTTACAACTGATGAACCTGCATCGACACCCCATTATCATCCAAAGTCCACAGTTTACATTAGGTTCACTCTTCATGTTGTACATTCTGAGTTTGGACAAATTTTTAAGGCCACGTATCCAGCATTTTAGTATCATACAGAGTAGTTTCACTGCCTTAAACATCCTTTGTGCTCTGTCTAGTCATCCTTCCTTCCCCCCATCCCTGGGTAACTACTGATCTTTTAAAGATTCTCCTTAGATCCGCTTTTTCAAGGATGTCATATCACTGGAATCAAGCAGTATGTAGTCTTTCCAGATTGGCTTCTTTCACTTAGTAATATGCATCTACGGTTCTACTAGGTCTTTTTGTGCCGTAATAGCTCATTTCTTTGTAGCACTGAATAATATTCCATTGTCTGGATGTACCACAGTTTATCCATTCTTTGTTTCTTCAATCATCTCTTTATAGAGCAGAATATTTAAATTTTAACGCAGGACATTTTTTTCCTTGTCTGGTTAATGCTTTTTGTGTCTGGTTTAATAAATGTTCACCTGCCCCTAAGGCTGTATATTTTGCTCTGTGTTCTTCTAGAAAATGAAGGATTTTAGCTTTCACGTTTTGGTCTATGATCAATAATAAGTTACTTTTGTAAAGCGTGCGGTAGGGAATCAAGTTTCAGTTTTTCTTTGTATGTTTACGTAATTATTCCAGCACCGTATGTTATTTTCCCATTCAATTCCTTGTGTTTTCCAGAGATTTCTTATATATGTTTAAATTAATTTCTGTACTCTTTATTGTTTTCCACTGTCCTTACATCAACACCACATATTGCCTTGATTATCAGAGTTTTACAGTAAATACTGAAATCCGATAACTACACGTTTTCCAACTTTGTACTTTTTCAACATTGTTTTGTCCGTTACATATATATTGATTTCTATAGTAATTATATACAATTTTGTAGAGTTCTGATAATTCTACAAAAAAATTTTCTTAAAACCGGATTTTAGGGGCTCCTGAGTGGCTCAATAGGTTGAGCATACAACTCTTGATTTTGGCTCAGGTCAGGATCCCAGGGTCATGGGATCAAGCTCTGCATTGGGCTATGGAGCCTGCTTGAGATTCTCTCTCTCTCTCTCTCTCTCTCTCTTCCTCTGCCTCTCCCACTCTTGCTCTCTTTCCCTCTCTCAAATAAAAAAAATTAAAAAAGAAAAATAACAAAAAAACAGGATTTTAATTTGGATTGTATTGAACCTCTAGATGAATTGGAGAGAATTAATATTTTAACAATGTTGGATCTTCCAATTCATTTATTTAGGTCGTCTTCAATTTCTTTCAGCCATATTTTGTAATTTCCAGTAAAGAGGTCTTATCTTTCCTTTAAATTCAGTCCCAGGGCGCCTGAGTGGCTCAGTCAGTTAAGCTTCTTACCCTCGATTTCGACTCAGGTCTTGATCTCACAGTGGTGAGAATGAGCCCCGTTCCGGGTTCCACACGGGGCATGGAGCCTCCTTAAGATTCTCTCTCTCCCTCCTTCTGCCCCTCCTCCTCCTCCCCCCGCCCTCAAAAATAAATAAATAAATACATTCAGTACTAAGTATTTTTGATGCTGCCGTAAACGGCAATAAATAAATAAAAATTTTATTTTCCAAATATTTTCTGCTAGTATGTAGGAATGCAACTGATTTTTATATATTGGGCCTTGTATTCTTCAATGTTATTGAATTTACTTCTGTTTCAGCAGTTTTGTGTGGATTCCTTAGGATTTTGCCCCCGTACCAGTATCTTTTATTCATTTTTCTTACCTTACTGCATGGACTAGATCCTCTAGATCGCTAATAGAACTGGTTACAGTTTATATTCTTGCCTTGTTCTTGATCTTAGGGGGAAAACATTCTTTACTTCACTGTTATGTGCGATGTTACCTATTACCACTTAACAAACTAACACAAAACTTAGTGCTTAAAAACCAAGCTGCTTTATCCCTTCTCACAGACCTGTGGATTGGCCAGGGACTTTCTCTGCAAGTTTCTCCTAGGTTAACCCCCGTGGATGCATTCGCCATGATGTACAGCATGACGTACTTGACTCAACCGGGATGCTAGCAGAGCTAGGCCTTTATGAAATCTCAGGACCTTTCTCTCCATGTGGTCTCTCATCTGAATAGTTTGATGAGGCTTCCTTACACGGCTATGAGAGCATTTCAAGCAAGCAACTACGGAAGCTTGTAAGGCTTCTAAATCCTAGGCCCAGAAGTCAGACAGGACACGTCCGCCACATCTCTTGGTCAACAGAAGCCACAGCACCAGCCTTAGTTCAAGGAGAGAGGAAATAGGGCTCACTACTTTTTGGGAGAAGTAACACGTGTTTGATTGTTGGTCACCATATTTGCAGAAAGCCTACCACATTAGCTGTAGGTTTCTGGTAATTGTCATATGCCATAGAAATTCCCTTGGATTGGGGCGCCTGGGTGGCTCAGTCAGTTAAGCGGCCGACTTCGGCTCAGGTCACGATCTCGCGGTCCGTGAGTTCGAGCCCCGCGTCGGGCTCTGGGCTGATGGCTCAGAGCCTGGAGCCTGCTTCCGATTCTGTGTCTCCCTCTCTCTCTGCCCCTCCCCTGTTCATGCTCTGTCTCTCTCTGTCTCAAAAATAAATAAAACGTTAAAAAAAAAAAATTAAAAAAAAAAAAAAAAGAAATTCCCTTGGATTCCTAGTTTGCTGAGAATTTTTTTTTTTTTTATCACAAGAGGGTACTGACTTTTATCAAATGATTTTACTACATCTATGTAAATGATCATACAGTTTCCCTCCTTTATTCTGTTAATGTTCAAAGAATTATAGGGATTGATTTTCAAATGCTAGAGCCACCTTAATAGCTGTCATTTATTAAGGACCTACTATGTACTGAGAACTTTATATGCATTATTGACTCTTACTTTTCCCAAAAAGTAGGCATTATTTTCCCATCCCATAGACAAGAAAATGTGATTCAGTGTTGAAGTTACTCGCCCAAGGTCCCTCAGCTAGTAAGTGGCAAATCCAGTACTCAAATAGGTCAGCTGACTCAAAATTCAACATTTTCCTTCTACATCCTTAAAAAGGAAGTGGGAAACTCCCAGAGGCAAATTTTTCTAGTTTCCTCACTTTGATACTTATTTATATGTAGGTCTAACCTTTGAACTTCTCGAAAGTTCTTTATTATAATATGGACCTGGTGTCGCCCACTGTTGTACTTGAGAGTCTACATTTTTTTTAATCAAATGCTGAATCTCAAAATATTAAGAAAAATTAGAAATGACTAAAGCTTAAACATTTTAGCTTCCCTTTCAGATTCAAGTCACATCACAGTGGGTGAGTAAGTACAGAAATGCATAAATAAAAATAACATTACAGACCATTTGGCCCCAAATCTATTGCTACTGACTCCCAAATATGATTAGGTAGGAAAAGAACACACAACATAATGTATTATATTTCCATCAAACACAACAAATGATCTTAGCTCTGACACAAATGCCAAAGTACCGTGAACCTGTGACTCATGAAAATTGCCCTTTGTCATAGAGCACGGGGGGTGGGGGATAAGATTCTGGTTTTAGTCACATGAATGATTTTAGCCACATTGAGAGGTTATCTGCAGTCAATCAGAATTTCCCCCACTGCAAAAGATACAATACATTTTTGTAAGTCACAATACAATAACCCTTTCTGGAATAACAGTTACAACGCTTTGTCTCTATCGTCCTGTTATTGTGCGTCTGTAAATAATCCCTTATATGAATGTAAGCCTTTACCATGAATCATACTTAAAAACAATGCTTGGATGCCTAAAACTGTGCAATAGCTATCTCTTGGTTAAAATGTTTCCATATCCGGCATCTCTATAACAGTCTGAATTCATAGTTCCAAAGAAAGAAACGGGACCAATATCAAGAAATGGCCTTATATAACACAGACATCATCAGTAGTATAACATAAGGAACCCTGGGTACATCCTTCTGCCCAGAATTACTTGTGCCACACACCGCTCGCTGCTCGTAATTCACCCGTTTTGATTGGCAACCTCTTTTAAAATGTAAACAAGTTTAAGGGTTGACACCTGAACCCAATGATCAAGCCAGGTAGCAATCTCTAAAATACGCATAGTGCTCTGTATGTTGTAAAGAATAATTATACTTTGGGAATTATTTCTACCTCTTTTAACTTATTTGATCTCCATCAGAACCATACGACGGAGGTGGTTATAACGTTGGTAGCGGCAGCAGGAGTACTGTTAAGGATCGTAACGATAAAACCCTCGTATAACACGTGTTATGTGACAGACACTGTTTTCAGTACTTTACATATATTAATTCATTGGATCATCACGTCAACCTTACATGGTAGCTTCCATTTCATATCATCACTTTTAAAGATGATAAAGCCAAGTCACGGAAACGTTAAGTACCTTGCACAAGGGCACAGGACCGGTGATCCGTGCGTCAGGATTCGACTCCTGGCAGTCCGATTCTAAGGGCCTAAGCTCTTAACCACTTCTCCAAGATCATTTATCTATTCGTTTACTCAGGAATTATTTACTGAGTGCAGACTATATACCAGATGCTCTTCAAGACCTTGGAGGTGGAGCAACAAACAAACGGATTTGGTCTCGCTCCTCACAAGGAGCTTTTATTCTAGCAGTGAAGAGAAAGAGAAGTTGCGCTTAGTAATGCGTTATATGAAAACAGTGGAAAAGCTTCTGCGAAAGACAGTGATGGGGGGAAGCTGCTTGGGATTGGGATCTAGGAAGTCCATTCTGAGCAGAAGACATTGGAGCTGAGATATGACTAAGAGGGAAGAAGCAGCCATGCATAAGACTTCAGAACAGGGTTCATCAGGAAATCAGAAAAGCGATAACTCTAAGGTGGTAATGACTTCGAAAAGAAAGAAAAAAATGAGTGTGGCTCGAATGTAGAGAATGGGGCACATCAGAACAGGAGAGGGGAGATGTCAAAGGGACTCGATTGCTAGAAGGATATGGGCATTTGGGATTTTGCTCCGAGTGAAATGGGAAGTCACGGAAGGCTTTTAGCAGGGAGTGTCATGATCGGGTTTGAAATTTAAAGTGGCTATTTCTGGCTGCTTTGTGGAGAAGACCTTTAAAGGGTTGAAGGCGGAAGACGAAAGACCAGTTGGGAGAAGACAGCAGTGGCTCACATGAGAATTGATGAAGGCATCGTCTAGACTGGGGGCAGGGCAGATAATGAAAAGTAAATGGCTGTGGGACATGTTCTGTACTCACAGCCAGTAAGGAGAGAACGTGGATGAAAATTCAGGTGACTCCGAACACATTTAGGCGATTATTGTCTACCTACCCTTGAAAGGCTAGTTTTAATTCTAGCAGTGAGGAAGTGAATATTTTTAATTGTGGCTTCTAGACTGTGAGATGTTATTAGTGTTGACGCCCAGAAACGTGGCATTCCCCTTGATCCTCCCAATCGACATTCCCGCCTCAAAATGACAAGCGTTATAGAATTCAGTCGAATGAACTTACTTTTTCTTTTGCTTCTGTAACAGAGAGTGATTTAGCAGAGCGCTGCCCTTTTTCTTTCAAACAGGGCTGTGTACCAGTAAAGCATACGTCTCCTGCACATCCTAGCCAGTCGGGTACGCTGTGAAAGCCTGATAAATGTTCAATCACTCTAATGACCTAAGACTTCTTCCCGGATGTCCTTAGGCTTTTCTCTGGGGTGTAAAGACTACATTATTCTGGGAAGCGGGAGCAGTAATGGTTTGGTCAATTAGTGTGAGTATTAGCTGTGACTAGGTCCCAATGATGAAATCGTACTTTTAAGCATTTTGGATGTAAGGCACAATATATCTAAAACCTCTTTTGTAGATTACATCAAGTTATAGCCCATATTTCATCAAAGTCCATTTAACGAAGCTTGCCAAGACTTGGAGAATCACTCTCTCTCAACCTCGTTTCCCCCTCGCTCCTCTCTCTTGTCAAACCCTGTTCTAAGGAAAAGAAGATTTGAAAGTCATTTGCAAAAGTATGAATGGCTAATAAGGCTGCAGATGTCTGCTCCTCCAGCAACAGTCTCGTTTTAACCGGAAAATGAGAAATTCTGAGACCAAAAACTGGAATCTCAGTTACAGAGTTTCTCCATCAAGAAAATGGGCAGAGCAAATAAATCCAACGCCCACTCTATTGGTCAGGATTCTCCAGAGAAACAGAACCAACAGGCACAGAACCAATAAGGTGTTGCTGTGTACGCACACGTTTGCACGTGCAGATTTATTTTCAAGAATTGGCCGGCAAGATTATGGAAGCTGGCAAGTCTAAATCTGCCGTGTGGGCCAGCAGTCTGGAGACCCAGGAAAGCCAATGGCACAGTTCCGGTTCAGTGGCAGTCTGGGGGACAATTCCCTCTTGCTCGGGCAGGCCGGTCTTTTTGTAGTACTCAGACCATCAAACGACTGGATGATGCCCACCTACGTTACGGAGGGCAATCTGCTTTACGCAAAGTTCGTGGATTTAATTAAATGTTAATCTCGTCCAGAAATATCCTCCCACTTGCCACATAAAATTAACCATCACACTGGCTTTTGATAAGAACTGTCAAAAAAAATATGGTTCTATTTGTTTACTTGTTACATAGTTTGTGTCCCTCATTATATATCTTTTAATGTTTTATTTATTTATTTTGAGAGAGAGGGTGCATGGGGGAGGGGCAGAAGGAGGAGAGAGAGCATCCCAAGCAGGCTCCACGCTGCCAGTGAAGAGCCTGACGTGGGACCCAATCCCATGAACCGTGGGACCACGACCCGATCAGTCACCAAGAGTCAGAAGCCCAACCGACTGAGCCACCCAGGCGCCCCTCCCTCATTATATGTGATCCCCTTGTCTTCAGTTCTGGTCAAGCTAAAGATAGTTACATATATATCCTCATGCTTGAAAATTTTTTTATCTTCTATATGTATAGGATATGATAAAGAGCTTAGAGGGAATTATTGATCATATCCAATTTGACAAATGTGTATATTGAGCCCGTATTATATGCTAGGGGTTGCAGAAGAAATAAAAAAATGAGTGGGACATCGTCTTTATTGTCACATGACAGGAAGATTGTTAATACCTCTATAAAAGTATAAGCACAATGAAGGGAGACTCAGAGAAGGGAGACATCACATCCCATTGAGAGAAAATGTCCCTTCCTTCCTTCCTTCCTTCCTTCCTTCAACAAATACTTATTAAGGGACGCCTGGGTGGCTCAGTCGGTGAAGCGTCTGACTTTGGCTCGGGTCATGATCTCGTGGTTTGTGAGTTCGAGCCCCGCATCGGGCTCTGTGCTGACAGCTCAGAGCCTGGGGCCTGCTTCGGATTCTGTGTCTCTCTCTCTCTCTCGGCCCCTCCCCTGCTCATGCTCTGTGTCTCTCTGTCTCTCAATAATAAATAAACATTAAAAATGTTTTTTAATATAAAAAGCCCAACTTTTTAATATATAAATATTTAAATATATTTAAAAACCCAAGTTTTTAACATAAAAAACTTATTAAGTTCTCCTATAGGTCAATCACTATTTTAGGTTTTGTAAATACAGTAATTGAAAAAAGAAAGAGAAACTCCCTGCCCTCATGGGATTTAGTTTCACACTAAATAAGAAAACAAGTAAGTAGGGTGGTTTCAGGGCCCAATAGTCTTCCAGAGAGTGGGAAGTTAAATGAAAACAATAAAATGGAGTAACGAGAGAGAAGAGGACTAGTATTGCTATTTAAGTTAGGGTAGTCGGGCCTTTCTTTCTACACGGTGGCATTTGAACTGACACCTGAATGAAGGGATGGAGTTATCTCTGCCCGTGTCTGAGGGAAGAGCATTGCAGTCAGAGGGAATAGCAAATGTAAAGCCTCTGAAGAAGTGATGAGTTTGGGGTGTTCGGGGAAACCTTTAGAGAGGTGGCATTTGGGAAGGAACTCAAAGAAGAGGTGGGATTTTTACAAGATTAGGGAAAGAGAAGTGCGTGCTGGTTTAGAAACACAAAACTTTCGAGGAGAGTGTTGGTTCTGTATTACCATGGCTTTATAACATCGAGTCAGAGGAGTTCGAATATATTGTAATATTTCATGTCTTAAGTCTCCTATTTCCTTTCCATTTTTACACAAGTAACGAGCAATTAAATACATTATGAAATATCCGTCTGAGTGTTAGCCTTCTCTGCCTGAAACCACGAAGAAGAGGGTGAGGCGGTCAGGGGGACTCCCCAGAGTACACAGAAAGTACTGGAAAGTCCTCTTTCCTCAAAGACCTTTGCTCTGTAATTTCACAAAGGGGTTAATATGAAGTAAATAGCCTCAGTAGAAGGTTGAGTCTATCTGGCATTCACATCAAAGTGAGAATAATTTTGATCAGGTAACCGGATACTTCCTACGCATGCCAGTGCAATCTCAGGTCATCGGGAGACTTACAAGTTGTCTCCTCTAAGCCCCCCCCGATGCTTTTGCCTCCACCAAGTGATCGTCCATCTTATAACTGAGCATAACTAATGATCTTCCTGAGACATCCCATTGCATCATTGGTCAGCTTTCATGAAATCGCTACCCTTGTAACACTTAGCCATTGGTCTGAGACCTATACCTGTATCGGTTCGAGTTTTTAGTTACAGCAGAATCCATTCTAGCTAGCTTGAGCCAAAAGGGAATCTTTACAGGTTGCCGGACAACTTCCAGAATGTCTGGGAGTGGGCGGGGCCTAACCCTGGATCCTGCACAGCAACAACACAGCCAAGTAGAACGCCTGACCACGCCATGGGGACACTAGCAGAAATTCCACTGACGCCACTGCAGTATTTTTCCTATTTCCTCTCTGAGCTTTGTTGAGATTAAACAACTCTAGTTCCTTTAAATATTGGAGGATATTGAGGTTTTGGGTCTGTTCGCCATCCTGGTACTTCTTCTCTGAGCACATCCCAGTATAAACCCGTCAAAACGTCAAACCGAGAATCGGGTCCATTTTTCAATTAGCTTTCAACCTGTGCAAAATGGAGCAGGCCTATCGCCTATTCTAGAAACTGAACATCTATTAATATAGCTACGTAACACTGTTGACTCACGGAACCTTCCGAGTAAGACAGGAAGTCTTTTTCACATGTCTCCTGCTTTTATAAGGCGGGTCACCCCAAAACTGTAGGACTGTATTGGCAACATCTGGTTTACATGCAAAAGCAAAACATCAAAATGTGTCACTACTAAATTTCATCTTGTTAAAAATAAGAATCCAAAACCTGATATCACCAGGCTCACGAGATGAGGAAAATCTATTTTCCAATGTAAGGCATTATCCCTTCTGGCTTTATATCTACTAATGGTTGGATAAGCAGGTCAAGTATATTCTCACCCAATGCATGAATATAAATGATTAATGTGACAAGGCATAAGACAGACGCTCATTACAGATGGGTTAATATTGATCTATGAATTAGGACAAAGATAATTTAACCCAATACGTATGAACACAATCATCTGGTCCCAATTTATCCATCATCTGATGCCATCGGATACCGGGAAAGGCTTTGTAAAATGCCACATGGAGATCCAGTTATGCTATTCTCACAGAATGCCCTTTCTCTGTCAGTCTGACAAAATTCAACATAGTTCCTCTCCTCACCTTACCTCCATAAGGATCTGCCTCTTAATTTCCCTATTCCCGCCAGAGAGGCCCTTTCTCCTTCAGGCCACCCAGGATTGAAAGTTAAACCACCTCTGATACTTTCCACGCTTTCTCCCCATTATTAACTAATCACTAAGCCAGTTGTTGGTTTTTCATTATAATGCCCTGGAACTCAGGTCTCCGTTTTCCACATCCACCACCCTGGATTGGGCCCTTATCACTTCCGACATGGGCCACTGCAAAAGCTGAACTGATTTCCTTCGTTCTTTTATGTGGTGACAGTGCAAAAATGGCTCCCTTTTACTCTTGTCAAGCCCATCTAAAATGCACTCGCCCATTTCCTCTGTACACATTTATCAGACATTTGGGGGGACGGGCTATTTCTTGTCTCCTACAATCTCTTTGTAAGCAAACTGAAGGCAGAGATTATATAGTATCAACCCCCATCACCGATCACACAAATATCACACAAAATCTGTTTAATAGCGATACGGTACACAAATACAGTTACGCAGAGATCAAATACGTAGTGAATCAATTCACTTATTAAAGGTAGGTATAAGATATTTTTGTAGTGCCAAATATTTTTGTAGTTCTGTGAAGATTAGCATATGCAACTTTTCGGAACCACACTGCATTCATCTGAGTGGTCTTGTAGTAAAGTATTAGGAATTTGTCAATTGAAACTCTTCCAAATGTATAGGATGCTACTCCAAGCAGAAATCTATCGGCAGACAAAACACCCTGGGTCCAACGCTTCACTTGTAGTGTTAGGCTGAATCATATTTGGCAGCAAAATCCATCCAGAGACCTCCAGAGACTCATTAAAACCAGATAACGCTGAAGCATGGCAAAATGGTTTCCATTTGGACCACGGTGCCAGCTTAATAGATGCATGAAAAATAAAATGATTAAGTAGTTTCTTGTAAGGACATTTATCTGACGAGGCAGTTCCTAAAAACGGTCAATATGTGTACACATATATTAGGTCAATGCAGTTGACCTAACTTCTTTGAACCACATGACCTAGACACAAGTAACAGGACAGGTGGCCGGATGGCCACACAATGTATGTGCTGGAATAGTAAACATAAACTATATAGCTCCAGAGTTGAAGTATTCGTACATAAATATGCCTCATCCGTACGACATAAAAAATGAGAATCGTCACTCTGTGGGAGAACCACTCTATGAGGCACATAGCTCAGTGGTTCCCAATCCTGTATATGATATATGTTTATCTCATCTCAAAGCAATTACAAATGTTTATCTAAGCGCTGGAATGATTCATCGCCATTGTAAAGAACCTGGAAAATACACAAGTACAAAAGAAAATGAAATTTTCCTGCTAGAATCCTACTACTCCGATATTATTCCTATTACCATCTGGTAAAACGATGTCGTTTTAATATATTTTTTTGATAAATAGGGAACTTATTGTGCATACGGTCACAAGAGATATTTTCTACAATAAAAAAAAAAAATGGTTCTTCCTTGTCTTATGTCATCCACGCTGCCTAATTAACGCCCGTACGTCTGTTCTTATCAATTTTAATCTTTTTGGTAATTTTCATTAGTGCTCCAACAGGTGAAGTCAAGAGCACAGGCATCATCAAGACAACTGTGTGATGTTTGTTTCGCCATTTTGCCAGCTATCGTGAAGCTCGGTTTTAAGAGACCTCACTCCGGTAGCTGTCAGCAAGTGGCAAGTAGGCCCCTCGCAGGGAAGACAGAGTGCTTTGTCTTCCTTCTTGGAGCCCCTGTGGTGAGGAGCATTGGACACTGGGAAGACTGCTTGTCTGGGAATCAGGAGATCCGAGCTCTGGTTTTGACCCTGCCACTAAATCACCACCAAGTTCATTTTCTTACCTAGATATGGAACTAGGAGGGTGTTAGAAGAGGGAGAGTATTTGAAATGACTGGAACGCTCATACAAAACCTATTCCGATCTAGACAGAAGGTACAGGTGACCAATGCATGACATATTGAATGTTGAACGATTGAGCAGCATATCTAGTTCAAAAAGGGGATGATGCGAAGCAGTTACAGCTACAGCATTAAATTATCTGGGCATGTGGGAAAGGAGCGAGGGACAAAATTGTCAGCCCTTCTAACAATGCTTTTCAATGAAAAATACAAATAAAGGTCTCCTTTCCGACTACAGATGTTTGTTAATCATTACTAGATAACGCTAGGTCATGGATCTGCTGAGGTTGGAGTCTTGACTCCCTATTGGCCTCTTCCTATAACATTCCTTTTTTTGCCTATTTTATTTACTTTAATCCCCCAGCAATGGATCAATATAGACCCATGGTAAACACCAAGAGAAGTCTCAAGCTAGGTAGTTCCTTATATTAAGGTTTTGAATTATAATATCTTGTGTCCTACTCATATTCTTTATCTTTGTTTTTGAGAGAGAGAGAGAGAGAGAGAGAGAGAGAGAGAGAGAGAGTGTGTGTGTGTGTGTGCACGACAGAGAATCTTAAGCAGGCTCCTGGCCCAGTGCAGAGCCCAACGTGGGGCTCATGAGATCATGACCTGAGCTGAAATCAAGAGTCAGACGCCTTACCAACTGAGCCACCCAGGTGTCCCCTATTCGTGTTATTATTAAAGTAGTGATGGTTAATGTTTCCTGAACTACATCTGCTGTTAATGCCTTTTAAAACGGACTAGGAAAACAACTATCCGTATGAATAAGGTTTATTAATGAGGCATCCTGTTTTTGTTTCTGGGGGGGGGGCTCAATATCGGTGACTCAAGGTTAGAGAATGATGTTATGTGGCTCTTCAAGACCCCACAGCTGACAGAGTGTATTATGAATGATACAAAGGAACAGAGCTCTGACAACCTCTCACGGTGATAAAGCACTGGGGCCGGACACAGGCAAAAACCTAAGCATCACAAATCTCTGTCGCAGAGATCTCTACGTTTTCAACACTAATCACAGCTGGACTTCCAGAATAAGAGAGAAGCCCCACTTTCCTAGCCACCTGCCCGTTTCCCACCCCCGACACTGCTCCTGTGTTTCCCTTAGACCTGGTTTCTCCTCCCTTCATTCAAATTGCACCTTGGTTTGCTTTGACCAATTAGAGTGCAAAGTCAGGGAGCAGTCTTTGAGGGGTGGAGAAAGGCAAGAAACATCTGGCGGAATCAGAGACTTGCCCGGTGACGTCCACGGCCCGGCAATTCCCTGTTATTAGCCGTGGGAAGCCAGGAAAAAAGGGATTGGGTGTCAGATGAAGCAAGGGGCGAAGGACAGGAAACATCAAATATCTCTTTTTTTTTCTTCTCGGGGATCTGGCGGGGGGGGGGGCGCTCTCTGAATGCTACGGGGAACCCTGAGGGGAAGTGACAAAGCACTGTCACATGGAATTTGAAGGATGGTGGCAGGAAAACAGACTGAACGACACGTAAACCTTTCCCGGTGACACTTGGATAAACATACCAGTCCCCAGCAGCACAGCCGTAAACACCAGCTGAGGACTTTATAGAAAACCAACCAACCAACCAACCAACCAACCAGGGGACCGAGGATGTTGCATGGGATCAGCGGCCAGTTTACAGCATCTCAAGGGGCTAAGGGAGTGATAAGGGAGAAGGGCATTCAGACGGGATGCCAAGAGCTCCGCGTTTTGTTAAGTGTCTGTTCACACCCGCGGAAGCCTTGAGACAAATGAAAATTCAAGTGTTTGCCTGCTACTGGAAAGCAAAGGGTTAACCAGATACCTGCTAAAATATGTCTTCAGTCTTCTCTTGGTCTTACATCCCCAGCAGTAAAATAATCACCCCTGACGGGGCTAACGTTCAGCTAAGGACATTCCTACACAGCCCAATCTATTGTTGGTATCTGCTCTAGTCACCCAGATGTTTGGGGTAGTTTTTTAATGCTTATCTACTTTTGAGAGAGAGAGAGAGACAGAGAGAGAGAGAGCGCGCCCGCGCGCACATGAGTGGGGGAGGGGCAGAGAGAGAGAGAGACAGAATCTGAAGCAGGGTCCAGGATCTGAGCTGCCAGTACAGAACCCAACGCGGGGCTCGAGCCCACGAACTGTAAGACCATGACCTGAGCCGAGGTCCAGGTCGGATGCTTAACAGGCTGAGCCACCCAGGCGCCCCTAGGCTAGAGTACTTTTTAAGGTGGTTTTTGAAAGATAGAGTTTCCTGTATGGTTTTGACTGAGATACACTGCTCATGGAAAGGAGGCCCTCTTCCAGAGCGTCACCGGAGAGAGGTCGGGGGTGTTCCCGTGAAGCAAAGCTTCCCTAGTTTATTTACCTTTGACAGCCCAATGCTGCCAGCTATTTAAGAGCTGGCACAGCTAATAAGCCAGGGAAGACTTGAGTAAGGAGTACATACAAGCTAAAAGAACTGATAAATAGCAGATGGTTTAGGAATCCCAGCAGGAGCCCATTAAGCCTCTCCTCATCACCTCCGTCTTCCTCTAGTGCCCGCTGAAGGGAGTTCTCTCACGGCTACTCATCTCCACCAAAGCCTGGAGACCCCAGGAGTTCTAGCTACTTCGAAAGCCAAACAGATAAAAGTCTAGAAAACTTCAAATCACAGCAGGGCATGCTGGGTGGGTTCCCCTGAGCAGCACCTATGGTAAGCAGGTGGGTCAACTGGAGCCAAGAGCAGTACAAGATAGTTAGCAGGGTAAGACCCTCGTCCTACACGGCTCCTCGAGATGTGGAAGCATCTAGTGTCTCTGGTCACACGGCCGTAGCTCGTTTCCTGCCACCTTCCGAGTCCAGCTCGTGGTTATTGGACAAGGAAGAGAAGCACAACGAACAGTGCCCATATCAAGTCACCCACCCGTTCAATCTGAGGGCTGGGGGTGAGAGAGGTTGCGAGTGTGGGAAAAGTAGCAGTAAATGCGAAGATTCTGATTCTAAAATAGAAGGTCAAGTTCATTCCTCTAAGCAAGTATGGGAGGATCTTGGAAGTTCACGATCCCTGCGTGTCATCTCATAGCGCAGGTGCAGTTTTACCAACAGGCAGAGAGATGGGTTGTAACCACCAAATATCTTTTTTTGTTTCATACAGTTCTGTCAGACGTTGCCCAGCCATAAAGACCTGGCTGAAAATGTACAGGAAACTCAGAGAGGTGGGGGTCTTACCAAGGGGGCGGCATCCATGGTATGGTGGATGCTGCACAGATTTTGGAGCCAACGAAACCAGGGTTCAGATCCCAGATCTGCCACTGAATGTGTATGCTCTGACTTCAGTCAACATGGTCTCAGTTCTCTCATTTGTTAAATGGGACTGACACTAGCACCCATTTATGAAGGTTTAATTAGGATTAACTAAAATGCTGTCTACAAAGCCCTTAGCACAAAGGTCTGGCACTTCATGGGTGCTCAATAAATGGTTATTCACCTCCTCTACACTTTGCCCTCCTTTTTTTCTTGGCTTCCTGGAGTACAAGGTCTTAAGTTGGCCTTGAGACACAGACATGGGCCTAGGAAGGCCAAAAAAGTGAAGGGTGACTAATCATAACACTTCTTTTCTCCAAACTATAGCTAAAGGTAAACCATTGCTGCCTTGTGGCTCTGAAAGGCTCTCCTTTAACCACCTGAAGCATCTAGAAGGGAAGTTAAAATGAACAGTTCCTTAAACCGGAACATTTAAAATGCTATTACAAGAGGCAGGAGGGAAAATTTAATGACTTCTCAAGGCTCCTTAGTCTGTTCTGCACATCTTCACTCTGAAGACATCAGCCAGGTGGGCTTGGTAGGGTATGGGCTTGTCAGGGTAGGGTACACCATGGGAGACTCAGGAGCCCTTCAGCTTTGCCCCAAATGCTTGATAAAGACCCCCACTCATGAAGGACTCATACTGACTGATCAGAGAAATCGAGGAATTGGAGAGAGGAGCTAAAAAATCTTTCTGGGTAGCCCTTTTTGAGAATGGGGAAGAGGAAGACCGAGAAGGAAGGATGCAAGCAGTGGTGTTACCAAGCAGGCCGCCCCACTTACCTTGTCTAGAATCAGCCACAAAGTTTGCTCTCAGACGAGCCTAATGGATCAGTGGCCCGAAGCCCAGACATTACACAGGATTTAGTTCAGAAAATAACTGAAAGTTACAAATGCTTATTAGAGTCAAGTCATTCCCCTAAAAAGGCTCTGCTTTCAGAAATTCTGGGGAAGAGCAAACATGTTACAAATGTGGCAGAGTTTCCAAGTCAAATTGGAAGTTCCTACGTTGAAGTTACGTGAAGATAAATTAGAACCCACTTCTTTACAAAAAGATTCACACCAAGATTTTTTTCAATAGTCCATTTTAGAATGGCTTTTCTCCATATGCAACTCCTCGTGAAGGTACCTACTGAGCACAGGCAGAAAGGCCTGTACAAAAATGGAAAGAAGTGATGATTTATGAAGAGCCAAGGAAAGCAAGCATGAACTGGACACGACTCTTCTGATTAGTTCAACTGCCGTCTCATTGGTCAACCTGTGTTCATCACCAATCGTGAAGAACAGCTGAATAAGTTACCCAATGAGCTGAAACTTTGAGTGTGGTTCCTGAATTGGCTGGAATCAAACATTTCCACAAAGTTTTTATGTATACCAGCATCTCTTGTAGTAAGTATTGCATTCTGTAGCTACATACTATTGTTAAGCCTATTAAATACTGATTCTAGGGGCCCGGGAAGTCTCCATGTGTCAGCTACAGCTCTTTTGGTGATAGAGGAGAAATTAGAATTTAGAAAGGCAAGAAGGAAATAAAATTAGTTTCCATTAAAATTAAAGGAAAGCATTAGCTGACTTCATTAAGGCGAGTCAGAGCCATTAGGAAATCAAATTACATGTCTAAAATCATGAAGCCCACAGATAGAGCAGTAAGTATGGAATCTATTTCCCTTCTAAATTTATCCAGTATTACCTCAAAACCCTGCCAGAAACATAATTCATTTTCTCATGCCCCCTTCCTCGTTAGAATTCTAGAACTTTACATAAGAGACTACAATTATCCTATATTGTAAGACACGTACAATGTTGTTATCCTGTGTTTATTCCTGGAATTGGATCCCAGCCAAAAACAGCCTACACAATCAAGAGCAATTTCAAAATGAGCCGAGTTTTTACTTGGATTTCTTAAACACTGCTGTATCACTCGGAGTTCCAGCAGGACATAAATGGCACACTCAAAGGGTATAAGTGAGGAAGGTTTGATATAGGGGTCATTTTTACAAAGGGGTAGGCAGGTTATGAGAAACCAACAAAGATGATAAAGTGCTTGGGGGACTTAAGGACAGAGGGAAGCTGCTGCCATGCTTAGGACTGAAGGAACCAGGGGAGGGAAGTGGTGTTACTAGAACTCAGTGAGAGCCATAGCCATGAAAGAATGGGGAATGAAAACCCTACCCCACTGCTCTCTTTTTCCATCTGCTGATCTCATGCCAGTGCCTTCCACTGACTGAATCTGACCTTAGCCCCAGCTAGAGACCCAGGAGGTGCAGTACCTAGGGCCTCTCGGGGTACAAAGTAGAGCAGAGAAGAGTAGGGAATGACTCCACAAGGACAAGTGGAGAATAACCAGCATACCTATGAATAGGGATTCATAAGCCAGATCAACACTTCCTTAATATGTCTCATTTCTCTTTCATCCACTTCCTTCATAAGCCATAGCTGTTCTCTTCATAATCCCTGAAAGACTCCTCCAGCTCTCTACTCTAGATACCTCTTATCAATGTCTCTTATCAATGTCTCCTGCTCTCCCCTTTTACTTTGTTTTAAAAGTAAGCTCTACAACCAACATGGGGCTTGAACTCATGGCCCCAAGATCAAGAGTCGCATGCTCTACCGACTGACCAGCCAGGCACCCCTCTCCCCCATTGCTCTTTATTTATTCTATGTCACAAGACTCCAAGAGTGGATCTAGTAAGGCAGAGCTGTCTTTCCAGGGTGCAGGAAAAGAAGAGACTGACACATGTCAAGCTAGAATTCTCGTTAGCAAGTGGGAGGAGGGAAACACTAGAGGACTTGGTTTATTAACATTTTTATCCCTTTACATTCATATTTTCTACAATTCTAACCTCACCATCCATTCCTTACCACCAGCATCACCACAACTCTTACCACTACTCAACTGTCACTCTGCTAAAGCCATACCTGCTAATAACCCCCAAGGTTTTAAGTCTTGTGTCTTGACTCCTCTGACAGCCAATGCCACTATGGTTTCAGCAAACTCTTTCTACCTTCTTTCCCCAGGACTTAAGAGTACAATAAAACCTTGGATTGCAAGTAACTTGTTCTGTGAGTGTTCCGCAAGACAAGCAAACATTTCTAATAAATTTTAACTTGATAAATGGGCAATGTCTTGGAATACGAGTAGTACGAGATGCCGAACGTCACGTGATTACAACTGAGACAATGGTCCTGGAAATTCGCCTTGACACACAAGTGCTTTGGATTACACGCATGTTTCTGGAGCAAAGTATGCTTGCGAACCAAGATTTTACTGTGTTGTGTAAAGAAGCAGAGTGGGGTCGCTTTTTTTAATTTTAAAAATTAAAGCAATATAGTAATGAGCCTGCAATTAATGGAGCTTATCATCATCTGCACATAGTCAGGGAAAGAGACAGTCAAATAGAGCCCTACTGAAAGCACTGTCATCCCACGGTGACTATGTGCATGCCTAGGCTGTACCTTCTAGGGAGCAATGACAGAGGCAAACAGACTTAACTGAAGTAATTCAGCCAGTCAGCAAACAAATAAACGAGAAAACAACAATAACAAGCCCAAAGGGGAAAGTGGGGGCAGTATCCACAGTTGCTTCAATATATTATCTAAAATGTCCAGCTTCCATAATAATTTAGGAAACAGGAAGGCCTGACACAAATAAGAGGGGAAGATCAGACAACAGGAAACAACCTATGAAACAGATGTCATAACGTAACAGACAAAGACTTCAAAGTAGTCATTAAAAGTGTGTCCAAAGAAGTAAAGGAAACCGCGCTTAATAAAGGGGGTTATGGCAATGTCTAGTTACATACAAAATGTCTATAAAGAAGGAGAAATATAAAAGAGCACCAAACGAAAATGCTGGTGCTGAAAAGTACAGTACCTAAAGTGAAAATTTCACCAGAGGGGCTGAACAGGAGATGTAAACTGGCAGAAGAAATAATTTGTGTATTTGTAGCTCTGACAGCTCAGAGCCTGGAGCCTGCTTCAAATTCTGTCTCTCTCTCTCTCTCTCTCTCTCTCTGCCCCTCCCCCACTCATACTCTGTTTCTCAAACATAAATAAGAACATTTAAAAAATTAAAAAAAGAAGTATGTTGTTAAAAAAATAGGGATTATGCAATCTGTAAAACAGAGAGAAGAAGAAGAAATATGAAGAGAGCCTCACAGAAATGTGGGATACCACTGAGGGCCCCAACGTATGCATCATGGGAGTGACAGAGGAGCGAAAAGAGAAAAAAAGGAGTTTGAAGAAATAATGGCTCAAAACTTGCCCCATTTCTTGAAAAATGTTAATCTCAGTGATCTCCAAATACAATAAAAGCAGAGACCCCAAAACATACACACAATCGTAAAAGGGCTGAAAGACGAAGAAAAGGAGAAAATCTTGAAAGCAGTAAGAGAAAAATGGCTCATCAGTTAGAAGGGAGCCCCAATAAGATAAATAGCTGACTTCTCATCAGAAACACTGGAGGCCAGAAAGCAGTATGATAATATATTCCAAATGCTCAAAAAAGAAACACCACCTGTCAACCAAGAATCCTATATCCAGCAAAACTATATTTAAAAAATGAAGAGGAAATAAAGACATTCCACATGAAAAAAAAAAACTGAGAGAATTTGCTGCTAGCAGACCTGCCTTACAAGAAATATGAAAGTAAGTTTTTCAGGCTGAAAGTAAGCCGAGACAATAATTCAAGCACACACACACACACACACACACACACACACACACAGAAACACACACACGTGTACCAGTTAAGATAATTATGTAAATAGAAAACATAGTATAGATGAATGACATCAGCAAAATGATGGAGTAGGCAGCTCCAGGGTTACATCTACCCCTGCCCCTGAAGAAGCATTAAAAACCAAGCAGAAACTGTCAGAACCAATTATGTCAGAATCCTGGAAAATAGTCAAAAGTTTAAAGCAACCGAGCAAACACGGACTCAAGAAAAAGGCAACTTACAAATGATCGGAAAGTTTTGTGGTGTTTTACTTGCCCTTGTCCCATCTCCTCCCCTCCGTGCTACTGGAGATCTTGCTCGCCAAGCAGTAACAACCTGCAACCCCAATGTGGGACCATGGTCCCTGGGTCTGGAGGAAACAGAACAGACTTTCCCCCAAAACTACTGCGTATGTCTGTTCTAACCTCTTTGGGGCTTCCCGAAAGACTAAACACGAGGAATTCATCTCTGTTCTGCCTAACTTCGGACTCGAGCTAGAAAAGTGGCAAGAATTTGCTCAAAAACACTTAAGGTTGGCCCAACAACTCTCAGAAACTAGGAGCAAAACGCCATAATTGAAACATACAATAGACCACCTAAGGCACGGCAATAAAACCTGAGGAGAGTTTCTCTGTGAAACTAGGATATTCAAAGGCAGCTGTGCATCTGTGGTAATTTAGACAGGCACGTCCATGTCCAGGGCCAAGATTTACGCTTAGAAAAGACCTAAGAATACCCGAAGGTTTCATCTGGGACTGGTTCCTAGACTCAGTGTAAGCCTAAGGGTTGAAGGAGTGCCCTGGTAGAGCTAATCTGCAGTGATGGAGAGAGGTGCCATTTGTGTGTTTGTCTGAGCTCCTGAAGGTCAAGGACATCTCTGTCAGAACACTACCTGAACACAAGCTAAAGAACAGAGATTTCAGGGGCGCCTGGGTGGCTCAGTCGGTTGAGTGTCCGACTTCCGCTCAGGTCATGATCTCATGGTCCGTGAGTTCGAGCCCCGCGTCGGGCTCTGTGCTGACAGCTCGGAGCCCGGAGCCCGCTTCGGATTCTGTGTCTCCCGCTCTCTCTGCCCCTCCCCCGCTCACGCTCTGTCTCTCAAAAATGAATACACATTAAACAAACAACAACAACAAAGAACAGATATTTCAGTGAAATAAAAAGGAATACATGTCTTTGCAACATCAGTTTGGGTTAGTCACTAAATACACTACTATAGTCTTCAACAATCAAAAAACAGCAAGCCCTGAGGAAGAGGGAGCATTTCAGAGAAGCTAATATTTGAGGGGGTCTTAAGGAACAGGAAGACTCAATGGAGAGTAGAGAGAAAAGCTTTTACTATGGAGGAAAACAAGGAGGCCACACTATGGAAAAAATAACAGTATCTGGGGCACCTGGGTGGCTCAGTTGCGTAAGCATCCAACTCTTGATTTCAGCTCAGGCCACGATCTCAGTCGTGAGACTGAACCTAGTCTAGTGTTGGGCTCACGCTGGGCGTGGAACCTGCTTAAGATTTTCTCTCTCTGCCCCTATCTCTGTCTCTCTCTCAAATAAGTAAATAAATAAATAAATACTTTTTTAAAAAGAAAATAACAATATCTAATCGTGGAGTTAGCACAAATCAGCCTCGGATCTACAAGACTGATTGTCCTTTGGGGAAGAGGGGCAAGGAAAAAATTATACCATTCATTATTTCCTGATGAAGGTGCAGGAAAATGAGAGTTACTTCCTCCAACTGGAAGGTTATCCTTTCCATGAGTTTGGCAAGGGCTGAAACTACTTCAATAGCTCTTCTTGAAGAGGACTAATACAAATGTTGGGAGTTAAGAAGTGGTTACTACCTGATGGTAAAAATCAGACCTTGGCCCATACTCTAAGTTTACAGATGGGGAAAACAAGGCAAAGGGAAAGAATGGGACTTTACCACCAAATACATTAAGGGTCTACAATTTGAGCTAGGCCTTAAGAAATGGGTTACATTCTAGCTTTTCTTTCTTTTTTCCCCCTAGTGTCTTTTTTGGCAAACATGGAAACAAGTTCTATGATGCAGAAGATACCTCATCGATGTCTCCTTTTAGATACCCTCTTACACCAAGGAAAAAAAGATACAGATGTCATTATTTGATCTTTTTTGTACGTGGATCTATAAACATCTTATCAGTACCCCCTTGAGATATACTATATTTTTAATGAAGTAAATAACGTCTAAATTTTATGTAGTGCTTTAGAATTGACAAAGCATTGTTATATATTCAATTTAATCTATACAACTTTACGCAGCAGGTATCAGTATCCTCAATGTTGCGAATGGTGAAACAAAACCAAAGACCATTTAAATAAATCCCCAAGTGGCCCAAATCACACAACTAAGAAGCCACTAAAATTCAAATCTACATTTCCTGGCTTCAAATTAACTCTCGCAATTATCCCTGACTTCATCTTCTTACTAATCAAATCCCACACATTTGGCTTCCTAAGCAGGTCTCGAATCTGTCCCCTCTTCTCCATGCCTGCTCTAACTGGCCTACCTCATCTCAGCCCCTGTTGTGTCTCCCCTGCACTGTTGCAGTAATACCTCAACTTTTCTCTGTCCCCACTCTCCCAGCCCTAAAATGCGGCCGTCATGCAATAGCCAGATGCAAATCTGAACATGTGTTTAAGATATAGCAAATGAAAATGGAAGAAGAAGTCAAAAACTGCTACTCTTTTAGTCTAAATGCATTTATATGTTGTTATGGGACTTCAACCATGTAGTGCCATGCAGTGTGTCTCTGTGTGTGTGTGTATATTCTTTCAGTGGTTTTGTAACCTCTCTGGGAAGACAGAATTAGCATTCTCAACACCAATGCCCCCTCAAAGAAAGGGGCATACAATAAAGTGCTCAACTGCCTGTAATTAAGAGCCAGGATGGATGAAAAAGTATCACAGTCTTTATTCTCTTGGTTTGAGAAGCTGCTTTGAAACAAAAAATCACTGTTTCAAATTAAATAACTAGAATACCTTTAAAGCGTTCATATCCGTTTGCTTTGCTTTTCATCCTTAAAACACACTCATACACTCAAACACATGCGATGCTGTACAATTCCATTAAGATCTCAAGCTCGTTAATGAGAACGTTACCTCTGATGGAAACCGTGATTGCTTTCCTCTAACACTTTCACACTGAGTGGTACCACCTCTGTCCTCAGCCCAAATGGCTTTTCAAGTTGCTGAAGGGAGTTTTTCCTCATCATCGAAGTGAAATGCCAGGCTTATAATAACCACTGCCTGGAGACAGGAGCTAACAATCTATTACACCAAGCCCCAAGAATCAATTAAACTACTTTATTGAATCAATGAGTCAAACTTTCATCAAGGAGCCTCTCTAAGGCCCTAAAGCACAGCCATCCTTTCCTCGGGTATCCATTCATCCTACTGTTTGCTTGCCCTCCTTCTACATTCTCCTATATGTCTGTCCGTTTCCTATTTTGGCCAAAAATGCATGCTATATTTATCTGGCAGGCCAAGGAAGTGGCTGTTAGCTTAAGACCACTAGACACAATTTTTAGTGAAGAAGAGAACCATATGGAGAGGGTGGCAGGGGGAAGAAAGAAAACACCTAAGAACTTGATCATTCTATACTAAAATACACCCAAACATCACAAAACCTTATTTAAGGAAACAAAACTGCACCAGAATAAGTGACGTCTCATGCCATGTTACTGAATGCGAAGATCTGATGCTATACGAATATTTGGTTTTTTTCTAAATTACTCTATACGTTGCACACAATTTAAAAAACAGCGGAATTTACTCTGGCACTTAAAATTCCTCTTGTGCTCATCAGAAAGAATAAACATGTGATCCATCAAGAAACTGTGTAAAAGAAAAAATTAAAGGGGCGCCTGGGTGGCTCAGTCACTTGAACATCTGAGTTCGGCTCAAGTCGTGATCTCACGGTTCTTAAGGTCAAGCCCCGCATCAGGCTTGATGCTGTTGGTGCAGAGTCTGCTTCAGATCTTCTGTCCCCCTCTCTCTCTGTCCCTCCCTGCTCCCACTTGTGCTCTCTCTCAAAAATAACTAAAACATTAAGAAGTGTTTTTAATTAAAGGGTACTTGTATTAAAAATAATTCTAAAAGCATAATACGACCACAGAGTCAGCTCAATGAAACACAGGAGGAACTCTTGAGAGATACTGAAGAATATATCAAATATAAATATATGATTAAAATGTCATGTCAACTTGGGGGCACTTGGGTGGCTCAGTTGGTTAAGCATCTAACTCTTGATTTCGGCTCAGGTCATGATCTCACGGTTCGTGGGTTCGAGCCCTGCATCGGGCTCTGTGCTGACAGCCTGGAGCCTGCTTGGGATTCTCTCTCTCCCCTTCACTCTGCCCCCCCCCCCCAAAATAAACAAACACTAAAAAAAGTCATGTCAATTTAATAGGAAAAGGAAAGTTGTCATACATGATGTAACAAAAGCCAGCAAACCAACAAAACCTTATGTGAGGAAAACACACTACGAAGAAAATTGAAGTCAAATGATGAAACGGGGGTGGGCCGGGGGAACCTACTATGTAAACCACTATTCCAAATCAAAGAGAAGAAAAGTGACATTTTCCCCAAATTGATAATTATACGAATTCAAAAAAGACAGACAGAAGGCAAACAAACACGGAGACAAGTTAAAACATGAAGTCCAATCTCACAAGTCACGAAGGGATGTCAGTAGAGACCATTTTCACCTATTAAACTGGCAGAACCTTGTAAAATTCTAAAAACTAGTGTAGGCAGTGGAATGGGGAATGGGAACATGATAGGCTGAAATTGAGAAAGTCATCTGATGAACTTCTGGGGGGCACTTTAGCAGCGTGGACCCAAAAACCTTAAAAGCATACATCAGCTGGGACACAGGTTCTGCTTCTAGGAATTTATCTGAAGGAAATAATCATGGAAATCCGCAGAGATTGAGCTACCAGAATGCTCATGTCAGTGTCATATGTGATGCCGAAAAATTTTTTATCTTCTTTTTGATCTCCTTCACCCTAAATGTCTACAATATACAGTTACTTCGGTTATAGGAGAAAAATAACCATGTGCTTAGGAGCAGGGTTAAACAAACAAGAGGTGGGGACCACTGGGCTAGCCACCAGATATTATGGATCCCAAAACTAGATGTACTTCGGAATCATCCGAATAGCTCTTTTTAAAAACGTCATCTTTATTGGAGAATGTGTCTGTTCTGGCTTCTAGCCTCTATTACCTGATTAGCCATCATCCTCATGGCGATTAACAAGCCAAACTCTGTGCCCATGTCCTCTGCCATCATTCTTGGCCTGCAGAAGAGGGCCACCATTTAACTTCTCAATGAACGTGCTAGTGCATATTCCCGAGGACCTTGGCGAATGGTGGTTCCTCTGTGGCACATAATTCTCTGGTGGGTTGTGTGGCCCTCCATAATATATCCCTTACAGTAGGCTCACTTTCCTAAGCCTTTTTATACCTTTCCCCTACCACCTGCTAGGGAAACTCTGGGATCCACTTCCCACGGCCTGAGCTGTATCTTTCTCCAGGTTTCTAAGAGACACGCTAAGTGGATTTGTACCATGCGCAGGGGTCCTTGCCAGGGTGTTCAATCTTGTGCCCTAAGAAAATGCCCTGAGTCGATTCTCAATAATCCACGCTTGCATCCCAGCTCCCTTGGAGAAGCACCTTAAAATCCAATCCCATGGAGTCGTATGGCTTCTACAGGACATGCTAGCCAATTCTTGTAGCTCCTGCCACGTGTAATTCCTTTCTTCTTTATCAGACCCGTTGTATCCTGAGTTCGGTTATGCTGGGATTTACCCCTAGTCATTGGTCCGGCAAACAGGAGAAGAAATGAGACATCTCTGAGGACTGAGGGGTACCTGTTGCCTTGCGTCGGAGAAGACTTCCGTTTTTTACCTCATGGGAAAAGGGCTAGCTCTGACTCCAGAATGGCAGGCCATCTCTGCAAGCTCTGGGGGGTTTGGGGGGAATCTACAGAGCCAAAATCCTCAAGAGCATCCTCTCAGCTGTCCAATTCTCGTGTGTCAGGGACACAGATATGCACAGATATGACGGTGGCTGACGATTCCAGCACCTCCGGAGCTGTAGGATCCGAACTAGCAGATCCTGAGTTTATTCCTCAGCTGTGCCTGTCTTCCCACTTGCTACCTCTTACACATGGCCTTCAGCTGGTCTTAACCACGCTTCGTTTCTTATTATCTCTCTGCAGGGCATGAGTGCAACTGAGTAACAGCCAGCAACTCCTACTGGTCCACATCGAAAATACTTTTTAAATCTTTCTTAAGTTTATGTATTTATTTTGAGAGAGAGAGTGCACGTGCGCGTACACACACACACACACACACACACACACACACACACACACGAGCGGGGGGAGGGGCAGAAGAGAGAAAGAGACAATCTCAAGCAGGCTCCACTGTCAGCATGGAGCCCGAACCCACAAACCATGAGATCATGACCTGAGCCGAAATCAAGAGACTCCTAACTGACTGGACCACCCAGGCTGCCCCCACCACGGCAAAATTTAAAACGTTAGCTCTTCATAACGTACTGTTAATAAAAATATACAAGTGACATTCACACAGAACATATTCTGGGCCACAAAACAAAGCTCAACAAACCTAAAATGGTTCCATCTCTACAAACCATATTCTCTGACTGTAACAGAATTACACAAGAAATCAGAAAAAGAAATATGCTGGAAACTCCTCGTGGGTCAAAGTGGAAATCACAAAGCAAATGAGAAAGTACTCTTGAGTTTAAGTACAACAAAACACAACAGGGGCGCCTGGGTGGCTCAGTCGGTTAAGCATCTGACTCTTGATTTCGGCTCAGGTCATGATCTCACGGTTCATGAGATCCAGCCCTGGGTTGGTGCACTGACAGCACAGAGCCTGCTTGGGATTCTCTCTCTCTCTCTCTCTCTCTCTCTCTCTCTCTGCCCCTCCCCAACTCGTGCTCACTCTCTGTCTCTCTCTCAAAAATAAATAAATAAATAAATAAATAAATAAACATTAACAAAGGAAGAAAGAAAGAAAAAAAGAAAGAAAGATTCTCTCTCTCTCTCTCTCGGTGCTTGGGTGGCTCAGTTGGTTCAGTATCCGATGCTTGATTTCAGTTCAGGTCATGATCTCAGTCTGTGGGTTCAAGCCCCACATCGGGCTTCATGCCGTCAGTGCAGAGCCTGCTTGTGATTCTGTCTCCCTCTTTTACTGCCCCTCCCCTACTCGCTCTCGCTCTCTCTCTCAAGATAAATAAAAAAATAAACTGAAAAGAAATTCTCTCTCTCTGCCCCTCTCCCACTCACACACATGCTGTTAAAAACAACAACAACATAACCAGAATTTGTGAGACACAACTAAAGCAGTGCTGAGAGGACCATGTATAATATTTGAGGCTTCTATCATAAGAAAGATTGCATGTTAATGATCTAAGATCTCACAAAACGAAACCAGCTAAAGAGCAAATGGAAGAAAAAGGAGAACAAAAAATATAAAGATGAGAGCAGTAAAACTGACAAAAAAAAAAAAAAAAAAACAAACCAGCAGTGAATCAGTGAAACCAAAAGCAGGTTCCTTTAAAAAGTCAATGTAATTGATAAACTAGCTGAACTGACCAAAAATAAAAAAAAAAGACATCAATTACAAATATAAGGAATGAAAAAAAGGGGAAATCACCATAGATAATATAGATGTTAAGAGGACATTAAGGAGGGGCACTTGGATGGCTCAGTCGGTTAAGTGTCCGACTCTTGGTTTCAGCTCAGGTCATAATCTCATGGTTTGTAGGTTTGAGCCCCATGTCAGGCTCTGCACTGATGGCATGGAACCTGCTTGGGATTCTCCTTCTCTCCCTCTCTCTCTGTCCCTCCCCAGCTCATGCTTGCACTCTTTCTCTCTCTCTCAAAATAAATAAGTAAAGTTTAAAAAAAATGGGGCAGGCAATAAGGATGGGCGCCTGGGTGGCTCAGTTGGTTAAGCATCCAACTCTTGATTTCAGCTCAGGTTGTGATCCCAGGGTCATGGGATTCCCACGTCAGGCTCTGCACTGAGCGTGGAGCCTCCTTGAGATTCTCTCTCTCTCTCTCTCTCTCTCTCTCTCCCTCCCTCCCTCCCTCCCTCTGCCCCTCTCCCCTGCTCATGCAGTCTCTCTCTCTCTCTCTCTCAAAAAAGTTTTAAAAATTAAAAAAAGAGGACAATAAGGAATACCACAAACAATATTATAGCAACAAATTTTACACCTTGGAAAAAAATGGATAAATTCCTCAAAAGATAGGAGCTTCCGAAGTTCGCTGAAGGAAACACGGATAACTTGAATAGTGCTATGTTATTCAAACAAATTGAACGTGTAGTTTAAAAACTTCCAACAAAGAAAATTTCTGGCCCAGATGGCTTCTCTGGCAGATGTTATCACACGTTGAAGAATAATAACAACTCCACACAAATTCCTCCAGAATGTGTAACAGGAGGAAACCCTTTCTAACTCAATTTATGAGACCAGCATTACACTGTTAAGGAAACCAGACAAAAACATTACAACAAAAGAAAATCACACGATATTCCCCATAAACATAAATGCAAAACTCCCCAACAGGACACAAAATAGACACCAAGCACAGAAATGGAATCCAACAATACATAAAAAGTGGGCCAGGTGGGGTTTATCTCAGAAAAAAACATGACTATCTCAACATTCACTATCAATCAGAAGAATTCACCATACCAACTGACAAAACAAGAAAATCTTATGATCATCTCAGTAGATGAAGAAAAGTAAGAAAATTTTACATCCATTCAGGCTACAAAAGAGGAAAAGTCTTCGAAATCTAGCAGTAGAAAAGAACTTCCTCAACCTGATAAAGGCTATCTCCAAAAACGTACATTTCTCCACTGACAATCTACTTCTACAATTTTAGTCACAGCGAAAGTTTATCTTCCACTTTATACTGAACAGTGACTTTTATTCACATCCGAAAAATTCACCATAAGCTTTTGAGACCTTGGATTAATGAGGCATATTCTAAGATTACCACTGGTTAACATCACGATAGGCAGTCTAGAACCTCTTTAAGCGTGTGTAATTCTTCCAGAAAATAAACCTGTGTCCCTTACTCTGTTGGGATAGACACGTGGTTAACACGAGTTGGTATTGGAGACCAGGGAGGCGAAGAGCATTTTATGTAGATTTCTAACCACTCCTTACGCTGCCATATTGCCCCAAGTCCACGCATGCTTTCTGAAGCACTTGGGGCCTCCAATCAAAGCCTTGCTTTGACAAAGAAAGATCAATTGGTATCTTCTTGTTATTCCCCTCTGCAGCTGCTCAGGATTAGGTTCTTCATGTTCCGTCAAATCACTTAGCAATCTGCTCTCCACTGTATATTTTTCAAATATCTCCCCTTCTTCTGTGGGTATGGTTTTGGTTATGGTTATGGTCATGTTTCTTTATTGTTGTTTTAATGGGATTTGAGGCGGCAGCATAAATAAGCATGTGTTTTCATGTGCCATTTTTATAGCTTTATTGCAGTATAATTTACATAACATACAATTTACTCCTTCTAAGTATAGATTGCAAGGATTTTTGGTAAATTCACAGAATTGTTCAACTGTCACTACAGTCGAGTTTAAGAACATTTCCACCACTCTAAAAAGTTTCCTCATGCCCGTGCACAGTCAATACCCACTTCCAGACCCAGTCCCAGGTAACCAGTGAACTGTTTTTGGTCTATACAGATTAATGCTTCCTGGAAATTGCATATAAATAGAGTCATACAGGGGCCTCTGGGTGGCTCAGCTGGTTAAGCGTTGACTCTTAGCTCAGCTCAGGTCATGATCTCACTGTGAGGTCAAGCCCCACGTTGGGCTCTGCACTGACAGCTCAGATCCTGCTTGGGATTCTCTCTCTTTCTCTCCCTCTCTCTCTCTCTCTGCCCCTCCCCTGCTTGCGCTCTCTCTCAAAATAAATAAACTTAAAAAATAAAAAAATCATATAATACATAATATTTTGCATTTGGCTTTCTTTTCATTTAGCATTAGGTTTTTGAAGTTCATTCATGTTGCAAAATGTATACAGTCTGTTTCTTTTTATTGATGAATAGTTTTGTATTGTATGGAAAAACCACATTTTGTTTATCCTTTCACCAGTTGATAGATATTTGGATTGATTCCAGGTTGTTGATGTTAGGGGGAAAAAATGTTTCTAGAAGCATTCCCTCCTAAGTCTTTGTGGGAATATGTTTTCATATCTCATGGACAGATATCTAGGATTAGAATTATTGTGTTCTGTGGTTTATGATTAACTATCCAGGAAACTGTCAAACTGTTTTTAAAACTGGCTACAACATGTTACGTTCCCACCAGCAATGTATGTCCATTACTAAATGTATGCTGCACTTTAGAGGTTATCATTGTGGTTTTAATTTTCATTTTCATAATGAGTAATGGCATTGAGCATTTTTTCATGTATTTATTTACCACCCATATAGCGTCTTTGCTGAAATGTCCATTAGAATCATTCACCCATTTCTTAACTGGGTTGTCTTCTTGTTATTGAGTTGCAAGAGTTCTTTATTCTTAATACCAGCTCTTTAGCAGATATATAACTTGCAAAGATTTTTCTCCCAGTTTGTGGTTTGTCTTCTCATTTTCTTAATGTTGCCTATTGAAGCACAAAATGTTTTTATTTATGTAAAGTCCAATTTATCAGTATTTTATTTTTTTTAAAGACATTTATTTATTTAAATGTTTATTTTGAGAGAGAGAGAGCACGAGCGAGCGAGCCTGGGGGACAGTCATAGGGAGAGGGAGCGTAAGAAAACCCTAAACAGGCTCTGTGCTGTCAGCACAGAGCCCGATGTGGAGCTTGAACTCATGAACCATGGGATCATGACCTGAGTCGAAATCCAGAGTCAGATGCTTAACCAACTGAGCCACCCAGCCACCCCTATCAGTATTATCATTTATAGATCATGCATTTAGAGTCACATTTAAGGGGCGCCTGGGTGGCTCAGTCGGTTAAGCATCCGACTTCGGCTCAGGTCACAATCTCGCAGTCCGTGAGTTCGAGCCCCACGTCGGGCTCTGTGCTGACAGCTCAGAGCCTGGAGCCTGTTTCAGATTCTGTGTCTCCCTCTCTCTCTGACCCTCCCCTGTTGATGCTCTGTCTCTATCTCAAAAATAAATAAATGTTAAAAAAAAAAAATGGAGTCACATTTAAGAATTTGTCCTGGGGTGCCTGGCTGGCTCAGTCAGTAGAGCATGTGACTCTTGATCTCAGGGTTGTGAGTTCGAGCTCCATGTTGGATGTGGAGATTGCTTAAAAAGAAAATCTAAAAAAAAAAAAAAAAAGAATTTGCCTAATCCAAGGTCACAAAGATTTTCTTCTAAACGTGCTATAGTTTTACCTCTTAAATTTTGGTGTGCTAGATTTTGCGTTGCTTTTTTTGTATTGTGTGAGGTAATGGTATAAATTCGAGGGGTTCTTGGCATATGCTATCTAACTGTTCCAGGACCGTTTGCTGGAAAGACTCCCTTCTCTATCAAATTTACTTCTCAACTTTGTCAAACATCAATTGACCACAAATGTAAGATTATTTGGAGAATTTCAGTTCTGTTCCATTAACTGATATGCCTGCTTGCACACCACTACCACAATGTCTTTACTGATATAACCTTATAGTAACTTTTAAATTGGGAAGTGTGAGCCCTCAAATTTTATTCTTTTTCAATGTCCTTGTGGTTATTCCGGATTCCTTGCATTTCCATATCGATTTTAGGGATAGCTTGTCAATTTCTGGGGGAAAAAAAGCCAGCTGAGAATTTGATTGCAATGAATCTATAGATCAGCTTGCCATTTTAATATTAAGACTCACGATCCCTGAACACGAAACGTCTTTCCATTCGTTAAACTCTTCTTTAATTTCGTATAACAAATGTTTTGTAGTTTTCAGTATATAAACTTGCACTTATTCTGTCAAATCTGTTCCTCAGCATTTGTACCCTTTTCGATGTTACTGTGAACGAAACTTTTTTTTTTTTTAATTTTCTAAATCTGAAGATAATTCATTGCCTTACATGAAATACCCTATTATGGTCATTCCCAGCCCTTTCGTGTTAAAATACTAATTGCAGGGCACCTGGGTGGCTTAGTCAGTTAAGCATCCAACTCTTGATTTCGGCTCAGGTCATGAGCTCACGGTCATGGGATTGAGCCCTACATGGGCCCCAAGCTGACTGTGGATCCTGCTTAAGATTCTCTCCCTCAGAGACAAAACAGGAGAGACTCTTAAACATGGAGAACGGAGGGTTACTGGAGGGGGTGTGGGACGGGCTAAACGGGTCAGGGGCATTAAGGAGTCTACTCCTGAAATCATTGGTGCACTAGATGCTAACTAACTTGGATGGAAATTTACAAAATAAATTTAAAAAATTCTCTCCCTCAGCCCCTCCCCCACTTGCGCGCTCTTTCTCTCAAAAAAAAAAAAAACATGAAAAAATTAAAATTAAACAATTAAAGAAGAGCTTTCTGAATTTAGATTCAGATTTTCAGAAATTTAAATTTTCTTAGTTGCTTTGATTCCTGACAATCAACTTTTCCTAGAGCAGTATAGTTAGGTTTCAGAGTTATGATGAGTAGACAGGCTGAGAGATGGAAATGAAATCATGCAGACTGGATACATCTGTGTAATAGTCTATAAATCTGGTCTTCACTCATGATAACAGATATAGATAATGTAAATAGATAACAGATAACATAAACCTGTCTGGTCTTCAGTCATGATAATAGAATTCTTGTTATGACATAGTATTACAGAACTCCTACGTGTTTGTACACAACTTATCACTTAACTACGGCCACAATAACACTATGCGGCAAACAACCACGAAATCTCGGTGGCACAAACGGGAAGCGTTTTTTTAGCGCGCAACACCGTGGGTCAACTAACCCAGGCTGGACTCTGCGGGACAAATCTGCTGGTCTCAGTTTTGCTTCCTCATGCATCTAGGGGTTGGTTTCTCCGGGCCGGGCCCAGCGAGGCAGCTCTTCTTATCTCGAGTGTGCTCGCTCACACATCCGAGGGCTGGTCGATCTAGCCCGCGACAGACGGCGCAGCTCTGCCCATCTCAGACTCACTTGCTCACATACCTGGGAACTGGCTGACCTCGGCTGAGCTTCACTGTGCTATAGCCACTCTGACCCGCTTTTCCTTCACCCTCCTTTGGAGTCCAGCGGGCGATCCTGAGTTCACCATGCTCCTCGGGCAACGGCAGAGGTCCAAGAGCAAACGGAAACACGCACACCACTCGAGGCCCAGCTTTGGAACTGGCTCGCTGTTACTTCCATCTTATCCTACCGTCCAAGGCAAATCACACAGCTCTATTCAAAGTTGGGTCTGGGACTACCGAAAATATCTTTGGGCCTTTGATCTACGTTCTGCAATTTAAGCACATACATTTCTAATGCGGGGCTATACTGGTATGCCGACCGACATGGTGTGCCCTGAACCAGAGACATTTATTTCCATAATGCTCCGGGATAGCATAATATCTTTAATTTGATGAGCAAAGCAAATGGCTTTGTGCTTTTGAAACTGTGCTCTAAGCATGTATTAGCCATTTGTACATTGTTCCCTCTGATTGTTATCCAGCTCTAACAGATGTAGGTTTCGACACTTCCTAAGCCTCTTATGTTGAGGGGACTCTGAGTGGGATGTTTGGCGGTTGGTATATGATTCCTAGCTGGCAAGATTCCAAGCAATCACTAAATGATAGAAAAATATCTTGGTGTATCACAAAAAGGAAAAAAAATTGACATGTAATTAGACTGTACTTATTTAGTAAATTATATTGGGAGCAGAGGGAAATTGCATTTTGAACAAATATATCAAGAAGCTAGTATTTTGCTCTAATTTGTAGCTTGACTATGGCTTTCCATTCAACTGTGACTAGGAAATTATTTCACTCAGTGAACTCTAAATATAGAAAAAAATGAAAAACAAGAACCAATTATGTAAATTTGAAATCTCCTACAAATCTTCTTCTGTTAGTCAAAAGCCTAACCATATTTCATAATCTGAAACCCCGTAAGAAGTCACATGATACCCAGATGATATCATGTCTACAGAATGCTATGAAACCTAGGAGAATTGTGAGTTTTGGTTATAGTTAGATATATGTTTGGAAAGAAAAATTGGCTCAGTACAAGTTCTCATCCATTCACAAATCTCTTGATCCGCTAGGGAACTGGCCACATAGCTCCTTTCGAATCGATTCATTCCTCCTTATTTACAAAGCCCATGACAAGTGCTGTGTACATCCAGACATAGTTCTGAAAGATGCGGTTCTACAAAGGGAGAGAGGTACCTAGAGAAATACTAATGAAAGAACTCATATGTACTGAGCATTTATTCAATATTTATTGAGTATATTTATTATGTGTCAGGCACTGTGTTGAGCATGTTGTTACAATTATGTCATTTAATCCTCACCGCACCCTATGACAAAGGTATTATAATTATTTCCATTTTACAGATGAGGAAACAAAGGCTTAATATGATCAATTGACTGGTGCTATTAAAAAAGGCAGAGATTTATTTGCAACCACGTGGATGGAACTGGAGTGTATTATGCTAAGCGAAACAAGTTAAGCAGAGAAAGACAAATATCATGATTTCACTCATATGTGGAATTTGAGAAACAACAGATGAACATAGGGGAAGGGAAGGAAAAATAAGATAAAAACATAGAGGGAGGCAAACCATAAGAGACTCTTAAATACAGAGTACAATCTGAGGGTTGCTGGAGGGGAAGTGGGTGGGGGAATGGGTTAAATGGGTGATGGGCATTAAGGAGGGCACTTTTGGAGATGAGAACTGGGCGTCATATGTAAGAGAGGAATCACTGGGTTCTACTCTTGAAGCCAAGACTACACTGTATGTTAACCAACTTGAATTTATATAAATAAATTACAGAGGCACCTGGGTTGCTCAGTTGACTGAGCGTCCAACTGATGATTTCAGCTCCAATCATGATCTCATGGTTTGTGAGTTCAAGCCCTGCATCAAGCTCTGTGCTGACAGTGCAGAGCCTGCTTGAGATTCTCTCTCTCCCTCTCTCTCGGCCCCTCCCCTGCTCAAGCTCTTTTTCTCTCTCAAAATACATAAACATTTAAAAATAAATATTTTTTTAAAAAGGCAGAGAATTTGAACACAACACAGTTGGACTTGGTATTAACCATCAGTATCCAATAGGATTAAGTGTTTCTACTAGAAATAAAGTCCAATAGGCTCAAAAAAAAAAAAAAGAGCTCTGTTGTGGTTGATGCATTCAGGGTGTGAAGGGGAATAAAGACGTAGGAAAGACGCCTGGAATAGTAGTTTGGGGTGAATTTGTCCCAGGTTTTGAATACTTTCCATAAGAAATTAGGCCTTATTTTTTAAGGCAGTGGGCTGCCATGAAAGTATTTAGAAGGGGGTGATAGGTCTAAAATTATGAGATCTCAGGGTGCCTGGGTGGCTTAGTCAGTTAAACGTCTGTCTGTCTCTTGATTTTGGCTCAGGCCATGATCTCATGGCTTGTGAGATGGAGCACAGCACAGAGCCTGCTTGGGATTCTTTCTCTCTCTCTCTCTCTCTCTGCCCCTCCCCTGTTCTCTCTCTCTCAAAATAAATAAATAAACTACAAAAGTGTATTAAAAAGTTATGAGATCTCTACACTTACCTAAGTGGTGCTGCCGTGTGCTATTATTCAGAAAGCTACATGTGATGGGTATCAAAGAGGGCATCTTTTGGGATGAGCACTGGGTGTTGTATGGAAACCAATCTGGCAATAAATTTCATATATTTAAAAAAAAAAAAAGAAGGCTACAAATTTCCATTATTATGGTATGCTGGCCCCAGGGTGCATGGGTAAGAAAGTCATCTTGAGAAGCCCAGGGTTGGACCAATTTCAGTAGTAAACATACAGTGAAACTACTGCACCAATGCTATATCAATCCCTCATGTAGGTATTTGTAAAAGCTGGGCCATTTGAAATGTATTTCCCAAATGAATAAAATCGATAGTAAACATTCAGAAATCAGAAGATTCTTCTGGGAAATGTATGAATTATAAAGTGAAAGAAATATCCCATCCATATACAGGTAACTTCTGAATTGAATTGTTCAGTGAGGTGATGAAATACCACATCAGAACTAAAAATGAAATTTTCTATCCTATTGAATTTCTTGTTTGTTTTTTTACCTCCACCGTTCCCATTTTGACTCTTTTAGTCTTAGCTTAATGTTTTGTACATACTGATCCCTTTGCCTAGAATGCCTTTCCCCTGTCTCTTTGCTTAAATCACTCGTAATGGTCATGCAAGACTTGACTTGGGCATCACCATCTTCTCCAGTAAGCTGCCCTAGCATATTTCCCCTTCTCCATTCTTAAGTGTACATTTTGTGGGAAACCAAAGCCTTTTGTTCTCACTTACAGCTTCCCTCAGAGTTCTTCTTATACTAGATTGTAGTATTCTGTTTCCTTTTCCATATCCTAATGACCGTGAGCTCCATCAATGCAAGGACAATCTTATTCACCTTTGGATCCCCAACTTTTGTATCATTTTTCCATATAATCACATACGCAATAAAAAGTATGTTGAATGTAACTTCAAATTATAAAGTAATTGTAATCCAAACAATATGGCACCAGCATAAAAACAGACATGAAGACCAATGGAATAAAATGGAGAACCCAAAAATGAACTTATGCATTTATAGTCAATTGATATTCAAAAAGGGTGCCAAAAACACACAATGGGGAAACAATGGTCTCTTCAGCAAATGGTGCTGGGAAAATCTGGTATCTGCATGTAAAAAAATGAAAGTGAGCCCCTATTTCACACAATACACAACAATCAACTCAAAATAGATTAAAGACTCGGGTGTCTGTGTGACTCAGTCGGTTAATAGTCCAACTCTTGATTTGGGCTCAGGTCATGATCTCATGGTTCATGGGTTTGAGCCCCACATCGGGCTCTGCACTGACAGCATGGAGCCTGCTTCGGATTCTCTCTCCCTTTCTCTATGCCCACCCCCCCCCCCCCCCCGCCGATCTCATGTGCATGCTCGCTCGCTTGCTCTCTTTCTCTCTCTAAATAAATAAATAAACAAACAAACAAACATTTAAAAATGGATTAAGGACTTAAACATAAAGCTTGAAATCATAAAACTCCTGGAAGAAAACAGAGAAAACCCTTCCTGACATCAGTCTTGGCAAAGATTCTTTTGAATATAACTCAAAAAGCACAGGCAGGGGCGCCTGGGTGGCGCAGTCGGTTAAGCGTCCGACTTCAGCCAGGTCACGATCTCGCGGTCCGTGAGTTCGAGCCCCGCGTCGGGCTCTGGGCTGATGGCTCGGAGCCTGGAGCCTGTTTCCGATTCTGTGTCTCCCTCTCTCTCTGCCCCTCCCCCGTTCATGCTCTGTCTCTCTCTGTCGCAAAAATAAATAAAAAACGTTGAAAAAAAAAAAATTAAAAAAAAAAAAAAAAAAAAGCACAGGCAGCGAAAGCAAAAATAAATAAGCAGGATTATATCAAACTACAAACCTTCTGCATAGCAAAGGAAACAATCAACAAAATAAAAAAGGCAATCTATAGAATGGGAAAAAATATTTGCGAACCATATATTTGATAAGGGATTAATATTGAAAAGATATAAGGAACTCGTGTAACTTAATACCAAAAATACAAATAACCCAATTAAAAAATAGGCAGGGGCGCCTGGGTGGCTCAGTCGGTTGAGCGCCCCACTTGGGCTCAGGTCATGATCTCACGGTTTGTGAGTTCGGGCCCCGCATCGGGTTCTGTGCTGACAGCTCAGAGCCTGCAGCCTGCTTCGAATTCTGTGTCTCCCTCTCTCTCTGCCCCTCCCCTGCTCATACTCTGCCTCTCTCTGTCTCTCAAAAATAAATAAATGTAAAAAAAATTTTTTTAAATAGGCAAAGGACCTAAATTGACACTTGTTTAAAAACAAAATTCATATGACCAACAGGTATATGAAGAGATGTTCAACATCTCTAGTCATCAGGGAAATGCAAATCAAAACCACAATATCACCTCACATCTATTAGGATGACTATTAATATATATGTATGTACGTGTATATATGTATGTATCTTCACACACATATATATATACTCATAGTCATATTAGGATGACTTGTTAAAAAGACAAAAGATAACAAGTGTTGGTGAGGATGTAAAGAAAAGGGAATCCTTGTACATTGTTTGTTGGAATGTAAATTTGTACAGTCATTATGGAAAACAGCATGAAGATTCCTCAAAAAACTAAAAATAGAACTACCATATGATCCAACATTCCCACTTCTGGGTATAGATCCAAAGGAACTGAAAACAGGATGGTGAAGAGATATCTACACCCCCATGTTCACTGCAGCATTATTCACAATAGCCAAGATATGGAAACAACCTAAATATCCTTTGGCAAATGAATGAATAAAGAAATATGGTATATAACATATATATATATATATATATATATATATATATACACACACACACACACACACACACACACATACACACACACACATGCACACACATACACACACAATGGGATATTAGTCATCCATTAAAAAGAAGGAAATACTGGGGCGCCTGGGTGGCCCAGTCGGTTGGGCATCTGGCTTCAGCTCAGATCCTGATCTCGCGGTTCATGGGTTCGAGCCCCACGTCGGGCTCTGTGCTGACAGCTCGGAGCCTGGAACCTGCTTCGAATTCTGTGTGTGTGTGTGTGTGTGTGTGTGTGTGTGTGTGTCTCTGCCCCTCCCCTGGTCATGCTCTCCGTGTCTCTCAAAAATAAATAAAAACATCAAAAAAAAATTTTTTTAAAAAGAAGGAAATCCTGACATTTCCAACAACATAGGTGAACCTGAAGAACATTATGTTAAATTAAGCCAGATGCAAAAAGACAAGTACTGCATGATCTCACTTCTATGTGGAATCTAAAATAGTCAAAGTCATAGAAGCAGACAGTAGGAGGACAGTGGTTGCCAGGGCTTGGGGGGGGGGGCGGTGCGCAAGGGAAATGGGGCAATGCTGGTGAAAGCATACTAACTTTCAGTTACACAAGACGAGTAAGTTCTGGAGATATAACATAGAGTATGGTGACTATAGTTAATACTGTATTGCATACTTGAAATTTGCTAAGAGGATATACCTTAAATTAAATCTCTTCAGTACACACATATACACACAATGGTAACCATGCAGAAGTGATGGATATGTTAACTAGCTGGATTCTGGTGATAATTTCGCCATATATATACGTATATATACATATATACGTGTATATACATATATGTGTATATATATGTATATATATATATGTATACACACATATATGTATATATGTACATATATGTGTATATGTGTATATATAGGTACATATATGTGTATATATGTATATATGTGCGTATATGTGTATATATATGTATATATATCAGAACTTCAAGCTGCATACCTTAAATATATACATTTTTTTAAACATATACTTGTTTTTTTTTTTTTGAAAGAGAGAGAGAGTGAGCAGGGGAGAGGCAGAGGGAGAGAAAGAATCTCAAGCAGGCTCTACTCTCAGTGCAGAGCCCAAAGTGGGGCTCGATCTCATGACCCTGGGCTCATGCCCTGATCCAAAATGAAGAGTCAGACACTTAACCGACTGAGCCACCCATGTGACCCAATATATACGATTTTTATGTGCCAATGATAATACAACTGTTTTAAAAGTTTGCTGAATGGATGAATGCATATGTAACTGCACAGCTAATACCTCTGGAGAAGCAGTTAGCTTAAGAGCCATATTTTAATCTTACATGCTATAAAATGAGGTGAGATAGCCTATTTCTTTTCAATGAATGTTTACTTTTACGTAATGGCCATGTATTTACAAAGCAAAACAAGTGTGGAAGGTAAAAATTGGGTGAAACTGAACTCCTGGGAACAGCCCTTACTCTGAGAATGACCATAAAGACATTCAGAGGATAGGCCAGAAATGAACAACCCCAACCAACCTGAAGTATTATAGTCCGTCAACACACCAAACCCAAGGAAAGGTTGCCACACGTCTGGGGTTTTTGCATTTGTTCTTTAGTTTTGATTTCTTTTACTATTAAATTTTGGACATTCCCTGTGTTGGGACCAAGACACGGGATATGTTCTCTGCTTTCAACTGATTGAAATGAATCTTTTGATATGTGTTTGAACTACTGGCTTTGCAGTCACATCAAAAGTACTGTAGGAAGATCACGAAAAGCCTCTTGTAAGTACAAGTTGGCACCCGGCTCTTTCTCTGATTTGATCACTTCTGTCTGCTGAATTTGAGTATTATGAAATTCAAAAACAAATCTCAATTTTTCTCCTTTGATAGAGTTCGTAAAAATAAAAACAACTTCAAGTTCTTTTCCTGACTCCGTAAACCTTTCTAGTAACTGGTTTTACCCTTGATATATGTGCCTACTATACCTCACAAAGCATCCGTGCAATCTAGAACTCTTGAATATGGAATGTGTGTCTCTTCCGTAACATGTCTCCCTTATATGAAATTTCAGAGGGATTTTTCTTCCTCTTGGAGGAACTTAGGGCTCAAAACTCCTCTCGTTACGGGAGTGAAGCTCTTATCTATACTGATGAGTTTAGGTCACGGTTGAAATATGTAGGTCCTGTAGGCCCACGCTACGCTGTTAGGCCGTGAGCATGCTTAGGCCACTAGCATGATTCCTTCCTCCACAATCTAGTAATGACTGTACACAGCAGTGGCTTAAGACATATTTGTTAAATTAGCAAGTTCATCTGCTTGACCATTTTCTTAAATGTTTCTATTTACTTATTTTGAGAGACAGAAAGAAGGAGAGAGCTCATGCACCTGCGAACGGGGGACGGGCAGAGAGAGAGGGAGAGAGAGAATCCCAAGCAGGGTCCATGCTGCCATTGCAGAACCTAATTCGGGGCGCGATCCCATGAACCATGAGATCATGACCCGAGCTGAAATCAATCAAGAGTCAGACGCTTAGCCAATTGAGCCACCCAGGTGCCCCATGCCTGACCATTTGTAAAGCTTCATTTGGTTCTGGTATGCCCAGTGATATCCATGATTAAGTGATTAACTTGATTACTCCTTCTTAAATTGCATTTTATTTTCCAAATGTATCATATCTTCATAATTTCATTTCTTCATTTGGAAACCAGAATTTAGATGTACAGTCACATTTTATTGAAATCATTGCCTCTTATCAGGTCAGCTTTCAACTTACACAGTCCAGAAGTTTCATTCAGACACATAATTTTATGGTGTGCACCTACCTATTTCTCCCCATCCCTAACTCTGGTTTCATTTACACCTTCCTCAGGGGAGAAAAATCTGAATTAGAATAGCTATAGACATGACCAGTGTTGTTAGACCTGTGCCTTCAAAATTGTGACAAAATGCAAGAGGGAATTTTCCAACCTGAACCTGAATGTCTCTCTCCCTACAGGAAAGCCGAACTGAGTTGTGTGTGACATCAGATCTTATGCGTGTATATATATATATATATATATATATATATATATATATACACACACACACACACACACACATATATATATATATATATACACACATATATATGTATAAAACACCTTGTTATATATGACAGCATGATGAAGAAAGAAATCAAAATCCATTCCCTATCAAGAAGAACACTAAGAAACAAAAGACTACATTTTCTTATGGTGTACTGAGTTGATTTATTTTATGTAATATTTTTAAAGTTTCTTGCACTAGATATCTCTTAAGGAAGACATTATCAACACAGCCTCCTTTCATACTGCATTCTCTTAAAACCTAAGCATTTCTTTTTAAGACATCCTCAAGGATGAACATGGTCTAATTATAAGGAGAGAAGCCACCAGAAATACTTTTGGCACAGAAAGTTTGCACTCTGCCAGAGTATAATTTATTCCTGGATTCACATACCTAAGAGTATGTTCTCCTTTCAGAGCACATTGTTTACTACATCCCCATAAAGATGAAAGGAGGAAAGGTTAAATAACACAGAAAGCCCATAATTTTCACATTCAGCAGCATAAATTGGCTGAGAACTCATTCATTCATTCATTCATTCAACTAGCTTCTTGACCACCTACTAAATGCCACAATTGTGGTTTGCATTCCCTAGGAAGCCAGTTCAGAGATGGACTTCAATGTGCAAGATGTTTACTAAGGGTTGCCCTTGACATAAACATCCATGGAAGGGAGAAGAAAGGAAGTCGAGCGGGCAGTGGGAGAAGTCAAGTTACGATGCAGCCCAGTGATAGCCTTTTCTAACCCAATAGTGCTCTCTAAAGCCATAGCTGCCCTTCAGAACTGCCTTCTCCGTGGGTAGATATCACCAGGCCTGTATATGTCTAAATCAACTCCTCACTGTGTCTGAGGCACCTTGGGAAGGGATGTGACCTTGAGCAAGGCAACTCTGTGTAGCTGAGGTGATCCCTGAAGGGGCTACCTGAAGACCTTCTGCTGACAATCATCCCAACAACTAGGGCAATTCCTTCACTAATGGGGGATCTGGCTGGCACATCATCTTGTCCACCATAGCTATGCACTGCACTAGAGCCTGGAAACAAATACAGGCACGATTCTTACCCTTGGAAATGTCAAAGTCTGGTAGGGTACATTGTCTTGGAAACATGCAAACAAAAACAACAGTGTTCTTTGTTTTGTGCCTGTGGTATTTAAGGCACAACCTCTTTTAATCCCCACCAAAACCCAGTGGGGTGGTGCTATTAATACCTCATTCAAAAGAAGAGGAAAAAGAATCAATGGGAAACTGACTTGCCCAAGGTCCAATGGTAAGTGGCTGATGGATCCAGGATTCAAACCCTTTTCAGTCTGACTCAAGTGTGATAAGTGATAAAACAGCAAGTACCGTAGAAACAAATGAACAGAACAAAACAAAACAAGAAAAGCATCATCAACTTTGCTTGCAGAACTCCGTCTCAAAAACCGGGATTTTTCCGAAAACACAATCCAGACCACGTCCCTTCCCTGTTTTTAAAGCCTTCAGGGACTACTCATCACTTTTAGGACAAGATCAAACTCATCAGCATGGGGTTTTCCAAAGCACTTCATGAGCTATTCTCATGAAAGATGGCCTCTCTCAACCCTCAGCCCCTCATTCACCCACACGGTCAGGTTGAACAACTTGAAGCTTCATTACCCAAATAAGGTTACATTGCTTTAAACTTACTTTGCTTTGTACACATAGCTCCCTCTTCCAGGAATTTTACAGGAACTGCCATATGTTCCTGAAGACCAGGCTCAAGGGTACCTCCTCTCTGCAGTCTTCCTCAAATTTCCCAGGTAGCGTAATTGACTTCCTCCTCTTGATCCCCCAATGTAGCTTATACGCAATTTTACTACAGACCTATCATGCGGCCTTATAATTATTTACACGCATATCTATTTCTTTTACCTGAACACAGGAATTGTGTTTTACTTGTATTTGGGTTTCCAGGCTCTAGCACCTTCTGGCACAAATAAGGAGATCAATATATGTTTGGAATGAACGGGTGAATACATCTTTCTGGACTCATCCCTTCACTTCCTCCCCCACACCCAACGAGTCACCAAGTCTTGCCGCATCTGCCTCTGAAAAGAGATTCATCATTTTGTCCCTAGACTATGTCAACAGCCTCCTAGGTGCTTTTCTGGCCTTTAATGGCACTCCCTCCTCTCCCTGCTCTGGCCATCTTCTGCATGACTAGTGGAGTGACTCCTCTGAAATGGAAATGAGATTACACCAATCTCTTAATCTTTTCCATGGATCCCAATGACACAGAAGACACATTTCATATTTTATGTTGCTTATATGGCCTGCTAGTTATCTGTCCCCCACTGATCTCTGCAGCCTATCTCATTGCTCCCCTCTATTCAGAGCATGAAGGATAGAAAGTAGCACTCCCAGGATGACTATTAATTTGGCACCCAATCCAATCAATACTCTTAATTTTTTTTAGTGTTTATTTATTTTTGAGAGAGAGAGTAAGTCCAAGCGGGGGAGGGGCATAGAGAAAGGAGACCCAGAATCCAAAGCAGGCTCCAGGCTCTGAGCTGTCAGCACAGAGCCCGATGTGGGGCTTGAACCTACGAACCACGAGATCATGACCTGAGCTGAAGTTGGACACTTAACCAACTGAGCCACCCAGGCATCCCTCAAAACAATATTCTTTAAGTACTTCTTCAGCCATTTTTAAAAATGAGGATGGGAAGAAGTGAATTTCCTGATAATAAGATTTTATTCTTCCTTATGTCTAAGGTGAAGGAGTTATGACATTAATTTATTCCACACAATTGCCAAATCCTGACAACTTCTTGGGAGGCATAGTGAAACGTTTAAAATGTAGCCACCAGATGAAATTTCTTACCCCAAATAAATAGTCCTATACTTTACTGCTGCATTTAGGTGGCAGTCCTATAAAACTGGTCTTGGGTTTAGTTGTGTCACATGTAGCTGGAACCTACAACCTGCACGGGTCTGTTGCGAAAACCATTCGACAGTGAGAAGTCAGCACCACTAGGAACATTTTTATTTCTTTTCGTAAAATTTTGTTTCAGTGTTCATTTATTTTTGAGAGACAGAGAGAGACAGAGCATGACGGGGGAGGGGCAGAGAGAGAAGGAGACACAGAATCGGAAGCAGGCTCCAGGCTCCGAGCCGTCAGCCCAGAGCCCGACACGGGGCTCGAACCCACGAACCGCAAGATCGTGACCTGGGCCCAAGTTGGACGCTCAACCGACCGAGCCACCCAGGCACCCCTGAACATTTTTATTTCTACTCGAGGTGCTGAACATGTCAGTCAGAGGGGGTCTGATTTCGGTTTTTGCCAGTTATATAATGAAGTGTAGAAAGGAACGTGAATGAACTGGTGTCGTTTACTGTTGAACACGTCAGTGTTTTAGTGCCTGTAATAGATTGACCCTCTGTACAGCGGCCTGCCCTCCTCCTGAGTCTGATTCTGCTCCTACCCACCTTGCCTGACCATACCCTGTATCTACTATACTTTCCCAAATGCATGTATTTGGGGTACACTGTTTTATCTTTCTTCAACACCTTCTTTTTTTATCCACTAGTTTTCTTCTCAGTGTCGTGTCCTCTGTAGAACTTTTCCTGATGCCCACCCTCAAGACACCAAAGGCAGAGTTAGGGTCCTCCCTCTTCTTTGCTTCTACAGGGCTCTGTATGTGACCCACAGGTTTGTCATTGGGTAAGAAGTGAACATACAAGAAAAGGTTTATGCAGATGTTTGGGAGAGAAAGATTTCAATTTTGAACACGTTTCATTTGAAGTTTCTTTTGGAACACCCAGATAAAAATGTCCAGTATTCAGTCGAATAGGTATCAGTCTACAGTTCAGATGACAAGTGTTGGGAGACAGTACGCCATGGCTTCTCACATTTCTGCATGCCTCGAGAGCAAAGTAGTCTGTGTAGAAGTTCTGGATATAGAGGGATGTTATCTCCCATGGGATAAAGATTCCTAAAGCACAGTGGAATACGCCAAGAAAGAAGTCAGTAATGGAAGGATGATTTAATGCTGAGCACTAAGAGGTGAAAGCAACCATGCCCTTGACTTAAAAAATAACCTGCACTTGGGTTGCCTGGGTGGCTCAGTCGGTTAGGTGTCTGACTTCGGCTCAGGTCATGATCTCACAGTTCGTGGGTTCGAGCCCCGCGTCAGGCTCTGGGCTGACGGCTCGGAGCCTGGGGCCTGCTTCGGATTCTGAGTCTCCCTCTCTCTCTCTGCCCCTGCCCCACTCGTGCTCTGTTTCTCCCTGCCTCTCAAAAATAAAGAAACGTAATCAAAAAAAAAATTTTTTTAAATCTCATTTGTGTTTACAAAGGAAATGTAATCCAAACAAAACCTGCAAGACTTTCACCCACTCATTGTCACTCATAAGTTATAAATAAGTGATTCATATGGCTCAGAGCTCCTATAAGCCAGTTCACGCTGTAAGCTGTCAACCCATCATTCCATTACAGAAGCACCAATATGGACTCAGGCCACATGAGTGGCACTGGCATTTTGCTTCTGACTGGCTCTGGGTAGGATAAGGTTCCTCTCTACCTTAGAAGTACTACCCAAGTATAAATATACATGAACAAAGAGATCTGCCAGTGATATCACACCAATTTGGAAACACCAGTGAGTCTTCTTAAATTAACCGGAGTCTGTATATAAACGTCCAGATTATAAACGCTTTAGGGAAAAATACACTATTCACTATTACACACACCTAAGCAGTCTACTCATTATGTTTTGATCATTGTTCTACATTTTTTTTTCTGCTCTACCTTTTTTTTTAATGTTTGTTTGTTTGTTTGCTTATTCTGAGGGAGTGCAAGCCTGAGCGGGGGAGGGGGAGAGAGAGAGAGAGAGAGAGAGAGAGAGAGAGAGAGAATCCCAAGCAGGTTCTGTGCCTTCAGTGCAGAGCTCAACCCCAACACGGGACTCAATCTCATGAACTGTGAGATCATGACCTGAGCTGAAATCAAGAGTTGGACACTTAATTGACTGAGCCACCCAGATGCCCCTCACTGTTCTACTTAATGGCCATTTGGTATTTAATGACTCACCTTATTGGAGAACCCAGCTCACATGGTCTGCATGTGATCATATAGGCAAGGAAGACGAAGGCATTAACTGGCTAGAGGAGACCTCTTTTTATATTTCCATACACATATGATTTAAAATGGTGTGCATCTTCCCCACAACCTCAAGATAAATGTAATCCATACTCACTGTTGTTTTAATATAGGCAAGTGACATTACAGTGCCGTCTACTATTTAAAGTAAATGCATTAGAGGGGGCGCCTAGCTGGCTCGGATGGTAAAGCACACGTCTCTTGATCTCAGGGTTGTAGGTTTGAGCCCCACATTGGGGGTAAAGATTACTTAAGAAAAGGAGCGGCGCTTGGGTGGCTCAGTCGGTTAAGCGTCCAACTTTGGCTCAGGTCATGATCTCACAGATCGTGAGTTCAAGCCCAGTGTCGGGCTCTGTGCTGCCAGCTCAGAGCCTGGAGCCTGCTTCAGAATCTGTGTCTCCCTCTCTCTCTGCCCCTCCTCTGCTCGTGCTGTGCCTCTCTCACTCTCTCAAAAATAAATAAACATTAAAAAAAATTTTTTTAAGATTACTCAAGAATAAAATCTTAAAAAAAAAAAAAAAGTAAATGCATTAGGGTCTGGTTTTAATTCTGTCTGGCAGAGTAGTTAAAAGAATGGACTCCAGAACCACACCACGTGGACTCAGTCTTACCAGCCATGTGATATGGAACAAGTAACATATTCTCCCTGTGACTTAAATCCCTCAATTGTAAAATAAAGATAATATTTGTCCTCTTAGTACCTGACACAGATTAATACTGCATAACTGGTAGCAGCTGAGTAACTGCAGGCTTCATAATACCTTTACTCTGGTTATGTCCATTGTGAATCTGTAAGGTCCTAGCTGCTAAGAAATGGACTAGAATCCTATCTATTCAACACCGTAGAATTCCTAGCACTATAAGACAAGAAAAAGAAACAAAGGTGTTAGGATTAGAAAGGAAGAAAACAAGACTGATATTAAGCACATACAACTTTGTCTACATAGAAGACCAAGAGAACATACAGACAAATTTTTTGCAACTAAGGAGACGGTTCAGTTACCTTGCTGAAAGTGATATGAGCATACAAAAATCAATTTCATTTCTATGCGCTAGCAACAAAGAGTTAGAAATTGCAGTTGGAAATGTTTAGTATCAGGGTGCCTGGCTGGCTCAGTCTGTGGAGCATGTGACTCTTGATCTCAGGGTTGTGAGTTCGAGCCCCACTTTGGGTATAGAGATTATTTAAAAAATAAAACCTTAAAAAAAGAAAAAATTTTAGGATGCCTGGGTGGCTCAGTCAAGCATCCGACTCCAGGTTAGGTCATGATCTCACAACTCGCGAGTTCAAGCTGTGCTGACAGCTCAGAGCCTGGAGCCTGCTTCAGATTCTGTGTCTCCCTCTCTCTCTGCCCTCCCCCTGTTTGTGCTCTTTCTCTCTCTCTCCCTCTCAAAAATATACAGACATTAAAAAAATTTTTTTAAGAAAAATTTAGTATCATTTATATTAGCCACAAAAATACTAGGTACCTAGAAATAAATCCAGTGAAAGATGTGCAAGAATATTATATATAAAATTATAAAATTTTAGGGGCGCCTGGGTGGCGCAGTCGGTTAAGCGTCCGACTTCAGCCAGGTCACGATCTCGCGGTCCGTGAGTTCGAGCCCCGCGTCAGGCTCTGGGCTGATGGCTCGGAGCCTGGAGCCTGTTTCCGATTCTGTGTCTCCCTCTCTCTCTGTCCCTCCCCCGTTCATGCTCTGTCTCTCTCTGTCCCAAAAATAAATAAAAAACGTTGAAAAAAAAATTAAAAAAAAATTATAAAATTTTAATTGAAATGTATTTTAAAAACCTAAATAGGGGCGCCTGGGTGACTCAGTCAGTTGAGCGTCCGACTTCAGCTCAGGCCATGATCTCAGGGCTCATGAGTTCCAGCCCTGCTTCGGACTCTGTGCTGACAGCTCAGAGCCTGGAGCCTGCTTCGGATTCTGAGTCTCCCAATCTCTCTGCCCCTCCCCCACTTGTGCTCAATAAACATTGAAATTTTTTTTTTTAAATCTAAATAAATGGAGAAGCAGTCATGGGAAGTCTTAATAGAGTAAAACTATCAATTCTTGCCAAATTAATGTATAAATTCATTGTCACTCCAATTAGGACAGTAAGCTATAGATATAAAAATCCTAGGGTCCAAATTCCAATGCAGCTACTTACCATATGACCTTGGACAAGTTACTTCACCAATTCTGTACTTTAGTTTTGTTGTCAGATAAATAGAGAGAATATATTCTTTTCCCCTTTGGATTCTTGTGAAGAATAAATAAAGTAATAAATATAAAGTACTTAAAATATTTCTGGAACACAGTTAGGTGCTCCAACAATGTTACCTATCATTGTTGTTGTTATATTAAGAACTACAGATCCATAAAGAAAAGAAACAGAAACCCTAAAACAGGCAAGCAAACAAAAATGAATTCACAGAACAAAACTGCCCAATATGCATTTAATGCCATCTTTACTAATAATTGTAAAAGGCAAATTAAAACTCTAAGATATCATTTCCCCAATCATATTGGCAAAGATTAAAACGTGTTGGCAAGAATGTATGAGAAACAAGTGTTTTCGAACACTGTGAGAGTATAAATTGGCACAATTTTGCAGGAAAATGTGACAGTAACTAACAAATTATAAAATGTGCATGTATTTTTGATCGAGCGATTCCATTTATGGGAATTTATCCTCCAAAAACTGTCACGTAAATACACTAAGATAGAAGAACGTTCACTGTCATATTGTTTGTAATATAAGAAACTGGCAAACTCCTAAAGACCATATTATCCAGTCAATGAAAATAAAGAGATAGACAGACACGGATTAACATGGAAAAACGTCCAAGATCCAATGTTTACTGAAAGACAAGATGCAAAACAGTAAGTCCAAGAAGGTATCATAATTAACCATTTTTGATATAAATGTTAGCATACATATAAAAATCCTCTGGAAGAAAATACAGAATTTGTTCACAGTGGTAAATTCTGGGGGTTTAAGTGGAAAAGAAATGCATGTTGCTTTTATTATCTATTTTAAGCATGTCTCAATTGTCTGAAACTATTACAAGGTGAGTGCATTATTTATGATAAAAGAGATATACTTTTGCTAAGCATATTTAACATGCTTCCCACTGTTAAGTATACTATATATATATATATATATATATATATATATACATATATATATATATATATATATAAAAACATCTGTCTTGAATTATTTGAAGAAATACTAAAGATTTCCCCAATTAAGTAGGATAGAATGTTTAGTTTTTAAACATGAAAACTTTGGAATAATGATTCATTTAGGTTTTAGTTCTACCTTTTCAGGTGCGTGCTAAAACTGACTACACACACACACACACACACACACACACACACACACACACAGTATATTTCACCACAGCCAAATGACAAGGGTTTCAGTTCTCTGGATGTCTAAATCATTTTTGTCATTCCCTCTATATATCCTTCTCCAGGATGGTGAGGAACCATACCCTTAGGCTTTGTGTGGTCACCAAGGAATTTCCCCAGCAATGGTAACTCTTGGGTGACTTAGACATTAAAAAGCACCACTCCCGATACCTCGGGAAGTCAGGGTGCAGTGTAAGGGGATCCTGAAAGACAAGATTCTCTAATTGGAGAATGAGAGCATTTAAAACATTTTTTAAATGTTTATTTACTTACTTTGAGAGAGAGAGAGCGAGCATGCGCACAGGCGCACATGGGCATGCAAGCAGGGGAGGGGAAAGAGAGAGAGGGAAAGAGAGGGAGAAAGAGAATCCCAAGCAGGCTCTATGCTGACAGTGCAGAGCCCCACCCAGGGCTGCATCTCAGGAACTGTGAGATCATGACCTGAGTCTGATCAAGAGTCAGATACTTAACCGATGGAGCCATCCAGGCGCCCCAAGAAAGAGAGCATTAGCAACCCTATACAGCCTTCCCAAAATGACCTTCCGCCTTTCCTCATCTCGTGTTCAATTCTGACTGCCCACGTGGCAGAGAGGATGTTTCCTCCAAGCCTTTGACCACAGCCATCCCATTCAGTGGTTCATTCTGTTCTCGTCCATCTTTCAGCAAGCCTGACCTAGTATTTTGGATCTCTTACCTAAGATCCCTCTAAAGTACTGGGACATTTAATATTTAAGTCTTGGTAGATACGTGAATCATCTCACTTCTTTCCTACAATGTCCCCTCATGTGCCTTGAAGACCATTCACTTCTTGGATACTTCTAGGTAACTTCCATCCCTCCTCATTTTCCCAATGTCCACGTAGCACTTCTCAGATTTCCATTTCCAGCCCGAAATCACTGCCTTCAAGACTTCAAGGCAGAATCACTTCTGTCAAAGCTTTAGTGAATTAAACTTGCCCTACTGGGTATCCTAGCATTGTTTTAAAGCGGAGGGGTTGGGGCGCCTGGGTGGTTTAGTGGGCTGAACGACTGACTCTTGATTTCGGCTCAGGTCATGATCTCACGGTTTTTGGGTGGGACTGGGCCCCACCTCGGGCTCTGTGCTAACCACGGGGAGCCTGCTTGGGATTCTCTCTCCCTTTCTCTCTGCCCCTCCCACACTCACGTTCTCGGTCTCTCTCTCTCTCAAACATCAAAAAATAAATATAAAAACACAATAAACCTGAGAGGTTATGTCCATCTCAGAAAGTATATTACCCAGACTTAGGTCTTTTTGCAGCATAGATGGAGAAGGGGCAGATATTCACATGCTGAAAGTTGTCCGGGTATTTGCGTTCAAGAAACTACAATCTAAAACTGATGAGCTCACCTGGACAGGGAGGGGGTTGAAGATTCTATTCAGTGCAACATGAGAGAAAGACTAATAATGAAGTTTAGCAAGGCTGGAGTACACAGGATGTATATATAATAATTGTGCGTGTCTGCATGCAAGCAGGGGAGGGGCAGAGGGAGAGGAGGAGAGAGGATCTCAAGCAGGCCCCATGCCCAGTGCAGAGCCCGATGCGGGGCTTGATCGCACCACCTTGAGATCATGACCTGAGCCAAAATCAAGAGTTAGATACTTAACCCACTGAGCCTCCCAGGTGCTCCTGAAACAGTGCTTTTAAAATAGCATCAGAAAATACGAAATACAGGGGTGCCTGGATGGCTCAATTGGTTAAGCCTCTGACTCTTGGTTTCGGCTCAGGTCATGATCTCATGGTTCAAGAGTTCAAGCCCTGCGTCAGGCTCTGTGCAGACAGTGCAGAGCCTGCTCACGATTCTCTCTCTTCCTCTCTCTCTCTCTCTCTCTCTCTCTCTCAAAATAAACAAACTTCTAAAAAAAGAAAGTATGAAATACATAGGGATAAATCTGACAAAAGATGTAGGGAAACTGTACACCAAAAAATACAAATCATTGTAGATTTAAACTAATGAAGACCTAAATAAAGGATAATATGGGGGGAGTACCTTATCTATAGAGAAAGAGGTTTTAATAGATTAAATAATGGTCCCCCCGAAAATGTGGAAGTCCTAACCCCCAGTACCTAAGAATAGGACAGAAAAAAATTATTTGCAAATGTAATGAAGTAAAGAATACCAAGATGAGATCATCCTGGGTTATCTGGATGGGCCCTAAATCCAATGACAAATATCCTTATGAGAACAGGGAAAGATACAGCATACACAAAGGAGAGACACAGGGGAGAAGGTCATGAGAAGACGGGGGCAGAGATTCGAATTATGCAGCCCTAAGTCAAGGAACGCCTGGAGCCACCAGAAGATGGAAAAAGCAAGGAAGGATTCTTCCCTAGAGTCTTGGGAAGAAGTTCAGTCCAGCCAACACCTTGATTTCAGACTTTGGGCCTCCAGAGCGGTGAAAGAATACACTTCTGTTCTAAAATCCCCAGGTTGTGGTCATCTGTTACAGGAAACTAATACTAGGAAACTAATACACACATGTAAGAATTACAGTGGACAGTGGGATTATACAAACTAGGCAGAAAGTGTGAGGTGAAGTATCTAAAGTGTTGAAAGAGGGGCGCCTGGGTGGCTCAGTCAGTTAGACGTCCGACTCCAGCCCAGGTCACGATCTCGCCGTCCGTGAGTTCGAGCCCCGCGTCGGGCTCTGGGCTGACGGCTCAGAGCCTGGAGCCTGCTTCTGATTCTGTGTCTCCCTCTCTCTCTGCCCCTCCCCTGTTCATGCTCTGTCTCTCTCTGTCTCAAAAATAAATAAATGTTAAAAAAAAAATGTTAAGTGTTGAAAGAAAAGTCAGTTAAGCATCCAACTCTTGGTTTGGGCTGAGGTCACGATCTCACAGTTTGTGGGTTCGAGTCCCGCATCGGGCTCCGTGCTGTCGGCACACAGCCTGCTTGGGATTCTCTCTCACGCCCTCTTTCTCTGCCTCTTTCCCGCTCATTCTCTCTCTCTCAAAGTAAATAAATAAACTTAAAACAAAATTTTAAGCCACCAGCCTAGAATTCCATATCCAGCAAAATTGTTCTTCAAAAATGGAAGAGAAAATAAGGAATTTCTCAAACAAGCAAAAACTGAGGGAATTCATTGCCTATACATATCCCTTGAAAGAAATGTTAAAAAGAAGTTATTTAGGCAGAAGGGACACTACGTAGATCAAAACCTTGGATCTACATAAAGGAAATACCTTAGAGAAGGAATAAATGAAGAAAAAATAAAATGATTTATTTTTCTTATTCTTAATTGATCTGATAACTGCCTAGTAGCAATGTACTGGATGATTATGGTATATGCATAAGAAAACTGAATAACAGGAAAAAATTGGGACTACTCTTTAATAAAATATATAATACATGTGAAGCAGTTAAGTATCATTTGAAAGTAGACTTATACAAATTAAAAATGTATATTGTAAACTAGGGAAACGATTAAAAAATTTTAAAGACATATATTTGATAGCTCAGAAAGAAAAGACTAATACCATATGATCTCACTTATATGAGGAATACGAAAAACCAAACTCATAGAAACAGATTGCTGGTTGCCAGGAATGGAGGTGGGGCACTGAAATGGGTAAGAATGCACAAAGGGTACAAATTTCCAGTTATTAGATGAATTAAGTTCTAGGGATGTAATACACAGCATGGTTACTACAGTTTTACAATCCTGGATTGCATACTGGAAAGTGGCTAAGAGAATAGATTTTAAAAGTTCTCACCACACACACCAAAAATTATAACTGTATAAGGTGATGGACATATTAAACTAACCTTACTGGGTAACCATTTTGCAATACGTTTGTATAACAAGTTGTCATGTTGCATACTTAAACCTACACAAGGTGACATGGCAATTATGTCTCAATATAGTAAAAAATATATTTGATATAGTAAGGGACAAAATGAGAGAGGAAATAAAATGGAATCATAGTCAAGTGCTCAAAATCAAAGAAGGCAGAAAAAGGAGAAAAAAAGGAAATGTAAAATAAATGAAATAAATAGAGAACAGTTACAAATATGATACATATTAACTATATCAACAATCACTTTAAATGTGAATGACCTAAATACACAAGTTAAAAGACACAGATAGCCAAAGGAACAGAAAATAATATCCAGTCATATTTTGTCTATAAGAAATTAATGCTAAATATAAAGATTCAGATAGGCCAAAAGTAAAGGGATGTAAAGAATCATACCATACTAACAATAACCTAAGGAAAGCTGTTGTGGCTATATTAATTTCAGAGAAGCAGACTTTAGAGCAAGGGAAACCATCAGGGATACAGAAAGGCATTACATAATGAAAAAGGAGTCAATTCTCCAAGAAGATATTAAATGCATATGCAACTAAAAACAAAACGTCAGAATATGTGAAGCAAAATCTGATAGAGATGAAAGGAGAAACAGACAAATCCACTATTCTATTTGGAGACTTCAATACTACTCTGTCAGTAGTTGATAGATCAAGCAGGCAGAAAATCAGTAAGGATACGGGTGACCTGAACAGTACTATCAATCAACTTGATCTACTTGACATTTATAAAATACTCCATCCAACAACAACAGAATACATATTATTCTCAAGTGACATAAAATATTTATCAAGATAAAAAAAAATTCAGAGCCATTAAACACACCTTAACAAATTCAGAAGAAATCATACAAAGTATGTTCACAAGCCGCAGCGCAATTAAACTAAAAAGCAATAGCAAGATTGCTCCAAATCTTTAGAAATTAAATAACACACTTCTAAATAATTCACGGGTCAAAGAAAAAAGCCCAGAGGCTTAAAATATATATTTTGAGCTAAGTGACAATAAAAGTACAACTTAAATTGTAGAGAAAGCAGAGAGAAAAACAGAGTAAAACTCAATGAAATTGGGAGGCCCTGGATGGCTCAGTGGTTAAGTGTCCAACTCTTGGTTTTGGCTCAGGTCATGATCTCACGGTTCGTGGGTTCAAACCCCACATCGGGTTCTGCGATGACAGTGCAGAGCCTACCTGGGATTCTCTCTCTCCCTCTCTCTCTCTGCCTGTCCCTGGTGTGTGTGTGCACTCTCTCTCTCGTGCTCTCTTTCTCTCTCAAAATAAATAAGCACTAAAAAAATCAATGAAATTGAAACAGGAATACAATAAAGACAATCAATGAAACACAAAGCTGGTTCTTTGGAAAGATCAATAAAATTGATAAACTTCTAGTCAGGCTAACCAGGGTAAAAGAAGACAGAATTATCAATATCAGAAATGAAACAGGGATCATCACTACTCAAAGCTGTCCTTCAGAAATGAAGAAGCAATGAAGACTTTCTCAAACAGAAGCTGAGGGAGTTCATCACTAGACCTGCCTTACAATAAATGCTACACAGTTGTTCCAGTTGAAATGACAAAGATCATATAAACAGAAAACTCTCAAGAACAAAAAACTATTAGTAATGATAAACAAATTCAGTAAAGTTTTGGGTTACAAAATTAACATACAAAACTCAGTGGTGTTTCTATGCATAAACAATGAACAATTGAAAGTGGAAACTAAGAGAACAACCCCATTCACAATAGCAGCAAAAAGAATAAAATATTTAAGAATAAACATACCCAAAAAGGTGAAATACTTACATACTGAAAATTATAAAACATCAAAGAAGGAAATTAAAGAACACAGAGATAATCGGGAAGACTCCTGTGTTCGTGGATTTTAAGAATTAATATTGTTAAAATGTCCACCCAAAGTGGTCTCCAGATTCAATGCAATCCCTATCAAAATTCCAATAGCGTTCTTTATAGAAATAGAAAAACCAGTCCCAAATTTTCATATGAAAACACACAAGAGACCATGAATAGCCAAAGCATAAGCAAGAAGAACAAAGCTGAAGGCATTACACTCCTTGATTTCAAAATATATTAGAAAGCTACAGTAATCAAATAGTATGGTACTGGCATAAAACAGACACACAGACCAATGACACAGAATAACAAGATCAGAAATACATCCACACATCTAGAGTCAAGTGACCTTGGCCAAGAGTGCCCAGAGTACACGATGGGGAAAGGATAGCGTCTTCAGTAAATGATTGGGAAAACTGGATATACTCATGCAGAATACTGAAATTGGACCTCTGTCTCTCCCACAACACACAAACATCAACTCCAAATGGATTAAAGACTTAAATGGAAGACCTGAGACTGTAAAACTACAGGGGAAAAAACCAGACATTGGTCTCAGATTTTTTGGCCAGGACACCAAAAGCACAGACAGCAAAAGCAACAGTAGACCAGGGGGATTGCATCAAACTGAAGAGTGTCTGTACAGCAAAGGAAACAATCAACAGCGTGAAAAGGCAGCGTACTGAATGGGAGAAAGCATTTGCCAATCATATCTGATGAGGGTTAATGTCCAAAATATATAGGGAACTTGACCAACCCAATAGCAAAAAATACATAACCTGAATTTTAAAAAATGGGCTAAGGACCGGAACAGACATTTCTCCAAAGACATACAAACGGCCAACAGCTATATGAAAAGGTGCTCAGCATCACTCATCAGCAGGGAAATGTAAATCAAAACTGCGGTGAGCCATCACCTTACGCCTGCGAGGACGGCTGTTACCAAAAAGATGAAATAACAAGGGCTGGCAAGGGAGTGAAGAAAAGGGTATCCTTGTACATTGTCAGTGGGAATGTAAATTGGTACAACCGTCACAGAAGACAGCAGGAAGCTTTTTCAAAAAATTAAACACAGGGCTCCCGGGGCACCTGGGTGTCTCAGTTGGTTAAGGGTCCGACTTTGGCTCAGGTCATGATCTCGCGGTGAGTGAGTTCGAGCCCCGCGTCAGGCTCTCTGCTGTCAGCTCACAGCCTGCTTTGGATCCTCTGTCCTCCTCTCTCTCTCTCTGCCTCTCTTTCTCTCTCTCTCTCCCTCCCTCCCTCAAAAATAAATAAACATCTTTAAAACATAGAACTCCCGTATGATCCAGCGATCCCACTTCTGGTTATGTAGCCAAAGGAAAATGAAATCAGTATCTGAAAGAGCTATCTGCACTCCATGTTCATTGTAGCGTTATATGCAAAAGTCACGATAAGGAAATGACCCAGTGTCAATTAATGGATGGATGGATAAAGCAAATGTGAAATATATATAAAAATGGGAGATATATATGAAAATGTGATCTATATTAATATATCATTATATATTATTAATATATAATATTGTATATTGTTCATTAGCATATACTCCCTTCTAATATTACTCCATTAGCATTACTCCATTGTAATGCTACTCAGCTTTTAAGAAGAAGGAAATAATTGCTATTTGTGACAATATCGATGAACCTGGAGGCCATTGTTCTAAGTGTAGTAAGTCAGACAGAAAAGGATGCATGATCTCAATTACATATGGAGTCTAGAAAAGTCAAATTCATAAAAGCCAAGTGGGATGGTGGTTGCCAGGGGCTGAGGTGTGCGGGAAATGGGTATAAAGGTTCAGTTACCTGGGCTGAATAAGTCCTGGAGATCTAATACACAGCATGGTGACTATAGTTGACTATACTCCACTATATACTTAAAATTTGCTAAGAGGGTTGACCTCATGTGTTCTCACTACACACACACACACACACACAGTGGTAACTATGGGAGGTAACGGATATGTTAATTAGCTCAACTGCCATAGTCATTTCACAATACGTATCGAAACATCATATTATATACCTTAAAGGCATGTGATTTTTATTTGTCAAGTACAGTTCAATAAAGCTGGAAAAAACAAATTTTGTAAAAAGACACTACCCTCTGTCTCATTGACGCTGCAACCTTTTATTGATTTGTCTCTGGGAAAACGTAAAGAAGTGGAGGATGATAAGTGCATTGTGAAAATCGTTTACGTATCCCATTCACCACGGCATGAAAATCCGAAGATCAGCTAAGAAAAAGCTTCACAAAAATGTTCAAGACCTTCATGGAGACAACTATAAAATGTTCCTGACAGATTCAGAATGCTGGAAATCTGTTAACTGTCCTTAAGTTTTTTACGGATTTATTATCGCCTTACCTGTATGTGCCAAGACAACAAACCTGGGGGGTTGTGTTCCACTCTTGGTTCAAAGCGGTCGGGCTTAAGTCCATGGAAGGCGAAGGCCAACTCAGTGCTGGAAGTCAAGGTAGTTACCCTGAGGGAGAACCCAGAACTCCCACCACACTAAAGATAGGTCCCCACACCCATCCTACCCCAGCTGTTAGCCATGAGAGACCCTGGCACGTGATGACCAGATGTGGCAGAGCCTGATTTCTACTAGAGAAGGGGTACATTTTCAGGGACGTAAGGGCTTTGATCTGAGGGGGCAGGACTCAGGCTAGCAGAGGGAGGAATCCCAGGCCCTGCCAGGTATTAAGGTGAGGGCCCTTATGGAGAGCTGAATTAGCCACCCACCCCAAACAGAGGGGCCCCACAGGCATGCACACCTGCTTTCAGCCCCGGGGAGGCCCCAGGAACAATTATCACTTACCACTCACATCGTCTGCATTTGTGCAGTGGGCATCTCAGGGGGCCTTATAAAGGCAGGGGGTAGAGGCCCTATCAGGAAGAAATATAAATACTTGTGGAGTATCCCACAATATATAGGGAGCCGCAAGCCTGCCCTTACTGTCAGCTTGGACAGACCCCACTCGGGCCCGTCATGCCAAGACCGAGCCTGCCTCCTCTTTTGGTGAGATCAAGGCCTTGACCTGAGGGATGAGGCCTCAGTTCAACAGGGGGCGGGGGACTCGGCCAGTGCAATAAGTCAAGGTAAGGGTCAGGGGTTTTCCCATCCCAAGTAGATCGGGACCCGCCCCGACTATCAACTAACACCAGGCTGAGGACAGGGATGTGTTGCGTCCTGCCTTTCGGAATCTGAGGGAAGCGAGGTTCCCTCTGAGCGGGCTGGACTCCCGTCAGAAGAGGGAGTTCAAGGTAAAGAACCAGGAGGAGGAGCCAGGGGTCCTCTCCCCAGACACAAACGGCCCTGAGTTCTTCCCTGCCCCCACAATCGTCCCTGGAAGGCCCCAGGCAGAGTTCCCGGAAGTGACGTACCTGACTTCCGCCTGAGGGCGGTCCGGGGGGCCGCGAGGCTGTCTTTATCACTTGGGGCGTGGATTCAGGTCGCCAGAGGGAGGAGTCCCGGGCGTGGGCTCAGCTCTGGCACCTGAGGGACGGGGCCGGCTCCAGCACCCGTCAGGTGAGGACTCAGAGGGAGGGCTGGCGGTAGCTTTCGCCGGAGCGGGTGCCCCGACGCCCCTCCCCCGCCCCCTGTGGTCTGCCCGGAAGGACCCCCGCGGGGTCCCGGATGTGGTTGATCCCAACGTCCATCTTGGGAGCCCGAGGGCCTCGCTTTCTCTGACGGGAAGCGGGCCCCGGTGGTCGGAGGGACGTGCCGCCGGCTGGGGGGGGGCCAGGTTAAGGTGAGGACCCAGAATGAGGGCTGAGGGGGAGCTCTCGCTCTCCACCCCCACCTCGCTCGTCGTCTGCCTTACAGGCCCCTGCGCAGGGCCCCAGACGGGCCGAATCCGGGCCTCCATTTTGAGAGCCTGAGGGGAAAAAAGGCTTTTGTCTGAGGGGCGTGAACTCAAGTCCTCAGAGGGAGGAGGCCCGGGCTCTGCCAGGCCTCAAGGTGAAGACCCTTATGGAGGGCCGAGGGGACCTCTTTCCGGATAAGGGGGGGGGGGGGGCACGCAGATACCCTTCCTGGTCGTCGGCCTTGGGTGGCCCGGAGCAGGGCGCTTGGGCCGAGGCGCCTCCCCCAACCCTCTGTACTTCCTTGTGGGTGGTTTCTGGGAGATGGGTTTCTGGGCCTGCGGGCCTCGTTCTCGGGTTCGCCAAAGGGAGAGGGCGCAGGCCCCGTCGAGAGTCGGCGGGGAGTCCTCGGGAAGGACTGTGGCTCTGCCCCGCCCCCCCCCCCCCCAACCCTAAGGAACCTCTCCAGAAGTTTCTCGTGACCCCTTCTGTCAGCCCCCGGGGACCCCGGAAGATAGCGTCAGGCGGAACCTCCTCCTGTTTCCGAACCGGGGGTCTCAGGGAGGTGAGAGCCTTGGTCAGAAGGACCCAATATCTGGTGATCGAAGAGGAGTTTCAGACCCTGCCAGGTACAAGGGTGAGGATCTTTAGGGCCGAGAGGATAGGGCGGGCCCCACAGAAACCTGTCTTGTCTTTCAGCCGTGAGGGGCCCCAGCCAGGGCTGTCAGATACAGATGCCCCGTCCGCCCTGCTCACCTCCTTGCCTAGTGTCTTTGGAAGATGGGGGCGTTTCCCTGAGGGCAACATTCTTAGGTCAACAAAATGTGGCTTCAGGCCCTCCCAGGAATAAAGAGGGATACCCTGAAGAGAGCTGCCAGAACACGGAGGGAATTGCGCAGAGACCCACACAACCCCAGGCCATCAGCCCTAGTATATACCAGGCAGGCCCGGGAGGCCGAAGCCCAGCTTCAGTCCCTTCTCGGTGGCATTAGGGAGGGGACAGCCTTGGTCTGAGAGGTGCAACCTCAAGTACAGGGGGAGGAGCCCCAGCCCTGCAGGAGTCAAGGTGAGGACTCTGATGTGGGACCAGAGGACCTTCAGCCATGGATACAGGGGTCTCCAGCCCTGTCCTGCTCCTGCCGTCAGCCCTGCGAGGCTCCAAGTAGAGCTGTAGGGCAGAAGCATCTTCCTGCAACCCCCTGTCACCCCCTCACTTACTTGGCCTCTCCAGGAGACAGAGCCTCGGGGTGAGGGATGCAGCCTCAGGTCTGCAGAAAGGAAGGAAAGCAGGCCCAACACGAATTGCTAATGGAAGGCTAAGGGTAATTTCCACTTCAGACAAAGAGGTCCCCACAGAAACCTGCCCCGCCCCTGGTAGCCCACGAGCATGTCAGTCTACCTGAGTCCCCCCTCGTTTCCAGCTGGCATGGCGGGGGGTGGATCTCAGGGACGTAGGGATCTTTGTCTGGAAAGGCCACTCAGGTCACCAGGGGTAGGCATCTCAGCTCCTGCTGGCCACTGAGTTAAGTACCAGGAGGGATGACGAAATCGAGCCACCATCCCAGAACATCCTGGGTCTTAACCCCTGCTGTCAGCCCTGGAAGATCTTGGGCAGGGATGGGTGGATGTGACACCTCTTCACTTGTCTCATTGGTCTCAAGGAAGTGAAGGCCTTGGTCTGACAGGACAGCCTCACACCAGCAGAGGGAGTCATGTCAGGCCATCGAGAGAGGAACCCCAGGCTCTCCCAGGAGTTAAAATGAGGACCCTGAATAAGGATTGGGGGCTCTCCCCACCTCTGGCCCTTGGAGAGATAAGTCCCCTTCTCCCCCCTGCTTCTGCCTAGGGAAACCCTGGTACACAGTGTCCAGAGGTAATGCACCCTCACTGCTACTTGAACTACCTGGTGGTCTCAAGGAGCTGGAGGCAGTTAGCAGAGGCATGAGTCTAAGGTTCTGCCAGGAGTTAATGTGAGGATGGAGGATGCGGTGGACCCCTACTCAAGAACAGATGGGGCCCGGCTGCCCCTGCCCCTGCCGTCAGACAAGATAGGACCCAGGGCATGGCGTCTGAATGTGGCACCCCGTTCGCTTCCTCCTCTCTTGTCTCACGGCGGTGAGGCCTTGGGTTAAGGAAGGCGACCTCAGGTCAACAGAGGGAGGAGTCCCAGACCCTGGCAGGCATCAAGGTAAGGACAGGTGACCCCCTGTTCCAGAAGAGAGATCCCCAGAGTCTGTCCAGCCCTTCTCCAATCAGGAAGACAGGAGATGCCTAGAGTACTAAGGAAGGGAAGACCTGCTATGATGGCCTTTGTCGGAGCTGACACACTTGAGTCCTTCACGCTGTTCCTCTCTCCCTCAGGCCAGTTGGTTGCCGTCACCCACCTGCTGCCCATACCTCTGCCTGCTGCCCCCGACACCGGTCATCATGTCTCACAGTGAGAGTCAGAGCCACGAGCTTGAAGTAGGCCTTAAGGCCCAAAGAGAGGCTCAGGGCCTGGTAGCTGCACAGGTTCCTGCAACTGAGAAGGAAACTGCCTCTTCTCCTCTCTCTCCTTTGATCCAGGGCGCCCCAGAGGCGGTGCCTGCTGCTGGAAACCCAGGTGTTCTCCAGCAGTCTGGGGAAGCCACTCTATTGAGCAAATCAAATGAGGGCTCCGGCCGCCCAAGACGGGATGCAGGCGCCTCCCAGGCTCCACCAGACCCGGCGATCTTGCCTGGCGATGTCCTAGACAAGATGGTAGGTAAATTGCTACAGTTTCTGAGTGGCAAGTATGTAGCAAAGAAGCCCATCACAAAGGCGGAAATGCTGAAGAGTATCAAAGAGCACAAGAACCACTTCCCCGTGATCTTCAAGAAAGCCTGTGAGTGCATGGAGGTTGTCTTTGGCCTCGAAGTGAAGGAAGTGGACCCCATCAACCACTCCTACGTGCTTATCAAAACCCTAGACCTCACCTATGATGGGATGCTGAGTGACGACCAGGGCATGCCCAAGACCGGCCTCCTGATCCTTATCCTGGGTGTGATCTTTATGGAGGGCGACCATGCCCCTGAGGATAGGATCTGGAGGGTGCTGAGCGAGATCGGAGTGTATGCTGGGAGGAAGGATTTCATCTATGGGGAACCCAGGAAGCTCATCACCGAAGATTTAGTGCAGGAAAAGTACCTGGTATACCGGCAGGTGCCCCACAGCGATCCTCCGCGATACGAACTCCTGTGGGGCCCCAGGGCCCACGCTGAAACCAGCAAGATGAAAGTCCTGCAGTTTTTTTCCAAGGTCACTGGCACTGACCCCACTTCCTTCCCGTACTGGTATGGAGAAGCTTTGCGAGACGAGAGAGAGCGAGCCCGGGCCACAGTGGCCACCACCGATGGTACTACTGTCACAGCCAGTGAAAGTTCCAGTGTCCCGTCCAGCAGCTTCTCTCGCCCTGAGTGAAGCCTGAGGAAGATCCTCCACTCTGTGTTTGAAGAGGGCAGTCGAAGTTCTAAACAGTGGAGGACTGAATTGCAGATTTTATCTTTTTTTTTTTTTTTTCGTTTTGGTATTTTTCAAATGCTCTTGCTTCTAAAAGGTTAGCTTCATGGTCTAGGTTCATGGATGACCCTGGTCACATCTTTACTGCTGTTCATTAGGCTTAAGAATAAGAATTTTGCTCTTCTGGAAAACATATTGGGAAACTTTCGATCTTATTTTCTGATCTGGAAGAAGATAGCATGGCACAGATAGTGGAATTTCCTTAGAAATACGCAAGAGTCCGGCAATAAAATCGATGGGATGGAGAAATAGAGGGGGAAATGTACAAGATGGTCATGCTAGGATTCCTGAATCCCGTTTAGTCTGCTGGCTAGTAAAATTAAAGATCTGTACCTGGATTTGTTCGGCTAAAGTGTGCATGAGAAATTAAATCTTAATAAATGAAAGCCCTGGGTCACTGGCTCATTTATTCTTGCAAGTGTTTTACAAGTAAGAGAAAAGTCTAGAATAGAAAACTGCTCTTAGCAATCAATTCCTTGGGGATCATGGGTAAACCAGAGAGAAGTCTCCACCTGGGGCACGTATGGAAGACACACGGCACCCCTGTCCCCATGCCACTGAATGCAGTGCACAGATAAGTGTTCTGTATGCATTGTCTACAAGAGTTCCTGAGAATAGGGTGACAGTCCTTTGAAGTGGTGCGGGGGAGCTGGCGCTTTTTCCTTGGCCTGGGAAAGCCGAGGCCCCACGCCTTTGAAAGGGCATTTTAATTAGGTTATCTTGAGCGTGATGTGGTCACCTCTAAGCAAGGGCTAGACTTTCGGTGGGGGTGAAATGAGTGAAAATTGTGGTTTGGATGCAAGAGAAGCTGGGAAGGAGGAACAGTTAGTCCTTGACTCCAATTCTAGGAGCTATGAGTTGCGTTCTGTTGGGGAAGACTTCCCCATATCCAAATTAAATAATATATCCACTAACAGGGACATTTTAGTTCTATTTACAAAGCAGCATTTTGGGCTCACTTGGTGGTTTGCTCCCTGGAGCTGCTCATTCTCTGAGATGTGGAAAACACACACACACACACACACACACAGAGTCAATCCCCGATGAGACCATGATAGAGTTTGGGGTCAAAATCATATAGAAATTACTGCTATTTGGGGCACCTGGGTGGGTCAGTTGGTCGAGCAACTGACTGCAGCTCAGGTCATGATCTCACGGCTCGTGAGTTCAAGCCCTGCATCGGGCTCTGTGCTGACAGCTCAGAGCCAGCTTCCGATCCTCTTGTCCCCCTCTCTCCCCCTCCCCCGCTTATGCTCTGTCAAAAATAAACATTAAAAAAAAAAAGAAGTCACAGCTATTAAAGATCCCATAAAAGCCAAGCACCGTGCCAATATATCATTCTAGCAGGTCCTACAAGACAGGACTCATCAAGCCCACTTCACAGGTAAAGAACCTAATGCTCACAGCACTTGGCAGTTTGCCCAAGGTCACATGTCTCCTACGTGACAGGGCTGGGACTAGATGCCTGGTCTGAATTCGTCTAAACCCAGGCTGTTCTCCCTCCTCCCAGCCTGAGGCTCACCTTTCTGTCTTCTGGCTCATTTCTTTCCAATGTCTTTCAGGCAACAAAGAGAAGTTCCCTGTGTCCAAAGTAGGCCCAAAGAAGGAAGGGGACAATGAGAATCAAACACTGTCTGTGGACTGTCCGGGCTTTATTTCCCTACCGTCCGGCCTGCCTGAGCCCCAGAGCTCCTGGGGAGGCGACTGCCCACGTGCTGGTGTGTGTCTCAATCCCAGCACTTTCCTGCGTGACCGCACCCTTCCCCTGATCTCCCTCTGTCTGCCTCCCTGTCCAGCTCTAGAATCCGGCCTGCTGACCGCTCATCACTTTTTCTTCCTTTGGAGACCTGTGCTCCCAATGAACAGCCCCAATCGCCTGTCTTCCCCCAGACTCTCTGCAGAAGGCTGTCCCGCTGGCTGGCCATCCCTCTTTCCGGAACCCTGATAGCAACAGCCCCTTAGCAGCAAAAGTGTACTTTGGAGGATGGTCAGATGCCTGAGCGCCCCTCCTGGCATCTGCAACACACTTTCAAATGAGCTGGCAAATAGAGTCTGATTTGCTCATAATCTGGTTCTTAGGCTATAACCCTGACGTTAGGGATGGTTCTTGAAACCACACTGATATTTGCAGGTAAGAGTCTAATAAGACATATTATTTGAAACAGGCCACTGATGACATCAGCAGATGAACAAGCTCACCTAGATGGTCAAACACCAAAACATCTCTCCTAGGTAGTGGATGAGGAAACACCACGGAAACCACCGTGTAAGCAAACAACTACAGGGGCTGAATTCCTAAAACCCCTGAGTCCTAGGAGGTGAACAGTGGTTTCTTTGGTGGACATGTTAGCTCTGGTTTAAAAAAACAAAAGTCGGGGTGCCCGGGTCACTCAGTCACTGGAGCGTCTGACTCTTGATTTCGGCTCAGGTCACAATCCCAGGTTCATGGGATCGAGCCCCACATCGGGCTCAGTGCTGAGTGTAGAGCCTACTTAGGATTCTCTTTCTCCCTCTGCCCCTGACCCCCACTCGCACTCACATTCATGTGCTCTCTCTCTAAAAAACAAAAACAAAAACAATAGGGGTGCTTGGGTGGCTCAGTTAAGTGTCCAAATTCGGCTCAGGTCACGATCTCACGGTTTGTGAGTTTGAGCCCCATGTCGGGCTCTGTGCTGACAGCTCGGAGCCTGGAGCCTGCTTCGGATTCTGTGTCTCCCTCTCTCTCTGTGTCACTCCCCCACTCATGCTCGCTCTCCAAAATAAACATTTAAAAAATATTAAAAAATAAAAACACAAAAAGACAATAAATAACACAGAGGGCCTTCCCTGACGTGGTACCCATATTTTCACTGCAAAGGCAGAACCCTGTCAAGTACCCTAATGCCACACAAATTATGAGGGTTTCTACTCTAATGGGAACAGGAATTACTCCCAGCCCTGTGTGATTTCCAGAGTTCTCTTTCTGTACAGCAATCTCCTCTTAGTATCCTGTCCTGCCAATTTTAGCTACCCTGGCCTTCCTGGACTCCCGGCTCCATCTGAACTCAAGGAGACTGTCCAGGCCCCCCCCCTCCTTGCACACATGCATTATCCTCCTAGGCAAATAAACTAGGGTGCCCTAGAACTTACCTCCTTTGTTTTCCATCTTATAGAGGTCGCTGTCCTTCACGGCCCAGATGTCTAATAAACTGAAAATTGTTTCATAGTTTTCATTCGTATTTTTAGGTCTATCAGGTAGGAGTTGGGTTCCTGTTATTTCACCGTGGCTAGAAGTCCCATAGTCCAAATTTAAAATCTCAATTAGGCATGATTGATGCCCCCAAATTTCAATCTTATTCAAGTTAAAAATCAGGACTGAGGGGCTGTGAGACACATTTATGTTAACAGACATACTAACCTACAGCTGGGAGAATAACAGCAAAATACTCACAGGTTATTCTCTGCTAGCAGAAGTATTAAGCGATCCCTTTATTTTCTTACGTATGGTTTCAAAAACTTCCAACACTTATGAAACACATGAATTACCTTTATAATTACAAATATAAATATTTTCAGGACACCTGGGTGGCTCAGTCGGTTGAGCATCTGACTTCAGCTCAGGCCATGAGCTCATGGTTTGTGAGTTCGAGCCCCGCGTCAGGCTCTGTGCTGACAGCTCAGAGCCTGGAGCCTGCTTCCGATTCCGTGTCTCCCTCTCTGTCCTCCGGCCCCTCCCCTCCTCGTGCACTGTCTGTCTCTCTCTCTCAAAATAAACATTACAAAAATACAAATACAAATATTTTAAAATGTGACCTTGACTCCTGAAAATAAATGCACACATTCTCTGGACGATTTGTTCACAACAGTGATCAACCTCTTGCCGGATTGCACCCACCTCCGGCATGCCTCCTGCTTGTCCGACTAGAAAGAAAACACAATGCAATCCATTTCATTAGCTGTGTGTAGCCCAGCGACTTTCCTCACGCTTTCAAAGACAACGCTACACAGGTAAGAATCGGTCTTCTTTTTGAAGCCCTCTCTCCAGAAAAAGTATTCACATATTTTAAATGAGGGAATTATATTTACATCTAAATCATATTCTCCGTGATTTGATTGAATCCAATATTTACAGGAGGCATAGCATACAGACAATTCTAGGAGAAGGAGTTACAATGATCACATTCATTACTAGGAGGGTTGTTTATGCCTCTTGTCAAAGCTCATAATAAATAAATCACGCTATTTTAAAAACAGATTCTTCAGTCATTACCGCAATACTTCCAGTCGGGCCTGAAATGCACTTTTATTTTCCTGATTGATGCAACATTTTCACAAGAATGTTTATCCTTCCTTCCTAGACCAGCACCACCATCACCAGCTTCTTAACACACAGTATCTTTTACAAAGTAAATACCATGTGAAAAGTGCTGGGTCATCATTTTGATACCATTCGCTTTGATACATGTTACATGCTTTGTTTTTAGCTCCCACAGGCTCACATTCTGCACTCAACAATTCTGCCATTTTAATGATTTCATCCACACCCTACCCGAACGAAGCCATTAATGGTCATCCGTGCCATTCCATATTATTTGTGTACCCTAGGATTTTACTGGATTACCTGTTCTCCTACTTTAGAACAACTACACAGCCGCTCTCCTCAAGCGAGCATTTTCTCTTTATTTTTTCGATCATGGCACTCCTTCTGAAACCTATCAGAATCCCAGAGTTTTACCCAGTGATTTGGATCCAAAGGTGTTCGTATAGATTTTAACTTGTAAAATCCGCCCGTGTTGTTTACTTCTTTGCAATGGAACCATCTCATAATACTTTTGTTGTTCCCCGCCCCCCCCCCCCCTTTAGAATATAGGTTCTTGTTAAGTGTCCGACTTCGGCTCAGGTCATGATCTCACGATGCGTGGGTTCGAGCCCCGCCTCGGGCTCTGTGCTGACAGCTCGGAGCCTGGAGCCTGCTTCGGATTCTGTGTCTCCCTCTCTGTCTGCCTCTCTCCCACTCGCCCTCCGTGTCTCTTTCTCTCCCAAAAATAAACCAACATTAAAAAAAAATTAAAAAAAAAAAGAATATAGGTTCACCTTCTCTAAAGAAAGATGCAAGTGAATTAATTACCAGTATCTGTCAATACCACTTTTGTCCCAACACCATGTAATACTGAGCTAGCATTTCCCCCCTGCAAAATTAAAACTGGGCCTTATTTTCCCACATTAACTTGTTGCCTTTATATGCATTTGCCGTAAATCCAAATAATTTGATGACTATAGCCCAACAATTACAAATGACTAATACGTCATTTATGATTCTAAGTGTCCTATCATTTTTGCCCTTTTTGCAAACTGCTGTAAATCTTTTTCTCTATGTGCTCAGAGTCATATACTTTAAGCTAGGTCTACAATAGACGGAATATTTGTGTCTTGCCCAAGTTCATGTGTTTGGAGGTGGGGCCTTTGGGAAGTATTTAGTTCACAAAGGTGGAGCCCTTGTGAATGGGGCTGTACCCTCTTAAGAGGCCGGAGAACCAGTTAGCTCTCTTTCTGTTGCGTTAGGATACCAAGAAGTCGGCAGTCAAGAACTTGGAGGAGAGCTCTCACCAGAACCCAGCCATGCCGGCGTCATCTCACAATTCCAGCCTTCATAACTGTGAGAAATAAAATTCTATTGTTGATAAGCCACCCAGTTTATGGCTCTATGTTATGGGAGCCTAACATATCTAAGCTAAGACAATGTCCAAAGCTTTTGGTTTATAACAGTCTTTAAAAAAGAAAAATCTTGGCTATTTCAGCTTCTCTGACCTTTAAAAAAAAAAGTTTTTGTTTCATTGATAATTATTTATCATTTTCTAATTTCAATTTCATTGATTTCTGCCTTTATATATATTGTTACTCTTCTTATATTTGCATTAGATTTAATTTACTTTTTATAGTTTAAGGTGGCAGCTGATATTATTAAACTGAGTCCTATCTTCCTTTCTAATATAAGCATTTAATGACATAAATTTCCCACTTAGCACTGCTTTAGTGAAGTGCCATAAATTCCGATCTGTATTTAGGTTTTCATTCAGCTCAAAATATTTTCTAATTTCCTTCAGTTTTCCCTTTGAAGCACAGGTTAGCAAAAATGTATTATTTCATTTCCAAATATCTAGGGATCCTGCCGACAAAAATAAATAAATAAACAAACAAACAAACAAATAAATAAATAAATAAATATTGAGGCCTTAAACGCCAGAGTGAGGATTCTGTACCTAATGTGTTGAGCAATGGGGAGCCACTGATGGTTTTTGAGAAGTATGCGGACATGATCAGAGTTATGTTTGATAAAAAAACATTTTTGAGGGGTGCAATGGATTGGAGGCAAGAAGTAGGGAGGTAGCTAGGAGTCAGCTACTCATTCTATCCAACAATGCCAGACGATGCACTTACAACTACTAAATTTCTGTTTCTGAAAGACCGGGTCTCTACATAGGTCACTTTGAATTTAAATCCCATTTTAAATGTACCAGCAAATTCACTAGTTAGAATCATCTGCAAACCTAATTAGCACACACTTTAACTATCTACATGAACAACTGGCCTCCCCATTATCACAGCTAAGCCAGTGAAATTGCTCAAGCTGGGGTAAAATCGTTGTCAGTGGAGTAGATACTTACATTTAACATATGCATTTCAAACTATAAGTAATCGCTACTTAGCTACTTAGAACCTAAAACATCATTGTCATGAGACATAATTAGTATGAAATCAGCATCTTATAAATCTCTGCCTGATTATTCTGAATCATATACCTGAAAGCCTGGCCGCTATATATTTTCACAAGCTATCCATGCTGTTTTAAATCAAAACATTTCTTTCAACAAATCTCTTGGAGCTTACAACTACCACGGAAATAGAACAATCATCACCAACACGTGTGACTTAAAAAGTAAGCAAGACTAGTGCTGAGCTGGCCTCATAAAACAACATTACATCTAGTCAGCAAAGATTCTGCAGTTTTAAAGGCTTTTGTTACATTTTCAATACAGCTAAGCATGACGACATCCATATCACACAGGCAGGAAGTTGGAATGTTCTTTTGAATATCTATATAAGGAAATAGGGATAATCCCATCACGAATGGGCGAAAGGCAAAGCGTTTGAAGCCATGCTCTGGACTTAAAAGAACCTGGGAGGGCTTAGGGGTGCCTGGGTGGCTCAGTTGGTTAAGCATCCGACTCTCGATTTTGGCTCAGGCCATGATCTCAAGGTTTGTGAGTTCGAGCCCTGCATCAGGCTGCTTGAGATTCCCTCTCTCCCTCTCTCCCTGCCCCTCCCCTGTTCTCTCTCTCTCAAAATAAATAAATAAACTTGAAAAAAATGTAATGAAAAAAAATGGAAGGATCTGGTAGGGCTTTCACTTTTCCCTTACCCGGCCCGTCACGGACAGTAAGCATAAGAGAGACTCTTGAATCATGAACTGGATATACAACACTCATCCTGAAGTTACCTAGCAGCTTTCAAAGAATACTCCAAAACTTTGTGAAGGACACCCTTTCTGCCATTCCCATCAATGCTGCTTTTATTCAGAGTGTGGCTCTTAAGGTTTCAGGGTACGGATCTCCTTCAGAATTTGATGAAAGTAAGGGAGATGGAAACTCTTGCCAAGAAAATGCTCTCATTTGTGCATAAAACTCCTGATTTTGTCTACAATTTCAGAGATTGATAGATTCCTCCCTGTTGTGAGTTGAATTATGGAAGTCCTGACGCCCAATACCTGTGAATGTGACCGTCTTTGGAAAGAGGGCCTTTCTAGATGTACTCAAGACATTAGGGGTGGGCCAGAACCCAGTATGATTGGCGCCCTTACAGAAAGAGGGAAAACAATGTGAAGACACAGACACACAGGGAGAACGCCATATGAAGACGAAGACAGATCGGAGCGATGTCCCCATAACCCAAGGGACACCAAAGATTGTAAGCTGTCACCAGAAGCCAGAATATAGGCATGGAACAGATTCCCCCTCAGAACACACGGAAGGAACCAACAATGCTGACATCTTGATTTCAGACTTCCGGCCCCCAGAATCGTGAAACAGTAAATTTCTGTTGTTTCCTGCCACGCAGTTTGTTTCTGCAGTCCTAGCAAACTAATACCCTCTCAAGTCCCATCTGTTATTAAAAATATTTTGCAGCAAGCTATGAAAGCCAGGATCCTTCCGTTTTCAGGTACTTGTTCAGCAGCCAGACCCAAGGTACCTTGAGGAGAGTATAAAGCAAATTTTGCTGCAACCTCTATGTCTAAGACTACAAAATACTATACCTTTGAAGAACTAGTTTAATAAACTACTACAGAGTGTGCTTTGAAAACAGGATAGGCTGGTAGCAGAAATTTCACTGCAGCGTTCAGATTCTCCATCTGACTAATCTTTGCTTACTCACTGATGAATGTGTTTACCTGTCCTCCCTACGAGCATAGAGTTGAATATCAAATTTGCAGCTGACTCACTTTTTAATGGATATTCAAACGCACTCTTTTTCCAGGGCTAAGTAAAAAAATGTATTTTTAGTGAAAGAAAATGCAGGCAACGGGCAAATAAATTTGTACCGACTAAAGCGTTAGCGTGAGTTCCTTCTCAGGTTGTTAGCTGGGATTTATAGCACTCTCCCATGCCGACACATCTTCGAAATATGGAAAACATAGGAGTTTAAAGATGTGCAGGCACAGACATAGAAAATCAAACAATATGAGCCACTGCATCGTATTGTTTTGAGGTCAAAGATGCTGTTAAAAATTCATGCAATAGGATAGGTTTCACAAGGTTAAAAAGTTTAATTGTCGCCATTAAATTTATTTTAATTTTTTAATCTCTAGGGGAAAACATACTGTCCTCTCAGCTTTGAGTTTGGAGCCCTGTTTTAAGACGAGCTTTCTCCTAATTTTGTCACGTGTGCTGGCAAAAATATTCTTCATGTTGGGTTTAAGGAGAAAATATTAATATTAATGTCAGGAGAACCATTTATTCATCAAATATTTGTAAAGTGTCTACCACATATCAGGCACCCTTCTGGACGATGCCAATACAGAGACAAACGGTCCCTGCCCTCAGGGAGTCTCACTGATAGGAAAAGATACAAAAAAATAACAATTACAGTATGTGATGACAGGAGTCCTCTAATTCACTCAGGGTTCGAGGGAGGGAGTGTGGAGGACGGGTGCCCTACAAGAGACAGTAATTCTGCTGAATCTTAACATTAGCAAGTGCATTCCAGGGAGATGTGATAGTGGGAACAAAAACACACGTAAGACACAACGTGTTACATGGGATATACTTCTCCTAAAAAAAATTCGTTGTTTATTTGAAATTCAAATTTAACTGGATGTCCTATATTTATCTTTTCTATACCTGGCAAGTCTCTATGTAGAGAACTGAACATATTTCTGGGTTGTTGGAATGTCAAGTGCACTTTAGAGATTATGAGAGACAGAGCTGGAAAGGTAGGCAGATGTCAGATCATGAAAAACTATGTTTCCCAAGTCAGGCAGCTTGTACTTAGGTTTTTGTTTTGCTTTATTTATTTTTATTTGAGAGAGGGGTGGGTGGAGAGAGGCAGAGGGAGAGAGAGCGAATCTTAAACAGGATCCATGCTCAGCAAGGAGCTCAACCCTGGGATCATGACCCGAGCGGAAATCAAGATTCGGACGCCCACCCGACGGAGCTACCCAGGCACCCCTCCTTGTACTGTTTTGAGAACAGCAGTGAGCCATTGAAGAGTTTTTGGCAAAAGAGTGATACAATCAGACTTCTCTTTTAGATGGGTTGTTCTGAAAACACATGAAGCATACATTCCAGTACATAAGAGTAGAGACAGGGAAATTACTAAACAGACTAACGTTAGGTGAATCCAGGAGAGATGATGTTAGTTTAAACGAGCGCAGTAGTTCGGAGAGATGGAGATAAGGGCACAGGAGAAACTTGTAGGAGTAAAATCCAGAAGTCTGAGTGGTTGACTAGATGGGGTGATTAGAGAGAGAGGGAGTCTGGGGTAACTCCAAATGTCCTATCCTAGTGACTAGATAGATGACATGGGAAGCAATGAAGAAGGGGTAAGATTTTTAGGGAAGATGACAAATGATATTTTGGGCATATTGGTAGTGCCAGTGGGCCAGCCAAATGGAAATGACCAAAAGGTATCAGGGGGGCATTCGAAGTTGCCTATAGACATTTGGGAATCATCGGGATAGAATTAAAACGATGAAAGCCAGGGAACCAATAAAGGGCACTCATTCTTGCAGTTGACAGAATTGAAAATCTTATTGAAGGAAAATTGCCGCTCAATGTAGTTTTAACCTTTGCTCGTCAATATCCCATAAAAAGATCCAGTACAATGAATGTGGTGGAGTTGCTGTTTATCTTATTTGTGGAACCATCTCATAATTAATATACCTGAATGTAAAGTGAGAGATTGCAGCTAGGAAAAGACCAACTTGTGGAAAAAGCTAACAACCAATATTTTTGTAGAACGCATATATTATCCTCATCACAAGGGATATAACTAACCAAACAAGATCAAGATGACTTATCTGGGCCAATGTGGGCATATATAAAATTGAATTTCTGGTCTTTAATCCAGCTTGCAATTTCTATATAGTAACATCAGTTGCAGCCTTAGGTAGCAAAGGAGTTTGTTCAAGCAAATGCCAATGTGTGGAATAATGTGGGTGAAATGTGGGCGTGTGTGAGGTTCATAGAAGAGCAGTTTAACCTGGAGAAAGAACATTTGTATGTTAGATCAAATGGAGTCTTTCACCGCCTATCAAGGCTCTAACGTATGTACATCAATAATAAGCATGGGGGTGCCTGGGTGGCTCAGTCGGGTGAGTGTCTGATTCTTGATTTCAGCTCAGGTCATGATCCCAGAGTTGTTGAGATCAAGCCCCATGTCAGGCTCCACACTAAGCGTGGAGCCTGCTTAAGATTCTCTCTCTCCCCCTCTCTGCCCCCTCCCCAACTTGGCGCGCTCTCTCTCCTTCTCTAACATAAAAAAATATATATAATAGTAAGCATATAGGAGAATTACTGGGAGCCTGATGTGCCAGGCATAGAACTAAATAAACATATCATCTCATATAGTTTTCATAGAAATCCTATGAACTAGATATATGGTCACTTTCATTTTATCATTGAGAAAACTGAAACTCAAAACTGTTTAACATTTACAGAGACACAATCGTTTCTAAGTCTGCACTTAAGAATTTCATATATACAGTAAAACCATGGTTTCCAAGCATAACTCATCCCAGAAACATGCTTATAATATATAATACAATATATAACATAATTTGTATATCAAAGCAAATTTCCCAATAAGAAATAATGGAAACTCAGATGATTCGTTCCACAACCCCAAAATATTCTTATCAAAATGATTACAATATTGTAATACAAAATAATAAATACAAAATATAAAGAAAACTAAACAAATTAACCTTCACTTACCTTTGAAAATCTTTGTGGCTAGTGTGAGGGAGACGAGAGAGGAGGGTTATGGTGTAGGACGACTTTCACTGTCACTCACGGAATCACTGCTATCTGTTAGCTCAATGGAATCTTTTTCTGCACGGGGGCCATTGTATATGCTCGCACGGATGTTGACTACAGTACAGTATTAATCAACTCTGGTCATAGACTGTATTTAATGTAACTGGCAATAAGGCAGCAGAGGAAAGGGTCTCTATCTGCAGGCAGCCTGAATGAATGAAGCGAAGCATTCCTGAGCTTACTCTTGTCTGGAAAAGTATAGGACCGTCCACAGGTGCCTTCAAGTGACAAAAAATACACCAGTGCCAGTTGTGGGCACCTTCTAACGTTCTAAAAACTCACTGATTTCTGCTAAACACCATGGCCAGAGACCAAGCATCCAAGCATGGGAGACAATCACCCACTTTGCCATAGGTCAATTCACCTTCCTAGATTTGAGCCATAGAATCTCAGTGTTGAAAACTATTTTAAAGTTTATGAAGCCCAGGCACCTGGGTGGCTCAGTCAGTTAAGCGTCCAACTCTTAATTGTGGCTCAGGTCACGGTCTCACCGTGGTGGGATTGAGCCCTGCATCGGGCTCCATGCTGAGCATAGAGCCTGCTTGAGATTCTCCCTCCCTCTTCCTCTGCCTCTCCTCCACTAGCACACCCGCCCCTGTGCACACTCTCTCGCTCTCTCAAAAGAAAAATGAAATAAAACAAAGTTGATCAAGTTCAACTCCCTTTCTGTGTGGGAATCCCTCTTTGACATCCTTGACATAGTTTTTTAGTCCCTGCTGAAATATCCCTGCTGAAATATCCCTTTACTCCACATCCTCACCAACACTTATTATGTCTTATCTTTTTTATTCTAGCCACTCTGACGGGAGTGAGGTGATATCTCACTGCGGTTTTGGTCTGCATTTCCCTGATGGTTGGTTATGTTAAGCACCTTTTCATGTACTTGTTGGTCACCTACAGGACTTCTTGGAACAAATGTCTACTCAGATCATTTTTTAAAATATTTTTTCTGACTCTTCCATACTTTATAATTTTTGTCTGACTCTACAGAGTGCAGCCCAATGCAAGGCTCAATCCCACGTCCCTGGGATCAGAGCCAGAGCCAAAATCAAGAGTTGGATGCTCAACCGACTGAGCCACCCAGGTGCCCCCTTTTACATGGAAAATCCTAAAGAATACACAGACACACACACAAAATATTGATGTTATTAAAAGAAATTCAGCAGAAGTTCAGGATATGAGATCAACACACAAAATTCATTTGTAATTCTACATCCCAGCAATGACCAACCTGAAAAGTAAATTAAGAAAATCCCAGGGGCACCTGGGTGGCTCAGTCGGTTGAGCGTCCGACTTCAGCACGGCCTGTGAGTTCGAGCCCCATGTCGGGCTCTGTGCTGACAGCTAGAGCCCGGAGCCTGCTTCGGACTCTATGTCTCCCTCACCCTCTGCCCCTCCCCTGCTCATGCTCTGTCTCTATCTCGAAAATAAACATTAAAAAACAATTTTAAAAAGAAAGAAAAAGAAAATCCCATTTACGATTTCATCCAAAAGAATAAAATATCTATGTGCAAATTTAACCAAAGAGGTAAACATTTTATACACTGAAAACCATAAAGTATTGCTGAAAGAAACAAAATAAATAAATGGAAACAAATGCCATGTTTATGGATTGGAGACATAATATTGTTAAGATAATATTCAAACACTACCAAAATCAATCTACAGATTTGATGTTACCCTATTAAAATTCCACATCCTTTTTTGGAGATATGGAAAGGCTGATACTAAAATTGATATAAATTTACCAGGGACCCCAAATGGCCAAACCATTTTAGAAAAAAGAACAAAGTTAAACTTAAACACTTTCCAATTTCAAACTTCCTACAAATCTGCCATGATTAAAATGGTGTGGTGCTGCATAAGGATAGACACATGGACCGATGGAATAGAATTGAGAGTCCAGAAATAAATCCAAGCATCTATGGCCAATTGATTTTCAACAGGGATCCCAAGACTGATCAATGGGAGAAAGACAGTCTCTTCAACTAATGGTTTTTACACAATTGTATATCCATATACAAAAACATAAATTTGGACCCCTATCTCACACCACATACAAAAATCAACACAAAATGGACCAACACCCTAAATGAAAGTAGTATAACTCATAGAAGAAAACATAGGTGTAAATCTTCATGACCCTGGATTTGGCAATGGATTCATCAAAAACACAAGCAACAAAAGAAAAAAAAATAGATACACTGAACTTCATCAAAATTTAAAAAGTTGTGTGCAGAGGACATGACCATGACAGGGAAAAGACAAAATACAGAATAGGAGAAACTTAATGAAAAGTACATCTCTGATTAGGATCTCGTCCAGAACATAGGAAAACTTTGACAACTCAACAATAGTAACAAAAAGCCCCAAACAACCCAATTAAAAAATGGATAAAGGACTCGAACAGCCATTTATCCTAAAAGATATCCAAATGACAAACAAGCACTTGGAAAGATGCTCAACATCATTAGTCATTAGGGAAATGCAGATCAAATCCAGAACGACATATCACTTCACACCCACTCGGATGTCTATAATTAAAAAAATAATAATACAAAATAACAAGTGTTGGCAAGGATGGTGAAAAATTGCTGGTGGGAATGGAAAATGGTGCAGCTACTATGGAAAACATTTTGGTGGTTCCTCAAGTTAAGCAGAGAATTACCATATGACCCAGAAATTCCACTCTGGGAATGAACACACCCAAGAGATTTGAAAACATTCAAACAAAAACTGGCACACAAATGTTCTCAGCAGCACTACTCACAACACCCAGGATGTGGAAACAGCAAGGGGCACCTGGCTGGCTCAGTAGAGCACGTGACTCTCGACCTCAGGATCGTGAGTTTGAGCCCCACGTGGGGTGTAGAGATTACTTAAATAAAACTTAAAAAAAATAATGTGGAAACAACTGAAACTTCCATCACTGGGTGAGTGAATACACAAATGTAGTATGTCCATACAATAGGATATTATTCAGCCATGAAAAGGAATGCAGTATGGATACATGCTACAATGTGGATAAACCTCAAAAAGATTATGCTAAGTGAAAGAAACCAGACACAAAGGGTCATATGTTGCACAATTCCATTTGTATGAACGATCCAGACTTGTCAAACCTATAGAGACAATCAAATTGGTTTTGCCCAAGGGCTGGGAGGAGGGTTGAATAGGGAGTGACCACCTACTGGGTACAGAGCTTCCCTTTGAGGTGATAAAAATGATTTGAACTTGATATAGGTGGTGGCTGAACAGCTTATGGATGCCCTAAAGGCCACTGACACGTACACTTTAAAATGGTTAATTTTATGTTATGTGAATTTCACCGCGATAAAAAAATGAAAGCCATCTAAACGCAATCATACAGCATCTAACCTTGTGAGATGAGTTGTTTTCATTCAGCATAATTCCCTTGAGAGCAATCCAAGCCATCTGCCTTCTGTGTCTTCAGAGAAACTGATGAAAGGGCCAAAGCCAAGCACAAAGCCAGCTAGCATGTCAGGGGCATTCTCTACCCACGTTAACACTGCTCCATTCATATTGTATACATTTCCACCGGATGTGAGGCCACTTACCAATCCTATCATCTAGTCCCATGTTTCTCCCTCTTGTTTCTAAGGCTATAGTGAAATTCTTTGCTGAATTTAATGAGCATCTGTATCAGCTGTATTAGTGACTACCGCTGCTGTATGGAACCACTACAAACTTAGAGGCTTAAAACAACACAAACTTACTATCTTACGATTCTGAAGGTCAGAAGTCTGGAGCGGCCTTGACTTGGTTAGAACCAAGGCCTGTGTGCCTTTTGGAAACCCCAGGGGAGAATATATCTCCTTGTCCTTTCCAGGTGTCAGAGAATGCCCACATTCCCTGCCTCCCGCCCCTTCAACAATCTTCAAAGCATCATTCCAACCTCTGCTTCCATTATCACAGCCCCCCTCTCTCTGACACTAATTCTGCTTTTAGAGTTCTCGAGGCTTGATCCCATGGCCCTGGCACCATGACCCGAGCAGAGATCAAGAGGCGGACGCCCAACTAACTGAGCCACCCCGTCTCCCCTTTATAAGACAGATTACATTGGGCCCACCGGGATATTTCACATGATCTCCCCATCTCAGTTCCCTAATATAATCACATCTACAAAGTCCCTTTTGCTGTGTAAATTAACGTATTCACAGATACTAGGGTTCTGAATGTGAACATATTTCATGGGCCATTATTCAGCTTCCCACAGTATTTTTTGCTAAATTCCAGACATATTGGTTCAAGAGCGTTCCCTTGATTTACCAGCTTAGTTAGCCTCTCAAGGATCATCAGCAGAACCCATTAATTTAGCCGCAATGCACAGAATGAATCGAGTGGAAAGTTCCACAATAAACTGGACGTGCCAATTATCCTTCACCAAAGTCTGGACACACACAACACGACTTCTCTAGAGTTACAACTTTTATTAAAGGACAAGCCTTGCTTACTGCCGTTAACACTCTGCCTGTTTGGGAGCAGTGCTTGGGATATTTTGCAGACTCAATATGCATTGGTTAATGATCCTTTCCACATCTTTTCACCGATACTATTTTGCTGGCATGTATTACCGACTTGGACCTTCCCAGCGGAAAGTCACAAGGAATTTGTATTGGTAAATAGAACAAAATGATGCTTAAATATTCATTTGAGCTACACTACGGCCAGTGCTTTCAGAGGCACAAGATAACAGAGACAATAGAATCTCACGAAAGCTAAACAATTCTAAATATATATAAAATACAAATGATTACATAATTTTTATATGTAATTTATATATTATTATGTACATAATTTCCCACATTAAAATGTGAAGGCACAGGTTTGTGAGTTTGAGCCCCACGTCGAATGGGGCTTGGGGACTCTCTCTCCCTGTCCCTTCCCCGCTCACGCACACGCCCTCTCTCTCTCAAAATTAAAAAAAAAAAAAATGTAAATCTGAAACATCCACATGGCAGCATTTTTTCCTAATCCCTACCATGTTAGGCCCTCAAAAGGAAGTTTCTCACTACCAAACTAAAGTTGATCCTCAATACATAAAAGTAAATCACAGGGCGCCTGGGTGACTCAGGTGGTTGAGCGGCCGACTTCAGTTCAGGTCACGATCTCACGGTTCATGGGTTCGAGCCCCACGTCGGGTTCGGGGCTGACAGCTCAGAGCCTGGAGCCTGCTTCGCATTCTGTGTCTCATTCGCTCTCTGCCCCTCCCCTACTCAGGTTCGTTCTCTCTCTCTCTCTCTCTCTCTCTCTCTCTCTCTCTCTCTCAAAAATAAGCAAATATTTTTTAAAAATTTTTTTAAGTAAATCACTTTTTCAGGAGTTCGGATTCAAAGTTCCATTGCTGCCTATCATCATTATCAGTTGTAAATGGAAAAACAGAAAATCCCACCGTACCTTCCGGGCCAGTTGACAGGGATGAGAGTTCTGGGACACTTATTCCCTCATTCTGAGATTCCAAACACGGCTCCGTGTATTCATGGAACATGTTGACTTAATAGGGCCCAAAGGCGCTAAAACAGGAAGGCCCCTTTAGAACACGCTTGGAAGAGAGACCTTCGAGCTTTGTTTGGACACTGCCCGAGCCGGCTTTGGGCTTTTCTAAGATACCCCTACCCTCCCCCACCTCTCCCCGCACCCCATCCCACGCTAGCTAACCTGCTGCTCACGCTCTTTGCTTGTGTTTACATACGTAGCTGGTTAGCCTATTTTGATATGAGGGAGTTACGGAGAATCTCTTTAAGCTTTGGTTTTATTCTGGGTCACGAAGTCCAAAGGACGGACATCTCTTCTTACTGACCTTGGCCTCCGTTGCGTTTCTAGGGCACCTGGACTGCAGTCTGTAGCCACCGGCGATCTGCACGACCTTACCCTGTCCCTTTATTCAAGACACATAATTTATTCACTTTGTAATGGAATGGTATATATTGGTATTTCATTGTTTCTGTGCTGTTCTTTGTTTCCATTTGTCTCTCTAAGCTGTGAGCTGAGAGTTTGAGAGCCAGACTTTGAAATGAGTCAGCTGTTTAGAGCCCAGACACTGAGAGAGGTTTCCGTAGCAACAGGAGATCCGTGGGAAAGCCTTATGCACACTAGAGCTTAGGAAGCAGGATTTACTGGCTGAGGAGCAAAGCCTCCCCTCCGTCCCCGGGTTATTTTCTTAGCACAGGGATATTTGGCTTGTGCTATTTTAGCTAACATTTAAACACGGTAAAATTTCTTCTCAAGGTAAACTTCGCATTTTGTGGAAATACATCAAATGCTGGTATGAAACATGTACTGTTTCAAAAATAACCATAAAAATCAATAAAGCGCTATTAAATAAAGAAGCTAAGCTTTAGTCAACGGTAAACAGCAGAAGTATCTCATGGATCTCATCACAAACACATTCACGGCTGCAATGAATTCAATCTGGCAAATGTCTTGCCTCCATCCTTATCTAGAGCGGTCCCGAAAAATTTAGAAAATATCGGACGCCCTGCAGGTTTCCTAGAAGACATCTCTTGTGTCGGACAACCAATCCTTAGGTGATCCATGAGCAGCTGACTTGATTGGTTAAAAATTGCACTCACCAAGTCAAGGCTTCTGGTCGGCTTCAGTATTCCACTCGATCCCAGGTAGCTGCATGGTGATGCAGAAATGAAAGAATCAGCACATTTCCGCACCCACCCTTGGAGAAAAGGACACCCAGAATTTCCAAGGACACCCCAGGAAAGGACGGAAGTGTATGCAAATTAGGCAATACGGAAGATTCTTCAAAAGACTGTATCTCAACCTAGGGCTAAACGTGGTGATTTGCCAGGCCAGGGTTCTCCCCGCTGGAATCTTTGGGGGCTATGGTGAGAACCTCGGTTTATGAAAACCCACCCCTTTCTTATTTCTGTTGACATGCTCTACGCCCTTCTGTCTTCTACATTCTGGTCACCATTCTGCTGAAAGTAAGCTTTATGGCCCCATGGAGTCATCTGGTTGATTTCTAAAATGACCTCATAATTTTTTTTTAGCGAAAAACTGCCTCAGATCTGTGGTCAAGGCAATTAAAATACTGGATGGTCTTTTTAAAGTGGCTATCACTAAAAGCTGTGTGGGAGTGCTTACAAACTAGCAGCGGTGTTTTGTAACTTCGAGATATCCCACGATTCTAGGCTTGGCTCCATATTTATCGAAAACCAGAGCAAGAGCTGCGTTAGTGATCCAAGAGACCATCCTCCTATTTTATGGATGGTAAGGGCTTTCCTCTCCTGTCAATAAAGTGAAGTTCAGAGATGGCTTGATTTGAAATCTCTCTCTCAGTTCCCTGCTAATCTATATTTTAAGGTCAAATTACATTTAGCTAACATGCCTGTTTTTCTTCGAAAGACCTTCTGTATCTGTAAGGTACTTAATGGAACCTGAAATAAAACAATCTTCTACATCTAGGCTCTGTGACTTTTATTATGCAACTGAAACGGTCTTCCCTCTCTGTTGCTGGAGGAGGAAAACCGTGAGGATGTCGGAGATCGCCCAGACTGCTATGCCACGGTCATAAACACTAAGTACGTAGGTGGCATGCTAAGTCCTATTTCTGCATTAATCTAATGACATTAAAGTCACAGCTATGGTCTCAGCAGGCTCCTTCATTGTATTAGCTGTCTTTTATTAGGTAGGCTCTGGGAAGAAGGTCTACAAAACAACTTTTCAAATATGTGTACCGACGTTCCCAGTGTGCCTGCCTTCCACGTTGGAAGTGCTGAGATAATAAAACTCACCCAAATTACAGTTACCAGTTTGTTGAGGAATGAGTACGTTGGAGTAAATACAGGACACATAATGTGCGCTCAGTACACGTCTGCTGAACGAATGAACGAACATCCCCACTTGGTTTTTACCAGTGGTTCTCATGGACTCCTTATCCTCCGACCCAACCTCCCACGTTGGCAGGATTAACCAATGCGCCCTACTGTGGCTCTGCGTATCATTTACGCTTCCAGTTTGATCTTTTCATTTGGGTTCCAGCGCTAATAGCTCTGCCTGGATACCAGACATTTTCTTGAATTTGTGAGCTCTTTCCACCCAAACAAATTATATCCATAATGAACTTCCTTTTCCACGGCTACCTCTTCCAATCAAATTCTGCTCGATTCCAAAAAAACCTGGTCCCCATTAACAACACTTTTATTCTCTTAAGCTATCCAGGCTTCAAAGTTTGAATCGTCTTTGGCAATTTCTACTGACATAGCTCCCATTCCAATTAGCCACAGACTCCACCCACTTTCTTTCAAAATGACTGCCATTTGCATCCGTATGATTTCCCTTCTCTATTCCCATTTCCAAATATTTATCCCCTCACCTTTGAGTTACTGCCCCAGCCTCCTAGTCAAGCCCCCCAGGTTCCAACTTCTCCCTTACCCCAAATTATCTTCATTGCTTTCCCTGTCTATCTCCAAAAGCTTTTTAGAGCCCCGTGTCTCCAGTTTCCCACCGACTTCCACAAAAACCTCCAGGAACAATGCCTTATGCTTGCAACACTATGTTAACCAGAAGAAGCTTAGATATGTTTTAGGAACCTATAGTCCCCAAATCTCAGAGACTTAAAGACACAAAAATTTATTTCTCACTCACATAAAGTCAATTGGGGGTCATGAGACAGGTGGGGTTTTCTTTCCTCCATTTTATGACTCAGAGACTGATGTTCCTTCTATTTTGCAATGCTTCCATCTCAACATATCGCATCCATGGTTACTAAAGAAGAGGAACAGAGACGTTGGAGATGGCGCACGAACTCTTCATGCTTTGACTTAGCAGTGACACCTGTCACATCTACTCACAGCTCACTAGCCAGAGTATTCACATGGTCCCAACATAACTCAAAAGATCCCGGGATCTGTAGGGGAGCATATGGAAAATGCAAGAGCACTGTCTTTCACAAGCACATTTATGTTATCCAAGCAATTTTATTTACATCAGGTTCTCACTTGATTCCCACAACTATCCTGTGAGGTCTCCGAGGCAGACAGCAGCTCCCTTGTAAGGATGTAACAACCAAGGCCCAGAGGGCAAAAGTGACTTTTCTAAGATTACAAATTTAACTAGCCACATAGGCGGAATTAGAAACCAGGATGCCTCTTTTCACTCCTGAGTTCTTTGGGCTCTAACATATTTCTTCTGAAGAGAAACAACCTCAAGGGCCAAGAGCAAGCCAACAAGTGACTTTCAGTCACTTATCGATATTGTGAGGATACCTAATCTCTGACCCTGAATGAGCTTTAGACCCATCACTCATGGTATATGGGACCTCTCCAATGGTCCAGAAACTCAACACATTTCCAGTTGACCCAATTATCTCCTTCAGCACCACCCCCCCCCCAACTCCTAATGTTCCTATGTTCCTAGCTCTTTGAATGGCACCATTATCCAACTAGTAACTGAAGTCAGATATTTGGGAGTCGTGTTTCTTCCTCCCTATCCATCATCGACCATGATCAATCAGTCACCAAAATCCTGACCTGTTTCCTTAAACATCTCTCAAATCCATAAAATTTTTCTCCATCTCCATTCCCACTACCTATCACAAAAATCGCCTCCCAGTATTCCAGTCTTTACTCCGACCTTTCCTCTTCTACCCCATTTTTCATACATGAAAGAGAGTGAGATTTCCAAAATACCAGTATGATCTTGTCACTATCATATATAAAATTAATCAATTATCTGTTGTTACTAAGGGCTTTGAGTATACAAAGATGAAAAGATATGTGATTCACTTTTAACGAGTTTCAAATCTAGATGAGGGTGGTGCTATGGACTGAATGTTTATGTCCCCCCAAAATTCATATGTTGAAAACCTAATCCCAATGAGATGATATCAGAAGACGGGGCCTTGGGAGGTGATTAGGTCATGATCATGGAGCCCTCATGAATAGGATTACTGCCCTTAAAAGGAGAGGCCAGAGAGCTAGCTAGCTCGTTTTACCATGTGACCATACAGCAAGAAGTCAGCAGTCTACACCCTGGAGGAGAGAGAGTCTGCAGCAGAAACCAACGATGCCGCCACCCTGATGTCAAACTTCCAGTCTCCAGACCTGCGAGAGAGAAATTTCTGTCACGTTTATAAGCTACCCAGTCTCTGGTACTTGGTTAGAGAAGCCCAAATTGACCAAGTCAGGCAAAGATGGAAAGACAATATAGTCTGTAAGTTAAGGTTTGGGGATACACATAACAGAAACTAAACTCCGGCTAACTTAAGGGAAACATTTCTTGAAAGAACATTGGAGAGTTCACAGAACTGGAAGTCTGGCAACGGAGGTTCAGAAATCGTCAAGAACCCAAGGTGACTAGGAAGCAAGAACTATAGCCCATGTCACTCCACAGGAAGAGTGGGGTGTGGGCACCACTGTCGCTGGCCACTTGACTACACCACCGCAATTAATCATCTCTAACTTTTCCTGTTTCTTTATAGTAGTCCCTCAGAATTCAAAGTCCCAGGCAGGAGCATGACCTGGGCTCTACTAAAAGCCTAGGTCATGTCTCCATGACTAGGCACCAGGGAGGAACAGGTACATGGCCCCTTCAAAATCCAGGATGGAAATGGAACACTAAGGCCCTCCCCGAGGCTCACACAGTGGCCGATTCTCTCAGAATAGAATGGTTGTTTAGATTTTAGGCAGAAAAAAAAAAAGACAATTGTATATAAATGTAATCAAGTTTACAATCCCTATCTAAAAACCTTGGAAACATGATTTCAGAATTCATAAATTCTCAGACTTAGAGCAGTTATAAGATCCAGATACTTCATATTAAATAACACACTGAGTGGGATTTAGGGCAGTAGCCCTTTGTCAAACACATTTATATCTCTGAACTCAAATGTAGAACCATTAACACTAAAGTGAGCTCAGTAAAGACTAGAGAGTCTCAGATCACTTCAAGTATGATTTTACTACCGAACAGGTTCAGGTCAGCTCTGATTCTTTAATGAATTGTGACATTTTTTTTTTCTATTTTCATAGCTCTGGGGATGTGAGAGTTACAAGGAGACGGTTGACCTGCGTTACCACCAGAAAAACGCTTCAAAATGTCTGGGGAAAGGAGAATGGGATGATTCCGAAGGGATCAAGCACAATTTAATGAAAACAGGTAACTTTTGAACCCGGTGCAACTAAAGGATGGATAGGATGTGAATAGACCTGAATGTGAGAAAGTTCATGTACATTAGAAGGCATAGCAGGAGGAAACACAAGGGAACATAGAAAGAATAGGTCAAGTTTCAGGGTCTGAGAAGGGGAAGAGCAAGCTATAACCTTGAAAGGTAGACCCAATCGTAGAGCCAGATTAAGGGATTAATTTTATTCCCCAACCAATGGGGAACCATTAAAGATCTTTGACTAGGGAATTATTAGATCAGAGCTATGCTTTTGGAAGTTTACTCTGGCTGTATTGTGTCAGTTGCAAATAATCTATACAGGTTAAGTTTTATCTGATGTCACAGGAGGTGTTTAATTTATACCACTGAAATCCATTTTCTCTCGTCCTTGTCTCAGTAAAGATAAACAGCCGCTCAGCACCACCAGGTCAATATTCCTTTACTTGCAGAGCATTCCTACTCAACTGCCTACTAAGAAGTATTGAAGAATTGTCAGCCTTGTGAGGAACTGGGCTATCGGTAGATGATAAACCACAAACACACAACGTAATGCAGGATACTGGGCGTAAATGTTAATATTTAACCATTCCTTCAGTTGGTGCTGCTTTCATTTAATGATCTGAACAATGAGGGGCGCCTGGGTGGTTCAGTCGGTTAAGCGTTTGGCTCTTGATTTCCGCTCAGGTCATGATCTCATGTTTATGAGATTGAGCCCCACGCTGGGCTCCCCGGTAAGCATGGAGCCTGCTTGGGATTCTCTCTCTCCCTCTCTCTCAGTCCCTACCCCACTCGTGTATGCACGCTCTCTCTCTCTCTCAAAATAAGTAAACATTTTTTAAAAAGAATGAGTCACTTACCATTACTCTATGTGAGAGAAATAGTTAAAGATCAGCTCCAACAAACGTTTTCTAAGCATTCGTTGGGAGCCAGACACTATCCCAGACAATCTCTGTAGATGATGTCAGGAGTGAACTATTTCTTGGCCGTGCACCGGGAAACCCATCTCTCTCCCTCCTCCTCTCACCCCCAATTCCACCCTCCTTTCTTTTTTTTTTTTTTTTTTTTTTTTTTTTTTTTATTTATTTTTGGGACAGAGAGAGACAGAGCATGAACGGGGGAGGGGCAGAGAGAGAGGGAGACACAGAATCGGAAACAGGCTCCAGGCTCCGAGCCATCAGCCCAGAGCCTGACGCGGGGCTCGAACTCACGGACCGCGAGATCGTGACCTGGCTGAAGTCGGACGCTTAACCGACTGCGCCACCCAGGCGCCCCTCCACCCTCCTTTCTTGGACACAAGACAAGACTGCCATCCCCGGCACTCCTTTGTCCTTAGGAACAGAAAGTGGTAGCTTTCTTCATTGCAAAGTGTCTCTAGTCACGGCTACCACAGAGACCAGCGTGACTATATATCAAAGGTCATCGGCTGCCCTGGCTGATCAGCAGCCAGAAGCACAAGAGAAATGCATTCTCAGCATTTTTGTTATGGTGTCAGCCACTTCTCCCCACTTCGTGTCAACTGCAGGAGTATCTTCACTGCCTCCAACCTCACTACGGCTTTTGGTGCAGTCGTATTGTCCTCCCCACAAGCTGTTACCTGCAGACTCTCCATGACACACGCCTCGGCCAGTTTTGGCTGAGACTGAAGCGCGGAGTAGTTTTGCTCTGTGGGCTAGAATATTCCCAGGAATTAAGGGACCCAGTTGTTCACAACCCGTTTGTTTTCCAAGCATTTCACCAGTATCGTTAAAACACTGCATGGCCCATCCCTCTCAGTCCTCTAGCCCCTCCCAACACCAACTCATTCTCCAAAACGCCTCCTCGTTGGCTTGCGAAGATAATTTTGTCTTAAATTTCCCCGGCTGGTGTCAAAAAGAGATCTTCTTACAAAGACTCCATGTTTACCTGGCTACAGTAAATGGAAAGATTGCACGACTCAAGGCAGCAGTAGTCAACTCGACTCTCCCACGGCACACGGAATGTGAAGCTCCCGTGAGAAAGCCCCAGAACGCCGGTCACAACGGATACCCTTCTCTTTTCATTCAGGAAAGCAACTCAGAACGGAAGGGACCGAGCGTGACCACATATTCTCCTGGTTTTCCTTCCATCCCACTCAGTGTCCTTTGTTTGTTTTTAATATAATTAATTGAAAAATTGGTTTCCATACAGCACCCAGTGCTCGTCCCAACAAGTGCCCTCCTCCATGCCCGTCACCCACTTTCCCCTCTACCCCACCCCCAGCAACCCTCAGTTGTCCTTTGCTTGGCCCTTCCACCACAACCTGACTTGGAAATGATGGCACCCTCTGGGATTCAGGCAAGGGGGCATCCCCTCTCATTCTATACTGTTTTAGACAGACTCCCCTTGGAAGGTGTCCAAAGGTCCATTTCCTACCTATATGCTGATAGTCCAAAATTTAGACTTCCAAGGCAACTCTCACCTCTGTTCCACAGAAACGTATCTCTTCGTCTACTTGAGATTTGATTTTTCAAAGGCATTTTTTAAACTTTTTTAATTTTAATTTTTTTCAATGTTCTAACGTTTATTTTTGAGAGAAAGAGAGAGACAGAGAGAGGGAGACACAGAATCCGAAGCAGGCTCCAGGCTCTGAACCGCCAGCACAGACACGGGAGGGCTCAAACTCACGAACTGTGAGATCATGACCTGAGCCAAAGTCGGATGCTTAAATGACTGAGCCACCCAGGCGCCCCTAAATTTTAAATTTTTTTAAGTTATTTACTTTGAGAGAGAGAGAGAGAGAGAGAGAGAGAGAGAGAGAGAATGCACGCGTACAAATGAGATAGGGGCAGAGAGAGAGAGGAAGAGAGAATCCCAAGCAGGCTCCATGCTGTCAGCACAGAGCCCAGTGCGGGACTCGATCCCACAAACTGTAAGATCATGACCCAAGCCGAGACCAAGAGTCGGACATTTAACCAACCGAGCCACCCAGGCACCCCTCCAAGGCATTTTAAATGCAATTTTCCCCTATAATCTTCCCCCACCAGCGGGGTCCCCTTCTAACATGCCATGCCTCAGTGAAGAGTTCCACTTTCCACTCAGTCTGGTGAGTCAGAAACCTAAGAGTCAGCTGTAACATCGCCTCCTCCCTCAGCATCTGTTCCCTAATCCATCCCAAAGTCCTGGCAATAGCCCCAGCTAAGTATTTCTCGAATCTGTCCATCTTTCTCCCTTTCTACAGCTTTCCCCTTAGTCTAAGCCGCAACCCTATCGTATCTGGACTACTATGGGCTACTTTCCACACAGCAGACATAGAATATAACTTAACAGGGCCCTGAGGAGTTGCTCAAATCAGCAGTTGTCAAGCCACTGGAGAGGAGGTGATCAGGAGTAAAATCAATCTGTTACCGGAACTGCAGAAGAAGAGATGCTCATCTTTCAGAAGACTATTGCAAAAGACACGCAGCTCTCTGCGGAACAGTCTAAGGTCACAGTTGACAGGAAAATATTAATAGAGACCATAGGAGGTAGGATTCAGGAGCTGAGAGGCCTGGATTCCTTTCCCGGGGAGAAGTTAGCTTGCACCCATGACCCGTAGGGCCATCCTGAACCCGCCTTTGAGGCTACCACTCGGCCATCTTAAAAAACAGTGCTCGGAACTCACATTTGTGTTCCACAACTGCCTGCTCTCGTTCCTGGGTTTCTTCAAATCTGTCTGCTAATTTCAATTCTCTCGCAGGATAGAGAGGAAGAGGATAAACAGAGAGATGTGGATAAAGACAGGGATAAAGGGAACAGAGGTTCAGTACCGGAAAAGAAGGGCACATAAGGTGATCTGAAACCACGAGAACGTGCTTCACCCATAGCTACCTCTTTCTCTTTGCAAAAATCACAAAATCTGTGTCATCATACATTGGTAATTAGACATAACGACTTCCTATTTGCATATATCATGAAATGATCACAGTGAGTCTAGTTAACATGGGCCACCACACAAAGTTACAGAATTCGTCTCTTGTGAGGAGAGCTTTTGAGATCTACTCTCTTGGGGCGCCTGGGTGGCTCAGTCAGTTAAGCGTCTGACTCTGGATTTCAGCTCAGGTCACGATCTCACGGTTTGTGAGCCCGAGCCCTGCATCTGGCTCTGTGCTCACAGTATGGAGTCTGCTTGGGATTCTCTCCCTCTCCTTCTCTCTCTGCCCCTTCCCTGCAAGCACTCCTTCTCGCTCTCAAAAAATAAACTTAAAAACAGTCACCTCCAGGGGCGCCTGGGTGGTGCAGTCGGTTAAGCGTCCGACTTCAGCCAGGTCACGATCTCGCGGTCCGTGAGTTTGAGCCCCGCGTCAGGCTCTGGGCTGATGGCTCGGAGCCTGGAGCCTGTTTCCGATTCTGTGTCTCCCTCTCTCTCTGCCCCTCCCCCGTTCATGCTCTGTCTCTCTCTGTCCCAAAAATAAATAAAAAACGTTGGAAAAAAAATAAAAAAAAAAAAAAACAGTCACCTCCAGCATGAAATTCTATTAAAAAAAAATCTACTCTCTTAGCAGCTTTCAAACCTGCAATACAGCGTGATTAACTGTAGTTACCATGCTGTATAGTACATCCCCAGGACTTACTTATTTCGTAGCTGGAAGCTTGTACTTCTCAACTCCCTTCACCCATTTTGCCCATTCCCTAACCACCCCCCCTAGTAACCACCAATCTGTTCTTTGTAACTAAGAGTTTATTTTTTTGTTTTTTGGGTTGTTGTTGTTGTTTTTTTTTTTAAGATTCCACACATAAGGGAAAGAAAGCAGTCTTTGTCTTTTTCATGACATCATTTTATTTTTTTAAGATTTTTAAATGATCTTTCGGCAATCTCTGCACCCAACGGGGGGCTCAAATTCACCACCCCGAGAGCATGAGTCGCATGCTCCACCACCTGAGCCAGCCAGGCGCCCCCTCACTACAGCATTTTAGAACAATGCCAGACTTTCAGTAGGTGCTCACGATAAGTATTTGTTATATGAAGAAACTGAATAAGTAATCCAATGCAACCCAATGATATTCTTCCTATTAATTACTAACGAACGCTACGAAGAAAGTCCTTCCACACTTCAGCGGCATCAATCTGGTTGGACAGAATCCAAGAACTATGACGATCTCTGTCAACACCCACTCAGAACCCCCTTTGCCCTTTCCATCTGCTAAATGTTGCTATTCGTGTATCTGCCTTGCAGCTTTGCTTTTAGTCCCATCTAAACTTTTTCTCGTCCAAAGGAAGACGCAGAATCTCAGTGTCTGGTCATATTTAGCCTTTTCCTGTTCAAGACCTGGTGTTATTTCTTATCCTAGCCATTCTGCACCACAGCCCCCTCTCCTCGGCGGTTATCCGCCAGCCCCCCTCATCGCCTTGCTGACCTGACGCAGGTGCAGATCTTGTACAGACTAAGTTCAATACCTGCCTCATCCTGGGGACGTAGGGACGAGCTGAGTCGTGTGTGGGCAGTACAATTGCGGGAACTAGGTTTCAAGCCGTTTTAGGAGCCGTCTGAGTAGCTCTGCTTATGACAGTAAGCAGCCTGAGATTGTATTCGTGCCCATTAAACTCCAGAAGAAAAAAAATACTAAGAACTGAGCTTCTCGGAATTTAAAAATAGAAATGTATACATATTTATACGGAACCAAAATAAAGCACTAATTATTCTGCTGAGATTATACTGAGGCTTTTCCTTGTGAAGGTTTTGCATGGAGCATTTTATAAACATCGTTAAATCAGCCCAGCAGAGAACAGCCAATGCAACTCTCCTGCTACGGAAGGTCCGTGAAACACAGACTACAGTCGGGTTCAGAACCCCCACCTCTTAACTTCCGCAGGGCGATCTTTCCAACGGATGGTATTAATTTCGGACACAAGAAATAAAAACGTCTCCTAGCTTTACATTTTAGTTCTGGTTGGGATATTTTCATGACCAATCTCAGAGCACAATACAGTTAAGAGAACTAAAATGAGAAGAAGGGTTTAGTCACGGTTCCTTTAAAAAAAAAAAAAGGAAAGAAAAAGTTGGCGTTCAACTTTGAGCAAGTTACCTATGTATGCTCTCTGAATCTGTTTCTCCACCTGGACAATGAGGGGACTTAATAACTTAATGATTAATCATCAATAACTTAATCATTAATAACTTAATGATTCTTAACTGAGGGCTGTTCGAATACCCCCAGTTGGGACTTTGGAAACGTATGGAGGCATTTTTGGCATTTAGAAGGCAGGTGCCAGTGACACGGAAAGTCCTACAATGTGCCCGACAGTCCACAATCAAGAATGGTCTCCCTCAAAATGCCAGCAGTGTCCCTCTAGGGAAACACTGGACTGGCTGAGTTTTAAGATCCTTTCCAGCTCTGACATTTTGTGACCCTGCGATACTGTCTCTTTCCAATTCGCTATGTTAATATGTAAACTACTAACACCTGGAACCCATAAAATCACTTTCAAATGATTTTTCTTTTGGATGGGATATGAAGTTTCCACTTTTCTCACAGCCCATAAATTGTCCTGGGTAGACATATACACAGACTCTGACAAAAAAATAGCATTAAAAAATGAGAAAGGGAGAAAAGGGACCTATACAGCCCAAGGTTTCTATATATTCTGTGAAGCAATAAAACATTAACTTTAAGTAGACTGTTGAAGAGTTAAAGAAGTGTATTATAATCTCCAGAGTAAATACTAAAGTCAAAATAGGAAAGAGCTACAGCTACCAAGTCAAAAGATAAAATAAAATGGATTTCTAGAAATACATATTCTATTAACCCAATGGGGGAAGGCAAGGAGCATTAGTGGAATAAACAGCAAAGGAGACATCAGAAAATAAATAGTAAAATGGTAAACCCAAATCCAACTATGTCAAATTGTACGGTAAATGTTGATAAACAAACACTCCAATTACAATGCAGAAGTTGTCAGAATGGATAAAAACCAAGACCCAAGTATGTGCTATTGACTGGAGATACACTTTAACATGTACAGAAACAAATTTATTTTAAAAAATATTGATGGGAAACAATGATATGTGATATCAAAGTATGCCTAGGAAGTCATGGGTCACTATATTAATATCAGATAAGGGAGACTTCAATAAAAGTATATTACCAGAGATAAAGGGGGGCATTTCATAATTAAAAAGGGGGGTAGGGATCGGGGCACCTGGGTGGCTCAGTCAGTTAAGAATCCAACTCTTGATTTCGGCTCAGGTCATGATCTCACAGTTTGTGGGATTGAGCCCCATGTCGGGCTCTGCATTGACAGCGTGGATCCTGATTGGGATTCTCTCTCCCCATCCCTCTCTCTGCCCCTCCCCTGCTCACTCTCTCTCTCCCCTTTCCTCTCTCTCTCAAAAATAAAAATAAAATAAACTTTAAATTTTTACTTAAAAACGGGGGGATCAACTCATCAGGAAGACGTAGCAATAATAAATGTGCCTTATGTGTGAAGGTCTTATGACAGATCTTCAGAATAATAAATTTGACAAAGGCAAAAGAAAAACTGGACACTTCTGCACTCCCAGCTGGAGATTTTAACATACCTTTTTCAGGGGTGCCTGGGTGGCTCAGTCCATTAAGCGTCCAGCTCACGTCATGATCTCTCACTCCGGGAGTTCGAACCCCACGTCGGGCTCTGCGCTGACAGCTCAGAGCCTGGAGCCTGCTTCAAATTCTTTATCGCCACCCCCCCCGCCCCTATCCCACTCACAGTCTCTCTCTCTCTCTCTCTCTCTCGCAAAAATAAATAAAAATATTTTAAAACATTTAACATACCTTTTTCAGTAACCATAGAATAAAACGAAAATCAGTAACGATACAGAAAATTTGAACAACTTCTATCAAGCACTTCGAGTTGGTTTGTATTTATGGAACACCGCACCTTACAGTTGTAGAGTGCACATTCCTATCTGAGTGTAGAAAGACCACTGCCTGCACCAAAAGAAAAAGCCCCGTGTACTTAATCAGACTGAAATCATACAAAATAGGTTCTCTGATCAAAGGGAGTTAAATTATAAACGCGTAACAATAACATATATCTAGAAAAGGAAATAAATATTTGGGAACTAAATAGCTTGCTACTAAATGATCAGGAGAGGAAATAATCACAGGGGGAATTAGAAAATGTTTTGAATGGAATGATAATAATAATATATCAAAATAAATAAAAATATAACATATATGAATTATGGAATGTAGCTAAAGCAGTGCTTAGAGAAAACTTTGTAGTTGTAAACACTTATAATAGAAAAAAAACTCCACTCCAAAAAGCTAGAAAAAGAAATGCAAAGATAACCTTTAATCCTAAATAAGTAGAAGGAAATAAATCCTGAAGAGCAGATTTCCTTGCAATAGAAAACAACAACTGCGGTGCCTGGGTGGCTCCGTCGGTGAAGCATCTGACTTCGGCTCAGGTCATGATCTCATGGTTCGTGGGTTCGAGCCCCGCGTCGGGCTCTGTGCTGACAGCTCGGAGCCTGGAGCCTGCTTCGGATTCTATGTCTCCCTCTCTCTCTGCCCCTCCTCTGCTCATGCTCTCTCTCTCTCTCTCTCTCTGTCTCTCAAAAACTGAATAAACGTTAAAAAAATTTTTTTTTAAGTAAAAAAGAGGCAGGATACAAATTAGCAATAAAAGTAATGAAAGAGTGGTTATCACCACAAATCTTACAGATGTTAAAGTATAATAAAGAAATATTATGGATAATTTTGGAACCACAAAGCAGACAACTTAGATGAAGTGTGCTAACTTATTGAGAAATACAACCTCCCAAAACGGACAAGAAACAAAACAGAAAATCTAAATCACACAATAAATCTCCAAGAAGTTGATTTTTTTACTTTTTTAACCGTGCAAAAAGAAAACTTCAGGCTCTCGTAGCTTCACTGGTGAACTGTATCAAATATTTAAGGAGGAAATAACATGAATCTTAAACTCTTTCAAATAATAGAGGAAGAGGGATCAATTCACAGCTTCTTTTCTGAGACAAAGCAAAAACATAAGTTTACAATGTGAGAAACTCATTCCAAAATAAAAAACAAAAAACACAGGGGTGCCTGGCTGGCTCAGCTGCGGGAGCATCGGGCTCTTGATCTCGGGGTCCTGAGTTGGGTATAGAGATTACTTAAAAATAAAGAAATAAAACTTAAAAAAAAAAAACACACCAGGAGACCAGTATCCCTCAGAGGCAGGCACAAAACACTTAACGCAATTTGAGCAAATAAAAGTCAAAAATACAGAACGACAGATCATAACCATGCAACATTTATCTCAGGAATGTAAGACTGGTATACTTCAAAACATGAAACAATGTAATTTGCTGTATTTATTGAATAAAGGAAAAACCACATAAGGCAGAATTCAACACCCACTCATCATAAGGACTTTCAGCAAACTAGGTATGGAAGGAAATTTCTTTATTTAGACAAAAGGCATTTACAAAACAAAACAAAACTAGAGTCAACATCACATTTAATGGTGCCGCGCGTTGACTATTTTTCTCCTCAGAACAAGGGAAGAATGGCTACTTTCACCCTATCTATACGGCACTTTACTGGAGGTAATTAACACCTAAATAAATGGAAAAGTTTGCTATGTTCATGAACTGGAGGGCTTAATACTTCTAAGATGTCAGTTATCAATCCTCGAATTGATCTATAGGTGCAATGCAATCTCCAACGTAATCCCACCATGCTTTTTTGTAGAAACTGACAACCTAATTCCCTCAACGTATACGGCATTAAAAGGATCTAGAACGGTAAAGGGAGTTAGAAAAAGGGCAAATTTGGAAAGACACACTACCTTATTTCCAGGATTACTGTCAAGTTCCATTACTAAGGCGGTACAGTACTGGCATAAAGGTTAATGCAACAGAGTCCAGAGAAAGACCCACACTTACAACAGTCATTTAATTTTTGGAAAAACTCACTAAAGCAATCCAATGTTGAGAGGAATAGCTTATCAACAAATGGCGGTGGAATGACCGACTGGCTCTCCATATGGGAAGGTAATAAATACAGCTCAACTCCTCCCTCGCATCACACACAAACAACGAATTTGAGATGGATCGTGGACATAAATGTAAAATAACATATATTGTATATTTATACCATGGAATACGTTTTAGTTTTTACAAGAAACAAATGATTGATACACACAGTATGAACGAATAGGATGTCAAGTAAAAGCCTTCCACAAGACAGGACATTATGATTCCACTTATATGAAGTTCTAGAACAGACCACACTAATCCACTGGGGGAAAACAAAAATCAAAACGTGACCTCTGGTGAGGGTGTAGGTGGAGTCTGACAGGGAATGAGGCACTAGGGAAATTTCCGGAGTGACGGAATGTTCTACAGTTTTGATAGAGTTTGGGATTACATGGCGTACTCCTTTATCAACACTCATTGAAGGCTATATTTATGATTTCTACCTTTCATTTTGTGTAAATTTTACTTTAAGAACTGTAAACAAACATTTAACGCTGGCTCATGACAGACATTCTGTGTTCCCCGCAGAAGTGAATGGATGCCTGCCATTTCTTTTGAAAGGCATTAAAGAAAAGAAGATGAACTGATCAGTAGATAGGTAGGTGATAGAACAGATACTGTAAACTGTTAATTTTCAAATCTACATAATGTGTATTTTGGTACTCACTGTCTCATTCTTTCAATTACGTGTGCTTCAAAGACTTAATTGTCAAATGTTGGCAAAAATCAGACAGGAGTAGATGTTTAGGTTTAACAATGAAAAGGAATTGTATCTAAGATATATCATTCTTTTAATGTTTATCTGAGAGAGAGAGAGAGAGAGAGAGAGAGAGAGGGAGCTCACTTGAGCAGGGGAGGGGCAGAGAGAGAAGGAGGACAGAGGATCCAAAGCAGGCTCTGCACTGACAATAGCAAGCCCAATGCGGGGTTTGAACGCAGGAACCAGAAGATCATGACCTGAGCCAAAGTCTACTCCACCCAGGTGCCCCTCTAAGATGTATCATCAAGTGAAAAAAGTCAAGGTGCAGATGCTTCCATTTGTGTATATATATATATATATATATATATATATATATATATAATGTGTGTGTGTTTGTGTGTGTGGATAGTTTCTTGTATTCTATGCATAAAATATTTTGGAAGGATGGACAAGAGGCCATTAATGGTGGTTGCACTGGGTCTGCCTCAGGTACATCTCACGGTATACCATTCTGTGCTGTGTGGAATTTATTATGAGCATGTACTCTTTTCTCAAAAAGGGCCTATGTAAAAACCTAAAAACAAGGACAATGATAAAATACTAATCCAGGCATCTTCTCATCTGCATTTCATGAGCCACCAATGGGCCAACCAAGCTCACGGGGCAAGACTAGAACTGGGGAACCCGACAAGGCCTTGCTACTCATCTGGGAAGCCGAGTAATCAATTCTTGGAAGGCCAGTGTGCACCTGGTCGTACACCAGCGTGGACTCTAGGCCAGTTATTTAAATTTTCTGAGCCTTTGTGGCTCCTCTGTAAAATAGAGAAAATGCTAGGAGGCTGCAGCTTTTAATTAAATGGCATCTGCAAATACATGGATGAAGCAAGGTCTACTCCAAGGTCTTAGGCCCCGCGATGAGAAACCCCAAAACGGAGTGGTAAGAACAGCGGAGTGAACATCCTTGGAGCTGCTGGCTTTCAGTACAACAAGGTGCATTTCTTCAAAAGAGCCGCCAGAGGTGCCCAGATGCTCAGGAAACCACCGATCAAGTGCCCGAATAAATGTATTAACTCGAGGGATTTCTGCACTCTACACATGCCGATAACGGGGCTTCAGTTCATCCTTCAGGAACCCCTGATATCCGAATGCCTGGGAATCTGTGCGCAGGTGATCCCAAGTCATATGCCAAGCTCCCTGCCCTTTAATACATTTGTTAAGGCCAGGCCGTGCTCTTTTGATGTGCTGAAAATCAATTTCCAACATGCGTGTTGGGGAGGAGGTTGCCCCCACCCAACACCAACAAACAAGTTTGGGACACCGGTAGGGTGTCCCGAACTTCACCTCAGTCGAGACACTGTACCTGGAGCTAGCATCAGATCCCCGAGTCTGCCTCAAAAGACTGCCCCCCACCCCGACTTCAGACACCGATGGCCAAGCCCAGGCTGTTCCCTGTACTTCAGACCCCCTGGCTCTAAATCAGAGGTTCCTGAGAGCCCTTCCTTGGGTTCAGTTAATTTGCTAGAGGCTCCCAGAACTCAGAGAAACATATTACTTAGTAGATCACCGGCTAATTATAGAAGGATGTAACTCAGGAACTGCCAGAAAGAAGAGATCCATAGGGCGAGGTCTGGAGAAAGGGCGCACAGCTCCCCTGCCCTCTCCAGGACGCCCGTCTCCCGGAATCTCCACGTGCTCACCGAGCAAAAAACTCTCCCAGCCCCGGCCTCTCTTTGGGGGTTTTTATGGAGGCCTCATTACATATGTGTGATCGATTAAATCATTGACCATTCGTGACCGAACTCAATCTCCAGCCCCTCTCTCCCTCCGGGGTCGGGGGTGGGGGGCAGGGTGGGACTTAGAGTGTCAACCCTCTAATCGCTTGATGGGCTCCAGAAGCAACCAGCCCCCACACTGAAGAGCTTTCCCGAAGCAGCCCGATTAACATAACAAAAGACACCTTGAAGCCCTCATCACTTAGGCAATTCTAAAGTTTTGGGGAACTGTGAGCCCGAAACCACGGGCAAAGACCAAATATATATGAGGAATATATTTTGGTCATTCAGATCCATTTCTTATAAATCCTAATACTGCAAATGTGTAAAGCATTATAGAAAGAATTCCATTAAACTTAAGGGTGCATCTTCAATCCATCTAGAAAAATCGTTTTTCCTAACAACTACTTTTCAAAGGTTTTAGTGTGGGGGGGTTGTTTGTTTTTTTAAAGACGTTTCTTTCTTTATTTTGAGAGCGGAAAGGGAGCGCAAGCAGGGGAGGGTGGGGAGGGGAGGGGAGACAGAGAATCCCAAGCAGGCTCCGCACTGTCAGTGCAGAGCCCCCCCCCCGCGGGGCTCAAACTCACAGACCTTGAAACCGTGAAACCATGACCTGAGCTCAAGGCTGAAGCTTAACCGACTGAGCCACCCCTGTGCCCCTCAGCAAGTTTTATTGACAACCTACCTATCACCTGTCAGACGCTATCCTGGGCCCAGGGAGGGAAGCGCTGGGAAAGATCTGGGTCTTGCTTTGGGGGCGTCTGCCTTCTCCCTGGGGAAGAGACACTACGCCAGTCAACAGACACACAGCAAGATCACTGGTTAGATAGTGTTAACCACCGCGGGGAAGAGGCAAGAAGCCGATGTGACGGTGACTGAAAGTGGGGGACGGGGTATCTTGCCCCGGGAAAGCCTTCAGGAGGGGGTGCCCTAGGAGCTGACAGCTGAATGAGGAGGAAAAGCTGCGTGGATTGGGGGCAGGACACTTCCCAGGGAAGAAACGACAAGGAGCGAGCGCCAGCGAGGTGGGGGGCCGGTTCTTAAATATTCACGCATGTTAAACTCTCCCAGAGTACTGACTTCGATGACAATTTCTGGGCTCCGACGCCACTCTTCTGGTTCAGGAAGTCTGAGTTGAGCCCCCGGATCTTTGTTTTAGCAAAGCCTCACGCTCACCCCAAGGCCTTTCTGACTCTGGTGGTCTACGAACCCTATTTTCGGAAACGCGGATCCGGGGCCTGCTTCTTGGTGTGTGGGATGGATTTGCATACCGAGACCCAAAACGGGTTGGGGAATCCAGAGCTGGGGGGGCGGGGGCTAGAGAAAGGATCCCTGGAATCTTGTCATTCCGGAGGCAGGGGTTGGCAAGGGGACAGACAGGCCAGGTGGAATCACGCAGGTTTGCGCATCAGGGCTGGAGGGAGGGTGGTGTAGGCCACGGGTCTAGTCGGACGCTGTTCCGGCCGCCGCGTCCCCTCCGCCTATCTGTACGCTTCCTGCTGGGTCGGGGTGGCCTTGAGCACCTAGGTGTTGACTGGAAGGCAAGGGCTTATATGCTCCTTCTCTAAGGAAAAAAAGGGTTGGGGTGGCACATTTTATTTCGCGATCTGCTGTTTCTCACCAGTGGAAACACCTAACTACGGTTGACTGGGAGAAACCCGAGTCGAGGAGAGGCAATCCGCTTTTTATTTCCAACCCACAGGACGATAAGGAGCTTCGCCACATTCTAATTACTGGTTTCTGCCTGAAGGAACATCTCGGCTTTTCCAATTAACAATAATTTAATATGGTATTGCTTATTCTTTGTTCTCTTTCTTTGAGCCCATCCAATTACCGCACACCGCTTTTGTTTTCTTCGCCCTAACCGCTGGTTTTGTTACTGTTTTTTTGTTTTTTTGTTTTCCTTATGAGATTCTTCTTCGGTCCTGTCCTCATTGTAAAGTATTTCCAGTTGTATTTAAAACCATGGTTAATGCTGCGTATTTTGGAACGCGTTGAAAGAGCGGATAAAGTATCATCTCTCGGCGACCTGGGGAATAACGCGAGTTACAAAATGTTGTTTTGAGGGTTTTTCTTAACAGACCATTTTTGTCTCGGTAAACTATTCTCACTTCAAGGTATATGCGATTTAGACAAAATTTCATCTTCTTGGCAAATCAGCGGCTCCAAAAGCAACCCCCTCTGTTGACTCAATAATCAGTCCAGGAGCCGTTTTGTAGTTTCTCGCCTTTCACATGGTGTGGGGCTCCAACCGGCTGAGAGGCACAGTGGTTTCACCACATTTGTTAAATATTTTAGAAAGAAACCAACCACTGGCGCAACATGCCTCAGTATGATGCCTCTGTACCTACTTTTTTAAATGTTTATTCATTTTTGAAAGAGAGAGAGAGAGAGAGAGAGAGAGAATGAGTGGGGGAGGGGCAGAGAGAGAGAGAAGGGGACAGAGGATCCAAAGCAGGCTCTGTGCAGACAGCAGAGAGCCCGACGCGGGGCTCCAGCTCACAAACCGTGAGATCCTCCCGTGATGTGAAGTCGGATGCTCAACCAACTGAGCCGTCCCAGGCGCCCCACTGTACCCGTTTTTATGGAGCAATAACTATCTGCTAGGCGTCGTAATTAGTTCCTTCCAAACAGTTCTTGTAATCTACATGTCCTAATTTACTGTGTTGCAATGTTTTATAGTTCCCCGATGTAACTGTAGACTTCTTGAAGGCAGAAAACGTGTATCGTGCCTTCGCTTGCCCCCGTAATATCAGGTGGAACGTTAAAGTCCGAGTGGGTCTCCAAAGGTAAAGTCATGGTTATGTTTCAGTGCGATTGCTCCTTCAATGCATCGGCTACCAGCATTTGTGCCGTATGGCTCTCTCCGAGTATAAAACCCAGTAAAATTAATCTTTTTAACCCAATTGGTCACCTACGCTGAGATCGTGCTTCATAACCCTCTCTGGGCTCTTAGGCAGGCTCACTGATCTGCCAAAGGACGATTTTTCATAACCACTCTATTAAAAGACCTCATCAGCTTTATTTCATTGATTTCATTTATGGAATTTCTGGTCTAATAGAAGAAATGTAACCTCTGAACCATTTATTACTGGGAGACTGCACTTTTAATCAGGTTGTGTGCTTTAAAAAAGGTTATGCAGATTGGAATATCCCAATTACTTACCAGCCCACCCTTCCCAAGGGATCGGGCCCTTCACGCCAATGCAATACATCACTGCCTCGTACAAAGAAATTGTCAGCAACGTGTCTGTGAACACTCTCTTTCCATTCAAATTTGCTAAAAAGCTCTTCAGTTGATTTGTGCTTCTGCAAGGGAAAGCGCTCAACTGTCCATCTAACTTCGGCTGTGAAAAGGCGAAGCAACAGGCAGACGGTCGCAGAAGAAATTTTGAACTTGCAACCGAAGGACTGGTTTTAGGCCTGACCCCATCACTTAGTAGTCAGGTGGCCTCGGGCAAACCATCGTATCTCTCCAAGGCTTTGACCTGTGTCCTGTACAATGGCGGGGGTGGGGGGTGGGGGTGGGTAGCGCTCCCGTCCTCTTACCTCTCGCTCTGCGAGTATATACAAGCCTTTTCGGCAAGAGAGAGCCATACACATTTAAGGGATGAGAGCTATACCGTACCCAAACAAATTCCCCTCCCTTGACCTTTTCTTTTTGGAGTGGCCATGTTTTCCCGGGGGCAATTCTAGTTTCCAAATGAGTGAAATGTAAAGCCCTACTGGCTAAAACTTGTCTCTCGCATGGAAACATGCTCTCTCTGGAAGGGTGCCTCTGTCCTCTCTCTCTGGCTTAGCTGCTTCTTTCCACCTACTGCTCCCTCCATGCGATGTTTGCCCATTCTTTCAGGCCCATGTAAAGTCGAGCTCCTCAATGCTGTGTCCACACCACACCGATTTCTCCCTACACTGATGTCCCGGAGAGTGTACGATGGTCTAAGCCATTTGATCAGTGCTAGCTCCTCTAACGAGACTTCCCTGACCGCCCTGACCAGGTCTAGGTCATTGGGCCCCTACTCTGTGCTCTCAGAGGCCCCTGGGCATATTTCTCTTCCAGCACCTGTCACACTTCATGTTTTAAAGGGCACCCTAACACATATATGGCATAACACTGAATAAAAACATTTGCTCGCAGAGGTAGCTACTATTCTGAGTTGATGTCCATTATTCCGTGCGATTCTGTATCAATTAGCTGCACACAGATGTACAGCTATACGGCCTGTGCCATGATTGGGTATGTTTTTAAAACATTATATGGAATGATGCTGAAAATACCCTTCTGTGATGTGCACTGATACTCAACGTTTGTGAGATGGCCCCCATGTTGTCTCCTTGCGTATACGACATATTCAGGCTTGAATCTACCGTAGATTCTTCTCATTGACACATTTTTTTCAAGCCATGTTTTGAGATAATTATGCCACGAACCTTCTTGTACTTTCGCTGCACTAGCAGAGCACGTAGAGGTACAATCACTGGGGCATAAAGTATGATTGAGCTAAGCTTTAATAAATATTGCCAAACTGCTCTCCAAAGCAGTCGTAGGGATTTACACTCCCATCATAATTGTGTGGGATCTGCCCTTGGTCTACATACTCTCCAACACTTGGGATGGTTGGATTTAAAATCGGGTGGGTCTTGGGGCGCCTGGGCGGCTCAGTCGGTTGAGCGCCCAACTTCGGCTCGGGTCCCGATCTCGCGGTTCGCGAGTTTGGGCCCCGCGTCGGGCTCTGGGCTGACGGCTCAGAGCCTGGAGCCCGTTTCGGATTCTGCGTCTCCTTCTGCCCCTCCCACACTCGTGCTGGGTCTCTCTCTCAAAAATAGAGAAACAGTAAAAATTTTTCCAAAGTCTGGTGGGTCTGGTGCCGCTTCTATTTGGTTTCACGTGGGGAGCATCAGAAGGAAATTGAATGGAGGGCAGAATTGTCGTGCCTTCAGTCCCTTCTCTGTGAGGCCATCACAGCACGAGCTAGAATCATGCCTTCACTGTTATTGGAATGACCTTTTACTTACTGATTTGTGGGCATGCTGTACATATTCTGGTCTTTTCGGGGGCGGGGGGGACGTGCATGGCAAATATTTTCTCCCAGCGTGTGGTGTGTCTTTTCACTTAAAAACTTATTTTTTGTATTAAAATGTTTAAAAATGACAGCGCTTCTAGTTATCAGGTTGTTGCTTTCACAGTCTGGGTTTCCTTTGTCTTCTTAGCTGTCTCCCTAAAGTCATAAGGATATTTTCCTGGATTTTCTTCTAGAAGCTTCACAAGTGTTGCTTTTCATATTAGACCTTCAAGCCACCTGAAAGTGAGTTTTGTATGTCGTGTGGAGTAGAAATCCACATGCACTTAATTTTCACACGGGTAGCCAATTTTTCTAGAACAACTGTGTGAACTGTTCTTTTCCTACAGTGAAACCCTTCATGTTTCTGCTTCAGCCCACGCCTCTCTTTACCGCTCCGGGTTTAGCATATATGCTGACAAAGCGGGCCCTCACACTTCACTTTATTATCTGGTTTTGTATCTCCCTGTAATAATTTCCTATTGCAATAACAGATTGCCACAAACTTCAAGGCCGAGAACGACACAGACGTGTCCTCTGAACTGTAAGTTCTAGAAGCCAGAGGTCGCCAGTCAGTCTCGCTGAGCTGAAACCAAGGTGTCCGCGGGGCCAAGCTCAGCCACACACTGGCTGATGGCACTGAGCAGGTCCTTAATTTCTAGGGGCTTCCAATTCCCCATGCATAAACTAGGACAACACGTTTCTTGCCAATTTCCTGGCGCTGTTGTGAGAAGGAAACAGGAGAGCAGGAACAAAAACACGTTTCGGGCAAAGGAAATCTGTCCTTCTTGGAACAGTAAGGACAAATAAGTAACATTTTTGAAAGGAACCGGAGCCTCTGCCGCTTTACAAAGTGGTTGAGAAAATAATTATCTAAAATATAAAGGCATTCTGCCAAACCCCAGTTTCCTGTGGCTCCCGGGGCCTCCTAGCAAAGTTCATTAACTGGCTGTTGCCATATTTTACTTGCAATACCTCCCGTCACCCCCATCACTCTGATTTTTTACGTGCAGAAGTGGCTGCCTTTGTATTTCATGTCTCGTTTCCAATAGCGAGAGTCATATAGCACAGTGACGTGAATAATAGCCCATCCGCCACAGCATATACTACACCTCATAGTATGATTCATCCATGTGGCTTTGGTAGTGCCGGGTGCCTTGATTTGAAGTTCTGGAAGTCTACGGCTTCCCTTTATATTAACTGGGAACATGTCCTGTCAGTACTCTTTTTTTTTTTTTTTTAAGTTTATTTATTTTGAGAGAGAGAGAACGCAATCAGGGGAGGGGCAGAGAGAAAGGGAGAGCGAGAGCGAGAGAATCCCAAGCAGGCTCCGAGCTGTCAGTGTGGAGCCTGACGCGGGGCTCGAACCCACGAACCCGGGAGATCGCGACCTGAGCAGAAACCGAGAGCTGGACGCTTAACTGACTGAGCCCCCCAGGCGCCCCTGTCCTGTCAGTATTCTAAAGCCCGGTGGCTTTGGACCGAAGCGGTGCTATATTTTGAGGGAGGGCCAAGGACCGCCTGACGTTCAGTTTAGTACAGAACTCTGGTTTGTAGCCGCATTCAATCCCTGTCTGAGTTTTCATGCCCTTCTTTACATAAGAAATAACCGTTGCGGTACAATTTACATAATTCCTGGTTCTACAGAGTATTCCGTTTCTTTTCTTCATTTTCGTTTTGAGAGAGCAAGGCTGAGTTAGAAGAGCCACCACCAAGAGACTGTTAATTGAATGACCAGTCTGTACAGTAATCAATGGTCATGCCGAGGCCAATCCCATTTATGGCTCGTCGCCTCAGTTGTAGCTTTAAAACAAAACAAAACAAAAATCCCCCGGCACTTCCCGGGAGATTCTTTCTCCAAGTCTGGGAGATAGTCTCTTCGTTCCAGAACATCAACCATTTTCATATCCCTATGCCCCTAAAGTCGTGTATCTACAGAAGAGTCAATTCTCTATTTTTAGCCAGAAATTTCTCGAGCCCTTGCCGCGCGTCGACGGCTGCCAAAGTGACTGCACTGTCTGGCTGAGTTAGAAGGCAAACGACGAGCTTCAAAGCTTGTGAAGTGAAAACCTAAAACGAAAACGTCCAGGCCAACGAGGCCGAGGTACCCGGAAAGTTTTCCCAAATGCCGTGTCCAGAAAGCAGTCACTGGGAAAGCCAGCAGCAAGGGGCAGCGAGAGCCACGGTGCACACGGCCTCAGGAAGGGACGGGGAGTTGAGAGTGACTGGCCGGATCTCCCGTTTCGGCCCACAGCCACCAGCCCCCGCAGGAGGCGACCCTGGCTGCCTCTAGTCTCTCTGGCCTGCGGAGTTGGTAAATCTGAAGTGCCTCCTGTGTCCACTCCTCTCTGGGTACAGTAAGAGGGAGACAGAACTGTGTGGCCTGGGCTCCAGACTCCAGACTCCAATTGCGGACCGTCTAGTTAGGGAGTGAAGATACCGACGCGCGACAATCCGACACTGAAAGTTTGTGCCACGTGCCAAATGAGAGGTAGAGCTTATACAGGTTAGGGGAGCTCATGATTCCCCATCGGTCGGGGCCAATTTCTACCTTCGTCCCCTGACTTCACAAGCTAGGGCAAGTTCTTTCAGTGTCGGCTCTCCTAAAACCTGCGCTTTCCTTGCTACTCCTTTTCTGGAGTCTGCAACCCTCCGTGATAATCTGCTTTGTGGTTGGTCACCTCCGCTGTATAAGCTGTCATCAGTGGGAAAGACCGACGACCATTTTTCTGCTCACCACTGTTATCTCCAGCACCTAGGAGAGTGCTTACCATCCCTCTTGTGTTTTCCATTTAGTATACTTTCTAATAGCTTTAAATTAACTTTATGTATGTATGTATGTGTGTATTTTTCGAGAGAGAGAGAGAGAGAGAGAGGGCACTAGTGAGCAAGGGGCAGAGAGAGAGAGAGAACCCCAGGAGGGGCGGGGGAGGGGGGGCAGAGACGGGGGGGAGAGAGAGATAGAGAGAGGGACAAGACTCACCTAATACAGGCCTCTAACTCACAAACGGTGAGATCATGACCTGAGCCGAAGTCAGATGCTTAACGACCGAGCCACCCAGGCGCCCTCTTTTCAATTAACTTTAGATATGATTTACATACAAATACACTGAATACATTGAAATGTACAAGTTCTGATAGATACGTACGGCCACGGAACCACCACCACGACCAAGATACGGACCATTTCCATCACCCCAAAAAGTCCCCTTGAGCCCCTTGGCAATCCATCCCTCTCTCTGACCCTGGCCTCAGGCAACCGCTCGTTTTTGTCCGCGTGTCCTGGAATTTCTACAAATTTTCATTTTCTAGAATTTTTGGAGTTTCGTATACGTGGAATTACACAGTACCTAGCTGCTCTCATTCGGCATGATTTTGAAAACCCTTCATGTAACTGTGTTGCCACAGTAATTTGTGTGCCTCCTCCGACAGCATTTTCTGACGAGGAATGCATTTCTGTTTTATCATCATATTTTCCCGTGTATTATTTCAATCATGTTTTCGTGCCGAATAAGCAAATGTGCTCCAAGTGGTGTGTGAAATTTTGTAGTTTGTTAAGGAGCAGGAATCCTCGGCAGAGGCTTCAAAACTGTCATCATTGTTAAATGAACTCAGGGAAAGTACTGGACTGAGTCTCGTGTGATTTTATACACTTGGACCTCTGGAGTCAACTTTCTTCTTCTTTCTTTTTTTTTTTTTTCCTTTTGGCGAACTCTGTAGGATCTATTAGGCACTGCTTTTACCCTGTAATCTGGCTGACTGAGCGCTTGTACCAGGAGCGGGAAATGTGTCACATCTGTCATTTGCTTGTCATTAATTTGCACTTAGGTTATTTGTGTTAGCCTGGAAGCTGAGTTTCTTGGAAGGAATCTTTTTTTTTCTTTTTCTTTTAAGTTACTCGTGGGTTTTGTACAAGTTGCTTTATTTCAAGCGGGGTGTTTGAACATCCAAAGGTCGAATTAGCTGGGCCCACACAAACTGTAATTAATTGTGATCAGGGGAAAGTCCAAGGGCACCTCCGGAAACCCCCGTGTGTGGCAGACCTCCAGCTCTTTCCCTAAAATGCCTCGCCTCCCTTACGCAATAGATGGTCGCATAAATACCGAGCGAGGGTGCCCGCGTGCATCCACGTATACAACACAAATAGAGCTCTTTTTCTTACTATCCGAGCTAGAACGTACGGATCGGACATCCCTCATTTTGAAGACCATTGCTAAGAGGTGGAGAGCTCCCAACACCCGCCGAGCAGGAGATGGCAAAGGATATGAGCATTAGATGCACGTAGTGATACCGCAAAGCCTGCGTTGCAAGGACGAGGAGCGACTGCAGGCAGGGCGAGGACGTGGAGGTTGTGTTTGTTTTTATCTCCGTTTAATTTTTAGTTAGTGTATCTAGGGAATATGCGCCCAAAGGAAACTATTGAAAGGAATGAAATGGACAAAGTCCCCCTCCTGTCCTCAACTTCCGGCCCAGCGCCTTAGCTCAGGACTGCTGCGCTTCTGGATAGTTTCTGTGTGTCTCCGGCGCCTACGCGTTCACCTCTGCTTGTGCGTTTGCATCAATGTGGCGAGCTGTTCCTGCCAAACGTTGCTTTTCCACTAACAACATACCTTAGACATCTTTCTACGTTTATAAATGTAGAACCACCTGACTCCTCTCCAGGGCTGAGTGTCCTATTACCTGGATACGCCATAATTTTTTAACCGGTCACCTTTTTTTCCATTTCGATTCTTCTAGAAATGCCCTAATAGCGGGGCGCCTGGGTGGCTCCGTCGGCCTAAGCACCCAACTCTTGGTCTCGGCTCAGGTCATAATCCCACGGTTCATGAGTTCAAGCCCCACATCAGGTTCTGCGATACCAGTGTGGAGCCTGCTTGGTATTTTCTCTCACTCCCTCTCTCTGCCCCTGCCCTGCTCGCTGTCTCGTTCTCTCAAAATAAATAAACATTTATACAAAATTTTTTTAAAGAAATACTGTAGGGGCCACATGTATCCACAGGTCTTGCACAGGATCATTTTTAGAAGCAAAATTTGCCAGATAAGAGCATGTATCAGTTTCGACTGTTGCATGACAAACCGCCCTATAAAACAAAAGTCATCTATTCATGATCTTGTGGGTTGGCAATCTGGGCAGGGCTCAGCTCTGTTCTACATTCCGCCAGTTGGACCCACTTATGCATTTTCCCTCGGCTAATGGGTTGGCTGGCGAGCTGGTTGGTCCTAGATGTCCTCCCTACCCCATCAGGGCTCTGGCTGTAAGGACTGCTCCAGCTGAAAAGGCTGAGCTTCTCCGTGTCACCACGTGATCTCTCTCTCCCTCTCTCTCTCTCTGCCCCTCCCCCTGCTCACACGGTCTCTCTCTCAAAATAAATAAGTAAACTTAAGAAAAAAAATAGAACCACGCCTACACCAGCTTTTTTGGAAGTTGCGTTCCGTACTTTATTCCTATCTACTTTCAGTAAATGAAAACTCTATGTGTGTGGTTTTTTTTTTTTTTTTTTTTTTCAAGTATGTTCCTTTTAGTACTATGCCAGGACATACTTGAAAAATCCTGTCCTTTCAATCTAGGAGGTGTTTTTTTTTTTTTTTTTTTGTCACTTTCCATGTGACAATCCTTTATTAAAAAAAAAACTGAAATGAGCTTAATAAAGTCTCATTCATATCCCTAGAAAGTGGCATCACCACTACCTAGCCATCCAATTTCCAAATGATAATTTAGGCATCACATGCTTTACAAGGGAAAGAACAAAACACGAGATGCTCTGCAAAAGTGTTCTATCTTGCTTTCTGTCCTGAGACAATAGGTATGTTGGTGACTTTGTAATTTTTTTTAAGTACAGAAGAAGCCCACTTCTCAGTGTCCCAAACGGGAAAGGGAAACAGGTAATTAGACAACGACTATCATCTTGGTTATAGGAGTTAAGTGTGCTCTCCCCTAAGATGCAATAAATAATGTTCAAGGAGCCTGGTTCTCCTCAGAAGGCAGACAGGAGGGGGTGGGGTTTACACCTTCCAGACTTTTAATTATTTTTTTAACATTTATTTATTTTTGAGAGAGAGACAGCATGAGCGGGGGAGGAGCAGAGAGAGAGGGAGACACAGAATCAGAAGCAGGCTCCAGGCTCTGAGCCGTCAGCACAGAGCCCGACGCAGGGCTCAAACTCACAAACCTCAAGATCGTGACCTGAGCCGAAGTCAGACACTTAACCGACTGAGCCACCCAGGTGCCCCCCAGACTTTTTTTGAAAGAGAAAAACCTATTACCAGGGTTGGGTTTTAAGACCATTACATGTAAAAACTAATTGTTCTTCACTATTATCTTTATTGTCTTTTGTGGGGAAACTTTCAACTTTCTTTTTGACTCCAAAATCTTCCAATTGCTGCCTTATGAAAATAACCAATTAATTAATTTAGGGGCTGAAAAGAAGTGTCCCTTGATCTTTGACTAAGAATTCCCCTGAAATAAGAAGCTGGCTTTTTCTCAACATAAATATGAAATGTTTATGTTTGTTTACATCAATCCAGGGTCATCTTCCAGATTCAGATGAAGAGTCTGGCTTGGAGAGATCTCGGAGGCCCCCGATTTTGTCATAACCATGCATTTACTGTCCCTCCCAGATTCTTGTGATAAGCAGACTTTATGTATATGTTATGAATGTCCTCCTCCAAGTCATTAAAAAATTGTTGAACAAGACAAGCCCAAATTTTCAGCTCTGCAGTATGACACTAGAAAGTTCCCTCCAGGATTGCAGTTGAGCCATCATCAGCACCTTTTGGCTACAGTAAATCGACCAGGGCTGAATCCTCCAAGCTTTACTGGGCATCCAGCCCAGGCTTCCACAGCTCATCCAAAAGGACATCATGAAAAAAACACTAATATCTGCGTGCCCGATGCCTGCTTCCTCCTTCCTCTCTGAATTCCTACGTTTAACCTCAGCAGGCTTAAAGTTCTTCCACGGACTGGTGTTTACTTAACCTTCATAAGGAAAAACGTTTCTAATGCAGAGACATGTTTAAACGTCCGTAAAGTTCCTTCATCAAAAACTGCCAAATTCATCGATACGCCCAATAAATTGAAATAGCCCGATGCACACTATTCTTAGCTCAATCTGCCAGAGCACATTTGCATAATATCGCAATGTACTGATTTCAGCTGTTTGTAATATCAGGACCAGACGGAGCAAGGCCAGGAAACAGAGTGGAACCAGCGACGAATTGCTACGGTACCGCTTTTCATTAATGAGAAGCTTAAAGAATGGCCTCTAAAAAATAACACTTGTCAGAGCCTTAAATGGGTACTGTCTAAGGAGTATTGATTGATCTCTACTAGCCAGGAAATTAGAAAGAGCAGAGTCAGAGTGGAACCATTCATCTTGGTCAATACAAGGAATCTCCGTTTCTATTGGAAACCATCTCTCTCCTGGTTCATAGGATGTAGTCTTTGAGAACTGGATATTCCGCAGCAGTTTTCATGTGCTGTCTTGGAAAGCCCTCCGGTCGCGATAATTACGTATGCTGCTACTTGTCACCTGAAACCGCTCTCAATCACATTCACCTACCAACGTCAAGTGCCACGAAAGTCAAACGCCGGCGCCCAGGAGTTGCTTCGTATTATAACGTTTAAAACGGGGGGTAGTTGTCGTAATGTCAATGAAAACTCAAAATCACATTCTGTTATGGTGTCTAGATGGCGATCTTTTCCCTAGAGTGTAAGTGCCGTGGAAGCAGGGATGTCGCTTTGCCCGATGCCACGTCGCCAGCACCTAGAAGAGTGCCTGACACATAGCAGACACTCAATGATATTCGTGGGTTGAATAAATGGATTAATGGATAACCGCTTCAACACATATCTACCGAGTTTCTACTGTGAGCCAGGCACCAGGTAGCATGCTCTCGGAAATAGTCGTTCTTTTATTCAACACATATTGAGTGCCTACTATGTCTCAGGCACTGAGCTAGGTTCTACGGGTCTGACTATGGAGAATTTAGGGTGGCCTCGTAGAGCCTGTAGCTCAATGACAAGTAGCCAGAAGTAAAAGATAGATTCTCTGCTCTTGGGAGCCATTTTATTTTATTTTGAGAGAGAGAGTGTGTCTGTGCACGCATGAGCAGGGGAGGGGCAGAGGGAGAGGGAGAGAGAGCATCCCAAGCAGGCTCCTCACTGTCAGCACGGAGCCTGACATGGGGCTCGAACCCACGCGCTGTGAGATCACGCCCCGAGCCGAAATCAAGAATCGGAGGCTGAACCAACAGAGCCACCCCGGCGCCCCGGGACACAGCTATTTTTAAAATCGAGTTGAGAAGGCAAGGCATACATGCAAGGAAGTTAAATAATGAGACTTTCTAACATACAGAATTCAAAGGTGGTCAATCCCTTTTTCGCTTGTAGTTCTAAGGTTTACAGACTCTGCCTGCAATTAAGTTCATGTCCGGTGTTGTTCTCTGAGGGCTCAAAGGCTCTTACCTCAAACATATAAGCCCATCCTTTCCTTTCTCCTTCGCTCTACCTTGTTTTCATTGATCATTTTGGTTTTCCTGTGTCCTGTGAACCCCCAAACAGGAAACAAAATAAAGTGTGATGCGTCTTGTTTACTTTAAGATATCCCAACCTTTCTGCCTACACCACCAAAAGCAATCAAACTTCAAAGTCTGTTGGCTGTATCGTCTCAGCACTTTTAATTTAGATGTAGTTACATTTGCATAACAGTTTAGCTGTGAATTTGGCACGAAATTTCTGAAGAGTTATTTTGGTTCTACAGAGAGCGTGCCCAATGTCTAATAAGCAGATCTCCTGTGCGGTATTGCATTTTTATCTTTACAAAAAAAGTACCCTGGAGGCTCATACCTTGGCAAAAGCTTTTTTGCTAACAAATAATACGATTAGTAGCATTGCTTTTCCTGAGAGCGATAATGTGGTGAAGCCTGTTGAATTTTTTGAAACCATAGTAACAATACAGGAGAAACTCAATGAAAATGATATTTCAAAATTTCGTATGGTTTACTTTTCTGATTATCAAAGAAATGTATATTCATAATTACACATTTGGAAGGTGCCGCAAAATATAGAGAGGGTAAAAATCACTCATAATCCTACCACCTGAAGCTAAGCACTTTAATACATTGCAGTAAGTTCTACTTATTTTTTGCTGTGTGTGTGTGTGTGTGTGTGTGTGACAAATTCGGGAGTATATGCCTCAGACCGGGGATGGAAAATTGGTGGTCTCTCACATGCTCTTCTGGTTATTAGAGACAATGATGGACTGATGGGGATTCTTAGACCAGGATCCTATGATGGATTACTAATGTCTGCCTTCTTTCTTCCATTGTTTCATCCTTTGTTTCTTTTTCGTAACTTTTTATTGTAAACAATTCAACCATGAAATAAACAAAATGATGCAATGAAACCCCATGTACTCACCACCTAGCTTCAACTACCAACATTCTACAGCTGTCCCCCCACTTGCCAAGCTACTTATTACCCTCATACACTTGTTTTGTAAGCAAAAATGGCCTACGTTAACGTGCGCGCATTTCAGTCGCACGATTTTAAAAGATGGATACATCCGTGTACCGCACACCTATATCCAGAAAGTTTCCTTCCTCGTCAGTCCTGCCCCTCCTCTACCTTGGAGGCAACCAGAATTCTGACTCTTCTAGAACTTCGTACGCCCATACATATACAGTATATACTCTCTCGTGTCTGGCTCTTTTACTCAGCATGGTACCTGTGAGATCCACCCTTGTTATTGTATCCGTAGTTCATTTGTTTATCGCTGAATTTATGAGTATGCTACGGTTTCTTTATCCATTTTTCTGTTGATGAACACCTCAGCTCTTTCCTGTTTGGGCTATTGTGACTGAAAGTGATGAAGACATTCTGGTGCATAGTGTGTGTGGGGGTGTGTGTGTGTGTGTGTGTGTGTGTAAATAGATTTTTACATTTGTTGAATACCCAGAAGAAAAATGGCTGGGTCACAGGGTAGTTGTATGCTCAGTCTTATAAGAAACTGTCAGACTTTTCTCCCTGGTGGCTGTACCCTGTTGTCACTCTGCCAACAACGTACGAGAGTTCTAGGTGCCCTACACCCTCGTCCACATCAGGTGTTCTCAGCCATTCTGCTCTGGTCATCAGGATGAGCGAGTGCCTAGCACACGCGTATCTAGGCTGGGGCCTGATCAGGGCCCGGTGAACCCCAGCGACACCTCAGTGAGTGGCTGGAGGGTGGGGAGAGTGGGCAGCAGTGAGCACTGGCGACTGGTGTCTTGAGAGGCTCAGGCCGGCTGGACATTCAAGGTAGGCCAGTCACCACGTCTGGAAAAAGAAGTGGTCAGAACGCCTACGCACTTAGGAAGCAGACCTTCCCCTGCCCCCACAAAAACGTGAGCCACGAGGAACCTCTCCTGAGGGAGAACCAACCCCCTCAACCCCTGAGCTTGTCTACCCAGGTTTGCCTCTCGGCCATTCTGGAACACGGAGCCACCAACATTCTGGATCTGGTGGCCAACGAGGTGCCCAGCAACTGCGGGCTTCAGGGGGCCATGAACAACAACCTGCAACGCAGCCCCCTCTTCGAGGATGACACCAATTCTCAGGTTGCCGACATGTTCTAATCCAGCCTGGGACGCCTGGGTCCCAGAGCCTGAGAGAAGTCCCGGCAACCTCGTCAAGCACTGACACCTCTCACAGGAGCCCCATGAGGTTAACACCCGCACACGCCATGAAAGAATTGAAATCTGTGGGCATGCTTCTGGCTCCCTTCAATGTTAGTCATACTAAGTTGAAGTCGTCTGTGAGTTATCCGAGAGAATAAGTTCCACAGAGAGTTGGGGGGGGGCGGGTAGGGGATGTGGTCAGTGGGGGGTCCTCGAATTAGTGGGTTCAGAGGAGCAGTTGCTAATGGTAGCAGTGTGGGGGGGCATGGCGGGAGTGCCCGGCTGAGGTAGTGGGGGAATGAAGGCGTCCATATTGGGCCTCAGGAAGTAAGGCCTTCCGAGGCCAGAAAGTGGACGGCAGGGTGGGGTGGGGTGGGGTGGGGGGGCCTCCTAGGCTTGTTGAATTCCTAGAACGAAGGTGACAGCAACGGAGGTGAGGGGAGAGGGTTGTACAGCAACGGGCTTGAACTTAATGGCACAGAGATTTTACATGAAGATTGAGGAGGAGTGATGAAGGAAACAGAAAACAGATATACAAAGAAATCATGGGTATGTTAATTTTATTTATTACTTATTTATACCCTGTCTCGTTCCAGACAAGGACTGGAAGCAGGGATTCTTCGATAGCACTGTGATTTTTCCAGGGGAATATATCCTTCTGTCCTCTCTTGTGGACACATAAATAGGAATATTACATACAGGCTACTCTCTGGCCTAAGACATGTAAAGCAAGCAGTTCTCAATGGTTATTAAATATTAACGAATGGACTCGTTAATGCATTCCGTCGTAAATACAATTATCAATCTCCTTCTCCGATGAAACACCAATGAGTCTACTTATATGTTTGAGAGAACACTACAGTTGGGACACCTAGGTGGCTCAGCGGGTTAAGGGTCAGACTCTTGATTTCAGCTCGGGTCACGATCTCACAGTTCATGAGATCAACCCCGCATCAGGCTCTACACTGAGTGGGGGGCCTGCTTGGGATTCTCTCTCCCTCTCTCTCTGCCCTTCCCCCGCTCTCTCTCGCTCTCTCTCTAAGTAAATGAACATTAGTAAAAACCCCCCACCAGACTTGAAAGTGGCTGAATGAGGGTTTTAAAAGGTGAAGGTAAGGGTATCTGGGTGGCTCAGTCGGTTGAGTGTCCAACTTCAGCTCAGATCCTGACCTCACAGCTGCACGGACAACGCAGAGCCCGCTTGGGGTTCTCTCCCTCCCTCTCTCTCTCTGCCCTCCCCCACTCATGCTTTCTCTGCCAAAAATAAACATTAAAAAAATGAGACAAAATAAAAGGTGAAGGTATATTCTTCGTAAATTGCGTTTCAAGTGAGAAAAGAAATTTTAACTCTTGGGGCGCCTGGGTGGTGCAGGTGAAACATCGAACCTCCTCTCAGTCCTGATCTCCCGGTTTGTGAGTTCAAGTCCGGCTATGGGGGCGCGCGAGCCCTGATTCGAGTGAGCATGGGCCCCGCTTCAGGGGAGCTCAAACCCCACTTTGAGTGAGCCCCGCTTTGGGTTCCACACTCTCTCCCTCTCTCTCCCTCTGCCCTTCGTGGGATTCTCTCTCTCTCCCCCTCTCTGCCCCTCCCTCGCTCGCCCTTTCTCTTTCTCAAAATAAGCTGAAAAAAAAATGAAATGTTTGGGGAAAAAAGCTTTTTTTTTGGATTCACAGCTGTTGTTCATAGCACAAAACGTAGTCTCCTGGGTAATTCACTGGACAACACAACAGAATAACTCATTAAATGTATCAAGAAGTGGTAATAGGCGGGTGAACCATGTCGGGGTTAGCCTTCCCCGTGGCCAGGTTCTCAGACTTTCTAGTTCCCGCAGCGGCCGGTAATAGTTTCAACTCTTGTAAAGAGACAGGCTTCTGAGACTCTGTCAGACGCTCCTTGACCTCTCAAGTTTGAAGGCTGAGCATTTAGGAACCTATGTTGCCAAGCCCTCTGGGGAGTCACACAGATGTGGGACAATCACGCAGAGAGATACGACTGTGCCTTTAACACTACCATGCTTCAGGGGCGCCCGGGTGGCTCAGCTGGTTAAGTGTCCAGCTTCGGCTCAGGTCACGGCCTCGCGGTTCCCAAGTTCAAGCCCCACGTCGGGCTCTGCGCCGGCAGCTCGGAGCCCGGAGCCCGCTTCGGATGCTGTGTCTCCCTCCCTCTCTGCCCTTCCCCTGCTTGCGCTCAGTCTCGCTCAAAACTACATAAAAACATTAAAAAAAAACTACCATGCTTCAGCTGTCCTTGTGATTTTTACACCAACCACGGGGACCATGGAAAACAGCATCTGACCTATCATTTGCCTATTTGTTTTCTTAATGATATCCTCTGAGAAGTTTTTAATTTTTATGAAATATAATCCTTCAATATTTAATCTTACGTGAAATGGGGGATTACACGGAATATATTTTTTTTACCTTACATTGCGAGGATAATTCCGTTCAATCATACGTATTTTCTATTTTAGGTATTACTACATACAACTTGCTTGTATTTGATGCAATTATTTTTCGATTTGTATCTCTCTTGTTGGAATGCCTTTGCCAAGTTTTGAAATCAGGGTTATTCCATTTTCTGAAAGAGCTTGTATAAAATTGTTATTTCTTTTTCAAATGTCTGAAGAATCTACCAGTGAAATCATCTGAGCCTGGGGTTTTGTTTGTGTAGATGTTTCTAATAATAATTTCAATTAATTTCACAAATATTAGGCTATTCACATTTTCTATGTCATCTTTTGTAAGATGTTTTGTATTTCAACATTTTATCTTGTCTAACGTATTAGCATAATATTTCCCTTTGAATATCCGTAGAATCCATTGTGATATCTGTTCCTTCATTCTTAACACTGGTTACTTGGTTTTTCTTTTTGTCTTAGTCTTGCCACGCTTTTATCAATTTTATTAGCCTCTTCAAAACCCAGCATTTGACTTCGTACACGTTCTGTTGTTTTGTTTTGTTTCATTGATGTCTTATCTTTATAATTTCCTTTTGCTCTACTTATTTTTGATTTCAATTTGGTATTGTTTTTCTAGGATCATAAGATAGAAACTTAGCAATTCTTTTTACCCATTCTTCTTCTGTAATCGAAGCATTTTAGTTATAATTTTTTTTTCCAAACATGCTTCGGCTGCCAATCTCGAAGTTTGCTATGTTGTACTTTCATTTTCTTTCCGTTTGAAATATTGTGTGTCTCACCTTTTGATTTCTTACTTGTCCCGTGAGTTATTTAGAAATGTTTTTTATTTCCAAATAATCAGGACTTTTCTAGGCTTCTGGTTGTAATTGATACCTAATAGTTTCATTTTAATCATAAACATGCTAAGATTTCAAACTTTGGAAATGTATTGAAAGTTGATTGATATCCCTGTATATGGCCTATCTTGATATACATTCCATGTACATGTAAAGAGAATATATATTTTGCAGTTGTTTGGTGTTTAATTCTAGAAATGCCAATTAGGTAAAGGCGGTTGACGGTGTTCTCCAGATCTTCCTTATACTTGCCTCATTTCTATCTAGTTCGATCAGTTATTGAGAAAAGATGTTTAAAAAATCTCTGATGATGCTTGTGGGTTTATCTTTTTCTCTCTTTAATATAGTCAGATTTGTTTCATTTCCTTTTTGGCTGTCTTTTAGGCACATACAGAGTTGGCATTTTTATGTCCTCTTGATGTATTGTTTATTTAATTTATTTTTTTTTAAGTTTAACCTTTATTTATTTTTGAGAGACAGAGCACATGCAGGGGAGGGGCAGAGAGAGAGGGAAACACAAAAGCGGAAGCAGGCTGCAGGCTCCGAGACATCAGCACAGAGCCCGACGCGGGGCTCAAACTCATGGACCATGAGATCACGACCTGAGCCGAAGTCGGACACCCAACTGACTGAGCCACCCAGGTGCCCCTTGTTTATTTTAAGAAATGCCCTTCTTTCTCTCTAGTAAAACTATTTGTCTTGAATTGTATTTTGTATAGTCAGTCACTCCAGATTGTCCGACAGTATTATTTCTACATTATTTTCCATCTTTAGCTTTTGACTTGTGAATGTTCATTTAAAAGTTCATCGTTTGTAGGGGCGCCTGGGTGGCTCAGTCAACCAAGCATCCAACTCTTGATTTCGGCTCAGGTCCTGATCTCATGGTTTGTGAATCTGAGCCCAGACAGTGCTCGTGCTCTGCACACGTTCTCGCTCTTTCTCAAAATAAATGAACATTAAAGAAAACTAAAGTTCATCTTTTGTAGACAGCATCTACAAAAGGTAGGTACAACTTGTTTTGTTCGTTTAATCTGGTTTTTTACATTTTCCCTCAGCTTTATTGAGATACTATTGACCTACAACATATATAAGTTTAAGGTTTAAAATATTAAAAAATAAAATAGGAGTTGATACAGGTATGTATTACAAAATGATTGTCACAACAAGGTAACAAACACCTCCACCCCCTCACGTAATTACCATTTTTTGTGTGTGTGGTGAGAACATTTAAGGTCTACTCTCTTGGGGCGCCTGGGTGGCACAGTCGGTTAAGTGTCCGACTTCAGCCAGGTCACGATCTCGCAGTCTGTGAGTTCGAGCCCCGCGTCGGGCTCTGTGCTGACAGCTCAGAGCCTGGAGCCTGTTTCCGATTCTGTGTCTCCCTCTCTCTCTGCCCCTCCCCCGTTCATGCTCTGTCTCTCTCTGTCCCAAAAATAAATAAAAAACGTTGAAAAAAAAATTAAGATCTACTCTCTTAACAATTTTCAAGTATATAATATTGTCCATTATACTCACCATGCTGTGTATTAGATCCGCAGAACTTATCCATATTTTAGCTGGGAGTTTATACCCTTTGGCCAACATCTTCTCATTTCCCCAATATCCCAGCCTCTAGCAACTACCATTCTACTCTTTATTTCTATGACTTCAGCTTTTTTTAGACTCCATCCATAAATAAGAACACACAGTATTTGTCTTTTTTAAAAAGGTTTTTAAAGTAATCTCTACCCCCAACGTGGGGCTTGAACTCAACGACCCCAAGATCAAGAGTCACATGCTCTACCAACTGAGCCAGCCAGGTGCCCCAGTATTTGTCTAACTTATTTCACTTAGCATAATGCCCTCAAGGTAGGTCTGTCCATGTTGTTGCAAAGGGCAGGATATCCTGCTTTTTCTTGGCTAAATAACATTTCATTACCATTTATATAGATTGTGTGTAAATTCTATATATGGTGTATATATAGTGTATATATATATATATATATATATATGTAGCGGATAGATAGGTAGATGATAGTGTGTACACAGATAATAGATAATGGAGATATCTATATCACATTCTCTTTATCCATTCACCCATTGATGGACACAGGTTCTTTCCATGTGAATAATGCTGCAATGCACGTTGGGGGGTGTTTTCATCTCTTTTGGATATATACCCAGAAGTGGGATTGCCGGATCTTATGGTAGTTATATTTTCAATTAAAAAAAAAATTATGTTTATTTTTGAGACAGAGAGAGACAGAGCATGAACGGGGGAGGGTCAGAGAGAAGGAGACACAGAATCTGAAGCAGGCTCCAGGCTCCGAGCTGTCAGCACAGAGCCCGACGTGGGGCTCGAAGTCACGGACTGTGAGATCGTGACCTGAGCCGAAGTCGGATGCTTCACCGACTGAGCCACCCAGGTGCCCCTCTGTTTTTAATTTTTTAAGGAACCTCTGTACTGTTTTCCATAATGACCACACCGATTTACATTCCAACCTACAGTGCATAATGGTTCCTTTTTCTCCAGAGCATTGCCAACAGTTGAATTTGTCTTTTTTGATGCTCACCATTCGAACAGGCATGAGGTGATAGCTCCATTGTGGTTCTGATTTACTTTTCCCAGATAATTAGTAACGGTGAGCAACCACGTACCTGTTGGCCACCTGGATCTCTTCTTCAGAAAAATGTCTATTCAACTCCTTTGTCCACTTTTCTTTAATGTTTTATTTTTATTTTTGAGAGACAGCATGAGCAGGGGAGGGGCAGAGAGCAAGGAAGACAGAGGATCTGAAGCGGGCTCGGTGCTGAGAGCAGCGAGCCCCGTGCAGGGCTCAAACTCATGAACTGTGAGGTCACCACCTGAACCGAAGTCAGGTGCTCAACCGACTGAGCCACCCAGGTGTCCTCTTTGCCCATTTTTAAATCTGATTGTTTTCTTACTATTGAGTTGTAGCAGTTCCTTACATATTTTGGACATTAACCCCTTATCAGGGAGATAGTTTGCAAACATTTTCTCCCATTCCCTAGGTTGCCTCATTTTGCTGATTGTTTCTTCTGTTGTACAGAAGCTTCTTAGTTTGCTCTAGTCCCACTTGTTTATTGTTGCATTTGTTGCCTGCTCTTTTGGTGTCATAGCCAAAAAAGCTTTGCTAAGACCAATGTTTGGGAGACTCTGAGCCTTCTTAGAGTCTTCTTTTCTCAAGAACGAATGTATCTCCTCTACCATGGTGCTATCGTGACAACTCTACCCTATGCACGGTGTGTGATGTCTTTCCACTCTGGCTGGTAGGAACACAAAATATTCTCAGCCCGATGGGACCTCTGGAAATTGTTCAGCCTGGTGCTTTACAGTGATTCTCTTTCCTGCGTCTGGCAGTTTCCTCTCATGCATGCACAGGAGTAATACGCCAAAGACTCAAGGGAACACCTCTGCAGATCTCTGGAGCTTTCTGCCTGCGGTTTTCTCCTCTCTGGCGCTCTCCTCCATGATTACCAGCTGCACTGGCCTCCCTCAATTTCGATCTTTGACTTTTCAGTTCAGGTCCCCCTCCCTCCGCGGGGTAGCTTGGAAACGCCTCCTGGCAATAAGTTGAGGGGATTGGAGGGATCATCTCGTTTATTTCTCTTCTCTTTGTGATAACAGTCCTGTGCTGCCTTGCTGTCCAGTCTGAAAGCAACTGAGTCATGTATTTTACCAAGGTTTCTAGTTGCTTAAAGTCAGGAGAGTAAATCTGATCCTTATTACCCTATCATGGATGGCTACGGCAATCTGTGACAAATTTCATGGGTTCTTGTTTCCGGCTGATCTTTTCAAGCTCTTCTTTGATTTCTCTAGGCATAGTAAACATATCTGTTTTACGGTCGATTGCAGATCATTCCAATTTCTCAGGCGTCTTTATTATTTTTCTATTGTTGCCTAACAAGTGACTACAAATTCGGTCACCTTAAAGCAACAACCCATTATTAGCTCACAGTTCGGTCAGAAATTCAGGCACAGTTCCGTGCTTGGGGTTTCTAGGCTAAGATCCAAGTTTGAGGCCGGCTGCGTTCTCACCTGCCTCTGACAGTCTTCCAAGTCAACCCTGTTTGTGGCATTGAGTTCATGGTTTCCTTGTTGACGGTCAGCTGGGGGAGGGGGGCGCTCTCAGTCCCTATATATATATAGTCTGCAGCCCTTCTCACAGGGCGTCTTGTCTAGACAACCCAAGATCACCTGCGGTCTGTTTTACTTCTTTTTACTTCTCCTTCAACATTACCCTGAGGATATAACCCTTTGGTATGCCAGGTCAGAGCGGGTGGTAATTTATTCAATCTTTCCGCCCTCGGAAGACCCTGGGATTTAATCAGGGGACCCAAGTTTTCTCTCTTCTCGTCTTCTTGCTGACCAACTTGGCTGTTCTGCTGCATGAGGGAGAGCACTGATGGGGTTCTGATCGCTATTTTCCAGTGTTCCATCAGTCTTACAATAAGCAGAAATTCCTTCCGGAGTCTAAAGTCCATTTAAAATCGACTGCACTGGAAAAATTATTTCTGTGGATCTACAGTTCTGCTGTCATACATGAGGGTATCTCAACTAGTCATTTTCACTCCAGGAAACCGGGCAAGGATTTCTAACAGATTGGGGGAGACCGTTTTGTGTTTTGTATTTCTCTCGGATCTCTGAAACAGAGGACACGTAACCCGACCCCCCCGATGCAGAAGGAAGGAATGTGGACGGGCAGAGACTACTTTGGCCCTGGTTTTCCAAATTGTGACCCTGAGGTCTTTTTTGGAAAGGGAGTATTACTAACAGCCCAAATAGAAGGCCCTGGAATCAGTTCTGCCCTCTTGGTCTGCAGGAATTTCAGACAGTTTGTAGCTGTTAACATGATTTTACCAAATCACCCTGAAAGTTTGATTACACCCATATAGAAATTAAGGTCAGTGAAAAAAAAAAAAAAACAAACCCACAACCGTACGTAGATCCCATTTCCAACATATCATGTGTCGACAAAACCAGTCTTTAAATTTTTCTAACGCAGCATTAAAATAGATGGACCGACACATCTACTTACATGTAGCTTTTCTAGGGATTAGGAAGAAAGGCTCTCTTAGAAGGTCCCTGCACTTTTCTCCTAATATAACCAGTTTTTTTTAGGTAGGCTTCATGCCTAGCGTGGAGCTCAATGCAGGGCTTGAACTCACAACCTTGAGATCAAGACCTGAGCTGAGATCGAGTCAGACATTTAACCGATTGAGCCACCCAGACACCCCATGCTTTTGAGATTTTTTTTTTAATGTTTGTTTATTTTTGAGACACAGAGAGACAGAGCATGAACGGGGGAGGGGCAGAGAGAGAGGGAGACACAGAATCTGGAGCAGGCTCCAGGCCCCGAGCTGTCAGCAAAGAGCCCAACGTGGCGCTCGAACTCATGAACCGTGAGATCATGACCTGAGCCAAAGTCGGAAGCTCAACCGACTGAGCCACCCAGGCGCCCCTTGAGATTTTATTTTTAAGTAATATCTACACCCAATGTGGCGCTCAAACTCACAACCCCAAGATCAAAAGCCAAATGCCCCACCGACTGAGCCAGCCAGGCACCCCTATAATTTGCTTTCACACCTCAAAATAAAACTTCTTTTGAATTGCATATTTGCTTTTAATTTCAATACCTCATATATGTTACTCTGCATATGCGTCATTAAGTCATGCAGCTTCGCGTTAAAAATGGACCAAATTTAAAAATGTGAAAATTATCATTCAAAAATAATGATGTAGCGCTAGAGAGGGGTTAGGATTCAGTTTTGTGTGCGTCTTTGAATTATTCTCAGCCAAAGTAACAAACCTGGAAAATCTCGAAAGCCAGATTCGGAATTTTTTTTTTTTTTTTTTTTTTTTGGTTTGAAGAAAGCTTAGAGATCATCTAAACTGAGTTTCTTATTTTACAGAAAAGAAAACTACGATTCATTAAAATTAAATATGTAACCCGGGATCACACAGCAGGGTCTTAAAATCACTCCTTCCAGTGCTCTTATGAGATAATTAAAGGCACGGTACACGGCCTGCGGAGGACAGCGTTGCGGTGGGCCAATCATAACAAAATCCTGTACTCATTTGTGGACTATTTTCTTTTTGTGAAATGAGAGGAATCGGAGTAGTGACTACTTCGGCTGTCCCTTAGCTATAAGTTTAGCTCCGATCTTTTTTTTCTTTTTTCAAAAGTCTACCCGATAATTGCATACAGTCACTACCCTTAGGGATGAGTCACTTTACACACAAGCAAATTTTTACTGAGATTAATTGATGCTAATCAAGGATAATGGACGGAGTATGAGCCATGATATCAGCTAATACAAATACACGGTCAAGTTAGAAGGGTAGGGGTACTTCCCCTAACTTCCCCTAATAAGGCAGTTTGTAAGGAAACGGCCCCCCTCGGCCCCTGTGCCACCACCGGAGACCTGTCAATCCCTCAAACTCCCTAGGTCCTATACTTCCTAAGCTTTGACAGTATCTAGCAGAAACTAAAAATGATTTTGTCATTCTTTCACAAAAATCTCCTCGCATCAACTGTCCTGTTAGGCACCTGAGCACCAGATAAAATCCCTGCTTCATAAAACCTGAGTGTTTGGCTTTGTCTCTAATGGAGATGAAACCAAAGAAAAAGACCATGGATTTCAGGCCCCGTCATGATTTCCCGCAAAATGACGTGAATATACTATCGTCATCCGACGTGGACCCCTCTCGCTGTCTCTTTGCGGGCTTCTGGAGAACGGTTACGAACAGACTTCCCTGGGAATGCTACGATTGTCTCATGGGGACTCGTTTTCCCATACAACCTCTGCTTTCCAGAATGTGCTTGTTGCCTCCAATTCTACAAGCCCTGCCCCTCCCCCCATTTCCTCCCCTCGCTCTCAACCTCAAAATGCAACAGTGACTTAAAACCAGCATGTAGTTCCATTTGAGTTCATCTTGAATGCACATGGCTCTTTTCAATGGACCCTCCAGCCCGTTATGCACATACAGTGGGAAGTCTTCACAAGAATGTATAATTTTGGTGTTTCATTTATACAAATAATATCGGGCTCTACATCGTATTCTTTTCATTTCCTTTTCTTTTCACTCGACCTTGTGTTATTGAAGTCTACACCAATCAATTTCATTTTGTTTTTACTGCCATAGGCTATTCATCCTTTGTAGGTACCTTACTTTGTGCAAACATTTAGGCGGCATCCAGTATTTTAATTTTACTAACACTGCTGCAGTGAATATACTCCTCCGTGGTTTTTTTCTTAATATTTTTCTTACTATTTATCTTTGAGACAGAGACAGAGACAGACAGAGAGAGAGAAGGCAGGGGAGGGGCAGAGAGAGAGGGAGACCGAGAATCCCAAGCAGGCTCCGCTGTCTGTGCAGAGCCCAAAGTGGGGCTCGAACCCACAAATCATGACCTGAGCTGAAATCAAGAGTCAGCCACTTAACTGACTGAGCCACCGAGGCGCCCCACCCCTACAACGTTTGGGTGCCTGTACAGTAATTTCTCTGGGCTCAATACTCGGGAGTGGAATTGCCGGGTCCCGGGAAATTCACGTTTCTGTTTTCATAAGAACTTCCGAATGACCTTTCATAATAGCTGCATCAGTTTATACTTTTATCAAACATACCTGAGGATCCTTTTTTTTTTTTTAATTTTTGAGAGAGAGAACGCACGCGTTCTCAGAGAGAGAGAGACAGAGGGACAGAGAGAGAGAGAGGGAGACGAAGGATCCATACCCGGCTCCAGGCTGACAGCAAAGAGCCCAACGAGGGGGGGGGCAGGGGGGGCTTGAGCCCCCAAACCACGAGATCCTGACCTGAGACAAAGTTGGCCACTTAACGCACCGAGCCACCCAGGCGCCCCTACCTGAGGATTCTTGATTATGTATATCCTTTCCAGCACTGGGCATTATCCATTTTTAAAAGTTTGGGCTGTGAGCATAAAGTCACATTATGTCGCTGGCTCATCCTGCGTATTTCTAATTACTAATGAAATCGATCATCTCCTCATACATTTTTAACTCATTCCTGCTGCCTTTCTGTGAACTACCGTTTTATAATCTTTACCCGGTTTTCTATTCTGCAGAGTCTATTCGTCTTGCTGACTTGCCCAAGCTTCATATGTACCTAGACCCAGTATTCCCAGTGAAGACAGCGCTCCTCCCAAGAGGGCAGTTTGGACAATGGTGGAGGCACGTTTAGTCGTCCCAGTGGTCGGAGGGCATCACTGGGCTTCAGTGAGCACATTTTAAGCACAAAGTAGTCCTGAACTTTCTTCGGGAATGCGAGTCCCTTTTATGCATATGATCGCCTAGGTTTGCTCATCATCGTGGAAAAGCAGGTAACCAATGGCAACAAGGCTCGAGAATTTGTGACTCCAATAAAATATGCCTTTATTTACGTGTATAGCCGATTCATTCCTAGTGATTCTCTATGTGCAAGTATCTCTCTTCTTCCTTATGTCTTCGAATGTACTTGGCCTTATTATTTACATTTTGAAACACATAACGATTATCATTTTATTTCTTCTGATAGGGCAATTGGGACACCGTAATAATTTTGTGTATAATATAGACAGATATTATATATTATAGATATTAGACATTATAGATAATCTTATCTGTGCATTTTATTTCAGGGGAATATAAGGTGGTGACAAACAATTTTTTAAAAGAGGACATTAGAGGGGCACCTGGGTGGCTCAGTTGGTTAAGCGTCTGACTCTTGGGTTTGGGCTCATGTGATGACTTCATGGCTCATGAGTTTGAGCCCCTCATCGGGCTCTGCTCTGATGGTATGGAGCCTGTCTGGGATGATCTCTCTCCCCTCTCCGCCTGCCCCTACCCCACTCTTGCTCTCTCTCTCAAATAAATAAAACTTAAGAAAATAAATTAAAAAAATACAATACAATACGATACAATATGGTAGGCAAGGCTCTTCCTTGGTCTTCTTTTTTAAAATCACCTTCGCTATTTTGGACTTCCACTTTTTCCTATACATTTTGGAGTCTGTATGCCCAATCACTCCCCAGAATACAGCAAGACTTTTGTTACAATTGCCTTAAAGCTGTAGCTCATTTTGGGTAGAAACACACATGAAAATGTGTTACGTATTTCTATGTATTCAAGTATTCTTCAAAGTCCTTTGTAAACATTTAAACTTTCTTCATTAGATTTTTTGCTTTTGTGATTAGATTAAGTTAGGGGTACTTTACAGTGGTGCCTACTATTAAAAATTGCATCTTATTTTCCATTGTATTTTCTAATTGGTTATTATTGATCTAGAGAAATGCTATTGATTTTGATGTTGACTTGTGTTAAGCAACCTTTTTGAGCTCTTCAGCTAGTTCTGATGGCTTGGGAATTCTCCTCTACTTCCTCTGTAAATGACAGGCTGGACTTAACTTCAAGGTGGGAAGGGTCGACCACCTCCTATACCACTTCTGGTAGAAAGAATCAGAAATATTTTGGCCAACAGCTGTAAGGACTACCCTATTTGACGATGAATAGGAGATAATATATACCTTCCATGAGCCCTAAGTTCATTACTCCTACCCACAAATAACTGCAAACAGGCAGAACGTAATAAATGCCAAAGAGAGATGCAAGAAAGTACTGTGGGACTTTAGAGGATGAAGAGATCTATTTGGCCATGGTGGCCTAAGAGCACATCATTCCCTTCTATAAAGATATTCCCTTTAACTTCCACTTTGTGGGACCAAACGAATCGTGATGGGGACCACATCCGTTATCTAGATACGAACTTCAGATGCCTCACACTGTACACAAGCCCAAAGATTTCCAGGTACGCTGTATAGACAAGGTAAAAATAAACGTGAGATGGGGTTACAAGATTCATGAGCCATTGGGCTCAATCTAGGATATATATTCAACTGCCGTTACTGTGATGGTTTTTTGGAGTCTCCATCTATTTCAAATTTTCTTCCAAAGATGTGGACTCATATCTGAAATGTTTCCTACCAACACCGACAAAGTGAAAGTGACCCTCACTGTAAACTTTTCAGGGATGGTCGTTAGACCTTGAGCATCAAAACTGATTACACTTTGAAGCTTTCTATTTGCAGTACAAGTTCGCTGAATTACTGCTCAACTTCTATTAATCATGCTCTGAGAACTTCTCAGTGGATTGGAATTATGGCATGTTTTATTTATTCATTTATCAATGATGGGGCTATTAGAATGTCAATTCCAAGCCTCATTATACGTGTAGCTTCTTAGATGGTTTTGCTTTTGTATCTGTGGATGTATAATTCTTTCATTATCGTGTAACCCTTGATAATCCTTAGCTGAGCTCCCAGCCAAGTCCTGCTCCCCAGTTCTGATTGAGACCAGTTTACTTCGTTCAAATGACCCCGACCAGACTTGAGTGTGCCTGGGGTTCGCAGCCCCTGGAATGCCCAGTCCCAGTGTCTGCCTCCGTAATGTGAGCTCTACGTGCCCAGGTTCGCCTGTGACACTCTCGAATGCATATTCTTCTCAGTACTATTTGTCTGTGCATACGGTCCTCACAGAGAGATGCTCCAAGAAGACTTCCTAGGAATTTCTACAGCCATTCTATTTGGCTGTGGGAAAGCTGCTGTTTATTAGATCTTTATGTAATTTAGAGAAAGTGAGAAGAGATTTAAAGGCGTAAAGGAGCATGCTGGGGACAGCTGAGAGAAATCGTAATTACTTTGCACTGGCAACAGTTTTGTTGTTCTCCAATTCCATGAACCGCCTTTATACCATGGGTTAATGGTTATAGAAAATTAAAATTAGCACTACTGTGGTTTCATTTTCTCCACTCATTCTTCGTTGGCGACCTCCCTTCTTTGACTGAGCAAACAGAAGCCATCAGAAGAAATTTACACATCCTCCTACCATCAGATCTGCTAACCCAGACCCATGGTACACACACTGTGCCTCGTCCTTTCTAACAGCACCCTTTCCAACTTAGCACCAGGTCCCCGTGCAAGGGTTACAACTGGCATCCCTCTCCACGGTGTCACTAAATGCAGAGAGTGATCTATGACAAACAGAAAAAACAAACACGCTATAAAATCTCCCTGTTTAAAAACAAACAACCCTTCTTAGACTATACAGCCACCCTCCACACTCCTCCACCCCTGTATTAGTTATCCATTGCTGCGTGACAAATTCCCCGAAACTTGGCAGCCGGAAACAACACACATTATCTCACGGTTCACCTGGATCAGGAAGTCGGGACAACTTGGTTGGTGGCCGCAGCTCAGACTCCCTCCTCGGGCTGCAGTCCAGCTGCCGGCCAGGGCTGCGGTCCCATCGCCAATGGAGCTGAAGGCTTCACTTCCAAGTTTGCTCGCCAAGTTGGTGGTAGGCCTTCGCTTCTCGTGGGCTATTGGACCGCGGTCCTTCGTGCCTTGCCACGCCACTTAGGTCCGCTCCGGGGTTGCAATGGCAGCTTGCTTCTCCCAGCGCCAGTGTTCAGAGAGACAGAGAAAGAGAAAAAGCCCGGAAAGAAGCGAGTCTTTATGTAAATTAATCTTCCAGAAGTGACACCCTATCACTTCTGCCGCATTCTATTCTTAGGAGTGAGTCACTAAATCCAGCCGGAATTCAAGGGGAGACTGACTAGCACACTCCCCTCAAAGGTGTAGCCTAGACTTACTATCTTCATTTGCTCACTTCCCACACCTAGAAGGCTTCTATCTCCTCCGCCCAGTTGAAGCAACAGTCACCTTGCCAAATCTGAGGATCCGTTCTCAGTCCTTACTGTTAAGGCTTTATCAACATTTCACAGTTAATCACATCCTCCTTCTTGAAACACTTTCTCCACTTGGCTTTTAGGACTCCATAGTCCCTTGGATCTCCGGATACCCCACTGGCTTGTTTCCTTTCCAACCTCCTTTGTTGGTTTCGCCTCCTCTTTAATCTCTAAACAAGGAAGCCCACAGGGGATTTGGTCCGAGGCTTTCTCCTTCAGATTGCATCATCCAGACTCTTGTCTCGTAAGCATCTAAATATCTAAATATCTAAATATCTAAATATCTAAGATATTAAAACGGCCCGAACAAAACCCCGGATTTCTACCCACATGACCGATTTCCCCAACGTTCCTCGTCCCACTGAAGGGCGCCACCCGAAGCCGTATCGCTTAGGTAAAGATCCTAAGCGTCTTCGTGGTTGATCTCTTGCTTCACAGCCAGATTCAGTGTGCCCCACCTTCAAATGTATCCCAAACTCAAGCCCTACTGAGCAGCCGCACTGCTAGCATTTTGGTGCAACAGAGCGAAACCCGTGAAATTCAAGCAGTGCTTGGGATGAAATTTATGGCTATAAACGCCTAGTTTCTCTGTGTGGATATTCTCCATCTGGTGATACATGGGTCTCCCGGCTTCCTGGTGTTCTTTGTCCACACTTGCTTTCAGATCATATTTAAGATAGTGGATTTAAAATCCCCTGAACTGCAACATCTCTGCTTCTTCAGGGGAAGTTTCCATTGACTACTTCCCCGCCTACTTGCGAAGCATATTTTCTTGTTTCTTTGCAGAGCTCATGACTTTGTGTTGACATCTGGGCATTTTATATAAGATAACGTGTCGATGCCAGAAATCAGATTCCTCCTTATTTTTGCTGTCTGTCGTCTACTTTTTTAGTCACTTTCCCAAACCAATTCTCTGAAGGTTTGTGTCCATTATTGGTAAATTCTTTGTTGTGTGTGGCCACCGAAGTCTCTGCTGAGATTATTGGTCAACTAACGACTACCACAGAGACTTCCTAAACGCTGGAACTAAAAGTCTCCCAGGGTTAGCCAAGGGTCTCTGCTTTCCTGTTCATGCACTCAAGACGCCTGAAGTTCAACTCAAGGCGACAGCTCAGGGCGCTCTCAGGTCTGTCCTGAGTATTCACAAAAGCATAGGAACGCACACTTCCCTACACACGTGCACGGGCTTCCAGATTTTCAGGAATATGTCAGAGTTCTTCAAAGTCCCCGAAGGACATCTTATTCCCAAGCTTTTTGGTCGGCCTGTTGTTTGCTCTGTCACCAACTGCCCCAAACAGCTATAATTTTAAACAACTGCTATAATTGTTTTCAACAAATCCCTTCAAGAAAAGATAGCATTGGGGGATTTTTGTGTTAGGTCACATAAACACAGGCCTCAGGAATGGCATCTTCCAGGGTGTTTTATGCTGGTCTCAGCCTACGGACGGTAATGCCATGGGCTACAAACCCTTGACCCTTCCAACAGACATCTCCTTCCAAATCAGTGTCAGGACTGACCCTTGTGGTTCTTACTATTACAAGAGTCCCTTCAACAACAACCATCAGGAAACTTTGAAATATAGAGGTTTATTGCTTAGAAGAGTAGGAAATCACACAGCACACCTGAGGCCACATAGCCAGATGGGGGCAGGGGGAGAGAAAGAGACTGAGGGAACAAATGGGCTGGGGCTCTGTTTTTATTGGGGTCAGAGGTGAAAGCGTAGGGTTTCACGGGCTCATTTCTTACTGGTGCATTTAAAACATAAGAGCAGGAATTTAAAGAGCGGGGGTGTGTGTGGGGGGGACAAGTGGCCCAAATGGTCCGGTATTGAAATCAACCAAGAGCCCTAAACCAAAGGAGCCTCAGTGCAGGGAGGTGGCCTGGGTCTTTACCTAGTCACTTGGCCGACAACGTGTCTATCCCAGATAGCCATCTTGGAAGTGGATGCCGAGGCAATCAAAGCTTAAGTCAACCACTTGCGTTAACAAAACAGAAAAAAAATAGAAAACAAAAAAACCCCACAAGTGTCAGGGCTTGCCCTCTACAGAGAACCCCAGATTAAACCATGACGGGAATGGGGCTGTCCTCCTCAATGGCGGCAGGTTGTGTCGGCTTTTCAGGCTACTGTAGAGCAGGGAAGCGGGATTGAGGAACAGGGCAAATCGAACCGCCACAAAACTCTCCGTCCTCACCAAGATTCAGTTATTTTTCTTGAATAAACGTTCCCAGATTGTTCCAAACCTTCGGTGAATGTCCAGAGGTCTGAAAAAATGGATTCTGACAATTTTTGCCGGTGTTTTCATTGCGTTTATGGAAGAGAGGGGTCTCAAAGTTCTTTCCTTCACTATTCCCGGCGATGTCACCGAATCGCTGTTATTTTGACTAGAATGTTCCTTCTGTGAATCTTTGCATAGCTGGCTACCTCACTTCAGTCAGATCTTTGCTAACAGTGCAACTCCTCAGGGTGACCTTTTTTCACCCACTCTTTCTAAAACACCCCCATCAGCCTTACCCAGTTACAATGTCCTCACAGCACCTGGCATTATGCTATATATTTAATCATTGTCTTTCCCTCTAGAGAGTCACTCAGGAAGAATGTGGACTTTGTAAAGTTGGTTTACACTTTTAACTCCTTCATATGGCACTTTTTGGCACATAGTATAAGCTTAATAATTGTGGAACAAATAAATAAATTGAGCTATTTCTTTAATTGCTCCGTAAAATAAAATATCTGGCTTGGGGCACCCTGGGTGACTCAGTAGGTTAAGCGTCTGACTCTTGGTTTTGGCTCAGGTCATGATCTCAGGGTTTGCGGGTTCGAGCCCCGCGTTGGGCTCTGTGCTGACAGTGCGGAGCCTGCTTGGGATTCTCGCTCTCTTTCTCTCTCTGCCCCTCCCCCACTAGTGCACACACTCTCTCAAAATAAATGAATGAAACATTAAAAATAAAGCAAAATATCTGCCTCAACATACTCTATGTTTAATAAATATTCATTGTTTTGTATAAATGTTAATGTAGCAAATACTAATTAAAATACGGAAAATCTAGAAACATATAGAAAGAAAATAATAATTACGCATAGATATTCTTATGGACATTTTGTTATATATCATACCAATTTCTTTTCCAGAATGAGATTTTTTTTTTACCTGAACCCATATCTATATGTGAATGAACCATAATTTAACCATTTTTTTTTAATTGATGGACATTGAAGTTGCCTCTGATTTTTTTTTTAAGTGTGATGAACACCTTTGTAGAAAGTTTTTCATTTTTCGGTCTGTTTCCTAAGATTCATCCTACAATTAAATTTTCTGGTCATAGAGGGGTACCTGGCTCGTTCTGTCAGGAGAGCGTGCAACTATTGATGTCAGGGTCATGAGTTCAAGCCCCACACTGAGCATAGTTAGAGCTTTTAAACAAATAAATACAGTTTCTGGTCATGGAATAGACAAAATGGCAAATAATTTTTATACGTGTTACTAAATTTCCCTCAAGACATGATTTTGTTAACTTATACCCTGATCAGCAGTGTTGGGGCTTTCCTATCCCCTCACAGCTTGCTTTCTTTCTTTCTTTCTTTTAAAGATTTTTTATTTTAAAGTAATCTCCACAGCCAACCTCAGTGAGGCTCAAACTCACAACCCCAAGATCAAGAGTCACATACTCTACCAACTGAGCCAGCCAAACACCCCTCCCTCAGAGCTTTCTAACCTTGAATACTTTTATATTTACTTTGTCATTTCTTAGGCCAATAAAAAGCAATGTTTTATCTTAATATCCATTTCTTCAAACACTAATAAAGCTGTGCAGTTTTCGATGTTTATTGAAAATGTTCATTTTGAATTTATGGTTACTCACCCTTTGACTTTTAATCCTTTTTTATTATTCACATTTTCCTTATTGATAAGGGAGTACTCTATTAAGCATACATTATTGAATATGTAAGCTCTTGTCTCCTCCTTTGTATTTTGTTTTCCTCCTTTCTATTTCAATGTAAATTTTAATGTTTTTATTTTTTTAATTTTTTTAACATTTTTATTATTTTTGAGAGGCGGGGGTGGGGGTGGGGAGCAGGGGCAGAGAGAGAGGGAGACACAGAATCTGAAGCAGGCTCCAGGCTCTGAGCTGTCAGCACAGAGCCCAACCCGGGGCTTGAACCCACCAACTGTGAGATCATGACCTGAGCTGAAGTCAGAAGCTTAACCGACTAAGCCACCCAAGTGCCCCTAATGTTTTTATTTCTAATGCTGCCAAATGCCACAATTTTATTTGTGTAAAAATGAAATGTTACCTGTGTTTAATTATTGATATTTTCTGGCTATTGTGAATAGGATTTTTGTTCTTTATATTTTTGAAATAATAATATTGGTATATTAAAAAAAGGCTTTGATATTTAATTTTAGGAAATCTACTTCTTTATTCTAGAGGGCATTATTTCTGACGTCTGTTTAAGAGAAGCTAAGGAGGGACGGCGGCTGGGTGGCTCGGTCGGTTAAGCGTCCGACTTCGGCTCAGGTCATGATCTCACGGTCCGTGGGTTCGAGCCCCGCATAGGGCTCTGTGCTGACAGCTGGGAGCCTGGAGCCTGCTTCGGATTCTGTGTCTCCCTCTCTCTCGGCCCCTCCCCTGCTCTCACTCTTTCTCTCCAAAATAAATAAACTCTAAAAAAAAAACAAAAGAAAAAAGAGGAAAAGCTAAGGAAATATAAAAACACTCATTACGGAAAAAGTAAGCAGCAGAACATAGCCCATCAGTGATGGATCTGTCTCCCAGGCAGAGTCCCAAACTATAATACGGTCACAACGAGCATGTCATTAAAGGAAATACAGAGTATTTGCCAGACGGCCCGTGTACTTTTCTGAAGATGGCAAGTTCTGGCTGCAACATTTACTAAAAGCAACTGTAACAGCTCTGGGTTGAAAATACTCCCCCTCCTCCAAATCTGTAGCTACTCTATTCCTGGCCAACACATAAAACTCACATTCTTATCTTGCAAAAATATAATCACCATATACCCTTCACTAATGGTTTGCCCAATGCTGTTTCTTTCCTTTCTAATATTTTCTCACCATCACTGTTCTGTTTTCTGCCTCTCTCCACTCCCATTTTTTCTTGAACTGTCACTTATTTCAAGTTCTTCCTCATGTTGGCTGTCACTCTTAAAATCAATCCACCTTTACTTTTCTAAACTATTTGTTAGTTTGTTCTCTTTCTCTCCCTGTAGATTGTGATGTCCCTTAAAAATAATGATTCATAAAAAAAAAAAAAATGATGATTCATTTATTCCTTCATCCAACACACCTTTATTCGGTACTTAATCTATGCCAGACACGGTCCCTCACATTGGGGATATGTCCCCAACTACAGAACAAGCCAGACGATAACCCTACCCTTACGGCAGAAAAGAGATGATGATCAAACAAAACCTTCTACAATGCATCAGGTGGTGATAAGTGTTATGAAGGAAAATCAAGCAGGGCAAGAGGATATTGAGCGATGATGGCAGGGAGGGGTTGCAATTTTAAGCAGGGTGGTTTCAGGGAGGATGGTCTGATAAAGCAACATTTACCGAAAGACGTGAAAATGGGCACGTGGGTGGCTCAGTCGATCAAATGTCTGACTCTTGCTTTCGGCTCAGGTTCGTGAATTCAAGCCCTGCGTGGAGCCCCGCATCAGGCTCCACGTTGGCAGCGTGGAAACTGCTTGGGATTCTGTCTCTCCCTCTCTCTCCCTCCCCCCCCCCCACCTCTCTCTCTCTCTCTCTCTTTTTCTCTCTCTTTCAAAATAAACATTTAAAAAAAAAAAGAAGAGACTCGAAAGAAGTTAGGGGGTAAGCCATGAAAAGATTTTCATCTGGGTAAACAATGTTCCAGACAGAGAGAACAGCACATGAAAAGCGTTGCCCTGCGTCAGAAATGAGTGGAATTTTCAAGAAACAATTAGAAGGCCAGTGTACCTGGTATGGAGTGAGCATGAGGGAGGATTAGGTGAGGTCAGAGACGTGGTGAGGGGGTAGGAGGTGTATATGACCTTGTCAGATTTGCACTTTCCCTCTGAGCAAGGTGGGAAACCATAGAATAATTTTAATGAAAAGGGTGACATGATCCGACTTAAATTTTGTAGTGATCACTTGGGCTCCTAGATGAAGAATAGGCTGATGGGGGAGGGGATGGAAGCCTGGAAACTAGCAGAGAAAAATAATAGTTACTCATGGGCAGGATTTAAAAAAAATTTTTTTTTAATGTTTATTTATTTTTGAGAGAGAGAGAGAGAGAGACAGAGTATGAGTGGGGGAGGAGCAGAGAGAGAGAGAGAGAGAGAGAGAGAGAGAGGGAGACACAGAATCCGAAGCAGGCTCCAGGCTCCGAGCTGTCAGTACAGAACCCAACGTGGGGCTCGAACCCACGAACCGTGAGATCGTGACCTGAGCCCAAGTCAGACGCTTCACCGACTGAGCCACCCAGGCGTCCTGGGCGGGGTTTAAATTATGAGAAAAAGGGTCTCGACAGTAGGGTGAAGTATTTCTCTGTTTGGGGACTGAATGGCTAGGTTAATGCAGATGGGGAATTTGGGGAAAAGATCGGATTTGGGGTGGAAAAGGAATGGAGAGTTCTCCCTTGTACACATTAAGCTTGAGTTTTCAAGTAAACAGCCAAGTGGAGATGCATGTTGCCAGTTGAAACTACGAATAATAAGTTCAGGGGCATGTCTGGACTAGAGAGGACAGTTTGGGATTCCTCTGTTTGTAGCTGTAATTTAAAGCCATTGGGTCGGAGGAGATCACCAAACAGTTTTGAATATGAAGACAAGATCTGAGCTCTGGGGCATGCTTCAACGTGTGTGTCAAGAAAAATGGGGAAGACCCAGGAATGGAGACAGAAAGGAGTGGCCCGTGACGACCAAGAAAGACAACCCACTGGTGTCACGGGAGCCACACTAAGAGAGGATTTCCAGGAGGGATTGGCAACGTTCTAAAATTCATATCTCATTTATTTATTATTGCATTGTCTAGAAATTCCAACACTAATAATATTAAGAGTTCAAATCCATTAAGTACTGGGGCGCCTGGGTGGCTCGGTCGGTAGAGCGGCTGACTTCGACTCTGGTCATGATCTTGTGGTTTGTGGGTTCAGGTCCCACGTCAGGCTCTGTGCTGACAGCCTGGAGCCTGGAGCCTGCTTCGGATTCTGTGTCTCCGTCTCCCTCTGCCTCTCTCTCTCTCAAAAATAAATAAACATTAAAAATTTAAAAAAAAATAATAAAATAAAATAAAATAAAATCCATTAAATACTTAGTAAGAATTAGACACACATTAAGCACTTTACATGCATTAGACAATGTATTTCCTATATTAATCATAGGAGGAGGCATAAATTATCATCCTCATTTTCTTCTTCTTTTTCTTAATGTTTATTTTTGAGAGAGAGAAGTCAGACACTTAAGGACTGAGCCACCCAGGCACCCCTCATCCTCATTTTCGAATGCAAATCTGAGGGCCAGTTTGCTTGCTTCAAGTTTCACAGCTTGTAAGTCTTGGATTTGTATTTGAACCCAGGAAGTCAGAAGTCAAAATCTGTGTTCTTAAACACCATGCCATTTTGCCAAAGTAGTGTTAATTGTTAGTGATTTTTTTAATGTTTATTTATTTTTGAGAGAGAGAGAGTGAGTGTAGAGGAGAGGCAGAGACAGAGGGAGACAAAGGATCGGAAGCAGGCTCTGCGCTGAGAGCAAGGAGCCTGATGAGGGGCTGGAACCCATGAACTGTGAGATCACGACCTGAGCTGAAGTCCGACGCTTAACCAACTGAGCCACCAGGCGCCCCGATTATTAGTGATGTTAATAATCATTATTGGCTTTGAAATACCTTTTACATTTATGCACTGAGTATGATACTGGCTGTCGGCACATTCATAGATTAGATGATAGAGAGGTAGACAGACATATTGACATAACCATGCTATGAAAATGTAAGAAAATGGCCCACTTCTAATTTATAGTAAGAAGTTTTGTTAGGAATAAATGCTGAAATTTTTAAAAACCGATTCGGGGCCTTTGGGAATAAATATTGACCAGATTATTTTTTTTTAATTTTTTTTAACGTTTATTTATTTTTGAGACAGAGAGAGACAGAGCATGAACGGGGGAGGGGCAGAGAGAGAGGGAGACACAGAATCGGAAGCAGGCTCCAGGCTCTGAGCCATCAGCCCAGAGCCCGACGCGGGGCTCGAACTCACGGACCGCGAGATCGTGACCTGAGCTGAAGTCGGACGCTTAACCGACTGAGCTACCCAGGCGCCCCTTGACCAGATTATTTTAAAATGTATATGGAAATTCAAAGGACCTAGAATAAGAAACAATTTTCAAAGAGAATGAAGTTAGAGAACTTCATCAGATTTTAAGACTTACTGTAAAGCTACACTCATCAAGACAGTGTGGTATTGGGATAAGGATATAGACATTTAGGTCAATGGGATAAAACAATCCAGAAACAGACCTATACATCTACGATCAGTTGATTTTTGACAAAGGTGCAAAGGCAATCCAGAGGAAGGATAGTCTTTTAAACCATTTATACTGAAACAGTTGGATGCAAAAGAACCTGATGCTTTTTTCGTACCGTACACAAAAATTAACTTGAACCACACCGTAGACCTAAATCTAAGATCTAAAACTATAAAACGTACAGAGTAAGACAGAGGAGAAAATCATTCCGACCTTAGGTTTGGTAAAGATCTCTTAAAGGGGACACAAAGGGCATGAAAAGAGAATTTGGAAAACTGGATTTCAAAATGAAAAAGTATTGCCCTTCCAAATACACGGTTAATAAAATGAACACGTAATCCTCAGATCTGGAGAAATGGTTGTAAAACATACTGATAAAAATCTTACATACACAATCTTCAAAGAACTCTGTCACTTACAGCTCTACAAGGCAGCCCTACAGTGAGGTACACAGCCAAATAAAAATGAACAAAAGAGGCGATCCGACCCTTCACAAAAGAAGGTATGCGGATGGCCGGTAAGGACACGAAAAGATGCTCAGCATCATCAGTCATCAAGAAAAGGGCAATAAAAACCACAAGGAGATAGTACCATGTACCCTTAGAATGGCCAACATTTACAAAAAGATAGTCAATGATGACTGGAAAAGCACACATTTTTGGTGTGGACATAAAGTGCTATAACCACTTTGGAAGAGAATTTAGGAATTTCTTATTAAGCAATAAGACTGAATCATGACTTATCATGTCCCAGCAATCACACACCTCCATTTGTATCCAAGAGAAATAAAACCACGTGTGAATGTCCCATAGCAGCTTTGTCAGTAATAGCTAAGAACTATATAAGCAACTCAAATGTCCGTCAACTCATCAATGCAATGGAATACTATTAGCAATAAAAAGGAATAAACTACTGACCTATGATATATCATAGATGAACCTCAAAAACCTCGGGCCAGACCCAAAGAACATATAGTGGATTATTCCATTTATATAAGACTATAGAAACGACAGCATAATCGACGGTGACAGAACAGATCGGAAGGTACCTGGAGCTATTGCTACACATATGGGCTGAGGAGGGTTGACAGTGATGGGACCATGACGGGACCTTGAGGACACAAAGACACCTTTGGGGATAATAGAAAAGTTCTTTATCTTGATTGTGGTGGTGGTTACAGGAGTGTATCAATTTGTCAAAACTCGAAAAAAAAAATCGCATGCTTAAAGTTGTATTCTATTGTAGGTTTATAAAAAAGACAACAAGGGGCGCCTGGGTGGCTCAGTCAGGTAAGCTTCCAACTCTCGATTTCAGCTCAGGTCGTGGTCTTGGAGGTCATGGGATCAAGCCCTATGTCGGGCTCTGTGCTAACAATGCCAAGCCTGCTTGGGATTCTGTCTCCCTCTAAGTAAATAAACATACATACATACATACGTACATAAGACAAAATGTTTTGTCATCCATGGTGGTAATCTTATGGCTTTTCCTCTCAATTATCAATGTAAGAAATTTATTAATACATTTCCTAATATTTAACTTCCTTGCATTTCTGAAGTAAAACACACTTCATATTGACATATTATTCATTGCCTATCTTGCTAGATTTCAGTGTGTAGGGTTGCATTCAAGGTATTTGCATCTATTTTCATAAAATTGGTCAGTGATTTGGGTTTCCTCTTATTTGCTGGATCTTAATGTCATGGTCAGTACACTGTGAATAGAGTTGGAAGCATTTTTAGAACAGTCTCATGCTAAGAATACACCTTTACTGGTTTACATAACTGGAAAGTGCAATGATACCAGTTTTAGGCAATACGGTAGTCAGAGATACAAACGATGTCATCAATTTTCTGTTGTTCTTAATTCTACTTTACTTTTGGTTGGCTTACCTTCAGGCTGATCCATTTGGTGACCAAGATGGCCCCCAGAACTTCTAGCTACACATCGTCATAGCTACTGATCCCAGCAAATGAGCATTTATTGCCGTACGACTTCAGGAAAAGTCCCATGGAAGATTGTGATTGCCTCGGCATGGGACATGTGCCCATCCTTAAACCAATTGTATTGGGCCAGAAAATGGTATGCCAGGTCCGGGCCTGAGCCACATGCTCACTCGTGTAGTGGTCCAAGGAAAGCTCAATCCCATTAGAAGCACATAAAATAGGCTCCCAAATGGAACAAATGGTTCTGTTACCAGAAAAAGGGGGATGGGGGGGTGGGAAATGTGCTAAGAACTCCAACACCGTAGAAATTACACAATCTTCCAAGTACACTTGTGCTTCTTACCTCTCTCGCCCTTTTACTCCCTGGTGGTTTTTCACAGTCTGGTATCAGAGATCAAGTTCATTACTATCGAGTTAGAGGTGTTTCTTTTCTGAGAATTATTTACATGGAGATGATCTTTTACAACTTTATGTAACCTGCTTATTGAATGACCTGGGCTCCGTAGCGACCAGAAGCAGCTCTTTGCCTGTTTCTTTTTTTTTTTTTTTTAATTTTTTTTAACGTTCATTTATTTTTGAGAGAGAGTAGAGAGAGTGAGGGGGGTGGGGCGCAGAGAATGGGAGACACAGAAACCGAAGCAGGTTCCAGGCTCTGCGTTGTCAGCACAGAGCCCGACGCGGGGCTCAAACCCGTGAACTGCGAGATCATGACCTGAGCCGAAGTCGGTCATGACTGAGCCACCCAGGCGCCCGACTTAACCGACTGAGCCACCCAGGCGCCCTGCTCTTGGCCTGTTTCTTGCCACCTCCTATTAAACTTGCTCTCTCGGTGTATGACTCTGTCTCCTTAGATAAAATATTGGGCATGTTCTCGATCTCTTCTGTTCATCTTCAGGCAACAGAAAAGTCGTCCAGTGACTCTCAGGTAACGAAGAGTACAGTTCAGTATAATATCGACGTCACACGTCACGTTCTCCCAACAATTCTCTTGAAGTGGCCCTGACGTGGCTTCGGGTGGGGGGAAATAGCTTCCTCTCCACCCCCAGGAGTCCCCATGAGGGATTATATACATCACACCAAAACTCTAAATGGGTCACAGTCTTCAACTTCTCAAAGAATTCTTGGCCTTTGCGTATATTACTTGGAGATGAATGATGGACACACGGTGGCAGATCCAGTTGGGGGACGCACCTTTTGCATGTCCTAATAGGTGGCTTAGCTCCTCCCTTTAGGGTGCAGAGGTTTCACGACCCCCGATTACTCTCAGCCTTTGGAGTTCTTGCAAACATCTGGATACTGCAGGACGTGTCTCATTAAACAATCAGCCGCAGGAGACTCAAGTTATTTCAAGTTAAATCTGCATTTAACTGGTTTCAGAAGTCACACGTTCCATTTTTGGGTTCTTCATTTTCATATATAGGACTTTTGGCTGATGAATGTCATTGAATATATTTATATATGCATACATATATATAACAGAAAAGATATTTTGGTCATTCTCCCAGTTATGCAAAGCCTCAGAAAACACATCCATAATACCCTACCTGAGCAGATACTATTTAGCTTACAACATCTCCCTCAACACCATTTCCCAAAACACATTTTGGGAATGTAGATTACAGATTATTATTATTACATGAAAAAAGGGGGTTTTGATAAGTCTTTCTCAGACCCACAGACAAATGTGAGTAGACTGTCCTTCTGTACACTTACTACCAGTGTGCAATTCAAGAGAATGGGCAGATACATCTATTCAAGGTACCCGCTGGTGATGGAGCAGGGTATGGAAAGGAAGTTGGTGCTTTGGAAGGTTCCAGAAAGAGAGTACCGTGTGTGTGTGTGTGTGTGTGTGTCTGTCTGTCTCTGATAACTTCCTTCTGTTTGGTTTGGTAAAGCCACTGAGCTACGGGATGGCTTTTTGTATTTAGATGTCTCTTAGCTGAGCCTCCATTACAGCTCTTTGATGGTTCGGTCTGGCCTCCTTCCCGGGGGCCATCTGTACAGCTGGCGCTCTGCTTCTGGGAGCTCTGTGCATCCTGGGGCCTTCCGCGGGAGCTGCTTGTTGATATTATGGCTCTTTATTTGCACAAGGGGCTCCGGAAGGCTCCTTTCCCATCTTGCCCTAAGGGTGGCTCATCCCTGCCTGCATCCCTGGCCCTTCCCAATGAGGCGGTGATTAGCGCCATCATTTTCTGATGCCTTTTCACAAGAGAGGGGAGACTGGGATCTGCGCCTTTCTTCAATGGGCTGCCGTGTTCGTTATATTTAGAAGAAATCCCTTGAAATTTCTTGTATGGAAATAGCACTCCTACCTGCTGCCCAGAGATGAAAACAGGTACCCAGCCATCCTTTGAATTCCTTTGCTCATTCCGCGGGTGGATATCTGGGAGGAGGCAGACACTTCTAGTCATGCCCCATCTTATGTAGAGTTCCAGAAATTCACTTTAGACATATGAAGATACATAAACATTCAGAAGCAAATTAAATATCTCAGCACTAAATGCAAATGTCCTGCTAAATGGCACTTGACATTGAATCAAGTGCATGTCAGTCCAATCAGTGATGTAATACACTACGAAGGGGCCTGGAGGCTCACTTATGAAGTTTGCGACCAAGGGCAAGGGAATGAAAATTTCAATTTCTCCATTTTTTTTTTTTTTTGGTGTGCAAAAATAAACGTTTGGAGGAGAATATAGTTAACCGAAACGATACAGAAGAGTAAACTATCCAATGTCCGTACTATGAACTTCAGGATTAAACGAACAGAAGAGGGCATGTTTTTGTTTGCTTTTTTTTTTTTTAAGTTTCTTTATTTATCTTGAGAGGGTGCATGTGTGCGTACGCCAATGGGGGGTGGGCAGAGCGAGAGGGAGAGAGAGGATCCCAAGCAGGCTCCATACGCAGGGCTCGATCTCGGGAACCGTGAAATTGTGACCTGAGCCGAAATCAAGAGTCTGACTCTTCAACCAACTAAACCACCCAGGTGCCGCCAGTTTTTTTAAAGGAAGCTCTACACCCTAAGTGGGGCTTGAACTCATGAATCCGAGATCAAGAGTCACCTGCCGCACCGACTGCACCAGCCAGGTACCCCTAGAGGGCATGTTTTCAAGGCCTGAGATAGCAGATAATAAACGAAGATTCTTTCTAGCTCTGATATTCTACTATATCATCTGTTTCAACGTGTGATAAGCCATGTCTTGAAATTACCACTCTCATACAAAATGGCCTTCTGCGTTCCCCAGAAATACATGCATTTAATACATATGCAACTGCTTATATACACATATCATTTGCACACACACATACATATTGGTTATTGATTTTTAATCTGGCGATTTTTGAATTTTAAATACATTTCTTATTCTACATTTTTCGAATTTTCTACAGGGCCATTCTTTGGGGGTTGCCACACCCAATTCCAACATGGTGGTGGTGGGGGGGGGGGTAGTTCCTCCCACACCTCAGTTCTGACACTATCCACCCAGAGCTACATCAGATTCCGCAGGTTAAGGGTTCAGTCCCCCACGACTGCCCTCGCCCCCCCCCCCAACGTCAGACACCAGCCACGGGCCTCAGGCTCCTACCTGTGCTTCTGACCCACAGGCTGCAGCGAGCGGGTCCCACCACCCCCAACTCAGGTTCTTTTCATTTGCTAGAGCGACTCCCGGAGCTCAGGGGAACACTTACCTTGGCCAGTGAAAGTGATGACACAGGACGCCAGTCGACAGCCAGACTGAAGAGCTGCAGAGGGCGAGGTGTGGGGAAAGGTGCAGGGGGGGGGGGGGGGGGGGCGGCCACGCCACACCAGTTGCGCCACTCTCCCCAACCTCCAGGCGTTCGCCAACCAAGACGCTCTCGGAACCCTCTCCTTTTGGGGCTTTTAACAGAGGCTTCATTGCATAATCGTGAGAAAGTCATTGGTCGTTGGGTAACTCAACGTCCCGCCCCTCTCCCCGCCCCTCAGGTGGGGGTGGGGGGTGGGACTAAAAGTTCCTCTAATCGTTAAGTAGGCCTTCCTGGCAACCAGCCCCTGCCCTCGGGTGGGGTCCAGAACATCTCCTCCACGTAACCAAAGACACCTTTTTCACCCCGATCACGGGAAATTTCAAGCGTTTTAAGGAGCTTCCAGCCGGGAACCTGGCCAAAAACGAAACACAGGGTCATCTAGATGACCAAGTAGCTGTTTCCTATAAATCACAGGTCACAGCCAACATGTTACATGGTTAATAATAAACAAAGAAAAATGATCATTCTTTCTCCACGGCGACGACCCATTTGGAGGGCGGGTTGTCTAACAAGGACCGACGGGCTACACAATACACCCCTATTAGTTTCCAAAAGGGATATTAGAACAGCCGCAGCAGCAATGGTAACGATAGAAAACATTAACCTCTTATTTGAGCCCCGTTTTCGTTCCGTTACCTGCATTTTGGTCTTCTGTAACGTAGCGGAAACTTCTTGTTTGCTACGTGCCAGTGCCCGTTCTAAGCCCTTGGCCTTAACCTTCGTAAGAAAACTCTAACAAAGGGACTGTTATTATCCCCGTTGTACTAAAGAGTACATATGAAAGAGCAGAGGGGGGACCACATCAACCCAAGAGCTCCAGCTCTCTGGTGACAGAGCATTTAGAAAGTGCTTTCCCTCTTCCTTCCCTGGAGCCGTGAGTCGTAATTGGGTTGAATCGATACATAAATTGTGAACGACGTCAGGCATATTTTGTTACTAATACTAGTTTGGGGTGCCGGGGGGACTGAGTCGGTTGAGTGTCCGACTTCCTCTCTGTTTCAGATTCTGGGTCTTTCTCTCTCTCTCCTCTCTCTCTGCCCCTACCCCTGCTCGCGTGCTCTCTTTCTCTCAAAATAAATAAATAAACTTGAAACAGATCGTTGAAAAAAAAAAAAAAAAGATTGTATTTTTTTTTTTAGTAATCTCTACATCCAGCGTGGGGCTGGAACTTACAACCCCAAGGTCAAGAGTCATGTACACGCTCCACCGTGAGCCAGCCAGGCGCCCTAAGTTTTTGAAAGTTTTAAAGTGTACAATTGCACAGGCCTGGGTGTTTATTTATTCTTTATACATGAGTAGAGTCGACCCACACTGTTACATTACTTTCAGGTGTTCAATTTAGTGATTTGGCAGGTTTGTATATTATGCTATGTTCACAAGTGTAGTTTCTATTAGTCTGTCCCTTTACATCCTTATTACAATATCATTCACTGTGTATATCTTATGCTGTGCCTTTTACTCCCGTGACTCATTCATTCTGTAACTGGAAGGTTGTCTCTTCACCTCACTTCATCCATTTCACCCATTCTGCCACGCCCCCTCCCGTCTAGCAATCATCAGTCTGCTTCAGTTTTTATTAGATTCACAACATGGCACGAACAACACTGCTAATTCTAGAACATCTTACCACCCCAAAAGGAAACCCCAAACCCATTAAAAGTCACTCCCCAATCTCCCCCTTTCCCCCAGCCCATGGCAACTATTAGTCTACATTCTGTCTCTAAGGATTTGTCCATTCTGGACATTTCATATAAATGGAATCCTATAATATGTGGCCTTTTGTGTCTGGCTTCTTTCACTCAGTCTGTTTTCAAGGTTCAGGTTCATATTCCATTGTATACATAGACCACATTTTATCAGGTCTATTTTATCAGTTGGTGGACATTTGAATTGTCTTTTTGTTTTTGTTTTTGTTTTTGCTGTTTGTTCGATTGTTTGTTTGTTGGCTCAGTTGGTTAAGCTGGGTTGTTCTTACTTTGTAGTTATTGTGACTAACGCTGCTGTGAACATTCACGTACCAGATGTTTTCATTTCTTTTTAGTGAGTACCTAGGCATGGAGCTGTTGTGTCCTATGCTAACTTTATGTCTCCGTTTTTCAGGAATGGCCAGACTGTCTTCCAAAGTGGCCGCACCCCCTCCCATTCCCCCATCAGTTGTACGAGGGTTCCGGTTGCTTTACCAACACCAATGTGTATCGTTATCTTTCGTCTGTCTGAGCCGTCTTGGTGGGTGTATTTATTATAATTTCATTGTGGTTGCGATTTCCATTATCCAAATGACTAACAAAGCTGAGCATCTTTTCATGTACTTATTGGTAATTTTTATGTACTCTTTAGAGAAATGTCTATCCAAATCATGTGGCCATTTTTGAGTGGGTTATTGTCTTTATTGTTAAGTTGGGACAGTAATTTATGTTTTCTGGTTAGTTCCCAGAGTTCTTAAAAAGCTGATTTACAATTTTTGCCAGTGTTCTCATTGCTTTTATGGAGGAAAATATTTTCACGGGTCCTTACTCTATCATCCCAAGGGTCTCCCCTGAGTACATACTTTGAATAATCAGTCGCCGGAAGAAAATTTGCAAACCATGCATCTCCCAAAAGATTCATACCTAGAATATATAACAAACTTTTATTTTTTTTATTTTATTTTTTTTTTTAATTTTTTTTTTCAACGTTTTTTATTTATTTTTGGGACAGAGAGAGACACAGCATGAACGGGGGAGGGGCAGAGAGAGAGGGAGACACAGAATTGGAAACAGGCTCCAGGCTCCGGGCCATCAGCCCAGAGCCCGACGCGGGGCTCGAACTCACGGACCGCGAGATCGTGACCTGGCTGAAGTCGGACGCTTAACCGACTGCGCCACCCAGGCGCCCCTATAACAAACTTTTAAAACACAGTGGGAAATTTTTTTTAAAATGAATTCCTCTCCCAGGGGAGTTTTTTTTTTTTTTTTAATGTTTATTTACTTTAGAGAGACAGAGAGAGAATGAACTCGAGAGCAGGGCAGAGAGAGAGGGAGACAGAGGATCTGCAGCAGGGTCCGTGCAGCACAGAGCCCCACGTGGGGCTCGAACTGATAAACCATGAGATCGTGACCTGAGCCGAAGTTGGACACAATCCACCGAGCCACCCAGGCGCTCCAAACCCAATGGTAAAATTTGTAAAAACCCAATAGAACATAGACAAAAGTCGTGAAAGGATATTTCACAAAACAGGATGTACTAATGGAAAATTAAAACACGAAAAATGTGCAACGTCATTAGAACTAGAGAAACGCAATGAAAACCACAATCATATATCACATGCCCCCGTGAGAATGGTTAAAACAAAATAAAACAGTGGCGACACCCAAAGCTGGTGAGGCTGCAGCGAAATTGGATGACGGTGCACTGACGGTAGAAGCTGAGGTAACGCAGCCGTGACAGAAGTTTGCGCATCTCTTACCAAACTAAACGTGATTATGACGTGACGTGGCAATTGCATTCTTGTGCATTTATCCCAGAGAAATGAAGACTAGCGTCCACACAAAATCTTGTACATGAATGTTCTTAGCAACTTTATTGGTAATAGGCGAAAAGTGGAAACGACACAAGGGTTGTTCACCAAGTAGGTGATTAAAGACACCGTGGCACTCCTACGCTAGGGAATACGGTGCGGCGATAAAAAGGAATGCACTCGATACATGCAAAAACCTGGATTCACTGATTTCAATAATTATGGGGTGATTTCAGTGATTGATTGATTATTATTATTATTATCCTTATTGATACATACAGCAACTTGGATGGATCTCAAGGGAATTTGACAGAAGGAGGAAAGCCGATCTGAGAGTGTCACACGCTGTGTGATGGCATTTGTGTAACATCCTCGAAATAACAAAATTATTAACAGCTCCCCATCATGACCATTGTGGTAGTTACACAAATCTGCGCATGTGATAAAACTACATGGAACCACACGCACCCGTGAGCACGTTATAAAATGGATGAAATCTGAATATGAGCTGTGGATTGTACCAACGTCATTTTCCTTGTTTTAACATTGTACTATAGTTATATACACATGTTAATATTGTCCTCTAGCTCTGTAAGGTGTTACTATGAACGAGGTAAAGAGCACATATGACTTCTCTGTACTCTTTGCATCTTCTATGAATCTATAATTATTTCAAGATAAAAGTACGAAGCAATCAGAGAAGATGGCGCTTATTCTTACGATCGTGGTATTGCACTCAACTGCGTTCTTTTTTATATTTCAATTTTTTATTTAAATTCCAGTTAGTTAACGTGTCTGGTAAACTTGGTTTCAGGAGTAGAATTCAGTGATTCAACACTTACATACAACACCCAGCGCTCATCACAACTGCCCTCCAAAGTGCCCATCACCCATTTAGCCCATTCCCCACCCATCCCCCTCCATCAACCCTCCATTTGTTCTCCATAGCTCAGAGTCTCTTCCGGTTTGCTTCCCTCTCTTTTTTTCTCTTCCCATAAGCTCATCTGTTTTGTTTCTTAAATTCCACATATGAATGCAATCATATGGTATTTGTCTTTCTCTGACTGACTTATTTCACTTAACACAATACACTCTAGGTCCAGCCACATCATGGCAAATGGCAAGGTTTCATTCTTTTTGATGGCTGAGTAATATTCCATTGTATAGCTATACCACATCTTCTTTATCAGTCAATGGACATTTGGGCTCTCTCCAGTTTGGCTATTGTTGATGCTGCTGCTGTAAACATTGGGCTGCATGTGCCCCTTCGAATTTGTACTTTGTATCCCTTGGGTAAATACCTCGTAGTGCAATTGCTGGATCATAGAGTAGTTCTTTTTAACTTTTTGAGGAATCTACATACTGTTTTCCAGAGTGCACCAGTTTGCATTCCCAACAACGGTGTAAAAAGGTTCCCCTTTCCCCACATCCTCACCAACACCTGTTGTTTCTTGTGTTGTTAATTTTAGCCATTCTGACAGGTGTGAGAACATAGGGGAAGGGAAAAAAAGAGAGAGAGCGCGATGCACTTAGCTACATTGTGATAGCTTTCTTCCTGTAGAGAGAAGAGGTGAGAAGAAGTCAGAACTAGTAATCAGGAAATTGAAAAGAACCACAGCACACCCATTTGAGTGACCATCATGGCAGGGAGACAGGTTGTGAAGCATTATCTTCCGGTACCACAGAATAAAGAAGAAGGATAATGCAATAATGGGGAGAATTGAAAGAGTATAGGTTTGCTTATTTGTGTGTGTGTGTATGTGTACGTGTGTTTGTTATTAGATCTTTACCCTGTCAATGTCTAATAGTGAATTTCAAAATGATAGTCTTTCAACCTCTCTAAGGGTAGTTTTAGATCTAGGACAGTCTCCCACTGTGTTTCTATTTTATTCTGCGTGAACATTTCTGGTTCTGAGAAAATGTAAAATCTTTGATGTATTCTTATGCTAGCAAAGCCAGGAAAGAAGGGGCAGATGAGTTTTCCTTAAAAAACCCTACTGCCCAAGGGTCTGAACTGACTCAGTTTCTGTAATTGGCGGCAGAAACCCTACTATTTGCTATGATGCTGCTAACTTATCAGAATGTGGTCCAACACATTGTAAATATTATATTAACTTCCAGTCAGTAGGGTAATTTATTTGTAGACATCCTGTCTTCCTCATTAGACTATATTATTTTCCAGGACAAGGATATATTAATTTCATCCCTATATTCTGAGTGTCTACATGACCTTAGTAAGAACCCAATAAATGTTTGATAAGCAAATGACTGAGTGTGGCAGATGAGCTCATCAGTCTTGTAAGATATTTATTCCTTGGTCCCCAGTCTTTTTTTAAAAGAATTTTTTAAGTTTTTTTTTTTTTTTTTAATTTATGTGTGGGACAGGCAGAGACAGCATGAGCGGGGAGGGGCAGAGAGAGAGAGAGAGGGAGAGAGAGAGTTCCAAGCAGGCTCCACACCATCAGCCCAGAGCCCGACGCACGGCTCGAATTCACAAAACCGTGAGGTCATGACCTGAGCCAAAACACAGAGTCGGACGCTTCACTGAGCCCTCGGTCGACTGAGCCACCCAGGCTCCCCTCTGATGTCCATTTTGATGAGTAAAGTCAAGAGAAAATTACGGATCGGCATCATTGCCCAAGTTATGGAGGATCTGAAGCTGTGACCCGCTACTTGCTCAGCGCCGAATCGCAAGTCACAGGATAACGAAGGGGACCGAAGTGGCTCTGGGAGCTTGATCAATCAACAGCCCCAAGAATACTTGGAAAAGATAGGACCTATCAGTTAAATAATCGAAGTCTGAGCCGAAATGGTTACTGAAAGGCGAGAAATGTTAACGTAGCACAGCTGTTAAATAATAGGAATGGGTTTTACTTCTGATCTGAGGTAACACTTTAAAGTTACACCTTGTAATATCTGGAAAGGTTGAATTTTATGTCAGAATGACATTGTCAACAGGCTCAAATACCTACTGGATCACACGTTTATTTATAAAGATGGCTAGGAGGTGAGGTGGGAGAGTTGGAGAAAGACCACATGTAGACAAGCCTCCAAGTCGAAACCCAGAGGTTTAGAATTGATCGTATAGGGCACCTGGGGGCTCAGTGGGTTAAGTGTCTGCCTCTTGATCTCAGCTCAGGTTATGATCTCACGGTTCATGAGTTCAAGCCTCATGAAGTTTATTAAATAAAATTTATTTGTTTTTGAGAGAGAGAGAGAGAGAGCAAGCTGGGGAGGGGCACACAAAGGGAAAGAGAGAGAATCCTAAGCAGGCCCCACACTGCCAGCAAGGAGCCCAATGCGGGGCTTGAACTCACGAACCGTGAGATCATGACCTGAGCTGAAATCTACAGTTGGACGCTTCACCGACTGAGCCACCAAGGTACCCCAAATGAATACACTTAAAAAAAAAAAAGAATTGATCAGATGTTATTAAAGAAGGTAATGATATGGCCTGAAGGACTGTTAGAAAGATTATCTGCCCAGGATATGAAGGGGAAATAGTGGGAAACAGTAGCATTAATCCAGGTAGAATATTCCAGAGAAGGTAGCAGTAAGACCGGCCAAAAAAAAAGAGGAAAAGCAAGAGCAAATAAATACTTGGCAACCTTCAGTGATTGGCTGAGTATGGGAGACAAAGAGGCAATTCAAAGACCTTGTTTGTCTGAACGTGAACCTGGTAAGAATGATCTTACTCCTGATTTGGCCCAGCTTGGAGGAAAGCCTAATGAGTGCAATCATTTACTGAGGTGGAGAAACGTCTAAACTTCAGGGGAATGTGTACATGGGTTTGGGTTCGGATCAGACTCGGCTGGGAATGATCTGGAGATTCATTTATTAGCAATGATTAGTGTAAACATGAGGTGAGGTGAGCCTTTGGAGGGGGTGGAAAAGTAGAAGGGCAGAAGGCTAGAGAGGGAGCCTTGAGGGACACCTCCAGCTACCAGCAGAGGACCTCGAATTTTCCAAAGCGATCTGGGAAAGAAGAACAAAGCCCAAGGAAGTATTACCCGACTCCAAGCCCTACTCCAAAGTTACGGTAATTTAGACAGGTGGTATTGGCATAAGAATCAAGAAGTACACCAAGAGGACGGATTCCAGAGTCTAGCAATAGATTCACACACACACGGTGATTTGGTTTCTGACAAAGACACCAAAGCAACCTGATGTGAAAAGAAAAACCACACAACCTCAACTACCGCCTCGCATCATACACAGAACTTAATCTGCGCTGGATCACGGCTATAAACATAAACGCTACGGACGGGGCAGAAAAATCAAGAGTCATAGAAGAAAAGAAGTTGGAACTTTTGACTTTATCACAATGATAAACTGAATTCAAACTGGGAGAAAAGATTCACAAATCATATATCCGACAAAGAAATGGGTATCGAGATTATACAAAGGATCCCTAGAAATCAACAATAAAAAGACAATGCACTATAAGTGGGCAAATCAGGGGAGCCAGACACATCACAACGGAAGATACACGAATGGCCAATAAGCGCACGAAAATGTGCTTGCCATAACCAATTATTGGGGAACTGGAGATTAAAAGCACATGTGATACCACAACACGCATACCAGAATAACTAAAATCAGAGGGACTGGCTACTCCGAATGTTGACAAGGATTTGGAACAACTGGAACTTTCATACAGTCCCTAGTATTACTACTTTGGGAAAACTTCGAACAGTAGCTTTTAAAAAAAAAAAAATTTAACGTTTATTTATTCTTGAGAGACAGAGAGCGTGAGCAGGCAAGGGGCAGAGAGAGAGGGAGACACAGAACCCGAAGCAGGCTCCAGGCTCCGAGCCGTCAGCACAGAGCCCGACGCGGGGCTCGAACTCACGGACCGCGAGATCATGACCTGAGCTGAAGTCGCTGCTTAACCGACTGAGCCACCCAGCTGCTGCACGAACAGTAACTTATAAAATGAACCTTACACCTACCCTAGGGCACAGAAAACCTCCTCCTCAGTATTCACCTCAGACAAACGTGACTCTAGTTCCACGAAAACCTTGCCTAAGACTGTTTATAGCAGCTCTCTACCCACGACAGCTCAAATCTGGAAACAGCTCAGGTGTTGTCAACCAGAAAACGGATAAGGAAGCAAGGATATACCTTCATGTTGCGGAATACTACTCAGCAAGAAAAAGGGACAGACTTTGTAGCAACATGGATGGATCTCAAAAACATTTTCCTGAGCGAAAGAAGACTTCCGCAAAGAGCACAACGTGGCATGATAATATTTGTAATAAGTACTAAAACAGAAACGAGCAATCTACTTTGAAAATAACTACAACACTGGTTGCCTGTGGGTATTGGGTGGCAAAGGGCTAAAGGCAATTTTCTGTGGTGACGGAAATGTTCTACATCTTGATAGGGGCTTGGGTTCGTTCCATTGTGTATGCATTTGGCCAAATGAATTGATACACTTAAGAGGATTTTACATTACCTTACTTGAAAACTGTAGCTCCCCTGACAAGAAATGTACAAATATCGCGTGTGCATGCATGTGTGTGTGTGTGTGTGTGTGTGTGTGTGTGTGTAAGAGAGAGAGAGAGAGAAAGAGAGACGGAGGGAGCGAGAGGGGCTATTTAAATCATTTTGGAAGTCTGGAAACTCCAAATAAACTGAACTCAAAGGAATACAAATCATTAAACTTCACATTTTGCATAGAGAGAATTTGTTTGAAGCAAGTTTCCCTTTCATCATCCCGCTGCCTGTTTTTCTTTTTCTGTATGATTGCACTGGCCAAACAACCCATAATACTTGACAAATGCTTTTTGGAGCAGGCAAAGAACCCGCTGTTCCACAGCAGAGAAGGAAGAATCAGGAGGCCAGTCCACCCTAGTCCAACGCACAAGGCTGTGAATCACACTTTGCTCATAGACTATTTCCTTGGGCTTTTGTCTACCGAAGAGACCAATGTACATCACTTGGCTTCTACAGAAGAGAGAGCAACTAGGTTTCGAAGACACTCCAAGAATCCAGACCTACGCGGCTCACAGTCTCTTTCAGGCAATGAGACAATAACAGAACGAAACACGGTGGGGACTGTTCTTTTCCCAAACATTGTTCACGTAACAGGGACCGTGCCTTCCATTGTCAGGCTTCGCAAGGCTCATCGATGTTTTCTGGACATTTTGTGCTATGTGTCTTTCATTCTGTGTCTTTCCCTAGAATGGACTCTGGCCTAGGGCTGTCTACACTACCTTTCTGGCTGTTGAATCGCTAGTCAATTTGTAAGACTCAACTAAAAAAAATAACTCCTCTTTGAAACGTTTTCGGTTTCCCAAATCAACTTGGTCTCCCTCCATTGTGTTCTCCTGGCACCTTGATTATACTATAGCGTTTATCAAAACCTGACTACGTTTGGTATCTGTTTAGTATGCTAGCCTGAGAGTTTCTAGAAGGGAGAACCTGTGTATTTGGTTTCTAGTACAGATTATAGTCGCGTGATTTTATACTTAAAGCATGTGACTCCAAGGAAATGTGAAGATCTCTTTACTGAAACCTCCCTGAGAGCAGGTAGCAAGACTATTCAGCGTCCTGCTCCAAAACACACACACACACACACACACGCACGCACACACACACCCCATAGGGCAGTGTTTTGTGTGTATTTGGCATTCAGTATGTTGGTGAACATAATCATTATGTATTTTGAAATGTCCCCAAAGCCCATGAACCCATGAAACTCAAGCACTGATCAAGCTGTAGTATATAGCCAGCCTTTGAGAATGGATTCTTTCTGCTTTTGCAATTTTGAAAGAAGGAAAAAAAACACTTGTGTAGTAAGCATCCAGTTCGTACAAGGGTATTAGTGACGGAGAGGTTTACGTATGGAAGGAACGTAGAAATGAAGAGTTCTTTCCAGCTGGAGTACCGCTTTATTAATTCCAGTAAGTAAATAAAATTTCCCTGTTGCTAAACCCCAGAATATCTCTTTTTGTGCAAGACTGACTCAGTCTCAACCCATTTGTCCCTGCGTGAATGCTTTATTCCAGGCCTCAGTCACTTGCTCTCCAGCACTGACAGCTTAGAAGGTAATAAATATCCATCCACTGAGCCAACAGGCTGAGCCATTGACTTAAAGGAGCTGATCGTTTACTCATTCATCGCCCTTGTATAATTCTCTTACTCTAATTGTTAACTTTACACAATTGCAAACAAATCATTGCAAGAGCAGGCAGAATTACTTAGGGGGCAAAATGCGCAGACGTGAACGTGTTGAGGGGACAGGCCTGGGCGATACTCCTCAGCGTATGTTAAGTGTCGTAGCTGGTAGGACAGCTTCAGAGGCCAGGGAGGCCTGGCGTTTCAATGTCTGTCCCAGTCTCCCTGCTGGATAGACCTATGTTCGTCCTCTCAGAGGATACGGCATCTCTGAGAGCTTTCAGGACACACATCTGCACGTTGTGTGCATGTGTGAAGTGACCGTATGAGAGAGAGAGAGAGAGAAAGAGAGAGAGAGGCAGCATTTGAAGCACAAATAGAAAAGGAGAAATAGGGTTACTATTTGGTTGGTTTAGAATTCTAATACTGAAAACCATCCATGTTGAGTGTTCTAGAAAGACTTCCTGCACAATGACAGAATTGCAGCTGTTACAACCCTCTTTAAGAATGCCCACGTAGAAACTGGAATACTCCCAAAATGATGCCATGTACTTTTCTGTGTTTTTCATTAGAGTAAATGTGATGAAGAAAATACCAGACACTTGTACTCATGTGATATTAGCAAAAGGGCTGGTTGATTTGGCAAAGATTATTGTTCTCTGTGCAACAAATTCAAACTAACATTTAAAAAGCAGCAGAGCGTGGAGGAGATTAAAAAGGTCCAGCATAGGGGGCGCCCGGCTGGCTCAGTCAGAAGAGCATGTGACTCTTGATCTCGGGGTGGCGAGTTCGAGCCCCACACGGGGTGGAGAGATTACTTGAATAAACAAAACTTAAAAAAATAAATACATAGAAAGGTCCAGGATGGTCTATGAAAGAGTAACACCCAAATGCTGTTTCTCTTAAGTTTGGATTTTTCTTTCTTGGTCACTTAGAGCTAAAAAGCAGCCCAGAATTAGAGACAGATCCTGGTGCATGTACTATAGCGTGTGGCATTCTCAACCCTCCGGGGCAAAAGTCACAAGGCAAGGTGACAGAATAAGCTGGTGAAAGGTATGCCAACCTGTCATTGTAAATACGGCTAATACTTTGGGTACTAGTGACCTGCCCCGGCTACGGTTCTCCACTGTTCTGTTTTGCCACCTCTCATCCACAGAATGGTTATAACCAGCTCGTTCAGATGGACAGATGATCCTGATAGATACTCATTTCTCCCCGCCGTGTGTTCATTCGGACAACGGACGCTTGAAAAATTTGGCATCAAGGAGCCAGAGTCTGTAACAGATTCTTCTGTGAACTTGAGTGGCTTAGGCCCGGGGCAACATACTGCCGAGGGAGGTGGGAAGGGGTCACTGCTCCCAACTGTATGAGGGTTCCATGGCAGTGAGCCCGTGCTCCCTCCAGATACAAACGCCAACTCCTGGAGGGGAAATGGTGCCGTGTGTTTTGCTGTTATTTATTTGCTTTTTAATGTCTGTTTATTTGTGAGAGAGAGCGCACGCAGGGGAGGGGCAGAGAGGAGACGCAAGCGGGCTCCCCTGCCCGCACAGAGCCCGGTGCGGGACTGGGACTCGAACTCACGAACCGCAAGATCACGATCTGAGCCCAAGTCAGACGCTCGACCGACTGAACCACCCGGGCGCCTCTGTTTGGCTTTGCAATAGTTACAAGTAACTTGAAGAAAGTGTTATTTTCCGTATTGTCCCCTGGGCTCAGTACAATGCAGGGATTGGATACATACAGATGGCGGGAGGGCGGGGGGACAGTATGAAATTGAGTGCTGTGCCATAGAGCAGGGGTCCTCAAACTGGGGTGGGCATCAGATTCAAGATTCCCAGGCCCGGCCTAAAACCACGGAAGCAGACTCACAGCACAGGTGACTCAGGTGCCCGTGACAGGCTTGAGCGGGGCCACTCTTCTCAGGGTCAGCATGTGCCCTGTGAGACTATGGCTCTGACGCTTCCTGGGTATTTCGGCCACGGTTTATTTACACCGGGCTTCCCCCGAGGCACCAGTGTCCTGATTTGGTTATGGCCAGAGACGGTGTTACTCTGCTCTAGGATTGAGAATTAGTTAAGATTTAATAAGGGGCGAGGGTTGAGTAGAATTGGCGTGATTCTACTCGTGGTACATAAGAAGGCTCCTGGGTCCCAGCTAGGCGGGCGGGCAGCCTCGCTTCCCGCGGGTGGGACTTCAGAGCTCACGCAGGATGAGGGCTTAAGAGGCAGTCACAGGGTGACCGGACCGGGCTGGGCTAGGGGCTCCTGCTGAATCTGGCCCAGACATCTCAGGAACGGGTAGCCACCCATCTGTGCGAAAGCTCGCCGCCTGGGGACCCAGTAACTCTATTTTGACGGATGTCCTGGCACGTCCCAGGCAGTTATGGTTTTACCTGTTCCTCCACGCTTTCCTTCATGTATCGACTGTCCCCGAAGCATGCATTGTCAGGCAACGACAGCTTTGGGGAGCCAGTGTGAAGTCACAGACGTTAAAGACGCTCCCGTTTTCCCTCAGCCTTCAGAGGTAGGAAAGGACTGCAGAGATTTAGTCGTGTGCCTTCCCTCCACCGAGAGAAGTGGGCAACGGAGAGGGGAACTGACAGCGTGAACGGCAGAGAAGATACCAGAACACAGGTCTCGTCTGTACAATCCCATCACTGAGTGGGAATGAGAATTCTCTGTTCCAATCTGAAGTCTAAGTACAATAACCAGTACGACAGACACACTTCAAGGAGCGTTCGTGTTAATGTGAATCTCTAGACTGTAGACGATCAGGGGGCAGTGACCTTATATACAGAACTGAATGTTCAGCTCCGGTTTCTGTGACAGCTAATGGCACACAACAGACAATAAAGGTACCCTGAGGGATTTTTCTTTGAATGAATATAAAGAGTTTATTCGGTGCGTATTTGGGTATACAACAACAAATATTAAACAACTTTTTTTTTTCACTTTTTTTTTTGTGCACAGGACAGAAAACTGCCTGCACATGCTATGTCCACTTTAGGAACACGGATTTTAACATGCAACTCTATGCCAAGATTCCAACTTTCTTCCATGCAACAGATATGAAGATCTAAATGGAAACCTAGCTAAGTCTTAAACACTTTTCCAGAAGCAAGTATAAGTATATGTTGGTTAGGGGTAACCAGTCTTAACATTTCCTTGTACACAATATTCACATGCCAAATACAACAACAGCAGGACTCGTACATATACAGATAGGACGCTTCTTATTGTAACAACACAAAAGACGACATCACAGTTCCACAGTTCGTGTCTTTGTACGAGAAGCCACAACGATAGTTTGACATGATAACACAAATGGAATCAAGAGAAATCTACACTTGAGGATAATCTTTTTTTTTAAGTAACCTTTACTGACTGGGGTTGACAATACAACTCAATTTCTATGCACAGAATACAGCACAAGAACTTGACCAGAATACACTACAAATCTAAAAAAAAAAAAAAAAAAATGGTAGAATCACAAGAACACTGTTACCTTGAGCCTGAGATGCCAATTCAGATTCAACCCTGAATTTGGTTGATTGGGATTAAGTGACAGAGTCAGTAGAACCATTGAATTTCAGAAATCATGGAGTCACAATATTACCAAGTAAAGAATACGTCTGAATCAAGCGTAGATGGAAAACATGAAGCCAAGAAAACAACACAGGTCACAAGAAGTTTTGTTTGCCCCTACGAAACATTTAAGCGCTTAATTTTGTTTTGCTTTGTTTTTGTTTTTGGAGAGCAATTGTGGTCTTTTACATTGTCTTGGTTGGAGAGCAAATTTTTATCAGCATTAGTGCTGTGAAATGTTTTTGGCTTTTCATCCCCAAAGCACAGGTGAGATCATGAGAAAATTGGGCAGGCCCTTCTCTCCAGGATTTAGTTCACTGATCATGCTTGGCATTCTTTTGCACAAGCTCAATCGAAATTAGGGGGCTTCAGTATGGATGATCGAAAGGTTTAATGGCAGATAGACTAGTGAACTCTGCCTGTTTGTTTGGTAAACGTCATTGACAAAAGTGAACTTTTGGGCGAAGGACCTGCTAGAATTCAACAGCACCTGGAGGTAAGGTTCTGTTACAGAGCCCTTGTTTTGCCCTCACTGGCTACGTTGATTCGTTGTGGCTCATGGATTTGCCTCCGTTCAGCACGCCGGAGACACTTCTGCTCTTGGTTGGGGTTCCGCTTCCGGACCGGGAGAACTCCGTGAGATCGTGCAGTGACGGCTCCTTGTACATGGCCACTGGAAAGCAGACAGATGGGAGTCAAAGGCCTTCGAACGCGCACCCCGCACTGGCCCTCAGCTTCTCTCCTGGTCACTAGGCTTCCGTGCTTTCAGCCCAACACGGAAAACGCTGCCACCAGGGACTCAGCCGAGAACGGACTGGCTCAGCTTAAGCAAAATCTAGCGTTGGCACAGTGTGCAAGGAAGTCTAATGCCTCATTTCCATCCCTGATGGTTATATACATGAGAGGATTAACGAAAACTGCATTTAATAAAGCTCTTCGAAGGTTAAATATAACCTACAGCACGCTGTGCGAGCCAAATATTAAAATCGAACACATTTTAAAACACCGATTTCTATCATACTCGAGATGATACTCTCCGAGAGTCTAAATATTAGCCCAATTCTTAAATGCAAGAAACGCTACGTGTTATTATTGTTGTTGTGCCGTATGGTTACATACACGACCATCCAGTTAGTGAAGAGGGGCACTGGGATTTGAATCCAAGTCGTGTGGCTACGGAACGTACGCTGCTAAGCAGCGCTGAGCTCACCCGAGGGGACGGGCCGCCGCTACGCTCACCTCGGTTCTAACCCCAGGCCGGTGGCCTCTGGGAGGTCTTGCTCTGCTTTGCCCCCCGTTCCCTATCCCTTCCCTCCCACGTCTCTGCTGCTTCTAACAGCCTCATCTTCCGCACCCCATTTCTATCCCTCGTTCTGTCCAATCTGCTGCTAACCTCCTACTAATGGCTGCGAGACAAACCCCACGAATGAAAACTGCCGGGACGATATTGCCGGGCCCGGCAGAGGGCCCAAGGAGCTTTCCGGTAAGTGCGCGTACATTTTAGCATCTGCGTTTCTGTCCAGGAACCGTTCTGGCGTCATTTGGGGCTCCTGGCGGTCCTGAGTTAGCGATCAGCTACTCCCACGTAAGTTAAGGTGCTACTATCTATAGATGTACTACGGGAAAATTAAAATCAGAAGATCAGGTGCTATTGTCAGCGCTTTTTTCATGTTTTTAAGTGTTACAGAAGGTCAGTCCATTTCTGTATAGTTGCCTTCATGGGGAAGAATGACGTTCCACTTAGACAAGCATGATGAAGGACTGCCTCGTACACAGCTCCTATCATATCAGGTTTACCTTTGAGTGGTTTGGGCAGAAAGTGGGCTGCAGGCTTGTTCTTCTTCACGTGGTTTCCTTTCATGATCTCTCCTTCTTTGTTCAGACCCAGATACCACCCTCGGCCTGACTGCTGCTGACGATAGATCATCGACGAATAGGTCACGTAATAATTTTCAAACACCGACTCTTTGAATTTGCACTCAGGTGTAAAGTGTTCCTGCGAGAAAAGTAAATAAACCAAAGCTCAGTATTTATAGCTGTGGATTTCACGGAGAACCCTGTGGTATTGCCCTTCAGGAGTTTCGGACATACTTTGTTCAAGCTTGTACGACCGGTGCTCTATTTTAATAGCATAGACTATTACCACTGGAAACCCAGACTATATATAACAGTTCACGTGATGCTTTGCAAAAAGCCCCAAGTGTAAGTGCTACTGATCAATGATTCGCTCTCTTTGTACTAAGATAATGGAAAAATTAGAACCAGCCACGTAACTGGAAGACACTGGACAAATACAAGAGCTAAAGATCGAAAAGACAAGTATAAAGCTGTCACACGAGGCTTTGTTCCTGGCCGTCGTCGGGACTGAATATGAGAAAATAAACATTTGGTCCTTCTACTTAATTTTCAGAGACTGTCCACTTATTCTGTACTATCACTGTCAACTGCCTGAGGCTAAGAGCTGTGTTACAGTGTTTTATTACTGGCTGCCTATATTTCTAGAGGGATGCTACACAGAAAGGCTACCTTTGGTTGGCTGTTAGGTAAACCAAATTGATTTGTCTCTTAATCACTGGACCTTGACTTAAAAATGAAAAGAAAATTCCCCCCCCCCCCCCCGTCCTTGCCTTACAGTAACATTTACAAGCAAATCAATAGGGAAGCAGGAATTTACAGTAATTCTACAAGCAGGCACGAGAGAGCAGCCCAGGGGGCTGTGAACCCTGGAATGTGATTTCTGCCGTGTACCTGGCCATGTTTTCTTTGGATTTGCCCCCACAAATGAAAACGGACTGTGTCAGAAAAGAAAAAAAAAAAAAAACAACCTGAAAACCTTCATTCACGTTTTGCAGATGTGGGCGTGTGCCATAAACAGCCATTAAAAACAGCCATTTGTAAGCCAAATGAAATGAGCATCAGATTCTCATCTCTCAGTAATCCACAGAGTGGTAGACATAGAAAACAATGGGAATTTGCTGAGATGTTCTCAGCAATAACTTCTGATAAAACCCTGCCTTTTAAACCTTGTAAAAAAATCATGCACTAGAGCACCTGGGTGGCTCAGTCAGTTGGGCGTCCGACTTCGGCTCAGGTCATGGTCTCACGATTCGTGGGCTCGAGCCCCGCGTCGGGCTCTGTGCTGCCAGCTCGGGGCCCGGAGCCTGCTTCGGATTCTGTGTCTCCCTCTCTCTCTGCCCCTCCCCTGCTCACGCTCTGTCTCTCTCTCTCTCTCTCTCAAAAATAAATAAACATGAAAACACATTAAAAAAAATCGTGTATGGGGCGCCTGGATGGCGCAGTCGGTTAAGCGTCCGACTTCAGCCAGGTCACGATCTCGCGGTCCGTGAGTTCGAGCCCCGCGTCAGGCTCTGGGCTGATGGCTCGGAGCCTGGAGCCTGTTTCCGATTCTGTGTCTCCCTCTCTCTCTGCCCCTCCCCCGTTCATGCTCTGTCTCTCTCTGTCCCAAAAATAAATAAAAAACGTTGAAAAAAAAAAATTTAAAAAAAAAAAAAAAAAAAAAAAATCGTGTGCTTTCTGGACACCAGCCTTTTCCGCACAATGCCTCCACGGTCCTACCTTCGTTCATTTTCAGATTAGATATCAGTCTAAGCAACGCACGCTGTCCGAGGGACAGAACCTGAAGTGCTCTGAGACAGTCACTTCAGCAAAGAGGGACAGATTCCTCAAATGAGGCGGCCTTTCTCTGAAAGTGAAACAACAGAACGTTCTCTTCTCTTCTGGGAATCCACGAAATCTGGGTCACTCCGTCATCTCACCGATTCTCACCCAGTGCATGGATTAGAGAGTCCTCTCTGGGGGTTATTTCAGCCTAGGGGCACACTTGACAGGTCCTCTGAAGGTTCACACAAATTCAACCTGGTCAAGAAAAATGTATTTCCAAGGCAACTACTGCATGTAGGAGCCGAAGCGTTCTGTTTACGGGCTGTGAAACCCCCCCTCTGGAGGATTCTCCCAACGGTGGGACGCGATGTGCTCAGGCAGGTCCCGCAAAAGGGCTGCGTTTAACGTCTTGTGTGATGGTCGCATTCATTCATTCACGTATACACGGTTTTCCGACGACCCCGCTGTATGCTTGGGTGACACAAAGAGTTCACAGGTAAATAAGCAGGGGCCTCAGGAAACTTGCAGTGTATTCGCAGGCGGGGTTTTTAGGACAACAGAGGAAGCCCGCTTTCGCCCTCACTGGGGGCTGCAGAGGGGCAGCGTTCACAGAGAGGGTGTTATTTTAGCTGACCTTTGAAGGATGGGCAGGAATTCAGACCAGGAAAAGGGGAAGGACTTAAAACTCCGGGGGACCTTCAAGTTCATGCACAATCTCTCCCGTCCACGAGCTTCACCTTCCGTTTTCACTGCGACTGATCGAGCTGGCGCCCTCTGACCTCTCCACTGGCCTGCTGTCCTAACCTCCGAACTGGTCTCTCCTCTTCTGCTAGCAGATTCCCCCCCACCCCAAAGCAAAGTTCCCTTCCTTGGGAACTGTTGATGGTGTCACCTGCCTTACAGTAAAACGAGCGACTTGACATGGCATCTAAAATTCCCCAGGGGCACCTGGGTGGCTCAGTCGGTTGAGAGACGACTTCGGCTCAGGTCATGATCTCACAGTTGGTGGGTTCGAGCCCCCGGGTCGGGCTCTGTGCTGACGGCTCAGAACCTGGAGCCTGCTTTGGGTCCGTGTCTCCCTCTTTCTCTGCCCCTCCCCTGCTCGTGCCCTGTCTCTCTCTCTCTCTCTCTCTCTCTCAGAAATAAAATAAAAAACATTAAAAAATTTTTTAAAAATTTAAGATTTCCCACAAATCGTGGGGTGCCTGGGTGGCTCTGTCGGCGAAGCTTCCGACTCTTGATTTCGGCTCAGGTCATGATCTCAAGCTTCACGAGATCGAGCCCCGCGTCGGGCTCTGCGCGGACAGCATGGAGCCTGCCTGGGATTGTCTCTCCCTCTCGCTCTCTGACCCTCTCCCGCTCACATTCTCCCTCTCCCTCTCTCTCTCAAAACTAAATAAAAGCTAAAAGAAATAAAAAATACAAATAAAATAAAATTCCCCCCCATTCAGACTCACGTGTGCCTTTGTGCCTTTCCAGATGCCGCTCGTTTCCTTCGCTTGGGATGTCATTCTTCTGTCTTTACCTACTGGCTTTCCTCTCATCCTTCAAGGCCTAGCTCAGCTATGACTGCCTCCGGAATCACAGAGGATCTCTTAAGAGAGATCCTCAGAGCTGATGACACGCGAATTGGTGCTCCCTTAAGCCCTCCCTACACCTCTAGCGGGCCCCGTGACTCAGGCACATGCATGAGCGGCTCCAGATGGCAGGGAACTCGTCGTATTTTCTGAACCCATCTTCTACCCTCACGGCCGACCGGTCGGGCTGCCTCGCACACAGCAGACCGCTTACCTATCGCTCACGGGATTCGGATTTCAGAGATTCCGATTTAAGTCTTGGAAATTCCAGGATTCAGAAGTATCAACCAGTAAAAAGTCGGCAGGGAACTTCCTTAATACCATATGGAATCAGCTGTCTGCAGAAGGAGGCTGTCATTGCACGGACAGATCCTGCACGTGCGATTTAGCATCTGTTAAGAATAACAGATACTACACAGATGCTGGCACCTACGACGTTAGGAGGCAAAACTTGGCGATTGTTACAACTATTGGAAAATGGCAAGGAAGGACTCAATGAGCTGGATGCTCTGTCACATCCTGGCAATTTCTTAGTCATCACCACTAAATTTGGACTCAAAAACTCAGTAGAGCGGGAAATGAGGCCAAAAAAAGAATGTGGAAGCAACCAAGGGACTGTTCTGTTCTGTGTGTGTGTCACTGTCATTTCATCCAGTGTTGGAATGAGTAGGCAGAAGAGGCTTCGTTTTTATCCAGTGCCGAAAAATGTGAACATCCCACCCGACACAGGAAGGGCTCGCAAAGGGAAGAGGGGTACGGCCGCGTCTCTGTCTCAGCCGTGAGTCACCTCAGTAACACGTACTGGATTTGACCCTATCAGGGAAGCCCTGTTCGGGGGATGCCGGGAAGACACAGGGCAAGGAATCAACATCCTCTGATTGATCGGGAGATGATTAGCAGTGCTCTCGAAAAAGGTACCGTTGTAATCTAAGAAACAGAACAGACAAACATATGGGAGCATGGCGGGGGGAGGTAAGAGAAGAGAGGGAAACAAACCAGACGCTCTGAACGATAGAGAACAAACTGAGGGTTGATGGAGGGGTGTTGGGTGGGGGGATGGGCTAGACGGGGGATGGGCATTGAGGAGGGCACTTGTTGGGATGAGCACTGGGGGTTGTACGAAAGGGACGAACCACCAGGCTCTACTCCTGAAACCAACACTGCACTGGGTGTTGACTGATATTTAGATAAAAATTTGAAAAGAGGAAAAAATACAGAAAAAGGTACCCTAGTGGCCTTGAGCATCACTTTTCTGTATTTCACACGCATGAGATAAACGTCTGCCATCATCATAAATGAACGCTTTCAGGAGATGCCAAGCATTCCCTGCATAGTCGCTAAGAAGTTATCTGGCATGGGTACAAAAGAAAGGGTGCTTTCTTGCATCTTACAACGTTTTATGCATCGATTTCTCTTAAAAGTTGTTTCTCTCGCATATCTATGTATTATTTTTTCCAGAGGCATAACGTCTTTTCGGTTCATGAACTAATCAATCTGTCTTTAAATCTCCTCTGTGCCATCCTCTCTATTCTCCTTGAAGTCCGAGGTTAGTGTTTTCTCAGTGAATATCGAACCTTTTTACCTAAAGAATCCATACCAGTTAGTGATAATGACTCTATTTGGGGTAAGGGAGAAGGATCTATGCAGAATGAGCAGATCCAGGAGCAAAATCGACCATTTCTCTTTACCAATTTAGTCACTGTTAAGGGGGGAATCGTTTCTTGGAGGTTGAGATATCACTGACAAGAAGGAAACATCTGAAGCCTTCTGCATCACGTTCCAAGAACACACTGGAGAACGCCTCTAGCCACAAACGGTAATGGTCAGCCACCCTTATCGGGGCTCAAGACCTCTACACAGACTCCGAGAGGCACAGAAGAAGCCATTAGCACAATCGGTAACGTTGGTTATGTGCAAACCACCCCCAGAGCCAACGGTGTGCCGGAAAACACCTTTGCCCCGGAAGGAAAGGCTTTGGCCTGTGTAAAGCACTCTTTTCTATTAGGGTCAGAAGAAGCAGGAGTGCCCTGGGTTGCCCTGACTCTGAGAGTAAAGTATGGAGAGGGCGCGATACCTCTCTGGCCTCCTGGAGCTGAAGCCAGGTCAGAAGCACCTTGGGCTGTGGTGGCAGTTTCCCCAAGGGCAGCCACGGAGGGGCCGTATCACTCAGCAGGTGCTGTGGACCTACATTCCCTGGGGGCCATGACCGAAAAGGTGAGGGCTAAAAAAGATCCGTACATCCTTTATGTCATCTCGGTGCCCTAAACACATCTCCAGGACCAACAGACGCACGCCGAGACCAATGCCTTCCTGATTAAGGTTAAGTCACTCAGCAAACACAGGCCTTAACAGCAGATTGTTCATACTCTGTCCCCCTTTCGCAGCTACGGTACCACTGGTAAGGTGGCCGTGTTTCATTGGAGTCCGCACGTCGGTACGACGGGGAGCTTTGGGGATTGCCAGGCATACCGTAAATGTTCCCCTTTAGCACTTTTCTCTCGAGGGAAGTATTTTGTATTTTTATTTATTTATCAAATGGTTATTTATTTTTGAAAGAGAGGGAGCGTGCGCTTCCAAGCGGGGAAGGGGCAGAGAGAGGGGGGGACGGGATTCAGAGCGGGCTCTGTGCTGACAGCAGAGAGCCCGACGCAGGACTCGAACTCACGTACCGTGAGATCGTGACCTGAGCCGAAGTCGGATGCTCAACCAACTGAGCCATCCAGGCACCCTTCAAAAGAACTATTTTTTAAATGGGCTGCAGTGATTCCCTTGGATCTCAAGAGAGCAACAGAGTCTACAGAGCTTGTCCATCGATAAAATGGCCACCCTGAGCCTTTGGATTACTGAACACAGCTCGCGTAACAGTGTCGCACGTTCGGTACAGCCTTTCGCGTATGTACGTGCCATTGCTAACTAACTACACACAACCTGGTCTAGGTGAATAGCTCTCGATACGTTTTGTTTTATTCACACATAACGTTTTGTACGTCGGGCACCAGAGAACACAGAGACAAAAACAGTTTACAGATACATGGGTGGCCTTTTAAAGTATTCATCTCTCCCTTTAATCCTCTCACTTCCGGCCTCCTGTCTTCCGGCTACATTTGCATAGCCTGACAATCCAATTAATTTAACAATTACTGCCAAAAGCAAGGGTCACTCTTCTAATTCTGAGCCATGTTCGGATGACAATTAATTCTCTAGATTTAAAGTTAGCAGGTTACTTAAGCACGTCTGACTCGTGTGTTTCAATTATTCCCCAGCCTAACGAAAATAATATGCAAATTAAAACTAGATTTCCAACTCTGTTAAAAAATTTAAAAATAGAACCATAAAATACAAATCATACCCGTGGGGGGGGGGTGATGCTGTAACTATACCTATATTCTCTACATAGGTCTCCCCTCGATCAGTGATTTAGAAATCCAGGATTAATTATTATGTTCAGGACTTTGATGTTCTCTCCCAGGGTATATTCGATGTGAATGAACTTCATTATTATTAAGATCAAAGAATGGGAAGGGAGAGGTTGGAGGAGAGGGGGAATCGGTACTCACCCAGGGCACCGCAGCTACTAATTCATGATAAACAGACAATGGTTTGCTCATTCAAATATCCTCTGGACTGTGAGATCCTTGAGGGCAGCTCCTAGCATAAGGCCTGGCTTACAGTCAATGATCAGTTTCCCACATGGTGAAAGAAATACACGAAAGAATGCAGTCACATATGCAGGGAGCTCGGAAGCTCCCTGGTCCAGATCCAGAGAAGGGTTATGTGGCACCCCAGGAAGAGAGGGCTGTTTCCCAGTGGACACTTGAGGAGTCAGAACCTGCCCGCGAGGGCAGAGAGAGCAGTGGCTAAAAGGACGGAGGAGGCCTACAGATACATTCAACTTCAGAAACTGGAGACGGAGGAGAGCAAGAGAGAGGAGGGAGGCATGAGGGCCGGAAGGAGAGGAGGCGGGGAGGGGGAAAGACAAGAGGGAGTAACAGGGACCAAATCCTGCTTCAGCTACAAGAATGAAGACACTTCGTGTTAACCAAGAGAGGGGCGCTAAACTTCTACTCTTGGTCTCTGGGTCTGCAAAGAGCTAAACATTTCAATTAAGTTCTGTTCGCCCAAGCTCTGTGAAAATGGCAGGGGGCGGGTGGGGTGCAAACCCCGCGGGTCCCGCTGCCCTTCCTGGATTGTCGTACAAGGATCCAAGGAGGCAAGGCGTGTGGAAAAGGGCCCCATAAACATGCGACGTGGGATGACTTCTCAAAATACGTGCCCGGAAAACCAGGCATTGATAAAGGGTCTGCTTATACGTGTTTTATTAATACGGAAGAGTATCAATTCGGCCCCCAAATTGGGACTGCACGTGAATTACACCTTGTGCTTCGTGCTCTCCCCCATTTTTCATCTCTGTCTGTGGCGGACCCAAAAGGCCGCAGTGCTTCAAGCCACAGCACTAAAGAAATGAGGTGCTTATGAATGGGCCTCACGAAATACCAGGCGACAAAATGACCTAAAAGTGCACGTGTGATTAAGCAACCGTTTGTAAAGAAATGCAAATTATAATTAAGATGACAGATACGGGCCTATTTTTCCTCATAGGGTTACAATGAAATTTCTTAGTAGTATTTTTCAAATTCCAAGGTATTTAATAGATCCTTTAATTAATCTTATGTTGACCCTACAAAATATGCCAGCATGCCATAATGCTTTTTTTTTCCCCCAATTTTTCGCAAAATAAAAACCACCAAAAATATATCAAGGAGCTTGTCAACCGATGGCCTGTTTAAAACAGAATTAGGACACAGATATGGCCATACTTGAGGCCTGGAGTTCAGGGGCAGAGAGAAAGGGAGACACAGAATCCGAAGCAGGCTCCAGGCTCCGAGCTGTCCGCAAAGCGCCTGACGCGGGGCTTGAACTTACAGACCGCGAGATCATGACCTGAGCCGAAGTTGAATGCTTAACCGACTGAGTCACCCAGGTGGCCTGGAATTTATTTTATTTTTATAAACACTGAAGTAAGCTAGAAAAAAAGCAGGAGAAAGAACAAAAACAATGCATCCCTTACAGAACCTAAGAGGGGCTGTTTTTGTCATGATTCAAAAGTTATGTGATCCAAAGGCCTCACTCAGCTCCAAACCTGGTCAAGCAAATATGTTTGGTACGATAAATAACTTTGCTACGATTTGTGATGAAGCAGATGGATGGGCCACATGTCTTCAAGGCTGCATAATTGGCTCAAGACGGTGTTAGTGTGACCCAAACCTTCCAGAAGAACACAGATTGTTTAGGCGACGCAGTTAGGTAGCAGAAGACGTACTTCATTTTCTGTAAGATACACTGTGGAGAGACAATGTGACCACAACAGGAGTTTTCAAATCTTGCTGGGTTTAACCCTCCTGTTTAACAGAAGTTTGTGGCAAAGCATTTTCTTCCCAAGGGAAGAATACTTCTCTTAACTGAATAACTCCCTAAAACTTTTTTTTTTTTCTTGGTCTAGGATGTGCATTAACTCTGGATGTTGGTTTTTCCTACAGAATGGCTGACCCACGTGTATTGAGAGGGGAATCAAATATCAGACCTGATTTCTAAAAATAAACTTGCCGGTCTTCTGGCTGCTTACTAGCATTCATTCGTGCCCACTGGGCAAAGCTTGCCTGGTACTATGGTGATTTCTCATTTGTGGTGGTACTCTTCTGTGTAAGAACTTCAGAGAGGGCCCTAAAGCCAATGCCAAGAGAAGGGCCTGGGAAGTATTTGTGCACAGCCAGAGAATCAACTTTGTAGCTTGTATCTTTTGAAGTAGCTGTTGCAAACTCCTGTCTGAAAATTCACACGCCTGGGAACTCGGAAAACTTTTCCCAGAGATCCGGCAAACTGGCATGCAAAGGAGAAAGGTTCTTGCCCTGCGGATCAGAGAAAAAACCCCCGCGAGGTCGGTGGCCTATTAAAAATGAAATCATACCAAGATGGGTGCGCAGGATGTTCTGAGACTTCAGGCGATTTCGAGGATCGTCATTCTGGTTTGCGTTGGATAGCGGTTGTGTATGAAATTTGATAGGGTCTGTCTCTGCAGCAGAGTCACTTACAATAGGCAGGCGCCTACTTCTTCAAAGACTTCTAATCTCTTCTCTTGCACAGGTAGGGAAGCAAAGCTAGACAACAGTGGCTGCTCAAATGGAAGTCACTGAGCGTGCTTTCCACCGCAAACCATAAAACCCGGAGTCCCCGGGCAAGGTGCGAAGGCCTAATCTATAAAACCAAGAATGAGAAAGGTGTCACAGAGGACTACTGGACCGCCCCATCACATGGCACCTGCAAATTATTTCCGGGGATAGGAAGTTGCAAAGAGAGTCTTCTTTCTATGAAGACCGTGCATTTCTAACTCCCATCTGCCCTTTGAAAAGAGCTCACGAGAGGATGCTATCGACAGTTACTGACCACGAATCCGAATGGGGGAAGTCAGCTCATCAATTCAAGACACAAACGGAAGAGTTCGTTCCGAGCTATGACTTTCTGAGAACCTGACATGTGCCAAGCACAATGGGAGGCCCCTGTGTGTATACGATGATCTGATTTAACCCCGGTCGCAGCCCTCTGTGATAACTTCAGAGGGATGGCCTGGGAGAAGAGTCCCCCCACCTCCCCACAAGGGACAAAACCATGGGAAAGAAGACCTTAACAAGTTCTTTCTTTATAAATTTGGTCGCAAGTGTGCCTTTTCCCACAAATCATCGCTGTGTAAGACAGAGGCTGCGATGTCCATTCTCCTCTAAATGACAGTTCCGGTATCTGCCGAAGGTCCAGCCCTTCCTCCTCTTCGTGTGTCCTGCCTCTCTGAACCCTGAAGATCTCTGTTCAAACCCGCCTCTTCTGCTTTCCAGATGGCTGACTGTGGGCAAAAGCCTGAGCTCCCATCCTGCACCCGTGAGAGAAGACCAGTAGTGTGTGCCTCAGAGTGGGGACCGCAGGGGGCGTGGAAGGCAGCTAGCGTGCATGTGAGTTCCCGCTGACTCCGGGATCCCTTCCCTCGCCTTAATCTGCACTTCTGGTGTGTGTGTGGGGGGGGGGGGGGGGGGTTCATGTTACACATTAAAGTGTATGCATGAGAATCGCTTTCAGCAGTGATTCCTTTTCAAGGCTAACAATACATGAGCTCTGAATTTGGGGCTTAAAATATCCTAAGAGTCTAAAATTTGCATTACTATAATGTGTACCAGTGGAACGCACATCATAGTAAAGAGATCTGTGCAACAATCCAGTAATAATGGGCCAGACGGCATTTGCATGTCTCGTTTTAATTACTATGCCGCCAAAAGTACAACATTATTATCTCACTTCTTTTGTTCCAAACCACTGTTTTGCTACTTCTACTTTCATAGTGTAGGTTACTAATAACAACGGTCGTGAAAAAATCTAATAGTCCCTTATGTTTAAGCTGTGCCTACTTTTAAAGTTTTCTCTGACTGCGTAAATTGTCATGGCATTCGAGTTGACAGCTAAGGGACAGTTTGATAGCGATGATGATGACAAAGGGAATGATTCTAATGGATTCTGGTAGACTTTTTTCTTCTGTCTAAAGGGCTCTTTTGACCGCTGAAGAAATGGGACCAGAGATGCTAAGATATGGGAACTGGGTTTTCACACTCTCTTTTAGAGAAAAACTCCAGAGCAGGGACGCCCTCCTTCCAGAGGACGCCGGAATCTGTTGAAGGTGGCTGGTGTTGACATGTGAGAGGTCCTTATTTTGAGGATGCTTTCAGGGCTGCACAAACACTTAAGACTCTGCAGCCTGATCTGTTCCTGAGCTGCAGAGAGGGGAGGAAGAGTCCTGACACACAGCTCGGCCTCAGCCGCGCTTTCCCCACACCGCCAGACAGCTTTCCATTAATGCGTTCATTTACCATTCTCCGAGATCATGCCCTGAAAAGTTCATTCTTCTTCTTCTTAATATTTATTTTTGAGGGGGTGGGGGGAAGGTCAGAGAGAGAGGGAGACACAGAAGCTGAAGCAGGCTCCAGGCTCTGAGCTGGCAGCACAGAGCCCGATGCGGGGCTCGAACTCACGGACCGCGAGATCATGACCTGAGCCGAAGCCGGACGCTTAACCGACTGAGCCACCCAGGCGCCCCGGAAAATTCATTCTTCTATTGCCAAATGTTCATGACTGAATTTCAACACATTCGATTTTTGTTTTCGTTCTCTACCCTAGGAGGTTTCCGGGGATGACCCCAGAGCATGTTTACTGAGACTAGGTACAGATGTGGGTGATGGGTAAGGAGACACAGAGATCAATCTAGGAAGATGTGTGTGTGCATGCGTGTATGTTGCAGGGGAAGGGGAGGAGAGAGGGAGCGAGCACATGCCCGAGAGAGAGAGAGAGAGAGAGAGAGAGATGGGGTGGGGTGGGGGGAAAAACAGACAAAAAGTGAACACACAGAAAGTCAGTGTGAAGATTTGTTTTCCCTAATTCTGTAGTCCTGTGACCCTCTGCGAAATGCCTGCCATCCGTGCACCCCCACCAAGGTTGAACGGGGAAGGAAGGTGGGAAAGTGAATTGTCTTTCCTCTGCTGAGAAAAATCTGTTTCCTGTCCCAACTCCCAGGTGTGCTCAGAGCTCGGGGAGAAGCTGCCTGCCCAGGGCAGCTTATGTTCTCCTGCAAAGTCGGTACCTCCAGAGGAGCCTGATGGAAGAAAAAACCCACTTCTTGCTGGGGAGTTTCCTGTGTGTAACACACATCCAACTCTGAAAACAACAAAGAGATCGGTTTCCCTGAGAAACTCGGGGTTGCTGCGGACAAGTCGCGTGAAAGTTCATTAAAATAAGACACTCTGAAGGCTGCTAGCATCAAGCGGGCTATTTCGTAAGAGAAATGTCACGCTTAGGCATGTAGCTATGTCGCGGTAAACAAAACCGGCTCCCTATTTATGACCAAAGTGCCGTCACCAGCGATCCATTTATTACCACAGCAGTGATGCCTGAATTCTAAAAACGCCGTTCATTTCGGGAGGGTTTAAACCAAGTATCCAGCCAGGATTCACAAATAAGCTTTCGGTAGCTTCGCTTAAATTAAATGTGGTTTGTTCTGTATATCCTGAGATACCATAACATTTTTATAGTAATTTTTTTTAAAGGGTTTGGATGACGTTTCATGTTGAAATCGGCAAATTACACTGCTTTATCAAAATACGCAATTTAGATTTTCAAATATTTGTTACCTAAGTATTACCGTAGGTGAAAACACAATGCCAGAATATAGAATATAAACTGTGAGACTCTGTAAAAATGATTAATACTTCATAAGCTTCGCACAACCATGACCTATTTGGAATAATTTTCGGCTTTCATTTTCAACAGTGTAGACCGTTAAAGCATTTGCATGAGAATGTAAGATGCATAAATTATCCCTGCAGGGAACACTTAAAACTTAAGGTAATTACATAGCATGGAAGCGGTTTCAAAGAACTCAAACAAAATAACAAATAATTCTACAGTCACTCTTTAAAATGATTATTATTCTCTGTTCCCGGTGATCTGGATCACGAAAATCCCTCTCTTTGCAATTACATTCGCATTACCAATTCTGACTTTTGTTCTCTTACCATCGAGCTCTTACAGCTGGCCCTGAAAATCTGCATGCTGGAAAAAGCTGAACTAGACAGCTAGTACAGATGAATTCTCCGGTCATGTTCATGCTGGGAACAGAACCATAACACTCCCTTAATATCTCTTATCATTATCATTGCTCCTGTCCGACATCTTTTAATGGCTGCCTGCTGCCTACAGGGTAAAATCCAAACTGCCTGGCCTGGTGTCCAAGGCCTTTCACAATCTCACACGCGTTCCCCTACGAATCTAGCAAGAACGTTCCTCAACTTAAGCCAGATTGGAGAAATAAGGCCAGGGCCAAATGTAGCAGAGAGCTGTCTCCTGAATGGGAAAATGTCTCCTCCGAACCAATTACTGTGCTTCGGAGGCTGGGGGAGCCACTGGGATTGCAGAGAATTACTGGGTCACAGGGAATATGTAACTGATCTCCTCCTGAGTTTCTTCCTTATGTTCTGCGTGGCTATGATTTTTTTTTCATTCAAAAAAATGACTTGCACTTCTCGAACATCCGAGCAGCCTCCCGTCATGATTCCGCGTGCTAGGTATGCAAATCTTTGGTGGCTCCCAGCTAATGATCGGCACCTCCTCTTTTCACGGCACACAGAGGAAAAAGTATCACACGTCATTAAAAAAATACAGGACTCAAAAAAAAAAAAAAAATGGGGGGAGGGGCGCCTGGGTGGCTCAGTCTTAAGGTTAAGCGTCCGACTTCGGCCCAGGTCATGATCTCACAGTTCGTGAGTTCCGGCCCCACGTCGGGCTCTGTGCCGACAGCTCAGAGCCTGGAGCCTGCTTCGGATTCTGTCTCCCTCTCTCTCTCTGACCCTCCCTAGCTCACGCTCGCTCTCTGTGTCAAAAAATAAATAAGCTGTAAAAAAAAAAAATTTTTAAAAAATACAGGATTCTCAGGTAAATTTGAATTTCAAATAAACAACGTCCAATTTTTTTAAAGGGGGATAATGAAATTATATCTGAACAGAAGAAAGCTAAATCACTCATCTCATACTAATTTTTACCAGGTGGCTGGTGATGGAAAAAATTTACACTGGCAAATATGCTGCATATATTACTCTAAAGATAATCGGGGGGGGGGGGCGGCTAAACCTTTAAACGTTCACGATATTTGGTCTTTTACGGCTCATATTGATTCCATACAAAGGTTCTTCTAAACGCATGTGATTGGTGTATGAGAAGCTGTATCACTAAGGCATCGTCTATTCATGACTCATATCGGCGGTTGGACCGCTTCTCTTTCTTTAACCTCTCGGATAGAATCAATCTGGGATGTTGCCACATGACGGGGCCTACTATATCCCTCAGCATTGTGAGGGTGCAAACAACACTCCTTCTCCAACAGAAAGAGGACACGGACCTGGGTGGAGATCACCGTCCTCGGAATTAAACTCTCTCACTTAGCTCCAGGCAGAAGGGTGACTGACGACTGTAAGGGAGACAGGGCGCGCCAGACGTACAGCCTTTTCCTGTTCTACCCGAGTTTTGTCTCCAGGGAGGGGGTCGTGTGGGTCCGGCATCCAATGCTTCCCTCTCCCTCCCCGTCACAGATCCATTTTCCCTTTGCTCTGAAACCCACCGTTGGAGAGAGGAGACACGGAGATGTTCTGCGGTTGAGTCTCAAATGCCAACGTGAGACTCAAGTTCAGGAGAGGAGAGGAGAGGAGACGTTCGCTTACATGCGCTGGTTCACATCGGACGATGCATTTTCAGATGAGCCTTGCTATTCTACACTGTTCCGCAGGTAAAGCAGGGTATGAGTTCCGGCCGCAGAGACGAGTCAGTTTATGTACAGAATCACAGTGCGTGATCTGCTTGGTGAGTCACAGCTTCTCGAAACAACATCTTTATATAATGGCTATTGTTTTGCAGAATGTGCAGTATCATGTCTGGCTGACTTGCGGAGACTGATTATTTTAGATACCATTTTATGGGGATTATACTCATTTAAGTCAACCAAGATTTCTTAAGGGCCTATCAATGTGCTTTGTTTTTCCTAAACCAGATGCTGAGCGCTTTGGGAACAGCAGTTGCCTTCTCCAGACGGTTGTCCAAAGAGCACTTCCCAAGCTGCCTCCAGAGCTCGTGCAGTGCCCCAAAGTGTGTTCTTACAGTGAGAGACGACAGACCCAAACTGACTTCTGTAGTCCCCAGCAGCCCAGCCAGACAGAGCCCTACTATGCATAAACAGCTTCCTACTAGGATAACCTGACTGAGCATTTCTTCCATTGGAAAACGATTCATTTGAATCATTTGATTCCAACGATTCACTAATTCCATCTGTTATAATTAAGTGTTCTAGTGTCAGCGGCAGCTAAGCATTTACCAGTCTTGGAAAAAGTGTGGCCGTCCTAGGTCGAGGGATAGACTGGAATAGAAATAGCTGATGTTGAGTCCTAAAAACAGATTGTTCGGAATCCCAAGAGGACGACCAAAGTCGCCACTGTGAGAGTACCTAAAAGAACATGTACGCTGTCCATTCTATGTCTAGCCGAACGTGAGTCGATTTGATCTCAGTGAACTGTAAGCGACACTGTGCATTATATGCTTGTATAAGATAATAAGGCTCCATTTTTAAATCGCCGTCCTACATGGTGAGATCACGAGCGCGCCAATCACCCGACGTGATACGCTTCAAATACACTTTGGTGTCACTGCCGTTCTATTTCCTGCCATTCTGATCTACTGAGAGAATGTTTACAGAAGCTGGATATTTGCTGAAAACCATAGGGGAAAGGAATGAACAGGGAGGCTGTAAGCTAAGTGAGCAGAATAAAGGACAGTACAAATATTCTGAGTAAACACTAAGAGGGCTTCAAACCTCAGAGCTTTGACGGTGGTGCCATAGGCCATGCCCTGCTGTCAGGGATTTTGCTAATTTTCTAGCATTAGAAGGAAATAAGAGAAGGCAAATTAAATAGGTGTGAAGCCATTAGAACCGCAGTGTTTAATTTCGCGTAGTGTTTCATTTTGCGCAAACACAAAATTATGTGCACAACTCCAATACGAGAGCAAAGAGGGGCGCCTAGTGGCTCAGTCGGTTAAGCGTCTGACTCTTGCTTTCGGCTCAGGTCACGATCTCATGGTTCGTGGGTTTGAGTCCCACATCGGGCTCTGCTTTGATAGCACGGAGCCTGCTTGGGACTCTCTCTCTCTCTCCTCCCCTCTCCCGCTCATGCGGTCTCTCTCTCAAAATAAATAAATAAACACTTAAAAAAAAAAAAAAAAAAAAAAGCAAGCAAAGAGATGATGTGCAAACAGCACCCGGTCACTGGAGGACGAACATACATCCAAAGCCGGCGTGAGAACTTCTCCAGGTTCCATATTTGATTTCGGAACAACATTAACTCTCTGTCCTTCTAAATAGTCTCCATGTTCACCCACGGTTGCTTACTGTATATTGAGTAAGCAATAACAGGTTCAATTTTCCCGGAGCCTGAGTCACAGCCTGGTAGTAAATTAGGTGCTCAGGAAGGTGCATTCCTTCCTGGAGGCCACTGAGCCATCACTTAAGGCATAATATGCTTGCTTTGGTTTATAAAGATGCTATTGACTCACTTCAGTGGGAGTTGTTTTTCCTGCATTGCTGACGGCTGAGTTCAATGAATGTACTAGTTTTTTTCCTCCTTGCAGTATGGATGGGATGGCCTGAACTAATTACACATTCCTGCCAATCCCACGGTGACCCACAGCACGAATGCCCACGATGCTGGGTTCACGTCTGAGGTTCATCCTGCAGCTGTGGAACAAAGCACAGTCAGCGAGGGCTGGGGGAGATCGTGGCCTCCCCGGCAGCATTCGCTGACTGCGGCAGCCGGCCACTGGTGCCATAAAGGCCATCCTTGCAGGTAAACATTAATTTACGATGTAAGGCAAGTCATGCGGTTCCTCCACGCCGCACCTTGCGATGGTTTCCCATCTCAGAGCCAGAGCCGAAGTCCTGGCCTTGGACGGCAACACCACACGCTATCCGATCCCGGCTACTTCGCGGTTCTCATCTATCATTTGCTCTCTGCCGCATTTTAGGCCAGGCACACTGGCTTCCTAGCTTGTCCCTTGAACGCGCCAAGCATCTTCTTACCTCAGGGCCTTTGAATTTGAGGATGTCTCTGTCGGGAATGTTTTTCTTTCAGATTTCCACCTGAACCCTCCCCTCTTGTCCGTCAAATGCCACCTTCATAGAGAGGCTTTCCCTGACCACCCCTACGTGGAAGTGGTCCCTGTCTCTCAGCATGCCCTATCCCCTTAATCCTGCTTGTTTATTTGCTAAAGCAAATCATATATTCGTTTATTTGTCTACCACGTGTCTACCTCGTCTAGAACATAAGCTCCACAAGGGCGGGGATTATGTTTTATACACTATCTTCTGGCATCTCGAACAGTACGTGAAGTTCTGTATTCGTGCCATAAAAATTTGCTGGATGAATAGATGCATGAATCCTGGTGGCCGGATAGATTAAAGGCACGAATTATTCCAGATTACTAAGGTCTTTGTAGAAGTATTAAAGAATCAGAACTGTCACAAGATGATACTTAGCCTCCTCTTGCTATTGGGGCTTTCGTTTTCACTGTGGTTATGATCTGCATTGTAATTATACACGAGCATCGCTGCCCCAAGAAACAAAATAAACCTTTACTAATACTCTTTTGAGCTGTACACGAAAGGTTACTCAGAAAAAAGGGTAGGTCACGATGAAAGGAAATAGCTAAAAAGAATAACTCTGAAAAGTGTGCCAACAGGTAATTAATCATTGAAAGCGGCAAATCGTGATGGCTAGTAAATTTCAAGGGCTTATCTCGGTAATATATGAAAGTGCGATCTTCTTCTTAGCATATTAGAAATGTCAGCTCATTGTACTGAACAAAAGAATAAACGAAGAATACATATTTCCAAAGAGGATGCTATTATTTTTGATGATTTCATTAAAATACATGAACAAAAGATTAAAACACTAAAATATCAAGAGGAGTTTAGCCAGGGACCTAGTGTCTAACTCCGACATGTTTTTCATGGAAGCTTAAAGCCTGACATGGTCTGTGCCTAAATGGCTCCGTGCAGAACTCAGGTATCTCCAGCTACTAACAACACATCTGTGTCCAGAATGGTTTTCCGGAGTGTAGAATACGTCATCCTCACATTTCGTGGCCGTGGACCACATTTTGTTTTCAACCCACCAAAACAGAGAGAGACATCTTTTTTTTTGAAAGAGAGATGTTAAGGGAGAAACAAAATGCCACACCTCGCTCATTAAGGACAACGGATAGAAAACGCACTTGGGTGCCACGCTTCCAATATTCTTTGGAGAAAGGAATAATGAATGTGCAAGGAAGCACAATGCGGGAGAAAGCAGAATGGCTGAACCTGTGAATCACGTTCGACATTCGTAAACTTATCTGATACCGTCAACGGCAACAAATGCGACGCTGGAGAAGAGGAGAAACGATCCTAAGGCTAGTGGCAAGTGGCTGCCCACGCTCTGCTCCTCCGTTTTACGGTCCATACGAAGGCAACTTTGTGTACTGGTTGAGAGAACAGGTCTTAAAGCCAGAAAGTGGCAGAGCTGGGATTAGAACTCACGTCTGACTGGGGAAATTTGGGCGTGTACTGGAACTTCTGGTCTAGGTCTCCTCATCTTTAAAATGAGGAAAATAATAGTCCTGTCTTCATAGGGTTGTCGGGAGGATCAAATAGGCACAAATTTGTAAAGGGCTGCCGGGCTCATAATCAGGTATAGAATTTTCTAAAGCAGACGTCTTAAACTCGGGAACAACGGAATACTACTTGGCAATGAGGAAGAATGAAATCTGGCCTTGGGCAGCAACGTGGATGGGACCGGAGAGTGTTGTGCTAAGCGAAATAAGTCCTTCGGACAAAGACAGATACCATATGTTTTCACTCTTCTGTGGATCCTGAGAAACTGAACAGAAGACCATGGGGGAGGGGAAGAAAAAAAAAAAAAAGAGGTTAGAGTGGGAGAGAGCCAAAGCATAAGAGACGCTTAAAAACTAAGAACAAACTGAGGGTTGATGGGAGGTGGGAGGGAGGGGAGGGTGGGTGATGGGCATTGAGGCACCTGTTGGGATGAGCACTGGGTGTTGTATGGAAACCAATTTGACAAAACATTTCATATTCAAAAAATAAACAAACAAACTCGGGAACAAACGGCAGTAGCGTAGGACAATTGCATTTACGTAGGACACAGTTACCATGTGCCTGAGTAAGATACCGGGGCAGTGACGGCTGCTAACGGAGCCACATCACTCCCATTGTATAGACCACAGGGGGACTGACCATGGATTTGTGCGTGCAGTCAGCAGCAAATCGGCTTCAGGGTGGATGATCTAGGCGTCTCGTTCCTAAAATGGGGTGGTGGCAGGTGAATTCGTTTTCGGGGCAAATTCTGTTTTGTTTTGTTTTTTTTCCTCTGTCCTTCATTCATCACCCTTCGCACACAGGTTACAATCCTTCACCTTCAAGAATTTCAACAATAGTTTGTAAACATCTGGCTAAGAAATCCCTGGGGGATTTCTCTGGGGATGCTCTTCTCCTCCTCTGCTCTTTCTCAGCTTTTGAGGAGCGAAGCCGCCTTCCCTGTTGCCAGGCAATGAGTTGCAAGAGCTCAACTTTGGGTAGTGACTACTAAAAATGTGTCTCATTCTAGTGCACCTCCTTCTCGTCTGCATCCTAGTTCCCAGGCCTTTCTCGTTGCTTCGCTCCTATCCGCGTTTCACAGTAATGTCACGACGCTGCTCTGCCACAGCAATCTGTTCGCGGAGGTCTTCAGCTGGTAGTGGTCACGTGTTGGTACAAAGGGGACCTTGGGTAGATACCTGAGTGTAATCAGCAGCTCAAAGCCTGTTTCTTTCATTTGATCGTAAGCTCAGAGAAGGCAGGGGCCGTGTCTGCCAATTACTGGGCAGTCAGTGGATTATTGCTTGGATGGATGGGTGGAAGTATACATCCATATCTTAGAAAGCTATTACGAAAGGAGCAGAAAAAGAGTCGAGAGAAGATGGGAGCGACACACATTTATTCGGGATCTTACCAACTAGTTAAAGGAAAACGAAGAGAAGCCGAGATTAGGTGTGTAATTTGGCGGGATTACCTGGAGCAGGTGGAAAAAGGGGAAAGCGGGAGAGGGTTAAAATGTGCTAAGGAGGGGCTCCCAGGGTTGATGTGTGTGGGCGACAGCTCCAGGACATGCCATTCATGCGTTCGGCAAACGTTTACTGAACAGCTACTACGCGCGTGAGAATTTCAGACACTATGCTACACACTAGGGCCACGGCAGTAGATGAGACGTAGCCGTTTTGTTCATCAGAGTTTGTGGGCTGGTGAAAGAAACAGGGGCAGGAGAGGGAGCTGTGCAACGTGCAAGCTGCTGAAGGAGTAATCACAGTGCACCACGTGGCCATCTAGTCCGGGAAGGAGCTGGTAAGAGCATCCTGGACCCGGGTTTAACAGCCATTTCATCCTGAAGACCACCGAGTTAATGCTGGAGGGTAAAAGGGGGGGGGGGAATGGTGGGGAGAAACACAGCCTGTTTTTCAATCCTCTAGGTGGGTACTACTAAAATGTAAAACCAATGACAGAGACTCTTCTGGACCTTGGAAGACAGGCACGATGTCCAGGAAAACAAGAGACGGCTGGGAAATCCTGGCTCGGGAACATCGTGAGGCATCTTAACCATGGAAAGGCCATATAGAGAAAGGAATAAAGTGCTGGCTGCAGGCATTGTTAAGGCCTAATTTCCCCAACCTGACTGACAGCGTTGAATGGAATAATCCCTTGCATTTAATGACCCCTACTGAAGCTTTTCAGACACGATGGCATTTCACAGAAACCACCCCCCCCCCCCACACCCTGAGCTCAAATTCCCAATTATCGGTGAAATGACTTCTTTATATTGTTCTCCTTGAACGAAGCCTTGTTCTTTAGAAATTATAGGAAATCAATCTTAGCAAAAACAAAGCTAATTAATTGGCGCATGTTAATTGACTGCCTATGGGCAGGGTACTGTACTAGATTCTTGGAAACAAATGAACAGATTCAGTTGAATCTTTAGTTTTACTTTTGATCCCCTAGGGTCTCATTTATCATGAATAAACACAACCCATTAAAGCCACTAACTTAGAGATTAGGTGCCTACGTGACTGCATCTACTATTAAAGTAACATTAATCACTCCAGGTTCTTCAACGATCTTATTAGAACCAGACACAGATGGTTCTCTAGCAATCCCTGACTTCATACCAGCACGATCACTTAAAGATGGGCCCGCGCCTTTTCCCCTAAATAGCCCGTATTAGCAGCTTTTCCCTCAAATCACGTGGGTATACATAATCTATTGGAAAACATTATTTTAAAATGTTGACTCAGTGTTATACAACTGTATCACATGTGATGTTGGAACTACACTGCCTACTTTTTATTATCTTCATTTTTTTTTACTTTCCAGCTGTGGCGAGATGCTTAAAGAAACCCAATCTTTCACTGATGACTGGGCTGTATGAAGGCTGATTTTGGTAATCCACAACAGAAACTGTTTATTTCCCAGCATTTTGCCTGCCGGAAGAAACAACCAACCCTCCCACCCCCCCCCCCCCCCCCCCCCCGCTATGATTACTGCTCTGACAGCACAAATCACAACCTGAGATATGTGATTAAAACAGGTCTTTGATGATTCTCTTTCTGTTTCTTTTTCGAGGACTATACATACAAGACCACAGAAGATTCTAATGAAGACCCGGACGGACGGACTTGCTTCCTTCGGATTTTGAGAGTGACCATGTACAAGTTGGTAGGAAAATATTTATTAGGCCTAACTGGCTGCTGCCTTCAGGATTAGTTGGGAAAACGGCGACCGAAACTAAGCTCCCATTTCTGATGGCAAAATCCCAGGAGACAAAGCCTACTACGGAAGCTGAGCGCGTCGATTTTCCCAGGGCTAAAGTGTCTGTGCTCAGGAGGGAGGGACGTTTTTTTCTAGAAGAGAAGGAAAAATACGTTTCTGCACTCAAGTAATTTTCCCAAGTAATTTTCAGAATGAGCACAAACGGTGAGCTTGTCCAAACAGACGAGTTTCCTTTAAAAGAAAGGTATGAGCAAATACAAGCAACAATTTCTACCAGAAATCGCCCTGGCTACAATAGCTATCAGCTGGCTGCACGACACATGCAGGAAACTAATCCTTAAAGCCTTGTTCCCTTTTGTATGGCTGCTGAAATGAAAGCAACGAGCTAATCCAATTATTCTAATTGTGCTTTTTAAATTAAATTTTCTGACTTATTTTGGCTAGGTAGATAATTTCAAAAGTTAAAATTATGACAAATTTGAATTCAATTTACCACTACAGAAGAATAATCGTTCCTATAAAAGTGTTACAGGAATTAACTTTTCAGTTTGTGAGCATTCTTCTGTCTAGAGAAGCTTACAGAAGCCCAGTTACATTGTGTCTGATCACGGACTTGTAGTGGGGAAGGACCTCTGGCTCTGTCACCAGACGTTAGTAAACACTGGTTAGGGGCCATGAAATTTACCTGGATTTCCAACTTAATCTTTTTTTTTTTTAATTTTTTTTAATTTTTTTTTTTTGTTCTTTTTGAGAGAGAGACAAAGACCATGAGTGGGGGAGGGGCAGAGAGAGAGGGAGACACAGAATCCGAAGCAGGCTCCAGGCTCTGAGCTGTCAGCACGGAGCCCGACGCGGGGCTCAAACTCACAGACCGCGAGATCATGACCTCAGCCAAAGTCGGACGCTTAACCGACTGAGCCATCCGGGCGCCCCTGGATTCCCAACTTAATCTTCAAAGGATTTAATCTTTAATCGTAAAAGGAAACCATGCCCTTAAAAGTGAAATGCTGTAGCCTTCCCTGAAAATCTTCTGGGCTGTGAATAAGAGACAGCAGCCTAATCATTTTTTTTTTTCTTTTTGAGAGAGAGAGGTGGGGTGGGGGGGCATGTGCAGAGGAGTAGCAGAGAGAGAGAGAGAGAGAGAGAGAGAGAGAGAGAGAGAGAATCCCAAGCAGGCCCCGTGCTCAGCTTGGAGCCCAACAAGACCTGAGCCAAAATCCAAGAGTTGGATGCTTAACCAACTGAGCCACTCAGGCACCCCTTATAGGAATGGTTTTATTTGATTCAATAATTGGGATATAATGAGAAGTAGAATCAAGTTGTGCAAATGTTCATGACAAAACCTCACTCGCTAAGCATGATTTCTTTAAATGCGACACAAATTTCATCAGGTGTTCTAACTAACCTTTATCACCGTAGTTGTTGGGAAAAATAAAACACAATCCTCAATAAAAATTCTAACTTGCGTATTAATCAAGTTTTGCTTCTCTTTGGAGGAGGTCGAATAACAGAGAATGAACAAAGCTTCAATATAAGAAACGAGGGGATTTGCATCTACATAAAGTATCATCCAAGTCTGTGAGAAATACAAAAAATTCCACATTATTGAAGATGAACTTCATGAGGTCCCAATGACATTCCCCTGACTTCTACAGGCCTGGCATTGAATGATTCGCTTCCTGAGCACTGACAAAATCAGATCCATTGTTCCTTTAATTTTACTATTTTTTCCTATAAAAAAAGGTTTCTTTTTCTACAAGAGTGCAGTGATTGGTAATGACAAGTACAATAAAATCGAAAACGTTCTCGCTTAACAACGAAGGATTAAACTGTCTAAGCGGCAGTCAATACGGTTCCATATTCTTGCTGTGAGTTAAAAGATCCCTTTGGAAAGTGCTTTAACCATCACTTTAGTACATATATTGTTCAGCATGAGAAAATGAACTTACCAAATAATGTTTCCAAAACGCATCTGAAAATAAATGCCACAATCAGCGATACATACACTGAATCCATGTCTGGAAAATTTCCATTTGCAGATGGTAGAAAGCATGTGTCCGTGACAGAGGAATAACATGTAATTTGGGTAATATGGCACATCTGACTCTGAAAAGAGCATCTTGATTCTTTTCAAAAGTTGCCTCAGTCAGTTGAGCGTCTGACTCTTAGGTTTTGGCTCAGGCCATGATCTCAAGGTTCGTGAGTTCAAGTCCCATATCGGACTCCAAGCTGACAGTGTAGAGCCTGATTGGGATTTTCTCTGTCCCTCTCTCTGCCACCCCCACCCCCCCTGCTCATTCTCTCTCTCTCTCTCTCTCTCTCTCTCTCAAAATAAATACATAAACCTAAAAAATAGTTGCTTCTAAACACTAAAAGCAGCTCATTCTCTCTCTCTCAAAATAAATACATAAACTTAAAAAAAAAGTTGCTTCTAAACACTAAAGGCAGCAAGGGCCTCTTCAGTTTTCCATTTGCTAATTGTTTCTAATCTATTCTGTGATAAAAAAAACAACAACAACCCACAGTGTACTAATGGATAACCATTAAGAAGGTGGGAATGGCTTTCGTCTAGATCCCATTCTCTCGAGGTCCAGAGAATGCATCAGCTGGGGTTTGGAGGCTCTGATGCCGACTGAGTAACGGCTGGGGGCTGTCACCAGCCGGCTGACAGACGGCATAGCTGGAGTGTCCCTTTGTTCCAGAGGCTCTCAGTGTTCACACTTCCTTTCTTATTATCTGATCAAAGCTTTACTCAGGATTTCTGAACTACCTGTGCTTTGTAAGGAGCTCCAGCTTGGACAAGACTAGCCCCTCCCTCACTCCTAAAAGCTAGATTCTGGACTAATAGACAGGAAACAAAATCAGTAGAAGTTATCCAAGAGAACAGATGACTGGAAATGTGTTTCTCCTGGAGTTCTCGATTGTGCAATCCAGGGCAGAAGTTTTTCTCTCCCTAATCATATTTTGCTTCGGTGGATATTAACATGATTGTGTATCTTGTGAGCCTCCTTAGATAAGGTGGAAGAATTGGGAAGTGAGCTGAGGCGGCAATGGCCTGGAATTTAACATTCTGTACATATTCCGATCACCATTTCCAGGTCCTAATTGCCTTTAATCAATTCTGAGCCAAAATGCTCAACCAAACCCATAAAGTAGGTAACGGTACCTTCACTATTTATACACAGATGGTTGAACGCTGACTGAGTCTTAAGAAACAAAATCTACAAAGCAACTGCTGCCCTCCCGTGAAAAAGTAAACATTAAACCCACACCAGAAACCAGGATGGCCATTTCTAAACCGAGGCCTTGTGTACAGACATCCATTAAAATCCTAAGAACGGCAATATTTGAGTTATATGCGATGCTGTATCTAGTCCCAAATGAGTCATCCTCAACTACTCTCCCTTACTTGCCAAAATGTGAGCATACAGCAAGCAAATGGACATATGGTCTCGGGCAACCTTTGCCACAGAAATTCAAATAAATAGGTCCATTTCATTTATTAAAAAGCTATCTAAAATCCAATTCTATTTCAGAAATAAGAAGGCTGCTCTGTGTGTGTGTGTGTGTGTGTGTGTGTGTGTGTGTGTGTACACACACACGAGAGGTGAGGGAAAGCCTAAGAGAGAGGCACGCACATTCTGGTTTACACTTTGAATGCTTTAGACTTCACTCGGCATCGTTGCAGCAGAAACTTTAGTTATTTTGGCGTCACGGTGGGGAAGCGCTACAGAAGGCCCCACGACATCATCTTCTGTGATTCACCTGTCTCTTTGGCGGCTTTCGTCATCCGATCGTCCACCAGGCTCATTTAGGGCTTCTTTAGCTCACCCCCACGGCCGCTCTTACAAACAGGCAGGTGCTGGGAGAGCAATTTCTTAAATGGCTCCATAAATGAGTAAGTAAAGAGAATGGCTGTTCCAGTGGCCTGTTTTGGCTCAATGGTGCAAACTCCCAGCTGGCGAATTCCCCAGGAAGTAACCACCGTAAGAACAATCTGTTTGATTGATGCACTGAAGTCTGAAAATTGTTATGGCATGAAGCTCCCTATCCAGATTGGGAGGAAACTTTGGCGAACATAATCTGTTAAGGACAATGATGTGAAAGTCTACCTTGCTTTTTTGGGGGTGGGGGGTGGGGAGGGGTTGCTCAGGCTCTCATGAAGCTCAATGTTATTCCAAACGATGAGTCAGTTCTGAGATATTACCCTCAATACCTGTACGGGCTCTGAAAGACGCATCATGCCTTTGTTTCAGTGAAATTGCCTCATTTAAGATATTTTAGGAGGAAATACTCAGATGAGCAAGCACTGGAGTTCAGCTGAAAAAAGGAACTTGTTATGAGAGAGATCAGTTGCTCATTAATCCTCAAACACTAATCTGAGGTTGTGTGTGTGTGTGAGAGAGAGAGAAAAAGAGAGAAAAGGAAAATAAATTAATAAAAAATTAAGTTAAGAAAAAAAAAATCCCTCCACAGATGGCTGGTTATAGAACACTTGGCAGTTAGAAAATGCCAAGAGGGTTTCCCACGTAGGGCGGAGAAAAATGATGTTACTTCTTTTGAAAAGAGTCACTGGCAGAAAGACCAAGAAACAGGGAAGAAACAAAGAGGTGACACAACGGAACCAAATATCCAACAATGGTCCGGTTCCAAGAAGTCAGGCAATACAGAGTAACGAACTCAGTTCTGAAAAGTCCAAAGAAACCAAACTATGAGAAGTCAGTTCCCTTCTCAACCCTTTCTGCCTTCCTCACCACGGCCTCACCCACTTCTACTCCCATGCTGTTTTCCATTTGGCCGTGCGTCGACCTCAACACTCAAGGACACGCAGATCCAATGAGCTCCTTGGAAGTGAGGGAAGACAGTGAAGATCTCTCTATGAAAGGGGTTCTTAGGGGCCCCCCGGGTGGCTCAGTTGGTTAAGCGTCCGACTTTGGCTCAGGTCATGATCTCACAGTTGTGAGGTTCGAGGCCCGCGAGGGGCTCTGTGCTGACAGCTCAGAGCCTGGAGCCTGCTTCGGATTCTGTGTCTCCCTCTCTCTCTCTGCCCCTCCCCTGCTCCCGCTCTGTCTCTCTCCCTAAAATAAACACTAAAAAAAAAAAAAAAAAAAAAAAAAAAAAAAGAAAAGAAAGAAAGAAAGAAAGGGGTTCTTAGTGTTCAGGATTCTGTTCCTTTTGTTCCTTCACAGGCATCTAGTCCTGGAGAGTTCCCATTAGCTCTGTTTCCAGAGATCATCTCAAGGCAAGATCCAGGCCTTACTTAAGCCTTAAATGCCTTCGTTCACAACTAATTTGGAGGGACAGAGCCAGGCTTCCTGTCCTCCTTTTGTCCCGTGAGGCCAGGGAACCTGTCACTTCTCCTTCAGAAATCATGTTGATTCTGGGGTACGGTTCAAGCTGAGGCTCTTATGGTTTCAAGTTATTCTTGATCTATGTAATCCAGATCGTTCCATCCCGCTGCGCTGACCAGCCATTGTGCTTCCCGCAACTGTTCGTGGTTGCTTGGAGGGGAGACTTGGTGAGCCAATACTTGTGCCTTCTAGGGAAAACAATTCTGGATGATTTCATAAGCCCTTGGGCTCCGTGTATCTGCAAGGTGCCTTCCGGCTGGGCCAATGGAAATGGGGCATTAGCACCTAGCATTCTGTTCTTCATGCCCAAACATGAATTCTGAGCAAAGGGATACTATTAAAAGTACTTTATTCCTATTTACAGAGAACACGCAGATTATTTGGCAGTTGATAGTTTTAGAATTCTGTAAGTGCTCATTAAATGCAGGCAATTCAGCTGAGATGTGATGGCTTAATTCTAAAAAGAAAAGCAAAGTCTTTACCCACAGGTGGCAAAAGTGCATGCCTGACCACTTTTAAAGTTTTTTTGAGAGAGAGAGAGAGAGAGAGAGAGAGAGCGCGAGCGCGAGCGCATAAGTGGGGGAGGGGAAGGGGGGGGAGAGAGAGAGAGAGAGAGAGAGAGAAAGGATTCCAAGCAAGTTCCACGACAGCGTGGATCCCAACGCGGGGCTCAAACTCATGAACCGTGAGATCATGACCTAAGGTGAGATCGAGTCAGACACTCAACCGGCTGAGCCTGAGCCACCCCGGTGCCCCAGAACTTTTGAGAGGGAGTTTTTGCCCTGTGGTTTAGTTTCTTGGCATTTATGCTATATTTCTTAACCTGGTTATCCATATTTTGAAGCCAAGATGTTCAAACTCTGAATGACTGCAGTCCATCTCCCTAAGCTATTCGAGAACAAGAATGGGTATCCGTGTCCCTGAGGAAAGCCTGAGGTACCTCATAAACATCAGCAGTAAGAATTACACACGGAAGAGTTTTTTGCAGGTACGATACACAGCATGTCTGCGTTTCTGCAAGGACAAACGTGTTTTTATTGCTAGAATTTACCCCCATCCCGTTTTCTGCCAATGAAGAAATGAAATTGGTGAGAAAGCTACATTATTCTGACTTACGACCAAAGAGTGTAAGAACTGTTAGAAAGAAGCACTTAAATAGGGGCACTGGACATGGCAAAACGTACTGGAGAGAGGACTGGTTTGGAGTCAGAAGACTGGAGTTCAAAATCCAATTCCGCCACATTATTCATGAAGCATGTGTCCTTCGGCAAATCGCTTCATCTCTCTGGCCGTCAGTTTCCTCCTCTACGAGGACACGATCATAACCCTTGCCCTGTCTATTTCCCATCGTGGCTGCCGGGATCAGACGAAGAAATGAATATGAAAACACTATACATTTTCAAGTGTTAGTTAGACACATGGCAATTTCTATTGTTATGGATGAGCAGGAGCCAGAACGATACATGATTTGTAAGTACAAGATCATTAGTAACTATTCCATTTCCTCACCCTTTTCCAGGGATTCACGTGCCCTGATCTAGACATGGAGGTTGCACACATTTAGGTGTTTCACAAAAACAAAACCAAAGAATCAGAAAACAACTTAAATAGACTATTACTATTTGACTACTAAAATGATGATGTGGAAGAATATTTTAATATATAAGGGAATATTCGTAATAATGACAAAAGGTTTCAAACGTGTTATATATTGTGTATATACACACATATATGAACCCCACTCGATATATATGATACACACACACACACACACACACACACACACACAGATCTATATATACAGTTGACTCATGAACAACACAGGTTTGAACTCTGTGGGTCCACTTCTATGTGGATTTTTTTCAATAAATACAGTATATTACTGTACATTTTGTCCTCCGTATGATTTCCTTAGTAACATTTTCTTTTCTCTAGCTTATTTTATTGTAAGAATACGACATAAAATACATAGAACATACAAAATATGTGGCAACTGACTATGTTATCATTAAGGCTTCTGGTCAGCAGGGTGTTGTAAGTAAAGTTTTGGGGGAACCAAAAGTTGGACACAGAGTTCCAACCATATGAGGGTTGGTACCCAACACCCCACACTGTTCAAGGATCAAATGTGTGTGTGGGGGGGGGGAGAGGGAGAGAGAGAGGAAGGGAGAGAGAAAGAGAGAGAGAGAGAGAGAGAGAGAGAGAGAGAGAGAGAAATAGCCACTGTAAGAATCTATAATAGAATGTTATAATGCTTGTCTCTGGTTAGGGTTTTTTTTATGCATACATTTTTCTATTTTCCAATTTTTCTACAAAGAACATACATGACGTTGATAAACCGAAAAGAAACGTGAACAAAATCAGCGTTCCTTTAGTGACAGGGAGGTGAAAAGAGCCGGGGGGTGGGGGTGGGGGGGATTCAGTTAGAAAATAAGAATTCCTGTTCATCCGAAGACTGTAAGAGAGTTACGAGGACATTTCAAACTACTGAAGAGACCTATCAAGGTTGAGCTTCTTCTTATGAGCAGACCGGCTGAATTTTCACGAAGCACCGGGCGGGAAGGGCAGAGTCCAGGTGAAACGGCGGCGGTAGCCCGTGCCCTCTGTATGGGAAACCCTGCCCTGCGCTCCCTTCAGTAAGCGTACAGATAGAGTGCAGACCAGGGTCTCCCAACAGCAGCTCGTTCAACGTTCCACTTGCGCTTCTCCCTCCTCGGCTGTGATGGTGTGTGAGCAACGGAAGGCCCGGTGCGTTACTTTTCCTTTTGAGTTGTCCCACTGCGGTGACGCATACTGGCGGATGAGGGTATCCTGTGTCCTTGTGGGTCAGTTTGTCCCCTGTGAGTAACTGTACTTTTGGGCTCTGTGTAAATCTTCTCAATTCAGTCTCAGAAAAGACAAAAGCAAAATATGACAGTTTAACACACGAGGAGATCTCCGTAGTCTTCCCCGGAATTCTAGGCTGCTTACGTATCGGCCTGAAGTCAGCATGTCACTATGCGGATTGTGTCAGCAAATAATAAAATCACACATTTATTAACTCGCGCCGTGGGTGTGTCATCTCATTTAATCGTCTTTGGGACCCTATGCGGTCTCCACTACTGTTACCCCATTTACAACCGGGGAAAGGAAAGGACAGAAGGATGAACTCCTTTGCACGGAATGACAAACCTTAGAAAAGAGCAGTTGAGGGGGGTTTCGCCTCCACAGAGTCTGGCAGAGCCCTCCCTCTTAACCACTGCGAGCATCTTAAAGGTAAATATTAGGTATCATGTGTTAATGATGCTGGAGAATGCTTCAACCTAGGACACCACAGAGTGAGAAGTAGGGTCTTCTGTTCTATTTTGAAGACAGAGGCAGTGATCCACTGTTGGCTCCTTTCAGTCTCAAGAGCCATCGGTGACGGACAAAGGGAGATGTGCCTTCAGTTGGATATACATGCCTGGTTCTCAAGAGGAAAGCTTTATGCATACGGATGGTGACTGAAGCCAACAGAACACGTTTAATAACGTAGCGAATAGCGGGCACCACTGAGGCTGGAACCTGGGGGCAGGGAAGACATCTACATTAAGAAGAGGTGAAAGAAAGAGAGGAGGCAAAAGGACAATAGTGGTGCTGTGGAACAGACAGAAAGCGTTGTCGGGAAAGCCAAAGTTCGTTTCAATGAGGAGGAGGAAGTGATCAGCAAGAGTCCAATGCTGCAGAAAAGAGAACCGAGGTAAGGGCCAAAGGGAACAATGGGTTTTATTTGGAGGTCACCGGTGACCTTAGCAACAGGAGTTTAAGGTTGGGAATGAGGGCAGAACACAGAATGGGAAGGGCTGAGGACTTAGGCTGTAGATGGCGAAAATAAAGCAAGCCAGGACAAATTAAGTTGGCTCTTGGCTATCAAGGGAAATAGGCAGGCAAACAGTCTGAGGGAGAAAGAGAGTCTCAGGAAGGACTTTTTAGGACAGGCAGTCCTTGAACGATCTGTATGCCAATGGGAAACAGCCAGTAGTCAAGGAGGTAGTGGAAGCATGGGAAAAAAGGTCAACTGATGGGTCTGGGTCTACATGGTTTGGGGAAAGGATAGGATCAAGGGAAAGACTGGTGAGCTCAACTCTGAAAAGCAAGAGGAGGCCTTCTTTTGGGAGAGGGAGGTTGAACTGAATGATCTGTAAGGCCCTTCACGATACCAGTATTCTTCCATAAAGGATGAAAAAATCTTATAGCTATTGTAGTGAATTTTGGATAACTAGGAGGGAAATGTACCCCCCCCCTTGGACTTAGGCTGGCTCTGTAAGGCACAGAACAAGGTGATGTTTCAAGGATCCAGTCTACTTCAGACAGCTATCAATAAACCCCTTCTCCGGATGCTAAACCTAGACTTTCTCCAACACAGGTCTCTCTTTTCCTGTTTCACCTGGTTTCTGCTAAACGCCGAGGATGAAATGGGATACCTTTGCCTTAAAGTGACATGTAATCTCCATATAAGTGGACAAGAATACATTGGAAATATGTTGCTTAATCATGTGAATTGGGGCTCCCTCCCTCACCTCTGGCCTCATGCGCTCCCTACTATCTCTAGATTGCCCTTCCTTCTTCTCCCTAAAATATCTTTAGGATTTCTCCTGTGTGCATAACAAATAACAGCATGATGTACATTTCAGCACTTCTTCAAAGAGGTTTCCAGGTGCTAGATACAAGCAGAAGATCCTGTGTTTTTTTTTTTCCTTTAGATCTAAATAGTCTGAATCTCAGTATTGCTCATGGGAACTGTTTCAAAGGCTGAAGTGTCAGAATCAGAAAGGAAAGAAATGTGTGGGTGGGAAGTTGCTACATGCAAACCTGTCATATTCTTTCATTTTCAGACCTGAATATGCATGGATGCAGAAATTATAGCTTATACCAAAGTTTTTATTGTCAGCATCAAACATAACACATAATGTCAAGAAGATAAGATTGGTATATTTAAGTGAAAATGTTCAACAGATTTGATCTTTGACTCAAATAGCTCTATCTGTTAATGAGCCCTTTCATTCCCTTTGAATATATTTTAAGAGAGGGCTCTGGGGCCAAGTACAGAGTAAAATCTCCTTTCTTCAAATTTCACTACCTTGAAACTTACAATAATTAAAAAACAGAACAAGGGAGAAACTTACTTTTGTTTAACAATCGATTTATCTAAAGTACAAAATCACAACACTAAAGAAGAAACTTTAAAAATACTCGTAAATCAAATTTTAAAAATGCATGCATAAGGATGTTCACCACAAAATGTTTTGTAACAACAATACAAAAGGAAACAACCTAAACCTTCACCAGTAGAGGATCGGATAAGCAAATTATGGTACGAACGCACAACAGAATATCATCTACCTTTTAAAAATGTGAATGCGGATTTATTGACATAGAAATACGTGTACAAGATGTATGTGATAAAAGCCAGGTACAGCACAGCACATATAGAATTATCACATTTGCGTACAATCAAGTACATATATGTGTATACACACACACACACACACACACACACACACACACACACACACAAAGAGGCATATGGATGACAGACACAAAAATCTCTGGATGGTGACTTTGGGGTGATATTTAACATCTCTTCATTTTCATGTAAAATAAAAATTAGAAGTAAAAAAAGTACCTGTGAACAAACTTCTGGAGTCCTCAAATAACCTAAATTCACATGTAAATAACTGAAGCGTTAATTACACATCCTGTCATTAAATCGGGTCATTTCACGACCCTTACTAAAGAAAGGAATTAGATAGTTTAGTTAATCTAGGGAATAGGTATAACTGCATCTCTTTAAAAATACTTTATAAGAGTGACCCACTTTGTAATTCTTTTTTAGTAGGGAGTGGGTTGTGTGTGTGTGTGTGTGTGTGTGTGTGAGAACTGGATGGCAAGTCTCAAAGTTGTTCTTCAGCTGTGGCGCACACACACGCACACATCACCACCACCACCATCTATGAATCTATAGCATCATAAAGAATATTAAAATGGATTCAATAACTCTTAGTGGAAATAAACGTATACTTAAAACAGTTGTTTCCTAGCAACAAATCTAAACACACGAGAAAGGAATCACTGGTTAGACTACAGAGGTTCAGTTATAAATTAGGCTGAATGACATCTCTGCTTCATATAGTGAAATACTCCTAGCAAGAAAAACCCTTGGATTTTATATTTATATTTAGAAGTTTTTAAAATAAATCAACATTTCCAAATCAAGGAGTTGGAGAAGATTCTGAATCTTAAGAAACACAGTCAATAGTTATCATTACATTTTCCTCATACGACACTTGGGGATTTATCTGTCACATTGATTTGACTTTGAGCACTATTCTTGGAAATGGTTGAAACAAGGTGAATCAGCTTGAAAGCCTGAACAAATTAACCAATTAGTCGAATATTTCAACATACATGTAGTGAGCATGCACTTAAGCCAGGCACTGTTCCGGGCACCGGGGATAGAAGACTGAACAAAATAAAGACCCTGCCCTCAAGGAGCTGACATTCTAGTAGAGCCCGACAATAAATAAATGTGTATATATTCACTCATTCCACAGAAACAGTGAGCACAACAAAATCCCCTGGCTGCAAGTAATTTATATTCTAGTATATAGATACAAACCATACAAATAAAATCTACCAATCAACACTTTAGTCAACAAATATACATTCAACATATTTATCGTGACTTCACCTATTCATATGCGCTCCATAAATGATGGCCAATGGGAGACAGAATGAGGGGGGCAAAGTGCTATTTTAAATTAGTCAGGGGAGCCTCTTTGACAAGGTGGTATCTCAAAAGAGACTTGAAGGTGGCCAGAGTGAGCAGTGGGGGTATCTGGGGAAGAGGAGTCCAGCAGAGGGAGGAGTCCAGCAGAGGGAACAGCCAGCGCAAAGGCTCTAAAGCAGGGGAGGGCTCGTCATGATATGACGAAGGTACGGCACGGAAGCCAACGTGACTGAAGCACAGTGAGTGTTCGGAGGGTGCAGTCAGACAGAAAGCTGGGGACCATGGCACAGAGGGTCTTACAGTCCATAGTGAGGCCTCTGAATTGAATTTAACTCGGGGCAAGCCACTGGAGGAATGTGAACAGAGGAGTTATTATATGAGCCGACTTCTACTTGAGAAGAATGGCTATGTGGAGAATCGAGTGGGGAGGCGCAGAATGCTAAGAAGGAAGACTAATTAGGAGGCTGTCGCCATAATCCAGGTGTGCCATGGCGGGCCTAAGAGGTGGAAACGAAGGGGACAGAAGTGGTTTGGTTCTCAAGTGCGTATATTTTGAAGGAAAAGCCAACACCTGCTGATGCGCATGGTGTGTAACGTTAGAGGCAGAACAGAGGCGGGGCAATCCCGAGGACGTTGACCTTGGCCACTGGAAGGGTGGGGCTGCCATTTACCGAGAGACGGAGAAAATTGTGGGGAGAGCAAATCTGGGGAAGGGACAGGACAATTTCTGTCTGGACAAGGTAACTGAAAGATGCTAATTAGGCATCCAAATGGAGGGGTCAAGGAAGCAACTGGAAACCTGCTTCTGGAGTGTGGATAAGAGGTCCGGGCCAGGGAATTTGGGGAGTCACCCACATGTCGACAGTATTTAAGGTCATGAGAGTGGCACACCAGGAGAGTCAACGAACGGAGAAAAAGAATAGGTCCAGGAACTGAGCCCTGTGACCCGCCTAAGTCTAAAGCTGAGAAGGTTAAAAAAAAAAGACCTGGCAAAGGAGACAGAAGGATGGGCCAGTAAGGGGGGCAGAGGAAAACCAAGAGAGTGTGGTGTCCTGGAATCCAAGTGAAGCCAAGTGTTTTCAGGAGGAAGGAGTGGGGAACGGCATCGAACACCACTGACAGGTCACATAAGAGGAGGACAGAACTGGATACTGGACTTGGAAACATGGCGGCGTTGGGTGATTTTGCAAAGAGTAACTGGGTAGATTCAAGGGGGTGGAGACGGTCCGAGCCTGGTTGGAACAGGCTTACGAATGTGAGGAGATGAGGCGGAGAGAAGTACACACATCTTTCGGGGGTTTTGTTCCAATAGGAAACTAATAAATGGACTGGTAGCTGGTGAGGGATACCTAATAAAGGCAGAGTGTTCTTTTTCTTGTGTTTTTAAAGATTTTTTTAACGTTTTTTCCTTATTTTGAGAGAGCGCGCGAGAGCGAGCATGTGCACGTGCAAGTGGGGGCAGGGCAGAGAGAGGGGGAGAGAGAGACAGAAGCCCGAGCAGGCTCCGCACTGTCAGCACAGAGCCTGACGTGGGGCTCGATCTCACAAAACATGAGATCACACCCCGAGTTGAGATCAAGAGTCGGACGCTTAACCGACAGCCACCCACATGCCCCTGAAGGGAGATTTTTCTTATTTAAATGGGAAAAATAAGAGCACGTTCCTGTGCTGAAGGGGACTATATGTAAGAGAGGGACAACTGATGACGTGGGAGGTGGGGGGACAATTTTTAGAGTGATGATCTCAAGAAAGAAATATGGGGGTGAATCTGGGGCAAAATGATAAGGGCTGGCCTTATGTGGGAGCCAGGAAAAGAGATCCACATAAAACGGGGGGGAAAAAGACTATGTGGGTACGTAGACAGGCGGTGCAAGTACAAGGTGATTTTCTTCGTTCTATTTTCTCTGTGACACAAGAATCTTAGCCTGAGGAGGCGGACGAGACATTCAGGACTTGAGGAGAAAGAAGGTATGAAATAATCAAGTCGGTTGACATCAAAGTAATTCACCTAGGGCAATTCCAATGATGCTAATCCTAATAAGAAGGAGGCGGCGGAGGAGGAGGGGGGTAAGAAGAGGAGAAATTAAGCACTTGCTAGGTACCGGGCGCTATTTTATGGGCCTTATGTATGAATTAATTAATTAATTTATTTATTTATTTAAAGAGAGTGAGCGAGTGAGCGAAGGTGCATGTGCTGGGGAGGGGCAGAGAGACAGTGGGGGAGAGAGAGAATCCTAAGCAGGCTCTGTGCCACCAGTGCAGAGCCCAACTCAGGGCTGGATCTCACGAACTGTGGGATCACGACCTGGGCCGAAAGAGAGTCGGACGCTTGACTGAATGAGCCACCCAGGCGCCCCTGTGACTTAAATCTAGCAATTCTATGATGTGGTTTTCTGTGAGTACCCCCATACGATAGATGAGAAAACAAAAGTCAACAACCGATCTGTGTAGCAGGCTTACTGGTTTAGCGCTTACCGTCCACCCATGGTCATGAGTTTAAAGTGAAATCAGTCAGCAGAACCATTTTCCTCCAGCAGTACTAGAATAGGTATTGAACGGACACAGATGCGAAATGAACTAGGGTTGGGATGTTGCCAGTCACTGAAAATGGGGGAGAAGGTTTCTGCCTACACACATAGTTCTAGCGGGCAAAAGAAATTGTCAGAGGCAGGGGACTAGAAGGAATGAACCATAAAGGTAGAAGGTTATAGTCCATGGGTGGGATGCTTGAAACCGAGAAGCGGGGGCAGAGGTCACTTTTTAAGTTTTCCCTAACTGTGGACGGCTGAGATAAGGTGGAAAAGGTCACTGGAGAGGAAAAGGTCAAGGAACCTAACAGACGAGGACAAACCCTGGGGAGTTCTCATGCTTCGGATTCTGAAGAGCGCCCCAAACTCTTGTCACTTTCCTAAGTAATCAGTTCATCGTTCCTATCAACTTGCTACTTGCCGAACTTCTGCCGCCGGGAGCTTGTCAACTCTATGAATGCCCTTTCGTGTCCTTTTCTATTCCAATGAAGCAAGCTACGCTTTGTATGTATGATGCGAAAGCAGAGCTCACGTGTGAATAGCTCCAAACAGAAATGTTGCTTAGATATACGAAGTTTTTTTTATTTTAAAGTCCTTGTCACCTAGTCCAAGAAATGGGGTTTACTGAATGAACGCCAAGGCAAAGGATAAATGCAATCTAAATCTTCTTTAACTCTGAACTATTCATGATTTTGCTCTAAAAAGCTTGAGAAATCGTAATAGTCATCCGCTGTGCTTCCAGCTCGATATTGCATACCACATGCAAAAAGTAGTTCCGCAAAAGCAAAGTTCTCGTGGTTTTTAAATCTATTTTATTATTTATTTTACTCCCTTTTTTGCACACTGAAGCAATTCTGATCATCTACTATGCATCTTCGTGACAATGTCTCATACTAAATCAACACCTACAGACAAAGGGGAGTGGAAAAACTGAGGCAAGTCAGACACTGTCTAAAGAGCCCACTGTCTGGCTTTTTTATCTTTTATTTATTTATTGTTTTTAATGTTTATTCACTTTTTGAGAGACAGAGACAGAGTGTGAGCAGGGCAGGGGCAGAGAGACAGGGAGACACAGAGCCCGAGGCAGGCTCCAGGCTCCGAGCTGTCAGCACAGGGCCCGCCCGACACGGGGCTCGAACTCACGAACTGAGAGATCATGACCTGAGCCGAAGTTGGACGCTTAACCGACTGAGCCACCCAGGTGCCCCAGGCTTTTTTATCTTTTGGAAGGTAATACAATAAAATTAATTTCAGAAACTTTGATAAAGGCATAAACAGAAGAATCACATGATTCTGTCGTGTGGCAATAACCATTCTGAATATTTTGAGATATGTGCCTCCTTTATGGGGAAGGAGAGCCACGAGATGGGGCCTGAGTGCTCTGTGAGGCATTTCTGTTGTTGTTGTATCCTCTCAATCTTTGCATTTTGCAGTAATTCAAGCTCCTGTTAAATTATGGGGAAAATACATGCTGGGTGCTAAGGCATCATTACTACTCATGAAAGGTTCTGTCATAGACAATAAATGTTTGTTTTAAATGAACAGAAGCGTCTTCCGTGTGTAGTCACATGGCTAGTATAGATGTACTGGGGTGACCAAAGGTTAGAGACAACAGAAATACACATAAAGAAGAAAAAGCTGGAAAACCCATACTCCAGTGGACCCGCAGGTACCTGGTCCCTATGAGGTCTGCTAGCCCAGCAGCCTTAGGAAAACGGGAGAGGTTCACGGGGCCATGCCGGGTTCAAAGGCATTTTTAAACACGGATGGGACCAATGCACGTGGAAAACCCAACTAAATGTCTAAGTAACGGTTTGTTTCCACGAACACACGTTTCCTTCCCCACCGTGCATCACCGAATTCGGAAAGCCTTACCTGGATCTTTTGCCTCCCGATCTATAAAAAAGGTAGGCTATAAAGGGAAAAAAGGTAGATGATCTGAAATCCAGTGGACCATCTTTGGGGAGACTGCCATGATTTCCTTATAAGGAATTCGCAGGACCATGAACTCCTACCCGTAAATCAGCCAATGAGAAACTGCAAAGGTTGGGAATATGATTAACATTTAAAACCAGCACTGCCTTCAAATTTAGTTGATCCTCTCCCAGAGAGCTTTTCATATTTCACCGCCTGTTTTCGTATCCTGTACTGCCTGCGACAGTCATGCATTGCTAGAACACCTCTGCAAAACAGCATCGCAGGGCTGGCGATGAACTATGGGATGCTATCTTAGGAAATAAAGCAGTGTTGCAAAATAAATTATCCCCTGAAATGGATAACTAAGCTGTTAGATTCAGTCACGTCAGTGTTTCTTTTACTAGCTTTCCCGTGATCTCTGCTCATTTCTAACACGGGGCACATCCCATTCACACCTAACCTGGGTCCACAACAGAGCTTGAAAGGAGAGGGCGGTCGGGGGCTGTGATCCTGTCACAACCTATTTGGGCACACGTATGACTGGACCTTACGTTTTCGAGAAATGATCCCAGGCTTTAACCTGAACTTGCATGAGCAACATGGCTTTATCAACCGAGTGAAACAGGGTAACAAAGCACCCACAGGAGATGTTTTTCTTTACCAAAATGTTTCACGAAGAAATGAAAAAGCTCTAAAAACCTGATTGTTTTCCATAACCCACCCTTATAAGCTAAACTTAAATTTTATTTTTTAAATTAAAATAAAAAGCTTATTCATTTATTTTGGAGAGAGACAGAATCCCAAGCAGGGTCCTTCCTGTCGGCACAGAGCCCGATGAGGGGCTCGATCCCACGAACCGTGAGATCAGGACCTGAGCCGAAATCAGGAGCTGGACGCTTCGCTGACTGAGCCACCCAGGCGCCCCTAAAATTAAATTCTAGACTCTACAACTGCGTGAGCCTCAAGACATGTTTCCCCAGCTTTTGTTACATAGAAGCCTACCTTGGTCCAATGTTCATTCAACCACCGTGATGGGGACGCAAACATTCACTTGAGCACCCATGGGTGCCAGACAATTCACACAGGCAATCTTATTGAACCCCAGGAATATGGGATACCCAGTTTCAAGATGAGGAACCTGAAGGTCAGAAATGTAAGATAACTTTGCCAAGGCTACATGGCTGGCAAATCAAAGTACGGGGTGCATATGCTTATGATGCCCGTATTGGGTCTCAGAGGTGGGTCCCACTATTCCCCTCTTTTCTGTGACCCTATGAACATGGAAAATAAGGCTGTGGCTTATTATTACAGTGGTGGTTACCGCTGTAATTCCTTCCGCTACAGTTTGTAAACATATTACGAGAGCAAATCGTAGGCATTGCCACGGCTCAGGAGCATTCACGCTGCCCCTAAAAGTTGTACCACGGAGGCCGGGGGGCTGTCTCCCTAAGACAAAAAAACCCGTCAACACTAGAAAGCTACCCCGTGAACTCCTCGGCATTGTCCTACAAGTTAAATGTACTCAGAACCCTCATAGTTCCTGACAGAAGTATACGCAACTGCATCTTCAAATATATTTTCAAAGGAGGAACCTGGGAACACTGATCTCACTATGTTTCTCTAAAATGAAATAATTTGTGCGTAAATAGGAATTTTATGACAGATTCAACGCCCTCTAAAAGTGATCTTTAATTTTCACTGCCATTTCGAGATCGATGAACGGAGATTATACTACGGAACAGCTTTCCCTGGCTCATTTGTAAGGGAATCGGACAGAACTCCTTGGGTTTAATTTTCAGAAATCCCAAACATCAGCATTTTTGACTGTCAATGAAATTAAATATAAAGGAACAGACAAGCAAAACTAAGTGAATCTGGTACATTAGCCCTTCCTCTCCCTTCAGACCACCACCACTTGGATATTTTATCTGCTAACAACTCCTCCAAAGAAATCTCAAGCACGTTTTCTTGCCAGAAAAAGCAATATAAATTCTGGGCAATCATGACTTGATAAATTCATAGAAGACAGAAGATTGCCATGAATATTTTAGAAGCCTGCTGATATTCTGTAGTAATGCTAGTAAAGCCTGTTAACGTGTACCTAACTAGGGCAGCTTTGGGGGGAAATTTGTCTTAATTTAACTTAAATATGACCTATGAGTATATATTTGTTAAATCTTGCATACTGAGTTATAGCCAGAGATCCCTTCTGATAAACATCAACTTTTCTAACGCTGTTTTACTGGGTGTGGAATGAAACTATAGAATGGATAATTACCATCTGAGGGAGGAAAGCCTCTAACTACCACAATTATCCACATTAATTCAAATTGCATGAAAAGAGAAATAACAAATGTTTGGAAGACTGCACTAGGGGGGAAACTAAACAAACCGGCGCAAAGGAAAACCTGATATTAACAGATGAAGGCAAACCGTGTATTTTTCTCTTGTCGTATGGGGTAATGACAGCTGAGGTTTAAGTCTCCTTGATTTGCTTCCTGGGTCATTACCAGTGGGGCACGAATACAGAGCGAGCAAATGAGCCCTCATTAGGTGATACAATAACTACATGTACTACCAAAAGCATATTTTTAAGTCCGAACGAGCTATTTTTCACTTTAGAAATATCTAGTTACCTACCTTACCATTTTCAAAAGCTGTCTACCTCACTTCACACGCAGCAAATTGCTGTATTTTGACACTGTTCACACATTCATTTATTATATGACTCATAGACCATGGAAATGTGACATTTTCCACAGTTCAGTGGGATGGAGAGCAGGGCCATTAAGTGGAGGCAATTAGAAGACATAAACTGTCATCCTTTACTGGTCAAGCCCAATTATGTCCCCAGTAGAATCCTAATGTTACTTTTATGTAAGTAAACCAGATAATCCGAGGCAACGGAAAAGACAAGAACGGCATCATGAAAGATTCATCAGATGCCCAGGTCCACTATTTTGATCACGAATAGAAAAGAACTGTCCCCTTCCCCGGGGAGAACCCGTCTATGTCACAGATGGTCCCCTGGCCCACCAGGAGTACTAAGGAGTCACCGGACCCGCACTCTAGTCAACCCCATCACTATGGAGTTCCTTAAAAATTAAATGACGGATGCAAAGCTGAGGTAGTTCTTCCTTGCAGAACAGATTCTAGGGACCACAGGAATCAGATCTAATACCCTCAATCAACGTCTGAGGTGGCGGAGAGGCAGACGAAGGAAAGGGGCTGCCCGAACGTGTACGTTCATTTGAGCACAGTTTAGGGGCTGTTGCCATCCCAGATTTCTGGTTCACTATCTGGGGCCCTACTGTGACACTCAGCGCCGACCGTGACGTCACTACTTGCTCAACCACCGTGTCTCACGTATATGTAAAAAAAAAAAAAAAAAAAAAAAAAAAAGACACGATTGCTCAAATAGCGTTTTTAATCCACTACTGTTTAGGAATGGCGACAAAGACTTGATAGACACATATGCCTCCACGAGGAAGAGGGAGAGAGACACGGCCACGTGCACACACACGGACACACGCGTGCAATCTGGGTCTCTAAACAGTTCCTTCCTAAACGGCCCCATTCCTGATCCAGTCATCTCTTACCACGGGAAACAGAGAAATCATTTATTTGCTTGCCGTCTTCGGCCTCTTACAGAGTCAAACATTCATCTGTCATCTATTTACTAAATGTTAGCAGAGCATCTGCTGGGTCTTTAGTAATGAATTTGGGACTGTGGCGAATATAAAAGGAGGAGAGGGCACTGCTCTTATCCACAAATAGCTTAAAGTATCATTTGGGGGATACCGGATTCAAACACAAGCAGCATCTGGGCAATAAAAGAGGTACACGAAAATATTACACTTATTGTGCTCTGAGAACACGAAGTGAGGGGTCAGGCTTTTATTAAGGTTGTAACGTTACCAGGCAACAGTCTGATATTATCAGATACTTTTTTTTAAGTTTTTATTTATTTACTCTGAGAGAGACAGAGAGAGTGAGAGTGGGGGAGGGGCAGGGAGGGAGGGAGACAGAGAATCCCAAGCAGGCGTCACACTGTCAGGGCAGAGCCCGATGCGGGGCTCGAACTCACGAACCGTGACATCATGACCTGAGCCAAAATCCAGAGTAGGATGTTTAACCGACTGAGCCACCCAGGCACCTTTATCAGATACTTCTTAAATCTCTGTATTTACAATGATCTCCATGAAGCCCAGAGTACGGCCTTAAGGACGTGTAACCTAGCTTCTCTCCGGGGACTTTTGCCAAATAAAAACGTGAAGGCACTGAGTCCTTCCAGGAGCAATTCAGGAGAGGGAAATGACTGTAGACAAAACAAACAATAATGCAAAAGCACACACACAAAATCCTCTCGTTTGAAATCGGAGCGTCACAACCTGAAGGGAAAAAAGGAACTACCAGCTACTCTTATAAAAGAAAATTTCAATTACAAGCAGGAATTAAAACTCAGTTGGTAAGAAAGCCTCTTTTAGCAACCACGAGGAAATACAAGAAAGCTGTCTAGAGGGACAATTTTCCCTTGAATTCAGCGGGATGACCACTAATGATACATAATTGCCTTGGGAGCTACGGTCAATATATTGAATGGAACACTGGTTCATGATGAAATGATAATAGGCTGGGGGGGGGGGGCAACGGTAACAGCCAATAAAGGTTTAATAAAATCCCATAAAAAAGACATGCTTTTTCTATTACTATAATACTTAAACTCCCCCACGAAAAAGAGGATTATTGTTTCTGAACATCTAGCTGCTAACTTTCAAGAACAAGGTCAAATCTTAACTTCTAAGAGAAAATGTCTGACTGGCGTAAACGTACTACTAGTTGGCTTTGACTTTTCCCTGATGCTCTAACAAATGTTTGAGAATGTCGTGTGGCCACTTGGCGGGGTGACTCCATATGCTAATTGATAACCTATGAAACAGTCATCGATTCATTAAGAGATTAAGTGTTGGCAACAGAAAAAGGAAGGGTCATTGTGCTTATAAAAGTGAAATGGGAACGCGGTAAACAATTTGTGAAGTAATTAACTAATGTGCCAGAAATGAGCAACTTGCTGCAGAGATTTGCCAGGTTTTTCCACAGGGGGCCCTGCTTTCATATGAGGTTTGAGATCCCTCAGGTGGAGGAGTGCTGAGCCGTATGAAAAGTAGGATCTGACTACTAACAAATGCTATTTATTCGGGGTATCAGTGGGTTGAATATCTCATACTCTCATGACACGTTTCACACCGATCTTAATATGCCTTTACCTTTATACAAATGATGTCGATGTCTTGGTAGAATTTCCTGGATGACTGCATTTTGGACTTGATGAAGTCTATGTAATGTCAGCTAAGAAAATCGTTATCGTTAAAGGGACTGCTCAAACAAATCGGGTAACTGACACCTACACTTAAGGATTGGTTACACATAGAAAAAGGCTAGACTGTCCATTTGCAAAGCCTCTCAAAGACTGACTTAAGTCACCATTCCACGATGCGTAACAATACTTCAGGTAGTGTCACTCAATTAAGCACTGGTGGTTAAAGCAAAGTAAAAATCCAAACCGACTAAGTGTCCATCTTCTTTGAGCATACTTTTTAATGTCAGCTTTAGCCAGCACAAAACCCACCACAGCACCAATCAAATCGCATCACTGTTCCAAGTTTTAAACTCAGGCAGTCCACACTTACTGTGACAAATATGGCAAGCACCCCCCCCCCCCCCGCCAAAATGGGAGAGCAACCACATAAAAAGACTACTGCATACACGCTTCTACATTTACTAAAAACAAAAACCCTTTGTCGAATATTCTGACAGAAAATGCTACGTAAAACAATAGGAAAACCTGCCCTTCAGGGAGAGTATCAAACGATTTAAAACCTGCTTGCACAGCTACTTGTACGAATATAAGTGCAAATGGGATAAAAAAAAAAGGCCATGACAGTAAACTTATTTGAAAATACGTGCCATCACGGGGCCCCTGGGTGGCTCAGTCGGTGAGGCGTCCAACTTCGGCTCGGGTCATGATCTCACGGTTCATGGGTTCGAGCCCCGCGTCGGGCTCTGTGCTGACAGCTTGGAGCCTGGAGCCCGCTTCGGATTCTGTGTCCCCCTCTCTCTCTGCCCCTCCCCTGCTCAAGCTCTGTCTCGCCCTCTCGAAAAATGAATCAATATTTAAAAAAGAGAAAATACATGTCATCACATAATCTCCTCTACGGACTGAGTTTCGGAAATCTTGGGGCACATCTTCACCACGAAGGTGGGGGCGGGGATTAGGAAGCTCCTGGGCCACTGGCTCCCACGCTGCTGAACCCTGAGGGTAGAACCTAGCATTTAGAGGTGACTCAGAACTTCAGAGTACCGGTAACGCTGTGGAGGAAACCGCATCTCATTTTCATGTTAGCTCCCTAAACCTGCCAAGACTGATGTGCCCCGAATGCCGGGGGGGGCGGGAAGGAGGGGAGGTCTGAACCCAATCTAGTCCAGAAGTGGTCCAAGCACATCTGGAATTCTTACATCTCTTTACTATTATTATTCCGCCCCTGTCTGCTTGCTCCTTTGGCATGTTCTGATGGCACACGGCCACCAAAACAACGCTACCATCCGGCGGCTTGTGAAACCACGGCCTCTGTGTGTCCACACCCGGGGCGGGGGAGCCCCAAGAGGCGAAGCCCTTACCTCTCCGAAAGCAAGAACTGTCAGTGGTGCGTGCAAACGGATGAACATCACCAGAATGCATTCTAGATCCTGAAAAACAAACACAGCCACAACAAAAACCCTCCCTCGACGTCGAAGCTCCGCGAGTCTCACTAAGGCTCCAGAGGTTCCAAATCTGGAGAGAAGGTGGACCCAGAGAGATCCCAAGCCACGTAAGATGAAATGCTGCACTGCACGCCCTCCGTGTGAACAGGAGTCCGAGCGAGGCATGAACTGAGCAAAACCGCCTATCCCCGTTTCTGGTGAGCTCTACTCTCGAGGTTAATTACTGGCTTAAATAAAGTCTCATGCCCAGACCAGAGACACTAGCAGTTAAAGCATTTCCTGAGCCTATTATGTGAAATTTAAAAACTGTTAGATTCAAATTCCCTTGTGGCACACGGATGCTTTGACTTATTGACAGCCGTACTGGGAGCAGGAACTTTTTGTTTGAGCCAATAATTCTAGTTGGGAACAGAGGAATGCAAGGAAAACGTGAGGAGTTCGCTAGATGGCCTCCCTTCTTGGGAAGGATATTAGGAATGCAGACGTAGTAAACAGCGTTAACAAATCCACCTAATTTTATCCACCTAACGTCTCTGGTGTGGACTACCTAGGTAGCCACCCATCTCATCAAAGAGAAGTAACACGAGTAACAGGGACCTCAGAGGAAAAGGAGACGGTAGAGTCCAAACCTTACCCCCTTTCCTCAGCAGTCGTGAAAAGTCCCTGACGGCAAATGATAATTCCGTTCTGGAGAAATAAATACTTTGCACTCCTCAAAGTCGTAGGTGTTAATGTACCTTGCGTATCATGGCCCTAAGAAGTAGGTATCTGGGTCTGCGGGTCCGCACCGTTCCTCTCTGCTACGACTACTACTGCGGCATGAAATTGAAGAAAACCGGAAGGCGAGACTTCCCGGCGGCATTGTCCAAACGTGGGAGGTGGACTCTGGCATACCTTAAAGCTTTGGTTGGCCGAATCCACTAGAACCCGCTTGTGTTATGCAAGCGGAGTCGCACGCTTACAAGACTTTTAAAGCACTTCGCCTTCCATCATTTCTTGATGTAACTGAAAACCACTTCTCCGCCCTATTCGATTTTACCGTCCCAGGACATACAAACATGGTCTTAATGGGATCTGCTGAAGAGTGTGGTGCTCACCTTCTGATATACGTTGTTCAACGCAACTGGTAAATTTCCATAAGGAGGCACCCTCCTCAACCCACCCCCATCCCCAAGGACATTCAAATTGTTTCCCTATATGGCATTTTCTTACAGTGAGTTCTGGACTAAAAATAGCATCACCAGCCCGCAGAAGTTGGGGAGGAACAGTTTATGCCAATCCTTCCCGTGGTAGATCAACTGTTAACAATCAGGGCTCCGAACGCATGACGAAAGACTGCAAACTCCAGCCATCCTAACGGATCAGTGCGATCACTGTCTGGGGTGCCTAGTACCTTGCGGATGGATGTTCCGCAGAGATCTGGCAATTGATTGGTTGACAAAGCTCCTAGACTATCTCCCGCCTCCGGTTCTCTGGGAGTTGACACGTGTGACTGGGCTGAGACCAAGAGTGCTGGGGTCGGGGGTGGGGGTGGTTCAGGAGATCTCTGCTTTAAACGTTATGATATAGTAAAGAAGCTCTCAGCGTCCAGATCTTCTATAGGCTCTCCCTCAACTTCTTCAGTGCAAAGAGGCTCTTTCATTAGCCCTGGTTTTGCAGATAAATACTTGCTACGACATTCCTGAGAACCCTTTACCCAGACAAACAAGCAAAACACTTTTGTTGTTGTAGCCTTGCTGATTTTGTGGCCAGATTATAGCAACGGATTTGTCACGCACAGGCTTTTTTGTTATATAGTGTTTGATATATGTAATGGAGTTTTTACCAGTTGGAATCTCTTGTCCGAAGGCTGTCACTGTCATTTTCTGGTGTCTCGTCAATTATGAAAGTATTACAGGATGATTCATATCCTCCCCCACCCCCGCAGCCGTTAAGCTTTTTTCATCCTCCGTATTATCGCTAAGTTGTTAATACCTTGGGGTCGTTATTTACGTTTGATTTTTCCAACTATCTATAATGATTGTTTTTCCTTGGGTAAAAACGGACATCATCTCTAAGTTCGGCTACGCCTGTTATACGCTGAGCCAGAATTCCTCTCCACATCTGGGGCCCTTATGGAAGGGGGCGTTCAATATCATGGCTACTGGCTGTCTGCAAAATCCGTCCAAGGAATCAACTGACTTTCCCAGCAGCTCCACTTCCGGGACTGTCAAAAGCAGTTAGCATCAGAGTATCTGATGAATAACTTAATCAGAATTTTAGCACAGACGTGTTACCTATTCACGCATTCAGCCTGGGTAAAACATATTAAATGCATTAGTCAGGGGCTTGCCAGTTATTAACCTTGGTTACAGCTATTATAACGATCAGAGGAATGCTTTCATTTAAAGTTTCTCTATTGGGAAGTCGCGGCTGCCTTCAAATTTTTTTTCTTGTGTGTCAGTAATTCACTTTCTTATGTAATCTGGAAATGTTAACACTTGAGCGGATCCATGAAGGTTATATAATTGGGCGCTTTAACTTACTTTAAATATTTAAGAGGCCTGGCACAAATAATATGATTTGTCTTTTTTTTTTTTTAATTATTATACACGTTTATTAATCAGTTTAATAAATACTTGCCCAAAAGGTAATTTTTGGGAGACACTGCTCTCTAAGTGGGGGTGGAGAAAAATCACAGCTACTACTTAACGAGTATAGAGTTTGGTAGGTAAACTATTTTAAGACACGGCTTTCGGGGAAAGGGCAATAAGAAAAAAGGCCTCGATGGGCTGTTTTCTCTATCAGATTGTGGATTCAAATTACATAAATAAGAAGGGAGGGACTAACAGCATTGTCTGCACCAAGACATGAGACTCACTAGATACTTACACAAAATGTAGCTAAGAGATCTCATCTGCTCTGTTCTATAAAGCTAGTAAGCATTACCAAATATGTTGCTAGGGCAATCTCCAAAGGTATTACATGTTCAGCGTAGGATATATATTTAAAACAGATTTATTCTGGGAATTCCAAAATAACTAGTCCCATAATAGCAACAGAGTAATGAACAGAAGACTGGTTTCTTCCATTTGTCTTTGTATATGCGTGCTGTGTTTGCGCACATTACGTGCATGCGTGCACGCGCATGCAAGAATTGCCCCCCTACATCTGGCTTCATTTGCGAAAATTCTTCTTCCTTGTTCTTGCCAATTATTTTATTCTTTAGTTCCAAGAGACTGGCTTTTTTCCTACAAACGTGAATTTAGCTTCTGACTTAAAGCCATGAGACGCTCTTTGAAATAGGTGCCCCATGACCTCTCATTTGAATGTTTTTTCAACTTGGCCTCAAAAACAGAATACGGGGCCAATCTTGCTCTATTTGGCTCCAACTTCGATTGTCTCTTTGATTTCTGAGAAAGTGCCATCCTCGGTCATTCTTCCACCTAAGAAACTATACCTTCACCCTGAGTAATTTGCCAGTTTGGGCTATGTTTTCACGGAGACCATACGGAGAAGGCACTTGACTGTGAGGTTACAAACAACCAGATTTATCTAATTTCGTAGTCAAACACTGCCAAGCTATATTTTCTCTCACATTTGAATGAAACTTCCATGAAATGGAAAGGGAGCTAAACGTGAAATAATCTGGGACTTGGGAAATGTATTTTGGGTTTGGAAATTATGCTGATTCACTGGTATTCTGAAGGAATCTCGAAGTGAATACAGCTCCTTCAGCATATTTTTCAATACAATAATTATAATGACTTCTACCTCAATAGCACCGACACTGGAAGCCTCTTTAAAACATAAAATTGAGCTCCTTGAGCTGGCGGGGCCATTCACTAACAAATAAAATGTGCCTGTCTTCTCTGCTTTTCTTTCTGTAAAATAATTTCATTTTCTTCCTAGTCCATTCTTCGTGATGTCACTCAGAAATATGTTTGTGTGTGTATAATTGCCCTTGCCATTCCCTTCGTCTGAAACGGAAATGCCCATCAAAAATGTTCAATTCCATAGCCACTTGAAACAAAAAGTCTGTCAGATGCAGGCACCGAAATTGAGAAGCTAAGTTTTCACAGTCAACCCTTTCCTAGTTTTATGTGCAACGAATCAAATTCAACAATTTGCGAATTCACTGAAGTATACAGAGAAGCTAAAGCTATAATTAGATGTTAGAATTTGTGTCTACTGCTTTTGTAGGGTTATTATATATATGATGGCTACTGGCTATATGCAAAATCCATCCCAGAAATCAATTTTGATTTAATAATGATCATGTTCTTCTATATTGGATATGAGAGTGCTGATATTTATTTTAAATCTATTTCCTTTTATAACTGAGTCAATCCCACTTCCCTCAACAGCTGTAATGTTTAAACCACTGCCCTCCATCTAATTCTAATTAAATTTATAAGCCTCTATGACAATAACCCTAGAAGTTAAATTGTGTGAACTTGCTGATATGCAGATTTAACATAACTGGAACATTTTTATAAGTTACAGATGTTTGCTAAGAGGACATTCATCACACTGAATTGATCAATGAGTTCATCTAAACTTTAACATCCTTTCTATATAAGAATATGGGCTACACCTGAGAAGTCGTAGCACTGAAAATTAGGCCTTAAATTGTGGCATCAGAGAAACAAAACAAATCTGCACAAGCGTACTGAGCATCTGAGGCCTTTTTAACATAAACCAACCCCCGCCCCCCACAGCCTGAAGTTAAAACACGTGTCAGAACTGATTTTAATTCACCCAGACAATATAAACTAACCTTCCAGTAAATAATGGTATTTAAGCCCAGGGACTAGGATGCTAAACCCAGAAAATCCTTTGCTGCTGGATCCTCTTTTTTTATGTTTCCTCGCTTTGGGAAAAACATGTTCATTTTTCTCTACCTCAGTTTAGCCAGTGGTAAACTTAGATGGCATGCCTAAGAATCAATGGTCATTTCTCAAATTTTTGATGAATTATCTTATTTTTCTACAGAGGTTTGGGATTCCTGAAAATATAATGTCAAAAACTGGGCTAACTTTCAGGAGCAGGCTATTTACTCCATGCCTTTCCCAATGGATTGTTCACTGTTGCAAAAGAAAAAAAAAAATAATAGCAAGAACTATATGGTTGGAAAATCAGGCAACATCTTGACCAGACCATCAACATGAACATCTGTGATGGGAGAAGAAACTTGGTGAATTTAAGGTACGCGGAAAGAATCCAGCAGAGAAGGGAAATCTGTCCTCATACTTCAGATTCCAAGACTGGGCCCCTGATCCTCAGAGAGACCTGCTTTTGGATCTCGCGTCTCATTTGCTGTGGCAGTCCCAGGACCCCAGGACAGGGCAGTAAAATCACTCCTGTAAGTCCTCTCTAGAAATACACGGACGGAAAAGGTTTACTCGTCAAAGGATTTCTACTTGCGTCCACATGTTAGCAACCCCGACCCCGACGACACCTCAAGCGACCACCAAGCGCTCTGGAAATGGAAAACTAGCATGGACGAGAGGTAAGGAATCAGGCAGGTAAAAAGGCTGCTACGGGGTTCTGAAATATTCCAAAATCAAAACAAAAGGCTTTGGGTTTAGCTTTGACTTTGTGTTACCCCGTCTCTAATATCTGTTCTTACTCCTCTGTTAAAATAGATGCTAGGACATTAATGATACTTTCATTTAAGACTCTTGATTTTCTGTAGTTAATGTTTATTTCACCCGGCTCTGCAGTATGGATTACAAACAGATTTATGCTATTAAATATTTATGCTATGAAGTTTTGAGGAACTCTCAAAAGCTTGCGTACAACTCATTATTATTGGCAAAGAAAAACCAAAGGTATGAACAAAGTTTTCTACGCACAATGAATAATGATTTCCTTATAGTTGCGGAAAGACTTCGTTCTATCATCGACAAAAGTAAATATGTTATGAAATAATGGCTAATTATGATTCTCTGTGCCACAGATGGTTTCTCCCTGCCACTTGAGCCTACATCAAGTCTGTCCCCCGTGGCAACAAGAAAAAAAAAAAAGGAGGGGGGAGGGCACAGTGCAAGAATCCCGAGATTAATCATGGAAAACAAATGACTATCTCTGAACCAATAACGACGTGGCAGTATTGTTTCTTCATTTGGTGGACCGAAGGGGTGGGGGGAGAAACAGTAAAAATGTAGAAGTGAATTTCAAAGAAATTGAGGGATGTCCAAGCAGAAATGCGAAAGAAGATAGAAAAGAGGAAGGAAGAAACGGCTTCCAAGGATCAGCATCTTCCTTCACCTCAAGAAACAGTCCTTCTGAAAGGTGAAGTCAATCTGCTTGTAAGAGCAGAAGACGACGACCAGCGTCAGAAATTTCAAACCAATAAAGGACAAAGGGCACAGGAGTTCACGGTTTCTGACTTCATGGCGGGGGTGGGGGTGGTTCTCAGCAATCCTTTTTCTCGGCCCCAGATGGGCGGTTTTCAACCCAGGCTACCCGCTAGCATCAGAAGGCGATTCTGATAGGTAGCTAAGTTGAGAACCGCCGTCTGAACTAGGCGTCAGCAAACTTTTTTCGGTAAAGGGTAAGACAGCAAATAACGGAGGCTTCACGGGGCCCTGAGGGCTCCGCTGCAACTGTTCAACTCTGCAGGTTCCGGCACAAAAGCAGTCGCAGACAAGAAGTAAATGAATGGGGTGGGGCTGTGTTCCGATGAAACTTATTTGCCAAAACGGGTGATGGGCTAGATTTGGCCCTCGAGCTGCAATTCACCCGGCCCTGGTCGGCCGGCTAACCCTTTCCCAAACAGCTCTTTCAAATCTCCACGGACGCCACCCCAATGCCTCTGATTTTCAGCAGGGGACCTCTCGGCCTACTTCACGGGAAAAATACAGGTCTTTCGGCTGGAAATCGCTCTACTTTCTTGTCCGTCACCTGCAGACTTGGTACGCCTAGGTCTCCGTCTGTCCTCATCCCGGCCTCGTATCGCAGAAGCAGCATCCCTCTTCTCGAGGTGAATCTCAACATTCCATTCCATCAGTCTCCCCAACTCTTGTCCTCAACTCAAGTCCCCTCTTAGCTTTTGTAATACCATGATTATCTGCCACAATGAGTTCCTTCTCTGCTGCTGGCCACTTACGTGATGGTATTCCCTAATATTATTTGACAAACCCTCTTTTCTTCTTATGCTACACATTCTCTCAACTATTCTGGTGGCATCAACCACCACCTACGTGCGAGAATGCCCACGTTTTTATCTCTAGCTCACATCTTTCTCAGACTCTACGTTCAGATTTTCAAGGATCTATAGCGATCTATACCCTGGTATCTTCCTCCCAGTTCTGCCTTTTCCTTTGGTCGCCATCTTGGTTAACAGCTTCACCATCAAACCAGTTGCCAAAGGTAGAATTCTCCCTTCCCCCCCGGGGCCCCTGATAACCCACCATTGTGCAAGTTTTAAAAAGCATCTCTACCTGAAGCTACTTTACTTTTGACCATATGTGGTGGTCGCGCTTTCCCTCCAAATCCAGATGATTCTGCGTCTAAAACAGCTCATGAAGAGCGCATGTCCTTTTAGCCAGTGCAGATGGCTTAAGGCAGACCCTTGTCATGCCTCACCAAGATTATTTTCGATAACGTCCTAATAGGTTAAAAAATAACTTTTTTGATGTCTATTTATTTTTGAGACGATGCGAGAGACAGTGCAAGCAGCGGAGGGGCAGACAGAGGGAGGGAGACACAGAATCCGAAGCGGGCTCCAGGCTCCGAGCTGTCAGCCCAGAGCCCGACACGGGGTTCAAACTCACGAGCCGTGAGATCATGACCTGAGCGGAAGCAGGACGCTTAACCGACTGAGCCACCCAGGCGCCCCTGGGCACCATACTTTAAATGATGATGAAATGGAGCGCTGAGGTTGGTAGTCAACGTGCTAAAGGGAGTCCACACCATACTCCATGAGGAGCAATGAGAAGAACTGGGCAACTTATCCTGGAGAATATTCAGATTCTTTCCTGGAGCAGAGGAGTTAGATCTCTTTCCCTGTACGAACTCCAGGATTATCAATCAGACAGCTTTCCTCCTTGACGAAAGCATAGATTCTTTTCCTTAATAGGAAATGCTTAACTTAAGGTTGCTTTGCCTTAATGGGAAATCCATACAGAGTGTCTCACATTTTGCTCTCAGCTTGCCCATCATGGAAAGGAAGCCCATGGATCTACAAGGCCAATTCCTCCCGGGAAGTCTTCTTTAGAAAGGAGCTCATGTTGGCATTTACCGATCTGCTAAAATAACGGTCAATCTGAATGCTAGGCTATGCATTTTTGACCTCAGTTCCCTAAATGTAATACTGAATGCCCTGATTTTCTTGAGTGGAGGGACCTGACATATTACCTAACGTACATGACTTTGTCTTTAACTTACATGTTATTTCCAAAATTAAAAAAAAAAAAAAAAAGCAATTAACTGCTGCAAGATTTTTAAAAAATTCACCCTTCTGGATTCTTGACCAGTCATTATTGCCTAATAATTCTTTCCTACGCCATCTGGTATTTACCTTCTCAAAAGTACGCCTCGGATATATTCCATTTCCTTCCCATGCCTGCACAGTAGTTTCAGAAAACAGTCATTTATTTTATTAACGACCTACCTTGGTATCTGGCCCTGTCGAGGTAGTCTGTGGATCTAAACGAGGTTAATTAAAATCCTTCTTTATTAAATTCTCTTACCTTAACGCACAAATCTGAAAAACAAATCCCCTTTCCTATCGTTTGCAGGAATAGCAGTCAGTGTATTAACTAGTGACACACGTCATGAATAGTACAATAAATCCGAGTTTATCATTTGTAAAAATAATAACACCCCTGCACTTATCAAACACGACAGCTGAAATGGCCTGACAGGAATGCTGATAGCGACCAGGGTTGGAGGATTATTATGCCACAATAGAATAATATTCTGTTGTAATATGAAACAAACTACCCGGTTTGCCAAATGAACGGGTCCTTTGTGGTCTTACTTGTCTCTCACCTCTTTCCCGTCTTGGCCTCTGAAAACACAGGGTTATGACACGGTCTCCACCACATCTCCCAACAGCCTTTCTACACGCCTGGCTTTGCAATAAATCCAGGGAATGGCCGAGAGCAAAAAAGTACCACTTTGGTGCTTAGAGGAATACATTTCTCTAATCGTGCGGATAGCCTCCTTCGAGGCTATCTAGTGGGAGGTTGGGCAAGCAATTTTCTCCATTTTCAACATCCTAGCCTTTTCTTAAAACACAGGAAATTCAAAACGAAGACTACAGAGAATTCACGTATTAAGTGGTCTCCTACGACCTGTAACTCGACCTACTGATAAGACGGAAATCCTAACCCTGGTAACTGCACCGCCTCTGCCTATATCTACACGTTAAACGTTTTTAAAAAGCTTAATTCGGCCTCATATTCCTAAGCTGAAGTCTTGTCTGCATTATTTACACATTTCTTGGGAACAGCAGGTATTTGTACACACAGAGAAGCCGAAACGTGCTTGATGGAAAAACAGACAACAGATGTGCCCCCAACTGAACTTCAGATAAGAGAGCAACTTCCAGAACTGTCCTGTATGTCCTAGAATTAACTGGAGGAAGAGCTCGCCTTGAGTTCTTTAGGGTGAAGCTGGATCAATAGATGTTGAACTGACTTACAGAAATGGCTTTGCTCCCCGCAGGTGCAACGCAAGCCAGCCAGCCAGAGCGTTCTATTATACGCCACATAGAATAATAACTCGGGCGTCATCATGTGCGAAAACGTTTCGTGGATCTCTGATGTGAACCCAACATTGTTAGCTGCAAATAGTTAACTAGCAATAGACAGAATTTTCACAGGAAGTTCATCTGTCCTTTCAAAGGAGACATTTCCATCAAGAACATTCTTCCTCATATCCCAGAAATCTGCAACGGTTACACATATGTAGCATATTTTAGTTCACATCAGATGAAAACCAGAATAGTCCAAACACGAACACAGTGAAAGTCCTACCGAGGTGTACAGGTATCCCTCGCTGTTCATTGCCAAATACAGCTTAGTTTGAACTCCTTGAATAGCCACCACTCGAAGACCCACAGGGATGAGGTTAAACAGAGCTGAAATAAACAAAGAATGTGAAAACAAGGTCATCATTCGGAATTCCATAGCTTTTCAAGGCTTCCAGCAGGTCTGGCCCTCTAACAGTAACGGGTGCTTGGTAAAAATAGACAGACATATACATTTACCCACAGATAGGGCCTTTAGTATTCTACCCTTGATTTCTGGTGGCAGTCACACAACTGGGACCATAGCTACATATTCTCAAACACCCTGGGGAAACTGGAAGACAATTCTATGGTTTGTATAGTGTTGGAAGTAGGGAATCCTGATGCTTTTGAAGCGATACGCTTCCAGGAATCGGTCTATACATTAAAGAGCTCTATCCTCAACGAACTATTTTAAACCGCTCCCCTAGATGACTGCTGAAATTCACAGACATGGTTATGATCTACCAGTTGGGGAGAGATTCCTAGAATCTTAGAAAAGATACCAGTGCAACTCCCTCATCTAAATTATCTGTATTATTTCCAATGGAACAACCCCAAAATGAATCCAGGCCTTGGAAGAAAAAAAAAGGCATTTTGTAGTCTTAGGTTCCCAGAGTAGTATTTCTTACAGAACCAACGTGTTCCAAGACAGGGTTGAGGAGGGTGGTGGGTATGCCCAGCTTTTTGTCTCTAGGAGCAAAGGTGAAAGGAATACAAACAATGAAGTCGAGAGGTTTGTTTGTTTATTTAGCAAAATAGTTGTAAGGCGGCAGCCCGCTGGTACCAAAGAGGCCTCCGTTTCTCCATTTGAAGGTTTGAGTGCGTGAAACTTACACCCATGCTCTCCCCACAATTACACACCACTCACTGGAGAAAACCGGTGGGCGTCCTCCCCCTACCAGCTGTCTACTCCCTCCTACGCCGTGAATAAAAATAAAACAGTACATTTTTAAAACGTAGTGCCTGCCACACACATCTTTTGAAGCCAGCCTGTGCACCTTTCTCTCAAGAGTCCTAGACCAACGTTGATGATTTTTGCCTTGGTGTGTAAGTTCATGGAGGATGATGGATCAGGCTGCTATCATCTCTCTGAACAAGAGTGTAAAAGAGTCCCCACGTGGGTAAGAGCGGACTTTCTGAGACCTCTTACCTTGATGTATGTAAGTGTGTGTGTGTGTGTGTGTGTGTGTGTGTGAATAACATATACATGTGTTATATACATACGTTATATATATGTCTATAGGTGGGGTAATATGGATGAGAAACAGTAATGAAGAACTAAATATTCCTTGGGGAGCCTACAATGTCTATTTCCCTTAAAATCAGGGTGTTAGCAAAGAGGAGCAGGACATCGTACAGTTCAAAATCCAAGTGTTCCTACCACGTGCTACCGATGGCATCCCATTCAATGCTCATCATATTAAAAGCTGTGCCCTTCTGTTATGTGAGGTAAAGGAAAGTAACTGCACAGATTGCGAGCCAGGATCTCATGCTGTCTTTGACAGTGCAATGCATAGGAACGAAGTCTGATACCTTTGAGTATGTCATGTATATATCTCTTTCTGTGGTTGATGCCCCGCTCACAGCAGGTGCTCACCACACATTTGTGGACTGACAGCAATGCGTATGGTGAAAACGTGACAACGCTGTATTTTTGGAATGTGAGAGATCATCACATTCCCATTTTGTGGAAGTTCAGAGTTGAAAAATTCTGAGTTCTAAAAAACCAAACACAAACTTCCATATGGGTTTGGTATAAAAGCCATACCACTACGTACTACCAGACAAATGGAATACCAGCCTGGGTCTGAATCGTAGCTTAGTCATGCTAATAGGGGACAGGGAATGACAGATGAAATTCAGGATTCTTTCTAGAACTTCATTGTTTACGACATTTGGAACCTCTTTAGTTCTCTTAATGCAGCTTATAACAAGCAAAAAAAAAAAAAAAAGAGTGAAAACGATTTGCTTTTCACCATGTGCCTCAACTACTCTCTGGTGTGGGTTTTAATGAGCAAGAAAATGCTTAAACTCCAAACATCAGAGAGCAGTAAGTGGAAGAGTAGCAAAGACCATCAGCAATCCATGCCCAGGATTATCTATTCTTGAATAATGGTATTAACAATATAGTAGAACATGAATTTTTCACTATGTACCATAAATTTCTATGAAACCCGATTCAAGATAAAAACTCAGCACTCTAAAACACAAATATTGAAGAAAGCAGCAGCGGACAGCGGCTCGTCTAACTAGTCCAGTCTTTTCTTTAGACATTCATGATAGATAACAAACTGGGTTGGCTGAAAGTCTAAAGGGTTGTCAGCCTTTCCAAATAAAAATGCAAAGAGGGGCGCCTGGGTGGCTCAGTCAGTCCAGCGTCCGACTTCGACGCAGGTCATGATCTCACGGTTCACGGGTTCAAGCCCCACCTCCGGCTCTGTGCTGACAGCTCAGAGCTTAGCCTGCTTCTGATTCTGTGTCTCCCTCTCTCTCTTCTCCTCCCCCCCCCCCTTGCTCTCTCTCTCTCTCTCAAAAATAAACATTAAAAAAAATTTTTTTTAATGCAAAGAAATTATATCAAGGGTAAGCTTGGGCAGAATCACTATTTTCCTATGTGCCTGTGTTTCTCTAAATCTGGAGTACTTTCTCATGGACAGAAGAGATTACTTCAATTAGGATGAACATATTCTAAATAGAAGAAGAAAACGACTGATTTCATTTGTGTATCTAAAACACATTCATTAAGTACCTAAAATCTCGTTTCTATTTCCATCAAAGTTTTGAATAAGCTTTTTTTTCTTTTAAAGTTTATTTACTTTGAGAGAGAGGAAGAGAGAGTGCTTTCAGGGGAGGGGCAGAGACAGAGGGGGAGAGAATCCCAAGCGGGTTCCTTGCTGTCAGCACAGAGCTGGACGTGGGGCTCCATCCCATGAACCCGCAAGATCATGACCTGAGCTGAAATCAAGAGTCGGATGCTTAACTGACCGGGCCACCCAGGTGCCCTTGAATAAACTTTTAACAAATAATGAGGCTTTTGTTTCTTGTTTGTTCTCTGCTGTGTCTACATAAAAACAAACTCCTACCTTGAAGGGACCATTTTCTCAGAGATGTGCACAAGTTGGCACTTAATGTTTACTGAATAGGACACTGAGGTCATCCTTCTTCATTAGTTGGGCTAAGGTCAACTTCTCAAAGGGAGCAATTAATCAAAGTACATCTTAATGTAGATTGGGAAGACCTGACACCTTGAACTGGGAACACTCCCGGACATTTAAAGGGAAAGTTGCCTATTCTTTTAAAATAGCCCTCATTGCACCCAAGGCAGATAATAAAACTCCTGCCATGAAATGTCTATCATCTTTTCCTTTTCAGGGGGAAATACATAATTTACAATGGCTGATATGCTCATGATGAGATTTTATTGAACTGACATTTACCACTGCAATAAATCTAAGGTCAGCTTAAATGTATTATACCAAACACATGTTTTTAGGCATCGATATATCTGGGTAAATGTGAACTAATTCGTTTTATCCTGCTTTTGTTTACCACATCAGGATTAAAAGGTCGTAAAATCGATTTGAACTAAACGTGCAAAAATGATGAGAGGTGCTGAAAAATAAGAAAAATAAAAACACAATTCCAGGAATACACATTAAGGAAATACTATATAAACAAAGGAGTTACAGGTGAATAAGAAACCAACTGTAGTCTTGTTCTACTCATTTAAAATAACTAATGAATGCCAAGAAAACCGCTTGGCTTTAGGGGAAAAAAAAGAACAAATGTATATGGCTGGACTTGCACTGTAACGATGATCATTTTAATAATCATTTCAATCATGAAACGTTCCTGTTTCATGATGACTTGTGCCCTCCAATATCCTCAATTGGGAAGATGACCTAGTCCCCCCGGCTTCTGGTCACACTTGGCATCCGGGGTAGGGTCAAGCCCCACAGACTTGGAACCTCTTCTGAGATGCTTTCTACTTGTAGGCTTCATGTTGTGGTAATACTTACCACTACTGTTTGACTTACCTCTCATTACTACATTCTGCCTAAACACAGATTCTGGTTATCAGGCCACACTCTTTCAAGGTCTTACAATATCATTAGCACACAGAAATGCCATTCGTATCAGAGGCATATGACAACTGAAGGCAGGAGCTGTGAACACGTAGAAAATCTACTCCATGATTTAAAGCCTGTGTGTAGGTAGATAATGTATGTGTACGAAGGTATATGAATATACGTGTGTATGTATATGTGTCTATACGTTTCTTAAAATGGCCACATACCGTATGATCTTGACACGTTTGACATACTGCTGTTTACAAAACACGACAAACGAACTAATTTTTCCTTTTCAAGTGACACGTGTGAACACTAGCTCCCAAATCACTTTTTCTCCGATTGTAACCTGGAGAAGAAGTCAGAAGTAGAAGGGGGAAAACTTGACGGGGTGGGGCTCATTAGCAGCTAATCATAACTTCCTTTCGATAATGCCCAACGGATCTATTCTGCCGAGGCGCTTTGAAAACCAGACCAATGCACACCCTCCCAATTCCTTCCCTAAGAGCTGATTCTACATAAAACTTACGGGAATGTTTTACTACTGATCCCTGCGTACGAACGTCTGTATTCTGTATATGATTACGGTAAAACCTTCTAGTTACACTGGACTCATTTTGTCAAGGAGAAGAGTAGGCACAAAAGATCGTCTAGGATACTCACTGTAGAACTTTAGTATCACAGCGGTAACACAGCATTTTGCAAGAACAGTGAGAACCATTTAGTGTGGATGTTTTTCATCCTAGGTATCACCAGGGCTTTCTTCAAGGGTAATTAAAAGTGACTTCCTCTTGAGGTCATAGCTTGGCCATCAGCCCGGGGAGCATTCTTAAAAGGTGAGAAACTGTCTTGACACTTTACATTGGGACCCCTGTCTATGGCCTTGCTGTCTACAGCCAAACATCTCTAAAAATGCCGCTGAGGACTCGTTACCACTCTGATGGGCTTTCCTTGGCTGCTTTCTGAGGGGACGATGGGGAGGTTTCTGGGAAGTTACCAAAGCCTGAGGGAAATGCGACAGAAATGAGGGAAAACAAGAGAACGAATTGTGAGAAGTAGGTGTTTCAGCCTCACGGAATATTTCACTGGGTCTGCAGAAGTCTGCAGCATGCAAGTGAAGTGAAGAGAGGGCTTCGCTATTTGTGAGTCTGTTTCTCTTATTTCAAATAAATAAAGCACATGTCATCAAAAGGTTATGTCACGGCTTAGACTCACCTTACTTCAATCATCAGAAATAACAAAACTGACTTTAGTTTCGACGTGCTCCCTTTTGGTTAAGGTTCGCCATTATGGTCCCAGCGTGGCCTTCAGAGCACGGTAAAAAAACAAATAAAACTCTACAAGAAATCCCTCTCCCCACCTGTGGAGGTATCTCAACTGTTAAAATCCCAATTAGACACGAAACCACTCCTCTCTCTTGGGATGAGATCGGTTCTTAAGAGTAGAGATAACATGCTATTTCGGGATCGGGTGTGTGGGTGAGTAAATTTTCTGTGGGGGGAAAAAAGTAATAAAAATCCAAAGGCCAGCCATAAATCTATCCAGATTACCATGGAGATGACATTTGGATTGTTCTCCAGACGGTGTCCACATCATTTGCTGCAGTTCGCCACTTTAGACATTTTTCACGTTCAACTGGCTTCAGGTTGACCCGCATAAACACGAGTACGGGGCTGGCGGCCTTTCTGCCCTCGGGTCGGAATTTAGCAAGGGTTGTTCGTTAACAAATAAATAAATGAAGGAAACGCGCCATGTCAGCAACGGGCTGGGGATCTACTATTTATTTCGCAGTCACTTACTGTAAGTGCTGTCCTCGTCTTTCGTGCCGTCGATGGTTCCATCTGCCTGCAGCTGCAGGTGGTAGCCTTGTCGGCTGTAGAGTTTGGTGACTATACCCTTAAGCTGAGGCTCTGCAAAGAGAATGGGAATTTGCATCAATCGGTAAGTCGTGCACAGGCGGCGGGAGAGACTCGGGATCCGAGATCCTGATTTCATTCGCCGACGCCGACGTTGCTGTCAAGGGTCACGCTACAACTTTAAAGAGTCCTCGCAAAGAAAACGCGCAAAGCAAACCCCCAAGTTTCCGAGGAAATGTCCAAACCGAAGAAACGACTGCTTTCTACCTCGTGACTCGGCCAAGCCCTAAAGCTTCTGACGGCGGCTGGTTTCTGACAGCGTGTGCCCCGGTTTCCAGAGCGGTACTCTAGCTCATGGAGCGTTCGGGATGGGTTGGCAAACGGCAGGCTCTGCCTTTTCACAACGTGCCCCTTTTCACGTGGAAGGAAAAGGAGAAATACGAAGGTAAGTTAGAGTGGTTTGCCCACCAGGGACCAGGAACCACGCTAACAAAAAGACTTCCCTCAGAATCATCGCTATTTGAAGACGGAGGGAATGGAGTCCCCTCCGTTCTGAGAATGTTGAAAAGGCACAAATAATCTGGAAAACCCAGCTGTGATACAAGAAAAGGGGGGGGGGGGGGAGGAGAGGAAAAAAAAACCAACCGTTACTACCATACCCTATCGTGTTAGTTATGCTTAGGGAAAGTGGGTGCAAAAAGGGCAGGGTTTTTGTTGGTGGGGAGGAAAGAAAATGAGTTTATACTTATCTTCACATTTAATACCAGAAACATGATCGTCTAACCACACGGGTTTCTCAATGGAACGGATTTTCAGTTACGAATCACCGCAGGTTAAGGAAGCACCTAATTCACCAAGAACAACCCTGCTATCCCAAATTTGCTTTGACTGAACACAGTCCCCTGCACTGAAACATTGTGTGTGTGATGATTCAGGCCACATAATCATGCTCTGCAACCGCTTCCGCCTTTCGAAAACAAGCCCAATGCACAGCCAATGCCTTAAAAACTTCGAGCAAACAGAAAATGGATGTCTGCGTTTCCATCCCATAGCGTGCGGAACACATAAACAGAGAAAGAACAAACTGATGACTAAGTCTGAAATTCTGTATTATTTGTCTCGTTAAAAGTAAGAAAAGAGCGTAAAGGATTCATTTGGTGAAGATCGGCCAAATACGCTGCATGCTCGCCTGAAGGGCTACCTTGACGCAACCTGACACTTAGAGCTGTGTGAATTTCCCCCCCCCCCCCTCCGCCCCGGGCACCGGAATATCGCGCTCCTCTTCTCACGGAATAGGTTCCAAAGGACCTACGATCTGGCTAGGAGTTTAAATGCGCTCGTCAACCCTGCATTTTGGTCGCGAGTAACCAGTCTCACTAGTCTAGCCAGATCACCAAGCTCTCCGCCACAAGGTTCTAGGAATCCACTCCCCCCTTCCCCAGCAAATATTTCAAAGGTGCACCACAAGTCAAGTCTGGGCCGAGGAGCTCGAAAGCGAGCAAAGAAACGGAACGCCTGGATCGCTCGCCGAAGCCCACGGCCCTCGGGGGGGGGGGGGGGGGTGGAAGCTCGGAGGGGAAGGGTCAGAGTTGCAGGGGTAAAGGCAAAGGAGGGTTTCCCCGGGCTCACTAGGGCGGGCAGCGGTGTCCGCCCGGCTCGGCGCCCGCAATTTCCACGCCACACACACGGCAGCCACGTCTGGGTGACGCCCGCAGAGCCCCCGGGGCATGCACCCATGTGGCACGTCTGAAGCCGCGGGCGCCCCCCCCCCCCCCCCCCCCCCCCCCCGGGGCCGGCGACGGCCCCGGGCTCTGCGCCTGTCCCACGGCAGTTGCAATGCAGCAAGCCAGTTACCGCTACGAAGGCGGCGAGAAAGCAGTCGCTTCCCACGCACGCACACCGGCTAGGTGGCCACATCCGCACCAGATGGGCCCCCGACAAACTCACCTACGCTTCCACACACGCCCTCCAGCCCCCCTCCACGCTCGTTCAGTATGGGGGTGGGGGAGCAAAAAAAACAAAAAACAAAACCCAAAGCCGGCCAAGCGCCCCTTCCAACCTGGTCTCCTTCTGCGCCTCTTCTTGGAGCCGAAGAGTTTGACCCGGGAAAAGACGTTTAACTTGTTTTTGTCGCAGCTGGTCTTGCCTTTGCTGGGGCTGCTGACACACTTGCAGGCGTTGGATTTCTCGCGCTCGCGGGCTTGTCTCTTCTGACGGATCAGCGAGCTGGCGATAGCCGCCGCCATGGCCACGACGCCCACCACCACCACTTCTTTGGCGGCCCCTCTCCGGCTTCGCCTGCGCCTCCGCCTCCCGCTCCTCCGCGGCGCGCCCCGCTCGGTCTGGCGCCGCGGCCGCCCTCGTCTCCCCGGCCGGCGCTCGCCCGGGCTTCTCCGCGCTCGGCCGTCAGCCGAGGAGGGGGCTCAGCATGCCGTCCGGGCTCCTCGGGCGGTGGGCCGGCTCCCGCGCGGGCTGCGGGCTGCCTGGGTCCGAGCCGACGCCACGGCCCCGGGCCGGGATCGCGGCGAGAGACTGGCGGCGGAGGCGGCGCGGCGCGGCTGCGTGCGCTCGGCCCCTGCGCCCCGAGGACACTGTGCGAGTCCAAGCGGCTCGGGTCGGAGTTTCGCGGCACCCCCCGCCCTGTGCCGCGCGGAGGGGGCCGGAGCGGGGAGGCGGGCGGAGGGAGCGGCGCGGGCGGGAGAGAGGCCGCGAGCGCGGGCGGCGGGAGGGGGGGGGGGGAAGGAGGAAGCGCGCGGGGGGAGCGCGCCCTCGCCCTGGCCCCTCCGAGCCTCCGACTAGTCCTTGCAACTTCGGGGCCTGGCCACCGGGAAAAGTTGGCCCGTGCCAGCTGGCCGACGGGGATCAAACAGGTAACGGCCTCGCATCTCGGCGGCGGCGTTGGCGGCGGCGGCGGCGGCGGCTGCTGCTGCTCTGGGCGCGGCACAGTCTCTGCATAGGATTCCGGTCGCCGCCGGCACCCTCCGGAAGAGCGCCGCGGCCTCCCCGAGGCCCCCTCCCCCGGCGGCCCCTCCCTCCCGGAGCCCAGCCCGCCGGCGCCCGGCCGCCCCGCCCCCCGAGGCCCCGGCGGGCCGCGCGCTAACACCTGTAGGGGCTCTGGCGCCGCCCCACCGCCCGGAGCCTCCTGCCCTCCTCTTCCCGAGCCGAGCCTCGGGAGGAGGCGGTGGCGGAGGGGGCGCCGGGAGGAGGCGGTGGGGCTGGAAGAGCGGGGGCGGGGGGGGGGGGGGGAGGGAGAGCGGGGAGGGGGTCTGGCCTGGAGACGCGGGGGGCCGGGCGGGGGAGGGACCGTTGCCTCAGTGCCGGACTCTGAGCCGGCCACGCTGCCCCGGGCTGGAGCCCCTGGGAAGTTCGCCGCCCCCCCCCGCCCCCGCCCGGGTCTGCGACTCCCAGCAGCCCCTTCCCCCAAACACACTCCCCCGCCGAGGCGTTTCGCTTGGCGACACTTGTAGCCCTTCGGGAGCGAGGCCAGGGCTCGCAGACGGGTTCAGCCCTCGCGGCGGCGGCCGCGGCAGCACCGGCGGCAGCGGGCACTGCAGAGCTGCGCCCGCACGCCACGCTGCCACCCAGTGGTTTTTGCTGACTTTTCAATTTCAGGCCAATTTGTGCGGTCCGAACCCCGCTTTTCCTCCGCCCCCAAGTCGTTCGTTCGGGTTCGGGATCCCAGCGGAGAGCTTGGGTCGGGTACAGTGAGCGGTATTGGGGAAACGCTGCCGCTACATTCTTGGCTGGACCTCCCTTCCTCCCTGCTTTCCAGATCTTTTCGGGATATGATGCAAAACCAAATGCCCAGATCCCGGTCCTTCTTTCTTGCCTGAGATCCCAGCCAGGAGACTCTGTCGGGCTTGTTAGCCCATCAGAGCTGGATCACCTGAGCCTTTGGCAGATTTCACTCCCCACCCCCCCACCCCGCCAGGGGCTTCCGCTCCTCCCCACCCCCGTCTTGAAGTGTCTGTTGCCCTGTGAGAAGCACTGTTCTGTGTCTGCAAAGGCAGGCTGGGGTGAAGGCTGCAGGCACTGAGGTGGAGGGTCCCAGGATCGTCCTGCCAAATGGGCTGAAATTCCCTGCAGGGTAATCGACACACAGACATTAATGCTTGTCAGGGTGGGGGTACCCTGCTCAGCTCCCATTGGACTTGGAACGCCTCGAAAATCGGGACTGGGTCTTGGCCATCAGTATATTCCCATCTCCTGGCACGGTGCCTGTCACATAGTTGATGCTCAATAAACCGTTTGTTGAAAAAAATTGATGAGTGACTGATTTGCATTGATTCTTAAGGGTAGGAAGAGGATTCCTAGCCCAGAATGTATGGGATTCGAATTCTAGTTACCCCAAAGGGAAATAACCTCACCAAGAGAGGCCTCAGAAGAAGATCTGGCCAGGGCCAAATATTTGGGGTGTGGAATGGGACTGGTAAGGGGTTCCTACTCCCTCCCGGCCTGCTTTTACCTTCCGCTAAGCATCTGGGCCTCTAACTCTCTGTGATCTGACTGCCTATAGATCATAAGAAGTCTCCTGTCCCTCCCTTAACTCACAGAGGTCTCAGACCGGGTGGGGGGGGGGGGGTGAAATCATCCAGGGGAAAAGTGAAGGAAAGCCATTTTGACTTTGGATCCAAATCACTATGCAATCAGCTTAGCCATTAATCAAGCAGATATTTTCACCCTTTCCTAGCTCTCGTGTATTTCTCAGATGTTTCTGAACTCCAAGATGAGTGTGAGTAGAAGCCTCAACTTCCCGAAGGAGAACCGTGCCAAGACCCCGTTCATTTTAGGAAGGCATGATGAAAGAAAGAACTGCAGCTCCCCACCCCCAAGGCCGAGAGAAGCTATTTTGCCTTTCCTTTCAGTCTTACTGCCACCCCACCAGCAGGATGGCATCTGAGTGGAAGAATGAAGGGCTTTCCTTTGACGCCTATTTCCACAGTGCCTTTTTCTCCTGCCTTCCTTTGTTCCTACCTGTTCACACTGTCCCCGGCTTAACCCCAGGGCTCCCAATTTCCCAATATCGCTCGCCTTTGCTCCTCCCAGACCTCCTCTTCCCATTGTGCTGTCCACCCAGCTCGCTCCTTGATCATGTTCGAGGAAGAAAAAGCATCCTTTGCTCCTTTCTCGAGTTCAACTCACAAAAAGTTCTAGCCTGGATGACGGGAGGCCTGAGTTTGAATCCTGCCTCCGCCACGAATGGGCTGTGTGACTCTGGATGTGTCATTTGTCCTGTTGAGGCTACAGTTTGCCCATCCTTAAAGTCATCTTTTAGACAATATTAAAGGGAACCAGGTTTTAGCGTTCCTTTCAGGGAGAGTTATGCGAGTTATCAGAGCATAGGATGCTGATCGTTCTCTGCCAATCTCTTTTGGCAGGCCTCAGATGAGCTGTAAAGCAGCTGAGGGCATCTGCTCTCAAGAGGCATCTCCAAGAGAGACACAGAAACCCAAACAGATGTGACTGTGATGAGTAAAAATGAGAGAATTCAGACAGCCTATATCAGGAGCAGCCTCAGTACCTTCTGCGCAGGAAGGAATTGGCCGTCTTTCTGAAACTCCGAAAATGAGAGATTTCAAACACCCGTCCTTCGCGAAGGTAAACATCATGGGAGCCACTTGCCAGTTGGCTCTGCGTCGTCACTAACAGTCCCTCAAAACCTCTCCGTGACCCGTTCCCAGGTGAAAGACTGACGAGCGCAAAGGGAGAAAAGGAGGACGAGCAGTACCGGCATCTCACCGTTAACGGAGTAGGACAGCAGAGGGGGTGTTGTAGAGACTGGGCTGCCAGTACCACCGTTTGTGGCCATCTAATTATGTCCCAAAGCCCAGAGAAACGACTGGCTAGAAATACAAATGAGGAGATTAGAGAAAAGCCATTAGCAAATGCTCTTGCTGCTTAACTCCAAGCAGGAAGAAAAATGCAACTTAGAGAAATCTTGTCTATGTCCCACTGGAATACCAGGGACAGAAAGAGTGACAACCGTATTCTGTAACGTAACCCGACACATTTATTAGCTGGCAAAGAGTCTCTCCTAGTCAGATCATTTGGCGGAATTATGCTTCAGAAACAAAGGTCTCCAGAACCAATTTTTTGAAGAAATGGATTGGCTCTTCTGATTTGCATTCAGAAGGAAAAGTCAGGGACAAATCCTATAACCCATATAAAAATTTTATTGTTCAGTCATAATTTATGAACATCAAAAACCATAGAGCACCCTGATGGTATTAATCATATCTACGAATTCAGCTCTTTGCCATTTAATTAGCCATAGCAGCTGCAACATCGAGTTCAAGGCCTCTGATTACCTGCTTGGCCATTTAATCAAGAAAACCTGGGGAGGAATATGGGCTTCCGGGGTGGAGGGTTCGCCCTTGATCATAAAAAGAGAACACGGGGAAATGAACTTCAGCTTCCGTAGGTGGGGATTTAAGTTTCGTACAAGGAGAAAACATTTTTTTTCCATAAGGGCTGTTCAAAACCATAATGGCGTACTGGTTCTTCTATGGAAGCTTTATGAATACAACAGAAACCTCATCTACCTCAGTGGGTCTGTGGGTTGGTTCCCCTCGAGGCTCTCATTCGGTCCTTAAGACTACTAGATTTAGTAAACACGCCCGTGACCTGCAACCTGGAAGCGGTCACTTGGAAAGGGGGCGGCGATAGCGGTGTTGAGAAAGTTCAAGGTCCTGTCTGATGGGGCACGGGAGCTAGCGCGCACCTTTGCCTTTGGAAGATCCTACTGGGCGAACTCGGATCCTGTGGGTCAAGGCAGTCACAATCATTTTGTGAAGTTTCTCTGGCCCAAGGCGGGGGAAATACTTTGCAGATGACAGTAAATGTATTCTTAACCAAATGAGTTGCCTCAGTGGTGAGGGAACTTCTAGAGCTAACACAAGCACCGGCTTCTCTGAGTTCTATTCAGTTTTCTTTGATGACATTCAAAGATTCTGAAGGGACGCTTGCTATTGTATGAGCTGACTGGTGGCTAACAAACGTACACAAAGTGTGTCTACGATGAAACATTTACGGCCGACTACAAGACGTGTCCGACTCAGAGGCAAAACACCTGTAACACTGGGTTCATTTCTTGCCCGGTGAACGAAATCAGCTCAACGCAAAGCTAAGGGGAAAAAACGATGCGAGGACTTGGGGCCAAAGCAGGCCATCAGTAATTTTGCTGGATCTAAGCTGTTTCAGGAAGTAGGATTTGTGGGGGAAGGTGACCTAAACCCAAGATTTGAAGAAGGGAATGCAGTGTTTGCAAATGATCTAACGTTCACTATTGCTTAGCATACGGGGCGGGATTCGCAATCAGCACAAGGAACTCTGCATCCATTTCCTATTTGCCAGTGGAGCTGTTTCCACCAATTTCCTATCAAGGTCTGCCCTGTTTTAAAGGAGCAGAGAGGTCTCGGAAACTACTTCATGGCTCTCTCAGGATTAAGAATCCTAACACATTCCTTTTCAGACACCTCGCAGGATCGGGGCAGGAGAACCTGCTGAAGAAATGGTATCCTCTAGATTCCAAGGAGGGGATGAAGGACAGGGCTGTGATTCATCGGAGAACCCTGCAGATATCCTGGGTGGTTTTCAAGACTCTGCACTCTGCTTTCATATATATATATATATATATATATATATATATCTTTTTCTTTTTTTTTCTTTTTTTTGCCAAAACCGGGGTTTCAAATGGAGACAAAAGTCAATACATACTGTGGTTATAATTGGGCAAGCGACTTAAGCGCCGTAACATGATTTTCTATAATCCTTGTAACAACCTATAAGGTAAGTGTTATCACTATTGCCCTTTCACAGATGAGGGAGGTGAAGTCTCGTGAGACTACGTGATCTAGCTCTATGATTTCCTGGCGTGTCCACAGGTGGCCAGTATTTAAACTCAGGATCCTCGGCCAAAAGAATTGATGGGTACGAGTCCAGCCCTTTAAATACGACATTTTCCTCCTTGGCACTGGGTCTGGAATTTGAGTTTCTGGACAGTGGTGCCTGGCTATGCCTATCTCTTGGCTTGGGTAACAGAAAAAGAGGGACTACGGCATGATTTTTCAACTCAGGGATGTTTTTTTCCTTTTTCTAGAACAAAGGAATCGTAAAACAAACGATATCTCTACACAGCCATTTGCATACTTCCTCCATGTTGAACAATAACTTCTTAGAGTGACATTTTAAGAAGACATCACCACCTTTCTCACTAAATGAAATGATTCTCAATCACTGCTCAAAACCATTCTGGGTTTCTCAGCCCCAGGAGTACGTTAACACCAGGACCTGGTCTGAGCCGGGTCATCTGGGGTTTGGGGGTGCTCGGAGGCCCACAGGATGCTTCGTGGACTGTATCTTCACCACTATTCAGCAGAGGCAGGGAGGTAAAGCATTCCAGTTCTCCCAGTTCTTTTCATACTGGTAACACTGGCTGTCCCCAGAGTAAGCTTTTTCGTGCCACCTGCTTTCGGCTACGGGAAGCCCGAGTTCAGCCAAAAGACAGAAAAATATTGCACACAGTGTATTCGGGTCCATGGTCTGAAGCCCAGGACTATCCTTCTGAGATCCGGGGTTTCTCCAGTATCCATTCTAACTAATTTGCTCCAAGCTTTTCCCTTCCGACAAATAGCTAGGAGTATTATCAACAGATGGAAATTGTTTCATAGCTTCTCCTGCGGCCACTGAAGACCTGTGGCAATTTTAGAACCTGATTTCCTAACAGCAACCTTGATGGTCAGTTAAGAATCTCATTTTAGAGAAGAGATGTGAGGGGGTGCCCGGGTGGCTCAGTTTAGCACCGGACTCGGGGTTTTGGCTCAGGTCATGAGCTCACGGGAACTCGGGCGTCAGGATTCTCTCTCTCCCTGTCTCACTGCCCCTCCCGTGCTCTCTCTCTCTCTGTCTCTCTCTCTCAAATAAACATTAAAAAAAGAAAAAGACATGTGAGGCAGGGGAAGCTAAGTGAATTTGTCCTAGGCGAAACTGTTCATTCACTTAGTCACAACTTACTGAGAATTATTTGCCATGTACCAAGCTATACCCTAAAGAATGCAAAGCTTGAATTTACGCATTGGGCACTAACTAGATCCCAGGCCCTAAGCACTTTATCCTGGTTTGCTCATTTAATGCTTACAACAGCCTTCTGAGCTCATCCCCATTCTGCAGATGAAGACGCCGAGGCAAAGAGAGGTTAATGAATGAGTTCGTTCAGGTGGGAAGTGATAGAACTAAGTCGACCCGAGCCCGTGCATTCTGACTTCATAAAGCTACTCTACTGCCCCTGGCTCCAAGAGGAGGAGAAAAGAGAAGCACATAAAATAACTAAAATACAAATGCGATCTTGTGGGGCACTTAAAAAAAAAAAGGCGCAGCTAACTCTGTGGGTTTGGAGGGTGAGGAAGAGCGAGGAAGTTGGGGAACGAACTCAGGCAAAGCCAGACTTCAAACTGGGTTAAACGGACGTTCAGTGCCGACTTCTTAGCAGGGCAGATGACTTCCCCGTAGCCGAGAGAACTTACAAAGAAACCTTGGATTTTTATGCCCCTACACTTTAAATCACTTGGCAACAAGTTGATCTCCTATTGCAACCGGTCCCCAGGAACGTACTTTTCCATGAAATACTGATGACTGGTATGGTCATGATGCCTTCTGTGGGTTGGGAGAAATAAAACGTGCTACACAGATATTCTGATGGGCATGAACGAGTTTTCATTTCATGCCTGTAAACCAGTTGTCTTCCCTTTCCCACTGATTGTGTTCAGCACGTATGGTCACCGGCGATGTTCAAGTGTACGGGAGTTGATCGATTTCCAACTGCAGTCAGCACAGGGTCTAGTGGGAGTAATCCCTTTGGAAAGACACCAATCAAAATGAAGATTCGACTGGCACGTATGCCATAGTGAGCTTGGAGGGGGGAGCTTGGAGACCAGAGATTTGCCTGTGGGCAGTTACTAAATAAGTTTATGATGATGACAACAAAGCTTTAAGCTAACAAATGAGACGACTAGGATTTGGTTGCTATTTGAATATATTGAAAGCATATTTGAAAAACCTCCCTACTCACTGCATTCCTGCCACTAAAATGCCCACGCCTATTGTCTCTGTCCGAATCTTAGTATCCTTTGGTCTGGAAAAAAATACATACTTAACGGAATCATTGAGGGAGGCAACAGTGCCCCTCTTCCCCGTCAGGAGAACCAAAACCAAAGCAAATAATCCAATCAAAAGATGGGCAGAGGACCTGAATAGACATTTTTCCAAAGAAGACATACAGATGGCCAACACGCACGGATGGAAAAGACGCTCCAGATCGCTCATCATCTGGGAAATGCAAATCAAAACCATGATACGGTATCACCTCATGCCTGTCAGAACGGCTGAAATCAGTAACACAAGAAACAACAAGTGTTGGCCCAAGGATCACTGCAGCATCACGTACAATAGCCAAGACGTGGAAGCCACCCAGCGTCCACCAATAGATGAATGGATAAAGAAGATGTCGCATATACGTACAATGGATTACTACTCAGCCATAAAAAAAAAAAAAGAATGAAATAGCTCCGTTGGAGACAACATGGATGGACCTAGCGGGTATTACGCTAAGTGAAATATGTTAAGCAGAGAAGACAAATACACATGCTTTCACTCATATGTGAAATCTAAAAAACAAAACAAACAAACAGAAACACACTCATAGATACAGAGAACAAACTGGTAGTTGCCAGAGGGCAGGGGGTTGGGGGATGAGTACAATAGGTGAAGGGAATTAAGAGCTACAAACTTCCAGTTACAAGATAAATAGGTCATAGGGATGAAAAATACAGCATAGGGAATAGAGTCAGTAATATTGTAATAACTTGATATGGTGGCTGTGCTTACCGTGCTTACCGTGGTGAGCATTTTATAATGTATATAAGTGTCACATCACTATGTTGTATACCCGACGCTAATATAATATTTATGTCACCTACATTAAAAAAAGAAGAAGAACCGGGGCGCCTGGGTGGCTCAGTCGGTTGAGCGTCCGACTTCGGCTCAGGTCATGATCTTGCGGTTGACGAGTTCGAGCCCCGCGTCGGGCTCTGTGCTGATGGCTGGGAGCCTGGAGCCTGCCTCCGATTCTGCATCTCCCTCTCTCTCTGCCCCTCCCCCGCTCATGCTCTGTCTCTCTCTCTCTCTCTCTCTCTCTCTCTCAAAAATAAACAAACATTAAAAAAAATTTTTTTTAAGAACCAAACCAATACAGAGAGTGTGTGTGTGTGTGTGCGTGTGTGTGCGTGTGTGTGTGTGTGTGTGCAGGCAGGCTTTTAGGCAATGCTGTAAAGCCAGCACCTCAGCCCAGATGCCCACTGTCCTTATGAGGCCCCTCAGGAAACCGCTCTTCCAGATAAGACTCTGGGATCCAGGTTGTCCTAATTCTTCATTAAAATTGTCCTTTCTTATATCCCTTCCCTGGGTCACTGCTTTCCAAGATGACAGCTAGTTAATCAGGTACTCTCATCAGTTCTGGGTTAAATACTAATATAGCCTCATGACCCCACTCCCCTCCCCCCCAGTTGGCTTCTTCTAACAGGGATTTTATGGAGGCGATATTATACTACAAAAGAGAGCCTCTAACAGTGACATTTTAAATGAAAGAACAGGCTGCGGGAGTAGCTTTTAGGAAGGAGGAGCTTTGGAGAACATCGCAAGTTACAAGTGTGCACATAAGGTTGCCATGCTGATTTTTATTCTTTTTTAAACATTTATTTCTTTTTGAGAGAGAGAAAGAGAGGGCACATGAACGGGGGAGGGGCAGAGAGAGAAAGAGAGGATCCAAAGTGGGCTCTGTGCTGAGAGCAGAGAGCCTGATGCGGGGCTAGAACTCACGAACCGTGAGGTCATGACTCTAGCTGAAGTCAGACGCTTAACCGACTGAGCCACCCAGGCGTCCCTGATTTTGCTATTCATATAGCATAAATTAACATACCAGACATGCTCATTTAGCTCCTGGTCAATCTTTCCTTCTCTTCACGGCCACGATTCTTGGAAGTCTTTACCAACAACCCCATTTCCTTACTTCCATTCACCATTCACTCTGATTTTATTATAAATTATATTATATGTATGTGTGTATATCCCTAGTAATTCCTCTATGTAGATTTCAGTATCCCTTTTAGAGATGGAAAACCAGGATTTGCTTGGTATTTGAATATATTTAAAACATTAAAAATAGTCCCACTCACTGTATTCCTCTTCAGTTGCACTGCTTCCATTGTTCAATTACCTTTCTTCAGTTCTAGAAGTTTACCATCAACTCTTCATCCATGGCCTCTCCTTAAAGCTCTTTCTGTTCTTTTTCTGAAACTTCTGTTCCAGAGACCTCCTTCTCTCCTCATGACTCCTTACTTCTCTTCCCCAGGTCCCTCTCTTTATCTTTCTGTGTAGAATCTGGGTGTTACACTGATCCCCACTCTGGGCTTAGTCTACTGTTTGATTTTGTTTGATTTCATTGATACACACACATATACTACATTAGGTATTGTACGGTAATATATATTCTATATGACATGTTAAAAATTACATACATATTACTAGACATGTTGCTGGAGGCAAGGGAAACAAAAGCAAAAATGAACTACTGAAACATCACTATGATAAAGAGCTTCTGCACAGCAAAGGAAATAATCAACGAAACTAAAAGGCAGCCTACAGAATGGGAGAAGACATTTGCAAATGACACGTCTGATAAAGGGTTACTATCAAAATCTATAAAGAACTTTTCAAACTTGACCCCCAAACACCAAATAATCCAGTAAAGAAATGGGCAGAAGACATGAATAGACACGCAGAAGACATGAATAGACACTTTTCCAAAGAAGACATTCAGGTGGCCAACCGACACATGAAAAAATGCTCGACATCACTCATCATCAGGGAAATGCAAATCAAAACCACGATGAGATACCACCTCACACCTGTCAGAATGGCGAAAATCAACAACACAAGAAATAACAGGTGTTGGCGAGGATGCTGAGAAAGGGGAACCCTCTTGCACTGTTTTTGGGAATGCCAACTGGTGCAGCTACTCTGGAGAGCTGTATGGAGGTTCCTCAAAAAACTAAAAATAGAACTACCCTACAACCCAGCAATTGCACTACTAGGTATTTACCCAAAGGATACACAAATACAGATTTGAAGGGGTACATGTACCCCAATGTTTATGGCAGCACTATCAATAATAGCCAAACTACGGAGAGAGCCCAAATGTGTGTGTGTGTATATATATATATATATATATATATATATATATATATATACCACATCTTATTTATCCATTCATCAATTGATGGACATTTGGGCTCTCTCCATAGTTTGGCTATTATTGATAGTGCTGCCATAAATATATATATAGTGTATATATATATATATATATATAGTGTGTATATATATAGTGTTTATGTATGTATATATATATATATATATATATATATATGAATGGAATATTACTCAACCATCAAAAAGAATGAAATCTTGCCATTTGCAACAACACGGATGGAGCTAGAATGTGTTATGCTAAGCAAAGTAAGTCCGATAGAGAAAGACAAATACTATATGATTTCACTCCTATGTGGAATTTAGGAAAGAAAACAGATGAACACATGGGAGGGGGGAAAAAAGAGAGAGGGAAACAAACCATGATAGAGAACAAACTGAGGGTTGATGGAGGGAGGTGGGTGGGGCATGGGCTAGATGGGTGACGGGTATTAAGGAGGGCACTTGTTATGAGGGGCACTCGGTGTTGCACGTAAGCGACGAATCGCCGAATTTTGCTCCTGAAATCAATATTGCACTGTCTGTTAACTGACTAGAATTTATATAAAAATTAAAAAAAAAACAAGAAAAATAGAAGTTACTAGTTGAAAACAATTATATACATCTATGTGTGTGTATATACATATATATAATTTTTACAATTTCTGTTTCTTTTCTAATAGGTCTGCTATTCTTTTTGCAACGTGTTGTTCATGCCTTATGGACTCTATTTCTTCCTTTATCTTACTGAACGTTTTGCAGGTCTCTTTGATGTTGCCTTCTGATACTACTTTTCTGGAACGTGGATTACCACGTTGATTGTCGCTGCTGACTCCCCCTGCAGTGGATTATTTCTCTTGTTGCTCTGTAAACTTGACTGTGGGCTCACCTTTAGCATTAACAGTTGTCTTCTGTAGAAGTGCTACTTGAACACTGGATAGTAGAGTTATCTATGTCTATAGTTCCATGTTCTTTCTCTGCCAGCACTCGGGCATCCCACTGGAGGCAGGTCAGTTTTTTATTTTGATTTCCCAGCTTTTTAGCACAAATTAAGATGTGGGGTTCCAGGTGCGCTCTAGGCCAGGAATGAACACTGTGCTTATATCTGGGATGCTAGGGGGGAGGGATGAGTGGAGGGCGGAGGGGCAGAGAGAGAATCCCAAGCAGGCTCCAAACCCAGCCCAGAGTCTGACATGGGGCTCGATCTCATGACCCCGAGATCACGACTTGAGCCAAAATCAAGAATTGGACGCTCAACCGGCTCAGCCACCCAGGCGCCCCGGTTCTGATATTCTTGAGGGCTATGTAGTTCCAACTGTGGCACTGTGCTTTGGCTTTAAATAGGCGCTTCGTCTCTATCACCTGAAAATTTCCCTCTTTGGCTTTTGTTTTCTTTGCGTGTATTGTCCGACTTAAGGTAATATTTTATCCACTATGTCTATGTTTTTACGGAAGGATAGTGGTTTCTGCCGTACCTTAGTTCAACATAGTGACTAGAAGTCCCTATTCAACCTACTTCCACTATGACACGGAAATTGCTTTTACTGAGATGATCAATAACCTTATTGTCACATTAAGTGATTCCTTCTCAGTCATTACACAACCTTTCAGTAGCATTTGACAATTTAAAAAAATTTTTTAAATCTATTTTTTTAATGTTTCATGTATTCTTCAGAGAGAGAGACAGACAGACAGACAGAGCACGAGCAGGCGAGGGGCAGAGCAAGAGCGGGACACAGAATCGGAAGCAGGCTCCAGGCTATGAGCCATCAGCACAGAGCCCAACACGGGGCTCGAACTCACAAGCAGTGAGATCATGACCTGAGCCGAAGTCGGAGGCTTTACTGACTGAGCCACCCAGGCGCCCTAGCATTTGACACTATTGACCATTATCTTCTTGACACTTTTCCAGACTTCTCCCAGAGTATGTTCTGATTTTCTTCCTACCCATATTTGACCGCACCTTCTCTTGGTCTTCTTTTCGTCTTACTGACCATTTGAGCTTCTTAGGATTCTGCCCTTTGCCCTCTCATTTTCTCCCTTATTCTTCCTTTTGTAGGTATTGACTCCTCATTCATCCATTCAACAAATGTTCTTTGATCATTTGCTCTGTGCCAGACTGAGTTGTAGGTATTCAGCAGGGAACAAGGCAGATATGATCCTGCTCACGTGGAAATTACAATTTAAGGAAGAGTCAGATAGTAAACACTGACACATAAATATGGGCTCATAAATTGTGACCACTGCTATAAAACAAAAGGACAGAATGCTACTCAAGAGCAATATGGAAGGGGCACCTGGGTCACTCAGTTGGTGAAGCGTCCAACTTTTGATTTCTCAGCTCAGGTTGTGATCTCACTGTTCGTGGGATCAAGCCCCACATCGGGCTCTGTTCTGGCAGTGCGGAGCCTGCTTGGGATTCTCTCTCTCCTTCTCTCTGCCCCTTCCCCAATCTCTCTCTCTCAAAATAAATAAATAAACATTAAAAAAAAAAAGAGTAACACGGAAGAAGCTACTTGAGATAGGGAGGTTGGGAAAGGCCTCTAAAAGGGGATGAATAGTGCAGGAAATGACTACCTTTTCTACTCTAACAATTCTAAAAATCTCCACTGCTTTTGACGGGGTTCAGGCCATGCGACCCCAAAATATGGCCCTGGGGCATAATGAATATTTGAAACTAAAGGAGTTCGAGAAAAAGGCCGAAGCAGAAAGGTGACCTTTCCTCTTCCTTTCTCCCCTGAAACAGGCTATGAACCCTTCATGGGAGCAGCGACCTCCTCGTACCCCCCCAGGAAAAAAGCATCGTATCTCTGAAGACAAAGGGACACCAAGAAGAATCCTGACAGGCCTTGCTAAGCTTCCCCTGGTTTCCCACACTTACCTTATACTCCTTGGCCTATCATACGTCTACACGACAGCCCTTTCTTCGTCAAACCCAGTGCGAAGATAACTCGGGTCTAATTGTTTCCTTGGGCCTTCATTTCATTTTGAAGGCAGTCACGTAACACTTTTCATGAAATGATTCTGCATGTTCTTTCTTGTTAATTTGTCTTTTGTCTAATTTTCAGAGCCAGCCAGGGACCCTAGGAGGGATGAGGAAGCTTTTTCTTTCCCGACCCTTTCAAGGGCTCAGACAGCTCCTCTGAGCTCCATATATGGATAGTTCCACCCCAGTGGCACCCAGGACCTCAGAATCCCGAGCCAGTCCTAAACAGACCTCATCTCGCAAAACGGATTCCTCCTCTCTTATTCCATGTGGCCATTAAGTTTGTTGCTTACATCCTACCCCTTTCTGGATTCATTCACCGTCTCACCCGAGCCAGAGACTTGGGTGTTAGCCTGAATTCTTCCTTTCCCAACCTCACTTCCAAAGAGTAACCAAGTACCGCAGCTACTTCCAAAGAGTAACCAAGTACCTTCCTATGGCGTTTTCTTAATCCCTATTGTTAAAACTTTCACCTAGGCCCATTTCCTTTCTTGCCTGAATTTTACCACAGCCTCCTCTGTGGCCTGTGATCAAACTGCTGTGCTCGCTGCGACGATTCTAACGGACAAGTCTGATCCTGCCAGGACCTGTTCACAAGTCTCAGTGGCCCTCCACTTACAAGCCCTCCGTTACCCGGCCCTGGACTTCCCTGTCACCCTTACATCCTGCCTCAGACACACCGTATTTCAGACGTGCCAAAGTACTTACCTTTCCCCAAGCACCCCCATCCAGCCCTTTAGCCGCTCCAACTACCGTACCTGTCAAAATTCTGTTCCCTCTTGCTCGGCAAACTCTTTAAGATCTATGTGTGGCATCATCTCCTCTGGGAAATCTTCCCCAACCATCCCCGAGTAAAGACACTTTCCACTTCTCTGCTCCACAGCATCCTATGTAGATAGCTACTATGGCGCCGATGAGATCTACTTCTGTCTGCTTGTCTGTCACGCAAACCAAACGTAAGCTCCCCGAGGCAGGGACTGGGACTTCATCTTTGTATCCTCACGTGCAGACAGAGGAGGGACTCAATAAACGACGGCTTCGTGGATAAACGAGTTGGCCAACTCGTCCTTCTCTGGTTAGAAAGCAGATCGTAGGCACCTGGAGCAAAGACACGCAGGCCAAGTCTATTTCGATAAGAGCAGGTTCATGTACAACTCATGGTCGAGTGCGGCCATGTTTTAGTTACAAACAGAACCAAATAGTTGGGTCACTGAACTAGAAGCAGGGGGACTTACTGCATCCTGGAGAAAGGGAAAGTTGCATCAGGTTAGTCATTAGATTGGCCCCTAGTTTCGTCAGTAAAATAATTCCCTAGAGGTCTACAGCACTTTAAGGTTTGACAGGACCCTCTCATAGCCATTGTCTTCTGTGATTTGCAGATCTCACCAACAGCTCATGGTTTGCCTCCCATCACATGGCGAATTTCTGTACCGATCAGTTTATCCCCTACCTCGTTCCAAAGAAGGATTGTGGCTGCTTACAAAAAGGTGTACAGGAAAATAAGGTTGGAAAGCAAGGAAGAGGGCATCGGCCTGAAGAGAGAAGAGTCAGACACTAGAGAAGGCCAGCAGGGTTTCAAGCCCAAGGTCTCATTAGGCTGCCTCCAGGAGCTTTTGAACCACTGGGTGGTGATTGGCAGGAGTTTTGTTGGCATTAAAAAAAAAAAAAAAGCAGCAACTATTTTGACTTCACAAAGCAAGTGGCCTAGTATCGATCGGAATACTCTCCCATCAAATGTCAGCACCGAAAATTAAAACCAAACTTGAATTGCTGCAATTATTTTGCCTGGACTGGAAACCTACATCAAGCAACAGACAGAGGCAAGGTGAAATGAGCTGAGACCACAAAGAAAATTGGTCCGTGAAGGTTCAGGGGCCTGGGTTTGTTTTTCAGAGCCACGTATATACATAAAAAATATTAATTAGATCAAGAGGTGACTCGGTTTCCGAGGTAAGCGAATTCCATTTTGATCGCATCATGGTTTATAGACATCCACCTGCTCCTAGATTTTTTTGATGAGAGTTTAAATAATAATGTGGCTTTACTGGGGAGCCTGTGCCTCAACCAGAATCACAGATACCATTTTCCTAAGTGTTTTACTGAAATTGAAAATGATAATGCCTGTGAAGCCTCTCCACTGCTGACATTTCCAAGACTCTTTCCCAGCACAAACAAAATTAGAAAATGGAAAATATAACCTTTCTCGCCCTGTATTTTCTTCACAAGATATAAAATTGAAAGATAGTCTCTATTGCAGAATCATGACCAACTAGCAGGAATAATAACCATGATGAGAGAGTGAGAATAATAACAACCAACATGGTTTGAGCATTTACTCTGGGCCAGGCGCTGTTTTAAACACTTTACATATATTAACTCATCCAATTCTTACGACAAACCTATGAGATAGGGACTATTATTATCCCCAGGTTATGGAGGAGGACAATGAGGTATACTGAGGTTAATAGTTTGCCTAAGGTCACACAGCTAATGAGTGGTGGAACTGGGACACTAATCTAGAGAATTCTGCTATGCACAAACATGCAAACAATCCCAAATTTATAGTTGTTTCGTCAAATACATGGATTATATATTTTGTGGATCATTTCTGGTCTTCTATACTCACGGTTGCTTTTTTGCTGTTTAGATCATTGCCAATTAGCATTCCAGCGATAGAGGCTCGGGGAAAGTAAAGATACTACTAAACTTAGAGAAAGTTCCATGAATTTCTTCAAGAAGGGAATACTTCTTAGTTCTCCCCCCCTCCCCGATGCTCACTGCAATGATTTCTATCATACTTTGCAACTTTCAAATCATTTCTCCACGAGTAGATAGCTAGGTCTGGTGTTGCCATAGAGATTTTGATCAATGCCACGAGCTGGGGACTAGTTCGCACATTCTGTCCATTAGCGAGGGTACTTGCTAATCCCTCCCATCCACTACCATGACTAATCTCATGTGTTGGCGATGTATGGGATTCATGAAGGCTGGGAACTGATCCTCTCAGGTTATTTAACACTTCAGTTCTGTTCAGTAACAGCTTAATTAAACCTTGAGGGGGGGAAGAAAAGGTCAACAGAAAAATAAAATTATATCTTTTGGGAAATTAGCTAATGAGCAAGGGAAGTTAGAATGCACTGCTGGGAGGAAGAGGAAAGAATAGGATGATACAAAGCAACACAAATGGAACGGTTCGTTCCGGGTATTCAGGAGTTGAGCACTCCAACCAACTATCATTTATGAAGAGGCTTCTCTGCGCCTGGAAGGGTGCCAGGTACTTTCGGAGGTGTTATTTCATCTTGTTTTCACAATAATCCTAGGAGGCCAGGAGAAGAGAGGGTGAGTCACAGGCTCAAATTGAGACACATCAAGGGATACTGTCCCAACAAAGCTGGACCTCCCAAGTGTGTCTGACTCTTTCCACACCACTGGAGTGGGGCCGTAGCTGGACCTTACTTCCCATCCAATATCTTGATCGTCTAGAAGACAGAAACAGGGCTGATAAAGACAAGCTGCAAGGAAACGGATTAAGGCTCAGTTTGACGAAGCCATTGCTAACAATAGGGGCTGTCCAGAGATGGATAGGATGGATTATCTTGGGAGATAATCAGTGCCCTGTGATCAGAAGTGTTCATATGGGGGCTGTGGGGTTCACAACGACCTGGTAAACACTTATTGGACGTTACAGAAGAGATTCTCGGATAAAGCGAGTGATTTGAATCATTATGGACCCCTCGGTCAAAGACTCAACACAAAGACCATCAGAGAAACATGTTGCTCATTAAAAGCTGAGTGTGTGAAACATGCTTAGAGAAAGAAACGACGCCCTTGGCTCAGTCTAAGTGTCCGACTCTTGATTTCGGCTCAGGTCATGATCTCATGGTTCATGAGATCAAGTCCCACGTTGGGCTCTGCACTGACAGCATGGAGCCTACTTGGGATTTTCTCTCTCCGTCTTTCTCTGCCCCTCCCCCACTCCCACTCTCTCTTTTCTCTCAAAGTAAATAAATAAACTTCAAAAAAGAGAAAGCACCCCCTTGATAGAGTCTCAGCGGTGGCTCAAACGAGGAAAGTTGGCAAAGAGCACGAGGAAAGTTGGCAAAGAGCACTTACAGGGTTCTAGGGGCTGGGGTTGGTCATAATGTTTTTTTTAAATGTTCATTTATTTTGAGAGAGAGAGAGAGAACGTGTGTGCATGAGCAGGAGAGGGAGAGAGAAAGAGAGAGACAGAGAGAATCCTAAGCAGGCTCCATGCTGCCAGCGCAGAGCAGACCCCAATGCGGGGCTCAATCCCACGCACCATGAGATCATGACCTGAGCCCAAACCAAGAGTCGGACCCTCAACCCATCAAGCGTTTTAAGGCAGCACTTGGTAAGTACGGTCCTTCCAAATTCAGACCAGAATTTGTAAACTAGGTGAGTTGCTAGAACGGTCAGTGGTCTCGTCTTTGGGACACATGAGCTACGCAGAGCTACTGTCAAAACAGTCCGAGCTAAAAACTAAGGCACCACGAGACTGTCACAGACCAGAGGAGAGTAAGATATGATATCCTGGACGGGACCCTGGAAGGTAACAAGAGTATTAGTGGAAAAACGGGTGAAATCCGAATAAAGTCCAGGGTTGGACAGTAATAAGATGTTGACATGACAGAAAACTGGATGAAGGATATAGGAGAACTCCCTGTACTGCCTTTGCAGCTTTTCTGTAAACCCAAACTCATTCCAAAAGCGGTAAGGTTTATTAAAACATAGCGTGAGTTCCGTTCGTCTTGCCCATCACGTCTTGCTTTGGTTTCTCGCACTTGTGAGTAATGGTTCAATATGTTTTGTAACCTTGTGGTGTGGTTTGCTTCTCCCCTGCATCTGGAAATCGACTCAGAGGCCTTCTGGTCAGAAAAGAGTTTTCCATTTAACCTAAACTATGGGATAGTAAGTAATGGAATCTGACGTGGGTGGAAAAGATGTGTCGAAAATAAGACCTGTTTTCTGCTCACTCTTTGGTCCCGATTTTATAATTTCCTGACTTCAGGGGATGGTCCTGACACTGTCGTGTCCACCTTCTGTCACTGCTAACAGCAAAGCGACAGGTGAAGACTAGCGAAGCCCGCGATGTGGTCATTCACCAGGAGATACGGCTCTTTGAATCCAACAACCAGCGCACAAGACGTTGACACAGGTCAAGGTCAGCTCCTTTATGTGGGTCTTCCTTGTTCTTACCTAAGCTGTACTGTGAGATTTCTCAGCTTTAAGACTGCCAGCACCAGACCTTAGGAATTTCAAGTCTTTACCTCTTCAGAGGAGCCAGCTTGGATGGCGTTTGTGACTGCAGCAGAGGAAATGCCATTTAGGGCAAAGAATATTGATAATATAATGGCTTCTTCCCTAACTAGGGATATTTGGCAAACATTTCCACTGATATTTACTTTTACACGCCCAGGAAGCTTGAAGCTCCTTTTCTCCTCCCTGCAAAACTATTGATATTATTAGTAATGGACAGAGCATGACTTTGCATTTCCAAAAGCAAAGACTGGGCATTGTATTAAGGTAACTTTTGTTATGGGTTTGCACATAGTAATTAGAACCGGTATTTGGGCGTGCCTGGGTGGCTCAGTCGGCTGAACGTCTGACTTCGGCTCAGGTCACGATCTCACGGGTCCGTGAGTTCGAGCCCCACGTCCCGGCTCTGTGCTGACAGCCCAGAGCCTGGAGCCTGCTTTGGATTCTGTGCCTTCCTCTCTCTCTCTGCCCCTCCCCTGCTTGTGCTCTCTCTCTCTCTCTCTCAAAAATAAATAAACTTAATAAAACAGTATTTAGTTGTGTCCAAGGTAAATGGTCATTTCCACTTTTCAAACTATAGGCCTGAGGGGTCCCTGGCTGGCTCAGTCAGTGGAGCACACAGCTATTGATCTCGGGGCCATGAGTTCGAGCCCCACATTGGGGATCGAGTTCACTGAAACGCACACACACACACACACACACACACACACACACGAGTCTGGGCTTAATGGGCTGATGGCAACAAGAATCCTAGGTTTGAGTCTTGGTTCTCCTACTAACTAATCTTGGGACTTTAGGAAAACTCTATCTATATTTTGGGCTTCTATTTCCTCATTTATAAAATACGAGACCTACGCACACCAAACCCCTTTGAATTTAACTCATCCATAACTAACGAGAAAACGATGGTCACGGGAGTTTATCACGCAGCCATAGAATCATTTGTCCACTGCATTCAGCTATTCTGTCAAACTGAAAGAGTCAGAAGGCCCAGGAAGCCAGCGGTCCACGCGGCAGAGTGGGTAACAGCATGGGCCCTGCAACTGGAAAACTTGATTCCATAGCATGTGAGATGTGTGACCTTAGAATGCCAAGTAACCTCTCTGTTCCTTAGTTTCCTCAACCGTAAGATGAAAATAACCATGGTACCTCTCTCCTACGGTAATAGTGAGAACTAAATGAGTTAATGTTTATAAAGAGCTTAGCATGTACTTGGCGTACGTACACACACAATAAACTATACTGGTCCACACGAGAGGCGGGATTTGGACCCACGCAGTCTGGTTCCAGAGTCCCTGCTTTTCACACTATGCTCATTCTGCTGCCATAATAATAACTCGTGTTTGCTAAGGGCCTACCAAGCGCCAGACGATCAACAAACCTTAGCTCTAATTCTTACGACAACCCTGCAAGGAAAGTATTCTGCTTACCTCAAGCTTTACAAACGGGCACGGTGACGTTCGGAAAGACTAAGGACTTTGTCCAACCTCACAGGGCAAGGGAGGGCTACCGTCTGTCTCCACGATCTGTGTTCTGTCCACTCTACTGTGCTGCCTCTTCACAAGAACGAGATCCACGCTTTGTTTTGTTTCTTAACTTGGGAGGCTTTCTAGCGGGAGGGGAAGGCAAATTTTATTCAGTGTCAAATGTGTGGGGCAGTTGGATAATTCCCACACCAACGTTCTCTCTGGGAAAGATGTACAGCCCTCTCGTTAATGAGGGACAGGAAGCAATAGCCTTCAGTGAGGTCCCCTGCCGCTGGTGCAGGTCCCACAGGCACTGGAGAGATCTGCAGATTCCTCCAACGAGGAGATTTTTCTCTTAGGTAAAGGGAAAGAGTTACTGAAGCACATAAAGAAAGCTTTCATATGAAATTCAAATCTGCGCAACCTTCCTGAGAATGAATCCTAAGTGAACAAAATAACATTCTGACTAGAGCCCATAATCACATCGCTTTTTACATGATGAAACACAACGAGACGCATGGAAGAAATAACCGTGGGGCAAATTCGCCCTATTTAGTTCTATGGGAGAACAATTCTTCTTGGTTACCCTATAAATACATAGGCTATCAGGGAGGCCAATACGTTTTTTTTTGGGGGGGGGGTGATCTACTATGAAAATGTACCTAGTAAGATGTGAAATGAAGCCAATGACGAATATCTCCTTGTCTTTAGATGCTTGGAAGTACAGCCCACAAAGAATGCTCCAGAAGGCATTACGGTGAACAGCAAAGAATTGGGAAAATAGGCAAGTTCTGTGATTCTTAAGCTTTTGCCATTGGATATTACTTGCATATAACTCCTCATTTTAATTTTGTATAAAAAAAGTCTCTCAAGTTCAACAAGGTCATACCACCACACAGGAAATGAAGACAGATGGGAAAATGTATATTTTAACTATAAACAGTAACTTTTACTCACCCAGTATTTTAATATTATATTATCCTTTCCAAAGCTGCATGTAGCAAAAACTGAAGAAAAATGTGTGAATTCATACTCTGTTGAGGAACCTTATATTCAGTAAAATACGAACACATTTATATGAAATACAAGCCTTTTATGAACAATAATCCATCATGTGATGGCTTATTGCTTACACTTCACTCTAGGGTGACACAAGTTTTGCAGCTTTCCTGTTTTGGTGCTCTGGGTTATAACTCCAGGTTCTTCAGAATTTCAGAGAGGAGTCAATCTCTCATCTCGCATTTAAATGTGGGTAGACAGAGACCGTGTTTTTCTCTTCTCCCATTCCCAAATACTCCATCCCTCGAGCCATAGCCCCTTGACTCTTCAAAGACGTTTCACTGAAAATTTACCATGAAAAAACTCTCACCTCCTAATTAGAGACTGTTGAAGCAGGCCACACGTGTCCTTATGGCTTAGCGAAGCATGCACGGAATTTTGGAGTATTGCGTGCACGATGGATATTTTACTACTCTGGTGAGCTCTATTACTTCTACAATCAAAGACAGGATGGTAAAGCAAAGCTCAGAAAGCATGAGTTAGAGCTCCTTTCCCGCTCTGGGCTGTGCGATGAGTAGGAGTGGTCACCTGCCATTGGAGGTGGGCAGGGAGGCTGTGGGGCACAGTGCGGGGAGGGCACAGATAATAACTGAGAGGAACCCCACGTGCCGAATGTGCTGAGAACACCAGCTAGCACCCAGTGGCCCTCTACTGCTGTGATGGGCAACAGATTAAGGACAGAACACCCCCTCCCTCCAGGGTTCCAGGAGGTTCCACACCCATACAAGGATGGGGTTAAGGAAGGAGAACAGAGACAAATGATCCCCTCAGATTGAAAGCCCCGTGAAAGGGAAAGGCATGATCCTGCTCTTAAAGTGAAGCCTGTCGTGGATTAAACATAACTAAAGCAACAACGAAGCAGAGCTCCAGATCAGTCTAATAATAGATTGACCCCCAAACAAAGTACTCGTGGCCTCATAGAGGAAAAGGTATTCCCATTTTGGGATATTAATATAATTTACCTCAGTTTCTGTTCTTTTATACGGTGTGACTTTTATTCAAACAGGAGTTCTATAAACAAACAAAAGACTTACAAAAAAGGACAAAAAGAGAAAACATTCCTCGGAGATAAAAGAGTCAACAGAACCAATTCCAGCGATGGCCTAGGTGAGGGAATTATCAAATGGAGCCTCTAAAATGATTCTGATAAATATTTTCAAAGCTCTAGCGGAAAAGGTGAATACCACGCACGCGTGGACAAAGAACTTTGGCACCAAGGTGGAAAACTACGAACGGAGAAAACTGGAAAAGCTAGGAAGGAAATGTGGAATACCAAAGACGATGCATTTGTTTGGACGGATTATCAGTCAGCTGGATAGAGCCCAGAATGGAATTTGTGACTTGCATACGCATGAATAGAAAGCATCTAAAAAGAAACAGAATGAAATAAAAGAGTCAAAAAACAAAACCAAACCAAAACTAGAACAGAGTGGTATCTGTGAGACAACAGCAAAGCATCTGATCTATGAGTAATCAGAGCCCCCAGAGGAGAAAAAAGAGAGAAATGAGCAGAAGAAGCGCGTGAAAGCAATACTTAACGCAATACTACACTGTATGTTAACTAAGGTGAATTGAACGAAATTAAGAAAATAGTACGTGTGTGTTTATGTAGACATCACATTGAAGACTACTGACTGTTCATAGTAAAATTGATAATAAAGTCACAAGGGGGTTTCATAGCACGTACAGAAAAAAAAAACATGAGAAAACAATGCTAAAGGTTGTGAATGGGACAGTTGGAAGAATAATGCTGCAAATTTCTTACCTTGTTTGCGAAGTAATAGAATATATATTCCAAAGAGCAAAGATAATGATGCATATGGTAATCTTGGGAGAGTGCTAAAAACAATACAAGCAATGTAACACGAAAAAAATATTCGATTCCCCCCAAAAATGCTAGAAAAGAGGGACAGGGGCATGCCGAGAATATTGCACAAATAGAAACCAAGTGCCAAAATGGAAGATTTAAATGCAAACATGTCAAGGATTGTGATTTAAACACAAATGGTGTAAAAACTCTAAATGAAAGGTGGAATCTGGAGACTTGGAAGGCAAGTCTCACTTATATACATACCAGAAACACACTTTAAAGAGAAAGACACAAAGAAGATGGGAAGTAGACAGACATATCGCAAATGCTGAGGCTAAGAAAGATGGTGTAATATAAAAAATATGACCCAATTTATAAAAAATATGAGTTCCTCTATGTTTACACTTCCTAATAAAAGGAGAGGGGGGTAAATGCCCAGTCACGGTAGGGGGTTTCAATACCCACCTCTAAGGCAGTGACAGGATGTGCAGACAAAAATTCAGACTATAGACTTGAACAACACTGTCCGTCAATTTGACCTGATATAAATTTACAGAACGCTACACTAACCAAATAGCAGAAAACACATTCTCCTCAAGGGTACCTGGAATGTTCACCAAGAGCCTTCTAGGCTCAGCCATGATATAAGTTTAAATATGTTTCTAAGGATCAAAGTCAAAAAGAGTATGTTATCTGACTGCAAAAATATCCAGTATGAAATCAACATCAAGAATATAAATAGACCATCTCCCCAAATTTGGAAATCAAATATCACACATTTTATTTTATTTTATTTATTTATTTTTAAATATTTTTATTTATTTTCGAGACAGAGAGAGAGACAGGGCATGAACAGGGGAGGGGCAGAGAGAGAGGGAGACACAGAATCCAAAGCAGGCTCCAGGCTCCGAGCTGTCAGCACAGAGCCTGACGCAGGGCTCAAACTCACGGACCACGAGATCATGACCTGGGCCGAAGTCGGAAGCCCAACCGACTGAGCCACCAGGCGCCCCGAATATCACACATTTTAAAAAGTCATGGGTGGGGTGCCTGGGTGGCTGGGTCGGTTGACCGTATGACTTTGCCTTAGGTTATGATCTCACAGTGCTTGAGATCGAGCCCCGTGTCGGGCTCTGTGCTAACAGGGCGGAATCTGCTTCGGATCCTCTGTCTCCCTCTCCCTCTCCCTGCCCCTCCCCCCCTCAAAAATAAATAAACATTAAAAAATGTTAACTAAGCCATGGGTAAAAGAAAAATCCAAAAGGAAGTTAGAAAATACTTTGAATTGAATGACAAAGTATGATACATAAAAAAATGAAAGCAATGCAAAGCTATCTTATAGGGAAATGTATAGCTTTAAATGCCTTTACTCAAAAAAGAAGAAAGTTACAAAATAAACGTCTCCTATTTCTGCCTTACGAAACTAGAAAGTGACGAACTCACCAAATGCCAAATAAGTAGGAGGAACGATGTAATAAAGTGAAAAAGGGAATCAACGGCAGACAACACGTACAGATAATCAGCAAAGCCAAAAGTTGATGCTTTGAAAAAAATTAATAAAATTTGAAACCACTAGCAATACGATCATCAAAAAGAGAGAAAACTAGAAACTTAATATAGGAAGTGGAACCGAGGACATTACTAGAGATGCTACAGACATTAAGAGGACAGTGAGACGCTGTTGTGACCAACTCAGTAAGACAGAGAACCCAGCGCAAATAGGCCAAATGCTTGAGCAGACACAATAAAGGTCTACAAATCGCCGCAAAGCACCTGAAAAACTACTCAACATCATTAGTCATCAGGCAGATGCAAATTAAGACCAAAACGTAGTATCATCACATAACACAGCAAGAATACGGGACTTGTTTAGCAGTAGGCTTAAAAAAATGAAACTTACATCAGTCTTGCGACCCAACAATTTCACTACCAGCTGCTTGTCCAAAAGAAATGAAAACATACGGCCACAGAAGTATTTGTAAAAATTGTTTATAGATTTACTCAGTGTAGCCAAAAGCTGGAAACAATTCGGGTGTGTCAATGACTGGTAAACAAGTGGAGTGACTTACGGATATAGATCCATGGGTGAATTTCAAAAACATTGCTCTGGGTGAAAGAAGCCAGACACACACACACAAACATAATTATACTATAACGTTTCCATTTATGTGAAGTTCCAACAGAGGGAAAATGAACCGATGAGGCTAGAAATAAGCTCAGCGGCTGCTTCTGGCAACAGAGGGGTGTTGACTAGGAACGGGCATATAGAGAACTTTCTGGGGTGATGAAAATAATTCTATATCTTAAATATAGATTACGTGAGTGTATGCATTTTTCCAAACTCATCAAACTGTCTACTAACTGTATGTAAATTATACCTAAATAGCAGAAAGCTTTGAAAGTAATATACTGGTAAGGGAAGGACTGGGAGCACAGTCATTAGTGGAGAAGAATATTTCTAGGAGGATTTCTCTGAGTGACATATGTGTGGTTTTCCTGTTCCAGAATCTCATGCAGTACTTGCTAAAATGTAGATTCTCGGGTTCCAACCAAATTAGCTAGGGATATCCAATTTTAACCAGTTTCACAGAGGAAACTGATGGTACACACTAAAGTTTGGGAACAGCTGGGTTATAGAATGTTCAGTCCAGAAAGCAGAATTTTACCATATAGAACGAGTGTAGTTAGACAACACTTTAGCTAATGCTTGAAATGTGATTTTGGATATTTTCACAAGTTATGAGTCAGCTTTCATATGTCTATAAAATCAGATTATTTTATTTTATTGAGAAGAGTTGACATCATTTTTAGTTGGATGCTTGAAACTTTAAATTTTTTTAATGTCTTATTTATTCCTGAGAGAGAGAGAGAGCAGGAGCAGGTGAGCAGCAGAGTGAGAGAGGAACACAGAATCCGAAGCAGGCTCCAGGCTCCGAGCTGTCAGCACAGAGCCCGACGCGGGGCTTGAACTCACAGACTGCGAGATCATGACCTGAGCCAAAGTCAGACGCTTAACCCACTGAGCCACCCAGGCGCCCTGGGTGCTTGAAACTTTAAAGCATCTGACACGAACTATAACTTTAACTGAATTCTAAATTTTCCTGTTATTTAGATGAATGTCAATATGCATTCACGTAAAAATGTTTAAGGCAAGTGAGTTATGTTGTATCAAAACAATAATTTTCCTTCTATTAAGCATCAAACATTCAGAGCTTTGCTATCAGAACATAAAGACACCCGCTTGGGATTGAGAGTAACCAAAGACTACCAACCTCTTCCACGGGAATTTTATTTTCACTTACTTTTTTTTTTTTTTTAATTTTAAAGACAGAAAGAAAGCACGAGCTGGGAGAGGGGCAGAGAGAGAATCCCAAGCAGGCTCCACGTTCAGCACTGAGCTCAACGCGGGACTCGATTCCATCAAGACCTGAGCTGAAATCAAGAGTCGGATGCTCAACTGACTGAGCCACCCAGGTGCCCGGGAATTTTAAACATATAAAGATAGTGCAATCAGAACACTAATAATCGGCCAATCAGCAAACTAATATTTGCTCAAAATCGATTCTATGTGGGATTGTATGGCATTTATAGGGACCTGTTTTAAAGACTGGCTCCAATGTTCATTAACTGGGGAACTCTGTCTCATTGTTTAACCTGTCTGGGCCTCAGTTCTCGGTTCCCTCAGTAGTAAAGTGACGAAGTATTCACCTGCTTTGCAGAGTTGTAAGCATGAGAGTTATACCCGTATGGTATTTAAGCTGGAGACTAGCCCCTAGTCGATGCTTAGCAAATGGCAGTTGATTTTACTCAGTCACCCAGTCTAACAATTAGGGTGATTGTTTAAGCCTCTTTTTCTCAATGAGGAGGAACAAAGAACCTGTTGACCAAGAACAAGGGTCAGGTGGATCACATCTTTAGAGAACGAAATATTATGGGGAGGAAATATTCTGCAAGAAATTGTATGGGCTCACCTTTCCTTGTTTTTGGAGTATCAAGGTCTCTAGGACAGGGTTGTGATGTGGTTTAGGGCATTCTCATTGCATATTTGTTGAATGAATGAAAGGGGGCAAAAGGAAATCTTCATAGTTTGTACGCACTCCAGTCTACCTCAGTCGTAGTGAACTTGACTAGTTTTGTTCTCCATCTTGGCATGCTACCGTAGCGGTGGTTAACTAGGAAGTCAAGGAAGTCTCAGCACCCAAGCAATAGGGGTTTTTTTCTCCCCCCACATAAATAACACTTTTAGTTACTGCTGTTATTAGCCCTGTGATCTTGATTAGGGAGATAAAAAGAAGTGTTGACCATGAGCCGTGCCCCGCTAGGAATTTATAATCCAGTGGGGAAAATGAGCACAAAGTTTAATAAAATACGGAGTTTCGAATGAGTGTCACGATTGGTTTAGCCACCAGGTACCATGAGAGTTGTAGAGGTGGAAAACATCTTATTTGGTTGGCGGAGGGGACAGGAAAAGCATCTCAGGGGACACACACATTTAAGTCTCGAGTTAAATGACATCTAATGAACATGAAATGATAGCTGAGATATGCTTACAGAATAAAGTCTACCACCCCTTGTCCCCAGCTGGTTGGTATTCAGAGTGAAGCCAGTACAGGTTTTGATATAGGGAAGGAGCACGATGAACAGGGCATCTGGAGACCTTACCATACCCCATTACATAAGCGGGTATTAGAGCTGGAAAAATACCTTCTTAATCAACAATGCAGCTAGGCCTAAGCAGGACAATGAATGTTAGAAAGAAGGATGGAGTGTTTTGGCAGTCTGGAGCCCTAGTATATGCCTAAATAACACCCATCGTGTCATGCAAGGAAAGGATCGTGGATTGTAATTCTTAGTCCTTAAACACAGAATAAAGGAGCATCTGGGTGGTTCAGTCAGGTGAGCATCTGACTCTTGATTTCGGCTCAGGCCATGATCTCATGGTCATGAGATTGAGCCCCCCAGCGGACTCAGCACTGGGTGAGGAGCCTGATTAGGACTCTCTCTCTCACCCTGCCCCTCCCCTGCTCTCTCTCTCTCTCTCTCTCTCTCAAAAAACAAAATAAAATAAAAACAGTAAAGGATGGAGTATGTTGTGAATGACTCATTATTTGGACATTGCAGGTACATGTTGAACTAGACATAGAGAATTGGCATGGGCAATAAAGTAAGAGTTTTGGGTCCAGGAGGCACGTGTATGCCCTCTTTAAATGTGTAAATAATCACGCCTGTTATTTACAACTCCTTTTGAGTAAGGTTTTTAAAAAAAACTCTATTTTAGAAGGCAATGGTGTCATATCAGATAATATGTGCTAAATCATAAAAGAAACACTAATGAGTTATTCAGAAACTTACAAAACAAAGGAGACTTAAATGTAACCATTTTCACATTCTTACCAACGAAGCATTGTTCTATTAAAACATACTTTAGGGGCGCCTGGGTGGCTCGGTCGGTTAAGCCTCTGGCTCTTGGCTTCGGCTCAGGTCATGATCTCACAGTTCGTGGGTTCGAGCCTCACATCGGGCTCTGCACTGGCAGTGTGGAACCTGCTTGGGATTCTCTCTCTCTCTCCCTGTCCTTGTGCCCCTCTCCCCCTCTCAAAATAAATAAACTTAAAAAAACATACTTTAGCAAGCCCTGGCCAAAGAACACCTTCTGAATAGAATGTAGATATCATGTTTTCATTCTGGTATAAAAAATTCAGGCTTTCAAATGGATAAAGAGTAATCCTTTAAATATATCTACTATTAGAGAAGTCTTCCCTTTACGAAAACATTCACAAAAAGTTCCTTTCCTTACAACGCGCCTCATGCAGATCTCAAATGGGACTTGATTTACATACAATTTTCCGGAAACGAATTGAATCGTATAAAGCAAGATATGCTTGTCCTGTTGATTGAGATACGCTTTCACTTTCAGGCCATGGCCAGTGGCACTGCTGGAGATAAAATGAAAGTTATGCTATATTCATCTTCCACCCATGGAACTGGATGGAACTGGCATCCCAAGGGGACCTTAACAGCCGTTTCCTACCCAAGAGGTACTGGCTTCCTGTGGATACTCTCCTTTGTTCCCAAGAGCTGAGCTGCTAGGATGAACCGGTGGTCCCACCACCAGAGACCTCTTCGCTTGCGGTAGCATTCTCAGTTCCAGAACCTCCCGTTTCTAAAGCAAATGGCACAAGGCAAATACAGACTTCCGCTGTACATTCTAAAGACGCAACGTGAAGACCGTCTTTCCGGTCAGTTTTATAAGATCAGCTTAGATCGTTTCATCGTTTGCCCAGAGCAAATGTGCTGAACTGTTTTTGAGTGTTCTACGCAACCGTTGTGGATATATTCATGCACCCAACAGCTACTGAATACCTACTAAGCACCAGGCCTGGGGGCGGGCCATCAGAACTGCTTACTGTGAGAAGGCAGCCTGAGAGACTGCCCCAGGTGATAGGGGGCCGCAGTGTTTGCAGTGAGTGATCTAAGGAAGGGCTGTGAGTACACAGCTGCATCTCCTGAAATACCGACTGAGCAACTACTGATAAGAAAACCATGAATAAACAGATCGTTTCCTAAGCACCTACCAGTAAGAACCCATTAACATGTACATTGCTTCCCCTAGTTCTCAGAGAGATGGAGATCTGTCTCCCTCGGGTCTAAGTTTTGGAAACTTAGGATAGGATGTGTGGACTGGTAGGCAGGTGTAGGCATAGCCACTGGAGAGAAGGCCTAGAATGAGCCAGAAACTGAAAAGCACGCGAAGGGACCTGGAGAAACGGAAGGAGGAGTCACGGACAAGCGGGAGGCGGTACAACCAGGATACAAACGCTGAGAGAAAGAAATGGCTGAGCTAACACAGGGTGGCTCACACACAGGACTCAGAGGGTAGGCTAAAGAAATTCGGATTCCTCGACCGCAGTGAGCACGATGACGGGGGCCTGCGGGCTGTGAAGGGTCACACGGAGCACGGTTCCTGCCTCTTCTTAACTCCCCGGAGGCCCAAATGAGAGGCACCAGACTTAACTGGAGAATGGGGGGCTCGGGGGGAATGTTCTTGCCCCGAGAGCTGTTGAAAGGAGTTCTTCAGCGGGCCTGGGACCCCGTCTCGCCTGTGGAGGAGGGGGGGGGACGTGTGTCCTATCTAAAGGCAAAGGGCTAGACGACCTGTGTGCCACGGACGTACCTCTATTTAAAACAGACACATCTATTTATAACGTTTCCCCAGTCCATCTAGAAGTCTTTTGTAAGCATAAAGTTGGCTCGCGCTTCTATCTCGCCAGACAGCTTAGATGGCCATCTGATTGCTTCCGATGAATACACGGGATACAACGGCAACGCAGTAATTGGTGAAAATGACTGGTGCCACAGAGCTGACGGAGCAAATATTTTATAAGCAGAGCGATGGCTTTAAATGTTTCTGCCACATGGACCATATCCCGAGATAAGGGACACAGAGTCTGTAGTCTCAGCGGTTAAGGATGGTTATACGTGTCTCCCATCTGACGGGAGGAAAATTTGGTGGGTTTATTAGAGGCATGAATTGTGAGAATAATAAAAAAAAAATGAAATTCTGGACCGAGCTCACAAATTCTATGAGTTTTATCACTGATATGGCCCCTGACGCCCTAACCGTTCAAACGAGCTGGTTTGTTTGTTTTTCTCCTTTTCATGGGGAAATCAATTGAAAACAAGCAAATAAACAATGCCCAGGCAACACGACAGATCAATCTGAACCTTCATTTGGGGACGCTCTGGGATCACCCCAAGTAGTTCAGGAGCTGCGGCAAAGTACTCAGAAGGGAAAGTCTATGAATCCCAGTTAATTCCATGCAGAACGAACCATAGAAATGATCCCTGAAGGTATGTATGGTCTTTAATTCCATGAACAAACACAAGCCACCCAGCAGTTTCAGGACAGGTGGAAGGATTCCGAAGAAACAAAACTTGCAAAGAGCAGCCACTCATCTGAATGAGACGTTCTAGCAAAATTAAATGTTCAGAGGGGTCAGCATTCTCTGGGATCTGCTGGAGTTCAATGATAAAGAAAGCGCAGAGGGTTTCAATGAAAGCGATTGCTTGATGAGGCTACTTCGCTCAGAGGATACGAAACCTGGCAGAAAGTTTCCCCAGGAAAAGAGGTCATTTTCCGTTTCGTTGCGTGCTAACATTTCTCATCAAACAGTATCCAGTGGACCGATTCCCACCATCCCAAAGAATCCCTGTCTTGCTATTTGCAGAGGCTCGAGGCTGGCCGCTCCGGCAACCTTCTGTCATCTTGTTTTTCTCCGTGAGCCCGAGGCTCTTGGGCGTTGGTTCTATTACCTATCTGCCGCAGCCATGGAGGGACAGATAGTCCCCCGGTTTCGCTCAGACATTATGAAGTGCCTATCTTCTGTGATTTCCCTGCAGATACACCTAATACAATTCTCCGAATTAAAGTGATTGTGTCCACCTTTCTTTTGCTCTATGTTGCCTTCTCTTTCTTTCCTTTCCTTCAGCTAAAAGCAAAGTGCATTTAAAGCTGACTCTATTTATTGTTTTTTTCTTCCTGTAGAAATTCAAATTAATGTTTTGTGCTGTCTGCAGACCAAATGCAAATCTGGAGGGAGGAAATCTCTCTCGAATCCGCTAGTGTCACAGTTTTCTAAATATAAATAGGACTTTACACAGACAGATATACACATTCACTCTTGTATAACAATATCTAACATTTCTCTTAGAAAAAAAAAAAAAAAACAACAGACAAAGGAAGCATTTTTCAAAGAGTCTGCTCAATATCCAAACATCATGGGGTATGGGGGAAAGTCAACAGCCCTTGTCCCATCCGGAAAGGAAAGATCTCAACAGAAAGAGACCCGGCATGATTTTGTTAATTTCTATCAAGACGTTAATGTCCAGGATAAGCTTTCAAATCTACGCCCTTCAAAAACATTGCTTAAATAAATCTTACCTGAATACGACTTCCTTAACAAAGCCATGCTTCTTTGTAAGCTGGTCCTACCCAGACAGTTGCTGTCTACATTTGGAGCAGACACAGAGAAAGGAGATCGGAGAAAGTTTAAGGCATATCTAAAGTATTCTCCAAGGTACTGGCCAGAAACATCAAGCCCATACTCGCGGTATAGAGAGATCATTAATGGGCATTAGTGACAGACCATTATGACTCTCACAGATCATTAATGATTCATCATGTAGCAGTATTCTTCTGGCAATAATCAGACCATTGCTTGGACGCAGATATAAGCTTCGCCCATACTATTTGCTTAAACTTATTATTTCCAAGCATAAATTTTTATTTTGCCTTCTAGAATTACGAAAAATGGTCTGTAACAGGATCCCTCCGCACATTAGAGGAACTTCTGAAGCTGGCTGTCTTCTTTGGTAGACGCTTCTCCCACTGTCAGGAATCGTGTAGTCTGAAAGGCTCCCCAATAGCTTTTGGGATATAGAAAATGTGTCTTTTATTTTGAAATTGAATTATTGATGAATAGAAAATGCTACAAGCAAAACAGACATTTAAAAGAATTACAGTTACCCAATCCTCTGTAACAATTACTTGTAAAATGCTGAAATTCTACCTGACTTTTGAGTTTCTTGCCAAAAAATACATTTTCATATCGGAGTCCTTTGTTAAAAATTCAGAGACTCTACCATGAAAGCCTGTGACAAGGCTTTCAGCTAGTTACAACAAAAAAGCAAGAAACGCAGACCATTTTAGCATCTAGCCATACATGTTACTGAAGCACTCAACAACAGTGTTAATATAGGAATGAAAATTTTAAGGAAAGGCGAAACCCCACACCAAATTGCCATTCTTTTTATTTTTGCCTTATGGAAGATCCACTATTTTGGTTAAAAATGGAAATGAAAATGGAAATTTAGTTATTCCGGGAGCAAATGAGTCTTTCCTATTGAACACATTGGATTCTCCTTCTGTGTGGCTCTGGGAAAACTTCCCTTGAGTCAGAGAGAAAGGAAATCTGTTTCGGGGTCTGAATATCGTCACTATCAATGAATATTGAAGAGTTACTGACACCCACAAGGAGCTATATTTATTGAGCCCCATCACCCATACTCAGCGCTATAGGGAAAGGGAGATTATGTGTCTCCAAAAGCATTCCATAAACTTACATAATTTTTTCCCCTTCAGCTTCTCTGCATAATCAGAGTTGCCTTGTGCTTCTCTGCCTCTACTTTTCCATCCAACACGAGGAGTGTAACAGACAACAGCTGCAAGCGTAAGCCCTTCCCAAAGGGATCCAGCCTCAAGCGAAATTGGCTTAGCTGTAAGGACGGGATTTCAGCAGTAGGCAGGGGATGGAGAAAATCTGTTCTGCCCTGAAATCAAACACCCTCCCCCATTCCCTCCAGACGCCCACAGCCCAGGGGCCAGCACATCAGGGGCCCCCGGAACCCAAATGCGCCGAAGAGTGGTTTGTCAGAGAGAGACCCTGCGCTTGGTTTTTATGCTTTCCTGTCCCCGTTTTTAAATTCTCAACGATTTTTCAACACGGGGCAAAACTTTTGAACATATTCATTTTGCACCGGGCCCTGCAAATTATGCAGCCAGTCCCATCCCTTAAGAAGGCATTCGTTAACTAATCAGCTCAACTTAGAGGGGCCGACGATCAGCTTCCAAGGGTGACCACAGGGTCTTCCCCCGCTGCCCTTGGACTAGGAAGCCGAGCTAGTCCTCAAGCCACTAGGCAGACAGTGGCATATGCTCAGATCCCTGTTTGCAAACCAAAATGGCTAATGGAAGAATTTAGGCTTCAGGGAGCTCCTTACGCAGGAGAGATGCCAATTTCCTTCAAACAAAAATAGAAAACCCTAATATGGAGGCAGCGTCTCTTGGCCAATATAAGAGCTCTTACAAAAAAAAAAAAGAGTATTTCCCAAGGGGCAAAATGAAGTCATCCCAAGATGAGTGGTCTCAGGTCTAATCAAGAGACTGTCTTTTAGCTGTGCCGTCGCCTCTCATGGCCTGCAGGGGGCCTCACTGGGCAGCGCGGAAGGGGGTCCCCTGGGATGACAGCAACTCAATCGTCTGATGTCTAGACTGCGCAGAAATAAACAAAGTAAGGGCCAACAAAGAGCCAAATTGCAAGGCAGGTGAAATTTATGTCTGCTATCCCGTGTCTCAAGCTAATTCTCGGCCGCTCAGGGCCCTCCTGTTCCTCTCCAGTTGCTGTACCTACCCCACAGGAGTAACCCCCGGTCGCTCGGCAGCCCCCTGGGGGCCCCTACCTTCTCTCGCATTCCGTCTCTACCCTACCTGTTCTCTTAGTCCTCCCTGTGCCTGACCTCGGTCGTAGCGCTCGCCCGTTCTACTTGGCCTCCCGGGGTGACATTTTTCCATGTCTTTATCGCTTCTTTATCAACACCCAATTCTAAACCCCAGGATAAAGGGCGTCGCGGGAGAGTGGCGTATTGACACATTATTGACACATGCATATTCGCAGCTTGCAGGGTGCAGCTTGGCACCGGTGGCCTTCACTTCCTTTACAGTCGTTTTAATCCAGATGCAATCAATGCTGGGGGTCAGCGCTCAGTGCCGGGTCGCTCACCCTCTTCTAACAGATACCGTCAGCGACTGACTCCCTCCACCCATCAGCCAAGTGCACCCCGCCGGAGTCACCATCCATCATCTGCCCCCACGGGCAGAACGTGACCCACCGGAAACTGACAGAGCTAGTTACCTCGCCGGGCGAGTGGCCTTTCATCCCGGCCCAGGAAGCTAGGGATCTCCAAGCTCTCACTGCATTGTGGTCAAGTGGCCAGAGGAAGCTTCCTGCCGTCCTGAAGGCCCCCAGTCAATGCTCTGCCCTCCTCTTAGGGCCCAGACACATCAAACGCAATAATGCCCGATATTTAATCATTTCCCATTAAAATGCAAAGCCCTGTCTCCAGGTCCCCTTGACACTTTTAATTGTTTTCAAACGTCTGGAGAAGCCGAGGGAAACAGATTTGTAGTGCATTGTTCACTTGCTCGGCTACCACAGCCTCTTGGCTAATTAATAAGGGCATTGGGCTGCAACTGGGCGTCTTGGCTGCACCGATCCCTCCTCCTGGTGGGAAGAAGTTACGGGAAGGAAGAGCTTATGAGAGGAAAGGCAGATGTTTTTTATTAAGAAGTACCAACGAATGGGACTTTTGTCTGCACAGAAAGCAACACTCAGATGCTGGGAGCAGCTTTACTCATCATTGCCCAAACCGGGAAGCAACCAAAATGTCCCGCGTAGGTGAATGGATGAGTGAACTGTGGTCCATCCGGTCAATGGAATAGTGTCCAACGATAAAAAGAAACGAGTGACTGAGCCAGGAAAAGACACGGAGGCCCTTTTAATGCGTATTACTAGAGCAAAGAGGCCAATCTGAGGAGCTGTATACGTGTGATTCCAACTGTAATGACATTCTGGAAAAGGCAACAACAGCCAAAAAAAATGGAGACGGTGAATCCTAATGTGAACTACACACTGTGGGTGATGATGACGTGATGATGCAGGTTCATCAACGGTAACAAATGTATTGCTCTGGAGGGGGTGTGGATAACGGGGGAGGCTGTGTGTGTGCGCGTGTGAAGGGAGCAGGGGCATATGGGACATCTCTGTACCTTCCCCTCGATTTTGCTGTGAATCTAAAACTGCTCTACAAAGAAAAATAAGGGGGCGCCTGGGTGGCTCAATCATTTAAGCGTCCGACTGCGGCTCAGGTCATGATCTCACGGTTCTGGAGTTCGAGCCCCACGTCGGGCTCTGTGCTGAGCGCTCGGAGCCTGGAGCCCGCTCCCGATTCTGTGTCTCCCTCGCTCTCTGCCCCTCCCCTGCTCACCCTCTGTCTCTCTGTCTCTCAAAAAAAAAAGTACCGGGTACCTAATATGTTCCAGGAGCACATGTTTTCTCCTTGAATTCTCACGACAACGCTGTCAAGTTTTCTTTGTTATGCTTTTTGTTTTTGTGGATGAGGAAACTCAAGCTAAGTTGGGGGGGGGGGGTCCCTGCCCAAGGTCACATGGCTGGTAACTGGCTGGAATACTGCCGAGGGTTTCAAAAGCTTACTTGGTGGTCAGACTGGGTACCCTTTATGGTCTCTCCCAATAGAGGGTTTCCCCGGAAGGAAAGGCAATGCTGTACGGGCAGCCCCCAGCCCAGTCGGAAGACAGGAGCCACTTGACTGCTGTCCGCTACCAAGGGCCACACCCCCCTCTCATTTTCTCAGAGAGTAGCAGGGGCCGAGACGCAGCCGGGGAGATCCACGGTGCCCCCGACTCCAAGGATCACAGGAGTCCGCTTCAGGAACAGCCCCCTGGCTGTTTTCCCCCACGGCTCAAATCCTATCAGCGCCACCGTGGCTCTCCTGCACAAGAGGCACAGGCGACACCTTGGCCACGCCTGGGAACGCGGCCTCATTGAGTATTTTAACGGATGGCCACAACTGTGCCAGAAGATCGGTGGACGGACTCCGGTGAGAAGCATGGCTTCCCTGGGCTATTACAAGAATGAAATGAGAAATTCACACAAAGTGCTTATTAGGGCAGGGCCCGGGACAGTGTGAGTAGTCCGTGGAAATGAGTGCTCTTCTCTTCCCCTTAGTCCCTTCTGGCCCATCTGCTTGCCTCCCCTGTAATCTCGTTGTTATCCTTCCCGACGTTCCTGGCGGCATTTTTATGGAAACTGATCAATACGCAAGCAATCCACGATCCCCGAGTCCTTACAATGTACCTTTTGTCTAATGAACATTTGCCCACATGCAGAAGATACGGACACACATATACAGAGCTCAGAGTCTAGAAGGACTTGAATACAGTTCATAAGAGCTATGATGTTGAAAACAAGATTTGATTTGCCTAAGTCACTGGTTACGCGAACTACTATACTTCCCAAATATTGACCGTGCTGTGTGTTCTGCCGGGATGGGCTCCAATCAAAGCTGAACTAGTACCCACGTGTCTGTGTGCTCTTAGTAACAAGAGCCGACTGATATCCCACCTCTGATACTTGGACGGGTCTTCTGTGACAGTCTACTCAGTGTCAGGGTTAAGATTAGCATGGCACATTTTATTCTGCTCGATTCTGCTTCTGACAGCATCGTAAATAACACCTACACCTGTCAAAAAACAGATTTCAGATATACAACAAATCACACACCTTTCAACTTGATGCCTGGATCTTTAAAGGTGCTAGAAGTGTGCGCGCGCGTGTGTGTGCGCGCGCGTGTGTGCGCGCGCGCGTTTGGATGCACGCGCGCACACACGCGCATCTTATTAGCAGAAAGACTTGTTCCAGGCAGGCATGATTTTCAAGCATGATGGGAGAGTTATTCACTTCTTGCGAAACTGTACGCAATGCAGGGAAAATAAAAAAGTTACTTGGTTTCTGCAGTTTCTCTCTGAGGGAAGAAGAAATTAATGGAGAATGGTTTCTCTTTGTGTTCGGAGCACCCCCTGGTGGAGAACTAGCATATTTCAGTCGCAAATTAATCCTCCCACCCGCAGTGCTTTTTATTTTCCTCTCAAGAGCTTTATGGAGGGAGAAATGAAATATTTTGATTTTTCTGGATTCATAGCTCATGACCACAGGAACAGAGAATCCAATTACAGTCACTTTTGTTCACTTCTTCTGAAGATCCTCTCGGCCGATTGAAAAATTAATGTCAAGTACTTGCCTGTTTTAGGGAAACTGCCTTTTCACTCATTCAGCAAACATTTCCTGGGTGCCTATGATGTGCTAGCTCTTTTCTGGGTGCTTGCGACACAGGAATAAATAAGCCTGGGTCCCTGCTGGGGAGGAGCTTGTCCAAAGTTGAGAGGTAACCGTGAAAAGCCATCTCCGAAAGCGCAAGGCTGAGAGGCCGAACCGGGCCTGGTAAGACTCAGAGGTGAATGGAAACCAGACAGGCTTCATTTTGTTGAGAGAGAGCGGGAAGAGAGGGAGGGAGGGAGAGAGAGAGAGAGAGAGAGAGAGAGAATCCCAAGCAGGCTCTCTGTGCCATCAGCGCAGAGACCGATGAAGAGCTGGATCCCACGGACGGTGGGATCGTGACCTGAGCCGAAACCAAGAGTCGCCCGCCCGACCGACTGAGCCGCCCGGGCGCCCCAGGCAAGTGGGTTTTATAACAGCCGGGATAAGGCCGCTTTCAGACAGGTGACTTGGCTGCCGAGTGGAGGGCGGGAGGGGAAGGGGTAAGCCTGCAGACTCCGAGCTCTGTCAAGGGTTGTATTTTACTGCGTGGGTGGAAACAGGACTTGTCGGTTCCCCCTGAAGACCCCACTGAAGCCTAGATCATTCTCTCCTTAAAAAAAAACCCTGCTTCGGCTGACTCTAAAACGATCGAGTTTGGGGCTGGGGAGAGGGGCAGGCAGTGATTTTTCAGGCAGTCATCTGAGCTGCTCTTGTGGCCCACACCGTGCGCGTGGGCTCCACTGGTCTGTAGGCTCACCAGGAAGCAACGTACTTGAACCCTGGCTCTACTCCTTTGGGAGTACAATGGCTCTACTCCATTGTAAGCTCTGCCTCCTTGGGCCTGTTGCCTTGACTCTCTGAGCCTTGGTTTCCTCCTCTGTGAAACGGATACAATAATTGTATCTATCTTTAGGGTGGTTATAAGAACTCAATCAGGGAATGCAGAAGGCACTCGCTGCAACGCCCACCACGCCCACCACGCAGTCAGCAGTTGATGAGGGCTGGTTCATTTCATCTTTCTCTTCCATGTTCGGGGAGGCCAGGCAAACAGGTCTGTGGGATGGCAGGCATCGAAGTCCCATAGGAGGACCTCTCCAGGGTACTCTACCTGGCGCTGGAAGGCAGGCCTGTATTTGCAAGGTGGCCTCAGCAGTTTGTTTCCTTCCTAACCGGAACAGCGTGTAAGGTCCACAGATGAGAGTTGAGAACAAGCCAGGTTCTCATGGTCCAGAGGGCCTGGGCTTCGTAGCTGCCAATTCTCACTGGAAAGCTCGGAGCCTGGAAACAAGGCTGGCAGCGGGATCCTGTGGGATTTCTAAGTTAGCCAAGAACGAGACCGGCGAACAGGAAAAGGCCCGGCCAAGATGGGAGGCCAAGTGGGTTTGGCATTACCGAGAACGGACGGGTAGACTGCTACAGAGAGGGAGACGGCAGGGCTAGGCGTGGACGAATTCCTTGAGTCAAGGCGCGCCTAACACAATGGCTTTTTACAGGATCGTCCCAGACTTAGCAGTCGGAACAGTGAGTCCTGCGAGCGCTAATCCGACCAAGGTCCTCTGACTGAAAAGATCCTGTGACCAGTCGGTTTAGGAAAGGCCGTTCAGGGGCGCCTGGGTGGCGCAGTCGGTTAAGCGTCCGACTTCAGCCAGGTCACGATCTCGCGGTCTGTGAGTTCGAGCCCCGCGTCAGGCTCTGGGCTGATGGCTCGGAGCCTGGAGCCTGTTTCCGATTCTGTGTCTCCCTCTCTCTCTGCCCCTCCCCCGTTCATGCTCTGTCTCTCTCTGTCCCAAAAATAAATAAAAAACGTTGGAAAAAAAAAAATTAAAAAAAAAAAAAAAAAAAAAAAAAAAAGGAAAGGCCGTTCACCACACTGGCTCTCGGAGACTCATATTATACATTCGGCTTGCTGAAGGTTCTAGTAAAGCCTGCGGTACAGAAACCCATGAACTGTGAGAAACTTCGGGTTACACATACTAATTTGCCCCCAGAAACCTTTATTTCTTACAACTACTACTGATAGTCCTGAACACTCAGTGAACAAGACGTAGAGTGCACGCCCGGCTAATGTCTCCTGGGCACCGGAGTCTTTAGCCAGGGTTGACAGACAGAATCACTTAGGCCGCTGTTGGGGGCCTCCCAAGGGCCCAAATCCCAGGCTGGCATTGTATTCTCAACCCACGTATCAGGTGGTGACAGGGATGGGGTGAGCAACTCCACCGCTTCTGGTATTTTCTGGTTTCCAACTGGGGCTCCCTCAGGGAGGTTTTGAATGCCCGGTACCTAGAAAATGGTCACACTACAGCCCTCGAAGAAGGCATTCCACTTGACCTAGACAGAATGGAGCTTCTGGGCCTACCGCAGCGATTCTAGACGGATCTAGAAGGATGGAAAGGGAAAGAATTCAAGTATCATTTCGGCAGCCCAAGGGTTCCCTGGGATTTCCACTTGTCCCTGCACTGCTCCAGCGGCATGAGCTTCCTCCTCGGACACGTGAGGTGATGGAACCCAGGTAGCTGGGTCATAGGTTGGGGTTACAAGTACCCGGGTACTTTTGCCGCAAGACAATTTAAATCCCGGGCTTCGTTGAACCGCACACGTTTTTGTTAACCGTGGGACGCACACCTGTTATGGACTGAATTGTGAGTCCCCTCAAATTCCTGGCCCCCAATTTGGAGATAGGGCCTGTAGGGAGGTAATGAAAGTTCAATGAGATCACGAGGGTGGGCCATAATCTGATAGGACTCCTGTGCTCGTAAGAAGATGAAGAGAGGCTAGAGCTCTCTCTCTCTCTCTCTCTCTCTCTCTCTCTCTCTCTCCCTCTCTCGCCCCCATCCCCAGCCTACACAGAAGAAAGCTCTGTGAGGGCACTGTGGGAAGGTAGCCATCTCGAAGCCAGGAAGAGAGGCTTTACCAGAAACCACTCATTACAGCACCTGAACCTTAGACTGCTAGCGTCTAGAACTGTGAGGAAACACATTTCTGGGGTTGAAGCGACCCAGTTTCTGATATTTTGTTATTGCAGCCCTAGCACTATTTCTCGTAAAGCGTATATAACGTTGCCCTTTCCTTTCCAAACAACCCCGCCGAGAGGACAAAACAGCAGTCCAAACTTGTACAAGTAGATCACGCTTGGTCAAGCTGACACAACCCGGAGCGGTTTAAAAACGGAAATGCAATTTTAATGAAACAGAAACGAGGCAAAATCGCAGTCTCCAAATGAGAAGTGAAACCAGCGAACACTTAACGAGTGCCTAATCTGTACCTGGCTCGGCGGTTGGCTGTAAGGGGCTGGGCTGGGGCTGAATAAAATCTAGTCCCTTCCTTCAAGGAATTCAGTGTTTCGTGGCAGAGAGAGATGAGCAAGCGCATTTAAAAAGCAAAGGAGAAGTTCTGTGGCACAGAGGTGGGGCGTCTAACGCACCTGTTTGGATTTGGCAAGTGGGGGTCTCAGAAGGCATCCCAGGGGAGGTGATAATAAGCTGAGACTTGAAGGAGAGCAGGAGACAATCCGATGAAGAGAGTAACTGCTCCAGAAATGGGCAGGACCCAGAGGAATCATACAAAGCCTCCGCCCTAAAGGAGCTCTTAGCGCCCAGGAGACAGACTGACGTGCGCCATCACCTTACGAGGCACAAGGCATCATGAAATATGAAAGCACGGGGCAGGGCACCTACCAAACCCAGCTTCCGGGTGGCCAGGGGAACCTTTCTCAGGGCAGGCGGTGGTGGGATCTGGGTTTTGAAGGCCAGTGCTCATCGGTCAAGTCAGTTGGGAGCAGGTAAGAACACGCGTCGGGCTAAGAGAATGCCAAGCCGAGGCACCAAGTACAAAGACGTACAGGCTTGAGTAGGTCTGACCCAGGGAAGAAACGCAGGCAGTTTGGAATGTTCGGAGCACAGGTTTCCGGGAATGGCACGGGCCACGCAGCTGTGAGGTTGCTAGGGGCCAGATCACGGGGCGCCTCATGGCCCACATGATGGGGAAAGCCATGGGACACAGTCCTGTATGCCGAAGGGAAACGTGCAAGGGTTTTAAGCAAGGGAGAGACCCGATGTGATCGGCATTTCCGAAAGATCTCAGTGGCTGCAGCGTGAAGACCAGCACAGTGGCTCTAAGTGCAAGACGAGAGACAGGGCGACCTTTGAGGAGGATGGCAGTTGTCCAGAGAGCACCTTGATAGCCTAAATCAAGGCAACAACACCGTGAAGAGGGGAAAAGGCAACAGCTTTCAGAGCCACGGTGGTCGCAGCATCGGTAGAACCTGGCTGTAGACTGGAGCCGGAAGGTGAGGAAGAGGCAGCCGGCTGTCAAGGACTACTCTAGGGTTTTCTGGACGGTTGGGGTGTTGTCCTTCATCAAGACCGGGCCTCTTGGAGTTCGTTTTCCCAATTTTCTGTTGTTACAGGTGAGGAGACTAACCTTGCCCGACATCACTCAAAAGCGATGGTAACTGCAGTCATGGGGGCTGGCGGGGGGAGGGGGGGCGGGCAGGTGAGATGAGACGTCCCAGGGGGGATTCGCAGAGCGAGAGGAGGTGTAGCAGTAATGGCAAAGGAGACCTCACCAGCCCTGACCTCCGAGAAGCCACACGCAGAACTGTCCGCTCCCCTGAGCCCGGGCTCCTAAGGCTCGCCAGTCTTTGCGTCGTTTGGACCAAAGCACAGACCGTGGATCTAATTTAAAGCATCGTTTTGTGAACAATTCGTTTTCCAGACATTTATCCTCTGAGGCTATTTCTCATTGTCAGGAAAAAATCAAAGGTATCCATGTTTGAATCGGCACCTCCCATGACTCATTTTTATTGATGATGATTTGTTTTTACAGTTGAAACAGGAAAAGAATTTTCAACTCCGAAGCCTGCACCCAGAAAACCGACCACGTTAGAGGTTAGCTTCAATTTTCACGCATTCCCTAGGCACGATTTTACTTTTATATATTTAATGCATCCGCTCGTTTGCTCATACACTCATCAGGTATTTTCCGAGAGCCTTTTGGGTTCCAAGGCTCTCTTCTAGGTCCTAAGGAATTCAAGCAATCATTCAACTCCTATGGCAGCATATCTCAAATTTTTGTCTTTTCCAGGAGCTACACGGTAGGCAAAGCTCTCCTTATCTGGAGTGTTGTTTTCCCCTTGCTCTGAGTTTCTTGGCCACCTCCAGGAAAAAGGGAGGCTCTTTGTCAGTCCCTCAGTTTCAGTCGTTAGATAAGAATATAGGAAATGAAGCAGGAATGTATTTTATTGGTAGAAATGAAGCCACAGGTCCAGCAGTGGTCTCCCTTTTGATGGCTGTGAGCCACACTTGTCATTTTTTGGAGCGCAAACACCAGACTGTGTCTGAATTATCAAGCGTCTCCCCTCTCGGGAGGCTGGAATTTCAGGAGAGCCTAATTCAGCTGAAAATAAACCACGCCAAACTGTAAGATTCCTTGACATGAGTGTATGCATCCTATACCCGCCCCGATCTTTTTGTTTTTTTCACTCTGATCTTTCTAGTCGTGTGACCAAATGTGGGCCATACTTGAGCCTGAGACTTAACTCTGTGGAGGTCAGTTTTTCTTTGGTGAAAGGTCTCAAGTTAAGAGCCACTACCAGTGATCTACTGCGGAAGCTGATTACGTTAGACAGGTAATGTGTTTTACCGCTGTCTGAATAGCTAACGGATTACTCCTCACCCACGTCACATGAGAAAAGCGCGTTGCCAACGCAGAAAGGCATCCAGATTGTGAGACCCACAACTGAAATAATGCCACAGTCTTTGATTGTAGCAGCAACTAAGTGGCTTCCACTTAAGTTCGACTTTGTCGGCATTTAATATGTACGTGTAACGGGTTATAACACACGGGCTTAGCCGGAGTTATGGACAGAACGTGAAACCTTCTTGTGTTTCTTCTCATCAGGGAGCACGCCACAAATATATTCGAATGTTGATGTTCCGCGTGAAACTGGAGAGAACTTCCAGGAAAATGAACGTAGTATAATTCAGCATATGCATACGACACGCGCTAAAACGTACGCTCTGTGAGGACAGGAATATTTATTTGGTCCCCTGTCGTGTCCTCAGCGTCTCATGTACTATTTGGCATATGGTAGCCATTTAATAAACATTTTTTGGATACCCGAATGACTGTTAAGTATCAGGAAGACTGTCCGCTTGATTAACCTGGTTCCCTCCCCTCTCCCCTCAGACAGACCAAATTTCTATGCTCCTTCTCTCACTGGGATGTTGCCCTTTTCCTTGCTGCTATCTGGAATGTTCACTTCCAGAAAATTAGCCCCTTGCCTCCTCATACGTTACGCCACCAAGTTAACTGTCCGGACACTGCCCTTGGCAGAGAAAGGCCCTTGGCAAACAACTTCTTGCAAACAACGTAGTTTATGCTGAATACCTGTTTTCCTTCCGGGCACCTGGAATTTTGGCAGGTGCCAGGCCCATGGTGTCTATATAACCTCCATAAAAACTCTGGGCACCGGGTCTCCAATGAACTTCTTGGTAGACACTTCACATGTGTGGTCACCTTGTTGCTGGGGGGACATCACCACATCCTATGGGACTCCAATGAGAACGGACCCTTGGAAGCTTAGACCTGGTTTCCTCCAGATTTCTCCCCATGCACTTTACCCCTTTGCTGACTTTGCTCTGTATTCCTCTGCGATAATGAATCTTAGCTATGAGCACGACTACCTTCTGAATCCCGGAAGTCCTTCTAGTGAATCACCAAGGCTGGGGAAGGGCTTGGCCACTCGCGACCTATCTTCCACATGATTTATACTCGTCACATTTCAAGACATAAACAAACTAGCCTCAGCTACACCATAGGCTGTAAGCTCCGTGAGGTTTCAGTCACTACGCATCCTCAGCACCCAGCAGTGTGCCTGGAAAACCGGGGATATTTAAAATACTCAGATTGTACAAATCAATGAAAGAATAAGTAGAGAACTACGTTTGGGGAATAAAACACCTTAGGACTACGCTTTACAAACTCGTTCAAGGTAAAAGAATGGTTAAACTTAATATTGGTTCTGATTTTTACACCTCAGGGTCCAGCAATTTCTGGTGGAATACATTCAGCTTTTTTCTCTTGCATTTAGCGCCTGGCATATAGAAGGCACTAAAATACGGTTATTTAATAAACAAATTAATGAAGGTATATATCAAGTTCAAACTCTATAATGAAATTGCTACATTAGTTTGTGCTCGGACCAAGAAATCAGTCTGGGCTGTGAAAAATCCAGATTTGCACTTCTTTTGAGAAGCACGTGTCTGTATTTCGTAGAATTGCTGATTTTTTTTTTTTTTTTGGACAAGATCTCTAAGATTCTAGCTCCCATCCATTTGTTGTAATGATGAGGAAATAAAGGTGCAGAGAGGGGAAAGAGCTGACCCAAAGTCCCAAGGAATCAGGGTACCCTCTTTAACGGATGAGGGGTGTTAGGGACTACATTGGGTCCCCCCTAATTCACACGTTGAAGTCCCAACCCCCCCCCCCCCCCCACTGCCCGATAACTCAGAATGTGACTGTATTTGGAGACCAGGCCTTTGAAGAGATGATCACATTACCAGGAAGCCATTGGGGTGAGCCCTAATCCGAACAGAAAGGTATTCACGTAAGAGCAAATTTGGACACAGATCCACTTTCCATGTGATGACACAGCGAGAAAAAAAAAAAAGTGGTATTTCGTTACGGCGGCCCCAGCAAACTCATACGAGGGGTTTCTTACCCTCCGGATGACAACCTTCGCTACACATTCCCTGTCCGATCAGAGAAAAGAGAGAGCGGTTGGCAGTCAAAGGTCCTAGGAGCCCCGGACCTTGGCGAAGCTTATAGAAAGAACCTCTTTCTTTTGGGTAATTTACACCCCCCTCCCCCCCGCCCTCCCCCCCCCCCCCAAGCCCTTCGGCAGAGCACATCCTCCATGAATGCCAGGCTGCCTGGGGGACATTGACGTCACCGCATCACTCCGTAGGGGTCGTAAATACCCCCTTTCAGTCATCCCGGTGACCTCACAGTCCTGCCCCCCACAGCCCGTGGCAACGGACGCCGCATGTTTCTGGCTCCAGGCTTGTGTTCCCACCGGAGGCTCCATCTGGGATGCCTCCCTTCCCCATCGCCTCATTCCCATCCTTCAGCTACTTCCAGGCCGAGCGAAGTCCCCATCATCCCATACATTTTACGTGCGTTGGTCATTGCTCCCTCAAGGCCCCCCCTGCCAACACTACCCCCCTCCTCGCCTCCCCCCCTCCATCCTTCCTGCTTCACCCATGGCGTGTGCCACCGGATGTTTTCCCGAGTCACTCGCCGTTCTCCAAACTTAGTAGGTGTTGAACATACATGTCGAAGGGAATCTGAATCCAGCACAGCACCTCAGTGCATTTCTGAGAACACCTAAAAATAACTATCTTGCAATTATTTTCAGTTCTTCCTTCAAGCACTTGACATTTCCCTGATGAGTGAGGCTGGAGGGCACCCAAAACTCGCCTACCACAGGGTCCCCGACCTGGAAATGCTCAGGGGGGTGACGGAGATGATGTAGCGAGCGCTGCAGCGAGGGGGGGAGCCAGGGGGTGTGGGGGCAGTGAGAAGACAGGCAGGGGGCGGAGGGCAAGGGATGGGCACCCAGCACCCACTCTAGAGCAGGTTCTGCGACGGCTGCTTTACGTGGATCATCTAATCCTGTGAAGCTGGTACTGTCGCTACACCCATTTCCTGCTCCGGGTTCACACAGCTTTGCCTTTCATAAAAGATCGTTTTTACATTTGGTTGTTTTTGAGAGACAGAGAGCGCAAGCGGGGGAGGGGCAGAGAGAGAGGGAGACACAGAATCCGAAGCGGGCTCCGGGCTCTGAGCTGGCAGCACAGCGCCCGACGCGGGGCTCGAACCCACGGACCGTGAGATGGTGACCCGAGCCGAAGTCGGTCGCTCAACCGACCGAGCCCCTCAGGCGCTCCTCACGCAGCCTTTTCTAAACGAGAGCTAGACCTTCCTGTGCACAGTCTTTTCCAGACACAGCCAAGAGGAAGAGGAACGGACAGCCCAGACCGCAGTTACCAGGCCCCCGAACCGGTCCGGGGAAACACACAAAGCTCCTGGGTCCCCATGCTCGGCCCCCAAGCGCTCAACTCCTTCCTGTTCTGGCTCTCAGACCCCCTCTGGTCGGGTGCCAGTGTCTAGTGGCTGAGACGAGCCTGGTCTTCTCTGCTGTCAACAGAGGAGATGCGAGTCCCTTGGGACACAACGCGCCTCCTTCTCCCAAGTGGCCAGCTTCCCGAAGCCTGCCCCGAAGCATTCTGGTCTTGTAGCTTCTCCCGCTTTGCAGCAAGTTTTGATTACAAAAACTCTCAGAAGTAAAATCATTTATCCTTGTTAAAGGACGCGGCCAAAATCGATACATGCATTCTGTCTTATATAACAGTCATTTTATTCATGCTAATTAAACAATAGATCCACAATCAATTATTTGGCTATTTACTAATGGAAAATAATGAAAGTGGCTCATGTGGATACATCCGCGCCCCCCTCCCTTTTTTAATCGTCCTGGGACGGTCTGCACATACTTTAACACAAACGTGTTCACACTCCGGGTCTGTTCACACGGCATTAACTCTTCAAGGCCAGCTGGCAGAAAAGAGTGAATCGCAGACCTCCGGCGAGGAGGCTAAAAATGTGGTCGGCCCCCCCGGGGCCCACACTCTATTTCCTCTAGAGGTTAGTCTAAGTCACCGTTGGCTTTGCATTCGTAAGAAGCAAATTTCTGGGTGCATCGTAGATCCCCAGACCAAGGGCTTGGGATAATATCATGAATGAGATGAGACCACTTTTGCTTCAAGGGCGCCAACTGCTAACTTCCCACCACAGATTGCGAACACTGCACACACCGAGCGAATCTCCGTGTCCTGACATCTCCTTAGGGCTTATTTCAAACTGGGCACCTTCCCTGTAAAAATGCCATTTATGGCAACTGGCGGAGAGGAAGCTATTTATAGTAAGCAAAGCAGGGCAGCGCGCCGGCAGACAAGCAAACAAGGGAAGAATGAAGAGAAAGGAAATGCGTGGAGTGGCTACGAAGGCCCAGCCAGCTGACCCCAGGGCGTGGGGCACAGGAGGGACGGGCTGATCTTTAACCTCGCTCAACAAAGTCCCGTCTGCCTCCATCTGTGGCCTAACCCTGGGCGTTTCCTCGCTTCCTCTGTCCTACTTCCTGAGTGCCACGTGAAAAAGTGGACAGGCACGGTCTCCAGAGCCAAAGGCCGCTCAGGAGCTGTGTGGCCTTGGGCAACTGTGCAACCTCTCTGATCGTCTGTGAACCGGGGCTGTGCGGGCTTGTCGCGAGGCTACGAGGAGACACTTCAAGCAAAGCAACGGACGCGTAACGTGCTTTCAGTAAACGGTCATGGTCGCTGCTAACGGAAGGTCGGGACCCTGTATCTCACCTTTCGATTAGCACAGTTATTTCGTGAAGAAAAGTAGCCTCTCATGAGTCCTCGCCTTAGGCCGGGCCTGTGCCGGCTGCTACGTGTGCCTTAGTGGGGCTGACGACGGTGCGTTCGGGCTGGAATTCCAGGAATAAGCTGATTCCTGAACTCCTGCCAACCCCAGCAACCGTTATGCACCTGCCGGATGCTCACGTCAGAGTCCGGAAACACGGCACAGTGAATCCGGATCAGAGTTATTGACACTGTGGCTCACCTCGCACATCCGCCCTCCTTCAAAAGTCCCTGCGTTCGCCCTAAGCTGAATAGGCGCACGGGCGCTGCTCCACGGTTGGAAGGAGCGTGTGTGCACGTGCGAATACACCATAGCGACTTCATCAACAGGCCACTGAGTCAACAGCAGAGCTGGATCCGAGCCCACATCTAAACGGTGGTGGCCAGGCCCTCGAATACTCCAGCACCGGCGGTGCCCACAAAGCTATAAGTAAAAGAAAATCTGGAACCACTGAACACGAACAGGTCCAAACGGAGGCTAAACTTGCTTCCAGCTTCTAGGAACACGTGTCCGGACCTTGGAACAGCTGTGCAAGCGTTCAAGGCCGAGGGCTCTGAACGGGCCACGGAGGCAGCGGGCTAGTCAGGAGGCATGCTGCCATCCGTGCCCTTAAAGTCAAGGGTAACTCACACCCTCAAAAAGCAGATCGATAGCGCACTGCTGTATGATGTCTGCCCCACAGCAGGGGCCGGGGCTGGGGCCATCCGCTGGCCAGCATGGTGTCTGTCATAGAAGCGGTCCCATCACCAACGCCCACCAAGGTGGCACCGAGTGTCCTCCCATTTATCACATCCAGAAGCAGATTTCTTAACTCTGAACTTCAATAGACCCTGCTCTCGGATACCCCCCCCCCCCACCCTTGGCTTTCCCGACGCCCACATCGTCCTGGTCATCTTTCCAACTTCTCCATCTCCCCGCTTTGTCTCCTTTGCTGCCCCATTTTCTACTTCCTTACTCCTAATTGTAGGTGGCGCCCAAGCGGCTGTCAACATCTCACGGAGATCAGCGCCATTCAGTAGAACTTTCTACAGTGATGGAACTGTACCTCTGCTGTCCACTGTGGTCGCCACAAGTTACATGCGGCGATTGAGCAATTAAGGGTGGTTAGTGTAACTCACCGATTTTCAAATTTCATTTAATTACAATTGATTTAGACTTAATTAGCCACATGCGGCCACTGCCTCTCTTACTGGAGAGCACAGCTCTAGACCCCCGCATGGGGTAGTCGGATCCCTTTGCGTGGCTTCGGGTGGCACTTCCGTGTTTAGGGCTCCTCAGTGCCTTCTGATTTGATAACCAACCGGAAGTGCAAGAGTGCCATGGATCCTACCTCCAGGAAAATCTCTACTTCTAGGCCCGGCACGTATAAGAAATGCTTGTTAAACGAGAGGGTGCACAACGACGGTGAGTGAGCTGTAATTTCACCCCCTGTTGTGAGTACTAGATTTTTGGACTGAGGGCAAGACGGTTCAAAGAACACTCAGTTCGTGGCCTGTTAAAAGACAGAACCTATGCTCTTCCCCAAATTTATTACATTCCGTCACCAGACTTAGGACCTGAAGGGCTGAGATTCTCTCCTCCGGGGAGCTGCAGAGTGTCGGGGGTAAGATCTTGATATCTGCAGTCGAAGTGTCTGGGCATGAATCCTTACTTACGTGATGTAAATGTGGGCACGTTTCTTAACCTCTCAGTGACTGCCTCAGTTTCCTTATTATGAAACGGAGATAGTAATAGTACTTACTTCCTAGACCGATGGCAAGCATTGGGTGGCCTAGGGCAACATCTGGCATAAGGTAACGATAATAATAATAGCTAATGTTGACCTGGGGCACAAGCTTTGCGTTCACCAGATCTAGCTCAGACGCGTCATCCGTTCGGAAGCCTAGGGGCTCTGGATCTCAGGCCAAAAATGAGGACCCCTTAAGGAGGAGCCTAAATCCTAGATACTAAATCCTTTAGTGGAACTGTCTAGTGGGCACAGGCTTGTACACTGACTTTTGGAGTACTCTCAGCCCCCGGGACTTCAAGCCTTATAGGGGTTGCTCCCAACTTAACAGAATTATTTTTAGGAGCCAACCTCAAAATTCTGGAAGATATTCTAGATTTATAAAAGGGTAGCACCCCAAATGGCTGAGTTTTCCCATTATACTGCACTATAACTGGAGATAATCGGGGCCCCTTGCTTAGCTCACAACTAGTTATAGCCTATCCCGATATATAAGTATGCGATATATTCTACAGATCATACGTGCTTTGTTACATGAGATATATCTCATATATACATACATATCTTAAAGAATGGAGGGGTTTTCCCTATTTGAGTGAATCCTTAATACCTACAACGGTAGTTGGGAGACCTGCGTGTTCTTGTCGGTTTGGGGACAGACACGTGGCTCACTCCACAAGCATTTGTAGTCCTTCCATGTCACATCTACTAAATTCGCCCGTGCACAGAAGTGTGGCCCTCGTATCCGCAAACGCCGTATTTCTTGAATAGCGCGTAAGATGATCGGATGCTCGGGCCTTAAAGTCAACATTTGTTTTGGGATTGAATGTTCTGGTACCGGTGAATTAGCACCTTCGTTCATAGAATTACCCTCCCTTACATCATGAACCTCAACATGGGGGCTGCTTCAGTGGCTACGAGAAAGTTGGCATCCTTCCCTTAGTGCCCCGCCCCCTCCCTGCATTAAATTCACCAGCTGTCAAACACGGCCTTCCATTCTTTCTCCACGCGGTAAGTTGCAGTTATGTGCTCCATCCGGTGCTAAGAATACATCCTCGGCGATGGGACGGCACCGTCACCCTTATATTCATCGGGCACAGAGAAAACAGCCGAGGAAGTGGCTGAATCAGGACAGCAGAAGTACAGTGAGTGCTCACACTGTCAGCTGGTTGCTCTTTAGAAAGAAGCAAGTGGTTATCAGCCAGATACCTTGCTTCCTCCCCTGCGTCTCAGGCACAGCAGAAAGGGAGTCACTGTCAACTCTAGGCATCCAGTGCTTCCAAACTCTTTTCTTCCCCCCCGCGTGGGTAGCATTTCTGGCTTATACCCTGAGCCGGGACGCCCCTTTCTTTGCCCACGGGGCCTCAGATCCGGGGCCCCGTGAGAACAGTCCAGCAGCACGGAAACAAACTACAGTCAGGCAGCATGTCAACCCTGAACTTGGGCCAACGGTCTCTTGGCAGCTTTTCCAGATGAGAGCATGCGAAATTAACCCCCCCCCCCCCCCCGATAGCGTAGCTGAATAAAATCGAATTCTGTTGTTCTGCCTGAAATAAAACTTGAGTATGGAACAAACCTCTAACTCTTGCTCACGAAAACACCCAACTTTTTACAAATAGTACCGCTGTTACGAGGTCTGCACCCTCACACATGCTGCCTAACCCCTGAGTGCTGGGCTTGGCAAACGATGGCCCCAAGGTCAAATCCAGGGCACTGCCATCTGTTTCTGCACAGCCACAGGAGTGGTTTTTACATTTTTTAATGGTCGAAAAAATTCAAAAGAATAATAGTTCATGACACATGAAAGTTACGTGAAATACAAACTGCACGGTCCCTAGGCAAAGTCTTCTTGGAACACAGCCATACCCACGTCTTTCTGTATTGTCTGTGGTTGCTTTCCTTTTTTTTAAAAGAAGAAAATGTTTGTTTTTGAGAGAGCGCAAGTGGGGGAGGGGCAGGGAGGGGGAGACAGGATTCGAAAAGGGCTCTGTGCTGACAGGCTGACAGCAGTAAGTCCCATGTGGGGCTTGAACTCACGAACCGCGAGGTCATGACCTGAGCTGAAGTCGAAGGCTCAACCGACTGAGCCACCCAGGCGCCCCCTGTGGCTGCTTTCTAACTATAGTGGCAAACCTGAATTGTTCGAGCAGAGATTACAAAGCCGAAAATAGCTACTGTCTCGCCCTTCGTAGAAAAAGTTTGCCAACCCCTTTCTTCGTGTTCAAACAGCCTCCTTTAGCAAATGCTATTGTTAACTGTACCTTTTATCTTCAGACTTTTGTAGGGATCAAATTAGATGATGCGTATAAATGTGCCTTCTTGGGGATTCGAGAGGGGACACAGAGGCTGGAAAAATCTGGGGTTCTCTGAGAGATGGCTGTTACCTTCCTCTTTTCAATTAGTTCTTTCATAACAGCAAGGGTCTACTCAACACAATAAACACGTACTAAACCTCCCAATGGCAAAAGAAGGAGAAGGAGGGGTGCCTGGGTGGCTCAGTCGGTTAAGCGTCCGACTTTGGCTCAGGTCATGATCTCACGGTTTGTGGGTTCAAGCCCCACGTCAGGCTCTGTGCTGACGGCTCCGAGCCTGGAGCCTGCTTCGGATTCTGTGTCCCCCTCTCTCTCCGCCCCTCCCCAGCTCATGCTCTGTTTCTCCGTCTCTCTCAAAAATAAATAAACATTTAAAAAATGCTTAAAAAAGTCCTTAGTGGATAAATGAATGAATGAACTGTGACGTGCTTTTTAAGAGGCCACGCACTTTAGATCTCACGGAGACAGAAGATCCAGAAGGCTAACATCTGCACAGTGGTCAGTTCGCCGATGACAAAACGACATGGAGAACGGGGAGCCGTTCCGACCTCCCTGCTGACATGATTTCGGCGCAGACCTATTTCTCTTTGCCGTTGCGAGTCAAGATGCTGCTAGAGGCCATACAATGCAGCCCGTGTTTAGGGAGTTTAAGTATCTTTTTGACGTTGCACATGATTTCCACAAAGGCCTGGCTGAAATGGCTGATGTCCCCTTCCATTGTAGCAAATTAAGGGGTCTGTTTTCCCCAGCAGGTATGTGAATACTGCAAATCCAATTAATGCTAACGACAGCAGGTGTCCACAGAGGCGACAAAGGGAGGGGGAAGGTTGTTCCCATTAGAATCTTCTCACGGCCTCCCATTGGCTCAGTGAGAAAGAGGCAGCTTCCTATTCCTCTTCTTGAAATGAGCCGACTAACAATCTCACTCGTATCTTCCTCTTTTTTCCCAAAGATAGATACAAATTGCACATAAGCCCATTTTGAGAAGACTACACGAACTTTGTTCTCTGGCATCCAACCAGGCTTTGCCAACTTTAACGTGCGGACAAATCCCCTGGGAGCCCTGTTGAAATGCAACTTCCCACTCAGGAGGTCCCGGGTGGGCCCGAGATCGTGCGTTTCCATGGAATATGTTTGGAGAAGCGGGGCCCTGTGGAGACGCCAGTCTTTCTCTGGTATCACCAGTAGCAACTGACGTGATCAGTGACCATCCAGAGGCCCGGCAACGCCCTCTGAACCATCCCCCAGAGAGCAGAGATGCAGGACCCCGATTTGACATTCTGGGGGTGGTGATCAAGAATTTCCCAATAAAGCAACTCTCTGGGAAGCAAAGAGGCGTTTCAAGATTGGTGTGTGACGACTCTAAGTAGACGCGCCAGTCAAAATAGACACGGGCATCTTGGCCCCGCCATTCACCGGCGGTGTGGCCCTGGCCGGGGCTTTTCACCTTTCTGAACATCAGTTTTCTCATCTGTGAAAAGGGATAACAATTGCAGAGGGGAGTTTGGAAGACTGGAGACTAGAGAGACGGGGCAGAGCCTGGCAGTGACTGTATCAGTCAGCACAGCTAAGGGTCATCTTGGCCCCGTAAAAGTTGGCTGCATCTAAGACGCACCCTAGCTGGCCGCCTAAGCTTCTCATTGGCAGTCTCCTCAGTGGGAATCCCTGCTCAGGGACGAGCCCTCTAAAGGTAATCGAAAGCTTCAGAGATTTAAGACTTGGCCTTTAGCCCTTCGAGATCAGTACTGCCATCAGCCCCGCCAGGGACAGCCATCATCCCGGATTCCCCTCTCTCCGGCCACAACCGCTCTTCCGGGCCTGGCTATTCAGGCGCCTATCATTTTATATTCAGACACTGTCAAACACGTTTTTATTTTTTTTTTAATTTTTTTTTTTAACATTTATTTTTGAGACAGAGATAGCATGAACGGGGAAGGGTCAGAGAGAGGGAGACACAGAATCTGAAACAGGCTCCAGGCTCTGAGCTGTCAGCACAGAGCCCGACGCGGGGCTCGAACTCACAGACCGCGAGATCATGGCCTGAGCCGAAGTCGGCCGCTTAACCGACTGAGCCACCCAGGCGCCCCAACACGTTTTTTAAAAAAATCTACAAACAGTCTTCTCTCTGTGGAATTGAGAAAGTTCTAGAGTTTTAGGCATGTGCTATCTAATGGGTAAGCTCTGGAGTCAGATGGCCCAAATCTTACGTTTGACAGTTTGTACATAGGCCGTTGTCACGCTTCTCTTAGCTTGTGTGCTGCTCAAAGTCAGGAGGGAGGTTACCCTTAGGGATCAGTGACTAGAGCGGCTCTTCTCGGGGGGCTAGTGGTATTCTGCTTCTTCATCCGGCTGTTCCTTATTTAGGGGTGTCTAGTTCACGACCATCATTCACCAATCATATGTGCACTCTTCTGTATGTATGTTAGACTTTACAACGAATTTTAAAACTTTTTTTTAACGTGTATTTATTTTTGAGAGACAGGGAGAGACAGAGCATGAGTGGGGGAGGGGCAGAGAGCGAGGGAGACACAGAACCCGAAGCGGGCTCCAGGCTCTGAGCTGTCAGCACGAAGACTGATGCAGGGCTCGAACTCACGAACCGTGAGATCATGACCTGAGCCGAAGTCGGACACTCAACTGACTGAGCCCCCCGGGCGCCCCACTTTACAATGAATTTTAAAGCGTGCAGTTCATACGAACTCATCTACAAAGACTATGCCATGACGTGAATCAATGCTTACACGTTCAAAAAGCAAGAGGGAGTAGCAGAGTTAAAAAATCCCTCAAGGGGCGCCTGGGTGGCTCAGCCGATTAAGTGTCTGGCTTTGGCTTAGGTCGTGACCCCATGGTTCGTAGGTTCGAGCCCCGCATCGAGTTCTGTACTGACAGTGCAGAGCCTGCTTGGGATTCTCTCTCTCTCAAAGAAAATAAATAAACTTTTAAAAAGCCCTCAAAAGCGGCCAGTCTCTGTGCCAACAGCCTAGGTGACATCTCGTTAATTCTGCCGACCAGACTACTTCCTGTATTTGAGAAGGCGCACGAAGCAGAATCATGGAACCCTTGAATTCCCGTGGAGAGCATAGGAAAGCCCGGGCAGTTTGGGGTCCGGCCGAGCATGGTCCTGACTTCTTAGGTTTGCTTCCGTCCTAGGGCCAGGGGGTGTCTGTGTCATGCTGCGGTAGTCAGCACTCTGTATCAGCTGCCAGTTACGAGTCAGTGTTGAACGCGACTCAGCCGACTGTTCTCATCCAGCAACACCGGCAACAGGCTCGATCTGTCACTTACATAGCGATGATACACGCTCAGTCCTTGACTACCTGGCAAGTAGTCACAAGTAGACCCTATTGTGTAGCGATCGCTGGGGTCAGGAGTGTTTTCTTGAAGGTACGTGCGTGCGGACGCAGGGAGGAGTAACTTTTTTTCGGTTCAAGTCCTTGCTCTGCCGCTTACTAGCTGCGTGACTTTGCACAAGTTCCTCAACCTCGGCGTGGTTCGGTTTTGTTAGAAATGGATCAGGTTGTGAGGCGTATTAATAAAGATAATGTTACATGAAGTGTACTTACCCCGCTGCCTGGCACAGAGTAAACACTCAATAAGTCATTATTATTGTAGCGTTATCATGCCCCTTAACGATCTTGGAAAATCAATGAGATAAAAATGCAGACAATTCCAGATGAAAAGTTAGCGGTTGATGAATGCTGTTATTATCTTGAGCGTTATCATGCCCCTTAACGATCCTGGCCCATAGGGAAGCTGAATATTTTCCTGACTAGTTGGGGGACCATCTGGGCTTGTAAATGAAGGAAAGAAAGGACAAAGTGACTATAAATTATTTTCCCCACAAAGGTCTTGCAAAGCCCCCTGGGACTGGGCCCAGCTAACCCGGAGTCTGGCCCTCCCATGCTGCCCACCTGCCAACAATCATTCAGTTCCGGGAAGAGCATACAGAGAGAGCCGAGCATTTTACCCAAGTGTCATCCCGAAACTCTCAGCCTGGACTTCTCTTACTTATTCATTCACGGAGTTATTCATTTGCATCTCTCCTGGAGAACATGACCTCCCCAAACGTGTTCCAGAAAACAGTGGTCTTTGAAAATGTATTATTCAGTGAAAGAAAACAATTATGTGGTCAAATAAGGTGGAGGTTCGGCAAACTGTCTGCCTCTTGAGATCTGTAACTTACACTGGCCTGTTAAAGGCCCTGACAGAGTCCTGCCATTCACTTGCTTGCTTGTTCACTCGTTCACTTAATTATACATACACTGAGTGCTTAGCATTTGCCGGTCACTATTCTAGACACTGGGGGAAATACAGCAGGGAACGAAACTACCCCACGGGGCACTGCCTAACCCAGAGCTTTCCAAATGCATTCTTTTTGTAGAGACCATTCCTTTTTTTCTTTTTAATTTTTTAACGTTTATCTATTTTTGAGAGAGAGAGACAGAGAGACAGAGCATGAGCAGGAGAGGGGCAGGGAGAGAGGGAGAATCCAAATACACAGAATCCAAAGCGGGCTCCAGGCTCTGAGCTGTCAGCACAGAGCTCAATGTGGGGCTCCAACCTGTGAACCACGATATCACGACCTGAGCCGAAGTCAGACGCTCAACCGACCAAGCCACCCAGCCGCCCCTATAAAGACCCTTCCTGATTTGCCATTTCCTGATCTCCCCACACTCACTCAGCTGCAATGAGTATCCAGAGGTTTCCAAAGCATGGCATTCAGTTTCACACCTCCGCGAATTCACTCGTGCCACCCCGGCCTCTGCCTGGAATGCCTCCTCTCCCCTCAACCCACTCCGGCCTCGCTAACCCCGTTCTTCCATCTAGATTCTGTGCAAGCTCCAACTTCTCTGAGGATGCCTCTTAGCTCACACCGCCGGGATGGAACAGCTTCCTCTCCTCTGCGCTCTCGTTGTGCCCTGTGCACACCCTGCTTCCCGGCACATTTCGTAGTGATCTTTGTAGTACTTGTCCGCCCCCCGCCAGACTCTGCATGAAGGAGGACCTAGAAGGGACCGTGCCCAATTCATCTGTGTGTTCCCAGCTTAGCACAGTGCCTGGCTCTCAGCGACGGCTTTGCCAATAAGTGTGAAATGGGCGTGTGAACCAGGCCCACACGGTCTGGGGTCTCCATGCAAATTATTTTTTTAAAAAGGCACCTGCTCTTAGCAGGCTTCGCCTGGGGGTGCATGATTTGCCAAGAGGGAGGCACACATGAGTGTCTGTGTGGGTGGGTGCGGGCGCCCTTTCCACTAGGTGCGAGGCTCGGGAAGCAGGGTCTGGGTGGCGCTTCAGCTCCACGTGGCCCCTCTGTCCTGGAAGCCTTTTGGCCGGCAACCCTGGAACGAAAGAACGGGGTTCCAGGCTGGGGTGTGGGCTTTTGGAGGGAATGTTGCACAGACTGACCTCCACTGCCCTTTCAGGCCTGAAACGCTACAAGTGTAAAGTAAGTAAAGAGACATTTCCGTGCAAGCCCGAATAGAATTAGCGTGCTTCCTTTCGCTTGCTTCAATTGCTACAGAAGTTGGTTGTACTCGGCTGATGGCCCATTCACCAAATCGGACGTCTGCTGCTCATTTGTCTCCCAGGAGGAGGAGCTCATTCCGTAGGATTCCCACTATAAAGAAACAAGTTAAAATTGGCCTTACTGCCGGATTGCATTTATGTAATTTGGACATTAGAAATAGCAGTCAGGATTGCCAGAGAAAAGCGTGGGCTGCCCAGCTAAATGTGAATTTCATACAACAATGAATTTTTTTTTTTAAGTATAAGTATGTCCCAGGCACTGTTTGGGGCATACTTATACTAAAAAAATTTTTTTTTGCTGTTGCTGCTGTTAATCAGAAATTCAAATTTAACTGGGCATTCTCTATTTTTATTTGCCAAACCTGGCAACCATACACATGATGCCTCTGTGTATTAACAGCTAGAATAGAGAAGTCAGATTTTCCTGGTACTGAACCTCCCGGAAAAGGTACAGGGTATTTGGGGCAGTAATTAGTGTATACACATGAGAACACCCTCCGAACGCCTTCCCTGACATGCAGGACGGAGTACACAAGGGGAAAGGATACTGCCATGATACTTTAAGAGAAAGAAGCTTTTCTCTCAGAAAGGAAGGGAACAAAGTCAGTTCGGAAGGATTTAGAACATCAAGGTCTGGGGCCCCTCGGAGGGGCAAGTGGTTAAGCATCTGACCTTGGTTCAGGTCATGCTCTCACGGGTCGTGGGTTTGAGCCCCGCGTCGGGCTCTGCGCTGACAGTGTGGAGCCCGCTTTGGATCCTCTGTTTCCCTCTCTCTCTGCCCCTCCCTCGCTCACTGTCTCTCAAAAATAAATAAACATTAAAAAAAAAATCAAGGTTTGGTCGCTGAATTCTGATGAGGCTGTGAGAACAGGACATGTTTAAAGTGGAGAGTGTCTTCACTTTGTTTTGTTCTCTCTGCTTTTAGAGAACACATAAATGTATTTGTTTTCTTTACAGTGAAGTTTTTTAGAATATTACACTGAAGAGAATAAACATATCTCTGTCTTAAGGCTTTAGCAGGAACTACATGTGATAACACAGTTAAAGCACCTACACAGAGTAAACGTTCCAGAAATTGGAATTCTCATCTCTATCGTTGGTATTATTTCTAAATCTGGAGCCACCTACTGTGAGCTTCCTTCCTTCTAGTACATAAAAAGGAGGGCTACAACACAAGAAAAGGAAGGAGAGAAAAGGGGGGTTCCAGAGCTTACATTTCACCCTCAAGGCTGGATTTGCGCCCTCAAATTACGGCACCCACAACAATAGCAAATATTTTACCCAGAAAGAATTTTGATGCTGTGTAGCTGTGTGTGTGTGTGTGTGTGTGTGTGTGTGTGTGTGTGTATTTTTAAGTAGGTTCCACGCCCAGCTCGGGGCTGGAACTCACGACCGTGAGATTAAGAGTCACGTGCTCTACCGACTGAGCCAGCCAGGCGCCCCTGATGCTGTTTAGTTTCAATTGCTATTTATCCTATACTTTAAGCCCATGCTGTTTTCAACCATGTTTCCGCACTGGCCCTGGGCAAACCCTACTAGTTTTGTTAGTGAGTGGCAGAGAAGGAAAGATGGGTAGAGGTTGTGTCTCCTTTTCTATTCAAAAGCGTGTTCTGATAGCCAGGTTGTAAATTAGAAACTCAAGCTCTACCACAAATTGATCCATTTATGGTTTCGGGCAAGCCAGTTTCCCTTTCACCTCTGTGACCTATTTAACTCGTCACTGGCTCTGAAAACTTGTAAAACTCCATGAAGTACTCTAATTCCAAACAGATCCTGTGTTAAGCTGGTGTTACTTCCCATATTGTTAGTTCCTTGGTCTCCCCGAAACATGACAGAGGTGATCGACTGAGACTCAGTACCGGCAAATGATAGTTGCCCCATAAAATTAAGAGAAGGATTGGTATTCCAAGAGGCAAGTTAATTCAAACAGAACCATGAAATTAGTGCACCCATATGGCCCATGCTACCCACAGTGTGTGGTGATGAGTTTCAGTGACCAAATGGACACTGTATGAAATATTAAATATCAAGAACAAATGCCCCCTAGCCTAAGAACTTTGAAATACTGAACGATCAAATGAGGAACCCCGTTCACTTTCTGCAAAGCCATGCCGCACTACATTGTTAGGTGGCTAAGGAACTACAACCAAAGGAAGATTTTGACTGTCCATGTTCCGTAGCAGCTAACTTTTATATCCTTACTTCTTAGCTGTGGATGCTTTTGCTGTGGTGCAGAAAGTAGTTGGGGATTAAGCAATTTAGTAGAAAATATATTTCATGGAGGGATGATTCCACAGCTTAAGGACACAGAGCATTCAGCAGTCGTGTATCTATAGAGACACTTAAGGTACCGTATGCTGGCAACGGGACGCACCTGTAACCTTTCTTTTTTCAAATTATTTTTTTAAAGTAAGCTCTGTGCCTAAAGGGGGGTTTGAACTCACGACCCGGAAATAAAAGAGTCACGTGCTCTACCGACCGAGCCAGCCAGGCGTCCCTTAACTCTTTATTGTATTCAGCTTCCCCCCAGCTAGTCCCAGAAACTGGGAAAAGTAGGACCTCAATAAGTAAATTCCTGTTAAATACAAAGATGGGAGAAGGAATAGTGACATTTAGCTTACCCTACCAAGCACCCCTGCGTTGCTTCCCCTGCGGTAATAGAGCGGAAGGTAATGTTGGCAGCTGAAACTTATACAGCACTTGCTCTGTGCTAGGAGCTCTCCTAAGTGCTTTGTACATATGAGGTCACGTAGTCGTCACTTCGGTCATACGAAGTAGGTGTTCTAGGAGCCCCGTTTACAGACGAGGAAACAGGTATAAGGAAGTTTAGGACCTTGCCCACAGTCACCCAGCCACTAACGAGCAAAGCCAGCATTCAAACCCAGAGAGCTTAGTGCCAGAGCTCCACAGATTTTGGCTTAACCGAACGCTCTCGGCATGGGACAGAAAGGACTGGAATAGGAGGCATGCTGCCTAAGTGTCCACCTGCCCCCCTGAATGGTGAGATACTTGTAGGCAAGGCCTAGGTTTTGTCTGTGTATCTTCCAGGGCCCAGCACAGGACCCGGACCTAGCAGATGTCCAGAAGGCACTGGAAAGGAAACCGACTTGAAATATTAGGCCAATCCGTATGAAATTAACATTGGTCTCTGTCAAAATAGTTGACTGTCAATTTCATTTAGTTCGGCCCACTAGAACGCAGACAACACCAACCAGCTCTGGAGCTAACCATATTCTTCATGCCCTTTAAATGCTTTATTAATTTGTAGCAAGCACGTTGATACTTCTAGGAAGAAAATAATACCATCGGATACTTTACTCGCCTACCACTGGAAAGGCCAGAACATGGCAAAGTTGGAAGTCCTGGATTTCCTCATGCAAATATTTTATTCTTCATTTTCCTCTACGGCAGGTACGTAATTGTGCCTTGAGGTATCTATAGCATTGTCTCTAAAGGTCTCCAAACCAACGACGGTCAGCGCGTCGGACGTTTTATCGACATGACATCCGGCTGAACTTTTCCAAAGCCAGTCTCCCTTCCACCCCTGTCCCCTTCTCTCACTTTGCGACTCGCAAGTGGTAATGATAGATCGCTCCACAAGATGGCACTCCTGTTTCTTCTTTGTTTTCCTTCTTCATCCTGATGAAAAGGCCCTAATTCTCCACGGTGGCAGAAAACACAGAACCATGCCTTGTGTCGCAACTAACGTAGCCGACTGCTCCTACGAACGGATTTTAGACACTTGAAAACAATGGTTTTCTCCGAGACTTCCTAGCGCTACTTCGGAGAGGATTTCTGTTGCCACACGGGGGGCGGGGGGGGGGGGCACGTTGGGACGCGAAGAGGTTGGAATGTGGGCCTGGTGCTGGTGCCTACCCTGGAGGAACACTCAGGCTGAAGGAAAAGAAGGGCCGAGAGCTGCATATGTCACTGCAGGGCGAACGGCACCCATCTAAAGCTTCCCAGGGAAATGCTCCAACTGAATCTCAAAGTTCGGTTGCCCCCCACCCAGAACTGTTCCTACCCAGACTGGGCCCTCGGGCCTACGCCTCCCCTCACCTGGTCCCTCTCTACGGAAAGCACGGGACTGAGCGGAGTTGGGCAAATTTCGGCCAATGACGTCTCACTTCAAGGAAACAGCCTCAGGCTGAAAAGAAGAGGTATGGAAATCACAGGAACATTCATCGGATGCTTTGCTTAGCAAACTTCTCTCATTTAATACTCACAAGAACCCTGTGTTTTTAGGTACCACACACATAGGTAATACCTGATTCTAAGGACTTCGCAAATATTAATTCATTTCAATCAGTCACCATCATATTCCTATGAGGAGGCATGCTATTATTATCTCCCTTTTACGAGAAACCGAGGCACAGTGGGATTAAGTGACTTGGCAAAGGTGTCACTGCTGGTAAGAAGCACAACTGAGGTTCAGGGCCATGGATGCCAAACTCCGGAGTCTGGGCCCTTATGCTGCCTCTCTGTTTCATGGAGAAATAATTAGGACCATCGGATCAGAATTCCTCAAATTCCCGCTACCCAGTGTATAAACTTACCCGAATCTGCGCCTTTCCTCCTCCCCACCTCTTGCTAATGCTGACATTCTCATCTGCGTTCTGATCCCTTTCTCTTAGCCTTTTGTGGGACCTCACACCACGGACTGGTCTCTCTCGATCTGCTTCCCCTTGCTGGCATTTAAAACCCAGCCCTCCCTGCTCCTCTGTACAAAGTACAACTATAAAGTTTGGGAATAATGCCAGAGGCGAGCAAAGGAGGACTCCGAAAAGTGACAGAAGGAAGGCTAACTGGACTAGGATCCCAAGACTGGAGGGACGGCACAGTGCACGGTGTCTCGTGATCACTCTTACCCCACTGAAGGTTGACCCGGACCCGGCATTTCCTGCTCCCGGGCTGAACAACAGAAGGCGTCTCGGGTAGGCTTCTTTCTTCCCCAGAGCAAATGGTAATCCTTCTGATAACATCCAGGGAGCCCAGTGGCACCAGCAAAGGAAGCGTTCTCCTTCCCCTAACACGCTCCTCCGTCACTGAGAAACACCAGAGAGTGCCAGCAAGGGGCATCGTGCCACAAGAAGCCCCTTTGTCCCCGCACACCTGCCACTCCCTCCCACTTTGAGAGACACCAGGTGGCAAGGCAGCACCGCCTAGGACGATCCTACCTCAACAAGTACCATGTGCCATCAGCGCTTTTGTCACCATAAAGGGGACAGAGGGACCTGAGGTCCTTTCCCCTGCCAAGGGATGTGGGGGCCGGTGGGTGGAGCTGCAGGGGGCATCCCGTCATGACAAGCAGACTTCCAGGAAGCTTCTTCAACCCTGTGGGCCTGGAAAAACCTCTACCCCCTCCGGCAACACCAGCAGATTGAAATAGGACCCAGAGTCTCCTACCATATTAGCCAAAATGTCCAGGACACGATAAAAAAACAAAAACAAAAACAAAAACAAAAACAAAAACAAAACAAAACAAAAAAAACACCTGTCACACCAAGAGCCAGGAAAATCACAACTTGAATGGGGGAAAGACAAAAGATAATCAACTAACGTCAATACTGAGATGACTTGGATGTTGGAATTATGTGACAAGGATTTTGAAGCAGCCACCACAAACATGCTTAAACAGCAAATACCAATCCTCTTGCAATAAATGGAAGAATAGAGAAAGGCTCTGACAAGAAATAGACATTATAAAGAAGCACCAGATGGACACTATAGAAAGGAAAACTACAGTAATATAAATAAAAAACGTGTTGGATGGAATCAACAGTAGAGTGAAGATGACAGACGACATGGGAAATGCCAGAAGGAGAGGAGAAAAAGTGGAGCTGAAAAGAAGTATGTAAAGAAATAAGGGCTAAAAACATCCCAAGTTTGGGGAATGATGGAGACCTACGGATTCCAGAAGCTGAGCGAACTACCAATCCGACACACCCAAAGAAATGCAAGCCGAGACCAATCGTAACCAAATTTCTGACAAATAAAGACAAAGAAGAAATCTTGAAAGCGGCGAAAAAGAAACAATGCATCCACCGAAATCTTGAAAGCAGCCAAAAAGAAGCAATGCATCCACCCAGAGAGAAACACCAGTTTGAATGACGGCAGCGTTCTCATCTGAAACCATGGAGAACAGCAGGAAGTAACGCAACATTTTTCAAGGACTAAAGGAAACCTCTTCTCTGAGAAAGGCCATGCGGAGAGAATGAAAAGACAAACGACGGTCCGGGAGAAAATATTTGTAAACCACGTCATCTGACAAAAACGATCGAGAGTATCTAGAATGTATACAAAACTGTCAAGCCTCAACAGGAAAAAAAAAATCCAACAACCCAATGAAAAACAATGGACAAAAGCCATGAACAGACATTCCACCAAGGAGGACACACAGATGACAACCACATGAAAAGATACTCAAAATCATCAGCTATCCGGGAAAAGCAAATTAAAACCACAGCAAGATACCACTAAACACCAAGCAGAAGGGCTAAAATGAATAACGTCAACACAGAATTCTGGTGACTATGCCAACACACTGGATTGCTCATCTATTGCTGGCGGGAATGTAAAATGGTGCAGTGAGCGGCTCTGGAATGTGGTCGGGCAGTTTCTTAAAAAGTTACACATGCAGCTACCATATGATGCCGTAATTGTACTCCTGGGCAATTCACCCCACAGAAATGAAAACCTCTTTGCACACAAAACCTGCACGTGAAGGTCTACGGCAGCTTTATCCGTAAGAATAAGGACAAGAGCTAAACGCTGGTAACACCTCCGATGGGTGAATGGGTAAGCAAACTGTGGTATCATGGAACTCAGCGATGAAAAGGAATAAACTATTCAATACCCCCAAGACCCGGGGGAATCTCCAGGGAGTAGGGCGAATGAGAAAAGGCAATTTCAAAAGGTTACATACTGTGGATTCCACTTACAGGGCATTAATAAAGGGACAGAATTATGGAAAGAAACAGATGAGTGGTTACAGGTGGTTAGGGACTGAGGCGTGGTGGCAAGAAGGATGCAGGGTGGTGACGGACATGGCTGGTTATAAAAGCAACAAGAGGGATGATTCCCGTGGCGTTGGAACCACGTGGGGTGACACATACATAACTTACACAAGCGATAAAATTGCACAGCATTTAATATATGTACACACAGATGAGTGTAAGTGGTGCTGGGGAAATCTGGGTAGGATTGATGTTTCATATCAGCGTCCATGTCCTGGTTGGGATGCTGTACTGTGTTACTGTAGGATGTTATCAATGGGGGAAGCTGGGCAGGTTGTGGGAAAAAAAAAATCTCTGTATTATTTCTTGCAACTGCACGTGAATCTACAATGATCTCAATAGCAATTTCAGTGAAAAAACATAATCGAGCTTTGGATCTTCATTTAAGACTCCATACTCCTCTCTTAACTACCATCCTTTTTTTTTTTTTAAGTTTCCTCACACAACCAAACATTTTGAAAAGGTCCTCTGACTTCTATGTGTCAACTTCCCTATTGTTCAATCAATTCTCAACCCACCACAATGGATCCTATCACTTCACTAAAATGGCTCTTGTCAAGGTTAACAGTAACGTCTTGTTCTTCTACGTTGACATTTCTGTCCCTGTCTTACTTGATGCTTCAACCTGTTGACTGCTCCTTCCTTCCAGAAACACTCTTTCCCCTCCTACCTCACTGGTTACTCCTCAATCTCACCTTGGGTTCTTCTTTATCTGCCTATTTCTTTTCCTTCCAGTTCACCTACCATAGTACAGTTGACCCTTGACCAACATGGGATTGAACTGCTCAGGTGCGCTTATACACGGATTTTTAAAAATAAATACAGTACAGGGGCGCCCGGGTGGCTCAGTCGGTTAAGCGTCTGACTTCGGCTCAGGACATGATCTCCCAGTTTGTGAGTTCAAGCCCCGCATCGGGCTCTGTGCTGACAGCTCGGAGCCTGGAGCCTGCTTCGGATTCTGTGTCTCCTTCTCTCTGTCCCTCCCCCGCTTGTTCTCTCTCTTTATCAAAAATAAATAAATGTAAAAAAAAAATTAAAAAAAATAAATACAGTACAGTACTATAAATGTATTTTCTCTTCCTTAGGGTTTTCTTAACATTTTCTTTTCCCTAGCTTACTTTATCATAAGAATGCAGTATACAATACATAGAACATACAAAATGTGTCTTAATGGACTGTTTATGTTATTGATAGGGCCTCCCGTCAACAGTAGTTAAGTTTTGGGGGAGTCAAAAGTTACATGTGGATTTTCACTTGCGTCGGAGGGGGCGTGGCACCGCTACCCCACCCCATGTTGTTCAAGGGTCAAGTGTAATCTCATTCTAATAATTAACTTCGTTAAGACCTGCAAGTTCCTGACTTTACCGCCTTCTCACAGCTCATCATCTACCTCATGGCCTCACTGTGTCCAGACCTTAGGTTCAACCAGCCGTCATTATACTCACTCTCTTGTGAAAAAGCTTTACACCCTAATTTCTCTCCCCCTCTATTACCTGTGCCTTGTAAAGTCCCAACCTCAGTCAACTCTACTCCCTGCCTACTTCGCCCTTGTATTTCAGTAGCCAAATGCTGCCTGAAAAAAACGCACAGCTGTGTTGACAGGTTTCATGTCAATATCATGGTCATCAATTTCAAATGAGCCCTCTATGTTGCCAGAACATCCTACCACACTCGCTTTCCTATTCACATTCCCACTCTCCGAAACAACTATCTCACAGCTTTCTCTTCCTTCTCAGACCCACGCACGTCGAGATCCAACCTTGCGCTCACAGATGGTGTCCTGGCCTCACTTCATTGATAAAGCAGGAGCACTATGGCGAAATGTTCCTGTTTCTGTCGGTGGCTAACTCCTCCACTTGTGCTCAGTATCCATCCCGTCTCTTCCAGCCTTCTCTGGGGTCTCCCTCCTCTGATTTAGTCCCTCTCTTTCTCGCATCTTCAGTGTCTCCCTTTCGACCTGGTCTTCCTCATCAGCACACAGGCAGGTCCTAGTTGTCCCCTACTGTCAAGAAAAAATTCCTTTTACCCTACAGCTCCATTCATGCTGCCACCGCATTCCTTCATTCCCGTTCACGACAAGATCCCTTTCATAAGTGGTATATAGTTACCATTCGCACTCTTCGCCTCTGGTTTCCTCCTCAATTCACTCTAATCCAGTTTCCGCCTCTGCCACTCTAGAAACATCGCTTTTGCCAAAGTCATCAGTGACCTTCGCGTAATCAAAGTCAGTGGTCCTTTCTCTGCTCTTGATTTGCTTGGCTGCAAGCAGGTCTTGACACAGCTGACTCTTGCGTCTGCTCTTTGGAGCGCCTGGGTGGCTCAGTCGGTTAGGCGTGCAACTCTTGGTTTCGGCTCAGGTCATGATCTCGCGGTTCGTGGGTTTGAGCCCCGTGTCCGGCTCTGTGCTGGTGGTGCAGAGAATGCTTGGGCTTCTCTCTGCCCCTGCCCTACTTGCGCACGCGTACTCTCTCTCAAAATAAATAAATAAACTTAAAAATAACAACAACCCTGTTTTTCCCTGGGCTTCCAGGATGCTGCACTCTCCCGGTTTTAGTTCTATCTCACTGGCCTCTCCTCTGTCTGTTCGGTAGCCTTTAATCCTTCTCACCCTAAGTGACCTCATTCAGTCCTATAGCTTTAAATGAAACCTATGTGCCGATGTGTCCCAAGCTTACACGTCCACTGATACGTCCAAGTGCCCCCTCGGCGTCTCTACATGGATGTCTAATAGGCACCTGAAAACTAATGTGTTCGGACCCAAACTCATGATTCTTCCCGCAAAATTGTTCTCCCAGTTGCTCTCAAAACAACTCTAAGACCCATTATTCTTTTCCTCCCCTCACTTTCGATTCTTCCAAAAATCCTTCTTATTCTGCCTCCAAAAAATGTATCCTGATTCTGTCTACTTCTATCCATCACCAATATTACCATCCTGATCTGATCCATCATACCCATTTGGCCTAAAGCAATTGCTTCTGATGGTTTTTCTTAGCTTCCGCGAATCCTTGCCATCCATTCTCCGCTCAGCACCAGAGTAACCTTTTTAAAAAAAGAAATCAAATCATTCACTTCGTTTCTTAAAATCTTCCTGGGACTACCCAGCGGACTTAGAATAAAATCCAAACTCCTTTTCCTACCTCTTACCAACAAGTCCTTTGGGAAAAGTCAGGGAGGCATTTCAGTCTCCGCCTTCCAGAAAAAAAAAAAAAACAACAAAAACACAACCTTGCTGGGGAAGAGGGTAAAGGAATGAACACACAACATGCACCCGGTATCTGTACCTGAGGAGGAGACTATTTTACTTGCAGAAAATTAAAAGGCTTTGGCAGCTTCTTCCCAAGAAGGGGTCAATCTGTCCACCAATCCGGGACCTCCCTGGGGGACTGCTTTCCAGAGAACTTCACGCCTCCAAGAGTTTGTTAGAATCCCCGCCCCCCTCTTTGCCTCACTTCCCACTGCCCTCCTCACCACCTAGCCACAGGCAAGCACCATTCACTACCAAGGCCAGCAGGCAACACTGATCAAAAGAAAGGCAATAAGAACCATTCTGTGTTTGGGCCCAGCTAGATCTGCCGCTGACTAGCTGTGTGATCCTGGGCAAGCTACGTAACCTCTCTGATCTCTGAGCCTTAAGGTTGCCGAAATGGTCCTCCTTAACACTAAGATTCCATAATCAACTGTTAGTTTGCAAGTCGCAACACATCGTCAATTCTACTAGCACCGAGACAGGAAACAAATAGGCAGTTTTGAAAAAAAAAAAGATTGGGCGTTCCCCTTTTTTCTTGGAAAACCTTATGATTAACCAAGGATCTGATGTTTCTTTTGTGAGACAGAAATCTGAAGCTCCTGAACCAAACTGCCAATCCCCGCTCGCTTACTAGCTTACAATTTCCCAATTTTTGACTAGTTTCTTTAAAGTGGTGAAAATGTTTTAAAAGAAATTAAATGAGGAATGGTGAACCGATATTTGAATCCCTTAATCAGCCAGATGGGGTCGTGGAATTTGAATATTTGAATATTTGAACGGTGAACCGATATTTGAACCCCTTAATCAGCCAGATGGGGTCGTGGAAGCTTTAGGAACATCGGCTCTGGCAGCCCAGATTTTGCCGCACGGACCACGTGTGCTGGGGCACACCCAAACTGTGCCTCCACACCAGTTTCCTAAGCCTGAAGCCTCACAGCCTTCCTGCCTCCACACCCGCCCAATACCCTCCGTATATCCTACCCAACACCTGGTCCTGGTGAATCTACCTCAAAAAAAACCATTTCCCAAATAGGTCAAGACCCAAAGAGCCAACCCTTTCATCCTGCACCTTGACCCGCCTAATGCTTGTGTGTGTGTGCGTGTGTGTGTGTGTGCGCGCTTTCACATCTCTGTGGCTTTGTCCTCCGCCTTTAGTAAAATCTCTGCTTTTCAAAGCACCTGGTCGCTGTCTCTTGAATACAAGAGCGTAAGAATGGGTCCTCATAACCTGGATCTGCCCATGCGGGAGACCAAAGTGGCACTTCCCGAACCCAATGCTTAGTATGATGGCAAGACCTTCCCTTTATGCGTCACACTGTTAATTGGCTGTTCTATTTAGGGAAAGCCTTTTCCTCTACCATTGGTCATGCTACCACATTTGAACTGACATTGGCAGATTTAGCAGCGGTTGTGTGTTTAGCTGTAATCAAAGGAGGAAGGCTAATGTGGCCTTCTAGATTGTTGTCCTGGAAGGCTCCCTCGGTGGTCTGATCGTGTCTGCAGCGACACTTTAGTTTCTGTATGAAGCAAGATATTTATGAACGGTCAAGCTGGTTTTGCCACTCTAATGGCCCAAATTGGAATTTGCCAGTAAAACAGGAAGAGCTCCATGCGCATCGGGCTAGAAAATCGAAATGCAATTAAAAAGGGCTCGTTTGTTAGCCGTCTACATTTCTCAACTTATCCCCGGGACATATTTAAAATCTACGAATTTTGACAGGAAATACATTGGCTTTGATCTGTGGTCTTGCTGCAATGTTCACCATAGTTAAAACGGGTGCTCCTTAAAATGTTGAGGCACCCCCACCTCCTCCGTTCTTTTCTAAACTCTGCAAATGTATACAATTTCACCCAAGAGTGAAGATGCCTTCACTGTATCCCAAGGAATTGACTCAAAGGGGCACAGGTTGAGTGGTGTTTGTAGTTTTTTCCAGTGATACCATATTCCCCATCCTAGGTCAGCCATTTCTGCGGGGGGACCAAGGGGCACTCTGCGTTGCTGCAGGGCAGGATGTGTGACATAGGTCCGGCAGTCTAAGTTGTTGCTAATGACAACAACAATACGGTTAATAAACGTGCGCTGACACCGACTATATTTTCTGTCCATTTTATTATTAAATCCTAACTTCTCTGTAGGTTAAGAGGCATTACCCCTCTACCGTGGATGAGGAAACTTTGGTGTAGACAGTTTCAGTGTCTTGCCCCGAATTGCGTGGCGAGTGGGTGGCAGAACCGGGAAACCAACTGATGGCTCTGGGTCTCCAAAGCCAAGGTATTTTTCCCCTTACAGGAGCCTCTGACCAACATGGATTTCATCTCATTTCTGTCTTGCGGGTGAGTGAACTGAGCCTGAGAGAGGTTAAAGTAACTCGTCCAAGGTCACATCACCAGGAAGTATTGGAGTAACTTGTAACCCAGATTCCGGGTCAGATTCCAGATTTCCCGGGCTCTCTTCAACTGCCCTCTTTCCGTGACAAATGGACCTAGCCGGCCTGCGGCTGATCCCATGGGGTGTCAGAAAAGCCTGCAGACTGCAAGTCAGAGTGGGGGAGGGGCAGTATTTAGAAAGGTGGGCGGGGACAGCAGCCACCCTCCTATCCTCAGGATCCTAGTGACTCAATTTGGCCCTAGACAGCCGATTCCCTGTGGTTCAGGACACTGTGTGTGTGTGGGGGGGGAATGCTGACCCCCCTGTAGCGAGTTGAATGGTGACCCCTCAGAGTATATGTCCCCATCCTAATCCCTGAACCTGTGAATGTTACCATATTTGGAAAAAGGGTCTTTGCAGATGTAATTATATTAAGGACCGTGAGATGAGATCATCGCGAATTATCTGGGTGGGCACTAAATCCAGTCACAAATGTCCTTACAAAGGAAAGGCAGACGGATATTTGAGACCGACGGTTACAAGCCAAGGAATGCCCGGAGCCACCAAAAGGCAGAAGAGGCAAGGAACGCATTCTCCCCTAGAGCCTCTGGAGGGAGCGTATCCTGGCCAACAAGGGTTATTGGCCTCTGGAAACACAAGAGAAGGAAATTCTGTTGCCTTAAGCCACGGAGTTCATGGCAATTTGTTCTGGCTGCCACTGGAAACTCTTCCATGCCCTGAATACAGATCGAGATGCCTCCATCTGCAAACGCACAAAAGGAGAGCTCTGTCTACCAGTAGGGCTGAGGAGTTGGCTCGTGACAAACGGATGCTCAGAATTCAGGGTGCAGGCCACATTTCTCGGAGTATAAGGCTCAGAGAGTAAGTGGGTACGGGTGGGGGCCTAGCAAAATCCCTGTGATTGTAAACAGCTGGGCTAATGCATGTGTCAGGAAAACCTTGATAGGTGTGAAAGTAAGGGTTCCAACGAACTGGCAATCAATACCACACGAGATGTACTGACCTATAAACCTGTGGGCTTCAGCGAGCCTTCAGTCAGGGCAATTCATCCTGCGCTGAGACTTCATCTGAAGCTGTGTTATGTGGAGAGAGGAGCATGGACTTTGGCCTAGAACCCCTGGGTTTGAATCCTGGCCCTGTCCAAGGTCACAGCCGTTGAGCTGACATAACTAGAAAGTCTCTCCGGGTCCTCATGTGCAAAATTGCGATAATGACAGGAACTAGCTCATCGAGATGGTGCCAGGATTAAATTAAATATTGTAAGCTTACACGTCCTATCACTGCCACAAGGTAAGTGCTCACGATACACGGCAGTTGCTCTGTTCGGTCCTGAGCCCCTAGAATGCAGCTCTATTACTGCGATCCTTTCCTGGAGCTGGTGCGGGAGGAAGGCGTGGGCTTATTCTCATGCTCAATTGCTGTGACCGAAGTGGAAGATGGCTCAGAGCGACAGCTTTCTCTCTGTCCTGGACCCAATTCCCAACGTGGAGAAATGGTGAAATCCAATGTATTTCGTAGCTCTGGAAAAAGACAGGATGGCTCTATCGTAACTCGGGATAAAACGGAGTCACATGTACGATATGAATGATTCATGGGGATTGCATTTTTTTTTAAACGAGGTCCACAAAACACTACCAACCACCATCCTGGCTAAGAGGCTAGATTCTGTCATGATATTCAGGGATGGCATCCACTTGAGTGGCTGGGAAGACTGGATGACGCAAGGGACATGGCATTGGGAAGGAGTACTTTCTATGAAGTCACACTTCATTTGCATTGTGACATCAAATGACTCAATTCATTTTCGTCTGTTCCGCTCACTTCACAGGCCTTTACCTGCAGTCCAAGCTGTCAGATCCTTTTAGAGGTGTTACGAGTAAGATCTGTCAGCGTGACAGGTGGGCTTTTGTATTCCTACTGTTCAGTGTTCCTGCATTCTGGGATTCCGACAACCGAGAAAACTCCTGCAACTTCTTATTTAATCATGGACAACCTCAGAGGTGGAGAAACGGACTTCTTGTCCCCAGTGCAATACTTTTGCTTTAAAACATTCTCCCGGGAGGGGCACCTGGATGGCTCAGTTGGTTGAGCATCCGACTTCATCTCAGATCATGATCTCGTGGTTTGTGGGTTCGAGCCCCGCGTCGACAGCTCAGAGCCTGGAGCCTGCTTCAGATGCTCTCTCTCTCTCTCTCTCTCTCTCCCTCTCTGCCCCTCCCTCACCTGTTTTCTCTCTCTCTCTCTCTCTCTCTCTCTCTCTCCCCCCTCTCTCTGTCTCTCAAAAATAAACATTTTTTTTTAAATTTAAAATATTCTCCAGGGAAAAGAAAGGAAAGACAAAGAGAGCAAAATTTGGGGTCTCTATTCTGTGACCAAGTCACAGGTTAAATCTTGCTTTAGAAAGTCAGTCATTTAAGGGGCCCCTGGGTGGCTCCGTCGGTTAAGTGTCCGACTTCGGCTCAGGTCATGATCTCGCGGTCCGTGAGTTCGAGCCCCGCGTCGTGCTCTGTACTGACAGCTCAGAGCCTGGAGCCTGTTGCAGATTCTGTGTCTCCCTCTCTCTCTGACCCTCCCCCGTTCATGCTCTGTCTCTGTCTCAAAAATAAATAAAAAAACATTAAAAAATTTTTGTAAAAGAAAGTCAGTCATTTAAAAGGAATAATAACAATAATAAAAAAAAAACAAAAAAAAAAAAACCCAGAATCGTAACTAACTCCAGCCAGGGATACTACAATGCAGATGTGTGTCCCTAACTGAAGAGGTATTTTGACATTTTTTGCTGTGCCTGACATCTTAGAACTTCTCCGTAGAGGTATATAGGAAGCCAAACTCAGACAATCCAAGAGAGCTTTTATGCATTCCGTTGGGAGTTCTCTTTATAACTACAAACATAGGGTATAAGAAGGGTCAAGTTATTCCCTCAAGAAGCTAAACCATAGGTGGAAAGGATCCAAATTAATTAACTCCAATATAGGTTTAAGTTATTTATAAACCCGAGGAATAAGCACAGCCTGGATTCCCAAGTGCCTCTGGCTAACACAATTAACTCTTTATTGACCAGCTAAAAATACCCTAATCCTCACTTCTCCATGAGAAATTTTGGTTTAGCCAAGTCAATTCTGCTATCCTCACTTACTCTTCGCACCATAGGATTTGGCAAAGATGCCTACGGTCCTAAAATAAGCACAACGGATCTAGGCTGGTTTGTACCAGGAGTTATTCCTGCGGGTAAGTGACAGACCTACTCTGAATCATCAAGATCAATCCAAACCGAACGGCTGTCATGGGTTCTCGGCAGGTAACACGTGAATGGTAGGTCTGGGGCAGGTGAGCCTCAGAAACACACACAGCCTATGTGGTAAGACATACGTTTGGGAACACATGACCCATGTTGTAAAGACAACAGAGATGGTGATGATTCACAGACAACTTGGCGCACAGGGGGGGTCCTATTCCAATTGAGTCCAGAAGCCCTTGCTCAGGGAAAAAGAATTATAGGAGTCTGAGAAGCCGTAAGCAATAAATACAATATATCGGCCAAATCAGGACATTTCTGAGGCTGAAATGGGGAGCTACTGATAATTACATCAAGACCTAGCTGGAAGGCAGGGGAAGGGTACTGCTAATATTATAGCTCCCGTTGGCATCAGAGAGGTAACGTCTTGCTCAGTGCCTGGCGCATAATAAAGTTCAATAAAGGTTTGTGGAGGGAAGAAATGGATAAAGTAAAATTGTATCACTTCTCCAAATTCTTTCAGTCACTGATCACTGGGGTTGGTATACCATTATTAAGGACTTGGTGGTGGTGATGGTCTTGACTCGCTGGGGTCATAATAAAGGGACAGAACGGAGTTCTAACCACCACGTCCAATGGTTTGGTCTCAGCTCACACACTCCTTGAGCTTTCGAAGTGTCTAAGAATATTGGCCAACCTCTCTCTTTCCTTGGTTTCCATTACATGGCGCTGTCCTGGTTCTCTTCTTACTTTTGTGACCCCTGCTCCCTGTCTCCCTTTCCTAGTCCCTCTTTGCCCTTTTCTTCCTCTGCCATAAAGCCAGGTATTCATGGGGAATCCACCCTCAATTCCTTGTCCTCTCTTCCTGTATCCCCTTAGTGGTCTCACCTGCTCTGTGTACTACTCACACGATTCTCAAATTTTGGCCTCCCTCCACAGCAACAGTTCTGCAGCGCAGTGGTCCATTTGCACCCCAGACTCATGGTATTTGAAGCAAAATTTAACATCGTAAACCAAGTCTTCCTTCTGATGTCTTTCTGTGAAGGGTATCTCCATTTGTCAAGGGACCAAGGCTTGACACCCCAGGCCCGTCATTTTGTCTTCCCTCTCTCTAAGTCACACATCCAGGACAACACCAAGTTCTCCTGGACCTTGTGATCCAATTAATACAAAATCTGTCCAACTCTAATGGCAATTGCCTTGGTTCTGGCCCACGTCTTTTTCTTGCTATAGTCCATGTGCCTTTTAATTAGCCTATCTGCCTTCATTTCTAGCTTCCCAATTCAAATCATTAGGAGCTGAAGTTTCTTCTATTTAGATGTCAAAGCATGACCCCATTTAGCTGCGTAATTGCTATTGCTAAAAGCAAGGGTGTGTGTGTGTGGCGGGGGGGGGGGGGGGGGGAAGGTCGGGGGATTCAGAGGTGACCCAAGCACTGGATAAAGAATTTGAGTAGAAATCTCTAGGATCCCTTCAAATAGCTAGGCGCAGGTAAGGGATAGGGGTCTGGAAAATGAGTCAGGATGAGCATGTAGACTGCTGGCAATAGGAGTTACTTCATATTTATGGGGGCCCCTTCTGTGTCACTCATCTGTACATGGGTTGGTCTCTCGCATGCACTTCTTGCCCTGGGCAGGGGTCTTGGCAGTTCAGACTGAACCTTCAGGATTCCCAACCCCACAGCCTACTGAGTGGCTGAGTGAGACCCAAATGAGCACTACCTGTAGAATCTGTTATGGAAGCCGAGTAGAGGCAGGGCGCTTGAGCCCCAGAACGCAATTTGTACGGTAAGAATTTATGGAACTGGTAAGACAGTGCCTCGGTTGTCTGAAGTTGTCACTGTTGGCTCTCCTGCCACCTACCTGCATCAAGCTGTGCGTCCCCCTGGACTGGCTGACAAGGCTTTGGCCTCGTAACAGGCTTCAAGCCCGCCTCTCATTGTCTCAGAAAAATGGCAACGCCACGGCCCTCACAACGGTACAATTTTGCAGCCACATGTACTTCCCGGGCAGCCAAGCTGGTTTTGAGATTTGATGCCAGATGGGGTGGCAGCACCGAGTCCGGCTTGGGGCTAAGAAGGAACTAAGTACCCACATCCATACCCTGAAAAACAGCGCGCGCTTCGGCGCGGTCGGTGCCATTATTTCTGCCCGAGTTCCAGAAAGGAGTCTGCTCTCCAGGCAACCCCTCTGAAGAGAGGCACATGTTACCGCGTTTAGACTTATTCTGCTTTATAAAACCTGACACACTCTGCTCCCACAGAATTTAAATTTTCCTCTCCATTCACTTAAAATAGCCTCAGCTCTCTAACAAGGAAAACGCGTGGAGGCTGAATGGCAAGCACTCGGCTTCGAATTTGTCCTCACAAACCCCTTTCCTTAGCTTCTTAGTACCATTCCCTTTCCCTTCGTGGACAGCTAGATTCTTCACACGTGGCTTTACATTTTCCCATAAGAGGCTATCGATCTCACTGTCACCGCTCCTCGCCACCACCATCATTACCTGTCACATGTCACACGCTCCCGACCGGTGCAATGCACCGCGGGCCTAAGAGCATCACTCGGAAGCCCAGATTCTCATTTTCAGTATGCACCTACCTGCGCCCAGGGCAGATGGACACGGCCATCCACTGGAGCCAATGATGTCTTCTACCAGAATTCCTCGTCACCGATTAGTCCAATATCCTATGCGTATCTGTGGGGTGTGCATGCACACGCGCACGCACACGCGCACACCCGAAACCTCATATACAATTGGGATCTTCGTCGTTCATTAGAAGGAGGATCGTTAACATGACCTATCACTCCATCTATGCACTTCGGGGGCGTTTCTGCTTCACCAGTTTGACTTAGGCTATTTTTGGACGCGCACATCCCATTTTTAAAAGGCTTCTCAGCGCTTCAAATCTACGTTGCGTCAGTATATCGGACGGAACAGTTCAATTCGGTCTTGCTTTGTGCTATATTGTGGTACGTTTTGAAACAGATGCATATTCAATTTCTGAGACGGTCTTTCCCACTGAACTACATTCAAATAATTTTAACTCTGAGGACAGATTCTCCAAAGTCTCACAAGCGCATTTCAGTCTGAGAATTAAAACACCCTACATTACTTTTGAAAGAAATATTGCAATATCAACGTAATCACCTGATAGGAGGGCAAAGGTTAATAATATTATTGCATACCACCTAATGTATGAGTGATGACTACCTAATCACGAATCACTTGAGATTAAAAAGAAAGACTCATAACAACTATTTGATGATACCCATCAAATGAAAAGGCAGACATTTCAAGCAGGTGCAAAATTAATATCAGATGTCAAATTGACATGGGTTTATATATGTTACATAAATTACCATATGTATGGCCTCCTACGCATTCAACTTTAAGTAAATACACTTGGATATGGAGAACAAAAACCATTTACTTATGGTGGCTTTGGGGAAATAAGTGTACAAAGAAATATCAGATGCCACGTTATTTTCAGATACTGAAACCTGAGGAAATCTCATTGTCTCCTGTCCTTACCATCTTTCAAAATCCTCTGCTATATTTTGATACTTGATATATCATACCTGAAATGAGGTGAACTGAGATAACGGCATAAAATACGGGATAAATATAAGTGCACACCTATGCCGAGGAAGGAATCTAACTATAATAATGGCTGACGCTCTTATTACATTGACTAGATGGACTGTATTTTTTAAATGCAATATTTGATTGGACCTGTGCTCCAAGTAGGGGGCGGGGGTAGAGGAATCTGTTAGGCTCTACGATCTAATTAGTTCTCTTCTACGTGGTTTGAATGAAAACAGATTAAAATTTCATGATTCAAAAACATATAGGCCAGTTGAATTCCGTAAATGTTAGGACCCTGCCGCTTTTGATTCTAGAGGGAAAAGGGGAATGTTGGGGGGACTGTTAAAATATCTGGGATGGCTGATTACCTGAATAAAAGAGTCTACAAGCTATGTCCATCTTTGTGGGTCCGGGATGGAGCACAGTGCTTGGAACATAATGAGTATTCAATAAATGGCTGTCAATGAATGAATAAGATTAATGAAAAAAGATCTGTAAATAATAACACTGTTTTCCCAAATCCTCTTTTAATTACATAACTCAATGGCGAATGTTATATATATACCTCTCCATGCCCATCTCATCCTTAACATTTCTGTTGTTATTCTTGCTGGATTTTTCTCCCCTTAAGCCTCTTTCTCTTGCTGGATGACCTACCAGATCGTTGAAATAAACATGTTCTTATGTGGACCAACAATATGAAAACCAGTTTGCAAATCGATCCCAACTTAACCAAAGGGTCTCGTCAAATTAAGAGTTTGAATCTATTACTTCTGCTTTTTAGAACAGTACATTTCAAACGTATTGTTAATGAAACCGTAGGTAGAACTCAAAATACAAAACAATGACCACGCGGAGCTGGTATGCAGGGGGAGGCAGCCTCTAGTCCTACCCTGATGAAGTCAGGGCTCGAACTTCATCGTTTCTCTCCTAGCATCCCACAGCTCAGAACGCCTGGGGTTCCCCAAAGCAGAGTTTGAAAACTAGCGCTCTACGACTCCCTCTGGAAAGGGGAGAGAAGGAAAGCCCAGCGAGTTCTATCTCAGGGTGGGAATGTGAGGACGTGAATCTGGAGCTGGACAACATGGACTGACTTGAAAGAATGCATCACAAGGTAAAGTGAGCTTCCTAGAATAGCACAGCCCGTGCTGCCATTGGCGGCAGCTGCCTTAGCAGAAACACACAACCTGCTGTCTATATTCAGCGTGCATTGATGCAGCCCCTGTCAACACTTCCAAGTGTGGGAGGCGCTTTCTCCCCATGTGCTCTCGCACTCACACATCTGTATCTCTTTCCATAGATTCTCCACCCGAGAGACTGGGTTGACACTACTTGAGGAAACCACTCTGCGTGCTGGTCCAATCACAGGGTGTAATCCCAGGAGGAGGGGAGTGCTGGAGATCTCTGGTGCTGGAGATAGGCCATATAGGGCACAAATATTTGAGATTCTTTGAAAGTCATGTGCCCTGCTGTACTCCACTGTCACATCCGTTAACCATGAGCGAACGCTATAGCAAGATCGGGGCATTTCTACCGCAAAGCAAAATGGAGCACAGCACCAAGAGCACACTTAGTAAATGTCAAAGTCATCACGGCAAGTTATATGGAAGCACATAAGAACTAAGGCCACGCTATATTTCAGCAGAACTCTGAATGCTCACTTCCTTTCTCTTGCCCTGGGCCTAGCCTTCCAAGGCGCAGAACAAATGTTACCTCCTGCAGGAAGCCCTCTTCAACTATAGTCTTCAATAATCTCTCTCTTCTCAGGCTTTCATTTGCACTTACCCTTTCTACCATACCTCTTTTTAATTGCTTACTTTTGCTTCCTAAATTGTTCTAAGATGGTTTTTGGCCTGGGGCGTCCGAGAGGCTCAGTCAAACATCTGACCCTTGATTTTTGCTCAGGTCATGATCCCACAGTTCGTGAGATCAAGCGCCATGTTGGGCTCTGTGCTGACAGTGTGGAGCCTGCTTGGGATTCTCTCTCTCTCTCTCTCTCTCTCTCTCTCTCTCTCTTGCTCACTCTCTCTGCCCCTCCACCCCCTCCTCTCTCAAATAACTAAAACTGAAAAAAAAAAAGATGGTTTTCTGTCTCCTAAGCTGGACTGGAGGCTCTTTTAGAATAAACATTGTGTAATATATAGTAATAAACCACTTAGTTCAAGGTCAAACCATATAGGAGAGAGCTGTGAACAAACAATGGCATCAGCCCTGATTTATCCCTTTATTTCCATATTCATAAAGCTAACTGCACACCGAATGTGCTCTGATGTTTAGTGCACATCTCAAAATTGACATGATCATAGAAAAAACTCTAGATTTTCAACCCCACCACTAGTCCATCCCGACCCCCCCCCCCAATATTCTCCATCTCATTAAATGGCACCACCATGCATCCAGTTGTTCAACTCCCAAACCAAAATTCATCCTTCATTCTTTTTTCTCCTTCACCTCCCACATCCAATCCACTAGTAAATCTCATTATTTCTACCTAGAAAATAAAGGCCAAATCCAACACCTTTTATCTTCTCCACTATCACTTTGCAGTCTAGACCAAACCACCATCACCTTTTGTCTATACTGTACCAACATCCTCCTAACTGAGCTCTCTGCTTCTGCTTGTGGCTGCATTATAGTACATTCATTCTTATTCTCTTTGCCTGCCCCATTTCTCCACCTTTCCCCTCTCTCCCACAAACTCTGGGTAAACTGAAACTCGACTAGGAAATCCAAGTTGAACCAACAGCTTCCCCCTTGTTCCACTTTCTTGTTCTGGTCTCTAGAGCAGTGCTGAGCTCCTGACACCCATTTATCAAAGACAAGTAATTAAGTAATTATTTACTTAATTTAGGATTCTTCTTCTCAAATGAAAAGAGTGTTCCCTACAGGTTGGTCAGACCAAAGCAGTGCACTGCTTACCTTGATCTGGTCACCACACATGTTTTAATGAAGTTTGGATAAATATGTAGGTTTAAGAGCTGCTAAATAGGAAGCATTGGCCCCTATGAAGTTTATGGGTCAATCTAGATACCTCCTCCAGATATCAAAAGTACTGCAGCTAATGCAGATTTTTTTTCTTGCATTTTACATATGTGATTCTACTTTTAAAGCTCCGGGTAGATTTTTCTCTACTTGTTGAGTTTGGGCTGATCATTTCCGACTGTCAAAATATTTTTGAATCATTATTATCAGTCATGACTATCATCCTTTACAACTATTCTCTTGGGTTTTGAAAAGTTGTTCTCTCTGGCTTCAGTGAAGTCACTGATGAGAATGAATGAATGAATGAGTAAGTGCTGGACTGGGACATTTCATCTTGGAATACAATTGGAATAGGTTTGGAGCAGATTTGTGCTTCCCTTTTCTACTGTTAGATATGTCCATGGAATCATCACGAAATACATTTCTCATGTTCTGAATAACACCAATAGTCCAAAGACAAATCTGATTTTCTTAAAGTTTCTTTGCTCATAAAAGACAGAAAAACAGCTTTGGAGAAATGGAAGGACATTACTTGTTTGCTAATGGGATGACTCAACAGTATAAAGATGTTGCTTCATTTATTGGTTTAATTTATAAAGCTAATTTATAAATTTACCATAATCCTAACAAAAATATCAACAAGCTCTTTTAGAGAGCTAGACAAGTGGTCATGGAGCCTCATGTGAAAAAATGAACACAGTCATGGAAAAACACAAAGATAGAAAAAAACTATGAGTATATACTATCCCTACCAGACCATAAAACATATTATAAAGCCTCTGTAATTGAACAGACATGGCACTCGTGCATCAGTAGAGATCATTAAAAAAGAACAGTGAGTTCAAAAATAGACCCAAGTAAATATAGAACTTTAGTATATAATAAAAGTCATATCTTGTATAACTGCAGCAAAGACAGACTTTTTTGATAGATGGTGCTGGGACAAAGATTAGCCATTTGGAAAAAGATAAATTAGATCCACACCTCACACCATACATAAGAATAAATTTCAAATGGGTCAGGGATCTAATGCAAAGTGAAACCATACAAGCACTAGAAGAAAACATGGGTGAATTCCTCTGTAAGCCAGGTTTAGTAAGAAGTCTTTTAACTAGAACTCCAAAGGCAAATACAATAAAACAAACGATAGTTAAATCTCGCTACCTAACAATACTTTAAAAAACCTAATGGGGGCGCCTGGGTGGCTCAGTTGGTTAGCGTCCAACTTCAGCTCAGGTCATGGTCTCAAGGTCCGTGAGTTCGAGCCCCACATCGGGTTCTGTGCTGACAGCTCACAGCCTGGAGCCTGTTTCGGATTCTGTGTCTCCCTCTGTCTCTGCTCCTGCCCCAGTCACACCCTGTGTCTCTCTCAATAAATAATAAACACCAAAAAAAAAAAAAAAAAAATAGAAAAACCCTAATGAATGTCAATAAATACCATAAACAAAAAGAAAAGATAACTGACAAACCAAGAGAAATACTGCACCATGTGTGACAGATAAGTTACAGATAAGTTATCTTCACTACATAAATAATTCTTAAATTCTGAGGGGAAAAAAAACAAATCCCAGATACAAAAATGTACAAAAATGTGGGTAATTCACACACAAAACAGACATTAAAATGTCCTTCAAGCTTACAAAACACATTCACTCTCACTCAAGTGATATGCACGTTAGGATATGCAAGTTAAAACTACATTAAGAGTCCATTTCTTGGGTCATCTGAGTGGCTCAGTCAGTTAATTGCCTGACTTCAGCTCAAGTCACGATCTCACGGTTCATGAGTCCGAGCCCCGTGTTGGGCTCTCGGCGGTCAGTGCAGAGCACGCTTCGGATCCTTTCTCTCCCTCTCTCTCTGCCCCTACCCGGCTCTCGTGCTCTCTCTCTCTCAAAAATAAAACAAACATTAAAAAAAAGAATCCATTTCTCATGTACCATATTGGCCAAAATTAAAAAGTATAACACACTCCGTAGGTAAGGCTGAGGAGAAACAGGTGCAGACACGCTGCTGGTGCGACTGCAAACTGGTGGAACTCTCCCGAAGGGAATTTGGCAGTATTTAACCAAATTATATGTGTACTTACCTCTTGACTCAGCAATCCCACTCGGCAGAATTTATCCTAAACACGTATCTCCGACAATACGAAAACACATAAGCACAAGGTTACTTACTGCAGCACTGTGATTGTGAAAATATGGGACACAGTGGTATACCACAGAGTGCTGTTCTTGTAGTTTTCCGAGGGCTGAAATCATGTCAAAGTTAAATTTTTTTTTAAAAAAGGAATTTTTCCTCTAGAGAGACCTTCGTGAGTTTATCAGAGGAATCTTAAAAATAGAGCGTAAAGGCTTTGACATATAAGTGAGTGGGATATTCAACAAATCATTAATCACGCTGTCGTAGTCCTCTTTGGACTGGCAATAAATTGTAGAAGAAGCCAGTCAACCAGTCCATGCCACTTATCTTGAGAATTCCTACTGTGAGGAGTGTACCCCAGGAGGTCCTATATGACATTAGGGCACAAGCAAGCGACAGAGGTGGTCCGGATCATTCTTCCACGTCTCCCTACAACTGGTTATTGAGTATCTTGGAATCCTACTTCGTAGGACTTAGGTATATAGCCGGGGAGATAAAAACATGGCCACAGAAGCTGGGGTTTCATCCCTGTGTACGGGAGAGAGGACTGGCCCCAAGCCCTTAGTCCCTCATTTACTGCAGGTCAGCGTCATCAGCACGGGCCAGCTATAGAGTATGAACTTGCTTCACCTGAAATTCAGACAGTAACCTGAAGATGGGTGGCTCTTCATCCCTTTTAGAACGCAAAGGCCACCTATGAACCTCTTACGCTTCTGCAGACACGGGCAGGCTACATTTTCCAAAATTTTCCCACTTCTCTGGAGGGAGCATGTATACTTTCCTCATGAAAGAAATTCAGGGTATCAGGGGTGCTGTAGAGGCAAGATGTAGAGGAATGGCTGAAAAAGTGGGACAGGTAAAACTGCCTAGGTTTCTTCCCACTCAGAGACGTCATGGTTACACGGTTTGATCCCTCTGAACATTTTCTGATCCCTCTTGAAGAAGAAGTAATTACATGCGCTGCCTTTGTTCTTCCTCCAGTTCTGTACGTAGGCCACTAGATTGAAGGTCAAGATGTCCGTGTTCGTCTACACCAAGGGTTGGCAAACTTTTGCCACGAAGAATCAAAGAGCAAATATTTGCGGCTTTGTGGGCCACACGGTCCCCGTTGCAATGACTCAATTCTGGTACGGTAGCGCAAAAGGAGCCATCGGCAACATGAAAGTAAATGGGTGTGCTGTGTGCCAGTAAAATTTTATTTAGAAAGAAAGACGGTGGGCGGGATGTGGCCTGAGGGCCATAATTTGTTGATCCCTCATCTATGACATTCAAGACAGAGGGCGTGTCCTGACATCCTCAGTTCTAGCCCCTTGCCTGCAGTCCTCAAGGGTACTCAATAACTACTTGTTCAATGACTATGTAGGTGACCACAGGTCAGATGGTGTGGTTATGCCTGAAAAGTTCAACGGATTTCATTTCTCAGGGTGTGAAGTATAGAAATAACCTCAGGCAGAATGGTCACCCAATCATCAATATAACATCTGAACAGCTCCTACAACATTCCCATCAAGGGGCTGTCCATTTTTGCTTGCATATGGGAATTCTTCATCTCTTAAGGCACCCGATTCATTTGAGGAAGGCTGTGCCCTTTTGAAAGAATTTCTTAATACTGAGCCCAAAACGGTCTCCTTTCATTGGTCCTGGCACCTCCTTATCACACTCCTGAAATCATAAACTAAGGGCCAGAAAGGACCTTAGATTTCACCTGGCTCAGATTCTTCATTTTCCAGGTAAGAAATTATGGCTCAAAGAGATCCAGAGAGTTGCCCACAGTAGCCCCGACTGTCAGCAGCAAAACTCTTAAGTAGGTAATTTGATGTGTGCTGGCATCCCTCACTGGGTTCCCTGCAGATTTGGTAAAAATAAATCATCTTTCATTTACTTCTGGAGTACTGTTTTCTTTTCTCCTCTTCTTTCCGCAGAAAGACTTTTCTTAAAATGAATCTTAAAATAAAAAGAAATGGGTGTAATGGGTGTAGGCTTATTTATATCCAGCCGTGAATGTGAATTGGGATGTAGATTATGGCAAGCACTGGGCTAGGAGTCAGGCTAGGAGTTGGCTAGGAGTCAACAAAAACATATTGTGTTTATCACTAGGCTAACTTAGCTGAGGTAGTGTGAGCAAGTTGTTCAACCTCTGAGGGTTACATTAGGTGATTTCTCTGGCCCTTCCTAGTTCTAGGATTCAGTCCTTCAAATGAAAAAAGTACAGTATTCCAAAGCACAGAAGGGGCACTGCCCCGCCCCCGCCAAAGCCTAATTTCTTTCATCTCAGAAAACATTATAGCTTCCGTAGTGGTCAAGATCATGGGCTCCTGAGACTTGGGTTCGAATCCCAGGTCTGCCACTTGCTTGTTTCATGAGCTGGGTGCAGAGCATTTGGTCTTCTGGGGGTTCAGTATCCTTATCTGCAAACTGGAGATAATGGCACCTACCTCACAGGGTTATTGTTAGGACAAGAGAGGAGTTATAGAAACAAGATATATTAATGGCATACCGTAGTGTTCAAGAAGTGGAATCTGTCACTAACCCAAGATTTCTGAGAAAAACCGTGAGGTACAGACGTAAACTCTAAGGCTTGGTGTGTATGTGGGTGTGGATAATGAATGCCTCTAGCCACTATTAGGTAGAACATCCTGCTAGAAACGAAACTTCCCACTGACAGCCCCTCCATCTCTTGCCCTCGTGTCATAAAGCCTCCAGATCTTTCTACATGATCTGTAGCCTCGCATCCTTCAAGTTCCTCGTTCGTAAAGATAAGGCTCAATGGTGAGAGCCATCTCCAACATCTGCTTTCAGAATTCTAGATTTTAAATGCAACATTTGAAGTCATGGCCAAGTGGTCTTTTGGTGCGAGTACCCAATTATGATAGGATTATTGGTGGCCAATAATTTCTCCCCCCAAACGGGCAACTTTTAATAACGGAGGCTGACTCTGAGCTTGTTTTTCCATTCTCCGTGGAAGAAAAATAGCTTTTTACTTGAGGAAAATCTGTTATGTTAATAATACTCATTTTGCAAAACTGCCGATTGTATTCCACACACACTACAAGCAATAACTCGAAGGTGGGATATTGTCATTTGCACTAAAGAATCAGAAAAGAACACTAACTAGTTAGGTCAACTGTCTTTTCCAAAGTAACCAATTAGGCCAAAGATCAAGTCAAGACTTGAATCCACAGCTTCTGCCACGTCTGTGTGTTGGAGGCACTCAAATTCTCAGGAGCTGATCAATTTGTGTCTGTGGGAAACAAGTGAAATCACGTAGAAATCACAGGACAAATGGCAGGTGGTACATAACATTAAAAAAAAAGAATGAAGGTGGTAAATCAAAACTTGTTTCATTCAGGCCAACAGTGACAAAGTGGCAATAAGGTAGGCATCCTAAAGAATTCTAAAGAGGAAGCAAAAAGGGTTCTAGTCTCTAAAATCTTTGCGATTACAGACAAAAACATCAACTTTCATTCAACTCATCAATGCAACTTCATCGAGTTCATCTACTATCCAATTCCACTAACATTTATCGAGAACCTGTCATGTGCCTGGTACTCTAGGACTGAGGGAGGCAAACACTTCCCATCAATGGCCAAGTATGAAGAGTTTTTGCCTTTGTGGGTCATTTGGTCTCTGGTGTGACTATTCAGTTCTGCCACAGAGCATAAGCACAGCAATAGACACTATGTAAATGAAAGAGCATATTTAGTAAGGCACATGATTGAGCCTACAGTCTATAGTTTGTGGCCTCTGTTCTGAGCTCTGAGACTATTTCAGGAGCCAGATGAACTACGTCGGAAGATAATGCAATGGGCAAAGCATTTCATTTGAGATATGAATAGGGACATTACTGTTAGCCGGCAGAGGGCTAGTGGAAGGCTTCTTATAGCGAATGACATTTGATCTGGGTCCTGGATAAACAGTAGGATTTGGGAGAACCTAGTGCAAGTCAATTTGTAGACAGTTATTTGTGCATGATGCTCTTAGAGAACAGGGAATAGTCCAGTGTATTTGAAGCACGGGGAAACGAGCAGAAGAGGCTGGAGAAGTTGACAGGGACCAGGTCAGAGAGGGCCTCCCAGGCCATATTGAGGAAATTGGGCGTTATCCTGATGCCAACAGTGGGCACTGGAGAACTCTTAAGCAGTGAAAGTGATGTGATCAGATATATCTTTTACCAAAATCCTTCTGGAACCAGTGAGGATGATGGGCTCAGGTGAGATGGGAGAAGTGGAAAGACAAAGAGGTCAGATTGGAGAATGACAAGAGGAAATGCATTCTGGAGATAATTTAGACCTGCGTGGTCCAATATGGTAGCCACGAGCACTTGAAATGAGGTAACACAACCAAGGAACTGAATATTTAGTTTAAAATTTAAATTAATTAACATTTAAATTAAAAAAAAAAACCAGTACTCAATCCAGCTATTGCAAATATTCAAGTATGTTTGGAACAACTTGGGTAACATGGATCTACTCTTTCAACAGTAAATTTGATGAAGTCCAAATACAGGCTAAATATTTCCAATGAATATTTGGTATCTGCAGTGAGATGTGCTGTAAGTATAAAATATACAGATTTTAAGGACTTAGTATTTACAAAGTATACTTACTAAACTTTTCTGTAATAGTTAAGTGTGAAATGAAAATGTTCGTAATATTTTGGACTAAATAAAATATACTATTAAATTTAAGTGCGCCTAAAAGAAAATTAAGTTTCTTTTCGCTTTTTCAATGTGGCTGCTAGAAAATATAAAATTACACATATGGCTCATGTTATGTTGCTGTTGTATAGCACAAATTTAAAGGGAGGATTTCTATGATTTACTGACTACATGGAACTGAGTGGGGGTATCAATGGCGACCAGATTGAATGATATGAGGAAGAATATGAAAGAAAGATGATTTTAATGCTTTCTAAAAGAAAAAACAATCAAATGATCTTCTCATAGTCTACATGCTTAGCCAAGTTTCTTCAATCTGGGCAGGAGGACCAAGGTTCATATACTCTGCACCCCTATACCCAGCACCTAGTATAGGCCTTCATATATGAGGGGTGCATGATATCATTGGCTATTATTGATGGTAAAGATCACATGATCATGAATATACATGGAACCTCAAAGTCAGATCAAGTCAAGAAATGTGATAGTTCTCTGTCTTGGAGTCTGTGCTTGGTGAGAAACACTCTAAAGCAAACAGAAAGCTTCCTTTATATCTCTCTGCATAGATAAAGACAGATGTAACCACCATAATCTTATTAGAGTCAAAATAATTCCATACCTTCACTTTGTTACACATAGCAATGCCAAGGTTTGTCAGTAACCTTCCAGGACCAGAGTTACAGGTAGTGGGATGGGAAATTTACAAGACTTCACAAAGGCAGTCAAGGTCCTGATGGAAACAAGTTACTAAAAGCTACCTGGGTTTACTGAAAAAAGAAGGATCATCTTGTATGGGCAGTGTTCTAGAAGGAAACAGATAGTATATTCCAGGGAGTAACTGAAGAGTGTCTAATAAAGGGACCATTTTCAGAAACAAGGCCAGCATTCAGAAGACCTTTATGAAATAGCGACGTTCCCAGGGACGAAAAGAGTAGAAAGACATTATCTCACTAAAACATGAGAGGACACGCGAAGAATTATTATTGGAAGCCAGAGAGAATTGTAGCCTTGGAAGAAGGGCCACCTGAAAAAAACTGTGGCCAAAGACAGAGGAATCCCAACCTTTCTCTCCTTCTATCCTCCTATCTCTTGTCAGTGATCCCCAGTGACCTGTCCTTTTTTTTTTTTTTTTTTTTTGAGAGAGAGAGAGAGAGAGCAAGAGAGAGTGTGAAAAAGCAAGAGCGAGCAGGAGAGGGGCAAAGAGAGGGAGAGAGAGAATCCCAAGCAGGCTCCACACTGTCAGTGCAGAGCCAGACGTGGGGCACGATCCCACAAACCATGAGATTATGACCTGAGCCAAGGTCAAGAATCAGACACTCAACCAACTGAGCCACCCAGGCACCCTGAGAGAGAGAATCTTAAGCAGGCTCCACACTCAGCCCAGAGCCTGATGCAAGGCTCAATCTCACCATCATGAGATCATGAGCTGAAGCCAATGGTCTGTTCTAACCGAACCATCTTGAAGCCCGAGGGCAAAAGTTTCTGGATGATTCACTTAGCCCACACCCTGTGGTCAGAATAGGTATAAAAAAATGTAGAGAATGGATATAGAGGGGCAAATGGGGAACATTTGCCTTCCAAATTCATTCTTCGGACCAGGTATATAATCTGTAAATCTACAGCAGAAATTAAAACATAGGCATAACCTATGTCCAGATCATGAACCTAATGAAAAGAGGAATCAATTAATAAGGATAAAAATAAGAACATACAGTTCCTTCTACCAGATAAACACTACAGAAATATCTGGAAGCTGAATGAGATTGACTTCCATTATTCTTTGGAGAAAACCTGCCTTGCCCATCATTTCTTTCTCTTTTCCTTTCTAAAATAGAGAATTCTTTCCATGTTCTGGCACGGAGGCTTCAAAATGGACAAAGTATGTTAAATTGGTGGTTCTCAACTGGGGGTGTTTTTGCCACCCCACCCCACCCCTGTGCACATATGGTATTCTAGAGACTTTTTTGGTTGTCACAACTCAAGGGCAGGGGTGATGTGCTGCTGGTATGTCAAGGGTAGGAGGCCAGGGACGCTGCTCAACATCCTATGATGAAAAGGACAATCAACCAGAACAAAGCTATCTGGCCCAATCTGTCCATAATGTTGAGAAACTATGTTTTAAAAGCAAGTATTATAGTTGATTTAAGAAGATGAGAATGTGGGGCGCCTGGGTGGCTCAGTTGGCTAAGCATCTGATTCTTGATTTCAGTTCAGGTCTTGATCTCAAGGTTTATGAGTTCGAGCCCCATGGCTGGCTCTGTGCTGACAGTGTGGAGCCTGCTTAGGATTCTCTCTCTCTCTCTCTCTCTCTCTCTCTCTCTCTCTCTCTCTCCCTCTCTTTCTGCCCCTCCCATGCTCTCTCTCTCTCTCAAAATAAATAAACTTAAGAAATAAAATAATAAGAAAGAGAGAATGTGAAAAAAAGAAGGTAAAAAAAATTCAGATTCAGTACGCCAAACCAAAGAACTTCAAAAAAAAACCCTGATAATTTAACTTTCTAACAGAAAATACATTTATTGGGGCACCTGGATGGTTCAGTCAGTTAAGAGTCCGACTCTTGATTTTGGTTCACCTCATGATCACAGGTCATGGGATCAAGACCCCATGTCAGGCTCCACATTGAGTGTGGAGCCTATTTAAGATTCTTTCTCCCTCTCTCTCCCTCTGCCCCTCCCCTGCTTTCTCTCTCTCTCTCTCTCTCTCTCTCAAAAAAAAAAAAAAAAAAAAGAGAGAATAAAAGAGGACATTTGAAGACATTGACTTTTTAGATCATTTCTAAAACTGAGGTTGCCAACAAGTGAAGAACTAAGTAGAAAATCCACTTTTGGAGGAAAGGGTTTGATCTCCCTGCAGGAAAAACAAAGTGATAAGGTTTGTAGGGTATCTGTAGCCAGTTACGAAAATGCAAAGAAGCTGTTAGCTGTGGCAAAGTTGCCAACCTCAAAATTAAGCAACAATCCAGCCCCTTGGCTATGGGAGCCCTGTATGCTCCCTTCCTCCTCCATCAATTTCTTGCCTACCAGCATCATACCTCCGAATCTGCCAATAAGACTGAGGCCGAACCAATCGGATTCTCTTCTTGCCTGCAACTCTTCGTTAAATGCTGAAGCCGTGCTTTGCATCTTGGATGAAAGAGTAAGTTGATGATAATTACCACCTCCAAGTTTGCTAAGTGGCCTCATACACATTGAACAGGGAAGATGGCAGAATTGTCTTTCACATTGATGAGAAATCACTAAAATCATTCATGCTCTCACAGAGAGACAAGAGAAAAGTGGCTGAGAAGGGATTCTGCTTATTGGAATCAATTATATTTAAGAGGCTACCTCCCCCTTATCATCAAGAAGCTAAAAGGTTCGATTTCTTAGCATCAACTGGAGTAGAAAGGAGGGAACTGAACACTGTATTAACTTCCCATCTTCAGAATGTCTAAGAAAGGAACATTGCTATTTAATGGCTTTAAAAGTAAAGGAAGAATTTCCAATCATGTGGTAAAAAATCTGGTGAAAGCGAACACAGGGTTTCTCACCTGGTGGGACAGTATCGTGAGGCCCCGTCAGTGGTTCATTACCACGATTGCTAGGCTTTTATTGAGTGCCCAGTCATTGGAGAGGCCAAGGGTAACTCATCTGAGTCCTCCAGGAATTCGCAGTGTAGCAGATAGAAAAGCAAGTCAACAGTGGTCATCCAATGTGGGAACGGTACATATAAAGGCTGTGGGATCACGGATTCTGCCCTGAGGAGTGTGGCGGTGAGAAAAATATCAGTGATCAAGGTGTACCATTCTAGGTCTTGTAAAGAAGGGAGAAAGATTGGGAAAGCAGAGGAACCAGCATGAACGTAAGTAGTAAGTCACGCAACTCCACAGCATGACTGGGGAAGGGTAAGTGGCCCAGTATGCCTGCAACAAGGGTCTCTTGGAGAGGAAATGAAACTGGGAGACTTGGGATTCGGCTATAATGTATTGAACACTGTGAAAAGGACTGGACAGGCCATGACAAGGTCCAAACTTGTATGTGGACAGGTAGAGGGTGCCTTGCAAATATTGCAGCTCAATTCCCCCGTATAATTATTCCTACAACTACCAGAAGTACTACAAATAATACCATGACCACAGCTGTCATCGTTTTTGAATATTTACTGGGTTCTAGTTTCTATATTTGAGGATCCACATTTATTCAGTGATAAGCATTATTTCACTTGATCCTCAAAAGAGACCTATCATGTCTATATCATCATACTCATTGAAGAGACCAGAACATTTCACCAATGGATTATTTTTATACAGGGGACAGGACATGGGAGTGAACCTATAACTCATTTTCCTCTATTCTCTTCCCCACAAATTAGCACCAAAGGGTGTCCAGTCTCCAGAACTCCTTTAGCTGAGCATATTTAAATGTTTGTTTGTTTGTTTATTGATTTATTGATTTTGAGGGGGGGGACACATGCAAGTGGGGGAGGGGCAGAGAGAGAGGGAAAGAGAGAATGCCAAGCAGACTCCACACTGTCAGTGCAGAGCCCGATGTGGGACTCGAACCCACACACTGTGAGATCACGACCTGAGTGGAAAGCAAGAGTCGGACGCTTAACCGACTGAGCCACCTGGGTGCCCCACCTGAGCATATTTGCATTCCAAAAGACAGCATAGCCAGCGGGAAGGAAAATGCTAGAATTTTAAGGGAGAGAGGACTGATTGAGAACAAGGCCACTGAAGTGTCTGGAAGAATAGTCTGTGCGTGTACAGGAAGATGATCTCGGAGCAGGAAGAGAGACATCTCCGGTGTCAAGGGAAATGGGCCAGAGGGTGATGGCAAGCGCGAGCAGTCTGAAGGTGCAGAAGAGGGGAGCTATGCGGGCTCACCTGGACCTTTTTCTGCAACACTGAGAGTATATCCACCGAAAAGGTGTGATGGTTAATTTTATATGGCAACTTGACTGGGCTGAGGGATTCCCAGATAGCTGGGAAAACATTATTTCTGAGTGTGTCTGGGAGGGTGTTTCCAGAAGAGCGGAGTATTTGAAATCAGTGGACTGTGCAAAGGAGATCACCCTCCACAATGGCAGCGGGCATCATCCAATCCCTTGAGGGCCTGAATAGAGCAAAAACATGGAGGAAGAGGGAATGGGTTCTCTGCACAGGCTGGGACGTCTGCCTTCTGCCTTCCTACGTTGGTGCTTCTGGTTCTCCGGTCTGATGGCTCTGACCCAGGATTTACACGACTGACATACCCCGCATACTGATTTTCAGACCTTTGGACTCAGACCGGAACGTCTCCCATTGGCTCCTCTGGTTCTTACACCTTTGGACTTGGAACGAACCACACCATTGGCCGTCCTGACTCTCCAGCTTGTAGACGGTCAACTGTGGGGCTTCCTGCCCTCCATAACCCCACGAGCCAATGCTTATCGGCGAACTCTCTCTTTCTCCCTCCCTTCCTATATATACCCTATTAGCTCTGTTTCTCTGGAGAATCCTGAGTAATATGGTGGGCTTCAGACAGGGCAGAGGCTTGAGCCAAGCAGCAGGGGTTTAGGGCATCTGCTGTGGGAGAAGAAATGGGGTGACGAGAGGATACACAACTGACCCGACGACTTCGGTGGCAAGGCTCTGTTTCCTGGGCGCCTTTTGTTTACCCACTTTCCAGCATAAAGGATCAAAAGTTTTTGTACAAACCGACCTTACAGACGTCAAAGGTTAAGGGATACGTGAGAGCGTATAATAATAACTTCTTATTCTTAGTGTTAAAAAAACAAACAAAACGCATCTTAAAGCAAGCTGTGTCAAGACCCTGGCCATAAATACAGGTCACGTTTCACAGAATGCTGCCTCTATTCTAACTGTACTCAAAGAGCCCATACTATGATAACATTCGGTCTTTAAAGAGAAGGAATCGGGAGGGGTTAGGACTTTCTATGTGAAAAACCCTCTAAACTCACACCCCTTCCTTCACTCACCCTCTGGCTTCACGATCCCTAAAGAAAAGGAACGCTGTCTTTCTGCTTCAGTGAGCAGGCTGTTCCATCTTTGCTGCAAAGGAATTATACGCCCTACTTGATTTGTGCTTAAGAACGGTATTCGTGCTCAAACAGTTTCTCTTTTGGGCATTTCCTCCACCGCACAGGTAGCTCCCAACCCACGTCTTGTGCAGACAGGAGCCCAGCCCACAGAGTTTGAGTAAAGCGTTCCTTTAAAGTAAAGTGTTCCTTTAAGTGTTACGCTCCAATCTCCATTTTCTTATCTCAACATTGGGGGCAAATAATAAGCTCAACCTCACAATATCGTTGGGGGGGATTACAAAAGATAATGCATGTACAGCCTTCTCATGGTACCTGGCACACGGTGGCACTCCGTGATGTGAAGCTCAGTGACAGCAACCCAGTGCTTCCTCTTGCCTTTGTTTCAGAAGGAAGACTAACTCGTCCTTTACCTTTCCATGCCCTCATGATAAGCACACAAGCCCTTTCAAAGTGGACTGCTAGGATTAAGAACGTGACCTCTGGGGGCACCTGGGTGGCTCTGTCGGTTAAGCGGCCAACTTCAGCTCAGGTCATCATCTCACGGTTCATGGGTTCGAGCCCCCCGTCGGGCTGTGCTGACAGCTCGGAGCCTGGAGCCTGCTTCGGATTCTGTGTCTCCCTCTCTCTCTGACCCTCCCCCGCTTGCGCTGTCTCTCTCTCTCTCTCTCCCTCTCAAAAATAAATAACATTAAAAAAAAAAAACAACCTTGACCTCTGGACTCTATGGGTCAAGTTTGAGTCCCTGATCTGCTACTTACAAGCTACCTTTCTAAGCTCCAGTTTTCCCACCTGTAAATGAAGTCACATATGGAAAGCATGGTGACTGGCATATAGCTACACTAAAAACGTAGGCAATCGATATTCTGTTGGGTAGGCTCACTCCTAGCTCCTGAAGTAAAGGCGACGTTTTCCAGAGGCAGTCTGACAAAAATGAGTTCTAGGTTTCCCAATAGTGTCCAAAAGCCCCGTGCTATACTTGGTTCCATGCTGGCAGGCCAATCTCACATCAGGATGGTTAATTGTTTAGCTTCTTAGACAGGCAGTTTCTAACTCCTCAGGGAATGAAGACAGAATGTGGCCGTGCTGGACCAACCTGTGAGGGATTCTAGAAAACACGACCCCCAACGGTGGTTCTCGCGGTGCGGGTGAGGGCATTGACGGAAACGTACCTAATAGAAAGTTGTGCCTGACTGAAAAGCAATTCATCCTCCCAGTCTCTGTCAGTTAGTTCGGCTTTCTGATTTATAAAGATCCTTTCCAGAAGATCATGATATCTGTCCTTTCTTAAATATTTGGCTGTGCTATTTCCCCCAGGATCTCGGTATTATAACTCTTCAGAGTTTCAGGATGATTCACCCGATGCATTAGGTGCTCTTGGGAATGAGTTTGCTATTTCTGACAATCTCTTCCCTCTTTTAGGCTGAATGAGTATCATTAGACAACGTATGTCTATAATGTACTAACTCATTTCCCTACAAGACATTTACAGTGTTCAAACAAAATCTAGCCAAAACCAAACCGAAGAATGGTGCCTTTTCACAGAACACAAAACCTAAGAACACAGGTCTACAGCACAGATTTCTCAAGCGGTAAAAGGAGAGGCCTGAATGATAATATTTCACAAAATATTCTAGTCACGAAAGCCTCTTCAGGAGATGCCAACTATGCAGAAACAAACAAACAAAAATATATCAGATCCAAAGAATGCTGCTAAGGGAAGGAATCAAACCACATAGCCCAAGGCAGCTATCCCCTTCTTTATCTAATAAAATGGTTTGATCTTGGAAAGTTGTGTATAATTCAATGCTTATTTAAATATATTTTGCCAGGGCCCTACAAATCAATCTTGCAACGGATCCATTAGCAAAATGAATCATTCTTCCCATTTACCTCTTCTATAAATTCAAATGCTCAAACAGTAATACTTAAAGCGGGATTTACTTATGACCCAGGAGACCCTAGCTCAATAGCTATATACCACGAGCAACTTTTATTCCAAGATGGCCATTAGGGCTCTAAACTGGTGCACGGGTATATTAATGCATAGCAAACTGAAAGACAAGCCATAAGCTTGTGACACGTGGAATCACAGCATGGGGGTGTATAAGTGATGGATAGCCTCCTCTACGTGAGATCATACTTCCCGTTTTAATTGGCTACACTTTAAAACTCAGCGGATCTCAGAGGAAGTTGCCAGCTATCAGAGCACATCGTGACGTTAGAAGAACGTGTGTACAAGCTAGAAAGCGGCATTGAATACCAACCACCTGGACGCTTCCAATGAACGGACTGACATGTTCTATGGTCCCGGCTGGTTCTACGGTCCTGACATGTTCTATGGTGGCCTGGCTGCAGTGATTACAACTTCATAGCACCTGGCACTGAAGGACTCCCCTGAAGTGGAAAGACAGTGAAAGAATGGTAAGGGTTGTTGATACAAAAGCGAAGACAGCAAGAACAGAAGAGCCTTCCTTGCGATGAGGTACTTTGTGATGGCAAAAGCCAATTTCATACGCATAAACTAAGGACGATACAGGACCCCTCAGAGTCTTTAATATTCTTTTACTTTTCAGAGTCTTCAATATTCTAATGTGCAGTGCAACTCCCTGGGGCAGGGATCTGGCAAGTAGCTGTTCCTCAGTTTTACTCTTGGGACCTTTCCTAGGGGAGCATTTCATGTGGGTAACACATCTGCCGTGCTAAAGACAATTTTAATAACAGCAAGCAGCATTTATTAAGTGCAAGAACGGAATATGCGAAACTCAGGAACCAGTCTAGAAGCACAGTGCACGATGGTTTCCATGTCATAGTTCAGGACAGCGGCTACAAGCTGATGAGGGCTCTGAAGGTCCATTTGTGCATGGCAATGGCTGGATTGGCTCAAGGATGGCCTGATGAGCTAAACGACCCAGAGCTGAAACTTCAAGAGCTTTAACAATGATGATAATAAAACAGTTCACCTTTATTGGTCACTTGCTATGTTTCAGGCACCGTGGTCAATCAATCCTCAAGACAGCCCCATAATTTCAATCCTATCACTGTCTCTATTTCCCCCTCATGTGTCCCAATCACCCAACGACTGTCAGAGGTCAGGCTGAAACCCAGGTTTGCAGGACAATGAGTTCTGTGTTCCTCGCATTCCACCACAGCTGTCTCTCGTGAACGCATCGGTGAAGACAAATTCAGAAGGACCTGTAGGATGCCACGTACAGTGGTTTATGCTGTAGTTAATTGTACCCAGCAGAAAGAACTAGGAGAAAATGATATATATGAATGGATTCTCACGGCAGAGAATTAAAAACACAGAAAAATTACAATCGGCAACCCAAATGTTTTTAACCCGAAGTAACCTGCAAGCAAATTCTATGTGGAGGCTAATTGCCTTGATGAAGTAATCAATCTATTGTTCACTCTGCATTTTAAATTTTCCATTAAGGTAAAACAGCACTCAAGAGACAGACGTTATCGTACAACACATTCTGTGATAGCCTCTTGCCAGAGGACACACATGCCCTTAATAGCGATGTGTAACACACAGTATTTTCCAATTCTTTTGTGCGTCAAGAGGCGACAGAAGGTTCTATTTGCTTGATATGCCATGCGGCCTCGTTTCTAAAATAGCAGGGCTGCAGTCTTCGATGGAGAAGCTTGTATTGGGCACCTACTGTGCGCCAGGATGAAGGCACAGGGCCTGCCCTCTTTGGGAAGACAAAACCCTTGAATCTTAGGCAGGTGGCCATAAGATCTAATATGGAGGGAAGCTGATAAGGAGAGACTGATTCCAAGAAGGTCGCAGGGTGGGAGTGTTTGGAATAGATCTGGGAAGGCAAAAGCTGAGGTTGGGTTTAAGAATTTTGAACATGACCCACTTCGAACTTACAGGGATGAGCTGGGTCGTCCATAGTAAAAGAAAGACGAAAGACCATAAGTTAAAAAAAAAAAAAAAAAAGTCCAGAAATGAAGATACTCAAATCAGATCTGCTATTTACGGACAAACAGATTTGAATGCATATTTATGCAGCTACTATCTTTATAGCTCATAAGGAGATCTGCCAGAGTAGTGGTAAAGCTATTATTCTCGAGTAAATTATCTTGTATATAGAAACTACACATTTAAATTCAGTCACATCTTAATAGTTCAAGCCACCAACCTAGGTGATATCCCAGATGGAGGAGCTGATATATCAAGAGATCAGTTTAGATCGCTTATAGTTCAAAATTCAAATCCAATTGTATTTTTAAGCACCTAGTAGTTTCCCTGGTTCCGCCTAACCTAAACTTTCTGAGTTACCCGAAGTATGAAATCGGGATAAAATACCTACATTCACGGATTGATATAGAGATTAGAGAAACTTGACATGGTATTTGGCCTGCATGGGCCTTCAAATAAATGGTGGCTACGGTTATTTCTGCTCCTGGGCCAACACAAGGTGCTGGGGACAGGGGTGAGGAGAGATGAGATAGAGAGCCTGCCTTGAGGTGATACTCTGCAAGGTTCTCTCATTTCCAATCAAACTGGCATATCACTCTTATTTTATTTTATCTTATTTTATTTTCCAGAGAGAGAAAACATGCAAACAAGAAAGAGGGCAATGAGCAGAGAGACAGAGAGAGAGAGAGAGAGAGAGAGAGAGAGAGAGAATCCTAAGTAGGCTCCACACTCAGTGTGGAACCCAACACAGCGCTTGGTCCCATGACCTTGGGATCATGACTTGAGCTCAAATCAAGAGTCGGACCCGCAAATGACTGAGCCACTCAGGCATCCTTCACTCTGTTTTTCTAACCATTCCCTAAACTTCTCTGTCCCCTAAACCACCAGCATCTGGAGCAGTTGTAGGAATATCAGAACAGGTGTGGTGCTCACAGAAGAGGGGTGGTGGTTCTGTGGATGATAGGCTGTCGTCTACAAGAAAACTGGGTCATTTGGAAAACTCGAAAATTTAGTTAGATGATTAAATGTCCCACCTTTGTCCCTAATGCTCACCCACAATTAGTTTACACACTGGGAGGCTATAGATTGCTATTTAACTTCTAGCAGCAACAGGCAAATGTGGGAGTAGATGAATGCTACATTTCCATGTGCCCAAGTCCCCCTGCCTCCACGTGCTTCTACTTCCCCACAGGGGAACTATAATGAAACAATGGGTTTTGAAACGAAAAAAAAAAGGAAAGATAAATGAAAGCATATCTGGCTACTTTCAGAACAGAGCCTCTCTTCTACCTCCTACACACTCTCACCATGTTTCTGGAAAAGAAGGAAGGAGAGCATAAACGCCAGGACAGCCCCAAGAGGAGGGACGGTAAGCTGAGGACTGATGTGAAGTCTGATATGTGTGATTTTGAGCCAGGAAACAGAGGAGTGAAGTCTGGTGGCCAGCGTATTGTGCTTGTCTACAAACCAACCTACTAACCAACTAACTAACCAGTCAACCATTCTCTCTCACTCCCAGCTTCTGACTGTCTGTGGTGAAGGGGTCGTCCTTGGTCCAAACCACTTCTCCACAAAGGGTACAAACAGGAGGTTCTTCACATTAGGGTCCTAACAGCAATTAGGACCCTGAGGTCCAGTTTGGAGGAAGGAAAGGGAGGTATTAAAGGGTCACCAAAGGTAAAGCAAGCTTACCTTCTAACCCTCCTCAGGTGGGTCCTGAAAGCCTCCCTTGAGGAGAAAGCAGAATGTACCTGAGGCAAGACTCTTGGGTTTGAACCTCAACTCCCCCATTTTCTAATGGTGTGATATTGGGTAAGTTAGTTAGCTAATTTGATCATATGAATTAATTTTTTTTTTTTGAGAGAGAGAGAGACGGAGCACATGCATGCACACCCAAGCAAGCAGGGGAGGGCCAGAGGGAGAAGGAGAGAGAGAATCTCAAGCAGGCTCCATGCCCAGTGAGAGCCCAATGTAGGGTTCAATCTCATAACTGTGAGATCATGACCTGAGCTTGAAATCAAGAGTTGGATGCCTAACCAACTGAGCCACCCAGGGGCCCCTGAATTAATTTTTGAAATGAAGACAATCAAGGGGCCCCTGGGTGGCTCAGTCAGTTGAGCGTCCGACTTCGGCCCAGGTCATGATCTCACGGTTCATGAGTTCGAGCCCCGCGTCGGGCTCTGTGCTGACCACTCGGAGCCTGGAGCCTGCTTCGGATTCTGTGTCTCCCTCTCTCTCTTTCTCTTTCCCTCCCCTGCTCGCACTCCATCTCTCTCTCTCTCTCTCTCTCTCTCAAAAATAATAAACATTAAAAAAATTTGAAATGAAGACAGTCAGGGATTCAGAAAATGTTACTCTTCCCCATCCCCACCCCAGTTCATGCCTAGGCTTTACTCTTCTCAAAGCTAGCCCAGAAGCAAGATTAGCAGTTTCAGCAAGGATCTGGAAAAGGAGAAGCCCATGGCCGTCACCATATGGAGCACAAAGCACTCTAGCTCTGAATCACTGAACTGCCCACCCGAAGGCAGCAACTTCCGTTCTGACTATGTGCAGTTCTGTTAGGAAGCCTGGCAACATATTGATTCTTATTGTATATATCTGAGAAATTTAAAACAAAAAGAGAGTTCGGTATTCAATCCATTTTTGTTTTCATTTGACAGAAAGACATATGGAGACCCAAGGAAAGAATGGATCTTGTCCAGAGTTACATAACCCACCAGGGGCACTTTAGTATGATAAGGGAATAAAAGCAAGGCTAAAAAACAGGAAGCAGATAAACCACAAATGCTTTTGGAAAAAAATATTAAATTAGCTGAGAGGTGAATTTAATTCTGATTTCTGATTGTCCTTTAGAATATTAATTTTTCTGAACGCTGATACGTTTAGTTTCTCTATATCCCTTAAAACATGAAGTAACACTTCACAAAATTCCTTTTTTCCTGATCTTGTGTTTGTGGCTATAAAGGGAACCAAGAGGATAAAGGGAAAAGTTGATGGGTACATTTTTAGGGTTGTTTTAAGGACCTGGACGGAAGCAAATAGCCCAGTGTAGCCAATGTCAGTTGAGTCTTAATGGTTAGATTTGATGTTCAAAACTTTTGAATTTTCAACTGGATATGCAAACCTGTGAAAAAATATTGAGGAATACTGTCACCTCTGCTCATCATCGGCTCTGCTGAAGTGGACTGGACAGGACCACAGAGAGTATCCTGAAAGGACCACAACACAAAGAACTTACTTAAGTTGAGCGTGGGTCCTTTACACAAATTGATTTACATTACTTTTCACATGTGAGAGTTCTGACTCTAGGTTCATTGAAGGCAGGAGCTCTAGATCTCCTATAGGAGACACAGGGGAAAACCAAGTAGATTCTCATTAAATGACTGTGGAATGATTGATTGGACCAGAGGCCTCGGTTTTCTCATACCAAATAACAGCACTGGATTTTACTGGAAAGCCTTACAAATACTTCAGATAACTTGAAATGCTTTTGGAGAGGTCAGGGAATGACTGGGAGGGGAAAGGCAGAATTTGAATTAAGTTCTCCAAGGAAGGCGAACATTGGTTTGGTTGTGATTAAACAGAAGCATTTGGACTGGCTTTTAAAGGAGGAGTAATTCGAAGACTGTATCTTTCTTATTTACATAGTTGTTACATAGCCAAGTGGTTCTTAACAGGGCAGTTTCTCTCCCGGTGGGACATTTTTTGTTGTCACAAGCCTGGGGAATGCCGCTCAGCATACCGCAATGTATAGGACAGCCCCTGAAGACAAAGAATTATCTGGCCCCCAAGGTCAAGAGTGCTAAGGTTGAGAATCCTTCTATTCTAGCTCAACACAGGGCCGGGGATGGGGTGACTGAATTAAAAAAATAGGTCAACTACTTCTTACAGCAGGAAAGAAGTATTAAAAAATGCGCTCACTGGGTTTTAGTCCTCACGTGGTTTCCCATGTTAATTTAGTATCGTTTTTAATCCAATGTTATTTGTTTCCAAGTGTTGGGATGTGTTGGCTGATTTGTCTAGGTCTTCCATACAGGAAAAACTAGGTACCACTGCATAAGGATGATAAATACCACAACTTAGAGGACTTTAGGGGTGCAGGTCCGTTTCTGATTTTCCCAGGGTTCACCCCTGTACAGTCAGCAAGAATGGTGCTAAACAAGAGAGAAGACCGAGTTCACATTATGTGTCAGATCGAACCTTCTTCCCCCTACCTGCACAGATGTACCTCCTTCCTCTTCGAAGCCCTTTCTCGGGGCCAGCAGAAGGTGAGAAAAGGAAGACAGGTACCAAATGGCCTCACAAGCCACAGGAATACACAGTCTCCTTGGTTAGCCTCCTTGTTCCACTACTGAGACCCCACCTACATTTTACGGTACAGGTTGCTGTCTCAGCACAGATTCAACTGAGACACGGTCAGGAAGGAAAACAGCACTGGATAGGCGAAGGACAAAATTGAATGTTGTCAGGGGTATGTGCACGAATGCAGTGTTTTCTACAATGACATTTTCTGGTCTTCGTAAAAAGGGTACCAAACACAAAGGGTCTGGCAGCTGTAGGCTCTGGTCTTAGTTTAGAAATGGGTAGCAGCAGCCTCCTGTCGTCTTCATCAGGGGTGATCCAAGTACAAGGCTTCCTTCAAGAATTTTCCCCTAAAAACCTTTCGGGCCAGCCTGCACTACAAAAAGCTAATTACTTTACTTTTTTATTTTCTCATCCTGAAACCATGAAGCTTCTTTTGACTCCCTGGAGGCCGCTAAGGAAGAGTTATTTGACCTTGGACAAGGGGACACCCTGTACAGAAAACCGCCATCCAGTTTTGCACGGAAAATTAACATTTCCTTGGGATCCAAATTCGCAAACCCTAGGTGTATTTGTTCTTTTTAAACACTACCTCTTTGATTCAGCCAGAAACCTTCACTGCTAGACAAGGAATCAATTTCCATAGTCTAGCAAAAGCACACATTTGTAAAGTTGGCAGAAAACTTACTTTATTGGAAACTCACGTAATGTCATCCTTGATTGCAGCATATTAATACAACTCCAAAGTATGTCCGTTTTTAAATACTGAACTCAAGAGGCAATTACTTTTAATTTGAATTCCCAGCGGTCCAATATTTTTAGGCTATTAAAAAGTATCGAGCGAGCTTAACTATGTTAAAAAGGACAAACAAGAAAAGAATAAATCAGTCTTGGCAAAGACTTAAAACTTCAGATGCATTATGGAGAAGAAAAATCAATGACGTCTCTACAAAGACCTACCACTAAAGAATAACAGGTACCACGTGATTCCTCATCACTCCATCCTATCGGGGGTCATTCTCACCAAGTGCGCTCCAGTGATTTAGGCCAGCATTTATTCCAGTGAGAGAAGTGGAGAGACACCTGTTCTATATTGAAATGAATTGCGCCACAAAGTGCAGGTGTTAAAAGGGCTACGTAAGAGGCTTGCAATAAATCAGTAAGTCCGCACTGCATTCTGCCCACTGATCTATCCCTAGTCCCTAAAGCTCAGTCCTGCCTTGGCTTCCTCAGCACCTCATTCTCCTTGCTTTCCTTCTTTCGCTTCTGACGAGTCCCTTCTCTTCTACAGCACCTTAAAATACTGGCGTGCCCCAGGGCTCGCTTCTCTGCCTCTCGTCCCGCCCTAGGTGATCTCCTCTGCTCTTGTGGTTTTAATACCCTCCACAGGCTGGCGAGTCTTAAATGTGCGCCACCCACCTGGAACTCACTCCTGAGCAATTTGAAGGCAGGATCCTGTCGTTTCTGATACGCAACACTTGCTCATTAAGTGCTAAATGAATACATGAAGGGAACATACAAATGGATTCATGGGACTTCATTTGGAAACCTGTGGAGGAGAGCTGAGTTGTCCTCGGCAAGCCCATCCTAGAACAGTCAGAACCATCCTGACTCACCAGCGAACGTATGAATAAACTCAGTCTAGGTCAGTAGAACCTATACCTGACCTACAGCAGATCTAGCCAACCCACAGACTACGAGAAAGAATAAAACTGTTCCGGTTTGAAGCCACTATATTTTAGGGTGACTTAAAACACAAAGAGCCAAACTGATAGACTAGTTCAAAGTCTTTCCCTTCCTTCCAGTCTTTCCTCCTTGAGGGCAGAGGCAGCGCCCCTATTCAATGCCATGCCTAGAAACCAGCTAAATGCCTAGCTTCTACAGGACAATAAGTTTCTTTAAAATTTTTTTGATTTTTTTTTTTTTTTGAGATGAGAGAGAGCACGAGCTGGGGAGGTGCAGAGAGAGAGGGAGACAGGAACCAAAGCGGGCTCTGCACTGACAGCAGAGAGCCCGATGCGGGGCGTAAACTCACGAGCCATGAGATCATTGATCTGAGCCGAAGTCGGACGCTTAACCAACTGAGCCACCCAGGCGCCCCTGTAAGACAGTAAGTTTCTGTTGGCAAAGACATCAATTCTGCTAATGGTGACCAGAAGTGCCATAAGTCACTTGCTGCCCAGAATTAAGGCAAATGGCTGGGTGAACTCAGGATATCAAAATTTGCTATTTGACGAGGTAGCTAATGAGAGATGTTTATTGGGTATTTATGCCTGTGGCATCTACTTAATAAAGCTCTATTCAGTAGGGATGAAATCAAGATGTATGTTTAAATGGAGTCCTAATCGGGAAGGGAGATAGATCTCTTTTAAAACACCAGTAACTGCTCCCAAAGAAAAAGCTGCACCAGAATAAAAGGTTCCCAAACTATCCTGATTGGCTTGGGGGACTCCGTTTTCCTCCCTCAGTAAATATTCTGGGTATGTTTAGCCAATTATCCCCTAAGTGAACAGCTAACGATGCATGTCAATGAGAAATTTACTGACTCAGTTCATGAACCTTCTAACACGGATCCGAAATGCTATCTTCTCAGAGAAAAATCAAGTGATTATAGAGGAAAAGTGCCAGAAGAGGGAACAAAAGAGAAAAGCCACTGGTTGGCAGTGTCTATTACCCCTATGTTTTCAAATGCCCTTTGTTCCTTCCTTCTTGCATGGACAGAAGGAGATTTTGTTCACAGCCTGAGGCAGCTTGCTAGGCAGCCGACCTCACCGTCTGAATGGGCCGCTTGAGTCTGTGATGAGGCTGTGCACAGCTGGGCTGGCTGGCTGGCTCCCAGAAGGGGCTCCAGCGGAGGGACCATGTGGACTGTCCTGTTTGTCTGTGTCTTTCTCAAGAAACAATTTTAACTAGTGATCTGCATACACGCGTCGGAGTGTGTTCGCACCTTTGCGTGGCAACTAGCAACCACGAGGGGCACATTTCACCTGTCCCAGTGTGCTGTGTTTCCGGAAGGGGCAAAGCCCAAGGTGCCACCGTAAGGACAATGGCAGGTGTCTGATCCAGGGAAGTCCCCTGTGCCCACACCAGGGGAGAGGGACAGCAGGAGCAAATCACTCCATTACAGACACATCTGCCCTTATCACTGCCCTATATTTGCAGACGGACCACCTTAAAAAGGGGGCCAACTTTGGTGCATGAGATCATTCCACTCCCAGGTGGTCACAAAAATCCAGCGTCGGAATGGAACCTCTTCTCTTTCCTTGGGGAGGTGGCTCATGGCAGAGCCAGTTAAGGCTGCTTTAAGGCCCAGCAGCTCCATGAGGAAAACCATGGCTTTGAAGTATTATTTTATGTCAGGAAGGACTACAGGGAGAATGACCTCCAGTTAGCGATATAGGGAACAAAGGACAAAAGCGTGCGACAAATTCAATGGTAGTATAATAGCGTTGCGTGGTTAACACACGGTAGCTACACTTGTGGGGAGCACAACATAACGCACAGAGCGGTCGCATCCCTATGTTGTACACCTGAAGCTAATGTAACATTGTGTCTCAACTATACTTCGATAAAAATAAATAAGTAAACAAGTCATGGGGTTGAAAAGCATAGCATAGGGAATATAGCCATAGATTACCCAAATTCAAAGAAATAACGGCATTGACATTTCCAAAAAAAAAAAAAAAAAAAAGAATTAAGAACAAGAAACATATGACAAATCTTGAGGACGCTGCTTTGTTTAGCCCTCGGCCTACTGCTTGTACCAGCATTCAAAGCGGGCTGTGGGGGAATGCACGAGAACTCTCCTGATTGAGGCACTGGGTAAGTGAATGCTGCCGAGAGGTTAAAGACAGTTCTACAGTTTTCTTCCAAACAGCACGTGTCACCAGCAGTGGAAAGGACGGTGCTGAGCTCTCCTCTCACGCCTTGCACCCGAAAGGGGGCGGCAGGTGTCAGGGTATGGGACAAGCTGAGGTAGCACAACGTAGAAGAGACCAACCAGGCTTGAGAGCGACCAGAGAGACCAGACTTGGCTTCAAATCCCCATGAAGACACTTATTAGTCGTATGACTTTGAGCAAGTTATTTCGTATCTTTACACTCCAGTTTCCCCACTGCGTCCTTCAAGATGGATGACGCCTACCTCATGGGTCGGGAACATTAGCGATAATAAACCTGAAGTGCCTGGTGCATAAAAGATGCTGAACATTGATAGCTAAGCATCTAACCAGAGCACGATATACAACGTCCCGCACCGAATGCGCCACACGAACTCCCGAGACCTCCTTCTTCATGCTTCTGGAGGGCAACGGGCCATTTCACGCAACCTGGCTCCTCGTGAAGGTCACACAGAACAGTATCTTGACAGGGATCCAACCCGGTTTGGCGGGGCTTTTTGGTCACGCGCCTTAAGTCGGTTCTCGCTTTGTAATGAAGGTTTCATCATCCAGGGATTTGGGTCAACGGCTGTTTTGTGAGACGATGTCTTGAGGTGGAAGATGAGGTGGCCTGAGGTGATGAAGACCCGGCCCACAGCTAAATAAATGTATATCAGCACAGTGAATAAATCTCAACTCTGATGCTACAGCGTGGAAAGCATTCTGACCAAGTCAAATTTGATGGGAATTTGCCCTGCCAACATTTTCATGTGACATCTGGGTGTTCCTCTTTGGAGAACATGCCACCTTTTTAATCTATTGTTCCTCTGAGAGCAGGCGCAAGGCGACACTGGACAAGTTACTTCCCTTAATCTGACTCTTAGTGTCCTCATCCATAACGTGGCGGGAAAACAATACCTACTTGCCTCCAAGGACTGTTACGAGAATTAAGGCAGCGTTAGGTAAAAATGCTTGGCACGTAGTAAATTCTGCTTAATTGTCAATTACTATTTTTATTATCCTTTACCTTAGGCTAGAAAGTGGGGCTCCAGCAAGTGATGAAAGAGAATTCATTGCTAATATCCGGACCTCTAGGTAACACCTAATCTTATGGAAATGCTCAGAGCAAGTCTTAATAACATTTCTGTCACTGGTGGCAATTTTCTTGAGCCGAGAAAACATTCAGCAGCAGAATCAGCTCTTTAGTAATTAGAAATGACATCTTTCCTCAGTTCTAGCATTATAGGGGAGGAGTGGCTCCTGGCTTAAAGAAAGGAGATTAGGCAAGTAACCTGTTTATGTGTTTATGTTTTTTCAAAAAATATTTTAAAGTTTATTTTTTATTTTGAGAAAGACAGAGAGAGAGTGGGGGGGGGAGCAGAGAGAGAGAGGGAGAGAGACAGAATCCCAAGCACAGGCTCCACGCTGTCAGCGCAGAGCCTGATGCGGGGCTCAAACTCACAGACTGTGAGATCATGACCTGTGCCGAAACCAAGAGCCAGACACTTAACCGACAGAGCCACCTAGGCACCCCACCCTGTTTATGTTTTTTATCTAAGGACAGTTTTATTGCATTCTAACTGAATTTAGCTATTCGCCAATCATTATACTGGTTTTGTGTGTGTGTGTGTGTGTGTGTGTGTGTGTGTGTCCTAGACAAAGTCATCACCCCCTCGAAGGTAAGGGGCATTTCACCTCCTACCTTTGAGTGTTTCACTACATCCAACTCCAGGCCCACAGAACTAACAACTACCTCCTGAGTCCCTTCTACTTATGGCAGCTCCTTTTCATAGCACAGATTGAGAATGGAGTGTGGACAGCATTTCATTCCTTTCAACCTAACAGATCTCTTCTGCGCTAAAATTGCTGTTAGACAATAAACTCATGTAGAAGGCAAGAGGGGGGAAACTGGGTATATGGAGAGGCCACGGAGGGAAAAAGCATGGGCCTCAGAGGCCAGAAAAACCAGGTTCAAATCAAGTCCTGTCATTTATTAGGGAAGTGACTTAAACTTCCTGTATCTTAGTTTGGGCATCTGTCAAATGTTGGTAGCAGCCCTACCTTACAGGGATTTTGTGATCATGGCTCTAAGGTTGCTTTGCACAGTGTTCTCACTGTAGAGAGAGGCAGCTACGTGGATCCGTGTTCTTCCCCTTCCTCCGCGGGAGATCTGGACTTTCAGCCAATGTACACTTGTCACTTCCAAAGCTGGATGGACTTGAAGATTGACCTGGAGCCATTCCAAGAATATATATCTTAAAATAGCTGGGGCTCGTAAGTAGAAATATGCTAGCACATGGCTGGAAGTGGACATGTGATTTTGATGTGTTGGAGTGAGTGCGGATATCAGCTGTGAAGCAAGACAAGGGTAAGTGTTGATAAAATGCAGGATGTTATACCTCTTGTTCCACACTTTCCCGCGGGCATTATTCAAGCTGTGTATTCTCGAGCACGCTAAGAAATGCTGTAGAGTATAATAAATGAATACCTGGACCAGTGTAATATACGGTGCTAGGAACGATTTAGAATCATGGATAGCAATTAAAGTGTCCCAATCGTATCAAAGTCAGTCTCCCATACATGCTGCTGTACTAATTTGATGCCGTGGTAGCTGGTGTGTACGTGATAAGAGGGCAATGCTACAATCACGACAGCCTCGGGTGTAACTCAGGGACAGACACCCAGGTCATGAGCAGTTTGAGCCAAATTTTGCAATCTCACCCTGGAGCGGGAGCAATCGAGCGAAGAAACAGTAGTACGTTCCTGGCATGTTTGCACACTCTTCTCCTTCTCCATCTTCTTCTTCAAGTACACACATACGTGGTCCCGAGGAACTCTTCCACCCACATTCGCAAGCTGGATCATAGTTTGAGAAGACACGTGTTGCAGCAATTGCTTGCAAGAAAGGAGGTTGGTCACAAGGTGGCAGATTACCACGCTCCTATGGAGAAGGCTGATTATTTCTCTAAAAGCACAGAGCAGCAGAGGCAGGAAAACTTCAGGAAGGGGTGTGTGCCAATAATGAAGCAGCATAAAGAAATCAAGGAATCAATCCCATGTACAAGTGCACTAAAAACCATAAGACACCTAGGAATAAACCTAACCAAAGAGGTGAAAGATCTGTACTCTGAAAACTATAAAACGCTGATGAAGGTAATTTAAAGATGACACAAAGAAATGGAAAAGCATTCCATGCTCATGGATTGGAAGAACAAACGTTGTTAAAATGTCTACACTACCCAAAGCAATCTACACATTGAATGCAATCCCTATCAAAATAACACCAGCATTCTGCACAGAGCTAGAACAAACAATCCTAAAATTTGTATGGGACCACAAAAGACCCCGGATAGTCAGAGCAACCTTGAAAAGGCAAAGCAAAGCTGGAGGCATCACAATTCCAGACTTCAAGTTATATCGCAAAGTTCTAGTGACCAAGACAATATGGTACTGGCACAAAAATAGACACATAGATCAACAGACCACACAGAAAACCCAGAAATGAACCCACAACCATATGGTCAACTAATCTTCGACAAAGTAACAAAGAATATCCAGCGGACAAAAAAGACCGTCTCTTCAACAAACGTGTTGGGAAGACGGGGCGGCAACGTGCAAAAGAGTGAAACTGGACCACTTTCTTACACCACGCACAAACATAAATTCAAAATGGATGAAAGATCTAGATGTGAGACGGGACACGGTCAACGTCCTAGAGGAGGACACAGGCAGTAATCTCTTTGACATCAGCTGAAGCAACTTCTTACTAGGTATGTCTCCTGAGGCAAAGGAAACAAAAGCAAAAAGAAACTCTTGGGGCTTCATAAAAACAAAAGGCACAGCAAAGGAAACAATCAACGGAAAGGGGTGTCTGTGTGTGTGTGTGTGTGTGTGTGTGTGTGAGTGTGTACGCATGTGTGTGCATGCGTGTGTGTTGGGAATGATGGCTACCTTACATGGCCATGAGTTCTAAAGGTCATATAAGTGCTGCCTGTCCAGCATTGCCCTCTCATCACAGGGCACCTCCTAAAGAGGCCCATGCAATCAGCATGATAAGAATGCCGAATTGACGTTGACGTCACACACCAGACCTTATGCCAAGGTGATTTTTTCCCAAGGCAGTGATCCCAACGCTGTTAGCACATTAGAATCACCTGGGGAGCTTTTGAAACACTACCTCTGCCGCAAGAGATTTTGCAGGGTTTTCGTCTGGACAAGTTGTTGCTCAGGTGGTTGGTTTTGGTCTGGTGTTGGACTCAGGCATCAATATTATTTCAAAGGTCCTCAGGTGATTCCAGTGTGTAGCAAGGTTGAGAGTCATCGAAGTGATCTGAAGCAGCGTCACTCAAAGTATGGTCTGCAGACTTAGCGCTGATCTGTGAACTCTGCCACTAAGCACACTTTTTCTTTCCTTCAGCTGACACTGTTTTTCCACAGCAAGACAGTAAGGCTCTCTTGATGAAGAAAGAAGGGCGCGGATTTACATTCTGGCACAAGCTCCTTATCTCATCACTGACTTGGAAGGCATAATTTCAGACCCAGCACCGATCCACGAACCACACTTTGAGGAGCACTTCCCTAAAGACAGTGGGTGGGGGCCACCATTCATTTTCTGAAGCGTATTCCTCGTCAAAGCCCAGCTTTGATACACTGATACCCAGCACGATGCTCCCCGAAGTGTGTTTTGGGGACATGGATAGATGTTACGAACAAACCGTGTTTGGTAGCTGGAAGATGTTCGCCACTGAATCGCTCAAAGCAAGATTCCTGATCTGTAAGACTCCTCAAAACCTTTCACATTCTCTTCTGATAAATTCAGACCCTCTACGAGTGGCATGGAATTTGGGAAATATGTATTTGACCACAGAATCTGTCTTTTCACAGAGATGCACGATCAGTGTTTCGGGAAACATCATTTGGAAAATATCCATCGGCTAATTATTGAAGAACATGTGAAAGAGAGTATAATTAGTCCCCGCATTCTCTTCAACCAGGCCATCAAGTTATCACTGAAAACAAAAGACGAGGTGACAATTGAAGCAGAGACAGCGGCACATTCCCGTGTGTCCCCTTAATACAGGGAGACCTCCACACATTAGGGTTGGGCTGGATTTGGGCAAACAGCTAAAAGTCACTCAGGCCATGCCTTTTCGGACAAGGAACACAGCCTACCTGGCTCCTATCATGCTGGGTCAGAATGGCATTATTTTCTTACATGGCTTATCAACTGGCTGTGAAGAGAAAAAGAAAACAACGAGGAGTCGCTGAGGGATCAGACCCTCAGAAACAATCCCCAATGGACGGATAATGGTTTCAAGTATCGGCACTTGGATTTTCACTTTATTTTTTTTAATTAAAATCATCACCATACACTGTTATTCGGCCAATAAACCACTCAGAGCGTTCTCCCAGGGTGGTGTTATTTTAAACATTAAAAAAAAAAAACCACAAAAAACTTGAAACGGGTCATCAGTGTTGGCTTCGCATGGGAAATATTTGCCTTCAATATTAACCAAGGAAAACCTCAGCCAAGAGAATTGTAAAGGAGAGACCACTTCTTCTCAGGAAAACGTCACCGCCAGCTCGATGGAAACACCTAGGCTCAAGTAAGAAAGGAGGCCTGTTGCTTTAGAAAGTGAGTCATCTTTTCTAGAAATGAATGGTTGTTAGTTTCTACTGTAAAGGCCAGCCTGGAGATGGAGTTTAGATGCGTATGACTAAAAAGAGAATAATAAATGCCCATCCTGGCCTGAAACTGAATTACTGGCTGTTAAGTATACTTCCTTGATCAAATTATGAGTTTTCCAGAGAGAAGAGACTATCTCCCCAAATATGACTGGATTTCGTGTTTGCTGCCATAGGTGGAAAATAGGACCCAAGAGACAATGTGCCGTTGCTAGTTTCCTGATGCGTTAGGACATAAGTTGTCTATTAAGAATTAGCTGAGGGGCACCCGGGTAGCTCAGTTAAGCGTCCGACTTCGGCTCGGGTCACGATCTCGGGGTCCGTGAGTTCGAGCCCCGCGTCGGGCTCTGCGCGGACCGCTCGGAGCCTGGAGCCTGCTTCCGATTCTGGGTCTTTCCATCTCTTGGCCTCTCCCCTGCTCATGCTCTGTGTGTCTCTGTCTCTCAATAATAGATAAAGGTTAAAAAAAATTTTTTTTTTAAAAGAATTAGCTGACATGCAACAGAGAGGAACACATTTGAATACTTTCTGGGGAGAGGATAGTGTTTATTCATTACTAATCACCAAGGCCTTCAGATTTCTGGCTTTAATTTGGCTTCAATTTGAACCGGTTTTGAAATCCTTCTTGTGACCTCTGCAATTAAGCTGCCATTTGCTTCAATGAGCAAAGAAAACTCTCCGCTGCTGTTTTGTCATCCTGCAGGTACTACATCAAAGGCAAGGTGACCCTAAGTGATAGTTATTTTGAAATGAAAAGATTAAGAATAAAGTCTCGTATCTCTTCAGAGTCACCCGAACATACGGCTCCATGTTTCTCTAATAAAAGAGGAATATCCCTTCGATTCTCGTCCTCAAGGGGATGGATATGGAACCCAGTTACATCCGTTCTGAAAGTCAAGACGTTTTCAAGGTATCGAGCATCAGGGGTTGCTTGGTTTTTTATCAAGCGAGTGAGCCAAATGCTATTAGACCCATTGCTCTCAAAAGGTTAATTATTATTAAAATGAGGAAGACAGGAGACAACAACGTCGAAGAAAAGCTAAGGATGGAAATAAAGACATTTCCCTTCGCCTGTTTCCTTAATATTCTTCTCCCTTCCTCCTCCCCTCCCACTGAGGCCAGACTGATGATATCCATGGGATCATGTTCTCTTTCTGGTGTAAAGAAACCAAGGCAACATGAGAGTAGCAGTCATTGGCACTAGTTACAAATATGGCCCCTTAACATTTGGCTTTCTTTTGGTTGGTAAAATCTGCCGCACCTCATCACCACTCTGGAGCACAGATTCTCTTCTCCTCCAACCAAAGTCACTACGGTTGGATGCCTCTCTGAATTAAAAGGTTATAGACGTCCTGAGGGAGATGGAATATATAGATATTTAAATCACAGGAAAGCAGGACTGTAAGAAAAAGGCCAAATGCTTGGTTAAAAGACGGTGGGTGACAAACCCCTGCGCTCCATAACATCTTCCTGTATTGTGTTAACTCCTTCAAATTTACTATTGTAATCAGGATTGTTAATCCCAAAAGCAAAGGCTGGAAATCCATGATTTATGTTTCTCAGTAGATTTTCAACAGTGTCACCTTGCAAGCCCGGGTAGCTTGGTGTGATTCTTTTGAACAACCTTCAAACATCAGTAAAAGCCCTATGACTGGCATTTAGGAAGCAGCAGCCATGAGGATAATAGACTGGCTTTCAAAAGTTACTCTAAATCAGTGATTTCATTTTGGCACGCGCGACAACGAAAGAAAGAAGAAAGCTACAAGGCTTGTATTTTCTCTTGCCAAAAGGCTCCTGGACCAGTAAGAAAACAAGATTTTGGTAATAACCTCCCCTCTCCATGTGGCTTTCTTACAACAGAGCGTTGTTGGTACTGAGCCACGATAGACGCTCAGACACTTGTATGTGTGTCTTCGGCCAAATTCCGGTACTCACATAAGATTACATCATAAGTGGTTTTTATGGAAATAATCACATCACTGAAAATCACAAGCATTCAGAATAGATTAAAGAACTTATTTTGGAACGGGCTGTTCAGAAATAGAAACCTGGTTTTGGCAAAGTGCAATTTGGCCTTAGTGTATCCTGAAAAGCCAGCGGGATATTTCCGTCCTTCAATGTATGATTTCACGTGCATTCTGAGGTCCCTGGACACAATACAAAAATACCTTTAAAAGAGAGAAGACCGTGAACCGTAAATAAACGATCTGTACCAAATCTCAAGCGCTCATAAACTATGAGAATAATCTGGCCCTCACAAAGACATCACCAATCAAAAGAAACACCAAGACTTGGCCTATAATAACATAAAAAGAGTTGGTCGGTTTCTATCAATTCAGTAAGAAGAAAATTAATGGCAACTTTATCACAACGGACATAAAGCTCTTTGACCTAGTTTCATCATTTCCAAAACTTACCCCACTCAAACTTTTATTTTCCTCTCAAGTTTCAAAGAAGTTTTCATTTCACACTTGAGGGTTTATAGAAAAACCACCTCATTAGAAGGGGGTCATACTGCCAAGGTTGGCATTGCACAGATCCTGTCCATTGCCTTCACATGAGGTGGGACTGGTGGGCACCCACAGCCAAGGTCAATTAAGGTCTCATGCTTTGGCACAGATACCACGAGAGGAACTCTCTTCAAAATGCTTCACGCGATATTGACATGTTTCAAGGTGTGGATATAGTTTGGAACTGAGATTCTGTTTGTATTAACGAGGCCTTTCGTTTCTACCAACTGTAACAACATGTTATAGCAACCTTAAGCGAAAACTAATGACTGTACTTTGCGGCCTCGAAAACAAACACCTTCCAGAATGACCACCGAGCCCTTCCAAACCCGCGGTCACTCCACCTCCTGGAAATGACGAGCTTTGGTATCCTACGTGAAGTAAGCATGCTCATTTGTTGGCATAGTTTCCTGATTTATCCTAGATCTCTTCCACAGCACGATCGCTTTCATCCCCGTCTAAGGTCTTCGGGACCCTGCTAATTTGCACGGAGTGTTTTCATTTCAAGGTCTGGGTCTGCCATTAACTTCTGGGACCTTGTTTGAAGGGAGTACGGCGAAATTGTAAACAGTATTCAAATGTCATTCCAGAAAACCTATAATGGGTCTGATACTATTTACACATCGCCCACAGGAGTGAGGAGGGAGATATTAGCTTCACTATTCCAGGGGACCTGGAGGAGGGCAAGATCAGGAAAATCAAAGCGTACAAGTAAAAGAATGACAGTCACATTAAGCACGGTGGCAGCCACTGAATGTGTGGATGAAACGACAGATTAAAAATTGTCCAAACCTTGTCTAAGGAGTTTAACTGCTACCCGTTCTCTAAAGGATTCTTCATGTCTGAAAACATTCGTAACGGTAAACACAATAACGCTCCAGATATTTTGCAAATTCACAGAGCCTGAAAAATCGTATGTAATAAGAAAAGGGATGGGGGTGTAAATTTAGTTATTCAACTGTATTTTCCTTAAATCTGAGTATTGTTAAAACAATTTGAAGTAAGTTTCTAACTGCTTGTTTGACTGAATTTAACCAGGTGCTTCTTAAATTTGCTTCTTTTCTTGCTCAAATCAAAATTGGTTTTTCAGGCTGATGTGCAACTAGAAAAACAGTATAGCATCTGTAACACGAATATTCCATTATATTATATATGTTTAATGTATATCATTATATAATAAACGGTGTAGATCTCTCATACGGATACTGGTTTTATACTTGTAAACACACACTTGAAAGAAAGAAAGAAAGAAAGAAAGAAAGAAAGAAAGAAAGAAAGAAAGAAAGAAGAACAAGATAAAACAAGCAAAACACGCCTCCGTCGTGCACAAACCTTCGGGCTCTTGTAAACTCCTTTCTTTTAGAGAAAAGAAAGCAGAAAATATTGCAGTGCATCGTATATAGTAAAGTAATTGTCACTGGTTGAAAGCTTTTGTTTCATCGAAGCATAAGATCAAGTTGGCATCTTCTGTACTAAACCACCAAAAGATTTCGTTTACTCACTGTAAAGGGGTCACCATTTACATCTCCAGATGAGCAAGGGCTGACATCAGAACTCCTACCCAAAGGAGACAGCTTGGATACCACAGTATGGGCAGTAACAAACGTAAATGCTCTAGTCTATTGCTGAAATACAAACGAACACAGAAAAACGTACACTTCTCCTTTTTTTGCCGATGAACATGGAGAACTCCATTTGGAAGCGAGGAGAAGGGAGACTCTGAGGCGTAAAGAACTGGTACCAGAACTGTGGGCTCGAGTCAATTTGGAGTACTTTCCTTTACCCACCAAACTTTAAACAGAACCACATGGCAGTGTTTTTTTTCTAGGTCAGAAAGACAGCTGTAAGGGAGAGACCCACCATGTTGCAAAAGGGCAACTTGAAATAGGGACAAAGTCGCTTTTAGAAATCACACCAGAGCCATTTACGCACAAGTGTATGCCAAAGGACAGGGGCACTTTTTGGTCACTTTCGTTGTCGTTCGCCCGGACACCGCATCACTGGTATCTGATGTGCAGGGGACAGAGGCTGTTTCACAGTAAGTAATTGGCAACATACAGGACACTTCTCAAATGTCCTGGGGTGGGGGTGGGGGGTGGGGGAAGGTGCGAATGCTCTTTCTAGACCGACGAGGTACTTTAGAGAGAGATTTGTAGCACGGATTGCGGTGAACACGCTATTGACCTCAGTTTACGTTACGGCAAGTGGACTTTTCCAAACCTGTACTCGAGCTGAAAGGAAAAACAAACTACTCATAGTTTCCTTGAGGCATGCATTTCACGATGGCAAACTAAGTAGATGATGAGCATTCTTCGAGCGCAATGCAGAAGCCGTATGGAGTGGAGGAGGCTTAGAAAATTTGGGACAATCCTCTCACGGTTTCATTTTGGAAGCATCATTCCTCAGCCGACTGCTGTTTCAGGAATGCAAGGTGATGGGAACAGACGTGGCCAGATGTTGGCTACAGGAGCAAGCGACTTCAGCAGCCAAAATGGGGCAATGTCAGGACAGCAGCGGAAAACGCTTTGGGCTACGAGAAGCAGGGGGCTGCCCGCGCGCTGTGCCAGGGATGACTGTGTTATACAGCGTCCCATCTGAGCCTGCATAACACAGTCACCGGCGAGCCAGGGGCCTCCTAACCATGTCAGGGGCCGAACAACATACAGCACACCAGGGGGGCAATGCACAGTCAAAGAAAAGAGAGAGAAAGAAAGAAGAACGAGAGAAAACAAGCAAAACACGCGTCCGTCGTGCACAAACCTTCGGGCTCTGTGTTTTCTTTGTGGTGTACTTGCTTCAGCGGGCAGCAGAAGATTTCGTGACACTTAGCACGAAAGGGGGACTCTTTTTTCTTTAATTCCGCAGATTGGATGGAATCTTGCCGTAACATAATGTATTCCTGTGTGCCAGGGGGGGCGTCATCCAGAACTGTGGTCACCACATAACAAAATGAACTCAAGTTAGAGCTTCAAGAAAGCAGCGAACGTCTTAAATCACATCTACTCCCAGGGAAGACTAAAGAAACAACATTCCTGAGAAAAGTTGCAAAGAAAACCGTGTAACAGCTCGCTAGTGGCTCTTTTTTAGGGGCTGGCTTGAAAATAACAAAGCCCTGACTCGACTACCCATCCCTCTGTTTCGAGTTCAGATACAACATAGACATTTGCAGGTGATGTCCACCAAATATCAGCGCATTCCTTTATGCTTCCTTCATGCTTCCTTCCTCGGAGAACCTGGCTGGCTTCAAGTGCAACATACACCGGGTCGGGCAGAAGATTCGAGGGCGCTGCTTTATTTAACCTTTGATTTGCAAAGAGAACCGGGGCTGTTGCAAATACTCTTCAGACCTTCAGAACCCCTTCACGAACACAAGGGGTTCCAGTTGCGAGCCCGACAACCAACAGTGGATCTGGATCAAAGACCTACCTGGTTGAGGAGCCGGAAGGCCAGGAGCCGGTTCACTAATTTTGGCCTTAGATCTACACCAAGCCCCTCTCGGCTCCCCTTTTCTTTCCAGACCCTTTCTGCATTTCCCAAGCCAAGACCGTGAACGTCTAGCGCCCTCTCCCGGAAAAAAAAAAAACACGGGGTCCGCTTTTACGGGGTCTACTGCAGCATTCTCGAGCCCCCAAACCGCCCACCCAAGGGGGTGCAAATTTGATCCGCGTTGGCAGAAACAGGGAACTGACCCCAGAGTGGATTTTTTTTCCTCTTTCACACCCTTCCCAGTGAGGCCATTCCATTTTGCCAGGAGTGAGTCAGTGCCTCTAAAGCTGTGATTAATGGCAGGCTGACTCATTCTACTCCCCCAAATGCATACACTTAGCGTGCATTTAGAAGGACCCGTATCACCAGCAAGCTTCCTATCGGGAGAATCATGCTGCGGTGTTTGTAAACTACAAACAGCCTACGGTTGACATTAGGTGGGACCTGAAGCGTCTGTGTTTGGCAAAACGCTCCCGGCTCGTTACCGGCTGGGATTTTAATGACCTTTAAGAACTTACTTTCATGTTCGGGTAAAAATGGTATCAAAACCAACAAAACTGTCAAATTAGCATTATGAGTTTAGAACAAGTTCTTGATAGATGGCTTGTGTGTGGAACTGTTGTCTTCCTTTATAAGTCATTGAATTATGCACGAAGGTGATGAATATTTTAGCTCTCTTTCTATTTTCCTCTAGCATTCAGCAGCAGTAATCAAAAATATTGTATAGGCACACCCTCACAGTTTTCCTGGCAGAGAGTTCCCTTCATCTACTAGGAATGTGACTATAACTCCATAGAATCTCGTTGTGAAATGCACATCTTTGCTAGCAACAGCTGCTATTCAAAACATTTGCAGCCATTTCCTGCTATGAGCAGATAGTTATGATAATATAGACACTTATCAAATTCCAGCATCACAGCTGAAGACCGATTCTGGTTTTACCACCCAAAATATTTAAAGGAAACCTCCCAAACTTGGAGCCCTTTAAAAAAAGAAACTCCCATGATTATACAGAAGCTGAGAAATTCCATTCTCATGCGCCGTACATAAGAGACGTGTTTTAAGATCAAAAGACAATTGGAGCAGTGAGAAGAAGACAACAACTTTTTGATAATACACGGGGAACTTGTCATTCAGAAGCACTTGATAGACATCAGTACATTGTCTCCCACGATCATGTTTCAGTACCAACAATGACGTCACAAATGGGCATTTCCGGAGATTAATGGCAGACTGAAGCTAATAGCCTTTCGCTGACTCTCCAGCCATCAGCTTTTCCCAGCTGGTCATTAATTCCCAGAAAATGCCTTGCGCTGCCATCATTATTGTTTAATTAGATACAACTGGTTATCTGTAACATACAACAAAATTCTAATAAAAGCGACATGCTGTCTGATACAAGAACCAGCCCCCAAATTCATCACGATGGGAAAGCATGAAGGTCACAAAAGTGCAAGATAATTGCTTTCCACAAAATTCTCGCTCTCCTGTTCTTCCTTCAGATTGAATTCAGCAAGTGCAAAAGGTGCCAAGATGAGAGAGTTTAAGGAGCCATGTGAGTAATAACCACAGGCATAGAACATTTCCTTGGAAATTGTGAACATCTGGGAGTTAATGGCTCGGCTTTGGGTCTCAGGCCGTCTCTGCTCAATGCCCCAAACATCAGTCAATTCAGGCAAAACAGAAAAAAAGTCAATCTAGCAAAAGTGACGGTGTACAGGCAACACCTCACACGGGTCTATCAAATCTTTGAACTTGACGATATTCTGCATAAAAATTAAAACTATTACATCAAATCCATTTATTCCCAGGGCTCCCTCAAGTAGGACAGTGGCTGTATGTGCAATGGCAGCAACAGGATGGACAGGGGACTTGCCACAGGACCCCAGCACTAGGGCAGGTGGGCACCTTAACTGTATTTCTCTTAAAACAGGGGTAAGGATGCAAAGTTTCCATGGAGCATCAGCTCTATGAAAGGGAGAGGAGGCTCGTGAAGAAGCCAGCTCATCAAAACAGGAAAAAAGAATGCGATTCTTCTTTCCTTGGCTTAGTCTAATGTTTTCTGCTATTTTCCCCCTTCTAGTGCATTTCCTTCTTGCACATGACCGCTCTCTTTTGAAAACCACTTCTTCTGTTCATTTGAACCATTTGTCCACATGTATTCAATGACTCCCGCTACCCTCCCCAGTGTTAGATTTATCCAATCTTGGAGGTAGACAGATGACTCCAGTGCTGAGGTAGACAACGGATTTACACAAAGCCTCCTCCAGTTTCAGAAATTCAAGATGGTACGAGCGGCCCCTGGTTGATCTCTGGACCATGAGGCCCGCGCTCTGAGAAAGGTTGCTGAGCCCCATGACCATAGCTACCGAGGGGCGGGCCTCTGCCGGGAAATTGCACACACACAGCCAGTGCCCTTGGCCTTGATCATCCAGCCCACCTACTCGGGAATTCCAAAGTCCCACAGGACTGGCCGAAAGTTGGGAGAAGACGAGCGCACGCACGCAAATCCACACATCCAGACACACAGACACTGGCAGGTGGCATACTCAGACATGGAAGGGACAAGAATAAGTGACCTTAGGGGTGAGATGATAGTTAGGAGCACAATTTATGGAAGAACTAGGGCCTGTCATAAAAGGTGTTCTGTTGACTAACCATTCAGGTGGGCAAGCCTGCATCTAGAATTGGTTTCCCAGCAGCAGGACTGGATTGTCACTAAACCATCCCCACTCTCTATGTCTCTCAGCAATCACCAAGATCAAGGACGGGGGGGAGGGTGCGGGGGGGCAGCCACGGCAAGGGAAGGGAGTTTAAGTCTAAGCCTGATGACCTGGCCTAAGCTACTCATGTTCACAGAAATACAGTATTCCCATTTTAAACTAGACATAAAGAAAGCAGCAATCTATATCGAAACTTAGTTATTGATAAAATAAAAAAAAATGATCCCAATGCAATGCACCTTTCAAATATGTTTTTAATCGGAGAGGTTAACATTTATCCCTATGTTGACAAAACATCCAGTGGCTTTACTCCATAACTTTTACCAACAAATACAACTTTGGCTACATGAAACAACTACCCAAATATTTACTAGTATCACAAACACTACAAGGTCATCCTCCATGTTATTCCAAACAAAATCTCTTTAGAGACGATTACATAAGGAAAATAAAACTCAGGAAGGGGAAGTAACTAGACAAGTCGCAGAGTCATTGGAACAGCCCAGCCTACAAGCCAGGATTCCAGTGTGTTTACCAGCAAACCTAAAGTAAGACTGCTTTGTATAACTAGCGATATATTAAGAAGGGATTGGGATCTTTAGTATGACTTAGCTTAAAAGATTACCCCTGTCTCCAACAAATTTTTCTTCCTTTATTCAAAGATGGGAAAGCCGCCAGAGACAGCCTAGGACACTAGACAACGCCACACAGGCACCTGGCCCCCTCACCAGGCCACTGTAATTCACAAGGCTTGCTGGCTTTAAGCTGGAAATCGTTAACAAGCCCTCAATTATTGGATGATGTTGTTGTTTTGCTTTCAAGTGAACTCTTCCCAGAGATGACTCAACATACTTAATTAATGCTACATGATTTTAAATCAAAGCAGATCTGAGATCGCCAGGGCGACGGAAACGAAATGATTGGGGCTACCCGTCGAAGCCATTACACGTATGTTAGTGACTCCGACAAGCAAATACATAAAAACCCCCATGAATCAGAAAGCGTGGCCAAATATACACATTAGCAAATGCCCTCACATAATGAGAAAGAAGGTGAGGAGAAAATGGAGTAATTGGAGCCACAGGCTGAGTTAGCTCAGGACCTCCATTTCGCCTTCCAGATAACTATCATGCACTTATCTGTATATGATATTCAAGCTTTACCGCCACAGTGGACACGATCAAGATGGCAGGCTTAAATGTACACGAGTAACTTAAGTAAGTAATTCACTGAATGGATTTGAATACTGACGCAAGAACAACTTAAAATGCTTCTAGAAATTTCAGTTGCCTTCTTGGCAACCTCCCCCATCTCCATTCAGCCCCCTCAACCGCCATTAGGACTTCCTCCAAACTCTGCATGTTTAGGCCGATTTGTTCTTTTCCCGGCAGAACGAAATGCCGACTCCCTCTCATCGTGGCTTCCCACCTCCTCAGTTCCATTATTGCCTCTTCGCTTCTTACTCACGCTAGCTGTTCCACGAGTACCCAGGATACGGTAGGCTTTTTCCTGCCTCAAGGCCTTGTCCTTGCCGTTCACTATGACGCCCCCTTTATGTCTTTCAGGGCTCTACCTAAATGTCACCCCTTCGGAGATGTCTTCTCCGCTGCCTTAGGTAGGTCTGTACTTGTCACATCTGCGATTTGTAAATGCCCGTAGGTATGCCTGCGTGTCTGTGTGCATGGATGCGTGTGTCTTGTCTCACTCTCCCCACAAGAAGACAAGCTCTCTGAAGCAGGCACGTTATTTGTCTCATTTATCACTCTATATGGGGGGTCCAGCATAGCGCCTCACTGGTAATACATACGCTTAAGAATTCTCATTAATCAAATGGAGAATGCCCTCTTTCTTCACGCAGGCTTCCCACAAAGCTACGGTAAACAGCTCACTCTAACTCTTGATTTCTGTATTACTTGGTCGGAAATTTATCTTGTGTCTTGGGACAGCTTTTTGGTTATGATCATAGGCTTTTACTGAAAAGGTAGGTTGGTAATTATTTTCTTGAAAAAAAAATTTTTTAATGTTTATTTATTTTTGAGAGGGAGAGAGACAGAGTACAGGCAGGGGAGGGGCTGAGAGAGAGGGAGACACAGAATCCGAAGCAGGCTCCGGGCTCCGAGCTGTCAGCCCAGAGCCCGACGCGGGGCTCGAACTCACGGACTGCGAGATCACGACCTGAGCTGAACTCGGATGCTTAACTGACTGAGCCACCCAGGCGCCCCAGAAAATTATTTTCATATATATGTCTTTCCTCCACAACTTACTTGACTGTAAATTCCCAGAGGGCAAGAACCATGTCTTTTGGCATCATCTTTGCTTTCCCTAATGGCCTACGATGCTTTGCACGCATAAGGTCACTGACTCTCTGGGGGACCTGTGGAATGCCACTTTGCCTCTGAGCCTCAACTTTCCCATTTCAAAAATGAGTGGTGTGGACCAGGCCAGAGTTTCTCAACATCGGCACTTTTGTCATTTGCAGCTGGAAAATTCTCTGTGTTGAGAGGCTGTTCTGTGCACCAAAGGATGTTGAGCAGCATCCCTAGCCTCTACCCGCTACATGCCGGTAGCATCCCCCCACCCCCGGCCAAGTGGTGACAACCAAAAAGATCTTCAGATACTGCCAAACATCCCTCCCTAGGGGGATGAAGGCCAAATCAACCTTAGCTGCGAGCCGCCGGACATGATGATGGGTAAAGCGCCTCTGGTTTACGAACCTCTTTGTAAAGAGTGAGCGCCAATCCCGGAAGTCCCTTTGTGACCCTTGGAGACGCTCAGCATCCTGCAAGGGTTCGGCACCGGCGGAGCGGAGGGTGCTGTCAGAGGTCCCGCACACCTGCACGGATGCCCACGTTCGATCCCCGCTGCGATGCGAAGCGCACGCGCGCGCGTATGAGCAGGACCGTGCTCCAGCTTTGTGCCACTGCACCGCCCTGCCATGTACCCCGCCGAAGTCCCAGCAGAACTGAAGCGCCTGTCACGCTCACCCAGAAGGCTTGTGAAGACAAGCCTGATGGAGGCGGTCTGGGCCGGAGCGTGAGTATCCACCCCCTAACCCGTTCCTACGTGCTGTTGACGCTGCTGGGCGAGGATCACACGTGGAGACTGACAGCCCCAGCTGCTTGGTTGGGCCTCTCCCGGCCATCTCTGCCTGTCTCCATTGTCCCGGGCCCGGTGCAAACGCCATCTAAGCCAGTGGTTCTCGGTGGTGGTTGGCCATTAGCGTGACCTGGGAAACTTTCAAAGACTAAGAAACCCATGGTGCCACACCAGGTCGATTAAGCTAGAATCTCCAGGCTGGGGCCGGAGCACTGGTAGGTCCCCGAGCTCCTCAGCTGGTCCAACTGCACCGTTAGGGTTGGGAACGACTATTTTAAGCCTTTCCGCACTACGCTCAGTGAAAAGTCCTCCCCCCCCCCCCCCCGGAAGGAGGTCTCTGGCCCCTGATCGTCTTACTCTTGCCATTTCGTTCCACATCTCAGCCCAGCGTTGCCACATACCTCTGTGTGGGTGGGCTATGCGCTGTGTAAAACTACACGGCATCCCCACACAGCAGCTCCACTCTGGCCTGAGCAACACGGTGGTTTGTCCGTAGCCCTGCCATAGCATGAATCCACCCCTGCCCTGTGTCCTCATTCTTTTTTTAAAAGTATTTATTTTGAGAGAGGGAGAGGGAGAGGGGGAGACAGAGAGAGAGAGAGAGAGAGAGAGAGAGAGAGAGAGAGAATCCCAAGCAGGTTCCACGCTGTCAGCACAGAGCCTGATGCGGGACTCGATCCCATGAACCCTGAGATCATGACCTGAGCCAAAATCAAGAGTCGGATGCTCAACCGAGCCACCCAGGCGCCCTCATTATTTTTCAATGTGACTACCTCACTAGCCAGTTTTGCTGAATCGAGTCAAACTAAGCTCTATCCTTATTAGCACCCCTCAAGGTCACTGTCTTGGGCTCGTGAGAACATGTGTATCTGGCCTGAATCTAGTCCTTGATGCTCCATCTTGCACCCTGGTCCCTCGTCATCAGCTTCTCTCCTATAGGTTCCTCATCCTCAGGGGCCACACAGCTATTTCAAACTTTACACATGCTACACTCTCAACCGCAGTGCAGGCTAAGAACAAAATAGTCACAGAAAGAAATGGTGCCCAGAATTCATCGGGAGCTTTGTTGCTGATTGGCTAAATATGTTGGTCCTTCTTTCATGACATCGCACAGTTAAGGGACTTGGGCTACACCTCCCAGAAATTGCTTCCTTGCACCCTGTAATTCAGGGGTTCTCCACCCTAGCTGCGGAATTAGAATCACCTGGGTAGCTTTTAGAACATTCTCGCCCCCAGAGATTCTCACTCAATTGGTGTCAGAGTGGGGTACGGGTCTTGGTAGGCCTTGAAACGCTTCTCAGGTGTTTCTCAGGTGCAGCTCGGGTGGCAAAGCAACGTGTCTGATTGAGGGAACAAGAGAAAAATTAAAGGCCCAAGTGCAACCACGATTAACTGCAAAGATGCTTTCCTGAGCAAAGAAGGAAGGGCTGTAAAGAAACTAGGACTTTCAAGGGCTAGACCCCTTAATTAAGTAAGGAATACAAATGGGTCTCTCAAGGAGAAGGTTCCAAAAGCCTCAGGGAGTGCAAGAAGGTGTATTGGCAAAGGCCTTACAATCCATCTGTCCCGTTTTCCAACCCTGACTCTGAGACCGTTAAGTGGTCTCCACAGCGTGACCGTGGGCAAGCCGTGTATCCCCTTTGTTCACCCGCAAAACGGGATGATAGCTGTTCTTAAAGGAGGGCCCTGACCCCCACAGCACAGATATCGCATGGGAGCTTGTTAGAAATGCAGGCTCTTAGCCTCGCCGAGTTCAGACCAACGGAATCAGAATCTGTCTTTCCAGAAAATTCTGAGGTGACTGCTGCGCACCTTAAAGTTGGGACGCACCTAGAACAGTGACTGGGACTGAGTACGGGTGCGTTCCCTTCTCTCCTGAGGCCAAACAACTATCTGGGCGGCATTTGTGGGAACCCCGCCACGGGATAGAAGAAAGACTTCTGGACTTGAGAGACCCCGGCCACCCCTACCTACCATGACCTCGGGCATATCAATTTCCCAGCTTTTACAGATGACCTAACCGAATCACGGTGTTCAACTCCTAGCGGGGCTGTTTTAAGAATTAAGAGACGATGTGGGTGGAAGCATCTGGCACAACACCTAGCGCTGGAGAGGTATTCCATACGCGTGAAGTACACTCCCTCAGTGTTACCTGAGGCTGAATCCAAGTTAAGGTGAAAGAGCCTTTCCCAAGAACATGTTCACCACAAGTCTTGTGGGCCTCCACAAGGCTTCACGCAACCTTCATTTTGGTTTTCGAACCCAAGTAGGGGGAACGGCCCACAGGAGAAGAAAAGATGGCCGTGCCGCCCACCGAGTAGTAAATTGACTGACAAATGGTATTTCTGTCAGAATGACACCTGCAATTTCTTGAAGATGTTTCATCGCGACCGGCTCCATCGAAAACTTTTATTTGGCCTCACTCGCTTTGCTTTGAAGGCAGAGTGCTTTTGGCCATAGTGCCTTCGAGACTGAAATTCTAGGCAGCCTTTAAAGATGGCTGCAAGACGGACTCCAGGCATAGCTTTGGCATCAAATTCTGCGTCTCCCTCCGTGCATAAATAGGGCGTCAGTGGCATCATTCAATCAGTGGCCTTTTTTTTCCAGACACAATCAGCTAAGGGGAGGGTTCCCATATAACCCACTGCCTGATGCATGTTTGTTCAGCCAGCCTTGTGTGTGTGTGTGTGTGTGTGTGTGTGTGCGCGTGTGTGTCTGAGGCTAGAGACATGCCTTTGCTTTTAATAAAAGTTAGTATAGGCACTCCAGTTAGGTTCACAAAATGATGTCATAGCTATTATAGCAACAGTCTGAAACCTCAGCCTTTGATCTTAAGACCTTTCTTGGGCAACATCATGGGCTAAATTGCTACAGAAATCCTATTTTCTCCTGTCAATCTCTTCTGTTTTTCGAGCATTAAATCTCAGAGGACTGAGGTTTCCTCACCAATACACCAGAGAGCACACTCCAGCACTACGCCCACGTCCCCCTAGCAAATGTGGTCGTTGACACCATACTTCTTCACATGGCATGCTAAGAGAGTCCCGCACGACTCACTGTCACTATTTCCCTCATATTCCTATTTCACGGTTTGAAGGCTCATCTCTCATCTAAATCTCCTGGCTGTTCCAGGTCTCCCGGGATGTCTTTAGAGCTCAGGAAAACCCACCTTACGGGCTCTGTGACAGCCTGGGATTCCTTGGTCCTAGTGACAGTAGCTGGAAAGCAATATCGTAATGCTGCTTGGAAACGATGACGGGAAGAGTGATGAATGCCATCAGACTCCCCTCTACCTCTCCATATGTCCCCCCAAAAGGCATCTATAGAAAACTTATTGTACTTTATTAGTCAGGAAACACTGCCCTTATTTTCAAGCAAATAGAGTTCCTTTATTTCCCCTTTCTGCTAGGGTTCTGTGATCACATGTGCCTCTGTCACCTACTGGTGCGCCTTCCACCAAGGTGACACGGAAGAAAGTTCACTCAAGTCCATCGGCAGTCCGTCATGACTGACCCTCTGGCAGGAACCTTAAAGCAAATACCAACGTGTGGGCTAGCTATCAAAACCATTTCTCGGAAACAATAAAAAATGTGTATGTCATCGTGGCTTGTGCACCTGGCACTCCACTTAACACGGCTGTGCCAGGGACTTGAGAAGTAGTAAAAGGAGAAAGAAGGCGCCAGGAAAAGAGGGAGAAGGCTCTTCTAATTAACTGATCAAGACGTGAGTCCTGGCAGGTCTTGTCTGATTTAAGATACGCGCCGGTTAAATCCTTCTCTCCCTAGTTAGCCACAAACCGTACGCAAGCTCATCGAAAGGCAGTTAGTCCGCTTCAGCTGCAACATCATGTTCATCAACTTGCAAGCTCAAATGGGCCTCAACAACCTCCAGGAAAGGCAGCTCTCGCCTATATGCTCTGGAAGAATTCTTACCCCTCAGGGAGTGAAAAGAGGCGCATTTTTAGCTGATGGAAAGCCTTACCAACAAAATTCCCAACTACAATAGCCAAAATCCAGAAAATAGCTCTGAAAAAGAAACATTCCAATTCATCAAGCCTTTTCTTTGCACTCAACGCCTGCCACGGTTCCTAACTCCCCATTCAGTGAGCGGGGCTGGTGTTTCTTCTTCCAGCCCTGCAGGAATTACAGATGGGAGACTAGATTGTGCCAGGTTAGAACCCACTCTAAATTTGTTTGAGAAGAATTTCGAAGCACATGGTATTTGAGTTTGTTTACTCTTGGCAACATTTCTGTTTAAGAAAGAGGCATTGCAATTATTTTAAAAGCCTCGAGCCATCAAATCTCCTTAAAATAGCACTTAATGATTTAGGTGTAAATGAATCATAAACACTTAGATTAAACTTCCTCCTCATTCCCTACAAACCCAGCTGGTTAAGTAAGGTTTTAACAAAAGAGCACTCAGCGTGCTCTGTCCTTTTAAAGGTAAGGTCTTCGGAGGTGGGCTCCAAGCTGGGTCCAGTGCTCACATTTAAAGCATTAGGAGCGCCCACGTTGTATATATATTTTTCAGTCTGTTTATTTATTTTGAGAGACACAGAGACAGCGTGAGTGGGGGAGGGGCAGAGAGAGCAGGAGACAGAGAATCCCAAGCAGACTCCGTGCTGTCAGTACAGAGTCCCATGAAGGGGCTCGAACTCACGAACCGTGAGATCATGACCGGAGCCGAAACCAAGGGTCGGGTGCTTAACCGACTGAGCCACCCAGGCGCCCCTATACTTTTGAAAGGAGTAAAATAGAGTGCCCGGTGTGGGCCATGCACTTTCACATTATCATTTCCAATATCCACAACAAGGACAATATTGTTATTGTGCCCACTCAGCACAGAGGCAACTCAATGTCGGGACGTTAAGGAACCTGGTCAGAATAACCCAGCTATCAAGATTCAGAGTGGGACTCAATCTCAGGCCTCTACAGTCTATACTGTTATTCACAATGCCATACCTGATAATCATTTGTATAACTGTGGTAGGCGGAATAATGGCCCCTCAGAGATGTTCCCATCCAAATCCCTGGGATCTGTGAACACGTTACCTTAAGGCAGTAGATGTAATTAAGGTTGCTAATCAGTTGACCTTTGCATGGAGAGGATTAGCCTAGATTATCCAGATGGTTCCAGTGTAATCATACGAGCTCTTAAGATCCAAAGAGGGAGGCAGACGAGTGGGTGACAGAAATGAAAAAGAAAAAGAGGCAGGACAGATTAAAAGTATGAGAGGACCCAACCTACTGTTGCTGGCTTCTAAGACTGAGGCAGGAGGTCCTGAGCTAAGGAGTACACGTAGTCTGGAGATGCTGGGAATGGCCCTCACTTGCCAGCCAGTAAGGAAACAGGGAGCTCCATGCTACCAGGAACGGAATTCTGCTAACAGCCCAAACGAACAAGGGGACAGATCCTCCTCTAGAGCCTCCAGATGTGTGTCTGGCTTCTGATCTACATACAGCACTCCAAGGTAAAAAACTTACATGGCTTAAGTCACAAAGTCTGTTGACAGTTTGCCACGGCAGAAATAGAAAACTAATACAATATCCAAAGTTCAATGCTGAAAACCGAACTCGGGTTTATAGCTCATAAGCCTTCTACAGTTATTTTAATAACAACAACCAAATATTTCATGTGGAATTGATGTATCTTAATCTTCAGCCCGAGAAGAAAACATGCACACGAAGATGGTTTCCTTTGGCCTTTCTATTTTCCGTTCCCTCCACCATATTAACTTGCAATGTTCTTCCAACAAATATGTAATGGGAACCTACTGTATGCCAGGCACTCACTAGTCAATGCATACGGTGCACAGCAGATGGGGGGCAAATGTAGGAGGGCCTGGGTGGTTCAGTCGGTGAAGCATCCGACTCTTGATTTTGGCTCAGATCATGATCTCACAGTTGTGAGACTGAACCCCGTGTCGGGGTCCATGTTGGATGGGGAGCCTGCTTGGGATTCTCTCTCTCTCTCTCTCTCTCTCTCTCTCTCTCTCTCTCTCTCTCTCTCTCTCGTCACTCTCTGTCCCCTCCCCCCTCAAAACAAAAATAAACACTTAAAAATGCAGACAAGAACCCCTTGCCCACCTGGAGTTTACACATCTGGGGTGGAGGGCATACAGGAAACACGTCGGTAAGATGAGTCCTCCAAGGGTCTCTGAGTCACTCGTGGGAAGACAGCTACTCTGACTTTGCCATGTCAGCTTTCTGTCACTGTAGCATAACCTAGCCTAGTCAAAATAATACAGACAGCCTCACTGAGAAGGTGAGCCATGGAGATATCTAGGAGAAAAGCGTTCCCAGGAGAGGGATCAAAAATGCAAGGACCCTGAGGTAGGAGTAGGAATTGGTGTTTTTGTAGAAAACGCAGGAGGCCAGTGTGGCCGGGATTGAGAGAGTGAGGGGGAGAGTGATGGGAGGTGAGGGCAGAAAAGAAATGGGAAGCCTGCTCATATAGGCCACGGTAATAACTCTGGCTTTAATTCTGAGTGGCTGGCAGCCATGGCATGGTTTTGGGCAGAAGAGTGATGTGATTTGGCTTAGGTGCTCAAAGGCTCCCTCTTGCTGCTACGATGGAACAGATTTCAGGGGAGAGGAAGCAGAGAGACCGGTTGGGAGATTACTGCTACAATACAGGCAAGATGATAATAGCACTTAGTAGTGTAGGTAGAAAGGATTCTGGGTGCATATTCTAGGAACACAGACTCTTATGAACAGAGGTTCTATCTAGAATGGATAAAGAAGTGGTGTGTATGTGGAGATGTAGACATGTAATGGAATATTAACACAACCACAAAGGAGAATGAGATCTCGTAACTTACAACAACACGGATGGACCTAGAGGGTATAATGCGAAGTGAAATAAGTCAGAGAGGGACAAATATCATATGATTTCACTTATGTGTGGAAGCTAAGAAACAAAACACATGCACAAACAAAAACCAGACTCTTCGATACCGAAAACAAACTGGTCATTGCCAGAAAGGAGGTGGCTGGGAGGGTGGGCAAAAAGGTGAAGGGGATTAAGAGGTACAAACGTCCAGTTATAAAAGAAGCCAGGGACATGAAAAGTACAGCATAGGGAATACATTCAATAATATTCTAATAACATTGTATGGTGACAAAGGGTGAGGGCACTTATCACAGCAAGCACGACACTTATCACAGAATTGTTGAATCCCTTTGTTGTACACCTGAAACTAAGATAACATGGTATGTCAACTATACTTAAGAAAAAAAAAAGTTCTATCTAACAGTATGCAACATCTAACAACACTATTTCAAACAGATACCTTTTGATGGTAATTCCGTGGTCTATACAGTTCCCAGAGGGAAAATATTCGCTGTAGATTAGCTAATTCTCCTCTTTATAGACATTGGAGAGACATCACCTCACCGTTACCTCTCCCCTGCAGTATCTCACTGGACTACACACATCTGTACAGAATATGATCAAGTAAATACCCAGCAAACATTAACATTGCAGAAGAGTATTAACGGCGGTGATGATGGAGATGATGGGGATGGATGGGCAGAGATGGCCATGGAGATGACGACGGGCAATTTGCAAAACAACATTCTTGAGAAATCAATTCTCCTGACCCTTTACACCATTCTTGTTTCTCTTCTACAAACCTATTTTCCCTCTGTCGTTTTGTCAAAGATTCCACCAAGTGAATCTAACACTTCAAGTGCTACTGGAGGAAATAAATGGAGAGAAAACAACTGTAGAACTCAGGTGCCTGGACTCCTGGCCCAGCCTCAGAACCTACCCCTTGCTATATAAGTCACACCATCTGTGTGAGCCCAGATTTCCTCAAATGGAATGGACCAGATGATCTCTAAAGTCTTTTCACTGTTTCAGTTCAGGGTGGAGGTGGGAGGTTCTTCCCTCTCCTTGATGGTTTCTTCAATATGAACCTCACCAGTATAACACTGTTGGCTTCTCTCTGCCCCATCTGTTGGCTTCTCTCTGCCCCATCATTCACTGTTTCCTGGATGGGGTACTGATGAGTTTTTAAAAGACAAACTAACAGCCCTAGCCTAGCACCTTCCTTTTTCCTTTCTCCCTGGGAACCAGCTCATCACAGAAAGCATGCATTATGCTCTGCCTTAAGTTTTGCAGGTGGAGGTCCGTGTCAGGTGAAGGACTGAAGAATAAGATGGGCGTCTGCTCTGATCCAGAGCTGCCTGTGGCTGAGTAGATACATCTAACTATGGGGTTCCCCATTAGAATGTCCACCTCTTCAGAGACAAAAACCTCACCTCCCAGTGTTAGCCTTATTTAGAAAAAAGGCGATATTTTGTTGTCCACACACCTTTCTCTTTTGACTCGTTTCTTAATTTGTTCACAACTTGGACAGAGAGAGAAAGAGTATTCCCACTCCCCGCCCCACAAAATGCCATCAATATTTGTGAATGGTCAGAATCATGGCTTCTAGAGTATTGGCCAAGTCTTAAACCCTCTGTTGGCCAATCTAGCTCACGATGGTTACCACTGTTTTTCATGGCCAGGATCAGTACCAGGGGACCTGTACTCCCAGGCCAGGAAAACCAGGAGGGAGGAATGAGGAAAAGAAGAGGCAGAAAGGAAGGGAGATATGAACGCTGACTTGCTCCTCCACAGATGGAAGGAGCTGGCTGCCATGTTAATTTCAAAACCTTCTGCTAACAGACCCATAAATACAGAGAAGAAACTGATGATGGTGGGAGGGATGGGCAAAATGAGTGAAGTGGGGGTGGGTGGGAGGTGCAGACTTCCAGTTATGGAATGAATAAGTCACAGGGATGAAAGGTACAGCATAGGGAATATGGTCGATGGCATTGTCATAGTGCTGTACGGGGACAATGGGAGCTACACTTGTGGGGAGCACAACATAACATAGAGACTTGTTTAATCACTACTTTGTACACCTAAAACCAATGAAACACTGTGTGTCAACTATACTTCAATAAAAAAGAATACCTATGAAAAAGACTTAAAGGGGCACCTGGGTGGCTCAGTCGGTTAAGTGCCTGACTCTTGATTTTGGCTCAGGTCACGATCTCACGGTTCTTGAGATTGAGCCCCATGTCGGGCTCTGTGCTGACAGCATGGAGCTGTCTTCTCTCTCTCCCTCTCTTTCTGCCCCTCCCTCACTCATGCTCTCTTTCACTCAAAATAAATACATAAACTTAAAAAAGAAAAAGATGTAAAAAGTAAAAACCTGCTGTCGCCATGGAAATCCCTAGCTATTGATGATGTTATCATAGTTCCACAGGAGCCTCAGTTGAAAGTCCCGTTTCAAAGCAGCAAGAAAGGGACAAAAAGGGATAATGCAGGTCATACATGGGGACAGAAACACCAGTGCAAGGGGGAAACGCCAACTGTGAATTCATTCTTCTTGGGCTGCACTGGAGCAAACTATCCACACTAGGAGGCAGCCCAAGCTTCCCAAATCTGACTTCCGTTTCTTTTCTGATAACCTCTGCCACTTAATCCCCTCTGACATGCCTCTAATATTTGCATTAATTAGGCTCATACCAAGAACTGTAGTCACTTGAGAAGTGCCTATCGATACCAGCAAAAAATTGAAACATGCCGATCTTCACAAGCTTGAAAAATGTCAGCTGGGGGAGTGGAACCATTTCCCATAAAGGTGGCCCTCTGCCTTCTCCTTAATGTAGAGTGAAGTAGAATTCAAGATTGCACACAACAAAGCCAGGACAAAATGTCCCACATAAAAGCTCTCCCAATTAGGCATTTAATTGCTGAATGGTGAAAGACATACCTTTAGAGTTCCTATGAAATGCAGAAGACTTACAACCAGCAACATCAAAGAGCTGTCTACAGAGCAGTTATTTCCTCTCTTGTCTCCCAAGGTCTCTGTGTAACATTTGATTAACCGACAACTTGCAAAGATGACCTTAATGCATGTGAGATGTCCTCAGAGGCTTTGAGACGTCACCCTTGGGTCAGTCTCTGGTTGGCAAGGAGATCCTTAGGTCAAGCCATGGAAACCTGGACAACATTTGGGCTGAGAGCAGGGTGGATCACACTCAGATTTAGGAAGTGGGAATGATAGTGGGCTGACCCACATGCTATTCTTGGTTGCCAACATTTCCCAGTGGGCTATTTCTTTACACTTTCCTCTGTTCTCTAGGACAGTTTGGGAGTCCCAAACCAGTTTCTGGTGGGCAAAAAGGGAACGTGGTTCTCTTTTTGATATCCATATTGAGGGTGGTTACAGTGAGTGGACAAAGTGGCAAAAGCAAGTTGAAAAAGCATTAGGCATGCCTGGCTGGGAATCCCCAGGAAAGGAAGATCTCCTGCTTATGCTCCTGGCTTCATCTTTGCTTCTTTGCCCCTGAGCAAGTGCCACTTGTTTCTCTTCTCCTAAAAGCTCCCTGAAGACACACAGATGAAAATACTGTCACCAGACTTGTAGAGTGCCCCAGCAATGGGTGTGGGGAACAGCCTGAGGGAAGCCCCTCCGCCTCAACTCAGGTGCCTGGGAAAATATGTAACTGGATGAATACTATTGCCATGATAATTGGATTAGTCTCACTGGTCAGAGCAAAGGGCATGCAATCACTGAAGAATACTATTATGGTTCATTTATGTGTCAACTGGATTGGGCCACAGGATGCTCAGATATTTGGTCAGATATTATTGTGAGTATTTCTGTAAGGATGTTTTTGAAATGAGATGAACATCTGAATGGGTAGAATGAGTAAAGCAGATTGCTCTCCCTAATGTGGGTGGGCCTCACCCAATCAGTTGATGGACTGAATAGACTAAAAAGGCTGACTTTCCCATAGGAATGGGGGACTCCTGCCTGTTTGAAGTGAGTCATAAGTTTTATTCCTTCCTCTAACCTCAAACTGAAACATGGTGCTCTTCCTCAGTCTCAAGTCTGCTGGCCTTTGGACTAGTGCTACACCACCAGTTTTCCTGGTTCTTGGGCCTTACGACACAGATTGGAGCTAATCCATTAGCTCTCCTGGGTATCCAGCTTCCTGACTCACTCTGCAGATCTTGGGACTTGCCAGCCTCCATCACTGTGTGAACTAATTCTTTATAATTAACAAATAAATCCTATTGTTGGTTTCTCTAGAGATCCCTGACTAATGCAAACACACACCACGGGGAATCTGGGAAACATAAAAGTACCATTAGCCCATTTCTTCAACCAAACTTCGGCTTAGCTACATTGGTTTTTCATCGTAAGAATCATCTTTCTTCTCCCCATTTGTTACCAACGCTACGTGAGAATCTGAATGAGTTCCACTCTGGTATAATTCCCTCCCTTAAAATGTGAGTGAAATCTGTGACGTCCTTCCAGCCAATAGAAGATCCAAAGTTGAAAACGATTTTAGGATCAGTTGATTTTAAGTTGATCAAAAGAGATTAATCTGGGTGGGCCTGACTAAATCAAGTGAAAACATTAAAAGAGAGGATGCATCCGCTGGCCTGGAAAAACCAGGCCATGTGAGAAGGCTTCGGAGGCGGCCATGTGGCAAGGAACTCTGGGCAGTCTCTAGGATCGGAGAATGGTTCCCAGATGACAGCCAGCAAGAAAATGGGGACTTCAATCCTACAGTCACAAACAAGTGAATTCTGCCAAAAATCACCTGAGTTTAGAAGAGGTGCTGACTTCCAGAAAGAAATATAGTCCAACCAACACCTTGATTATGGCCTTGTGAGATCCTGAACAGAGAAGCCAGCTAGGACATGGCCTCTGCACGTTTATCGGCAGGGACTTTATCAGCGATGAATTTGCTGTATTTTCAGGTTCTGCTTGTTAAGACCGAAGAAACAGGCTCTGGTGATGGACCAGAATAATGAGGATGGATCTCTGTGTGTTCCATAAAGATTACCATGATTAAGAAAAACTATCATCTGGATATTTAGCATTAGTCATCTCAGAAAGGTTACAACAAAAGAAAAATTTCTCCATAGGAGTAAAGTATCAGTAATATTTCTTCCATTTGAAGTAAAGTCATTCTAAATATGAGATACGAAAGCCTCTTTTTTATGAGAAAATTTCTATTTTTAGAAGAAACTCCTTTGTGGTTAGCTTTATTTCTTCTTTCAGAGAAAAAGATTGTTCGAAAACACTGTCACTTCCCTTTAAATAATATAAGCACTTTTGAATAACCTTATTTTGAATTAGAAAAGGTTTTCTTTCTTTATATCTTTTATTGTGCTAAAATACACAGAACATAAAAATTTGCGATGTCTACCATTTTTAAGTGTACAATTCAGGGCATTAATTACGTTCACCATGCTGTGCAACCATCACCACTATCCCTTTCAAAAAATTTTTCATCACCACAAGTAGAAACTCTATAACTCCTTTTTTAATGTTGATTTATTTTGGGGAGAGAGAGACAGAGACAGAGACAGTGCAAGTAGGGGAGGGGCAGAGAGAGAGGGAGACACAGGATCCGAAGCAGGCTCCGGGCTTTGAGCAGTCAGCACACAGCCCAACATAGGGCTTGAACTCAACGAACTGTGAGATCATGACCTTAGCCAAAGTCAGACGCTTAACTGATTGAGCCACCCAGGTGCCCCAAAACTCTGTAACTCTTAAGCAATAATTCCTCATTCCCCTCTTCCCCATCCCTTCTTCAACCTCTAATCTACTTTCTGTCTCTGTGAACTTGCCTGTGAAACGATACAATGTTTATTCTTTGGTGTCTGGCTTATTTCACTTAACATAGTATTTTCAAGGTTAATCAATGTTGTAGCATAAATCACATCTTCCACTAAATGTACATACATTTTGTTATCCATTCATCTGTTGATGGACACTCGGGTTGTCTCCAGTTTTTGACTATTGGGAATAATGCTGAAATGAACATTAGCATACAAGTATCTGTTTGTGTTCCTGTTTTCAATTCTTTGGAGTATATACCCAGGAGCGTAATTGCTGGTTCGTAAGGTAAGTCTACATTTAGCCTTTCGAGGAACTGTCAAACGGTTGTCCGCAGAGGCTGCACCATTTTATATTCATACCAGCACTATACGAAGGTTACAATTTCTCCACGTCCTCACAAATGCTTGTTATTTTCCTTCAAAAAAAATATAGCTTTCCTAATGGATATGAACTGGTAGCTCATTGTGGTTTTGATTTGCATTAATCTAATGGCTAATGCTATTCAACACTTTCTCATGTGCTTATTGGATATTATATATCTTCCTTGGAGAAATGTCTATTTAAGTGCTATGCCCAGTTTTTCTCTTTTTGTTGCTGAGTTTTAAGAGTTCTTTATACATATAAAACACATATCAGAGGGGCGCCTGGGTGGCTCAGTCAGTTAAGCAGCTGACTTCAGCTCAGGTTCTCGCAGTTCATGGGTTCAAGCCCTGCATCGGGCTCTGTGCTGACAAATAGGAGCCTGGAGCCTGCTTCTGATTCTGTGTCTCCCTCTCTCTGTACCCCTCCCCCCAAATAAAATAAACATTTAAAAAACACATATCAGATACGTGATTTGCAAATATTTTCTCCCATTGTGTAGGTTGTCTTTTCACTTTCCTGCTACTCTCCTTTGCACAAACGTTTTAATGTTGATGAAGTCCAGTTCATCTCATTTTTCTTCTCTTGTCCATGCTTTTGGCATCGTATCTAAAAATCTGTTGCCAAATCCAAATACATGGCAAACTACCCTTATGTTTTCTTTAAAGAATTTTATAGTTTTAGCTCTTATATTTAGTTTGCTAATCCATTTGAGTTAATTTTTGAATACGGTGTGAGGTAGGGGTCCAATGTGATTCTTTCGCAGGTGGAAATTCCAGTTGTCCTGGCAGCATCTATTGAAGAGAAAACTGTTTCTTCATTGAATGGACTGGTCACCCTTGTCAAAAAATCAATTGGACATTGATGTATGGCTGTATTTCTGGACTGTCATTTCTATTCCATTGGTCTATATGTCTATACTATGCCAGTACCACACTGTTCTGATTACTTTAGCTTTGTGGTAAGTTCTGAAATCAGAAAGAATGAGTTCTCGAACTTTGTTCTCCATTTTCACAATAGTTTTGTTTACATAGGGGCCCTTTGTCATTCTATATGAATTGGAGGATTGGCTTTTTCATTTCTGCAAAAAAAATCTGTAGGATTTTGATATAAATTACACTGACTCTATAGGTCACTTTGGGTAGTACTGATAACTTAACAATATTCAATCTTTCTATCCATGAACACAAGATGGATTTAGATTTGATTTAGATTTAGGTCTTACTTAATTTCTCTTGGCAATATTTTATAGTTTTCAGTGTATAAGCTTTCACTTTCTTGGTTAAATTTATTCCTGAGTATTTTATTATTTTAGGTGTTATTATAAATGGAATCTCTGTCTTATTTTCCTTTATAGATGGTGGAAAGAAACAACCAATTTTGCATGTTGACCTTGTACCCTGCAACTTTCCTCAATTAGTTCATTAGCTCCAGGAGCTTTCTTGTGAATTCTTTGGGATTTCCTACATATAATATCATGTCACCTGTGAAGAGATAGTTTTATTTCTTCCTTTCCAATTTGGATGCCTTTAATTTCTTTTCCTTGCCTGAATGCCCTGGCTAGAACTTCCAGTACAACGTGGAATAGCAGTAGTGCGAGTGAGCGTCTTTGTTTTGTTCCTGATCTTAGGCAGAAAGCTTTTAAGTTTGAGTATGATGTTAGCTGTGGGTTTTTCAGAAATGCCCTCTCTCATGTTGAGGAGGTTCCCTTCTATTCCTAAGTTTTTCTGAGAGTTTTTACCATGAAAGGGTGTTGGATTTTATCAAATGTCTTTTCTGTATTTGTTGGGATAATCATGTGGGTTGCCCCCCTTCATTCTATTAATATGATGCATTGCATGATTGATATTCTTATGTTGAGCCACCTTTACATTACTGGGATAGATCCCAGCTGGTCATGATGTATAATCCTTTTCATATGCTGTTGGGTTTGGTTTGCTGATCTTTTATTGAAGATTTCTGCATCTGTATTCATAAGGTATATCGGGCGGTAATTTCTTTTCTTCTGATGTCTTCATCTGTCTTTGATATCGGAGTAATGCTGGCCTTATAAAATGAATTATAAAGTGTTTTCTTCTATTTTATGGAAGAATTTGTGAAATGTTGATAATTCCCCTTTAAATGTTTGGGAGAATTCACCAGTGGAGCCATTTGGTCCTGCACTTTTCTTTGTTGAGAAGTTTTTTGTTTTTTTTTTTAATTTGTAATGTCCCTGACTAGGAAACTTTCTTTTTTTTCCCCCAAAGGACTGTGTATTTTTTTCTTTAAAGTTTTTTTTAATGTTTATTTATTTCTGAGACAGAGAGACAGAGTGTGAGTGGGGGAGGGGCAGAGAGAGAGGGAGACAGAATCTGAAGCAGGCTCCAGGCTCTGAGCTGTCAGCACAGAGCCCAAAGTGGGGCTCGAACTCATGAACCGTGAGATCATGACCTGAACCAAAGTCGGACGCTCAACCGACTGAGTCACCCAGGCATCCCAGGAGTGTGTATTTTTTTTTAATTTTACAGTTTTTATTTATTTTAAGAGAGACACAGCATGAGTGGGGGAGGGACATAGAGAGAGGAGAGAGAGAAAAAGAGAGAGAGAGGGAGAGAGAGAATCTCAAGCAGGCTCCAACGCCCAACGCAGAGCCTGATGGGGGCTTGATCCCACGACTGTGAGATCATGACCTGAGCTGAAATCAAGACTCAGACGCTCAACCAACGGAGCCACCCGGGTGCCCCGGAATCACATGACTTTAGAAAAACCTAACTCTCCTTCCTTCTCACCCATCCTCAAAGCAGCCCCAAATTTTTCATAGACAACCAGCAAAACCTTTAGCTCCTCCCTAAGTGAGGTGTTACATCAGTGAAAGCATCGTTTCATTTTGTGGCTCAGACAACCCAAGCCGCGCAAAATCGACTGGTGGTTAGCCTCAGCTCTCATTTTTTCAGGATACCTGAACGGGACTGATTTCAGAACAGAGGGACCTCTGACACCTAGACTTGAAGTTAGCATCCCAGATCAGTATTTTTCAAACTTCCTTCAGTAGCAGAACTTTGTTTCAAACAAACTTGCATGAAACCCAACACACGAACTGGTTTCACGAGGGAGCACAGCCCTCCTGGCTTTCCTCCTCTGCCTCGCCTCCCTCAAACTGTCCATGAAAACCACTGCCCCCAATCACAGGCTTTGAGGCTGGGAGAAAGGATAGAAAAGCCTGCCCCAGAAAACATTTCCGTTCTCTAGGACAGTGGCAGCCACCACCTGCAATTGGAGTTCCAAGTCAGGCACACAAGCAGATGGGGTGTGGAGAAGAAGTCTAGACATATGGCTCCATTAAGTGCTGCCATCTTCAGTATCAGTTGTCCGAGGCTGGCACTGGCTTCCACAATAAGCACCAAGCAAATAAAACCAGCCTGGGGCAAACATTTTCTCTCAGACACAAAATTCCCGAAGACTGCAAAAGGAAGCCCTTCCGGTTCGGAGGTAAAGCCCAACTTCATCTCTATCAGCCATAATTTGGATCTAGCCGTATCTTCAGCTGACCTATGGGAGTCAGGCTTTAGGAGGCAGGGGTCACAAAAAGGCGAATTCAACAGGAGGCCGTGAGCTCGGTTACTTCAGCTACGGGGAACGAAAACTCAGCAACCATCCACTCACTCTGCCTTTTTAACTGAGCAGCCTCCATGAGCCAGGCACTATTCTAAAGTGGAAATGCCCAGAGAAATCAGAGGACTATACGGTTAAGAGAAACACAGGATTCAGGCTGCAAAGTCCCCACGTCTCCAATGGCGACGGAAGAGCCAGAAGGGACAGCCAGTGACATGCACAGAGTTGCGTGAAGCAATGAGCTCCAAGTTCTGGTCGTGTCTCTGCCTCTCGCTTGCTGCGGGACCTAGAACAGGTTGCTTCCTGTCTGGGTCCCAGTCTCCTTCTCTGTGAAATGAAACAGTTGGGAGACGAGATTCCTCCTATAGTCTGTAGGAGTATAGCCTCAAAAGCAAACACTAAATTGGGTGAGCGTGCCAAAGTGTAGACTATATAAGCTTCAGCCTCTCTAACATTGGTGCTGATGGTAATGACAAAGAGTAAGAATAATAATGAAATATCAATGATGGTAGCAGCGACTGTTTACTGAATGCTTACTGGGTCACAGGCCCTCTTCCCATGTGATTTTTAGGAATCTTCCCAGGCTTCTTGCCAGAATGCGAGACTTGGAAAAGCCCGTAGATGTTTTAGCAACGGGAAGATCGGGAGGCAGACCTATTCAAATGTTGCAGGACATGAACTTCCCATCTTCATCTCTCAGTCCCCATTCCTTCCAATACCCCACCATTTTACTCCCTCATTTTCCGGATTTGAGACTGATCCATCCCAATCATAAATCTAGTATCTGTGGGTTTCGGTGCTTTCTCATCCCACGGCAAGAGTCCCAAGTGCCCTGGGCAGTATACTGGGGTCTGCAGAATTAGAATCTTCTCCCCAACTCCTTCAGTGTGATGACAGAGTGAATTTTTATTTGTGTTGACACACAGTGGAAAACATTAAAATCAACACTTCAATGTAATCCCGTGCTCTCCTTGCTCTGAGGTAATTATCATAATTGAAATTTGTCAGTAATCAGCATCATTTCTATCGGATGCTATCAAAATGTTTTGATGCAGTGAGTGAAAAACACTGAATGCTGCTATCATAATGACACAGAGGAGACCCAAACCCAATGTCATGCGCGACCAGTACTATGGTAACCCGTTCAATGTGTTTTATTAGCATTTCAGTTTAAGAAGCATTTTCCCATAGAGTTCCTCATTTTGATTTGACTTTGATCTTCCTAACGATTCTGTGAAATAAACAAGGCAAGTATTATTCTGACTGTTACATGAGGGAAAATACACGCCACAAGTAGGAACAGAACCAGGTCTCCAAATCCTAAATCCAGCATCTAACACACCATACTGACACCATGCACAACACATACAACCTAAAAACCTTCTGAGCTAGGCAAATTGAGGGCTAGTAGCAAATTCAGAAGCAACCCCGGTAAGGAAAACACCATCAGACAGGGATTATTCAATTAAGATCTGTCAGTATTGCCTCTTGAGAGAAAATTCCTGCAGACAACTCTTTATCTTTTTCCTTTTTGAATTTAAATACAGCAGCAGCAACAAAAAGAGTTGAAGGCGGGCGGTGGGGGGTGGTCCCAGAAAACAGGCTGAGGAACTGTACTTCCAGAGGGAAACACAAAGATTTAATCAGCACCTCTCTACATACTTAGCCACTGCTGGAGATGATAGTGCTTTTCCTCATTGAATTACAAGGTAACAACCCCCTAATTTTTTCCATGTTTTGGCAAGAAAATTATAAGTAGCTGTGCCCCCTGGGTTTGGCATGAATCTGGATACAGTCGGCTGTATATAACCCCAGTGTGTGAACGCTGTCATTTAAAGGTATACGTGTTACTTAGCATTTACTTGGGAGTGGTTAGCAGCCCTCCTTAGCCAAATGCCCAACAAGAGCCACCCTAGCCCAGGTGGTTGCTTTATAAAGGGTGTTTTTCCCAGACCGGGCTTACTCTCTCCTGCTGGATGGGGCATAGTGCCAGCCTAGCAGGTTCCCTGCCGTTTGTGTAGAGGTGTGGGAGGCTTCTCTCACGTACCCATTCACCACAGGGTCTGTCGCGACTCAGCTTGGCCACTTCATACACAGAATGGACAAATTTAAGGTGGGAGTTTCAGCCTGTGCCCTGCCCTGGCTGGCATGTCACTGATGCATACCCTTGGGCATAAGGAGAACAAAGTGCCAGAGTGGAGACGACATGGAAACAGAGGGCATGCAGTGTCTGTGAAAGCGTAGCAATTAATTACCCAAAGGATCAAATTCCAAGGAGCTGCCCTATCTTAGGTATGACCAGCCACAAAGACAGCCCATGAAGGTCCTGTAGTTCTAGGTCCCCAGAAAGTTCCCTAGGAGTCCCAGGATGGGGGCTATGTCAACATTTGTCATTGTTTTGCTTCCCTTTGGCCACCTTTAAAATAATGGCAGAGCAATGGCAAAAATCAGAGCCCTCTTTGATGCTCTGAACCATCGAGAGAGTTCTACTTTCCTCTGCAAAAAGAAAAATAAAACAGACAGCCAACAACTTCTCCATCAGACACCAAGTATTTCTTTGCCCATTGCTTCTCCTCCATATCTCACCACCAGCTCCCCTGCTCTCTACGACTTTAACCCTCCAGTTGAACTGGAAGCAAGCCGATGTAAACATACTGAGGTGGGTTGGTAAGTTTGTTTGACTATTTGCCTGTTTGCTTTCGGAAAATCCTGGGGGAACCGTTGGAGCTTCAGTACGTAGGCACTGAGACCAGTTCTCAGGAGTCTAGACCAGCATCTACATGGCATTAACTGATGACATTTCTCAATAATAATCAACTAGGAGCCAAAGCAACACAATGGAGTGGCCAACATGTTGCCAGATGCTGGAGATGGACAAGGCTGCGGGAGGCTGCGCAACTGATGGAAAAGAATGCAAGACGAAGTACAGGAACAACACAGCCACAATCCAGAAGCTCTAGGCTTACAAGGACCAATCCATGGGAAGCACAGCCAGCCAGTCAGTGGCTTTAATGAGGAGAGCACTACCTAGACAGATCACTCGGAGAGAACAAAGATTTGGCTTGAGTAGATTGGGATGCACTGGCTTCCCTACACCAAGAGGAAGCAGAATAACTGTTATTAACAAGCAGAATGCTACAAATAAGTCACCGCACTCTGAAAACACTTTTCTCGGGAAGGGCGTCACGGTCAAAACGCCTGGGGTCTATCCCGGACCCTGCCACTTACTAGCTTTGTGATCTTAGGCAAGTCATTTAAGTCTCTGAATCTTTACTGTATCACTTGCAAAGTGAGGACAATTGCACAGGGTAGTATTAATTGAGGTGTGAGTCAGCACAGCATCTGGACTACTCTAGATGAACATGTTGAGGGAAGAGAAAGCAGGGCAAAAGGGCCTGAACGCATGGGGTCAGGTTGAAGCCAGACTCCAGCTGAGACCACCGCCTTGCTTGGTCAGCTCCTTCCCCTGCCCTCTCCTGCTTATTCCCATTCTCCCCACGGAGAACCTTTGTCTCAGGATCGGCTTCTAGAGAACCAAACCTAAGACAACCAACTTTCAACAACACAACTTTAGAAAACTAATACACTCTACTTTCTCCTCACTCCTAATTCTGATCCTTAGCCAAGGAGGGTATTTTAACTATGATCTTGATGGTATTATGTTGCAGTGATCCCAAAGAACTGCAAAGTATCTTATACAGTGTGAGTTGCCCTGGTATGATACCTTAATGGTGGCTCTGGGAAAGGTGAATCAAACGTCTTCAAGACCATGGGCAAGTCCCATGTCAACAGTGGGTAACGGAGAACCTGAGAGAGTTGGAGAGGCCCTTCAGGAACTTGGCTTTGCTCATTCACAACCCACACAAGGTAGAGGGCCTTCAATTGGAGTTTTCTCACACTAATGGCCAAAGGTCAGATTTATAACCAGATGTTTGTTAACACAAAGCGTTTGTTCTCAAAACCTTGTCCTTGACAACGAAGTCAGTCTGCCCACATAGTGAGAAGTGGGGGAAAGGCAAATTTATCACTTGGTATTATTTTTAAAATATAATTTATTGTCAAATTGGTTTCCATACAACACCCAGCGGTCATCCCAACATATCACTTGGTATTTCTGAAATGGGTTCAGATTTTCTGGCCACAGCTTATCTCCCCTTCCAAAAGGAGAGAGCAGGGATGAGAGGCTGTGGTTAGACAAAAGGTGTGTAAAACACTGGCGTTTCTCAGAAAAGGACAGATACTGTATTCACTCACACACAATTATAAGACTGCAGGAAGGAAGTCAATATGTATTGACTAGGATTTCAAGTAACTAAAATGAGGCATCTAAAGGGACCCACCCCCCGTGGATTCACTTACCCATGTAAAAACAAATCCATCACTGTAACACAATACCACCAAGACCCTAGTCAAAGTGCCCTCCTGTGACAGTCAAAGGCCGTCACAGGTGGCAACAGTGGCACTTCAAGTGCCATCTAGCTCACAAATATCTTTCCCGGCTTCTTAAATGGACGGTAGCGGAGACTGGTTCCCGGGTGCCTGGTTCAATAAAATATAACCCCAAGTCGACCTCTGAGGAGAAAAATGGAGCACGTTCGCTTTCTAAAATCAGGTTGCTGAAAGCTGGTTTCTTTGGTTAGGTTCCCTAGAAGCAGATCCTGAGCCGGAGATTCTTCGGGGAGAACGGGAGAAGGAGGGAGAGGGCAGGGGAGGGGAGCTGACCAAGCAAGGCGGTGGTCTCGGCTGGAGTCTGGCTGTCACCGGAGCCCTGGAGGAGCTCTGGAGCACAAACTGCAGGACGTGGCTGGACCCACCTTGAGGCAGGAGGGTCCGACCAGTCATCGGCTGTGGGCTGCTCCGAGGGATGAGGAAGCAGTACCTCTCAGGCAAGAGACCTCCTGCTCCAGAGAGGGGGCAACTGTGAGCCGTAGGAAGCGATACCCCCAGCAGCTAAGGGATAGGTACACACGGCTGGCAAAGGCAATGCGGGCAGGGCACCAACAGTATCCACTCCACTGGTTGACTGTCAACCGGGTGCCTTGAAAACAAAACTTACTGCCATGGGTGAGTCAGCTTCCCGGCCACCTCTCCAACCTCATCTCCTCTCTCTCGCTCACTCCGCTCCAGCCACCCTGGTCTCCCTGAACATGAACTCATCTTAAGGTCTTTGAACGTGCTGTTCTCTGTACCTGAAGCTCTTTCTGTGCATGTATCTGCATTATTTCTCCCTTAACCTCCTTCTGGCCATTATTTGGATGTCATCTTTTCTAGTTAGCCTTCTCTAGCTTGGCTCTGCACACCTACACACACACACACACACACACACACACACACACACACACACACTCAAGCAACCCCATCTCTCTTCCTTGCTTTATTCTACAGTCATCATCTCCACATGGGTTATGAGTCATGTTTGTTTGGAAAGTAAAAATGTTTGAAGCAACTAATCCTGCCAGTCATGGGGGATAAGACACTGCAAGAAAGAATCCATTGACACTAACCAGTAGACAGATAAAATCCAAATGCAGTTTAAGTATGTGGTATACCCTAAAAGGGACCAAAGCTGCCCCCCACCCTGGCCTCAGCCAAATATGCTGTATCTGAATAGAAATCCCCGTGGTTTCTATCAACTAAAGCTATCCATATGTGCTACTTATATTAGGAAACCTAGAAAATAATACATGCTTTTCGTATTAGTTAGGTAACGTATAAGACGGTGTTCATGAACACAATCAATACTTACTGAATGAGTTTTCTGAATCTGGAATGGGAAATAAATCTTAGTAAATCACTGTACACCTACAGGCACAACACATGTTTTGAAAAGTCAAATGTTTTGCTAACGGGTTCGTTCCAGAGGGGGCACAAAAACACAATTGCAAGTTGCGATAAGCTTCCCGAGGAATGAATATGCTCTCACCCATTTCCGACAGCAAAGGTGCCCGGCAATGACTCTAAAACCCTTACTGGCTGCGTGACCTTGAACTCCCCCAGCCTTATATTCCCTCAGCTATAAAACAGAAAGACCCTCACTGGGGGGTGGTTCTAGGGATCCCAGGAGATCATAAAGGTGAAAGACACACATGAGGTTTGAGGTAAATCTGCCCTCTCGGCAAGCTTTTAAAATTCAGCTTGTATAAAGGTTATGTTTTGTAGCTTTGATTACTTGGAAAAAATACCCACTGGGAGGATAGAAAGGCCTTATAAATTATGACCACAATGGACAAAATGGTAGGAAACCAAAAGTCAATAGTCACTTGACATTTGAAATTAGCAGATGCGGTCAATTTGCTCTTCTGGGTCCAATCTTGTGCTTTTTCACCTATTAAACAACGATGGGAGTCCTGCCAGAAAGAGTAATCTTTGGCCTTTGTCCCAGACTAACCCTTTGTCTCTGGGCTAGTGTCATCTACTTCATTCTAGTCCGGGAGACAGATGCAATGTAGCCTGGCAGTGAAGGGCACGGGCTATGGAGACTCTATGGGTTTGCATTCTGTAGCCCTGAATTGCAAGCTTAGCAATGCTCCTCCATAACCTCACTGAACCTCAGCATCCTCATTTGTAAAACAGGTGAATGAGTATGGCTATGTCCCTCACTCATAGGCTTGTCGTTAGGATTAGATATGTGGTATGTGTAAAACGTCTAGTCCCCAGAAACACTTCAAGAAGGGGAAGCTATCGTTGTCACCGTTGAGCTGCGTTGCCCAAATGCTGTTTTTGTTTCCACTTTACCTTTCACAGTCCCAGATTCCTGACGTGCTCAGTCAACGTTAGGAAGCCCTCACCAGCGGCCAGAACAAAAGCTAAGCTGCCTCATCCAGCCAAGCCATCATGGATGTCTGATAAAGACCTCTTGCTTGCTGAGCCATAATGTGACGACATGGAAAGAACATTGGACTTGCAGTCAGAAGACTTCAAGTTTCAGCCTTACCTGTTCTCATCTCTGTGACATAGGCTAACCCCTTCTACTTCCCTACTAGAAAGTGAGCTCCCGGAGAGCAGGGACCCTATCTAAACATGTTCGGACAGCCCTGGCACCGTGACTTAAACCTAACAGGTGACCAATAATGACTCATTAAATGACTTAAAGACATGAATATGTCAGAGTCTCAACTTCCTCATGCATTCAAAGGGATAGTAATAGTTGCCCCACCTGTCTCTCAAGATCATTCGGAAACTAGGCAGTGGCTTTTGCAATACCCACTCCTTCCCCTCTCAAGCATTTATCTCACTCAATTGTGACTGCCTTTTTATGTTGGTTCCCTCTGCTTAGTAGAATGCCTCTTAAGATTTCCCTCCTCCTTCTACCAGCTTCTTAGTTAATGTCTATTCATCCATCAATTCTCGGCTCAAAAGGCCCTTTCCGGACTCTTAATAGCCCCTCCTGCTATTATAGCTGCTTCCCATATGTCCTCCATGGAACTCACATTATATTACATTTGTGTGGTGATTTCATCCTTCCTGCTAGATTGTAAATATCATCAGCGCAGAGCCTCATGTTGATCTTGGTCACGAGTATATTTCTTGTTCCTTCCTGGCCAATTGTTAAACCTACAAGGACAGCTCATTAAATGGCTTTCAGAGGAATGAGTGAATGGGCAAGTCAATGAATGAATGAGAAGCAGCTGAAATGAAAATGATCCTCTTTGCTACCTTGCCCTTTTACTGAGCGCTCCGGTTGTCAGTTTAGATGATTGCCATTGTGTGGTGTCATTCCATTCTAATGCTGTTAAGAATACCACATTGCAAGCCGTACTCCTTAACAGGAAAAATGTGCCAAGACAAATTCTCAGATACTGAAACCGAGAAAGCCAGCACTCAACCTCAGTCTCTGTGGACACTCATCTAGCTCATTACAACGACAAAGGAACTTTCTTGTTCACTAGCATTTGAGCCCCTAGGCTCCCATGTCTCCAGCCTACCTGGAACCTAGCTTAGTGCTCTACTGCTCTGAGGCTCTAAGACCCATGCCCAGCAGGTCCACCTCTGGGGTGGTGCTTCCCAGACTCCCCAAGGTTGATGGCTGGCATTTACCACTCCTTTTGGCTTAGCAAGGATGATGGGGAGGGGAAAGAGGTGGGGAGAGGAAGGAGGGGTCATCTTTGCTTACTTCCCAAGGCACTGCCTTTTGCTTCTTCCAAATCCGTCTGCCTGCTCATAGAACTGAAGGTGAGGGGCAAAGCACACTTCTACCTGCTATTACAAAAGTCATGACCTCGCTCCCTTTAGAGAATCTTCCCACTGAATCTCTACAACCTTTTTTGTTCCTATGTTACAAATGAAGAAACTCAGTGACCAATCATTCCCCTAGTAGCTGTCCCATGAATGCCACCATTCTTCTGCTATCTTTGTCCACAAGAAGCCCTTTGTGTGACATAAATATGATGTGTGGCATTGTCATTGTTTTTGCTGTAAACCCCAGGCATTAAAATCATTCCTCCAACTAATATTTTTTTCAGCACCAACCACTGGCTCAGCACTGGGAATACAGCAGGGGACAAGACAGACACAGAACTGTAGGGATTAGAATGGGGACAGAGAGACAGACATCACTGTACAGCAAGTGCTGTAACAGAGGAAATTAAGGATGTGGGGGGGGGGGGGGCGGTACAGAAGAGACCTGGTTAATATAGACTGAGGGTGCAGGTGGACAGAAAAGGCTTTGTTTGCTACAGTACAGATGAGAATGGCCAAGTCCAAGTAGGCCAATATAAAGTATTTCCAGGCCTCAGCTTGCAAAATATTCATTTAAACAACAGATATCTATCAAATATGTACTCTATGCTATGCACTGAGGATGAAAAAGCAAACATGGCCCATGCCCTTAGATGGGTATTTCAACCAGATGGCCTCAAAGGTGCCTCCAAACAAGCATATTTGATGGTTTTCCCTCCCAACAGAACACAAGTCTTTTGATTTAATGCCACCACGCCAAACCTCAAGGGTAACAACAGGCAGTCTTTCCAAGATTAGAAGGGCATCTCCTTAGAATCCTACAAAAAGAAAACCCATCAAATCTCCCCGGTGTCTAAGAGAAGACAATGCCTGTGGCTTTCATGACACATCCCATAGCCCAGCTCTCTTCAACAGGCCCATAAAGGAAACGACAAATAACTCAAAGCAGCAGGCATGGAGAGCTCCAAGAAAACTCCTCCCCATTCATATGCCAGAGAACAGAGTTATTACTGTGGCATCCTTGCTTTTATAACTGTATATCATGCCTGGCTCTTTGCCAGGTACTGTTCTCAGTACTGTGCACATGTTAATTCGTTCATTACTCACAACAACCCCTTGAGGGAGGTACTTTGATTATTCCCATCTTACAGATGAGTAAATTAAGGCACACAGAGGTCAAGTAACTTGACCAAGTTGTAGTATTTTTTTTTTTTGCATAATTACACAATCTGGTGTTGAAATACATCATCCCAGAAATGTTTCCAGTACGCTTTCCATGTTCCAAACTAAGATATGCCATGCTGGCCCCTAATGAGGTACAGTAAGCAATCAAGCAACATACAAATATTGACCACCCGAGAGGTTCTTGGCTCTGTTTCAACACGCTATGGGAAGTGACTCAGCCTTCTCAGGTTGCCATAACAAGATACCACAGAGTGGACAGCTTAAGAAACAGAAATGTATTTTTCAAAGTTCTGAAAGCTGGAAGTCTGAGATAAGGGTAATTTTTGAAGGAACTCCATACTGTTCTCCACAATGGCTGTACCAATTTACATTCCCATCCTAAGGGTTTCCTTTTCTCCACATCTTTGCCAATACTTGTAATCTTCTGACTTTTTGAAAATAGCTGTTCTCACAGGTGTGACGTGATATCTCATCGTGATTTTGATTTTCATTTCCCTTATTAGTGATGTTAAGCATCTTTTCATTACCTGTTGGCTGTCTGTATGCTCTCTTTGGAAAAATGTCTGTTGAGGTCCTTCATTCATTTGCAATGGGGCTACGCGTCAGTGGGTTTATTTTTTTTGTATTTGTTTTTTCAATTGAATTGTAAGCATTATTTACATTGTATATTAACCCCCTATTGTCTTTTCATTTTATTGTACCCTTTGCTGTGCAGAAACTATTTGGTTTGATGTAGTCCACCTGTTTACTTTTGCCTGTGCTTTGGGTGTCAGATCCAAAAATCATTGCCAAGATCACTGTCAAGCAGCTTTTCCCCTACGTTTTCTTCTAGGAGTTTTACAGTTTCAGGTCTTATATTTATGTCTTTAATCTATTTTGAATTGATTTTTGAGTATGGTATAAGGTAAAGGCCCAATTTCATTCTTTTTCAAGTGGATATCCAGTTTTACCAGAACCATTTACCAAGAGGTTATCCTTTCCCCATTATGTATTCTTGACCACCCTTTGTCAAAAATTAGCTGACCATATATGCGTGGGTTTATTTCTGAACTACTATTCGGTTCCATTGGTTTATGTGCCTATTTTGAATGCCAATACCATACTGTTTTGATCATTGTAGCTTTGTAATATACAGTCTGAAATCAGGAAGGGTGATGCCTCCAGCTTTGCACTTCTTGCTCAAGATAACTTTAGCTACTAGGCATCTTTTGTACTTCCATATGAATTTTAGGATTGTTTTTCCTACTTCTGTGAAAAATGCCACTGGATTTTTCATAGTGATTGTACTGAATCTGGGGATTGCTTTGGGTAGTGTGGACATTTTAACAGTACTGATTCTTCCAATCCATTAACGTGGAATATCTTTCCATTTATTTGTGTCTTCTTCAATTTCTTATTAATGTTTTTGGTATACTGATCTCTCACCTCCTCGGTTATATTTATTCCTAAATATTTTATTATTTTTTATACTATTGTAGATAGGGTTGTTTTTAATTTCTTTTTTGGATAGTTTGTTGTTAGTGTATAGAAAAGCAACTGGTGTTTGTATATTGATTTTGCATCCTGAAAATTTACTGAATTTATTAGTTTGAACTGTTTTTTTGTGGAGTCTTTATGATTTTCTCTATAAAAGATCATGTCATCTTCAAGCAAAGACATTTTTACTTCTTTATGATTTGAATGCTTTTGCCTTTTATTTCTTTTTCTTGCCTAATTGTTCTGGCTAGGACCTTCACTACTAGAATAGAAGTGGTAAAGCTGGGTATCCTTGTCCTGTTCTTGGTCTTTGAGGAAAAGCTTTCAGCTTTTCACCACTGAGTATGATGTCAGCTGTGAGGCTATCATATATGGCCTTTAGTATTCTGAGGTACATTCCTTCTATATCTAAATTGTTGACAGTTTTTTATCATGAAAGGATTTGAATTTTGTCAAATGCTTTTTTTGCATCTATTGAGATAATCACGTGACTTTATCTCCCATTTTGTTAATGTGGCATGTCACATTAATTGACTTGCATACGTGAAAGCATCCTTGCATCCCAGGGATAACTCCCACTTGGGATTAAATTTGTTTTGCTAGTATTTTGTTAAGAATTATGTTGAGAATTATGTTCATCAAAATATTGGCTTCTAGTTTTCTTTTCTCATAGTGCTTTGCCCAGCTTTAGTATTCAGGTAATGTGGGCCTCCAAATGAGGTTGGAAGTGTTCCTTACAATTCAGTTTTTTGGAAGAGTTTGAGAAGGATCAGTATCAATTCTTCTTCAAATCTTTGCTACATTCACCAGTGAATCTATCTGGTCCTGGGATTCTCTTTCTTGGGAGATTTTTAATTACAGATTTAATCTCCTTATTCATGATTGATCTGGTCAGATTTTCTATTTATTCATGATTCAGTCTTAGGTTGTACGTTTCTTGGAATTTATCCATTTCTTCTGGGTTATCCAATTTGTTGGCATATAATTGTTCATAGTCATCTCTTAAGATCTTTTTTTGTATTTCTGTGGCATCAGTTATGTCTCCTCTTTCACTTCTGATTTTATTTATTTGAGTCTTCTTTTTTTCTTAATTAGTCCAGCTAAAGGTTTGTCAATTTTGTTTAACTTTCCAAAAAACCAATTCTTAGTTTCGTTAATCTTTTCTATTGCCCTTCTGGTCTCGAGTTAATTTATTTCTGCCCTTATCTCTGTGATCTCCTTCCTCCTACCAGCTTTGGGCTTAGTGTGTTCTTTTTCTAGTTCCGTAAGTATGAAATTAGGCTGTTCATTTGAAATCTTTCTATTTTCTTTTTTTAATGTTTATTTATTTTGAGAGAGGGAATGAGAGAAGGGCAGAGAGAGGGAGAGAATCCCAAGCAGGCTCCATATTGTCAGTGCAGAGCCTGACACGGGGCTCATACTCACAAACACATGAGATCATGACCTGAGTTGAAACCAAGAGTTGGACACTTAACTGACCGAGCCACCCAGATGTCCCCAAATCTTCCTGTTTTCTTAATGTAGACATCTATTGCTATAAACTTTCCTCTTATAACTGCTTTTGCTGCATACTGTAAGTTTTGGTAAGTTGTGTTTCCATTTTTGTTTGTCTCAAACAAACACCAAGCAGGCTCTGTGTTGTCAGCGCAGAGCCCGATACGGGGCTCGAACCCATGAACCGTGAGATCATGACCGGAGTTGAAATCAAGAGTCGAATGCTCACCCAACTGAGCCACCCAAGCGCCCCAAGGCCTCACTTTCTAATATCATCACATTGGGACTTAGGGCTTCAACATATAAATTTGGGGGGAATGGAAATATCCCATCTTTAACAATGAGATACATGATGTCAAACTCTTATTTTCTCAGTTATAGTGTGAGCTCTTTTATGGCATAAATTAATACCCAATAATGTAGTGGTTAAGGGTATAGGTTCTGAATTCATGAGAACTGAGTTCAAATCCCAGTTTCATCACTAACTGAACTAGGTAGCCATGGGCAAGCTACCTGACCTCTCTGAACCTTCTAAAATGGTCAAAATGACAATTCTGAGCAGTAGGGATTAAATGATGTGATCAATATAAAATAATAAATACAGCGTCTGACCAAAAGCAAACAATGCATACTAACGAAACATATATGCACATCATATAAAGCAGAGAATAATTAAGTAGGGAATCTGTGGTACTGAAGACAAGTGTTGCAGGAGGTCTCATAGTGAGGATCAGTACAAAAAGCAGGTGTAAGAGAAGGCTTAAGGGAGGAGTTAGCACTGGAGGATGATTAAGAATAAGCAAGGAAGGGGTACTTAGGTTGCTGAGTCAGTTAAGCGTCCGACCCTTGCTTTCAGCTCAGGTCATGATCTCATGTTTTGTGAATTCGAGCCCTGCATTGAGCTCTGGGCTGACATCACAGAGCCTGCTTGGAATTCTCTCTCCCTCTCCCTCTCCCCCTACCCCAATGATTCTCTCTCTCTCTCTCTCTCTCTCAAAATAAATAAATAAATAAATAAATAAATAAATAAATAAGAATAAGCGAAAAAGAAGGAGGAAGCCATTTCAGACCAGGGAACAACCTGAGCTAATATAGGGGCCTAGGTGTAGGAGTGAGCAGAAGCTCACAAGAGGTGTCCAGGGGAGTCAGGGTGCCAGGAACAGTTTCTGTTTCATAATATTTCTTACCATTCTCATTCCAAGATAGTTCTGTATTCCAAAATGCAGGGGTTCCCAATGGGTTTGGATAGATGGGGGACTCGTGCTACCTTCCCTGCTCATCGTATACAATTTTTCTAAGGACGTAACGTAAGTTGGTGTAAATATTCCAGGAGTTCATGAGAAAAGGGGCTCTGTGAAAATCAAAATGATTATCATATGGTTAACAATTGCAGGCATGGCTGAGCTTGTATTATAACAGCAACAATCTAAGTGGTGGCAATGACTGTCACATTATTGCAAAATGAAAGACTATCAGTTCAATCCACCAGGAGGGTTGGCAAGCTACTGACTCTGTGACAAAGATTCAGTCACGTTTAGCCTGAACCGTGTATTTTACTTCCCCATGCAAGGGCTCCAGTGGCCATTGTATGTATCATCTCCACCAGCATCAGGAGACAGAGGTGTATCTGAAGTTGGCTCCCTTGTGGTCCCCTTAGCCTCTAAATTCTATCTCCTGTGGCACAGAAGCATCTTAGTAGTTTCACATATTTGATTTAGAAGTATCTTCTTCCAGGTATTTCTGACTAGTCCCTAGACTCAACGTTTCATTGGAAAGAAAAGAAAAGAAAAGAAAAGAAAAGAAAAGAAAAGAAAAGAGAAAGAAAAAAGGAAGAAAGAAAGAAATAAAGAGAGAAAGAAAGAAAGAAAGGAAGAAAGAAAGAAAGAAAGAAAGAAAAAGGAAGGAAGGAAGGAAGGAAGGAAGGAAGGAAGGAAGGAAGGAAGGAAGGAAGCATCTGAGCTACTACACCCTACTTAGCAGCCCCATGTTCACAGGATAGAGTCAAAGAGGTATCTGGTTATGAAGACCATGTTATTATTGCTAAGAATGCAGTGAGAATTCTACAAATAATTGGAACCTAACTCCCTTTATCAAAAGAAGTAAACAAACTACATGTTGTGACATAGCATCTACAGACCGTTTGGTTTGCTAGGTCTCTAGTGTGTCAATTCTTGTTATTTGCAGCAACTCATTCTAATTTTCCCGGGAGTCTGTAAAGTCATACTGCATACATGCACAATCAATGTCTTTTAAATGTAATCTGTGATAATGACTCACGTCTTCAGGCTTAATCCTCAGATGGAATCGATATGGTCTTGGCGGTTTTGAATTTAATGAATACTTTTCGTTGTATTTTATTTATTGAAAAGTCAAGTTCTTCTGCCAAAATGACCCAGTAAGTATATCATTGCATCTGTACTGTATTCATAAATAGCACTAGAGAGATTTAATCCAGCAACTCTATGAGAGCTACAAACAATAAATAGCTCAAGGGAATAGGATGCAAATAGCATATTCAGAAAAAAATAAACAAAAGGTGACATTCATTTGCAAAAATTCCTGATGCCTTACTGAAACGTACTGGTCAATCTAATTTATTTGATATTCATGACATGTAAATTAAAATAAATAAAGCTCAACTTTCCACTACCACCCAAGCGGCTACTCCATTCCAACCACCTTTCCGTTGGGAATGGCATGTGTTAAATCAACATGAGACCAGTAATAGAATGTACCCGAAAGGGCAATGCAAGCATTCACAAATTTCCCTTTTAGGTAATGCTATATTGATATAAGCTAGTGGGCACATAACTGATTGTATTATGTTAAATGAAATCTAGGATCCCCATCCCACCTCAAATTACTGAAATGTAATTAAAGAACTTTGCATCTTTCTATGCTTCTAGTCTGTGCCACAGATATATTTAAACTAACTTATTTCTGCTAATTAAAGTTGCACATGCCTGCTGTGGAAAATTTGGAAATTAGGAAAAGCAGAAAGAAGCTAATAGCTACACATAAGCCCACCAACTAGAGATAATCTTCCGTCGGTATCTTCGCTTATTTTTTTCTTCCAGTTTTCTCCACGTATTGTTAATTTTTCTCTCTTACTTGTATATCTCAATCTTTTCACATAACGCAACATAATAGCATTGTCCATGTTATTAAAATTTATCATACACTTACATTTTAAATGGCCACATAATATGCTACCAAATAATTCCCTGATGTTGAATATTTAGGTTGTTCCCATTGTTGTTAGAATAAATAAGGCAGCAATGAACATCTACGTCAGATCTGCAGACAAATGACAGTGAAATTTTTTAGTTTTTGTTCTAGATGTAGAATTGCAAGGTCAAAGGATATATGCATTTTAAGGCTTTAGATACATCCGGTCAATGTGATCTCCAGAAAGATTGAATGTGCCTTTCCAACTGCAGTATACTTGAATAGCAGCCTTAAGTTAATGCTCTTCAACAGTGTGCACTGTCAGTAAATTACAAACAAACGAAATCACCTTCTGCCAATATTATAAATATTTATTTATTTAAAATATATTTATCTAAGAAATAGATGATTTATTAATTTTAATTTCCTTGATTACTAGAAAAGGAAGTTACACATTTTCTCATAGGTTTATCGACTCTTTGTAGCTTGTATGTTGTAAATTGACTCTTTTAAGCCTTTTGAGACTGGGGCCATGTTTAAATCAATAAGATTCTAAATATTTTCAAAGAAGAAGAAATAAGGATTCCTTCTATCTCCCTAAGTTTATCCTAAATACCGCTTGTCCAAGCCTACTTCCAACTTTCCTCAGTGGGGGTAGCCAGCTTTTGCTATGACTTTATATATACAGATCAATTAATTTAACTTTCAGCTTCCTTTTCTTTAAAATTAAGATCTTCTGGTCCAATGGTTCCCACACTTTACATAAAAATCACTCGAGTGCTGGTTAAAATGCAGATTCCTTGGTCTGTCTCCTAGAGATTCTGATGAAGCATATCTTGATTAGGATCCAGAAAGTAAATTTTAACAAGCACTCCAAGCAATTTTGATAAAGATGATCTAGAGACCACACTTTGAGAAGCACCACTTTAACCACTTGTCGTAGATCTTGGCTAACCCAGAAATCCCATAGGAACTCTCCCGTGTCCTCCTCATCAGGCTCCTCTTCAGTGCTTTCCTGTGCCAATAGTTCCTTCAGTGAGTGTGACAACCCAGAAACACTCCCCACCACTTTGACAAATGCCCTGTATAGAAGAGAGCCATTCTGCCCCTGGGTGTGAAACACTGCCAGAGTCCCTTTGCCTCAAATTTTTAGAGTATCTCTAACCACTGCTGAGATTCCTGAGATGTGTGTGTGTGTGTGTGTGTGTGTGTGTGTGTGTGTGTTTAGTACAATATCATATGTTTCTTTTTAACAACCTTAGATCTACTTGTTATCGTTATCCCTCAGAGAAGACGATGACCCTTTACACACATACAAGATGGTAGAACTAGAACAGAAAAGGATATAGAGAACAAAGAGCATACGACTGCCTCTCTTTGGGAATCTATGTATCAGTATCCTTTCTACGCACAATGGAAAAACAACAAGGAGTTGGGAAGATAAACACTGACTTACATTAAACAGTGACTGCTCATGTGCCTCTCAGATAATAAAGGTCTTGCCAAACTCTTTGCCAAAGCTGTCATCCTATGTCCAGGATGATTCTGTGTCCAGGATGTTGGCCAATTTTAGGCCAACATTGGAGGCTAAGGTGTATGTGGAGTACGTTCCCTTGGGATGCCCACCACACAAGAGCAGAAATGGGCAGAGTGGGACAGTGGGTACACACTGGGCAGTTCTTGGCAGGCAGAGGGCAATTTGTGTGGAAGTATGCTAATATTTTGGACACTGTGAGTTTCCATGACCCCTGGGCCTTTTTTCTCTTCCTTCCTGGCAGCTGCAGTTAAGGAGGGCTCACCATGAAAACAGCTGTGTTCGTAGTTGGTAAGCTGTTAGAATGTTGGAAGAATTTATTTCTGTCTCAGTCTATGGAATGGAATGGTCCAGCTAGCATGACTGTCTGCTTCTTTGATACATTTTTTGTCCTAAGTGGGTTGAAGGAGACAGGCTGAAGAAGTGATCCTTCTAGAGATACCTTTTAGTTTAATAATATTATGAGAATCCAAGCCCAGGAACTACTCAAAACAAAGAGCCAAAAACTTGCAAGAGCCAAGAGCGAACACACAGGGCCATATTGGGAGGAAGTGGGTATCAGTGCTGCCCTTACTGCTTCAGCAACCACAGTATCCAAGAAATAATTGCAAGACCATTTCTAAGAGCTGCAAAGACAAGACCCCAGAGAAGTAGTAACTCGGTGATTCTCTGGACAGTAATATCATCAGGTTGTCATACATGCCTACTGGTAGCAAGGACAATTAAAGAGACTCTCTCTCTCCAGGGCTTTTCCCAGTACATTTACTGGCCATTTGACCTCTTGTCAGCATAAAATGCTAATAATCATTGTTCCCTCTTCCAACTCCTCCTCTCTCAGCTCCCACATCTGAGCTTTGTCTTGCCCTTAAAGGGCCCCAATATGTCCACACTTCCGCATTCAGACTGCGAATAAAGAATACCCCCACTTGGCTCTGTATGTGTGCTCGATACTTCTCTTGGGCCTCCTTACCTGGCCACCTATTTTGGAGGTGTGTTAGTGTTCTATCACGGCAATTTCCTCCAGAACAAACCTTTGGTATTCATATTACTGCCCAGAATGATTTAGGAAGAACCTGAGGTCCCTGCTTCAGCCCAGACAGTCCACCAGTTGGGCCTTTGCCCTATCCAGATGTCCAACCAGAGGAAGGAATGAGTGTCCATTTTCCAGGTTCTCCTGCTTATGCTTTGAGTTCTCTGTCTACACTACTCTAGGTGCCTGGCCTCGTGTAAGACAAATCCTTTGACAGCTCCTCTTCCTCCTTCAGTCTGCTGAGTACAAATATCAGCCAGATGGAGGCTTTGGGCCCATGGTCTTCACACTACATTCTTTGGGTGTCAATGGTTGCCCGCATGCTGATGGCGGCTAAATTTCTACCCGTAGCTGGACTTCTCAACTAAGCCCCATTTCCGTATCATCAGCTGGGCATCTCATCTGTACTCGGCTGGCCTGCTACCACAATTAAACCCAAATCTTCAAATTCACAGATCAATAAGCCCAAAGGGACCTCCGAGATATATTCTCTTTTCTTACTTCCCAGCTTCAGCCTTCAGCCCCAAGTTCCCCCCAGACCCTCAAATAGAATGCTTATAATCACAGGCTTTGGAGTCAATCAGACGTGGATTCAAATGCTGGCTCAGCTTTTTCTCGGCATTGCGGTCAAACATTCTACCCTTTCTCTTTTTCCGACGTTATTGAGATACAGCTGACAAATAACGTTGTGTAAATTTAGGAGGCACATGATGATTTGACGCTGTACATAGGGTGAAATGATTACCACAATAAGGTTAGTTAACACTTCCGTTATCTCACATAGTTACCTTTTTTTGCATAGGTGGTGACAACATTTGAGATCTACTCTGCTAGCAGTTTTCAAGTATACAATACAGTATTACTAACTATAGGTACCGTGCTCCATTCTACTCTTTCTGAAGGGGAATTTCCTTAGCGTTCAATTAGGGATGATAACAGAACCTGCTTCCTTTCCATGGTGGCTATGAAGATGAATTGAGAAAATGTAATTACAGCACGTGCTTAGCTCAAAACAGGTACTCATGAAATGGTAGCCATTGTCACCCTGACTCTAATGTTTTAAATGTGTATCTACTTGACCTTAGCCAAACCATTCAAATCTTCCTTCAGTGTCTTTCATTTGCATTAATTTCCCCAACCAACATGTATCTATTGTGCATTTGCTACGGCGCCTGGAAGTGTGTGGGCACCAAGGCCAAAGCAGTGAATAAGAGAGACACGGTCTGTATCCTCATCAAGCTTACAGACTAGTGGGCAAAGATCTGCTTCAAAAAATACAACTCTGATCAATATTATGATGGGGGAAGTCTGTATCAATAGTTCAGCCCCACAGCAATGAGTTGCAAATCATTTATGACCAGCCCCTTGCTTTGCTAATCCAGCCTGCACGTGGCCACCAAATTCATTTTCCTAAAACATTGCTTTCTTCACGTAAATCCCTAACCTAACCTTTCAACAGCTCCCCACTTCTTACGAGATATGGCCAAAGTCCCCAGCCTGGCCTTCGTGAGGTACCATATGCCCAAACACACAGGCTTTGGGGTTAGATATATGGATTTAAGTCTGGGCTCTGCTACTCGCGAGATATGGACACTTCAGCTCCTCCAAGCCTCACTGACCTTCCTTGTCAAAGGAAGAAACAATCGCTCTTCCGCATCTGGGACTTTTCCATGGTTCTCCCTGGCCTGGAATGCCTTCCCCAACCCTTCCTTTGCCGTCTCTGTCTGAATGGCTCCCACGTATCCTTCAACCAGCGCCTCAGTAGGAATGGCAGATCACATAGAAGAATAAAGAGATAATGTAGCTGATGGTAGACGCCGGTCAGGGTCTAAATCCCTGATCCAGTGAAAAGTTCAGGGGAGGGAGGGTGCTTAATCCTGCCTTGCTTGGCTAAGCGAACAGGGATCCCAGGCTTGGAATGGTTCACGCTCCGCTGATCGCTAACTACTCCGAACACTATTTCCACTGCGCTGGTTCAAGAAAGTTTTTAAGAGGCCACCTGAGTCTGGGCACACTTGCTGATTAACCTGGACACATGCCGAAAGAGCACACCTCACCAAACTTCTGTGGGGCTGATGGGTCTCTGTATTCACCGCACATCTAGGGCCCGCAGGATCGGCTCTAATAGTTTGCAAGTGAATGCATGGGCCAGGGCAGCGGTCCAGATTCAGATCTGAACCAGGATTATTCCCTCTGTGATCACGGAACCTAGAAGCCCACGCTTCTGTTCTTCTTGATGAGGCCAAACATTCGCAGGACTCTCTCAAACACCTGCTGGAGCAGGGAACCACCTCTCAGGCTTGAGGGCACACTGCTGACAAATTGTTCCACGTTTACGAAGCTTGGCCGTAGTATCGGCGGCTTCTGAAGTTAAATCCCTCTTGCCTACATACATGCCATGGGATCTTTCTCCAGCTACGAGAGGCACATTCGCTCTCTTGTTTAAACAATGCCTCCTCTGCCATTAACAATCACAACCCAAATTAAAATTTCCTAATGGCGCTGGAAACAAGGCAAAAGGGAGGGAGGAAGAGCCCTCCTTTATTCCTCGGCAGGCCTTTTAGCTACCTAAAATCTGTACGTTGTCTCAGGGCAAGTACTACCTGTGTCATCAGTGAGTAGTACAGGGTCCAAGCTAAAAGCAGGTGGTCCATAGATAGTTTTCGAACATCGACTCGGGGCCAGGCCAGGCACTTTACTAGGCGCTAAGTAGTTGCTTGGTACATATGTAGTGGACTGAATTGACGACTGTCATGCTTCTTCTATGCCGTCACTGAGGCAGACCCCGGAGGGCCCCACACCCACTTCATGCCTCAGTTTCCTGAGGCGGAGACACGGGGACTGTTTCACCTTTGATCAACATGTCAAGACTCCCCTTTTCCTCTGTGCCTCCTTATTATTTGAAAGCACCCATACCCTTTTAAAAAAAACTTTTTTTAATGTTTATTTATTTTTGAGAGAGAGAGAGAGAGAGAGAGAGAGAGAGTGAAAGTGGGAGAGGGGCAAAGAGAGAGGGAGATGCAGAATCTGAAGCAGGCTCCAGGCTCTGAATCGTCAGCCAATAGCCTGACATGGGGCTCAAACTCACAAATCGTGAGATAATAACCTGAGCTGAAGTTGGACGCTTAACCGACTGAACCACTCAGGCACCCCCATCCATACTTTTTTTTTTTTTTAACAGAAGGTTCCTGAGCAGCTTCTGAGAACCTCCTGAGAACCTTTAACTGAGAGATGATGAAATGCCCCAAGTTCGCTGGGGAGGGGAGATTCATGAGAGAGCCAATTGAAAGGAGAGTCATTTCTTTTAACATCTTCATAAAACATGATTTTGTAGATAGGAAGGAGAGAATCTGCGTCACCTGCCCTCCGTGTTCAACTGGCAGCCGGAGAGAGAAATGATGGAGTGAAGCTATTTGGTGATTTATTGTTGTCACCCTCTCTTCAGTCCTATTGTCTCTCTTAGGCCGATAGCCAGGGGCTCAGGAGGAGACTGTCCGAGTGAAATTGTAGGAACATTTCCTCTCAGCGAGGAAAGATCTTTCTGGCACTTGCCTTCACACCGGTGGGTTCAGCCTCCCCTCTGCACTCCTTCACAATTCAGTCAGGTCCACCAAGTCAGAAGCCACGTTCAGTGCCCTCCCTTGTTTTCTCTCAGATCCTCTGGCCTTTATTTACTTCTTTATTCCGGGCTAAGGCAGTTGTTGCTGTGGCTTACATATTGGAAGGGCTTAGATGCAGAAAAAGAAAAACCTTGTGTGTGTGTGTGTGTGTGTGTGTGTGTGTGTGTGTGTGTGTTTGGAGAGGTGGGGGCTGATCGGAACGTGAAGAAACTGAAGCTGTGCCAGCCGTGGGTTGACGTTGACGTGTGTGAGTAGGAGAAAACGCAGGGAAGCGTTTGTCAAGCCGGTTACAATTCTCCCGCCACGTGAACCAGAGCGCGCTGCCCGGGCTGTGCACTGTCCTCCCATCTTTTCAGCCTGTTCCTGAGGGCAAAAGTCCAGTCCCATTGGCTTTATTCTCTCCATTTCTGGAACACTGGCGCCGCCATTCTAGGCGAGTGTGGTGATGCTTCATGAGAAACCAATGTTCCTGGCCCAAATGACATAGGCCCGGAGAAGCGTTCCGTACGTCTCACGAGAAAGCAGCATAATTCACCGTATGCGTGGCAGGCCGTGGCAAGAAAGACTTGGCTATCCTTCACCTTCGGTTTCTCCCAAGAAGAAACTTCCACGCGGTGTATTGATACCCCCCAACGCCTGTTTGTAGCCTTTCCCAAGGTTAGTAATAAACGAGACAACTAACTCCCATTTCCAGGAGACGGCCTGCGATTCGAGGCATGAAGCGGGGGAGCTAGGCCAGCTCCCTAAGTGAGGTCACTCACTCTCAGCCGGAAAATCGGAAATGACACAACTACGCGTGTGTGCGGATGCGCCTGTGTTCTCACGCGTGTGATGCCAACGTGTGTCTGTGCCCTGGGTTTATTAACACCGAAGGAGATAAGTTTGACCGAGAGAACACGGGAGAGGAGCAAAAGAAGGGCTCCAGTTGTACGTGACCACGGATCCTACCAGGCCTCAGAAGTCAGAAACGTTCTTTTTGTTCAGATGAATCGAAGCCAATTTTGCGATGCGTCTGCTACCGCGTCAGGGCTCCCACTGGAGGCCCGGCTGCGTTCCCAGTTCCCTAAGCTGACCGTGTGACTCCGCAGTGTGCACACCTCCGCTAACCCGGGGTGCCACACGGAACCCCGTCCTGCCTCCCCCGGAGCATGCTGACAGGCAGAATCACCACCGTCGTCCGCTATCCCCTGGCGTGCAGACGCTGGACCTCTTGATTCTCATCCCGTCACCTCTCTTCCTCCTGCCACATCCACACCGTCTGGCACCTCGGTCCAGAACCTGGGTTTCTCTTTGCCACGCCCTGAATGCCACGAACAGCCGCTACCTCAAAGGCGGGTCCCGAAGGCGATCACGCTCACCGTCCTCACCCCACCAGCGCTCTGCTGGACTCCTCCACCGGCTTCCTAATTTATCTCCACTTGCGGCTTTGCTCTCTTCCACTTAATGATTCACACGATGCCCAGAGCGACCCTTTCAAACCCCAAAAAATCTCATCGTGTGGCCTCTCAAAACCATCTGACGGCATCTCATGTGGCTTCGAAGGAAATCCAAACTCCTCAGCGTCGCCTACAAGGCCTTAGACGGCACGGGCCCCGCCCGCCTTCCTGGCTTCATCTCCTCTGACTCTCCCCGGGGGTCGCTGCTCTTGTCTGTCCTTCGGACCTAAGCCACTTGTTCCTGCCTTACAGGCGTTTGGCACTTCCTCTGCCCTCTCTGCCTGGACCGGTCTTTCTTCACTGAGAAGAAAGACCTTCCTACCGCCTCAGACCTGCCTCGCTGAAAAGACTTCCCCCCAGTGACCCTCCTCCCATCCCCCCCCCCCCCGCTGTATTTTCTTCAGAGCATTTATGACATGATGATATTATCTCGATCCCGAGGCATGTGGTCTGTCTCTTGTACCGCTGTATCCCTAGCAGATCATCTGGCACATAATCAGTATTTGCTGATAGGTCTCCTAGATCTGCTTCGAATCTATTTTTGAGTCGGTAATTCCTCTCTCCTCCCCAGTTTCAGTCTTCAGCATCTGGACTGACGTAGTCGATTACGTTATGACACGGAGGGTGGGGCTGCGTGCCGGACTCTTACCCAGGCCTGGCCGTTCTGCCACAGGCTCTAAGCCCCGTGGCCACCGTGCGCGACTCTGTGTCATACGTCACCAGGACACCTGCACAGGACAGTGGGGAGCTTAGCATGCTGGAGGCACACCTGCCTGTGGCAGGGGCCACGGCAGAAGGTTACATGCCCCCCCCCTCTTTTTTTGTACCTCTTCCATGTTCCCTTTATGTCCATAGCGGTCCCCTTGTCAGGAGCCATCAATATGCCCACCTCCAGGAATCCCGGACTCTTGTGAATCTCTGAGCTTTGGACACGTGGGGCTCCCTTTCTCTCTTCCATCCAAACTCCTACAGAACCTTCCAATTCCAGTATAAACACCGCCACATCTGCAAATATTTCCCCTACTCTGCATTCCTTCCTCTGGTTCCCACCACGTATCATACAGTGACTTCCCTTCTAAAGTGTAAGCTCCGTGAGGTCAGGGACTGGGTTTCTGCATTTACACAGCAGAACGGGGTCGTTGATTCATTCATCAATTCAATCACTCATGAGACATTTCTCGAGCACTTACTAATCAGGAAAAGATCCAAGACCAGTGCTCTTTCCACCATGACGCACGCCACAGTGACTGATAGTGACTCTAGTTGAATTTCCAGTTAGTTTAACGGGGTCAGAAATCATGAAAATTGAATAATGAATCTCTTGCCATTTTGAATCCAGGCAGATCTGAAGAATCAGTAAACCAGAAGCTTTCTGAGAAAAGAAACCCAGACTGTGGTGCAGAGAGAGAGAGGAACCGATGGAAATTTTGAAGACAAGGTTAATAGACATGTAGGGCAAAGTGAGGAATGCCAACCGAAGTTCAACAGGATTTTCAGAAGGAGGTAACAGAGAGAACGGAGGAGAGCAAACATTTTAAGATATGATGACAACAGTTTCCAAGAACTGAGGAAAAAGACGTGAATCCTCAGACTTAAAAAACCTACAAAGTTCCAGGAAGGATACACAAAACCAAATGTGTACCTTTGTCGTGAAATCTCTATACTGTCGTGAAATTATAGGACCTTGAAGAAAAACAGAAACTATGTCAAGATGAAGAAAAACAGTAACAGTGCCTACAAAAGATAGACAATCGGATTGACTTCTCAACAGTAACAGAAGGCATGGCGTTTTCAAAGTGCTGAGGTTGGCAGTGGGGGCTAAGACATCTCTACCCAGCTAACCTATCGGTCAAAGAGTGGAAGTAATATTTCAACATCATCAGACACAGGGAGACGTAGTTGATTGCTTAGAGAACTTCACAACAAGAAGGTACTGTGGTTCAGAAGGAAGTCAACTGAATCCAAATGAAAGGAGTGATATGTGGTTTGCAAATATCTTCTCCCATTCTGTTGGTTGCCTTTAAGTTTTGCTGAGATTATTTTTGAAAAAAAAAAGAAAAAGGAGAAACAAAAAGATCTGGTTCCCAGTGAAACAGTCTCCAATCTCTACCAGTTTAAAAGAAGCTTAACAATTAAAAACAGGAAAAAAAAAAAACCAATAATGGTTTACCAGGCACTGATGGTTGTCCCTTGCGTACAAGCTTCTAGGACATCAATAAAAAATGCCTCTCCAAATTCCCATGACTGAATATGCCAACAGTTAAATTTTAAGGTTGATATACTGCTGGAAAATGTTATTGTGGAACAGACGACAAGAAAACTGACAAGTCTATAAAAAATTAAAACGGTAACATGAGTAGGGACCAATAAAACTATACTCTATCAGCTGAAAAGCCATCACCTAGTCTAGGGGAGCCGTTTCTCCTGGTGTAGCGAGGTCCGCAGCCATTAAGCGAGGCAGAAGCCGGCACCCTGGAGTGTTAGAGAAGTCGCCTGCAGGATCCCTAGCTCACCCACACTGCAGACCAGGCTGAGAATTTTTCTCAAGTAGTCAAAGCACCTATATTCGCATGGTTTGTACCATTGTTTAATAAGACAGGAAGGTGTGGTCCAAGTGGATCGCAGGCTGTGTCACGATTATTGCTCGCTCCAAACAAGGAGTCCCCAGACCCCAAACTAGTAGATCAAAAGGACACCGACTTGTGTCAGGATACCTTAGGCATGGGGGCATAGAAGCAGTGCAACTGAAGTTTCAAAGAAGCCCTTTGCAATTCCCAGGAAGACAGCGGTCTAGTAATTGCATCAGCGTGTCTGGGCGGGGGTGGAGGGGCTGTGGTTGGGTTCAAAAGGAAAACGCGGTCAGAACAGCACCAATATTTCTGACAATGACACAAGGTGACTGGGGCAAACTGAATCATCTAGAACATCTAGGGTCCTTTGCATACATGTGTGCTGAGCACCCGGCAGGCTCGAGGCTCTTCGCTAGGCACTGGGGAAACAGAGGCATTCAAACGTAGGGCCTGCCCAGAAGCTACCTCCATTCTAGAGCGGTGGTTCTCAACGGCACTGGCTGCACGATAAAACTGCGGGTGGGAGCACTGAAAATTCTGTAATTCAGGGGTTCTTCATCTTAGATACACATTAACATCCCCTTGGCCTTACCCCCAGACATTCTGGCTTACGTGACCTATGGTTGAGCCAGCCCACTTGGTCGTGTTTAGAAGCACTCCCAAGCGACTTTAATACCAGGGTGAGAACTACCAAGCGAGCTGGGGGAAGAGACGTGTGCATCCCCAGAGAACAAACCACACGGGCTACTTTTCTTCCTCGACGATTTAGGACTTGAGCTGAGAGAATATATTGAAAAGTGAGACTTGGTAAAAAAAAATATATATATACATTTTTCTCTAATGTGACAGGAATCCAAGTGTTAGGAGTCTGTGCTCCTTCTATTAGGGGTTTACTTATTATCTACAAATCAATATGAAATACAGAAGAGTACTCTGAAATCCCAGGGACTTCATAAAAGATGTAAACACAACCCAACCAGAAGGAAAGAATGGCTCAGGAAATCTTAGTGGTTTGAACACTGAGAAGGGGCCCAGATCCAGACTGGGCTGGGTGGCAGAGAATCCCGCTAAACTCTGGGATTCCTGGGCCAGGGAGCGGACCGAGCACAGGATCCACAGAACAGACGGTGCGGAAGCTTGTGCCTTGGTAACAGGGCGGTGACCCCTCGGATCCTTCCATGGAAACAGAGTCTCTCTCTCCCTCATATGTAGGTCTCCTCTGAAAGGAATAATAGAACTCTTTACCTGGCTAATTAGAATACAAACACGTGTTAGAGACTTTAATTTTCATAAACACAGGATAATGAGGTGCCTACTCTGACAATGGCTTGTGCCAGGTGCTGCCGCACGGATAAGTAAGCTCAGGATGGAAACGAGGCTCGCTGCACTCCCCCAGCCAGCTCGTTCACAGAACCTAGGGGCCCCCGGAAGGAAATGAGCCGCTGCAGGGGCCCTGGGGACTTTCAAATGCACATACAAATATACACTGCCCTTGGGGAGCTCAGTGGCCTGCTTTTATTCACATGGTATTTTGGTCTGATGCATTTTAGTCACATTTTGTTTGGGGAGGGGGAGTATATACACACTGCACTGTCATGAATAGAAGTGACTAAGAAATTGACAAAGGGGCCCTAACGTGCTCTGGCTTTGTGAAATACTTTGTCAGTAAATCGGGTTGTCTAGGCCACATCTCCCGTAGGAGAAAGTCAACATTAGAGCAGGTCACGATGGTCGTTAGTCTTCATTCCCAAATCTTCAACCTTCCCAAATCTTTATTCCCAAAGGAACTCTCATTGTCTATCTGGTAGTATGGCTCCATCAATGAGCCACAACTGGGCCAAAGAATGTGGCTCTTTCCGCCAACGCAGCAGTGTGGCCATATTCTGCTCTGCTAGTCTGGATTCATGATGCCAAGTTCACAGGTGTCACACAGGTCAAATAGATACAGAGGAAACTCACCTACCTCGTGGGGTCATTTTTGTGAAAGAGCTTGAAAGAGTTGGGTAAGAATCATGGAAAGAAAGTCCAAAGAATCCAATTCAAACTATTATCAAGTGAACCCTCCGTCTGGTATGTTGGGAATGATTGTCTCCAGGCCGGTGATCAAACCCCGGCTCTACCATTTACTCACAGTCAGTGGTCAGGGGTACTTCGAACACAGCGCCAGGGAAGACCTCCCTGAGGGTGACGTTCGAGCAGAGACCTGAGGTTTCCATCCTCCTAGTGGCTAAGTCACCTATTTTTTCCCCCTCCATTTAATCGCTTAGGCAATTGGTGGCACAGGCTCCCTCAGCCTGGTGCTCTGTGTCTCCTTTCCCCAGCATTCACGTTTTGGTCGCCCAAGGATGTGCGATGATGCAGACAGCATCGCACCGCGGCCGGCAGAAGAGTCTCATTTGTAGCCCGGCTTAAAAGAATAAAATGAATTTTAAAGTTTGGCAGATTGTGGTTCCACCTGGCGATCCCTAAAGAGTAAGCTGCTGCCTTTTCTTTCCTCTTCTAAAAATAGATGGCTGCGTCAGTGAGGTGCTGCGTAACAAAGAGGCTGCACAGCTCTCATGACATTTATTTCCAATTATTCAAGTCGGTGAGGGCAGTCTCTTTGGCGCCTGCCTCCCCAAGGGATGGTGGCCACACAACGAAAGAGTGAGGTGCACAGACGCACGGATGCCTGTTAGGAAAAGCCTTGCCAGGGGCCGGGGCGGGGGGTGGCGCTTTCTTACTTTAGCTTATCTAACGGAGCAGGAACTACACTCTCCTAGTGCCCAGAGCGGTACAGCATCACCTCCATTAAGGTAGAATCAACGGGAAGGACGTTCCGATGTGTCTCAGTCCCTCTTGGTCACATGTCCACTACCTTCCCCCCTCCCCCCACCTTCCCTAACACACTGATAACAAGACTGTGGGCTGGGAAAGCTGCACAAGTTGCAGCTACAGTTCCAGTAACTCAACCTTGGGACAGAGAACAGAGGCTGAGTCAAAATGCCCCAGAGCCTAGGCATTACATTCCCGACATTAATACAACTATAGGAAGCATCCCAGGTGGACTTTTCATTTTTGGCTCGGTTTCCAGCTCTGAGGAGGGCAGACTTAAAGAGGCCCAGCTTCAGATAGAGGTCACCCCCCACCCCAAGCATGCTCCCAGAGGGCACGGCTGGTAGGTGCTTTTTGGGATTCTCCTGAGAGTCTAGCACCTTCTTGGCTTTCTGTTCGGGATCATTCTGGGGATCTAATTTGTTCCTGATCTCATCATTACAGTTATTTTCTTAATGAGCCATATACTGGGGCGGGGGGGGGGGGTGGGTGGTGGAGAGGGCAGGTATTGGGAGGGTCATTGGCACCTTTACTTGGTTTTGAGAATTAAAAACCTAACTATTGTTCATCAAGTATCAAATAAGGATGCTGATGAGAAAGGCAGCAGCCTAGCAGTGGCTGGCTGGCTCAGTGGGTAGAGCATGGGACTCTTGATCTCAGGGTCTTGAGTTTGAGCTCCACATTGGGTGTAGAGCTTTCTTTAATTTTTTCAATGTTTATTTATTTTTGAGAGAGAGAGAGAGAGACAGACAGAGTGTGGACGGGGGAGGGGCAGAGAGAGAGGGAGACAGCAGGCTCCAGGCTGTCAGCACAGAGCCTGACACGGGGCTCGAACCCGTGAGCAGTGAGAGCATGACCTGAGCCTAAGTCAGACGCTTAACCAACAGCCACCCAGACGCCCCTGTAGAGCATACTTTAAAAAGCAAACTGAGGGTTGCTGGAGGAGATGTGGGGGGAGGGAATGGGCTAAATGGGCGACAGGCATTAAGAAGGGCACTTGTTGGGATGAGCACTGGATGCCACACGTAAGAGATGAATCACTGGGTTCTACTCCCAAAGCCAAGACTACACTGTATGTTAGCTAACTTGAAAAGAGAAAGAAAGAAGGAAAGAAAGAAAGAAAGAAAGGAAGGAAGGAAGGAAGGAAGGAAGGAAGGAAGGAAGGAAGGAAAGAAAAATGATCAAATAAAGGCAGCCTGACATGGTTGAGAAAAGCATAGCATGTGAGGTCGGGAGACCTGGGTTTTAATATGTCTCCAAGCAGGTGGAAGAAAATGCATTGAGAGAAGACGGAAAGGAAGAAAAATACGCCAAAATGATCATAGTGGATTTATCTGTGGAGTGGCATCACACGTGGCTTTTTTCTTCTTTATCATTTTCCACATTTTTCAGATTTTATCTAATAAGCATGTCAAATCAGAACGCTGACATCATATAAGATAAAAGATTGGGGTTAGAATCTCATTTTAATCATTTCTGATAGGTGTCACTTGGGAGCCCAGTACAGTCCCTTCTTTGGACCCTTAGCCTTCCCATTTATAAAGGGAGAGGCAGAAACTGGAGGGGGAGACTTCAATTCTAACATCCTGTGTTGCTGACACATCTTGGGGGGTAATATGAGTAGATATAGGCAATTTGAAGAGCTGGGACATTACCACTATTTCAAGTCACTGTCACCAGAGTTGCCGTGTGCTGCAGGGGCTAATCCTTTCTACAGGGTTCTGCCACTCAGTCCGAGAGCTAGCAGGTGTTGCTATTATCCTTATTTGCTCGTGAGTCACAGTCATCCTGATCCTGGATCTTGAAGTGTGGGATTGATAACAGACTATTCAGAACATCTGCCTTCAGCCGAAGCAATTTGTTTATTTCAAACCCTGCCTTGGAGCGTTCGTCGGAAACATACAAAACAAAGCACATCCATTACCTCATTTAATCCTTACAATCACACTATTAAACAGGAATATGTATCATTATGCCCCTTTTTCATGAATGATGAAACAGGCTCCAGGCTCCGAGAAGCCCATGGTGAGGTACCAGCATCTGAACCCATGTCTGCTCACACACGCTAAATGCAACTCTACGAATATTACTGAAACAAAACTGGGGGCAGCTGAGTTTGCTGGGAGATGGGGGGGCGGGGAGGGGGTGGTCACAGAGCTTCTAGCCCCCTCCATCCCGTTTACCTCCGCTCAGATCCTCCAGCAAGAAGGATTTGTTGTTGTGCTTTTCCCTTAGTCCCTGGGGCATGAAGATAATGATGAGCACTGTAAAAGCCTCCACCATCACTCCCACCCAGAGCCAGAGGCCTGGGAAGCTTGGGGGTGGGTGTGGAGGAAGCTGAGAATCCCCAATGAGAGCAGGCGGTGATTATGCTGTGCTCTGGGCTGCTCCCAGGTGAGAATTCTTCTAAGCCAAGAGAGAAGGAAAGATGTGAAAAGCCGCCATGGCAAGCCCCCAGGTTTAATGACATGTCATAAGAGGCTTCCCGACTTTGTTTTATGGTCCCGGTTCATTTCAGTCCCAAAGCAGAGCCAATCGCGGGCACCTGGGTGGCTCCGTCGGTTACGCGTCCAACTTCGGCTCAGCTCACACATGATCTCACGTCTCGTGGGTTCGAGCCCCGCGTCGGGCTCTGGGCTGACAGCTCAGGGCCTGGAGCCTGCTTCAGATTCTGTGTCTCCCTCTCTCTCTGCCTCTCCCCTACTCGCACTCTGTCTCTGTCTCTGTCTCTCTCAAAAATAAACACTAAAATTTTTTTTAAAAAATTCAAAGTACAGCCCATTGATGTTTTAAGATCCAGGGTATTAAATTAACACTGGCTTCTGATGAACAAGGGCAGCCTGTGGAAGGGTATGGCTTCCCAGCCTTGTGCTAACATGACATCCCTATCACAAGGGCCAATGACAGCAGGGCGTGTGCAAGCAGAGACAGTGAGGGTGGTCGAAAAACAGCAGGATTTCCAACTGGTGCGAGCAACTCTATAACCTGCTCAGTAAGCGTCACTGGACCCGTCCTATAATCTCTTTGAACTTCACTTTTTGCATCAGTAAAATGAAGACAATAAATCTATCCCGCAACATGTTTATGAAGATTAAATTAGGACATTTTCGTAAAGCATGGGGCAACTATTCTCTCCCCATGTTAATGGGTAGTTGATGGCTACGTATGTGAATCAGGGTACCCGTGGGCAGAAAGAGTGCTCATCCAATGATTTTTGAAAACAATGAAGTTATTGTGTTTATAGTCTCACACCACCAACTTCTCAGTCTATCATGAAGTCTAGAATCTGCTCAGAAGCTCCATGGACAGCTCAAGGCTGGCCAAGAGTGTTAGGCTGGCCCAAGAGAGCCATTCCGGACCACCAACGTATTCGGAGTATATCGACACAAGATCAAGCTATGACCCACAGATCTTCCTACCTTTGCCCAAGAGGCACCATATGTCAGGAGTTGCCAGGGCGGAGGAATCCAGCTCAAGGTCAACAAGCACATAGGCTGGCTCCAAGCTAGTTCCCAAGGCCCCCAGTCCTGACCAGGTTCGTCACCTTTCACCACCATCAGGAAGACCGGCTGGCGATATTTGCCACATGCAAGGAATGGAGTCCATTTAAGAAGACGCTAAGGCAGCTTAGCCTGGAGAAAACACTGGTAACTTGGGAGGGTCATGGTGGGGCGCCCATAGAGATAGGGCAAAACCAGCAAGATTAGAAAGTTCAAATAGGGGCCAGGAGGTCAAAGCCTAGCAAAATGGGAACATCGCCTGAAAGAATCCAAAAATGAGAAGGCCACTGCAAGTTCGGAAGGGGTGGTCTTTCTTTCTGTCATATCAGGAACATTCCACCGTGTATCCCGATTCTGCCTAAAGCCAAGCAAAGGGCTGAGATGGGAAGGAGGCATACGTCAAGAGAAATAGACTGCGGCCCTATGGAAACCCAAGTGAGCATCTAGCATCCGTCTTTGAAACTTGGCCTCTACAAACATGGCGCCGGCAGTTCAGCTGTCGAAATTTACAAGGTACCAGCTATCCTAGCTACACTAGGTACATTAGATTTAATTATTGAATCATTTGCCTAGGATAACACTGGTAAGTACCTGGCAGAACCAGGATCGGGTGGATCTCATTCCAAAGCCTAGGGTTTTTTTGTGGACACTGTGAGGCAGGCAGGTCGCTTGGCTTTCCTAAACCTCTTGCCCTCTCACAGTAACTTGTCCCATTGCTGGATCCTTACCAGTATCTGACAGCTGGTTCCCCAGGCCCGCAGGCTATTGGTTCATTCCCGCAGTACACAAAAGCCCTGACATCCCAGGCTGTTTTTATGCAAGAGAGGCCTTGTGATCCCTGACAAATCCTTGGATGACTAAAAAGAACCCCCAACTTATGCCAGGAAGGGGGAAATTACCCCCTTTTCTAGGACAACCTGAAAATCTTTCAGTGGATTTTGAAGACAACGCCCAGAAAAAGACCCCTGGCCCCAGAAGGTACTCAGAAACAATTCTGTGACTTAAATGGATATATAAATGCCCAACACAGATTCCGAAAGAACAGCTCCTTCTGTTCCCCGGGGAAGGGAAGAATAGGGACCACCCCACCCCCGCATCCAGGTCCCTTAGCAAACAGCTTCCTGCCCTCTTAGAGACTGGTCTTTGCGTATATCCCAGAAGCAGCGTGACGCATTTTATAAACACGTTCGACGTTGATCGAAAAAAATAATAACGCAGGCAAGTTTGGTCCCCAAATCTGCAATTCCTCTTACATCACTTTAAGGTGACAAGGAGAGATTGATTAATCCGCCGTTGACGAATGGATAGTTTCGTCCCCCTGACCTGTCTTCCCCCTTCATCTGCAGAGTGTACATGCTTTACTGACACTATAATGTTTCCCTGGAAGTTTACATTTTGAACTTTTCACAGTCGTTTTCATTTTGCGTTCGACATGCTAAACCAGAGTAGTTAAGTCCACACAGAAGGCAGGGAAAGACTCAACCACGGAGATGTTAAAGGTCACCCTTCAAATCAGAGGCAGATCTGAGAACAGAACACTGACATCCAAAACTTGGGCTCTGAAGGCATATTAATCCACAAGCCAGCTGTCCATACAAAGGAAAGGAAGAAAAATGTAACTGAATTAGAGTTAAAAACGTCTTCTATCAACATACGATTATTTAATGGACTCAGAGTAAGGGATTGATACAAATTGACCAAAAATGGGCAAACCAAGGAGCCGATGAAAGAACACAGGCTACCAGACCCGACCCAACACCCACTGTATCAAAATCTTGGAAACACTGCTCAGGGATCTGCATTTTAATAGGCTTCCAGGTGATTCTGTCCTGCAACTATGTTTAAGCCCATGGGTTTACGATGCTACAAAGGCTCAGATTTGAAGTCCCATCCGGGTTCTGTTCTGCCTGGCCCTGAAGTTCCCATTTAAAATGGCAGCAGGGAGGGGCGCCTGGGTGGCTCAGTTGGTTGGGTGTCCGACTTTGGCTCAGGTCATGATCTCACTATTCCTGGGTTCGAGCCCCATGTCAGGCTCTGTGCTCAGGCCAGGCCTGGAGCCTGTTTTGGGTTCTGTGTCTCCTTCTCTCTCTGCCCCTCCCCTGCTAACACTCTGTCTCTTTCTCTCAAAAATAAATAAAGATTGAAAAACATTTTTTTTAAAAAAATGGCAGTGGGGAGAAGGTGGGGCTAGTCCTCAGGCTGTGCCCAGGGAAGAAGAACTCCTTAAAGAGCCCTCTACAAGTCTGTGGAAGAGTGTCCTGACCCTTCCTCTGGTTACACCTGTTATTTGGCCCTGACATGTCCTCTGGATGTGCTTGTCACTCTTGTATCATCCTGGTACGAAGAGAAAACAAGCTGTTAGCAAAGACAACTCATTCAAACCCAGGCTATGCTTCCATAGCAATAAACTGCAAACACCGTTTTCATTACATCATCTCAAAACCCATTTGTAACCAGACAGCATCATTCCTTTTAGGGACAGGACCTTGTTATGATTTTCTTCTCTTGCACCTGAGCAGAAAAAGCCTTTACTCCTTAGAAACCCCAATTATATAGTTGGGTTACTGTTGGACTTGTGGAAATATAACGAATGAAATTGCCCAGAATTACAATAATAAACAGGGTGGGAAGGAAAAAAGAAAACCCAACCAACCAAACAGAAAGACAACTACCACATTGAATGAGTAACATTATATTTATTCTTAAAAAATAATATGATTTGACCCGTTTTGTGAATCTTTAGTGACTGGAAGAATTCAATAGCTTGGTTTTTTTTTTTTTTTGTTTTTTTTTTTTAAATTTTGGTACAAAGATAAGACTCCAGGAAGAAATAACTTAATGGAAACAACATGCCTCCAACCCAAGATTAAATCCAGGCCAACCCCGAGGGAAGGCTGTCACTGCCATCCTGTTAGTAATATTTGGTCTGTGCTCGAACGAGGTGAGCTAATGCCCCATTAATGAGAGCAAGGCTACCGCTGAGATAATTCCTCCCCTTCCAGGCCTTAAAAGTAAAGAAAATACAAAAAGCCATGGAAGTTTTCCATGTGGTTTTGACAAACTTCAGTCACCAATTACGGATCAGTCATTAGCTCTCTCAGAGATCTTGCGCTTAGGGCTCTTCCTGAGAGAGCTCCCCACCTTCACCTTCCTCCACTTGGCTGGACAGCAAGCACCTGATGGCCAAGCAAGTATTAAGATCCAGGTAAAGGGGCACCGGACCAGACGGTTGGACCCGCTCCAGCTCCGTGAGCAGCCAGTGCCTTTCATTCCTTTCCTTGAATCTTCCCCCCCGCCATTATTTTGCAGGTACCCCACACTGACGTAGGCCAACTTCCTGGCTTACTGCCTGTTCCTTTCCCCATGCTCAAAGAGTAAAGCCTAGACCCTCATGCTACACATTCCTCCTCAGCCTCCCTAGAAAGTATACATTTATTTCTGCCCTTTTTCTTTAAAACCAATCTACCTGACAGCATGTTGACAGCTTCCGAACTCACTAATGGTTTCCAAAGCTATTGTAAAGCCAAGACCCTGCTACTGTTTCTGAGCTTGCTTGGACCTGTCTTGCCTTACCAACAGAAAAAATAAAAGGAAGAGGGAAAAAATAATCTTTCTTATTTGGACCTCCCCCCCCCACCCCCGCCCCCGCCACTGAACCAAATCTCATGCTCAGGTTGGGACAGTCCTGGTGAGAACTCCTTGCAGAGGAAAGGAAGTAGTGAGAAAGCTGTTCTAAGCAAAGGTTTGGCCGGTCCTCTTTGAAAGTCCACCTGGTCAGGTCGGTCGGGTCCCATAGCAAATGCTTTGCTGTGTGTACCATATCCCACCCATATCCCCTTGGCAATCCCAGTTCCTGTACACAAGGACAGCTTTCCACATCACGTATCTGCAATTTCTGCCAGCCAGAGTGCACTCTCTGACCACAGGAACTTGCTCAGCCTGGGCTTGGGGTCGGCTTGAGAGTAAATAATTTCCAGGAGGTTGCTGAATAAACACTCTAGTTTCCTCAACTCTGAGGCATGTTCTGCACAACTCCTATGATCCCCGGGATTACTGAACCCCAGATGCCCACAGTCGGAACTTGCTAAATAGTGTACTTTACTGGACTTACATTCCTTGTTTCCCTGTCTTACCTCCTTATTCCAATAATGGTGCCTCCTGGAATCACCTCCCAAATAATCCATTTGAGCTCCAATCCTGTCTCAGGGTCTCCTTCAGGGAGAAGTTGACTTATGATCTATCCTTACCATCCTTATCATTGCCATCCCCAGTCCCGTGACTGCCTCTCTCCAACCCCTGCCACCATCCCTACGTGACCATGTCTGCTTCAAAGCAAAATGGGTCTGGGAACAGTACTGGGGACAGCGGCCTTCTTGCCCACGGGTAAATGTCAACTCTCTTTCCAAGGACTATTCGTATGTGCACTTGACATACACAAGAGCAGTACTTATGAGGCTTGCTAGGCCTGTCTCTGCCCTGGGGGAGAGGCCTAGAGCATTTCTGAGGCAGCACGAGGATTTTACAGTCTATGACGAGGAGGGGCACTTGGTGAGCTAGCCAGAGAGGCTCACTGAAGGATGTCATATTAAAACTGCTACTCAGAATCACTTATTAGGAGTTATATGCCAAGACTCCTTGCTTAGTCCACTCAACTGGCCACTCTAGAAGACTCTCCAACTCAGGACTATATACTTGTTGGCTCTGGTCTAGATGACTAGGCTTCCCTGTGACTTCACACCATTCAACTGTGCACTCTGTACCTATTAGGGCAAATACCTTCTGCCACCTTCGTGATTCCATGTGGAAGGGTTGCTTGCAGTCTAACACCCCTGGCCTCTTTCCACTAGCTCACTCACCCCTCTCCGGGGACGGAGCAACTAGTCTATGTTACAAGTTTGGAAGAAGGAACTGGGTATATTCAGCTCAGCTCCCTCCTTTCTCTTCTTTGAAGGAGCATGTATTCTGGTCTGCTTGGCCAGGGACCTGGGCCACGATCTCTAAATAGTTTTATCAGAAATCAAGGTCATACGTCCATCTCCATCTGCCTCGCTACTGTTTCTCATTTTGTTCAGAACTTGGATGGAGAAGGAGGGGCTATTATTTATTGATCCACTCAAGCCTGAACGCGAGCTTGTGTCCTGTCATCTCGTGCACTGTCGGAAAGGATCTCCAGGTGAGGAATCCCAGATCCTCAGGATTCAAGTCGCTGAGTTCATGGGCTTCTCTTCGTCACTGTCATCAATTTCCGCACACTCTGAGCGGGGCAAAGGTATTCCGTACTCGCTGTGCAAACTCTGGGAAACCACCTAAAACTTAACTCACTTCAGTCAGAAGACTGTCAGGTGGCTTCGACATAAAGTCAAGTGCCTTCCCAAATGCCCAGCACACAGCATGCAGAGGACAAAGGACGGATACGCGTACATGGTGGGCTCTTCTGGTTTCTCCAGTTTCTTTCTGGTTCAAGCACCCTCACTGACCACACCTACTTCTTACCCATTTGACAGCAAAAGCGTCTCTACGTTCGTTTTCGTCCTAAATCACAAGAAGCTGCAGAGTGTGAACCGCAGGTAACCCTACAATGTTTGCGTCATTCTCCTCAATTGGCCCTGCTGGGGTTGCCCAGAGGTGCCTCCAGGGTTTGGGGAGGCCTGTTGATTGTAGTGAGTCGATTATCAGACAGCAAGAGGTGACTCGGAAACCGCACGCCAGGTCTGGGATGGCGGATTCTTGCCACTCTGACAACTCCAAGCCCGTAGTGGCCAAACAGTCCTCACCATGCTTCTCAACATAGACTCCTGGCATCTTTCACCAACTGACTAGAGGTGGCAAGTGAAGTAAACGTATTTGAAATCTCTGATTTCAGTAGACGAGATCACAGAAAAGCAGGCTTTATAATGCAAGGCAGTTGGCAGGGGTGTTTGGACTACACGGCAGAGAAAGGGTCAACATCCTAATAGACCACCATCAGAAGGGGGCAGCAATGAGTCAGAGAAGGACGAGTTTGCAGTCTAACGCATCGCATTGATTATAAATTCCGATGTGGACAAAGATATCACTAATAGAAATATTAATATGAAGCAGGCAGAACACATTAACTCATTCTTGACAAATTGATTGCTTTCAAAAAGCGGTTTCAGTCAGGAGAACGATATTACTGCTTGTTCAGGCATCACATCAATACCCAGTCGAGCGGTGATCGTATTTCAATGAGGCCAATATGAGCAGAAGCAGAGGGAACTTTAGAGATCAAGTCGTCCAGCCCTCTCTCTGTATACGTGGCAATACTGTTTTGTACACAGGGGAAGGAATGTTCTAGCTTCTGGACTAAAGCTCTTTTACTGAATCAGGTAGTTCCTAATTTACAAAAAAGGGGGAGGGGGAACAAGAGTGAAGCAGAGAAAAAGGAAGAGCAGAAGAGCACTGCTAATTATGCAAGAATAAAGTGAAATGAAGGGGAAGAAAGGAACATCGTTATACCAAATAACCAAGTGGCCTAAGACTTAAATAAATGCATGTTTAGGGGCGCCTGGGTGGCTCAGTCAGTTGAGCGTCTGACTTTTGGTATCAGCTCAGGTCACCATCCCAGGTGGGATCGAGTCCTGTGTGGGGCTCCGCACCGAGCGTAAAGCCTGCTTAAGATTCTCTCTCTCTTTGTCCCTCTGCCCCTCTCCCCTGCTTACCCTCTCTTTCTCTCTGTCTCTCTAAAATAAAATTTAGGGCCGCCTGGGCGGCTCAGTCAGTTGGGCGTCTGACTTCAGCTCGCGTCATGACCTCACGGTGCATGGGTTCAAGCCCCGCATCGGGCTCTGTGCTGCCAGCTCGGAGCCCGGAGCCTGCTTCGGATTCTGTGTCTCCCTCTCTCTCTGCCCCTCTACTGCTCACACTCTGTCTTTCTCTCTCTCAAAAATACACATGAAAAAAAATTTTTTTTAAAACGTTAGAAATAAATAAATAAATAAATTCATGTTTAGCTTCAAGCCTCCAGCACCCTTGCCTTTGAGCAGCAAGTCCTGTTGAAGTGAATTTACTTTCCTGTGATTTACCACAAATTCTCAATAACAGTTCACTTCTGGACAACTGCTTCCAGTTCAGTAAAGATTATCCAATTGTGTTCATCACGTCCTGTTTTCTTGAGCTTTGCTCCTTATTTTCCTGTTTTCACTTTTTAAGTTGCCCTGCTATGGGCATATTCCGCTCCCGGCAGCATCCAGGAGTGTGTATTTCATCCACAACAGGTTGCCATGACATAAGATCGGGCTTTCGGCTTCTCTAATTAGAGTCTTCTCATTTCACAATGGCAGTTGAAGCCCCGGAGCAGCAGGAACTACCAAAAGAGGCCCTGTTTTCTCCTCACCTGCCAGCAGAACAATTTTCATGAGCTACAACGAGCCCAAAAGGAAAGTACATGATCACGTCATCTGAAATAAGGAGCTGCTGGGAATTTTCTAAGGTCTGACCCGTCTTCCTTGGAAAGAACACGTGTCTGTGTCTCTGGGTATGTATCTGATGGGGGAAGGGAACCATACTACTAGAGAGTTTAAACATCTTGGAGCAAAACCTTTCTGAAACAACAGATACACTTCTCCATCTCATTAAATAGAGCACAAAAAATCCTGAAGAGTCTCCGTATATTTGTTCTCCAATAGTGTTTTCATGCAGCTCTTGGTACTGAAGCTTCTTGTTGATACATGTTCTCTGTGGCTTTCCTTCATGGTTTAACTTAACTGAGCCCATCCATTACCAAGGCCCCCCACTGCCTTGAGCATGAACCCTGCCACCACCATAGCCTATGACCTCCAGACCCTGTTCTCTACCTTAAGCATCTCAGCCCACAGAGGTCTGGCCAGACTGCTTCTCCCAGGAGAAAAGAAGGCCTAGATCACAAGCAAATGCCTCTGCATGACGTAACTAAGCCACTATGCTTTGTGAGGTCTCATGTTTGGGTACTTTAAATGAATCTCCCTCATCTCCACATTCACTAAAGGTCACTGGTCACTTACCATGGGATGAGGCACTGTACTGAGGGATACATCTGTTAGACACACAGGCACAGTCTCTTCTCTCATGGGGCCAAAGCCATGTGGGGGATAGAGACGAGTCGATGGGCAGTTACACTGCAGTATGAGAAATGCTATAATGAGGGTAGCAGAGGGTGACATGGGAACATAAAGGAAGAACTCAGAACAAGACTTGAGAAGTGTCAAAGGGAGTCTTCCCAGAGGAGGAGATATCTAACTTAAGTCCTGAAGGATGAATAAAAGTGAACGACTGGTTGACAGATAGTACAATTGAGATGGGCTGAAAATTATTATTTGCTGTCATCAGAGTACCTGTCTATAGGATTTCCCATACCCTTTGCAATGTACTGCTTCTAATGTGTGAGTTGCTTCAAAATCAGTTCAGCAGGAGTATTAGTACTATGTATAAATTAAGAGCCAAGAGACTGTTTGAGACTCTAAGGGGCTTACCTATGAATGAGGTGCAAAAGGATTTCTTATTCAAGACCACAAAAACCACAACCCGTAAAAGGTAAAGAATGATAAATATGACTGTATTAAAATGTAAAACGTGTACCTAAAAAAGACACCATGAACATTCAAATTAACTCTACAGATCACAGATTGGAAAGCATTTGTAATACATTTAACCAAAAAGGGATTACTATTCACGATATATAAAGAACTGCAACAAGTCAGTAGGAAAAGGGCCAAAAAGCTCACCAGAAAAAAGTGGGCAAATGATATGAATAGGAATTTCAAGGAAAAGAAAGCCCTAATGGCCAAGGAACATACAAAAAGATGTTCCACTTCCAATATAATCTTGAAAATGAACATTAACAAGAGGGAGAAAGTATAGCCACTCAAGAAAATAGTTTGGCAGTGCCTTTCAAAGCTGAAAATGCACCAGACCATACAACCGAGCAATTGCACTCTCAGGCATTTATTCCAGAGAAATGAAGACTTATTTTCAAAAACTGCAAATCATCCAAATGTCTTTCCATGGATAAGCACTTAAATGGTGGTACGTCCATATGACAGCATGTTACGTGCAACGGCTTGGATAAACCTCAAGAAAACTATGCTGAGTGAAAAAAGCCAATCACAAAAGGTTACATACGCCATGATTCCTTTTATGTCACATTTGTGAAGTAACATAATTACAGATATGGAGAACAGGTTAGTTGCCAGAGATGGGGGGGGCGGGGGATGGAGGAGATGGGCACTTCTATAAAGGAGTAACACAGGAAAGTCTCGTGTACAGTGGAGTATGTTAAGTATGGTAGTGGTTACACAATACAGAAGATGAAATTACATAGAACTACACACACACACACACACACACACACACACACACACACACACACTAATGCATGTAAAACCCAGTGAAATCTGAATAAGCTCTAAGGATTGTACCAATGACTTTGATATTGCACAGGACTTCCCTGAACATTTTTTTAAAACCTCATATGAATCTTTAATTATTTAAAAATAAAACATTTCAGAGTGAAAACATACGGTATCTGTCTTTCTCTGTCTTATTTCACTTAGCATAATACCCTCCAGTTCCATCCACGTGGCTACAAGTGGATCTGGAGAAACTTAACAGAGGACCATGGAGGAGGGGAAGGGGAAAAAAACAGTTACAAGCAGAGAGGGAGGGAGGGGAACCATAAGAGACTCTTAAATCCAGAGAACAAAGTGAGGGTTGATGGGGGGTTGGGGAGAGGGGAAAGTAGGTGATGGGCATGGTGGAGGGCACCTGTTGGGATGACCACTGGGTGTTGTACGGAAACCAATCTGATAATGAATTATATTTAAAAAATAATACATTAAATAAATAAAACATTTGAAAATCATTTTTAAAGTGGGGGAGGGTAGATCTGAGGCAAAGTAGACAAAACGCTAACTTTATCTTTTCGACAGGCATGTAAGAGCAGGTGATGTTATTTTCTGTACCAATATTGTATGTTTAAATTGCCTTGTGATCATGATAAATAATAACAGTAACAGAAAAACACAGGTTAAAGAGGGAATAGGTTTGTTACCAGAGATTAGGGAGAGGATAACCCAAGGAAGCCCTGTGTACAGTGACTAAAGCATATCTAATTTCAAATCACAGATCTGTCACTTACTAGCTGTGTGACCATGATGAAATTACTTAAAATCTCAGAATATCAGTTTCCTCTTTTATAAAGCCAACACACTAATCCCTGCTTTCAGAGATTCCTTTTTGTAAGATTAATTAAAATAATGGATATAACATGTCTGGTATTGAGTACGAATGTGATTAATGGCTCATATGAAATGATGACAATGATGATGATAAGGTTCCTTTTAACATGCACGGCCTCAGCTAAAATTAATTTGATACGTCCCCAAAAGTAAACCAAAGATTATTCGACTGAACCCATGGAGGTTTTCTTCTGTGGACAAGTCTACCTTTGGTGGTTTTCTCCATTTTAGCAACATCAAATCCTACTGTCCTTTAGCTAATCCCAGAAAATACTGTAGCATAGATAGATGGTAAATGAGGATAACCGACGTGGTATTGACTCTGCCACAGAACTGTCTGACTGCTGCTCGATGTCTTAACCACAGAGAGAGGTTGGCCTCAAGGTGCATTGTGAACGCCTAGCTCTCTTGGTCTTCCCTATGCTCGCTCTCTCATATCCACAGACGGAGGTTTCAACAGTGAGTGGCAAGGCTCCATGAACTCAGATGTATCCCTACCCATCGATGTACAAAAGAACCGACACTGATTTTAATGTAGTTAATATATTCTCTAAGCTGTATAGCCTAGCTCATTAAAAAGAAGAAAAGATTTTATTTTTTTAATTTTTTTTTAACGTTTATTTATTTTTGAGACAGAGAGAGACAGAGCATGAATGGGGGAGGGTCAGAGAGAGGGAGACACAGAATTGAAACAGGCTCCAGGCTCTGAGCTGTCAGCACAGGGGCCCGATGCGGGGCTCGAACTCACGGACCACGAGATCGTGACCTGAGCCGAAGTCGGCGCTCAACCGACTGAGCCACCCAGGCGCCCCAAAAAGATTTTATTTTTAAATAACCTCTATTCCCAACATGGGGCTCGAACCCACAACCCTGAGATCAAGAGCCACAGGCTCCACCAACCGAGCCAGCCAGGTGCCCCAGCCTAGCTCTTAAGAGCAGGGATCTGAGATCTAGCCCTGGATTTGAGAACTGGCTTTGCCACTTTCTTCCCATATGCCCCCAGACAAATTACCTCTCTGAGCCTCAGTTATCTATAGGCATACAAATGATAAAACCTACTTCGTAGGGTTATTTGAAGGACCAAATGAAATAATCTACACAGAACATATAGCATGGTGCCAGGCATATAGTAAACACTGAAGAATTAGCTAATGTCAATCTACCCAACCATTAAGTACGACTTCTATCAAAAGCAAACTCTACGGACCACAGGATCATGTCTCGGAAGTTCCTAAAGGTAACGCATATGTCGTAAGAAATGAATTGGTCCAGAACATTCACCCTCTCGTCATTGGACCACACAGAACTTGTGTCATATGAACTCCGAAGTATATAAAGGCTTCATTTTACTGTGAACTCAGGTAGTGAAGCTATCAAGTTTGGAAGGGCTTTGGAAATTTATCATTTCATCTTATGGTATTAATTCTAACTCCGAAGTTGCCCTGCCTCTTTAGTGACAACGTTGATGGGATATATATTATAAGAAATGCTATTACCAAGTTCCTTAAGGTAAGTCTTCCGATTATTCTTTCTCGTCTCTATTATTGCTACTTCCCTTGATATTTCTGACTTCTAGCTATAAAGAGCCCTTGAAGCTATGGTTTCTCCACATGACTTTTTCCTGCCTCAGCCTAAGAAACATACCTTGTGATTTATAAGAAGAAAGTCAATATTTACGGGACAGCTTGATTGCAATACTGCACAGAGGCATGTGAACAGATTTGACCGTGTTTCAAGGATCTTTCCATCTAACCTTATAATTCTACTTGTTGGGATGTAGTTTTCCCCACAAGAGATGTGTGAATGTTGCCATACTCGTCCTGCAGTGTGAAAGGACTGTGGGGAGACCCCACAATTATGAGGTAGAACCCAGACTTCAAAAGAACTGAAAATTCATCGGGGAGATCAAATCTATATACATAAAATAACCAGAGAAATCGTCCAATCAGGTCTTTCTCATGGAATTAAAAAAGAAGGTACAAAATCCCTGCATTATTGTTCTTCATCTTGGTCTGCAGTTCAAGGTGTCAACAGCTGATCTGGCAGCTGGCTATGCCTCCCGATGAACCTCTCTGAGAAATCACTTCCCATTTCTGAAACTACTTAAATGTTAAATTACAGATTCCTAACTGTATCTTCAGTGGAAGCAATGTTTATACTCAGTGTTTAAGGTGCATCATTCAGCCCTCAAACAGTCTTCCAGTGGCAAAACTGGAATGTTCCCATAGATTTCCCTCTTCTATAGTATAAGGTTTGAATCCCAAGTCACGATGGACCCTATGGCTGTAAGCACCTCACGGGGAAAGTCATGGTGCATTACTGGGGGGTTGGGCAGCCCAGAACTCTATAAGCCTCAACCTGTGGGAATTCTCTTCTCTCTCTTCATCTCCTTAAGGGATGAGCTCATCCATTTCTGTGACTTTAGCAACCATCTTTCAGGGGGCAGCAGCTTCCCAACGAGATTTCCTCAAATGTTCCCAAGTCTATCAAAGTACCATCATTTTCCTTGGTCTGTTGACTCCACAGACACACGTTCAATTCCCAACTCTCCCTGCTTCCCCACATCTAATCTGTCACTAAGCCCTGATAGTATAGCCCCTAAATATCCCTATCTGCCCACTAACCAACCCCATGATCACTTTTGTAGCTCATGCAAATATTTTCTCTTCCCCAGAGGACTAGAAATGTTTCTTAACAGGACTCCCTGCTTCATTTTTTTGCCCTCTCCCCCATCCAATCATTCTCCGTAATGGGAAAAGAGTCTTCTGTCCAGACTGTAAATCCATACCAAACACTTCAGATATGTTTGTCGAACTGAGGTGAATTCAAATGCACCAAAACTTCTCAAATGTCAGTCTCCTTATTCAGAACATTTGCACATGAATGATTTAGGGATGATTTCCCTGGAGAATAAACATGATTTCCAGGTATTTTGTAAGCATAATGTCCTAGGTCTTAAAAAAGAAAAACATGCTTCTATTATATGCACGTTTTATTAAATCGCCAGCATGTTTGAAGTATGATGAGCTTCTTAATATGAGTTTTTTAATGTTATGAGTTCGTATTTTATGGCACTGCCCTTTGGAAACCAAGAAACATTCTGAAAGTCAAGGTGCTCACCCCGAGACAGGGTGTATACTACTGGCCCATCTAGGGCAGTGAGGAGGCAATCACTAAATTAAAGCCCTAGCGAATGTGAGAGGTTAATTTATTTCTCAAACCTGAGTCATTTATTCCCAGCTCTGCTAACTTACTCAAGGATCAAACAGAATATATTTAACTCTATGATCAAAACAGAAGGATGATTCACTGACTTTTTTAGGTTGGTAGTACAGCAACTGATTTGCTCCTACAACCTTGCAGAAACCATCTTGCACAGCTACACTGAGCAACACAGTGCCAGCCAGGCAAGCCATCCGCTGTTGCTAGTGAGTGACCGCGGGCCTTTCGTGTCCCATGGGAGACGGGGAAGATGCCCGGGATACTCATCCTTCGCCAAATCACGGCTTCTCCTGGAAGATGCATGGGGCCCGTGGTCCCTTCTCCATTCCCAACCATCTCTCCTTTCACAAAGCTCCAGCCACATGGACCTTCTCTAGTGTTCTCAAACCCACACCGAGCCCTTTCCTGTCTCTGGGCCTTTGTACTTGCTGTCTCTTCTACATAAGCACATGTCTGGCTGCTCTTCATCATTCAGATGTCAGCTCAAATGTCCTCGGCCCATTGCCAAGACTCTGCATTCCTGAATTGATCAAGGCAAAAAAAAAAAAAAAATAACCATGTAGAAACTTTAATACCTGAAGTTATAACCTTTGGCTGATGAAAAGTTCCTTTTGATTTTCCCAAAGCTTTATGAGGTAGAGAGAGGGTGTATTAGTCAGTCCTCTTTTGACTGCAAACGGCAGAGACGTCACTCGAATTAGTTTTAGGAACAGTGGGAATTTAGTGCCTCACAAAAGGGACATCTAAGCAGGATATTCAAGCTGGCTTCAGGCATGACAGGATCTGAGGGTTTGAGTTATGGCAACAGCTCTCTCCCTCTCTTCTCCATGTCTCAGCTTTTCTTTTCTCTGTGTTGACTTCATTTTCAGGAGGGATCTTTTCACATTTGGAAAAGATGGTCCCCCCGAAGCACTAGGCTCTCTGCTTGGGGACACAGCAATGAATAAGAAAGACATGGTCCCTGTTCTCTTAGGGAATGATGAGCTATATGGGCATCTTCTCCCGTCTGACGTCACACAGGAGTAAAAGAGGCAGCAACGCAAGCAGCAAGAAGATAAAGAAAGGAATATGATCGCTTCTGACGGCGACAGCGATATTTAACACACCCTCGGGACACATCGGTCACAGCTTCCCCAAATTTTAATTCTAGCCAGTCTTTACAGAGTATCAGCTCTGTGCCAGCCTGGGTCAAAAGACTGGGAAGCAGAAGGTAACTATCAAGTCTCTGTCCCTGAAAGGCACGTAGCACGCTATTCCCAAAGAACTCAAATACCCAGCCAGCAGAAGAGGATGGAAACCATAAGAAACATCTAAACCAAGGGCTATGGACCATGCTAGTAGGTAAACTTCCAAGTGGTTGAGGGAGGGGGAGTCAAGAAGAAATACTGGTAAACCAGTCCATGTACGAAGTGATGAGAGGCACTGGCAGTGGTGATAGGAAGGAGGTGATGAGCCATCTTGGTGTCAGAGAGAATGGTGTTCACTGGGAGCCACAGGGAACTCAAGGAGTGGCGGCTCTCAGTGAGAAGAGCAGGGCAGGAAGTAATGCGCTTGGTTTGGGACACGTTTGTTTGCAGGCTATATGGAAAGCGGTTATCGTTATCATTTCTGTTCCCATTTGTTTAGGGCACATCCAGCGCCTCTCAGCAAGGTGGGGGTTGGTAAGCCCCATTGTTTTTACTTATGAGACACACGAACATCCGGGACGTTAGTGACCAAGCCAGCATGTGACCCTCTATCTGTACTTGCAAGGCTCACCTTCACTTTAAAAGCCTTTCCGGTTGAAGGAAGAAGCAAGGGGGATGACGAAAGCCCATGTTGATTTACTTGGGAAGACTTTTCACAAGACTCTTTAAGGAGCTCTCTGACAGTGCTAATTTTAACCAAGTCATTGTAAAGCAACCTTGGATTCCTCCACGCGGGGCGACGTACAAATCCAAGTGTATGACTCAGCACAAACCAGCTGTGGCTCTCTCTGCATCCCGTTACCCGCACCCCCAAAAGGGGTGAGTAACAGCCCTAAGATTCACTGAGGTGTTCAACACTTGCTCCGGAAGCGCCCCCCCCCCCATTCCCCTTGCTGAAGCTTCCGCACCACTTTCCAAACAGTCTACCCCCAGTCAATCTTTTTCTTCCATGCTTCTCGCATCCTGGCATTGAAGGCAGGGCAGAGTTGGGCTATGGGACGTGTCATGCAAACGAGAAGTGGCAGTGAGCATCTGTTTGCCGCTGAGACCACGGATCGGAGGGGGAGGTGGTCGAGCAAAGGTTCGGATTGCAGTCAAAGTGGCAGCAACAGCCCCGGAAATCCGATCTGCACATTTGGAGGAGGCCCTTCACTTAAAGGGCCCCCGAAATGCCAGCCGGAACTCCTGTTACCATGACAAAGCCGCCCAGAACACTAGAACCCCAAATTCTCTCCAGTTGCATCCTATTTCTCCTCTTGATCTTACCACCACCCCCAGGAAAGAGAGGAGACTTCGATCTGGAGGCCGAGGCCCAGGGGATGGGCGGCACCTGCCAATCACACGACCAGTTATTCATCCCACAAATATATCACGATCCCCCACTATGTGTGAGACGCTGCTTAGACTCCAGAGGTACGACGTGACCAACCCAGACAAAGATCCTCGCTTTCCTGAAGATGCCAGAGAAAACAGACAATAAGCAATCGGTATAATACGTAAGCAAACTACACAGTATAACAAGTAGTGTAATTTGAAGAAATGAGGACAATCTGAGCACTAAGGAGGTGGGGAGCACGAGTGCCAGAGCCTGAGGGTTTCAGATAGATTGTGGCTTTCCACAAGGTGGTCCGTGCAGGCCTCGGTGACAGTGTCGGAGGTGAGCAAATACTTGAAGGAGATTAAGGATTTGGTCTAGTGGGTGCCTGAGAAAAGCCCACTCCGCACGGAAGGAGCAAAGGCCCAGTGCCAAGGCCCTAAGGTGGGAACGCACCTAGCGTTTCTGAAGAGCAATGAGATGATTCAGAGAAGGCAGCCCCACTATGAAAACAGCACCGATTCAAAATTATTTGTTAAATGGATGAATGAAAAAGAAGAATGAGTATAAAAATCTGACTTTTATTATTACAACTGATCAGGGTCCCTGTAGCCTATCCAGTCTCGCGTTGTCCTAGGCCCTGGGGATCCTCAGACCCAGCCAACTGGGACCAAGGGTTCAATCTACTGATTTTCACACCCAGACAGTTCACAGTCGACTGTGCAGTCACCTGTGATTTGCTGCATGGACTAGAGCACACTGTATCTTTAACGAGTTTCTCTCCCTGACCCTAGTTTGCTTATATTTAAGTTCCAACGCATTTGACCGAACCATTGCTCACCAGTCCTTCACCTCTCGGACCCATCTCTCCACTGCTTCTTCCGACACAGGCTTAAAGGAATCTTCCCTTGGCTTCCGCACACACCTGGAGCAAATCACACGTCGTCCTAACAGACCTCACCACCCTCCCTTTTGACTGTGGTTTACTCATCAAACATGCACGTTGTGGGGCGCCCGGGTGGCTCAGTCGGTTGAGCGTCCGACTTCGGCTCAGGTCATGACCTCGCGGTCCGTGAGTTCGAGCCCCGCTTCGGGCTCTGTGCTGACAGCTTGGAGCCCGGAGCCTGCTTCCGATTCTGTGTCTCCCTCTCTCCCTGCCCCTCCCCCACTCATGCTTTCTCTCTCTCTCTCTCTCTCTCTCTCTCTCTCTGAAAAATAAATAAAAACATATAAAAATATTTTTAAAAAACCATGCATGTTGTGCCCGGTATGTGAGGAGCGCCATTCGAGAAGTTAATGTCACAGCACCTATCTCTGGAGAAGCTGTCCAGCTATCCAGCTGATACACATGACAAGCCATGCTATTACTTAGCACCAGAAAGAATGGGGCAGGTCAGCCGTTCCCAGGAGCTGCTGGGAGAAGTGGAAATTGGTACACTCGTTCTAGCAAGCAATCTGAACCCATGTAATAAGACCTGCACATTTCACTTCCTTCCCCCTAGTAAATTCCACTCGTGAAAGCTGGACTAAGGAAAGAGGCATGGAGTCCAAAGCTTACACACAAAGATATTTATCTGCATTAATACCTGAGGCGGGGGGGGGGGGGGGGGGGAGCTGACAATTAAATGCTTCCAAATAAGTAAATATTAAAATATGTTTCTGTAGCCCTCTATAACCACCAGGAATATGTACTGATATGGGCAAATGCTCATTATATACTACCAAGAAAAAAGTGGGTAAAAAATTGTATGTACTACATTGTTATAATTTTATTTTAAATAATACACACAACATGTATAAAATAACAGAAAGGAACAGAACAAAATGCCACCTTGATCGTCTTTGGGTGTTTAGACTTACAGGCACTTGGTGTTCTTTCCTGAATCTTCCATAATGAGCAAACATTCTAATTTCTATATTAAAATTTTATGTGTAAAATTTATGAATTTTTAAATTAAATAAATAATTTAAATATTCTAAGGCAGGCAAGAGGCATAATGCCAAAAACTGACCTGATTTTGGGAAGGGGAGCGGGTCTCTGAGAAAAACGGCTTGTATGTATCACATCGGCATACAGCATTCCATCTAGACACAGGCCAGGCAGAGGAGCGTTTGGAATCTCTTCCATTTCTGCCTTTGAAGGACACAGTCCTCTTGTGGGAAGGTGTTAGCACAGTGCTCTCAGAAGATAGAAGGCCCAACTCAGGGGTGCCCGCACCTCCTAGGAGCCTCCCGATCCCCAGAAGACAGCACACTCCCCGTGGGGAGAGAAAAATCACCAAAATTCCTCTCGGAGAGGAATCTGTAAGAGCCTCACGTCAAAGACGCGTATGCTGGGAAGCAATCTCAGAAGATGCTTCCTCCAGGCCCACCACTCCCTCATCCAGGGCGGGGACTTCTCTCCAATTTCTCTGTGGGTTTGCAGGGCAGTCAGAACATGCTTCAATACCAATGAGACAGGAAGACTTGCCTCTTGCATGTTAAAACGATCTGGAAAAACACAGGTCCACTCTGCCTCTCTTTCCAGGCCACCTCCTCACCATTTCCCACCCCGGTGAGCCTGGTTTTCAGGGACAGCAGTCTCCCCACTGTTTATCAAATATACCATGTCCCAGTCGGATATTAAGTCTCTGCTTGGGCTTCTGCTCTCTCTCCCCCAACAGTGACTGCCTGTGCCTGGAATGCAACCATTTTTTCCTGCTCTCTTCTCAAGACCATGGGACTTGCCCCACTAGGCACAGCTGATTGGGACAGCTGGTCTAAGCGAAGCCACTCTGATATTAGAACACAGGACTTCTAGCCAATCTCTGCTGGATCCTTAAACTAGTGAGTGGATTTAGAGTTGAGATGGATGTGGCCATAAGCATGTGAAGGCAGAAAAACAAAAAACAAAACAAATCTGTGTTGTGTATGTGTGTGTGTGTGTGTGTGCGTGCATGTGTGTGTATGTGTTTAGTGTGGGGAAGAGGGGAGAAGAGATAAACTTAAAGTGCTGTTAGAAGCAGCGATGAGTGCCTATGGGGCACCTGGCTGGCTCAGTTGATGGAGCGTGCAACTCTTGATCTCGGCGTTGTGAGTTCGAGCCCCATGTTGGGTGTGGAGATCACTTAAACGTAAAATACTAAAAAAAAGGAAGCAGTGATGAGTGTCTCTTTGACCCAAGATAGTGGAGCAAATAATCCTGGTTGGATCTTGCTGCAGGATCCGGGGCAGGCTGTACTCACAGATTCCTCCAATCTGATCGCCTCTTTTATTTAAGCAGTTTATAAATGGATTCTCAACTTATGTATAGCTCTTCGCGTATTTGTAGTAACTCAGCCAATAAAACATAATTACAATAATTGTCTTCATACTAAAGGATAAGCCCCTGGTAGCCCAGACAATGCCTGGCTTATTCTTTGCTCTGCCCCTACCATTTAGCAAGTAAGAAGCCTTCAACAACCATTTGCCTTAATTGGGCGATACCGTGATTCCCTTTCCTGCGTATTTATACTATTCTCCCCATTCTCCTTAGTCCGGGTCAAGCTCCACTTTGCCAGAGCTCCTTCCCTGGCTCCGTGACCACAGCGATGACCTCCTTTCCCTAAACTACTCTACAGCAACTGTGTAGTCCACACCACTCACGATGGTCCTCAGGCATCTACTGTCATGAACTATTATTTCCCTGCCCTAGCTCTGTGTATGTGTGTGTGTGTGTGTGTGTGTGTGTGTGTGTGTGTGTGTGTTCAATCTTCTCAACAGCTTCAAAGCTCTTGAAGGCAGGGGCTACCCTGTTTTCTACCTCTCTGTAGATTTCCAATCCTTAGCACTATCTTGGCTAGAACAGGCGCTAAATAAATCCTCGCCTAAGAAATGCGGCAGGGAGTCTAAATTTGCCTTTTTCAGTCTCTGAGCCAGTCTTTGGCAGGAAACTGATAGTTTTCGAAGTCGTGGACTCAAGCCAGCAGGGTACTGGGTGCTTAGCAGCAAGTGGCCTGAAAGAGTTAATGTGCTTCAGCGAGTCGGAAAGAATACAGCTTGTTTACTTTGAGGCCAACGTATTTGTCAAGCTCCCAATGAAACATGTGCTGTGCTAGGGCGTCTGATTTTTTTTCTGCTGTGTTTATGCCATAATAGAATAATGTTTCTATCTGAAAGCTGCTTGAATTCAACTAATAACTACTGCATTCACTTATTTAGTAAGAGCAAAATTTAGGTTGCAGAGTTCTGTTGATTTTAGAATAAATACCCCACAGAAACAAGGGAGACGGCTAGTAAAGTGCATATAGAATGGAAAAAAATGATCCACTACTTTCTGGATGGAGCAAATTGCCCCCCTGCAAAAAGGACTCCTCCAAATTCAGAGAAAAGGCAGAAGCAAAGGGATGCGAACAAAACACTCCACTGCGATTTGGGAGGACAGATGTGAAAGTCTTTTAATCTTTTTCTCTTTGAAAGAGTGTTTGGCCGAGCGTCATTTTCCTTCACGAACCTAGGAGCCTACACTTGAGAAAACTCTACCTGCTTTCACTCGCTACATCAGCCTCCGCATGCAGTTACCTGGGCAGCTTCAGAGAGATGATAACAAGCCCGAGTTGTTTCTGCACTGCAGCTGTTTCCAGATCGCCTATCGCTGGGACCACACACAGCATGAACCACAACTTGACCAAACCGGCTTATAATTGAAGTTGAAAAGTCAAGGGCTATGGAGACACCCCACACCTCCCTCAGTGGCTCCGGGCTGAAGCACTCGGTGCATCCCTAGCAACTTGGCTCACCGAAGTACGTGCATATCCTCCATTTAATAACTGGTTGTCTGTGGGAAATGGAAAATGAAAAGAAAGGACGGTAGAAATGTGAAGAAAAAAAAAACAAACCTCCCAAATCAATTCTTCTCTGGAGTATATTTCTTATGAATGATAAGCTGTAAAGGATTTTCTGCCATAATCAGGATTCCCATCATGTTTTTCCCCCCCTCGAGGCCAATCTCTGGGGCTATTTACTCCCTAAGTACCCACAATGCTTAGCCAGAGTGAGTACGTGCCTATAGGAGATGCTCAAAGAAATACCTGAGCATTGGATACGGCCCATTTGCTGGTAGCAGACTTGGTTCTTTGTGGATAGACAAGAATCCTCTTTTTTAATAACTGGCGATGTCTCCCCAGCCAGCAGCGAGGACCGCAGGCCCATCTCTAGCTGGGGAGGGGACTGACAGGGACTCTTCCAGCTACAGATGGTTATGGGAAATCTCCTAGCGAACACTGTCTAGGACAGTACGAATCCCCTCTGCTTCGGCACAGATGTTTTTGCGAAACTCCAACCCACCAGGGAGGTGAGCTTCCGAGCAGCATCCTTTTGTCAAGAACCAAAATGATGAACCAACACCTCTAAGCTGACACAGGAAAATACGCTCATTAAAAAGAGAACATGTCACGTTATCTACTTTGGGGGCTGAGTTTTCTTCTAAACCTAAAAACAGTTCTCTGTGGCCAAATTGCCCCAGGCCTCCAACATACTTGATGTGGCTATATGTTAACAGAGTCATCGACTTCTGTAAACGGATACACGAAGGCCTGCGTATTTCTAGTTTTAGCCAAGGACGTAGAGATGGGAGAATTTGCTGCTTCCAAAAACTTGCCCGTACTCTACTCGGCTGGACCCTGAACGCCTGAGTCTAGTAAGAAGAGCCTAATAAAGGGTGACTTGCAGCATTCAAAAATAGGTTGACATGCTCAAATAAGAACAATCAAATAGGAAGGAACGACCACAGCTCAGTTTCCAATGAACGTACCGTGACCCTGTAGGTAGCGTTTACCCATGTGCATGCCACACAGAATGAAAAGCCGGCTGCCATCTAAGCACCCCCCCCAACACACACGACATTATAAAGGCCATTCATCCATGCAGTTTAGGGTAGGTCACCCCTCCAGAACGGCTGGCTTGAGCCAATGATGTATCCTCTCGAAATGAGCTCATGGCCATTTACTGTCCCTGAGATTAGTTCCAATGGTGCACTTGTCCCTCCCAACAGTGTGTCTTTTTCAAACCTGAAGATAAGAGGCACCCAGTGTAGAGTCAGAAGAGCTTAGGACCTTTTCAACAAAGCAGCCCACTAATCCCATCCTTCCCTACCAGATCACAGTTTACTGAGCCATTCAGACCAAACCCCTTCCCTGTAATGAACTGAAACATAATCCCAGCAACAAATAGAAGGGGGAAGAAATAAGTCCGCCAGGAGTGTAATGTCTTTGTCTGTTTCAAGTTTGGGTTTGTTTGCTTCTTGGTCATTTTTAAATCGCTGGTCTGTGTCTGCAAGAATCAACAGGAATCCATTTAGTCTGGGCTTCATTGTTGGTCCCCCAGCACCACTGGCCTTGGTATGCAGAGGCTCAGCCTTTTCCTTCCGCCTCTAAGCAACTTACACTTACTGGTCAGACTGTGGTAGGAGAGGCTGGGAACTAAATTTGAGGCTCGCCGCTGCCACTTACTCGTTACAGGAGACCCTGGACAAGTATGACCTCTCCAGGGCTCCTTCCTTCATCGATAAGATGAGAGATCTTGATGTCTCTTCTATCTTAAAATACGTCTTTGGTTCTACGCCTTTCTGACCAGAAGCATCCAGATTTTAAGAAAATCCAATTTTCTTTGAGGATAATGGTGATACACCTGGGAAGATTCTCCAAGGCATTTCTTAACATGGACACCCACTGGCTGACTCTCAGGTTAAAGATCTTTCCCCTAGGACTCAGGTTCTGCAGTGTGGCCTGGGAGCTCAGTCAGACGGGGGGGGGGGGGGGGGGGGGGGGGCGGCGGGGGGGGAGGAGGGGAGAGAGAGAGCGAGCGCTAAAGTCCCCAGGGTGAGTAACTTCGGAAGGAGGTCACTATGGGTGAATGATATTGTCTTTATCTTAAGGCCAAATAGTAAAATGTGTGGCCTCTTAGCAATGGCTTCCTCACTGGTCTCTAGGCTTCAGGCCTCATTTTCTTCACACAATCCTGCAAACTGCTGTCAGACAAATACTTCTTAAATATTTTTGTCTTATCAGCGTCCTGCTCAGAATTGGTGCTGGTTCTCAGTTGCCCGTAGGACGAAGTTCACGTATCTGCCTTCCCCTCCAGTCTGAGGTCACTGTGGCCACTGATCAACCACGGTAGCTATATACACTAAGCCGGATTAAGTCATGAACCTCTTTACCTAAGTCGTAGAGTACAGATGATTTTAATTTTCTTGGTCTTGCTAACACTATTTCAAAAGGTTCTATAATCAACACATTCCGGTTTTTTTTTTCTAAATGAAAAAAAAAATAGGCTGCTTTCTTAGAATTCAATGCAATCTCTTTTGCTTTTGAGTTTCAACTCAAGAGCTTAATCCCAAATATCAGCAATGCACAAAACACTGTTCATAGTGCTCTGAGCGAGGCCTGGCTTCCCTGCAGGAGCTTCTAGACTAATTGGGGAAGCGGCAAGTAGAGGAACAATGATGCCATAAGGCAAAACGGTGCAACAGCTGTAAGCGTGGTCCCAGCACGACGTTATAGGATTTCAGAGGAGGGGGTGGGCCCACGGCCAAAAAGCAGGGGGCTATGCCTTCCCTTCAAAAAGCTGATGTGGACGAAGCAGCAGGAATGTTCTCATCCCACATGACCACACCTCAAAGACGCCTGGTTTGAATGTGGGCAAGCACAAATGAATTGCCATCAGGATAAAAACCGCTTTTCAATCTTGCCTAATTATTCTGCAGAGCGGCAACAATTTGGCATCTTGTCTAACGTGTCAGACTACCTTGATGGGAACTTGTATTTTCTTTTGCAAGTGTTTTTTCTCGGGGACCGTGGCTCTCCGGTCACAGCTTTGAACATAAACTGGGTGTAACGTCCCCTAGGTTGCAAAGATGCGCTTGGAATCTGGTTGCTCAGGAGGCTGCAAATCAAAACACGTGATCCCACAGGAAGAAGTGGTAGGTATCCAAACTAGTCCGTCGTAAATCCTATGGGACTCACCCTTATCATCAAACAAATATGCCCAGCACTTTGACGTTTGATCCTCACGATCTTTCTTGAGTTCAGCAAGGCAAGTGTGGCTACCCACAGGTCCCAGATGAAGAAAGACTCAAAGAAGTTCAAGTGCCTTGGCAAAGGTCAGTGCCTTGGCACTGGTTCAAGTGCCTTGGCAAAGGAAGGGGAGAAGTCTGAAGAAGTACTGTGCATATTACCAAAGTCAGCCCAGGCGGAATATAACTGTGACCAAGATTCTTTTCCTCTCTTCTCCTCCTGTCCTGGACTTTAGCATGCCCAAGACTTCAGGAGGAGGAACGAGAAGGAGAGGGGGGAAAGGACAACTGGATAGTTATGCGTGTCCTTGTGCCCTAGACCAACAGAACCAACTTTTCCAGAATCGTTAGTCTTTGCAGAAAACATTGTGGGTGACCCCTCCAATGGATCGGGGTCCATGTAAGTCCAGGTCCGCCTGCTCTGTGCTGCAAGGACAAACGACAGCTGACATCATGACAAATACTGATGCAAAGTTGGGAAGCCAAGCATTTGAGGATCGTGGGCTGCAGCCTGGGCAAGGCGCCCTTTGACTCGGCTTCATACTACGTCCCTGGAGCGTTTTGTATCATGACGCATCATCCCATGGCGCCCACGTGGCCATGTGCAGATAAGGGCATTCAGTACCTTAACGACAGAGATGGCACATGGAAGGATCATTTAGCTTCTCGTGACTTGCAAAGAATCAGGTGCCACGTTTAGGCAATCTTTGTCTTATTATCCTTCTTCCAGCCCTGACCACTCTGTTCTACATCACTATAGGTTTTATTTTGTTTTGAGAGAGAGAGAGAGAAAGAGAGAGAGAGAGCGCGTGCACACACGTGTGGGCAGAGTGAGAGAGAGAATCTCAAGCAGGCTCTACGCTCAGTGCAGAGCCCAGTGCGGGGCTCGATCCCACAAGCCTCGGACCGTGACCTGAGCACAAATCAAGAGTCGGGCACTCAACCGGCCACCACCCAGGTGTCCCTGGTTTTGTTTGTGTAAGCACGGAGGAACTCAGTGCGTGGCCTTGCTGGGCTGAGGGTTCAAGGAGTACTTGTGAAGATGACCTTCTCCAAATGCACCCTGACAGCCACAGACAGGGACAGGCATACTGGGCGATTCCAAGGCCCCAGAGCTGCACCTGAGGAAAGCTGGATCATCTCAAAACTCTCACTAAGGCTCAGTCACCTTTTGGAGAGGAGGCCCCACAGTCTATGCAGGGTGTGCTGCCACAGACCCCAAGTCGACTCTGTTCCGCTCCCTCTCCCTAAAACTACATCCCTGGGTTGCCTCTCTTTGCACAAAAAAAAGTCCTCTGTAGGCATGCCAAAACTCCCTGAAGCTTTCCCCCAGACCCACTGGCAATGTCAATAGCACTTAAGAGCCCAGGTTTTGGGGGCACCTGGGTGGCTCAGTCGGTTGAGTGTCCGACTTCAGCTCAGGTCATGATCTCCCGGTCTGTGAGTTCAAGCCCCGCGTCGGGCTCTGTGCGGACAGCTCAGAGCCTGGAGCCTGCTTCAGAACCTGTCTCCCTCTCTCACTGCTCCTCCCCTGCTCACGCTCTGTCTCTCTCTGTCTCTCTCTCAAAAATAAATAAAACACTTAAAAAACGAAGAGAAAAAAAAGAGCCCAAGTTTTGAAGCCCGTCTGCCAGGTTTGAATCCTGGCTTTGTTACGTTAAAAAAAAAAATTAAACTCATCGTGACCGATTCTTCGCCTGAAGAGTGGGAACTAACAAAACATCTCACAGAGAGTTATTGTAAGGATTAAGAGAGATAATCATATGAAGCATTACCTGGTCGTAGTAAGGGCTCAGTAAGAATTAGCAGTTACTATAATAATTCTAACACCAAGTGGCATCTCCTTGTTAACATTTCAATCTCTTACGTGCAACTGTGAACTGAGCTCCTCGAGGGTAGATTCAGGCTAACTCCCGCTCACACTGTAATACGGTCACTGATTTAACAAATACTAATTGAGCGCCTCTTATGTGCTCATTCCTACGAAAACACACCTTCCGTGGGAAAACTTCCATGAATACTCACGGACACTGGTCTCCACGAGGAGCTCGCCCTAACGGCCCACCACTCTCCTTCCCTCGTCTGTACTAAGACCCCAGGGACCGATCCTAACAAAGAGCGAGGCCACGGGTGGGGGATGGGTCTCAACGCTGGAGGACGGAGTCGACAATCATAAGGCAATGCTACGTGTTCCACAGAGATGGTTTGTGTACAGAGATGAATTGCCTTCTGACTCCCTCGCTGTAGCTGCCCAGTTAAGATTTGCTGAATGAGTATTCGGATTGATGACTGCATGAATAAACATAAGCTTCTCTGCCATCCCATGAAGTCCCACATCCCAGTACATGGCTGTTGTCTATCCCCCACCCCCCCCAACCTCCGCAGCAGCTAGACCTGTGTCTGACCCAGCGTAGACTGTCTGTGAGTATCTGTTGAAAGAGTAACTGTAGGAGAATGATCTAGAAACGGGAAATGAAAGGCCATGGAGAAAAAAGGAGAAAGCCATTAAGCAATCAGTGTTCTTCACAGTTAGAATTCCTCACCGTTCTTAAGTTCAGTCTTCAGCTTGAGAGAAAGTATTTGGCACAACACATTGGGGGAAAGGATTAGGACTGGAGAAGGAAATATGGAAGCCAACTGTGTAAAACATTAAAGCACTGAGAGTAGATGAGATTACTGGGGCAGGGTTCACGTGAAGGGGAGAAGAGAGCTCCAAGGCAAGCACTCAGGAACCCTACCGTTCAGAGAACGTGAAACCAAATAAAGCAAAAAAAGACAGCAGTCAACTGATGGGTGCTACTGAGAGATCAAATGAGATATGGAAAGAGAGGACTATTTGTTTGCTTGCTTTTAGGAAGAGAGAGAGCATGGGGGAGGGGGCAGAGAGAGAGAGAGAGAGAGAGAGAATCTCAAGCATGACCCCAGGATCCCACGACCCTGGATCACGACCCTGAGATAAAACCAAGAGTTGGACGCTCAACCAACCAAGCCACTCAGGCACCCCAAGAGAGGACCATTCTCTTATGTAACAGAGGAGGTCGCTGGTGACATTGACAATGGAGGGATAGCTAGAATGGGATGAGGGAATGGGAGAAGAGGAAGAGTAGGCTATCAGTGCAGACACAAAAAGTAAGTCCTTCTTCCAACCTTCGGGGAAATTTAAACTGCTTGCCAAATACCTTTTTAGTAGTTCATTTCCTGCCCACTACTTAAAAAGACATTTCTATCCTGGCCAACTTAGAGCAATTCTAGGATGCAAATAACAGGCATCCAGAAAGGGGAGGCAGGGTGGCAAGCTTTTGGCCTGAGATTCACTGGATTCTGCAGCCCCAAAGAGCCATGAATTATCAGCCTGTGCTGCCCTCCGTTTGCTGCTTAGCCCCTGGCACATTCTCACCCTCCCCATGCCATCTATTATTAATGACATCATTGTAATCAAAAAAGAGTTAGGGAGAATTTGGAATGCATCAAGTAGGAGTTGCAACAAAATACTTTGTTATTCAAGGATGAATTTTTAAATGAAACATCTAAACACAGATTTCTCCCCCAAGAGATGTTCTGATTTGAGGCTGAGCTCGATGTACATGCAGAACACAATGCAGTCTTTTCTACCCAGTTCTTTGCGGGGGCTGGGGTGCAGAATAACATGAGGGCCGGAAAAGCTCTGATGAGAAGCTTGCCCATTAAGCCTTGAGAGGCATTTGCTGAGGTTTTCCTGCCTCGGTTGGGTTTAAGTGCAATTTTATTTTAGTCTGCTTTTCAAATGCTTGTGGAAGGGACAGTGGTATTTAAAGTCATTTCCTAAAACAAAACAAAACAAAACAAAACAAAACAAAAATCTGATTTATCCAAAGACTTTCACGCTTGGTTGAAGCAATGCCAGGAAATAATGAATCTGGGCCTAGCCTGGTATCTGTTGACACTGCCGATGCTGCTAGTGAAAATTTATTTCTGAAAACCAAGCCATAGGTCAAGTGGTCCAGGACAGGCCCTAAGTCAAACGATCTGCCCTTTATTCTTCCGCTAAGAACGAAAAACTATGGACGTCATTTCAGCTTTCACAAATTACAAGTCCTTTCTGGTACCGAGAAAGTCCTCAAACATCACACAATAGCATTCAAGTAGGCAGTTCCTGTTCCTGAAAACGTGGCACTTCTGCTGATCTACAGGTGTCTGAGGTCCCCTGTATACTGCATGTGTACTCAATTTCCCCTGGAGCCCCGTGACACCAAGTCCTCGATCTAAAAGAGCACCAGAGTTCAAACGTGCAGTCAGTCAGTAGATGCGTGTCAGAATTCTTCCCTGAGTGAGACTTACTGGCCCAAAGGATGAGGCCTTCTCATTAGTGTCATGTTCAAATAAATAGTCTACAGGCCCAGACAGTCCTTATCCTGCAAAACACTGCCATTACCATCTACCTTTTATTAAGCAACTACTCACTCTATGCCTGGAATGCAGAGAAGGAGTTTTACATGGAACATCTCATTTGATCCATAAAACAACTGTTGGCAATTGGTATTATTATTCTCCTCATTTTTTCAATTTCTTTTTTTTATTTTAGAGAGAAAAAGAGCATGTGTGCATGAGCCGGGGAGGGGCAGAGGAAGGGAGGGAGGGAAGGGGGGGGGGGGAGAGAGAGAGAGAGAGAGAGAGAGAGAGAGAGAGAGAGAGAGAATCTTAAGCAGGTTCCATGCTCAGCACAGAGCCCAACCTGGAGCTTGATCCCGTGCCCCTTGGGTCATGACCTGAGCTGAAATCAAGGGTCAGATGCTCAACGGATTGAGCCACCCAGGTGCCCCTCTCCTCATTTGTAAGGTGAGTAAACTGAGGCTGAGAGAGGGTAGCCATATATATAATACATATAATAACTATTAGAGCGTAGACCACAGGGCCCATGCTCCCACTCCCGCACACTCCCTTCTGGAACAAAACGTCTGCCTGAGGCAATTAGCACAGTGCCATTTCCATCCCGAAGGACGCCCCCCAAATAGCCAAAGCTAGAGTCTATTTTTAATACACATATACTTCTACTTAACAATTTGGCAAAGAAAGGGACCTTGTGAAGGTGGCCTACGAGCTTTGACCTAGGACAGCAGTGGTCAGTATGGTGTCACGTGAAAGAACACTGGCCTTGAAATCCAAACAGCTGGGTTCTGTCTCCAGCTGCCTCCTTTACGGAGCCCAGGTACACTTGAGCAACGAGATAATGCTCTCTCCTTCGTGTTACTCTCCTCCCCTGGCTTGCTCAGAAAAGCCGGGAAGAAGCGCACCTCTTTGTTTCTTTGCCAAAGAGCTAATTTCTTCCTGTCCATCGAAAGAACTCTGCTCAGAATCCCACCTCACACAACAAATCTCTGGACAGCTAATTAAGAATCCACTCTTAACTAGACTCCAAGGTATTTTCCATCTCCTTAGTTCACAAGGGAAAAAAACAAACCCTCAATACTGCAAGAAAAACAAAACTGGGGAAATTGTCATTATACTGGCACACTGCGCTCTTCAAGTATTTTGTTTGTTTCTTTCGCCATTCAACATATAACTTCTCATCTTTCAGATTGCTCTAGGCCATTTACAAGATTGAAAAATTTTATTCGAGCCTGACAGTTTCTGCAAGCACTAGACCAGCCAAGACTCTACTCTGCTCATGAAATAAAGTATGAGCTTGCCGGGGCTCCCAACATAAACGCTAATGAAAATCACATAACGTACGCACTGCTAAAACTTTATTACCTGAACTATGAGGAAGCAGGTGTATCTGTCAAAAATGTCATTAACTAAGAGTGACCAGTGGATGTGTCCCATACGGGGTGCTACAGGGCATCTGAAGAATAACAGAGCCATCTGGCCGAGAGAAGGAAATCCCAGGAGGTGAGGTGGGTCTTCACTAGGACTCCACCTACAAGGACCCGGAGTGAGTCATCCTGAGGTGTTCTTATTCAAATTCTCATCATGTTAGCAAAGGTCATCGCGGTCAAGGGGATGAAGGCAAAAGAGGAGAGAGAGTAAACTTGACTGCTGAGAATAACTCCGTGCCTTTTCAGCCCCTGGGGACAAACTCTAACACGATGACGATGACGTGGGCACTATTTGACTGCCCCAGTGAATCTTTTCAACAGCAACAGCACTCACGGATCCTGAGTTCGAGCCCCACCCACACCAGGCTCTGTGCTGGCAGCACAGAGACTGCTTGGGACTTTCTCTCTCCCTCTCTCTCTCTGCTCCTCCCCTGCTCTCTTTCTCTTTCTCAAAATAAATAAACTTAAAAAAGAAAAAAGGGACAGAGAGGGAGAGAGAAAGGAGGCTGGGTACAAATTCAGGACTCAGAGTTGGCTGTTAGTATTATTTTACAGGTTATTTAATGAATTCATGGTGAACTTTTTTTAGTTGATTCATTTGTAAGAGAGAGAGAGAGAGCATGAGCGGGGGAGGGGGCAGAGAAAGAGGGAGACAGAGAATCCTAAGCAGTCTCCACACTGCCAGTGCAGAGCCAGACTTGGGGCTTTGAACCCACGAACCGTGAGATCATGACCTGAGCTGAAATCAAGAGTCGGACGCTTAACCGACTGAGCCACCGAGGCGCCCCAGGGATTTTTAGTTTTTGTATCTCCTATGCGTTGGATGCTTTACAGGAACTCTACTCCATTGACATCATCCTCAAAGTTCTCCAGATACAATGTGCCATTTTCCCGTTCCCGTCCACTCATTAAAGAGCCCTTGTCAACCAAAGAGGAAAAGGCGATGCTAATTAAGCTCTTAGACTTACAGCACGTGAAAATTGAGGATGTGGAGAAAGTGGACTGAGGCTCAGGAGACCTGAGTTCTGCTCCTCCTTGCCACGGAGGTGCTGTGTGACCTCAGGCCAATCACTTTGGTTATGAAATCTTAGTCTCCTCATCTGCCCGCCCTTATAGGGGGAGGAGACAAATGGCTCTTCATGAGGATTATAAGAAGGTCATGATGGGCGCTCTATGAGCTATTTTTAACCTTTTGATAAGCCTAAGGGAGATGGATTGGAGGGATCCCTGAGGTCTGGTAGACCCCAGGCTAACTCAACCATTGAGTGCCTTTGCTTTGGGAAGGAATTCTATCAGCTTATTGTGGTCATATTGATTATTTCATGCTGACCAGATGCCCTAATGGGCAGTTATCAATGGCTCTGAGCAACAAGCAATGGCAAAATGCATTATGATATGAGAAATGTAATTTATTTAGTAGGCCAGATATTTGAAAACATGGAATGCAGGGGGAAATTAATTAAAGGTGCCCTTGGTGATGAAAACTTTTGGAACCACTAGACTGGATCATCTCCAAGGGCCCTTCCAGCTCGAAAATCCTCTAAAGTACTCCTGAGCAGCCAATAGATCATAGGCTACATCTTAGAGCCAGGCAGGCTAATTTCAGGATGAAAGATTAAAAAGCAGCTACTGTGTCTACTGTGTTGCTGTTCCTCAGACACGCTTAGATATTAAATTTTTTAGGAGCGGAAAAGCAGCGGCAATTTTCTCACCAGTATTATTCTAGTCGGGAAGGAGGTAATCTAAAATTTTAAGAATAAAGACTTCCCACCCCTCCCCCAACCACCAGAGGATTAATAAAGCCATTTTAATTTTGAAAATCACCCTCTGTCCTTCCTTCCCTCCTTCTGGTCCAATGTATTGAAATGGCTACTATTTATCCCATACGCGACCTCCCACAAAAGCCGTCGGCCACCATTGCTCTCAGGATTGCGTTGGTGGTGGGGAGATGCGTGAGGCGTTAGGTATACAGAGGCGGCCTACACTGAGGAGAAGTCAGAGTGCACCTGCAAGGAACAGCCTAGGGAAAGGTAGCTGCTGCAGTTAGAAACACAGTCCCATGTCGGACCTGTTGTGTAATGGAGGGCTGGATTGTCATTTCCTACATATTTATTTATACCCCAAATGGTGTTCTTCACTGCCGTGTAAGGAAGAGTTCATGGATACGCACCAGTCCTCTTCCCAGGCAATAATCTAAGTCTTAAGAGCATGGAAACTCGTCAAGGTGATTTAGGTAGGGATCGCTCCTCTGCTCCTCCAGCATAGATACTGACCTCCACCGTCCTGCATGATGAGGGTAAGTCACAGAGAGCGACCAAAGAGGTAGTCAGATGTCTACAGATCATTCAGGCAATGGAGTCTGAAGGAAGGAGTTTAGTTCATTATTCCTGCCCTACTGTGTGAACAGAAGGGACTATTCCTAGGGGAAAGGATCTACCTGCCCAGGCTCTCCTTACCCAGGGCCCTTTATTATGATGCATATTAACACCACTTGCCTACAAAAATGATTAACCCTTCACCAGGAAAGCATCCAGAAACGGAGACTTAAATGGGTCAGCATGTTTCAATTAAGTGAGGAGACGTGAACTAGAAGTAACAGGTATATGGAAAAAAGATTCAGGGGGTTGGAGCGATAGAAGGTCAGAAATGGCTTTGCATCAGGAGTAAGCAACGAAGGCATCTGTGCACGCGCAGTGAGTGTGGGTTATTTCCAGAGAAGCTTGGCTTATACCATAAGCTTTCAACCCAACTGTAGAAGACTATTACCTAATTAGATGATGTAGCTAAGTTGACAATTTTCTTTCCCAGGTACATATTCTGTGCGCTTTTCCAAGCTTATTATTTATGTTTGCCAATCTGTTCTTTGGAATGGGCTCCTTTAAGTCAAGGAGGCAGAGTAATTAAGAGAAATGATCAGGAGGCAGATTGGATGATTTCAAGCTCTGGCTCTGCCACTTACTCTTTGTGCGACCTTGGGAAAGTTACTAACAGCTCTAAGCTTCAGTTTCCCCATTTGTAAGGTAGGTATGTCACCAGCGAGATTCCAAGACCTGACCTCTACTGTTCATCTGCTTTTACCCACTGACCTCTGTCCCACATTTTTCCTTCTTTCCAGCTTACCTCCTGACTCAGGCAAAAGACTCGAGGGGCACAGCATCCCCTGGTGGGAACTGAAACTACCCCTCAAGCAATAACGACTGCCTGGACGAAGAGTGCCGGCAGCCCAGAACACGCAGACCAGCTTGAACTCAACCGCCAACTCACACCTGCACAGATGGACCGTGGAGTGACCAACAGTTACCTTACTTCATTATAACACTAAAATCTCTGCCCGAGGAGAAGCACAAGCCGTGCTTACATAGCCTACGATGTATGTACGGGCATGTTTCCTTAGGTTCCATGCACCACCTTATGTCCATCGCTACATACATGACAAGGCTCTCCTTTCTAAATCATCATCCTAACACCAAATAAAAGGAACCCATTCACCGTTGCTTGAGGAGTCATGGCTCTGGAAGTCATTCCCTGTGATCTCCCTATTTGCCGCAAATAGTTTCCTTTGTGCGACATCCTCACCCGGTATAGTCTTTACCCGTAACTAATTAAGGAGTGAATTCACATCCGTTTGGTTACAATACCTCTCTTTCAGGGTTGTTGTGAGAATCAGAAATAACGCGAAGACAGCGCTTGACACACGGCTAATGTTAAAGAAATGGTGGCTATTTGTTACGAATTATTAGCAGCGAGAGGAAAGCATTGGGTGGAAGAATGGTATATGGACTGAATTCACGAAACGTTCTGCTTCGCACAGCCTAGGCAGAAAAGAGCCCCCGTATCTTGATCGACACGCACTGGGCATTTGAAACCGGTAAGCCCGATTCACTTATAAATTTTTCCAAGAGGACAAAATGCTCAACGGTTGAAAATGAATGAACTTGGTGTGCTGGACTTATAAAGAGTAATTTAGCAAGAGAGGCGGGGCGATCAAAAGACTTGGGAGTCTGCGCGGCCTTCATTTAACCTCTCTGAACCTCAATTTCCACATCTGGAAAGTAGATATAAGAATCCCTAACTGATCGCTTCAATATGTTTTTGTGAAAATCAAATGAGACATAGAAGGTCCACGTAGACCGTAAAGAATTCCACACAAGGAAGCTGTTGACGAATAGATAGTTTCATCCCCCTGACCTGTCTTCCCCCTTCATCTGCAGAGTGTACATTTTTAACTGCCTCTCCAATCTCTTAAAATGTTATTATATCTGCCACCGGAATCGCCAATGGCTCCTTCCTCTACAAAGAATCCATCCTTAGGAACCGAATCATTCCCTGGGTAGAAATACTATCACAAAATAGATTGCAATCACAGAAAATGTCCAGAGAGCTGGAATGCTCCTGTCTGTTACTGAATAATCTCTTTGGGAACAACACTGCACAGGGAACAACGCACAGAAACAGACCATTTTGGTCCGGCAAGCCATGTGTTGTGACAAAGTGAGCGAGAGCTGGATTGCACTATCACCCCCGTTTTCTTTCCAATTTAAAATGAACGACTTTGCTGTCACCACGTCCTACTTCTTCAGTTGTGCAATTTGCATGACAAGCTCTAAAACAGAGGCACTAAGGGAGGCCATACTACAAAGAACGCACAGTCAAGTATGGGTATAGGATAAATGGAAGTATGAATAAATGATGGCTATAAATATCTAGAAACTTTCATAAAAGCATTTTTCCACTTTAATGCAACAGCTTGAAATGAGAAAAAAAAAACACCTTGTTTTTCAATTTCAGATAAGGGATGCGTGTGGAAAGGGCATAGCTTTAGAATCAGACAGATTTACAGTCAAATCCCAACTCCAGTACCTACTAGTTGTGTGCCTTTGAGCAAATCACGTTAGCCTCTCTGAATCTTAATCGCCACATCCGAAAAATGAGGGTATAAATATCTATCCGGCTGAGTGACTGTTCATATAGTGACTGTGAGGAATAAATAAATAAAAAAAAAAATCCCATTACAGTGCTCAGCACACGGTAGGTATTCAACAAGTGCTAACTTCTGTGACTCGTCTGCCTCTCCCAATGAGGAAACCCCACTTATTGTGCTTGAGTAGTCTCTACCCATCTGCCGTGAGCCTGGTCTCGGGCCTTACAAGATGTGATATCTGGAGAAACAAGACAAAACAATAAATTCATCACAAGGTGATCTCAAAGCCTTTTGATCCTGATCATAAAACAACCTACAGGCCTGGTGCGGGCTGAATTGTGTCTTCTCAAAATTCTTAAGTTGGAATCCTATACCCCGGTACCGCAGAATGTGACTGCATTCGGAGATAAGGCCTTTAAACAGGTAATGAAGGTAAAATGAGGTCATTAGGGTGAGGCCTTAACCCAGTATGACTGGTGTCCTTATAAGAGGAGGGAATTTAGACACAGATAGGCACTCGCACAATAGAAGGACCATGGGGAGACTCACGGAAAAGACGTCATCCACCAGCCAAAGAGACCTGACAATGAGACCAAGCCTTCTGGCGCCTTGATCTAGGACTTCCCAGCCTCCTGAGCTGTGAGAAACAAATGTCTCTTGTTCGAGCCACCCACTCTGTGCTATTCTGTGATGGCAGCCTAGCAAATGGATACAAGGGCTTACTCAGACACAGGGGGCAGGTGTTCCGTACTTATCCACTCTGCTACGCTACCCAGAGTACAGATCAATGTTTTTCAGTGCTTCATTGTGATTCCACAAAAACGCTCTCAAATAATTGTGATGATATCCCTGGAAAAGGAGATGATGGACTAAAAGTCTTAAAGGGATGATGCTGCTCTTGACCTTTTTTGAAGAGACTGGTGAGGGTGGGGACTGAGGGGTCCAGAGAGTCAAAGAGACCTCTGGCAAGGAAGGTTCAAGAGTAAAAAAGAAAAAAAACCCAGAAATCCTTAAGGGATGAGGCCTTTAGGAGGGTGTTCTGGAGGAAGACAGACCAGAACGTCTGGTGGTGAACTGACCCTATCACGTGCCGTCAAGTGTAAGGATGTTCTGACGCCATACATTGGAGCTGTGCGATCAGTACGGGGCTCTAACATTCCCAAAGTTCTCACTCCACATTTAGCAACTGAGACAAAATCCACCCCAGATCTTACAACCCTGGAGCTCCAAGACCAAAAGCGGATCTCCCCATTTCTTTTAGAACTTCATTCATGAACTTATGGCTGGAACTCCCAGTGTAGACCCTGGAGTCTTGATACCCCCATTTTGGAAAGGTAGACTCCTTGAACACTGCTTGTCTCCACCACCGGTAGGTACTTCATTCTGTCTGACAGCATCCAAAATTGACTGCACACCCATCCATGCTCCCTCTAGCACCTGAACTAGTAATAACAGAACTGCTGCTCTTATTACAAAACTGTTGCAGCATGAGGCAGAGTGGGTGAATCAATTAAGAGGGACAGGGAGAGTCATGTGCAATGAAAAAACAACAGTATTAGGTAGGCATTATTGCTCCCATTGTACAGATGAAGAAATCTGGTCAGCAGCCGGGCTAGCAGTACTGGAGAAAACGCTTCTAGTTGTTGTATTTGAGCTTGACCGTGAAACATGGTGTATTAGTTTCCTGTAGCAGCTATAACAAATTGCCACAAACTGGGTTGCTTGAAACGACAGAAATGTATTCTTTCCCAGCTGTGGAAGGTAGAAATCCAAAATCAAAGTGTTGGGAGGGTCACTCTTCTTCTCAAGGCCCTAGTGGAGAACCTTCCTAGCCTCTGGCAGTTGCCAACAATCCTTGGTATGCCTTGGCTTGCCACTGCATCACTCCAATATGTACCTCTGTCATCACATGCTCTTCTCCTCTGTGTGTCTGTGACTCTGTGTTGTCAATGACTTCTTACAAGGACACCCGTCATTAGATTAGGGCCCACCCTAATCGACTCTGACCTAATCGTAACTAACGACACCAACAAGGAACCTATTTCCAAATCAGGTCACATTCTGAGGTTCTGGGTGGATGTGTCTCCCAGGGAAACACTATTCAACTCAGCACAGCCATCTGTATTGTCAGCAGACTGATGATGAGAAGAAAGGCTTCAGAGACAGTAAAGCATGGGAATCATTTGGTGATTGGCTTTCCTCTGGCCAAAAAAAAAAAGAAAAAGAAAAGAGGTAAGGCTATGAAGATAGGTTGAGACCAGAGCATGAATGGCCCAGAGTGATTCCCACGGAGAGAACATCAGCATATATAGTTCTAAAGGCTGGTTTAAAGTCTTTGCTGCCTTCGAAAGACAAACAATGCTCAGCCAGGGGCATCCCATGCTCTGGCTGTGTGTACACACTTCATTCTGAAATCAGTAGCAGCAGCAGAACACCATTTACATGCACTGTCCTCCCTTTCCTCTCTCCACCACAACAAGAAGATGTTAAAAGGGAAGGTGTTAAAAGCGGAAATGTATGGAGCCCACACCACATTCTTCTCCATTACACAGAACCACTTGAATGTGTTTCCAACACTCAGATGTGACAAAGAGCCAAGGAGCCTCCCCTATGATTCAGGAAGGCACTGAATCGACGAGTGATCTGCAAGCAGCTTCACATATCAAACAGAGAGATATATTTTGTGAGTATATTCCCAAACGCAGAGAAGAAATCCATCAAAAATACTATGTTCCTTGGGAACGCAAGCTGGTGCAGCCACTCTGGAAAACAGGATGGAGGTTCCTCAAAACACTAAAATTAGAACTACCCTATGACCCAGCAATGGCCCTACTAGGTATTTACCCACGGGATACAGGTGTGCTGTTTCAAAGGGACACATGCACCCCCATGTTTATAGCAGCACTATCGACAACAGCCAAAGTCTGGAAAGAGCCCAAATGTCCATCGATGGATGAATGGATACACACACACACACACACACACACACACACACACACACACACACGGGAGTATTACTCAGCAATCAAAAAGAAGGAAATCTTGCCATTTGCAACTACGTGGCTGGAACTACAGGGTGTTATGCTAAGCAAAATTAGTCAGTCAGAGAAAGACAAATATCATAGGACGTCACTCATGAGGACTTTAAGAGACAAAACAGATGAACGTAAGGGAAGGGAAACAAAAATCATATGAAAACAAGGAGGGGGACAACACAGAAGAGACTCATAAATACGGAGAACAAACTGAGGGTTACGGGAAGGGTTGTGGGAGGGGGGATGGGCTGAATGGGGAAGGGGCACTAAGGAATCTACTCCTGAAATCATGGTTGCACTAGATGCTAACTAATTTGGATGTCAATTTTAAAAAATAAAAAATAAAATTAAAAAAAATGATTAATAAAGTTTTAAGTTTGGTACAAAAACAATACTATATTCCTCTTAGGACATAACTCATTTGAAATGCAATCTTAGTTTTGTTTGCTATTATGGATAAAAGTAATGATACTAAAAATAGGAGGCTGGCCAATAAGTATCATTTTGAGGGCCTACTATGTACCAGATTGTGCACTCATATTGTATGGGACACTCACAAAATACTCACCCGTACTTACTTCCACTCCATTTTAGAGACAGAACTGAGGCTCACAAAAAATCAAGTACTATGTCCAAGAATTCAAGCTCCTTGTTTGCTTCATCTGCAAATCTCTGCTCTTTTCACTCTATAGCAAGGACGTAAAAACCTTCTCAACAACTGCACTTAACCACACTTAACTACCATATCACATTTCTGCAAAAGCTTCACACGTTATATGTTTTTTCATATAATTTCAGTTTTCAAAAAATATCCTCCACACCAGGGAGGTGTAATCATATCTGTCATATCTGTGTGGGGACAATCTGTGATTAGTATTAAGCAAAGGTTTAAAGATGTGATTTTAGCCTTACATATAAAGAACCAGGTCCAGAACTATATTCTATCTCTTATATAAAGAACTAGGTCCAGAACTATAACCTGTCTCTTCACGGTGGGTCATCTCTATGTTCAATGATTCTGTTTCAAGTATGGGAAGGACATAAAAGGCAACCCTCCTTTATTTGCCTCTAGCAAGAGCTCTTGTTAAGAATGGTAGAATATGAATAAAAATTATTATATCTACGGCAGGAGCCATTTGTTGAGGGCTTACTATGTGTTATGCCCTGTGCTAAGAAGTGATCGTATAACTGTTCATTTAATACTTGCAATTACCCTGTGAGTTGAGCAGTTGGTATTATCCCTTTTTACAAATGAAAGAACTGACGCACAGAAAGATCAATGTGCCATGGTCAAGTCAGGTCTGTCGAACCTCAAAGCCATCCTGTTGAATTCGGCCTCCCATCAGCTCATTCTGATAAAAATTATGTGATGAATGAATGTATCCACTGTAAAAGATAAGGCTAAAGAGAGGGTCTTTGTTATAGTTGTTCAAATGGATACTTTAAAAGACACTATCTTCATGATTTGGGGGCTGGCAAATATTTCTTAGGACACAGAAAGTATGAGCCATTAAAAAACTGTTACATTAGGCATCATCAAGATGAAAAGGTCCTGCACACCAAACAAGCAGAAAAATAATAAGCAAACCATAGTTTGGGGGAAAATATTCACAAAACAAAGACCTAATAGAGAACTAATGCCCAGAATGTAAACAAGCTAATAAAAAAATGGCAAAAGACTTTTAAACAGACATTTCACAAGGAAGATATATGAATGGCCAAAGACGTGAACGGTGCTCACCTGGGGCACATCAGGGAAATACACATTAAAACCATAATGATACCACAACATACCCACTATAAGGGCTAAAATTAAAGAGACTACAAATATCAAAGCGCTGGCAAGGATGCGGGGCATCCACAAATCTCTTACGTTACCGATGGCAGTCTGTTTGGAAATAATACTCTTTCCCTATCACCAAGGACATCCATATCTAGAGAAATACTGAAGAGAAATGAAAATATCTGTCTACAAAAAGACCTGAGCACCAATGTTCATGGCAACTTTATCTGTAATAGCCCCAAACTGAAAACAATCCAAATGTTCGTCAACAGGAAAACTATAAACTGTGGAATATTCATACGTTGGAATGTTACTTACCAATAAAAAGGAACTACTCGTATCCACCAATGATGTGGACGGATCTTAAAACGAGCATGCTGGGTGAAAAATAACAGATACAAGGGGCTTCAAAATGATTCCACTTATATAAAATTCTAGAAAACATGAAACTTACATATGATGAAAATAAAAACAGAAAGCTTTTGCCTCTTGTGTGTGTGGAGAAGTTGACTGGGAAGGGATGGGGAACCTTCTAGGGTGATCGAAAGGTTCAAGATGTTGATAGAGTTGCAGGTTACAAAGGTGTAAGGATTTGCCAAGTTCATAAAATTGTACATTAAATATTGGTACGTTTTATTGCATGTAAATTTCACCTAAGTCAAAGGTGTGTGTGTGTGTGTGTGTGTGTGTGCACGCGCACACGCACAAGAATTACTGAAAAGTGAGCTTTGAAGTCAGTCAGACTTCTTCCACATGTAGTTATTTATTGAGCCTGTGTTACATGTCAAGCATTGTTCTCATCGCTGGCAATACAACAGCGAACAAAACAGGCAAAAATCACTGTCCTCGCAAAGTTGTTCAGATCTTTTCCTAAGGGTAAATAATAATTCACTGGAAGACATTGACCGAGGGAGCAAAGTGATCCGATTCTCGTTTTCAAAAGATCATTCTCTCCCACTCAGCAAGTGAGGATCACTTATCAGCTTTGTGGCCTTAGATAAGTCGCTTTACCTCTCTGAGCTTTATCTTGGTTTTAAAATTGGGAAAATATTAATGCCTATCTCAAGCATTATCGTAAGGATTAAGGAAATACAGTTAGCAACTGACATTTAGAAGATGCTCATTAGCTATTATTATGATCTGCCCTGAGATACTTCTACTCCATTACATTTATTGTTAAACTTCATTACTTCAGTGGCAGTTATAAAATAGAGAAAATGCAGTTTTAAAATGATGTGCGTGATCATCCAGGGAAGGCAACAGGAAGCAGGTCCGTTCAAGTTCACCCTGTTCTAAGTATTATATCCCCTGAAATCTGATATCAAGCCACTAAAGCAAGAACAAAAGGAATTCTCCATGGGGAAGAATCTCATCTTTGAGGTCCTCTAGAAGAAATGGAAAAACTCTCTGTGTTAAATATGTTCATGTTTGAGGGGTGGGCCTGATTAACGGGGAGAGAATTTTGTCAGAGTAAAAATATTTTTTGGCAGGGGGGAGAGAAGGAAGAAGGGAGGGAGAGAGAGAAGGAGAGGGAGAGGGAGAGGGAATCTTAAGCAGACTCCATATTCAGCACAGAGCCAAGTGCAAGGCTCCATCCCATGACCCTGGGATCATGACCTGAGCCAAAATCAAGAGTCAGATGCTCAATTGACCGAGCCACCCAGGCGCCCTGAGAGTAAGAAGTTCTAAGGCTGAAGGAAGTCAAGGAAGGGAGGATCTGGAGAACTCTCCTAAATCAGGGGTTCCCACACCTGACCACCCATCAGAATCATCTGAAGACTTTAAAGATCTAGAGATCTATTACCACACTCTAGATCCCCTCAGACTGTCCAGTGCGCATCTGTCCTTAGAAAAAGGAAAAAAAAAAACCTCTTAAGATAATCTTGAAATTCTCAAGTCCCGGATCCACATAAAGAACAACTGTTCCAGTGCAAATCCCTCCTTTCCTATTGGGGAAACTGAGGCCAGAGGAGAGGGAACTAAATCATGGCTCACGCAATGGTTAGTGGCTAAACCAGTGCTCTTATACGCACGCCCTGCCACAGTTCCCATGTTGTCTCAATGCAACAGAGATATGGATGATGGGTGGTGAATACAACACTCAGAATATGGTCCATTTTGGGGTTCTGATGAAGATAGCAAGGGGAACAAAAGTTTGGTCCTGTCTTTCCTTCACTTCTCCAAACACTCTTTTACTGTGAACACTGTTTTCTCCATTTTGGCAGATAAAGGAACATGGAGGCCCAACAAAGATAAGTTAACCTGGCCAAGTACACAGAGGTAGTAAGTGGCAGAGCCATGATTCAAACTCCTATCTGACTGGATCTAAAGTGTGTACGTAGTATACCATGCCACTATCCTGGTTTGGAACTCTGGCCTGACCATCTTTCACTAGGCTTTCAGACCTCTGGATAGGCGGAAGCTATGTGTAAGTGGATCCCTGGTCTGGCAAATGACCCATCTTTGTTCCTGAAGTGGCACAAAGAAATTCTACCCCGGGAAATATTGGTCTTCAACTCAGGTAGTCTAGAGACCAGCTCACCCCCCACCCCAAACCCCAACAAAGGTGTCTGTGATCTGCCTTCCTGCTTTCTTGATTTTGTTTGTTTGTTTCTCTCTCTCCACTCTGGAACCCAAGAGCAGTTGTCCTCACCTTGGCCTAACAAACGGCGAAGGAGAGCCAGACGGACTTGGCTTGGCTTGCCCATTGACGATGGTCCATAATGAGTCTGGAGACCACAGCTGGGGCCCAGTCAGGTTTCTTGACAGTGACAAAGTAGGTTGGAAGATGGGGGTGAAGACCAGCCCAATAATAGCTTGGGTTGTCTAGCTGGGCTGGCCTGCAGCCAAGCAGGCACCACGCCAGGACCACGGCCGGCTGCTGCTTCTTCAAGAATTATGGCGGAGTGTTTGTGGAAAGCCAATGAGATGGCACTTTGTTGAGGACACAGGGGTTGCTTGTGATAGTGATGGGTATTCTAATAAAGTCCATGCTGTCAAATGGATGCAGGTCACCAAGACAAGAGAACCAGCAGAAACAAGACAGAATGAAGAAGGCCTTGATGGAGCAACAACACAGGTCAGCTTTAACTCCAGCTCCTGCTGCTGAGATAGTGGTGGCTGTACATAATCGTGGGCTTAAACTGTGTTGTGTCCAGGTTCTTTGTGAAGCCGATGTGGTGTGGGTGGTAGGAGGTCTGCAATTCGAAGGGAAATGAGGGATGGCTGAGGCTCCGCCCTGGAGGTCACTGGCACGGGCTCCAGTCTCAGCTCTGCCACTGACGGGGTGCATGACCTTGTGCTAGGCATTTCTGCTCTCTTTGGATCAATACTCTCATGTGCAGCAATGGAGGGACTGGATTAGATGGCTGGGTTTCCTCAGAACCGTCCTCAGGAAGCACTTGGAGGGAGAGGAGGGGTGAGGGCCACCCAGGGAGCTACAAGTTCAGCCACAAGAAATAGAACCCCCATTTGACTCAACAAACGCTGGTTAAGAGACTCTCCCAAATCACTCACCGTAGGAACATTAAACCCTTTCAGGCCCTATAGTCCTTTTTCGTGAGCCATGAAATCCCTACTCTAGCTTTCTGGGCACCTCTTAGCACCCCTCTCCCGCCCTTAATACCCTGCATACCCCATGGGAACAAGGAGAAAACAAATCAAATAACATCTTCATAGTCGATGCTGTGCTTATAGAAAGCCCTATTTCACTTGCTTTCTTTGTCTCACTTCCAAATATGCCCTCAGAATGCTTAAAATGTTTTAAAAAGGAGTGGAGCTAACTGAAAAGTTATTTCTACTTCACCACCTAACAGCTCTTTGACTTCGGTCAGGATCAACTAGCTATGCCTCAGTTTCATCATCTGTAATATGGGGAGACAGTGGTACTCCACTCGTTCATACATACACTCAACAAATACTTTTGGAGCATAGGGTGAACTGCGAAAAAAAAGAAGACAGCTACGGACTCTGTTTCCAGTAAGTTTCTAGGATATAAGGAGCGTTAAACGTCAAACAAATAGTGTCCTCGAAATACGATGTATGACTTCAGAGAGAAGTTGCAAGGATGCCGCAGAGACATACAATAGTGCACGGAGTTCTAACCTGTTCTGGAGAGCAAGGAGCTTTCATCGACAGTGAGGACAGACCAATGACAGAAGGGCGATGAAGGGAGAGTCTCCTCGGCAAAGGAAAAGCAAATACAAATAAAGGATCTGGAGTCTTCACTCCAGATCAGAAATCAGCCCGTGATCGCCTGTGGACCGAATCTGGCCCACCACCCATTGTAAATTCATATGGAGTCTGGCAAGTTAAGAATGGAGTCTGGCTCTTCGAGGGCTGGGCCTCTCTAAATATTCAGAGGGGTGATCAAGTGCCTCAGAGGTATGAGAGGCAGTGGATATTTCCAGTCTCTTCTGCCATTGACTTTACCAGACATCAGACCATATGCAGTCCCACCCACCCAAGGAAGCAAGCACAGCAGCACACAGCTGGGAGCGGGGTAAACCTCGCGAGTAGAGGCCAGCCAGCTGTTCCATCCACGTGGGAAAATGCTGTTTCCTCGACCTGACCTCGCTTCCCAGGCTGTGCTTCTCAACTTTACTTCTTTTCTTCCTTCAGGCCATAGCATGGATGGCGTCTTCCTCTGGAAGCTTTCCTTAAATCCTCTTTCCAGCAGTGTTAGGGGCCTCGGCTCTGTGCTCTGGCTGTCCTCTGCACTTAACCTCTGTTCACTCGTATGTACACCTCCTTCACAGCGCTCTTCCTGCTTTCCCACAGTGCGTAATACAGCCCTTGGCACCAAGGGTAGAATCGGAAAACGTTTGCTAAACTAACGAAGGCACGAACGAATGAATGCCAGGAAATGTGGCCCACTGCCAAGCTACGGAACCTGTATGGGGTCCTCCAGACTCCCCTTTAAGTCCAGCTTTACTGAACGGGAGGGTTGCCTACATGCTTTCGCCCAGCATCACATGTGCAGGCCTGATGTAAGAAGGATCACCGGGAGTAGGGACGTTCGAGGATGATTCGAGAGACTCGGCACTGGGTACACAATATGTGGAGCCCAGTACAAAATGAAACAGTGGAGCGTCCCTTGTTCAAAAAGAATTTCAAGACGGTGACAGAAGAGCATTAAACCAAGCACAGATCACACATCCATTAAGCCAGTCCTGAAGATACTCTTAAAGACCGGAAGTGTTTTTAATGTCTACAGACAATGAAAGGGAGTGTTGGAGAAGAGCTGTTATTTTTGATATTATGACGCAAGAAGGGTTTTTTTTTTTTTTATTTTGATAGGTCAAGTGTATCAATCATTTTCTTTGTGATTTCTGGTTTTCTAACTTCTTGCAAACTCTGACAATTATTATGCAGAAAAAGGATGTGAAGGCAAAGATCAATTTACCTGTGTGTGAGAAAGAGTTCATTTAATTTCTGAGCTTCATATAAAGCTGTTGAGACGATGTCTTATAAACCAAATCACGGGGGAATACTCATTCCTTCCATCCTTTTTTTTTTTTTTTTTTTGAGAAAGAGAGAGAGCGCACAAAGTGGGGGTAGGGGTAGCAGCAGGGGAGAGAGACTCTCAAGCAGGCTCCATGCTCAGTGCGGAGCCCAATAGGGGGCTCGATCCCATGACCCTGGGATCATGACCTGAGCCCAAATCAAGAGTCAGATGTTCAACCAACTGAGCCACCCAGGCGCCCCCCCGCCTTCCATACTTTTAGGAAAGATCAGGTTAAAAATCCAGTGGCATTTTCTTGACTATACAATTCTACTGGGTCGTAATTCAAAATTACTTAAAACTTTTCCAAGCCAAGGCGTGCCTGGGTGGCTCAGTCGGTTAAGTGTCTGACTTCAGCTCAGGTCACTGATCTCACGGTTCATGCATTTGAGCGCCATGCGGGGCTCCACACTGACAGTGCAGAGCCTGCTTGGGGTTCTCCCTCTCTCTCTGGCTCTACCCCACTTGTGTGTTCTCTCTCTCTCAAAAATAAATAAATAAACGTAAAAAAAAAAAAAAAAACAAAAAACCAAAACGTTTCCAAGCAAGAAGAAACGAGAAACAATTTGTTTTCTTCCTTCCCCCCTCCTTCCTTCCTTCCTTCCTTCCTTCCTTCCTTCCTTCCTTCCTTCCTTCCATTCTCTCATGCACCGAAACACCTTCTCTGAGTCCTGATTACAGGTGCTGGCACAGTTCTGGGTATTGTGAAAACGAAGTGAAAACAGATATTGTCCCATTAAATGGAGAACGCCATGAGGGCTGGGTAAGACGTGTCAACAATGAGAATCAAGAGCACGGCAGAGGCTCTACTGAAAGGGTGCAAAAGTCTAGAGAAAAGAAGAAAGCAGGCCCAAGCCTACCTCAGATGTAAGGCTTAGAAGCTGGTTCCTGAAAGGGGAGTAGGCAACATCTAGACAGAGAGAGGGCAGGAAACTTTCTTCCACCAGAAAGGGTATATGGAAAGATAAAGAAGTCGCAGAACTAAATGATGTGTTTGTTTGTTTCCCCACTAGAATGTAAGCTCTACAGGGAAAGGAACTTTTGTCTGTTTTGTTCACGGCAACACACTCAGTGTCCAGACATAAATATCTGCTGAGTGAATGGACGTCACATCCTGGAAGCAGAAGTATTTGGGTATGTCTGGGAATGGTGATGGGCTGAAGGGATGATGAGGGCCGAAGCTGGACAGAGTTGGCAAAGTGGGCCAGAGTTTTGTGCATCACGCTAAGGTGTTCAGGCTTTATTCTGTGCAGGCAAGAGGGAGCCATTGAAAGATGCGGAACAGGAAAGGGACGCGGTGTTAGAAAATATATTCTGAAGGAAGGCTGGTCGCAGGTGGGAAAGGTGGAGGAGGAGGACTGACTGGAGGGAAAGATTCGGGGAGGGTGGGGGGCAGAGAACAAAACACCTAGGCTGACTTCCAGGTCTCTGACTTACTTGGTAGCATCCCTCACAGAGATTTGAAATGTTCGGGGCAGAGCACTTTGTGGAAGAGGATGACCCATTAGCCACATGCAATCACAATATAGCAACGGAACTTGTAAAATGACTGCAAAATCAAATGAGTTGGAGGGGGTGTCATATTTGTGAAACTTGTCATGGGACAGCATGGTGCAGTCTTCATTACCAGTGTCATTTTCTTATAAGAGCACTGGCTTCTGAACCCACAACGCAACATATTAAGGATGCCTTTTAATTGGCACATCACTACAACAAACTGGAGAGCTGATAGCTTGTCATTGCCTCCCATGTATAACCAGCAGCAGGAAACCAAATGTGAAATCCTAACACCAGTGAAAATCCCGAAAGCCACCTACCACAAGGACTAGATCCGTACTTTGTTGGCGGGCAAATCACTCACGCAAATCAATCAAGCCTGTTTTTGACTGGCTGATTCACTTGCCAGAAGGGCCATGCATGCGAATGGCAGCAGTCTTGGGCTAAAATAAATGAAAGCCACAGAGCACTGAGTGCATGTGTGTCCGTGCACGTGTGCATGCCTAGGTCTGGTACACCTAACACTACAAGGCCAAAAAATAAAGAGAAGAGAAGAAGAAGAACGACAGGAAGGTAGGTGCAATCCATTACGTTTTAGGTGTCACGAGGGCAGCGAGATGGAGTCGGGGACAAAAAGGAAGAACAATGTGTCCCTCTGTCCAGAGACAGGTGTGCTACAGAAACAGTGCCAATTCAGACACCTCATCAACAGCCTTCCCCGAAAGCCTTTGATCCTTCTAGTTCAAGAGTGTTTCCACTTACACCAAATGCACCTTCAGGAGAAACGTCTGTTCCTACAATGCACCAAATGGGCCTACGACATCTGCCAGTGACTAGCACACAAGTCCACTTGGTGACTGACAGAAGATAACTTCTAAACTCACCCTTGCCCTTTAAGTTCCGTCCCACTACCCATACCTTTGCAGCAGTCAAATCCTACTTTCAAGTATGGCAAGGACAAAGATACCCTTGGACATTCCACATCAATATTCCATTTAGATGCTCAAGTGATGACCACATAACACTACCACTAATTCCTTTACTCTTTTGGCAAACTCACTGGCAATCCGATGAAGAGTAAAATTCAAACCCCTGGCCTCAGCGATTAACCTTCAGTGGGTTCACCATGCACTTATTGTCCTCGAGTCTGGAGATCGAACACTACTTCGAAAAGTCGTGAAACACAGTATAGGCAAATTTGGGCTAGTGTTCCCTGGTGAAAGGTAGGACAGGGTATTGCCAAGGGCCCTGAAGTCAAACAGAGATACATTTAATTCCTGGTTCTAGTGTCTATTCGCTGTGTAGCTTTTGGCCAGTTACTTACCCTCTCAGGACTTCAGCTTCCTCATCTGTAAAATGTTCACAACCGTGCTACCTCTTAGGGAGAGTGTTTAGAATTCAATAAAATGTTCCATGTAAAGCACTTAACACAGAGCCCACTGTACAGTTAGGATGAATGAATGCTAGGTGTTTTTGAATAGAATCATAGGATTGCTTCCTTCAAGCTGACCACAGAACTCCCCTGTCCCTTGGGGTTCCTTTCCCAATTTTCACTGTTGTGTGGTTGTGTGAAAGTTGGGTACCTCTTTACATATAATCATCTTTTTTTTGTTTAATAAAAATAGGCACATGTTATTTAAAAATAAGAAAAGAGGAGCCTTCCCTCAAAGAGCTTATACTTTGGCTATACAGATAAGACAAATACGTGGGACACACAGGATTACGCCACCTGAATGGTAGATGGTCAGTTAATATTTATTCTGCGAGTAACTGAATGAACAAAAGTTTGATGTCGAAACTGGAAGAAACTCTGAGAGAGTTAAGGCATGGAGGTTATTACCATGAAGCTCGTTCAGAAAGTAATTCCTGGTCTCAGGCTGGCATGGTGGGCCAGAGCTACCCTACTACGGCCCATGAGATCAGAACTTCAACTGAAGGGAGAGAGGATAAGGCGAGCAGCTCATTCATTGCCTTGAGGATAGAGAGCCCCTAAATGGTCACCAGACCCAGGGGGATGCTAATTTCCTCACAGCATCTGCCTTGGCCTCGGTGGGGGGACAAAAGAGCCTGTCACGTGGGCCAATGCTGGAGTTGAGTGCCGGAACACCTAAATTGGACTGAGCTAGAGTTCTGCCAAGCCTCTACTCTGGGGCCTCATCCTCACCTCTCAACTCCCTCTTCATTGAGTCATCACGTCCTCTCTACTTGGAAGTCTTCAACTCTTAAATATTGAATGAGGATAAGGAAACCCCATTCCTTCCCAACTCTGTAAGACAACTAAGGAAACAAAAACGCCAAACAGTACAACGGACTGACAAAATATGGGTTTTGGAATCTAACAGCTAGGATTTCGTCCATATGCATTCCATCAGAACTTTCTGGCATTCATCACAGCTCACTAAGGGAGATTATGAGAACAAGCACATGGTATGTATCAGCATCAGCACGGCGCTGGGCAGTGTAGAAGACACAGAGCTCAATCAGATGGAATCCCTACTCTCATGGAACTCACGAGTACAAGCAAGTGCTGGACCTACAGCCAGTCTGATTTTCAAACCCTAAATATTCTTCTTCTCTCTGAACCTTTCGAAATGACTGTTTCATGGCAGCATTGGCTGGTTTTTCAACGGAAGAACAATAACAAAAGGAAAGACACGCCCCGTGTCTGTGGCATTTCATTGAATACCGAGAGCTTTCACACGCACTATCTCCTTTGAGGTTCACGGCAAGCTTGGGACATGAGCAGGGAAGGCATTAATTATCATCCCCATGCTCCAGATGAAGGCAAAGGCTCAGAAAGTGAAGTTCAATGTCTTGCCCAAGATCATACACCTACCAAATGTTGGAGCTGGGATTCAAACCCAGGCTTGCTGATTCCAACCTCTTCCCCAATACCATAATGTGAAAGTAACAGAGAACTACAGAGCAAAAGCCCTTCCATATGTTTGGGGACTCTGGGAAGGTTCCTTGGAGGGAGCAGCATATGAACCACGATTAGAAGAATGGAAAGTTCTCTGGCTAACAGACCCAGAGGAGAAAAAGTACTCTGGAGGCAGAATGCTGTGGGCAAGAGGGGATGGCAAAAGACGCAAGATGACAAGAGGAGCAAAAACAGTTCGTTGGGGCTGCAGGGGAACAGATCAGTGAGAAAGGCTGAGAATGAGGGTAAGAGCACAATCGTGAAGAATCTACACTCTGGAAAAGACATTTAGGTGGTACACGGGTTTGAGAATAGCAAAGGGCAAGAACACCATGCTATGCTTCAGGGAGCCTAAGCTCACAGCAGTACAGAGAATATACTAGAAATGCTGCAGTTTGACCTATATAGAAAAATGGATTTGAGAAAGTTGTCTGAGACCTGCTGTGTTAGATTTTTGAGCCACTGTCCATTGGATACTTCTCACACTCTCTCAACTGGAGAAAACAAAAAACTTTTTTTTTTTAAAAATCTGGACCTGCACTGATGGTCATTCGCTGGCAACTGCCACTGTCACACTGGCTTCCAACCACTGTATTACTCAGAAGAGATCCTGGACCCTGGGGGGCACCCCAAAGAAAGGCCCACTCTCTCATGACTTCCCAAGTGAATTACAGTCTTAATAAATACATTTATTCCATGAACATGTGTGAGAAGTTACAACAGTTACCTCTACTTTAAAGAAAATGAAAAGTACTTGTCAGAATTACCTGAGGGGCGGGGGGGGGGGAGGGAGAAAGAAAAGAGGCCCTTGAAAATGGATTAAGGTGGGTTATTAGCAGACAGATGAAGTGACATTTTGTATAAAGAAAATGGGCACAATAATGCATTTGGGGATTTGATTCTTGAAATTATGGTCCTCTTCTCCGTGGTCAAATGGAATAAAATGTCAGAGTCACCATTTTCCTCGCAGAAAGCTGCTAAAGTTATAATTTTAATATGGATAGGTTCCACAGATAAAAAGGGGTTTTGTGGTGCTCTACAAAATAGCTTCTTTTACAATAGCAAACGCTGAAGCCATTTAAGATACTAACTATGACTCAGTGCACATTGAAGATATTCAAAATACTAACAATGACCTATTTTAACCTGGATATTAGAAATGCCCAAAGACGTGGTTTCAGAAGGTCTGTAACTTGGTTCGCATGGCAAACACTAGCCCCAAACACTGCCCGGGTGACAGTACGCATGATTCTCAGCTCATTCAAGTGCAGTAAGGACGATTCGTTTTCCTGACTTCAATCAAACGTTTTCCTTTCTCTTAAAGGACTAAACTTTCAAAACATAATACGTTGTGAGGTGAGGAAGGCATTGAAATATCATCTGTATGCCGCTCTGGTCGACAGCGGCAGCCTTTGCAGACAGTCCACAAAATCTTAAATGATCTTGCCCGTGAGCTACTTAATGGACCCACCGCTTAATACTAAATTGGTAGAGGGTACTTCTTCACATGAAAACAGGGCGGGCAAAGGTGTCTTTTTGCCACACCTTTGCAACTTCCTCGCAATCTGCTTCCATTCCTAAGAAGTCGGCCATCGCACCCCAGGTATCTTAATATACTTCCTTGACCTTAATTAATTGGGACTTAACTGGTAAGACATAGGTCGCAAAATATCTGGCGGAGAAGCCTGGCCACAGGGAAATAAGGAAGAAGGATGGAGGGGAGTACAGAGCAAAGCCGAGAAAGGGGGCAGTCTAGAGGGAGAGGAAGGAGGTAACAAAAGGACAGACAGAGCCGGAAGAGGGCCATATGGCACACCACTTGGAACTGGCCCCTAATTTCAGGTGACTGCTACCAACCACATGGTACTTGTTGTCCTAGAGTCAGGTTTACCTTCACCGTTCTCATGCTCTATTAAAGCTGTCTCACTACTCAAAGACTTAAGGTACCTGACAAAAACAAAGCTGAAGTCCTAAACTTGCACTAGCCAAAATGGTAGTCAAGAGCCATAGGTGGTTATTCAAATATAACTGTAAATTAATTAATATTAAATACGATGAAAAATTCAATTTCTCATGAGGACTAGCCACACTTCAAGGGCCCGACAGGCACATGTGACTAGTGGTTACCATACAGAACATTTCTATCGTATTTAAAAGGTCTATTGGTCAGCATTGTCTTAAACCATGATTTCCTATGTGGCTTGATGAACCTTCCATAATACTGTCTAGCCCCTTCCTTTCTGCAGGCCTGCTCTCACTCCCTCAGAGCTTGCCCTGGTGTGAATTTCATGTACCTTCTGACCTGTTTAGTCTTCTCTTAAGATTAGATTACTTGAGGGGTGCCTCGGTGGCTCAGTCCCTGGTGTGAATTTCATGTACCTTCTGACCTGTTTAGTCTTCTCTTAAGATTAGATTACTTGAGGGGTGCCTCGGTGGCTCAGTCGGTTAAGCGTCCGACTTCAGCTCAGGTCATGATCTCACGGTTCGTGAGTTCAAGCCCCACATCGGGCTCTGTGCTGTCAGCTCAGAGCCTGGAGCCAGCTTCAGATTCTGTGTCTCCCTCTTTCTCTACCCCTCCCTCCCTCTCTCTCTCTCTCAAAAAAAAAAATACACATTAAAAAAAAATTTAAGAAAAAAAGATTAGATTACTTGAAGGTTTCATTTAACAATAATAACAATAGCTAACATTTACTGAGTACTTATTATAATTATACTTCCAAGCACTTGATTTATACCATATATGCAATCCTTACTACCCATTTTACAGAAGGGGAAACTGAGGTAACGAGAGGTTAATATTTTGTCCAAAGCCATACTGCTGGCAGGCGGCAGGACCAATATTTGAACCTAGGCACTCTGACCCAAGAAACATTTACTCACCTTGTTATGGAGTGTTTCCGAGGACTGTGAAATAAAGAAACAAGACAGAGTTTACGTACTTTTGAAATCTTAACAATTGAATCCGGAAGACTAACAAAACGAGGTAAATCGTAAACCAGTCAAAACACTGATAACCACCAAAAGGTTCTAGTCCCATGTTCAAGTGCCTTTCCCACTAACATGGAACAGGCTTGGTAAGTTACAGGCATTTGAACGAAGGCTTGCTATGTGGTAACTCTACCCGCTTAGCCTGCGAGTAATGTCACAGCAGATACAAACAAATAACTACCATCCCTGAGGTCGCTGTGTACACACACCTCCCTGTGAAGAAATGTCAAGGTCAGACCTCTTATCTTCTATGAGAAAACTCTGCTGTGACTGCCTAAAGAGACTACAGTCACTGAAATGTAGGACAGATTAATGAGACATCACGGGGCAGGAAGCGTGCACCAGCTGGGAAATCAAAATACCTATATCCCAGGATGGCTCTGCCACTGATTATCAAGCACTGCCACTTTGAGTCGGTCTTGCTTCCTTCTAGGTCTTAGTTGAGCCATCGGTAAAATGAGAAAAGAGTACACAAGATCGGAAGTTTTCAAATTTGGGCGTGTGACTTTCTAGAAAGTGAGGAGGCTGGGATAGCTGCCCATCATTTATAGATTCTCCTTCCCCATACTCACTGCCAGTGTCCCTTTTCCCACTTGACCAGAGAGAGACAGACCCCCCGACCCTCCTGAATTTTATTATGGAGCATTGCCTGAGGGAGTAAAATCTTCTCAGGTACCAAACAACAAAGGAAGGATTCAAGAGCAGAGAGGCTCTGAAAGGAGCATCCCGGTACAGCAAAACAGAGTGTTCAGGTAAGAAGTACCAGTTGACAAACCATGGCAAGGCTCCATGCCTTACCTACCCACCTTCACGTTAGAATTCGGTAGCGTGACATCCGTCACAGGATAAAATAATAAAATCAGATTCGAATAGAATGTCGATCTGACTTGACCGATTGGTTTGACAAAGAGCGAATTAACTGAGCCATTTCCAAGGCTGGGCCAAAAATATACTTAAAGTCTGTAAGAAATACACAATATGCTGAAAATTATGTCCTTTGCGACCATTTAAACTTGTGGTTTTTATGCATAAAAAATAGTGACGTGAACAGTTATGCAGTTTTCCAAAATACTTTTATCATCTTAGAGGGAATATGAGCAAAAAAAAAAAAAAAAAAAACAATTAAAGATCACCGGACTAAATGTGAAATGCTTTTCCAGCTCTGTTAGTATGGGTTTCTGCAATGTTCAAAAAGCACTTCTTACCCATTCCTTTTAATCCCCGAGCCAAACCTTACCTCATTTTAAGTCTCCAGCATTTGTATCACTGGATTCCGCAAATTTCCTTGAAACATAGGACATCTTCCCTTTCAATTTCTTAAGTAGAAATCAAAAAGAATTTACCCCTTCATCTCTCCCTGGCTCATGAGTGCTGATCAGTAATAATTTCAGGTTGTCTTTACCATGAGGACTTGATTAGGGAGAGAATGTTTTCTTTTAAAAACCAAATTTTGCATCGGTAGCCACCTTGTTCCTGCAATTAGCTACAAAATGCAAAACAATTGCTAAAGCTCTTCCCATGAAACAGCTGGTTGATAAATGCCAATAATCTCTAGTGAATAGTAATGATAGTCAGCACTACAGATGCTTCCAGACATACTTTCTGGCCCGAATGGGGGGAAAGCATTGAAGAAATTCACGTTTGGAGAGACAGAGGTATCATTTGTTTCCTAGATGATAAGAATGAACAGGGTTCGCTTGTCAATGCCCATTAATTTTGGCAGCTTCATGATCTATGTATTCAGTTTACAAACAAAAACTATAGAAGAGATGAACAAAAGGGTCAAACAGAGCAGACAAGACAAGTAGGAAGGTTTACATTAACACATTCAGGAAACAGACAGGGAAAGCCTAATTCTAGACAGAGAAAGTGCAGGTGCAAAGGCAAGGGAATGTAAAAGAATATGGCCCAGAAAAGCACAGTTGGAATGGAAGTGTTCGTGTGTGTGTGTGTGTGTGTGTGTGTGTGTGTGTGTGCGTGTCACCAGTATGCTAGGAGTGAGGGTGGGGGGGAGACATGAAGGTGAGTAGGACATATTCCATGAAGCGCCCACAGACCAATTCTACATTATCTACACTATCTACCATCTACGCTAATTCAACCTGAGTGTTCACCCACAGTTTTCAATCACTCCTGCCTTTTAGGGTTCGGCTAATAATGTCCAATAGTCCACTTGGTCTACAGTACCCAGGATGTTAGAAATTGGGAAGCGGTCTACATCATTTACTCAACTCGTCCTCAGTCTCCATCCAAAAGCACAGCGCATTAATTTTAGGTTCAGGCACCACATCCTAAGGCTCCTCTCATGGTCAGCACGCCTCGCCCTTTTCCTCACCCCCCCCCCTTCTCCTTCCCTCACACACAGCCTCTTGATTCCGTTAATTCCTTTGCTCCTTCCTACCTCTACTTTAGAAGTGGCTTCCAGAATCAGCCACCAGTAGTAGGCAGTCAGGATCAGGGCTCAGACTGGGCATGTGATCAGGGTGAGTAGTTTGGCAAGTCTTAGAAGAAGAGTCAGGATGAGTACGTTCAGTGATATTGGGCTGTGGCCACTTTGGGGAGCACAAGGATGGAGGTATAATCAACAGCTAAGGACTTGACTAATGGGGTAGAATGGTCTCAGGGGAGGCAGCTCTTTCAGACTGCAGGATTCATTCAGGGTTGGGGGAACGTCCCTGAGGTCAGGAGTGCAGGTGGGACCAGAGATACGGTATGGACAGGTGTGGGGGAAACCATCTGAGCTGTTGGGTACTTAAGGTAAGGGGAGTTAGTTGTGCATGGAATGATTACCCTTCCTTTTTTTTTTCTTCCCCTTATTTCAAGTTTGTTCTCTCTGCTTTGCCAATATCTCTAGCCCTTCCACTCCGGAATGTCACAATCCTTGTCCAGCCCATCCACGTAGTCACAGCACATCTATGCCAGGGAAAACCAAAGAGGGTAAAACCCAAACTCAGAATGTATATTTTTCAACAAGGAAGTAGGGGGTACTGGATTCTGCATTTCAGTAACAGATTTCTGCACGGAACTCAGGAAGGAACTGGAAAGAAGCCATCGAAGAAGCTGTACGAGAAAGGTTGGGAAAAAATCATTCTTTTAGCCAAATATCATCAAATACATGCCTTCCCAGACTGGAAGAAGAGAAACCGTAACATACATGGTTTCAGGGGCAGAGCAAAACTCAGCACAAACTGCTGTGGGGAAAAGCATGACTCGGAAATCAGAAGACTACGGTCCTCATCCCTGGTCTGCCTAGCTGACAGTCTTCGGGAAAAAGCTATTTCTCTCGGACCCCCAGCTTCTCCATCTATAAAATGAGGAGCTTTGAATAGCTGGTGACAATGAAGGCCAGCATTGGAAAGGGCCTCGGCATTTGATCTACTTGTGGCCTTTTTTTTTTTTAACCAGAAGCAAGGTAATGTACGAAGCTTCTGCGTCAGTTCACCATGTAGATTTTTTTTATTTTGTTTTGTTTCGTTTTTTTTTTCCTTTTAAGAGCTATGAAGTAACACTGTTATCAGTTCTCATTAGAATAAAAGCACGACTGGAGATGTTCCCCAGCCACAAAAATTACCTACAGCACTAATAGGATCAAGGCAGCTTGGGGAAATATTAATGGCATCGCATGTATTCATACTAATGCCTTTTAGCCACACAGTAGCTTCCTCCTAAAGAGCTCAAATGGCATACCCCTACTTTTAGCACACTTGTTGTCACGATGCCACTGGGAAGGAAGGAAGGAAAACATTAGCATTGTCCATTAGGACTACGTGGAAGGGAAAACTGAAGGCAAGTCTAGATCCCAGCAAACATGTGGTGAGGTAACTTTATTTCAGCTGTGTGTGCGTGTGTGTGTGTGTGTGTGTGTGTGTGTGTGTGTGTGTTTATCCAGCCAAGCTAACAAGGCTCATAAAATCACAGACTTTTACAAAGATACCTAAAGGGGAGGGGACAGTGAATAGCGGCAGGGATGGAACACGACTCATGTCAGCTGTCTCTCAGCCTAAGGTTTTCCCATATAACATACCTGGTAAACAGGACGGAGCTTACTGCCACAATACCTCCCCCCGCCATTCTGGTCTGCTATGTAGATGAAAAATAAAAGTGACCCTTAAGCAAAATCCCCTACTATCCTCTCAAAGAAAACTTAGAAGATGAGAAGTGTCGCTGACTAAACAGGTTAAAAGAGCTTGAAAGTGCGACCGGGCTTCGCCCAAGGTCACTCTGGACAAGTGGGGACTCTGAGCGGAGCCTGTACCTGATCTTTGCCGCCCAGCCTCCCCCCCCCCACCCCCCATGGCGCTGGCTTCCAGCTCAGAGTCTACAGGAAGAGAAAGCAATCAAAAGGACCTTGACTCTTCCTGAGCACTGGGAAAACAGCTGTCTACAAATAGGAGTGATTACTGAATGCTGTTGCTAATTTACCAAACACTGGTCTTAAAAGAGTGGAATAATTATTACTCAATCATTTCGGTTTGGAAATAAATCAGTAGTAAATTAGAATACCATTTCCTCAATAAAATGATTAGCATTAGAATAATCTTATAAGGAGAAACTATTATCCTGCTGATGAATAAAATCCCTCTGGTTATAAAATTATACATGGCATTTTTTTTCCTACAAGGTGTCTTAAGAGATAAAAAGGCTGCTGCGTTATGTGATCTATATAGATACCATACACCTTGACTACTTGAAAAAAATTAGCACCTTGTTTGTAGCTGACTCTTGAATCTGCAGGCTTTACATACAGTAGCTGATTTTCTCCTTAAAACAACCAGACAGCTAGGCACTATATGATGCCCATTTGACAGATGAGAAAACTAAGGCATAGAGAGGTTGAGGAACCCACCTAAGATGACTCAGCTTATAAGTGATAGATACGATTCAAATCTAGACAGACGAGCTCCAGAGTCCATGCCCCTGACCACTATGTGTTTCTGCCTGCGTGAGTGGAAACTTACCAATGGTGGGATCATTCCTTTCTATGTTTTTGCTCTATACAAGTAATAGAACCCAGCCCCATGAGCCAGCATGGTAATTACAACCAGAGTAGCCCATTGAACTCATCGACCATAGTTTCTCTAATTTTACTCATAAGGAAATCGAGGCCCAAGCCAAGTACAAGATCAAACAAGTGAATGGCACAGACATGTCAAGACCCCACATCACCCCAGCCTGATTATCTTCCACTACACCATGCACTTGAAGCTGAACGTGCCCTATGCAGGGTTAGCAAATCCAGGTAAATACGTCACCAGGAGTATGGGCTGCTACATATAGGAAGGGGGAAGGGCACATTTTCCCACGTAATGGAAATATTTTTAAAGAGAAGGCTGGCATCCCGACTAAATACGTTCTAGAGTTAATTTCTGTAAGGCCATCCAATTTTCCCACCGAATCCATTTTAAAAATAGGAATATGTCACCTTCGATTTTCTTGCCACATGATACTACGAAAAGTATATCAAAATAAAGAGTCTAAGGAAGGCAATGTGGAAAAGTAACAGAAATAGAATGAACATTTGTTTTAAATCACCCATTATCCTGCCATCTCTTCAAGCCAAATATTTAATACCGTTATAATGTTGCTTGTGCAACAACTATTGGAAATGAACAAAACCTCAAAACCCTTCCAAGGAAAGAAGAGAAAACACAGCTTTTTAAATGCATGTGTCCTTCTGGAGGCATGTACTGAATTAAATGGCCCAGCCACATGCCAGCAGATTTGACCCCTACATACCAAGGAACTGACTGGAGGCAACCTACAAAAGACAAGGGCTCATTAAGATTTCTGGAAGGTAGAGCAGGAATGTTGTGATACAGCCACAAAGGAGGCAGCATTTTCAGTAGGAGGGAAAGCAAGTGACCTCTGTTTTTCTAAGGATCTCATTATTTCCCATATTCAGATCTGCCCAGGGTCACTGTGTGCGCCCCCCCCCCCCCATCCTTCTTCTTCCCCTACAGTGTTCGCTCCTAGACTCTGTTCCTAATCTACTAATAACCCCCTGGGCTCTTGGGAATACCGGCCAGGACATCTGGAACCAGCAGCAGCAGCAAAATGCAAGACACAAGTCCCGCAGGTAGCTCCGGATGTGGGACTCCAGAGAGGCAATTCAGGACTTAAATTCATTTCATCCAATCTTGAAATTCAAAATTGGACAACCGTCAGCTAGAGCAAAGATTTGGCTGGTGTTCACACAGTTGAATAATCTCAGCAATGACCAAAATGACTTCTTCCTGGCTCGGATGGTGGATATGCTGCCAGTCCAAAGGGTGAACAAAAAAAATGTTAACCTCAGCAAATTAGCTGATGGTCATTGTACTCAGATACATCAGGGTTGTGGGAGGGGGAAATGAGATCTTGAACCCACATCGGAAATTTCTCAGGGGTGGAGGGTAAGGTTCATATTTGTTTTCGTAATAGCTGTTATTCAGATTTTTGGCTATAAAATACATGTACAACATTTTGGTGATCAACTAAGTATATATCAAACCTATGCTATTCATTTGTGAGTTCACTTCCAATGTTGACGAGGGGCCAGAGACATAATCTATGTGATTTCGTTAGTAACATATAACACCTTTAAGGATAGGAAAGAATCTTCTCATTGTAATGAAAATAGGCCAGTGTTTAAAAAGTGTTTATTTATTTTTGAGAGAGAGAGAGAGAGAGTGTGTGTGTGTGTGTGTGTGTGTGTGTGTGCAAGCGAGGGAGGCACAGAGAGAAAGGGAGAGAGAGAATCCCAAGCAGGCTCCGAGCTGTCAGCGCAGAGCCCGACAGGGAGCTTGATCCCACAAACCGTGAGATCGTGACCTGAGACGAAGTCAGACACTCAACTGACTGAGCCACCCAGGCATCCCGAGAAGAATCCAGTTTCATTGTGACAGATCAAAATAATTGATTTATAAAGCTCAGCCACTACTCATTCTCCCTAGTTCCCTAGTTCTCATCTTCCACCTAATTCTGTGTGTCCTTTTGGTGGGCTTTTTTACTTGCACACCTCTCTCAAATCTAGGTGTTCCAAAACCTCCCTCATCAACCCCTTTGTCTTCTCCCTCGGTTCTCTCTCCTGCCGTGAATGTCATCTGCTCTCTGGCTTCAACTGTCTATCTGCCACCGACCCTCGAACGGCCTCATTTTCTGTAGTAAGACTAACAAGGCAATGAAGTCAGCAAATCGGATTTATAATTCTCATCACAGCTCAATAGGCACGTACCAGGACCCCCATAAATATTTGCTGAATGAACGAAGGAATAAGTGAATGGATCTCTATTATATAATGATGGGCTATTATCGTAGCCTCCTCAGCTGGGATCTCCAAATCCTGTTGCATAAATGTGTAGGGAAGCACACAGATTGGAAATGTACCAAGATCTGCTACTATTTTTCTAAAAGGCTCCAGTTTCTGAATGTAAATACTGTCATTCCAAACAGCTCTGCTCTGTCATTAGCATGCAGAAGGCGTATGCTTGAGGGAGTACGCAGCATTGGTATATACGGCTGCTACATCATGTACATCGCACAGGAAGCCCCAACTCCCTCTACTTCTGGAACCAACAGCTGCAGTTTATGCAAGAAAAGTGAGTTCTACAGATCTGCTGCACAATATAGTGCCTGTGGTTAACGACGTGGTATCGTCCACTTCAAAATGTGTTAAAGGGGTAGATCTCATGTTACATGTTCACGCCACAATTAAAAAAAAAACAACAAAACTTAGGTGAATGGGGCAGATAGTCCATCCAGATGCATCGTTTAAAAATACAATCACGAAGGCACCTGGGTGGCTCAGTCGGTTAAGCATCTGACTCTTGGATTCGGCTCAGGTCGGGATATCGCAGTTCGTGGGTCCGAGCCCTGTGTTGGGCTCTGTGCTAACAGCTCGGAGCCTGCTTGGGATTTCTCTCTCTTCCCCTCTCTCTGCCTCTCCCCTGCTCATGCATGCTCTCTCTCTCTCTCTCTCTGTCTCTCAAAAAAAAAAAAAAAAAAAAAACAGAAATAAACTTAAAAAAATAAAAATAAAATAAAAATACAATTACAAACAGCAGGAGCTAGAACTAGCATAAACTGAGTTTTGAGGCTTAAGTAAGGGGTACAGGAGGAAACTGTACATCAGCGGCCTCATTCTGAGACGTTTCCTGACACCTTTCCTATGGTAGCTGCTGTCCCAGTGAATTTCTGTACTTCATTTTCTGGCCACTATGACGTACGTACGAATATCCCGAAGCTTGCTGAGGAGAACAAAAATTACCCGTTGGGATGAGCACCGGGTGTTGTATGTAAGCGACGAATCACCGACTTCTACTCTTGAAACCAGTCCTGCGCTGGATGTTAACTAAAATTTAATTAAAAAAATAAGTAATAGGATCGTGACCTGAGCCGAAATCAAGAGTCGGACACTCAACTGACTGAGCCACCCAGGTGCCCTATATAGATATCGTCATTTCTTCTACATACATTTTTTGCACTTAGCATTTGCATCAATATACCTGTAGACTTATTTAGGGACCAGAAAACTTAAGGTTTTTAACCATGCTCAATGTTTCATCAGAGCATGTATTATAGTCCTCACCACCCTCCTACTGGCATATTTACCTGGTTGGCTTCATCCTCATTTTTATAAACAATGTTATAATGTGCTGAAAGATGCATCGACAAGGATCTATACCTTTGGGAACATTTCCCTATATCAATAAACATTCCTTCACGTTAGGCTTTTTAACAACTGCATTCTATTTCACCATGCGTTCCACTTACTTAACCAACTGCCTGTTATTGGACGAGAAATTGTAGCGAACATTTTGCTGTGAAAAGTGACCCTGTACCAAACTCGAAAAAAAAATGACTTTATGCACATCTTTCATCCTTTATTTCAAATGCGCTCCAAGAGGTGGTGTTACTGAATCAAACGCTTCACAACTTCTTCAAGTTTTGATACACAGAGCCAAGTTGTCCTCAGAAAGGGCATATTTATTTCAACCTTCTAGAAGGCTATGAAAATCCTACTTCCCCCTACCCTTACCAACATATGTCATATTTAAAACAAACCGAAAAAAAAAAAAATCTCTGCTTTTTTAATATGTAGAAAAGATTTCACTTGCGTTCACTTTTCTTTTTGTTGAGCTAAACATTTTAATTAATTTTATTTAATTTTTTGTATTTTTTTTTTGAGAGAGAAAGCGTGCACAAGCAGGTGAGGGGCAGAGAGAGAGAGAGAGAGAGAGAGAGAGAGAGAGAGAGAGAGAGGGAGAGAATCCCAAGCAGGCTCCACGCTGTCAGTGCAGAGTTGGACGTGGGGTTCTATCCCAGGAACCGTGACATTATGACCTGAGCCGAAATCGACCTACTGAGCCACCCAGGTGCCTCTAGTCTCATTTTAAATGTGAATTATTTGATCTTGTGAAACGGTTTTTAAAACATCACCTAAGTGATGACAAGTAAGTTTGGTGCTTTATATTCTGAAGACAAGCAATCTTGGCAAAGGTAGGAATATAATTATTATCTGTCTGTTTCTGTAAATGACAAAGTTAATGGACAGAGTCAAAGCAATGTGACCAAGGTCAGTGAAACATTAGGACTTCTGGCATCTTCCTAGTAGGGACTTAGCATCCTGAAGTTGCTAAGTAAACATTAAGCTGGTAGGCAATCCAAGCTTGTCCAAACGCAAATAAAAGCGTAACGCATATAATTCAGCGATGGAGTCAGCCCAGCCCTCTCCCCTCCTCTTGCCTTTCCCTTCTAGCATTTTCTTGGCAAAAGAAAGCAAAGGGAGGAGGAAAGTAAGGCAGCTGGGCCTGGGAGGTCTCCCAAGCATAACTAGAACATATTTTATTCGCTTCAGCATTTGGCTCTGCAACAGTACTTGAGATGACAACCTGTGAGGTGCCTCAGGGCCAGTCACATGGCCTCCCTACCGATGTCCTATCTAGGTTGCTCCAGCCTCCTTGGTCCCAGCATGACTCCAGCTTGCCTTTTGCATGGAGATCCAAAAAGAAATGGGCCACTCAAGAGACAGTTGCTTTCTCCCACACCATACAAATATGCTCATTTCTTAATTTTCCCTTCTGTGTTATTAAGAAAGATGCAAATGCACTGATTTCTTTCAGTCAGAGTCACCTTTTATTTCATGTTTTTCCAAAATATTTGTTTCCTTCTCTCGTAGCAAATGCTCGAAACTGTCTTCTGGGGTAAGTAACTCAGTATTCTTTCAAGTGACTTAATCTGAAATAACCACTCATTTTACTTTAGAAGATAGACTGGGGCGCCTGGGTGGCTCAGTCAATTGAGTGTCCGACTCTTGATTTCGACTCAGGTCATGATCCCAGGGTCTTGGGGTCGAGCCCCGCACTGGGCTCGGGGCTGAGCATGGAGCCTGCTTAAGATATTCTCTCTCTCTCTCTCTGTCTCTGTCTCTCTGTCTCTCCCCCTCACCCTCTGCCCCTTTCACCCACTTGCTCTCTCTCTCTCTCTCTCTCTCTCTCTCTTTCAAAATAAAAAAATAAAATAACAAAAAATAGAAGATAGATTATTTACAATGTATATATGTACACACACACACACACACACACACACACACACACACACACACACACACACAATTTGAGATGGTTTCCAGTAGAAAGAAGCAGACTGCGCTCCTTACAAAATCAAAGCCCAAGGTGTGTCACTGATTTTCAGCCTCCCTGACCATGTTTTCCTGTGGAGACCAGACGATATGATCCCTTACAAAATGAAGGCTCAAGGTGGTATCCCCAACTCTTAAAGCTTTCAGATTACATCAACTGTCTCTAGTAAAACTTCATCAAAGTAGCTCCACTTTGGAGGATCTTTCTCAGTGGAGATAAGCAAATCAAACTCCTTAAAAGGTGTACCCTCAGGGCGCCTGGGTGGCTCAGTCAGTTAAGCCTCCGACTTCGGCTCAGGTCATGATATTGCAGTTCGTGCGTTCCAGCCCCACGTCGGGCTCTGTGCTGACAGCTGGGAGCCTGGAGCCTGCGTCAGATTCTCTGCCTCCTCTCTCTCTGCCCCTCCCCCACTCGTGCCCTGTCTCTCTCTTTCTCTCAAAAATAAACATTAAAAAAATTTTTTTAACGGTATACCCTCAACTCTTTTTCAGATGGGGACCTTGGGAGGCCACTTGTTCACCATCTGCTATGAAGCCCCAGGTGACAAATTATTTTTGCACCGCGCTTACCTTAGGAAGCTGCAAAAAGCAACTTCCAAAATCCATAAAGGGGTAGAAATTTCCAAGCAGCAGTTCCTAAAGGGAAGCAGCCCTTCCACAGTGGCCGCTATGATGCAGCCAAGGAGACTTTATCCAGGCCCGAGACCGTGTACTCGGTACTTGCCTTTCCTTTATTTACTAATATTATTGACTAATATTTTGAAACGATTACTAATATTATTTACTAATATTGTTTACTTTTTAAACAGCTTGGTGGAGATAGAATCCATAAACCATGTAACCCATTCTTTTAAGTGAGCACTTCAGGGGTTCTTATTAGTATATTCACAGAATTATCCAACCATCACCATAATCACTTTTAGAACAGTTTTCATCATCCTAAGAAGAAACCCCAGACCCTTTAAGAGCTAACCCACTCCCCATTTCCCCACCAACACCCTCCCGTTGTTAACTACCACTAATACACTTTCTGTCTCTAGATTTGCTGATTCTGGACATTTCAAATGAATGGGATTATACAACTGAAAACAAAATCTGACTCTGACACGTGGCTATTTTAACTTCTTATAAAAAAGTAAATGGGAGCTCAGAAAAATAATTTTCCCATGGTCACACAGGTGGAGCATGGTGAAAAACCAGTGCTGTTTTTATCTTTCCATCCTATACCTTCCAGAAGACCTGGATTCCAGCCTTGCCTTAGCCACCGTTTTGCTTTGTGAAATGAAATAATTCACCACATACTTTGGACGGTTGATAGAAAAGACTCTGTGATGAATTGTCTGTAGGTATTCAGAGACAGAGAGGCCCTCGCTTGAGCAACTGGATGGATGAAAGTCCCACTCACAGAAATGGGTACAACTGGAGGGCAATGTTAAGTCCCGAGGGACACACACCAAGTAAAGAGACATACTAACGCCATAGAAAATAAAAGCAAAGATTCACATTCTGAAGATCTCCGGAATGTAACAAAGACTAAAACACGGCAAAGAAGAGAGAAAGGATAATAGAAATGCATTGTACTTATTCTTTCTTTCTTTCTTTTTTTTTTTTTTTTTTTTGCATCGTAGGCCATTCTTAAGGAAGAAACCAGAATACCTGGAGGACAGACAATGGTTTAAAATATAACTGAGGATAACTTTCTTGAGCTGAAGAAAAACAACTGAGCACACTGATAAAATGGGTTCCTCAAATTCCAGGCAAACCAGTGAAAGGAGACCCACACCTAGATAAATATGGTGTGTGTGTGTGTGTGTGTGTGTGTGTGTGTGTGTGTGTGTGTGTAAAATCCAAGAATCCAGTCTAGAAAAAAGAGGTCAATTATAAAACAGTTCTAAATAGCAGGCTGGTTAGGGGTGCCTGGGTGCCTTAGTCAGTCGAGCGTCCAACTTCGGCTCAGGTCATGATCTCACGGTTCATGGGTTTGAGCCCGGCAACGGGCTCTGTCCTGACAGCTCGGAGCCTGGAGCCTACTTCCGATTCTGTGTCTCCCTCTCTCTCTCTGCCCCTCCCCTGCTCGCGCTCTGTCTCCCTCTCTCTCAAAATTAAATAAACATTTAAAAAAAATTTTTAAAAAGAATAAATAAAACATTCAAAAAAATTTTTTTAACTATGGTGGTTAGCCTGGAGAAGCAGTACAGAGTAATTGAAAAGCTATCAAACTAGGCACACTGAGATCTGGCTAATGGTATAGACATCTAAAAAAATCACTCAACTTCCTTACGCCTTGACTATTTCCTCTTTCAATATCAGAATAATTACAATACTTTCTCAAAGCTTTGTCAGAAGGACAAAATGTACTGGTTTTTACTTCATCAGAATTACAAATTCACCGGTAAAATCAGCTTAATGGTTTTTACTTTCCTTTCTTAAAGTGGTCTGCTCTGTCCTCCCCTTTTCAGTAGAGATTTGTACTTAAGACAGCATGACCAATGGAGCCATAAAAATTCCTTTCCTCTTAATGTGGCAGTGACACAGCTACGAGCATCTGTCTTTTGCCCAGAGAGGAGCAAAGGTCTTGATCATCTAGGCCCTCTAGAATTTCGTGCCGTCCTGATTAGTGAACCATATCACCTCTTCTCCCCAGACTGCAGTTCGTGGGTCTTCGTTTACATTCTCTATCTTCCATCACCCGTTTACATTCTCTATCTTCCATCACTGTGGATCACCATCATCCAGACCATCTGGGGCCTGGTCCATACCTGCTCTAACACCTTCATTAAATGGGGGTGACTTAGCACTGAGGACGAGAGCAACATGAAGCTTATTAAATTCCACCTTTGCAATGAACTTTTCCCCCCAAGGACTTCAACCATCATTCAAATTCTGCAATTCAAATTTTCCAAACTGTGGTACTAAATGTTCAAGTCACAGTCTTTAATTTCTGTCCTTCACAGTTTGGCTCTGTTCTGTTCACTATTGTAGGCATATCTGATTGTACCCCAAAGCCCATCTTAAATCCCTTGGTGGTTAAGGATATGGAAATACAGTGTCCAAAAAAAGGTTGTAATAACATGGTAAAGTGAAGTTCAAACAAGTCCAGATACAATGTTACATTTTATATTTGATCTCAACTAGAAAAAAGTGTGCAGAGAGAAGAGTGGAAGACTGTATGGTGAAATCTTGGCAGTGATTATGACTGGGTGGTGGGGTTGTAATTAAAATGCATATATAGATAAACGAAATCAATAATAATTCTAATTCCCACAATGACCAGGGACTGCTTTTATAAGTTAAAAAATTAAAATAAACTTTGGGTGGGGGGTTGCCTCGGTGGCTCGGCCAGTTGGGCAGTCAACTTCAGCTCAGGTCTCTCGGTTTGTGAGTTCGAGCCCCACACGGGGCTCTCTGTCGTCAGCGTGAAGCCGCTTCGGATCCTCTGTCTCCCTCTCTCTGCCCTTCCCCCACTCTCAAAAATAAACACTTAAAAAATAAAACAAAATAAACTTCAGGAAGTAAATATTAGGCCTCCTTCCCCTAAATAGCATAATACTTCTAAAAGGTAAGTACCTGTTTAAGATTTTATTAGTTTTATGAGAAATAAAGATATTTGTTATATCATGATTATATATAAAACATACCAATATAACCTAAAAATAAATGACACAAAAAATGGCATACTTATAAGGAAAAATCAGTCTACAATCATAGTGAAGAGTTTTATCAAACGTCTCTCAAAGTGACAAATCAATCAGGCAAAAAATTAATATAGTCATAGAAGATGTGAACTACATAATTAACAAGCTTGATCTCACTGAACCATAGAGAACCCTGCACCCACATTCTTTTCAAGCACACATAGGACATTAAGGAAATCCGATCACATGTTAGCCAGAGAGACATTCTCAAAAATTCTAAGAAAATCCTTTCAAAAAGAACACAGGCTCTTTCCAAAATCCCCATCAAATGACAACTGGCAACAAAGGAGTAGGGAGGGAGAGAAGGAAGGAGGGAAAGAAAGAGACTTAGTAGGCTGTGTGTTTGGAAACTGAAATAGCAATGTAAATGATTCACAGATCAAAGAAAATACTATAATGGGATTTTAAATATTTGGAATAGAGTAAGCATGATACATACTTAAAAGGGGGATACTTAAAAAAAAGAGTAGCTGCCATATCAACTTTGCATTCCATCGATCTGGAAGATTGAGAATTGACTGTGTTAGGAGACATCAGTGACTGGCCTCTTTCATCCATATTCAACGTCCTGCCCTGCGTTCCTCCAAATACCAAAGAGGACCCAGTGACAAAATTCCTACAGAAAATATCACTAGGAATGTTGGAAGATTAAGGGATAATTAAAGAGGAAGATGGGAGATTTACCAGGCACGGTTCAGACAGGAGCAAGAGGAAAAAGGGAGGCAGGACCAATGGATTAGTCTTGGTAGAAAGGAGGGACTGTTTTATTCTAAGATGGGAGGCAAGATGAAATGTTGGACATGAGAAGAAGCACAGGGAGTCCTTCAGTTATATAAAAAGAACAATAACCAACCTTTGATTACACAGCAATCTTTGGGTTCTGATGTCATTTCTAGTAATGTGCTAAAAAGGCTATGTTTTCTGTATATTTTTTCCTGTATTCTTTCTTGGGCACATAATACATGGCCATGTTCTAAATGATTGGCCTAAATCCCGTTAAAGTTTAAAACAACCTCATCACGCTCTAATATTTTCCCTTCTCGCTGCTTCCCTCTACTCTATCAAGTCCCTCTTTTCTTTCTTTATACACTCTTTCTCCAACCCAAGCAGAAGCTGAAATCTACTCAGCCTCACTGGGCCACCAGGAGCACCCAATGGATATCTCTAGCTGGGAAGATTTAAAGTGATTTTTCTTTTTTGTTTCTCTATATTCTTTGTGTTTAAATATTTACAATGAAAGCAGTAATCCATGAAACCCACATAGAGTTCCCTAAACATCATTTCGACTAGAAGACATTCTGAAAAGACTGTTGCAAAGTGAATAATTTGGATATTACACTCTCCCTATAAACTTATGGGGATATTTTTCGGGCTACAAAATATCCAAACGTTGGATGGGGAAAAGGCTGTTTCAACCCCCTCAAAAGCTTTCCCAAATTAACTAATGATACATTCCCAGTCAATTCCATTAATGCTGCACACCAGGGACCTCACAATACCCCAAAATAAGACAGGTGCACAAACAGATAAAAGATATCAAAAGCAACCAGAAGATAGTGTATTACTGAATAAATACTGTCCTCAGGAGATCACTAGTCAAAGAAAGCAGCTGTATCCAAGCACAGTCAGCCAGGTATGAAATATTGACACAACTACCTTAAGTTTGAGGGTCCTTTCCTAAACTCAAGCTTCAGACCCCAAGAGCTCTCACCCATGACGCACTTCTCTACAACTCACGAGGTTGCAAAGAAACTGCACAAACTTCCCCACTGGCCTCATGCACCAACCTCAGGCCAGCAAATCTCAATGATTCTTCCATATTCCACACCTGTCATCCTTGGTCATTATCCTTCTTCACCTATAGGCTCATTCTCAGCCCCCTGAGCTGCTTCTCTCTGCCTCAAGCTTCCACTGCTGCCCTTGTCCCTAAACTTTCTCAGTTTGTGCTCTGGCTCCTTCAGAGATGGTGTTGGATGAATTCACTTATTCCCCGAAACCTGACAGAACACTCCTCCAACTCCTATCGTTACCGAAACATAACTACCTTCTGATGGCACTGCTCTCCCTGCAGGCGCTCAAGTGGAGACTGGTTATTCTTTAATATCTCTTCATATCTCAATATTGGAATATTGGGGATCTGGCCCTGTTGGCTACTAACCCAACATCATGGTCGTTATTCCTGAAATCCTTATGTAAAAACCTCTGGTCCCTTGAAATGTTTGTCTTCAAGCTCTGTACCTCTCCGTGCCTTCTAGTTACTCTTCCACAGTTACGATCTATATAGGAAGATTTTCGATTATTTACATTAGATTTAGATTTATGATTATTACCACCTCCTTCTCTACCCCGAGCCCTGACATCGTCCTCTAAGAGTCCTGCAGTCCACCAATGCCTTCGTTTCCCTGGAGTCTAACCAGACTTCTGTCTTCATTCCCTACCCTGCCTGGATCCGATGGCTACAAATCCAATCTACTTGCCCTCCAGCCTCCTAATCTTCTTTCCACCACTGGCCCTCTGCCACAATCCCAAATTCCAAACCCTGGTCAAATATTACAGACTACCTTTCAAACCTACCCAGTAAGAGACAGTCATTCAAACCAGGCAGGTTAGCATCATCACAACTTAACTGATGTCCAACTTTAGCTGGAGTCTCGGCAACACCTCTTTGTACTTTTCATCGGTCCATACTCGGTTCTCCCCGGGTGACCTTGTTAAGCCTTCACTGCCTCATTCATAAGCCCCTTCCTCAACCCTACCTATCGCAATTTCAATATTTCGCTTGCCCTCCGCCCCTGTACCATTAACACAATTGGCGCCTTTGGCTATGATTTCCTTCATTTTCCACATCTCCAACATAAACATTTACAAATCACATCTTTCCGCATTTTCTTCCCGCAAGCGTGAAGTCTGGGAGTTCCCTCACCCAGTTCAAAGGCAATCCTTCCCCCTGTGTGCCCTGGCCCACATCCCCTCCTGCCACCTCTTGGACACTGGCTCCCAAGTTCCTTCCTATATCTCAAACCATTCCCTCCATACAGGCCCTCTCCTTTCAAACTATAGTTATGCTAGTCTCTTCACTGCCTTACATTTTTAAAAATGTTCCTCCCTTAAGGACGTGCCCTCTAGAAATCACACTCCTCTCCTCCCCGCCCCAGCAAAACAACTGGGAGTACCAAACTGTTCACTACCAGCCTTCTGTTCCTTCATTTCCTACCCACCCTTCAGTCTACGATACCTGCTCCTTGCCCTTTTCACTTCACAGAAAGGGTTCTTGGCATTGGCCTCCCAAATGCAAAATCCTGTGGCTCTTTTCAGACTTGATCACTCTGGACCTCTCTTCCAGCCACACCATTTCCATCTTGAAATTTCCCTTCTTTGGTGTCCGTGACAATGCACGCTCCCCACTCTACTTGGCACCTCTCGTGGCCTCCCTTTGTAAGGTCTGCCACAGGATTCAGGACTGGTCTCAACATGTGTGAGCTCAGCATTACTCATCATGTTCCAATTCCCACTGTCCCAACTTCGCACGCTCACGCTGCTTCACCAGCGAAGTATGTCCTTGTTAAAATTTTTGATGCCTAATTCAGATTTTCAGCAACGATATATGTGTCTTTTAAAATATGCTGGCTTTATCATCTTTATCTCACATTATGCAATTTTTAATGAAAATATTAATGTCTTCCCTAAAGTTAATAGTAATTAGTAATTAATATTAATTATTAATATTCCCCCTAATATTAATTCCCCCTAAAGTAAGGAGAGCCACAACATGGGTTAGTAGAAAGGGCTCTGGTTTAATCATTTAAAAATGGGAATAGTAGAGGTGCCTGGGTGGCTCAGTCGGTGGACCGTCCCACTCTTGATTTTGGCTCAGGTCATGAGCCCAGGGTCATAGGATCAAGCCCCGCATCGGGCTCTGTGCTGAGTGTACAGCCTGCTTCAGATTCTCTCTCGGGGCGCCTGGGTGGCTCAGTTGGTTAAGCGTCTGACTTCAGCTCAGGTCATGAACTCACGTTTCGTGAGTTCGAGCCCCATGTCGGGCTCTGTGCTGACAGCCCAGAGCCTGGAGCCTGCTTCGGGTTCTGCGTCTCCCTCTCTCTCTGCCCCTCCCCTGCTCGCACTCTGTCCCTTTCTCAAAAATAAAGTTTAAAAAGAAATTCTCTCTCTTCCTCCCTTCACTCCAAATAAAAAAATAGGAATAGTAACATCACCGCAAACATATTACGAGGATTAAATAAGACACAGGTGCCAGAGTGACCAGAACAATGCCTGGCAGAAAAGCACGTTGCGTGATAGAGGTTTGCTGAATCCAAATCTAAAGTCATTGAGTCTCTCTGGCCACTAAACAATAGGTCAGGTGAAAATATCACCAAGCTGGTTAAGGCAAGTAAAGCCTATCAGTCCAACAAACTGTCTGGTGTACTAAGACCAAGGCCAGAGGTGAGCATCCCCTGGCATATGTACCAAAGTATGCAGATGATGGCATGGCAGTGCACTGTCTCCAGTGGGATGCCCAACGGTGGCGTCCATGCCTTTCTCTGCCATTCCTGCCGGCGATATGGCGAGAACCAGGAGCAGCAAAGAGGTCGGAGGGCCGGGACCTGAGCTCCCATGGTCGGCAGGCACAGCGGGCACGGGAAACGTTTGCTGCTACTCCAACCAGTGTTCAGTCAACATTCTCCTCCCCCAGCTGCGACCCAGCACACCTTGGCACACCCCCTTTCGAAAGTTGCCAAACACCAGCATAAAGAAAACCATCGGCAGATGGACTGGATTGTGATTTTTGCAAGCAGTCATTCTGGCATGTTGCAGCCAGTCTTTGATGCTTCTCCTCCCCAAGATTAATGAGGTCACCATGGGAGTTTGTGAACAGACACAGGAGGTGAAACTGCCATATTTCTTTAGCTCCTCTTTTTTGGCTGTCAAGTGAAATTACCCAGTGTGGCCTTAGTAGCACCCAAGGCAATCACGAATTTAGCACACATTACACATATCCATTCCATCTCTTCTACTGTGGCCCTTATTCGAAGTGGCATCTAATTGTATTGGGAAAATATTTGTTCTTATGTAAGCTTCCTTAGACCTTATAAAACGTACTGTCACTTACAATCTAACCGATACGGAGATGTTTACATAATGTGACACCGATCTTTTTGAATTCAAGAGTGGCATTAATACAGAACACTTTTCCGTAACGGGATATAGCTTTTTTTAAAACATTTTCCTAAAAATATTAATGTTTCAAAACCTACCTCCATAGTCAATACACTTTATGATGGAGGAAACTTGCCAACCAATGCAATACAGCATGTCACGTACTATCTTCCATGGGTCCTTAAGTCTTTAAATTTCTCAAGCCATTCATCTGCCTAAGTATAATCTCATTCATAGTTTGCAGTTACAGCATGGATTCAGTTTACATCCCAAAGAACACACCGATGGTGACATTTGAAACACGCAACGCCAATTAACACCCATGCTTCTTCAGTCTAAGAAACGGGTTCGTTTCAAGTCAAGTTTTCACTCAATACCGATAGGCCATCAATAGCAATATATCTTTAAAACGTGCTAAATAAAAGGCCATGGGCCTTTTGTACCCTTTCTTTCATGTCACTGTAAATAAGGAGGCATACAAATGCAGACAGACAAGCCACGCCTCTACGCTTCCAGGCCAGTCATTACGCAAGTGTGTGAAACATCAGAAAGTATCAACGCAGTACATATAGACACATATATTTGGCAAACTGACCAGTTTCTACAGCTTCCAAAAGAATGGACAACACACAAAGGTCTAAGGCAGACAACAACAATCACACAGAACCCCTCCACCTGGAGGTCACTGTCAACAGTTCGGCACAGGGCTCTCCGAGTTTATTTGTCTAGGGCTGAGTGAGTTAATACACATCCCACCCAAATCCATCGTGAAAGCTGAGATCATCATGTGTACAGAGTTCTTCCGGTTTTATCAGCATTACACTGTATTTTCTCACATTATTAAATATCATTACAAACACAATTGTTAATATTTATACGCTAAAGCTCCATCATACGGATGTACTAAATTAAAAATAAGATTTAAAAAAAAAAAAACCCAGAACAATACTATTCAGATTGCTTTGGATCTGAATAAGGAAATTTGAAGCTCGGAAGTGGTTAAAGCAGTCACACAAACAGAAATAGTAGTCCTTGACTTTTTTTGAGTGGCAATTTTATGGAATGCCTTGAACATCACTAGCGTTAAGGCAGAAGAGCAATCAGGTATCTGTGCTCTCACCAAATAATGATGGCCCAAGCCTCACGTCATTCCATCTTTTGTTATAGGTCCTGAGAAATCCACACTAAGTTTAGGTTTAGGCTGAAGCTTGGGGGGGGGGGGGAGGGGGGGTGCACGCACACACGCGCACACACATACTGCAATAAGGAGGGGTATAATTATGGAGTACTTTGACCAAAGAAGTTTACTCCTGTTTTTTACATACGGGGCTCATGGGTAGCACTGTTTTAAGTTTATTTATTTATTTTGAGAGACAGAAAGAGAGTGCGAGCACAAGTGGGGGAAGGGCAGTGAGAGAGGAGAGGGAGAGAATCCCAAACAGGCTCTGCAATGTCAGCGTGGACAAGGGGCCTGAACTCATGAACCTCAAGATCATGACCTGAGCTGAAGGCAGACGCTTAACCCACTGAGGCACCCAGGCACCCCTCGTGGGTAGCATTTTTTGAGAAAAAGGTTTCGCTGCCAAAAACTTAACTGCACGTACACGTACGTACGTGCAAAAAATAACACAGACGTCTGAGAAGCACTGGTGCAGGAGAAAGAACCCAGTACTTGGAGGCAATGGACTGGGTTCACACCGTAGCTCAATCATGTTAGCAGCTACATGACTTCAATGAGAGCATTTTTTCTCTCAAAGTCTCAAATTTCCTTATCTATAAAGTAAAGACAAAATACTCGCTTCACAGGGTGACTACGCACAGTTATGAGTAACATAAAACACATACCCAAACACGAGGTACCTAAGTGCATAGTACATCTTTAACAAACATTGGCTGAAGCTGAATTTACCTACTTAGTGATCCCAAGAAAAGATGAGATGACAAGAACTTCATCATGAAGTCAGATTCTCAGACCTAGTCTAACACTGTCCCCGGTCTAAAATGTCATCAACCAGTTAGCTCAATGGTTTGGGTTTTTTTGTTTTGTTTTTTTTTTTTTTTTAACCAGGGCTTGACAAACTTTTCTGTAAAGGTCAAATAGTAAGTATTTTTGGCTTTGCACACCAAACCATCTGTCACAACTATTCAAGTCTGCCAATGCAGTGCAAAAGCAGTGATAGACCATATTTAAACAAATGGGCAAGTTCCAGTGAAACTTTATTCAAGAGAATAGGTGGTCTGCCCGCAGACTCTACTATGCCAACTTTGGTTTTAATAGTTCGTAAGGTCAGCCTGGCAAGTGATTTGGGGAAACCGTACCACAAAACCTTCTACAGAACTCGTCTTAAGAATAAGAAAGTAGTATGAACTGGGATTCCAAGTGGTCTAGTAGGAGAGAAATAAACTGTGTTCTTGCCACAGTGGTCTTAATCCAATTACAAGTGATTTTCTTGATTTGAGGGTCAAGGCTCAAAGCAGCTGGAGTCAATGGCAACCGACGTAGCCCCTCTCCCCAGGAGGCTGCAGACCCTCCAACAATCCTACCAGATACTCTGCTGGCAACTGCACACAGTTCACCAGTGTTTGCATCTGTGGGTGTCTGTCCGTACGTGTGTGATTTACGCATCCTTTTCAGTGGTCTATTCCTGTGCCAAAAAAGCACCCCAAACTGGTGGCTCCAAACAACAGTTTACTGTATTATCTCCCAGCTCTGTGGATGAACTGGGCTCTGCTAAGAGTTCTTCCCTTGGGTCTCTCCTGCACTTGCAGTCAGATGGCAGCTGGGGGTCCTGTAAGAGTTCACCTGGGCTGGCTCCGCAAGATGGCCTTTTCACCCACATCTGGCACCTCAGTTGGGATGGCGAGAGCAGTGGGGAGCTGGTCAGACCTCTCTCTCTCCATGTGGCCCTTTAATATTTGAGCTTCCTCAAGCACGGCGGAACTAGGGTAGTCAGACTTCCTACCTGGTGTCTAGCTTCTCCCGGAACGAATATTCCAAGAGAGTCAGACTGAAATTGCAAGGCATCTTAGGATCTCACCTAGAGTGTCATGTGGTGTCACTTCCACTGCATTCTATTGGCCAAAAGCCAGTCCAGGTTCAAAGGGAGGGCCCAAGTACAAGGAAGCCATCTTTGGATACTAGCTACCACAGGCCCATCAAAAAGTATCCATTCTGAAGATCAAGGGTTTGGAACCCTACTGGGTTGAATTATTTACAAGCCCGAAGCCAAATCAGATCACAAACTCTAAAGTGACACTATCTACCCGTAAATGTGTGTTTCCCTATACTATTTGGCTACAGAGTGCCACATGTGAAAAGTTTTGGTCAAAGCCTCCTTGCCGTCCCAAGGGGCACGTAGGGCTACTTTAAAATAAAGACACAGAACCTCTCAAAGAAGCTGAGGATGTTTTTAAGACATTTTTTAAAAGCTGACCTTTGAGGCGAAAAGCAATCATTGCCCAAGATTCTAGTCACCAAACCTGTCCTGAGAGTAAATCCAAGGCAACAGTTTCTGGATTATTCAACAAAACAGGGCAGAAAAGACAAACCAAGAGGGGCTCTCAGAATCACAAGGGACCTGAGTATCTGTTTCAATTTGCCACACAATGCAGGTGCCCTTTCTATAATAAGTTTTTATTTCAATTTGCCACATAACGCAGGTGCCCTTTCTATAATAAGTTTTAGGGAACTGACATTTTGACCAAGTACACTATACTGTGATAAATGATTTGCATGCGTTATCTCATTAAGCCCTCACAACCACCCTCCGAGGTCATCGTAAAATAGGCAATGTCATTATTCTCGTTTTACAGATAAGGAAACTAAGGCTCAGATAAGTGCCCCTCTGGCCGCCATCTGTACGTGTAAAGTAATCACGCATTCATTGTCTCATGAAATAGTCCATTCCAACGCCAGGTGGTTCTAGTGATCGGGAAAAAAATAAAAAAAAACAACACGCTTCCTTAGTGTACATTTACCCCATTAGTTTGTGTGGTCAATCGAGAAGGCTTTCCTGCAGGAGTTCTTAATCTCTCTGTGTGTGGCTGGGTTCCAATGGCACCAAAATTCCTTGAAAGAATATGCAAATTATACTATGTACAAGTGTTTGTCACAGAAGCTGATCGACAACTTTGATCCGAATCTCAGAAAAAGATGACTCGGAAAAGCTTACGAGCCGTGCCCAACGAGAGATGATTAGTTGTCTATTCGCAAAGATAGCACATAGGGACCTTGGCCTTCACAGGTTCACATTCCATTTGGTGAGACAGAGAACGCATCTATGCAACCACGCCAGGTGCAAAATAATGTAATTCACAACGAACAGATCCCCACGCTTCTATAGACATGAAACGGAACTGAGCGGATGCTCCCCTAATTGTTTTGGCTAGAGAAGCGTTCCTTGAAATGAAATCTCATGCTGATGTCAAAGGTGAGACGCAGACAAAAACAGAAGTTCTGTGGTCAGAGCAACGATAGGTCGCCCACAGCTTTTTCTATTCAGCCTTTCTTTGACACCCATTCCCCCACCAACTTCCTCTCTCTGAAGCCCTGATACTCCTCCAGGGCACACCTATAGGACCTTGGAAGGAGACTTTGAAAACCACCAAGTACGGCTGTTAGGACACTCCCCGAGAGCCCACTTCCCCTCTTCCCAGCAGCTCTAAGTGTCTGTATTGTACCAAAGTCCCGAGTGTACTCCCAGTACACAGGATGTACTCCCAGCTAGGTGACCCAAGAAGTTGTTGGGGACTGCGAGTGAATGACTGAAAGACATCCCAAGAAGGAAAGAGCAGAGCCCTCAGAGCCACAGACAAAAAGAGGACTTGGATTAGGCCCTGGGAAGCACAGGGAGGAAGGAAGGCATCAGCCAAGGTGCTGAGGACCCAAGAAGCTTTGATCCATCAGGAGCAGCGCGTGGGAGCCCGGGGTGGCATTTCGCAGCTCACTGCCTCCTGCTCTGGTGGGATCTGAAGGACAGACGCGCCATAACAACTGAGATGGATGGATGTTTCTTTACTCGTTTCCCTACCACCTCCCTGCTTCAAGTGTACAACCTTGCCATCTCCGGGGACAGAGCGAACGCATTTCAAAAGAGCAGAGGAGGACTTCAATGGGCTTTCTGTTCTTCTTTGAATTTTGTGGTGCCAAGGAAGAATCGGGCTCATTCGGCAGCTCTCCTTCTCCAGCCTGGCACAATAATTAGAAGACAAGGGGCAGCGTATCTGATTATACTCAAAAATGAATGCAGTTGCCATTCAGGGGCTAATATGGAGAGATTTGGAGGCCTTCTTTATCCCCTCGGCTCTATAGGGAGACTTCCAGTTTGCATCTGTATTGTATCAAAGCAGAGCAAAATTAGAGTTTCTGGCAGCTACTGCTTTCTTAAACAAATACATTTTATTTGGAAAGGTAAAGTTACATGACATTTTTATATCTTTTTTTCTGCAGAAGGGCACTATGTAAATAAGTAATGTTAATAGTAACAATAAAAATGTCTAAATTCACCCACTAGCTCTGAGAAAGAGAAAAACCAGAAGGTTCACACTTACTCATCCCAGTGGCGTATATCTTTTCTGACATCTGAATTCAGCAAGCCTTTATCAATCACCTACTCAGGGTATATGACAAATATTCCCCAGATGGTCATGAGGTAAATTACTGTCCCCATTTTCGAAATGAGAAAAATAAAGGCCCACAGTGATAATGAACTTGCCCAAAGTAACGTTGCTAAGGGAGTAGAAAGGTAAGCAGTTTGACTCCAGGTTCAAAGCTCTTTCCAGTATACAGAGCTGTGTTCTTACAGGGAAATAAACAAAATCTTATTGGCCCCCCCCCCCAAAAAAAAGCCATGTAAATGCACACATTTCATGACACTCACCGCTGTGTTTCTACCACCAACTGTCATATTTCAGGTGCCATCCACTTCATGAACAAATGACTGAAGCTGAGGGCAAGGCTCCAGAAGCATCTTCGGGTTGTGGAAATAGGCAATCATCTTGGAAGCATTCAAGCTCCCAACTAATATGACCTTTCATTGCAGAGCAAGCAAGTGTTAACTAAAAGTGAAAATTAGTTTGGAATGAGCTGATTCCTCTCCGTTGCTCTATGTCTTATTATCCCTAACATAATGTCTAAAAAGCCAGGAAAAGGAGTGTCTAGCTACAGAGTCGAACATGCTCCTTGACCTCCTGCCTTCTCTCATGAACGATTATGGCTGTCCTCCTCCAAAAACGACTTCTATCAGCATCATCAACATTTCCCGAGTGCCTTTCAAACATGGAAACAGACACTTGCTAATCACAATAGCCAATTTCATTCATTGAGCACTTAACTCTGCATTGGCCACTGTGGCCACTGCTGGAAATTCAGTGACAAACAAAGCCAATGTCCTAGAGGCCCACAGCCTAGGAGACATGAATCGGGCAGTCGCCGCCATTCAAGTGGGAGAAGTAGCCCAACAGGAAACATCTCTACGGCAGAGAAATAAGTCTAGAAACTCAAGAAGCAGCTCCAGTAGGAAGTGACATCTAAGCTAAAATGTGGAAATAATGAGGGGGAGTTAGCTAGGTGAACATGGGGAGGAGGGAGAGAATACGATCCTGACAGAGGGAACAGCACCTGTGAAGGCCCAGAGGCAAGAAAGAGCATGTTCCAGAAATGGAAAGAAGTACATTATGACTAAAGTGAGGGTGGGGGTTTGGTCGAGAGTGGTGTGAGAGCTGAACAAGCCAACAGGTGCCCATTCTTAAAGGGGTTATATCTTAAGAGGGGTTATATACCATGGTGTCAGTCTCCACAATTCATAGGTAGAAAATGTAGATTTTGAGCGTCTTGAATGCTGGCCCTCTTTTTCTTACATGCTTGCTTTGTCGAATTTCCTACTCCTATTTATTTTGCTTAAACTAAAGCCTTCTGATGACAAATCGGTGTTCGGAAAAAAACGAATGCTTTCATTATGGGGGGAGGGAGAATTAGGAGTTACTTTTTAAGTTGCCTTTTTTTCCAATTTTTAAAAAGACTGCTGATATTCCTCCTTTCAATTAAAAAGTAAAAGAACTATAGGAATGCTTTTATGATAGCGTCACAAAGGACAACGTATTCTATTCTCTCTGCAGCGGGACTGGCCAGTACATGTCATCTGGAGTATCCAATGTGTGAAAATATCCCACGGCAGGGAACAGACCCACTATAAACACTGTATGGCACTGATCTATCCTCACTCCGCTCACCAACGTATCTTCTGCCTCATGTCAAAGATCATTCAAAAGAGTCCCGGTAGAGGTGCCTGGGTGGCTCAGTTGGTTGAGCGTCCAACTCTTGATCTTGGCTCAGGTCATGATCCCAGGGTTGTGAGATCAAGCCCAGCATTGGGCTTCAGGCTGAGTGTGGAGCCTGCTTAAGATTCTCGCTCCCTCCCTCTACCCGTCTCCCCTGCTTGCACTCACACTCTCTCTCTACAATAAAATAAGAATAAAAAAGCCCCCAAAATACATGACAATGTGACAAAAAATAGGCAAAGAAATTAGGACGAAGGGTAAATCCAAATAGGTCAATAAGATCGATTCCAGATCAGAAACACACTCAGAACTGCAGACCACGAAGTCCTACAGAGCGTTAGAAAACGTCCCAAACTTGATTTTGAGCTTTCCAGTGGCCAAAGCAAAGAAACCCAGTCAGTTTTAGCACTAGTGACCCTCAACCTTGACTGCTCATTCGAATCACTAGAGGGAGGGAGGAGGGCTTTTAAAAATGATCCTGACTCTAGAAAAACCAAATTCTTGAGAGTGGGGCCATGCATTCATATTTCGAATATAGAGCTATGGTTCTGTTACTCGCTGGGTCTGACCATTGAGTAACAAAATTCCAAATGCCCATATCTTAGAGAACATATCAGTCGCTCATGAGAAATAGGGCTTTCCTGGCGATGAGGACAAACAGAACTGCCTCCTGCCATAGTTTGTTCTATGGTGTATAGAACGGAACACAGTGGACAATGCTTCCAACACCGTTCCTACCACTGACACAATGATAGGTCTCTGACAGACCACTCTTCGAGAACTCTATGGAAGTCCCGCGTCTAGGGCTGAAGTACAATTCAGAGAAGATGGGCTTAGGAGGGCTGAGATGCATTTCTGGGACATAGCTCTCTGGTGTGCTCACTTCACGGAGAAAGAGCATTTCTAGAAAAGCAGACAGAAAAATACAGTTTCTTCACCCACCAGCAGCCAGGCAAAGCAACAGCCCAATGTGCAATCATTTCAGATGATATATTTAAGGTATTAGAGATATGAAATGTCCTTCATTTGCCAAGGGACCAGTAAGTAAACCTTAAAAGTCATTTTTATGTCAAGCAAATACTTAAGGATCACAGAGAAATTCACTAGTGATCTACAGAATAATAGCACACCTGACCTATAAAATAGGGGAAGATTTGAGAATTCTATTGATTTTGACCTTTACCAATGCAACAGAAACACCCTGGCATCACAAATGTGTTGAAGTCTTGTGGGTGATGGAGCTCCAACTTTTATAATCCACTTTAAAAATCAAATAACAGCCCAGATGCTGCCATACGCATGACATTCTGCTGCTTCTCATACTGTCCTCTGCTTGGAAGCTGGAAGGCCAGGCCTCTGGGGAAGGGGGAGGGGGGAGGGGCTCCAAAAAGTCTGCTCTTCCTCCCTTTCTCTGAGCTCCATGGGGTTTGATTAGCCGTCACCCCAGAGCTTCTAAGCTGCTGCTTATCTTCTATAGTGACCATTTGCAGAATGTCCACCAATAGTTTCAAACTTTATTTAGCCCCAGTATCTTGTTGTTGTTGTTGTTTAGTTATATCTGACCTAGAAGTCAAATATTGTTTTAATTTTTTTTAATGTTTATTTATTTTTGAGAGAGAGAGACAGAGCATGAGCATGAGCATGAGCATGAGCATGAGCATGAGCATGAGCATGAGCGGGGGTGGTGCAGAGAGAGACAGACAGATTTCAAAGCAGGCCCCAAGCTCTGAGCTGCCAGCATAGAGCCCGGTGCAGGGCTAGAACTCGCAAATCATGAGATCATGACCTGAGCTGAAGTCGGACGCCCAACCAACTGAGCCACCCAGGCGGCCCAAGGTCAAATATTTTTTAACGCATATTTATTTTAGAGAGAGAGAGAGAGAGAGAGAGAGAGCACACACATGTGCAGGGGAGGGGCAGAGAGAGAGGGAGAGAGAGAATCCCAAGCAGGCTCTGCGCTGTCAGCACAGAGCCTACATGGGGCTCAAATTCACGAACCATGTGATCGTGACCTGAGCCAAAATCCAGAGTCAGATGCTCCACTGACTGAGCCACCCAGGTGCCCCTAGAAGTCAAATATTTTAAAGACAGATACACAGGGGTGCCTGGGTGGCTCAGTCAGTGGAGCAACGGACTCCTGATTTTGGCTCAGGTCATGATCCCAGGGTCGTGGGAGTGAGCCCCACATTGGACTCCACGCTGAGCGTGGAGCCTGCTTAAGATTCTCTCTCTCCCTTTCCCTCTGTCCCTCTCTACCACTTGCTCTCTCTCTAAAAAAATCAGGTAACATAGAACTTCTCTGGTTGAAGGAACCCCATCATCCCATCACCTCTTGTAAAAAGCCCTATGTGTCTGGGATGCTCAGCTTGAAAAGCACCGCCGTGCAACAAGCACAAGTGTGGATGAGGGCGGACACCATGACGCTGAAGGTAGGTAGGCTCAGATCAAGTGGCGGACTCTGTGAGCACCAGTGAAGACAGCTCCTCCTCACCATGTACTGGTCCCTTAACTCCGCAACCTGGCATCTTTTGGTCACTTCTCTACAGTGGTCGGTATGGTATCAAGTGAAAGAACACTGGCCTTGAAATCCAAACAGCTGGGTTCTGTCTCCAGCTGCCTCCTTTACGGACTCCGGGCAAGCCTCTTTTCACATCTCTGGCCCTCACTTCCCCTCTCTAGACACTGAAAAAGAAAGAGCTCCTTCCTTAAAGAGCTGCTGTGAGCATTAAGAGGAGGTGATGTCCATGAACCTGCTTGTTGATCTGATGAGCGCTATAGAAGTAAGAAATCATGATATTTGGTTCCTGTTGCTGCAAAGACTGACCACAAACTCAGTGTCTAAAACAACACAAATTTATTCTCCTCTAGCTCCAAAATAGGTCTCACTGAGCTATAATGAAGGTGTCAGCAGGGCTGTGTTCCTTCTGAAAGTTCTAAGGGAGCATCCCTTAGAGAACAGCGTCGTTAAAAATGTTCAGCCTCGGGGCGCCTGGGTGGCTCAGTCGGTTAAGCGTCCGACTTCAGCTCAGGTCACGATCTCACGGTCTGTGAGTCTGTGAGTCCGTGAGTTCGAGCCCCGCGTCGGGCTCTGGGCTGATGGCTCAGAGCCTGGAGCCTGCTTCCGATTCTGTGTCTCCCTCTCTCTCTGCCCCTCCCCTGTTCATGCTCTCTCTCTGTCTCAAAAATAAATAAACGTTAAAAAAAAAATGTCCAGCCTACTCACGGCTGCAGGGCACTCTGACCTCTGCCCCCCTCACTGCCTGATAAACACCATTCTGATGACATTGGGCCCACCTGGAAAATCATCCAGGCTAATCTTCCCATCTCCAAATCCTTTACTGAATCACATCTGCAAAGTCCCTTTTGCCATGTAAGGGAGTATATTCATGCGTCCCAGGCTTGGGCGGTGGACATGCCTGGAGGGAGGCACTATTCAGCCCACAAAGTAATATATTAGGTGCTGTGCAACAGCCTTCACGTGCCTCTCCAGACCTCCATTCCACCTCTCTTCCCCTCGGTCGATGCTCCAGAAAGGCTGACCTCTCTGGTCTATATCAACTCCGTTCCCCTCTGGCTTCCAGTTAGGTTCAGCAAATAAGAGGCAGTGGAGAGAGGGCATGAAGGGTTGGGGATGTGTCCCCACTACCACATTCCTTGGTGCTGAGCTACTGGTTGGTGACACATGTGTTCCTCAGCCAAGGGCCACAGCTCTGTCCAAACAGCCGCTGCTCTCTTCAGACCCTGTAACCACCCCTCCCTCGGCTTCACCAGAACTGGGGCGACAGTAACTCCCTGCTGTTGCCTGCCCCAAAACGCTTTGCCTTCCCTTCTTGGTGTCCTTTAACCATTAGCTCTAAACCCAGACCAAAGCTTTGAAAACAGTCCCTTCACTAAATTATCTTCTGATTATGCTTGGGAGCACCATCTGTTTTCTGCTGGGAACGCAACTGATAAAAATACCAAAATTACTTTTGGAAAGCTTACCATGACCACCTTCTTAGAATCTTCTTTAACCTGCCCTCACCCTCTTGACCGCTCTAGAATATTTGATGATGTCAACAGCTGTTCCTTACTTTTCTAAATAAAGGATAGGTGCATTCTTTAAAAATAACCAGGACATCAGGCTTCTTTTAGCCCTTTGAAAAGGCCAAGCTCTTCCCATGTCAGGACCTTTCTACATGCTGTTCCCTCTAGCTGAACTGTTTTGCCCATTGCTAGTTCTTTCTAATCACATCGATCTCAGTTTAGATATCGTCTCTTAAAAGAAGTCCTCCCTGATCCTTTGGTTTCAACAACTACAATTCTCCATAACTCTGCTTGTTTCCGTCATAACATTTCACCATCTGTGCTTAATTAATTAATTAATTTGTCTCCAGGAGAGCAAGGGATCATGTCTATCTTGCTCTCCACTGTACCTCCAGGGCTAAGCACAAGACCTTAGCAAATATTTGTGAGTGGAAGACAGACGTAGGAGTCGAAAGACCATGTTCTGCAGTGTCATAAAAATTTTATCTCATTTAATCCTTAGAACAACCATGTGGAGAAGTAGATACAAAATCTCATTTTCCAGAAAAGGAAACCAATCCTCTGTGAAAGTAAGTAATTTGCTAAATGTTAATCAGCTACTAAGCTTGGAACAGAGGATTGAAACCAGGGATCCTTTACACTCTGCAGCTCTTGCTAATAATAGCTAATGTTTATTGCACACTTACTGTGTGCCAGTTCTGTACTAAGTGCTTAATAGGTATTTTCTCATTTTAATGCTCACAACAAACCCTATAAAGCAGTGATCGTTATCCTTCATTAACAAGGAGGAAAATAAGGCTCAGAGAGGCAAAATGACTCGCCGGAGATCACACAGCCAGGAAGCATTAAGATTTGAATCCAGGGGTGCCTGAGTGGCTCAGTTGGTTCAGCGTCTGACTTCAGCTCAGGTCATGATCTCGAGGTTCATGAGTTCGAGCCCCATGCTGGGCTCTGCACTGACAGCTCAGGGCCCGGAGCCTGCTTCGGATTCCGTGTCTCCCTCTCTGTCTCTACCCCTCCCCCACTCATGCTCTGTTTCTCTCTCAAAAATAAATACACGTTTAAAAAAATTTTTTAAAGAAATGTTTATATATATTAAAAAAAGACTTGAATCCAGTTGGGTCTAGGAAGCATTAAGATTTGAGTCCGGTTGTGTCTGACTCCAAAGCCCTGTCCTTTTGTATCAGTGAGTCTAAGAGCCCTGAGAACAGTCAGAAACACTGACACCAAGAATAAGGCAAGGTTTACCTAGAAACGACGTATTCCATTATTTCCCAGACAGGAAGAAAGACAAAGTGCTAGGCTTGTTCTTGGGAACAACAGCATGCTGTACTCAAAGCAAATGGAAAGCAGAGATTTTCAACTCCTACTTTGCTTCTATATTCTCTACCGAACGTAATGAGCTGACAATCGGGAAAGGCAGAGCTAAGGTAGTTTATAAGAGAATGATGGTCAGGATGGGGCAAAGCTTGGTGAGGAGACTGGGATAGAAGGTTCTTGAAGGCAGGGATGTTATTTTGGCCACCCTGCATCCATAGAACAGCAACTGTCCCATACTAGACACCCCTTCACTATTTTGTGAATGAATTACTCAATTCCCTTGCCCATTTAGATAATGTTACAAACAAAGACAGCATCTGAAGATTAGATTTCCCAGTAACCCTGTGTAACATGAGGAAAGATGAAGAATGTGACGTGTGGCGGAGGACTAGGGATGAGCAAACAATTTTCAAAAACGTTGAATCTTTACATTTTCAAAGACATTAGATGAGATCAATAGGCTATTTCCTCAGAGCAGTTTGTTTAACAGGGTGGCTCGGGAGGACTTTGCGATGAGGAACCAGAGTGTTCCCCATCATCTTTAGTGACACTAATTGAGCATTTACCGTATGCAGGGATTGTCGTGGGTGTTTCAAGTGTGTTATCCCATTCCATCCTCGTGGCAGCCCTATAAAGTAAGTACCGTCATTATTTTCTTTTCACTGCGGAGGGACGTGAGACACAGGGAAGTTGAGCACCTTGTCCTGGCCCAACGCCTGGCCACATTGGTAGCCCCATCTCACCCCTGTAGTAGCTAAACCTGCCGAGGAAGTTGGAGACACTTGGCCAGGCATACAGGTCAACTAAAAGACTGGCAAAATTAGGACTGTGGTTTCACTGACGGCTTGCTTGTGTGAGGGGACGGGAGCTTAGAGATGCAGGGCAAGAAAGATGCTCAGAAGCTACGAATAGAATGCAGATTACATTGGCAACATCAAGGGACATTTAAGAATCGAAGTCCTTGGAGGGGACGGGTTGGGGGGGGGGGGGCGGGATCAAGAGTTGCCGAAGAAAACCCAAGCTCAGACAGCCTTTCATAGACCCATGTGTCTGCTGACACAACAAAGGTTTTCCAAAAATCTCCTATTATGGGGAATAGAATAAGCAGATCTATTTTCTATTATAACACATTTAAATGAATGGGATAGCACTCTTGAGAGGATTAGCTAGGATTATAACGTGCATACAAAAGCACTAAGGCTCATATACAGGGAGCTTGTTGGAACACGAATTTCGATCTGAGTCTCTTCCGCAGGATGGACTTCTCCCACCGACACCGAAAATTATATTCTGGATGACTTTCCTTTTTGGTTAATTACATGTGTTCATCCATTTAACTGGCATTGACTAAGCCCTTAGTGTATCTTCAGCACCGCGCTTGGTTACATCTTAGTTCGCTTTTCCACATAAACCCAGGTAGAACTCAGCTGCTTGGATAACTTTGATTCCGTACCCTCGTTGCAATCATGGTTCCTAACTTTTCTCAGGTAACCCCAATGGGTATTTTTGAATGACGTTAACCACACCAACTTGGATTTTAATTGTAAAAGCAGGCATTTGAATAATACATCACAACACTTACTGATGGTGAGTAGAAGAACGATGGGGAAAATGCACCAGGAGAATTTGTCCCAGTTTCAGATACCACACTGCAAAAGGATTTTGTCTCTCAAACAACACTGATGTTCATTCTTCCGTCAAAAACATTCAGAAGTTATTTACAGTGTGTAGTCGTTTGTCCTAGGGAGGAAATAGCCTGAACAATCAATCACATGAGCAAAACTGCTGACCTGTCAGAATACTGCATCATGGTACTTGCCCAAACTGGGCACTTAGCCATTAAGTAGAAGAATGGGTATGTCTACATTACCTAAGAGTTTAAATGAAACTGACAAAGAGCAGTAAAGCAGGCACTGTTACCGGTGTCTATTTCCATTTCAAAAGCCAAAGCTATGCTCTATCTATAGAACAGTGCTTTTATTTTTAGCAAGCGATGGGTATTCTCTGTGGTCCACGCTAAAGTAGCACCCAATCATGCAGAACATGCGTTTGGGGTATGTGGAGGCAGATCCCCAAGAAATGAATCACTTGGACCATGGAGTGCTGCTGTGCTAGTACAATATCCTGGGCAGTGCCCGGCAATGGTCTAGCTGAGTACAGGAAGATATAATCAGCTCACAGGTAGTACCCACACTTAGGAATTTAGAGACAGATTCACGGATTACGTGGTTATGGTAAAACCTCTCAGCTGACAAATACAGAGTAATTACTACAGTGCACATTGCCTGCCTATTAACATCACTTATGTAAAAAATATTTGATTTTAATAATAAAGTACAACTAATGATTCCGTTTGGTTTCTTAATTTAAATATTATTTTTAAAAGACCGATGAGCCACTGGAATTTATTCAATTTTGCGCAGTGCTCATCTCAACGGAATTATATGTCATTTCTTTGGACACGGTCCTTTAAATATTTTAATATTTTAATAATTAATATTTTATGGACATAACGTGAAAGTGAGGTCACTTATTATTGAAAGACATCACCATATAATGTTAAATTTGTATCGAAAGAATTGAATTTTTAAATGTATCATGGATTCTTATTATTGCATTATTTCATTAAAAAAATTTTTTTTAATGTTTATTTATTTCTGAGACAGAGTGAGACAGAGCATGAGTGGGGGAGGGACAGAGAGAGAGGGAGACGCAGAATCCGAAGCAGGCTCCAGGCTCTGAGCTGTCAGCACAGAGCCCGACGCGGGGCTCGAACTCACAGACCGCGAGATTGTGACCTGAGCCGAAGTCGGACGCTCAACCGACTGAGCCACCCAGGCGCCCCTATTTCACTTTTTTTTAAAAGATCGATGCTCAGCTTTCAGAACGTGAACCTATGGAGAACAAGAAATGTTCCTTATTTCTGTATCCACAATGCTTGTTACACTCCCTGGCATATTATAAGTCCTCGGTAAGTTTATGTTTAATACACGGATGTCAGTCCCAACTGTGCGTCACCTTTGGGGGGGTTACTCCATTTTCCTGTCCTATATGTGCATGTGAATGGATTTCAGCTGTAGTAATAGTCCTGGCTTGTTATCCACCTGTGACTTACCCTACGACAAAAAGGAAGAGTAAGTTGTCCAACTGTGAGGCACATCCACTGGGTCACGCATCTCAATCAGGGAGAGGTAATCTATCTTAAAAGGCCACAAGTGTGGAAAAAAAGTTTTGATGGTTTCTCAGTCAGTGAAGCAAAATTACCATATTACCAGAGATTCCACTCCCAAATATCTACCCAAGAGAATTGAAAGCAGGTATTCAAATACTTGAATATGACGGGTCACAGCGGCACTATTCACAACAGCCAAAAAGTAGAAACGAGCCAAATGTCCATCAACGAATACATGGATAAATGAAATGTGGTATATTCATATAGTGGAAATATTATTCAGCCATAGAAGGGAATGAAGTACCAATTCATACTACGACATGGGTGAACCCTTGAAATATGATTCTAAGTGAAAGAAGCAAGACACAGAAAGCTACATGTTGTAGGATTCCGTGCATATGAATTTGCCAGAACAGAAAAATTCGTAGAAAGAAAATAAATTGGGGGTGGCCAGGGTTGAAGGAGGAGGTAATGGGGGACACTGCTTAGTGGGTGTGAGATTTCCTTTGGGGATTTCCTTTTGGGGTGATGACAATGTTCTGGAATTAGGAGTGGTAGCTGCATGACATTATGAACATGCTAAATGCCACTGAACTATGCACTTCAAAATGGTTAAAATGGTAAACTTTATGTGTAGTTGACCACCTTTTAAAAAAAAACTCTGTATTTTATTTTTTTATATATCTCCTGATAATATGGCTTTGCTGCCTTATATCTATCACCCTGATAGATTTCCAATTGTTGAACCAGCCTTGCATTCCTGGAATAAACCCAACTCGATAACGTATTTCTGTCACTGATCCCCTCTCCCTCGCCCTCTAATCTGCCCACTTGCCAACCCGAGTCCATGGAAATGAATGAGTTAATGGAAACCTATTTGTTAAGCGTGTCCAAAAAACTGGCTTTCGTAGTGCTCCTGCCCTTTCTGGTGTCTGCTCTGGGTAGGGTGCCTCTGCTTGGCAGTTGCTGGCTTTTTCAGGCTGGGAACTTGCCATGAGTCACAACGTCGGCTGGGCTTCAGAGGGAAGGTGGTCCGAGTTTGCCGTCTGCTTATGCAGATGTTATTTCTGTCTTGCTGACTGGGTGGCTTTTCAGAGTTCGGCCACACACGGCACAGATGGCAATAAGTTTTGGGATCCCATGACATTCCTTCTGAGTTCTAGGACCACTGCATGTGTGTAATGGGCATTCAGGAGAACAACTTGGACTACTTTTGGGAGAAGACTGGTATGGGCATTTGGGAGGGACCTAAATGTTTACCCGCCATAGTTCAAAGCCCAAGCGGTTAAAAGGTCCCCGATCCTTGATATCAATAAAAATTTCAAACAATGCACAGCAATATATCTTCACCACATCTTCCCTCCCAAGTTAGAGCCCAGCCCCTTTTTCTCATTCATTGCATACGAAGCGTGTAGCTTACCAGCAGTGTGCTAGGCTCTCGGTGTCCCACGTGAGTCTAAAAACCTGCTCTCAAGGCAGTCTCGTAAAGAAGAGACATAGGTTAGCATACTAATGTTGTACAATAGGGTAAGATGTAATAAAAGAAGGATGTACAGAAGCCACGTCCTTCAAGTCTTACCCCTCGGCCTCCATTTTGGATATAATAATTGATTTGCTTTCACTAGTCTTGAACAAGAGCCTTCACCAGACTGACACCCTTCAAAACTCTACCTTCCAAACTGCAGGAACGTGCTAGGAGAAGCACCAACACAGAACCTTGCTGCTTATCAGCAACTATCCCGTCTGGGTTCCGGATTGCATGTGTGCATGAACGCAGTCAAACGTCAAAAGCATTAGAACGCATAGGGGAAGAAAGCAAAGCAAATAAATAAATAAATAAATAAATAAATAAATAAATAAAATGAAAGAGTGAATAGGCAAATGGATACACAGGCTGAAAACACGTGGAGAAATGCACACAGATATATCACTGGTGCCACGAAACTCTCTCCCTGATGTAACACGACATTCGTGATACCACGGTCACTCAGAGGGAAACCACTGTTTTAAAATAGAATGTGCAAATAGGCCTCCCGTTTATTTTCTTGGAGATGCTGGTAGTATCCTGACAAAATCTGTATTTCTCCTTTCGTGCATGTGTGGGGGTTTTTTTGTTTTTTTTTTTTTTAGTCGCTCGGAAACGCAATAGCTCAGAAGAACCACTTCTAGTCAGAGTTCATTCAGATGGCCTGAAATAACTCTATGCCTCAAATAAATCAGCCTTTACTATATATCTATAAAAATCGACCAACACTCAATACACACGCCTCTTCTCTGGCTCTTCATCATGACATCCTCTGTAGAAGTGCGAGAAACGCTGCCCCAAATTCAAATTGTTCAGTGTCTGATTCAACACACTTCCTGTTGCCACTTGGGTTGGGTTTGGGGGTTGAGGTCTCCGAGGGCTCCTTCAGTGCTCTCTGAGGTGCCTCTGTGGAACCCTATGAATCTGCAGCATGGAGCTAATAATTAAGACTTTTGGCTGGATTAGGAAACTAAAGCCCACAATATCAAAGTGATGTGCTCAGGGTCACATTACAAAGCAGGGACCGATCTGACACTAGAAGCCAAGTCTCCCGACACCCGGTCAAAGGACATTTTCTACCCTAGAAGTCTTCTTTGGCAATTTTAGCAATTTCTCTTGCCCTGTATTTGCTCTGGAAAATAGGAGTTAGCACCGGTTTCTCAGAGTTCCATGTTAAGCGTATGACTGATTTCAGCCATGTTCATACTGGCCTGGCCAAAAAAACGCTACATTTTTTTTTCACTTGTCTTAGGCCATTAATCCAACAACGGGGTATCCCAGATCCGGGAGTCAGTATAAATTACAAGTCTCTACAGCTTTATTTCTAACATTTACTTAGAGGGGAGGAGTTACTTCAGCTCATCTGCCTAGGATATGTGATAAATTCGATTTTCTATGGAATCATCCTTCGCAACACTGTTGGCCCTGTGTCGGTAGGCTAGACCTTAGGGACTGGTAATAATGGTTATTTATAAAAGTCATAAGCTAAAAATAGTAAAGAGTAGAATGAGACATGCTTGAACATGGAAACTCTGTTTTCATGCCACTCTCCCCCTCCCCCCACGCTTACAGGATTAGAAAGCAATCTATTCTCAATACATAAATGGGCAAGCCTGAGATATTTGAGGGGTTCGGAGAATCTGCAAAACCATCTTTTTTCTAGTCCATAGCCTTTTCCAGCAGAGAATCCAACAGTAGCTACTATACAAGGAAGATCTACTAAGTACTGGGTGCAAAGCACCTTATTTCTTCGAAATGGGGATAAGATCATCCCATGTTACAGCCTAGGAATTAAGGGTCAGATAATTACTTAAGAACTAAGGTTCTTCTGTGTGAAGTGAATTCACAGTGAACCAAGGGGTCAAACCTTGGAAACCTGGACAGCCAGTCAGAGCACTACCGCCTCCGTCTGAGGAGCGGGTGTTAACAAGATTGAACCAGGGTAGTGACTTCGTGAGGCAGATTACGAAGTTCATGTTTACGGCATTTCCCCTAATCTCCTTGGAAGAAATATCAGCTCCATGAAATTACAGAGCATTGTTGTTATTACATGGGATTTTGAAAACTGCTGAATGTATTTTCAACTCGAAAGACTGCTGGGAATCATTTTAATTCAGATTCTCATTTGGTATGAAAGCAATAAACATCTTTTAAAAAGATTTCTTTCTCTGCTCTAAGTGGTTATGAGTAATAATGTGGGTGTAAATCTTCTTAATTCTTCCTGAGCTCTTTGAAATTCTTAATCACGATCAGAGTATAAAACAGAACAAGATATTATATGTGTATCATTAAAAAACTGTATTTGCTGAAAAGTCACTTTACGTTTCTTTTCCCTGGTTTAAATGATGGGAGTCCTCAGTGCTGGAACATCTGAACTTTCCGTGATAGGAGAGCTGCTTCTCGACTTTGCATTTAAGCCCTGGGAACGTACAGTTCTGGTTGTCCTTTTCTGTGTGTGTGTGTGTTTTTTTTTTCCCTGCTAAAGATTAATTTCATTTTCTGCAAATAAGCAGCAGAGGGGAAGCAATGAGGGGTGGAGAAAACTGTGTGGGTAGGAGAGGAGTCAGGATACCTGCCCACTCTGGCCAGGTTGTCTGGCGAGGCCCATTCTCTCTCTCAGTTTCCACCTTCTCGCCAGTAACATGATGGCATTGGGTGTGCAACCTCGAGGGCCCTCCCAGAACTTGGGTGCAAAGATTCTTTCAGTAAAATATGGTCACTCAGCAAAGGTGCATTTGGACACCTACTTTGTATCAGGCATGCACCAAAAGACACAGAAAAGAAACGGGTCTTCAGAGAGAAGCCCGGGTAAAGATGAGTCAAGGAAGGTCTTCTAGTAGGAGTGGCAACTGAGCTAAAACTTGAGGCCCATCCACATATTTTGGAAAAGGCAGGGAAATGCTGGTTGCTCCAATTAGAGCCTTGGATTGGAAATGACCTAACATTAGCTAATTTATGGAAGTCAGCTTTGGAGTTATTTTCTGAGTAAATAAAAGACATTTAAAAAACACTATAGAGAAAAAAACATTTTTCCCATCAGAATGGCTAAAATTTAAAATACCGATCATAATGGGACACCTGGGTGGCTCAGTCAGTTGAGCATCCGACTTTGGCTCAGGTCATGACCTCGCAGTTCATGAGTTCGAGCCCCACATCAGGCTCTCAGCTGTCAGTGCTTTGGATCCTCTGTCCCCCTGTCTCTGTCCCTCCTCCACAGGCACACTCTCAAAAACAAATATTTTCAAGCCATTAAAAAAAGTAAAACACAGACCATACCAAGTGTTGGCAAGGATGTGGAGCAACCAGGACTCTTACAAGCAACTGATAGTAATGGAAAGCGGTCTGGCCACTTTGGGAAACAATGTGGCTGTTGATCGAAAAGTCAAACACAGAGTCAGCATACGGCCCAGCAATTCCACTAGACAGAAACCCAAAATAATTGAAATAGTATGTCCACACAAAAACGTCTCCATCATTGGTCATGGCAACATTATGCGCAATAGCTAAAGAAGAAAAAACAACAACCTCCATCTGTCTATCCACACAATAGAATATCATTCAGCGGCAAGAATGAATAGGTGCCGACACATGCTACGATATGGATCAACCTTAAAGATTTTATGGACGAACCTTAAAGATTTTATGATGCTAAATGAAAAAAAAAAAAGCCACTCACAAAGCTACATATGATATGATCCCATTTATAGAAATGTCCCGAATAAGAATCTAACCTATCAGTGTGTGAAATTATACTTATTACCCTTGTGGTCAGGAGTAAGTTCTGGAAGCGGGCAGGAGAAGGGTCTCTTGGGTACTGGTAATGTTACCTTTCTTGATCTGGGTGCTAGTTACAATGGTTTGTTCAATTTGTAAACCTGTAATGAGTTGTACACTTAGGATTTGTGCACTCTGTTGTACGAATGCCATTCTCCTAAAATAGTTTTCTAAAAAACTTCAAGAGGCTATTTATAATTCAGCTGTTTCTATCTTCTCGGGGAATGTCAACTCTATACAATCAAATACCTGCATCATCTTGAATGCTATGTTTGAACTCAAAAGCAGAAAAGGAGCGGTGTAGCGTTTCTTCCCTCACTCCCTGGAATGGGCTTCGAGCATTTTCCAGATCATAAATAGCAAGTATCCTGTGGCTGGCACCCTGGGTATCCAAAGTAAGAGGACAGACATTTTCAATATCAAAGGCAGTGCTCCTGCAAAATGAGTACCCTCTTCATGAAAGCCCTTTTCAAAGCAAATTTTCCCGACTCTCTTTCCTCCCTCCCTCCCCTTCCTTCCAACCATCCATCCATCCATCCACCCATCTATATGTCCATCCGTCCATCTACCCCCATTCACCGAACAGATACTGAGGTCCTCCCATGTGCCTGGCGCTGTGCCAGGACCCACCACAGTGAGCAAGACAGACAAAGCCCCTGCCCTCATGGAGATTACTAAAAAATGTCACCAAAAGGACTGATGGAGAATTCTAAAATTGCATCTGAGCTCAAAAATCTTTTAAACCTCCACAGCCATAGGTCTACTCGTTTGATGACTAAAATGTCTTTTCTCAGAGAGTAGATGGGGTCCAATTTCCTATCTTCCTTGCTGCTGTGACCACTCATTCAGTGATAGTAAAACAGTGTCCTTATACAGCGATTCCCAAAATAATGCTGTGAGAAATGTACCAATAAGATTTGCAGAAAGTCCATACATCAATAATGATAACACAATGGTTTCTATAATTGGCACAAAGCAGCCCATCAGTAAACGTATACAATAGTTGCAGGTCCCAAGCATGAACGGAGAAAGTTCCAAATGAATACATAATTCAGCCAGGCTCTTTCAGGTATGCAGAGAGGGTTTCAGACAGAAACACCAGGACCCATGAAACCTACCACCTAAAAAAAAATATGGTGACAGGAGCCTGGATAGCCGCAGGAGATGAGGTTCTGATCTGTGCTAGGCTTCCCTTCTTCTCTCTTGGAAAGTTACACCGAGTTCAAGGAGATTAATCAACCAAAAAGGTACTTTTCAGAACTGCCTTCACCTTTCATGTTCTGAGATTGAAAAAAAAGGAGACAGGGAGAAAGATGTAGGGAGAGAAGAAAAACTTCGAGCATCACTTTCATTATGAAGAAGGCCAAAAGCCTGAAAATGCTGAATTTCTGAGAAAGGACTTTCTGATCTTTGAAAACCAAGCAAAAGTGAAATGAGTTTTAAAAAAGTAACCACTGGGTCCTTATCTTCCGAAACGTTTTCAGTGATGCAGAAGGAGGGGAAAAACCCCACAATTTAAGTTCCTCTGTTGCAGCTTGTATACTCAGCCTTGTAATCTAGAATCTTGAGTCATCTGACCCCTCAACTCCCCTGAGTCACCGCCACAATAGCAGGGGGTGTTATACCAGGCTTTTCGTCAAGCGTAAAGAGAAGAATATTCTTTAAGTAAAAATGTCCAGGAGGGTCTCCCTGCTTCACTGCTTCCGGTTTCTCAGGCACCACGAGATAAGACTAAACTTTTCCAAATGTCTCTTCAGGGAACCTTATGGCGTCTGTATAGCTCGCTACACAAAGACCCCGAGAGACCCTCCGGGCATGACCAACTCTTTATTTTCCTGTCCTTCTGCACAAATGTGCCATACGATCCTTCTCCACATTGCTATTTATAATATTAATCCACTCCCAGTACTGTTGGACATGAATTTTTTATATGACAGTAAACATTCTTGTTTATGCCTTCTTACACGTGTGAGGATGTCTCCATGGTAAATATCCAAACGTTTTTCCAATTCTTTATTTTTTTTAACTTTTTTTAATTACGTTTCTTTATTTTTGAGAGGCAGAGAGAGACAGAGCATGAGCGGGGGAGAGGCAGAGAGAGAGGGAGACACAGAATCCGAAGCAGGCTCCGGGCTCCGAGCCATCAGCCCAGAGCCCGACGCAGGGCTCGAACCCACAAACCGTGAGATCATGACCTGAGCCGAAGTCGGACACTCAACTGACTGAGCCACCCAGGCGCCCCCAAGTTTTTCTAATTTTTGAAATTTATTTATTTTGAGATAGAGAGCAACAAGCACGGGGAGGGGCAGAGATAGAGGGAGAGAGAGAGAGAATCCTATGCAGGCTCCGCGCGGTCAGCACGGAGGCCAGCGTGGGACTCAAACCCACGAACCGTGAGATATGACCTGAGCTGAGATCAAGAGTTAGACGCTTAACCGACCGAGTCACTCCACGGTAAATATCTAAAGGACAGACTTCGGTCTGGAAAACCTCCAAAAGCATGGAGGTTAAAGAACACCCTACTAACGAATGAGTGGGTCAACCAGGCAATTAGAGAAGAAATTAAAAAATATACGGAAACAAATGAAAATGAAAATACAACAATCCAAACGCTTTGGGACGCAGCGAAGGCAGTCCTGAGAGGAAAATACATTGCAATCCAGGCCTATCTCAAGAAACAAGAAAAATCCCAAATACAAAATCTAACAGCACACCTAAAGGAAATAGAAGCAGAACAGCAAAGGCAGCCTAAACCCAGCAGAAGAAGAGAAATAATAAAGATCAGAGCAGAAATAAACAATATAGAATCTAAAAAAACTGTAGAGCAGATCAACGAAACCAAGAGTTGGTTTTTTGAAAAAATAAACAAAATTGACAAACCTCTAGCCAGGCTTCTCAAAAAGAAAAGGGAGATGACCCAAATAGATAAAATCATGAATGAAAATGGAATGATTACAACCAATCCCTCAGAGATACAAACAATTATCAGGGAATACTATGAAAAATTATATGCCAACAAATTGGACAACCTGGAAGAAATGGACAAATTCCTAAACACCCACACTCTTCCAAAACTCAATCAGGAGGAAATAGAAAGCTTGAACAGACCCATAACCAGCGAAGAAATTGAATCGGTTATCAAAAATCTCCCAACAAATAAGAGTCCAGGACCAGATGGCTTCCCAGGGGAGTTCTACCAGACGTTTAAAGCAGAGATAATACCTATCCTTCTCAAGCTATTCCAAGAAATAGAAAGGGAAGGAAAACTTCCAGACTCATTCTATGAAGCCAGTATTACTTTGATTCCTAAACCAGACAGAGACCCAGTAAAAAAAGAGAACTACAGGCCAATATCTCTGATGAATATGGATGCAAAAATTCTTAATAAGATACTAGCAAATCGAATTCAACAGCATATAAAAAGAATTATTCACCATGATCAAGTGGGATTCATTCCTGGGATGCAGGGCTGGTTCAACATTCGCAAATCGATCAACGTGATACATCACATTAACAAAAAAAAAGAGAAGAACCATATGATCCTGTCAATCGATGCAGAAAAGGCCTTTGACAAAATCCAGCACCCTTTCTTAATAAAAACCCTTGAGAAAGTCGGGATAGAAGGAACATACTTAAAGATCATAAAGGCCATTTATGAAAAGCCCACAGCTAACATCATCCTCAACGGGGAAAAACTGAGAGCTTTTTCCCTGAGATCAGGAACACGACAGGGATGCCCACTGTCACCGCTGTTGTTTAATATAGTGCTGGAAGTTCTAGCATCAGCAATCAGACAACAAAAGGAAATCAAAGGCATCAAAATTGGCAAAGATGAAGTCAAGCTTTCGCTTTTTGCAGATGACATGATATTATACATGGAAAATCCGATAGACTCCACGAAAAGTCTGCTAGAACTGATCCATGAATTCAGCAAAGTTGCAGGATACAAAATCAATGTGCAGAAATCAGTTGCATTCTTATACACTAACAATGAAGCAACAGAAAGACAAATGAAGAAACTGATCCCATTCACAATTGCACCAAGAAGCATAAAATACCTAGGAAATCTAACCAAAGATGTAAAAGATCTGTATGCTGAAAACTATAGAAAGCTTATGCAGGTAATTGAAGAAGATATAAAGAAATGGAAAGACATTCCCTGCTCATGGATTGGAAGAATAAATATTGTCAAAATGTCAATACTACCCAAAGCTATCTACACATTCAATGCAATCCCAATCAAAATTGCACCAGCATTCTTCTCAAAACTAGAACAAGCAATCCTAAAATTCATATGGAACCACAAAAGGCCCCGAATAGCCAAAGTAATTTTGAAGAAGAAGACCAAAGCAGGAGGCATCACAATCCCAGACTTTAGCCTCTACTACAAAGCTGCAATCATCAAGACAGCATGGTATTGGCATAAAAACAGACACATAGACCAATGGAATAGAATAGAAACCCCAGAACTAGACCCACAAACGTATGGCCAACTCATCTTTGACAAAGCAGGAAAGAACATCCAATGGAAAAAAGACAGTCTCTTTAACAAATGGTGCTGGGAGAACTGGACAGCAACATGCAGAAGGTTGAAACTAGACCACTTTCTCACACCATTCACAAAAATAAACTCAAAATGGATAAAGGACCTGAATGTGAGACAGGAAACCATCAAAACCTTAGAGGAGAAAGCAGGAAAAGACCTCTCTGACCTCAGCCGTAGCAATCTCTTACTCGGCACATCCCCAAAGGCAAGGGAATTAAAAGCAAAATTACTGGGACCTTATGAAGATAAAAAGCTTCTGCACAGCAAAGGAAACAACCAACAAAACTAAAAGGCAACCAACGGAATGGGAAAAGATATTTGCAAATGACACATCGGACAAAGGGCTAGTATCCAAAATCTATAAAGAGCTCATCAAACTCCACACCCGAAAAACAAATAACCCAGTGAAGAAATGGGCAGAAAACATGAATAGACACTTCTCTAAAGAAGACATCCGGATGGCCAACAGGCACAGGAAAAGATGTTCAACGTCGCTCCTTATCAGGGAAATACAAATCAAAACCACACTCAGATACCACCTCACGCCAGTCAGAGTGGCCAAAATGAACAAATCAGGAGACTATAGATGCTGGAGAGGATGTGGAGAAACGGGAACCCTCTTGCACTGTTGGTGGGAATGCAAATTGGTGCAGCCGCTCTGGAAAGCAGTGTGGAGGTTCCTCAGAAAATTAAAAATAGACCTACCCTATGACCCAGCAATAGCACTGCTAGGAATTTATCCAAGGGATACAGGAGTACTGATGCATAGGGGCACTTGTACCCCAATGTTGATAGCAGCACTCTCAACAATAGCCAAATTATGGAAAGAGCCTAAATGTCCATCAACTGATGAATGGATAAAGAAATTGTGGTTTATATACACAATGGAATACTACGTGGCAATGAGAAAAAATGAAATATGGCCTTTTGTAGCAACATGGATGGAACTGGAGAGTGTGATGCTAAGCGAAATAAGCCATACAGAGAAAGACAGATACCATATGGTTTCACTCTTATGTGGATCCTGAGAAACATAACAGAAACCCATGGGGGAGGGGAAGGAAAAAAAAAAAAAAAAGAGGTTAGAGTGGGAGAGAGCCAAAGCATAAGAGACTGTTAAAAACTGAGAACAAACTGAGGGTTGATGGGGGGTGGGAGGGAGGGCAGGGTGGGTGATGGGTATTGAGGAGGGCACCTTTTGGGATGAGCACTGGGTGTTGTATGGAAACCAATTTGACAGTAAATTTCATATATTAAAAAATAAAAAAAAAATAATAAAAAAAAAGAAAGAAAAAAAGAATTAATAAAAAAAATAAAATAAAATAAAATAAAATAAAATAAATAAAGGACAGACTTCGGGATCACAATAAGGTAAGCACATCTTCACTTTGCCAGACATTGCCACAATGTTCTCCAAAGCAGATGCATACATTCATGTTCCCCCCAGAGCGCCCAGGGGCTTCCAGCTTTCCTTCTAACGCCCATTTGGCATTATCATGCTTTTGAATGTTTGCCAATTTGATGGCTGTGAGGGCTGCTTTCTTTTGAAGTTAATTCATATTTCCTTCATTACTAGTAAGGTTAAGTGCCTTTCTTCATATGTCTATAGGTGAATCAGGTTTTTCCTTCTGTAAATCAGCAGCTCATATCCTTGGTACATTTTTCTAATGAACGGTCTTTTTCGCAATGATTGTTAGAGTACTTTATAGCTTCTGGATATTAATCCTGCCTTGTTTATAAGAGCTAAAAATACATTTCACCGGCCTGGGGCTCATTATTTTAAACATCCTCGTGGTATATATTTCACCCATTACAGTTTTTATTTTTAATGAAGTCAAATTCATCAATATTTTTTTATAGGCTCCCCTTTTGTGGTTAAAAAAAAAATCTTTTCCCACCTTGAGACCATTAAGATATTCTCCAAAACTTTCAGAAGCAAATAATTTTTGCTTTGAACATTCAGGTCTCTAATCCACCTTGAATTTACATTTCTGTATGGTACGGGGTAAAGAATTTTACTTTTCTTCCATCTAAATAGCCAACTCTCCCAGGACTATTTACTCATTTGTTTGTTTGTTTATTTATTTTTGAGAAAGAGAGAGAGAGAGTGTGTGTGTGTGCACACGTGTAGGAGGGGCAGAGGGAGAGAGAAAATCTCAAGCAGGCTGAATGTCCTGCAACCACGAGATCACAACCTGAGCCCAAATCAAGAGTCAGATGCTTAACCGACTGAGCCACCCAAGCACCCCTCCCGGTACTATTTGTTGAGCAATTTTCTATTGATTTGTTGTAGTCAATTTTCTATTGATTTGTAATGTCCCCTGTCAATAAACCAAGTTCTCATATATATATGTGAGTTTGCTTCTGGAATTTCAGTTTTGTTCTATTACGACATTTGTCTATCCCTGTACCAATATCACACTTTTTTTGCAAATTAATTTCATTCAGTTTATTTTTTTGTACTTATAATTTTATTTTATTTTTTTTGAATATGAAATTTATTGTCAAATTGGTTTCCACACAACACCCAGTGCTCATCCCAACAGGTGCCCTCCTCCATGCCCATCACCCACCCTCCCCTCCCTCCCACCCCCCATCAACCCTCAGTTTGTTCTCAGTTTTTAAGAGTCTCTTATGCTTTGGCTCCCTCCCTCTCTTTTTTTTCCCTTCCCCTTCCCCATGACCTTCTGTTAAGTTTCTCAGGATCCACATAAGAGTGAAAACATATGGTATCTGTCTTTCTCTGTATGACTTATTTCACTTAGCATAACACTCTCCAGTTCCATCCATGTTGCTACAAAAGGCCATATTTCATTCTTTCTCATTGCCACGTAGTATTCCATTGTGTATATAAACCACAATTTCTTTATCCATTCATCAGTTGGTGGACATTTAGGCTCCTTCCATAATTTGGCTATTGTTGAGAGTACTGCTATAAACATTGGAGTACAAGTGCCTCTATGCATCAGCACTCTTGGATCCCTTGGGTAAATTCCTAACAGTGCTATTGCTGGGTCCTAGGGTAGATCTATTTTTAATTTTTTGAGGAACTTCCATACTGTTTTCCAGAGTCACACTTTTTATTAATATGGCTTAACAACAATTCTTGATATCTGACAGAGGTAGTCTCTTCGTGTCATTTTCCTTCTCTAAGAGAATCTTGGCCAGTCTTTGCCTTTTCTCTTTCTGTAAGAATTTTAGGATAAGTTTGTTGAGTCCCATAAAACGTATCTGTGGGGTTTGATTGGAACTGCACTGATCTACAAGTTAATTTGTGGAATTTTTTCCTTTCCAATTTAGTGATTTGCCTTGCAAGTAAACTCTAATTCGAGTATATATTCGTGAATTACATAAATAGCTAAGAAAATAGAGCTTATGTGCTTGAAAGTAGCTGACATCCTGAGCTCACCAAATTAGAGTCACTTTTTGTCCTTTTATTAAAGTAGAACAGTTCCCATTGTGTTCACAGACTGCTTTTGAGTTAGCGTGACATTGTTTCTATACTTCAGAAAAGATTTTTTCCTATGAAAGCTTCTACTTTTCCTACACAGGGCTCCTTCGATTGTGATGGTTCTAAATACGAAGTTTTTCTTCTTATTCTTCAGAATCTGTGTTGGTCCTTTCTTTTTGTTCCATGTAGATACTTGTTCAAAGTCATGTTTTTTTTTTCCTCCTTAGAAGGGTTTAGAGGACATACTATGTGTATGCACACAAACATACACACACACTTGCATATGCAAACACACTTTATCTGTTTTTTTCAATATATAAAGCGTTTCTTCCTGATACTGTTTCCCTTGTTCTGTATCTATATTCCTTTCTAACTGTTCTCTTGTAATCATTCTGCCCTTACTTACTTCTTTCATCTTTTTTTTTTTGAGAGGGAAGGTTTATTAGGAGTCACTAATTTTTTTTCATCTTTCATTTTGAAGATCTCTGCTTGATAGACAAAGCAGCTTCTTCACCAATTTCCTCGTTTTAGAGATAGGCTGATACTTTTGAGTAATTCAGTACTTATTCTGAAAGAACTATCTTCCGCCAACTTGATATCACATTCATCTGCATACTAAAGATAGCATGTATCCTCTGTAATGGATTCTCCAGGTGAAATTGATCCACGGCCATCTAAATATTCATTTCTATAATCGTCAAGATCTCTTTTTACTAAATCATCAACAACTTTCAAAGATTCCTCTTGCAATGATTTCTCAAAGGTTCATTTTTCAGATGAATGCCTTCCCTCTATTCTATGACTCTAATCACAGGAACTGGAGGCTTTAAATGGTTTATTTATTTGTGAAAGTCTTTAAGTGTTTACATTTACTTTTGGTCTTCCTTTTTCTTCTTTTTTTTTTAATACTTCTTTTCCTTGAACGTTTCCAAAATAGCTTTTAAAAGTCAAAGGGGTTGGTTGAAAAGGAAAGTAACTTTGGTGAACTTCTTGCTTGAATACACTCAAGTGAGAGAAGACATTCTCTAATGGGTTTTCAATTTCCATAGCAGTGGCTACATCGACATCACTACAAATTTGGGAGAGGAACCAATGCAAGGGGCCATTCTCTAAGTTCTTTCCAATGACCCTGTTCCCTCTCCCTTTGTTCTTTGTTTTAAATTGGTTCATGTCTTTTCTGAGGGCCCAGCTGAAAGGAAGAACCAACCTTATGGCCCAAGCTCAATGGGGGGGAAAGCAAGGAAAATTCTGGAAAAACAACTTAAGACCTGAAACAAAATAAGAGGTGGGAAAAGAGATACCAATGCACAATTTGGGATGCCATGTCGGTTTTTAGCATTTGTCTTTTATAACAGGTTCTCCTAGGTTCTTACTGTTGTAGAGGGGCACGACTCGTTTTTATATATTGATCCCATATCCAGAAAACTTGCTGAACTCTGTATTTGTTCTATTAGTGTCTGCATGTACTCTTATAGTATCTGGGCAGACAACCGTGTCATCTGTGAAAATAACAGTATACTTTGAAACCTTATCTTTATCTTTTCCCAATGAGCTAGTTAGGATTTCATTTATAATACTGAATAAAAATGGTGATTGAGGGGTTTCTTGTCAGTCTTGTTCCTGACTTCCGAGAGACATATGGACATCTAATACATTGCCATTAAACATAATATTTGCTGTAGAGTTTTAGCAGACAGCCTTCATCAATGAAGGGTCTATTTCTCGTTTGTTAAGTGGCTTTGTTGTTTGTTCTTAATCATACATGCTTGCTGGAGACTCCTGAATGATTTCTGTACCTACTGAGAGGACAATAAGGCTTTTTTTTTTTTTCCTTTCATCTGTCTCATAGTTGTGGATATCACACACTATTGCATTTTTGTCAGATAACCTGGTCTATACGATACCAGATTAGAGAGGTTTCCTTAAAGGCTCAATACAAGTTCAATCTTTGTACACATGCCCTATTTGTTGGAAAATAATTTTTGTCTTCCAATCATTCTATTCTCTCATCTATACGTATCCTATGGATCAGGTTTGTTATTCAACTCTTCTATATTCTAAGCAATATTCGTTTGCTTGCCAAAATCCCACCACTGCCTTCCCTGAAGATGTCTCCCACAGGGCATTGCCCAGAGCACTTGCACCACAACAGATACCAAACAAATGGAACTAAACCATTTGGAAGGCTTAGGCATCCATTCGGTGTCTGCCTAGCCTCCCTGGGAATGTTGTTTGAATACCTACAATCAAAATCTTCACTCACAGAGTCATTTGTTCCTTACTGGACACTGAGCAAACCTATTATGAAGCGTAGTATGATGAGCTGGCAAGAAACGTACCCCCTTAATTTTGGTTGGAACTGTTTGCAACTCTGGGAACAAATGGCAGTCTTGGCCTGTTTCTTCTCAGAGAGCTGGCACTAAATTTCTACTTACTGTTATCAGTTTCCTAAATAAGTGTAGTTGTATTTAATTACCGCAGAATGTTGGGGGGGGGGGGTTGAGACTTCTGTTGGCTACTTTGCTTAGCACTTTAGAGTGAAAAGAATAACAGGTGTGTGTTATGTCAATGTTCCTTCATTCACTTCGAAGCCAATTTTTTATCACAAAAATGTACAACTCATACAGACCACCAGCCCCAATGAACTGCAATAAACACAATTCTAGAGACTCCCAAGCTAGCTCTGTTTTTCCTTCCTATCAATTGTGCACAGGTGTTTTTGTTGAATACTCGACATCTAAAGGGAGGTGACCGGTAGCAGATTATCTGAGAGGCAAAGCCCACTCTCAGTCACTAGATAGGACAGTCCAAACCTGAAAGAAATGAGCCTAATTAGCCTCGGAGAGGGGAAGCTACTCACCCAGGATCACACAACCCACCCACTTTTCTCTTCCATCTCCGTTGAGACCACCGCCGTGCCTTGCTCAGTCTACTCTAACAGTCTCCACAACAGTCTCCCTGTCTCCTGCGTGGCTCCTGCTTTAATCCACCATCCACGTCCTTACAGCCCGAGTCGTGTAACTGAAGTATGAACTTACATAAAACCTGCAGACGCCTCCACACTGTTCTCAGGAAAATTCACTTTTCCACGGACAGGTAGGCCTGGAAGTCTCGGGCCGCTCGCTATCTCTTCAGCTTCAGCTCTTACCACTCTCTCCCTCATTGGCGGGCCTTCGGGTAATGCATTCAGACATACTGTATTCTCATTCTCTTAGGCCTGTTCTTCCCTCGCTCAGGAATGTTCCCTTTACACACCACTGCTTAAACAACTCTTCACTTCTTCCTATCACCTCAGGTTTCACTTCTTAGGGCCATGGAGTTCCGTGACGCCCCAGACAAGGCCAGGTTTCTTCATAGCACCTACGACGTTTGTAACATAGTTCACTACCAATTTGGTGAATTCGTGAATCATTTGATTGGGGTCTCTCTTCTTGACTAGACAGCAAGTCCTAACAGGATCACTAGTGCCAGGGGCGCCCGGGCGGTTCAGTCGGGTTAAGCATCCAACTCTTGATGTGGGCTCAGGTCACTATCTCACGGTTCGTGAGTTCAAGCCCTGCATCGGACTCTGCGCTAACGGCACGGAGTCTGCTTGGGGTTCTTTCTCCCCACCCCACCCCCCCGCCCCTCCCCTGCTCACTCTCTGTCTCTCTTTCTCTCTCTCTCTCAAAATAAATAAACATTTAAAACATTTCAAAAATTTTTTAAAAGAGGATTGCTGGTGTCATTTTTTTAAATGGATAAAAAGGTAGTAGATCCAGGATTTGACGCAGGGACTCAACCTCTCCCTACTCCCTCCTATTCCCCAGATGCTACCTTCCCACTCCATCCTTCTCCACAGCTCTGTTCCCCAGCACCCCCTACCTTTTGTCCCAGTGGCCTCCTTACAACATGCATTGCCTAATTCCATTGGTGGCTCAAGGGGCTGTTCCCAGTCCCACCTAGACACTCACTGGCAACTGCTCCTTGTCTAGGGACAGCTTTTGTGACAGGGAGAAGCAGCACTCACCTGCTAATACCTAACGTGCCACTATCAGGATATTATTTTTTCCCCCAGTAAGGATGGCTGTCTCCACGTAGCTCTCTTTCAAACTGTCCCTCAGCCTAGTGCGGGGAAGGTAACGCTTGCCTTATCCATCCCTCAGTCTCCATGTTTCAGTCCATGCACGTCACCCGGTTCAGAGTTGGCTGAGCTGCCCAAATAATTAAACGGAAGAAAACCCCGAAAGCAGAAGGAATGGGGGAGAAAGAAAAGGCTCTCACTTTGGCCACTGGCTACATCTGTCTTTGCATTCTGGCCTATTTTCCCATTAGTTTGGAATGTGTCATTTAATGTCATTTAATGTCATTAATGTGTCATTTAATTTAAACCTGTGCACTAAATTACCGATTTTAAACCAACGGCGAATGGCGTGTGTACGTGTATTTCCGCAATTACTTTCATTTATAGAGTTTGAATCTCTAACAATCAGACAACATTACCCAGAAGAAAAAGTGCTCTCCGATGATTACACCGGCGCACTTCTCTGACCATTTAGAGCCTCCGCGGGCGGACACAGCCTTCGCTACATTTCGACCTCCCCATTAGCAAGAACATCATAACAAATGGCTTCTCTGGTCACCTAACACCGAAGCACTCTGTAGGCCATTAGCGCATTCTGGATTAGGAAACCCAAAAGGTATAAAATGGGACTCTGTGATCTGAATGCGGCCTAATTATCACATGGTCAAATACAATCAGGGCAATCACTGGAATAAATGCACTGGTATGGAAGCCTAATTTGCACTCATTTGGACAGCTAACGATTTACTTGAAGCAGTGTCTGTTTTTCACGTCCACCAGAACCTAAAAAGTAAAAAAGAAAGGAAAGGGAGGAGCCACAGCATCTTCTGCACGTAGAGATTAATTTGCTGTAAAGCAATCAACACGAGTGGGCAGCGATTTGTTTTATTTGAATGACTTCATGTGTTCTCGCCATCATCTCTTTGTCCAGTGAAATAAGAACGTTAAATGTAAGTATGAATAAAGTGCAACTCCAGGCGATCATAATGTTTCTAATGAGATGTGATCACACAGAAATCTGAACACTGCAAAGGTGAAAAGAATCACTTAATCGAGGCTGGAAGAATCGGATTCTTACCCAGGAACCAGGGAGAAGGAAAAGGGCCGTTCGTTTCTCAGTGCCCAACCCTCCCCCCGCCCCCCCCCCCCCCACCACCACCCCGATCCTTGGGCAACGCTGGGAATTCAGTGCCTTGAAAGTGGTGAGGCCATTTGGCACACATAACAAAGTGCGCCTCTGAGGTTTGCCTTGAACTGTCAGAGGAGGGAGAGTTTGGGGTTTGTGTCTGAGATCGACTGGCTAGTCCACAAAAGGACAGGGTAGCGTGGACACTGACTGGCGGCGAGGACACAGCTTCGATTCCAGGCACTGATTCAACACTGATGGCACAGTTCTCTACTAGGGCTCCAGCTCCCTACTCACCAGACCCATTGGCGGTCCTCATTTAAAAACCAGGAGGCATCTCTGAAACTTTAATATGCACCTTAATAGAACATTTCAGGGCCAAAATATAAGACACATAGTTCTACCGGTGTTGTTTTGTTCTTAGTATTCGATTCAGCTGCATGTAAATTCCGTGAACACTCACACATGTAGTTCAAGTAGAGGGTCATGGAGATGACTTAGTTTAGCTGAAAGATGTATATACACCAGTGGTATTGAGGACCACACAGTCGAGAACCACAAAGTATTCGTTTGGTTCGTAATTCCAAAGATCAAGCCCAACTGTGAAAAAATTTGATCCACCCAGTGGAAAAAGAACTAGAGAGAACACACAGCCCGTTCTTGGCCTTAAAAGGGATCTCTAACCACAACAGTTAATATTTCTTGAGCGTTTCCATGCATTCAGCACATTCATCTATCTAGCTTTCTTTGCATATATCAGCCAAGATGGCCCTTCAACTTGGCTCAGTACTTAGCTCCCATCTTTAACTCCTCTGTGCATGGGAGAAGAATGGACAGAAACTGTGACCTGGGGTCAGGCAGGTCCAGATTCAAGTCTTGACCTTGCCGATTCCTAGCTACGTGACCTTGAGCAAATCACTAAACTTCCCAGAGCCCTCTATTTCTCATAAGTTGTCATGAGGACAACTTCACAGATTGTCATGACAATGGAAAGAGAGAACATCAGTAAAAATTACGCCAGGCATACAGCAGTATTCGATAAATGCCGACTGAGCCTCCAAAAAAACGTACCTCCAGTTAAAAAGGCCACCGGAAGATAATTAAAATAAAGATTACCAACGGAAAGTTGGTTACCGATCAGTTCATAAGACAACTGGGTTTGGAGACGCTTCAGCGTGTTGGAAGTAAAACCCACCCTGGGATGTCACAAGGAATGTGTATGCCACTCCATACAGAGCAGAGCATAGTATTAGATGACTCAGTTCTTCAGGGTAGGGGCCATATTTCATGGTCTCTGTGTCCCCAGTACCTAGCACAGTGCCAGGCACAGCATCAACACCACAGACACACAGACAGACAGACAGACAGACAGAAAGTGGCATCGTAGCAGGGAACGTAAACCAGCTCCCGAGCACAGACTTAAGGCAGGCACTTGTGTTTTCAGCTAATAATAGTAAGCACCCAAACAGTGTATTTCGGTGCAGTGTACTTACTTCCCACTGTGTGTTCCCTCATCCACCCCTCTCCACAACCATATGAAAGCAGTGCTGACATTTTACAACGAGACTTGGTTTGCCCAAGGGCACGTGACTACCAAGCGAAAGAACCAGGATTCAGACCGAATTCCGCGTGACCTCGTCCTTCTTACTACCTTCCATCAACTTGAGCTACTTGGACTTGAGCCTACTTGAACAACATCGCTAGGGCTTAAGCTGGCACATTTCTTTCTTTCTGTTTTTCAGTTCCCACACTGGTTCTGATTCATATGCCTAGTTAGGAGTCAATTAGAGAATGATGGAAAACATGCAAGAGAGGAAGGAAGCAAGCAGCTGAAGCCATTAGCACGGTGCTCCAAATCTGAACACAGTTACGCGGACGAACCCGTCCCTGTGAGCCAAGTGTAAGAAACGGGACCTTCGCGTGGCTGTGAACCACGTTCGCAAGCCTTCTAATGCTTCTGCTGCTATTGGCTCGCCCTGAACAATCTGTCACCACATAGCAAGGCTGGCCCGGCTGTTTCCACAGACAGCACCAATGCACGGTGTTCACCAAGCTTGACAGATGGGGCTGGAAGGACAGTGACATCATCTAGGAGGCATCGTAACTTCATACCAAAGAGAAGATGTTATTAGCGGTTCACAGTGCCTGTTCTTCTCTCCGGTGAATTTTTAAAGACCTGGGAAAATAGTCTGAACCTCAATGTTTTTGCAGAATCAAGACGCAACTACCACCCAGGCCCCATAATGAATGCAGATCAAATACATTTCAGCTGGGAAAGTCAATTTAATTTGCAGGTTTCTGTCTACATGTTCCGCTTCTATTTTCTTTGATAAGATTAGTGGAACAAAGTTCAGAGGGCTTTTTTAGTTCAAACGTTTTCCCATAATGGCAAATCAATCTGCTCAGGCAAACAAAACATCAAGACGCCACCATAAGGAGCTGCCATTGGAAGTTGATCCGATTTACACATAAATATACCCACTAAAATTTAAATGAAACTTTATAGAGGAACAAAATTGGCTGAAGGATTTTTTGAGTCTTTTAAAGCAGCAACTACAATAGTAACTGCAGAAGTGTGCCAGCTCTAATCAATCTCGTGTATTTCTCCCACACTGTTACAAAATACATTTCAGAGCCGGGTAGGGCAAGCTCTCAGCAGGCAAAATGTGGTAGCTGAAGTCAAGCGTAGCTAATTTGCTGCTTAGGACAGATGCGATCTACAGAATTCACCGATCCATCCTGATCAGCTCTGATATGGAGGTCCGGTTCCCAGCATGCGTTGCTTCTAGGGGTTTTATGTTGACGAAAGAGGCACGGTCCCACAGGCTGAGTCATCAGAATATATACCGAGAGCCTTAAACTCATGTTTCTCGAAGAGCTTCCCGGGACAAAGGCAACTCCCCCTCTGGCTTCTTTTAGAATCCCTAAGTGAGCACAGAAGGGATGAAGGATTGGTGGCTGAGCCCCACCCACACCCCCTCCCCACCTGGCAACTGACACAGTGACTTAGCCCAGAGATAGGACAGGAAGAGCTCTACTGGATGGACAGACAGATGGATGAGTGTACCAACTTCCACACGTTGGGCGCTGAAGGGCAGTGCAGGAGTGATTGAGAATATGGGCTGTGTAATCATAAAGTTCTCGGTTCAAAACCTTTCTCTGAAGATTTGTTAGCTGTGTCGTTGGATAAATTAACTAACCCCTTCTAAAAAGGGGGGGGGGGGGTCACAGTACTTAACTCCTACGATGGCCGTCGTAGGATTAAATGAGTCAAGGCATCTAAAGCACTTACTGAAATGCCTTCCTCATGGTACGTCCTCAAGAAATGTCAACGACGACAAACGACCACGAGGCTTTTACGTTGACCAAACTAGAGGCGGCGCTAACCTCAAAAGATCATCAAAAGCAGAATCAGAGGGAGTTTTCTCCCAAAAGACCTGTTAGAAAGTTCCTTAACGTCACACATTCTACGAGCTCAGTGCCAACCTCTCTTCCTTTCGTACATGTGCTTCTTCCGGAGCTCCGCCGTTCTCTCACTCGCTCCGCCATATCTGTTCGTAGCTTGGGAGGACATATCTCAAGACCCGCGCAGAAAAGTTACCCGCCAAGTTACAAATTGAAAGAGGACACAAAAAGGTAATGAGGAAACGTTAAGGAGGCCGAGGGAGACAAACCCAAGAAGAGGCTGGCGTACGCCCTCAATTCCCCCTCGCCCCCTCTCTCGTGCACCCTTGACGAAACCCTAGCTCGGGTCAAATCCAACTCTTTACAACGATTCCACGGCTGCTCCCGAGCAACTTAACGTGGCTGGAAAAACACACGACCACGTTGTCTGTTGTCCTTCAAGCTAAGACCTTAAACTTAGATGTTAAGTGTGGCCCTTCAGTGCTGCCTACCAACCTACTCTGTTCCCATAGCTCATTCATTCGATTGCTCATCTTGAGACTATTTCAGAGCGTCTCCTCTCTGCTCACCCCTCTCTTTCTTCCTCCTCCCTTCCAGCTGATGACTTGGCTTCTGGTTTCTGTGAGAAAAAAGAAGCAATTCGGAGAAATTCCACCTCTTCCAGCTACCATATCCACCGACCTACTAGCCTCTGTACCATAAACCCTGCCTGCTCTTTGTTAACTGCGGATGAAGTGTCCCTTTTCCTAAGGACAACCCTCCACCCGTACTTAGAAACGATTACACCTGCTTTCGTTTTCTTCACAGTATTACAGAATTATAGAAATGACCTGATAAAATAGTATAGGTCTATTTGTGTATCTGTTTCCTGTCTTCCCTGCCCCATTAGAATATAAACTCCTTGAGGACAATGTATTCTGTAGCCAAAAGTAGTTTCGGGCCCTTATTAGGCACTCAACAATTATCTGTGGAATGAATGAAAAAAATGAATGAAGGAAAAATATGTTTATAGGTCTCTCTCTCTCTCTCTCTCTCTCTCTCTCTCTCCCCGCCCCAGCCCATTCCCTTTCCTCCCTCCCCAACCCCTTCATCTTTTGGATAGAAATCTAATGTCCCAGGAGTCTGGGTTATTCAAAAGCGATGCTCTTCAGGGAGGCATATCCTGGGCATCCGTGGGAGTGATGAAGTCTGCATGGAATTTGTCCTTGGCTAAAGAGTGCCAGTGAGCCGGGCCCACAGAACCGGGCCAGCGGGGAATATGGGAAGTATGCTTGCCAAGCAAAGGTCTATTTAGGATCCGGATCCAATGACAGGAAAGCTTCTTAACTTCCTTCCTTCCTTCCTTGTCACCGAGCCTGACGCTGTGCCAGGGAAAGTCCAACCCTCAGATGTCTACAGAAAGTATCCCAGGGAGGAAGTCCGTGGCTCGTATAAACCATCTGCACTGGGCTCGGGAAGCCAGCTAGCCTGAATGGGGAGGGGGCTTGCACTTTCTGTCTATGCATAAAACGTTCCGTGTCTGAGCACTGTGGCCAAGACGGATGAAGGATCAAAGGACATAATCGATGTAAAAGTGGCTTGTTCATTAGATAGTGTGCATAGGACACACCAGAGAGGTTGTTCAGGATAGGAGGATGGAGAAAATGAACACGAAAGAGATGGGGGAGGTGGAGAAATGGACAAGGGGGGAGGGGAGGAGGAGGAGGAAAACAAGGGAGGAAGGGTGATTTAGTTCTGCGTGTCACTGGTGAACGCAACTTTTACTGAAGATCGCAAACATGCCCGCTGAACTCTGACACTGGAAATCACCGTTTTGGGCACGTTTCACCAGCCCCTTTCCTCGTCTGCCCCTTGGTTTCTTCGCCAGTCAATGCAGGAAGCCGGTACCTTAACGTGATCTACAGTGACCCTCACAGCTTTGGCCTCTGCAAATCCATAACCTCATAGTCACCAGCTTGGCCTCCATGATCTGGCACCAAGGCCAACCAGAGCAAGTTTGGAGCCTTAGCAGGTGTCCTTGAACACAGGCAGAGACTCCCAGTGTCAACATTATTTTGGTTCCTCTATGGAGCCTTAGCTGCCTTCCCATGGACCCCAACTTTCTTTCCAGGAAGACACGGTCCCTGGGGGACTACTGATATGTACGTCTCACTTTACAGCTTTTTTCCGAAGAAATACACAGCACACACTGGCATTCGTTCCTCAGCATGGAATGAAACAATCCAATGAATTCAGCCAATTTGTCCTTCAATACCGTTTACTGGCTCATTAATGATAAATTCCTTTGAGCCCTTGACCCTAGAACCTAATTCCCAATGACTGTTAACGTAAATGATGCCTCTCCTCCCCCAGTGTCTATGCCTGGCCCCTTAGAAACGTCCATAAATCATCCCTGACTGCGTCAGGCACGGCCACTCCAGTCTTACTTTGGGAAAAGATCCAGCATGGCACGCACCGCACTTTCAGTTCTTACAGACCTCACGGCATCCCCTGAGGAAGCCAGCCAGGACTGGGAAGGAAGGCGACACGCTCCATGAACGCATGTTCTTTCCTTATTCGTAGATCTCTCCAAGTTAACTGGTGTGGAATTGAACCCACTTGCCCAAATGTAGCCTTGGAATACCTTGTAACTCAAAGAGGCTTTGTGGTATACTGGAAAGAATACTGGATCTAGAATCCAAAAGACAAAATATTTGGGCTCTACCGCTATCACCAGTTGGGCAAGTTACACGGCCTCTCTTAGCCTCCTGACTCTCCCCATCTCCCGGACAGCGGTGACGACAGTGCAGAAGCAGTAAGGCTGAGTAAGATCCCTATGTCTACAGCACGTAGCACAATGTGTAGCACATACGTGTAACTATTAGCCACTGGCAGTATTAAATGAAATAGTGGATATGGGCACGCTTTGTAAAATCAACAGAGCCACCCAAAGTACGTGTGCAAAATAGCTGACTCGAATGTGAGCGACGAAATCTCTGCCTTGGTTTCATGACATGGCTCCTCAGCAGCAGCAAAAAGCATGTATCCGCATGTACGCAAAGGAACTAGGACGTACACACGGGCACAAATTTCGGCACAGGCCGCAGCATCATTGTGACAGCGGACAATCGGAAACCACCGAAATGTCCAAAAAAGGAGCCAGGTTGAGGGCACTGTAACATATCCACGCGATAGATTACTGGGCAGCAATTAAAACAATGCTCTCAAAGTATACTGACAAGAAAATATGTCCAAAATATACTGTCAAATGGAAAAGGGGAAGTTAGGAACCGCCGATGTTCGATTTTATAATTTATAAACCTGTCTTGTATGAATTTTAACATATTTTACCTTGGAAATAAAACCACACCGAGCTACCACCTCACGCCAGTCAGAGTGGCTAAAATGAACAAACCAGGAGACTCTAGATGCTGGCGAGGAGGTGGAGAAACGGGAACCCCCTTGCACTGGTGGTGGAAATGCAAACTGGGGCAGCCGCTCTGGAAAACAGTGTGGAGGTTCCTCAAAAAATTAAAAAATAGACCGACCCTATGATCCAGCAACAGCACTGCTAGGAATTTACCCAAGGGATCCAAGAGTGCTGATGCAGAGGGGCACTTGTACCCCAATGTTTATAGCAGCACTCTCAACAACAGCCAAATGATGGAAAGAGCCTAAATGTCCATCAACTGATGAATGCATAAAGAAATTGTGGTTTATATACACAATGGAATACTATGTGGCAATGAGAAAGGATGAAATCTGGCCATTTGCAGCAATGTGGATGGAACTGGAGGGTATTATGCTAAGTGAAATAAGTCATACAGAGAAAGACAGATGCCATATGTTTTCACTCTTATGTGGATCCTGAGAAACTTCACAGAAGACCATGGGGGAGGGGAAGGAAATCAAAAGTTAGGGAGGGAGGGAGCCAAACCATAAGAGACTCTTAAAAACTGAGGATAAACTGAGGGTTGATGGGGGTTGGGAGGGAGGGGAAAGTGGGTGATGGGCATTGAGACACCTGTTGGGACGAGCACTGGGTGTTGTAGGGAAACCAATTTGACAATACATTTCATATTTAAAAGGAAATAAAATAATAAAAAGTGTGTGCCATATGATCTCACTTTTGCAAACATATAGTATATATGTTAAAATGTATAGAAATTTTCTCAAAGACTTTACACTAAATGGTAACAATCTGGATATTAGGGATTTAGGTGATTTTGCTTCTTCTTTGGACTGAGCTGAACTTTCTGGATTGTTTGTTTTTTTAAATATGTATTTTTTTCAATTTTTATTTATTTTTGAGAGAGAGAGACTGAGTGTGAATGGGGGAGGGGCAGAGAGAGAGGGAGACACAGAATCCAAAGCAGGCTCCAGGCTCCGAGCTATCAGCACAGAGCCCGATGCAGGCCCCGAAGTCACCAACCATGAGATCATGACCTGAGCCAAAATCGAGAGTCGGACGTGTAACTGCCTGAGCCACCCAGGCACCCCTAGATTAAAATTTTAAAAGAAGCAGGGGCGCCTGGGTGGCTCAGTCGGTCAAGCATCCAACTTCGGCTCAGGTCACGATCTTGCTGTTCCCAAGTTCAAGCCCGCGTCAGGCTGACAGCTCAGAGCCTGGAGCCTGCTTCGGGTTCTGTGTCTCCTTCTCTCTCTGGCCTTCCTCCACTCACTCTCTCTCTCTCTCTCTCTCTCAAAAATAAATAAACACTTAAAAAACTTTTTAAAGACGCCTTTTCCTTTTGCTTCAAGGGGATATATGTTACTAATGAATATGTAGTTTTTTATCATGTCACTACAGTTGTAGGATGTTAGAACTGAAAGAGAGTTGGGCCACTTCCTTTTCCAGAATCAGTAACTGAGGCTAGAGAAAGCTTGAATGCACACATAACCTACAAGACAGGATTTAGAATTCAGGTGTCTCGGTGCTGCGTTCTTTCCACAATAGTCCACTGCTGGTCTCTTATTTTACTTATTTTCTGAGCCTCTTAAATAAATATCTATTGTTTGGTCCAATTCTCTGCCTCATTCCCTATTCCTGAATTTGCTTTGTGCGCCCGAAGTCCTCTGATACGCTGTACATTGGCCACGTGTTTTGATAGCTGTATTCAGCAAACTCATCCTCGTTTAATACAGTTATTTCAGTTGTGAGAAGCAGGTGATGGTTGTGGGTTAACTCAGTAATGCTCCACACCTTCTTGGCCCTACCACTTTATCCCTGGGGAAGTGAAAGATCTGGGTTTCATCTGAGTCTGAAAAACACTGTCATTAACGCAGCGGCTTCTCTATCTGCACCTCTCACACTGCCCTAACTCTATAACCCAGCGGCATTGTTTATCTGAGGGACAAAAAAAGCTTTCCATCCACAGCCAAGAAAATTATACCTTACTTGTACCTGGTGCGGATTAATTTTTCAGAAGGCCTGTGATCAAATGGCTCTTGAATGTGCCTCTCCACAGCTGGACTGCAAAGTTGCCAGCGATCTGCTATTTGGAATCCAGGGAGCACTGGCACGACGGAGGCAGCAAAGATTTTCTGGCCCCGTTGTTAATTTGCGCGTCACCCATCTGTGGTTTTGTGACACCTCCATTCAGCCATTTGGAGTCTGAGCTGAAAGGTGCCCGCTCCCGCAAATGGCGGTTTCCGAAAACATCTGGGCGGCTCTGATCATTCCGAGGAACTTGGATACACCCGGAGGGGACGATCTGAACTGAATCTGGATCCCAGCCCTATATGCCGATTCAACAGCCCTGTACACTGATTCAACTCCGCTCCCTCGACTTCCGAAAGAGGCCAAGGAGCTCCACTCGTTTCCTGTCTATCAGAGAGCCAATGATGATGTGTTAAGTGGTAACTCGAGCAGGAAGGAGAGGGGAGGGAGTCCTATCTGGTTAACATATCCCCATCTGCGCACGTCATCAATCGAGCACCAGGACCAATTTTACGGTGGGGTTTTTGACACGACGGGAACAGGCTACAGAGCTTTCCCAAGCAGAATCAACAGAACCAGTGACAGCTGGATTCACTCATCATCACTCGAAAGAAAAATCCCGAAGAGCCAAAGGACTCCCAGCATTCAACTTGACCACTATTCATGGGTAGATGCGGAGCAGACTTCAAAAGGAATGTCAGTGATATGGCCCCACTCAGAGTCTCCAATCCAGGGATCTCTTTCAATCTCTCTTTCACAGCATAGAAAGCATTCAATAATGCCTAGTTAACTAGTGCTGGGTAAGAGTAGGATCATCTTTGTCACTATTACGATTCAGGTGCTTTTCATAGCTCCCAGAATAGAGTAGGCACTTAAAATTGGCTTTTGGATGAATTTATCAAGCTACTATACTATCATGTGCATCATAATCATGATCACTGTGACAAGAACTACATTTTTGAGCTATGATGTGTCCAGCACCATGGCCATGCTAGGCAGTTTAATAAACGGGGGGCAGGGCGTCGAGGACAGCTTCGTGAAGTCGGTGATAGCAGCGAGTGACAGGTAAAATTACAAGGAGCAATACGTGTGGGCAAAGGCAACAGCAGAGGGAGAAGACTTCCGGGCGCGTTCAGGAAGCACTGCAGGGATCCGCTTCGGCTGGAAAGGAGTACGGGTAAGGGAGACACGAGGAACGTGGGGCTGTTCGGTTGGTCGGGAAGCCCCTGGACGGGAAGCTGAAGACGGGGGACTGTTCCTTAGCTGCTGGAGTCCGAGCGCAAGGCCAAGGCGCTTACAACCGGCCTCAGAAAGATGCACGTGACAGCGCTTTCTGGTAACTGAGGGAAAGAGGCCCCAGACAAGAGACGCAGGAAGTTGGAGGACAGTCAGGGGGCCTTCTGTCGCAACAGCAGACAAGGGGGGAACGAGAGCCTGCCTGAAGTGAGGCAGCGGCCCGGGAAGTGGAGACGAGCCGGGGCTGCTAGGCATTCTTTTCCTTCCCTTCCGCCAGCTCTGCGCTTAACTGCCGAGTGGCACTTGAGCGATCTGAAGCACGGCAGCCGGCCACCTCCAGACAACAGCCCTGTCACTGTGTTCACATCGACAACCGCGCCCCATCGTCTGTGACCACCGCTTTCTGGGGTCTTGGCTCTCGCCGGAGCTTCTGGCCGCGCCGAACCTCGACAAGAAGCACCTGCCTCCCAGGATCAACGCTAACAGGAAAAGCCGCTTGGCAATCCAATGCGGCCATTCCAAAGTCAGCACTGACCCCCTAAAAGCTGGCGAGAGTGGCTGGGAGGCACAGGCCACGTTCATCAAAGATATCCACTGGAAATCAACTAGTTGGATTTGGTTTTCTCCCCTCAGATGAGTTCCTGATCTCCGGATCAGGCCCTAACACGCGATAGAGCCCCGTCTGCCCCGGCGGAACGCATCTGAAATCTGTAACAAAATCGTCTCACGACAAAATCTGCCTCACGACTCTTACCCAGGCTAAAAGCGGACCATCCACAAGCAAGCAAAGGGGCGTGGAATGATCAGCAGGGACAAAGATAATGAAGTCTTCCAGAGGTGAGCCCTGGAGCATTCCACAGACACCTGTGGAGGACTATTTACCAGGCCCTACCGCAAGCAGAGTCGTCCCTGGGAAAGGAGATGTGACGTTAACGGGCCGACCGGCCTTCTGCATCACACCGGGCAGGAGGGATGGCTCCGGCGGACCAGGGAGCGCGGTCGTCACAATCAGACCCCCAGCTTGCACATCCACGGGACTTCTTCCCTTCAACGCTGTCCCCTGCTGATTCCGACTTATGGCCCTGTGCATGCCCACAAGCCTTCAGACGGCTCCACCTCGGCAGCTGCCGTGGGAGATGCTCACATATCCTTTGCACCACCTGCTCTGGCCAGGAGAGCCTGGGGACCTTGGAGAAACAAGTGGCAGCCAGAACTGCCTCCGGAAAACCCCGAGCTCCCGGGGCGCCTGGGTGTCTCAGTACGTTGAGCGTACGACTTCGGCTCAGGCCACGATCTCCCGGTTTGTGAGTTCAAGCCCCGCGTCGGGCTCTGTGCTGACAGCGTGGAGCCTTCTTGGGATCCTCTCTCTCCTTCTCCCTCTCTCTCTCTCTCTCTCTCTCAAAATACATAAACTTTTTTTTTAAAAAAAGAATAATGTCCCAAGGGAGGGTTCCTTTCTTCAAGTAGCAGGGCCCAGAAAACCAGGATTCACACCCAAATTATTCTGCATCTTATGGACACGGTGGACATAATTATACATATTACTTAAAGTATAATTAAGTATTTAATTCTGTGAAGAATCACCATATACCTCTAAAGTTGAAAAAAAAAAAAACATCACACAGCGTATGTATGTAAGGCGGGACCATTTAAACGAATCTGCACGAATTAGAAACAAAATTTAGAATAGACTTCAAGAAACCAGGACTAACAGAGGGGCTGGATGTGGAGTATTGAGGTTCGGTGTACTAAGGGGCCGCCTCTGGGGGAGAGGATCCACATACGGCAGAGGACTGCACCTGCCGAGGGCAATGCCATCCAAAAACAGCAGGGGTCCTGCAGAATAAGGGTCCGAAGAAGAGAAGGCTGACCTAGTCAAGCCACCAAACCCCCACTGAGGGCCAACTATGTGTGAGTCATGGCAGGGGGCCCAAAATCAATCAGAAAACGTGCTTTGTGTCTTCAAGGCGCTTACAGCCTGACTGAAAATAGACAGCATGTTCCCTTGCAAAGATAACTGATAAGAAAGGCTAGTCTGCACTGAGGGCCAATCAAGTTTCCCAATCTGGGACATTCCATCAAAAGCCCCAAGCCTTCACCGCAGACTTGACTCCCACTCTACGTGACTCTGGGTGAGACACTGGCCCTCTCTTTGCGTCTCGCTCCTCATTTGCACAGTGATGGGTTTGGACCAGATGGCCTGTACGAGTTTGGATCTGGAGGCCCCTGGCTTTGCTCTGTGGATTGGTGGGGTAAGGAGTGGAAAAAGTGCCCTCCCAGCCAACAGATAACTCCTCGGAAACAGTTAAGCTACAAATTACTTGCAAACATATATAGTACCCAAACGTTCACGGTCTCTGGTTGGCCCTCTGAGCTATTTCCCAGCTTCCTTGGAAACAGCTGTCCCCCTCCCCTTCAGTGAAGGAGGCTGCTGATTCCAAAATCCAGATGTGTATGCTAAGGTTTCAGGAACAGCCTGTAGATGAGGTAGAAATCGCACGAGAAAGCAGAGACGTTTGTTTCTAAGAAAGTTCCAGACCCTTCTGAAACCCAGAAGCTCCATGTCAGGGAGTAGAGGGAGATGCTATTGGGACAGGAACAGCCCAAGCAGTGGCACACATTCTAACCTCACTCCAGGAGCTTCCAAAATCAGTCCGCAAAAGGAAGGTCACGTTTGACCACTAAAATACCTGAAAAACTGGCCTTGGAATAGAGGGAGCCAGGCAGGGGCTACTCACGTAACAGGTGATCGAAACATTGCTGAGGTGTCGAGATGAGGTCGTAAAGAACAGACAGACTGGGCAGCAGAAGAACAGAGGCTGCCAGACCTTGCTTCAAATCTCAGCTCTGCCACTTACTAGCTGAGTGACCTTGGCTAAACTGCTTCATCCCTCTGAACTTCAGTCTCTTTGTGGCTAAAACTGGAGATGGTAACAGTACCTGCCTCGGTGAGTTGGTACAAAGGTTGCGTACCGCCTGGCACAACGCTGGGACCGTAGGAGACATTAAATAAAGCGTAACAACTAGGAGTACGCCTAGCCATCCTTTTCTGCATCCTCAATCCCTCTAAGAGATTTCCCGGTCCGCGTCTCCTCAATACATCTGTTCTCAGGAAAGGATCTAGCAGATCCGCTCACCTGTAAGGAAGCAGGGAAAATTGTGAGAGGTGCGGTATCGATGCCCGATAAGGCCTCCGGGGCTTCCTTAGACCCGGTAGCATTTTTAGCAAGCAGGAAACACATAAAGACAAAGGAATGAAACTCAAATGGTGGCCTTGCAGACCTCAGCCGGTCGAGGAAAGGGGAGTTTTCAGAGGTAAGAGCATCTTCACATTAGCCAGGATTGCATCACGCGGCCTAGAATTCACTTTTTAAGATTATTTTTATTTATTTTTCGAGAGAAAGAGACAGCAAGCACAAGCGAGTAGGGGAGGGATAGAGAGAGGGGGAGACTGGATCCCAAGCAGTCTCCCTGACTGATGCGGGGTTCGAACTCACGAACCATGAGATCATGACCTGAGCCGAAATCCAGAGTCGGGCACTCAACCAACTGAGCCACCCACGCGCCCCTAGAATTCACTTTTTTAACTTTACATTATGCCAAAGGATGGATGTCTGCTCCATTCCTCTCCGTTTAATTCAGTCCGGTTGAACTTAAGAGACTCAGAGTTGCTCTCTGCTAGGTTCTCGGAACGCAGGCAGGCATATGACAGGGTCTCACCTTCAAGAGGCTCACAACCTACAAGAGTTTGCAAACATGGAAGCAACTCATTAAATATAAAACAGACCGTGCGACTTGCTGTGGAGAAGTCAGGGGAATATGCGACTAGAACACAGGAGGAGGAGACAGCTATTCTGTTTGAGGGAAAAGAGGAGAAAGCATCATAAAACAGGTGGAATTGGAGATGAGCCTCAAGATACGAGTAGTCCAAAGGATGAAGATGGGGGGGGGTCAAAGAGGGGGAGAGACCATACGTGAAGGTACTGCTGAAGGAAATTACGAATCCATCAGGAGAAATACAGTAGTCCAGTGTGGCTGGAACCCAAAGTAATGAAAACAAAAATAATTTTTTTAATGTCTTGTCATGTTTATTTATTTTGAGAGAGAGACAGAGAGACAGAGAGACAGAGACAGAGGCAGTGCTAGCAGGGGAGGGAGAAAGAGAATCCCAAGCAGGCTGCATGCTGTCAGTGTAGACCCAACAACGGGGGGCTTGAACTCATGAACCATGAGATCATGACCTGAGCCGAGATCCAGAGCTGAATTGACCATGCCACCCAGGAGCCCCGAAAATAATATTTTTTAAGGGAGAGCTAGACGATGTGGACTTTGAAACACAAAGGAGTAGTGCTGAAAGCAGAGGGGCAAATAAGCAATACTAAGAATTAAAAGGGGTATAAACTGTAGGTGCAGCAGAGGAAAAAAGATAAATTTAGCAATCTCAATGAAATATCCAAGTGACTAGAAAACGATAAATTTTTTAATTGACTCAAGAATGGCCCTACAACCATTTAAAAAACTTAAAGCATCATTTTAAACAAATGCCAGACCCAAAGGGGGGGGGGGGGATTTACAAGCAAGGTCTACTAAATGTTCAAGAAACAGATCATTCCCATCGTATCCAAACACTTCCAGAGAACAGAATAAAGGAATATTTCTCAACTCATTTTATGAGGCTATTTCCACCTTGGCACCAAAACCAGACAAGAATAATAGAGAAAGAAAAAAGTCATAGTAGCCCAACTTGTGAAAAGACCTGTAAACACGCTCAACAAAATATCAGCAGATGAAATCTAGCAATGCCTCAAACAGAAAGAAACTATGCTCTAATGAACATCCCCAAAGATACGGAAAACCTATTTGATAAAAATCAACGTCCGTTCACAATAAAATCTATTAGCCAACTGCAGGTGGTAAGCGGACCTAGCAAGGCGCTAGGTTCCTAGTACGGAACTCGTAAGGAACCAGGTGGTAAGCTCTCCAACCTGATACAAGCTCTCCGTACAAACTATTTGGGAAGCATGGTAACTCAATGGTAAAATACTGTAAGCTTTCCATTTTAAAAACAGGAACAAAAGAAGAACGTCCAAGATATAATCCTGGGCTGGCGCTGCTTTGATTCAACGTTGCACTACGGGTCTTAACTGGTGCAGTGCAGCAAAACAACGGAAAAGACAGCCGAAGGCCTGGAGAGGAAGAAATAAAACTGCCATTATTTGCAAATGCTTTGATTATACACAACAAACGAACCTTATAACTTATTAGAATTTTATTAAACAAATTTAGCAAGGCTGTCAAGATACAGGCGTCTAACGTACGGGCAGCATTATTCTATTTCCCAGGCTACATGGGAGACACGTGGGGGTTCATTTTCCTTTTTAATTATAATTGTTTTGTTTCTTCGCGCGTGTGGTAAGAGCACTCTTCTATACACACATTTCACTATAAGCATTAAGAAACAAAGCAAAAGTTCGGAGGGGGAAAGATGAGTGCTGTGCTCTCCTGGTAGTCTAGGTGAGGGACGGGAGGGCCTGAAAAAGTGCTGTGACGGTGGGGACGGCCAGCTGAGGAAGTCCACTGCAACCGCAGCCAGCAGAGCTCGGATGGAAGGAGCGAGAGAGGAGTCTGAACGGACCACAGGGCCACCCCTCGCCTCCCTGTCAAAGAGGCCACCCCTTGGGGCGCCTGGGTGGCTCGGTCGGTTGGGCGTCTGACTCCGGCTCAGGTCATGATCTCACGGCTCGTGAGTTCGAGCCCCGTGTCGGGCTCTGTGCTGACGGCTCAGAGCCTGGAGCCTGCTTCGGATTCTGTGTCTCCCTCTCTCTCTCTGCCCCTCCCCTGCTTGCTCATTTTTTCCTCTCTCTACGACCCCTCCCCTCTCAAAAATAAAGAAATAAACATTTTTAAAAAATAAATTAAAAAATACATATATTAAAAAAAAAGAGGCCACCCCTCTCCGAGCAACCCTTGCCCCAGAGCCCCTTTCCTGACAGCCCCAGTCTGTACCCGCTAGACGGTGGAGCAGCTCTGAGACGCCTACAGCCACCACTGGTGGTCTCCTCTCGGCTCCCTGTCTTGCCACCTCTAGCCACTCTGTCCCTACGAGCACAGCCCATCCTAGCCCTGGCCTTGGATGAACACAACCAAATGTATCCAGTGACTATGCATTTCCTTGGGTCTCACTGACCCAGCCTGTCTTCCTAGAATAAAAATAGGAAATAACACCGTCATAAAATAGGAAGAAATCTTACTCACTTAACTAATCTCTACCAAAGGCACGGTAACCGGTCAAGTTGCTCTCCATGGCTGGTTCCGTGCTGGGCCTTGGCTGTGGGGGATGGTGGCAGACAGGATCTGTTCTGCCTCAGGAAGGGCGGTAACTGTACAACCTATGCCCCAAGCCTGGCCACGCAGCTGTCAGAATACTGGTACAAATGGAGAACCAAGGGTTACCGTTTTGGTTCACTGAGGACCAATGACCGGGCTCCTAGTGGCACGACACAACTTTCTGCCTTTCTATACCAGGCCCTCTCCCCTGCTCTGCTCTCTGGATCTCGCCTACGGATTGAAAGCAAAGGGGACCAGCCCGGGAGCATATCAAACACTGTCCCAAAGACCCATAACACTCTTCTGCGGAATCCCCTGGTGAGCCCCTGGGGTGGCGGAGGAGGACGAGACACGTTGAACGTGCCCCAATTTGACCTGTTGAACATACTGGGCTTTGCATAAGACTTCACTGAGGGTTAAAAAAAAAAATCCTGTTAAAAGACTACAGAGCAAAAAACAAAAAAATGCGTGGAAACCGCTATATTAGAAGACTTCTGGTCAGAAAAATAACAGCTCACTCCTAGAGGAGTAGGTCTAACGAGCCCAGAACCCTAACCCAAAGAACGGGCCGCAACTGAGAGGCGCGTGTGTGAGCTGGGTCCATCCGTATTCCCAGAATACAAAAGCCAGGTGGGTCATCGTGTCCCTTACTGGGGAAAGTGAATACACACACACACACACACACACACACACACACACACACACACACACTGGGAAGGCACGAGACCACCTAGAAGCCTGGCACCTCAAGAGCCAAGCTGAGGATCCTTCGGGAAGCTTCCTAATCCCCACTTGCTTGAAAAGTAAAAGCTCAGAGGCCAAGCCTCAGTGCAGGGATGTGATCTGTCATGTGCCGAAAGGGAAAGAGGCATCACTAGCTTTCTGTGGGGACCGCCTTCCCCGGGGCCACGGGGAAGAGACGTACTACCGGTCACCGTCTGCTCTTTTCCCACAATACCACGAGCTGGGAGAGGTCGCTGCTGTGACTTTGCGTGTCAGGAAGACACAAAGCAAAGACGGAACAAGAGGAGCAATCTTTCGGAAAGCTGAGAGGCGTGGACTTTGCCCAGTCCCCAAATGGGACTCGGGTCCCTTCGCACCGAACAAGTCCACCAAGACCGGGGGGGGAATGTGCCGCTAAACCAGAAATGCAATGGACCCAGAGACCCAACTCTGACCTCTGCTGAGAGGAACCATATTCTCCTCAAAGCCATTGTGACAAGAAGCCAATAGTCCACTACGCCTCCAGAGATTATTAATATAGCAGTTTGGTTCGAGATCAATAAATGTACTTTTTACTCATCCTTGAAGCCCAAAGCTGTTGAATGGTCTGCTGCAAATACCCACGGACCGGAGCGATTTATTTCACTGCCGGCCCAACGACAGCATTTGTTTCGCACACGTGCGATTACGTGTGGTTTTTCATCAGGCGTGGTATCATATTTTGAGGTGAGGGACAGGTTTACAATCGTGAAAAAGAATATTCGGCGGATTGGGTGTTGCTCTGCCTTTCAAGAGAACTGATAGCGCTATTATGCTTGAGGAATAAAAAAATAGGATGGGAGGAAGTATAAAATCTTCAGCACGGACACAAAAGACTAGAAAAGGACGAAGTCTTCAAGACCGAGTAGAGTTTACACCTGGATTGTTCTGTGGACAGACAAAGGCTTTTCAGAGAAACGCAAACGCAAGCCCAAAGCCATGGCAGGCTTCCAGCCCGGCCCCGGGCTCGCCCTCTTAGAGGCCAGGCGTCCGTCATGGGCTGTTTTCCTTCCTTCGGGTCTCCCGGGGGACTTCTTGGCAGCCTGCAGCCAAAGCGCTCTACGAGGCCATCTACGCTTTCTTGTCACACTGGCCTGTTGTGAGCCTGGATCGATTCCACAGTCCAGGCCTGTGCTGCCCACTGTCGTATTTCACAACACAAAACCGACACAAGAGGAGGACCTCACACGGGCCACGGCCTTGGCTTGGGGCCACTGCCCTTAGTGACAGGGCCGACTTGTTATAGCCACGAGCGCGGCCGTGGCTGGATCTGCGCGTGACTCACACTCGGCGGCAGAGATGGTTGTCTTTGTGAAACTCCCCCACAAGTCCTAGCCGCCGAAAATGGTGTCGATACCTTCGCCATCACAAACGTATTTAAAACAGAACTTCAGGTCAGTCTGACAGATCATCCTCCGAATGTACGATGTCCTTGGCCTGCCCTCGGGGAAATACAAGCGTATTACAGAGCCACGTGGCCACCTCCATATTATGCAACTATTTGTTTCTTTCTTAACAGCTGTCCCAGTGGTGGTAAGGCCGGCACCCAGACTGTTAGAGAATTTGGGTCAGTGTGGAGTTCTGGCCTGGGAGCACGGCCCCACGGGCAGATGTCAGTCTCTTCCCCCCTGCCCCCACTCTCTCTCTTCTCTCTCTCTGCCTCGCTAAACTCGCGCCTCCCTCAAGGTCTATCATCCTCAGCCCCAAAGCTTCATAACTTGTCTAAAATTTCTATAGCGTTTCAGTCCTACTTGTTTACGTATGCGTATCTTCTCCTCCCCACTGTTTTATAACATGATAATTATCATCATCAAACAGCTCGCTGAGACTCCAATGCACGCTAATACCATGGTACCGTCGGGGAGAGCCGAAATGTGCTTAGAGACAGAGGTTCTAATTTTAAAGTCCCTGCTTCGTCCTTTACTAAGAATGTAACTCTAGAGAAGGCACCTAACTGGTCTGAGCCTTAATTTCCTCATCTGCAAAGTGGGAGTGACACGGGGCTTCCCGCTCCAGCAAAAAGCAAATGAGATACGGAGAGGAGCATCGCCCTCCCGATGTGTACTCCCACACGCTGGGACCAAATGTGCAGTCACACAGGTGACAGCCTTGGGTGATGAAAAGGGAGGGAGAGCTCACAGTGCGTGCTGCATCATGGGAAGGCCCCATGCCCACGAAAGCACACGTCCCTCGCCATCCTTCTGCTGGCCTAAGAACCCGCTCTGTGCCACACTTTCCCACAACAAAATCCAAACTCCGGAGTTTAAACAAAGCGCACGGGGGTACAGGAAATCAGTGATGACTTTGAATCAGAGAGGTGACATGACCAGAGCTGCACTTTAGGAAAACCAACCAGAGAGTTCTGTGCAGAATGCATTTAACAGGCCCATTAGTTCGTGCTATCTGAAAGGTGGAAATAACCCAAATGTCTATCAATGGATGAAGGGATAAACAAATATGGTCCGTCTATCCGTACGGTGGAATATTATCCAGCCATAAAAACAATGATGTACTGGTATATACTCCAACAGGAATGAACCTTGAAGACATCAGAAACCTTGATATCATTATGCTAAAAGCCAATCACAAAAAGTCCACATACTCTGTGATTCCATTTATATGAAAGTCCACAACAGGGAAATCTATAGAGACAGAAAGATTAGTGATTGCTTAGGGCTGCAGGGAAGGGGGACAGGGGGATAGAGGCATGATGGCTGGAGGGCTGGATGCTTCTTTTCAAGGTGATAAAAATGTTCTGAAATTGACAATAGGTAACTTGCACGGAATGTGAATTCTAACTCAGGGGAGCTGAGGCCAGTTGGGAGCCACTGCAACAGTCCAAGTGGGAAGAGTCAAGGACTTGGGACAGGAAGAAGTGAGAAACTATTCTCGGACCCACATTCAGGGGGAGATAAAGATTATGCCGACTTTGAAAGGCAGGCCCACTGTGCCCTCGAGAACCGGGCACAGAGATGGAAGTGTGGTACACTGGTAAAGAGTGTAGACGTTATCATCACCGGCCTAGGCTTGCCATCTGCTTCACCCACTTACTTGCTCTTCAACCTTGGGCAAGTCACCAAACCTCTCTGAGCCTCAATTTTCTCAGCAAAAAAAAAAAAAAGGGAAGAAATAATAGTATCTGCCTCCAAGTGTTATAAGAATCCAACGACGAAAATATCATTCATATCAGGAGTTTCTGAGAACCTTCCTTGAGGTCTGTGATGGGAAGGAATGTGCCCGACACAGGACCCAGATGGAAGGTCAAGTGGGCAATGGCCACCAGTGGGTACAGGGTTTACCAAGGAGGAAGCTAAGAACAAACTTCACAACTCAAAGCCTGGCCAAGGGCTAGATCGATAAATATCAACCACGATGATCAATCATCATTACCATTATTCAGAAATACCGGACTAAACAGGAACAACAACAACAACAGGAAGAACAATGTGGGGAGGAGGGGGTTAGGTTCCGAGGAACCGTTTATAGGGCCTGGTATTTGGTGAGGCCAAGGCTAGAGCTTCTTGGCATTACATTTGAGATACATATTAGCCACCGTGACTTCACTGCTCAAAATACCTCTTAAGCTGGGTTTCCAAAAAGAACAGTGAAACTTAATAGGCCATCTATCGGTAAGGAATACCCTCCGAGACATGTGGCCTTTGGCCCACCCAAGGGTAACCAGGGACATCGGGCAACACTGGGCTGGTCAACCCTAATCTGAGCTTGGCCATTTCCTGCCTGCCTTACAAAAGGAGAACACACACTACAAATCACTCACAAGTACACCGACGCACATTCCTTGTTAGGAGACCAGGATCGTTTCATTCAGAGGTCGGCAAATTCACAGCTCATAAACCAAATCCGCCGTGCCACCTGTTTTGTAAATAAAGTTTTAGTGTGACACAGACATGGCCGTGTGTTTCTGTATGACCTATGGCTTTCTTCATACTACAACGGCAGAGTTAAGTACCTGCAGCACAGACCATACGGCCCACAAAGCCTCAAATACACCATGTGGTCTTTTATGGGCAAAGTTCGCCGAACGCTGGGGTCACTTATATTGAGTGTGCTACTGCGTCCTGTGTGATTTTCTATTTCCTTCAACTTTTTCTAGGTTAAAGTCTCAGATTCCTTACTGCAATTCACCAAGACCATTATTAATATCAACACTGGGGCTTTTTTAATTTTTTTGTAATATTTGTTTTGGAGAGAGGCAGAGCGCGAGCAGGGGAGGCGCAGAAAGAGAGGGAGACGCAGAAGCCGAAGCAGGCTCCAGGCTCCGAGCTGTCAGCACAGAGCCCGACGCGGGGCTCGAACCCACGAACCGTGAGATCATGGCCTGAGCCGAAGCCGGACGCTTAACCGACTGAGCCACCCAGGCGCCCCAGACAGACACTTTAAAACGTGTTGGTGATTCATTCTTTCTTTAACCTGCGACCGTCACCATGCGAAGCCTGCAATCTGATCCCGGCCTTGCCGCTGACTTGCCGAGTAACCCAAGGAAAACTGCTTTCCCTTTCTTGGACCACGGGCTCCTCCTCTGAACCCTACGGTCCCTCCCAGCCCTATGACTCAGGCTCCAAACTCTATACAGTATCAACTACTCAGTCCGCCTTCAGGACGTGTGTCAAAATGTGAGCATCCGATAAGATTGAGCATGTGAAGCAGTTGGCACAGTGTGGGGCCCAGAGTAAGCACTCAATAACCAAGGGCAATCGCTATCGAAATAACTAAATATTTGCTGTTTATTAGCGAAACATTTAAATCACATCGCCACTCTTTAGAATATATTAGAGCACATGATTTTACGTGCGAATACTTTAGAATACATGAGAGGCTGGCACGCCTGCGAAAAAATTTTGTGAAAGAATCTAAATTTATAGAAAAGATAGATTAGAAGATGATCACTTCCATTACAAAAGGCCTTTTTCCTCTACACACCATCAGGTGTCACTGCAAGTTTCCTGCAAGACGTCAACGTCCTTGAAGTAAACATGAGCTGCTGTACGACCACGTGACTTTCATTCAATTCTTCAAAATGCTAATCCTGTATGTTTGTTAGCTGGAGCTAAAGCAAATCTATGCCCCTAACGCAAGATCTGTGGCCGAGTAGCCATCTCACGACAAATCCCTCCCGGGTGTGTGACTGCGCCTCCCAGAGGCGCCCTAAAGCTGTCCTGGTGACGCCACAGAGGCACTCAAGATTGATTACCCTTCATTTGTCAGGTGACTCTACTGAGAAGTTTAGGGACTTAGCCATGGCCACCCAGCCTGTCCGCCACAGAGGTGGTATTCAAACTCCAGTGCTACGGCTCAAGACCCCTTCGCCGTGAATTTGTTCAATCCCAGTGCCATAAACTTCTTTTTCTTTAGGTTTATCTAGTTATTCTTGAGAGAGAGAGAGAGAGAGAGAGAAAGAGAGAGAGAGAGAGAGAGGAAGAGAGAACGTGTGAGTGCATGGGCACTTGCCTGAGTGAGGGAGGGGCAGCAAGAGAGGGAGACAGAATCCCAAGCAGGTTCCACACTGTCAGCGGAGCCCGATGCTGGGAGATCGTGACCTGAGCTGAAATCAGGAGTCAGACACTTAACAGACTGAGCCACCCAGGTGCCCCCAGTGCGATAAACTCCTAAAGGAAAGGCGAGGCTTGGTGTATAGGAGCCCAGGCTTTTGTAATTTCCTATTGGCTATGGTCGTATGGCCCTTGCACTTACAAAAACTTTCAGGGGCCGGATGGAGAACCAGCCTTCACAGATGGAATGGAAGCATGAGATAACCGATTTGGGCCTCCGGGGTACTGACCCCCGTTATTGTTTCTGGAAGCTGATTTACATATTTGAATGAATCCTTTTCTCGGGCTGGGCTCACAGACTATGTGAACAAAGACCCAACTTCTAAGATCCAGTTAGGGCTCCCAATTTATCAGTGAAAATATGTGAAAGCTGCTACACAGAGTTAACACGGGCCTTCAGTTTACAAACAGACTGTAAACTCTTCACTGCCAAGTACGAAGGAGGCTGGATGTGCTATCGCGGGCACTGCCCTGAAGGACAGGAAGGAGACCGCAGAGACTAAGAAGAAGCAAGGGGAGAACAGCAAGAGTCCCCGAGAGCTACTCTGTAAAATCACTACTGCACCCGCTGAACAGATGCAGAACTCAAGCCCTGGGATATTTCCAGAAGGCTTCAGAGGCTTGTAAATTATCCTCTGTAGTACAGAGGCCATGTTATTCTTTCATTGTTATTTTACTTTTATGATGTATCAGACCCTGGGGATACGAAGGTGATTAAGACATAGTCTCACCCCTAAGGCGCACACGGTAGAGCTAGGAGGAGGGGTGTGGACGAGCATATTGACACGTATAACACAGGATGGTCTACAGAGGCACAGGCTAGGCATTACCTAAGGGGCACCGGGCTCCTTATGAGCTTAAAGATGGTATTTTATAATATCTAAAAGTACAGTTGTGGGGGCACCTGGGCGGCTCAGCCGGTTAAGCATCCAGCTCTTGACTCTCGATTTCGGCTCAGGTCATGATCTTGTGGTTCATGAGATCGAGCCCCGTGTCAGGCTCCTCACTGACAGCGTGGAGCCTGTTTGGGTTTTTCTCTCTCTCCGTCTCTCTCTCTGCCCCTCCTCACCTTCCCTCTCTCTCTCTCTCTCTCTCAAAAGAAATAAATAAACTAAAAAATAAATAAATAAAATTACGGTTGTGGGGGGAGAGCATATTGTAACTTGCTCCTCTAAGAGGAGTTTCGTTGAAATAAAAGCAACTGGTTATTGTCACGAATACATCACATACAAGCAACCTCGTAAAAAGCCAAGGCAACAAAATAAACCAGGCCCCGCAGATGGAAAGTAATCAGAAAGCCTTAGGCTGTCGATAAAATATGCTGATTGTGAAATATTTATCCTTCGCTGCGGAAAAGAGAAGGATCAGGTTATGAAAGCTGGCCTCTCAGGCCATCTGCCAGGCCTAAGTCTGAATCTCCAGTGAATCCTGGGGAAGGAGAGTTTAAAATAAACATTTATAGAATGAACTAAAAAACGAAAGATGGAAAGAGGAAGGGGGAGGGAGGAAAGAGAAGGAAGGAGGCGCAAAAGGGATGATTTTGTGCTTCTGATGACATCTCTCTTCTTCTGGGCGTTCTAGCCCACGGGGATTAGGAGGGCTCACTCAAGAGCAGATATTCGGTATCTCAAAATACATAAAATGTAAACCTCCATAAAGATACTGAATAGAAGGAGGAGGAGGAGGGGGAGGGGGAGGAGGAGGAGGAGGGGGAGGAGGAGGGGGAGGAGGAGGAGGAGGAGGAGGAGGAAGGCGAGGAGGGAAGGAGGAAGAGGAAGATAAGGATGACAGTAATAAAAAGGAAGAGGACCAGAGGCAGCCACGTCAACAGCTATGATTGTGTTGAACGTGTAGTATTATCTCATTTAACGAAAACACTGCAACGAAGTGGCAAGAGTAAAGAAACGTGGATTCGAGTTTTGGCTTTGCCACTTCCCAGCTGGCCACTCTAGGCCTCAGTTTTCCTATCTGTGACATTAACCACCAATCCCTGTCCTAACCGTCTAGAAGACTGCGAAGACGAAATGAGATGACGGAAGTGAATCGGCCATATACACTCTAAAGTCCCGAACAAATGTTAAGTTATCGCCTTTACCATTTTTATTCCCAGCAGGTAACACTGTTTAACTGTGACAGAAAAGAACGTACCTTCTCAAGTCCCTTGTGAGCTACGGATCTGAGAAAGGTACGGTTTCGCTTCCACATCAAATAAGGCGCGATAAAACCATGCCTAAAAATACACTCCGCAGGTCAACAGTCACAGACCCACAGAGTTCTGGACACTGGAAGTTCTAAGCTATGGAGAGTCTGGTAAATGCCCTAGATGGGCTTCTGATGAGACCCTGATGTCGCCTAACCCATGCTCTGCCTGGGCGGCTGCCATAGAAAAGTGTCATATCTGACAGGTGCAGAGACAGGGCACAGAGGAAAGACACGGGAGGGATCAGCTTTCAGAACATGCCAATTCAGACCACAGTCAACATTCTGCTTTTGTCATTCTTCTGTTCTTACAAAAGTCACACAAACTCATGACAGAAAAAAATGAGAATATAGATGTAAGAAAATAGAATAAACAACGTCGTTAGCTGTACCACCTACATACAGCCACGGCTAAGGCCTTTGAGTATATATTTTCAGATCTTATTCCACGCATATAAACGTGAATCTTTAAGGCTACAACGACACATGGTGGGTCTTCTGTAAAGTAAGGACGTTCTATTACAAAAATAAATGGGTTTCATAAGAAGAAGACTATTAGGTAATAAACACAAGGAAGAAATGGGACAATATGGTACGGAAACCACAATGTCTTCTGGTTTTAATTCTCTTGACAGCTGTTAGCACTAGGTCCTGTGGTATCTGTCCCCGCTCGGGGAGATGGGACCAGCTCATTAGTGTTTATTAACCACCAACCCAGCAAGGAAAAGGCGCCCAGCTGTCAACACATGTCAAACATGTTCAGTAGCAACCAAAGTATTCTTCACTCCGATACTAAAAAAAAAAAAAAAAAAAAAAAAAAAAAAGGGGGAGAATCCTAAGATATAAACCAGGGCACCTGCAGTGTTTTTGGAGGATGACGACGATAAAAAGCAAAGCTGGTGAAAGAATACACGGGAAGGGAAGAGGAGGAGAAGACAGTGAGAGAACACGATTCTGGGGGTAGTAAAGGGGGTAATGGAATATGTCTTAGAGGTGAGAACACTTACAATCTGTGTAGATTACTTAATCCCTTTGTGCCTCGGTTTCCTCTTATAAAGGGCAGGGGCGACAACTGTACCTATTTCATAGTGTTGGCTGAGTGAATGCATGTAAAAAGCTAAAAGCTCAGAACACTGCCTGGAACACAATAAGCTACATACGTTTTTATAGAAATGTACGAAATATATTTATTTTCAATGTATTAGCATATTTTAAATTTGGAATATATGTGTACATGTATCCGTGTGCATATATATGTACGTATGTATGTATGTATGCATGTATTATATTTGGAAGGCCAGAGTGAGGTAAAGGCCATCTCCCCACATCTGCCGTTGTTCTGAGGGGTTTTTTTAAGTTTATTTATTTATTTTTGAGAGAAAGAAAGCGTGCGCGTGGGGGAGGGGCAGAGGGAGAATCCCAAGCAGGCTCCGCCCTGTCAGGGCAGAGCCCAACCCGGGGCTCGATCCCACGAACCGTGAGATCATAACCTGAGCTGAAACCAAGAGTCGGACGCCTAACCGACGGAGCCACCCAGGCGCCCCGTTTTTTCATTCTCCGCAAGCGGTGTTGCGGAGACACGGCTACTCCAGCAACGGCTCAGGGTGCAGGTGCCTGCCACGTGGTCGAGAGGCAAGTGCACTGGCTTCGGCGGCAGTCCTCCTGAACTACAACACTAGCTATGTGCCCGGAAGCGCTTCTGCTCCAGCGGAAGCTTCCTGATCCCCCACCACCCTGGATTCGAAAGCAGTCGTGGCTCCCTTTGGTGGGCCAGTTCAGGGGTGGCGTTCCGGGTGCCCTTCCTGGAGACCCAGCCTAGAAGCCCCCACTGCCGCCCATCCCGGTGACTTTGTAAGCACCTAGTTAATAGCACCGAAATACGCGTCCGCCCACAACAGCAAGAGTACCTTTTGTTGCCTTCCGACGAGCCAGCGCTGACTGCCACAATGGGTAAGATCTCAAGGAAAGGCAGAGATGGAGTGGAGAAAGTCAACGCCACCCCGGCCAGTGGGAACAGCCTGCGCCAGGAATGTGCGGGATGCAGTCTGGTGAGCGTGGGGGAGAGGGGGGGCCTTCCGCCAGAGCGGACAAAGGCAAAGGTTTGCTTTCTGGGGATGCAACAAAATGAACCCCCCCAACCCCGACTGCGTGGCAAGGGTGGGTGACTCTCCTGCCATCACAACCCTCAAGAACCCTCTTTAAAAAAAAAAAAAAAAGATTTCGTAGAAACAGATGGTGGTTGCCAGGGGCTGGGACCACGGGATGATGCTGGTCAAAGGATACAACTCTTCAGGTATAAGAAGAAGGAGTTGTGGCATGCCTGGGTGGCTCAGTTGGGTGAGCATCGGACTCTTCGGCTCAGGTCATGATCTCACGGTTCGTGGGTTCGAGCCCCATGTCAGGCTCTGCACTGACAGTGTGGAACCTGCTTGGGATTCTCTCTCTCTTCTCTCTCTGCCTCTCTCTCTCTCTCAAAATAAATAAGCTTTAAAAAAAGAAGTTATGAAGCCTGAATGCACAGCATGGTGACTAGTTAGTGATACCTATCATAGAAGTTGCTAAGAGTAGATCTTGAACATTTTCATCACACACACACACACACACACACACACACACACACACACACACACACAGTTACCTATATAATTATGTGAGGCAATAGACGTGCTAATTATCTTGATCTTGGTAATCATTGTTCACTCTAATTATATACGATTATATTTCAGCTATCCCTCAATAAAGTTAAAAAAAAGAGTGCTCTATTAGGACTATCTGGAGATCTATAGTTATGGCATCATACTCCAAAGATTAAATATGTTTGTACCAGGAAGGATAAGGATGCAACTGAGGCCGCCTAACAATGAGCAATTTTATTGCTTCTAAACGGAAATTTTTGATCAAAGTATATCAATATCAACTCTATTTTATAGGATTCCAGTATTTCTGCCAAGATGATTCTGTCGCAGTGCCACAGAAAACTGAAACGGTTTCAGTTTATGAATGCTATCTATTTCTAGAAAAAAAATTCTGCTACATGTCACAAATGGGGAAAGGTTCCATAAGAGAAACAAAACAGAACACCCCAAAATGAGCAGTACATTGAAAATAAAATGCTTTAGTACTACCAAAAGTTAGCGCAACAAATAGCTAGTATATGTCCCCCGCTCTAAATTCCTCAGACATGGAGCATTTGTCAATCTTCAGCTTATACATAACATACTAGACTTTAATCACTAAACTGCTGGATGAACAACACCCCACACCTCCCAGCTGCTGCTGCTGCTTCTTCTTTTTTAACGTTTATTTATTTTTGAGACAGAGAGAGAGCATGAACAGGGGAGTGTAAGAGAGAGAGGGAGACACAGAATTGGAAGCAGGCTCCAGGCTCTGAGCTGTCAGCACAGAGCCCGACGCGGGGCTCGAACTCACGGACCGCGAGATCATGACCTGAGCCGAAGTCAGACACTTAGCCGGCTGAGCCACCCAGGCGCCCCTATCTCCCAGCTTCTTCTACATGAACAAGTAATACATGTGAGTAGTAATGTGGCAGAACAGAAACACTGCAACGTTTTATGCCATGACCTTTTCGTAGTAGAAATGATTATAAATTCTAAGACCAATAAAAACTGAAGCCATATTTCTTTGATACCAAAAAGAAGCCCAAGCTCTATTTTGTTTTAGGGACACAAAGCACAAGCTTTAGAGTCAAATGATCATGGGGTTGAGTCCTGGTTCCAATATTTATTAGGGGTGTGATCTTGGGCAAGTGTCTTAGTCAATCTGAGCCTTGATTTCCTCATCCATAAAATGGGGATTTTGGTACACCTACTTCACAGGGCAGTTATGAAATTTAACAAAATAATATTTATAAAACTTTTAGCATAGTGCACAACATATAGTAAGTTCTCAATTAGAATTAACCCCCAACTTAACCTATTTATAATAATAGCTTTGCAATAATAATATACATTTGAAGTGTGCAATAATTTTTTGTATTAATTTACAGAGTTGGGCAACTGTCACCAGAGTCTAATTTTTTAAAATTTTTTTAACATTTATTCATTAAATATTAGACAGAGACAGAGCATGGGTGGGGGAGGGGCAGAGAGAGAAAGAGACACAGAATCTGAAGCAGGCTCTAGGCTCTGAGCTGTCAGCACAGAGCCTGTCATGGGGCTCCAACTCACAAACCGTGAGATCATGATCTGAGCCAAAGTCAGACACTCAACCGAGCCACCCAGGCACCCCTTGGCTTCTTGAATATTAGAAATGGTATGAAAGAAAGCAAAAGGATGTGCTCACATCCAATGCCAACCAGAGGCAAATTTCTCCAAGAGCCGTGGTCTATCAATGCTGTTCCAAATCATCATAATCACTGTCTGAATACGGCCACAGAGACCAAGTGGAATTAATTCACATTCTAGAGATCCAGAACAAGTCGTCATCTCCCTCCCGATAAGCCCTTCTCATATCGTTCAAGTGTATGAACCTACACCTGCCATATTCCCCAACAGCTCCGAGAAGGTTCTTAGCAAAGGCTCACAAAGCTAGTAGGTTGTGAAACTATGATTCAAAGCCAGGCTTCCTGACTCCAAAGTCTATGCTCTTTTGGCTACTTCACACTGCTTCCTTATTAGAATCATTCATGTTTTTTTCAGGAATCAAAAAAGAAAAGTACACAATAAAACATTGGATTGCGAGTAACTTGCTCTGTGAATGTTCCCCGAGGTGAGCAAACATCTCTAATAAATTTCAACTTGATAAACGAGCGATGTCTTACAATAACGAGTAGTGCATGACACTGGATGTCACATGATCACAACTGAGCCAACGGTTCTTCTCTCTCTGTCTGTGTGTGTGTGTCTCTCTGTGGGATTGTGGGTGATTTTCTCCCATGCTCAGATGCTTGGTCTCAGGTGCAGTGTTTGGCAGAGATCCATGATTTTTCAGAACGTTGGAAGGTGCCCACAGCTGGCCCTGGTGTATCTTTTGTCCCTTCAAGGCACCTACGGACAGTCCTTTGCTTTTCCAGACAAGAGTAAGCTTAGGATGCTTTGCTTCTTTCGAGGTCAGGCTGCCTGCAGAGAGAGACCCTTTCCTCTGCTGCCTTATCGCCACGTACATTAAATACGGTATAAGACCAGAGTTTATTAATACTCTACTGTAGGTAACATCCATTCGTGATAGTGGAAGTCGTCCTACACGATAACCCTCCTCTCTCTGGTCTCCCTCACACCAGCCACGAAAGTTTTCAAAGGGAAGTGCAGGTGAATTTGTTTATTTTCCTTTATATTTTGTTTTTTATTATTTTGTATTATATTACAGTATTATCATCATTTTATATGAATATTTTGGGGTTGTAGAATGAATCATCTGAGTTTCCATTAATTCTTACAGGGAAATTCGCTTTCATATACAAGTGCTTTGGATAAAAGCATGTTTCCGGAACAAATTATACTCGCAAACCGAGGTTTTACTGTACTTGCCTTTTTTGTGCATTCTACAATGGTGGCAGGGAACACAACTGTAGAAAAACACATTTAATAGTAGATGTTGCTATTTCAAACCAGCTTGGGGGTTGACTATACTTGACTTATTATTTGAAATACATGGTTAAATTTTAACAAATCACCTCTTTACTCTCGAGTAAGAGTCCATTCACAATTCCTTGCACTTGGTGAGAATCCCTTTTAATGTGCTGCGCAAGCATCAGTGTGACAGCGTAGAAAGAGCGCTGGTGTGGGAGTCAGATGGCGGAGGCCACTAAGAGCTTATCTTGGCCTAGTGCCTTTGCTGCTCTGAATCTCCATTTCCTGTTCCCGGGAAATGAGGAGGATGGAACCAGGGATGACTAAGGGCCCTTCAGGCTCTAATATTCTCCAACTCACTGATGTCTCCAGGCAAAGCAAAACTGACTTCAGATTCTCTTAACACCCACTTAATTTAAATAATTAATGTCTTTACAGCCTTCAATGGAGAATCATCAAGTGACTTAATCATGAACTCCTCAGAGAAGAGCAGAGAGTTCAGGTCTCCATCCAAGGCCTCAGGGCCCAGATCACTGGAAGCTGGCTCACTAAAGGGAATGAGGGAAAATTCATTCAGCGGAGCATGTGACTCTTGATCTTGGCATTGTAAGTTCGAGCCCCACATTGAGTGTAGAGATTACTTAAAAATAAAATGCTTAAAGAAAACACAATTATCTAAAATCTAGATGTACAGTAAAACTTTACTAACAATCCAGGGAAGGGGCGCCTGGGTGGCTTGGGGAGTTAGGCATCCGACTTCAGCTCAGGTCACGATCTCACGGTTCATGGGTTCAAGCCCCGTGTCGGGCTCTGTGCTGACAGCTCCGAGCCTGGAACCTGCTTCTGATTCTGAGTCTCCCTCTCTCTCTGTCCCTCCCCCTGTTTACACTCTCTCACTCGCTCGCTCTCGCTCTCTCTCTGAAAAATAAACACTGAAAAGAAATTTTAAAAACCAATCCAGGGCAGTGTGGAAAAATAAATATATAAAACAAAATCTAGATGTACAAGACAGATGTACCAGGGGCCACTGCTCACACTCTAGACAATGGGCTTGCAGTCCAACAGACCTGGATCGATTCAAACCCTGGTCTGGCAATTAAATGTGAGACACATGAGCCAGATCCAGGTTTGTTCAACAACCAGATGTTTATTGGGCACTGAGTAAATGCCGGGTCCTGGGTCAGGAGTCCGGCAATCAAACTCAGGATAATCAGTCCCTATCCGTGAGGATCTCATTGTCTCATGGGTGAGACAGACACTGAAACAGGAAGCTTTCCTAGAGGAGGGGACACCTGAGCAAGAGCTGGAACTTGCTTCCCCAAACTCTCTGAGCCTGTTTCCTCATCTGTCCAATGGAGGCAAGGATGTCTACCTCACATGACCGATGTGCGAGGGTCAGCAAGGCAATCAGCAGAGAAACTGAAGACAATAAAAATCCATAGCGACAGTACCCGTGGTGTTTCCTCGCTCTTATGCAAAACATGACCTACACGACCTGCTTGTTTTTATGTTATTTCTTGTCTGTCTCACCCCACTAGCATGCCCCACATGAGGACAGGGATCTTCGTTGTGTTCCTAATATATATCACCAGTACCTAGAACAGTGTTTTAGTTATAGTAAGTGCTCACGAGATAGTTCGGGAGGGAGGGAAGGAGGGAAGGAGGGAAGGAGGGAGGGGAGGAAGGAAGGAAGGAAGGAAGGAAGGAAGGAATAAAGGAAGGAAGGAATAAAGGAAGGAAGGAAGGAATAAAGGAAGGAAGGAAGGAAGGAAGGAAGGAAGCATGCAGACCCTTGTGCCGCCTCTATCCTTTTCCTCTTCCTTCCTGACTGGAAGGCCAGCAAGCCTCTTGGACTAAGAAATGACCTTAAGTATGGAAGCCCCATTCTAAGCCCAGAGGACCTCTAAAAGCACAAAGCTAGAAGGTGTCTGTGAGCTCATGACATCATGGAACCACTGTATCTACCCTGGAATGCTCACCTCCAGATTTCTTCTGGGCGAGCGAAACCTATGTCAGCTATCATCTTGAGAGGTTTCTGGTATCTGGGGTTGAATGACTTTTCTGAGCGAAGGTCTCAGCTCTAATGTCGCTTTGTTTCCTTCGCAACATTTCTTAACATTTTTTTATTAAACTCTTAACTTCTTTATGGTTTCATTGTTGTCGCTTGTCTGTCTTCCGAACTAGAATGTCAGCTCGATGACTACAGAGACGGCGTCTGTTTGGCTTTACCATCTCCTAGCATATGCCTAACACATAAAAAGGAGCCCAATAAATGTTTTTCAAATAAACGATTCAAGTAGCTCGAATATGGCAATGATATACAGTGGGGGCACCAGGTCACTCCCATTTCGAAAACTCAGGAGGTGCCCTCTAACTCAATGAGTAAATGTATAGATCGCCAGGATCACTTCTGTTAATACCATTCAACCAAAGTTCACTGCACACCTACTAGGCACCCGGCCCTTTGCCAAGGACAAAGAGAAGTGTTCCCAAACACTCATTTCACAGCACTTTGCGCAAAACTCTCTGTCTCAATAGCAAGTTAGCAAAAGCAGCCAGACCCTGATCATGGGCGACCCTGAAACCTTAACGACGAATATGTGAGGAGCGATTATTGCTAATTTTCATTAAACATGTACCTGTTCCAAAACAGGGGGCTGCTTGTTCACGTTATGGCATTAAGATTGATACCCTTAATTTATTTCGCTCATTTCTAACATGCATTTTTTTCCCATTTGGTACTTTTCCTCCTAGATCAAGAAAACACAGAAACAAATACTTCTCATTTCTCCCCAAAGACCAACTTGTTGTGGGTAATTAATATATGACAGACTATAATAATTCCATTGTGGATTTGCCTGTTCTGGTAGTTGAAGTCTTCCCGTGAATACTGCTTTGGCATTTTCCTGAATCTTAACGCAACACGCATATTAATATAAAAATGGCCAAGGCCCCTGCTCACTGCAAACCCAAAAGCTGACCGAAACGAGCTCTCAGTGGCAGCCACCTAAAGTAATACTAGAAATTGTTCTGGAGGTTGGATCCTGTTTACGTCTGGTTGGTAAAGAAAGGAGAACGGGGCGGGTGGGGGCAGGGGGGAGAAGTTCCACTTTGCACTGTGCCTAGTTAAGCAGGAAGAGAGAAAAGAACGCCAGGGGGCGTGTCAGGGAGGACAGGAAAGGCCAAACTGCAGAACATCCAGCAGGAGGGAGACTGGTACAGAGTGACCACGTTCCACCTCCACCATGGCAACCTCCTGATTACTGATGGCTACGCCACCCCGGGGACCGCTAATGAGAGAGCAAAGTAGACGATTTTGCTCCCCAAGATGAGCTACGCTACCAGATTGGACATTAAAAATATCAGCCACCGAGTGAGACAAGGAATAGCCAAGCTATAAGGACCACGAAAGAGAAGCACGCACGTAACAGTGACAATAGGCGACCACTCATGGATGCCTGGAGATGTGCCTGAGGCTGCTGTGCTAAAAACCTCATAGGTATAACCACTTACAATGTTTTTTTTTTTTTTTTAATAAAAAAAAAAAAAAAGAGGTACCAGAGACCACTTAGCTCAGTGGCTCTCAACCGAGGACAGTTTGGGCCCCCTGGGGACGTCTGGTAGGGTCTGAAGACATCTCTAGTTGTTAGAACTGAGGAGGGGGTGGGCGGATGCTACTGCTGTGTAGGGGGTAGAGGCCAGGGATGCCCCTGACCAACCGATGACGCACAGGATGGTCCCACAGAGCAAAGAATGATCCGCTCCAGAAAGTCAACGTTGAAGAAATCCCAATTGAGCTCTACCCCCTTATGGTACAGAGGAGATCAAGGTCCAGAAGGAGTCTGTCTTGGCCACAGTCATTCTTATCTGTGATCTCTGTCCCTGTCTTTCTATCCCTCTGTCTATTGGCCAGAGTTTAAAATTTCATGTGACTAGAGGGCCCTGTGACTCTGAAAAGTGTGAAAACCACTGCTCTCATCCCCACGTGTTTTCAGAGAAACTGAAGCGGGTGGTCCCCCTTTTCCAAGAAGCCCGTTGCTACCCAGAAAAACATACAATCCTCGGAGTTAAGCCCTCTTAGGATCGTTTTTTTAAATGAGCAGCACAACCATGAGAGGGGGGAGCGCCACCCCCCCAGCCCCCAACGCACACACTGCATCCCACGGATGCCTGAAGTCACATCTTCCCGCTGCCCAGGACCCAGTGAGCTCCCTGCCCTGCCTCAATCACTGCCCACTTGGTCGCTCAACGAAGCATCCCCTCTCCTGCTTTCTCGTGCATCCAGTCCTCTTCAGATCATCTCCTTGGGACAAGACGCTAAGCTGGGAGCAGGGGATCAAGGGAATCTAGGCAAAAACAAGGCACGGTCCAGGTCCTCTAGGGGCTCCCCAGGTCCACAGGGGACGGGGAAGGTAATGAACCATTTTCTACCCGGTAAACTGGGATAGGATAAGAGTCTCTGGAGGCTACACAGTGCTGTGAGGCCACAGGAGGAAAGGAGCACGTGTGGCATCGGGGAGGATCAGAGAAGACTTCCTGGAGGAGGTATCCTGCGTGGCCAGAGTTAAGCAGCTGTTTCTCGACAGAAGCGTACGTCCTGGGAAACGGGAGAAGCCACAGAGGAAGAGCCGGGCAGCAACGGAGCCTGACGTCCACTCTAGTTTTAGAGTTTTGAAATCGAGGCAAAACAGAAGAATCTTCCGGGAACCCCCAACATACTCCGTACTCAATGATTTACAGCCTCTACCGCCAGCAAAATAAAAGCCGAATTCCTTCCCTTGGCATCTGATGTCCTTCACTGCCTGGTTTTCACCACGTGTCCCACTACAGGGTGCTGCCGAGCGATCCCATGTGGCCCGCTCCTCGCCACCAGAGCTCCCCGGGGAGCTTCTCTCTTTCCCCTCCCCCCCCGTTCCCTCCCCCCCCCCCCGCCAGCCTTTGCGAGTACCCAAACCTCCCCCTCTCAGAGCACCCCTGTCCTTGCCTCCCCTCCACAGTGGCCGCTTGCCCTCGGCCTGGCAATCATGAGGTACTCCTCGCACTCACCGCAAGCACCAGAAAGAGCAGTAGTTCGTAAACCGCATCTTCATTTACTGAGTGCTAACCGCGTGCCAGCGCCCCGACACGTATCACTTGACTTAGTCCGTCTGGGGGTGCACGGTCATCATCATCCCCATTTCGCGGCGGGAGAAACTGAGACCCAAACACGTGACGTAGGTTGCCCAAGGTCGCTCCGCTAACAAGGGGGCTGAGCAGGGAGTCAAAGCTAGTCCTGGTGGGTCCTCACAGCCAGACCGCTCTCTGCCAGCCTATGCGGGGTCCCCAGGGCCGATCCGCTCTGGGATGCCTTCCTTGAGCCCCAAGTCTCTGAGCTCCCTTCTTCCTCTGAACTCTGAGGCATACAGGGTCTCCAGCTTTTGTGGTCCATGCTGTCTCTACGATGCACAGAAATTAGCACCGGTAATACATTGAAATAGTCCTCCCGTGTGGCAGGAACCCTTTTGAGTCGCTTGACAGAGGTTAGCTCATTCAATCCTATTATCACCGCGCCCCCGACGTACAGATGAGACAAGGCACAAAGAGGTGAAGACGCTTGCCAAAGGCCCCACGCGGCTAGTAAGTGGTCAAGTGAGGATTTGAACTCAGGCAGTTTAGGTCCCACATAGTCTCCCTAACCACTGTATTTACCTCTTGTATACTAACTCCTCTAATCTACAAAGCAGCCCTCTGAGGCGGGGACCATCATCCCTGTTTTTATAGATGAGGACATGGAGCTTCAGAGATGTTAAGAAACTCACCCGAGGTCACACAGCCAATACCAAGAGGATCTGGGATCGGAATCCTAGCAGTCCGGCTCCACAGTCCATGCTCTTAACCACCGCCACTCTGTAGCCCTAACCCTGATGAGCCCTAATGAGCGGTCTGGGGTCTCTCCAGCTGTATCACTTTATTCAACCACCCCAAAACACAGCAGGTTCTAGCCGGAGAACAAGTAGTCAGGGTTTTCCAAGCTACATTGCTGTAGGAGGTTCCCAGCAGGAGGTCTACGAGGCCCCTGACCTCCCTTCGGAGTGAGCCCCAAGAGCAGCTGCACAGCCTGGGCCTCCCACCCCAGAAGGCCCTACGCCCCAGCGCCACCGCCCCCCCCCCCCCCCCGCCCGCCCTCCCAGTCCCAGATTGAAGTCAGGCCCAAGCTGACAACCAGGTTCACTATTGAAGCACGGATGACTAATGAAGGCAGAGGAGGCAGAGAAAAATGACAAGCGCATTACTCACCTTTTAAACCACAAACGTACAATTATAACCTTACTCACTAATAATTTCAGGTTGCGCGCTCCCGACAAGGGTGCCTCTGTAGGCAAGAGCACCATTTTAGAGTAGCGAGTGGTAGGGGGAGAAGCGTATAATCATTTATTGTTGTTTTTACTGCCCCTCAGGGCTCCCAGTGTTACCGTTCTGACGTCACTATAACGTATTGCGTTTCCTTCTATTCCGCATCCATACGGCCTGTCCCAGAAGGAGTTCCCAATTTTCATCCCCTGCCAAAAGATGGCACCGGATTTTAAGTGTTTTAAGGTGTTTTCAGGTTTGAAATGTTTTAAGGTGTTTTCAGGTCTGAAATGTTTTAAGGTGTTTTCTTGGGACGAACACTTCTGCGCTGTTCGCGAAACCAGCGCCTCTAGGAGGTCAGATAAAGAGCGCAGATCTAGAAGCAGGACACGCGCCAGGCCGGCAGGCCCACGTGGGGAGGCACCGGGCCAGTCAGGAGGCAGATGGAATGAGAAGGAAATGTGAGCCAGAGTCTCCTTCTCGGGAAGGAACGGGGCACGCAGGGGACGCAGGTTTAGGAGCGGCTACTTTGAATCATTTCGGCAGGCTCTGGAGCAGAAAGGCTCCTGTAGTTGTCTGGTACCTGGCCCTGGAGTAATTAGGGCAGGTGCATAATTGCCCAGAATGTGACAGTCCCATAAGGGAGGTGGCTGGCGGGGGGGGGGGGGGGGGGGGGAGGGATGAGCTCTGGACTGATGGGTTTGCATAAGAAAGGCGCACTGGGGGACAGTTCGTTTGCTATCTTTCTAGCAAGCGGTGACCCTGGGAAGAGCAGCCCCTCCAGGGTCAGCGAGGCCCCAAGATGTCAAAGCAGCAGAATACAGAAAATAGAAGGCACGGTTAACACAAGGCCTCAGGTCCCTTCTCTACAATGGGCGCCGGCAACAGCTGTGTGGCGTGGGTATGAGGAGTGGCTATCTTGTCTGTAAGTTCAAGCTTCTCCGTGGCCTTCCAAAGCCACATAAAAGAGGAGCGGCTGCGCAGAAATCACAGGAAGGCAGATTGTGATTCCAGAACCTGCTGCAGGCACGTGTTCATCCCCGCCGCTCCACGGGCACCACGTTGGTCACGATCGCCAGCGATCTCCACGTAGCCGGATCCAACAGGCCACGCTCAGTGACACTTGACGCACTTGCGCACGCGGCTTCTGTGACCCGCACTCTCTTGACTCCTGCTCTTCCTCTCTGGCTGCCCCCCTTCAGGCTCCTCTAAAGAACGTTTAGACAAATAACGGCCTTTTCTCACAATGAACACGTTCCAAATTGAATTCCTGATGACTCCCACGCACCAGCGTCTTGATGACTTTCCTCGCCCAGGCTTCCCCATCTTAGTGAAAGGGACCGCCATTCACTCAGCCCCTCGGCCCCGAACCCTGGACTCTTCCCTTCCTCTCACACTCCTGTCCACCCCATCAGCAAATGTCGTCGGTTCTGTCTTCAAAAATGCATCTCCAGGGCGGGGTTTCTCAACCTGAACACTACCGATCTTTCGAGGCAGATCGTTCTCCGCTGGTAGGACCTTCTCTGTTTCTGTAGGAAACTGGCATTGTGACAATCAAAGATGTCTCCCAAACATTTCCAAAGGTCCTGTGGGGGGCAAGCTTGCCCCAGGAGAGAACCACTGCCCTAAAGGAGTCACTTCTCACCGCCTCGCCCTAAATCCGAGCCACCGTCAGCTTTCGCCTGGAACAGGACAACAGCCCTGTTCCCACGCCTGCCTTCCCCTTAAGGCTGGCATTCACATTTTTTTTTTTTTTAATGGCGATGTCCTGGGACTCCTGGGTGGCTCAGTTGATTAAGTGTCCTACTTCAGCTTAGGTCGTGATCCTGCGGTTCGTGAGTTCAAGCCCTGCAATCGGGCTCTGCAGTGACAGAGTAGAGCCAGCTTGGGATTCTCTCTCTCTCTCTCTCTCTCTCTCTCTCCAACTCCTGCTTTGTCTCTCTCCAAACAAATAAATCAACTTAAAAAACATTCTTTAAATGCTGATGTCCTTATCATGGCTTATAAGGCCCTCCATGGCCTGGCCCTTGCCCACCTCTCCTGCCACTCTCTCCCACACCATGGCCCCCTTGCTGGTTCTCAGACACAGGTAGATTCCTGAGCACAGACCCTTTATACCTACTCTCCTCTCTGCAGACAGGCTCTGCTGCGGTTGGCCAGGGGCCTCACTTACTGCGTGTAGGTCTCCGCTTAAATGTCACCTCCTGGGGGAGGGGGGCCTTTCCCCAGCTTTCCCCAGCACCCTGGTCACCATCCCCTTCTTTCCCTTTCCCTTCGAGGCATTTATTACCGCCCGCCGTTCGAGTGAGCCTTGTGTTATGTGTGCGTAGTGAGTTTCAGTTCCCTGCCAGCCTATGTTGTCATCCAAACAAGGCAATCACATCTTCCCAGAAAACCTGAGCACTCCAGTCCCTTGAGGCTGCACAGCCTGCGTCCCACAGTCCCTGGCTGCTCGCTCTGCTCACAGGTGCAACTCCTGTGTGCCACCGCACGGAGGGCAGTACCCTACTGCCCTGGGCTGTGGGTACCTGTGACTAATAAACTGTTGTCCATCTCATGTGCCCAGTGGCAGATGACGTGCCGGGCCACCCCCATCACGCTACGGCACAAACCTCTCCCTCACCGGTGGGGTGAATTAGGAGACAATTCAAACAATATATAAACGAACACAGAAATCTTTTCAGTGTCGAAGCCCATCAGAGGGGACCCGAGCTATCGCTTGCCTCTGAGTCCCCTCTTGCCCAGGATAAACACCGCTTGGTGCCCGCAGCACCCCCGCAGGCCTCGACTTCGAGGCTGTGCCCCCTCACACACTGCTCTGCCCGGCGACGCGGGGCCCACAACTCAGCACAGGCGCTTGGTGCCACACGCGGGCTGGCCACTGAAACGAGAACACCAGGGCTCCAACGTTGACAAAACGTCTGGGCTCAGATCAGAACTCTGCAGCTTGCACTCGCCCTGGCCAGTTCCCCTCCTCCCCCGGAGTCTCGGTTTGCTCATCTGGAAAATGGGACCAACACCAGGACCCTCACCAGGTTTTCGCGAGGCTCAACGGGCACTCATCAGACGCTCGCTGTTTTGCTAACGTGAGCACCATCAAGCCCGACGAGGCAAATGGCACACAGGAGTGAGCAGAGGCTGGGGGTGGAGGTCGGGCGAGAGCGAGCTGAGGATGAACACAACCGGCCTGGGCTTCCAAACGAACCCTCTGGGGAGAGGGTGCTGCTGCTAAGTCCGGCTGCCGGGACAGTGAACCGTCTTCAGGCTCCAAAACAAGAAGAGTTCAATGACCAAAAACCAAATATTACGTCTTATGCTTCGGTCCAGGAGACAGAAAAAAAAAACACAAAAAACAAAAAACCCTTTTCATTTTTTGGTTTTTTTTTCCAAAATTGGGAAGCCAAGGTGGTCATGACATGGAACAAGGACCCAACCCACTGAAATCCATTATGGGAGCGAGGTGGGGGAAGTCACAGAAATAGAAATTGCCACACATCTGACTTCAGGGGTATTTTTAAGTCTCCTTAGAAACAGCCTCCCTGTGGGAATATTCGTATTTAGGACTGATTATTTCATAAATGTCTTCAATCTGATCCAGAAAAAAAAAAAAAACTTGTTGTCACTAACACCAGTAAATTTTGGGGGGACAAGAAAATGATGTTCAGTTCTATTTTCAGCTCGCAAAATTATGGATTTTGTAGTGTTCCGCCTGCCATTCATTTAAAAAAAATAATTCGTTAAGAATGAAAACTATTTTTTTCCCCCTTTGGGGAAACTCCAATATAATCTGGAAGAGATCCCATGTTTACGACGGACTTCCACAGAGCTGAATGTCTTCGTTTTTATGAGCCGTAAGCTGCATCAATTAAAACAAATGAAACGAGCCAGAGAGTTTGGTTCCAGTCATATTCCAAACAGCACTTCGAACAACCCATAGCCCTTAACCGAATCCTAAATAAAGCGATTAACCAAATGCGGGCTGGGTATCAGCTCAGTGCCAGGTCCTATGTTTGGGGACGAACTTGGATGAGCTTGGATGAAGCTGTGCGGCTGACGGGCTCACGGCTGCTACAGAGCCAAGGCCTTGGAAAGGGGTCGTCCGGTAGGGAGAAAGGACAAGGGCAGAGAGTCACAACAGGTCCACGTGCTCATTCGCCTGGGATCTCACGTAAGCGTCTGGCCCCTGCTACCCGCGCCTGGGGTCTCTCCTCCACTCACGTGAGGTGCTTAACACGCAGGCAGACGGTCGGCCTTGAGCAAGTCACTTCGCCCCTTGGAGCCTCCATTCCGCCACACTCGCAACGGGGACACTAAGCGCACCTATACCTTACAGGGCTGGACGCACTCGGCGGTCGGCAATGGCTGCGACGCGGCCGAGCCCGTTCACTTACATACTGTCGACGGCACTTTTTGCACTCCCGGGCAGAGCTGAAGAGTTGAGACAGAGTCTTTATGGCCCACAAAGCCCAAAATATTTACTGTCTGGCCCTTTACAGGAAGAATTTGCAGATCCCTGCCCTAGAATGCCCTGCCCTTTCTCCTACTTGAATAAATCCCATTCATCTTTTAAATTTCAACTCAAGAGTCCTCCTCTCCGAGAAACCTTTCTAGACCTTTCACCCCACCAGCACTCCAATTTGAGCCTTCAAACTGCACTCAATTCATGCCCCTCTGAAGCGCTAATCACACTGGTTAGAATTCTCTGTCTGAAACCCAAGACAGTGACCTCCCCAGGGGTAGGGACTGTGGTTCATTCATCTGTGGACCCTGAACACCCAGGACACAGAGGCTTGACCCAGGAGTGGTACTGAATAAATCCTGATGGAATGAACGGGCTCGGCCGTGCTGGGTTTGTAACGTCACACGAAGCTACAGCACCCACCGCTCAACAACTGCCATCGCACTTGTTGAAGTCAAGGTCACAGCCCATCAGTGAGAATAACGACCACGGGAGGACGCTACTCTCCAACAACCAAGTGTGGCTGAAGAGACACCACCAGGAGAGTCCCACCTGCCCCCGCTGCTGGCAGAGAAGGCTCGCCCACCAGGCCCACAGCCCCAAAAGCTATGTTCGGCTCCGAGCACAGCTTTCCCAGGGGCCTGTGGGCCGACGCACATCCCAGGCTGTTGGGTCCGCTTGCCTCTCCAAAGGCCTTACCTCCTTCACTCCAGCTCGCCATACCTTGCCTTGGCCAATCACCCGCCGGTGGCACAACACCCACCGTGTCTCGAGTACTGCCTTCGAGAGGTATGCTGGCGTGTCCATGGGCCTGATTTTTGACCTTGACATTTTCTTCTTCGGAACTCATCTTAATATCAGGGATGGGGCACAGTGCCACAGAAGGAAAGCACTGGACTTGGAGTCAGAAGACCCAGGTGTTACTACTGGTTCCCCCACTTTCCAACTGTGAGAGCCCTGGGCAGCTCAGGCCTCAGCTTCCTTATCTGTAATTTGGAGACGATAATGTTACCAGATCGGAGGAACTAATCATTCTCAAAGGACAGGAACATGGCCCCTCTCCCGGGAAGACCTTTCAGTCATCCGAGGGGCTCTCACAAACCATATCCAGCTCTGGGAGGACCTAGAACGTGGCCTTCCTGTCTTGAGATTCAGAGCTGTGGTGAAGCACCTTGCCCCCTGCAAGGGGGTCGTGACTCAAGGACCCGGGGCCAGAAGAAGGCTGAATGCCACGTCTCTGGTGGTGGCCGGACGGAAGTGGACAGGACCGTCGGTGCCGAGGGGAAGGCCAAGAAAGAAGGGGGCTCCAGTGATGTTCCCCAACCTTTTTCATGTCACGGCATGTCCACCTCTCTCTCTACCTCTAGATAGCTCCTCAGCCTGGACTTACAGGCACCTCTCTACCTCCACGGGGGTCCCAGCCTCTTCTCAGTTGGGGAACCACAATTCGCCCAGGGCAGGCACGTCAGAAGCTCAGCTCCAACACCACCCTCAGGACTGGGCCCCGGCTCCTGTTCTCACTGCTGGGGCGATGCCTTATTTCTGAGAGTGACACCCTGCCTTGTTCCCCAAATCCAGTCACCTGTTTCTTGTCTTGTCCCACTGCATTCAAGGCTGATGGTGTTCTCCAGCTCCTCCAGGTCTGGGCTCCTGTCTTGTTCCTTCCCTATCTCTGAGGGCCTGGAATGAATAGTCTCAGTCCTGACCGGGACTCCCAATCACTACCTACAGCCACAACTTCCAGTCACCAGCCCCACGGTGGCACCCCAGGTACCATACTCTACATTTTCTCCAGCACTTTGCTGCGAATTATTCTCCCCAGTGCCCGTGCGGTCCCGCCTGGGGTAACTGCTACCTGCGTCCCTGTGCTTCCTGGCCCGGCCCCTGCCTAGTCCACGGACTGGAAAGGCTCCTCCTGTCATGTGGCATAACTTCTAGGGGCTCGGGCTTCAGAATGGCAGAGACACGAGTGACAGCTGCAGCCCTACTGCTCACAGCCATATGGCCTTGAACACATCAGCCTACTTCAACTTCCTCATTTATGAATGACCACCTTAAAGGGTCATTGTGAGAACTGATATAAAAAAAAAGTTGCTTTCATTCCTTAAATAGTTGAGCGCTATGTGTGAGACACTGTGCTCGTCAGCCAGTGGGGGATACAGTGGGACCACCTAGTGCTAACATCCTAGAGGAAATTAGCAAATGCCCTGTAATTGTTAGCTATAGGAAGGAAAATGCTGGTTAGGCCATCCCATGGTCAGTGCTGACTAGCCCCTGAGGTACATTCCAGCACCTGGAGCATCTATGTGGGCACAGCAACACAATACAACCACCGTGAACACTGTACCTAATTTACTCCGTTCATTCAATAAATGTGGGGGGGGGGGGGCCTCCCCTGTGGAGATACTCTGTCCGAGGCTATGGAATCAGTCTTTCCAAACCTGGTTCTTAAGCAAAATAATCTGGGAACTTTACATATATGTATGTATATACGTGTATATGTGCAATGCAACAGAACATATAATATAATGCAATATATTCGTCGTCTATTTATTATACCCCCAGACCTACTGAATCTGAATCGCCAACATCAGGGATATCTGTGTCTGTTAAGGCTCAGGTGATTCTAAGAACCAGCCCAACTTCAGAATTGATGTGATGGAGAAAAGAGAGAGAGGGGGGCCTAAATCCTACCCTCAAGGAATCTGGTGGGGAGGCATGCCTGGATGGGATGAGGGTTAACATGGCCCTCTTTAGGCTCTCCGCAGACCAAGTCAACTATTGCAGAAGCATAGAGCATGTTTGTTGGGGGCTTCTGAGAAAGATGGTTCACACCAGCGACGGGCCTCAAAAAATGAAGGAGGATTTCTTACACCTGAAGAGTGGAGGGACCGGACCCACAGCAGCAGCAGGAAGCAATGAGCTGCAGACTGGTCCTCGTGTCCAAACTTCTCACGTTTCTTTATGAACACGGTGATTGATGAGTGAGGTCTCTCCCAAGTGCCACGGTGGCACAGTCTGGACACTCCACATGCCGAGGAAAAGCCCAGGCAGAGAGCTAGGAGGCAGATCCCTCTTCTGCTTGAAAAATGGCAGCGGGCAGGCTACAAGATCCTGGCACGTTCTCCTCTTCTCTGACTAGGACCACTCCTGCCTGCTTGCCTAAAGATGAGGCCAAGTCACTAACGTTCCTTCTCATCAGCTCTCTGACACCCTGGAGAAAGCCACTAGTTGGTCTCTAACTCATTTTCAAAGCCCGTATACAATAAGGACCCTGCCCCCTCTTCTTCCAATAATGTTTATGGACGACCTTTCATAAGTCAGGCACGGCGCTAGGAACTGGATGGATATGGAAAGAGAGACTAACTCAAGATTGAACAAATACATCACAGAAAGTATGATATCCAATGATCATTTTGAAAACTGTTTAGTACTTCTTCCTGCTCGTTTTTCTAAACTAATTTTGCCAGCAATGTGTCCCATCTCACGAAGTAGCCCACCAGGTCTTTAACTGACACGTACCGATACGCCATATGAACTCAGAGAATACTGTAATCGTTCCCATGTTTTGTCTTTCCAACTGGAGCAAGGTATCTCTCCGTTCATTTATCCAATGCCTTCCATTCCTCCCTTTAGGATGATATCATTTCATTTAAATAAATCTCATGTCCCAAACTCAATCAACGTCCAAGAATTTAGCGTATTTTGTCTCCATCGCAAATGAATTCTCTTCTTCATCATACTCCTTAGTGTTTTTGCAACCAGGAATATGACTATTCGTGTTCATTGGCCTTGAATTTCAAGATGTTGTTAACCTCATTTATACCAACTGGTATGTGATGACCCTGTATGTTCTAGAAATGCAGTTTTTCTGGGGTATGCTCCTGGTACCTATCACAATGCCTGGCATACAATAACTGCTAGGCCTAGTGAAGAAAAGTATGGTTTTCTTTGCTGATGGTGCTCATCTAATTCCTTTTTCCTTACTAATGACTATGGCTCATATTCCTAGCACAGTGTGAAAAAACCTGTAAGAGTCCTACCTTGGGCACCTGGCTGGCTCAGTCAGAAGAGCATGCGACTCTTGAACCTGGGCTCGTGAGGTCAAGCCCCACGTGGAGTATAGAGATTACTTAAATAAATAAATAAAAACTTAAAAAAAAAAAGGAGTCCTACCTTCATCAACTGTAATTTTTCCTATTTGTATGGAACTCTCTTCTCTATGAGTTAGATATAATATTTAAATATATGAAAACTCTCCTTTTTGCGTTGTTAAATCCACTGTCCAAGAATAACTGCTCCATTTGTTAGATGCCTTTTCAACACCTATTGAGATATTACTTTAACTGTGTTTTCATATTAATATGAAGAACTGTCACATTAATTTTATCGGCCTATCCTGTGTTCCTGGATTAAATGTCACTTGGTCAGAGACAAATTTTTAAGTGGAATTATTTCCTGTTTATAATTGTTAGAAAATATGGGGCGCTTGGGTGGCTCAGTCAGTTAAGCGTCCGACTTCAGCTCGGGTCATGATCTCACACTCCGTGAGTTCGAGCCCCGCGTCGGGCTCTGTGCTGACAGCTCAGAGCCTGGAGCCTGCTTCCGATTCTGCGTCTCCCTCTCTCTCTGCCCCTCCCCTGCTCACGTTCTGTCTCTCTCTGTCTCAAAAATAAATAAAAACATTAAAAAAAAAAGTATGTTATAATTGTGAGAAAATAATGGCTATCTATAAGAGAAGTTGCCCTATAATTTTCCTTTTTTGTTCTTTTTACCAACTTGGGGGTTGCAAGCATATTTCCTCAAAAGGTAACTTGGGAATTGAGCAAACCAGCATTAATTCGGCTTTAAAAACAATTTAGGGGAGGCAGGATTTTTTTACACTTGTAGAAAGGACAATATGGGGAAAGATGATAAACTTGTTAGCCAGATAGATCTGAGTTCGAATCCTAGCTCTACCAGTTACATACTGTATCACTCAGGTAAGTCATTGAACTTTTCAGAGCCTAGTATATGAGCTGTAAATCGGTGTTACCAATAGCTCCCATATATAATCATTGTATGGGTCAGAACTTATAAGTGTGTGTGTGTGTGTGTGTGTGTGTGTGTGTAAATGATCTAGTCCAGGTGGTCAAAAAGTACCATGGCTTTCAACCTTTGGGATCTTCCTATGTATGTAGTAGGTCCAGATACCCATGGTTTGTGTGGGTTTCATTGTAAGACTTTAATAACTTCTTGTTTCTTTCTCTGCAATTGGTCTGGTCATGTTTTCTGGTTCATCTTGCATGAGCTTTTATATTTTGTAATTTTGTGAGGCGTCATTCATTCCCAGTCTGATTGATCTGATTCATTAGCAGACAGGAAAGAGTACTTTTTATCTGCAGATTTCTAAATCTTTTACATTTGTTGTCAGCTCTCCTGTCTCATTTCTAATTTAATGAATGTGTGATTTCTCTTTTAATAAATTTGTGATGAAACTACTGTTCATTTTTTTTTCCCAAAATCAGCTACAGGGTTTATCGGCTTTTTCTCCAGCTTATTTCTACTTTTAAGTTTATTAATTCTGCCCACTCCTTCTGGCTTTCTGACATTGTTCTTATTCAAAAACATCTGGATGCAAGCTTAATTCATTATGCTCTGCTTTTCCTTTCTTAGCAACATAAACACCTAGAATAATGTATCTTCCTCTAAGCACCACTTTGGCAACAACCCACAGTATTTTGATATATTCATATTTATGTTTGTTTTGCTTATTAAAAAGTCTGGGTTATTAGGTTCTGCACTTCCCCCAGGAGGTGTTATTTAAGAGACTATGTTCTTCATTTCCCTTATTTTTTTTTTCTCATTTCATTATGGCTTCATAAAGTGTTTTTTAGTACTTTTGTCTTCTTATATTTTCAAAGTATGCATCCAAATCTAGGCATACCATTAGTTTTTATGAATGATCCACATGCATTTGCAAAGAAATGTTACCGCTCCCTTAAGAGTAAATAATGTGATTAGTTTGAAATTTATGCTGTCATTTTTAATTAAAGTAAGAGCAAGAGGACCCTGAAAAATGTGCATTTTCTTCTGTAGATTCTAATCTTAGTTATGGGAATTCTTCCAAAGGAAAATGAAATGCTGTTAGTTCATTTCCTAATGTTGCCACTTAACGTAAGAATGACAGTCTAAACAAAGTACTTTAAAGTGTTAATTCTAACCAAACGTAGTAATTCATGGTATTTAAACTTGGGAACGCAGTAAAATGTCATTTTAGTAGAAACTGTGCTCCTCTTCTAGATAAATAGCTGTTGGTTGGGGGGGGGGGGAGGGGAGTGAGGGGGAGCGGGAAATCCACATAACTCTTTTCTGACAGTTGACTGGAACTTTCCAATGTATATCCACAGGCTCTTCGTGGAGGAGAAGGCTTCAGTGGTCAAACGCATTTGGGAAATGCTAGTTTACACTGAGGTTTCCTTACTGCAAAATTTCTTAGGGTCTTTATATACTAATGTAGATTACAAATTTCTTAAAAAGGGATATAGGTTCCCCAGTACTTGACCATGAAACCCGTCATCGCCGACCATGTCTGAAGCACTAGTCTTTTCATGGAATACACTTTGGGAAACATTATCGGTGAGTAACAAAAGCAGTTCTCCAAAGGGAGGTTTGCCTGACCTTGGGAAGCAAGTTCCCCAGGCAAACACCAATGCCCCACTAGGAGGCCCAGGGAGGTCAAGCCGGGGATAGATAGTTCTCGGCAGAACTAGGAGGAAAATTTCCTCACCAGGAAGCTGGGGCAAAACAAATGCAGAGGATATGAGGGCAGGTAGCGAAAAGAGTGCATTGGTGACTGTTCTACGGGTGTCCGTCCCTTAGGATCAAGGCAGAGACTGTCTCCAGTCAAACTGAGCTTTAGATAGCAGAGGAAGAGCAACCTCGTGCTAGGAGAAACGGGTCCCTTCTCCTTGGAGGTTCCCAACCATGCAGTCAGAGTGCCCTCTCCCACTCCTCATCACTGTCACCCCAGGCCTCCTGAGCACTCCCTCGCATTGGCTGGGGGCTCCCGGTCTCCCACTCCCCCTTAAGTCCCACCCAAATGACTTCAATGAGCATAGAGGTAACACAGCCAACCTCTGGCCTCTCGGTGTCTTGCTCTCCTCATCTCCAGAGGTCACTTCCGTCTATCCATATTGACCTCTAGAATTTGTACTCACCCGGAACAGTTCAACTCTTATATCTGAAGTTCAAACTTAAGCCGATCTTCTGGCCACTAGAAAGTAGAGAAGTCAGAAGACCAGGAAGCCTGCGTGAAGTCCATTAGGCCGCTCTTGGTTCCATCTTAGGTATGGGAGTCCCTGACTCCAATCACTCTTTGCCAACATCCTTAACTTCTGTACCTCCTTTTCCTTCCATTTCTCCCACCTGGCAAAGCCCTAACTCCAGATCAGCACGGCAAGAACATATGTTCATGCTGTCCCACCCTTCTTGAGTCTTCACCCTGGACAACAGCTTTTCTAGATGTTCTGCTCCAGTTTTTCTCCCATTCCTCAGTACAGCTCATTTCATCTTTCTACCTATTTCCTTACACTTGACCTTACTACCTGTAAAAATATAGCTCCTGCCTGGGGCACTTTGGTGGCTCAGTCGGTTAAGCGTCCGACTTCAGCTCAGGTCACGATCTCACAGACTGTGGGCCCGAGCCCCGCACGGGGCTCTGTGCTGACAGCTCGGGGCCTGGAGCCTGCTTGGGATTCCGTGTCTCCCTCTCCCTGCCCCTCCCTGACTCACTCACTCTCTCCCCCTTTCTCTCTCTCTCTCTCTCTCTCTCTCTCAAAAATAAACATGACAAAAAATTTTAATATAGCTCCCGCCTACCACCCTTTCATCTGCCTCTCCCCAGATACACTGAACAACTAATTGTTCTCAGGAGACATCATGGTCTGTCTTGCCACTGGGACTTTGCACATGCTGTTTCCTCTCCCGTGTTAGCTGAAGCTTCCCTAGCCTTCCATCTCGACACTGCCTCTCACAGAAGGCTTTGCCTACCCCCAGGCGAGCTTACGTGTTCTCATCGTCACGTGCATCACCTTGCATCAAGATTTCCTCCAAACTCAACCATCTCGACCCATAAATTGCCAGACCTGCCGTGACAGCAGGAGCCATTCTTATTCATTCCTGGACCGCTAGTACACAGCACAGCATAGTCTAAGACAGTCCTCACCCCAGGTTTGATGAATGAGCGAGCATAGCGCCATTAAATGATACTATTAAAGAAAGGGGTGAATCAAATCTAAAGTGATTTAGAAGAGCATGTTGGACTTTGAAGGTGTATAATGCCTTTTCCTCATGCTTCACATAACTAACTTCTAACCACCCTTCAAGATTCAACTCCCATGTTAACTCCTCCAGAAAGCTCTCTAGCCCCCGGGGCCAGAGTCACTGCCCCTCCTCAGGGCTACCACAGTCCCCTGCACTAACCTCACTCACTATATTGTCATTAAATACTTACGTGATGCATTTTGTATCTAACAGTGTGAGTCTTCCGAGGGCAAAGAGTGTGCCTAACATTTACATCTGCATCCATGTGTCAGAGGTCCCCAAGACCGCCGCCCCCCCCCCCCCCGCCTCAGGTTCAAAGACCGGCTCGAAGGACTCGCAGGTCTCAACAAATTGTTGCACTCACAGCTATCATGTATTGCAACAAAAGGATCCAAAGCAAAGTCGGCAAAGGGTAAAAGCACACGCGCCGAAGTCCGGAGGAAACCACACGCAAGCGGCGAGTGGTGGGCACTCAGGTGAAGGGTTGTCTACCAGGGACGCTCATTAGACTAAAGGTCCCAGGTTTTTTTGTTTTTTTTTTTTAATTTTTTTTTTTTAACATTTATTTATTTTTGAGACAGAGACAGAGCATGAACGGGGGAGGGTCACAGAGAGAGGGAGACACAGAATCTGAAACAGGCTCCAGGCTCTGAGCTGTCAGCACAGAGCCCGATGCGGTGCTCGAACCCACGGACCGTGAGATCATGACCTGAGCCGAAGTCGGACGCTTAACCGACCAAGCCACCCAGGCGCCCCAGGTCCCAGGTTTTTCTACGGGGATGCTCACATAGGCACTCTGCCAAGCACCTATCAAAATTTCAGACTCTCTAGGGGTACCTGGGTAGCTCAGTCGTGATCTCCCAGTCATGAGATCAAGCCCCACATCAGCTTGGGATTCTCCCTTCCCACCCCTCTCTCTCTGCCCCTCCCCAACTCGTGCTCCCTGTCTCTCTCAAAATAAAGTTAAAAACAATTCAGACTCCCCAAATTCAGCATCAGTAACACTGCTTGTACAAACAGTTTAGGCACAGTGAGCCCTCTTATCGTTTAGGGAATGGTGGCAACCTTCCTGAAATTCAGATCACCAGATGCTAGCCAGGAACCAACCTTGCAAGCAGGCCTTCCAAAGGACAGCAGTCAGGCTTGCTATGCTACCTCTTCTTGGCATAATCTAGAACACCTCACGGTGAGCCTGGCCCGGAGGAGGCATTCAGGGCATGTATGAAGAATGGACAAATGTCCGACATACAAGTAGTCAATTTCCCTCGGCAATCCCCTGACTTTTCACAATCGCTCCACCACGGAAGCGTCACGATTCTCACTGTCGACCCGAAACTGACCGAGAGATTAAACAACACGGCCGGGAAGATGCCAAGATTAGGACCTGATCCTCTGGCTGCCTGGTCCGGACCTCATGCCTTTTGTGCTTTCCCCACAGCTGCCTACGCGGTGGGGATTATACAAGCAGCAGCGAGTGGAGTAGGGCAGGAAGAGAGCAGTGCCTGTCAGGCTGAGCAGGCAGAAACCCACCAGAGGCGTCCACCTGGGACCCGGCCCAGCGGTGGGGAGCTGGCCGCAGCCAAAGCAGGCCCTACTTCAGGAACATGCATTCAGCTTTGCCAGTCTCCTCACAAAAACACAACCCTCATATCCGCGGACGGAGCCAGCTCTGAGGCCTACAACAGCAGGCCAAGCGCCATCCAATGACTCACCTACCGAGCTGGGATGCGTGTGCGTGTTTAGGAAAACCCTTTCAAAACCACTGTGAAGCAACCTGTACGCATCCGGTTCTAGTTCAAGTTCTTTGCCTTGTATTCAGCGCCTGCCCTGGCCAGAGCGCTAGCCTGGGCCTTGGGAATACAGAGATGAACGAGTTCTAGTCACTGGCCTTGAAGACTATGTCACAGATAAGGGTTCAAAAGTGGAAGTGTCCTTGCTCTCTTCTCCCAAGATTGACTCTGGGGACTGTCCTTTGTCGATGCAAAGTTGAAAGGACCCACTGGAATCGAAAGCAACAATAATGACAGGGGCAACCAGCATTTATTAAGCACTTACTGAGCACATTACATGCATCATTTCTTTTATTCCTCATAATAGCCCTGTGAGGTAGGGGGTCCTGCCAGCCCCACATTGTAGACGAGCAAACTGAGGCTTAGAGGGGTTAAGTAGGTTTCTCAAGCCCCAACACCCACTAAGTCGCAAAGCTGCGATTCAAACCTGCTTCGACTCGACCACAAAACCCAAGTCACTACCCACATTGCTCGCTGCCTTAGAAGAGCCAGTGTGGAAGTCGAGAAGGCCAGCTGAAGGAGAAGGACAGCAGCCCCTCCCAACCCAGGGGCTCTTTCTGCACTAAGCATAAAACGGTCTGGTCACAGGAGGTGCGCACTGGGCCCAAAGAAAAGGTCTGTGACCCGCGGCCCACCATCCATTTTCCTAAGAACACCTCCCTTCATACAGACCAAGTGCACTCGGTAAGGGTCCTGTCTCCTCAGGCCTCAGAATGCTCTGGCTGGGGTTCCAATAATAAGCACCCCTTCCACAGGGGACCGATTTCCAGGTTCCAAAGCACTTTCACGTGCACGACCTCCCTGGAGCCTCCCAGCAGCCTTCTGACTGAGGCCTGATCCCCTCACTGCTGATTAGAGAGCTGACACGGAGTTTCACGGATGTCAAGTGACTGGTCCACATCGAGCTGCTTAGGAGGCAGACAGCAGACCCCGACCTAGGTCTTCTGGTTCCAGATTTGGAGCTTGTGCATATGAAATTGCCTTTGGTACTAATGAATATAGAGCCGTCACCATCCCACCACGCAAGGTGGGTAAAGATTTACTGAGCGCCTCGCTGCCTACAAAGAACTGTAAGAAACACCCAGGAATCCACAAAAATGGGCATGAGCTATGTGCCCGGGTGTGCATACAGAGACAGTGGAGAATGGTCAGATCGCTGAAATCACCCCAAAATGTTAGCATAGTTTTTAAAGAGCGTATTCAATAAACTGTCCAATCCCTTCCAGGCCTGAGAAGTAGACTAAACAAAGGAGGGTAGCCAATTAAAGGTGCTAAGAACGTTCAGGCTTCCAGAAGTGTACAACGGTGATTGGAAGGGGGAGAAATTGGTCGTTCTGCTCCTCTGAAAATGATCTGCGTGCACCTTAATGGAAGAGGCAACCTAAATGCAGTGAGACCCGTCATGGCCGTGGGCCCTCTACAGATTCACCAATTCATTTTCTCAACAAACACTTAAGTGGGACTACATGCCAGGCACTATACCGGTCCCTAGGCCCAAGAGGTAAAATAGGGCACAATGTGGGAGAAATATGCAGAGCAGGCTGGGGGAGGGGGTCAAGGTACTAGGAACAGCATGTACAAAGGCACTGGAACAACAGGAGTGAGGCTGTTGACCAATCCCTCCTCCTTGAAACACCTGGCTTCCGTGAAGAACATCACTCTGATTTTCCTTCCACTCCCACGGACATTCCGTTTCTATCTGTCTTACTGATTTTACTCTTCCAACTTTTTTTTTTTAAGTTTTATTTATTTTGAGAGAGGGAGAGAGAGCGCCCACGAGCAGGGCAGGGGCAGAGAGAGAGGGAGAGAGAATCCCAAGCAGGCTCTGCGCTGGCAGCGCAGGGCCCGATGCGGGGCTCGAACTCACGAACCGCGAGATCGTGACCTGAGCCGAAATCAGGAGTCGCACGCTTAACCGACTGAGCCACGCAGGCGCCCCTGACTCCTCCAAACTTTAAAAGAAATAGTGTTCCTCAACTTGGGTCATGCCCTTTCCTCCGGACCCTCTAGTCTTGTACAAGCTCATCCATAATCCATGGCTTAATGGCGCATTCGTATCTTCTGCACAGTCAACCTCCAAATCCACGTTTCCAGAGCGGGTCAGGCATCTGAAATCCAGACTTGCCCATCCAATGAGCTACTCTTCTTCTCCCCTTTCAGGTTTTCACAGGTATCTCCAACTTAACCCCAATCGAAACTGGAATCATTCCCCACCTCACTCACTGCTCTGTGTCTAGTGAGTGCTTCCAGTAAATGACATCATCCAGGGGCTGCAATGAGAAATCCGGGAGTCTCACCCCTCCCCACTCCCCACCCAGCAGCAAGTCCTGAGGTCAGCTCTGCACTCTAACTCTCTTTCAGACCTGCCCGCCCCGCTCCATCCCCGGCGGCCCCATTCAGGGCCAGAACACCTTGGCTCTCTCCCAGTCTCATGCGGCACCCTGCTCCCGGGTCTCCCCACTTCCCTCCTTCCCCTTATACAAATCAGTTCCGTACTGAGTCATTCTGACCTAGCCTCCTACCCACCCAAATCCCTGGCCCAAGGGGTCATCTCCTTCTTTCCACGACGGGGAGGCCAGGGCAGCAATCAGACTGACCTGGTCAAGCGATCACGCACCTCTCCTCATTCCTCTGATGGCTTTCCTCTCACCGAGCGGGAAAGCTGAAATCCTTACGCCAGCCAGCAAGACTTTCCACCATCCGGGGCCCTACTGCCTTGGGGATTTCGACTCCCACCACCCTGCCTGGCTCAGTCCATTCCAGCCACACTGGACTTGTCACGGGGCCTTGAGCACCCCCATTATCTTCCCTCCTTAGGACCTGTTTACCTTGCTCTTGTCCGTCTAGAACACTCTTTTCCCTCATGCCTTCTGTCCCTCCCTTCAGGCCTTTGCAGAAACGCCGCCCTCTGCTTGAGGTCTTCCATCACCTCTCTATGTAAATCGGCACCCTTTCTGCCACCCCGCACTTCTGGACCACGACTGCCCTTCTATATGTACTTGCTGCTTTTTTTTTTTTTTACCAGCCCCACCACCACCCCCAACACACGCACGTAAATCCCACAAGGGCAGGGACTCACTACTTCTGTTTTTTTCTCTGACTTATGCCCAGAACCCAGGACAAAACCTGGAATGTAGTAAATGCTCATTAATCATCTGTGGAACGAATAGTAACCGCACTGGCCTTTTCCACAGGTAAATGCAAATCGGGCCACGTGACCCCAGCCTGGCACTCCTTTAATGACTTCCCACTGCCATGGAAACAAGTGCAAAGCCAGCATCACCTCCGGCCACCCTCCCTCCCCTCTCCTGCCCCAGCCCTGCTGGACCTCCTCTCTCTACCACGCTGCTGTTTCCTCCACTGACGGGCCTTCCCATCTGCTGAGCCCTCCCCCCGCAATGCTCTCCTCCCTTCTCATCAGAGATGAACCCCACCACAGCCTTCCCAAGCCAGCTGCAAGGTCACTTTCTTGGGGAAGCCTTCTCAGACTCCCTAGACTGGGGCGGCTCTCCCAGTCCTGTGCGTCTTCTCTGCAGCCTTTCCCCACATCTCTTACGTATTTCTCTTTAGCTCCTTGGTGTTCTGTTTCCCCTAATGAACCACGAAAATGGAGATCATCCCCATCTTATTCGGTGTGCTGGTGCCTGATACGTACACAGTAGGTGCTCAGTAACTATCTGTGAACTGACAGCGAAAAGTAGGTGCCTGATAATGCAACGCCAACCGTGTTCGCTTCTGTAGATGCGAGGTCCCGGGTTTAGTGCGCCCTGGGACCGACACGGTGATTAGTCTGAGAGCCACAAACACGAGGTCCCGGGAGCGCAGGCCAACCTGAGCCTTTGCAGGGCTCAAGCACTCAAGGTACGGGCTCTGCTGAGGAGGGCACAGGCTAAGCGAGACCACCGCATTCCTTCTGTGACATAGAAATCGGTGCCGCAAACACCGGCTCTTCGCGAGTGTATCTGTCACCTGACTATGAAGACAGATAGTACCCACAACGCAGTTATGATAAATGTGCTTCACCACCTTTTTTTTTTTTTTTTTTTTTTGTCGAAGCTGCAAGCGATGACGGAGATGTTTACTGTCGATAGTTCAGTTGTCGCGTATCTGCGAAACTGGAGCAGATAATCAGCTGTAGGTTCTCTAGATAAAACCGGCAGCTAACAGAAAGGGGAAGAGAAAAACACCACCACATAAAAGCATCATAAATGGAACGGCACACAATAAAAATAGACAAGGTGTAAACTTCCAGAGAATAACCGTAGTCCTCTCTCCAAGAAAACTTTCGTGAAGTGCACGGATCTTCAAAATCTGCCACTGATTCTTAGCAGTTTGGGGAAAGAAGTGATTTTTGGCTTTTAGGTATAGGACAGAGGGTGAGAAAGAGGATTTGGCAACTCGCAAGCCACAGGGCTTCGGGCACATGGTGATACCACTGTGAGGCCTGATTTCCTCTTCATATGTACCAAGGAACCAAAATAATGCCTCCCTCATTTTCATGGGTCTGCTGAGAATTAAATGCAGTAATCTATGAAAAGAACAGAACGCGCGCTCATCAAAACGTTACTTATTTTCATCATGGTGCTGGGGGCTGCCATCATCCCCACAGAACTAAAGGCTAACGGCTAAAGAGATATTGGCAAGTAGAGGTCCTGTTACGCTTCCTTCAGCGGAAAGAAGAATGAGCATTTGGAGAGCAATCGAAGGCCAGTCGACATAAAAATGTGGTAACAACACACTGCCAAAGGTAGGACGCAGCAATGCCAACACTACCTTCCCCCTAAGTTTGATAAGCCGGACGAACAAGACAAGGGAGCCAGGAGATGAAAAGGCCGATGGGGGCCTTCTTGCCTCTGAGATCCGTGCTATGAGGATTCTGATAAGGGAGCCGGGGTCGTTAAGCACATTTATGTTTGCATATGTATTTGCTAGTCTGGCTGCTGGTGCCACATTACTCATGTCCAAGTAACAGGCCTACCAGTTCAGAAAGGCTGTCGCAGTCCAGCCAGAAACCTTGGAGACAAGAAGCTGCTTTCCTCTGAAGGACTACCTGAGGTCCTCCCCTCTCTGGGGGGCCAGTTCACTTCCGCGTCCTCCGAGAACAACGTCCCGGGACTGTACCTTCTGTCCTGACGACCCTTCAAGGCAGAGCACTTCCGGCCAGCCCCCACGGCCCCGCCCCTCTGGCAGGTGCTCCTTCTTTTATGCCCGGATCCTCGCAGTCTTCCCCCTTCTCTATGCTGCCCGAGGCATCCTTCTAAAACCAAGGTGGAGCCTGTCACTCCCCTGCTCGAAAGATCTTCAATACGTCTGCACCACTTAGGTAAAAAAATAAAATAAAATAAGTAAAAATCCCACAAACCTTAGCACACCATTCAAAGCCCTCTATAGCCAGCAATCCTCAAAAGTTCTGATTTTAGAACCTTAACAAGAACTGAGAGGGGGCAGGGGGAAAAAGGACAATTTCTTGAAACCAAAAATAACTGAGGATCCCAGAGGGTTTCTGTTTACGTGGGTTATATCTGTCAATATTTATCGTAGTAGAAATTAAAACTGAGGGGCACCTGGTGGGCTCAGACAGAAGAGCGTGTGACTCTTGATCTCAGGCTCGTGAGTTCCAGCCCCATGCTGGGTGTAGAGATGACTTAAATGAATAGATACCTTAAAAACTGAAAAAAAAAAAAAAAGAAAGAAAGAAAGAAAGAAATTATGGGGCACCTGGGTGGCTCAGTCGGTCAAGCACCCGACTCTTGGTTCCAACTCAGCTCACGATCTCCCAGTTCGTGGGTTTGAGCCCCTCTCTCTGCTCCTCCCACACTCGCTCTGTCTCCATCTCTCTCAAAATAAACAAACAAACAAACAAACAAACTTGACCATTTTTTTCACTTAAAAAAGAAATTAAACCCGAAAGTTTATAAACTATTCAGGTACTGATGCGTTTAAAGTGAGCCATTATAAACCGACTAACTATGCGTTAACGTAAATAATAAAATTGCGTGGCGACATAAATGCCACTCTGTGTGAAAAACAACCACGCTTCACCGAAAATAGCCCTATTTGCCAAAGCAACCAGAAATGCGGCAAGAGTACCAAGGATCTGTCATTTTGCAAATCTCTGGAACGTCTGGTCTAATAGAGGACAGCCGGATTTTCCTACCTGCTTCTGCATGCGATTTGTCGAGGCAGGTTGTTATAGCTGACGCCACGACAAGACACGTCCGTCTTACACAGGTAGGTGATTAGAAAACGCAGGACTTCACAGACTCCCTATCTTGACTGTGGGGATGGTTTCAAGGTGCACACGCACATCGAAACCGCACATGTGACAATACATGCTGTTTGTTTCCCGTCAATTATACTTTATTTCCATAAGGCCGTTAAACACAGGAAAAAAAAAACAAATAACGGTTCCTCACGGCGTCAACCTCCCTTTCTTCCTCCTCTCCCTCCACCCCGCAAGGCCACACGACCAACACGCCAGCGGCGCGGTACTGGCACCCAGCCGGCCCGGCCCCTTTCTTCCCACCCCTTCCTCGGCCTGAAATGCCTACCCCACCGAGGCCTGCATCCTGGGCCTCCCTCCCTTCTCCCACTAGAGACAGTCCTCAAAATCCACATCAGACGTCCCGAGCCTGAGAAACGTTCCTCGATCCCAACACCCTCTCCAAGGAAAATTAAGCTGTCGTCGCAATTCTTGTGGGTGAGGAAAGAATCAGGTGAGAGCAGCGGGCAGAGGGGGCACGTCTCCATCAGGATTTCCTCAGACTGGCTCATCTGCCATTCATCTTCTTTGAATCAAGAAGAGACACCCAAAAAGGGGGGAAGGGGGGCATCACAGAAGCCTAGAGGCAAACGAAGGCAGCCCAGGACTAACAGCCTAGGGTCACGAGGTCTCTGAGGAATATTGATCTCCGTTTCTGGCCCCCACCCCAACCCAGAAGAAGTGGTCATGACTCCATATACACACTCAGGGAGCTTCCTGGGGGCAAGGGCCACACTTGGCCACCTGCAACCCTCCAAGTGCCCGGCCCGTCATAGGTGCTCACGCAATATCTGTGCTGCAAGCCAGGCAGAACGTCCCGAATCAGACTCCGCTCCTCAGTCTACAAAAGGCACCGGAGAGGATCTACCCACACGGGTTGTCCGAAGTCCTTATTTACAGGGTGTCTTAGCTTCCTAGGGCTGACATAACAAGAGAAATTTTCTCTCTCTCTCTCTCTCTCTCTCTCTCTCTCCTGGAGGCCAGAAGTCTGAGATCAAGGCGCCAGCAGGGCCTTGCTTCCTCCCAAGGCACTTCAGGCTTCTTTCAGCTTCTGGTGGTTTCCAGCAATCTGTAGGGTTCCTTGCCCTGTAGCTGCGGAACTCCAGTCTCTGTGCCCATGTTCACACGGCCCTGTAGGTCTCTGTGGATCTCCAATCATTTCCCTTCTGAAGACACCTGTCACTGAACAAAGGGCCCACCCTAATGCTGTATGACCTTCACCTTAACTTGGGGACATCTGCAAGGATTCTATTTCTAAACAAAGTCCCCTTCTGAGGTTCTGATTAGACGCAAATTCTAGGGAGAATACACAGAGCACGTGTGGAAGCGCCTGGCACACGGTAGGTACCCAGCTCTTGTAAACATCCTCCCGTCCTTCTGCAAATGCAGAAAAGCAGCCAAGTGCCTCCGGTCACAGGAGGACGCCCTGGGCTTGCGGAAGGCTTTCTACTGACACGCTTACTTGCAAAACGTGAAAGGCTGGTGGAAGTGAAAACAACGGTGGCCTGTTTTTCCTTCTCGGCTCCTACCTCCCTCCCACAACTGCTCTGGCTCCCTGTTTCCTTATTCCCTCACCCCATTCCACCCCACCCTGGTCAGTCCCATACAGAGTACACACCTGCCTATTCAAATGCTATCCAGGAATCCCCTCCTCATACTTAGGGACCATAATTTCATGCCAAAATTTCTCAGCAAGAAGGATAGAATTTCCCAGTGAGAGAATAGGTCTCGTGTATGCAGGCTGCACAATAAATCCTAAAGGCCAGCTTTTTTCGAATGAATAAAAGGGGGAAAAATGACTCTGGATACAATTACCCTAAACATGCCTTCCCAAATCAGCTCCAATCCAGAATGCTTCAATGCAAACAGGCTCTCTAATGTCAGTGGCCACTGGTTACAACAAAGCAGGAAATAGTAGAGTAAAGCACCACAAAAATCTGTTGAAAGACAGAAACAAATAAATATGGCTTGTCCATCTTTACCACTGAAAGGCCAGGAAGGTTCAACCACACCCACATTGGGGGACCCGTAATTGAACTGTTGGCAGTAACGAGCGTGTACCTAATGGCAGTTTGGCCATCAGTTCACAACAGGGCTTGCCAGCCCCCAGACGCTTGGATGCCTAGAAAGTATTCTGACATTCATGGGGACAGTTCCCCTAGGGTGCTGACCCCCTTGCCCAGAACACAAGAATCTGTCAGACCATGAGGTAGCGGGCCGCAAGTCCTGCTGCGATTCCCTTTTGTCCCCCTTTAGAACAATTTTGAGTAACTCAAGAACGGCGTTACTTCTCAAAGGCAACCTGGACTTCATCTCCTGCAATGTTCAAATGGCCTTGACCTTTTCGGCTGTCAGTCTTGGTGATGCGGCAATGTATTTGCAAAACCCTATTACTCCCCTTGAGGATTCGTTTTCTCTCTCTGTCTGTCTTCCTTTCTTTACTCTTCCTCTATTCTTTCCGGATGTTTTCACTGCCGTCTTCAAACTGTGATACTTAACGCATCATTACTTTGCACCATTTCAAAGGTTTTCCATTTCAAGACCTATCTACGTAATATATACTGGTGTAACACATAAGATTAAAGGTTTAAAAATTAAACTAGAACCATGGAATTGACATCAAGAGGGACCACGTACTGTGTTACCTTGAGAATACTTTGTTAAACAGACTCAAGGTCAATACACAAGGACTCGATCTTTACAAATGCTGAAAATTTAAAGTGCTCACACATACAGGGGCTACGAACGTTATGTCTTAGTGTGTTCAGTGAAAGAAAAGTGTGTTTAAGTTTAAGATGTCCTAAGAATAGCTGAGTGTCTGGATCAAAAATCCCCATTCAAGTAATTACATTTTCCCAACCAAATGTTAATTAGCACTTCTTAAAAACACCATCGGATAGTGCTACTTGATTAGATGACTTGAGCAGGTACATATGACCACATACAGAACAACCTAGCTCTCCCAGGGGTTACCTTTTTTAGGAATTGGGAACTTGCAGCCCCTGATTCAAGGCTGAACTCTCTCAAAAGTAGTCTTGAACGGCCCGTTGACACAAACTTCTTCATATGTACACTTTCTAGAAGCTCTTCTGAGAAGACATTACACCGATCGCTTGCTTATCCAGCACAACCCTAACTTACACGTTTTGCCGATCCAGAACTCGGGACAGCTCCTCACTGAGACCTTCCCTTCTCCTACGTTATACAAAGTTCTTACAGGATTGGCGACTGACGGCCATGAGAACATCTGAGAACCATCAAATGTCAGGGAGGAGAAAGAGTGCTACCAGTAGGCCACTCACAACAACTCAAAGTGACAGCTACTGGCCTGCCAGGGAAGGAGACACAAACAAAAACTCCTGGTACCTCAAGAACTGATTCCTCTTGGGAAGATTTTAAGCCTCCAATAAAAGCTAAGTTATATTCAGCAGTATTTGCTTCAAGTGGTGACTGAGTACATTTCAGAAAGGTATCCACTCGGGGCGCCTGGGTGGCGCAGTCGGTTAAGCGTCCGACTTCAGCCAGGTCACGATCTCGCGGTCCGTGAGTTCGAGCCCCGCGTCAGGCATCTGGGCTGATGGCTCGGAGCCTGGAGCCTGTTTCCGATTCTGTGTCTCCCTCTCTCTCTGTCCCTCCCCCGTTCATGCTCTGTCTCTCTCTGTCCCAAAAATAAATAAACGTTGAAAAAAAAAAAATTAAAAAAAAAAAAAAAAAAGAAAGGTATCCACTCAAGCTTTCCACCTTAAAACTACTTGGGTATGTAAGGGGCAAACAGTCAAACTCAGCTATCCAGTCACTTCCTCCCTTGGGCTCAGGTAGATGAGGTGAAGTGGAAAAGAAGCCTTTGTCTGGAGGTGGTGGCTTGGGATTCTTAGCCAACGGTGCGTCCTCTGGGTTCCTGTTGGATCCCGTCCTCATCTGCCCGTGAAGGAGGTGGAGTCCCTCTGTTTCAGTACCCTACCTGCGCTGCCCTCCCAGACCAATGGTTCCTGCCCTGAATCTTTTCTCGTCTTCTGCCCCATATCCTTTTAATATCCAGCTCTCCTGGGCCCTAAATGTTAGGGAATTAAGACTCCGAAGAGGACGGGTACCTGGGTGCCTCAGTCGGTTAAGTGTCTAGCTCGTGATCCTGGCTCAGGTCATGATCTCATGGTTTGTGAGACCAAGCCTCGTATCTGGTTCTCTGCCGACAGTGCAGAGCCTACTTGGGACTCTCTCTCTCTTTGCCCTTTCCCCGCTCTCTCACGTGTGCAATCTCTCTCTCTTAAAATAAATAAATAAACTTAAAAAAAAGACTCCTGGGGCACCTGGATGGCTCAGTCAGTTGGGTGTGTGACTTGGGCTCAGGTCATGATCTTGTGGTCGGTGGGTTTGAGCCCCACATCGGGCTCCGTGCTGACAGCTCAGAGCCTGAAGCCTGCTTCAGATTCTGTGTCTCCCTCTCTGCTCCTCCCCTGCTTGCACTCTGTTTATCTCTCTCAAAAATAAATAAACATTAAAATTGTTTTTAAAAAAAGACTCCTTGCTGATGCATAGGGGCACTTGTACCCCAATGTTTAGAGCAGCACTTTCAACAATAGCCAAATTGCAGAAAGAGCCTAAATGTCCACCAACTGACGAATGGATAGAGAAGACGTGGTTTATATACACAATGGAATACTACTCGGCAATGAGAAAGAATGAAATCTGGCCATTTGTAGCAATGTGGATGGAACTGGAGGGTATTATTCTAAGTGAAATAAGTCAAGCAGAGAAAGACAGACATATGTTTTCACTCCTATGTGGATCCTGAGAAACTTAACAGAAGACCATGGGGGAGGGGAAGGGGAAAAAAAAGTTACAGAGAGGGAAGGAGGCAAACCACAAGAGACTCTTGGATACTGAGAACAACGTGAGGGTTGATGGGGGGTGGGGGAGAGGGGAAAGTGGGTGATGGGCATGGAGGAGGGCACCTGTTGGGATGAGCACTGGGTGTTGTAGGGAAACCAATTTGACAATAAATTATATTTAATATTTTTTTAAAAAGACTCCTAAGAGGATACAGTCAGATACACCGTGCGGCCTCTTGGAGGCCACAAAGGCTCTGAGAGGGTGAAAATTGTTTCCTGGGGAGGGAAGCAAGAAAACCTTACATATTACAATGGTTTGTGGTCCTCGAGACCTCACCCCACCTACCAAAATCTTGTGCTTAGAATTTAGTTTCTCCTGTTGGGTTCTTCTAGCCATCATATGAATAGCATTGACAATGACCAAGATCAGTCCTACAAAACTATGACCAACACACAGCTTGACTGGAAGACTTCTTTGGATTGAGTGTTCATCCTAGAAATTATATGACAAGTGGTCACGTGTGTGCCTATTAACTGCCATTGGCTGCCTTGGGAATGTTATTTACATTTGGTCCTCAATTTATATTTTATGACACTATTTTATTCTAAAAATATCATTCAACCATCATTAATTACATCAACTGCAAAGAAAGTGTAGGTAGGATCTGAATAAATATCTAGCAGCTAATTAAACTAGAAGTTATCTTCCCAGGTCAAGCAATAGTTACCAGTGCACTAGAAGTGTTTTTAAGAAGTTAATTTGGTTTTTTCCATGTATTCACTTTCACTAGAAAAACAACAGTTTTGAATTTTTACAATTTGATCCCATTGCTACTATTATAATTATTGATCCCATTGCTACTTCTATAAATTAGAAATCTGCACATGCAATCTAACCCATTGCAATTTTCAAGTAAATAAAAGTTACTCTGCAAATACAAATGAACAAATATGTTTATTGTTAGTAGCTTTTTTATCTTAAACTTGACTTTTATCTTTAAAATGTCATTCTAGGGGCGCCTGGGTGGCTCAGTCGTTTAAGCGTCCGACTTCAGCTCAGGTCATGATCTCGCGGTTTGAGTTCGAGCCCCGCCTCCTGCTCTGTGCTGACAGCTCGGAGCCTGGAGCCTGCTTCGGATTCTGTGTCTCCCTCTCTCTCTGCCCCTCCCCTGCTCATGCTCTGTCTCTCTCTGTCTCAAAACTAAATAAAACATTAAAAAAATTTTTTTTAAATGTCATTCTTGGGGGCGCCTGGGTTAAGCATCTGACTCTTGATTTCAACTCAGGCGATGATCTCACGCGTCATGAGATCGAGCGCCATGCCGGGCTCTGCGCAGACAGTGAGGAGCCTGCTTGGGATTCTCTCTCCCTCTCTCTCTGCCCCTCCCTCCCCGAACGCACATGCTTTCGCTCTCTCAAAAGAAATAAACATAAACTTTAAAAAGTAAATAAATAAAATAAAATGTCACTCAATCCTGCATGTTACAAAAACGTAAGTAAGCCTTATGCTTTTTATGTGTGAAGCACAGATATACACATAATACATAAAGAGAAATACAGTGTATCTCCATATTAAAATTTCACAGGGGGCTTTAGGGGGAAAAGTGGCTACATGGGCACTTTAGGGAAGCGATAAGTGGTTGCAAAGGCGGTGAACTCATCTCCGTTGCCTCAAGAGGATCTAATTGCAACCCCGTGAATGGTTGGGAGACGCGGGGGTGCTCCGCGTACTTGAATTTGAAGAATTCCCTGGAGATGGAAAGCACATAGGCTCAGATCGACAGGCAAAGAGGAAACCACAGCTCGACTCCTGTGCAGGAAGGTAAGAGGAGATCCAGAGGAACTCTAAGCTCAGAGTGAACTATTGCAAAAGGACGAAAGAGTCCCTGGGGCAATTACCGAGGCAATTAAGCTAAAAAACAAGGCCAATGTGTACTAGGCTTTAAGTGTTCCAGTGTGGGCTAGCAGAAAGGTGCACACACACACACACACACACACACACACACACACACACGCCCACACACAGAGAACCGAACCACAGAAAGGTGGCTCTACCCAGAAGGGAGCTATCCCGATGCTTTCTTTATTCAGAAGACAGCTCTGCTCGGCCTCATTTGGGGGTTGGGGTCCCCGTCCGGAATGCTTCCTCCACGCCCAGACTCCCCTGAAAAGACTTCCCACTGCCTCAGGGGAAAAAAAACCAAATGTCTGAAATAAAGTCTACAAAGCTGTTGGTGATGCCCCCCCCCCCCCCCGTCAACACACACACCCTGTGCTTCACCCAAACTGAATTCCATTCACTTCTTCCAACATGCCTTCTTTTTGCTCACCTCCAAGCGCTCAAGCACACGTTCCCTTCGTCGGGAACACTCTCGCACCTCCAACCCTTCTCCACTCTTCCTTTTCCCGATAACTCCTAATCATCTTTTGGGTCTCGGCTCCCCCCACCCCCAGTTGACCCGGGTGCCCCTGTCAGGTCCTTCTCGTCTGACAGCCCCTGAGATACATGAGTGGACAGTCGAGTCTAGCACCGTTTCGGCCCTCACTGGACTGCGAGTTGTGTGAGGGCAGGGACAGTAGCTACTCTTCTTATCAGTGAATCCCCAGGGCCCAGTTCGGGTGAAAAGCTCAATAAAAATACCGACGGGTGGAGCTGAAATGGGTAGAAGAGAGAGATCTGGGAGCCCGGCAGGGCTTTTGGCCGTCAATTCCCCCCTCCCCAACAGACAGCCAAGAACTCCAACTTACTGGCAGGACCAAGTTTGCCTTCCACTTCCCCAGCTATTTCTGGTTTTACAGGAATTTGCCTCGGCGCACCGTTGCCACGTGAAGATTGTCAACCACAACTGTGAACATCTTTATCAAGAGGTAATGCAAAAAAAAAAAACAAAAACAAACCACAAAACACAAAAACCTGACCTGGGAGTTGGAAAACCCGAGGAGTTCGATGACTGGTTCTACCCCTGACCAGATTTCTGATCTTAACCCAATACTCTCCTCCCACTAGGCCTCGGTTGGTAAAATAAAAGAAATGGACCGTATCTTGTAGTTTCTACTCTTGCTCTAGCAGTCTATGACTTTTCATTCTAATTCACAAAGCCAGTTATTCCTGTACCATTAGCTAGTTGGGGTTGAGGGGAGCTTTCCTCTTTTTAAGTAGAAGAAATAGGGGACAGAGAAGAAAGAAAGAAAGAAAGAAAGAAAGAAAGAAAGAAAGAAAGAAAGATAGATGCCTACTGTTGTGGGTCAAACTGTGTCCCCCCCAAAAACAGGTGTTTAAGCCCTAACCCCCATGCTACAGACAGAATGTTTGCAACATCCCCAAATTGATATGTTGAAGCTTTAATCCCCATGTGATGGTATCTGGATGTCATTTGGATGGGATGAGCTCATGGGAATGGAGTCCCTGTGATGGTGGTGGTGTCCTCACAAGGGAACCTCTAGGGAGGTTCCTCTAGGGAACCCTAGAGAGACCCTAGTTCACTCCCTCTCCACCATGTGAGGATACAGTGAAAAGACGGCCATCGATAAACCAGAAAGAGGGCCCTTATCAAGAACCTAACCATGATGGTGCCCTGATCTCAGACTTCCAGCCTCCAGAACTATGAGAAATAAACGTTACTTAGGCCACCCACTAGATGGTATTCTGTCAGAGCAGCCCCATCTGAGACATCTCAGTACCTGTGAACATGATCTTGTTTGGGGACAGAGTCTTTGCAGATGTAAACAAGGTAAGATGAATTCGTGGGGTGGATTAAGGTGGACACCCAATGACTGGCGTCCTTCTAAGAAGACAGAAATTTGGACATAGAGGAAAAGGAGACACACACACACACACACACACACACACACATCTTGGGAAGATGGGAGCCAAGACTGGACCAACGATGCCAGAGGCTAGAAGAGGTGAGGAAGGATGTCCCCCTTAGAATCCTCGGAGGGAGCACAGCCCCGCTGACACCTTGAATTCTCGACGTGTAGCCTCCAGAACTGTGAGAATGAATTCCTGTTGTTTCCAGCTACCAAATTTGTGGTACTTTGCTATCAATCCTCGGGAACTAACACGGGTGCCATCTTGAGGGGAAAAAAACAAACAGACCCAGGAAAGGTCTTCTCGTTTTACCTACGACCTAATACCCCTTGACCAACCCTGGCTGGCACGTCCTTGGGTCCTGATGGCAGGTCCTTGGGTCCCGATAGTAACAGGGTCCCGGCTATACAGAAAGCAAGCATGTGTGCAGGCGTGCACGAGGGGGCTCAACATCACCCTACTTAGAGTTACCATGAGGTTTTCTACTCAGAACATTTTGTGCTGCTCACAAAGCACGCAGTCACTCACCATTTTAAGAGCAGCAACAAAGCAATGTATTGACCAACCCCAAATCGGCAGGAACGGGTTGGATGAACATATAACACGACCACGGAAAGAAACAGTTATGAACCGGGGCTCTCCTGCACTTACTACCTGAGAGGAGAGCGCCCAGACAATCGCTGCTTGTCGGTTAGAGAGGTCCCCAGCATCAAAATGCAGTCTAAATGGCAAGAGGTCCTGAACGACAACAAAAACAACAAAAAGTTCTGTTTTTTTCATTAAGCGAAGGCTCTAAGAGACAAAAGGTAGGGACTGCCACAGCAAAAAAGATGTCGTGACTATCGTCAGGAGCCCTGGATCCCACCCCCAGCTCTGTGTTGACTCAAGGACATGACAGCAGCCGTACTTTTCGCGTCTTTTGATTGAGGACGCATGAACCAGGAATAGCCAGAAGGCACTAGAGCAGTTCTTTCCGTGTGTATGTCAGCGGTAACAAAGGTTAGCACATACAGCACATGCTTTGCACCAGGCACTGCTCTAAGCACCTTTCTGGAATATCTCCCTTTAAGCCTGACAACCTTGTGAGGTACATATTACGCTTGGGCCCATTTTGCAGACGGCAACGCGGAGGCTCCGAGAAGTTAAGCAATTTGTCCAGTACTGTCACGCATCCCACAGCGCGTGTGTTCTAGGTGGAGACTCTCAAACCAAGCGGTCGGATTCCTTCACCTGCCATCACGGCCATAAGCACGCACACGCGAAAACCAGGGGCGCACGTATGGAGCATGTTAATCGTTTAGTCTAGAGCTAACCCTAGCTGTGCAGAGCATCTGAAGCGTTCAGGTCACCCCCCCCCCCCCCACCATCCTCGGGGCCCGGGACGCACAGGTTGGGACTCTGCTGGAGATACGTGAAAGCCTGGTCCAGCTCTCTGTCTCCACAGAGGTCCCGGCCAGGTCAGTGCTGGTCAAGTAGCTAACTAGAAGAAAAGCCCCTCAACTCCCACCTCAGGCAAAGAAATCCCCCGGCACTCAGATGGCAGGAGGTACAGGGACACAACTTCTTTGACACGTAAGGTTGTCCTCCTTGACTTACGTTCGGGAGACTGACTCACCATCCCGGGGTAGGAACCGGTGAGGCCCTGGATGCAGAAAGACATGCCGAAACCTTCAAAGGCTCTGTGGCCACCACGTAGGAACCTGGGCCCAGAGGCACCTTTGCCCTGGGGATGCAGACATGGTGCCTAACGGGCAGGGAGAGACAACTGTGGCAAAGGCTTGCCTGAGACTTCGATTTTCTTTTCGCTGCTTAGTGTGAGCTCCCAAGGAATGCTGGACAGCCTTCTGGGGATAATGATGGAGGGACGTCCCCCTGCTAATGACCACCTCCTCGGAACAGCTGCTAGGCCAAGGTGACGCAAGCCACAGCTAGGGGCTGTTGGTCACAGTGAGCTCTGGGCAGCCAAGACCTCTCCGACAAGACCCAAGAAATCACCCGGAGCTGGGCTCCAGCGACGTGCTACGCTTGGTGGTAAGGGACAGCTTTCCCATGACTGCCATCGGCTACCCGTGCACTGGGTGGGTGCTGACTGACCTTTCTGCTAAGCTGCAGACCCAAGAAGGTAACTGCCTACCTGATATCTCCCACCGGCAGGGGCACATCTACGTTTTGTGAGGCCTAAAGCTTCCACAATTTGAGAGTCTTTTTAGAAAGAGAATACAGGGGTGCCTGGGTGGCTCAGTCGGTTAAGCGTCCGACTTCAGCTCAGGTCACGATCTCGCGGTCCGTGAGTTCGAGCCCCGCGTCGGGCTCTGGGCTGATGGCTCAGAGCCTGGAGCCTGCTTCCGATTCTGTGTCTCCCTCGCTCTCTGCCCCTCCCCCGTTCATGCTCTGTCTCTCTGTGTCAAAAATAAATACACGTTCAAAAAAAAATAAAAAAATAAAAAAGAAAGAATACAAAATTATGGCTATCAAATTAGCCCTATGGCCTTGTAACGGGCCAAGCAAGTACAGGGCCCTGAGGCTTTCTTTAAATTCACAATAAATCCACCTTTGCCCACAAGTACCTTCAAGGTCACGTGTGAATCCCCCCCCCCCACCGGCCCCGCTCCTCTCACGGGGCGTGTGGGGGTCCGACCCCTGGTGTCTTGCCCTCGTACGATCCCCGCCTTTGCGACGGGACGTTCGTGATTACATGTACGTGATCACACTGCACTGGAGTGGACATCCCTCCTGCTAAGAGACTCTCTCCCTTGCTGGCTTTGAGGAAGCAAGCAACCACGTTGGGAAGGCCCGTGTGACAAGGAACTGAGGTGGTCTCCGGCCAGCAGCCAGCAGAAAACTGAGGCCCTCAGTCCGACAACCCACAGGCCTAATGGCTCTCCAACTTTAGTATGCGCAGGGGTCTTACTCGGCGATGTTGGGGAGTAGAGGGCGCGAGACTCTGAATCGTCTTTTACCAAACAGAGACTCTGATGCTATGCTTCGCCAAACAACGGATCCTAATTCCTGTTCATTTTCCTGCCTGGAGTCCTTCTCACCCATCACCTCTTCTCCATTCAGTAAGCAGGTGGCAAGAAGAATCTCGGTTTTCCGGAATGATCGTCCTTAAACTGAAACAGGATCATATCAACGCCCTTCTTCGAAAACCTTCACTGACAACGCAAAGATTAATAAAGCCATTCGTCACAGCCCTCGTGTACGTAATTATAAACTTCTAAAACGCCCAACAATAAAAGCACGATCAGATAAAATGTAATACGCTCGTATGACTGGACAGTACGCAGTGATGACAAACACCCTTGGAAGTTTTAATCACATCAGAAAACGTTAACGTGACAGGTGAAAAAATGTAAGGAGTATAGAGGGAAACACGCACGATCCCCGCTTCAACACTGGAAAGAAACTCAACAAAAATTTCAGTGGTTTTCCCTCGGGTGAATGATGCTGAGTCGGATCTCTGCTCACACTCGATAAAAGGAATGTGGAAGTGAAACTTACAGGGTATTTACAGCATGTAAATCATTATGTCTTTTGGAAACCGGGGAGTACGGTTTGGACCCAATGGGGCATCCACCCCTAGGTAAATTCAGCACTTTACAGGAAGAACAGTGCCGTCAAACAAATGTCCAGACTACAAATATCACTGGGCATCGCCATGAGGAACATACTTAAAATCGAAGGCAAGGCAAGATACCCTTCAGTCCGCAAGGCAACGCCTTTGAGCTTCACAGGCCACAGTAAATGAAGGTGACGAAAAAGTAACAGGTCCTTAAGCTGCTATTTACGTCAAATGCAAGTGAGGAGTCAAAAGCCGAGTGAAATAAAGTTAACACCACAAAGCCATTTGAGGAGAACAAGACCCAGACAGACACTGCTGGGAAAGCATCAGAGCGAAACAGACTGACTACTCTGGGCATCATCTGAAGGGTAGGAGTGCAGAGACCAGAAGCGTCTAGGGAAGGAGGTGGCATTTCCTGAGCAGCCACCATATACTAGGCATGTGATACAGGTGGTACGCGCCTGGTATCATTTAGTCCTGACGACGGCCCTGCAAGGGAGGAACTGTCCTCACCACCTCACTGATGGGCAACTGAAGCTGATGTGTTACATCGTTTGTCCAAGGTCACACAGCTAGTAAGTGGGAGAGCGCAGACTCAAACCAAGGTCGTTCTGACTTAGCCCCAGGTTCTTGGCGTCAGACCAGATCACCGGGGGGCCCTGCCTTCCACCACCGCGATCTCGGCTGCCACCAGCGAGCTCTTCCTAAAACCCAATGTGAACATGCCACTTTCCCACATAAAACTCTCCCCCAAGGCCCAGCTACCTAAGAGACAACGTCCAAGTCTCTTAGCATGACACAAGGGTCGTTTAGGACCTGTCCCGTGCCTGTATCTCCAGCCTCCCTCTTACCCCACACATGCCTCCCAAACTCATTACCCTCTTGTGCTTCCGCGCCTTTGCAAGTAGTATTCTCCTTGCGTTTCAATTTGGCAAATTCCTATTCTTCCACTCAGATTCATGCCAAACATCACCCCCCCTGAGAAGCCTCCCTTGGGCAATTACCCTTTATAAATTAACATCCCCTTCCTCTTGTGTTCCTCTAACACACTGCACAGAACTCAAATGAAGAACCTGCCGAAGTGCACACCCTTCCTAGATTATGAGCTCGTCGAGGGTAAAATAATCTCTATACACCTTGCACTTGGCATAGTAGCTGGCATATAGTAAAATGTTTATGGGAAAACGGCAGGTCTAATCTAAACATTGGGCCAAAATATATTCTAATTATAGAGATGAAGACAAGCAAAAGTCAACTCAGCAATTACATTCGTGCGTGCACACATGCATACACACAGACATCAAGCCAATACATCAACACTGCATTAATTATAGCAAATTAGAAGCTCAGTCAATGTCAATCATCTCCACTCACGCTGGGCAACTTTCTATTACCAATATCTGAGATATGAATGGTGGTGACACCTCAAGAAGGAAGACACCTCACTCAAGATCGGGGGAATAACAGTTTCCCAGAGGAGTTCCATCCCACAGCACACGGCCAGGTGTCAAAACCTCCAGGGGCCCTGACCTTCCACGTGTTATACATAGCAATGCACACTCTGATCGCCAGTGTCTCTGGAGTCCCAGCTGGCAATCTCAGAACACATATGCAACATCTGCATTCCTCAGCCACACGTTTGGTCCCGAAGGTAAACATGCAGCAAAAATGAGGATCAATGTCAAACTGTCCGTGCCATCTACTGCTTTTTAAATAACAGCGCAGAGATCGCCTCTCGAACACTAAAGTGCAAATACTGCATGTCAGCGCTGTCAGACTTTAAACTATAAATAGCGATCTCTTCGAAAACTATACGACGACGCTTAATGAGGAAGCATCATACTTCACAAATATAAGGTGCTGGAATTCAAACGGAAAAGTAAGATACTATTTCATGCTCAAATAACGAAATGTGACAGCACAGTTTACAGATGCATCGCATTTCGTTATAACCACTTGTGAACCGAGCTGCTTTTCATATTATTTTTTACGGAGGTGTTATTCTTAACGGTCAAAACAGCAAGTCTCTAAATCCAGGCGAGCACCGTAGAAACAAAATTCCGGAAGTTTCATCAAAAAAGCCATCTAATCAAGGTTTCGTAAGGTGCAGGCGTTGGCACACTGGACTTATGATTGGCCTGCAGGTATATCAGCTAAAATTCCAAAATCTGAGTTTCTTGCTGCCTAGAACACGCAGAAAGCCAATTTCAAATACCCTTCCTCTTTTACAATAAAAAGGTAAGCCCTAACCCCCATGCTACAGACAGAATGTTTGCAACATCCCCATGTACTACAAATATATATATATTTGTGAGATCGTGACCGGAGCCGAAATCAACAGTCGGACGCTTAACCAACTGAGCCACCCAGGCGTCCCTACAACAAATACATACTGTATTAATATCTCTGCTGGATAAATGTCAAGAGGAAAAAAGTGAGCTGCGAAAGAATAAATGCAGTAAGAAGTCTTCTACATAAAGTAAAAAATAATGAAAAACAAATGATATATTCTTTCTGGATAGTTCCAAATGGAATCACAACATAAAAACATGCACGGAAGTATGCCAAACTCAGAATCTTGGTAACTTCCAGGCAGGAGGGAGGGCAATATGATCAGCGAGGGATACACAAGGGGCTTCAACTGTATCCGTAATATTTCGTGATGTAACATTTGTGTTCACTAGATTATTCTTCATACCGTTTTTATAACTGAAGCGCTTCCTAATAATTTTCAAAAACCAGGGCTGGTGTTAATTCCTTGAATTCCCCTTATGGGACATAACTAAAAATAAACGATGCTCACATTGGTGAGCTGAGACGCGTTCTTTCCTAGTAAAGAGAAATTTCTCAAGGCATGAAGGCTGAAGCCACTGGCGTAATTGAGGAAAGTCTTCTGATTACATATAAGAATATCAATAGCCAAAATGTATCCAACACTTAATACGTGGCAGGCCCTGTGTGAAGCACTTTCTACAAATTATCTTCATAAAGCCCCTCTGAAGGAGATACTAGTATTATTTGTGTTTGCTCGATAACGAAGTCGATGCCCTAAGAGGTAAGGAAAGTTCTACAAGGTCACACAGCTAGTAAGCGGTGGGGCGGAGATTTGGATCCAGCTTCACTCCTAAATTCCCTCCTGCTTTTCCTACCTCTTCCTACTGTCTTCCCAAATATCCAGGCCTCGAGCATAACATGTCCTGGGGAATTAGAAAAAGGCATCCTCTCTGGAAGAGCCCAAGCCCTTGCCAGGCTGCCAGGCGCTGTCTGGATTTCAGCCCCACTCACCCCAAGAGCCAGGCGCCTTTGTGCCGTGACCCTACCATCTGGTCCCCTTTGCTGACCTCTGGCCGAGGTACGGCTTTCACCCTGCTGTCTACCCAGGGCTCCAAAAACCCCTGCACAAATTCAGCCTGATCCGAGCACCAAATATCGTTCAGCGTGCCTTGGCATCTACGATGACCTGGGGATCAAAGGAGACCCCAGATAACCCACCGGGGAGCCACCAGGGACAGAGAGTGTCTAAAAGAGACCACGCTGATTTGTCCCTAGATAAGCCGGCATTCTCGGTGCCCAAACCGTCCAAAGAGTTTATGTAAGATTTCCTTTGTACAAAGGGTCCTATTGCTAAAACTACAGTATTTTTTTTAAGTTTTATTTTATTTTCTTTTTTGAGACAGAGAGCAGAGGAGGGGCAGAGAGAGAGGGAGAGAGAACGAATCCCAAGCAGGCTCCGCCCTACTAGCACAGAGCCCCACGTGGGGCTGGAACTCGCGAACCATGAGATCATGACCTGAGCTGAAACCAAGAGTCAGGCGCTTCACCGACTGAGCCACCCCGGCGCCCCTTAAACTATAGTATTAACAAATCGTATAAAAACCATTCCCTTAAATCCTTTCAGTCCATCGTCCCCATCTACCCCAGACTCTAAGCCACCCAGCAAGCCGAAATTTTCTCATCTGTGCTCACACGCCCTGCTTCCCTCAGCTGGAGCGCCGTTCCTGAAGCACAGGTCTCATCGGGCCTCTTTCCAGTTCAAGTTCAAGCTGCTGAGCCAGGCCTGCCGGGCCTGCTGTGATCTGGCCCCTGCCCTCTTCCTATATCCCTACACCGTCTATACCAAAGTAACCACCGGTCCCCTGCCTGACAACTCTCACAGACCTCTGGGCCTTTGCAGGTACTATTCCTTCTGCTTGGAAGGCTATTCCCCGCCTCATCCCCCGGAGACTTCTCATCCCACCTCCGAGACCCAGCTGAGCATCGTCCCTTACGTAAAGCCTTTCTTGAGTGTGCCACAGCTTCCACGCCTCGGCAGCTTGTATCACGCTTCTTGCCGTAATATGCTGTTAATATCTGTCTGTAATGCCGTCTAGCTAATCCTCTGGATGAGTCTTAGCACTGCCTATAAATAAAGTCCAAAAGACGCTGTTGGCCTGACATTCGAGGCTGTCCTTACCAACCGAGCTTCAACTTACGTTAGTAACCCGAGTCCCCATCCACTCCCTCTCCCAAGCGCTATACTTCTCGCCGTTAGCCCCCACGTCACATGCCCTCGCGAGCCGGCGACTGCTCCCTCTGCCTTCCCCCCTCTTTGTGGATCCGGATCTAAGCCAGCTGTCAAGGACCAGCTCTGATTGCCCTCTTCCGTGAGTCCCCGGAGCAGGAACCAATTTCCTCCCCTGAATTCCCAGACGCCCTTGCTGGCGTCTTTATGTGGGTCTCAGCCCCTGGGACCTACTAGACTGTGGGCTCCCGGCAAGCAGGACATGTGTCCCATTCATCTCTGTGTCCCCAGAGCGGACAGTGGGTGCCCAATGCAAGCTTCGTGAAAGAATAAGGATCCATTCTCGGGGCTATTTTTAAAAGAAGAATCCTTATTAGGAACGTGTGAAATGCAAATTCTAGATTGTGCTCCTTTTTCCTCCTTAAGAAAACTATTATTAGATGCCTAATTTCTCGTAGGTTGGACAACAGAGTACCCAAAGAATACTGAAAGAGCTTGTTAAGGAAACAAGTGCAAGGGAGTAAGGGGGGTGGGGAAGGCCTATAAATACCTTCTGATCTGAGGTTCTAATCCAACCCCTTACCGTACGCTCGTGGACTAGAATCTCCTCTCTGCAGATCTGGGGAGTGAACAGACCCTCCACCCCAATCGGAGCCCTGCTTTACTGCCTCGTTTGTCTCCCTGCTTGTCTCCTTTTGGCCACCCATACTGACTTGTATTTTGTAAAATGAAAAACATTGAGGGTCATATCTAAATCTGATGCTTTTTCTAAAATACACAAGGCACTAATAAGAAATCAGCATGCCCTTTAGTCAACAGCTTCCTGAGTAGGAAGGCCTTATCAGGCGTGCTAATGGTTTTCTTTTCAATGTGTGATTTCCAAATGAACGAATACGTTAGAATGTTAATGACTTTATACAAGAAAACAATGGATTATCTTCTCTGCATTGTGATTATGATATTGCTTTGACATGCAGCTGATTCATAAACTTTTCAAGAGTAAAGAATATGCATTGTTCTATTATTTTCCTTTATAAACATTCAAGTCACTTCAGTGCGACTGGTTCTGTCTCCTTGCTGAAAAAAATAAAAACAAGCAAACCGAAAGGCATACGTGGACTGTGTTTTGCCCCGAGTGGGTCCTCAATAAATATCGTTGTTTAAAATTAGCTTTGTCAAGACAAGATTCCAACATAAAAACTCAGACGTGACTCTGTGTTTCTATTTTATTTGTAGTGCATTCCCCACTGGTCCGTAAAAATCCCATACAGTTTCATAAACATTTGAAGTGGTTATTTTTTTATTCCTTAACATCAGGACCCAAATCCAATTCGAAGAGAAAGTTATATGTGATTAATCGGATAGTTTTTTGGCTAGTTCTGCAGCAGGGCTCGAAGGCCAGCCTTGGTGAAGGAACACACAAACGCTGGCCAGCCGGTCATGTGGGGAGAAGACAGTCACCCAGGCAGGTCCCCCAAGGGCCTGGTTTCCTGCTGCCAGAGTAGGCTTAAGCCAGACCTCTGCTCACATCACTTACACTTTCCGTTTCTTCCTTCCTCTCTCTCTGTTCCCCGCCCTTGCCTAACCTGCCTTCCTCTTTCTTGGCTCTTGGCACAAACCAGGCATTTAGGTTTCCGAGGTCTCCTCACAAAGCTCTGAACACAGACATCTTTAAAGGAGAAACGAGATCAATTTGTTTTATCTATTGGCAGATACCAGAAAGCTCTGAGGATGATTTAGACAGTATTCCTTCCACGAGCCCAACGCCAGAACTCTGCAACCACAAATTAATCTGTATATTCACGTTCCAACAGTCAGAATCTGCTGGCAGACACAGATTTTCTCAAATCAAGATACAAATTTTACATAACACCTGATTAGGCTAAGAGACTTGCAGATTCTATTACCCGTGGTTTGTTGTTGTTTTTTTTTCCCTGAGCCAAGAACCAAAAGACACTTTAATTTTCAGATTTGTGTTAGACATATGCCCATCCCCCCAGTTGAATTCAACAAGAATTCATCAAGCATATATTATGCGGCTGGTACCACAGGGGATTCCAATACTGTGCAAAACCCACCTGTCTCCAATCTTCAGAGAGTTTCTAATATGGTTAGTGCGATGGTCTGAATGCCTGTGTCCTCCCCCCCCCCCCAAAGCCCACGTGTCGATAACTGAATGTTGCAGGGGCCGGTTTTAGGTGGGGCCTTTGGGAAGGGATCAGGTCATGAAGGTAAGCAGTCACGGAGAGCCCCCGGGGCCCCCAGAAGAGGACCCTCCCACAACCAAGCCCGTGCCCTGATCTTAGAGTCCCAGCCTCCAAAAGCGTGCCATGGAAACATCTGGTTTTACAAGCCACCCAGTCTGCGGCATTGTGTCGTGGCAGCTGGAACGGACTAAGACAGAGACACAAAATATCAACCAATTTAAAAAGTTAATTACAATCTAAGGCAGTTTACAAGCACCAGTGAATAATGGTGTCAAGACACATGACAGGCGGTGCTCTGACGAACTCAACACGACTCAAGAACCGTCTGCTCGGCAAGAAAAGGGTTCGGACGCGTTACGGTGTCCTACCAGAAATCAGAAGGGCTAGTCCCGGCTCGGCCACTGGCTATCTCTCGGAGCGTGGACCAGCAATTTAACTTCCCCTGGCTCCCAACTGTCCCATCCATACAATGGAACCAACGAACAAACCCACCTGCCCCACCTAGCTCATCCGATTGTTCTAAAGATCAAGTGACAGTAAGCATTTCCAGGAGCTGTGTGTTGCCGTACTTTAAAAACACCTTCAGCAACGATCCCATCCCGTCCCAACCTCAAGCCACAAGTTCACACTTCACAACACCGTGTCACATGAGGAAGTGTCGCACTCCCGCAAAGTTGGACACTCGCCATGAAGCTCTCGAGGCAGGGCAGGCCGGGAATGTGATTGCCGGAGACAGAATTTCTCAACTGTCAGCTCTATGTCTAAGGGCTGTAAAGAACGGGTGGTCCCCAATCTGTACAATTCGGGTGTCAGGTCTATAATCATAATTTTGGCGTGAGGTCTGTCATCACAGTCAAGTTCTTTCTTTCTTTCATTCTTTTCTCCCTACTTTACCTTCTGATTGCAAGAGAGAGTAAGGGATTAAACGGCACATCAGTGTTCTAGACCCTTTTTAGATCTCCTTCCTTATCTGAAAATTATGGACTCAGCAAAAGAAAGGAGAAAGGAAGGAACGGAGGGAGAAAAGCCAGAAAAGGAGAGAAAGAGAGATCACCCTACCTAACAAAGTCTTTCTTTTAAAAAACTGTATTTATGGGGTGCCTGGGTGGCTCAGTCATGTGAGCATCCAACTCTTAATTCAGCCCACGGTCGTGGGATCGAGCCCCGTGTCAGGCTATGTGCTGAGCATGAAGTCTGCTTAAGATTCTCTCATTCTCTCTCTCTCTCTCTCTCTCTCTCTTCCCCTCTTCCCCACTCACGTACTCTCTAAAACACAGATGCATTTATAAATTACAAGCCAGCCAAGATCAAAAACTGACACTTGCAGGTGGTGAGGTACCACAAGTGACTTTTTAACGATAGTTTTACTTTACGGAACATTTCACTCTACGGTCAATATTCCATGATGCCAATCGATTCATCTGCCAGCTGCCTCCCACTGCTTCCTCGGGAAAGGAAGAGATCACAACATCCCCAAGAGTGGTATGCAGGGGAAGAATTCTGACATGGGAATGGCTCGTGTCTGGTAAGTGCTCAGTTTTTAATCAAAGTCCTCTCCAAATATTAAGACTGCCTCAGTCTTTAGGAGCCAGCCTGGAAGGATTCCACAATTGCATCCGAGCTCCTAGCCCAAAAAGAACAGCACAGAATGTACCACAGATCATGGCAAATCCAAGGTGAGGATCTCACCGCGGAATGGGGAAGCAATGTACCCAGATGTGGTCCCTTCTTCTTTTTTGTACTTCTGTTACCCTCCCGTGACAGGTCTTCAAACTTTCCTTAACTTTCCCTGAGTGGACAGCAAAGTTTCCCCTTCAGAGATGCATCTGTTTCCACAGACGATCAATTTTAAGCTTTATTTCCGCTCATGTGCTCCTGAGTCGGGTAGTCTTATGATTCCAGGACATACGGAAGAACTGGGTTCGAGTCCCGGCTCAGATGCTTCTTAGAGGCATGATCACAGGCAAATCGCTTAACTGCTCTGGGCCTTAGTTTTCTAATCTGCCAGATGGGGATGACAATGGGAACAACCCCACAGGATCAGGCCTGCCTCGTGCGTGAAAAAGCATTTTGCAAATAGCCGACGGCCGATCACAGGTTTCAGTAGATGCATCTGCCTAGAGCATGGATCTGATTTATTCCCGTCTGCCCAATATCCTGCACTGAGACTCAAATGACACACACATTTGGTGTATGATGAAGGCAAGAATGAGTGATAAGTGAAGAAAGACAGCCCCTGTGCGTTCCCACAGCACCAAGAGCAGGAGCCACGTCCCCTGCATCTCTGTTCCCAAGCAGCCAGCACAGGACATGGCTCAACGTCGTTGATCAAGTAAATTTCGCCTAAAGAATGAATGAATGAATGAGTGAATGATGCTGCCAGGCCGGGCACGTCATTCACACCCATGATCGTTTTACGCACATTCCTGTCTCCCCACTGCCGCCACCTGGACTGCACTTTCCGCTCCCCTTACTGCTGCCGTCCAAAGAGTCCCTCCTTTTCACGGTCCTCTCTGGTTCACCCGTCCTCAGCATGCCCCCTCTGAACACCTGGCACAGGCACAAAGCAGACACCTCAGCGTCACCGTTCATATCCTTCCAGGTTGCTCGCTGCCCTTTCAGGTATGACCCCTTCTGAGACCAAAGCCAACTCTTTGGGGACAAAGACCAGGCCTTACCGATCTGTAGAAGTGGCCCTGCCCTCGAGACGCTCAGTCTAGCTGGAGTGACGTCCAGAGAGGGCAGTACCCCCCGGCCCCCCCACCCCAGAAAGGTAGAGATGTCCTTACTGTCCTGTAACTGCCTCTTGTTTTCCCTTCTGCCCGAGCAATCGCCACCGCCCACCTCGGCTGCGATGACTACCTCTTCCGGCTGCCCGGCTGCCCACTGCAGGGTGCAGGCCTCTGGCCAGGCGGTGAATCGAGCCTCCCTGGGGCTGGCTCTAGTCCAGTCTTGTGGGGAAGGCAGTGACCACCAGGAAGGTCGGCACTGAAAGAGGAATCTCCTGCCCAGCGCTATTCTGCTATCCCACAAGCACCAACTGAGTACCTACTGTGTGCCAAAGCACTGTGCCCGAATTATACCCGCCCCTGCCCACAAGGAGCCCACAGTCTAGGGAGGGAGACAGGCCCACAAGCACCGAATATAATGCTGTGCGCTAAGTGAGGTAATCCAGGTAATCCAGATAAAGTGTTGAGATTACAGGAAGAATTATCCACCAGGTTTAGGGACAAGGGTGGGGAAGTTAAGGAGGGTGGATGTTTGAAGCGGGCCTTGAAGAGACTTGAAGGGGCTTTGCCAGGTGGAGGAAGTAGAGAAGAACATTTGTGGCAGCTACTATTGGTCATTCACTGAACAGAATTGCTTTACCAGCCCCCTTTCCCTCTCTAACAGACCCCGGACTTTGGCTTTAGACAGACATCCTCCGGGCCGATAATCTTGGCAATGAGGGCTTCAGTGATAACTCTACGAGCAAACGCTTATACGATGCGCACTGTGTGTCTGACCCTATTCTAAGTATCATATACGGTAACTGATTTAATCCACACGGCAACCCACTGAGGTCGGCACTGTTGTTATTCCCATTCTATAGATGGGAAAACTAAGGCACGAACTGCGTGCTTAACCACTACACCATGCTGTCTCTTTGTTAACGAGATGCTGAAGCTCTCCACACAGCGAAAACGACATTAGTGAGCAGGCTCAGGGGTACATTCGCTTAAACAGCAAAGGGTACATGGGGCGCCCGGGTGGCTCAGTTGGTTCAGCGTCCGATTTTGGCTCAGGTCATGACCTCGAGTGGGTTCAAGGCCCACATCAGGTTCTCTGCTGTCAGCACAGAGCCTGCTTTGGATCCTCTGTCCCCCTGTCTCTCTCTACCTCTCCCCCACTCATGCCCCCCCCCAAGAAACAAACACTTAAATTTTTTTTTAATATATCAAAGGGTAAAGCCCAAAAGGGGACACCATAAGGCATATCCTAAATATTTTAAATATTTGAAAGTGAAAATTTTTTAAACTGAAAACCTTCCAATCTTTGAACTTCAATGGGACCATCAGTCTTTTATGTTAAATCAATTGAAGGGTCATAAGGTTGCTTCTTCGAAATTGTGTACTGTTCTAGGACATAGAGTATTAAACGTTCTACACTATTTCCATCACTGAATGACAGCGAGGCAGCAGAAATGCAAGTTCTCCTGCTGATTCGGCCTGTCGCTTGCACAGTACATTATCCTTATTTGTCAATAGTAAATTGTCCACTTGTTCCCTTCGCGTGGGGTGGGGAAGGTATGAAAAAGGAAATTACCTAAGTGATGAAATCTTAGGAACCAACATGTAAATTCAAATGTGAATAATGCGAATTTGGGGGAATTTCCTGATAAAAGGCCATGTGTCATTTGTAACAATTTTCCACCAATACGGGCCTTCTGGAAAAGCACGTCTATTCATTTGTAAAAGTCCCCTTACCTGGATAATGCTATGCCAAGTGCTTTCACATGCCATATCTCACTGTATTCTCCAACAAGCTCGGTAAGTGCTTAAAAATATTCCTCTCATGGGGTGCTGGGTGGCTCCCTCGGTTTAGCGGCCGACTCTTGATTTTGGCTCAGGACATGATCACAGGGTCGTGGGATCGAGCCCCATGTCGGGCTCTGTGCTGATCATGGAGCCTGCTCTTGATCAGCTCTTAAGAGAGCTCCTAAGATGCTCTCTCTCTCCCTCTGCCCCTCTCCCCTGCTCGTGCATGTGTGCTCTCTCTCTCTCTAAATATATATATATATATATATATATATATATATATATGTATGTATATATACACGTATATATACATATCTATGTGTATATATACGTGCATATACACATATATGTGTGTGTATATATACAGAGATATACATATCTATGTATATATACACACACATATATATACACATATATATAATAAGATATAAGATATAGATAAGATAGAAGAAATATACGTATATTTCTTCTACCTTATAGAAGAAATATACGTATATTTCATATATATGTTTATTTCTCTCATCATATAGGTTCATGATACTGAGACCCACTGAAACAGAAAGGCTCACCCAAGGGCACCCTGTTCCTGTCCTCTTCCCACAAATACACACAATTCCCTCCTCCCCACCCCCAGCTCATTCAAATCTTTATATAACAAATGAGCACTTAAGTGAAGACAAGAGGGGAAGGTCTATCTGTGGCTCCAACCCAACTACCTATCTGTGGATGTGGCCCATCCACTCCAACACTCCAGCTGTTTGCACTGAAGAAGCAGGCAGGTTGTAGAAAGAGAAAGCATCACATGCCCAGATCCTGTCCAAGGGAGGCCACGTTGTTCACTTTGGGTCTGTGGTCTCCCCAGCATACAATCAACTCTGCATTTCCATACCTAGTGGGCCTTCCCACCTTATCCACGTGCAAGCGGCAAGGGTTAAGCACAGCACTGTTGACAGAGAAAAAGAACCCGCATCTACTAATTCTAGCCTTAATCCACAACAAATACTGAACAAGAACCTCTCCTCCCCATGGCTTTGACTCACTCATTGCTCAACACTGCATTCACCTGCACCTTTCACGTCCTCAGGACAAGCTCATCTACCTAAACCGATGCTCCCTCCTCGTTTCAGAAGGCAAATGGTCCAAAGTAGCTCAAACTGAAACTCCCATACCAGGGAGATGCTCATCCTTCCGAGATATCAGAATGGTTCATGCTTTCTTTCGCATAAATGAAAATCTGGCATGCTTGCGTTTGCAAATCGGCAAGCGGTTTTCAACACCGAAGCAGGTGCATACATGGGTACAGACCAATTTAGTACATGCAAATGTTATGTGTACGCATATACACAAATTTCAGGGAATGCAATAAAAAAAACTGCATTTTTTAAGATTCAAATAACTGTAGACTGCATTTGAAATTCTGCCTTGCACAATTTATACAGGAATGCAGAAAGGACGACTTCACTCTTGTTCGCTTTAAAAAAAAAAAAAAAACGCTCTGACTGCCTGACTTCTGGGTAATACATTTTTAATTCTCGGACGCTTTTTTTCCCCCAGGCAACGTGCAAAAGCTGGCAATGCGCCTTCCCCAGATATCCCCGCAGCTGTCTCTCGGGTTTTTGCTCAAATGCCATCTTGGTGAGTCCATCTCTGACCACATGCACGACACCGCGGCCCATGACCGCCGCTACCACACTGTCTTAGATCTATTTTTCTCTGTAACACTTGTAGGCAGATAACGTATCTTTTTACCTATGTATCTTGCTTCATCGTATGCCGCCCACATACACACATACACACACACACACACACAAACGTAAGCTCGGGAAGATGGGGATCTCAGTGCTATTCATTGCTGTATCAGTAGATGTAGAATAGTGCCTGGCACGTAGTAGATATTCAATAAAGATTAGTTGAAGGAATGTTATATGAAAAAATCCTTGGGGCGCCTGGGTGGCTCAGTCAGTCGAGTGCTCAACTCTTGATTTCGGCTCAGGGTTTCGTGCACTCGAGCCCTGTGTCGGGCTCTGTGCTGATAGCCTGATGCCTACTTTCAACTCTCCCCCTCTCTCTGCCCCTCCCCTGCTCGTGCTCTCTCTGCCTCTCTCAAAATAAATAAATAAACTTTAAAGACAATTTTTTAAGCCTTGTATTCAACAGTGAAATCAAATTTTCCCAGAAGAACTCTGTCTAATTTCAGAATGAACGACCTTTTCCAGTTTGTATTTAGTTATGCACTTCTGTCTTAACATGACTATCTTCTTCAGTTAGAAAGCACTCAAATGCCTATTCCTGATCAGGACAACTTCCACTATCCTATAGCCTCAAATACAAACCATTTGGTTCTAGCTCACGCACAGATGAAACCAGCCCTAGGCACTACCTGTATTAACTTTGTTTGGCATCAGAGTGGAACTCATTAAAACAGACCCAATGGGGGGTGCCTGGGTGGCCGGGTGGGTCGAGCTTCCGACTCCTGACTTTGGCTCAGGTCACGATCCCCGGGTCGTGGGATCGAGCCCCACACTGGGCTCCACGCTGAGTGTGGAGTCTACTTAAGATTCTCTCTCTCTCTGTCTCTCTGTCTCTCTCTGTCTCTCTCTCTCTCCCTCTTCCCCACTCTCTCTCCCTAAGATAAAAAATAAATTAAAAACAAAATAAAATAGACTCAATGATAACAGAATCCACTAATCCCACAGGGGCCAACCTCGGGCGACCTCCAAGGAGAGCATATTCTGAGCACGTTGCAACATTTGGCCAAGCATCCTAGCAGTGACTACTTTCTAAAAGCAATAAGAAAACTTTTAAAGGTATGTATTTACGCATTGCAGCAACATCACAAAATCCCTGAAATCTATACAATTTTGCGAGCTAGAAGTTCATGCTGCTATGCATGCTCGTGCGTAATAAAGTAGTTCTTGCAACCCATTATGCAATGCCGGCTTCCTCTTCTACCATTCAGAAGACACCAATCCCCGGCTGCAATGATTCCAAAGCTGCCCTTAAAAATCTAGCCTCCGTTAATTGCAATACCAATCCTTGTACATTTCCCCCTAACTGGGATTGGGCTCTTCCCAGTGGTACCGTGGGCTTTTATAGTTGGTGTTCCGGAAACAAGAAAAGACCCACCCCGCACAGGACTGTGCACGGCCGGGCCTCTCCCCTGGAGCGAGCAGAGGGATTCCCCCCAGACAGCAGTAGCCGCTGTGCGCATCCAGCCCACTCCTCCACGGCAGTCTGTTGTCTGGAAAAGAGCCCCAGGGCTTCTACTCTCTGCCTTAGCCCACCCTCGGTGACAACCACCCTTAAGTTCTTGGGAGAACGCTCTATTATAAACGCTAGCACCCCTTAAAACACAAGTCAGAATCCGGCACGGTCATCTATATTCGCAGACACGAATATCGACGTAAACCTCTTAAGTGATTTTCTCTTGCACTAAATAAAGGCAAGATAACAGCAAAGGGGGACACAAAACCTGAGTTCCCCAGTATGAGGACCGTTGTAAGGCACTCACCGAAGGTTCGATTTCCACTTTTGACTGGTTGAGCCCTCGTTGACAAATAATATCCCCAGCAGTGAGCTCTGGATAAGGGAGGCTGCATATGCTTATATGTACCTAACCAAGAAAGGTACTTCTGTAAAATATGAGGGGTGACTGGCTCATGTCACTTCATTTGTTTGACCAACACTTACTGAGGATCTGTTGCATCCTTTAGAAGCGACTGATACCAGAGTTATTATCAGTCACCAATGATAATCTCCTAAGTCACCCCGGTATGATAATAACCCTAATATCTCCTAATACTCATTTCTGCAATGAAACCGTCTGCCATCACACCGGGGCGACTTGGGAGATGCATAGAAGGAGACGCGGAGAGGAGAGGAGGTACTGCCCGGTCACACGGCGTGTAAGTGCTAGAGGTGGAACGGAGTTCCAGAAACATGACGGTCATGATTCTCGGCTCTTCTCTCCCCCTTAATTGAGATATAAACGCGCCACTCCTGTGATTACTAGCATTGAACTCAATATCCTCCAACCCCTGAACTGTGCGCTCAAATCTGAAGACGCCGACCTTCATCCCTGCTACACAGGACTTTGTAAAATGTACACCAGAGCACGGGGCTCCCCACCGTACAACCCCCTCTAAAGGCTTCCCAAATGCACGTAACATGAAATTCAAGCCCCTCACCCTGACAAAGCCCTCAATGCCCAGGTGCGGCGGCCCCTGCCTACCAGAGGCGTGCCTCGTGCGTCTCCAATCACAACGAGTGCGATTCAATTATCCACAATTAGACTTATATTTGCAATCTCTCTCCTTCTCCCTTGCTCCTTCTTCCTTCTACTCCTCACATTTGTCTTCAAATGTGGTGTTATGGAAATGCTAGAAATGCTCTTCCCCCTCCTCTTTGCTTGCCCAGCTCTGAACTCACTTTTCTGATCTCAGTTAAATACCCTTCCCTCCGGAAGCCTCCCCGGACCCTTCAGAGCTGAGTTCCCTGCCCTCCTGTGGCCTCGCATAGGGTCCTAAGCTTCTATTACCGCAGGGCTCACACTGTGTTTATCCCAACAGACTATTTCCTGATCTGACCTGCCCACTAGACTGTGAGCCCCGTGAGAGCGGGGACCATCTATGGTTTGTTTGCCTCTGTGTCACTGGCAGCTGGAATCAAGCCTGACATGGAGCTGGTGCCCAAGACGTGTTCAGTGCACGAACAAGTGATAGGAATGGAACCGTCCTGAAAGTTCTATGTGGCAGCGTCTGGGCAACATTTGTGAAAGCACATTTACTTCCATGCCACTGCTAAAGTCAAAGATGAGAGACAACAGGGGCACCTGGGTGGCTCAGTCAGTTAAGCATCGGGCTCTTGGTTTTGGCTCGGGACATGATCTCACGGGTTCGTGAGTTCGAGCCCCCGCATCAGACTCCATGCTGACAGTGTGGAGCCTGCCTGGGATTCTCTACCTCGCTCTCTCTGCCCCTCTCCCACTCCCACTGTCTCTGTCTCTCTCCAAATAAATAAATAAACTTTAAAAAAAAAAAAGATGAGAACCGACAGATGTAACCTGGAGTCAGAAATGAGTTGTGTCCTGCCTGACTGTACCCCAAGCTCTCGAGAATGATATTATCTGTAAAATATCAATTCGACTTAAGGAGTCTTTTTGGTCCTAGCAGTGAAAAAAAGGAACATCAGCAACAAGCAGGATTCCACTTAAAATCTAATGAGTTTTGTTCACTGAAGAAGATCGTGTCCCATGGTTCTTGCTCCCAGCTGGCATTTAAACATGTACATTACTGGGGCGCCCGGGTGGCTCGGTCGGTGAAGTGTCTGACTTCGGCTCAGGTCGTGATCTCGCGGTTCGTGAGTTTGAGCCCCGCGTCGGGCTCTGTGCTGACAGCTCAGAGCCTGGAGCCTGCTTCGGAGTCTGTGTCTCCCTCTCTCTCTGCCCCTCCCCCACTTGTGCTCTGTCTCTGTCTCTCTCTCTCAAAAATCAACGTTAAAAAAAAGCTACTTTTAACACATGTACATTACTACCTTATCACTGAACCTGCTTCAATTCTGAGTAGCTTGTCTCTTCCCATATTGCTTCCAATGAGGGAACCCGCATGGAGAACTGGTATTTTTGGTATTCCTGCTTAAATACTGGAATCAATGGAAAGTCCGCTGACGTGAGAGTGGCACAATTCAGCACACGCAAGCGCTGCCCTTGGGACCACAGTGGCTCGCTCCTCTCGAATACTCAGCCTCCTTCGGGTGCGTAGGTAACCTGCGTGCTCTGCGCGTGCCGCTCCCGCCGTCCGGGACACGTTTCCACCTTCTCATCAACTGGCAAACCCTTACCCATCTTCGGGTGCCGGGTTAACGTTCCCACGGCGACTCCCAGCCGAACGAGGCGAGTTCCCTTTCCCGCGAGCTCCCCGAACTCTCCATCGACCCGCTCCGGGTACTACTGCCTTGTCTATTTCTCCTGCCATCAGCCCCGCGCGAGCCGAACAGGGATTCTCTTCCTCATCGGTTTCTCGGGTGCCTGGCACCGAGCCTGCCATATGGCTCGTGCTCTTTGAATGAACGGTGTCCAGGTTCCCAGGCGTGTGTTTCTAAAGCGTTGCCTATCACCTGAGGTAAACGCATCTGCACACTCTCTGCCCACCGACGGGAAACAGAACATATTAAACACCGTTAGGGGCTTTGTAAGAAAGCGGAGTCCGCTTTGGGAGATTTCTATTTCTGGAAACGTACAAAGATGTTAGGAAGCTAGGAAGCGTTCAGAAGGTGGGGGGCGGGGGCATGAAAGCCAAGGCTGAGGAGCCAATAGGTGTCGTGGGAAATCCGTGCCCTGATACAAATACGGCGCTCACAGCACTAGCTGCACAACACAAAGGTTCACACCACACCTGCGCACACCGTCTTCAGAGGTGGCTGGGAGGAGGGAGAGTGCACAGCGATGGTGATCAGAGGGGCCTACACAAATCAAAACTGAAGTCCGGGCTTGGCTATTTCCCCTATCTGATGCCAAGTACTCAGCAAGTGTTTCTCCCATTCCCCAAAAAGGATTGAGAAAAGAACTTAATTGCCATATATTTAAACCTAATTTGTGCTCCTGAACATAAGCCACGTCTCACACATAAAAGAAGCAGAGAAAACAAATAAAAATGTCAAACTGTTCCAAGACCAACTAGGAAGTTAAACTTTTCCAAATGACAGAATGAGTCAAATTTCTATTCAAACCAGCATTTATTGCATTTGCTTTGCAGGCCAGGCTCTGTCCCAGGGACGGGGAATCCGGAGACAAATGATAGCATCAGGAAGTTTACAGTATAGTGGGAGAGACATACAAAGCAAAAGGGAAATGGAAACAAATTGCAAAGGGCGCAGGAAGACACGATCTACTCCAAATGCAGGGGTGAAGGGTCTGGAGGCTATCACAGAGGAACTAAATTATTTCTACAAAAAAAATCACTGTACAAGAAAACACAATAAACAATAAATAGACCTAAGAGGACCAAGAAAAGCCCTATTCACTCTTCTCATTGTTCTCAAACCTGCACATCATTGCATTAAGACCTCAATTCTCTGGGTCCCTGAGGGTTTGGGCTCTTCCTTCTCTATACTCCCCATGTTACCTTGATGACCTAGGATTAAAGACTGAAGAGACAAACTGAGTATGTTAAATTTTTAAAATTTTTTTAATGTTGATTTATTCTTGAGAGAGAGAGAGAGAGAGAGAGAGACATAACGTGAGCAGAGGAGGGGCAGAAAGACAGGGAGACACAGGATCCGAAGCAGGCTCCAGGCTCTGAGCTGTCGGCACAGAGCCGGACGCGGGGCTTGAACCCATGAAATCATGAAATCATGACCTGAGCTGAAGTCGGACGCTTAACCGACTGAGCCACCCAGGCACCCCCCAAACTGAATATGTCAAGACAACTTCACCCATCAACTAAAAAAATAAAAGAATCAACCCTCACGTTCACAGCAGCATTGTTCACAAAACCAAAAGCTGGAAACAACCCCAATGCCCATTAATAGCTGACTGGATAAAGAAAACGTGGTATACACATATGTGATGGTTACTTTTGTGCATCATCCTGACCGGGCTAAGGGATGCCCAGAGAGCTGGCAAAACATTATTTCTGGGTGTGCCTGTGATGGTGTTTTCTGGAGGATATTACCATTTGAGTCAATAGACCAAGCAAAGAAGATGGCCCTCGCTAACGTGGGCAGGCATCATCCACTACGTTGAGAGCTCCCGCTAGAACAAAAAGGTATGGGGAGGGCAATTTCTCCCTATCTCCTCTCGAGCTGGGATGCCTGACCTCTCTCCTGCCCTCAAGATATTGGAGCTCCAAGTTCTTAGGCCTTTCAACTCTGGGACTTCCGCCAGCCCCCTCCCTCGGGCCTTCGGCCTTAGACTGGGAGTTACGCCATTGGCTTCCCCCTGGTTCCCACACCTTCATACTTGGACTGAGTTATGACACCGGCTTTCCCAGTTCTCTAGCTTGCGGACAGCAAAGCATGGGACTTCTCAGCCTCAGTAACCACGTGAGCCAATTCCTGTCATAAATACTCTCTTATATGGGGCGCCTGGGTGGTTCAGTTGGTTGAGCAACCGACTGCGGCTCAGGTCACGATCTTGCAGTTTGTGAGTTCGAGCCCCGCGTCGGGCTCTGTGCCGACAGCTCAGAGCCTGGAGCCTGCTTCGGATTCTGTGTCTCCCCCTCTCTCTACCCCTCCCCTGCTAATGCTCTGTGTCTCTCCATCTCTCAACAATAAATAAACGTTAAAAAAATTTTAAAAAATACTCATATATATCTTTATCTATCTATCTATCTACATATATAGATGCAGACAGGTAGGTTCGGTTTCTCTGGAGAGTCCTAATACAACATGCATTGAAACATCCAGCCTTTTAAAAGGAAGGAAATTCTGACGCACACACACTACCACATGGACGAACCTTGAGGACATTATGTCAAGTGAAATAAGCCAGCCCCAAAAAGACAAACACTGTATGACTCCGCTAATATGAGGTATCTAGTCAAACTCTTAGAACCAGAAAGCCCCAGCTGCCAGGGGCTGGGGGAAGGGTTGGGGGTGGGGGGTGTTGTTTAATGAGTACAGAGTTTCAGTTTTGCGAGATGAGAAAGTTCCAGAGACAGGCTGCACAACAATGTCAATATACTTAACAGAGCTGAACCTTAGGCTTTAAAATGGTTGTCAAGATGGTAAATTCTACGTTATGTGTATTTCACAACTGGAAATGAAATACTAAAAAAGGAACACGCTATAATGATACTTGGAAGAGTGTCCTGAACCTCTACTCTAAGAAAAAGTGGTTACAGTATACAAAGGCCCCAAATGTTTAACTTGTATAGAAATACTCTATTCCTTCTAATGCAAGTTTCTTCATTTAATGCATAAATACAAAAAAAAAAAAAAATGCAATGCCTCAGTTCTTTTGGTCACGGTAAGTCCAATGAGAGGAGATCAACATGCTTTTTAAAAATGTTCTTGCCTTCGTGGGGGAAAAACAATACAAGCGATCTTATTTAGGTCACAGTAGTTACTGTAAACATCCCAAGGAAAGCTTATTAATAACAGCCACCCACAAAGGACCTGGTTTCAACCATGGATGCCATGGAGTCGTTGGAAGAGAGAATTCAGAGGAGAGCATTTGCCCAGATTTTAAAAATTAGAATGTTAGCATCTTTTTTGTCGTTCAATTTGGATTTAGAAATAGCAAATAGAGCCAATATTTTAAATTAGGAATCTGGACTAGATGGGCGTCTGAAGGGCCTTCTGGCTCTAAATCATAACAATTGATTGCTTACTTGATTTTAAAAAAGTCAGCAAGCATCCTAAATTATGTATGCCAATCCCTGATTCTGCTATCAGTTGGGTAAAGGAGGCCACCTGCCCGGGGCCTATCGGTGTGGTTACGAGGAAATGCACCAAGCTACGACCTTGCCAGTAACCTGCTCTATGACCCTGGGCCTGGGCCCTGCCTCTCTGTGAGCCTGATTCCCTCTTCTCTGCAATGGGAAAGTTGGATCACATGGCTTTTATGGTGCCTTCCAGCCACTATAATCCCTGATTAAGAACCTGTGAAGCAATGGTACTGAAGGCTGCAGAACATACCGCCGCGCTAGAACTGCACTTAAAGATCACTGGGGCGCCTGGGTGGCTCAGTCCCTCAAGCATCTGACTTTGGCTCTGGTCATAATCTCACGGTTGGTGAGTCCGAGCCCCGCCTCGGGTTAACTCAAGCACTGTCAGTGTGGAGGCTGCGTGGGATTCCCTCTCTCCCCCCTCTCTCTCTGCTCCTTGCTCACTTGCACTCCCCCCCCCAAAAAAAAATAAAAAATAAAAAATCATTAAAATGGTAAATTTTATGTTGGCTCTCCTACCACAGTAAAAAAGAAATAAAGAGAAATAAAATTTGTCAAAAACAACCGGGGAAACAAACACGGCCACTCTGGACAATAACTTAGAACTGTGGGAGACCCAAATGCTTCAACGAGAGGCCTCCAGGCTTAGCTTTTATTTCTTTATTTTGAATCAAGTAATCCTTGGTCCCCAAAGAAACATTCAGATACGCCGGAGATGGTGCTATGAAAAGAAAAACTTTTCATAAGACAGGGGCTCCTTCAATACTGTAACTACCTCCCATTCGCCATCTGGGTCCAATCTGCATATGTACAGCTTCCATGAACGGAGATTCACCTATATACCGTATGGTCAGGAGCCCCGCGCCCTGGCGAAAATCTCACTCTTGGTTGGTAAGGCGACTAACTACTCTTATCTCCTCCAGCCACGGAAACGAAGCAACTCAGCCTCGGGCTCCAAGCAGGGGAACAAGTTCATTATCTTCTGTCAGGAATTTCAGATCCTAGGGAGATCTCCGGTGCACTGAGAATCAATACAAGATTTTCCCAGGGATTCAGTTTTGTGGCTCGTCTGGAGACAATGGCCTCAGAAAAGAGGATGGGCTCTCTTACTTCCTTTCCTCCCTTTTAGGGCATGCTGCCCTTTAAAGACATGCTCTTTGTTCTGTAAATTCAAAGGTTGCTTTTATGGCCAGTGGGGTGGAGGGAGAAAGCTGCGTGTTTCTGAAATGGTGAAATCTGTCAAAGTCCCAAAGGCTCCTGTGATACAAACCAGGTCATTCTATACAGCCCGAACCCCCAATTCCAGCAGGGGAAATAAAAACCATTTATAACTCAAAGTAGCCAACAGTGGTAGGTCAATGCACTTGATTGGTCATAAACCAATCACAGGGACACTGCTTGGACCTAGCCCTGACTCAACCCTCACACTCCTCCCTCACACTCCCACCTCTTGCCAGACAGATATAGACGGGAAAGTGGCATCCAAGAAGGGGAGCTCTCTTGCCCCCCTGCTCTGGACTGGCAAAAGGATATCTGAGAAACCCTATTCTCACCCCCTTTAGCCCACCACATGAACATCCACTGAGGTTCAAGCCACCAGAACGGCCAAAATATTTGAGTATTCACTTCTGCCATTCTAATAGCACCCCCAAAGTTCCCTCCCAGCCCTGCCCTCTCTGGAAGGGTCCGGGCTGTGAAATTCTCTCCCTTCCTTAGTTTCTCCTGCAAAGGAGGCAGTGAGGAAAAGAATGGATACCGCCAATAAGACAGAGAAGCCCGGAACAAAAAGAAGGAGGCTCTCAAACAGAACGTTTGCATGCACAAGGTGAGTAGGGCTGTGGGGAAGTGAGAGGTTATTTAATTCAACCCAGGAGGAAACGGACGACCCCATCACACAGTTCATGAACAATGATGGGCCGAGACCTTAGGGCTCCAACTCACTTGAAAGTTCTGGAGATACTGAGCCCTTTGAGAAGGAGTTGAAAGCTATGGACCCCAATGGCCAACAAGTGCGCATTTACACCGACTTTCCAGGGGTCCTAGACACTTGTTTACAATTTAGATTATCGAGCTCTCTTCCTAAGGTTCTGATTTAGCAGATCAGGAGGAAGGAGGCAGCCTGTTTTTTGCTAGCAAACCCTACAGGTGATTCTTCAGGCAAGCTTGAGAAACAGTGCTCCGAAGCAGTAAACCCCTAAACTGGCTGTGCCTGAGACTCAGCTGAGGAGATTTATTGAAAACTGTAGGTTCCTAAGCTTCTCCTGAATCAAATTCTCACGGTGGGGGACGTATGTGACAGGAAGCGAGGCCGATGCCCAGGCAGGTTCTGGAAGCTCTCGTCTAGCGGTCCCTGGACTGAAGATGAGTAACCTGTGTCTGACCCCCTGCAGGCTACCCCCTTGGCAGTCTGGCCTGCCCGGGGCCCCGGTGGCCACGACAGGCACCAGGTCCTTCACTGTTTGACATAGGACCGACACGGAGCAGGGCACCTGGTACAAGGATAGCTCGGTTTCTTCAAAGCAAACTTGCAAAATGTCAGCTCCACGAAGGCACAGACCGTCATCTATTCTGCTCACCACTGTATCCGCAGTGTCTATGGCATAACACAGGAAGTCCAATAAATATTAACACATGAATTAGTATAACTAAAATCCATTAAACTGGAGTGTGACTGTCAAATGTGTGAATCTATAGATTTGTTTCTACGGCCAACAAGCCTGCTAATAACAACCCTTGAACTCGAATAATCAATGTGAAAATCGCTACTATCTTAGTCGTGTAGGATCAATATCCCCATCGACCAAACTCTATGTAGCTGGCACTGTCTTTGATGTCTTCCACACATCTCATTCCATCTTTAAAATAGGCATGTGAGGAGTGCCCGGCAGGCTCAGTCAGTCAAGCGTCCTACTCTCGGTCATGATCTCATGGTTCGTGAGTTCGAGCCCCACATCAAGGCTCCGTGCCGACAGTGTAGAGCCTGCTTGGGATTCTCTCTCCGCCCCTCCCGCCACCCCACTTATCACAACAAATAAATAAATAAATAAATAAAGTTAAAAATTTTTGAACAAAAGAATAAATAAAATAGGCATGTGAGAAAAATGTAACTGTCTCCCGTTTTCGAGACGCTTACAAAGACTATTTGCCCAAGATCGCACGATGAGTAAGTATAGGAACTCACATGTGAACCCAGATCCCTAAAATCCATGCTTTTAACCGTGTAGCCACTTTTACATGGAAGATGGCCTGCTGTAAAGTAGAAATTATATCCCAAATTAAACTAGCAATATTAAATCCAGATGGAATGATGCTGCCATTCTAAGGGCTTTTGGTATGGTTTGGAGTTTCAAAGTAAAGGAACATTTAAAGAAACCTAGGAAGCTATGCTGACCCACTGAGGTTAAGTAACGCATTTACTGAGCCAGTGTTTTGGGAAAAGGGCCCTTGAGGAGGTTACAATCTAGTTGGGGAGCTAGAACACAAGCAGGTGAAAAGTTCATCATGAGATTTATCCAAAATAGCCCATGAACAGAACACTGCCAGAAGCCCAGAGTAGGGAGTGAGCAGTTCCTGCGGGGGGGGGGGGGGGGGGGGGGGGAAAGAGAGGCTTCCTGGAGGCTGTGGCGTAAGCTTGGACGTGAAGAATCGTAACACGAAGAAATAATAGGTAGAGCATTCTAGAGCAAGCAACGGTAGGAGCCGGGGCAGAAAAGGCAGTTTGAAGACAAGAATATGAGCAATAAGTTGCTTATATTATTTTTATTATATGATTAGTATCATCACATATGTTCACTGTAGAGACAAAGTACAAATAAAAATAAACTATAAATATTCTATAAGCCAACCACCCAGAGATTCCTTTTGGTGTCTATCCTTTCAGGATTTATTCTAAGTATACTGCGTGTCTATTTATTTAGACATATGCCTATTGGTGTACATGCATTTCATTTTATATTTACAGATGTACACATGCATATGTGTATCTTGACACATGCACATTCATATATGCACATTTATGAAATACCAGTAAGGTTTGCGGAGCCCAGGGAGACGGCTCTCTGGGTGGTGCAGAATGACTGTTCACTCGCACAGGGCACAAAATCACCTTCTCTCCTTCATCACCCCCAAGTCCACACCCAGAGTGCACACACTAAAAGAGACGGTGTGGACGATTATTGAACAACACAGAAAAACATTCTAGTATGTCGTTGAGAGAAAAGAGCAGGTTATATAGTATATACTGCATGATCCCACACATCCTTAAGGATAATTACCCACGTATATGCATGCATGCTACAATTCAGAGAAAAAAGACTGGAAGGAAAATCTCAGAAGCCTAACCTAGGAGGAGGAACCCTTGGATGAGATTTTCTGATCTATGCTCTTAAGATTTTCCAAACTGTCCCCCGCAAACGTGCATTCTCTTGTAATCCGGAGGGGGGGAAAAAAATCGGTGCGATGAAACATAGGCAAGGCAAGAGCACACAAATGAATTCAAATCGGGCCCCGAACGTACTGCTCAAGACGCATCCTGGGTTTCTGAGCAGCTAAAACCGAATTAGCATTGACCATCAGCCGGAGGGAGAAAGCAAAGCTCTCGCGTTGGCCGAGCCCCCGACTTCAAGGCTTTGATTGGGATCTGCCTTCCGCGTCCGCCCGCGGGGCGTCCGGCCGGTGGGTCGCGCGCGGCGAGGGCGAGGACGGCCCTGACGGCCGGAGGGGGACCCGCGGCCCCGCTTCCCCGGGCCCCGCCCGGCCGCCACCATCTTAAGGCCGCCTCCCACCGGCTGCAGCGCGCCCGCCGCCGCCGCCGCCGCCGCCGCCGGGACGCGAGGCCGAGCCCTTCCCCCGCCTGCAGCCGCCCGCGCCGCCGCGGCCCCGGGAGCCGGAGCCCTGCCCCGGCCGCGGCTCGCTCCGCGGCGTCCCGACGCCAGCCGGCCGGGCCGCGGGCACCCGGGCCGGGGGGCACGGCCGGCCGCCGCCGCCGCCTGGAAGGAGCTTCGTCATGCCCGGCGCCCGAGCAGCGCCTCGCCAAGTTTCACCTTCGGTGACACAACTTTTCCGTGTTTCTTTTTTAGGCAGCCGCCACATCACGAGGCTAATGAGCACACTGAGGTCTGTAATAAAGCCACCGGCCAGGTCCGCGGCGACCGAGGGACGCGGGTAACCAGAACGGTCAGGGCTACGGTCCGGGCTCCCCCCCCCGCCCCCCCCCCAGCTAGTCGCAAAACAAATACTCCCCGGACCGACCGCATCGAGGAGCGTCCGGCCCTGCTTCCAGCAGAACGGCTCTCACATCGTTCCCTGCGCTCGGGAAACCACGCGCAAATCCCAGAGCTCTTGGAAGTCTTAATGTTCAACCCCACCCCCACCCCCACCCCGCCAGGGGACAGGCAGGCACACGCACAGAGAATCAAAGGCAAAGGCAAAATAAGCAGGTCAATTCACAATACTTTCAAAGTCATGCTTGAAAGGAGATTCTGAAAATATCTATAGGCATATTCAAGAACTGCGCTCAGCCTGCCTTCTTTGGGTTGTTTACTTCTACTTTTAACAGCAAGCTAAATATTTTAGGAACTCGATCTGTTTACTCACCCCCCCCCCCACCCTGGTTCAAGAGCAGTAGAAATGCTACCTCCACAATTCGGAGGGATTTTTGAGAAGCGGGTTTCACGTTTGTTATTCAACTTACCTATAACCACGCAGTACACCCCTCGCCGTTAATTACGGCTGTTAAACACGGGTTCCGCAGAACAGCAACTACATGCTTCCGAACTTTGAGAACTATAATTAATATGCTCGTTCAAGGCGTGTGTCTCCATTAACGAGATATATTTTTGGAAATATTATCTAACTGAAGGCAGCATAAATAGTATAAAAAGTAAAGCTCACACTTTTTTTGTATTTTTTCCGTTTAAAATGAGTTACATAATAAGTAGTGAAAAGCCTCTTCCACGGAGCTACCCTTTTAAGGGGTGGATTTCTTCACTCAAGTCAATATAGCTATCAAGGGAGAAAATCCAGAAATGAGAATCCTCCAATGCGCCCAGCATCCCCTAAGGAACCTCATTCAGTTAATGAAACCACTGACATCTGTTGACAAGAAAAGGAGGGGGAAGAAAAGAGGAGAGGGAGGGAGGGAGAGGGAATAGGGTAGGGGTGAGAAAGAGAAGGAACTGAGACAGGATTCTGACAAGAGACAGACTGAAAGCGTATGCCATGTAACAGGGGGAAAAAAATAAACAATTGCGAGTTTTACCCAGCAGCGAATTCAGAGGAAGTGTAATCTTTAGAACATAGGTGAAGCAAGTTCCCAGACGCAGCTCTGGAGCAAAGCACCATTATTTTCAAACTGACGGCTGCTTAAGTCTTAAAACTCGCAGTCAGGACCAACTGAAGGAAGACACACAATGAAAAGTAAAAAGGCAGGATGTCCAAGGCCAAAGAGAATGAAGGGCAACCGCAAGGCAGGGCGGGGTTTCTCTCATCTCTGTGCACCCAGGGCCCAGCACAGTGCCTGGTAGGGAAAAGTCACTCAGCAGATGTTCAGAGATTCATGCAGCTGCACAAAAACCGCAGCCCTGGAGCAATCATGCGTGCATGTATAGGCACACTCTTCCTAATCATGTCCACACTGGCCAACAGGAAGTCATTTTGTCTCTGTGCAAACCTGTGATTAGAAAAGAATCACCTGTGATGCCTAGGGAGCGCTATGACGCAGGGTTTAAGAGGTGGATTTGAAGTCGGTCAGACCTGGCTCAAACCCTCTACCGTCTTGCTAGCTAAGTGACCTCAGGCGGGCCTCGGTCTCTGAGGCTCAGTTTTCTCTTCTGTCAAATGGGAGTGATTATAGGGCATATATTTATCCTGGATAGACTGTTAGGAAGAATGCAGGAGATTTCGCGTCAAATCCCTTCGTGCTTAGAAAAACTGTTAAGACCCTAACCAAAATTATGTCTCCAACCAACCAAGGTGTCTGAAAGTCAACCAGAGACGGTAATTCCTTAAGCTCTGCCTCTGGCAATCCTTAATGAAGATGTAAGTATCCCCAGGCATCTATCGGATTAAGCCACAGGGAGACAGAGACAGAGCCTTTCTCTGACACACAGCTTTCTGATCTGACAATAAACTGGAAATGAACATAGCACAGTACCAAGGAGTTTTGGTACCTACATTGCACCCTCATTCACTAATCACTACAACGCCAGTCACTGTGTTAGGTCCCACCCACGACCTATGTGACCTCGTCACGCTATGTTCGATCTGTAAGCTTCACTTTCTCATCTCTGAGTCCGCAAACACTAATCACTACTTTGTTTGGCTGTCGTGAGGATTAAATGGGACATACGTAAAAATAATACATGGCTGCTAAATAAGCACTCAATAATTTAGAAGCTACTATAATCACAACTGTGATCAGTACTGGCGCTGCTATTAAATGCTGAATCAAACCTACCCCTGCTTAAAGGAGATCCTCATCTGGCCAAAATCATTCCACAAGTACTCCTCATGGGCCTGCCAAGTCCAAGACCCTGTTGAGTGCCCTGGTGGGGGGAGGAGGGCTCCCAAGAAACCAGAGAAAGGGTGTTAAGTGGGTCCTGAAAGGAGAGGTGACTAGGTGGCAGAAACAAAGACTGCATACTGCTTGATTCCATTTATATGAAATTCGATAACAGGCAAAACTAAAACAGGGTGACCGAAATCAAAAGAGAAGTTGCCTCTGAAGAGGCAATGACGAGAAAAGAACACGCGAGAACCCTCTGGGGTGCTGAAAACCTTCTAGATTTTGATTTTGATGCTCATTACATGGGTGTAAACATTTGTCAAAGTTAATCAAGACGCACACTTAAGATCTGTGTATGGTACTGTGTATAATCTTCAATTACACAAAAGGAAATTGAGTTCATAATTTTTTTTTTTTTTTAAATTAACTCTTTTCCAGTTTGGCCTCTGACCAGGCCTGCCTTTCATCGGAAGATTTTTTTTTTTTTTTCCTTTCTTCCTCGGCCCTCCTGACAGGATCCAGAAAGAACACACATGCTGAGAATTCCTTTAGGCCAAAGAGGGACTGTGCAAACCAAATCTGAGGTCTGTGCGGAAGGGTGAGGGCAGGCGGGCCAGGCAAGCAACCGGACTCATTCCAGCCCAACTGCACCTCCTAGGATATCAACCCAAACCTTCCACCAACAGAAGCCGGGGGTGCTGCCAGAGTTTAAAAGAATCAGGGACACCTACTACCCTCTGCCCTTTGCCTATGGAGGTCATTAGCCAGTGGCACGAATACCATTTCCATTTGAAAATCAATACTAAAAGCAATTTCGAAGGGCAGAGGCAGAGTAGGGCCTGGGGACTGCCTTTACCTCCAGTAATCCCAACATACGGGGTCATCGTAATTGGTGCTTCATGTCTGTTACAAACCCAGGTCCTTAATAGAATAGTCCCCATTTCCATCATACCCCGAGAATCAAGAACTTCTCTCCTGTCTAAGAGGAAACTCCCATGTTCAGAGTTAATACCCTGGAAAACACTGCTTTAGAGAAAAAATAAACAACCTGCCAACTCAAGGCGAAATTAGACCCGCAGGCCGGAGAGGCGGTCATAATGATTGCTATATACTATTTCACCTTCTGCAGGAAATTAACGCATTTACCCAGAAATCCACATCCCTGATGAATGTTTCATCAAGATATGGCATTCACCAAAGTGACAAGAATGCCGCATTAAAAAGATGTCAGAAATCCGATTCAAGCGCGTTTGTAGAACCAGTATATCGCAAACAGATAAGCTACATGAGAAGTTGGCGCGGACTAAGGTGAATCACGTTACTCAGTACAACAAACGTGAAATCCACTCCTCAGCCTGTGCTGAGAAATCCTGGGGCTAATGTGTCTTCTGGAGAGGCAAACAGAAATTGGTGACTGTCGACAATGATTTATGCAGACGTCTGTCTCCTCTACTAAATACTAAAACCACAGTATGTGCCGAATCTTTACATTTCAAAGAGCGTGTTAGCTTTGGCAAGGTAAGAGATGTGGGGGATGCCCTCCACCCGAAGTATTTTTAACTCATGGGTTTTTTTTTTTTTTTCTCTCCCTGAATTGTTTAATCGTGGCAATTATTTTCTATTCCTTTCAAATTTCTCAACTCCAAAAATATAAGCCATAACGAAGCAGACACTAGAAAGCCTTTTTATTGGATATATTTGAGGAGCTCCAACACATTCCGGTCATTCCGTGTTGATTGTAATTCCCAGAATGAGGAGTTGATTTGAACATGAAGCAGCACAGCTGCAAAGAGACCATGTCCCAACTTGAAGCTGCTAAGGAAGAGCACTGGGGAGTGTGACGTGTCTTCTGCACCTATCCCCAAGAAGAGACGAACGTTCCTGATTCGAGATCTCCCTGGCCACACACCCTCACCGAGGCGGTGATCACTTTCGGCATAGAAGAAAACATGGCGTTTATGACACTCCATAAAACCACTGGTCCGTGATGATTTATTCACAAGGTGAAAAAACAGGTCCCTACACAAGCAAGAGGTAGATTATGGTTGTTCGTTTTTCAATAAGAGGTCACCAACGTCATGATTTCTTGTGGGTAAGATACCTCTAAACACCTGCTTCGCTGGGCCCACATCCGAGAAGGACACTTGACAGAAGTGATTACAGTAATCCACCAAGACCAAGATGATCTTTTGGAATGGCATTCGGGGTTCAATACTTGACATGCTGGCTGCCTGACCACAATGCCCTGTCCTTAGGAATGGTTAGAGACGCTATTGGAAAGGGCCAGGAAGGGAGGAGAAAATAAGCCGTGCCTGTAAATGCACGCTGGCACCACAATCCATTATAGCAACAGCTGTGCAAGTGGCTTCTTGGACTATGTGTGGAATTGTCCTCCATCACCAGCCTGACGCCAGACCATCTCACCAAGAGAATCCACAGCCCACGTCCCGTGGCCTTGAAACTCGCCTGGCTGAGATGGCTCTCCATAAGCACAAGGGGGGAAAGGTGGTTCAAAAAACACACCCAACTCCCGGCAGGTAATTGCAAGCCAAATGGCACTTTGGAAATCAAGAGTTGGCTAGCACTTTTACTCAGTCCAGGGATGATTTGGTGTTATCTGTAGCAGGCTACATGTTTTCTGAATGCCACAGAACACAGTTGCAATAAACCAGACACAGCCTCAACCGAGTGCTTTTCCAACAGAGAACTGCCGAAAAGATTTTATGTGACAGGGTAGAGAAGGGTGAGTCAAAGCTAAGTGAATATCCACTTCCACAAACAAATGTTATGCTTTCTTCTTCCCTGAAATGGAAACAGGTCCTCCTGTTCAGAAGCTGAGTGCTACTAGCTATATACACATCTGCCAACGTAAAACTTCATGCAAAGCCGAAATAAATGCAGGAGAGGTGATATGCTACACAAGAGGCCATTTTAACAGTTTCGAACAGAATCGAGATTCCCCCCCTCCCCACCACCCACAAAAGAGGACAGGCTATCTTGTCTGGCTACGTTACCGAAAAGATTATGGAAAAGATCATGGCCCATCGCTGAGACTGGTCTTAACCCCAACGAGTTGAAAAAAACATCATTTAAAGACAATTGGCAATTTATGTGCTCTGAAAGCCCTATTTCATTCAGCAGCACAAAATAACTTACTGATTACCTACTATCTGTGCTTTCAAAACTCTGGAAACACTATAATCTACTATAATCTTCTATGTAGTTACGATAGGCTGTGGGCATGAACCCCAAATGATGGGGTGGGAGGCTGAATTTAAATGAACAGTAGGCTCTGAAAACAGATTATGAAATTCATTCAAATGACTGACTTGATTCCATCATCTGTCACACTGTTGTTCGAAATCAAATGTGTGTATATTCAAAGTATCTGTTAAATGTTCAATCCTACATCTCGCCATGTTGCAAAGGGTGTGCACGTGAGTTTCCTAAACTTAAAAAAAATCAAAAATGGCCCATACGTAGGAAATTTGTAAATAACCAAACCTCTTTATGAAGATGGTCAGAAAACTTTCTCGGTTAAAAATAGAAATAGAGCTGGTATCTTTCGTCTCTAACAGAAAAAGTAGTCTTCAAAATCTGGTAGGGTAAGGCTTTTAACATACTTGAAAGGAGAAAATACTAACGAGTATTACGCACTGGCTATTTTCAAAATGCTCTAAATTCAACAACCAACGGAGGCAAAAATGGGACTTCGGCTCTCAGCAGCCATAAGATTCCCATCTCCTAGGGAAAGGTAACTCCCTTCTTAAAAGTTGCCTTATCAAATTACTTTAATTTCTTCTAATTACAACCATAATTCCAAATGCTAATTACATAATTCCTGCAGAGAGGTATTCGGTTTCAAATGTGGTTGAGTCAACATGAGAAAATGTTATGACATACGCCTAGTAAAAATTTTCACCATGGAGTTACAAAAACCTGTCCTAATGTTTCCAGACCTGTTACTCCATTCTGGACGGTTGGAAATTACATTCCTAAACCACCAACTCACTTTCCACGAGTGAATTTGGATTCAGGGTCCTCCCAAAGGTCACCTGAAATAAACCTTAGGTAACCACCTGCTGGAAATCAGGAACCAAAGTTCCAGAAACAAACCTGAAATACTCCCAGCTTCAGAAAGGAAATCACTTCCCTAGATCAATGTGGTGCTACAATCTTCTTCCATTGTGGTTACCTCTCTGGGTCCTGGTTACCTCTCTGGGTCCTCATCGCAAAACAAAACCTTTTAACAACTCTGAAGTCATTTTCTCTTAAAGGTACAAATGCCTGTTTAAGACAAACCACAATTAGGAAAGCTCTGGAAATGCACACTCAAGAGTTCCACTTTCTAAGTGACTGTTTCAATTCATCTGCGCACCTCCAACAGCCAGCAGCTATGAGCGGGTCCGAAGGGGCTGAACTCTAGCCTTGAGCCAGGCCAGTGGCAACACAGACCCTTAGGACAACGGATCTATACTCCCTACAAACTTCCGGGCCTTTCTTCAACGCTTCGCCTAGTGGGAAGAGATCGACTCCATTTAGAAACAAGGATAAAGGCCCTGAGCTGAAGACTTTGACAACTTTCAGCGGGGGAGGGCTGGTGCTGCCCTAGAATCTCCCGGGAAAGCAAGCTCTGAGATGGGGAGAGGCGAGAAGGAGGAGATGAGAAAAAGGAATAGGGACAGGAGTGGGAGGGAAGGGGGCCCCAGGGTGCAGGGAGGGATTAGGGCCCCGTGAACGAAAGGTGGGGCTCCCTCGCTGCAGCCCCACTTCCGCAGCGTGGACCCTGGACTCGGTGTGGGTCGCTGCGGTTCAGCGTGCCTGGGGCCCTCCGAGCCGGTCCGACCCGCTCCAGTGTCTCCTCTATAGCCATTCCGGACACTTGAGTCCAAGGCACCTGCCTTTTCCCAACTGCTCTTACCACACCCCTCTCTGCGCCTCTCCCTGCACGCGGGTCTCCAAGGATGCTACCTCCAGTTTACGTCCCTGAGCTAAGCCGGGTCCTTAGCAAGGCAACAGCTAACGCTGGCGGGGGTCGGGGCGGGGGTCGGGGCGGGCGGGGGAGACCACCCCCCCCCTTCCTTCTGGGTTCTCCCCAGTGTGAGCCCTTCTCTGCTGCGCCTCCCCAACCCGCCGGTGGGAGGCCCCAGGCCAAGACGCACACTCCGGGGGACCGGCGGCCGGGAGCCCCGGGCCAGGTGGCTGAACCCCAGACAGCGGAGGGAGGGGACTCCCCCCTCCCGCGGAGGCCCGCTCCCGCTGGGCACTAGTGGCGAGGGGACAACAGCCTTTGTTCTCCCGGGGCTTGGCGAGGCTGCGCTGCCGAGGCGCAGCGCGGGCGGCGCCGGGGCACCCGGATTGCTCACTTTTGCACGCGGCGTGTCGAAGGTTGCAAGCTCCCGCCTTCTGGGGAGGGGGTAGAGACTTGGGGAGTAGGGGGTGTGAGGGGGAAAGGAGCGTGGGGGGAGGGGTCTCGCGTCTCGGCCAGGCTCTTTGTTTGCATTGGGGGCGGGGAGAGGGGGTTGGAGGTGGATTGGAGCTTGGGTCTGTGAGAGTGGGGCAGATTCCTGAGTATGTCACCATGTTGCACCCGCGCAGCACACATAATGCACACTCGCGCACACGCACACACACACACAGGCACTCGCACGGATAGGCGGCCGGCCGGCAGCAGGCAGCGCTGTTCCCGGCGCTCCGGGCTGCAGCAGCTCCGGCCGCCCGCAGCGCCACCACGGTGCGTCCAGAGGGGGAGTGGAAGAGGCTGGAGGCACTCGCGGGGCGACAATTCCACGAGGAAGGAGGGAAAGTGGTGCGACCCCAGCCCCCCTCCCCCAGCGGCCCGGCCCCCCTTTCTCGCCCGGGGTCGCAGAGGTCACGGGCAGCTTAGGCTCCGGCACGGAGGCAGGGAGGCAGCGAGCCGCCGAAGGGCGGCGCGCACGCGAAGGGGCGAGGGAAACCAAGGGAAGGGAAGCCGGCGGGCGGGCTGGCTTACCCTTAGAAGCATCTTTCTCCTCTTTGGGCTTGGTCACCTTTCCACTCATAGATCCCAGCTTGCTTGACAAGGGTCGCCCAGGAGACGGAAGTCCTCGCCGAGCGGGCCGGACTTCGGAGAGTGCTTAGGGCGGCAAGTCGCGACCGCAGCCTCCCCTCGGTGTGGCTCGGGGCGGGATCCGCTTTTCCCCCACCGCTGCTGCCGCCGCCGCCGCCGCCGCCGCCGCCGCCGCTGCCTACGAGAGAGTGGGGAGGAAAGGAGAGGGGTGAAGGAGGAGCCGCCGTCGCCGCCGCCGCCGCCGCCGCCGCCGCCGCGAGCCCGATCGGCCGGCCGCGGGAGGAGCCGCTCGCCTGGCTCCAGAAGTGAAGAGACAAAGCGGCGCGGCGCTCCCTCCGCGCCCCGCGCCCGCCGCGCCCGCCCAGGGCCGCGCTCGCAACCCCCGGGGCCGCCGGGAGGTGCGGCCGGGACTCCCGGCTCCGCCGCCGGCCTCCCCGGGCTCCGCGCGGGCCGCTCGCCGGGCCGGCGCGGGCCGCGCGGGGAATCGCCCGGGTGGGCTGCCCGCGCGCCGGCGGGCTGCTCTCCCCCGCCCCCTCCCCCCCACCTCCCGATCCGCTGCGGGCCGCCAACTCCATCAAAATAAAGACCCGAGGAAGGCTGAAAACAATCAAAACGAAGACGAAAATATTCACTTAAAAATAACGAGCCTCCCCGAAAGGGAAATGTTTGAACATGTGATGAGCAACGTGTGAGCCTGTTACACCGCAGAGCCGCGCAGCTCGTCGCCCGCGGGGAACCGAGAGGGGAGGGTCGCCCCTTTCTTTCTGTTCCGTCCGTCTGCAGGTTGCTATTCTTTTGCCCCCAGGGGGGACCCGAGCGGCTCGCGGGCGGAGGAGCGGGAACCGATGGCCCTTACCTGCTCTCTCCCTCCACCCACACCCCCTCGGAGCTCGCCCGCTCCCTCGCTCGCGCTCTCCTTCCCCAGAACTCTCCGGTCCCAGAGAGCCGCGAATTCAGCCCGCGGCGCCTTCTATATAAACGGCAAGGTGTGGGCACGCGGGGGGGCGGGGGCCGGCGAGGGCGGGGCCCGCACGGAGCCGCCTGCCGGCTGTAGTAAAAGGAGAGCTCGGCAGGGGCGCGCCGACGTCAGCCGCCGGTTGGCAAAACCCCGGCGAGCCCGGCGGAGAGCGGGCGAGCGTGGCGGCCGGGCGTCCCCGGGCCCCCCGCCCCGGGCGGGCAGGGCCTGCGGGCGCCGCCGGAGCGGGCTCGCGCTCCGGGGCCGCGGAGATCGAAGCCCGGCGCCCCCCGCCCCACCCGCCGCCCCGGTTAGCCCCTCTGCTCCCCGGGCCCGCGCTAGTCGCCACCTACACTTTGGGGACTCCGGCTGTCGGCAAGTGCCCGCACCGAGCGGTGGAATCTCAGTCCGGGAGGGAAGTCGGCGACTCCTCGCCTCCGGCCGGCCGCCCAAGTTGAGGCAGCCGGGCTCTCCCCGGCAGGGAGAAGGGCGCGCTGGGATCTGGGTGTCACTGGGGCAGAGAGTGAAACTGACCGCGGCGGCTGCCACCTCCCACCCCCACCTCCACCCCCACACGCAGGCCCCTCCTCCTAGGGCTGAGCGCTCTGGTTGGCAAACTGGGCGCAAAAGAGCGCCCACCGTGCAGGAGAGCCAGCCCCAACCAAACGGAGTGAGGTGGCAACTGGGAGCGAGTGCTGGAGAGGGAGGAGTGGGGTGGCACGTCGCCTGGGGCACGCCGGTGACAAAACGCGGGGAAGGTCCCCGGAGATTTGAACTAGAAGGGAAAACTGCCCGGAAATTGCACCAGAGGCGGCGATTGGGGTGGGAGGAAGACCCAAGGAAAGGGATGGAGAGACGGCGGGAGTCTGGAACGAGCCCTAGGGCGAGCTGGGAAACCCTTTCCGCCCCCTCCCCCACTCATGGCCCCTGTCCGGGCGCGCGGATACCCTGAGGTTCGGGGGCTGGGGTGGGTGGCCCAGCTAACACGACCCGGTCCTCAGAGCCGTCCATTAATCAGACCAGAGGCTCCAGCCTGGCGGAGGAGACTCGGCAGCGACTCCCACGCAGAGAATCCGTTTCCCCTGGTCCCACCCAACTCCACCCGATCCTTAATTCGGTTTCGTTAATGGCATTAAACCAGGCAGAGAAATTATATAGATGGATTAGTCCCACTGAATCCCAAGCGGTAACTCAATTACAAGAGCCTGCTGTGGCTTTCAAGACCAAGAGAGTGGGCTGCGGCCCAAGCCTGCCTGGGTCTAAAGGTCGACAACCTTCGAAACTCAATTTGCAGCCCTCAGTCCTGGGGCTGGGAGGAACTCCAGGTCTGTTTTTCCTGTAAATTATATCTAATAATCTGGAGGCTGATGACACAATGTGATTATCCACCCCAAGCTTGGACCATTAATTAATACCAGTACTTGGGGAAAGGAGGAATTTCTCTTCAAATGACCGGAAATCAAAGGGGGCGGAGACTTGGGGGAGTTCAGAGGAAAGGTCCAGGGGATGCGGGTAGAGTCCTTAGACCGTGGACACCCAACTGTCCATTACCATGGATTTAGTGCCTATCTTGCGGCCAAGCTGCAGGCTAAAAGCTTTACATCATTATCTTCGTCTTCACAACAGCCCTAGGAAGTGTTGGTACTGTTATTTCCATTTTACAAATGAGAACACTGAGGCTCAGACAGGTTAAGTAAACTTGCCTGGAGGTCACACAGCTGGTAAGTGATGAAGTCTGGACCAAAAAAAAAAAAAATACAAAACAAAACCAAAGAGCCAAGACAGGAAACAGACGAGTCTCTTCAAACTCTCTTAACGCGCGCACCCACACACACACACCCACACCCACACACCCCTATTGTGTACACATAACATTTTCTTTGTCCACATATCCCCAGTAAGCAACAAGACCTTCTCTAGGGAGAAAGGTCAGTCTCTGTCTTAGGAGATATTAAGCATGATACTTATGTCCATCCCGAGCATCTCAGCTTTCCTGCAATATTAACATTTCCAGGAAAGGTCTTTGCACAGATAAGGCCTCCCCTTTCCCCTCCAAACCCTATCCACCAATGGCACCTCCAGCAAAGGTAACGTTCCTGAAAGTCAGATATATCACCCTGTTCCTCGAAGGACACGAAGAGTTAACATATAAGTAAACCTAGGTTAGTTAATATGACTCGGATGAGTCGAAGAGATGTCTGTTTCAGAGTGTTGGTGGAATCTGTCTACCCACGGACGCAAACGGGTAAAATAAAGTGTCTCTTCACCATAAACCACCCTGCAAAAGAAATAATCAGAAGAAAACAGACACCTCATGCAAGAACCATATAGTGACGTGTGCCCATATGGGGGCAAATCAGGGACATTGTAAATGCATGCATTCATGCCAGAGAGCAAGGATTACGAAGTGCCAGGATAAGCAATCTCATCTAAACAAAGCTAAAGACCCTACTAGGGAGGTCACAGCCAGGCTCTTTTGCAGAAGCCATGGGGGCTTTCCCCTTTTCAAAGTCCTGTGAGATGTTTCATATTAACAGAATGTTGTGGGTATTGGCTCAGAAAGGCACGCTCCAGTGCCAGCCCCCAAGCTACTTGGTAACCTGGGCTGGTCAGCTGGAAGACGATCTGCCACCTGTGTGAGGGTGTTTAGGGTGTCGTCTGTTCCCCACAACCACGTGGAGTGGTCTTGACGCATCTCAACAAATCCCTGGCTTAGTCGCTAACACTTTCTCTTCCCCACCCAGATCCTTCTGCCCCTTCCCGCCACGGTAGAAGTACCTTCACTTCTCAGCCTAGCAATTGGCAGGACCTGATCCCTTCTCACTGCCTTATCACTATGGTCGCGTGGTCCTGTCCATCTTGTTTCCGCCCATCCTATGAGAGAGAGCTCCATAGATCTGATAAAACATGGCGCACGGGGGTTATCTGGTGCAGTTGAGTAACTTGGGCCTGGAATGAAAGCAATACGCTAAAGCAAAATGCCACGTGGCTACACCTCTATAGAGGGCTGGGTGTTTTCCAGAGTAAGGGGCAGAGGCTTGAGTCTTTGGAAGGGAGGTGGAAAAGGTCCTGGGAGTCTCATTCTTTTGGCCCTATCATCGTTCTGGTGTCTGGTTCGTGCCAGTCCCCAAATGCCTCAAGACACCGGCCTCTGGATTCCAGGTTTGCTCACTAGAGCTCTGAAAGGCATATCATTTCTGATTCAAACCCTACAGTGTTCATCTATATCACCATTCAAGATTGCTTTTGATCGGGGGGGGGGGGGCGCGCCTGGGTGGCTCAGTCAGTTGGGCATCAGACTCTTGACGTTGGCTCAGGTCATGATCTCACAGTTGGTGATTTCAAGCCCAGCATCGGGCTCTGCGCTGAAAGAGTGGAGCCTGCTTGGGATTCTCTCTCTCCCTCTCCCTCTGCCCCTCCTATGCTCTCTCTCTCACTCAAAACAAACAAACAAACAAACAAACAAACTTAAAAAAAAAAAAAAGATTGCTTCCAATCGGAATCTTGTTTCGAATTTCTGTGATGAAAGACTTAGGTAAGAATCTCCAAAGACGGTCACTGTGGCAGTTTTAAAACACGGTCACTGGACACTATGACCTCTCCCCTTGATCCTGGGTAGGCTTGTAGCTGCTTCGATCTATAGAGTATGGCAGACGTGATGTGCTTACTCTTAGGCTACATTACCAAAGGCCATGCAGTTTCTGCCGGGCCCTCTTGGGACGTCTGTTCTGCGGAAAGCCAGCCAGCCACCGTGCATGAAATCTGCCTACTCTGGGCTCACCGGTTGACCCCGCTAGCTGACAGCCAGCGTTGATCACCAGCCAAGCAAGAGAACCACCCTGGGTGTCCAGCCCAAACCACCACGTGACTGCAGCCCCAGCCGACATCTGATTGCAACCTGGTGAGAGACCCCCTCGGCGGAGAACTCTTCAGTGGAGCCCTTCTCAAATTCCTAGCCCGTAAAGTTCTGAGCAAAATTAAATGGATGTTCTTGGCTGCTAAGTTTTAGGATATTAAGCTATACAGAAACAGCGAGCAACAATTTCTCCTGATCCCGTAGGCCTATGCCACGCCACCCTCTAGAGGTGAAGTCCCCTTGAATCCAGGCTGGCCTCGTGACTTGTTTTTACCCATAGAATGTGGCCCAAGTGATGCCGTGCCAGTTCAAGGCCTCGCCTGCCAAAGATCTGGCAGGTTCTCCTTTTTCCCTGGGGGAAGCCAGGCACCATAAGAAGGCAGATACCCTGAGACCTCTGATGTGAGGAAGCCCAAGGGGGTGATATGGAGACGTCACGGGACGTGAGGAACCTGGCCGATGGCGAGAACAGAACTCCAGACATATGGCCCCAGTCAAGCCAGTCCAGCCAGCTTCCAGCCTTCTGAGCCACGAGGCCCTAGACTTCATGGAGCGAAGAGCCATCTTGCCGCACCCTGTCCAAATTCCTGACCCACAGATTTACGTGCAAAATGGTTGTTTTAAGCCACTCAGTTTTGGGGTGAATCGTTACATACAGAAATAGATCACTGACATGCAAATCCTAGAACCATTTTGGGACCAACATGTCTCCGTTCCTTGGTTTTTCTTACAGACTGGAATGGGTTTTTAGAGTGGGTAAAAGTTATAAGACAGAGGGAGGTCAATGATTTATCCAAAAACAGCTTAATACTAAGACCTTTCCAATCTACATAAATGTGGTTTTCTGCCTCTCTTGAAATCGAACATTTGGACCGTTATGATGCAATACTGGGATGCCACTCAAGAATGAACATCTTTAAGGGACACCCGGCTGGCTCAGTCAGAAGAACACACGACTCTTGATCTCAAGGTTTCGAGTTTGAGCCCCACGGTAGATGTAGAGATTACTAAACAAAAAAAAAGTAAATAAACTTAAAAAAAAAAAAAAAAGAATGAACATCTTTAAATGTTTTATCACTTTCCCGTCCAGCGAAGGAGGAAACAATGAGCTACTGCTTGTTCAAGGATTCACTCTGGCTCCCCAAGAAGGAACATCACCAGGCAGCATCGGTTTTCCACCCAGGATCTCTAGCATTCCATAGCACGTGGAATCTGCCGGGTCAGGAGAGGCAGGTGCCCTTGATGTTCTCTACATCAGAAATCTCTACATCAGAAACGGAAGACCTAGCCATCATCCCTCCCAGCAAATAACGCACCAAAGACTTCGGGTCATGTCAGTTTCCAGAAGATTTTCAAATAGCCTCATGGTTTTAAATACTGGGTTTCTTGTTTTGTGGTAACGTTTATCCCCATGATGCCACGCTATACTCAAGGCGACCCTGAGTTAGTGACTGTTATTATCTCCGTTTTCCAGGTGAGGACACCGGCTCAGAGAGGTGAAGGTTGCAGGGAAAAGGGACACGCAGGATTGAGACGCGAGGAGCACCTTCCGCTTCCAAAGCCCCCATCTTTCCACCATAGGACCCTGCGTATTTTGTAAATGCTCTGGAATAATTAGTGCCTCTAAAATTTCCCCAAAGAGAAAGCCAAGCATGACGGCAAGAGCAGAGATCTCGGGGCCCTACTGGGCTTTCATTCATCTCCTGTCAACACCTGCCGTCTGTGTGGTAGACGGGGACAGACGTGTGCCAGCCACCCAGTTCCTCCGCCGAAGCTTTGCTGGGCCTGCTTTGTGGTTCATCTTTACCCTCTGCCCAACCCTGCCTCCTCCTGCCTTCCTTGCACGGCCACTGACCCCTAATGAATATTTTCCGTCACAAACGTCACCTGCTTCAGAGATGGCAGCCTGGGACTGGTCTCTTTTTCCCTCCAACCCTGTCTTTTTTCGTCCAGGCTTTTGACAGAGAGATTCTGAGCATCTTCCCCTTCCTCTGCCAGTTTAAGTGATCCTTTGCCTCCCACTTCCCTATCTTCTTGGGACGTGGCCTGGAGCCTTCTTTGGAGCTCCAGGGTTTGGGGCTTGGATTTCTACCTCCCCGCAGAGCACTGGTCCCCAGCTGGGACTGTAAATAACTGTGAACACTTCAGGGAAAGGAGAGCAACCTGCAGACGGTTAACAAATGCCAAGCTGGGTTTCTAATGAGGAGACACTTGCACCTGCCCTTTCCTTCCCTGGAAACGATTTGTGACCCAGTTGGTGTGACGTGACCCGGCACAGAATGGACATGTGCCTGGCACGTGGTTGGAGGGACTGTGCCTGTGACGGTGCATGTGACTGTACCTGCCACGCTGCAACTAACTGTCTTCTCTGACGGACCGCCCTCCTCAGTCTCCCACTTCTGCCGGGACAACGTCCCGTGCCCTCTCCCACCGCCAGGGTCTAGCACGACTGTTCCCTATGCCTTTCCCCCCATATTTACCCCACTTTGTGACACAGAGCCCCCCTCCTCCTTACATCACCCAGCCCACAGGGATTTTCTCCTGTGGGCTTATGGAGAGAGTATCTCAGATCCGTGATGGGAGATTTGCTCCACGGCTGCCAGGCCATCAAGAGGAGCCCCTCTGAGGGTCCCCGCACACTGTGGAAGGAAAGAGGGAGCCGCATCATTTCTCTTCTTGGCGGGCAGGCACCGGAAGCAGTGGCATCGCAGCGAGACGAATGACCAAAAACAGAGGAGGAAATTCACAGACGGCACTTTACAGAAACTGTCATTTCATCCCCGCAACTGTCCCCAAAGCCAGCTATGGCCACCCTTCATTTACAAATAAGGAAAAGAACCGAGAAAGAGCAATTCACCTGTTCTGGTTCCCATGGCTAGTGATTCGCGCTAGCAGGATTTGAACCCAGGCCTCTCGGGTGCAAAAGTCTATGCACCTTGCACTGCCGGATGCTGACGAAGTCAAGAAGGCTCGGGTCCCTGTCTTGCCACTGGTTGGCACGGGCCACAGGATTCTGGAAGACTCCGTGCCTAGTGCGTGAGTAACGCTCTAGCTTTGGTGTTAGCGGACGGGACATCTGTGAGAGCTGTGACAAAGCATACCGGTCGCGAGAGCTACGGCACTGAGGCCAAGGGGAGAGAAGTCTCCAGGCACATCCACAACCCCACACTGTTATTCTTTGGGCTTCCTCTGGGGGCACTGGGCTACACTGGTGGTTTTCGGCTCAGCTACCACTGCCACTCCCGACTGAGGCCGGAGCCAGGTTTCCCAGAGGCCCCTTCCCTGTGTGCCTCTAGGTTAGCGTGTGCGGCTGAGGCAAACTTGCTGGAGACTGGGAAGGTGGGAATAAAGCAGAAGTCGCTGTTCTTGGGGCGCCCGGGTGGCTCCGGTGGTTGAGCGTCCGACTTCAGCTCGGGTCTTGATCTCACGGTTCAGGAGTTCGAGCCCCGCGCCGGGCTCTGAGCTGACAGTGCAGATCCTGCTTCAGATTCTCTGTCTCCCTCTTTCTGCCCATCCCCCCCCCCCCAAATAAATACACATTTAAAAAAAAAAAGAAGTCACTGTTCTCAAGAGGCTGTGATAGACAGCATGGCTTTACAGCTGTCTCTGTGAGATTTCACTTCCTGGTCACCTTCCTGGTGACTTCTCAGAATTCCAGTGAGTTCTGGCTTCCTCACGTCCCCCAGTGCCTCCACTTGAAGTTATTACAGACATTTGTCTGATCCTCTGGCTTGAACCTTCTGGAACTTCACTCTCCTAGCTCTTCCCACTGCCACTGCCACTGCCCCTGTGTGTGTGTGTGTGTGTGTGTGTGTGTGTGTGTGTGTGTGAGAGAGAGAGAGAGAGAGAGAGAGAGAATGAGTCGGGGAAAGACAGAGAAAGGGGAGAGAAGGAGAATCCTAAGCAGGCTCCGTACTGTCGGCACAAGCCCGATGTGGGGTTCGAACTCACAAACTGAGATCATGACCCGAGCTGAAATCAAGAGTCAGACGCTCGACTGACTGAGCCACCCAGGTGCCCCATCTGTTTTTCTTTGTTTTAAAGAAACCACAGCATGTTCTAGAGAGATGGTGACCCAAGCACGGGTTAGTTCCCATTTCCAGCTCTAAGCTGCCTGTTTCTCCTCAGCCACATGGCTATTGAGGCCTCTGGAGAAGAGCGGGATGTGAAAACCTAGACATTGTGGGAATCTCGCACGAAGAAATGTTGTCAGGCTTTCTTCCTTGAGTGCTGGGCAAAGCCTGGATCTGGTGCCAGAAAGGCTCCGCACAAGGACACCTGGAGATTGGGAAAACAGTATCAGACCTGTGTTTCTGGTCTCCTAGGCCTCGGAGGAGTGAAGAAAAAATAAACTAAAGCAACAGACCAGGTCGGTGTAGAGAGGGACCATGTGAAGAGGCCTGGGAAGAAGGTGGCTCCCTACCACTTGAGAGCCGACTAGCACCTGAAAAGCTCTGGGAGATCCCTCCCAGCATCAGCTGGCCCATATGGGCTGATGACAAAATTCTTTACAACCATCTCTGTGGGTCCAGCAACCAACCAGCACCCAGGAAATGGTTGACTAAGCGACATGTGCCTAAAGAAAGAGACTGTGGGGAGGAGACACAAATGACAACTTCAACAGCAAGAATAACAATACAGGAACATGTACAGAGATTCAAGTGCAGCCTAAAACTAGACTTGCTGGAACCACACAACGTGATTCCCCAAATAGCTCAGTAGATGAATAGAAGAGGATGATCGCTGCTGAAGCCCCAAAGAGCAACCTGGAAGAGAAAGGAGAAGAATCACAGAGCACAAGGCCAAAACTGCCACAGGAGGGAAATCATGAAGGAAAACCTAAGAGATGCAGAGATCCTGAAGAAGTCTTCTAGAAGGAGAAGAGGGAAGAGACAGAGGAAAGGCAGTACGTGTTTTTAAGAGATAATAAAAAAGAGCTTTTCTGAGTAGAACATATAATGAATTTGAATACATACATAAATAAGTAAAGAGTATAATAAGTAACTATAATAAAAATTATATACAATTATATAAATACAAAATTTGAATAAATAATTTTTTCATGCAAAAAAAAGTCACCATTTGGAAGTTAAGGAATATACTCCTGGAGCACCACTGGACCAAAGGGAAATTGCAAACTATCTAGAAAGCAATTAAAAAGAATATTTTAACCCAAAACCTACCCGGCACAGTGAATGCTATACTCAGACAGAAAAAAAATTACATTCTTAAATGTCTTCAGTATTAACGAACAAAGACGAAAAATTAAAGGAACATAGTACTCATCTTTGGATCTTTACGAACGAAGTACAAAGTGAACTAAAAAGAACCAGGAAGGGGCCTTTAACAACAGAAAAGGTGGAATTAATGAAATAATCAGAACTTGTTCACTGGGATGACCAATAAGACAGGTAACCCTCTTCCAAGTCTGATAAAAGAAAAAGAAAGAATAAATATGGACAAGACCGGAAATGGAAAAGTATACATAAAATGGTTACATAATTAGAAAATGACCACATTACACTCTACCTCAGCAAATGTGAAAGCCTAGAGGAAAAGGAAGTTGTTTTGGGAACCAAATTAACCCAACAGGAAGTGCTGAATAGGCCAATGATCACAAAAGAGACGGAAAAACTGAATAAATATCTACCGCGAAAAGTCATCATAACAAAGTGGTTCATCTGTTTGAATTCAACTTATCTTTAAAACAAGCAATTTCAAGATCATTTAAACTATTCTAGGCCATAAAAAAAGAAGAAAAGCCCCTTCATTCTTTTTTTTCCCCCAGCTTTACTGGGATATAATTGGCATGTAACATTGTGTACGTTTAAGGTGTACAATGAGATGATGTGAAACACACATATTACGAAATGTTTACCAAACTAAGGTTAGTTAACCTATCCTTCACCTCACATAATTACCTTTTTGTTGTTGTTGTTATAATGAGAACAATAAGGATCCACTCTCATTACAATTTTAAAATACATAAAACAGTATTGTTGACCATAGTCCTCTTACTATGCACTAGATCCCTGGAACATATTCACCTTACAACCTAAAGTACTATTTGACCAACATCTAAGTATTTGTCTTTCTGTGTCTGACCTACTTCATTTAGTATAAGGCCATCAACATCCATCCCTGTTATCACAAAAGGCAGGACTTCCTTCTTTTTATGGCCCAATAATACACCATCGTTTATATGTATCCATATAGAGAGATCTATACGCCATATCTTCTTTTTCCGTTCATTCATCAGTGGACACCTAGCTTGTTTCTATGTCTTGCCCGTTGTGAATAATGCTGCAATGAACATGGAAATGCAGGTACCACTTCAGGAAAGTGGTTTCATCTCCTTCAGGTATATACCCAGAAGCGGGATTGCTGGAGCATATGGTACTTCTATCGTTAATTTTTTGAGGAATTTCCATACTGTTTTCCATAGTGCCTGGACCAATATACATTCCCACCAGCAGTGCACCAAAGTTCCCTTTTCTCCACATCCTCACCAGCATTTGTTATCTCTTGTCCTTCTGATACCAGCCTCTCTAACAGATGTGAGGTGGTATTTCATTGTGGTCTTGACTTGTATTTCCATGATTATTAGTGATGTTGAGCACATTTTCACACACCTCTTGGCCACATTTGTATGTCTTCTTTCAAAAAATGCCCATGCGGGTCCTTTACCCATTTTTTAAGTGGATTTTTTTTCTTTTTTTGCTACTGGGCTGTATGAATTTTTTTTCTACATGGTAGGTATTAACCCCTTATCGGATCTATAGTCTGGAAAGAGTTTCTCCCATTCTGTAGGTTGCCTTTTCATTTGTTGATTGTTTCTTTCACCGTGCACAAGTTTTTAGCTTAATGTGGTCCCGCTTGTTAACGGTTGCTTTTGTTGCCTGTGCGTTTGGTGTCACATCCAAAACAACCACTGCCAAGACTGAGCTCTTGGAGCTTTTTCAAGTTTTACAGTTTCAGGCCTTACAATTAAGTATTTAATCCATTTCAAGTTAATTTCTTGTGAATGGTGTAAGGTAGGGGTCCAACTGCATTTTTGCATAGGAATATCCAGTTTTCTCAACACTATTAATTGAAGAGACTATCCTTTCTCCACGGAGTACTCTTGCCTACCTTGTGGACTCTTGGTTTTGTTCCATTAGTCTGTGTGTCTGTTTTTATGCCAACAGCATACTGTTATGACCAGGAGAGGTTTGTAATACGGTTTGAAATAAGGAAGTGTGAGGCCTCCACCTTTCTTCTTTCTCAAGATTTCTCTTGGCTACTTGTGGTTTTTTGTGGCTGCTAGGATTATCTTTTCCATTTCTGTGAAAAATGCCATTGGAATTATTTGATAGGGATAGCACTGAATCGCTAGATGGCTTTGGGTAGTATGTGCATTTTAATAATATTAATTCCTCTGACCCACGAACGTAGGATATCTTTCTATTTATTTGTGTCACTTATCAATTTCTTTCATCAATGTCTTCTAGTTTTCAGCGTATAGATTTTTGACTTCCTGGGTTAAATTTATTCCTAAGTATTTTATTCTTTTGGATGTTATTGTAAATGAGAATGTGTTCTTTCTTTTTCAGATAGTTCATTGTTAGTGTAGTGTATAGAAATACAAGTGATTTTTACATGTTGACTTTGTATCCTGAAAATTTACTGATATAAATTATTGGTTCTAAAAGATTTTGGTGCAGTGGTTAGGATTTTCTAAATAGAAGATCATGTCATCAGCAAACAGAGGCAATTATATTCCTTCTTTTTCAGTTTGGATGCCCTTTATTACTTTTTCTTGCTTAATTGCTCTGGCCAGGACCGCCAGTACTAAGTTAAAGAGAAGTAGTGGGTGTGGGCACACTTGTCCTATTCCTGATCTTAGCGAAAAGTTTCCACTCTTTCACCTTTGAGTGTGATGTTACCTGTAGGTCATATGTGGCCTTTATTATGTGGAGATATATTCCTTCTATACACAACCTTTGAGAGGTGTTTTTTTTTTTTTTTTTTTTTTTTTTTTACCATGGAAGAATGTTGAATTTTGTCAAATGCTTTTTCTGCATCTATTAAGATAATCATATGACTTTGTCTCTCATTCTATTAATTGATTTCTGTGTGTTGAGCCATACCTGTATCCCAGAGATAAATTCCACTCGATCATCATATATGATCTTTTTAAGGTCCTGTGGAATTCAGTTTGCTAGTATTTCATTGAGAAATTTTGCATCTATACTCATCAAGGATACTGGCCTGTAGTTTTCTTTTCTCATATTACCCTTATCTGCCTTTGTTATCAGGGTACTGCTGGCTTCAAAAAATGAGTTTGGGGGCGCCTGGGTGGCTCAGTCGATTAAGCGTCCGACTTCGGCTCAGGTCATGATCTCGCGGTCCGTGAGTTCGAGCCCCGCGTCAGGCTCTGTGCTGACCGCTCAGAGCCTGGAGCCTGTTTTGGATTCTGTGTCTCCCTCTCTCTCTGCCCCTCCCCCGTTCCTGCTCTGTCTCTCTCTGTCTCAAAAATAAATAAACGTTAAAAAAATAAAAATTGTTTTAAAAAACGAGTTTGGGAGTATTCTATTCTTTGGAAGGGTTTGATGTGAATTGGCATTAATCTTTAAATGTTTGATAGAATTCATGTGTGAGGCTATCTTGTGCAAAGCTTTTCTGTGTCAGGAGGTCTTTTTAAAGTTTATTTATTAATTTTGAGAGAGAGAGAGAAAGGGAGAGAGAGAGAGGGAGGGAGGGAGAGAACACAATCAGGGAAGGGGCAGAGAAAGAGAGAGAGAGAGAGAGAGAGAGAGAGAGATTGAGAGAGAGAGAGAGAGAGAGAGAGAGAGAGAGAGAGAGAATCCCAAGCAGGCTCCACACAATTAGCATGGAGCCTGACGCAGGGCTCGTACTCACACACTGTAAGATCATGACCTGAGCCAAAATCAAGAGTCGGACACTTAACCAACTGAGCTACCCAGCTGCCCCTATGTTGGGAGGTTTTTGATTAATTACTTACTCAATCTTGTTACTTGTTATTGGCCTGGTTAGATTTTCTATTTCCTCCTGATTCAGACTTGGTAGGTTGTATGTTTCTAGGAATTCATCCATTTCTTCTAGGTTGTCCAATTTGTTGCCATATAATTGTTCACAGTAGTCTCTTATGACCCTTTGGATTTCTGTGGTATTGGTTGTAATGCTTCTTCTTTCACGTATAAGTTTATTTACTTGAGTCCTCTATTTTTCTTGGTAAGTCCAGATAAAAGTTTGTTACATTTTTTTTTTACCTTTTCAAAAAAACAGCTCTTAGTTTCATTGATATTTTTAATTATTTTTCTATTCTCTATTTCATTTACTTCTGCTTTGATCGTTATTATCTCCTTCCTCTGCTAATTTTGGGCTTCGTTTGTTCTTGTTATTGTAGTTCCTTGAGGTGGAAAGTTAGGCTGTTTGAGATCTTTCTTTTTTCTTAATGTAGGCATTTATTACTATTAACTTCCCACTTAGCACAGCTTCTGCCACATCTCCTAAGTCTCGGTATACTGTGCTTTACATTTTCACATTTGTTTCCAGATATTTTTAGATTTCCCTTTTGATTTCACCTGTGGCCCTACTGGTTGTTCAGGAGTATGTTGTTTAATTTCCACATATTTGTGAATTTTCCAGTTTTCCTCCTGTCATTGATTCCTAGTCTCATACCATTGTGGTTGGAAATGATACTTGGTAGGATTTTAATCTTATGAAATCTGCCAAGATTTGTTTTGTGACATAGCACATGATCTATCCTGAATAATGTTCCTTGTGCACTTGACAAAAACGTGTATTCTGCTGCTGTTGGATACAATGTTCTGTATATGTCTTTTAGGTGCGTTTGGTCTAAAGTATAATTCAAGTCCAATGTTTCCTTATTGATTTTCTGCCTAGATGATCTATTCTCTGTGAAAGTGGGGTACTAAATTCCCCCTACTATTACTGTATTATTAGCTATAACATCCCTCAGATCTCTTAGAATTTGCCTAATAAATTTAGGTACTCTAATGTTGGCTGCATGTAGAATTGTCATATTCTCTCAACGAATTGACACCTGTACCATTATATAATGACCTTCTTTGTCTCCTGTTACAGTGTTTAACTTAAAGTCTGCCCATTCTCTCTTTTGGAATGTCCTTTACCACCCATTCCCTTTGAGCCTATGAGTGTCCTAAAACTGAAATAAGTCTCTTGTAGGCAGCATATGCTTGGGTCTCGATTTTTTTGTCCATTCATCCCCTCTATGCCTTTTGATTAGAGAATTGAATCCAATTCCATTTCAAGTAGCTACTGATAGGTAAGGAATAACCATTGCAATCTTGTTAACTGTTTTCTGGCTCTTGTATAGTTCCTTTGTTTCTTTCTTCCTGTCTTGCCGTCTTCCTTTGTGTACTGATGATTTTCTTTTAAAGTTTATCTTATTTATTTTGAGAGAGAGAGAGAGAGAGAGCTGGGAAGGGGCAGAAAGAGAGGGAGAGAGAGAATCCCAAGCGGGCTCTACACTGTCAGCACAGAGCCCGACACGGGGCTCAGTCCCACGAACTGTGAAATCATGACCTCAGCCAAAACCAAGAGCTAGATGCTTAACTGACTGAGCCATCCAGGCGCCCCAATTGATGCTTTTTCTACAGCAGTATATTTTCATTTCCTTCTCCTGTGTGTACCTATTATAAGTTTTTGTTTTGTGGTTACCCTGAGGTTTACTTAAAACATCTTATCGACTGTTTCCAATTCTGTGTCTCCCTCTCTCTCTGCCCCTCCCCCGTTCATGCTGTGTCTCTCTCTGTCCCAAAAATAAATAAAAAACGTTGAAAAAAAAGAAAAATTTAAAAAAAAAAAAAATAAGGGGCGCCTGGGTGGCGCAGTCGGTTAAGCGTCCGACTTCAGCCAGGTCACGATCTCGCGGTCCGTGAGTTCGAGCCCCGCGTCGGGCTCTGGGCTGATGGCCCGGAGCCTGGAGCCTGTTTCCAATTCTGTGTCTCCCTCTCTCTCTGCCCCTCCCCCGTTCATGCTGTGTCTCTCTCTGTCCCAAAAATAAATAAAAAACGTTGAAAAAAAAGAAAAATTTAAAAACATCTTATCGATACAGGTGATTTTGGAACTTCTGCCATCAGTAAGATGTACATTCCCCTGTCCCTTAATTTTGGAATAAGCCAAATGACTTTGGGTGAATAAAATGAGGCAGAAGTGTGCCACTCCCCAGACTATGCCTTAAGAGTCTTTATGCATTTCCACCTTCCTTCCTGTGCTTCTGCAATCACTCTGACACTAACCTGGCCAGCCTACCTGCCCTGGTGGGAGAATGAGAGTTACCTGGCCCAGAGCTGCTCCAGCCACAAAAGCGGAAGCAAAGCAGCCTCGAGAAGCCGACAGACCCAGAGTGCCAAGCAGAGCCACTAAGCCAAGTCCACACCAGATCAGCCGGACCCCAACTAACTTGAAGAAAACATGAGCAATTACCAATGATTGCTGTTTTTGAAGCCACCGAGGCTGTGGCTGGTTTGTTTTACAGAAATTACTAAGTGGCATACAGGACTACATTTGGAAATGCAAAGGCAGTTCGGTATGAGCAGATCTATCAACAGAATTCATTATATCAGTAAACTGAAGAGGAATATCATAGGAATAATGATATCAAGAAAGGCTTAAAAGAATGGATAAATTCAGCCGCATTCCTAATACATCTTGCAAATAAATAGAATTAGAAGAGAATTTCTTAAAATGTCGACCAAAAACAGATGCGAAATACTATTCCAAATGGCAAAACACTGACCTGTTAAATAAAATACTGAAGGAGACAAGAATTCCTCCCATCCCTATTATTATTCAACATTGTCTCAGAGAGTCTAGCTCATAACAAAAGACCCTCCCCCCAGAAATAAAGAACTAATATAAACATCAGAAAAGACATCGATTTCTTCATCTGCTAATGGTATATTTCTACAGCTTGACAAACCACTATAGTAAAAGCTGTGAGACTTATTTAGAGCATTTGGTATGGTAAAGGAATACAAGGTTACTATACAAAACAGTGTTTCTCTACTCAAGCAATCAAAACCACGAAATGGGGCGCCTGGGTGGCGCAGTCGGTTAAGCGTCCGACTTCAGCCAGGTCACGATCTCACGGCCCGTGAGTTCGAGCCCCACGTTGGGCTCTGGGCTGATGGCTCGGAGCCTGGAGCCTGTTTCCGATTCTGTGTCTCCCTCTCTCTCTGTCCCTCCCCCGTTCATGCTCTGTCTCTCTCTGTCCCAAAAATAAAATAAACGTTGAAAAAAAAAAAAAAAACAAAAAACCACGAAATGAAAATAGGAGAAGTTATATTCAAAATAATGAAAAAAGCCTACATAATACACAGGACTAAATTTAACAAGAAAAGCATCAGACCAGTGTGAAGAAGACAGCAGTAGCTTACTAAAGGACATAAAGCGAAATCTGACAAAAAGGAATAAATGAAAAAACCGTAAGACTTTATATCATAAAATTTTAATTCTCGCAAAATCAATATTTTTAATCCAATTAAAATTCTCAGCATGGGGCACCTGGGTGGCTCAGTCAGTTGAGCGTCCGACTTCGGCTCAGGTCATGATCTCACAGTCTGTGAGTTCGAGCCCCGCGTCGGGCTCTGTGCTGACAGCTCAGGGCCTGGAGCCTGCTTCGGATTCTGTCTCCCCCTCTCTTTCTGACCCTCCCCCGTTCCTGCTCTGTCTCTCTCTGTCTCAAAAATAAATAAACATTAAAAAAAAATTCTCAGCATGATTTTTCAAGAGAAAAAGAGGGCATTTATTTATATGCACAATCTTAATACTTATCCAGAATTAAACCCTAAGAATAGCCATGAGAAATGAGGATAATGAGACGGACGCATCTCAGGCCAGATATCATACCCTAAAGCCACCATAATCAAGTCAACACGTGGTAGTGGCATAGGAATAATAGGCAATTAGATCGGAGAATAAACTAGAGAATGTGGAATCGAATTCCATGCATAAGCATTTAATACATAGTCAAAGTGGTGTCTCATTTCAGTGGGGAAAAGCTGGACTGTTAATGAACACTATGGATGTAACTGGATATTAATTTGGAAAAAAAAATATGTCATTGAACGTATGTTTTATGCCAACTCAATACAGTTTCCGGATAAAGACATATTTACATACGGAAACAGTAAAAGTCCTGCCAGAAAACCTGGGAAACGACACGCACAACCTAGGAGTAACGATACCCTCTTAACCAATCCTTAAAACCCAGAAGTTAGAAGAGAAACTGGACTGTATACAATTGTTTTTTTTACAACTTTGGCACAAGGCACAATGGTTAAAATAAAACAGGAAATGGGAAACACAGCTGCAGGCAAAACATAGGTGAGGGGCTTATACCTATACCGTACAGGGAGCTCTTACAAATTGACAAGGAAAAACAACCAATTCCAAAAATAGGCAGAGCACGTGAAGAATCACTTCACGGATGAAGCGAATCCAAATGGCCACCAGTTTTAAAAAATATTCGAATTCCTGAGTAGCCAGAGAAACTCAATTGTGAAGTAACAACGAGATGACACTCTTCACCCGTAGAACTGTTAAAATTTACAAAGAGCAGTGAAAAAATAAAAAAGAGTAGTAAAATCAGCTGTGGGTGGGATTGTAGGCAAAGCTATATGCCCATACGTTGCTGGTGGAATTATGCGTTTGTTACATGCTTTTTAAAAAAATTTTAATTTTTATTTATTGATATTTTTCTAGAGAGAGAGGGAAAGCACACGAACACAAGTGGGGGAGAGGGGCAGAGGGAGGAAGAGAGAGAGAATCTTAAGCAGACTCCACGCTCAGTGTGGAGCCCGATGCGGGTCTCGATCCCACGACCCTGGGATCGTGACCTGAGCCGAAATCAAGAGTCAGACGCTCAACCGACTGAACCACCCAGGCTTTTTAAAAAGCAATGTGGCAACGTTTAGTGAAATTAAAAACAACATATATACACCCTTCAACCCTGCTATTCCATTCTTGGACATTTTTCCCAGCATAGGAAAAACAAGCTCACGTAAGGGTGCATGTATAAAGGCGTTTATTGCGATCTTGCTCTCTAGTGACAAAATAAACGGAAGCGAAGTAAATGCCCGCTAAAAATCAAATGGTTGGATAAACTGTTCTCCATCTACATCACAAAATCCTGTGCCACCATGAAAAAAATGAAATGGAGCAAGTGCGGCTGATTTGCAGGTTTTGCTGAACGGGAGTGGTAGCCACGGTGACCATAGCAAACACTCACATGGAGTCAGGTTTTAAGTGCTTAACGTGCCTCGACGCACCGAATCCTCACAGCAATCCTACGAGATAGGTAGTATTATCATCCTCAGTTTCTAGAGGAGGAAACCGAAGCCCTATGGTCACATAGCTAGTAAATGGCAAGAAGCACAAAGTACAGAAAAGTGTAACATGATAGAATTTCCGTAAAATGATCTATATTTTAAAAGGCACGGGGCGCCTGGGTGGCTCAGTCGATTGAGCATCCGACTCGGACTCCGGTCGTGATCGCACGGCTCGCGTCCTACATTGGGAATCCCCTGCTTGGGATTCTCTCTCTCAGTCTCTCCCTGCCCCTCCCTATCTCCCTCTCTCGCAAAATAAATAAACGAGGTGGAAAAAAAAGTTTAAAAGACATATGCATATATGTATGTGTACATATGCGTGTTTTACGTAATTATCTGAGAATAAAAACGTGGAAGGACACATACGAGGCTAGTAATATGGGTTATTACATATGTTTTCTATAACTATATATTATACGTATATAAGTAAATTAAAAATAATGACAGCAGACAATTCCCGAGGAGCTGCCGTGCTGCACCGGGTGAAGCGACGGAGGGAAGCCTGTCCCAAGCGAGGAAGCCGCGGGTCCCCATCAGCCAGTCTCTCCGGCCCCTCCTCCGCGCCCCCCTGGCACTGTGTGCATCACTCCCTATGACGCCACTACTGTATTTAGAAATGCCAGGTGCTTTCTCATCCCACCTAAGCCAAGAGACTCCCTGGAATCCAGTCAGCACGGTGCTCCGAGATTGCCCAACCACGGAAGCCTGCTCAGATCCCGCTCCTGTACAGAAATCCCAGGTTTGGGGCACGGACACAGAAAGGGCCTGCCTCATACCCGCACCTTCTGGGGAAAATGAAGCGGCATCTGGGAACAGATTTAAACTCTGCCGTGCGCACCGACACTCTCCACACTCGTGCCCTAGGTGTTTCCAGGGGTCCAAGGACAGAGATCCCGCCTCCTAGGAAGCTTGGGTTCTTGAAGGAAACATACACCTTTTATATTAGGTACTCGATGAATGTTTGTTGCGGGAGGGAAATGACGATGTGTGGCAATAATTCAAATAAAAGACAGAGAGTGAAGTTTGAGATGACAGGGCTCTAAACAAAAGGCTATGGGAGATGGAGTGGGGAAGCATGAGGGCTGCAAGAGATAGTTTTATAGAGAGATGACATCTGAGGGGGCGCCTGGCCGGCTCAGTCAGGAGAGCACGTGACTCTTGATCTCCGGGTTGTGCGTTCAAGTCCCACGTTGGGCATGGAGCCTACTTTAAAAAGAGAGAGAGAGAGAGAGAGAGGTGGCATTTGAGCGACATGCACTGTTTCTGAAAGCATGTCAGCATCGCACCTTCTGAGGTGCTCCAGACCTGCTGAATCAGAATCCCCAGGAGTGAGTCCCAGGAGCAGTATTTTATTTTTTTATTTTTTTTAAGTCTATTTATTTATTTTGAGAGAAAGAGAAAGCATGAGTCGGGGAGGGGCAGAAAGAGAGGGAGAGAGGGAGAGGAGAGGGGGAGGGGGAGGGAGGGAGGAAGGGAGGGGGAGAGAGAGAGAGAGAGAGAGAGAGAGAGAGAGAGAATCCCAAACAGGCTCCCGCAGTCAGCACAGAGCCCAATGCAGGGTTCAAATTCACAAACTGAGATCATGACCTGAGCCGAAGTCAGATGCTTAACCGATTGAGCCACCCAGGTGTCCCTTTGGGAGTAGTATTTTTTAAAAATTTTTTCTTTAACATTGGGGCGCCTGGGTGGCGCAGTCGGTTAAGCGTCCGACTTCAGCCAGGTCACGATCCCGCGGTCCGTGAGTTCGAGCCCCGCGTCAGGCTCTGGGCTGATGGCTCGGAGCCTGGAGCCTGTTTCCGATTCTGTGTCTCCCTCTCTCTCTGCCCCTCCCCCGTTCATGCTCTGTCTCTCTCTGTCCCAAAAATAAATAAAAAACGTTGAAAAAAAAATTTAAAAAATTTTTCTTTAACATTTATTCACCTTTGAGAGATAGATAGAGCATAAGTGGGGGAGGGGCAGAGAGAGAGAGGAGACACAGAATCTGAAGCCAGGCTCCAGGCTCTGAGCTGTCAGCACAGAGCAGGAGGCGGGGCTCGAACTCACGACCCGTGAGATCATGACCTGAGCCGAAGTTGGACGCTTAACCGACTGAGCCACCCCAGCACCCTGGGAGCAGTATTTTAAAGAAGCCCTCCAAGTCCTTCTTATCACACTAAAGTAGAGACCATGAAAAATGGGGCAGGTTCGCATGTGCCGAAAAGTGAGGAAGGACACAGCAGCTTAAGGCAATAGCATTAGTCAAGTGCTCAGGCATGAAAACAGAATAGGAAAGTGTTCGATTCAACCTGACTGGGGTGGGGTGGACGTGGTGAAGAGGAACAATAAGATTCAAAAGGTGGGTTAGAGGGGCGCCCGGGGCTCGAGCTCACGAACCGAACCGTGAGCTCCTGACCTGAGCTGAAATCAAGCGCCGGATGCTTAACCAACTGAGCCCCCCGGGCGCCCCACCCCCATAACCTTTTCAATCTGCATTTCCAGGGATGTGGCCCAGAAATTACATTCTTAAATAGTCTTTCCAGGTGATTCCTGGGCACCCAGGCTGGCACGGGTTCATGAAATGGAGTTTGGGAGTCACTGCTTTACTGACAAACGCATTCCTGAAAAGCTGTTTATTCACGGAGATGTTATTAGTGAAGTTACTTGTGGAAAGTACCAGCAAGTGCGCTTAGAGGCAAGCTTCAGCGAATCACTTTCTCTAGGATGTCTCAATAAAACCCATATGGAATTTGAATGCAAGACCCCAGACAGCTTTCAATAAGATGTGACAGTGTTTGGGTGGTTAAGGCCAGCACCTGGTATTAGTGATGCCATAACGGCTGGACGAACGCAACATGGGGGCAATGATTCGAAAGGCTTCGTCTAGCTTTGCAGCCACATGAATGAACCTTAAAGCGATAATATCGGAAAGGAGAAAGTGCTAGTAGGATGTGATGCCCACAGAGCCATGGCTTCAAAATGGAAATCTCCACCGTGTATCCATTTCGAGGTCACAGGGAAAGTTGAAGCAACAGTCTAAGGATAAAAGTAGACACGCATCCCAAATTATGTTCCAAGAAGAATTACACACCATATGACTGCCAAGATGCTTCTTCTAGGTTTAAGATTTTAAGTTTATGTTCTTTGGGCCCACCTACCTTGAAGACGGATGAAAGAAAGCAAAGCTGGGGAGGGGGTGTAGTGCCCAAGCATCAGTTAGTAACCCGTTCTTCTACAAAATGCACAGAGACCGATGATTCTGCATCTGAAGGTTTGTCTCTTCCAGCCATGTAGTATTTTAAGATTAGGATTTTCATTTAAAGTAAGCATATCTGTTACTGAAGTGTCTCCTCACTTACATGAAAACACCTTAGTTTGGCGAGCTGGAAGGTTGGCATACGAGTTTTCTCAGCACGGTGCTCTAAAGTCAACTTTAAGCAAGAAATTGGTAGTATTTAACCTTCCGACAACGAAGGCGGCTTCTTTTTCTCTCTGAGGGCTCCTAATCTTACCCCCCAGAAATCTCCAGCCCCCCCCCCCCCGCCCCTTCATTTCCAAGTCCTTTCCCAAGGCCCACTGCTATAAACAGGCTAGAAGTCAGAGATGAGTCCCGACAGCGGCATTTCAGGGCGGAGATGGAATCCAAGCAAATCTTTTGTGTACCTGCACTGGACTCCCTCTTCCACAGGGACGGCCTGACTTATGGGAATCCCCGCTCTAGGCTGTTCTGCATTACTCTCTGTTGCTGTAGAGCGGAAAAGGTGAACACAGATAACCACTGCCCTGAGCCAAATCCACATTCTCAGAGTTAAGAGCAGGACAGGAAGGACGAGGCACGTCCGATAAAGCAGCTCTAGGTTGAGAAGTTGAGAAAGGGTTAAATTTAACATGTGAGGCGCTTTCCCGCTGGCTAATACCTTAGTTGGCGGGGAGGAGGATGCAAGAAAAGGAAATAATCCCCAATCGTTACTGTGGCTTGATCGAGGAAAGGAATTACGTCCCAATCGTTACTGTGGCTTGACCTGTGTGTTGGGAGCACAGACTTTTACTCAGAAGCTACGTCCTATCTTGACATTCCCCCCCCCCCCGCCCTAGGCCGAGGAAACCCACGCAGGAGTCACCCAAGAGGATCACAATCCCAGTAGCATTTCCCCCATTTGGTTTGCTTTCACCTACCTTAGAAGTGGAGACGCAATGGGCCTGGCAGTGAAGAGGAAACAAGATGCCACAATGGACTAAAATCTTAAAAGGACCTGTCGCTATCAGTGCCAACAGTCACGCGCTCCCAGGGGGAGGAAGCTTCTTGGTCACATCGTCATCGTGCGTTTCTGAGATTGGCAAGAGTCTGCATCTGAGTCCAAGTGCCTTCGGCGCCCTAAGCCCGTCCTGGTTTCAGGGGCTCCAGGCAGGGAAAGCAAATAATCCCAAGTAATGGCAGGGGTCAGTGGCCCCTGTGCGGTCCACATCAGACCGTTCTGAGGAGTGGTAAGTCACAGGGTCTATATTGCGGCTATTTTTAGTGAAACCAGATTCCTTCCCCAAGTTCTCTTGCTTCCAACTTGTTCTAAGTGTAGGAGACCAGCTGTGGTCAGATCATCTTACTGGACCAAGGCTCTGTCAAGGCGCAGGGACCTAGCGAGGGAGGCGGAGCAAAGAGCCGGCAACTATCGGCGCTTTGGTTTTTCTTCGCCCTCTCGGACATCTCCAGAGGAGGGGGATCCTTTGGAAAGTGTTACTACCCCGGGGAGTGGCCATTCTCCTCCAGTCTGGCAGAAACCTGGTAGCTAGATGATATTAGAGAGAAAAGTTGAGAAGTTGACAGTCATTTCCCTGTCTTCCCCAATTCCTAACTCTCTCTCTCTTTCTCTGTTTCTCCTCCTCCCTCCCTCCCTCCCTCTCTGCTTCTCCTTCTCTCTCTCTCTCTCTCTCTCTCTCTCTCTCTCTCTCTCTCTCTCTATCTCTTGTATGCACACACACACACACACACACACACACACACACACACACACATATTTGCGTGTCTGTGCCGGGTTCTGCAGCCAAACCCGGATACTGGCCTGGCTCGCTAGAAGGGTCTAGAAAAGAATGTCTTCATCCAGGAGCCAGACCAGCGGTGAAAGTGTGAGGAGGACTGATGCCTGATCGCTTTGCAGCTGTCATTGTTCCAACAGGTAGTTTTATTGGGGAAGAAAATTCGGGGAACATTTACTTTGGCTCTAAACCTTGGCCAGAGGTGTTAATTCCGAAGAAGATCATGAGGGTGATGAGCGCCTTCCCCAGATTCATCCAGGTAAGCATTTAACAGCCTGTGCGCCATGACCCGTTAGATAGTAGGGAAATCTATACAGTGGGCTGTGTCAGCACGTAAAAATGAAAAGAAATAAAATAAAGAGAGTACACTAGAACAGAACTGAACTGAACACAAGAAAGCAGGCTAGACTAGAACTGCTCGCACTACGCACCAGAAGGATGGGTGTTGTTCTGCGGAACTTTTGTTTCTTCAATCGCCACACAAAACACATTTCTGACTGCCGGTCCCCACAAACAGTCTACTTTTTTGGAAAACACTAACCTAGATGATTTGGTAGAAAAGCACAGGAAGACAAGCCCTCAGGCCACCCCCAGTTTTGCAAGTACTACGTGACTACGACTACTATAACCGCTATTTTGGGGGTTTGTCATGTGTCAGGCGCCATTCTAAGTGTTTCATGTTTATCATTTTATTTAATACGTGTGAAAGCCTGAGGCAAATTCAGCCAGGTTCTACAGAAGCAGCAGTAGGCTCAGCATCAAAGTCCAGCAGCTTGGGGTATGAACCTAGGTACACCTGTCTGCAAAGTTTGTGCTCTTTCTTCGTTTTTAATTTTTAAAAAATGTTTTATTTATTTTTGACAGAGAGCGAGCGAGTGAGCATGAGCTGGGGAGGGGCAGAGAAAGAGGGGGGGGAGAGAATCCCCAAGTAGGCTCCATGCTGACAGCAGAGAGCCCGACGTGGGGCTCGATCTCACAAACCGCGAGATCAGGACCTGAGCTGAAATCGAGCATCAGACGCTTAACCGCCTGAGCCACCCAGGCGTCCCTCCAAAGTTTGTGTCCTTAATAGCTCCAGACCACTTCCCTCTTTAATTGGTCAATACATAGTTAAATTCATTCATTAAACCTATTAATGAAAATCCTGGCTGTGCTGGTGGCTTTATAGAACACGAGAATGTTTAGAAAAATAATTTCAGGATCCAGGAAACTTCTAGTAACCTCCACATAAAGAGAGGATTTAATTTGGGATTCGTTGCCTGTTTGACTCGGAACCTCAGGCCCTAAACCCACCCCCCTAAGCCCCTCTGATGGGCATGTGAAAAGTCAGCTGGAAGCATATGATTTCCAGGCACCAGATTTCCATGTTCTTCCCCCTCTAGTCGCTTCCACTCTAATGCCACACAGAAATCTTGTGCCAGAGTGCATTTGGTTTTTGTCTTTTTATAGTTTGAGCTAAATTGGTTCAACCACTTTTGAGTTGACGAGGGGAAAAAAAATCCTACTTCTTCCACTTCCAAAATAGGCTCCTCTTTTGGGCACACAGAAAGCTCAGAAAAGGCTGAAACTTTGAAACTTCCCACTTCACATATGGGTACATTTAGGTCCTCGTTACTTTCAGATTTACTTTTGAAATTCCTAGCGATTTGCTCATTTTGCAAACTCCCGGGCTCTGTTGTCATTTTTGTCGTTCTCATCGCGCTTACCTTGCAGGCGCGCCCCAGTAGCTTCTAGACCAGAGGAATGGCCTCCACAAGTGCCACCTAGTGGGGGGGGGGGGCCTGGGGGGGATGGGAAGGGGGAAAAGCCCAAATACCGCCTCCCACAGAGTCCCCGTCTGGAGTGCAGTTTAGTACCCAAGAGGGGAGGCCCTCTTTTGTTTCCTGGCGGCTCGGCGTGAGCCAGAGCAGGATCTCATGGCTGCTGGCATGGGACTGTCTTCAAACCAGGGAAGGCTGAAACTTGACCTAACTGGCTATTCACTTCTCTGCAGCAGCTCTTGGCCACAGCATCAGAGCTTCTCTGATCTCTTTGTTTGGAATGAAAACCAATTGACTCATCAACACGTGCAGCATTTCCAGGGAAGACGGCCTCCATTGTCACCAGTGTCACCAGTGACGCGACCAGACACTGGGGCCCCAGGTGCTGTCAGGAGTCCAGCCCAAATCTCAGCTCTCCAGCTTGGGGGCCCAGCGACTTCCTGGCTGGGCTTTGCTCTTAGGGGCAGACCTTCACCCCCACCTGTAGCTACATCCTTCCGACGCTTTTCAAAACAGGAACAGTTGTCTCCGTCCCCACATTCTCCTGGCTATTCTATTTTTGCCAGCGTGCAATAAGATACTGCAAGCCTGCCCCAGCCAGAGCGGCACTGACCGGACTCCCCAGCCCTAGGGCGTGCGCCTAGCCCTGCCTGTGCTAGTCACCACACTCCCTAAAGCACCAAAGAAAAAGCAAAGGGGTTCTACTTCTCAACCTTACCACTCTGCCTGAAGCTTCTATGAACAAAGGACATTTAATAATAGAATCCCTCCTCTGGTATTTATAGCACCATTTGCTCAAGGCTGTTTTAGGCTTTATTTTTAAAATCACAGCCTTTGTCACAACCTCCTGGGAGCTGGAACAGAAGGCAGGGATCAGCAGCTCCACTCTGCAGACCAGGAAACTGAGGCTCAACAAAGAGAGACTAGTCCAATGATAGACTAGTCCAGAGAAAGACTAGTCCAGCTGGGAAGCAGAAGGCTCGCCCCGGCAAGGTGCCCGCTGGGAAGGCTGTGGTCCTTCATTTACCTGTTCATTCATTCTCCCAATGTGAACTACGTTCTGACTCTTTTCTTGGTGCCACACGAGGCACCAGGGAAACAGAGAGGAAGCAGTCTATGGTCTCCTGTTTCTTCAACCAATACATTTGAAGGAGACAAAAGGGAAGGGGGAACTTAATGATTGAAAGCTATCTGAGAGACAACGTATGGACCTTATTTGGACCTTGAGCCAAACATACCAAATGTAAGAACATATTTATGACACGACTGGGGGAATTTTAACGTGGGCTGGATATTTGATCACTGAGGAATTGTTGTTGATTTTTTTTTTAGATGTGATACGGTGATAAAATTACCTTACCATTTAAAGACATACATTGAAGCATTTATTGATGAAATGATATGAGGTTTGAGAATGGCTTCAAACCATATGTGGTTGATAGGCAAGGATAAAGAGGAAATAAGAATGCCCTTGAGTTGATGATTGTTGTCGCCGGGTAGCTCGTGAGGGTAGCCAATTGTACTTTTCTCTTTAGGTTTTGTATATACTTGAAGTTTTCTATAATCTATGAATAAAAATAATTTTTAAAAAAAGAAGTCATGAGGGGCGCCTGGGGGGGGCTCAGTCAGTGAAGCGTCCCACTTTGGCTCAGGTCACGATCTCATGGCTCGTGAGCTCAAGCCCTGTGTCGGGCTCTCCGTTGTCAGGGAAGAGCCCACTTCAGATCCTCTGTCCCCTTTCTTCTCTGCCCTTCCCAAAGCGTGTGCTCTCTCCCTCTCAAAAACAAACATTTTAAAAAATAAAAAGAAGTGATAAAGAAGTCACGGTACCTGCTCTCAAGGAACTCTAAGGGTACGAATCACCTAGAGACTGTTCCTGACGGCCATCTGAGATAGGCACAACTTTTCCTGTGCTGCAGCAGCCAAGGTCAAGAAACATGGAGCTCCCACACGGGGCCCCAGGTCCAGAAACGACTTGGCTGTACCACTGACAAGGCAGGACAAGAGCAGCCCGGACCGACGTGGGTCCAGATTTCATTCTTCTCCATGACATCCCGTCAGGGATTCCCCCAGGCTGTGTCTGACCTGGACAGACCCTGAGGTCCCAAAGTGGGGTAACTAAGTCTGCGAGGTTGGAAGTGGCTTCCCAACACTACACGGCAAACACGTGGCAAAAGTAGCCGTCTAAAATCTGGGTCCACTGACTCCCATAGCAGCACCGTGTTCTTTCAACGTTTCTAGGATGCCTGCGATGTTCCAGGAACCACGCTAGGCACTAGTACACTGTCACCCCACCCTCAGATCCAAAGAGGCAGAGAGATATGTGTTTCTTTCCATTCTACTGCCCTCACTCTGGTATCCTCACAAAGTAAGCACTTGACTAGGTTGGAATTAATCAAGGTTGAAGAACAATTTGTGTTTGTTTTGAGCTGGGGTAAGCTGTAGATTACATCATGTCCCCCCTAAAATTCGAATGTTGAAGACCTAACCAGAACACCTTGGAATGTGACCGTATTTGGAGAGAGGGTCATCGCAGATGTAATTAGTTGACAGATAAGGTCATTAGGCTAATGGGCCTTAAGCCAATATGATGATGTCCTCGTGAAAATGGGAAACTTGGCGGACTTCAAGCTGTATTACAAAGCTATAATCATCAAGACAGTATGCTACTGCCACAAGAACAGACACTCAGATCAATGGAACAGAATAGAGAACCCAGAAATGGACCCACACACGTATGGCCAACTCATCTTTGACAAAAGAAGAAAGAATATTCAATGGAATAAAGACAGTCTCTTCAGCAAGTGGGGCTGGGAAAACTGGACAGCGACATGCAGAAGAATGAAACTGGACCACTTTCTTACACCAGACACAAAAATAAACTCAAAATGGATGGAAGACCTAAATGTAAGCCAGGAAGCCATCAAAATCCTCGAGGAGAAAGCAGGCAAAAACCTCTCTGACCTTGCCCACAGCAACTTCTTACTCAACACGTCTCTGGAGGCAAGGGAAACAAAAGCAAAAATGAACTCCTGGGACCTCATCAAAATAAAAAGCTTCTGCACAGTGAAGGAAACAATCAGCAAAACTAAAAGGCAACTGACAGAATGGGAGAAGATATTTGCAAATGACATATCAGATAAAGGGTTAGTATCCAAAACCTATAAAGAACTTATCAAACTCAACACCCAAAATACAATCCAGTGAAGAAATGGGCAGAAAACATGAATAGACACTTCTCCAAAAAAAGACATCCAGATGGCCAACCGACACATGAAAAAATGCTCCACATCAGTCATCATCAGGGAAATGCAAATCAAAACCACAATGAGATACCACCTCACACCTGTCAGAATGGCTAATATTAACAACTCAGGCAACAACAGATGTTGGCGAGGATGCGGACAAAGAGGAACCCTTTTGCACTGCTGGTGGGAATGCAAACTGGTGCGGCCACTCTGGAAAACAGGATGGAGGTTCCTCAAAAAACTAAAAATGGAACTACCCTACGACCCAGCAATTGCCCTACTAGGCATTTATCCACGGGATACAGGTGTGCTGTTTCGAAGGGACACATGCACCCACGTGTTTATAGCAGCACTATCAACAATAGCCAAAGTATGGAAGGAGCCCAAATGTCCATCAATGGCTGAATGGATAAAGAAGATGTGGTATATATACACAATGGAGTATTACTCGGCAATCAAAAAGAATGAAATCTTGCCGTTTGCATCTACGTGGATGGAACTAGAGGGTATTATGCTAAGCGAAATTAGTCAGAGAAAGACAAATATCATACGACTTCACTCATAGGAGGACTTTAAGATACAAAACAGATGAACATAAGGGAAGGGAAGCAAAAAGAATATAAAAACAGGGAGGGGGACAAAAACATAAGAGACCCTTCAATGTGGAGAACAAACAGAGGGTTACCGGACGGGGGATGCTAGGGGGGATGGGCTAAATGGCTAAGGGGCATTAAGGAATCTTCTCCTGAAATCATTGTTGCACTATATGCTAACTAACTTGGAGATAAATTTAAAAAATTAATTAAATAAAAAAAGGGGAAATTTGGACACAAAGACAGACAGGCATAGAGGGAAGACAATGTAAAAGAGACATAAGGAGAAGACAGGCATCTGGTGGCCAAGGAGAGAGGTCTGGAACAGATCCTTCCCTCAGCCCTCAGAAGGAACCAACCCTGCCAACACCTTGATTTTGGACTTCAAGAACAGAGAGACAATAAGTTTCTGCTGTTGAAGCCACCCAGTGTTGGTACTTTGTCATGGCAGCTGTAGGAATCTAATATAGCATATCTGAGTAGTCCAGTGAGTAGGGGAAGAGAAAGGATTCATGCCACAAACATGTATTATGGCCCTTCGAAGTGGCAAGGACTGGGCCAGACACCAAGGGGAATATAAAGATGACTTTTTGCTCCCAGTGCCCAGATAAATGGGAGTCAGAGAGGTAAAATGTTCACTCACAAGCCTAACACAGGGCAGAAAGTAATCAAAACCATAAAGGAAGTCCTGATAAAATACTGGTGAAGCTCAGACCAGGAGGAGAATCTCTTTCAGCTAAGAGAAGGAGAGAATAAGAGAAAACGAAATTCAAAGGGCATCAACTGAAGTATGTCCTAAAGAATGGGTACCATCTGGACAAGCTGAAATATCGGCAAAGAACATTCCCAGTGGAAAAAACAGCACAAGTATATGTGTGACATTAAAAAAAAGGGACTCTACTGGGAACAGTAGTTCTTTATATCAGCGTCTAAGGTGAGTGAAAGAGTCTAAGGTGGGTCTGAGGAGAAAAAGCTGAAAGGTATCCAGATAGAAAGGCAATTGTAGAAGTGTGGATGGGACACACGACGGTGGCCGGAAGTAGGACAGAGACAGCGTAGAAGGATTTGAGACAGAGAATGTAGCCCCAAATGGGTTATTCACGGGTTTCCCTCAGATTCAGGGCTACAGCAAGCAGAGAGATCGGAAGTCATCTGGCTTAGAGATCTAACAAAACTCGGACGAGTCAGAACGCTCCTGTTCTGCGTCACGCGTGGACCAGGCCCTGGCCGGGGCCTGCGGACCCAGTGCTGAGCAAAGCAGGGGCCACCGCCCTCATGGAGCTCGAGATGGGGAGGGCCACACGGAACCGCTAACTTGCACCCTCATTTCATTCCACCTTGAGAAATGCAAAGAAGAAAATATATGAAGTGCTGAGGAGGTATGAGAGGGAGATCGGCCCAGTCTCAGCGCTCAGAGAAGGAAGGCTGCTCAGAGGAAGTCGTAGAAAAACTGAGACCAGAAAGTAAAGAAAATTGGTAGCGAAAGGGGGGCACTGACAGGGAAGCTTCTCAAGTAAAAGGAAGACTCTGGAATTGGATAAACCTTGCAAGAAGGTCCATGAGGCTGCTGCACATAGAGGTAGGGAGAGTTTGGTATGAGGGGAAGTTAAAGAGGCCGAGGGGCTCCTGGGTGGCTCAGTCGGTTAAGCGTCCGACTTCGGCTCGGGTCATGATCTCACACTCCGTGAGTTCGAGCCCCACGTCGGGCTCGCTGCTGACAGCTCGGAGCCCAGAGCCTGCTTCGCATTCTGTGTCTCCCTCTCTCTCTGCCCCTCTCCTGCTCACTCTCTGTGCAGGTCTCTCTCTCTCTCTCTCCAAAATAAATAAAGCATCTAAAAAAAATAAAACAGAGAGGCACAGAGGAACAGATTACACACAGGGCCTTCCGGGTCACGGTAAGGACTGGAGACTTTCTCCTGAAGCAATGGGAAGCCAATATATGTTCTAAGAAAGGGGTTGATGTGCTTTGCTTTGCATTTTTCTCAATATCCCATGGCAATACTGTGGGGAATGTACCGGTGGAGGCAGGAATACAGGCACAGGGCCAACCAGTTGACTATTACAGAGGACCGGGCGAGAGGCGGTGGTGGCCTATTCCGGAATGGGGAGGCAAGAAAGAAGCGGACAGACTGGATCAGAATTTACAAAACAGAATCCGCAGAACTAGGTGTCTATTTGGAAATGAGAAGGAAGGAGTGGGAAAAGTCGGGGAAGACTTCTAAGATTGTGTGCAGAGCAGCGGGATGGCAAGGGTGGGGATAAGGGTGCAGTGAACGTGTTTCAGAGACGGTGAACATCGCGAGATCAGGTTTGGGTTCGGTGTCCGGTGCCTGCCGAACGGTTCAGCAAGGGTGTGCTGGCGTCACCGGGCTGAGGGCTACGTTTGGCTAAGATCCCTTCACTCAGAGCAATCCACAGGCTAAATCAACGAGCAACCTCACTGGGGTGTTGAGGTGCCCCACTCCTCATGACTGGCCCTGCGAGCATTTTTAAGGTGACTATGCTGGGTCTGTGCTCTTTGTGATCTCCGTTCTTCTAGAAGCTTCTTTTCTGAGACCTCGCATGGATGGGTCCAGCCCCTAGGTCGGATGGCATAGGCAGAGTCAAAGAAAAGGCGACTGTGGATCAGCCTGGAAGTACGAAGACTGACCACAGTCACTAAGACAGACCACGGCCTCCTCCACCTCCCACCTGGAGAGACTCTTGAACCGCTTTCCCGGCCACGAGCCTACTTGTTCTCCACAGCAGCGCCGTGACCAAGTCAGGAGATTAAATACCTGACAGATGTAGACTACCTAGGATAATGTCAGGTGTGTGCTTTGATGACAGGGACTGGGACTTCTTTGTCCATCTCTCTGTCTTTCTCCCTCTCTCTCAGTGCCTCAGCACCTAGTACATGGTGAGCACTTGGTGAAAGATATAAAATGTTATTGTTGATCTTAAACACAGGAAACAACAGTATCTGCCTACAACTGTCTAGACACTATCTAAGGTTCCTATCTAAAGCTATCTGGACACCCTTCCCAGAAATGCAAAACAGGTAGTGGGGGGGGGGTGGCGGCTGCTTTTATTTGCTGTCATTTGTTATACATAAAAAACATTTCCAAAGGTCAAGTAAAGTAAATGGTGGAACCTAGCCTCCCAGAAGCCATAAGATCCATAGTTACAAAAGAATTTAATCAAGGAAATTGCCTTCAAGAGGCACAGAGATTGCCATCTGGGAAAATGAAATTTGCAAGGGAAGAAGCAGGCCCTCATCCCAGGAGCCTGGGGTCAGAAATGTCCTACGACGATGGCAGCAGAATGGTCAGTGCTGCAGACAGGGAGGCTAGGTGAAAGGAGTATGGCAAAAGAGGAAAACAGCTTCCTTGGTTGGGGAATCCATAGAGGCAGAAGGCACAGATCTGAGGGGGGGGGCCGGCTCTGGAGCTATGTGGATCTCTCAGGCCGCAGGTGCCCAGGGTTGGGTTGATCTTGTCAGGAGACCACGGCATTTCCAGTTTGGAAGATGAGGGAGGAAGGCAGAGAGGGGTTTCCTTGAATGTACCACTTAGGGCTTTTCACTGCAAATGATGGAAACCCAACTGAACGGGGCCAATCCCCTCCTCTATCAGGCCAGTCCCTCCCCGATAACCTCGAAGATATAAGGCTCGTGAAGGGACCTCGTTCCATTAGCACATCTTTGGTGTGTTCTATGTATGATATACTGTATTACTACAATAAAGTAAGCTAGAGAAAAGAAAATATGAAGAATATCATAAAGAAAATACATTCATAGTATCGTGCTATATTTATTGAAAACAAAATCGACGTACAAGTGCACCCGCACAGTTCCAACACATGTTGTTCAAAGGTCAACTGTACGTGCGAATTGAATGTTTACACGACCAGTGGGCTTCTGGTCAACAGGAGGTTATTGGCAGTTAAATTTGGGGGTGCCAAGAGTTATACGTGGATTTTTTGACCGCACAGGGTGGGGGCGGGGTCAGTGCACCTCACCCTGGCATTGTCCAAGAGTCGAGTGTACACACAAAAACCTTTGAGGGGAATAAGCCCAGGCAGGAGATGAAAACACTGGGACGGTCTTCTGAGATTTTCACCTTGTGCTTGGGGCAGCGACAGAATTCTTCACAGGACTGATGAAAGCTGCTCTTCTGCTGGCCTAATCGGACAAAGAGGGACTCGACCCGAGCACGCCTCAAGGAGCAGCAAAACATGTGTACTCGGGCCAAGCAAGCGTGGTTTTTTTGGTTTTGCTGTCTAAAGTTTCTTTATTTATTTTGAGATGGAGCGTGTGCACAAGCAGGGGGAGGGATAGAGAGAGAGGTGAGAGAGAGAATCCAGAGCAGGCTCCACGCTGTCAGCACAGAGCCCGGTGCGGGGTTCGATCTCACGGACCGTGAGATCATGACTGTTGTCTAAATCAAGGGTCAGATGTCGAACTGACTGAGCCACCCAAGCGCCCCAAGGGCCAAGCAAAATTTTTATGTTTTGTTGTTTGGTGTTTCCTTTGCTCTCCTGTCAGATCACTCTGGTCCAACCTCCTTCGCAAAGTGCAGCTATTATAAAGGCTAACATGATTAATACTGTCCAACAGAGGTCCTGGAACCACACATACCAAGAAAGGACTCCTGTACCACCAGCCATAGTCTGGCTCCTCCAATTACCAGGGTAGTGGGAGAGAGTGGGAATGAGAAACTACACATCTATCAGCCTGATGGGGGCGCTGTATCTTTGAATTTTAGTTTCTGTATCTGCAAAATGCAGATAATAATGCATTTGGAAATCACTAGCATCCTACCTGGTTCACAGTAGATACTCAAAAATGGCTACTTCCTCTTCTGTTCTACCCCCCCCCCCCAACTTCAAGATAATTCCAGCCAATATATTTTCCTAAAAACATCTGTTCACTCTTTGGTATGTACCAGTTCTTGTTCTGAGCCCTTTATAGACAATAACTCCTTTAATCCAAATAAAGTTATACTACAGTGATATTTTAAGTGCATGTCAAAAGTGTTATTAGTAATATAGTAAAAAAAATATTATAAACATAGCACAAGTGTTGTAACCTTATTTTAGTATTACTTCTTTTCTTAATATATTACAAGCTTCAAACAATGAAAGAGGCCTGGGTATTAACCACAAAGAGACCCTGGACCATCCACTCACCCATCCAACCATCCATCCACCCACCCTTCTTTTCTTCTATCTATCCATCATCCATCCATCATCCATCCATCCATCCATCCATCCATCATCCATCCATCAACCATCCATCCATCATCCATCTATCCATCCATCCTCCATCCATCCTCCATCCATCCTCCATCCATCCATCATCCATCATCCATCCATCATCCATCCATCATCCATCATCCATCCATCATCCATCCATCATCCATCCATCATCCATCTATCATCCATCCATCCATCATCCATCCATCCATCCATCCATCCTCCATCATCCATCCACCCATCCATCCATCCATCCATCATCCATCCATCATCCATCCATCCATCCATCCATCATCCATCCATCCATCCATCCGTCCTCCATCATCCATCCACCCATCCATCCATCCATCCATCCATCATCCATCCATCATCCATCCATCCATCCATCCATCATCCATCCATCATCCAACCACCCATCCTTCCATGCACCCATACACCCACCCTCCCATCCATCTAACATTTGCCAAGTTCCTCCCATACCCCAAACCCTGTGTTTGCTGCCAGCGATGCAGAAACGAAAAGAACACACGACCTGTGCTTGGGAGGAGGAAGTATGAACCTGCGCGGAAACCACAGTGGAAGAGTAGTATAAAGGCATGCGGGTGGGGCTCCTTGCCAATTCTGTTCACTTAATTATTTTTAAAGGGAAGTATCAGGGAAGACTTGCCCAGAACACCTCAGAGGAGACTCAGAAAATAACAGTAGGGCTCTCCAGCAAGAATTCTTCAGCTACTGGGGTCACAATACCCTTGGAAATTATGACGAAAATGTATCTTTCCAGATAAGGGCATCTAGATACCTGTACACTCATTTCCCCTTTTCACGAGTGAATTTGAAATCCAGCTGTGTCACTCACTAGACCTGAGACTCTGGGCCTCGAGTTACCTCACTGATAAAACGAGAGTAACGATAGTACTTGTCTTCCTCTCAGGGTAGTTGTGACAATCAAATGCAAAAGTGTGTGTAAAGCACTTGCAGAGACTTGGCAATCAAGAAGTCGTAGCTCCCTTTCCTTTCCCTAAGCGGAATTTAATTTTCAAAAGCAATGAGACAACAACGTAGCCAAAAGGGTAAATTGATCTTTTCTTGATTCCTGCGGAGTCCCTCTCCCTCTCCCTCCCTCACTCTCTCTCTCTCTCTCTCTCTTTGCCTCTTCTGTCACAGAGGTTAGTCTGTCTGGCCTCATTTCCCAACTGGCTTTTCATAGCCAACCCCTTAGAGTATTTGGAGCCCCCTAGGGTACCCATAGAGATGTTATCCCTGCTGAGGGCAAGAGGTCATTCTTTCCCTTGGGGAATCTTCTTTTCTATCTACAAGACTTTAACACGGGCTGGAGGTGCTGTGGGAGGCCCACAAGAAAATACCTTCACCAGCCCAACTCATCTCTTAGCTTAACTTCTTCTAGGGTCTGGATCAATTTCCCCAGGCTGCTGTAACAAAGTACCACAAACTGGGTGGCATAAAACACCAGAAATGTATTCTCTCGCAGTTCTTGGAAGCCAGAAGTCTGAAATCAATGTGTGGGCAGGGATGGCTCCTTCCGGAGGCTCTGTGGAAGACACCATTCATTGCTGCTCTCTCTCTTAGCTTCTGGAAGTTGCTTGCAACCCTCGGCATCCACTGGCTCATATAGCGGCGCTCCGATCTCTGCTCCCATCTTCTCATCCCCCTCCTCGTGTGCCTCCGTGTCAAATCTCTCTCTCCTTTCTGTAGGAGGACACTTATTGGATTTAGGGCCCATCCAGACAATCCAGGGTGATCTTATCTCAAGATCCTTAACGTAATTACATCGGCAAAGACCCTGTTCCCACATAAGATCACATTCCCGGTTCTGGGAATTAAGACATGGCCATAATTTGGGGGGGTCCACCATTCAATCCACGACAGGGCTCATTTCTCTGAACTAAGTCCAGCTTTTCTGAGTCTGGCAATTTTTTTGTGTGTGTGTGTGATGTCACTACCTTTGAGTAAAGGGGCAAAATACACCGGTTACAGATTGGTGCCAGACATCGTGCTGGGGGTCGTATATGCATTATCTCACTTAATCTTCACAAGCCTTTATAGCAGGCAAATGCCATGATCATCTTTATTTTACAGATGAGGCCGAGACAGTGCTAGTGAAGTCGCATTCAGACGCCTCTCTGCCTCACTCTGAAACTTATTGACGGCTAGGAGCCCCTCCCCTCCCTATGGATGACGAACCCAAGGCACAGAGAGGTTTAGCAACTGGTCCAAGGTAATTCAGCAGAAAGCCCCGGACTCTGGATGTCCTTCATCTGTAAGACGGGGGATGGAGATTTACTGAACGCCCACGACGTCAGGCACTTTGTGCTTTTTCACATGGAGTCTTCCGGGGAAACGTGCAGTACAGGTATCATCCTGTTTTCCAGAAGGGAAACAGACTCCAAGGGGTGAAATGACCTGCCCCTGAATGACGGAAATGGGATACAAACCAGGTCTTTGCAAGTGGCCAGCTGTGTTCTTTCCACTAGCCCTCACCGCCTCCCGGAGGCGTCAGGAGGGTCCAGGGAGATGATGCGTATGACCGGGACTCGCTTCGAAAAGAAGCTGGGTCTCATGAAAACACTCATCCGTACCCTTATAGCTCTAGTCCTCCTCCTCTTCACCATCACCGCCGCTGTTGTCATCACCAGCAAAGTCCTATCGCACTTGCTCAAACTGAAGAGTCCAAGGCCAGGGTCACCAATGCCCAGGGGGTGCTGCTGGCTTGCACAGCCCGGATCTGATCCTAACACTTTTGAGAAAAAAAATTACATAACCTGGGGGAAGAAGGATGAGTTGGCATGAAGCGCACAGCTTGGTCACATTTTAGTCACGCTTGGAGTGTCTAATTAACCATCAAGTGGATGCCTCCTGGCAGTGGCTGAAAAGAGGGTCAGGACAGCACCACTCACCCCCTACATACACAAAGAACTGAGACAGTAGAATAGGGAAGCTTATCACGGCCACACATCAATCAGCAAGGGCCAAGGGCTTCTCAAGGCGGGCCCAGCTATTTACAAGGCTGGGCAAGGCTGGGGACTGAGAGGAGGCTGGACTTGATGTCATCAGAAATGCAGTCTTCTCGGGGCGCCCGGGTGGCTCAGCCGGTTCAGCGTCCGACTTCGGCTGGGGTCATGATCTCGCGGTTCGTGAGTTCGAGCCCCGCCTCGGGCTCTGTGCTGCCAGCTCGGAGCCTGCTTCGGAGTCTGTGTCTCCCTCTCTCTCTGCCCCTCCCCTGCTCACACTCCGTCTGTCTCTCTCTCTCTCACTCAAAAATAAATAAACATTACAAAGAATTCTTTTAATAAAAAAGAGACACGCAGTCTCCTTACACACGCCGAAGGTCAAGGGCCGCAGGGATGCAACCCACCCAGGGCACGTTCCCCAACGTACCAGCTCCATCTCCTGAATCCTGGGTTTCATTTTGAATGATACCCTCAGGCCTGAACTGTCAGCCCACCTTGACTCCTTCTTTACCCTCAACTTCCGTGGGACCCGCATTACGGTAGTTGCCCAGGTCCCAGAAGCCTCCACAGCTGCTAAGCCTGGGGTCCCCACCGCTCTTCTGAGAAAGTGACTCTGGGACTCATAGGGCAGAAGCCTGGCCAATTTACATCTTTTTCTGGCATTTTTCAAATTGGAGCTGGAGATAAGGACATCCTTTGCTCTTGGGTCGGCGGCCTGGAAGGACATGAGCTTCAGCTTGCCCCGTGGTCCGGTTTCTCACCGCCTGGAGAATGCCAGCCTCCGGCAGGAAAGAATGAACCTGACTGACAAGCAGAGGAGAGGGGGGAAGAGGAACAAATACCTAAAAGCATTCTTCTTCCTGGGGCACCTGCGTGGCTCGGTCGGCTAAGTGCCCGACTCTTGATTTCGGCTCAGGTCACGATCTCGTGGTTTGCGAGTTCAAGGCCCGCACCAGAGTCCGACGCGGGTCGCAAACTCACAAACTGTGAGATCGTGACCTGAGCCAAGGTCAGATGCCCAACCGACTGAGCCACCCAGGCGTCGCATAAACATTTTTTTTCAAAACAGCATTCTTCTTCCTAACTGCCAGCTGTCCCCAGGGCTAGCTTCCCTAGCTTGAGCATGGGAACCAATACATTCCTCTCCCTGTCTCTCTTTTTTTAAGATTTTATTTGTAAGTAATCTCTACACCCAATGTGGGGCTCCGAGTCACAACCCCGGGACCAAGAGTCGCACACACCTACTGACAGAGCCAGCCAGGTGCCCCTGACACTCCTCTCTTTGCCTTTAAGCTCAATGGAATTGTGTTTCTGTCACTTTCAACAAAACAGTTCCGATACCTTCCACCTGCAAACGAGAGTCGCAACTATTCTATGTAGTGCGCGCCACTGGGTGCCTTCGAACATTTCTCTGAGGCAGCCAGACCCAATTTACAGATGAGAAAGCTGAGCCACAAAGGACTTCAGTGGGTTGTCCTAAGTCCCACAGCCAGTCAGCGAGCAAGCCTGGAACCTGTGCTCGTTCCCCTAACCCTCGCTCCTAAAAATTATGAACTCAATCCTTGCAACACGGGTCACCGTCCTCCTCTCCTCTGTCCCCCTGCCATCTGCCTCGTACAGAGGCCTCTTTACCCCTTTCCTAGCATAGGGCAATGGCACCCTACTTTCCCTGCCTCTCCCCACCTCCAATCCCGGTGGGTATTCCTAAAACATACCGGTTAGGTAATTTTCCCAGCTAAAAACTCTTCGAGGGCTTCCCGTTGGCTATTCAATTAACTTCTTCCCCGGCGTTCAAGGCTATTCATGACCTGGGCCTAATCAACCACTACTGTTTCTCTCCCTTCCTGTTGTTACTTGCCGTTGAGGTTCCAGCGGGGCCAGACCTGTGCCACGCGTCCCCACTTTGGCCCCTTCGCTCCAGCAGGTCCGCATCTGAACCGTGCCCACTCTGGGACTCCGTCTGCTTCCTCAACGCCCATCTCCGAGACCGCTGTTTTCATTCTCCCTGTTTTCGGCCACTTTTCACATTCTTCTGCATATGACAGCGATTCTGAGAGGTTTCTCAGACTCCTTACCGAGCCAAGAATGTCAGGAAAACAAGGTCTGTGCCTTCTTTCCTGATTTCATTCAACATACATTATTCAGCACCTTCTGTGTGACTGGCCCTCCGCTTTGTTCTAGAGATAGCAAATTACATTCGATAGCCTGACAGGCGCTATTCTGAGAACTTTATGCACAAACGCTCCCCTATGTCTTACAATAATCCTACCAAGTAGGTTTCATCGTACCCATTTGACAGGTAAAGAAACAGAGGCTCAGAAAAGCGGAGTAAGTTGCCAAGGTCACAGAGCTAGTGCATGGGACAAGTGGGATACAAACCGGGGCAGTCTGGACCCAGAGGCCATGCTCTGGAGCACCAATAACCAAATGCCAGCCACCAGCCACCTCTGCATTTATTCTTTTTGTTTTCTTCAAGGTTCTCTTCTCTCTCATGACTCTGGCTAGTCCGCGTTCCCTTATTCTTTCCTTCGCTCCTATCATGCAGTTTTCCTAAGCGCCGACTGTGAGCCAGGCACTGATGGGGACTGAGCGGTGCAGGGGGAAAAAGACTGCCCCAAAGATAGGTCCCCATTCTAACCCCAGAACCTGTGACCGTCACCTTATACAGGAAACGAGAGGATTAAGTTAAGGCTCTCAAGACGAGTGTAGCCTCAATTATCCAGGTGAACTCACTGTAACCACAAGGGTCCTTATGGGAGGAAGGCGGTGGGGGCGAGATCTGAGTCAGGAACAGATGCGATGACAGAAGCAGAGATTAGGGTGAAGCAGCCACAAGCCAAGGAATTCTGGAAGCCACTAGATGCTTAAGGAGGTAACAAACAGATTCCCTCCTACAGCCTCTAGAGGGAGTATGACCCCGCGGATACTTTGATTTTGGCCCAGGGATAACTGATTTCAGACTTCTAGACCTCCGGAAATGTGACAGAACACATTTCTGTTGTGGTAGGCCACCCTCATGGGATAATTTGTTATGGCAGGCCTAGGAAATTAATACGAACAATGAGCAAGATAAATCTGATTTCTGAGCTCATGGAATAGCCAAGACAGATACTAATTTTATTTTTAACTTGTTAATGCTTATTTATTTTTGAGAGAGAGAGAGAGAGAGAGAGAGACAGAGCACGAGTCGGGGAGGGGCAGAGAGAGGGGGAGACACAGACTCCGAAGCAGGCTCCGAAGCCAAAGGCGCAGAGCCCGATGCGGGACTTGAACCCGTGACCCGTGAGATCGTGACCTGAGCCATCGTCAGACGCTTAACCGACTGAGCCGCCCAGGTGTCCCCAGACAGACACTAGTTTTAAAAACATCTAGAAGGGGCGCCTGGGTGGCTCAGTCGGTTAATACCCCATAATACATGCGAAGCGGCCACATGGGGGAGACGGCCAGCCAACGGCTGGAACAGAATTAGTGCGCCGAACAAGCATGGCAGGAGCACATTCTGAACACTGCCACGGAAAACATGAGCGTATCACGGCACAGCTTTCTGAGACTGAACGTGAAAGGATCCGATCCTCGTCCTTGCCGCGATGAGCATTTTCCTAACTGTTCCACAGAGGCTCTTGCCAGCCCCGCCCAGAAGAATGCCTCCCTCGGTGAAGACGGGCTCACAGGTTACCGTGGAGGCCGTCCCGGAGCCACTTCTGCTGGCCTGACAACTCGGTCACCTCCGTTATGGTGGTCGTGCGTGACGAGAGAGCCGTTTGGAGACTCGGAGGCCACGGCCAAGTTCAGTCAGAAACAGGGGCGTGACTGATCGGCAACGCCTGCCAGGAGTTGCAGAGAACAGCCTGGGAACACTCACCTCTCTATGCCTCTATCTCTCCATCCATAAAAAAAGAACGGTTCTAGAACACGCTTCTCAAACTCTGAGTTCCCAACAGAGTCACTTGTGGTGGAGCGGAGGGCTTGTTAAAACACAGATTGCTGGGCCACACCCCGAGGGTTTCTGATACGTTAGATTTGGGGTGAGGCCTGAGAATGTGCGATACTCACAACCTACTGCTCTAGGGTGCTTCTTAAACTTGAACATGAGTGTGAATCACCTGCAGTCATTGTTAGAAGGTGGACTCTGAGGGGCGCCTGGGTGGCTCAGTCGCTCAAGGGCGCCTGGGTGGCTCAGTCGCTCAAGTTGAGTGGCTCAACTCCCACTCAGGCCATGACCTCGCGGTTTGTGAGTTTGAGCCCCACGTCGGGCTCTGTGCTGACAGTGCAGAGCCTCCTTGGGATTGTCCCTCTCTCTCTCTCTCTCTCTCTCTGCCTCTCCTTGGCCTTCCCCAAGTCGCGCTCTCTCTCGCAAAAATAAAGAAAGAAACTTAAAAAACAAAAAAGGTAGACTGATTCAGCAGGCCTGGGGTGAAGCCCAAGGTTCTGTATTTCTTGTAAGCCCCCAGGAGATGCCCGTGGTGCACCATGGACCACACACACCTTGAGAGGAAAGGAACTAAAAAGCAGTTCTCAATTGTGGTGCCATGGCACGCCGTGAGGTGCCGTAAGTAGTTTAGAACTAATTCCTCTCTCTAAAATCAAATTAGGGAAGATTCATTATTTTCCTTCTAACAGAGAGGTAGAGGGGACCAAGAGGACCCCACCTCACCGTGCATGCCCCAGGGAAAGGCAAGAGAAGTCCATCTTTCCACATGAGTGACCCTGTAGGGACTGGAGGGGCTGCCCTTGGAGGAGTGTTGGGGGAGGCAGAGGTAGGTGCCTCTCCCAGAGACATCACCTGCTCCCCAGGTAGTTACTAGCCTTAGAGGCACTGGGTAGTGTCTGGAAAGCTGTGTTAAGGGAACTGGAGGTGATGGGGGGGGGCGGGGGGCTGGGCCAGGCCCAGCACTCCCACGGAGCACAGCCTGGGGTCTAGCTGGCTTCATGGCTCACTCAGAGCAGGGCCATCTGGGCTCCTCCCAGCACAGCACGCGCCCAGGTCCAGGAGGATGGAGAGGAGAAGTTGGGGCTTCAAAGAAAGAACAGCGCATCTTCTGGCATCTTGGAAAGTGATCCCTAAGGACCCCCAGCCCTGGCTGTGCTAGCCCCGAGCACAGGGTAGTTGTCTATAGTACAGGTCGTGCCTCTGAAGGCCATCTATCACGTGTAGCAGCAGAGAAAGGCTATGGTCACAGGGCTAGGGCGTTAGGATGCAGTCCTTTGGAAAGGACATCCCGTCATCCCCCTAAGCTGAATTACAAGGACAGCATGAAGGGTGAGAAAAGAGATCGTAAGCTCTGGAAACAGAAGGGTGAGAGGGAACACGGGAGTGTGACCAGTCATTCTGGATTGCCCAGGCCGAGGGCTTGCTCAGAATGGAGGAATTTCAGCACAAAAGTCTGGACAGTCCCAGGCACACAGGGGAGGTTGATCACCCAAGCATCCGGCCTCCTTCTTCTGCCTTCCTCACAGCTCATGTTCCGGCACTACATAATTCCCTGCCCCTTCCAAACGTGTGGTATTCTCAGGAAAGTTCATGTTTTCGGTGCGGTTCTGGAACATCGTTGCTTATAGAAAGTTAGCCATGATCACCGCAACTGTGAGCACTTTTACACACACAGGGTGTAATTCCAGCTCCTGTACCTTTCTGCATCCCCCCAAAGGAGGAGGAAGAGCATGGAAGAGGAGAGGGATGGAGACACAAACAGGAGCTCTGATGTGGGCAGGAACACACTCATGAGTAGGAGCCTGCATTTTCAGAGGCTGCCTGTTCATCATATAAAGAAGCTGTGATCTGTGATCATATAAATAAGCCCGATGGGACAGACAAGAGCAAACCACTCACCCAATCAACTGTCGACCTTGGGTCATCAGTGGGGGTGCAAAGTCCACACATCCTCTAAAGATAACTGATCAGACCTATTTCAGGAATCCCGGGCTTGGGTTTTTCTCACACCAGTTCATCGACAAAGGGAAATAGCAGAATAGGGGTCCCTCTTTCTTTGGGGTTTAATCTTCTTCTTGGGCTGCAGGGAACAAGATATAAAACTAAATTCAAATGAAACACTCATGTTTAGAACTCAGATGCTTTGATAAAATTTATTTATTTAAATTCAAGTTAGTTAACGTACAGTGGAGTATGGGTTTCAGGAGTAGAACCCAGGGATTCATCACTTACATATGCCACCCAGTGCCCCTCCCCACAAGTGCCCTCCTAATGCCCATCCCCCATTTAGCCCATCCCCCCCCCCACCTCCCCTCCGGCAACCCTCAGTCTGTTCTCTGTATTTAGAGTCTCTTATGGTTTGCCTCCCTCTCTGTTTTTATCTTATTTTTCCTTCCCTTCCCCTATGTTCATCTGTTGTATTCCTTAAATTCCACATATGAATAAAATCATATGATATTTGTCTGTCTCTGACTGACTTATTTCGCTTAGCGTAATACATTCTAGTTCTATCTACATTGTTGCAAATGGCAAAATTTCATTCTTTTTGACCCCTGAGTAGTATAGTATTCCAGTGTGTGTGTGTGTGTGTGTGTGTGTGTGTGTGTGTGTGTGTGTGTGTGTATACACACATCTTCTTTATCCATTCATCAGTCCATGGACATTTGGGCTCTTTCCCATAATTTGGCTATTGTTGATAGTGCTGCTATAAACATGGGGGTGCCTGTGTCCCTTCAAGTCAGCGTTTTTTTTATTCTTTGTATAAATACCTAGTAGTGCAATTGCTGGGTCAAACAGTAGTTTTATTTTTAACTTTTTGAGTAAACTCCATACTGTTTCCCAGAGCGGCTGCACCAGTTTGCATTCCCACCAACAGTGCGAAAGGGAGAACCCGGATGCTTTAAAAGCACTAGGGATTATGGTCTGCAACTTGCCCAGAACCCAAAGAAAAATCTCTGGTCAGCTGTTAGATGGATTGCAATATGTGTTGAAAGAAAAAAACTCTTAGTCTTGTGTTGTAGATGTGAGTTTCGGAAACAATTACATATGCGTAAATATTTTTTAAATATTTATTTATTTTTGAGAGGCAGACACAGAGAGAGACAGCGAATTCCAAGCAGGCTCCACACTGTCAGTGGCAGAGCACGATGCGGGGCCCAGAGTCACGAACCGCAAGATCACGACTTGAGCCAGAATCCAGAGTCGGATGCCTAACCGATTGAGTCACCCAGGCGCCCCTACATATATGTGAATATTAAACTTAGCTCTACACCTCCTATTTCTACTGAAGACAGAAAACTTAACCTTACCAATTCAGTGTAAACTCTGTCGTTTCTGGGTTATATCCTGTTTTCAGCCTGCTCTAAGTAAATACTTAGAAAATCCAGGATATCTTCTCCCCCGTTTTATTTCCTTCTTCCTGCCAGGTAGGCAGCAGGAGGTCTCATAGGGTCCTTCGATCAGTCTCAGTTCCAGGTTGGCATCTACTGTCCACGCGATTCCGCTTCCTGTTCTTTGTAGTCCTTTGGCAAATGACATCCCGCTTCTTCCCCCTAAACTGAAAGACAAGGACAACACGGAGGTGGGGGAAAGACAGAGTGAGCTCTGCAAACAAGAAGAGCGAGAGGGAATGTAGTAGGATGACCAACCGTCCTGGTCTGTCCAGGCTGCGTGGACATTGCTACATCCACGGCTGAAGTGCCCAAGTCCCCCTCTAACACCTGATTGCCCTGGCCCCTGCAGATTCTGTATCGGCCTCGCTCTGACTGTGCAGCCCCCTCAAGTCCCCTGGTCTACTTTTAAGCACCATCCCAAAGCAACAAGAGCCAGGAGAACACGTCAGGCGACGTCTTTCTAACCATTCCGTACTGGCCTTGGCGTTAGCAAGGTGTGGTAGGGTGGAGGCCTATTTCCCTACTGGCCCCAGAATATGCCTTGATCAGAGGACAGAGGATGCCTCTGCCTGCTCAGATGGCAAAGAAAGAAGCAGAGAGGCTCCGAGAAAGGAAGCAAAGGGGCAGGTTGCTTAGCCTGCCTCTGGTCTGGCCAGAAAGAGTCTGGGTCATCCGGACCCGCTCACCAGAGGAGGATGGATCCCATGGACATCTAGCTACGCTGTAACATCCAGGGACCAACCGAGCTTTCTTCTTCCCCCGCCATCAACTAGTTATTTCTGTTATTTTCCCCTATCTTTCCAGTTAATATTGTGAGGCATCAGCTCATGTCAGTTATGTTGGCATTTCAAGGAAACACTCTTTCCCACAAGGCAGAAGCTCGTGTAAGGTGATCTTTACCCATTCTCCCAGAAGCTTTGATGACTGAAGTCCCCAAATAATCTCATTCGCAAAGGGTCTAATGATGACGGCATATTGTCCTTCCCATTAGTTTACAACCGCATACTGGTTTTTTTTTAAAGAGATCCCTTCTCAGTGCAAAAGATAAAGCTTTTTGATCAAGTACGTACACATCTTAGGAAATGGATAGCTTTTTTTGACATGGAAATTATAATGCTGGACTTATTATAGGAGTAGCTGAAGGAAGCATGTGTTCAAAATTCTCCCAACAGCAATTCAGCCATATGTACAAAGAAGGCTTAAAAATGTGTTCATGCATATCCTTTGTTTCAATTGCACTTCTAGGAATTTATGGTAAAAAAGAAAGATATATGCACAAGACTGTACTCGGCATGTAGAAAGGTACAAAAAGAATGTCACTTCCACTCTAACAATGAGAAAACACTGGGTAATTTATAAGAACATAACATATCTTCAGCCCAACAGAAATCTGAAGTCACAGGGGAAGCAAGTAAAATGAGTTCCAGGGTGACTAAACCCTCTTAGAAAGGAGACACGTGATCTATTTCATCTTTGGCCAGCAGAGTGAAAAATGAGGCTGCCACACAAGTGGTGGCAGCTAACATTTTAGTGAATTCTTTTTTTTTTTTTTAAGTAGGCTCCACACCCAATATGGGGCTTGAACTCACGACCCCGAGATCAAGAGTCACGTGCTCTACTGACTGCACCAGCCAGGCACCCCATCTTTATGAATTCTTAAAGGCCAAATATGGGCTAGCATATTTGGAACAGCTAAGTTTGGGGGCGCCGGGGTGGCTCAGTTGGTTGAGCGTCCAACTCTTGATTTCAGCTCAGGTCATCATCCCAGGCCATGGAGCCTGCTTGGAATAGTCTGTCTGCCTGTCTCTCTCTCTCTCTCTTCTCTCCCTCTCTCTGCCCCTCTCCTCCGCTTGTGTGTGCACTCTCTCTCTAAAATAATATATATATGGAATATATATGATATATATATGTATGGACTTGCTAAGTTGCAAAGAGCTAAGAGCCATAGACATTAGGAGAGCCCACAGTCACTTCCACAGACCTCCACTGGGTGTTCACTAGAAAGACTTAAGGGAAGGCAGGAGACGGGGGAAAACTCCCTGGGGTAACTCAGGCACGCAGGAGGTGGTAGCTGCCGCTGGGGGACTAGTACAAAGTCCCACCTGCTTCCCTAAACCTCCTCATTTACGAAGCAAAAGTATTAAGCCACTGGTGGAATGACAGCAAATCCTTTTGTTCCCATCCACGCTCCAAGCAGAAATCTATTGCTTTAGGACAAGAGATAGAAGCAAGAACCCTCTGTCCCTACAGGAGGGGCAGGATTCCATCCTGGGCTCAGGATCCTGCAAAGATACCACGCATTGACCCATATCATCTAGGAGAAGGGAAAAGAACTCCCATACTAGACCAACCACAAAAACAAGGCACAGTTTGGCTGCCACAGGGAAGAAGGGCAAGGACACGGAGAGAAACCTACCCTTGAGACCCAAGTAAACAGCACTTGTCCAAGAAAGAAGCTGAACCAAAACAAAACCTTTCCACCCTTACCAAGAGCACAGCACTGAGTAACAAGCAACAGCAGTTAAGCAAGAATGTAGAGAAGCCAACCTCTGCAGGGTATGTGTATAACAACTAGTAATTTCCCCAGGGAGGGTAATAAAAACACTGAGGAAAACCCATCAGCACCCCAATCCCATTATAAGAACAAAGTAACGGCAACCAAAATCTGGAGGAACTCGAAGACTGTGGCGCATTTAAGGTAAAGGTAGCAACAATAAAACCCACCCCCCATGGAACAACCGACTAGAATGACTCATCTCCTAATGCTAATGGCCTAACATAAGAAGAGGCGGACTCATTGGTATATTGAATACCATCTCCCCCTATTGCCAATGTTCTGCTATCCATACTGCACAGAAATCAGTAAGAAATAAGAAACACAAAAAAACAAGTTAAACACACACAGGCACACACAGAATCAAGAGATGACATAATCAACACAACCAGATTCGGAGCTGAACCATTTGTTGGAATTTTAAATTTTTAAACAGGGACGTAAAAAACAAACAAACAAACAAACAAACAGGGATTTTAGGGGCACCTGGGGTGGCTCAGTCAGTTGGGTGTCTGACTTTGACTCAGGTCATGATCTCACAGTTCATGGGTTCAAGCCTTGCATTGGGCTCTGAGCTGACAGCTCAGAGCCTGGAGCCTGCTTCGGATTCTGTGTCTCCCTCTCTCTCTCTGCCCCTCCTTCACTCATGCTGTCTGTCTCTCTCTCTCTCTCTCTCTCAAAAATGAATAAATGTTAAAATTTTGAAATAAAAAACAGGGACTTTAAAATAAATATTATTCATATTTTAAAGGCAGAAAGTATGCTACTAGACAGAAATTTCAGTATATATAAATAATCAACAATGGAAGAAATGGTAAAAACTAAAGGAAACCTAAAATCTATTGTTTTCACATTTTAATTGTTTAAAAAAATTTTTTTAATGTTTATTTATTTTTGAGACAGAGAGAGACAGAGCATGAATGGGGGAGGGCCAGAGAGAGAGGGAGACACAGAATCGGAAGCAGGCTCCAGGCTCTGAGCTGCCAGCACAGAGCCTGACGTGGGGCTCGAACTCACGGACCGTGAGATCATGACCTGAGCCGAAGTCAGACGCTTCACCGACTGAGCCACCCAGGCACCCCACATTTTAATTGTTTAAAAGAGAATTGATAACTTCACATTCTGAGTAACTTGGAGAAAGCATGGCCCATGCTCTTTCCCACTGAGATCAGTTATAAAATCTTGATAGAATGTGTGAGCTATCGAGAGCTCTGAAAAGTAAATAGCAGGTAGATTGAAGCAGGAGATCGTAACTCAAAAAATTACCAAGTGTGCAGTGAGTTTACCCTTTTCTACCTCCCCACTATCTTCCAGCCTAGACTTAATGCAGCCTAAAACCTGGAAGCGGGAATTGGCGTGGACAGAGAATGCTTCAGGAGACACCTTATAGCCACTGCTCCATGAGCAGGAAAGTAACTTGCTAATGCTCAAAGTGGAGGAAATCTACATTTAAAATTTTTTCTCCACGCTGTCACACTCCAGCCTTCAAGAAATCCTGGATCATGGGTTTGATATTCTGATCTACTCTCTCTCCGTGATCTCATTTGTCCTTTTGCTTCCCTGGGCAAGAAATCCCGGATCAGAGGAAGTAGCAATAACGAAAGCAGCAGCCGGGTCTGGTAAGAGGCAAAACCTCTTGAGGGAGAAGAACCAGTCTCTCCAATCAAAAGAGCTAAGATCCATAATGCATTGCTGTTCTTCCCCTGCGTTCTCCCACAGACCGCGGCAAGTGTGGACATGGGGAATGCACAGCAGCGTTAGGGTTAACACGGCCCCGGGTGTTGAGACAGAGGACCAAAATCGGGAGGCCCAGGGAAGCAAAAGGACGCATGAGATCACAGAGAGAGAGGAGATCAGAATATCAAACCCATGAGGTTGTTTATGAAATCATGAGCACGTGTGAATCTGACCCTAAACAGCATAATGTAACTGTGAGAACTGAAAGAAGGGAGAAGCCCCTCACTCGGGTCCCAGACTAGCCTCTGGGTGACGCAGATAGAGCAAAAATCACTCTGAAAGCGGAACAATGAAAACACAGGCCACAGAAGGCTGGTTGGAAGTGGTGTCCTAAACAACACAGTGTCGACTGCCTGCGAAAAAGCTAAAATGTAGATGTTCTCCATTTGATTTAAACAAAAGCCAGAATCTCATAATATGGCATTTAAAAAAAATTTTTTTTGATGTTTATTTATTTTTGAGAGAGAGACAGAGCACAAGCGGGGCGGGGGGGGGGGGGGGGGGGGGGCGGAGAGTGAGAGAGAGATCGATCCAGAATCTGAAGCAGGCTCCAGATTCTGAGCTGTCAGCACAGAGCCCGACACAGGTCTTGAACTCAAGAACCTCAAGATCATGACCTGAGCTGAAGTCAGACGTTTCACCGACTGAGCCACCCAGGTGCCCCCTCATAATATGGTATTTAAAACACCCAATATAGGGGCACCTGGGTGGCTCAGTTGGTTGAGCATCCAACTTTGGCTCAGGTCATGATCTCACAGTTTGTGAGTTCGAGCCCTGCGTCGGGCTCTATACTGACAGCTCAGAGCCTGGAGCCTGCTTCAGATTCTGGGTCTCCCTCTGTTTCTCTGCCCCTTCCCCACTTGTGCTCTGTCTCTGTCCCTCTCAAAAATAAATAAACATAAAAAAATTCAAATAAAGAAATAAAAATAAAACACCCAATATAAAATCCAAAATGACTAAACATATAAAGAACCAGGAAAATGTAAATTTTAGAACTGAAAAATACAATAACTAAAATAAAACACAGACTGGCTGGGCTCCGTAGCAGAATGGAGAGAACAGAGAAAAAAATCAGCGAAATTGAAGATAAGTCAATATAAATCATCTACTCTGAAAAACAAAGAGAAAAAAATAAATTCAAAAACAGAGCCTCAGGCACGCAGAAACAAAACCAAAGGCTTAACAGTTTTGTCACTGAGATCTCAGAAAGGAGAAGAGAGGGCTGTGCTGAACAAATATTTGAAGAAATTTTGACGAAAAACTTCCCCAACGTGGTGCTGTTTTCTTCTAGCCTCCGTGGGTTCCGATGAGAAATCTCTCACTGCAATTGTTTTCTCCCTATAATCAAGGTGTCATTTTTCTCTCACTGCTTTAAAGATTTTTCCATTGCCTTTATTTTACAAAGTTTAATCATCATGTTTGTTCAAATTTTTTTAATCTGTTCTTTGCCACATTTGGGGAGTTTCCGGCCTTTACTCTTTAAGTACTTTTTCAGCTCTGTTTTCTTGTTTTATCTCCCTCAGGACTCTTACTATATTAATGTTAGATATTTTGCTATAATTCTACAGGTTCCTGAGGCTCTACTCAATTTTTTTTCAATTTTCTTTTTTGTTGTTCCAGCTGCCTGATTCTTTCCTCCACACACCCCCCCAACCCCACCGTTTTGTTGTTGAACCCATGCACAGTTTTCTAGTTCAGTTGTGTTTTCAGTTGTACAAGTTACATTTTGTTTTTCTTTGCATCCTGTCTACATTTGTTAAGGCTTTCTATTCCTTTGCTGTGGTTTTTTATTTTTTCACTTTTTTTAAGTGTATTTGTAATTGCTCCTTTACATAATTTTTTAAACTTTTTTTTACTGTTTATTTTTGAGAGAGAGAGAGAGAGAGACAGAGCATGACCAGGGGAGGGGCAGAGAGAGAGGGAGACACAGAATCCGAAGTAGGCTCCAGGCTCTAAGCTGTCAGCACAGAGCCCGACGCAGGGCTCGAATTCACAAACCATGAGATCATGATCTGAGCCGAAGTCAGGTGCTTAACGGACTGAGCCACCCAGGCGCACCTCTCCTTTATGTAATTTTTATGATGGCTGCCTTTAAATCTTTGTCAGATAATTCTCACACCTAAATCATCTAGATAATCTCTTGATTATCTTTTTTCATTCAGTTTGAGATCTTCCTGGGTTTGTTGTGTGTAATTTTCTATTGAAACTTGGGGAATTCAGTAGGTTGAGCTTCCAACTCTTGATTTCAGCTCAGGTCATGATCCCAAGGGTTGTGGAACTGAGCCCCACATCAATGCTTGGGATTCCCTCTCTCTCTCTCTCTCTCTCAAAAAAAAAAAAAAAAAAAAATTAAAAAAAAGAAATTTGGGGAATATTGTGTTGCGAAACTCTGAATCTAATTCATTTAAACCTTAGTTTTCTTTCTCTGACAGCACTCTGGCAGGATGAGGGTCAAATGGTCTTACTGCTGAGAAGTGGGGTGAGAAATCCAAGTTTCCCACTTGGCCTCCACTGACAGTCACTTAATTGGTCCCTGGCCTGAAGGGGCAGGAGTTCCTGTTATTGCACCCAAATGACCTTCACTGACACCATGAGGTGGGGGCTCATTATTAGCTGCCAGGAATGAAAGTTGGGTTTCTCAGACACTGACTTGGTGGCAGTATTGGGTCACCTTGTTATATCTGCAAACGTGGAACTCCAGGCTCCCCACTCTGGCTTTACTGGTATTAGTGGGAGCAGGGCCACTATGGCAATGGGATGAAGTGTAGCAGAAGTATCATAAAGAGTCTGTCCTGCTAGGCTGCCTCTTTCCTAGTCCTGTGGCTAGAGAGAATGTGCTTTATTTATTAAATGTTTATCTATTTATTTTGAGAGTGACAGAGTGTGTGCAAGTGAGCAGGAGAGGGGCAGAGGGACAGGGAGAGAGAGAATCCCAAGCAGGCTCTATGCTCAGCACAGAGCCTGACACAGGGTTCCATCTCACGACAGTGAGATCATGACCTGAGCCGAAATCAAGAATCAGATGCTCAACTGACTGAGCCACCCAGGCACCCTGAGAACACGCTTTCATTAGGGTGGCTTCTTCTTCTTCTTCTTCTTCCTTTTCTTATTCTTCCTTTTCTTCTTCCTCCTCCTCCTTCTTCTTCCTCCTTCTCCTCCTTCTTCTTTTTTTTGGGGGGAGGGGTGGGGAGGAAGGGGGCTGTGCCCATTGCTGTTTCTGTGTCACTGACTTCTTCAGCTCCAAGTCTGGGACCTAGGAGCAAAATGAAACCCAGGGAACTCAGCACCATGTTGCACCTCAGACCCCGAGGTCCCTCGACAGTTTGCATTCTTCTCCGTGTTTCAAAATCTTTTTATATTTGTTATATAACTTCCAGGGCTTTTGGTTGCACTTAGCAGAAAAGAAGAAAAAGTACGTCTACTCCATCTTCTTTGAAGTGGAAGTCCTCCAAAAATATTTAAGGAATTAAAATGATACAAAGTGTGTTCTCTGGATAAAAAATAAATAAACTACAAGTCAATAACAGAAAGACATCTGGAATACCCTCAAATATTTGGAAATTAAGAGATACACTTCCTTTTTTTAAAGTTTATTTATTCTGAGAGAGAGAGAGAAAGGGACAGCACGAGTGGAGGAGAGAGAGAGAGAGAGAGAGAGAGAATCCCAAGCAGGCTCCGTACTGTCAACACAGAGCCCAACATGGCAGAGCTCGATGTCACGAACCACGAGATCATGACCTGAGCTGAAATCAAAAGTGGGACACTTAACCCACTGAGCCACCCAGGCACCTCAAGGTACGCTTCTAAATAACTTATGAAACAATACAGAAGTCACAAGGAGAATCAGAAAACAATTTGAGTTGAATAAAAATAAAACATACTTTAGTCAAACTTTGTTACATGCAGCTAAACCAGTGTGGACAGGGGGCTTTTACAGCAGTCGATGCATAAATTAGAAAAAAGCATAAGTCTCAAATCAACAATCTGAGCTGCCACCTCAAAAACTAGAAAGAGTACAGGAAATTAAACCCTAAACAAACAAAACGAAGGAAATAATAAAGAGAAGATAAAATTAAGAAAAAAAAACACCACACACAAAAAAATCAATGAAACTAAATTTGGTTTCTTTGAAAAGATCAGTAAAACTGATCCACCCACGAAAAAAGAGGAGACACAAATTATCAACATCCCAAATAAGACTAGTGATATAACTATAGTTTGTAAAGATATTTAGAAGATATTAAGGCCATTTTATGAACAACTTTGTGCCAATACATTTGGTAACCTTATGAAACTGAAATATACACTGAGAAACAAAACCACTAAAGTTACTCCGGAAAAGGAGATCACCTGCATAGCCTTATGACTTACATTAAAGAAACAGAATTTATAGTCAAAACATTCCCACAAACAAAGCCCCAATCCTCAGGTTAAAAACCTCCCCAAAGAAAACAATTGAGCCAAAAGAAGGAATAGTTAACAACTCAGAGCTTATGGGGCCATCTTTATCCTAATACCAAACCGAAGACATTACAAGAAAGAAAGAAAAAAAAAAAACTAGAGAACAATAACCCTTCTGAATACAGATATGAAAAAACCTTAATAAGATATTGGCATATTTAATCTAACAATATATAAAAAGAATAATATAATATACCCAAGTACAGTTTAACCCAAGAATGTAGTCGGTTCAAAACTTTGTCAAAGACCAATAAAGCAATTCATTATAATAAATTTAAAAATTTTTTAAAATTTTCTCACTCTGTGCCACAAAAATATTTGACAAGATTCAACACACACTCACGTTAAAAACTCTCCAGAAACAAGAATAAAAGAGAAATTCCTAACATTGATAAAAAGCATCTATAAAAAACTACAGCCAGCAGATATTCTCTAGAATAAGACAGAGATGTCCACTCTTACCTCTCTTATTCAACACTGTGCTGGAGATCCTAGCTACAAATAAAATAGAAGAAAATACTTTTCCTACTCTCAAATCAAAAGCTATTTGAAAGGGATAACACTACCTTCATTCTTAAAAGACATGATTGTTTCTGTGGAAAATGTCAATGTACTATAAAGCTTCTAGAACAGGGGTGCCTGGGTGGCTCAGTCGGTTAAGAGGCTGATCTTGGCCCAGGTCATGACATCATGGTTTGTGAGTCTGAGCCTGGCATTGGGCTCCATGCTGATGGTGTGGAACCTGCTTGGGATTCTCTCTCTCTCCCTCTCTCTCTCTGCCCCTGCCCCCACTCGCATTTGGATGCTCTCTCTGTCAAAATAAATAAACTTTTTTTAAAAAAGCCTTTAAAAAATTCTAGAACAAATGAGTTGATCAAAGTCATAGGATATAACGTCTACTATATACAAAAATCAGTTGTATTTCTATATGTTAGCAACAAACAATTGGAACTGAAATTTATTTATTTATTTGGAACTGAAATTTAAAATGAAGCATTGCTTTTTACGATACCACCAAAAGGATAAAATAGTTATGTATAATCTAACAAAATACATGCAAGATCTGTATCCTGAAAAAATATCTACATTGCAGCACTGTTTTTAATAGATATACACCACAAGCTAGATAGAACGCCAATAATAGACGACTGGATGAATAATGCAGGGTTCTTTCAAACAGAGGAACGCTTTCAATCACTTAAAAAGATATTGCCGATTATTATTTATCAAAAGGTGTTTTAAGTATTTATGTTTTTTAAAAGTTTAAACCAGCATCCGCGGTAATATTTTGTTTCAAACTACACCCGTGTGTGCAGAAGAATGAACTGCAACACACAGCAAGATTTAAAGAACAAATACCTCTGAGTGACAGACTGTTTAAATTTTTATATCTACTTTATCCGCTCCTCTTCACTTGTATACATAGCTAATGTAATAAAAAATAATAAATATTTTCAGACATTAAATTTGGTCTCCGTTGGCACTCTTGTATGGTTAAGAAGGAATGTTAGGGGGCGATATGCATGTAAAATCTTTCTGAATTTCTCTTCACCCTTACCATCTTCATCGGAGTAGCTCTCTAGGTAAATGTGGCCTCAACCTTAACCTTACCATATTGCGATTTGGAGAGTTCAATTTGACCTTCATATTTTCAACGTTCTGGAATTTCAATGGCATTTCCTATTTCCTTAAGATACTTGGAGAGACACTGATATTTTTGAGATATGCTGATATTTTGACATTCGTATACCATTTTGCATTTTTGAGTTTCCTTTATTTTAGACCTGTTGCGTTGGGCGTGACGTGACACTTCGCTAATTCCAAGATTAGTTTTCATCAAACAATAGTTTAAATGATCACATTTCTATTTGCATTCAAAAATATCATGTAAGTATTCACATCACGTGTACATTTAATGCAGATACTGCTGAGGCAAATAATTTCTGTTTTACTTGTACGGTCTGTATTGGAAAAAAAATCACTATTTTACATCTTGAATGATTATGTTAAAATGTTCCTCAGCAGAAATCAGATCCTGAATTGTCAACAAAGTCTTCTGCCTGATATATACTTTTTTGCAGGTCAGCACCCACTGGTCAGTCACTGGATTTGAAGAAGAACTCTGGCCCATAATATGAATTCTAGCATATGATTATGGAATTGAGTAAAAACACTGGGAACTGACTTAACTGTGACGCATCTACAACATACAGCATATGGCACTTCAGAGAACAGGGTGCTTCGATTCCAAATCCTGGCTTACTGGCCAGGGATCTTGGGGAAGTTACTTCGTCTCTCTCTTGGCCTGTATTTCCTCCCTTGTAAAATCGGGACAATGCCAGTACCTTCCTCAGAGGGATGATATGAAGATTAATGAGGCCACTACATGTAAAGTGCTTAGAATAGTGCCTGGTATTCAACAAATATTCTCTATTTTGGTGAATAAACTGGTGGTTTGGAATAGAGTAGGTTCAGGATACAGATGAAAGGAACGTTGGATTAAAAGACCCTAATGGAGAGCAACAGCAACGCAAGATGGCAGCCACCATGGGCTCGGGAGTAAAGGTCCCTCGCAATTTTCGACTGTCGGAAGAACGGGAAGAAGGCCAGAAAGGAGTAGGGTCTAGAAGGTGATGAAGACCTGACACTTACAAGATGGACAGGGATGATAATTGGGCCTCCAAGAATAATCTATGAAAACCAAATATACAGCCTTAAAATAGAATGTGGACCGAAATACCCAGCAGCAACCTCCCCCCCCCGCCCCCCACTTTGTAAGATTTGTAACAAAAATTAATATGGAGTTAATAGTTCTAATGGAGTGGTGGACCTAAGAGTCATATCAGTGCTAGCAAAATGGCAGAATTCACATAGCATCAAAGTCATCCTGCAAGAGCTCTGGCGCCTAATGATGTCAAAAGAAACCATGAAACTCCCTCAGCTGCCCCACCCCCACCCCCAGGACAGTGTTACAGCAATTAATGAAAAAGAAACACTACAGCCCCTCCCCCTCCCCCAATTTGATTTAAGCGGTCTTCATTTTCCACAATAGTAAATTTTCTAGATATGTCTTGTAGACCTCAAAGTACTAGAAAGGAAGCTCCCATCCAAAGGCAATTTATCTTAAGATACTGTAAACTATACTGATTTTTTTGTCCATGTAAAATGTAAGTTGTGCTATTAAAAAAAAAAGACCCTAATGGATCTAATGACAGCTACGTGACTAGTAAAATATACCAACACTGACCTACTGAGTCCTGAATTTCATATACCTGTGCTAATTGCTAAATCATAGCATTACCTGGATTAATGTAATCTTCCAATAACCATATGGAATAAGCATGAGCATCTCCATTTCGTAAGCAGCGTAACACAGTGGGAATGTTATGGAACCTGGTCTGGATCACCCGGTGGAAGAACCGAGTGACACTCAGAGATCTTGGAAGGCAGGAGGTTGATTTCACACCGGCGGGCTCAGAGGAGATCGCTCCCCAGAGGTCTGAGCCCCCAGCATAAGCAGAGGGAACAACTTCTGGTCTGCTGCTTCCGCATTCCGCATTAGTAGTAATTTGGCCCGAGGCAAGCCAGGTAGGAAGAAGAACCCGGAAGGGGAGTCTTCGGTCAGGGACTGGAATTTCCCTATCAGTCCTGTCGGCCATCTTATAACAGATCTTTCCCTATCAGTAAAAATTCAGATCAAGAATCACATTTCCAGGGTTTGAATCATGGAATAGTGCTTATCAGCTACCTGATCAGGGGTGAATCGTTTAAACATCCAAAGCTGCAGTTTCCCCATCTCTAAACTGGGGACCACTGAAGGCACAAGAGGCCTACATCATGGAATTATTGTGAGAATTAAATGAGCCATTGCATATTAAGGTCTCAGAATAAGCAGCAAGAGTGAGGGGTCCCCAGAGAAAGAAAGAGGAGACAGACACAGGTTCTAGAAAACAAAGAGAAGCCATCTTAGCTCCCCACCCCACCCCACCCCCACCCCACCCCCGCCCCTATTTTCTGTGATCTGTGCCTCACCGGCTCTATTCGCCCTAGCACACTCTTTGCAGAACTTCCCTAGGAGGTGTTAGAACAAAGAAATGCAAAAACCTTAGTAGTTAAGGATTTTAAGGGAACAAAGGGAATACAAAACCTAATTGTCTCTACCAGGCCAGGAAACAGCCTAACCAAATCAGAGACAATAAATCAAGGGGGAAACTCCCAGTGCTGTTTCAAAAGTAAAGACTGACTTAATGCACCGTCTTGGGTTGTTTTTGCAGGACTGAAACTGGGCCTCCTGTGTAGGGTTAATGAGGTTAAAACTGTCACCAGCAAGACCCCTCCCCCACTGAACCCCCTTCTTCACTGGAAAGCTAACCTTGTTTTAGAGGCAAACAACACAAAGCACTCCATGGGCCCTGGATTCGTTTGCGCTCTAACCCCCTACTCACACCTGGGCAGATGGACCAGAGTTGCCTCTACCTCGTTATTATGTTGAAATATCCGCCCGAGGAGAAACACAAACCTCATTAACATAACATACAACCCTGATACCCACCCCTACAGATGATGACTCCGCTTTCTGAGAATTCATCCTAACCTGAAATAAAAGGGACTCACTCACTCTTGCACCGGGGAGTCATGGTTTGTGAGCTATTCCCACCCCCCCACCCCCGAACTCCTTGTTTGCAGCAAAAGTAGTTTTCCTTTGTGTGACATCTCCTCATGGTGTGGTCTCTACCTGTAACTCACTAAGGAGCGAACTCACATTAGTGCAGTTACACTGACACAGAAAAGATCAAGAATTCTTATCTGTTCTTACTGCTACTGGAATAGGTGATCATAAACACATTGTCCCGGGTCACAAATTCCCCTTTCAGTTTCAGTGAAGCTCCTCATCTTTAAAAATAAGTGTGATCTCTGTACTATAAAGCTCTCCCTAAAAGGCGATTCCTGGATGGGCTGAGATAATCTGAAGGAAAATTTTATAGTTTTAAGTACATAGTTAGGGAATGGAAAAAACTGAAATTAATGAGATAAAAGGTCGAATCAAGAGGTAAGAAAAAATAACAAGGAACACAAAGCAAAAAAAGAAGGGGGTGATAAAAATAAAATTGAAAATGAAATATTACTAAAAACAATAGAAATGATCAACATCCTGAGTTGGTTATCTGAAAAGACAAATAAATGACAGAAATGAAAAAGAGGGCGTTAATAAGATACTGTAGAAATGTAAAGATAATAAAGGGACACCATGAACAATGGATGCCGATAAATTTGAAAATCAGACAGATTGATCGTGTTTGTAAGAATCTGCTTAAATTGATCCAGAATATACAGACTAAAGCACTAGAGAAACTGAATTAGTAGTCAAACAAATCTAAGTTCAAAATAAGCAGATTGCATGTTTTCTTTTCCACCTGGTTGATTTGAGATTATTTATGAGAGGAGGTGAAGTCTTCATCACAGTGGTTTTCCAAGTGTTTTTATTGTCATTCCCCAAAAGAATTTCTAGGAACAACGCACCTCTTTGCACATTTCAAAAATGACTTTTTCTTTGTCTTATGTGTAAGTAGGTACGAGGGATACCATTTCCCACATATTGTTAATAAAACTATGAAACCATTATTTACTACTCACCATTATCTACTTTAAATATACATAGTTCCTGTTCTTCCTTGACGTCATATATCCATTCTGTTGCCCAGATTTTTATCATAATATATGTTGGTGCCTGAGTATCTATAAATAAGTCACAGAAAACAAAACATACATTGAAATTAATTTTTTTTAAATGTTCTATAAACACAAGTCTCTATGTGTTATTTTTTTTCTTCTGGATTGATTTATAATTATAATTACCAGCATTAGATTTTGTTTAAGACAATATTAATATTAAATGTTTTGATAAAAATTATTAAACCTAAAATAAAACTTTATTGCAAATTCATCTCTTGATGCATTGGATGAGGATAGGCTCTTGATTAATTTACACATCTCTGAATTAATACTACTTTAAAAAAATTTGTTTAATGTTTATTTATTTTTGAGAGAGAGAGAGAGAGAGCGAGCGTGAGTAGGGGAGGGGCAGAGAGGGAAACACAGAATCTGAAACAGGCTCCAGGCCCTGAGCTGTCAGCACAGAGCCCGACACGGGGCTGGAACTCACAAACTGTAAGATCATGACCTGAGCCGAAGTCAGTCGCTTAACCCACTGAGCCACCCAGGCGCCCTGAATTAATACTACTTTCTGGCAGAATGAGACACATGACAGCATCGGTTCTATCCTTCTGTTACATTTTTGTATATATAAGGGCTAAGAAGCTTTGCTCCATAAACAACTAGAAGGAGTTTGGTATAGCAAAGTCAGTCAATTCCCTAAAGTCTTTCTGAATTATATGCCCAAATCACTTAGTTATATTGCATCAAAAATTATATTTAATGATCTATCAGTAGGCAAGTTCTATTAAGTCCTCCTGACATCTCTTCTCAGGCAGATCAATTTCAGGAGAGAATACATATGGAGAGGATATGGAAATGGTACAGAGTGCCTATGTATTCCCAGGGGTATATTCACCCAAACTCAAAAATCACTGCTTTATTACACCATCTTAAAACTGGAAATTCCTCGGGGTGCCTGGGTGGCTCAGTCAGTTAAGGGTCCAACTCTCTGCCTTGGTTCAGGTCTTGATCTCACGTTGGGCTCCACGCTGGGCATGGAACCTACTTAAAAAACAAAACCCGGAAGTTCCTGTGACATAATTTTTTTTTTAATTAAAAAATGAAAAAAACCCCTAGAGCAAAAAATGTCAACATTTATTAATTTGGGATGTGAGTATATAGGTGTGTTTCTTCTAGTACTCTCTCTACTTTTCTGTGAATGTTAAGTAATTTCATGTAACATAAGTCCTTCTAACTCGACAACGGTTGAAAGCACCTAATGAGAACATTTTGTTCGAGTCATGGTACAAGCCCCACCCGGTGTCTAGCACATCTGTTTCCATTGTGGCATTTAGTTGCTTTGATTTCTCAGATTTCACTGTGAAGTTCAAGATGTTCTTTTTAAAATAGCCATTTAAAATCCACTGAAGAACATGTACGAGAAGACGGGGGTTTGTCAAACTTGAAAGCCCCAGATATGGCTTACATGGATGTCTGTTTAACTAGCCTCCACCGCACCCGCACCCACACACTCCAAAAATGCACCGTGTAGAGGGATCCCTGAGAACAGGATTATAGCCAACGTTTGATCATGAGGATATCTAGCCTATGAACTGATGGGGATTGGACAGGGGGTGGTAGGACTCTGAAACTCCTTAGCCTGAAGGCCGTGACATAAACAGTAAATACTAAGCTTGAGCACACACGGCTGACGGCCAAAGTCAAGCAGTGTTCATTGAGTAGTACAACACCAAGGCTCTGAAGATCATTGCAAGAGCAACCTGTTGGGGGAGGAAAAGTACAGACCGAAGTCTCCGATAACGTGAGTTCAAATTCTGGTTCTCCCGCTATGTGCTAGCGTAATGATCTTAAACGTATTGCTTAATCGACGCAAGCCTTGGTTTCACCGCATATAAACCGGGGGTTATAACACCTCTCTGAAAAGATTGCTGTGAGGATTAAATTAAATGAAAGGATTTAGTGGGTCCTGGTCAAGCCTAGCATGGAGTAAGCATTCACTCAAAACATGCTCCTTCCATTTTGGCATCTTCTAAAAGACACTTTGACACCATTTTAGATACTGGGGGTAGAGAAGATTAAATGAATGATACCTAGATTTTGGCATTGGAGAGCTCTGGGGGGACACTCATATGGCTTAAGAGAGTACACTGGTTAAAGAGCACGGATATCTGTCTGGGTACAATTCCTGCCTCTGCCACTTTCTAGATGTATAAACATAGACAAACGACCTCACCTCTGTGCTAAGTCCCTCAACTGTAGACTGAATGTTCGTGTCTTCCTAAAATTCGTATGTTGAAACCTCATCCCTAATGTGATGGTATTAAGAGGTGGGATCTTTGGGAGGTGATTAGGTTATAAGAGGAGAGTCTTTTCGACTGGGATCAGTGCCCTTGTAAAGGAGGCCCCACAGAGCTCCCTAGCCCCTTCCACCCCATGAGGACACAGCAAGAAGCCAGCCGTCTATGAACCAGAAAGTATGTCCTCACCAGACACCCAATCTGCCAGTACCTTGATCTTGGACTTTCCAGACTCTAGAACTGTGGAGAATAAATGTCCCTGAAAGGGCGGGCCTACGCCGGCTGACTCCATCTTGTTCTGTGTTCTCCACCTTGAGTGACTATGTCCCCGACATGACCCCTTTTCCAGGAAAATCACAGAAACCTCAGACCGCGCCTCCTCCCCTTGAGTAACCTCCCAGCTCACCCGTTCAAACTTCCTGATCAAAACACGCCCAGCGACCTGCGTAACAGGACTCCGACCCTTCCCCAGCCAATCGGCCGAGGCCACGACCCTTCCCCAGCCAATCGGCTGAGGCCACAGCCATTACCTCACCAACTGCCCCTAGACCCCTATAAAACCTTTATGCTTTTGAAACTCGCTCTCTCTCCCTGGTATCTCACCGCTGCGTCGATGCAGGTAGGGGATTGAGCTCGAGCTAACTCGAATAAAGGTTCTTTTGCTTTTGCATCGGACTCGGCTCCCTAGTGGTCTTTGGGGATCACGAATTCTGGGCATAACATCCCTTGCTTTTAAGCCATCAAGACCAAAAGACAAGTGCCTTACTCACTGGAGTTTTGCAAGGATTAAAAAGGGCTAACCAACGTAAGGATTTAGCATTGTTCCTGGCACACAGTAAACATTCAGTGCTCGAAATTTTACACAAGTACGCACTCAGTTTTATTCAAGACTCTACTACCAACGAACCATGGCTACCTGGGTTTCCATTACAGCTGTGTCCCCCCAAAACTGCCGAATGGTTTAACTGACAACCAGGGTGGACGATCGTTCCTTTAGAGTCTTGCTTCTGCACAGACCAGCAACATCAGTGTTGTCTGAGAGCTTGTTAAGAATGCATAATCTCCAGCCCCACTCCAGACCTACCACATCAGAATCTGCATTTTAACAAGATGCCCGGGGACCTCCCGTGCGTAGCACAGGTTGAGAAACGCTGATGTACACCTCCACCCACACTCTTGTCCCCGCTGTGAAATGCCTCACGGTCTGGTAGCAGGCAGAACTCCATCTAGTACTTTCAAGAAAGACTCCACTGTGACCTTGATCTCTTTTAGAAGTTCTCAGTGTCCTCTTTGGTCCGGCAAGCCCTCCCGGAACAGTGAGGTCTACTTCTGCTTCCCCTCCAGCACTGAGCACAGCACCTGTTAGCATAGTCTCTCCAACTAGATTATAAACTCCTTGAAGGCAAGGGCATGCTTTACGTTTCTTCTCTTTACCACCTTTTCCTTCAGCTGCTCCGTGTAAAGCATAGCAGGCATCCCTGGTGTCTCGATTCTGATCATTTCAACAGACTTTCTCAGAGGGAGAGATTCTCTAACTGCCATGGCTCAGGATAGCAGTTCAAAGGAGGCATAAGAAAGAGTGGCCAAAACGTGTCCCTGGTACTCCTGATTCCATTCCAGAAAGCTGCTTTCCTAACTGAGAAATGACCCTGACCGGGCTGAGTGTATCCTGGGACAGCCATACTGTCAGCCTGCCCTTAAAAGCCAGAAACCCTCACAATAACAACCCTGGAGGCAGCCCGTGCACCAGCAGCAGAGTAAGAAGAAAGACTAAATGATTTGGAAAAAAAATTCTCTTTTCTCTTTTTCTTTTCAGGTAAAAGAAGAAAGAAGGGGGAGTAAGGTTAACCTTGGCAGAGCACCACGCTAACTGCTTCATACAGATTATTATTTATCTAATTTGTTCCATTTTGATATGCGTTCTAACTTACAAAAATTTGCAAGAATAACACAAGGAATTTCTGTATACCTTTACCTAGATTCACCAACTGTTTACATTTTTCTCATGTGGATCATCATGTCTTCATTCATTCTCATTCTTGCTCTCTCTCCATATATATATATATATATATATATATATATATATATATGTATCCAGTTGACCCTTGAACAATGCAGGGGTTAAGGGCACCCACCCCCATGCAGTAAAAAATCTGCATATAACTTTTGACTTCCCCAAAAGTTAACTACTAATAGCCTACTATTCACCGGAAGCTTCGCCAATAACATAACAGTTGAGTAACACTTATTCTGCATGTTCTATCTATTACATGTACTCTATTCTTACAATAAAGTAAGCCAGGGAAAAGAAAATGCTATTAAGAAAATCATAAGGAAGAGAAAATACTTGTATAGTACTATACTGTATTTATTGAAAATATCCGTGTATACGTGGACCTGAGCAACTCAAACCCATGTTGTTCAAGGGTCAGCTATATATCGGTGTATACACACAGGCGTGCGCGCATGCATGCGCATATAATTTCTTTTTCTGAACCACTGTAAGGTGGAAACACTGTGCCATGCCACTCCAAATATTACAATGTGTATTTCTTAAGAACAATGCCATTCTCTTTATTATTGGGGTAAAATATGCATAACATAAAGTTTACCATTTTAACTATTTTTAAGTGTACAATGCAGTGGAATCGAGCATGTGCACATTGTTGTGCAACCATCACCACTACCCATCTCCAGAACTTTCTCATCATTCCAAAACTGAAACCCTGTACTCATGAAACAACTCTCCCTTTCCCACTCCCCACCCCCGACCTCCAACAACCACCTTCTGATTTCAGTCTCTATGAACTTGCCTACTCTAGGTACCTTGTATAAGGTACATGGGCTCGCACAGTGTTGCCCTTTTAGAACTGGCTTACTTCACTTAGCATAATAGCTTCAGGGTTGTAGCAGGTGTCAGAATTCCCTTCCTTTTTAAAGCTGAATAACATTCTATTGTATGGGTAGACCACATTTGTTTCTGCCTTCACCCCTGGAGGATATTTGGATTAAGTCCATCTTTTGGCTATTGTGAATAATATCACTATAAACTGGGTGTACAGATATCCGTTCAAGTCCCTGCTTTCAATTTATTTGGCCACACACCCAGAGGTGGAATTGCTCTATCACATGGTGATTGTATTTTGAAGTTCTTTTCAGAAACCATCAAACTATTCGCCATACGTTTTGCACCCTTCCACATTCCCATCGGGAGTGCACAAAAGTTCCAATTTCTCCACAAATTCGCCAACACTTGTTATTTTAACAATAGTTTACCTAATGGGTATGAAGTGGTGTCTTACTGTGGTTGTGATTTCTATACCCTAATAATAGTGATGCTGAGTGTCTTTTATATGCTTGTTGCCCATTTTTATATTTTCTTTGGAGAACTGTGTATTCGAGTCCTTTGACAATTTTTAATAAAGTTGTTTTGCTGTTGTTGAGTTGTAGGTTTTTTTATATATGCGGCTGTGAACATCTACGATTTGAAAATATTTTTCCCCATTTTGTGGGTTGCGTTTTTACTCTATTCATAGCATTTCTTTGTTGCACAAAAGGTTTTAATGTTGATGACGTCCAATTTATTTTTTCTTTTGTTGCCCGTGCTTTGGATGTCATATACAAAAAATCATTGCCAAATCCATTTTCATGAAGCTCTTCTTCTATTTTGTTCTGAGAATCTTATAATTTTAGCTATCAGGTCTTTAATCCGCTTTGAGCTAATTTTTTAGATGACGTAAGGTAAGAGTCAAAGTTTGTTCTTTTACATGAGGGTATCAAGTTTTGCCAGGACCACTTGTTAAAAGACCACCTTTCCTCATTGCCCATTCTCCTGGCGGCACCTTCATCTTGAACTTTCAGTCTCCATAAGTGTGAGAAAATAAATTTCTGTTGTTAAGGCCATCCAGTCTGTGCTATTCTAGTCTGGTAGCCCTAGCAGACTTAAATACATTGGCTGCTTTTTTAAAATATTGAACCCCTTGTACTCCTTAGACAAATCTCAATTGTTCATGGTTTATAATCTTTTTAATATACTATTGGATTTCGTTTGCTAACGTTTTGTTAAGAATATTCATATCTATATTCGTGATGGATACTGATCTGTAGTTTTCCTTGCCTGAGATGTCTTTGTCTGGTTTTGATAGGGTAATGCTGGATTCAAAGAATGAGTTACGAAGTATTCACTCCTGTCATGTTTTAGAAGAGTTTGAGGATTGGTGATAATTCTTCTGTAAATTCATCAGTGAAGCCATCTGGTCCTGGGCTTTTCTTTGATGGGAGGTTTTTAATTACCAATTCAACTTCAGTTATGGATCTACTTAGGGTTTTCTATTTGTTCTTTTTTTTTAAGTTTATTTCTTTATTTTGAGAGAGAGAGAGAGAGAGACAGCATGAGTGGGGGCGGGGGGGGGGGTGAAGAGAGAGAGGGAAAGAGAGAGAGAATCCCAAGCAGGCTCTGTGCTGTCAGTGCAGAGTCCGACACAGAGCTTGAATCCACGAACCACGAGATCATGACCTGAGCCGAAATCAAGAGTCAGATGCTAACTGACTAAGCCACCCAGGCACCCCAGATTTTTCTGTTTGTTCTTGACTCAGGTTTGCTACTTTGAATGTTTCTGGAAATTTATCCATTTCACGTAGGATATCTAGTTTGTTGGCATGCAACTGTTCATAGTATAGTCTCAAAATATTTTTATTTCTGTAAGTCAGTAGAAATGTCCTCAATCTCATGTCTGACTTTAGTAATTTGAATCTTCTCTAGCTAGAGGTTTGCCACCTTTGTTGATTCTTTTTTGAAGAGCGAACTTTTGGTTCTGTTGATTCTCTCTATTGTTTTTCTTTTCTTTAATTCTATCCTTTAATTTCTGCTCTAGATTCTATTATTTCCTTCCTTCCGCTGTGGGGTTTAGTTTGCTCTTATTTTCCTAGCTCTTTAAGGTATAAACACAGGTTACTGATTTAAAGTCTTTCTTCTTGTTTGTAGGAGTTTACAGCTATGAATTTCCCTCTGAGCACTGCTTTCACTGCATCTATTAAGTTTTCATATAATGTCTTTTCATTTGCATTCACTTCAAAGTATTTTCTAATTATCCTTGTGACTTCTCTTCCTTCATCATTTTAATGCCCATAGGATGTATAGTGATGTCTTATCTTTCATTTCTGATAGCAGTATTTGTGTCCACTAGTTTTCTTATTTAGTCTGCCTAGAGACTTACTGATTTTACGGATCTTTTCAAAGAGCCTGCTTTTGGTCTTGCTCTCTGTATTAATTTCCTGTTTTAAATTCCATGCACTTTTGCTCTAATTATCATACTTCTCTTGTTCTGAGTACTTTGGATTTAATTTACTTTTTTTCCCCCTAGTTTCTTAAAGTGGAAACTTAAATAATTGATTTTAGATCTTTCTTCTTTTCTAATATATACATTCAATGCTATCAGTTTTCCTGTAAGCACTGATTTGCTGCGTCTGACAAATTTTCATTAGTTGTGTTTCCATTTTCATTGAATTCAGGATATTTTTAAGTTTCTCCTGAAATTTCTCTTCTGACCCATGTATTATTTAGAGTGTGTTGTTTAATCTTCATGCATTTTGGGATTTTCCAGTTATCCTTCTGTTAGCGAGTTCCGGATTAATTCCATTGTTGTCTGAGAGCAGACAGTGTGTGATTTTGTATTCTTTTACATTTGTGAAGGTGTGTTTTATGGCCCAAAATGTGGTCTATCTTGTTGAATGTTCCATGCAAGCTTGAGAAGAATATGTATTCTGCTGTTATTGGGTGAAATAGTCCATAGATGTCAATTATATCCAGTTGATTGACAATGTTAAGTTCAACTCTGTCCTTACTGATTTTCTGCCTGTTGAATCTATCCTTTTCTGATAGAGGGATATTGAAGTCTTCAACCATGACAGCAGATTCATCTATTTCTTTGAAATTCTATTATTTTTGCCTTACACAGTTTGATGCTCTGTTGTTCTTAGCAGCTACTGGTTTTCAAGGCTGCCATTGAGTTGGGGAGAGGAGGATGTAAAAACAGGAAGTTAATACATGAGAGGGTTTTTTTTTTCTCAATTAAAATGTTCCATGGATTATTGCAAGTCTTTGGTGAATTGCCAGAGTTGTAGAAAAGTTCATTTTGACAATTTTCCCTCTGGTTTCCCCTGCTTTCATGGAGGAGTACAATTTTGGAGGTCCTCACTCCTCCATTCTGCAAGTGCTTTGCCCTTTCTAATGCTTTTTGGGTCTAGTCCCATATCATCTCTGTGACTTTGGGTTACCCTCGTTACTTCTCTGGGCTCTCTCCTTCTGTACGACATAGAAAGGGCTGAGGGTGTGAAGGCTAGACAATCTCAAGATCGTGTTTCTTACAAAGTCAATGCAGTTTAACTTTTCATCATGAAATATATCAATAGTCTCAATGATTCTAAGGTGTACTTATTTTTTCAATCTTAACATCATTGACATTGGCATGCGTACTTGATGGGTAAGACAGCATTGTTTCGTAGTTTAATTTTCAGCATTAAAAAAATTTTTTTTAATGGTACCTAAGAGAACACCTTACAAAAATGGTATCTTAGCTTTTATATAAGGTACATTAAATTAGTCCATTTCAGGAGGTTTTAAGGCACCTTAAATTCATAGCAAGCTGATTTAAGTTTTTTAACAAGGGTACCAGATAATATCCTACTTCTTCTCTGCAAGCCCAGGAACAAGGGTCTACTATTAGACTTCCTCAAACTCCCCCTTCTCTATAAACTTCAGAGTCTAGAAAAAGGGGTAAACTTCAACCTATTGATCTTTAATCCTAGGTCATTAGAACTGGCAGGAATCCTACAGAGCAATGTCCAACCTCCTCTTCGTGCACAATGGGACACCGAGTCCCAGCTTCGCAAAAGGACATGTCAAGGTCATATAGAGATTTCGTGGCCAAGTGAGAGTTAGAGCCACTGTCTACGGTTCTCTACCAGACCAGGCTGCCTCTGTCACTCTCAGTTGAACATGTATCTGTGTATCATTTTTCAAATCATTCTAAAGGCATTCTTCCCACCTTAATGGGCAGTTCGAATGGAGACAGGTATGCATTTTTAAAATCGATAAAACATGTTTCTATTTCTAGTAATGTGGTTTCCACTTGGATGTGCATAAAAATGCTAAGATGAGCCAGAGCCCTGTTTCACACCAGGTTCTCCTCTTCCCAGGCATCAGCCAGATCACTGTTGGTGAGAAACAATGAGCTAGCAGCAGCCTTTGTCAAACCTCAGTGGCAACCCAAATGTTTATAAGTCAACTGGGTCAGGAAATGCAGGTTTCAGCCTCAGCCCTGACAATAGTTAGCTGGCTGTGTGAACTGACGTCTTGGTTGGTGGGGCAACATTTGGTCTGAGGTTTCTGCAGCCAAAAATGGAGCAATCTGGAAGGCGATATTTTTAGGAGAGGCTGGATCAAATGCCAAACAGGGATTAAGAACCTTGAATAAGTATATAACCCTTGATGCAGAAATTCAGTTTCTAGGACTTTAGAAGATTATCATTATATATCACATTTTAAAATATATTGTATGTAATGTATATATATATTTATATATATTTTTATTATATATTATTAATAAAATGAGGCATACAAAAATGTGTGTGTATATATATATATATATATATATATATATATATATATATATGGATGAGCACAGAAATACGCATTATAGTGAAGAACTGGAAATAATCTAATGTTCAACATCACGATTAAGTAGATGATAGCTCCCCTTTACGGTGAAATGTTACACAGCCATTAAAAAATCACAATGAAACTGAAGTATGTATTTGTGGTCATGGAAAATTTTTCACAGTTGATCAAAAGGCAGGTTATAGAATACTACATGAACTATAATTCCATGTGTATAGATTAAAAATACATGTATCTCCCTATGTGCGTAGGAAAAAAAGACTGAAAGTGTGTTCGATAACTGTCAACCGTGATTTCCCATGGTTGGTGGAGTTAGCACTTTTCTTGTCAATTTGCTTGTCTATATGTCCTATGTCTTCCACAAAGACTATGTACGTTTTTTGAAAAATTCAAAAGCTTAATGCTTAATGAAAAGCAAGACGGACCATTTAAAGCAGAGGAGGCCCGGTAGCGGGGAGAAGAGGAGGAAAGAATCCATGAGGCTGAAACGATGGATCCTGGACAGAGAAATGCTGACCGGGGGACAGCAGGACTTAGCTGCTTCGGCTTTCTGGAAGGCTCCTGTGGAGGAACACAGAGATGGGTCCCCAGAGCTCAAGGGCCTGTATCCCAGAGCAAGGCACTGCCTTTGGCCCCCGTATCCACATACTTCTCCAAGCAACACCTAGCACAGTTCCCCAGTGAGCGGCCTGTAAATGTTTAATGACGGAAGCACGATAAATAGATCGGCGGCCATTAGTCACTCGTTAAGAAACAAACTTTTTACATAACACAGCTGAGGCAAAAACGGCATGATTTCAGGCAAATCTCCAAATTAATATTTCAGAAAGAAACACTTCACTCACAACATTCTGATGCTTTCAAGTAAATACATACACAAAGAGATTATCCACTCAGCTCTATTTCTGCAACCCCCCCGGAGTTTGGGGGAAGCTATGCCCCCAGGCCCAGCACACTGTAAAAGATTAATCACATGAAGATTACTTCTCATCTTTATGAAATGATTAAACCCGAGCTGGCGTTGAAAGGTCCGGAAGCAGTCAGCCTTAATCTAGTTCTCACTCTGGCACTGACCAGCCACAGCACGCTGAACACATCACGTCCAGCCACCCCGAGGTCTCCAGGTCTCCATCCGGACAGTCTATCTGTCCTCCTCCGAATCTAAGCGTAATGACTCCACAGGTGGATGAAAGCTACAACAAATCTCCGCGTCCCCTGTGAAAAATAAAGATTTTTGGATTCCTGCCCAAAGTCCTGTTTCCATTAGGGTTTCTGGTATCGACTGTGCAGAACTCCCTTCGCTCAATGGAATGATTCTGCTTGTGTTGACTCTCATGGGTCAGGGTCACCGCAAAAGGACTAGGAGGGACAGGTAGAACTCCAGAAAAGTCTCATTAAGACTGGTACTGAGGAGGGAAGACCCCTGTCCGGCCAGTAGTGCCTTCCGCACATTAGATTCCTCCTCAAAAATATCTCCTCCATGTTCCACCAATTTGAGAGACCCACCAGTTGGGGTGATCGATGAGCTTGCAGATACATAGAAGCGATTGACCCATTGGTGTTCACCGCTTTCAATCAGCTGTACATAGGAAGGAAATGGTCTTGTTCAAAGTTCTACGGATTCCTCTGGAGGAGGGAGAAAAGAGAGAAATAAAAGGAAGGATACATGACCCTGGAGAAAGGTGGTTATTCACTTAGCATATATCAGATTTCTCCTCCTCAGTGACTCCACTTTCCTTGGCTTGTTATACTTCCATCCTTTCCATCTGTATTATGGACACCCAGAAATTACCGTCTTCCTCCGTATTAGTGAGGGCGCATAAAACTCGCCTTTCGAACTCAAACTTCAGTGGCTTACCAAAATGGGGTTGTTGCCCATGTCGCAATCCAACGCAAGTCTTCTTGGTTGAGCAGGTCCCTAGTGTCATGCCGGACCTCCGCTCCGGGACTCTTTGGGAGTTCTCCCCGTCAGTCCGTTACATAAAAAAGGGAGTGAGGATCACATGAGTTGTTAAGGGCTAAGTCTGGACAAAGTTCACATCATTTCCACCTATATTTTGTGCAAAATAGTCACACGGCCACACCTTATCGCAGGGAAGCCTGGGAACTATCTTAAACCTCGTTCTAGAACGTGAACGTTGGTGAGCGCGAAGCATCTCTGCCACATCCTCCGAGGTCAAGTCCTCCATTCTTTGATTTTCAATTAAGAATGCAAATCACTAAGAACTTGGGAGGCAGTGGGTTTAATGGAAACAGAGCAGACTCTTGAGGGAGACACGTTCATTTTAAACCCCGGCCCTGCCATTTACCAAACTTGCGGCCTCGGAAAAAGAACTTGTCTAAGCCGTGGTTTTCTTGTTATTAAAATGGGTATAATAATGATACCTTTGCCACAGAGCTTCCGGGAAGGGCAAACAGTTTACGTAAAAGTGACTGGCATGAAACGTGGCAGAGAAAAGATGCCCAGTGGGGGGGGGGGGGTTCTCCTTTTTAAGATCCTGGCAAGCCAATTTCTAAACGTGAGGGCTGCTGCTATAGCCTGTCAGATGTCCCATCAGGCAAAGGCGAGCTAGGAGGCAACGAGATCAGACACTCACAGAGACTTGCAGCCCCCTGCAAAGGCTTTGGCTGCCAGTGTGAGTGAGGGGAGGAACCTCTGGGGGGTAATATTAGTACTTACCTCACGGGGTTGTTTGCAGGGTTCAATGAAATCACCCATCAGTGCTTAGCCCCGCGCCTGGCACACGGGCATGAGCATTACTGTGAACAGCACTCGTATGATTCCTTCTTCTGAACAGAGGAAAGCGGTACCCGCCGAGTGAGGAGAAAGGGGAGAGAAACTGTGGCGTCCCTTCGGCCGGCCTCGGTTTTCTCAGCAGCGCCGGGGGAGGGGGTGGGGTGGGGGGGTGGGGGGGACACGGGGGTGCGACAGAGGACAGAGGTCTTGAGGTGAGTCAAACGGGCCTGTAATGCCGCCGCCGCGAATGCTGTCTTCCTCAGTCAGCCTCATTGGGGGATGTCTGAAGACAGAATGAGATCATGCCTGGAAAGTTCTCCGTGCTCCCGAGGAAAAAGATGTCCGGCACACTTACGTTGCTATTATTTTGAAAGCCAAAGGCCAGGCTTTGAAACGCAGGCAGCCTCTCTCCAGGATCTAGTTCTGTTTCCACAGCACACAAAGAAAAAAAGCCAACTGTTTATATGCGCTAGTATTTCTGGTAACTGAACTTATTGGTTTAAAAGGCAATATTTACAGAGCTCGCAGAATAGCATGCCTTCTGTCCGCGGGGACCTGTTTTAATTAAAGCTCTCTCTTTAAAATTCATTAATCAGTTCTAAGAGATTAGGAGCCCACGTATTAGATTTCAACACGTGACCTCCACACAGTCCCTTCTGCAGGTGCGAGAGGCAATGATTTAAACAACTGTGAAGATCTCTTCTTTTCATTTGATTTCAGTTTTATTTAAAGGCGTCGGCCGCCTAGCCTCAGGAATTTCATCTTTCTCCTTAGGCATGAGCAAGTCCGTTGCCCATTATGTAGACGCCTCATTGTTACCGTCGCCTGGGCAGAACGGGCCCGACTCTCCCAGGGAAGAAGGGATGGGAAAGTTGACTACTGGGAGACAAAATGTCACCACGCTCCCCTGCCACAAAAAGGCTCCGCTCTTATACCCCGGATCCCTGGCTGTGTGGGCAGGGGGATGGCTGGGAGAGCTCAGCGGGGGCGGCACACGGCGGCAGCGGTACCATAAGAATAACACTATTACTACAAAGTAGGGAGCACTTACTATGTGCTGGGTACACTCATTATGTGTTTTGAGCCCCATAGCAACCCTACGAGCCAGACGCGATGATCACCCTCATTTCACAGACGAGGGAACTGAGGCCCCGGAAGGCTGAGTCGCTTGCCAAAAGCCACCCAGAGAGTGGCAGGAAAGCTGGGTAGGAGGAACGGGATGGGCCTTGGGGTTCCATCAATGGCCACTTTCTCCACGTGAGCTCTTCCGGGTCATTTCCCTGAGCTTTGGTTGGCGCACATGTAAAACGGGCGTGACCAGGCCTACCTTACAGCAGGTGCGGCCAGAACACGAGCACAGCGCTTAGCACAGGGCCTGGCCCAGGGGACGGGCCGAGGCAGGCAAGCGAGTCATGCCATGAGACCGTGAGACAGGAGGCGGGGCATCCGATCCCCAGAAAGCGCGCCCCGCCCCCCCCCCCCCCCATGCCTCAACTACCTTCCTTGCAACCCCAACTGGGAGACGAGAGACAGAGGCAGGAGAAGACGGGACTCAAATCAGCTCCCGCTGGGGGGCAGAAGGAGCCCGGAGCAGGAGAGGCCGGGCGGCAGATAACTAACAGCCCCTCTCCTCCCGGAAGCGGAACAGAGGCCTCATGGAAGGCACAGAGGTGGGTACTCCAGGTACAGGATGACAGCGCTGAACGATGAGACCAGGGAGGTGAGAGCTGGGCTCTGACACGAGCCCTGGCCCCTTCTCCCAGGAAAATAAGCCGGCACTGCCAGACGAAAGCACTGAGGGGGACCCTTGATGGCAGTCTCGTCCAACCTCTGCAATGTTCACGTGGTGATACCAAGGCCTCACGAGCGTGAGTCTATTTTACGTCCAGAGAGCAAGCTTGTACACCGGAGTCCAAGATGACTCTGCTGCCTAACTAGCTGCCTGACCTCACCTCTTTATGCCTCTATCTCCCCATCCATAAAAAAAGAACTGTTCAAGGATTACATGCGAGAACGGCTGTAAAACCCTGAATACGGTGCCCGGCACGTGCTGAGCATTCAATACAGAGGAGATCCTCCTTACCTTTCGCCAGCTCTCTGGATCTTTACCCCCTGTCACCACTGTCTTTGCTGTCCCTCACCCTGCCGCCCCTAAGCCACCCTTCAAAGCTATTCCCTATAGCCCGTTACCTATGACATTTAGGCCCTCGCTGTTAACGCTCACACTGGTGAAGTGTCTGTTTCTGTGGGGCTCCGGAAGATGGAGGGCCTGTTTCAGCGTTCCTACTCTGAAAGCCCTTTGGGGACAACTGAGTCCCAGAAGGATTAGCTCTTGGAAGTCCCCTCTGGGCAAGTCTTCCTTAGCAGCGATGGCTTCTCCTGCTGGGACTACTGAGCGGGCCTCCCACAGGCTTGGCATTCAGGAGCAGGCTCCTAGAGCTGCCTCATTCACTGTCCCTGAGATAAGGCTGGCGCTTACCCTTGAACCAGACCCACCCCTTTGCCAGGCACTAAGACTACAGTGGTAAGCAAGAGGGACACAGTCTCTGCCCTCAGTGATCGGAAACGACACACCAGGGGCACCTGGGTGGCTCCGTCAGTTGAGCATCCAACTCTTGATCTCAGCTCAAGCCATGATCTCACGGTTGGTGAGATCGAGCCCCGTGCCAGGCTCTGCCCTGACAGCGCAGAGCCTGCTTGGCATTCTCTCCCTCAAAAAAATAACATATAAATAAAGAACTTTAAAAAAAGAAACAACCCTCGACTGGGCAAGAAAAAACAATAAAAGTGATGAGAGCTACTCACTTACTTATTTAACCAGCATGAATGAATTCAGGAACACCTTTTAAAAAGCCCTTTCAGGGAAGGTCTGAAATCCAGATTTTTTTTTTTTTTTTTTTTTTTTTTTTGGTGAAATCTCCCAGTTTTAAAATATTAGATCAAAACCAAAACTGTTTCAACACTAGTAGGACCAAACGAATCGCACGCAGCAAATCTAGTCCAGACAGTCTGGCAGCTTCTATATGGGCCTCTAAGTACAGAACCTGACAATCTGTCGTCAGTCAACAACTCCTAAGTTGGGACTTCTTGCTGTCGCCAGGCATTGAGCTAGAGTAGAGGCTAAACAGCTGACTGTTCCCATGTGCTCTTTTCTTCTGGTACTTTAAGGACTTCATTTAAATCTTTGACTCACGTGGAATTGACTTCAGTATAGTATGCGAAGATCTAAGTTAATTGCTTTTCCACAGGGGTAGCCAGTTGACCCGTCCCAATATGGATAAATCCTGTTTTTAAAATACCAATTTGATCATATTAGTAACTTCCTCTATATGTTGGGTGGCTTCCTGTAATTTCTACATTATATACCTATTCATGCACCATAGTCTTAATTATTTTAGCTGCATAATAGATTGAGAATACATGTAAATATCCGATAGGGTTACCTCTGCTCTTTGCGTTTCTTTTTCTTATTTTTCCCGGATAATCGTTTGAGCACATATTTTGTGTTGGGTCCTGTGCTCAGGGTTAGAAATATGTTGGCGATTCAAAAGCAGACACCGTCCCTGGCCATATGGTGCTTATAAACTACTGGAGGGGACTGTATAATTGTAATTATATACTTCTTGTTGTAATTACTTGCTTGATGTCTAGGTGATGGAAAGAAAGAGAACAGGTTGCTAACAGAGCAGATAATGGGGGCCCGACCCAGCTTGGATGATCACAGAGGTTTCCCTGAGGAAGTAACATTTGGTCTGAGCTCTGAAGGATGCAGTTATCTAGGCAAAGGCAGTAGGAGACAGGGAGGTGGGTGGGAGAAACCATTAGAAGGAGAGGAGACACTGGGGAGGGCCCCAAGAAAGGAAAGCGCATGCCAGTTTAAGGAGTTGAGACACTGTCTACTCTAGGGTGGGTCGGGCGGTAATCAGCAAAGGGAAGAATGGTACAAAAGGCAGGGATGAGGTTCATGGGCACAGGTCACACAAGGCCTTTGGTCTGTGATAAGGAGTTTAGATTCTCTTTTAGGGGCAGTGTGGGGGCTGTTGATGGATTTTAATTTTTTTTTAATGTTTATTTTTGAGAGACAGAGCACGAGCAGGGGGAGGCAGAGAGAGAGAGACAGAGACAGAGAGAGACAGAGAGAGAGACAGAGTGTTGGCAGGGGGCAGAGAGAGAGGGAGACACAGAATCCGAAGCAGGCTCCGGGCCCCGAGCTGTCCGCACAGAGCCCGACGCGGGGCTCGAACTCACGAGTCGTGAGATCATGACCTGAGCCGAGATCAAGAGTCAGACGCTTAACCGACTCAGCCACCCAGGCGCCCCTGTTGATGGATTCTAAACCAGGAAGTGACATGATCTGAATTCTGTTTTCAAGAGATCTGGCTGCCGTGAGGAGAATGGACCCTTGGAAGGCAGGACAAAAGAGCAGTGCCGGGGCCAGCTAGGATGTCCGGGGAGAGATGCTGGTAGCTTAGAACAGGAGGGTGGTGAGAGGGAATGAGGACCTGGATGTAGAGTGTGGGGGAGAGGGAGCCATTGGGAAGGGCTCCTTCTTTTCAGGCTCCCTCACCGCTCACCATGGGGCCAGCAGGGGCTGCTCACTCACAGGGAAGAGCAAGTGCACAGCAGGTGGGAAGGATGGCAAGTGCACTTGGAGACGCGCTGAATGCAGGCCCCCTGGAGGCCAGGCAGTGGGCAGTGGGATATATGAACCTGGAGCTCAGAGGAAAAGAGACAGAAATCTGTATTCCGCCAGCTCCGTGTAGAGGTGGTAACGGAAGCCACGGGGTAGACGGGTCCACCAGGGGGTGGTGGAAAGTGAGCACAGAGGACCGAGGGCAAGTCTGACGAGCTCCTAGAGTTACAGGTCAGCTCGAGGAGAAACTAAGGAGACTGAGAAACACCAGCCAGAATGAAAGCCAGGAAAATGAATGCGTCAAGGAGAGTTGAGCGACAGAAGCTTCTGGGACAGATGTCAAGTTAGATGAGGACTGAAAAATATCCATCAGACACAGTGACACGGAGGTAACTGGGAAGGATGAAGTCCCAGCCCTGCTCCTCCCATTCTCCCCATTGGATGAGAGGTATTCTTTCTTTTTGTTTTTTAAATATTTATTTTGAGAGCGCGCATGCATGCACATAAGCGAGCGTGAGCAGGGAGGAGGTGGGGGGGGGGGGCGGAAGGGCAGAGAGACAGGAAAGAGAGAATCCCAAATCCCAAGAAGACTCCGTGCTGTCAACACAGCCCCTGACACGGAGCTGGATCTCATGTCCGTGGCACCATGACCTGAGCGGAAACCAAGAGTCAATGCTCAATCGACTGGGCCACCCAGGCCCCGCTTGAGAGGCTGACTGGCATTACGTTGCACAACAAGACCTCAAATTTTTCACCTGTCCTGTGCCCTTTTCCCAGGCCACCCGTGTGTTGAGGAGAACTCCACGGGCCAAGCAGGACCTCTCTCAGTAGAGCTCATCTGGTCCTTCAGGTCTCTGGCGAGCTCCAGACCAACTGGTGCTGTGGGCATCATTTTTGTAACTGCCACTTAGCCCTAATTTGGTCCTCATGCTGGCTTTGTATCATTTCCCTTTTATTGAAGGCTAATAGTCATGCATTAGCCACAATTTATTCTGACAATCACTTTTGAAGGGCTCAGCAATGATAGTACTTTTCAATCCTATACTATAAAACGTGTTTTTTGAAGCTACTATGATTACATGATTATATAAATAAGCGAATGAGCAAATTATCCAAGGCTAAATGCTATTAGACCCCAAGAAGCCCATTTACTATTTATTACTCCAGGTACCCTCCTTTTCAGGTAACTTCCAATCACCTTCCTCACCCCTGTATGAATACACACAAATTAGAGCACAAGGCTGGTTTACCATAGTGGCAGACAAAAATTTTCAGGTCCGTCTTAGGTAGGAAATTTGATAATGCTGATGTCACTGAGAAGTGGACAGTTATTTAAAACCACATAGGTTCATAATTAAATAAACCAAATGCAGGATCACAATTCGTTTCGAGATGAGTTGTTTTCTTACACAGGAAAGCGGTGCATAACCACGGGTGGGTCTACTTCGTACCGTACCAGTCAGTCCGTTAACATCTCCTTTGAGGCTCCTCGTCAAGTTCAGTTTCGAAGATGTCATTAGTGACTGCTTAACATCAAGACAGAATGGTTCCCTCTTCCTCTCTAGTCATGTTTGAATTTATTAGGAATGTAATTATTATCCACCCAGTTTGGCATCTCAGAAATACCCTACGGTTACGGGGAAGGAAGAGGAGACCAAAGGTGATACGTGCATATTAATGTATTGTTCACCTGTGGCTCTGGAGGATCCTTTGGGGAACTGTGCCCATTTCCAGACTATAGGCCCCACTCCCAAACCTCGGGAATATACCCTCTAGGTCAGCCCGGGCACTTCCCACCAACAACTTTTTAGCTCAATTTATAAGTAACTTTAAAAAGCAATTACTACTCGGCACTGCCCTCACAACAATGGACGTGGTCTCCATTCCCTTTTCTGGGGCCCAGTCTGTGACCTCAGATAAGGATCTGCTTCTAGAAGTCTTCCTTCTCACTGC